>NC_064920.1:83153708-85653708 GCF_023897955.1 Schistocerca gregaria
ACACAACGAGTGACATATCGCTTCTGGCAGACTGGCCACAGTAAGAAAAAGTGGCAGACTGGGTGAGCAATTGGGACGAGTAACTATGACTCTCTTAAGGTAGCCAATGCCTCGTTACTTGCGGTTTGGATTAAGAAGTCTCGAATAACCCCTAGGAGGAGAAACGATGACTCTTTTATGATACAAAACTAGTGAATTATAGTTTCTGGCAGACAAAAACTACACAAAAAAGTAATAAACTGTGTGAACAACTGGGAGGAAGAAGTATTGCACTATTAAGATAGCCACTTTTTCGTCACGAGAGGCATTGAATCAGAGAATACCAGTAACCTATGGAAAGAGTAACGATGAATCTCTTAAGATACACAACGAGTGACATATCGCTTCTGGCAGACTGGCCGCAGTAAGAAAAAGTGGCAGACCGGGTGAGCAATTGGGACGAGTAACTATGACTCTCTTAAGGTAGCCATGCCTCGTTACTTGCGGTTTGGATTAAGAAGCCTCGAATAACCCCTAGGAGGAGAAACGATGACTCTTTTATGATACAAAACTAGTGAATTATTGTTTCTGGCACACAAAAACTACACAAAAAAGTAGTAAACTGTGTGAGCAACTGGGAGGAAGAAGTATTGCACTATTAAGATAGCCACTTTTTCGTCACGAGAGGCATTGAATCAGAGAATACCAGTAACCTATGGAAAGAGTAACGATGAATCTCTTAGGATACACAACGAGTGACATATCGCTTCTGGCAGACTGGCCACAGTAAGAAAAAGTGGCAGACTGGGTGAGCAATGGGGACGAGTAACTACGACTCTCTGGAGGTAGCCAATGCCTCGTTACTTGCGGTTTGGATTAAGAAATCTCTAAAACCCTAGGAGGAGAAACGATGACTCTTTTATGATACACAACTAGTGAATTATAGTTTCTGGGAGACAAAAACTACACAAAAAGCAGTAAACTGTGTGAGCAACTGGGAGGAAGAAGTATTGCACTATTAAGAAAGCCACTTTTTCGTCAAGGGAGGTATTGACTCAGAGAATACCAGTAACCTATGGAAGGAGTAACGATGAATCTCTTAAGATACACAACGAGTGACATGTCGCTTCTGGCAGACTGGCCACAGTAAGAAAAAGTGGCAGACTGGGTGAGCAATTGGGACGAGTAACTATGACTCTCTTAAGGTAGCCAATGCCTCGTTACTTGCGGTTTGGATTAAGAAGTCTCGAATAACCCCTAGGAGGAGAAACGATGACTCTTTTATGATACAAAACTAGTGAATTATAGTTTCTGGCAGACAAAAACTACACAAAAATGTAGTAAACTGTGTGAGCAACTGGGAGGAAGAAGTATTGCACTATTAAGATAGCCACTTTTTCGTCAAGGGAGGTATTGACTCAGAGAATACCAGTAACCTATGGAAGGAGTAACGATAAATCTCTTAAGATACACAACGAGTGACATATCGCTTCTGGCAGACTGGCCACAGTAAGAAAAAGTGGCAGACTGGGTGAGCAATTGGGACGAGTAACTATGACTCTCTTAAGGTAGCCAATGCCTCGTTACTTGCGGTTTGGATTAAGAAGTCTCGAATAACCCCTAGGAGGAGAAACGATGACTCTTTTATGATACAAAACTAGTGAATTATAGTTTCTGGCAGACAAAAACTACACAAAAAAGTAATAAACTGTGTGAACAACTGGGAGGAAGAAGTATTGCACTATTAAGATAGCCACTTTTTCGTCACGAGAATCATTGAATCAGAGAATACCAGTAACCTATGGAAAGAGTAACGATGAATCTCTTAAGATACACAACGAGTGACATATCGCTTCTGGCAGACTGGCAAGTACACAAATAGTAGTAAACTGTGTGAGCAACTCGGAGGAAGAAGTATTGCGCTATTAAGAAAGCCACTTTTTCGTCAAGGGAGGTATTGACTCAGAGAATACCAGTAACCTATGGAAGGAGTAACGATGAATCTCTTAAGATACACAACGAGTGACATATCGCTTCTGGCAGACTGGCCACAGTAAGAAAAAGTGGCAGACTGGGTGAGCAATTGGGACGAGTAACTATGACTCTCTTAAGGTAGCCAATGCCTCGTTACTTGCGGTTTGGATTAAGAAATCTCAAATAACCGCTAGGAGGAGAAACGATGACTCTTTTATGATACACAACTAGTGAATTATAGTTTCTGGCAGACAAAAACTACACAAAAAGTAGTAAACTGTGTGAGCAACTCGGAGGATGAAGTATTGCACTATTAAGATAGCCACTTTTTCGTCACGAGAGGTATTGACTCAGAGAATACCAGTAACCTATGGAAGGAGTAACGATGAATCTCTTAAGATACACAACGAGTGACATATTGCTTCTGGCAGACTGGCCACAGTAAGAAAAAGTGGCAGACTGGGTGAGCAATGGGGACGAGTAACTATGACTCTCTGGAGGTAGCCAATGCCTCGTTACTTGCGGTTTGGATTAAGAAGTCTCGAATAACCCCTAGGAGGAGAAACGATGACTCTTTTATGATACAAAACTAGTGAATTATAGTTTCTGGCAGACAAAAACTACACAAAAATGTAGTAAACTGTGTGAGCAACTGGGAGGAAGAAGTATTGCACTATTAAGATAGCCACTTTTTCGTCAAGGGAGGTATTGACTCAGAGAATACCAGTAACCTATGGAAGGAGTAACGATGAATCTCTTAAGATACACAACGAGTGACATATCGCTTCTGGCAGACTGGCCACAGTAAGAAAAAGTGGCAGACTGGGTGAGCAATTGGGACGAGAAACTATGACTCTCTTAAGGTAGCCAATGCCTCGTTACTTGCGGTTTGGATTAAGAAGTCTCGAATAACCCCTAGGAGGAGAAACGATGACTCTTTTATGATACAAAACTAGTGAATTATAGTTTCTGGCAGACAAAAACTACACAAAAAAGTAATAAACTGTGTGAACAACTGGGAGGAAGAAGTATTGCACTATTAAGATAGCCACTTTTTCGTCACGAGAGGCATTGAATCAGAGAATACCAGTAACCTATGGAAAGAGTAACGATGAATCTCTTAAGATACACAACGAGTGACATATCGCTTCTGGCAGACTGGCCGCAGTAAGAAAAAGTGGCAGACCGGGTGAGCAATTGGGACGAGTAACTATGACTCTCTTAAGGTAGCCATGCCTCGTTACTTGCGGTTTTGATTAAGAAGCCTCGAATAACCCCTAGGAGGAGAAACGATGACTCTTTTATGATACAAAACTAGTGAATTATTGTTTCTGGCACACAAAAACTACACAAAAAAGTAGTAAACTGTGTGAGCAACTGGGAGGAAGAAGTATTGCACTATTAAGATAGCCACTTTTTCGTCACGAGAAGCATTGAATCAGAGAATACCAGTAACCTATGGAAAGAGTAACGATGAATCTCTTAGGATACACAACGAGTGACATATCGCTTCTGGCAGACTGGCCACAGTAAGAAAAAGTGGCAGACTGGGTGAGCAATGGGGACGAGTAACTACGACTCTCTGGAGGTAGCCAATGCCTCGTTACTTGCGGTTTGGATTAAGAAATCTCTAAAACCCTAGGAGGAGAAACGATGACTCTTTTATGATACACAACTAGTGAATTATAGTTTCTGGGAGACAAAAACTACACAAAAAGCAGTAAACTGTGTGAGCAACTGGGAGGAAGAAGTATTGCACTATTAAGATAGCCACTTTTTCGTCAAGAGAGGTATTGACTCAGAGAATACCAGTAACCTATGGAAGGAGTAACGATGAATCTCTTAAGATACACAACGAGTGACATATCGCTGCTGGCAGACTGGCCACAGTAAGAAAAAGTGGCAGACTGGGTGAGCAATGGGGACGAGTAGCTATGACTCTCTGGAGGTAGTAAATGCCTCGTTACTTGCTGTTTGGATTAAGAAATCTCGAATAACCCCTAGGAGGAGAAACGATGACTCTTTTATGATACACAACTAGTGACATATCGCTTCTAGCAGACTGGCAAGTACACAAATAGTAGTAAACTGTGTGAGCAACTCGGAGGAAGAAGTATTGCGCTATTAAGAAAGCCACTTTTTCGTCAAGGGAGGTATTGACTCAGAGAATACCAGTAACCTATGGAAGGAGTAACGATGAATCTCTTAAGATACACAACGAGTGACATATCGCTTCTGGCAGACTGGCCACAGTAAGAAAAAGTGGCAGACTGGGTGAGCAATTGGGACGAGTAACTATGACTCTCTTAAGGTAGCCAATGCCTCGTTACTTGCGGTTTGGATTAAGAAATCTCGAATAACCGCTAGGAGGAGAAACGATGACTCTTTTATGATACACAACTAGCGAATTATAGTTTCTGGCAGACAAAAACTACACAAAAAGTAGTAAACTGTGTGAGCAACTCGGAGGATGAAGTATTGCACTATTAAGATAGCCACTTTTTCGTCACGAGAGGTATTGACTCAGAGAATACCAGTAACCTATGGAAGGAGTAACGATGAATCTCTTAAGATACACAACGAGTGACATATCGCTTCTGGCAGACTGGCCACAGTAAGAAAAAGTGGCAGACTGGGTGAGCAATGGGGACGAGTAACTATGACTCTCTGGAGGTAGCCAATGCCTCGTTACTTGCGGTTTGGATTAAGAAGTCTCGAATAACCCCTAGGAGGAGAAACGATGACTCTTTTATGATACAAAACTAGTGAATTATAGTTTCTGGCAGACAAAAACTACACAAAAATGTAGTAAACTGTGTGAGCAACTGGGAGGAAGAAGTATTGCACTATTAAGATAGCCACTTTTTCGTCAAGGGAGGTATTGACTCAGAGAATACCAGTAACCTATGGAAGGAGTAACGATGAATCTCTTAAGATACACAACGAGTGACATATCGCTTCTGGCAGACTGGCCACAGTAAGAAAAAGTGGCAGACTGGGTGAGCAATTGGGACGAGTAACTATGACTCTCTTAAGGTAGCCAATGCCTCGTTACTTGCGGTTTGGATTAAGAAGTCTCGAATAACCCCTAGGAGGAGAAACGATGACTCTTTTATGATACAAAACTAGTGAATTATAGTTTCTGGCACACAAAAACTACACAAAAAAGTAGTAAACTGTGTGAGCAACTGGGAGGAAGAAGTATTGCACTATTAAGATAGCCACTTTTTCGTCACGAGAGGCATTGAATCAGAGAATACCAGTAACCTATGGAAAGAGTAACGATGAATCTCTTAGGATACACAACGAGTGACATATCGCTTCTGGCAGACTGGCCACAGTAAGAAAAAGTGGCAGACTGGGTGAGCAATGGGGACGAGTAACTACGACTCTCTGGAGGTAGCCAATGCCTCGTTACTTGCGGTTTGGATTAAGAAATCTCTAAAACCCTAGGAGGAGAAACGATGACTCTTTTATGATACACAACTAGTGAATTATAGTTTCTGGGAGACAAAAACTACACAAAAAGCAGTAAACTGTGTGAGCAACTGGGAGGAAGAAGTATTGCACTATTAGGAAAGCCACTTTTTCGTCAAGGGAGGTATTGACTCAGAGAATACCAGTAACCTATGGAAGGAGTAACGATGAATCTCTTAAGATACACAACGAGTGACATATCGCTTCTGGCAGACTGGCCACAGTAAGAAAAAGTGGCAGACTGGGTGAGCAATTGGGACGAGTAACTATGACTCTCTTAAGGTAGCCAATGCCTCGTTACTTGCGGTTTGGATTAAGAAATCTCGAATAACCGCTAGGAGGAGAAACGATGACTCTTTTATGATACACAACTAGTGAATTATAGTTTCTGGCAGACAAAAACTACACAAAAAGTAGTAAACTGTGTGAGCAACTCGGAGGATGAAGTATTGCACTATTAAGATAGCCACTTTTTCGTCACGAGAGGTATTGACTCAGAGAATACCAGTAACCTATGGAAGGAGTAACGATGAATCTCTTAAGATACACAACGAGTGACATATCGCTTCTGGCAGACTGGCCACAGTAAGAAAAAGTGGCAGACTGGGTGAGCAATGGGGACGAGTAACTATGACTCTCTGGAGGTAGCCAATGCCTCGTTACTTGCGGTTTGGATTAAGAAGTCTCGAATAACCCCTAGGAGGAGAAACGATGACTCTTTTATGATACAAAACTAGTGAATTATAGTTTCTGGCAGACAAAAACTACACAAAAAAGTAGTAAACTGTGTGAGCAACTGGGAGGAAGAAGTATTGCACTATTAAGATAGATACTTTTTCGTCACGAGAGGCATTGAATCAGAGAATACCAGTATCCTATGGAAAGAGTAACGATGAATCTCTTAGGTTACACAACGAGTGACATATCGCTTCTGGCAGACTGGCCACAGTAAGAAAATGTGGCAGACTGGGTGAGCAATGGGGACGAGTAACTACGACTCTCTGGAGGTAGCCAATGCCTCGTTACTTGCGGTTTGGATTAAGAAATCTCTAAAACCCTAGGAGGAGAAACGATGACTCTTTTATGATACACAACTAGTGAATTATAGTTTCTGGGAGACAAAAACTACACAAAAAGCAGTAAACTGTGTGAGCAACTGGGAGGAAGAAGTATTGCACTATTAAGATAGCCACTTTTTCGTCAAGAGAGGTATTGACTCAGAGAATACCAGTAACCTATGGAAGGAGTAACGATGAATCTCTTAAGATACACAACGAGTGACATATCGCTTCTGGCAGACTGGCCACAGTAAGAAAAAGTGGCAGACTGGGTGAGCAATGGGGACGAGTAGCTATGACTCTCTGGAGGTAGTAAATGCCTCGTTACTTGCTGTTTGGATTAAGAAATCTCGAATAACCCCTAGGAGGAGAAACGATGACTCTTTTATGATACACAACTAGTGACATATCGCTTCTGGCAGACTGGCAAGTACACAAATAGTAGTAAACTGTGTGAGCAACTCGGAGGAAGAAGTATTGCACTATTAAGAAAGCCACTTTTTCGTCAAGGGAGGTATTGACTCAGAGAATACCAGTAACCTATGGAAGGAGTAACGATGAATCTCTTAAGATACACAACGAGTGACATATCGCTTCTGGCAGACTGGCCACAGTAAGAAAAAGTGGCAGACTGGGTGAGCAATTGGGACGAGTAACTATGACTCTCTTAAGGTAGCCAATGCCTCGTTACTTGCGGTTTGGATTAAGAAATCTCGAATAACCGCTAGGAGGAGAAACGATGACTCTTTTATGATACACAACTAGTGAATTATAGTTTCTGGCAGACAAAAACTACACAAAAAGTAGTAAACTGTGTGAGCAACTCGGAGGATGAAGTATTGCACTATTAAGATAGCCACTTTTTCGTCAAGAGAGGTATTGACTCAGAGAATACCAGTAACCTATGGAAGGAGTAACGATGAATCTCTTAAGATACACAACGAGTGACATATCGCTTCTGGCAGACTGGCCACAGTAAGAAAAAGTGGCAGACTGGGTGAGCAATGGGGACGAGTAACTATGACTCTCTGGAGGTAGCCAATGCCTCGTTACTTGCGGTTTGGATTAAGAAGTCTCGAATAACCCCTATGAGGAGAAACGATGACTCTTTTATGATACAAAACTAGTGAATTATAGTTTCTGGCAGACAAAAACTACACAAAAAAGTAGTAAACTGTGTGAGCAACTGGGAGGAAGAAGTATTGCACTATTAAGATAGCCACTTTTTCGTCACGAGAGGCATTGAACCAGAGAATACCAGTAACCTATGGAAAGAGTACCGATGAATCTCTTAAGATACACAACGAGTGACATATCGCTTCTGGCAGACTGGCCGCAGTAAGGAAAAGTGGCAGACTGGGAGAGCAATTGGGACGAGTAACTATGACTCTCTTAAGGTTGCCAATGCCTCGTTACTTGCGGTTTGGATTAAGAAGTCTCGAATAACCCCTAGGAGGAGAAACGATGACTCTTTTATGATACACAACTAGTGAATTATAGTTTCTGGCAGACAAAAACTACACAAAAGGTAGTAAACTGTGTGAGCACTCGGAGGATGAAGTATTGCACTATTAAGATAGATACTTTTTCGTCACGAGAGGTATTGGCTCAGAGAATACCAGTAACCTATGGAAGGAGTAACGATGAATCTCTTAAGATACACAACGAGTGACTTATCGCTTCTGGCAGACTGGCCGCAGTAAGAAAAAGTGGCAGACCGGGTGAGCAATTGGGACGAGTAACTATGACTCTCTTAAGGTAGCCATGCCTCGTTACTTGCGGTTTGGATTAAGAAGCCTCGAATAACCGCTAGGAGGAGAAACGATGACTCTTTTATGATACAAAACTAGTGAATTATTGTTTCTGGCACACAAAAACTACACAAAAAAGTAGTAAACTGTGTGAGCAACTGGGAGGAAGAAGTATTGCACTATTAAGATAGCCACTTTTTCGTCAAGAGAGGTATTGACTCAGAGAATACCAGTAACCTATGGAAGGAGTAACGATGAATCTCTTAAGATACACAACGAGTGACATATCGCTTCTGGCAGACTGGCCACAGTAAGAAAAAGTGGCAGACTGGGTGAGCAATGGGGACGAGTAGCTATGACTCTCTGGAGGTAGTAAATGCCTCGTTACTTGCAGTTTGGATTAAGAAATCTCGAATAACCCCTAGGAGGAGAAACGATGACTCTTTTATGATACACGACTAGTGACATATCGCTTCTGGCAGACTGGCAAGTACACAAATAGTAGTAAACTGTGTGAGCAACTCGGAGGAAGAAGTATTGCGCTATTAAGAAAGCCACTTTTTCGTCAAGGGAGGTATTGACTCAGAGAATACCAGTAACCTATGGAAGGAGTAACGATGAATCTCTTAAGATACACAACGAGTGACATATCGCTTCTGGCAGACTGGCCACAGTAAGAAAAAGTGGCAGACTGGGTGAGCAATTGGGACGAGTAACTATGACTCTCTTAAGGTAGCCAATGCCTCGTTACTTGCGGTTTGGATTAAGAAGTCTCGAATAACCCCTAGGAGGAGAAACGATGACTCTTTTATGATACAAAACTAGTGAATTATAGTTTCTGGCAGACAAAAACTACACAAAAAAGTAATAAACTGTGTGAACAACTGGGAGGAAGAAGTATTGCACTATTAAGATAGCCACTTTTTCGTCACGAGAGGCATTGAATCAGAGAATACCAGTAACCTATGGAAAGAGTAACGATGAATCTCTTAAGATACACAACGAGTGACATATCGCTTCTGGCAGACTGGCCGCAGTAAGAAAAAGTGGCAGACCGGGTGAGCAATTGGGACGAGTAACTATGACTCTCTTAAGGTAGCCATGCCTCGTTACTTGCGGTTTGGATTAAGAAGCCTCGAATAACCCCTAGGAGGAGAAACGATGACTCTTTTATGATACAAAACTAGTGAATTATTGTTTCTGGCACACAAAAACTACACAAAAAAGTAGTAAACTGTGTGAGCAACTGGGAGGAAGAAGTATTGCACTATTAAGATAGCCACTTTTTCGTCACGAGAGGCATTGAATCAGAGAATACCAGTAACCTATGGAAAGAGTAACGATGAATCTCTTAGGATACACAACGAGTGACATATCGCTTCTGGCAGACTGGCCACAGTAAGAAAAAGTGGCAGACTGGGTGAGCAATGGGGACGAGTAACTACGACTCTCTGGAGGTAGCCAATGCCTCGTTACTTGCGGTTTGGGTTAAGAAATCTCTAAAACCCTAGGAGGAGAAACGATGTCTCTTTTATGATACACAACTAGTGAATTATAGTTTCTGGGAGACAAAAACTACACAAAAAGCAGTAAACTGTGTGAGCAACTGGGAGGAAGAAGTATTGCACTATTAAGAAAGCCACTTTTTCGTCAAGGGAGGTATTGACTCAGAGAATACCAGTAACCTATGGAAGGAGTAACGATGAATCTCTTAAGATACACAACGAGTGACATATCGCTTCTGGCAGACTGGCCACAGTAAGAAAAAGTGGCAGACTGGGTGAGCAATTGGGACGAGTAACTATGACTCTCTTAAGGTAGCCAATGCCTCGTTACTTGCGGTTTGGATTAAGAAATCTCGAATAACCGCTAGGAGGAGAAACGATGACTCTTTTATGATACACAACTAGTGAATTATAGTTTCTGGCAGACAAAAACTACACAAAAAGTAGTAAACTGTGTGAGCAACTCGGAGGATGAAGTATTGCACTATTAAGATAGCCACTTTTTCGTCACGAGAGGTATTGACTCAGAGAATACCAGTAACCTATGGAAGGAGTAACGATGAATCTCTTAAGATACACAACGAGTGACATATCGCTTCTGGCAGACTGGCCACAGTAAGAAAAAGTGGCAGACTGGGTGAGCAATGGGGACGAGTAGCTATGACTCTCTGGAGGTAGTAAATGCCTCGTTACTTGCTGTTTGGATTAAGAAATCTCGAATAACCCCTAGGAGGAGAAACGATGACTCTTTTATGATACACAACTAGTGACATATCGCTTCTGGCAGACTGGCAAGTACACAAATAGTAGTAAACTGTGTGAGCAACTCGGAGGAAGAAGTATTGCACTATTAAGAAAGCCACTTTTTCGTCGAGGGAGGTATTGACTCAGAGAATACCAGTAACCTATGGAAGGAGTAACGATGAATCTCTTAAGATACACAACGAGTGACATATCGCTTCTGGCAGACTGGCCACAGTAAGAAAAAGTGGCAGACTGGGTGAGCAATTGGGACGAGTAACTATGACTCTCTTAAGGTAGCCAATGCCTCGTTACTTGCGGTTTGGATTAAGAAATCTCGAATAACCGCTAGGAGGAGAAACGATGACTCTTTTATGATACACAACTAGTGAATTATAGTTTCTGGCAGACAAAAACTACACAAAAAGTAGTAAACTGTGTGAGCAACTCGGAGGATGAAGTATTGCACTATTAAGATAGATACTTTTTCGTCACGAGAGGCATTGAATCAGAGAATACCAGTAACCTATGGAAAGAGTAACGATGAATCTCTTAGGTTACACAACGAGTGACATATCGCTTCTGGCAGACTGGCCACAGTAAGAAAAAGTGGCAGACTGGGTGAGCAATGGGGACGAGTAACTATGACTCTCTTAAGGTTGCCAATGCCTCGTTACTTGCGGTTTGGATTAAGAAGTCTCGAATAACCCCTAGGAGGAGAAACGATGACTCTTTTATGATACACAACTAGTGAATTATAGTTTCTGGCAGACAAAAACTACACAAAAAGTAGTAAACTGTGTGAGCACTCGGAGGATGAAGTATTGCACTATTAAGATAGATACTTTTTCGTCACGAGAGGTATTGGCTCAGAGAATACCAGTAACCTATGGAAGGAGTAACGACGAATCTCTTAAGATACACAACGAGTGACTTATCGCTTCTGGCAGACTGGCCGCAGTAAGAAAAAGTGGCAGACCGGGTGAGCAATTGGGACGAGTAACTATGACTCTCTTAAGGTAGCCATGCCTCGTTACTTGCGGTTTGGATTAAGAAGCCTCGAATAACCGCTAGGAGGAGAAACGATGACTCTTTTATGATACAAAACTAGTGAATTATTGTTTCTGGCACACAAAAACTACACAAAAAAGTAGTAAACTGTGTGAGCAACTGGGAGGAAGAAGTATTGCACTATTAAGATAGCCACTTTTTCGTCAAGAGAGGTATTGACTCAGAGAATACCAGTAACCTATGGAAGGAGTAACGATGAATCTCTTAAGATACACAACGAGTGACATATCGCTTCTGGCAGACTGGCCACAGTAAGAAAAAGTGGCAGACTGGGTGAGCAATGGGGACGAGTAGCTATGACTCTCTGGAGGTAGTAAATGCCTCGTTACTTGCGGTTTGGATTAAGAAATCTCGAATAACCCCTAGGAGGAGAAACGATGACTCTTTTATGATACACGACTAGTGACATATCGCTTCTGGCAGACTGGCAAGTACACAAATAGTAGTAAACTGTGTGAGCAACTCGGAGGAAGAAGTATTGCGCTATTAAGAAAGCCACTTTTTCGTCAAGGGAGGTATTGACTCAGAGAATACCAGTAACCTATGGAAGGAGTAACGATGAATCTCTTAAGATACACAACGAGTGACATATCGCTTCTGGCAGACTGGCCACAGTAAGAAAAAGTGGCAGACTGGGTGAGCAATTGGGACGAGTAACTATGACTCTCTTAAGGTAGCCAATGCCTCGTTACTTGCGGTTTGGATTAAGAAGTCTCGAATAACCCCTAGGAGGAGAAACGATGACTCTTTTATGATACAAAACTAGTGAATTATAGTTTCTGGCAGACAAAAACTACACAAAAAAGTAATAAACTGTGTGAACAACTGGGAGGAAGAAGTATTGCACTATTAAGATAGCCACTTTTTCGTCACGAGAGGCATTGAATCAGAGAATACCAGTAACCTATGGAAAGAGTAACGATGAATCTCTTAAGATACACAACGAGTGACATATCGCTTCTGGCAGACTGGCCGCAGTAAGAAAAAGTGGCAGACCGGGTGAGCAATTGGGACGAGTAACTATGACTCTCTTAAGGTAGCCATGCCTCGTTACTTGCGGTTTGGATTAAGAAGCCTCGAATAACCCCTAGGAGGAGAAACGATGACTCTTTTATAATACAAAACTAGTGAATTATTGTTTCTGGCACACAAAAACTACACAAAAAAGTAGTAAACTGTGTGAGCAACTGGGAGGAAGAAGTATTGCACTATTAAGATAGCCACTTTTTCGTCACGAGAGGCATTGAATCAGAGAATACCAGTAACCTATGGAAAGAGTAACGATGAATCTCTTAGGATACACAACGAGTGACATATCGCTTCTGGCAGACTGGCCACAGTAAGAAAAAGTGGCAGACTGGGTGAGCAATGGGGACGAGTAACTACGACTCTCTGGAGGTAGCCAATGCCTCGTTACTTGCGGTTTGGATTAAGAAATCTCTAAAACCCTAGGAGGAGAAACGATGTCTCTTTTATGATACACAACTAGTGAATTATAGTTTCTGGGAGACAAAAACTACACAAAAAGCAGTAAACTGTGTGAGCAACTGGGAGGAAGAAGTATTGCACTATTAAGAAAGCCACTTTTTCGTCAAGGGAGGTATTGACTCAGAGAATACCAGTAACCTATGGAAGGAGTAACGATGAATCTCTTAAGATACACAACGAGTGACATATCGCTTCTGGCAGACTGGCCACAGTAAGAAAAAGTGGCAGACTGGGTGAGCAATTGGGACGAGTAACTATGACTCTCTTAAGGTAGCCAATGCCTCGTTACTTGCGGTTTGGATTAAGAAATCTCGAATAACCGCTAGGAGGAGAAACGATGACTCTTTTATGATACACAACTAGTGAATTATAGTTTCTGGCAGACAAAAACTACACAAAAAAGTAGTAAACTGTGTGAGCAACTCGGAGGATGAAGTATTGCACTATTAAGATAGCCACTTTTTCGTCACGAGAGGTATTGACTCAGAGAATACCAGTAACCTATGGAAGGAGTAACGATGAATCTCTTAAGATACACAACGAGTGACATATCGCTTCTGGCAGACTGGCCACAGTAAGAAAAAGTGGCAGACTGGGTGAGCAATGGGGACGAGTAGCTATGACTCTCTGGAGGTAGTAAATGCCTCGTTACTTGCTGTTTGGATTAAGAAATCTCGAATAACCCATAGGAGGAGAAACGATGACTCTTTTATGATACACAACTAGTGACATATCGCTTCTGGCAGACTGGCAAGTACACAAATAGTAGTAAACTGTGTGAGCAACTCGGAGGAAGAAGTATTGCACTATTAAGAAAGCCACTTTTTCGTCGAGGGAGGTATTGACTCAGAGAATACCAGTAACCTATGGAAGGAGTAACGATGAATCTCTTAAGATACACAACGAGTGACATATCGCTTCTGGCAGACTGGCCACAGTAAGAAAAAGTGGCAGACTGGGTGAGCAATTGGGACGAGTAACTATGACTCTCTTAAGGTAGCCAATGCCTCGTTACTTGCGGTTTGGATTAAGAAATCTCGAATAACCGCTAGGAGGAGAAACGATGACTCTTTTATGATACACAACTAGTGAATTATAGTTTCTGGCAGACAAAAACTACACAAAAAGTAGTAAACTGTGTGAGCAACTCGGAGGATGAAGTATTGCACTATTAAGATAGATACTTTTTCGTCACGAGAGGCATTGAATCAGAGAATACCAGTAACCTATGGAAAGAGTAACGATGAATCTCTTAGGTTACACAACGAGTGACATATCGCTTCTGGCAGACTGGCCACAGTAAGAAAAAGTGGCAGACTGGGTGAGCAATGGGGACGAGTAACTACGACTCTCTGGAGGTAGCCAATGCCTCGTTACTTGCGGTTTGGATTAGGAAATCTCTAAAACCCTAGGAGGAGAAACGATGACTCTTTTATGATACACAACTAGTGAATTATAGTTTCTGGGAGACAAAAACTACACAAAAAGCAGTAAACTGTGTGAGCAACTGGGAGGAAGAAGTATTGCACTATTAAGATAGCCACTTTTTCGTCAAGAGAGGTATTGACTCAGAGAATACCAGTAACCTATGGAAGGAGTAACGATGAATCTCTTAAGATACACAACGAGTGACATATCGCTTCTGGCAGACTGGCCACAGTAAGAAAAAGTGGCAGACTGGGTGAGCAATGGGGACGAGTAGCTATGACTCTCTGGAGGTAGTAAATGCCTCGTTACTTGCTGTTTGGATTAAGAAATCTCGAATAACCCCTAGGAGGAGAAACGATGACTCTTTTATGATACACAACTAGTGACATATCGCTTCTGGCAGACTGGCAAGTACACAAATAGTAGTAAACTGTGTGAGCAACTCGGAGGAAGAAGTATTGCACTATTAAGAAAGCCACTTTTTCGTCAAGGGAGGTATTGACTCAGAGAATACCAGTAACCTATGGAAGGAGTAACGATGAATCTCTTAAGATACACAACGAGTGACATATCGCTTCTGGCAGACTGGCCACAGTAAGAAAAAGTGGCAGACTGGGTGAGCAATTGGGACGAGTAACTATGACTCTCTTAAGGTAGCCAATGCCTCGTTACTTGCGGTTTGGATTAAGAAATCTCGAATAACCGCTAGGAGGAGAAACGATGACTCTTTTATGATACACAACTAGTGAATTATAGTTTCTGGCAGACAAAAACTACACAAAAAGTAGTAAACTGTGTGAGCAACTCGGAGGATGAAGTATTGCACTATTAAGATAGCCACTTTTTCGTCAAGAGAGGTATTGACTCAGAGAATACCAGTAACCTATGGAAGGAGTAACGATGAATCTCTTAAGATACACAACGAGTGACATATCGCTTCTGGCAGACTGGCCACAGTAAGAAAAAGTGGCAGACTGGGTGAGCAATGGGGACGTGTAACTATGACTCTCTGGAGGTAGCCAATGCCTCGTTACTTGCGGTTTGGATTAAGAAGTCTCGAATAACCCCTATGAGGAGAAACGATGACTCTTTTATGATACAAAACTAGTGAATTATAGTTTCTGGCAGACAAAAACTACACAAAAAAGTAGTAAACTGTGTGAGCAACTGGGAGGAAGAAGTATTGCAATATTAAGATAGCCACTTTTTCGTCACGAGAGGCATTGAACCAGAGAATACCAGTAACCTATGGAAAGAGTACCGATGAATCTCTTAAGATACACAACGAGTGACATATCGCTTCTGGCAGACTGGCCGCAGTAAGGAAAAGTGGCAGACTGGGAGAGCAATTGGGACGAGTAACTATGACTCTCTTAAGGTTGCCAATGCCTCGTTACTTGCGGTTTGGATTAAGAAGTCTCGAATAACCCCTAGGAGGAGAAACGATGACTCTTTTATGATACAAAACTAGTGAATTATAGTTTCTGGCAGACAAAAACTACACAAAAAAGTAGTAAACTGTGTGAGCAACTGGGAGGAAGAAGTATTGCACTATTAAGATAGCCACTTTTTCGTCACGAGAGGCATTGAACCAGAGAATACCAGTAACCTATGGAAAGAGTACCGATGAATCTCTTAAGATACACAACGAGTGACATATCGCTTCTGGCAGACTGGCCACAGTAAGAAAAAGTGGCAGACTGGGTGAGCAATGGGTACGAGTAGCTATGACTCTCTGGAGGTAGTAAATGCCTCGTTACTTGCAGTTTGGATTAAGAAATCTCGAATAACCCCTAGGAGGAGAAACGATGACTCTTTTATGATACACGACTAGTGACATATCGCTTCTGGCAGACTGGCAAGTACACAAATAGTAGTAAACTGTGTGAGCAACTCGGAGGAAGAAGTATTGCGCTATTAAGAAAGCCACTTTTTCGTCAAGGGAGGTATTGACTCAGAGAATACCAGTAACCTATGGAGGGAGTAACGATGAATCTCTTAAGATACACAACGAGTGACATATCGCTTCTGGCAGACTGGCCACAGTAAGAAAAAGTGGCAGACTGGGTGAGCAATGGGGACGAGTAACTATGACTCTCTGGAGGTAGCCAATGCCTCGTTACTTGCGGTTTGGATTAAGAAGTCTCGAATAACCCCTAGGAGGAGAAACGATGACTCTTTTATGATACAAAACTAGTGAATTAAAGTTTCTGGCAGACAAAAACTACACAAAAAAGTAGTAAACTGTGTGAGCAACTGGGAGGAAGAAGTATTGCACTATTAAGATAGCCACTTTTTCGTCAAGGGAGGTATTGACTCAGAGAATACCAGTAACCTATGGAAGGAGTAACGATGAATCTCTTAAGATACACAACGAGTGACATATCGCTTCTGGCAGACTGGCCACAGTAAGAAAAAGTGGCAGACTGGGTGAGCAATTGGGACGAGTAACTATGACTCTCTTAAGGTAGCCAATGCCTCGTTACTTGCGGTTTGGATTAAGAAGTCTCGAATAACCCCTAGGAGGAGAAACGATGACTCTTTTATGATACAAAACTAGTGAATTATAGTTTCTGGCAGACAAAAACTACACAAAAAAGTAATAAACTGTGTGAACAACTGGGAGGAAGAAGTATTGCACTATTAAGATAGCCACTTTTTCGTCACGAGAGGCATTGAATCAGAGAATACCAGTAACCTATGGAAAGAGTAACGATGAATCTCTTAAGATACACAACGAGTGACATATCGCTTCTGGCAGACTGGCCGCAGTAAGAAAAAGTGGCAGACCGGGTGAGCAATTGGGACGAGTAACTATGACTCTCTTAAGGTAGCCATGCCTCGTTACTTGCGGTTTGGATTAAGAAGCCTCGAATAACCCCTAGGAGGAGAAACGATGACTCTTTTATGATACAAAACTAGTGAATTATTGTTTCTGGCACACAAAAACTACACAAAAAAGTAGTAAACTGTGTGAGCAACTGGGAGGAAGAAGTATTGCACTATTAAGATAGCCACTTTTTCGTCACGAGAGGCATTGAATCAGAGAATACCAGTAACCTATGGAAAGAGTAACGATGAATCTCTTAGGATACACAACGAGTGACATATCGCTTCTGGCAGACTGGCCACAGTAAGAAAAAGTGGCAGACTGGGTGAGCAATGGGGACGAGTAACTACGACTCTCTGGAGGTAGCCAATGCCTCGTTACTTGCGGTTTGGATTAAGAAATCTCTAAAACCCTAGGAGGAGAAACGATGACTCTTTTATGATACACAACTAGTGAATTATAGTTTCTGGGAGACAAAAACTACACAAAAAGCAGTAAAATGTGTGAGCAACTGGGAGGAAGAAGTATTGCACTATTAAGAAAGCCACTTTTTCGTCAAGGGAGGTATTGACTCAGAGAATACCAGTAACCTATGGAAGGAGTAACGATGAATCTCTTAAGATACACAACGAGTGACATATCGCTTCTGGCAGACTGGCCACAGTAAGAAAAAGTGGCAGACTGGGTGAGCAATTGGGACGAGTAACTATGACTCTCTTAAGGTAGCCAATGCCTCGTTACTTGCGGTTTGGATTAAGAAATCTCGAATAACCGCTAGGAGGAGAAACGATGACTCTTTTATGATACACAACTAGTGAATTATAGTTTCTGGCAGACAAAAACTACACAAAAAGTAGTAAACTGTGTGAGCAACTCGGAGGATGAAGTATTGCACTATTAAGAAAGCCACTTTTTCGTCAAGGGAGGTATTGACTCAGAGAATACCAGTAACCTATGGAAGGAGTAACGATGAATCTCTTAAGATACACAACGAGTGACATATCGCTTCTGGCAGACTGGCCACAGTAAGAAAAAGTGGCAGACTGGGTGAGCAATTGGGACGAGTAACTATGACTCTCTGGAGGTAGTAAATGCCTCGTTACTTGCTGTTTGGATTAAGAAATCTCGAATAACCCCTAGGAGGAGAAACGATGACTCTTTTATGATACACAACTAGTGACATATCGCTTCTGGCAGACTGGCAAGTACACAAATAGTAGTAAACTGTGTGAGCAACTCGGAGGAAGAAGTATTGCACTATTAAGAAAGCCACTTTTTCGTCAAGGGAGGTATTGACTCAGAGAATACCAGTAACCTATGGAAGGAGTAACGATGAATCTCTTAAGATACACAACGAGTGACATATCGCTTCTGGCAGACTGGCCACAGTAAGAAAAAGTGGCAGACTGGGTGAGCAATTGGGACGAGTAACTATGACTCTCTTAAGGTAGCCAATGCCTCGTTACTTGCGGTTTGGATTAAGAAATCTCGAATAACCGCTAGGAGGAGAAACGATGACTCTTTTATGATACACAACTAGTGAATTATAGTTTCTGGCAGACAAAAACTACACAAAAAGTAGTAAACTGTGTGAGCAACTCGGAGGATGAAGTATTGCACTATTAAGATAGCCACTTTTTCGTCAAGAGAGGTATTGACTCAGAGAATACCAGTAACCTATGGAAGGAGTAACGATGAATCTCTTAAGATACACAACGAGTGACATATCGCTTCTGGCAGACTGGCCACAGTAAGAAAAAGTGGCAGACTGGGTGAGCAATGGGGACGAGTAACTATGACTCTCTGGAGGTAGCCAATGCCTCGTTACTTGCGGTTTGGATTAAGAAGTCTCGAATAACCCCTATGAGGAGAAACGATGACTCTTTTATGATACAAAACTAGTGAATTATAGTTTCTGGCAGACAAAAACTACACAAAAAAGTAGTAAACTGTGTGAGCAACTGGGAGGAAGAAGTATTGCACTATTAAGATAGCCACTTTTTCGTCACGAGAGGCATTGAACCAGAGAATACCAGTAACCTATGGAAAGAGTACCGATGAATCTCTTAAGATACACAACGAGTGACATATCGCTTCTGGCAGACTGGCCGCAGTAAGGAAAAGTGGCAGACTGGGAGAGCAATTGGGACGAGTAACTATGACTCTCTTAAGGTTGCCAATGCCTCGTTACTTGCGGTTTGGATTAATAAGTCTCGAATAACCCCTAGGAGGAGAAACGATGACTCTTTTATGATACACAACTAGTGACATATCGCTTCTGGCAGACTGGCAAGTACACAAATAGTAGTAAACTGTGTGAGCAACTCGGAGGAAGAAGTATTGCACTATTAAGATAGCCACTTTTTCGTCAAGGGAGGTATTGACTCAGAGAATACCAGTAACCTATGGAAGGAGTAACGATGAATCTCTTAAGATACACAACGAGTGACATATCGCTTCTGGCAGACTGGCCACAGTAAGAAAAAGTGGCAGACTGGGTGAGCAATTGGGACGAGTAACTATGACTCTCTTAAGGTAGCCAATGCCTCGTTAGTTGCGGTTTGGATTAAGAAATCTCGAATAACACCTAGGAGGAGAAACGATGACTCTTTTATGATACACAACTAGTGAATTATAGTTTCTGGCAGACAAAAACTACACAAAAAGTAGTAAACTGTGTGAGCACTCGGAGGATGAAGTATTGCACTATTAAGATAGATACTTTTTCGTCACGAGAGGTATTGGCTCAGAGAATACCAGTAACCTATGGAAGGAGTAACGATGAATCTCTTAAGATACACAACGAGTGACTTATCGCTTCTGGCAGACTGGCCGCAGTAAGAAAAAGTGGCAGACCGGGTGAGCAATTGGGACGAGTAACTATGACTCTCTTAAGGTAGCCATGCCTCGTTACTTGCGGTTTGGATTAAGAAGCCTCGAATAACCCCTAGGAGGAGAAACGATGACTCTTTTATGATACAAAACTAGTGAATTATTGTTTCTGGCACACAAAAACTACACAAAAAAGTAGTAAACTGTGTGAGCACCTGGGAGGAAGAAGTATTGCACTATTAAGATAGCCACTTTTTCGTCAAGAGAGGTATTGACTCAGAGAATACCAGTAACCTATGGAAGGAGTAACGATGAATCTCTTAAGATACACAACGAGTGACATATCGCATCTGGCAGACTGGCCACAGTAAGAAAAAGTGGCAGACTGGGTGAGCAATGGGGACGAGTAGCTATGACTCTCTGGAGGTAGTAAATGCCTCGTTACTTGCAGTTTGGATTAAGAAATCTCGAATAACCCCTAGGAGGAGAAACGATGACTCTTTTATGATACACGACTAGTGACATATCGCTTCTGGCAGACTGGCAAGTACACAAATAGTAGTAAACTGTGTGAGCAACTCGGAGGAAGAAGTATTGCGCTATTAAGAAAGCCACTTTTTCGTCAAGGGAGGTATTGACTCAGAGAATACCAGTAACCTATGGAAGGAGTAACGATGAATCTCTTAAGATACACAACGAGTGACATATCGCTTCTGGCAGACTGGCCACAGTAAGAAAAAGTGGCAGACCGGGTGAGCAATTGGGACGAGTAACTATGACTCTCTGGAGGTAGCCAATGCCTCGTTACTTGCGGTTTGGATTAAGAAGCCTCGAATAACCCCTAGGAGGAGAAACGATGACTCTTTTATGATACAAAACTAGTGAATTATTGTTTCTGGCACACAAAAACTACACAAAAAAGTAGTAAACTGTGTGAGCAACTGGGAGGAAGAAGTATTGCACTATTAAGATAGCCACTTTTTCGTCAAGAGAGGTATTGACTCAGAGAATACCAGTAACCTATGGAAGGAGTAACGATGAATCTCTTAAGATACACAACGAGTGACATATCGCTTCTGGCAGACTGGCCACAGTAAGAAAAAGTGGCAGACTGGGTGAGCAATGGGGACGAGTAGCTATGACTCTCTGGAGGTAGTAAATGCCTCGTTACTTGCAGTTTGGATTAAGAAATCTCGAATAACCCCTAGGAGGAGAAACGATGACTCTTTTATGATACACGACTAGTGACATATCGCTTCTGGCAGACTGGCAAGTACACAAATAGTAGTAAACTGTGTGAGCAACTCGGAGGAAGAAGTATTGCGCTATTAAGAAAGCCACTTTTTCGTCAAGGGAGGTATTGACTCAGAGAATACCAGTAACCTATGGAAGGAGTAACGATGAATCTCTTAAGATACACAACGAGTGACATATCGCTTCTGGCAGACTGGCCACAGTAAGAAAAAGTGGCAGACTGGGTGAGCAATGGGGACGAGTAACTATGACTCTCTGGAGGTAGCCAATGCCTCGTTACTTGCGGTTTGGATTAAGAAGTCTCGAATAACCCCTAGGAGGAGAAACGATGACTCTTTTATGATACAAAACTAGTGAATTATAGTTTCTGGCAGACAAAAACTACACAAAAAAGTAATAAACTGTGTGAACAACTGGGAGGAAGAAGTATTGCACTATTAAGATAGCCACTTTTTCGGTACGAGAGGCATTGAATCAGAGAATACCAGTGACCTATGGAAAGAGTAACGATGAATCTCTTAAGATACACAACGAGTGACATATCGCTTCTGGCAGACTGGCCGCAGTAAGAAAAAGTGGCAGACCGGGTGAGCAATTGGGACGAGTAACTATGACTCTCTTAAGGTAGCCATGCCTCGTTACTTGCGGTTTGGATTAAGAAGCCTCGAATAACCCCTAGGAGGAGAAACGATGACTCTTTTATGATACAAAACTAGTGAATTATTGTTTCTGGCACACAAAAACTACACAAAAAAGTAGTAAACTGTGTGAGCAACTGGGAGGAAGAAGTATTGCACTATTAAGATAGCCACTTTTTCGTCACGAGAGGCATTGAATCAGAGAATACCAGTAACCTATGGAAAGAGTAACGATGAATCTCTTAGGATACACAACGAGTGACATATCGCTTCTGGCAGACTGGCCACAGTAAGAAAAAGTGGCAGACTGGGTGAGCAATGGGGACGAGTAACTACGACTCTCTGGAGGTAGCCAATGCCTCGTTACTTGCGGTTTGGATTAAGAAATCTCTAAAACCCTAGGAGGAGAAACGATGACTCTTTTATGATACACAACTAGTGAATTATAGTTTCTGGGAGACAAAAACTACACAAAAAGCAGTAAACTGTGTGAGCAACTGGGAGGAAGAAGTATTGCACTATTAAGAAAGCCACTTTTTCGTCAAGGGAGGTATTGACTCAGAGAATACCAGTAACCTATGGAAGGAGTAACGATGAATCTCTTAAGATACACAACGAGTGACATATCGCTTCTGGCAGACTGGCCACAGTAAGAAAAAGTGGCAGACTGGGTGAGCAATTGGGACGAGTAACTATGACTCTCTTAAGGTAGCCAATGCCTCGTTACTTGCGGTTTGGATTAAGAAATCTCGAATAACCGCTAGGAGGAGAAACGATGACTCTTTTATGATACACAACTAGTGAATTATAGTTTCTGGCAGACAAAAACTACACAAAAAGTAGTAAACTGTGTGAGCAACTCGGAGGATGAAGTATTGCACTATTAAGATAGCCACTTTTTCGTCACGAGAGGTATTGACTCAGAGAATACCAGTAACCTATGGAAGGAGTAACGATGAATCTCTTAAGATACACAACGAGTGACATATCGCTTCTGGCAGACTGGCCACAGTAAGAAAAAGTGGCAGACTGGGTGAGCAATGGGGACGAGTAACTATGACTCTCTGGAGGTAGCCAATGCCTCGTTACTTGCGGTTTGGATTAAGAAGTCTCGAATAACCCCTAGGAGGAGAAACGATGACTCTTTTATGATACAAAACTAGTGAATTATAGTTTCTGGCAGACAAAAACTACACAAAAAAGTAGTAAACTGTGTGAGCAACTCGGAGGATGAAGTATTGCACTATTAAGATAGATACTTTTTCGTCACGAGAGGCATTGAATCAGAGAATACCAGTAACCTATGGAAAGAGTAACGATGAATCTCTTAGGTTACACAACGAGTGACATATCGCTTCTGGCAGACTGGCCACAGTAAGAAAAAGTGGCAGACTGGGTGAGCAATGGGGACGAGTAACTACGACTCTCTGGAGGTAGCCAATGCCTCGTTACTTGCGGTTTGGATTAAGAAATCTCTAAAACCCTAGGAGGAGAAACGATGACTCTTTTATGATACACAACTAGTGAATTATAGTTTCTGGGAGACAAAAACTACACAAAAAGCAGTAAACTGTGTGAGCAACTGGGAGGAAGAAGTATTGCACTATTAAGATAGCCACTTTTTCGTCAAGAGAGGTATTGACTCAGAGAATACCAGTAACCTATGGAAGGAGTAACGATGAATCTCTTAAGATACACAACGAGTGACATATCGCTTCTGGCAGACTGGCCACAGTAAGAAAAAGTGGCAGACTGGGTGAGCAATGGGGACGAGTAGCTATGACTCTCTGGAGGTAGTAAATGCCTCGTTACTTGCTGTTTGGATTAAGAAATCTCGAATAACCCCTAGGAGGAGAAACGATGACTCTTTTATGATACACAACTAGTGACATATCGCTTCTGGCAGACTGGCAAGTACAGAAATAGTAGTAAACTGTGTGAGCAACTCGGAGGAAGAAGTATTGCACTATTAAGAAAGCCACTTTTTCGTCAAGGGAGGTATTGACTCAGAGAATACCAGTAACCTATGGAAGGAGTAACGATGAATCTCTTAAGATACACAACGAGTGACATATCGCTTCTGGCAGACTGGCCACAGTAAGAAATAGTGGCAGACTGGGTGAGCAATTGGGACGAGTAACTATGACTCTCTTAAGGTAGCCAATGCCTCGTTACTTGCGGTTTGGATTAAGAAATCTCGAATAACCGCTAGGAGGAGAAACGATGACTCTTTTATGATACACAACTAGTGAATTATAGTTTCTGGCAGACAAAAACTACACAAAAAGTAGTAAACTGTGTGAGCAACTCGGAGGATGAAGTATTGCACTATTAAGATAGCCACTTTTTCGTCAAGAGAGGTATTGACTCAGAGAATACCAGTAACCTATGGAAGGAGTAACGATGAATCTCTTAAGATACACAACGAGTGACATATCGCTTCTGGCAGACTGGCCACAGTAAGAAAAAGTGGCAGACTGGGTGAGCAATAGGGACGAGTAGCTATGACTCTCTGGAGGTATAAATGCCTCGTTACTTGCTGTTTGGATTAAGAAATCTCGAATAACCCCTAGGACGTGAAACGATGACTCTTTTATGATACACAACTAGTGACATATCGCTTCTGGCAGACTGGCAAGTACACAAATAGTAGTAAACTGTGTGAGCACCTGGGAGGAAGAAGTATTGCACTATTAAGAAAGCCACTTTTTCGTCAAGGGAGGTATTGACTCAGAGAATACCAGTAACCTATGGAAGGAGTAACGATGAATCTCTTAAGATACACAACGAGTGACATATCGCTTCTGGCAGACTGGCCACAGTAAGAAAAAGTGGCAGACTGGGTGAGCAATTGGGACGAGTAATTATGACTCTCTTAAGGTAGCCAATGCCTCGTTACTTGCGGTTTGGATTAAGAAATCTCGAATAACCGCTAGGAGGAGAAACGATGACTCTTTTATGATACACAACTAGTGAATTATAGTTTCTGGCAGACAAAAACTACACAAAAAGTAGTAAACTGTGTGAGCAACTCGGAGGATGAAGTATTGCACTATTAAGATAGCCACTTTTTCGTCAAGAGAGGTATTGACTCAGAGAATACCAGTAACCTATGGAAGGAGTAACGATGAATCTCTTAAGATACACAACGAGTGACATATCGCTTCTGGCAGACTGGCCACAGTAAGAAAAAGTGGCAGACTGGGTGAGCAATGGGGACGAGTAACTATGACTCTCTGGAGGTAGCCAATGCCTCGTTACTTGCGGTTTGGATTAAGAAGTCTCGAATAACCCCTATGAGGAGAAACGATGACTCTTTTATGATACAAAACTAGTGAATTATAGTTTCTGGCAGACAAAAACTACACAAAAAAGTAGTAAACTGTGTGAGCAACTGGGAGGAAGAAGTATTGCACTATTAAGATAGCCACTTTTTCGTCACGAGAGGCATTGAACCAGAGAATACCAGTAACCTATGGAAAGAGTACCGATGAATCTCTTAAGATACACAACGAGTGACATATCGCTTCTGGCAGACTGGCCGCAGTAAGGAAAAGTGGCAGACTGGGAGAGCAATTGGGACGAGTAACTATGACTCTCTTAAGGTTGCCAATGCCTCGTTACTTGCGGTTTGGATTAAGAAGTCTCGAATAACCCCTAGGAGGAGAAACGATGACTCTTTTATGATACACAACTAGTGACATATCGCTTCTGGCAGACTGGCAAGTACACAAATAGTAGTAAACTGTGTGAGCAACTCGGAGGAAGAAGTATTGCACTATTAAGATAGCCACTTTTTCGTCAAGGGAGGTATTGACTCAGAGAATACCAGTAACCTATGGAAGGAGTAACGATGAATCTCTTAAGATACACAACGAGTGACATATCGCTTCTGGCAGACTGGCCACAGTAAGAAAAAGTGGCAGACTGGGTGAGCAATGGGGACGAGTAACTATGACTCTCTTAAGGTAGCCATGCCTCGTTACTTGCGGTTTGGATTAAGAAGCCTCGAATAACCCCTAGGAGGAGAAACGATGACTCTTTTATGATACAAAACTAGTGAATTATTGTTTCTGGCACACAAAAAATACACAAAAAAGTAGTAAACTGTGTGAGCAACTGGGAGGAAGAAGTATTGCACTATTAAGATAGCCACTTTTTCGTCAAGAGAGGTATTGACTCAGAGAATACCAGTAACCTATGGAAGGAGTAACGATGAATCTCTTAAGATACACAACGAGTGACATATCGCTTCTGGCAGACTGGCCACAGTAAGAAAAAGTGGCAGACTGGGTGAGCAATGGGGACGAGTAGCTATGACTCTCTGGAGGTAGTAAATGCCTCGTTACTTGCAGTTTGGATTAAGAAATCTCGAATAACCCCTAGGAGGAGAAACGATGACTCTTTTATGATACACGACTAGTGACATATCGCTTCTGGCAGACTGGCAAGTACACAAATAGTAGTAAACGGTGTGAGCAACTCGGAGGAAGAAGTATTGCGCTATTAAGAAAGCCACTTTTTCGTCAAGGGAGGTATTGACTCAGAGAATACCAGTAACCTATGGAAGGAGTAACGATGAATCTCTTAAGATACACAACGAGTGACATATCGCTTCTGGCAGACTGGCCACAGTAAGAAAAAGTGGCAGACTGGGTGAGCAATTGGGACGAGTAACTATGACTCTCTTAAGGTAGCCAATGCCTCGTTACTTGCGGTTTGGATTAAGAAATCTCGAATAACCGCTAGGAGGAGAAACGATGACTCTTTTATGATACACAACTAGTGAATTATAGTTTCTGGCAGACAAAAACTACACAAAAAGTAGTAAACTGTGTGAGCAACTCGGAGGATGAAGTATTGCACTATTAAGATAGCCACTTTTTCGTCACGAGAGGTATTGACTCAGAGAATACCAGTAACCTATGGAAGGAGTAACGATGAATCTCTTAAGATACACAACGAGTGACATATCGCTTCTGGCAGACTGGCCACAGTAAGAAAAAGTGGCAGACTGGGTGAGCAATGGGGACGAGTAACTATGACTCTCTGGAGGTAGCCAATGCCTCGTTACTTGCGGTTTGGATTAAGAAGTCTCGAATAACCCCTAGGAGGAGAAACGATGACTCTTTTATGATACAAAACTAGTGAATTATAGTTTCTGGCAGACAAAAACTACACAAAAAAGTAGTAAACTGTGTGAGCAACTGGGAGGAAGAAGTATTGCACTATTAAGATAGATACTTTTTCGTCACGAGAGGCATTGAATCAGAGAATACCAGTAACCTATGGAAAGAGTAACGATGAATCTCTTAGGTTACACAACGAGTGACATATCGCTTCTGGCAGACTGGCCACAGTAAGAAAAAGTGGCAGACTGGGTGAGCAATGGGGACGAGTAACTACGACTCTCTGGAGGTAGCCAATGCCTCGTTACTTGCGGTTTGGATTAAGAAATCTCTAAAACCCTAGGAGGAGAAACGATGACTCTTTTATGATACACAACTAGTGAATTATAGTTTCTGGGAGACAAAAACTACACAAAAAGCAGTAAACTGTGTGAGCAACTGGGAGGAAGAAGTATTGCACTATTAAGATAGCCACTTTTTCGTCAAGAGAGGTATTGACTCAGAGAATACCAGTAACCTATGGAAGGAGTAACGATGAATCTCTTAAGATACACAACGAGTGACATATCGCTTCTGGCAGACTGGCCACAGTAAGAAAAAGTGGCAGACTGGGTGAGCAATGGGGACGAGTAGCTATGACTCTCTGGAGGTAGTAAATGCCTCGTTACTTGCTGTTTGGATTAAGAAATCTCGAATAACCCCTAGGAGGAGAAACAATGACTCTTTTATGATACACAACTAGTGACATATCGCTTCTGGCAGACTGGCAAGTACACAAATAGTAGTAAACTGTGTGAGCAACACGGAGGAAGAAGTATTGCACTATTAAGAAAGCCACTTTTTCGTCAAGGGAGGTATTGACTCAGAGAATACCAGTAACCTATGGAAGGAGTAACGATGAATCTCTTAAGATACACAACGAGTGACATATCGCTTCTGGCAGACTGGCCACAGTAAGAAAAAGTGGCAGACTGGGTGAGCAATTGGGACGAGTAACTATGACTCTCTTAAGGTAGCCAATGCCTCGTTACTTGCGGTTTGGATTAAGAAATCTCGAATAACCGCTAGGAGGAGAAACGATGACTCTTTTATGATACACAACTAGTGAATTATAGTTTCTGGCAGACAAAAACTACACAAAAAGTAGTAAACTGTGTGAGCAACTCGGAGGATGAAGTATTGCACTATTAAGATAGCCACTTTTTCGTCAAGAGAGGTATTGACTCAGAGAATACCAGTAACCTATGGAAGGAGTAACGATGAATCTCTTAAGATACACAACGAGTGACATATCGCTTCTGGCAGACTGGCCACAGTAAGAAAAAGTGGCAGACTGGGTGAGCAATGGGGACGAGTAACTATGACTCTCTGGAGGTAGCCAATGCCTCGTTACTTGCGGTTTGGATTAAGAAGTCTCGAATAACCCCTATGAGGAGAAACGATGACTCTTTTATGATACAAAACTAGTGAATTATAGTTTCTGGCAGACAAAAACTACACAAAAAAGTAGTAAACTGTGTGAGCAACTGGGAGGAAGAAGTATTGCACTATTAAGATAGCCACTTTTTCGTCACGAGAGGCATTGAACCAGAGAATACCAGTAACCTATGGAAAGAGTACCGATGAATCTCTTAAGATACACAACGAGTGACATATCGCTTCTGGCAGACTGGCCGCAGTAAGGAAAAGTGGCAGACTGGGAGAGCAATTGGGACGAGTAACTATGACTCTCTTAAGGTTGCCAATGCCTCGTTACTTGCGGTTTGGATTAAGAAGTCTCGAATAACCCCTAGGAGGAGAAACGATGACTCTTTTATGATACACAACTAGTGACATATCGCTTCTGGCAGACTGGCAAGTACACAAATAGTAGTAAACTGTGTGAGCAACTCGGAGGAAGAAGTATTGCACTATTAAGATAGCCACTTTTTCGTCAAGGGAGGTATTGACTCAGAGAATACCAGTAACCTATGGAAGGAGTAACGATGAATCTCTTAAGATTCACAACGAGTGACATATCGCTTCTGGCAGACTGGCCTTAGTAAGAAAAAGTGGCAGACTGGGTGAGCAATTGGGACGAGTAACTATGACTCTCTTAAGGTAGCCAATGCCTCGTTACTTGCGGTTTGGATTAAGAAATCTCGAATAACCCCTAGGAGGAGAAACGATGACTCTTTTATGATACACAACTAGTGAATTATAGTTTCTGGCAGAGAAAAACTACACAAAAAGTAGTAAACTGTGTGAGCAACTCGGAGGATGAAGTATTGCACTATTAAGATAGCCACTTTTTCGTCACGAGAGGTATTGACTCAGAGAATACCAGTAACCTATGGAAGGAGTAACGATGAATCTCTTAAGATACACAACGAGTGACATATCGCTTCTGGCAGACTGGCCACAGTAAGAAAAAGTGGCAGACTGGGTGAGCAATGGGGACGAGTAACTATGACTCTCTGGAGGTAGCCAATGCCTCGTTACTTGCGGTTTGGATTAAGAAGTCTCGAATAACCCCTAGGAGGAGAAACGATGACTCTTTTATGATACAAAACTAGTGAATTATAGTTTCTGGCAGACAAAAACTACACAAAAAAGTAGTAAACTGTGTGAGCAACTGGGAGGAAGAAGTATTGCACTATTAAGATAGCCACTTTTTCGTCAAGGGAGGTATTGACTCAGAGAATACCAGTAACCTATGGAAGGAGTAACGATGAATCTCTTAAGATACACAACGAGTGTCATATCGCTTCTGGCAGACTGGCCACAGTAAGAAAAAGTGGCAGACTGGGTGAGCAATTGGGACGAGTAACTATGACTCTCTTAAGGTAGCCAATGCCTCGTTACTTGCGGTTTGGATTAAGAAGTCTCGAATAACCCCTAGGAGGAGAAACGATGACTCTTTTATGATACAAAACTAGTGAATTATAGTTTCTGGCAGACAAAAACTACACAAAAAAGTAATAAACTGTGTGAACAACTGGGAGGAAGAAGTATTGCACTATTAAGATAGCCACTTTTTCGTCACGAGAGGCATTGAACCAGAGAATACCAGTAACCTATGGAAAGAGTAACGATGAATCTCTTAAGATACACAACGAGTGACATATCGCTTCTGGCAGACTGGCCGCAGTAAGAAAAAGTGGCAGACCGGGTGAGCAATTGGGACGAGTAACTATGACTCTCTTAAGGTAGCCATGCCTCGTTACTTGCGGTTTGGATTAAGAAGCCTCGAATAACCCCTAGGAGGAGAAACGATGACTCTTTTATGATACAAAACTAGTGAATTATTGTTTCTGGCACACAAAAACTACACAAAAAAGTAGTAAACTGTGTGAGCAACTGGGAGGAAGAAGTATTGCACTATTAAGATAGCCACTTTTTCGTCACGAGAGGCATTGAATCAGAGAATACCAGTAACCTATGGAAAGAGTAACGATGAATCTCTTAGGATACACAACGAGTGACATATCGCTTCTGGCAGACTGGCCACAGTAAGAAAAAGTGGCAGACTGGGTGAGCAATGGGGACGAGTAACTACGACTCTCTGGAGGTAGCCAATGCCTCGTTACTTGCGGTTTGGATTAAGAAATCTCTAAAACCCTAGGAGGAGAAACGATGACTCTTTTATGATACACAACTAGTGAATTATAGTTTCTGGGAGACAAAAACTACACAAAAAGCAGTAAACTGTGTGAGCAACTGGGAGGAAGAAGTATTGCACTATTAAGATAGCCACTTTTTCGTCAAGAGAGGTATTGACTCAGAGAATACCAGTAACCTATGGAAGGAGTAACGATGAATCTCTTAAGATACACAACGAGTGACATATCGCTTCTGGCAGACTGGCCACAGTAAGAAAAAGTGGCAGACTGGGTGAGCAATTGGGACGAGTAACTATGACTCTCTTAAGGTAGCCAATGCCTCGTTACTTGCGGTTTGGATTAAGAAATCTCGAATAACCGCTAGGAGGAGAAACGATGACTCTTTTATGATACACAACTAGTGAATTATAGTTTCTGGCAGACAAAAACTACACAAAAAGTAGTAAACTGTGTGAGCAACTCGGAGGATGAAGTATTGCACTATTAAGATAGCCACTTTTTCGTCACGAGAGGTATTGACTCAGAGAATACCAGTAACCTATGGAAGGAGTAACGATGAATCTCTTAAGATACACAACGAGTGACATATCGCTTCTGGCAGACTGGCCACAGTAAGAAAAAGTGGCAGACTGGGTGAGCAATGGGGACGAGTAACTATGACTCTCTGGAGGTAGCCAATGCCTCGTTACTTGCGGTTTGGATTAAGAAGTCTCGAATAACCCCTAGGAGGAGAAACGATGACTCTTTTATGATACAAAACTAGTGAATTATAGTTTCTGGCAGACAAAAACTACACAAAAAAGTAGTAAACTGTGTGAGCAACTGGGAGGAAGAAGTATTGCACTATTAAGATACATACTTTTTCGTCACGAGAGGCATTGAATCAGAGAATACCAGTAACCTATGGAAGGAGTAACGATGAATCTCTTAGGTTACACAACGAGTGACATATCGCTTCTGGCAGACTGGCCACAGTAACAAAAAGTGGCAGACTGGGTGAGCAATGGGGACGAGTAACTACGACTCTCTGGAGGTAGCCAATGCCTCGTTACTTGCGGTTTGGATTAAGAAATCTCTAAAACCCTAGGAGGAGAAACGATGACTCTTTTATGATACACAACTAGTGAATTATAGTTTCTGGCAGACAAAAACTACACAAAAAGTAGTAAACTGTGTGAGCAACTCGGAGGATGAAGTATTGCACTATTAAGATAGCCACTTTTTCGTCACGAGAGGTATTGACTCAGAGAATACCAGTAACCTATGGAAGGAGTAACGATGAATCTCTTAAGATACACAACGAGTGACATATCGCTTCTGGCAGACTGGCCACAGTAAGAAAAAGTGGCAGACTGGGTGAGCAATGGGGACGAGTAACTATGACTCTCTGGAGGTAGCCAATGCCTCGTTACTTGCGGTTTGGATTAAGAAGTCTCGAATAACCCCTAGGAGGAGAAACGATGACTCTTTTATGATACAAAACTAGTGAATTATAGTTTCTGGCAGACAAAAACTACACAAAAAAGTAGTAAACTGTGTGAGCAACTGGGAGGAAGAAGTATTGCACTATTAAGATAGCCACTTTTTCGTCAAGGGAGGTATTGACTCAGAGAATACCAGTAACCTATGGAAGGAGTAACGATGAATCTCTTAAGATACACAACGAGTGACATATCGCTTCTGGCAGACTGGCCACAGTAAGAAAAAGTGGCAGACTGGGTGAGCAATTGGGACGAGTAACTATGACTCTCTTAAGGTAGCCAATGCCTCGTTACTTGCGGTTTGGATTAAGAAGTCTCGAATAACCCCTAGGAGGAGAAACGATGACTCTTTTATGATACAAAACTAGTGAATTATAGTTTCTGGCAGACAAAAACTACACAAAAAAGTAATAAACTGTGTGAACAACTGGGAGGAAGAAGTATTGCACTATTAAGATAGCCACTTTTTCGTCACGAGAGGCATTGAATCAGAGAATACCAGTAACCTATGGAAAGAGTAACGATGAATCTCTTAAGATACACAACGAGTGACATATCGCTTCTGGCAGACTGGCCGCAGTAAGAAAAAGTGGCAGACCGGGTGAGCAATTGGGACGAGTAACTATGACTCTCTTAAGGTAGCCATGCCTCGTTACTTGCGGTTTGGATTAAGAAGCCTCGAATAACCCCTAGGAGGAGAAACGATGACTCTTTTATGATACAAAACTAGTGAATTATTGTTTCTGGCACACAAAAACTACACAAAAAAGTAGTAAACTGTGTGAGCAACTGGGAGGAAGAAGTATTGCACTATTAAGATAGCCACTTTTTCGTCACGAGAGGCATTGAATCAGAGAATACCAGTAACCTATGGAAAGAGTAACGATGAATCTCTTAGGATACACAACGAGTGACATATCGCTTCTGGCAGACTGGCCACAGTAAGAAAAAGTGGCAGACTGGGTGAGCAATGGGGACGAGTAACTACGACTCTCTGGAGGTAGCCAATGCCTCGTTACTTGCGGTTTGGATTAAGAAATCTCTAAAACCCTAGGAGGAGAAACGATGACTCTTTTATGATACACAACTAGTGAATTATAGTTTCTGGGAGACAAAAACTACACAAAAAGCAGTAAACTGTGTGAGCAACTGGGAGGAAGAAGTATTGCACTATTAAGATAGCCACTTTTTCGTCAAGAGAGGTATTGACTCAGAGAATACCAGTAACCTATGGAAGGAGTAACGATGAATCTCTTAAGATACACAACGAGTGACATATCGCTTCTGGCAGACTGGCCACAGTAAGAAAAAGTGGCAGACTGGGTGAGCAATTGGGACGAGTAACTATGACTCTCTTAAGGTAGCCAATGCCTCGTTACTTGCGGTTTGGATTAAGAAATCTCGAATAACCGCTAGGAGGAGAAACGATGACTCTTTTATGATACACAACTAGTGAATTATAGTTTCTGGCAGACAAAAACTACACAAAAAGTAGTAAACTGTGTGAGCAACTCGGAGGATGAAGTATTGCACTATTAAGATAGCCACTTTTTCGTCACGAGAGGTATTGACTCAGAGAATACCAGTAACCTATGGAAGGAGTAACGATGAATCTCTTAAGATACACAACGAGTGACATATCGCTTCTGGCAGACTGGCCACAGTAAGAAAAAGTGGCAGACTGGGTGAGCAATGGGGACGAGTAACTATGACTCTCTGGAGGTAGCCAATGCCTCGTTACTTGCGGTTTGGATTAAGAAGTCTCGAATAACCCCTAGGAGGAGAAACGATGACTCTTTTATGATACAAAACTAGTGAATTATAGATTCTGGCAGACAAAAACTACACAAAAAAGTAGTAAACTGTGTGAGCAACTGGGAGGAAGAAGTATTGCACTATTAAGATACATACTTTTTCGTCACGAGAGGCATTGAATCAGAGAATACCAGTAACCTATGGAAGGAGTAACGATGAATCTCTTAGGTTACACAACGAGTGACATATCGCTTCTGGCAGACTGGCCACAGTAAGAAAAAGTGGCAGACTGGGTGAGCAATGGGGACGAGTAACTACGACTCTCTGGAGGTAGCCAATGCCTCGTTACTTGCGGTTTGGATTAAGAAATCTCTAAAACCCTAGGAGGAGAAACGATGACTCTTTTATGATACACAACTAGTGAATTATAGTTTCTGGGAGACAAAAACTACACAAAAAGCAGTAAACTGTGTGAGCAACTGGGAGGAAGAAGTATTGCACTATTAAGATAGCCACTTTTTCGTCAAGAGAGGTATTGACTCAGAGAATACCAGTAACCTATGGAAGGAGTAACGATGAATCTCTTAAGATACACAACGAGTGACATATCGCTTCTGGCAGACTGGCCACAGTAAGAAAAAGTGGCAGACTGGGTGAGCAATGGGGACGAGTAGCTATGACTCTCTGGAGGTAGTAAATGCCTCGTTACTTGCTGTTTGGATTAAGAAATCTCGAATAACCCCTAGGAGGAGAAACGATGACTCTTTTATGATACAGAACTAGTGACATATCGCTTCTGGCAGACTGGCAAGTACACAAAAAGTAGTAAACTGTGTGAGCAACACGGAGGAAGAAGTATTGCACTATTAAGAAAGCCACTTTTTCGTCAAGGGAGGTATTGACTCAGAGAATACCAGTAACCTATGGAAGGAGTAACGATGAATCTCTTAAGATACACAACGAGTGACATATCGCTTCTGGCAGACTGGCCACAGTAAGAAAAAGTGGCAGACTGGGTGAGCAATTGGGACGAGTAACTATGACTCTCTTAAGGTAGCCAATGCCTCATTACTTGCGGTTTGGATTAAGAAATCTCGAATAACCGCTAGGAGGAGAAACGATGACTCTTTTATGATACACAACTAGTGAATTATAGTTTCTGGCAGACAAAAACTACACAAAAAGTAGTAAACTGTGTGAGCAACTCGGAGGATGAAGTATTGCACTATTAAGATAGCCACTTTTTCGTCAAGAGAGGTATTGACTCAGAGAATACCAGTAACCTATGGAAGGAGTAACGATGAATCTCTTAAGATACACAACGAGTGACATATCGCTTCTGGCAGACTGGCCACAGTAAGAAAAAGTGGCAGACTGGGTGAGCAATGGGGACGAGTAACTATGACTCTCTGGAGGTAGCCAATGCCTCGTTACTTGCGGTTTGGATTAAGAAGTCTCGAATAACCCCTATGAGGAGAAACGATGACTCTTTTATGATACAAAACTAGTGAATTATAGTTTCTGGCAGACAAAAACTACACAAAAAAGTAGTAAACTGTGTGAGCAACTGGGAGGAAGAAGTATTGCACTATTAAGATAGCCACTTTTTCGTCACGAGAGGCATTGAACCAGAGAATACCAGTAACCTATGGAAAGAGTACCGATGAATCTCTAAAGATACACAACGAGTGACATATCGCTTCTGGCAGACTGGCCGCAGTAAGGAAAAGTGGCAGACTGGGAGAGCAATTGGGACGAGTAACTATGACTCTCTTAAGGTTGCCAATGCCTCGTTACTTGCGGTTTGGATTAAGAAGTCTCGAATAACCCCTAGGAGGAGAAACGATGACTCTTTTATGATACACAACTAGTGACATATCGCTTCTGGCAGACTGGCAAGTACACAAATAGTAGTAAACTGTGTGAGCAACTCGGAGGAAGAAGTATTGCACTATTAAGATAGCCACTTTTTCGTCAAGGGAGGTATTGACTCAGAGAATACCAGTAACCTATGGAAGGAGTAACGATGAATCTCTTAAGATACACAACGAGTGACATATCGCTTCTGGCAGACTGGCCACAGTAAGAAAAAGTGGCAGACTGGGTGAGCAATGGGGACGAGTAACTATGACTCTCTGGAGGTAGCCAATGCCTCGTTACTTGCGGTTTGGATTAAGAAATCTCTAAAACCCCTAGGAGGAGAAATGATCACTCTTTTATGATACACAACTAGTGAATTATAGTTTCTGGGAGACAAAAACTACACAAAAAGCAGTAAACTGTGTGAGCAACTGGGAGGAAGAAGTATTGCACTATTAAGATAGCCACTTTTTCGTCAAGAGAGGTATTGACTCAGAGAATACCAGTAACCTATGGAAGGAGTAACGATGAATCTCTTAAGATACACAACGAGTGACATATCGCTTCTGGTAGACTGGCCACAGTAAGAAAAAGTGGCAGACTGGGTGAGCAATGGGGACGAGTAACTATGACTCTCTTAAGGTAGCCAATGCCTCGTTACTTGCGGTTTGGATTAAGAAATCTCGAATAACCCCTAGGAGGAGAAACGATGACTCTTTTATGATACACAACTAGTGACATATCGCTTCTGGCAGACTGGCAAGTACACAAAAAGTAGTAAACTGTGTGAGCAACTCGGAGGAAGAAGTATTGCACTATTCAGATAGCCACTTTTTCGTCAAGGGAGGTATTGACTCAGGGAATACCAGTAACCTATGGAAGGAGTAACGATGAATCTCTTAAGATACACAACGAGTGACATATCGCTTCTGGCAGACTGGCCACAGTAAGAAAAAGTGGCAGACTGGGTGAGCAATTGGGACGAGTAACTATGACTCTCTTAAGGTAGCCAATGCCTCGTTACTTGCGGTTTGGATTAAGAAGTCTCGAATAACCCCTATGAGGAGAAACGATGACTCTTTTATGATACAAAACTAGTGAATTATAGTTTCTGGCAGACAAAAACTACACAAAAAAGTAGTAAACTGTGTGAGCAACTGGGAGGAAGAAGTATTGCACTATTAAGATAGCCACTTTTTCGTCACGAGAGGCATTGAACCAGAGAATACCAGTAACCTATGGAAAGAGTACCGATGAATCTCTAAAGATACACAACGAGTGACATATCGCTTCTGGCAGACTGGCCGCAGTAAGGAAAAGTGGCAGACTGGGAGAGCAATTGGGACGAGTAACTATGACTCTCTTAAGGTTGCCAATGCCTCGTTACTTGCGGTTTGGATTAAGAAGTCTCGAATAACCCCTAGGAGGAGAAACGATGACTCTTTTATGATACACAACTAGTGACATATCGCTTCTGGCAGACTGGCAAGTACACAAATAGTAGTAAACTGTGTGAGCAACTCGGAGGAAGAAGTATTGCACTATTAAGATAGCCACTTTTTCGTCAAGGGAGGTATTGACTCAGAGAATACCAGTAACCTATGGAAGGAGTAACGATGAATCTCTTAAGATACACAACGAGTGACATATCGCTTCTGGCAGACTGGCCACAGTAAGAAAAAGTGGCAGACTGGGTGAGCAATGGGGACGAGTAACTATGACTCTCTGGAGGTAGCCAATGCCTCGTTACTTGCGGTTTGGATTAAGAAATCTCTAAAACCCCTAGGAGGAGAAATGATGACTCTTTTATGATACACAACTAGTGAATTATAGTTTCTGGGAGACAAAAACTACACAAAAAGCAGTAAACTGTGTGAGCAACTGGGAGGAAGAAGTATTGCACTATTAAGATAGCCACTTTTTCGTCAAGAGAGGTATTGACTCAGAGAATACCAGTAACCTATGGAAGGAGTAACGATGAATCTCTTAAGATACACAACGAGTGACATATCGCTTCTGGTAGACTGGCCACAGTAAGAAAAAGTGGCAGACTGGGTGAGCAATGGGGACGAGTAACTATGACTCTCTTAAGGTAGCCAATGCCTCGTTACTTGCGGTTTGGATTAAGAAATCTCGAATAACCCCTAGGAGGAGAAACGATGACTCTTTTATGATACACAACTAGTGACATATCGCTTCTGGCAGACTGGCAAGTACACAAAAAGTAGTAAACTGTGTGAGCAACTCGGAGGAAGAAGTATTGCACTATTCAGATAGCCACTTTTTCGTCAAGGGAGGTATTGACTCAGGGAATACCAGTAACCTATGGAAGGAGTAACGATGAATCTCTTAAGATACACAACGAGTGACATATCGCTTCTGGCAGACTGGCCACAGTAAGAAAAAGTGGCAGACTGGGTGAGCAATTGGGACGAGTAACTATGACTCTCTTAAGGTAGCCAATGCCTCGTTACTTGCGGTTTGGATTAAGAAGTCTCGAATAACCCCTAGGAGGAGAAACGATGACTCTTTTATGATACAAAACTAGTGAATTATAGTTTCTGGCAGACAAAAACTACACAAAAAAGTAGTAAACTGTGTGAGCAACTGGGAGGAAGAAGTATTGCACTATTAAGATAGCCACTTTTTCGTCAAGGGAGGTATTGACTCAGAGAATACCAGTAACCTATGGAAGGAGTAACGATGAATCTCTTAAGATACACAACGAGTGACATATCGCTTCTGGCAGACTGGCCACAGTAAGAAAAAGTGGCAGACTGGGTGAGCAATTGGGACGAGTAACTATGACTCTCTTAAGGTAGCCAATGCCTCGTTACTTGCGGTTTGGATTAAGAAGTCTCGAATAACCCCTAGGAGGAGAAACGATGACTCTTTTATGATACAAAACTAGTGAATTATAGTTTCTGGCAGACAAAAACTACACAAAAAAGTAATAAACTGTGTGAACAACTGGGAGGAAGAAGTATTGCACTATTAAGATAGCCACTTTTTCGTCACGAGAGGCATTGAATCAGAGAATACCAGTAACCTATGGAAAGAGTAACGATGAATCTCTTAAGATACACAACGAGTGACATATCGCTTCTGGCAGACTGGCCGCAGTAAGAAAAAGTGGCAGACCGGGTGAGCAATTGGGACGAGTAACTATGACTCTCTTAAGGTAGCCATGCCTCGTTACTTGCGGTTTGGATTAAGAAGCCTCGAATAACCCCTAGGAGGAGAAACGATGACTCTTTTATGATACAAAACTAGTGAATTATTGTTTCTGGCACACAAAAACTACACAAAAAAGTAGTAAACTGTGTGAGCAACTGGGAGGAAGAAGTATTGCACTATTAAGATAGCCACTTTTTCGTCACGAGAGGCATTGAATCAGAGAATACCAGTAACCTATGGAAAGAGTAACGATGAATCTCTTAGGATACACAACGAGTGACATATCGCTTCTGGCAGACTGGCCACAGTAAGAAAAAGTGGCAGACTGGGTGAGCAATGGGGACGAGTAACTACGACTCTCTGGAGGTAGCCAATGCCTCGTTACTTGCGGTTTGGATTAAGAAATCTCTAAAACCCTAGGAGGAGAAACGATGACTCTTTTATGATACACAACTAGTGAATTATAGTTTCTGGGAGACAAAAACTACACAAAAAGCCGTAAACTGTGTGAGCAACTGGGAGGAAGAAGTATTGCACTATTAAGACAGCCACTTTTTCGTCAAGAGAGGTATTGACTCAGAGAATACCAGTAACCTATGGAAGGAGTAACGATGAATCTCTTAAGATACACAACGAGTGACATATCGCTTCTGGCAGACTGGCCACAGTAAGAAAAAGTGGCAGACTGGGTGAGCAATGGGGACGAGTAGCTATGACTCTCTGGAGGTAGTAAATGCCTCGTTACTTGCAGTTTGGATTAAGAAATCTCGAATAACCCCTAGGAGGAGAAACGATGACCCTTTTATGATACACGACTAGTGACATATCGCTTCTGGCAGACTGGCAAGTACACAAATAGTAGTAAACTGTGTGAGCAACTCGGAGGAAGAAGTATTGCGCTATTAAGAAAGCCACTTTTTCGTCAAGGGAGGTATTGACTCAGAGAATACCAGTAACCTATGGAAGGAGTAACGATGAATCTCTTAAGATACACAACGAGTGACATATCGCTTCTGGCAGACTGGCCACAGTAAGAAAAAGTGGCAGACTGGGTGAGCAATTGGGACGAGTAACTATGACTCTCTTAAGGTAGCCAATGCCTCGTTACTTGCGGTTTGGATTAAGAAATCTCGAATAACCGCTAGGAGGAGAAACGATGGCTCTTTTATGATACACAACTAGTGAATTATAGTTTCTGGCAGACAAAAACTACACAAAAAGTAGTAAACTGTGTGAGCAACTCGGAGGATGAAGTATTGCACTATTAAGATAGCCACTTTTTCGTCACGAGAGGTATTGACTCAGAGAATACCAGTAACCTATGGAAGGAGTAACGATGAATCTCTTAAGATACACAACGAGTGACATATCGCTTCTGGCAGACTGGCCACAGTAAGAAAAAGTGGCAGACTGGGTGAGCAATGGGGACGAGTAACTATGACTCTCTGGAGGTAGCCAATGCCTCGTTACTTGCGGTTTGGATTAAGAAGTCTCGAATAACCCCTAGGAGGAGAAACGATGACTCTTTTATGATACAAAACTAGTGAATTATAGTTTCTGGCAGACAAAAACTACACAAAAAAGTAGTAAACTGTGTGAGCAACTGGGAGGAAGAAGTATTGCACTATTAAGATAGATACTTTTTCGTCACGAGAGGCATTGAATCAGAGAATACCAGTAACCTATGGAAAGAGTAACGATGAATCTCTTAGGTTACACAACGAGTGACATATCGCTTCTGGCAGACTGGCCACAGTAAGAAAAAGTGGCAGACTGGGTGAGCAATGGGGACGAGTAACTACGACTCTCTGGAGGTAGCCAATGCCTCGTTACTTGCGGTTTGGATTAAGAAATCTCTAAAACCCTAGGAGGAGAAACGATGACTCTTTTATGATACACAACTAGTGAATTATAGTTTCTGGGAGACAAAAACTGCACAAAAAGCAGTAAACTGTGTGAGCAACTGGGAGGAAGAAGTATTGCACTATTAAGATAGCCACTTTTTCGTCAAGAGAGGTATTGACTCAGAGAATACCAGTAACCTATGGAAGGAGTAACGATGAATCTCTTAAGATACACAACGAGTGACATATCGCTTCTGGCAGACTGGCCACAGTAAGAAAAAGTGGCAGACTGGGTGAGCAATGGGGACGAGTAGCTATGACTCTCTGGAGGTAGTAAATGCCTCGTTACTTGCTGTTTGGATTAAGAAATCTCGAATAACCCCTAGGAGGAGAAACGATGACTCTTATATGATACACAACTAGTGACATATCGCTTCTGGCAGACTGGCAAGTACACAAATAGTAGTAAACTGTGTGAGCAACTCGGAGGAAGAAGTATTGCGCTATTAAGAAAGCCACTTTTTCGTCAAGGGAGGTATTGACTCAGAGAATACCAGTAACCTATGGAAGGAGTAACGAAGAATCTCTTAAGATACACAACGAGTGACATATCGCTTCTGGCAGACTGGCCACAGTAAGAAAAAGTGGCAGACTGGGTGAGCAATTGGGACGAGTAACTATGACTCTCTTAAGGTAGCCAATGCCTCGTTACTTGCGGTTTGGATTAAGAAATCTCGAATAACCGCTAGGAGGAGAAACGATGACTCTTTTATGATACACAACTAGTGAATTATAGTTTCTGGCAGACAAAAACTACACAAAAAGTAGTAAACTGTGTGAGCAACTCGGAGGATGAAGTATTGCACTATTAAGATAGACACTTTTTCGTCACGAGAGGTATTGACTCAGAGAATACCAGTAACCTATGGAAGGAGTAACGATGAATCTCTTAAGATACACAACGAGTGACATATCGCTTCTGGCAGACTGGCCACAGTAAGAAAAAGTGGCAGACTGGGTGAGCAATGGGGACGAGTAACTATGACTCTCTGGAGGTAGCCAATGCCTCGTTACTTGCGGTTTGGATTAAGAAGTCTCGAATAACCCCTAGGAGGAGAAACGATGACTCTTTTATGATACAATACTAGTGAATTATAGTTTCTGGCAGACAAAAACTACACAAAAAAGTAGTAAACTGTGTGAGCAACTGGGAGGAAGAAGTATTGCACTATTAAGATAGCCACTTTTTCGTCAAGGGAGGTATTGACTCAGAGAATACCAGTAACCTATGGAAGGAGTAACGATGAATCTCTTAAGATACACAACGAGTGACATATCGCTTCTGGCAGACTGGCCACAGTAAGAAAAAGTGGCAGACTGGGTGAGCAATTGGGACGAGTAACTATGACTCTCTTAAGGTAGCCAATGCCTCGTTACTTGCGGTTTGGATTAAGAAATCTCGAATAACCCCTAGGAGGAGAAACGATGACTCTTTTATGATACACAACTAGTGAATTATAGTTTCTGGCAGACAAAAACTACACAAAAAGTAGTAAACTGTGTGAGCAACTCGGAGGATGAAGTATTGCACTATTAAGATAGATACTTTTTCGTCACGAGAGGTATTGACTCAGAGAATACCAGTAACCTATGGAAGGAGTAACGATGAATCTCTTAAGATACACAACGAGTGACTTATCGCTTCTGGCAGACTGGCCGCAGTAAGAAAAAGTGGCAGACTGGGTGAGCAATTGGGACGAGTAACTATGACTCTCTTAAGGTAGCCATGCCTCGTTACTTGCGGTTTGGATTAAGAAGCCTCGAATAACCCCTAGGAGGAGAAACGATGACTCTTTTATGATACAAAACTAGTGAATTATTGTTTCTGGCACACAAAAACTACACAAAAAAGTAGTAAACTGTGTGAGCAACTGGGAGGAAGAAGTATTGCACTATTAAGATAGCCACTTTTTCGTCACGAGAGGCACTGAATCAGAGAATACCAGTAACCTATGAAAAGAGTAACGATGAATCTCTTAGGATACACAACGAGTGACATATCGCTTCTGGCAGACTGGCCACAGTAAGAAAAAGTGGCAGACTGGGTGAGCAATGGGGACGAGTAACTATGACTCTCTGGAGGTAGCCAATGCCTCGTTACTTGCGGTTTGGATTAAGAAATCTCTAAAACCCTAGGAGGAGAAACGATGACTCTTTTATGATACACAACTAGTGAATTATAGTTTCTGGGAGACAAAAACTACACAAAAAGCAGTAAACTGTGTGAGCAACTGGGAGGAAGAAGTATTGCACTATTAAGATAGCCACTTTTTCGTCAAGAGAGGTATTGACTCAGAGAATACCAGTAACCTATGGAAGGAGTAACGATGAATCTCTTAAGATACACAACGAGTGACATATCGCTTCTGGCAGACTGGCCACAGTAAGAAAAAGTGGCAGACTGGGTGAGCAATGGGGACGAGTAGCTATGACTCTCTGGAGGTAGTAAATGCCTCGTTACTTGCTGTTTGGATTAAGAAATCTCGAATAACCCCTAGGAGGAGAAACGATGACTCTTTTATGATACACAACTAGTGACATATCGCTTCTGGCAGACTGGCAAGTACACAAATAGTAGTAAACTGTGTGAGCAACTCGGAGGAAGAAGTATTGCGCTATTAAGAAAGCCACTTTTTCGTCAAGGGAGGTATTGACTCAGAGAATACCAGTAACCTATGGAAGGAGTAACGATGAATCTCTTAAGATACACAACGAGTGACATATCGCTTCTGGCAGACTGGCCACAGTAAGAAAAAGTGGCAGACTGGGTGAGCAATTGGGACGAGTAACTATGACTCTCTTAAGGTAGCCAATGCCTCGTTACTTGCGGTTTGGATTAAGAAATCTCGAATAACCGCTAGGAGGAGAAACGATGACTCTTTTATGATACACAACTAGTGAATTATAGTTTCTGGCAGACAAAAACTACACAAAAAGTAGTAAACCGTGTGAGCAACTCGGAGGATGAAGTATTGCACTATTAAGATAGCCACTTTTTCGTCACGAGAGGTATTGACTCAGAGAATACCAGTAACCTATGGAAGGAGTAACGATGAATCTCTTAAGATACACAACGAGTGACATATCGCTTCTGGCAGACTGGCCGCAGTAAGAAAAAGTGGCAGACCGGGTGAGCAATTGGGACGAGTAACTATGACTCTCTTAAGGTAGCCATGCCTCGTTACTTGCGGTTTGGATTAAGAAGCCTCGAATAACCCCTAGGAGGAGAAACGATGACTCTTTTATGATACAAAACTAGTGAATTATTGTTTCTGGCACACAAAAACTACACAAAAAAGTAGTAAACTGTGTGAGCAACTGGGAGGAAGAAGTATTGCACTATTAAGATAGCCACTTTTTCGTCACGAGAGGCATTGAATCAGAGAATACCAGTAACCTATGGAAAGAGTAACGATGAATCTCTTAGGATACACAACGAGTGACATATCGCTTCTGGCAGACTGGCCACAGTAAGAAAAAGTGGCAGACTGGGTGAGCAATGGGGACGAGTAACTACGACTCTCTGGAGGTAGCCAATGCCTCGTTACTTGCGGTTTGGATTAAGAAATCTCTAAAACCCTAGGAGGAGAAACGATGACTCTTTTATGATACACAACTAGTGAATTATAGTTTCTGGGAGACAAAAACTACACAAAAAGCAGTAAACTGTGTGAGCAACTGGGAGGAAGAAGTATTGCACTATTAAGATAGCCACTTTTTCGTCAAGAGAGGTATTGACTCAGAGAATACCAGTAACCTATGGAAGGAGTAACGATGAATCTCTTAAGATACACAACGAGTGACATATCGCTTCTGGCAGACTGGCCACAGTAAGAAAAAGTGGCAGACTGGGTGAGCAATGGGGACGAGTAGCTATGACTCTCTGGAGGTAGTAAATGCCTCGTTACTTGCTGTTTGGATTAAGAAATCTCGAATAACCCCTAGGAGGAGAAACGATGACTCTTTTATGATACACAACTAGTGACATATCGCTTCTGGCAGACTGGCAAGTACACAAATAGTAGTAAACTGTGTGAGCAACTCGGAGGAAGAAGTATTGCGCTATTAAGAAAACCACTTTTTCGTCAAGGGAGGTATTGACTCAGAGAATACCAGTAACCTATGGAAGGAGTAACGATGAATCTCTTAAGATACACAACGAGTGACATATCGCTTCTGGCAGACTGGCCACAGTAAGAAAAAGTGGCAGACTGGGTGAGCAATTGGGACGAGTAACTATGACTCTCTTAAGGTAGCCAATGCCTCGTTACTTGCGGTTTGGATTAAGAAATCTCGAATAACCGCTAGGAGGAGAAACGATGACTCTTTTATGATACACAACTAGTGAATTATAGTTTCTGGCAGACAAAAACTACACAAAAAGTTGTAAACTGTGTGAGCAACTCGGAGGATGAAGTATTGCACTATTAAGATAGACACTTTTTCGTCACGAGAGGTATTGACTCAGAGAATACCAGTAACCTATGGAAGGAGTAACGATGAATCTCTTAAGATACACAACGAGTGACATATCGCTTCTGGCAGACTGGCCACAGTAAGAAAAAGTGGCAGACTGGGTGAGCAATGGGGACGAGTAACTATGACTCTCTGGAGGTAGCCAATGCCTCGTTACTTGCGGTTTGGATTAAGAAGTCTCGAATAACCCCTAGGAGGAGAAACGATGACTCTTTTATGATACAATACTAGTGAATTATAGTTTCTGGCAGACAAAAACTACACAAAAAAGTAGTAAACTGTGTGAGCAACTGGGAGGAAGAAGTATTGCACTATTAAGATAGCCACTTTTTCGTCAAGGGAGGTATTGACTCAGAGAATACCAGTAACCTATGGAAGGAGTAACGATGAATCTCTTAAGATACACAACGAGTGACATATCGCTTCTGGCAGACTGGCCACAGTAAGAAAAAGTGGCAGACTGGGTGAGCAATTGGGACGAGTAACTATGACTCTCTTAAGGTAGCCAATGCCTCGTTACTTGCGGTTTGGATTAAGAAATCTCGAATAACCCCTAGGAGGAGAAACGATGACTCTTTTATGATACACAACTAGTGAATTATAGTTTCTGGCAGACAAAAACTACACAAAAAGTAGTAAACTGTGTGAGCAACTCGGAGGATGAAGTATTGCACTATTAAGATAGATACTTTTTCGTCACGAGAGGTATTGACTCAGAGAATACCAGTAACCTATGGAAGGAGTAACGATGAATCTCTTAAGATACACAACGAGTGACTTATCGCTTCTGGCAGACTGGCCGCAGTAAGAAAAAGTGGCAGACTGGGTGAGCAATTGGGACGAGTAACTATGACTCTCTTAAGGTAGCCATGGCTCGTTACTTGCGGTTTGGATTAAGAAGCCTCGAATAACCCCTAGGAGGAGAAACGATGACTCTTTTATGATACAAAACTAGTGAATTATTGTTTCTGGCACACAAAAACTACACAAAAAAGTAGTAAACTGTGTGAGCAACTGGGAGGAAGAAGTATTGCACTATTAAGATAGCCACTTTTTCGTCACGAGAGGCACTGAATCAGAGAATACCAGTAACCTATGAAAAGAGTAACGATGAATCTCTTAGGATACACAACGAGTGACATATCGCTTCTGGCAGACTGGCCACAGTAAGAAAAAGTGGCAGACTGGGTGAGCAATGGGGACGAGTAACTATGACTCTCTGGAGGTAGCCAATGCCTCGTTACTTGCGGTTTGGATTAAGAAATCTCTAAAACCCTAGGAGGAGAAACGATGACTCTTTTATGATACACAACTAGTGAATTATAGTTTCTGGGAGACAAAAACTACACAAAAAGCAGTAAACTGTGTGAGCAACTGGGAGGAAGAAGTATTGCACTATTAAGATAGCCACTTTTTCGTCAAGAGAGGTATTGACTCAGAGAATACCAGTAACCTATGGAAGGAGTAACGATGAATCTCTTAAGATACACAACGAGTGACATATCGCTTCTGGCAGACTGGCCACAGTAAGAAAAAGTGGCAGACTGGGTGAGCAATGGGGACGAGTAGCTATGACTCTCTGGAGGTAGTAAATGCCTCGTTACTTGCTGTTTGGATTAAGAAATCTCGAATAACCCCTAGGAGGAGAAACGATGACTCTTTTATGATACACAACTAGTGACATATCGCTTCTGGCAGACTGGCAAGTACACAAATAGTAGTAAACTGTGTGAGCAACTCGGAGGAAGAAGTATTGCGCTATTAAGAAAGCCACTTTTTCGTCAAGGGAGGTATTGACTCAGAGAATACCAGTAACCTATGGAAGGAGTAACGATGAATCTCTTAAGATACACAACGAGTGACATATCGCTTCTGGCAGACTGGCCACAGTAAGAAAAAGTGGCAGACTGGGTGAGCAATTGGGACGAGTAACTATGACTCTCTTAAGGTAGCCAATGCCTCGTTACTTGCGGTTTGGATTAAGAAATCTCGAATAACCGCTAGGAGGAGAAACGATGACTCTTTTATGATACACAACTAGTGAATTATAGTTTCTGGCAGACAAAAACTACACAAAAAGTAGTAAACCGTGTGAGCAACTCGGAGGATGAAGTATTGCACTATTAAGATAGCCACTTTTTCGTCACGAGAGGTATTGACTCAGAGAATACCAGTAACCTATGGAAGGAGTAACGATGAAACTCTTAAGATACACAACGAGTGACATATCGCTTCTGGCAGACTGGCCGCAGTAAGAAAAAGTGGCAGACCGGGTGAGCAATTGGGACGAGTAACTATGACTCTCTTAAGGTAGCCATGCCTCGTTACTTGCGGTTTGGATTAAGAAGCCTCGAATAACCCCTAGGAGGAGAAACGATGACTCTTTTATGATACAAAACTAGTGAATTATTGTTTCTGGCACACAAAAACTACACAAAAAAGTAGTAAACTGTGTGAGCAACTGGGAGGAAGAAGTATTGCACTATTAAGATAGCCACTTTTTCGTCACGAGAGGCATGGAATCAGAGAATACCAGTAACCTATGGAAAGAGTAACGATGAATCTCTTAGGATACACAACGAGTGACATATCGCTTCTGGCAGACTGGCCACAGTAAGAAAAAGTGGCAGACTGGGTGAGCAATGGGGACGAGTAACTACGACTCTCTGGAGGTAGCCAATGCCTCGTTACTTGCGGTTTGGATTAAGAAATCTCTAAAACCCTAGGAGGAGAAACGATGACTCTTTTATGATACACAACTAGTGAATTATAGTTTCTGGGAGACAAAAACTACACAAAAAGCAGTAAACTGTGTGAGCAACTGGGAGGAAGAAGTATTGCACTATTAAGATAGCCACTTTTTCGTCAAGAGAGGTATTGACTCAGAGAATACCAGTAACCTATGGAAGGAGTAACGATGAATCTCTTAAGATACACAACGAGTGACATATCGCTTCTGGCAGACTGGCCACAGTAAGAAAAAGTGGCAGACTGGGTGAGCAATGGGGACGAGTAGCTATGACTCTCTGGAGGTAGTAAATGCCTCGTTACTTGCTGTTTGGATTAAGAAATCTCGAATAACCCCTAGGAGGAGAAACGATGACTCTTTTATGATACACAACTAGTGACATATCGCTTCTGGCAGACTGGCAAGTACACAAATAGTAGTAAACTGTGTGAGCAACTCGGAGGAAGAAGTATTGCACTATTAAGATAGCCACTTTTTCGTCACGAGAGGTATTGACTCAGAGAATACCAGTAACCTATGGAAGGAGTAACGATGAATCTCTTAAGATACACAACGAGTGACTTATCGCTTCTGGCAGACTGGCCGCAGTAAGAAAAAGTGGCAGACTGGGTGAGCAATTGGGACGAGTAACTATGACTCTCTTAAGGTAGCCAATGCCTCGTTACTTGCGGTTTGGATTAAGAAGTCTCGAATAACCCCTAGGAGGAGAAACGATGACTCTTTTATGATACAAAACTAGTGAATTATAGTTTCTGGCAGACAAAAACTACACAAAAAAGTAATAAACTGTGTGAACAACTGGGAGGAAGAAGTATTGCACTATTAAGATAGCCACTTTTTCGTCACGAGAGGCATTGAATCAGAGAATACCAGTAACCTATGGAAAGAGTAACAATGAATCTCTTAAGATACACAACGAGTGACATATCGCTTCTGGCAGACTGGCCGCAGTAAGAAAAAGTGGCAGACCGGGTGAGCAATTGGGACGAGTAACTATGACTCTCTTAAGGTAGCCATGCCTCGTTACTTGCGGTTTGGATTAAGAAGCCTCGAATAACCCCTAGGAGGAGAAACGATGACTCTTTTATGATACAAAACTAGTGAATTATTGTTTCTGGCACACAAAAACTACACAAAAAAGTAGTAAACTGTGTGAGCAACTGGGAGGAAGAAGTATTGCACTATTAAGATAGCCACATTTTCGTCACGAGAGGCATTGAATCAGAGAATACCAGTAACCTATGGAAAGAGTAACGATGAATCTCTTAGGATACACAACGAGTGACATATCGCTTCTGGCAGACTGGCCACAGTAAGAAAAAGTGGCAGACTGGGTGAGCAATGGGGACGAGTAACTACGACTCTCTGGAGGTAGCCAATGCCTCGTTACTTGCGGTTTGGATTAAGAAATCTCTAAAACCCTAGGAGGAGAAACGATGACTCGTTTATGATACACAACTAGTGAATTATAGTTTCTGGGAGACAAAAACTACACAAAAAGCAGTAAACTGTGTGAGCAACTGGGAGGAAGAAGTATTGCACTATTAAGATAGCCACTTTTTCGTCAAGAGAGGTATTGACTCAGAGAATACCAGTAACCTATGGAAGGAGTAACGATGAATCTCTTAAGAAACACAACGAGTGACATATCGCTTCTGGCAGACTGGCCACAGTAAGAAAAAGTGGCAGACTGGGTGAGCAATGGGGACGAGTAGCTATGACTCTCTGGAGGTAGTAAATGCCTCGTTACTTGCTGTTTGGATTAAGAAATCTCGAATAACCCCTAGGAGGAGAAACGATGACTCTTTTATGATACACAACTAGTGACATATCGCTTCTGGCAGACTGGCAAGTACACAAATAGTAGTAAACTGTGTGAGCAACTCGGAGGAAGAAGTATTGCGCTATTAAGAAAGCCACTTTTTCGTCAAGGGAGGTATTGACTCAGAGAATACCAGTAACCTATGGAAGGAGTAACGATGAATCTCTTAAGATACACAACGAGTGACATATCGCTTCTGGCAGACTGGCCACAGTAAGAAAAAGTGGCAGACTGGGTGAGCAATTGGGACGAGTAACTATGACTCTCTTAAGGTAGCCGATGCCTCGTTACTTGCGGTTTGGATTAAGAAATCTCGAATAACCGCTAGGAGGAGAAACGATGACTCTTTTATGATACACAACTAGTGAATTATAGTTTCTGGCAGACAAAAACTACACAAAAAGTAGTAAACTGTGTGAGCAACTCGGAGGATGAAGTATTGCACTATTAAGATAGCCACTTTTTCGTCACGAGAGGTATTGACTCAGAGAATACCAGTAACCTATGGAAGGAGTAACGATGAATCTCTTAAGATACACAACGAGTGACATATCGCTTCTGGCAGACTGGCCACAGTAAGAAAAAGTGGCAGACTGGGTGAGCAATGGGGACGAGTAACTATGACTCTCTGGAGGTAGCCAATGCCTCGTTACTTGCGGTTTGGATTAAGAAGTCTCGAATAACCCCTAGGAGGAGAAACGATGACTCTTTTATGATACAAAACTAGTGAATTATAGTTTCTGGCAGACAAAAACTACACAAAAAAGTAGTAAACTGTGTGAGCAACTGGGAGGAAGAAGTATTGCACTATTAAGATAGCCACTTTTTCGTCACGAGAGGCATTGAATCAGAGAATACCAGTAACCTATGGAAAGAGTAACGATGAATCTCTTAGGTTACACAACGAGTGACATATCGCTTCTGGCAGACTGGCCACAGTAAGAAAAAGTGGCAGACTGGGTGAGCAATGGGGACGAGTAGCTATGACTCTCTGGAGGTAGTAAATGCCTCGTTACTTGCTGTTTGGATTAAGAAATCTCGAATAACCCCTAGGAGGAGAAACGATGACTCTTTTATGATACACAACTAGTGACATATCGCTTCTGGCAGACTGGCAAGTACACAAATAGTAGTAAACTGTGTGAGCAACTCGGAGGAAGAAGTATTGCACTATTAAGAAAGCCACTTTTTCGTCAAGGGAGGTATTGACTCAGAGAATACCAGTAACCTATGGAAGGAGTAACGATGAATCTCTTAAGATACACAACGAGTGACATATCGCTTCTGGCAGACTGGCCACAGTAAGAAAAAGTGGCAGACTGGGTGAGCAATTGGGACGAGTAACTATGACTCTCTTAAGGTAGCCAATGCCTCGTTACTTGCGGTTTGGATTAAGAAATCTCGAATAACCGCTAGGAGGAGAAACGATGACTCTTTTATGATACACAACTAGTGAATTATAGTTTCTGGCAGACAAAAACTACACAAAAAGTAGTAAACTGTGTGAGCAACTCGGAGGAAGAAGTATTGCACTATTCAGATAGCCACTTTTTCGTCAAGAGAGGTATTGACTCAGAGAATACCTGTAACCTATGGAAGGAGTAACGATGAATCTCTTAAGATACACAACGAGTGACATATCGCTTCTGGCAGACTGGCCACAGTAAGAAAAAGTGGCAGACTGGGTGAGCAATGGGGACGAGTAACTATGACTCTCTGGAGGTAGCCAATGCCTCGTTACTTGCGGTTTGGATTAAGAAGTCTCGAATAACCCCTATGAGGAGAAACGATGACTCTTTTATGATACAAAACTAGTGAATTATAGTTTCTGGCAGACAAAAACTACACAAAAAAGTAGTAAACTGTGTGAGCAACTGGGACGAAGAAGTATTGCACTATTAAGATAGCCACTTTTTCGTCACGAGAGGCATTGAACCAGAGAATACCAGTAACCTATGGAAAGAGTACCGATGAATCTCTTAAGATACACAACGAGTGACATATCGCTTCTGGCAGACTGGCCGCAGTAAGGAAAAGTGGCAGACTGGGAGAGCAATTGGGACGAGTAACTATGACTCTCTTAAGGTTGCCAATGCCTCGTTACTTGCGGTTTGGATTAAGAAGTCTCGAATAACCCCTAGGAGGAGAAACGATGACTCTTTTATGATACACAACTAGTGACATATCGCTTCTGGCAGACTGGCAAGTACACAAATAGTAGTAAACTGTGTGAGCAACTCGGAGGAAGAAGTATTGCACTATTAAGATAGCCACTTTTTCGTCAAGGGAGGTATTGACTCAGAGAATACCAGTAACCTATGGAAGGAGTAACGATGAATCTCTTAAGATACACAACGAGTGACATATCGCTTCTGGCAGACTGGCCACAGTAAGAAAAAGTGGCAGACTGGGTGAGCAATTGGGACGAGTAACTATGACTCTCTTAAGGTAGCCAATGCCTCGTTACTTGCGGTTTGGATTAAGAAATCTCGAATAACCCCTAGGAGGAGAAACGATGACTCTTTTATGATACACAACTAGTGAATTATAGTTTCTGGCAGACAAAAACTACACAAAAAGTAGTAAACTGTGTGAGCAACTCGGAGGATGAAGTATTGCACTATTAAGATAGATACTTTTTCGTCACGAGAGGTATTGGCTCAGAGAATACCAGTAACCTATGGAAGGAGTAACGATGAATCTCTTAAGATACACAACGAGTGACTTATCGCTTCTGGCAGACTGGCCGCAGTAAGAAAAAGTGGCAGACTGGGTGAGCAATTGGGACGAGTAACTATGACTCTCTTAAGGTAGCCAATGCCTCGTTACTTGCGGTTTGGATTAAGAAGTCTCGAATAACCCCTAGGAGGAGAAACGATGACACTTTTATGATACAAAACTAGTGAATTACAGTTTCTGGCAGACAAAAACTACACAAAAAAGTAATAAACTGTGTGAGCAACTGGGAGGAAGAAGTATTGCACTATTAAGATAGCCACTATTTCGTCACGAGAGGCATTGAATCAGAGAATACCAGTAACCTATGGAAAGAGTAACGATGAATCTCTTAAGATACACAACGAGTGACATATCGCCTCTGGCAGACTGGCCGCAGTAAGAAAAAGTGGCAGACTGGGTGAGCAATTGGGACGAGTAACTATGACTCTCTTAAGGTAGCCATGCCTCGTTACTTGCGGTTTGGATTAAGAAGTCTCGAATAACCCCTAGGAGGAGAAACGATGACTCTTTTATGATACTAAACTAGTGAATTATTGTTTCTGGCACACAAAAACTACACAAAAAAAGTAGTAAACTGTGTGAGCAACTGGGAGGAAGAAGTATTGCACTATTAAGATAGCCACTTTTTCGTCACGAGAGGCATTGAATCAGAGAATACCAGTAACCTATGGAAAGAGTAACGATGAATCTCTTAAGATACACAACGAGTGACATATCGCTTCTGGCAGACTGGCCGCAGTAAGAAAAAGTGGCAGACTGGGTGAGCAATTGGGACGAGTAACTATGACTCTCTTAAGGTAGCCAATGCCTCGTTACTTGCGGTTTGGATTAAGAAGTCTCGAATAACCCCTAGGAGGAGAAACGATGACTCTTTTATGATACACAACTAGTGACATATCGCTTCTGGCAGACTGGCAAGTACACAAATAGTAGTAAACTGTGTGAGCAACTCGGAGGAAGAAGTATTGCACTATTAAGGTAGCCACTTTTTCGTCAAGGGAGGTATTGACTCAGAGAATACCAGTAACCTATGGAAGGAGTAACGATGAATCTCTTAAGATACACAACGAGTGACATATCGCTTCTGTCAGACTGGCCACAGTAAGAAAAAGTGGCAGACTGGGTGAGCAATTGGGACGAGTAACTATGACTCTCTTAAGGTAGCCAATGCCTCGTTACTTGCGGTTTGGATTAAGAAATCTCGAATAACCCCTAGGAGGAGAAACGATACTCTTTCATGATACACAACTAGTGAATTATAGTTTCTGGCAGACAAAAACTACACAAAAAGTAGTAAACTGTGTGAGCAACTCGGAGGATGAAGTATTGCACTATTAAGATAGATACTTTTTCGTCACGAGAGGTATTGACTCAGAGAATACCAGTAACCTATGGAAGGAGTAACGATGAATCTCTTAAGATACATAACGAGTGACTTATCGCTTCTGGCAGACTGGCCGCAGTAAGAAAAAGTGGCAGACTGGGTGAGCAATTGGGACGAGTAACTATGACTCTCTTAAGGTAGCCAATGCCTCGTTACTTGCGGTTTGGATTAAGAAGTCTCGAATAACCCCTAGGAGGAGAAACGATGACTCTTTTATGATACAAAACTAGTGAATAATAGTTTCTGGCAGACAAAAACTACACAAAAAAGTAATAAACTGTGTGAGCAACTGGGAGGAAGAAGTATTGCACTATTAAGATAGCCACTTTTTCGTCACGAGAGGCATTGAATCAGAGAATACCAGTAACCTACGGAAAGAGTAACGATGAATCTCTTAAGATACACAACGAGTGACATATCGCTTCTGGCAGACTGGCCGCAGTAAGAAAAAGTGGCAGACTGGGTGAGCAAATGGGACGAGTAACTATGACTCTGTTAAGGTAGCCAATGCCTCGTTACTTGCGGTTTGGATTAAGAAGTCTCGAATAACTCCTATTAGGAGAAACGATGACTCTTTTATGATACAAAACTAGTGAATTATAGTTTCTGGCAGACAAAAACTACACAAAAAAGTAGTAAACTGTGTGAGCAACTGGGAGGAAGAAGTATTGCACTATTAAGATAGCCACTTTTTCGTCACGAGAGGCATTGAATCAGAGAATACCAGTAACCTATGGAAAGAGTAACGATGAATCTCTTAGGATACACAACGAGTGACATATTGCTTCTGGCAGACTGGCCACAGTAAGAAAAAGTGGCAGACTGGGTGAGCAATGTGGACGAGTAACTATGACTCTCTGGAGGTAGCCAATGCCTCGTTACTTGCGGTTTGGATTAAGAAATCTCTAAAACCCCTAGGAGGAGAAATGATGACTCTTTTATGATACACAACTAGTGAATTATAGTTTCTGGGAGACAAAAACTACACAAAAAGCAGTAAACTGTGTGAGCAACTGGGAGGAAGAAGTATTGCACTATTAAGATAGCCACTTTTTCGTCAAGAGAGGTATTGACTCAGAGAATACCAGTAACCTATGGAAGGAGTAACGATGAATCTCTTAAGATACACAACGAGTGACATATCGCTTCTGGTAGACTGGCCACAGTAAGAAAAAGTGGCAGACTGGGTGAGCAATGGGGACGAGTAACTATGACTCTCTTAAGGTAGCCAATGCCTCGTTACTTGCGGTTTGGATTAAGAAATCTCGAATAACCCCTAGGAGGAGAAACGATGACTCTTTTATGATACACAACTAGTGACATATCGCTTCTGGCAGACTGGCAAGTACACAAAAAGTAGTAAACTGTGTGAGCAACTCGGAGGAAGAAGTATTGCACTATTCAGATAGCCACTTTTTCGTCAAGGGAGGTATTGACTCAGGGAATACCAGTAACCTATGGAAGGAGTAACGATGAATCTCTAAAGATACACAACGAGTGATATATCGCTTCTGGCAGACTGGCCACAGTAAGAAAAAGTGGCAGACTGGGTGAGCAATGGGGACGAGTAACTATGACTCTCTTAAGGTAGCCAATGCCTCGTTACTTGCGGTTTGGATTAAGAAATCTCGAATAACCCCTAGGAGGAGAAACGATGACTCTTTTATGATACACAACTAGTGACATATCGCTTCTGGCAGACTGGCAAGTACACAAAAAGTAGTAAACTGTGTGAGCAACTCGGAGGAAGAAGTATTGCACTATTCAGATAGCCACTTTTTCGTCAAGGGAGGTATTGACTCAGAGAATACCAGTAACCTATGGAAGGAGTAACGATGAATCTCTAAAGATACACAACGAGTGATATATCGCTTCTGGCAGACTGGCCACAGTAAGAAAAAGTGGCAGACTGTGTGAGCAATGGGGACGAGTAACTATGACTCTCTTAAGGTAGCCAATGCCTCCTTACTTGCGGTTTGGATTAAGAAATCACGAATAACCCCTAGGAGGAGAACGATGACTCTTTTATGATACACAACTAGTGAATTATAGTTTCTGGCAGACAAAAACTACACAAAAAGTAGTAAACTGTGTGAGCAACTCGGAGGATGAAGTATTGCACTATTAAGATAGATACTTTTTCGTCACGAGAGGTATTGACTCAGAGAATACCAGTAACCTATGGAAGGAGTAACGATGAATCTCTTAAGATACACAACGAGTGACATATCGCTTCTGGCAGACTGGCCGCAGTAAGAAAAAGTGGCAGACTGGGTGAGCAATTGGGACGAGTAACTATGACTCTCTTAAGGTAGCCAATGCCTCGTTACTTGCGGTTTGGATTAAGAAGTCTCGAATAACCCCTAGGAGGAGAAACGATGACTCTTTTATGATACAAAACTAGTGAATTATAGTTTCTGGCACACAAAAACTACACAAAAAAGAAGTAAACTGTGTGAGCAACTGGGAGGAAGAAGTATTGCACTATTAAGATAGCCACTTTTTCGTCACGAGAGGCATTGAATCACAGAATACCAGTAACCTATGGAAAGAGTAACGATGAATCTCTTAAGATACACAACGAGTGACATATCGCTTCTGGCAGACTGGCAAGTACACAAAAAGTAGTAAACTGTGTGAGCAACTCGGAGGAAGAAGTATTGCACTATTCAGATAGCCACTTTTTCGTCAAGGGAGGTATTGACTCAGAGAATACCAGTAACCTATGGAAAGAGTAACGATGAATCTCTTAGGATACACAACGAGTGGCATATCGCTTCTGGCAGACTGGCCACAGTAAGAAAAAGTGGCAGACTGGGTGAGCAATGGGGACGAGTAACTATGACTCTCTGGAGGTAGCCAATGCCTCGTTACTTGCGGTTTGGATTAAGAAATCTCTAAAACCCCTAGGAGGAGAAACGATGACTCTTTTATGATACATAACTAGTGAATTATAGTTTCTGGGAGACAAAAACTACACAAAAAGCAGTAAACTGTGTGAGCAACTGGGAGGAAGAAGTATTGCACTATTAAGATAGCCACTTTTTCGTCAAGAGAGGTATTGACTCAGAGAATACCAGTAACCTATGGAAGGAGTAACGATGAATCTCTTAAGATACACAACGAGTGACATATCGCTTCTGGCAGACTGGCAAGTACACAAAAAGTAGTAAACTGTGTGAGCAACTCGGAGGATGAAGTATTGCACTATTAAGATAGATACTTTTTCGTCACGAGAGGTATTGACTCAGAGAATACCAGTAACCTATGGAAGGAGTAACGATGAATCTCTTAAGATACACAACGAGTGACTTATCGCTTCTGGCAGACTGGCCGCAGTAAGAAAAAGTGGCAGACTGGGTGAGCAATTGGGACGAATAACTATGACTCTCTTAAGGTAGCCAATGCCTCGTTACTTGCGGTTTGGATTAAGAAGTCTCGAATAACCCTAGGAGGGGAAACGATGACTCTTTTATGATACAAAACTAGTGAATTATAGTTTCTGGCAGACAAAAACTACACAAAAAGTAGTAAACTGTGTGAGCAACTCGGAGGATGAAGTATTGCACTATTAAGATAGCCACTTTTTCGTCACGAGAGGCATTGAATCAGAGAATACCAGTAACCTATGGAAAGGGTAACGATGAATCTCTTAAGATACACAACGAGTGACATATCGCTTCTGGCAGACTGGCCGCAGTAAGAAAAAGTGGCAGACTGGGTGAGCAATTGGGACGAGTAACTATGACTCTCTTAAGGTAGCCAATGCCTCGTTACTTGCGGTTTGGATTAAGAAATCTCGAATAACCCCTAGGAGGAGACACGATGACTCTTTTATGATACACAACTAGTGACATATCGCTTCTGGCAGACTGGCAAGTACACAAAAAGTAGTAAACTGTGTGAGCAACTCGGAGGAAGAAGTATTGCACTATTCAGATAGCCACTTTTTCGTCAAGGGAGGTATTGACTCAGAGAATACCAGTAACCTATGGAAGGAGTAACGATGAATCTCTAAAGATACACAACGAGTGATATATCGCTTCTGGCAGACTGGCCACAGTAAGAAAAAGTGGCAGACTGGGTGAGCAATGGGGACGAGTAACTATGACTCTCTTAAGGTAGCCAATGCCTCGTTACTTGCGGTTTGGATTAAGAAATCTCGAATAACCCCTAGGAGGAGAAACGATGACTCTTTTATGATACACAACTAGTGACATATCGCTTCTGGCAGACAGGCAAGTACACAAAAAGTAGTAAACTGTGTGAGCAACTCGGAGGAAGAAGTATTGCACTATTCAGATAGCCACTTTTTCGTCAAGGGAGGTATTGACTCAGAGAATACCAGTAACCTATGGAAGGAGTAACGATGAATCTCTAAAGATACACAACGAGTGATATATCGCTTCTGGCAGACTGGCCACAGTAAGAAAAAGTGGCAGACTGGGTGAGCAATGGGGACGAGTAACTATGACTCTCTTAAGGTAGCCAATGCCTCCTTACTTGCGGTTTGGATTAAGAAATCTCGAATAACCCCTAGGAGGAGAAACGATGACTCTTTTATGATACACAACTAGTGAATTATAGTTTCTGGCAGACAAAAACTACACAAAAAGTAGTAAACTGTGTGAGCAACTCGGAGGATGAAGTATTGCACTATTAAGATAGATACTTTTTCGTCACGAGAGGTATTGACTCAGAGAATACCAGTAACCTATGGAAGGAGTAACGATGAATCTCTTAAGATACACAACGAGTGACATATCGCTTCTGGCAGACTGGCCGCAGTAAGAAAAAGTGGCAGACTGGGTGAGCAATTGGGACGAGTAACTATGACTCTCTTAAGGTAGCCAATGCCTCGTTACTTGCGGTTTGGATTAAGAAGTCTCGAATAACCCCTAGGAGGAGAAACGATGACTCTTTTATGATACAAAACTAGTGAATTATAGTTTCTGGCACACAAAAACTACACAAAAAAGTAGTAAACTGTGTGAGCAACTGGGAGGAAGAAGTATTGCACTATTAAGATAGCCACTTTTTCGTCACGAGAGGCATTGAATCACAGAATACCAGTAACCTATGGAAAGAGTAACGATGAATCTCTTAAGATACACAACGAGTGACATATCGCTTCTGGCAGACTGGCAAGTACACAAAAAGTAGTAAACTGTGTGAGCAACTCGGAGGAAGAAGTATTGCACTATTCAGATAGCCACTTTTTCGTCAAGGGAGGTATTGACTCAGAGAATACCAGTAACCTATGGAAAGAGTAACGATGAATCTCTTAGGATACACAACGAGTGGCATATCGCTTCTGGCAGACTGGCCACAGTAAGAAAAAGTGGCAGACTGGGTGAGCAATGGGGACGAGTAACTATGACTCTCTGGAGGTAGCCAATGCCTCGTTACTTGCGGTTTGGATTAAGAAATCTCTAAAACCCCTAGGAGGAGAAACGATGACTCTTTTATGATACATAACTAGTGAATTATAGTTTCTAGGAGACAAAAACTACACAAAAAGCAGTAAACTGTGTGAGCAACTGGGAGGAAGAAGTATTGCACTATTAAGACAGCCACTTTTTCGTCAAGAGAGGTATTGACTCAGAGAATACCAGTAACCTATGGAAGGAGTAACGATGAATCTCTTAAGATACACAACGAGTGACATATCGCTTCTGGCAGACTGGCAAGTACACAAAAAGTAGTAAACTGTGTGAGCAACTCGGAGGATGAAGTATTGCACTATTAAGATAGATACTTTTTCGTCACGAGAGGTATTGACTCAGAGAATACCAGTAACCTATGGAAGGAGTAACGATGAATCTCTTAAGATACACAACGAGTGACTTATCGCTTCTGGCAGACTGGCCGCAGTAAGAAAAAGTGGCAGACTGGGTGAGCAATTGGGACGAATAACTATGACTCTCTTAAGGTAGCCAATGCCTCGTTACTTGCGGTTTGGATTAAGAAGTCTCGAATAACCCTAGGAGGGGAAACGATGACTCTTTTATGATACAAAACTAGTGAATTATAGTTTCTGGCAGACAAAAACTACACAAAAAAGTAGTAAACTGTGTGAGCAACTGGGACGAAGAAGTATTGCACTATTAAGATAGCCACTTTTTCGTCACGAGAGGCATTGAATCAGAGAATACCAGTAACCTATGGAAAGGGTAACGATGAATCTCTTAAGATACACAACGAGTGACATATCGCTTCTGGCAGACTGGCCGCAGTAAGAAAAAGTGGCAGACTGGGTGAGCAATTGGGACGAGTAACTATGACTCTCTTAAGGTAGCCAATGCCTCGTTACTTGCGGTTTGGATTAAGAAATCTCGAATAACCCCTAGGAGGAGACACGATGACTCTTTTATGATACACAACTAGTGACATATCGCTTCTGGCAGACTGGCAAGTACACAAAAAGTAGTAAACTGTGTGAGCAACTCGGAGGAAGAAGTATTGCACTATTCAGATAGCCACTTTTTCGTCAAGGGAGGTATTGACTCAGAGAATACCAGTAACCTATGGAAGGAGTAACGATGAATCTCTAAAGATACACAACGAGTGATATATCGCTTCTGGCAGACTGGCCACAGTAAGAAAAAGTGGCAGACTGGGTGAGCAATGGGGACGAGTAACTATGACTCTCTTAAGGTAGCCAATGCCTCGTTACTTGCGGTTTGGATTAAGAAATCTCGAATAACCCCTAGGTGGAGAAACGATGACTCTTTTATGATACACAACTAGTGACATATCGCTTCTGGCAGACTGGCAAGTACACAAAAAGTAGTAAACTGTGTGAGCAACTCGGAGGAAGAAGTATTGCACTATTCAGATAGCCACTTTTTCGTCAAGGGAGGTATTGACTCAGAGAATACCAGTAACCTATGGAAGGAGTAACGATGAATCTCTAAAGATACACAACGAGTGATATATCGCTTCTGGCAGACTGGCCACAGTAAGAAAAAGTGGCAGACTGGGTGAGCAATGGGGACGAGTAACTATGACTCTCTTAAGGTAGCCAATGCCTCCTTACTTGCGGTTTGGATTAAGAAATCTCGAATAACCCCTAGGAGGAGAAACGATGACTCTTTTATGATACACAACTAGTGAATTATAGTTTCTGGCAGACAAAAACTACACAAAAAGTAGTAAACTGTGTGAGCAACTCGGAGGATGAAGTATTGCACTATTAAGATAGATACTTTTTCGTCACGAGAGGTATTGACTCAGAGAATACCAGTAACCTATGGAAGGAGTAACGATGAATCTCTTAAGATACACAACGAGTGACATATCGCTTCTGGCAGACTGGCCGCAGTAAGAAAAAGTGGCAGACTGGGTGAGCAATTGGGACGAGTAACTATGACTCTCTTAAGGTAGCCAATGCCTCGTTACTTGCGGTTTGGATTAAGAAGTCTCGAATAACCCCTAGGAGGAGAAACGATGACTCTTTTATGATACAAAACTAGTGAATTATAGTTTCTGGCACACAAAAACTACACAAAAAAGTAGTAAACTGTGTGAGCAACTGGGAGGAAGAAGTATTGCACTATTAAGATAGCCACTTTTTCGTCACGAGAGGCATTGAATCACAGAATACCAGTAACCTATGGAAAGAGTAACGATGAATCTCTTAAGATACACAACGAGTGACATATCGCTTCTGGCAGACTGGCAAGTACACAAAAAGTAGTAAACTGTGTGAGCAACTCGGAGGAAGAAGTATTGCACTATTCAGATAGCCACTTTTTCGTCAAGGGAGGTATTGACTCAGAGAATACCAGTAACCTATGGAAAGAGTAACGATGAATCTCTTAGGATACACAACGAGTGGCATATCGCTTCTGGCAGACTGGCCACAGTAAGAAAAAGTGGCAGACTGGGTGAGCAATGGGAACGAGTAACTATGACTCTCTGGAGGTAGCCAATGCCTCGTTACTTGCGGTTTGGATTAAGAAATCTCTAAAACCCCTAGGAGGAGAAACGATGACTCTTTTATGATACATAACTAGTGAATTATAGTTTCTGGGAGACAAAAACTACACAAAAAGCAGCAAACTGTGTGAGCAACTGGGAGGAAGAAGTATTGCACTATTAAGATAGCCACTTTTTCGTCAAGAGAGGTATTGACTCAGAGAATACCAGTAACCTATGGAAGGAGTAACGATGAATCTCTTAAGATACACAACGAGTGACATATCGCTTCTGGCAGACTGGCCGCAGTAAGAAAAAGTGGCAGACTGGGTGAGCAATTGGGACGAGTAACTATGACTCTCTTAAGGTAGCCAATGCCTCGTTACTTGCGGTTTGGATTAAGAAGTCTCGAATAACCCCTAGGAGGGGAAACGATGACTCTTTTATGATACAAAACTATTGAATTATAGTTTCTGGCAGACAAAAACTACACAAAAAGTAGTAAACTGTGTGAGCAACTGGGACGAAGAAGTATTGCACTATTAAGATAGCCACTTTTTCGTCACGAGAGGCATTGAATCAGAGAATACCAGTAACCTATGGAAAGGGTAACGATGAATCTCTTAAGATACACAACGAGTGACATATCGCTTCTGGCAGACTGGCCGCAGTAAGAAAAAGTGGCAGACTGGGTGAGCAATTGGGACGAGTAACAATGACTCTCTTAAGGTAGCCAATGCCTCGTTACTTGCGGTTTGGATTAAGAAATCTCGAATAACCCCTAGGAGGAGACACGATGACTCTTTTATGATACACAACTAGTGACATATCGCTTCTGGCAGACTGGCAAGTACACAAAAAGTAGTAAACTGTGTGAGCAACTCGGAGGAAGAAGTATTGCACTATTCAGATAGCCACTTTTTCGTCAAGGGAGGTATTGACTCAGAGAATACCAGTAACCTATGGAAGGAGTAACGATGAATCTCTAAAGATACACAACGAGTGATATATCGCTTCTGGCAGACTGGCCACAGTAAGAAAAAGTGGCAGACTGGGTGAGCAATGGGGACGAGTAACTATGACTCTCTTAAGGTAGCCAATGCCTCCTTACTTGCGGTTTGGATTAAGAAATCTCGAATAACCCCTAGGAGGAGAAACGATGACTCTTTTATGATACACAACTAGTGAATTATAGTTTCTGGCAGACAAAAACTACACAAAAAGTAGTAAACTGTGTGAGCAACTCGGAGGAAGAAGTATTGCACTATTCAGATAGCCACTTTTTCGTCAAGGGAGGTATTGACTCAGAGAATACCAGTAACCTATGGAAGGAGTAACGATGAATCTCTAAAGATACACAACGAGTGATATATCGCTTCTGGCAGACTGGCCACAGTAAGAAAAAGTGGCAGACTGGGTGAGCAATGGGGACGAGTAACTATGACTCTCTTAAGGTAGCCAATGCCTCCTTACTTGCGGTTTGGATTAAGAAATCTCGAATAACCCCTAGGAGGAGAAACGATGACTCTTTTATGATACACAACTAGTGAATTATAGTTTCTGGCAGACAAAAACTACACAAAAAGTAGTAAACTGTGTGAGCAACTCGGAGGATGAAGTATTGCACTATTAAGATAGATACTTTTTCGTCACGAGAGGTATTGACTCAGAGAATACCAGTAACCTATGGAAGGAGTAACGATGAATCTCTTAAGATACACAACGAGTGACATATCGCTTCTGGCAGACTGGCCGCAGTAAGAAAAAGTGGCAGACTGGGTGAGCAATTGGGACGAGTAACTATGACTCTCTTAAGGTAGCCAATGCCTCGTTACTTGCGGTTTGGATTAAGAAGTCTCGAATAACCCCTAGGAGGAGAAACGATGACTCTTTTATGATACAAAACTAGTGAATTATAGTTTCTGGCACACAAAAACTACACAAAAAAGTAGTAAACTGTGTGAGCAACTGGGAGGAAGAAGTATTGCACTATTAAGATAGCCACTTTTTCGTCACGAGAGGCATTGAATCACAGAATACCAGTAACCTATGGAAAGAGTAACGATGAATCTCTTAAGATACACAACGAGTGACATATCGCTTCTGGCAGACTGGCAAGTACACAAAAAGTAGTAAACTGTGTGAGCAACTCGGAGGAAGAAGTATTGCACTATTCAGATAGCCACTTTTTCGTCAAGGGAGGTATTGACTCAGAGAATACCAGTAACCTATGGAAAGAGTAACGATGAATCTCTTAGGATACACAACGAGTGGCATATCGCTTCTGGCAGACTGGCCACAGTAAGAAAAAGTGGCAGACTGGGTGAGCAATGGGGACGAGTAACTATGACTCTCTGGAGGTAGCAAATGCCTCGTTACTTGCGGTTTGGATTAAGAAATCTCTAAAACCCCTAGGAGGAGAAACGATGACTCTTTTATGATACATAACTAGTGAATTATAGTTTCTGGGAGACAAAAACTACACAAAAAGCAGCAAACTGTGTGAGCAACTGGGAGGAAGAAGTATTGCACTATTAAGATAGCCACTTTTTCGTCAAGAGAGGTATTGACTCAGAGAATACCAGTAACCTATGGAAGGAGTAACGATGAATCTCTTAAGATACACAACGAGTGACATATCGCTTCTGGCAGACTGGCAAGTACACAAAAAGTAGTAAACTGTGTGAGCAACTCGGAGGATGAAGTATTGCACTATTAAGATAGATACTTTTTCGTCACGAGAGGTATTGACTCAGAGAATAACAGTAACCTATGGAAGGAGTAACGATGAATCTCTTAAGATACACAACGAGTGACTTATCGCTTCTGGCAGACTGGCCGCAGTAAGAAAAAGTGGCAGACTGGGTGAGCAATTGGGACGAGTAACTATGACTCTCTTAAGGTAGCCAATGCCTCGTTACTTGCGGTTTGGATTAAGAAGTCTCGAATAACCCCTAGGAGGGGAAACGATGACTCTTTTATGATACAAAACTATTGAATTATAGTTTCTGGCAGACAAAAACTACACAAAAAAGTAGTAAACTGTGTGAGCAACTGGGACGAAGAAGTATTGCACTATTAAGATAGCCACTTTTTCGTCACGAGAGGCATTGAATCAGAGAATACCAGTAACCTATGGAAAGGGTAACGATGAATCTCTTAAGATACACAACGAGTGACATATCGCTTCTGGCAGACTGGCCGCAGTAAGAAAAAGTGGCAGACTGGGTGAGCAATTGGGACGAGTAACTATGACTCTCTTAAGGTAGCCAATGCCTCGTTACTTGCGGTTTGGATTAAGAAATCTCGAATAACCCCTAGGAGGAGACACGATGACTCTTTTATGATATACAACTAGTGACATATCGCTTCTGGCAGACTGGCAAGTACACAAAAAGTAGTAAACTGTGTGAGCAACTCGGAGGAAGACGTATTGCACTATTCAGATAGCCACTTTTTCGTCAAGGGAGGTATTGACTCAGAGAATACCAGTAACCTATGGAAGGAGTAACGATGAATCTCTAAAGATACACAACGAGTGATATATCGCTTCTGGCAGACTGGCCACAGTAAGAAAAAGTGGCAGACTGGGTGAGCAATTGGGACGAGTAACTATGACTCTCTTAAGGTAGCCAATGCCTCGTTACTTGCGGTTTGGATTAAGAAATCTCGAATAACCCCTAGGAGGAGAAACGATGACTCTTTTATGATACACAACTAGTGACATATCGCTTCTGGCAGACTGGCAAGTACACAAAAAGTAGTAAACTGTGTGAGCAACTCGGAGGAAGAAGTATTGCACTATTCAGATAGCCACTTTTTCGTCAAGGGAGGTATTGACTCAGAGAATACCAGTAACCTATGGAAGGAGTAACGATGAATCTCTAAAGATACACAACGAGTGATATATCGCTTCTGGCAGACTGGCCACAGTAAGAAAAAGTGGCAGACTGGGTGAGCAATGGGGACGAGTAACTATGACTCTCTTAAGGTAGCCAATGCCTCGTTACTTGCGGTTTGGATTAAGAAATCTCGAATAACCCCTAGGAGGAGAAACGATGACTCTTTTATGATACACAACTAGTGAATTATAGTTTCTGGCAGACAAAAACTACACAAAAAGTAGTAAACTGTGTGAGCAACTCGGAGGATGAAGTATTGCACTATTAAGATAGATACTTTTTCGTCACGAGAGGTATTGACTCAGAGAATACCAGTAACCTATGGAAGGAGTAACGATGAATCTCTTAAGATACACAACGAGTGACTTCTCGCTTCTGGCAGACTGGCCGCAGTAAGAAAAAGTGGCAGACTGGGAGAGCAATTGGGACGAGTAACTATGACTCTCTTAAGGTAGCCAATGCCTCGTTACTTGCGGTTTGGATTAAGAAGTCTCGAATAACCCCTAGGAGGAGAAACGATGACTCTTTTATGATACAAAACTAGTGAATTATAGTTTCTGGCAGACAAAAACTACACAAAAAAGTAGTAAACTGTGTGAGCAACTGGGACGAAGAAGTATTGCACTATCAAGATAGCCACTTTTTCGTCACGAGAGGCATTGAATCAGAGAATACCAGTAACCTATGGAAAGAGTAACGATGAATCTCTTAAGATACACAACGAGTGACATATCGCTTCTGGCAGACTGGCCGCAGTAAGAAAAAGTGGCAGACTGGGTGAGCAATTGGGACGAATAACTATGACTCTCTTAAGGTAGCCAATGCCTCGTTACTTGCGGTTTGGATTAAGAAGTCTCGAATAACCCCTAGGAGGAGAAACGATGACTCTTTTATGATACAAAACTAGTGAATTATAGTTTCTGGCACACAAAAACTACACAAAAAAGTAGTAAACTGTGTGAGCAACTGGGAGGAAGAAGTATTGCACTATTAAGATAGCCACTTTTTCGTCACGAGAGGCATTGAATCAGAGAATACCAGTAACCTATGGAAAGAGTAACGATGAATCTCTTAAGATACACAACGAGTGACATATCGCTTCTGGCAGACTGGCAAGTACACAAAAAGTAGTAAACTGTGTGAGCAACTCGGAGGATGAAGTATTGCACTGTTAAGATAGATACTTTTTCGTCACGAGAGGTATTGACTCAGAGAATACCAGTAACCTATGGAAGGAGTAACGATGAATCTCTTAAGATACACAACGAGTGACTTATCGCTTCTGGCAGACTGGCCGCAGTAAGAAAATGTGGCAGACTGGGTGAGCAATTGGGACGAGTAACTATGACTCTCTTAAGGTAGCCAATGCCTCGTTACTTGCGGTTTGGATTAAGAAGTCTCGAATAACCCCTAGGAGGGGAAACGATGACTCTTTTATGATACAAAACTATTGAATTATAGTTTCTGGCAGACAAAAACTACACAAAAAAGTAGTAAACCGTGTGAGCAACTGGGACGAAGAAGTATTGCACTATTAAGATAGCCACTTTTTCGTCACGAGAGGCATTGAATCAGAGAATACCAGTAACCTATGGAAAGAGTAACGATGAATCTCTTAAGATACACAACGAGTGACATATCGCTTCTGGCAGACTGGCCGCAGTAAGAAAAAGTGGCAGACTGGGTGAGCAATTGGGACGAGTAACTATGACTCTCTTAAGGTAGCCAATGCCTCGTTACTTGCGGTTTGGATTAAGAAATCTCGAATAAACCCTAGGAGGAGAAACGATGACTCTTTTATGATACACAACTAGTGACATATCGCTTCTGGCAGACTAGCAAGTACACAAAAAGTAGTAAACTGTGTGAGCAACTCGGAGGAAGAAGTATTGCACTATTCAGATAGCCACTTTTTCGTCAAGGGAGGTATTGACTCAGAGAATACCAGTAACCTATGGAAGGAGTAACGATGAATCTCTAAAGATACACAATGAGTGACATATCGCTTCTGGCAGACTGGCCACAGTAAGAAAAAGTGGCAGACTGGGTGAGCAATGGGGACGAGTAACTATGACTCTCTGGAGGTAGCCAATGCCTCGTTACTTGCGGTTTGGATTAAGAAATCTCTAAAACCCCTAGGAGGAGAAACGATGACTCTTTTATGATACATAACTAGTGAATTATAGTTTCTGGGAGACAAAAACTACACAAAAAGCAGCAAACTGTGTGAGCAACTGGGAGGAAGAAGTATTGCACTATTAAGATAGCCACTTTTTCGTCAAGAGAGGTATTGACTCAGAGAATACCAGTAACCTATGGAAGGAGTAACGATGAATCTCTTAAGATACACAACGAGTTACATATCGCTTCTGGCAGACTGGCAAGTACACAAAAAGTAGTAAACTGTGTGAGCAACTCGGAGGATGAAGTATTGCACTATTAAGATAGATACTTTTTCGTCACGAGAGGTATTGACTCAGAGAATAACAGTAACCTATGGAAGGAGTAACGATGAATCTCTTAAGATACACAACGAGTGACTTATCGCTTCTGGCAGACTGGCCGCAGTAAGAAAAAGTGGCAGACTGGGTGAGCAATTGGGACGAGTAACTATGACTCTCTTAAGGTAGCCAATGCCTCGTTACTTGCGGTTTGGATTAAGAAGTCTCGAATACTCCCTAGGAGGGGAAACGATGACTCTTTTATGATACAAAACTATTGAATTATAGTTTCTGGCAGACAAAAACTACACAAAAAAGTAGTAAACTGTGTGAGCAACTGGGACGAAGAAGTATTGCACTATTAAGATAGCCACTTTTTCGTCACGAGAGGCATTGAATCAGAGAATACCAGTAACCTATGGAAAGGGTAACGATGAATCTCTTAAGATACACAACGAGTGACATATCGCTTCTGGCAGACTGGCCGCAGTAAGAAAAAGTGGCAGACTGGGTGAGCAATTGGGACGAGTAACTATGACTCTCTTAAGGTAGCCAATGCCTCGTTACTTGCGGTTTGGATTAAGAAATCTCGAATAACCCCTAGGAGGAGACACGATGACTCTTTTATGATACACAACTAGTGACATATCGCTTCTGGCAGACTGGCAAGTACACAAAAAGTAGTAAACTGTGTGAGCAACTCGGAGGAAGAAGTATTGCACTATTCAGATAGCCACTTTTTCGTCAAGGGATGTATTGACTCAGAGAATACCAGTAACCTATGGAAGGAGTAACGATGAATCTCTAAAGATACACAACGAGTGATATATCGCTTCTGGCAGACTGGGCACAGTAAGAAAAAGTGGCAGACTGGGTGAGCAATGGGGACGAGTAACTATGACTCTCTTAAGGTAGCCAATGCCTCGTTACTTGCGGTTTGGATTAAGAAATCTCGAATAACCCCTAGGAGGAGAAACGATGACTCTTTTATGATACACAACTAGTGACATATCGCTTCTGGCAGACTGGCAAGTACACAAAAAGTAGTAAACTGTGTGAGCAACTCGGAGGAAGAAGTATTGCACTATTCAGATAGCCACTTTTTCGTCAAGGGAGGTATTGACTCAGAGAATACCAGTAACCTATGGAAGGAGTAACGATGAATCTCTAAAGATACACAACGAGTGATATATCGCTTCTGGCAGACTGGCCACAGTAAGAAAAAGTGGCAGACTGGGTGAGCAATGGGGACGAGTAACTATGACTCTCTTAAGGTTGCCAATGCCTCCTTACTTGCGGTTTGGATTAAGAAATCTCGAATAACCCCTAGGAGGAGAAACGATGACTCTTTTATGATACACAACTAGTGAATTATAGTTTCTGGCAGACAAAAACTACACAAAAAGTAGTAAACTGTGTGAGCAACTCGGAGGATGAAGTATTGCACTATTAAGATAGATACTTTTTCGTCACGAGAGGTATTGACTCAGAGAATACCAGTAACCTATGGAAGGAGTAACGATGAATCTCTTAAGATACACAACGAGTGACATATCGCTTCTGGCAGACTGGCCGCAGTAAGAAAAAGTGGCAGACTGGGTGAGCAATTGGGACGAGTAACTATGACTCTCTTAAGGTAGCCAATGCCTCGTTACTTGCGGTTTGGATTAAGAAGTCTCGAATAACCCCTAGGAGGAGAAACGATGACTCTTTTACGATACAAAACTAGTGAATTATAGTTTCTGGCACACAAAAACTACACAAAAAAGTAGTAAACTGTGTGAGCAACTGGGAGGAAGAAGTATTGCACTATTAAGATAGCCACTTTTTCGTCACGAGAGGCATTGAATCACAGAATACCAGTAACCTATGGAAAGAGTAACGATGAATCTCTTAAGATACACAACGAGTGACATATCGCTTCTGGCAGACTGGCAAGTACACAAAAAGTAGTAAACTGTGTGAGCAACTCGGAGGAAGAAGTATTGCACTATGCAGATAGCCACTTTTTCGTCAAGGAAGGTATTGACTCAGAGAATACCAGTAACCTATGGAAAGAGTAACGATGAATCTCTTAGGATACACAACGAGTGGCATATCGCTTCTGGCAGACTGGCCACAATAAGAAAAAGTGGCAGACTGGGTGAGCAATGGGGACGAGTAACTATGACTCCCTGGAGGTAGCCAATGCCTCGTTACTTGCGGTTTGGATTAAGAAATCTCTAAAACCCCTAGGAGGAGAATCGATGACTCTTTTATGATACATAACTAGTGAATTATAGTTTCTGGGAGACAAAAACTACACAAAAAGCAGCAAACTGTGTGAGCAACTGGGAGGAAGAAGTATTGCACTATTAAGATAGCCACTTTTTCGTCAAGAGAGGTATTGACTCAGAGAATACCAGTAACCTATGGAAGGAGTAACGATGAATCTCTTAAGATACACAACGAGTGACATATCGCTTCTGGCAGACTGGCAAGTACACAAAAAGTAGTAAACTGTGTGAGCAACTCGGAGGATGAAGTATTGCACTATTAAGATAGATACTTTTTCGTCACGAGAGGTATTGACTCAGAGAATAACAGTAACCTATGGAAGGAGTAACGATGAATCTCTTAAGATACACAACGAGTGACTTATCGCTTCTGGCAGACTGGCCGCAGTAAGAAAAAGTGGCAGACTGGGTGAGCAATTGGGACGAGTAACTATGACTCTCTTAAGGTAGCCAATGCCTCGTTACTTGCGGTTTGGATTAAGAAGTCTCGAATAACCCCTAGGAGGGGAAACGATGACTCTTTTATGATACAAAACTATTGAATTATAGTTTCTGGCAGACAAAAACTACACAAAAAAGTAGTAAACTGTGTGAGCAACTGGGACGAAGAAGTATTGCACTATTAAGATAGCCACTTTTTCGTCACGAGAGGCATTGAATCAGAGAATACCAGTAACCTATGGAAAGGGTAACGATGAATCTCTTAAGATACACAACGAGTGACATATCGCTTCTGGCAGACTGGCCGCAGTAAGAAAAAGTGGCAGACTGGGTGAGCAATTGGGACGAGTAACTATGACTCTCTTAAGGTAGCCAATGCCTCGTTACTTGCGGTTTGGATTAAGAAATCTCGAATAACCCCTAGGAGGAGACACGATGACTCTTTTATGATACACAACTAGTGACATATCGCTTCTGGCAGACTGGCAAGTACACAAAAAGTAGTAAACTGTGTGAGCAACTCGGAGGAAGAAGTATTGCACTATTCAGATAGCCACTTTTTCGTCAAGGGAGGTATTGACTCAGAGAATACCAGTAACCTATGGAAGGAGTAACGATGAATCTCTAAAGATACACAACGAGTGATATATCGCTTCTGGCAGACTGGCCACAGTAAGAAAAGGTGGCAGACTGGGTGAGCAATGGGAACGAGTAACTATGACTCTCTTAAGGTAGCCAATGCCTCGTTACTTGCGGTTTGGATTAAGAAATCTCGAATAACCCCTAGGAGGAGAAACGATGACTCTTTTATGATACACAACTAGTGACATATCGCTTCTGGCAGACTGGCAAGTACACAAAAAGTAGTAAACTGTGTGAGCAACTCGGAGGAAGAAGTATTGCACTATTCAGATAGCCACTTTTTCGTCAAGGGAGGTATTGACTCAGAGAATACCTGTAACCTATGGAAGGAGTAACGATGAATCTCTAAAGATACACAACGAGTGATATATCGCTTCTGGCAGACTGGCCACAGTAAGAAAAAGTGGCAGACTGGGTGAGCAATGGGGACGAGTAACTATGACTCTCTTAAGGTAGCCAATGCCTCGTTACTTGCGGTTTGGATTAAGAAATCTCGAATAACCCCTAGGAGGAGAAACGATGACTCTTTTATGATACACAACTAGTGAATTATAGTTTCTGGCAGACAAAAACTACACAAAAAGTAGTAAACTGTGTGAGCAACTCGGAGGATGAAGTATTGCACTATTAAGATAGATACTTTTTCGTCACGAGAGGTATTGACTCAGAGAATACCAGTAACCTATGGAAGGAGTAACGATGAATCTCTTAAGATACACAACGAGTGACTTCTCGCTTCTGGCAGACTGGCCGCAGTAAGAAAAAGTGGCAGACTGGGAGAGCAATTGGGACGAGTAACTATGACTCTCTTAAGGTAGCCAATGCCTCGTTACTTGCGGTTTGGATTAAGAAGTCTCGAATAACCCCTAGGAGGAGAAACGATGACTCTTTTATGATACAAAACTAGTGAATTATAGTTTCTGGCAGACAAAAACTACACAAAAAAGTAGTAAACTGTGTGAGCAACTGGGACGAAGAAGTATTGCACTATTAAGATAGCCACTTTTTCGTCACGAGAGGCATTGAATCAGAGAATACCAGTAACCTATGGAAAGAGTAACGATGAATCTCTTAAGATACACAACGAGTGACATATCGCTTCTGGCAGACTGGCCGCAGTAAGAAAAAGTGGCAGACTGGGTGAGCAATTGGGACGAGTTACTATGACTCTCTTAAGGTAGCCAATGCCTCGTTACTTGCGGTTTGGATTAAGAAGTCTCGAATAACCCCTAGGAGGAGAAACGATGACTCTTTTATGATACAAAACTAGTGAATTATAGTTTCTGGCACACAAAAACTACACAAAAAAGTAGTAAACTGTGTGAGCAACTGGGAGGAAGAAGTATTGCACTATTAAGATAGCCACTTTTTCGTCACGAGAGGCATTGAATCAGAGAATACCAGTAACCTATGGAAAGAGTAACGATGAATCTCTTAAGATACACAACGAGTGACATATCGCTTCTGGCAGTCTGGCCACAGTAAGAAAAAGTGGCAGACTGGGTGAGCAATGGGGACGAGTAACTATGACTCTCTGGAGGTAGCCAATGCCTCGTTACTTGCGGTTTGGATTAAGAAATCTCTAAAACCCCTAGGAGGAGAAACGATGACTCTTTTATGATACATAACTAGTGAATTATAGTTTCTGGGAGACAAAAACTACACAAAAAGCAGTAAACTGTGTGAGCAACTGGGAGGAAGAAGTATTGCACTATTAAGATAGCCACTTTTTCGTCAAGAGAGGTATTGACTCAGAGAATACCAGTAACCTATGGAAGGAGTAACGATGAATCTCTTAAGATACACAACGAGTGACATATCGCTTCTGGCAGACTGGCAAGTACACAAAAAGTAGTAAACTGTGTGAGCAACTCGGAGGATGAAGTATTGCACTGTTAAGATAGATACTTTTTCGTCATGAGAGGTATTGACTCAGAGAATACCAGTAACCTATGGAAGGAGTAACGATGAATCTCTTAAGATACACAACGAGTGACTTATCGCTTCTGGCAGACTGGCCGCAGTAAGAAAAAGTGGCAGACTGGGTGAGCAATTGGGACGAGTAACTATGACTCTCTTAAGGTAGCCAATGCCTCGTTACTTGCGGTTTGGATTAAGAAGTCTCGAATAACCCCTAGGAGGGGAAACGATGACTCTTTTATGATACAAAACTAGTGAATTATAGTTTCTGGCAGACAAAAACTACACAAAAAAGTAGTAAACTGTGTGAGCAACTGGGACGAAGAAGTATTGCACTATTAAGATAGCCACTTTTTCGTCACGAGAGGCATTGAATCAGAGAATACCAGTAACCTATGGAAAGAGTAACGATGAATCTCTTAAGATACACAACGAGTGACATATCGCTTCTGGCAGACTGGCCGCAGTAAGAAAAAGTGGCAGACTGGGTGAGCAATTGGGACGAGTAACTATGACTCTCTTAAGGTAGCCAATGCCTCGTTACTTGCGGTTTGGATTAAGAAATCTCGAATAACCCCTAGGAGGAGAAACGATGACTCTTTTATGATACACAACTAGTGACATATCGCTTCTGGCAGACTAGCAAGTACACAAAAAGTAGTAAACTGTGTGAGCAACTCGGAGGAAGAAGTATTGCACTATTCAGATAGCCACTTTTTCGTCAAGGGAGGTATTGACTCAGAGAATACCAGTAACCTATGGAAGGAGTAACGATGAATCTCTAAAGATACACAATGAGTGACATATCGCTTCTGGCAGACTGGCCACAGTAAGAAAAAGTGGCAGACTGGGTGAGCAATGGGGACGAGTAACTATGACTCTCTTAAGGTAGCCAATGCCTCGTTACTTGCGGTTTGGATTAAGAAATCTCGAATAACCCCTAGGAGGAGAAACGATGACTCTTTTATGATACACAACTAGTGAATTATAGTTTCTGGCAGACAAAAACTACACAAAAAGTAGTAAACTGTGTGAGCAACTCGGAGGATGAAGTATTGCACTATTAAGATAGCCACTTTTTCGTCAAGAGAGGTATTGACTCAGAGAATACCAGTAACCTATGGAAGGAGTAACGATGAATCTCTTAAGATACACAACGAGTGACATATCGCTTCTGGCAGACTGGCAAGTACACAAAAAGTAGTAAACTGTGTGAGCAACTCGGAGGATGAAGTATTGCACTATTAAGATAGATACTTTTTCGTCACGAGAGGTATTGACTCAGAGAATACCAGTAACCTATGGAAGGAGTAACGATGAATCTCTTAAGATACACAACGAGTGACTTATCGCTTCTGGCAGACTGGCCGCAGTAAGAAAAAGTGGCAGACTGGGTGAGCAATTGGGACGAGTAACTATGACTCTCTTAAGGTAGCCAATGCCTCGTTACTTGCGGTTTGGATTAAGAAGTCTCGAATAACCCCTAGGAGGGGAAACGATGACTCTTTTATGATACAAAACTAGTGAATTATAGTTTCTGGCAGACAAAAACTACACAAAAAAGTAGTAAACTGTGTGAGCAACTGGGACGAAGAAGTATTGCACTATTAAGATAGCCACTTTTTCGTCACGAGAGGCATTGAATCAGAGAATACCAGTAACCTATGGAAAGAGTAACGATGAATCTCTTAAGATACACAACGAGTGACATATCGCTTCTGGCAGACTGGCCGCAGTAAGAAAAAGTGGCAGACTGGGTGAGCAATTGGGACGAGTAACTATGACTCTCTTAAGGTAGCCAATGCCTCGTTACTTGCGGTTTGGATTAAGAAATCTCGAATAACCCCTAGGAGGAGAAACGATGACTCTTTTATGATACACAACTAGTGACATATCGCTTCTGGCAGACTAGCAAGTACACAAAAAGTAGTAAACTGTGTGAGCAACTCGGAGGAAGAAGTATTGCACTATTCAGATAGCCACTTTTTCGTCAAGGGAGGTATTGACTCAGAGAATACCAGTAACCTATGGAAGGAGTAACGATGAATCTCTAAAGATACACAACGAGTGACATATCGCTTCTGGCAGACTGGCCACAGTAAGAAAAAGTGGCAGACTGGGTGAGCAATGGGGACGAGTAACTATGACTCTCTTAAGGTAGCCAATGCCTCGTTACTTGCGGTTTGGATTAAGAAATCTCGAATAACCCCTAGGAGGAGAAACGATGACTCTTTTATGATACACAACTAGTGAATTATAGTTTCTGGCAGACAAAAACTACACAAAAAGTAGTAAACTGTGTGAGCAACTCGGAGGATGAAGTATTGCACTATTAAGATAGATACCTTTTCGTCACGAGAGGTATTGACTCAGAGAATACCAGTAACCTATGGAAGGAGTAACGATGAATCTCTTAAGATACACAACGAGTGACTTATCGCTTCTGGCAGACTGGCCGCAGTAAGAAAAAGTGGCAGACTGGGTGAGCAATGGGGACGAGTAACTATGACTCTCTTAAGGTAGCCAATGCCTCGTTACTTGCGGTTTGGATTAAGAAGTCTCGAATAACCCCTAGGAGGAGAAACGATGACTCTTTTATGATACAAAACTAGTGAATTATAGTTTCTGGCAGACAAAAACTACACAAAAAAGTAGTAAACTGTGTGAGCAACTGGGAGGAAGAAGTATTGCACTATTAAGATTGCCACTTTTTCGTCACGAGAGGCATTGAATCAGAGAATACCAGTAACCTATGGAAAGAGTAACGATGAATCTCTTAAGATACACAACGAGTGACATATCGCTTCTGGCAGACTGGCTGCAGTAAGAAAAAGTGGCAGACTGGGTGAGCAATTGGGACGAGTAGCTATGACTCTCTTAAGGTAGCCATGCCTCGTTACTTGCGGTTTGGATTAAGAAGTCTCGAATAACCCCTAGGAGGAGAAACGATGACTCTTTTATGATACAAAACTAGTGAATTATAGTTTCTGGCAGACAAAAACTACACAAAAAAGTAGTAAACTGTGTGAGCAACTGGGAGGAAGAAGTATTGCACTATTAAGATAGCCACTTTTTCGTCACGAGAGGCATTGAATCAGAGAATACCAGTAACTTATGGAAAGAGTAACGATGAATCTCTTAAGATACACAACGAGTGACATATCGCTTCTGGCAGACTGGCCTCAGTAAGAAAAAGTGGCAGACTGGGTGAGCAATTGGGACGAGTAACTATGACTCTCTTAAGGTAGCCAATGCCTCGTTACTTGCGGTTTGGATTAAGAAGTCTCGAATAACCCCTAGGAGGAGAAACGATGACTCTTTTATGATACAAAACTAGTGAATTATAGTTTCTGGCACACAAAAACTACACAAAAAAGTAGTAAACTGTGTGAGCAACTGGGAGGAAGAAGTATTGCACTATTAAGATAGCCACTTTTTCGTCACGAGAGGCATTGAATCAGAGAATACCAGTAACGTATGGAAAGAGTAACGATGAATCTCATAAGATACACAACGAGTGACAGATCGCTTCTGGCAGACTGGCAAGTACACAAAAAGTAGTAAACTGTGTGAGCAACTCGGAGGAAGAAGTATTGCACTATTCAGATAGCCACTTTTTCGTCAAGGGAGGTATTGACTCAGAGAATACCAGTAACCTATGGAAAGAGTAACGATGAATCTCTTAGGATACACAACGAGTGGCATATCGCTTCTGGCAGACTGGCCACAGTAAGAAAAAGTGGCAGACTGGGTGAGCAATGGGGACGAGTAACTATGACTCTCTGGAGGTAGCCAATGCCTCGTTACTTGCGGTTTGGATTAAGAAATCTCTAAAACCCCTAGGAGGAGAAACGATGACTCTTTTATGATACACAACTAGTGAATTATAGTTTCTGGGACAAAAAAACTACACAAAAAGCAGTAAACTGTGTGAGCAACTGGGAGGAAGAAGTATTGCACTATTAAGATAGCCACTTTTTCGTCAAGAGAGGTATTGACTCAGAGAATACCAGTAACCTATGGAAGGAGTAACGATGAATCTCTTAAGATACACAACGAGTGACATATCGCATCTGGTAGACTAGCCACAGTAAAAAAAAGTGGCAGACTGGGTGAGCAATGGGGACGAGTAACTATGACTCTCTTAAGGTAGCCAATGCCTCGTTACTTGCGGTTTGGATTAAGAAATCTCGAATAACCCCTAGGAGGAGTAACGATGACTCTTTTATGATACACAACTAGTGACATATCGCTTCTGGCAGACTGGCAAGTACACAAAAAGTAGTAAACTGTGTGAGCAACTCGGAGGAAGAAGTATTGCACTATTCAGATAGCCACTTTTTCGTCAAGGGAGGTATTGACTCAGAGAATACCAGTAAGCTATGGAAGGAGGAACGATGAATCTCTTAAGATACACAACGAGTGACATATCGCTTCTGGCAGACGCCACAGTAAGAAAAAGTGGCAGACTGGGTGAGCAATGGGGACGAGTAACTATGACTCTCTTAAGGTAGCAAATGCCTCGTTACTTGCGGTTTGGATTAAGAAATCTCGAATAAACCCTAGGAGGAGAAACGATGACTCTTTTATGATACACAACTAGTGAATTATAGTTTCTGGCAGAGAAAAACTACACAAAAAGTAGTAAACTGTGTGAGCAACTCGGAGGATGAAGTATTGCACTATTAAGATAGATACTTTTTCGTCACGAGAGGTATTGACTCAGAGAATACCAGTAACCTATGGAAGGAGTAACGATGAATCTCTTAAGATACACAACGAGTGACTTATCGCTTCTGGCAGACTGGCCGCAGTAAGAAAAAGTGGCACACTGGGTGAGCAATTGGGACGAGTAACTATGACTCTCTTAAGGTAGCCAATGCCTCGTTACTTGCGGTTTGGATTAAGAAGTCTCGAATAACCCCTAGGAGGAGAAACGATGACTCTTTTATGATACAAAACTAGTGAATTATAGTTTCTGGCAGACAAAAACTACACAAAAAAGTAGTAAACTGTGTGAGCAACTGGGAGGAAGAAGTATTGCACTATTAAGATAGCCACTTTTTCGCCACGAGAGGCATTGAATCAGAGAATACCAGTAACCTATGGAAAGAGTAACGATGAATGTCTTAAGATACACAACGAGTGACATATCGCTTCTGGCAGACTGGCCGCAGTAAGAAAAAGTGGCAGACTGGGTGAGCAATTGGGACGAGTAACTATGACTCTCTTAAGGTAGCCATGCCTCGTTACTTGCGGTTTGGATTAAGAAGTCTCGAATAACCCCTAGGAGGAGAAACGATGACTCTTTTATGATACAAAACTAGTGAATTATAGTTTCTGGCAGACAAAAACTACACAAAAAAGTAGTAAACTGTGTGAGCAACTGGGAGGAAGAAGTATTGCACTATTAAGATAGCCACTTTTTCGTCACGAGAGGCATTGAATCAGAGAATACCAGTAACCTATGGAAAGAGTAACGATGAATCTCTTAAGATACACAACGAGTGACAGATCGCTTCTGGCAGACTGGCAAGTACACAAAAAGTAGTAAACTGTGTGAGCAACTCGGAGGAAGAAGTATTGCACTATTCAGATAGCCACTTTTTCGTCAAGGGAGGTATTGACTCAGAGAATACCAGTAACCTATGGAAAGAGTAACGATGAATCTCTTAGGATACACAACGAGTGGCATATCGCTTCTGGCAGACTGGCCACAGTAAGAAAAAGTGGCAGACTGGGTGAGCAATGGGGACGAGTAACTATGACTCTCTGGAGGTAGCCAATGCCTCGTTACTTGCGGTTTGGATTAAGAAATCTCTAAAACCCCTAGGAGGAGAAACGATGACTCTTTTATGATACACAACTAGTGAATTATAGTTTCTGGGACACAAAAACTACACAAAAAGCAGTAAACTGTGTGAGCAACTGGGAGGAAGAAGTATTGCACTATTAAGATAGCCACTTTTTCGTCAAGAGAGGTATTGACTCAGAGAATACCAGTAACCTATGGAAGGAGTAACGATGAATCTCTTAAGATACACAACGAGTGACATATCGCTTCTGGTAGACTGGCCACAGTAAAAAAAAGTGGCAGACTGGGTGAGCAATGGGGACGAGTAACTATGACTCTCTTAAGGTAGCCAATGCCTCGTTACTTGCGGTTTGGATTAAGAAATCTCGAATAACCCCTAGGAGGAGTAACGATGACTCTTTTATGATACACAACTAGTGACATATCGCTTCTGGCAGACTGGCAAGTACACAAAAAGTAGTAAACTGTGTGAGCAACTCGGAGGAAGAAGTATTGCACTATTCAGATAGCCACTTTTTCGTCAAGGGAGGTATTGACTCAGAGAATACCAGTAAGCTATGGAAGGAGGAACGATGAATCTCTTAAGATACACAACGAGTGACATATCGCTTCTGGCAGACGCCACAGTAAGAAAAAGTGGCAGACTGGGTGAGCAATGGGGACGAGTAACTATGACTCTCTTAAGGTAGCAAATGCCTCGTTACTTGCGGTTTGGATTAAGAAATCTCGAATAAACCCTAGGAGGAGAAACGATGACTCTTTTATGATACACAACTAGTGAATTATAGTTTCTGGCAGAGAAAAACTACACAAAAAGTAGTAAACTGTGTGAGCAACTCGGAGGATGAAGTATTGCACTATTAAGATAGATACTTTTTCGTCACGAGAGGTATTGACTCAGAGAATACCAGTAACCTATGGAAGGAGTAACGATGAATCTCTTAAGATACACAACGAGTGACTTATCGCTTCTGGCAGACTGGCCGCAGTAAGAAAAAGTGGCACACTGGGTGAGCAATTGGGACGAGTAACTATGACTCTCTTAAGGTAGCCAATGCCTCGTTACTTGCGGTTTGGATTAAGAAGTCTCGAATAACCCCTAGGAGGAGAAACGATGACTCTTTTATGATACAAAACTAGTGAATTATAGTTTCTGGCAGACAAAAACTACACAAAAAAGTAGTAAACTGTGTGAGCAACTGGGAGGAAGAAGTATTGCACTATTAAGATAGCCACTTTTTCGCCACGAGAGGCATTGAATCAGAGAATACCAGTAACCTATGGAAAGAGTAACGATGAATGTCTTAAGATACACAACGAGTGACATATCGCTTCTGGCAGACTGGCCGCAGTAAGAAAAAGTGGCAGACTGGGTGAGCAATTGGGACGAGTAACTATGACTCTCTTAAGGTAGCCATGCCTCGTTACTTGCGGTTTGGATTAAGAAGTCTCGAATAACCCCTAGGAGGAGAAACGATGACTCTTTTATGATACAAAACTAGTGAATTATAGTTTCTGGCAGACAAAAACTACACAAAAAAGTAGTAAACTGTGTGAGCAACTGGGAGGAAGAGGTATTGCACTATTAAGATAGCCACTTTTTCGTCACGAGAGGCATTGAATCAGAGAATACCAGTAACCTATGGAAAGAGTAACGATGAATCTCTTAAGATACACAACGAGTGACATATCGCTTCTGGCAGACTGGCCGCAGTAAGAAAAAGTGGCAGACTGGGTGAGCAATTGGGACGAGTAACTATGACTCTCTTAAGGTAGCCAATGCCTCGTTACTTGCGGTTTGGATTAAGAAGTCTCGAATAACACCTAGGAGGAGAAACGATGACTCCTTTATGATACAAAACTAGTGAATTATAGTTTCTGGCACACAAAAACTACACAAAAAAGTAGTAAACTGTGTGAGCAACTGGGAGGAAGGAGTATTGCACTATTAAGATAGCCACTTTTTCGTCACGAGAGGCATTGAATCAGAGAATACCAGTAACCTATGGAAAGAGTAACGATGAATCTCTTAAGTTACACAACGAGTGACATATCGCTTCTGGCAGACTGGCAAGTACACAAAAAGTAGTAAACTGTGTGAGCAACTCGGAGGAAGAAGTATTGCACTATTCAGATAGCCACTTTTTCGTCAAGGGAGGTATTGACTCAGAGAATACCAGTAAACTATGGAAGGAGTAACGATGAATCTCTTAAGATACACAACGAGTGACATATCGCTTCTGGCAGACTGGCCACAGTAAGAAAAAGTGGCAGACTGGGTGAGCAATGGGGACGAGTAACTATGACTCTCTTAAGGTAGCCAATGCCTCGTTACTTGCCGTTTGGATTAAGAAATCTCGAATAACCCCTAGGAGGAGAAACGATGACTCTTATATGATACACAACTAGTGAATTATAGTTTCTGGCAGACAAAAACTACACAAAAAGTAGTAAACTGTGTGAGCAACTCGGAGGATGAAGTACTGCACTATTAAGATAGATACTTTTTCGTCACGAGAGGTATTGTCTCAGAGAATACCAGTAACCTATGGAAGGAGTAACGATGAATCTCTTAAGATACACAACGAGTGACTTATCGCTTCTGGCAGACTGGCCGCAGTAAGAAAAAGTGGCAGACTGGGTGAGCAATTGGGACGAGTAACTATGACTCTCTTAAGGTAGCCATGCCTCGTTACTTGCGGTTTGGATTAAGAAGTCTCGAATAACCCCTAGGAGGAGAAACGATGACTCTTTTATGATACAAAACTAGTGAATTATAGTGTCTGGCAGACAAAAACTACACAAAAAAGTATTAAACTGTGTGAGCAACTGGGAGGAAGAAGTATTGCACTATTAAGATAGCCACTTTTTCGTCACGAGAGGCATTGAATCAGAGAATACCAGTAACCTATGGAAAGAGTAACGATGAATCTCTTAAGATACACAACGAGTGACATATCGCTTCTGGCAGACTGGCCGCAGTAAGAAAAAGTGGCAGACTGGGTGAGCAATTGGGACGAGTAACTATGACTCTCTTAAGGTAGCCAATGCCTCGTTACTTGCCGTTTGGATTAAGAAATCTCGAAAACCCCTAGGAGGAGAAACGATGACACTTTTATGATACACAACTAGTGAATTATAGTTTCTGGCAGACAAAAACTACACAAAAAGCAGTAAACTGTGTGAGCAACTGGGAGGAAGAAGTATTGCACTATTAAGATAGCCACTTTTTCGTCAAGAGAGGTATTGACTCAGAGAATACCAGTAACCTATGGAAGGAGTAACGATGAATCTCTTAAGATACACTACGAGTGACATATCGCTTGTGGCAGACTGGCCACAGTAAGAAAAAGTGGCAGACTGGGTGAGCAATGGGGACGAGTAACTATGACTCTCTTAAGGTAGCCAATGCCTCGTTACTTGCGGTTTGGATTAAGAAATCTCGAATAACCCCTAGGAGGAGAAACGATGACTCTTTTATGATACACAACTAGTGAATTATAGTCTGGGAGACAAAAACTACACAAAAAGTAGTAAACTGTGTGAGCAACTCGGAGGATGAAGTATTGCACTATTAAGATAGATACTTTGTCGTCACGAGAGGTATTGACTAAGAGAATACCAGTAACCTATGGAAGGAGTAACGATGAATCTCTTAAGATACACAACGAGTGACATATCGCTTCTGGCAGACTGGCCGCAGTAAGAAAAAGTGGCAGACTGGGTGAGCAATTGGGACGAGTAACTATGACTCTCTTAAGGTAGCCATGCCTCGTTACTTGCGGTTTGGAGTATGAAGTATCGAATAACCCCTAGGAGGAGAAACGATGACTCTTTTATGATACAAAACTAGTGAATTATAGTTTCTGGCAGACAAAAACTACACAAAAAAGTAGTAAACTGTGTGAGCAACTGGGAGGAAGAAGTATTGCACTATTAAGATGGCCACTTTTTCGTCACGAGAGGCATTGAATCAGAGAATACCAGTAACCTATGGAAAGAGTAACGATGAATCTCTTAGGATACACAACGAGTGACATATCGCTTCTGGCAGACTGGCCGCAGTAAGAAAAAGTGGCAGACTGGATGAGCAATTGGGACGAGTAACTATGACTCTCTTAAGGTAGCCAATGCCTCGTTACTTGCGGTTTGGATTAAGAAGTCTATAATAACCCCTAGGAGGAGAAACGATGACTCTTTTATGATACAAAACTAGTGAATTATAGTTTCTGGCAGACAAAAACTACACAAAAAAGTAGTAAACTGTGTGAGCAACTGGGAGGAAGAAGTATTGCGCTATTAAGATAGCCACTTTTTCGTCACGAGAGGCATTGAATCAGAGAATACCAGTAACCTATGGAAAGAGTAACGATGAATCTCTTAAGATACACAACGAGTGACATATCGCTTCTGGCAGACTGGCCACAGTAAGAAAAGTGGCAGACTGGGTGAGCAATGGGGACGAGTAACTATGACTCTCTGGAGGTAGCCAATGCCTCGTTACTTGCGGTTTGGATTAAGAAGTCTCGAATAACCCCTAGGAGGAGAAACGATGACTCTTTTATGATACAAAACTTGTGAATTATAGTTTCTGGCAGACAAAAACTACACAAAAAAGTAGTAAACTGTGTGAGCAACTGGGAGGAAGAAGTATTGCACTATTAAGATAGCCACTATTTCGTCACGAGAGGCATTGAATCAGAGAATACCAGTAACCTATGGAAAGAGTAACGATGAATCTCTTAGGATACACAACGAGTGACATATCGCTTCTGGCAGACTGGCCACAGTAAGAAAAAGTGGCAGACTGGGTGAGCAATGGCGACGAGTAACTATGACTCTCTGGAGGTAGCCAATGCCTCGTTACTTGCGGTTTGGATTAAGAAATCTCGAATAACCCCTAGGAGGAGAAACGATGACTCTTTTATGATACACAACTAGTGAATTATAGTTTCTGGCAGACAAAAACTACACAAAAAGCAGTAAACTGTGTGAGCAACTGGGAGGAAGAAGTATTGCACTATTAAGATAGCCACTTTTTCGTTAAGAGAGGTATTGACTCAGAGAATACCAGTAACCTATGGAAGGAGTATCGATGAATCTCTTAAGATACACAACGAGTGACATATCGCTTCTGGCAGACTCTCCGCAGTAAGAAAAAGTGGCAGACTGGGTGAGCAATTGGGACGAGTAACTATGACTCTCTTAAGGTAGCCATGCCACGTTACTTGCGGTTTGGATTAAAAAGTCTCGAATAACCCCTAGGATGAGAAACGATGACTCTTTTATGATACAAAACTAGTGAATTATAGTTTCTGGCAGACAAAAACTACACAAAAAAGTAGTAAACTGTGTGAGCAACTGGGAGGAAGAAGTATTGCACTATTAAGATAGCCACTTTTTCGTCACGAGAGGCATTGAATCAGAGAATACCAGTAACCTATGGAAAGAGTAACGATGAATCTCTTAAGATACACAACGAGTGACATATCGCTTCTGGCAGACTGGCCGCAGTAAGAAAAAGTGGCAGACTGGGTGAGCAATTGGGACGAGTAACTATGACTCTCTTAAGGTAGCCATGCCTCGTTACTTGCGGTTTGGATTAAGAAGTCTCGAATAACCCCTAGGAGGAGAAACGATGACTCTTTTATGATACAAAACTAGTGAATTATAGTTTCTGGCAGACAAAAACTACACAAAAAAGTAGTAAACTGTGTGAGCAACTGGGAGGAAGAAGTATTGCACTATTAAGATAGCCACTTTTTCGTCAAGAGAGGTATTGACTCAGAGAATACCAGTAACCTATGGAAGGAGTAACGATGAATCTCTTAAGATACACAACGAGTGACATATCGCTTCTGGCAGACTGGCCACAGTAAGAAAAAGTGGCAGACTGGGTGAGCAATGGGGACGAGTAACTATGACTCTCTTAAGGTAGCCAATGCCTCGTTACTTGCGGTTTGGATTAAGAAATCTCGAATAACCTCTAGGAGGAGAAACGATGACTCTTTTATGATACACAACTAGTGAATTATAGTTTCTGGGAGACAAAAACTACACAAAAAGTAGTAAACTGTGTGAGCAACTCGGAGGATGAAGTATTGCACTATTAAGATAGATACTTTTTCGTCACGAGAGGTATTGACTCAGAGAATACCAGTAACCTATGGAAGGAGTAACGATGAATCTCTTAAGATACACAACGAGTGACATATCGCTTCTGGCAGACTGGCCGCAGTAAGAAAAAGTGGCAGACTGGGTGAGCAATTGGGACGAGTAACTATGACTCTCTTAAGGTAGCCATGCCTCGTTACTTGCGGTTTGGATTAAGAAGAATCGAATAACCCCTAGGAGGAGAAACGATGACTCTTTTTATGATACAAAACTAGTGAATTATAGTTTCTGGCAGACAAAAACTACACAAAAAAGTAGTAAACTGTGTGAGCAACTGGGAGGAAGAAGTATTGCACTATTAAGATGGCCACTTTTTCGTCACGAGAGTCATTGAATCAGAGAATACCAGTAACCTATGGAAAGAGTAACGATGAATCTCTTAAGATACACAACGAGTGACATATCGCTTCTGGCAGACTGGCCACAGTAAGAAAAAGTGGCAGACTGGGTGAGCAATGGGGACGAGTAACTATGACTCGCTGGAGGTAGCCAATGCCTCGTTACTTGCGGTTTGGATTAAGAAATCTCGAATAACCCCCAGGAGGAGAAACGATGACTCTTTTATGATACACAACTAGTGAATTATAGTTTCTGGCAGACAAAAACTACACAAAAAGCAGTAAACTGTGTGAGCAACTGGGAGGAAGAAGTATTGCACTATTAAGATAGCCACTTTTTCGTCAAGAGAGGTATTGACTCAGAGAATACCAGTAACCTATGGAAGGAGTAACGATGAATCTCTTAAGATACACAACGAGTGACATATCGCTTCTGGCAGACTGGCCACAGTAAGAAAAAGTGGCAGACTGGGTGAGCAATGGGGACGAGTAACTATGACTCTCTTAAGGTAGCCAATGCCTCGTTACTTGCGGTTTGGATTAAGAAATCTCGAATAACCCCTAGGAGGAGAAACGATGACTCTTTTATGATACACAACTAGTGAATTATAGTCTGGGAGACAAAAACTACACAAAAAGTAGTAAACTGTGTGAGCAACTCGGAGGATGAAGTATTGCACTATTAAGATAGATACTTTGTCGTCACGAGAGGTATTGACTAAGAGAATACCAGTAACCTATGGAAGGAGTAACGATGAATCTCTTAAGATACACAACGAGTGACATATCGCTTCTGGCAGACTGGCCGCAGTAAGAAAAAGTGGCAGACTGGGTGAGCAATTGGGACGAGTAACTATGACTCTCTTAAGGTAGCCATGCCTCGTTACTTGCGGTTTGGAGTAAGAAGTATCGAATAACCCCTAGGAGGAGAAACGATGACTCTTTTATGATACAAAACTAGTGAATTATAGTTTCTGGCAGACAAAAACTACACAAAAAAGTAGTAAACTGTGTGAGCAACTGGGAGGAAGAAGTATTGCACTATTAAGATAGCCACTTTTTCGTCACGAGAGGCATTGAATCATAGAATACCAGTAACCTATGGAAAGAGTAACGATGAATCTCTTAGGATACACAACGAGTGACATATCGCTTCTGGCAGACTGGCCGCAGTAAGAAAAAGTGGCAGACTGGGTGAGCAATTGGGACGAGTAACTATGACTCTCTTAAGGTAGCCATGCCTCGTTACTTGCGGTTTGGATTAAGAAGTCTATAATAACCCCTAGGAGGAGAAACGATGACTCTTTTATGATACAAAACTAGTGAATTATAGTTTCTGGCAGACAAAAACTACACAAAAAAGTAGTAAACTGTGTGAGCAACTGGGAGGAAGAAGTATTGCGCTATTAAGATAGCCACTTTTTCGTCACGAGAGGCATTGAATCAGAGAATACCAGTAACCTATGGAAAGAGTAACGATGAATCTCTTAAGATACACAACGAGTGACATATCGCTTCTGGCAGACTGGCCACAGTAAGAAAAGTGGCAGACTGGGTGAGCAATGGGGACGAGTAACTATGACTCTCTGGAGGTAGCCAATGCCTCGTTACTTGCGGTTTGGATTAAGAAGTCTCGAATAACCCCTAGGAGGAGAAACGATGACTCTTTTATGATACAAAACTTGTGAATTATAGTTTCTGGCAGACAAAAACTACACAAAAAAGTAGTAAATTGTGTGAGCAACTGGGAGGAAGAAGTATTGCACTATTAAGATAGCCACTATTTCGTCACGAGAGGCATTGAATCAGAGAATACCAGTAACCTATGGAAAGAGTAACGATGAATCTCTTAGGATACACAACGAGTGACATATCGCTTCTGGCAGACTGGCCACAGTAAGAAAAAGTGGCAGACTGGGTGAGCAATGGGGACGAGTAACTATGACTCTCTGGAGGTAGCCAATGCCTCGTTACTTGCGGTTTGGATTAAGAAATCTCGAATAACCCCTAGGAGGAGAAACGATGACTCTTTTATGATACACAACTAGTGAATTATAGTTTCTGGCAGACAAAAACTACACAAAAAGCAGTAAACTGTGTGAGCAACTGGGAGGAAGAAGTATTGCACTATTAAGATAGCCACTTTTTCGTTAAGAGAGGTATTGACTCAGAGAATACCAGTAACCTATGGAAGGAGTATCGATGAATCTCTTAAGATACACAACGAGTGACATATCGCTTCTGGCAGACTCTCCGCAGTAAGAAAAAGTGGCAGACTGGGTGAGCAATTGGGACGAGTAACTATGACTCTCTTAAGGTAGCCATGCCACGTTACTTGCGGTTTGGATTAAAAAGTCTCGAATAACCCCTAGGATGAGAAACGATGACTCTTTTATGATACAAAACTAGTGAATTATAGTTTCTGGCAGACAAAAACTACACAAAAAAGTAGTAAACTGTGTGAGCAACTGGGAGGAAGAAGTATTGCACTATTAAGATAGCCACTTTTTCGTCACGAGAGGCATTGAATCAGAGAATACCAGTAACCTATGGAAAGAGTAACGATGAATCTCTTAAGATACACAACGAGTGACATATCGCTTCTGGCAGACTGGCCGCAGTAAGAAAAAGTGGCAGACTGGGTGAGCAATTGGGACGAGTAACTATGACTCTCTTAAGGTAGCCATGCCTCGTTACTTGCGGTTTGGATTAAGAAGTCTCGAATAACCCCTAGGAGGAGAAACGATGACTCTTTTATGATACAAAACTAGTGAATTATAGTTTCTGGCAGACAAAAACTACACAAAAAAGTAGTAAACTGTGTGAGCAACTGGGAGGAAGAAGTATTGCACTATTAAGATAGTCACTTTTTCGTCAAGAGAGGTATTGACTCAGAGAATACCAGTAACCTATGGAAGGAGTAACGATGAATCTCTTAAGATACACAACGAGTGACATATCGCTTCTGGCAGACTGGCCACAGTAAGAAAAAGTGGCAGACTGGGTGAGCAATGGGGACGAGTAACTATGACTCTCTTAAGGTAGCCAATGCCTCGTTACTTGCGGTTTGGATTAAGAAATCTCGAATAACCTCTAGGAGGAGAAACGATGACTCTTTTATGATACACAACTAGTGAATTATAGTTTCTGGGAGACAAAAACTACACAAAAAGTAGTAAACTGTGTGAGCAACTCGGAGGATGAAGTATTGCACTATTAAGATAGATACTTTTTCGTCACGAGAGGTATTGACTCAGAGAATACCAGTAACCTATGGAAGGAGTAACGATGAATCTCTTAAGATACACAACGAGTGACATATCGCTTCTGGCAGACTGGCCGCAGTAAGAAAAAGTGGCAGACTGGGTGAGCAATTGGGACGAGTAACTATGACTCTCTTAAGGTAGCCATGCCTCGTTACTTGCGGTTTGGATTAAGAAGTATCGAATAACCCCTAGGAGGAGAAACGATGACTCTTTTTATGATACAAAACTAGTGAATTATAGTTTCTGGCAGACAAAAACTACACAAAAAAGTAGTAAACTGTGTGAGCAACTGGGAGGAAGAAGTATTGCACTATTAAGATGGCCACTTTTTCGTCACGAGAGTCATTGAATCAGAGAATACCAGTAACCTATGGAAAGAGTAACGATGAATCTCTTAAGATACACAACGAGTGACATATCGCTTCTGGCAGACTGGCCACAGTAAGAAAAAGTGGCAGACTGGGTGAGCAATGGGGACGAGTAACTATGACTCTCTGGAGGTAGCCAATGCCTCGTTACTTGCGGTTTGGATTAAGAAATCTCGAATAACCCCCAGGAGGAGAAACGATGACTCTTTTATGACACACAACTAGTGAATTATAGTTTCTGGCAGACAAAAACTACACAAAAAGCAGTAAACTGTGTGAGCAACTGGGAGGAAGAAGTATTGCACTATTAAGATAGCCACTTTTTCGTCAAGAGAGGTATTGACTCAGAGAATACCAGTAACCTATGGAAGGAGTAACGATGAATCTCTTAAGATACACAACGAGTGACATATCGCTTCTGGCAGACTGGCCACAGTAAGAAAAAGTGGCAGACTGGGTGAGCAATGGGGACGAGTAACTATGACTCTCTTAAGGTAGCCAATGCCTCGTTACTTGCGGTTTGGATTAAGAAATCTCGAATAACCCCTAGGAGGAGAAACGATGACTCTTTTATGATACACAACTAGTGAATTATAGTCTGGGAGACAAAAACTACACAAAAAGTAGTAAACTGTGTGAGCAACTCGGAGGATGAAGTATTGCACTATTAAGATAGATACTTTGTCGTCACGAGAGGTATTGACTAAGAGAATACCAGTAACCTATGGAAGGAGTAACGATGAATCTCTTAAGATACACAACGAGTGACATATCGCTTCTGGCAGACTGGCCGCAGTAAGAAAAAGTGGCAGACTGGGTGAGCAATTGGGACGAGTAACTATGACTCTCTTAAGGTAGCCATGCCTCGTTACTTGCGGTTTGGAGTAAGAAGTATCGAATAACCCCTAGGAGGAGAAACGATGACTCTTTTATGATACAAAACTAGTGAATTATAGTTTCTGGCAGACAAAAACTACACAAAAAAGTAGTAAACTGTGTGAGCAACTGGGAGGAAGAAGTATTGCACTATTAAGATAGCCACTTTTTCGTCACGAGAGGCATTGAATCATAGAATACCAGTAACCTATGGAAAGAGTAACGATGAATCTCTTAGGATACACAACGAGTGACATATCGCTTCTGGCAGACTGGCCGCAGTAAGAAAAAGTGGCAGACTGGGTGAGCAATTGGGACGAGTAACTATGACTCTCTTAAGGTAGCCATGCCTCGTTACTTGCGGTTTGGATTAAGAAGTCTATAATAACCCCTAGGAGGAGAAACGATGACTCTTTTATGATACAAAACTAGTGAATTATAGTTTCTGGCAGACAAAAACTACACAAAAAAGTAGTAAACTGTGTGAGCAACTGGGAGGAAGAAGTATTGCGCTATTACGATAGCCACTTTTTCGTCACGAGAGGCATTGAATCAGAGAATACCAGTAACCTATGGAAAGAGTAACGATGAATCTCTTAAGATACACAACGAGTGACATATCGCTTCTGGCAGACTGGCCACAGTAAGAAAAGTGGCAGACTGGGTGAGCAATGGGGACGAGTAACTATGACTCTCTGGAGGTAGCCAATGCCTCGTTACTTGCGGTTTGGATTAAGAAGTCTCGAATAACCCCTAGGAGGAGAAACGATGACTCTTTTATGATACAAAACTTGTGAATTATAGTTTCTGGCAGACAAAAACTACACAAAAAAGTAGTAAATTGTGTGAGCAACTGGGAGGAAGAAGTATTGCACTATTAAGATAGCCACTATTTCGTCACGAGAGGCATTGAATCAGAGAATACCAGTAACCTATGGAAAGAGTAACGATGAATCTCTTAGGATACACAACGAGTGACATATCGCTTCTGGCAGACTGGCCACAGTAAGAAAAAGTGGCAGACTGGGTGAGCAATGGGGACGAGTAACTATGACTCTCTGGAGGTAGCCAATGCCTCGTTACTTGCGGTTTGGATTAAGAAATCTCGAATAACCCCTAGGAGGAGAAACGATGACTCTTTTATGATACACAACTAGTGAATTATAGTTTCTGGCAGACAAAAACTACACAAAAAGCAGTAAACTGTGTGAGCAACTGGGAGGAAGAAGTATTGCACTATTAAGATAGCCACTTTTTCGTTAAGAGAGGTATTGACTCAGAGAATACCAGTAACCTATGGAAGGAGTATCGATGAATCTCTTAAGATACACAACGAGTGACATATCGCTTCTGGCAGACTCTCCGCAGTAAGAAAATGTGGCAGACTGGGTGAGCAATTGGGACGAGTAACTATGACTCTCTTAAGGTAGCCATGCCACGTTACTTGCGGTTTGGATTAAAAAGTCTCGAATAACCCCTAGGATGAGAAACGATGACTCTTTTATGATACAAAACTAGTGAATTATAGTTTCTGGCAGACAAAAACTACACAAAAAAGTAGTAAACTGTGTGATCAACTGGGAGGAAGAAGTATTGCACTATTAAGATAGCCACTTTTTCGTCACGAGAGGCATTGAATCAGAGAATACCAGTAACCTATGGAAAGAGTAACGATGAATCTCTTAAGATACACAACGAGTGACATATCGCTTCTGGCAGACTGGCCGCAGTAAGAAAAAGTGGCAGACTGGGTGAGCAATTGGGACGAGTAACTATGACTCTCTTAAGGTAGCCATGCCTCGTTACTTGCGGTTTGGATTAAGAAGTCTCGAATAACCCCTAGGAGGAGAAACGATGACTCTTTTATGATACAAAACTAGTGAATTATAGTTTCTGGCAGACAAAAACTACACAAAAAAGTAGTAAACTGTGTGAGCAACTGGGAGGAAGAAGTATTGCACTATTAAGATAGCCACTTTTTCGTCAAGAGAGGTATTGACTCAGAGAATACCAGTAACCTATGGAAGGAGTAACGATGAATCTCTTAAGATACACAACGAGTGACATATCGCTTCTGGCAGACTGGCCACAGTAAGAAAAAGTGGCAGACTGGGTGAGCAATGGGGACGAGTAACTATGACTCTCTTAAGGTAGCCAATGCCTCGTTACTTGCGGTTTGGATTAAGAAATCTCGAATAACCTCTAGGAGGAGAAACAATGACTCTTTTATGATACACAACTAGTGAATTATAGTTTCTGGGAGACAAAAACTACACAAAAAGTAGTAAACTGTGTGAGCAACTCGGAGGATGAAGTATTGCACTATTAAGATAGATACTTTTTCGTCACGAGAGGTATTGACTCAGAGAATACCAGTAACCTATGGAAGGAGTAACGATGAATCTCTTAAGATACACAACGAGTGACATATCGCTTCTGGCAGACTGGCCGCAGTAAGAAAAAGTGGCAGACTGGGTGAGCAATTGGGACGAGTAACTATGACTCTCTTAAGGTAGCCATGCCTCGTTACTTGCGGTTTGGATTAAGAAGTATCGATTAACCCCTAGGAGGAGAAACGATGACTCTTTTTATGATACAAAACTAGTGAATTATAGTTTCTGGCAGACAAAAACTACACAAAAAAGTAGTAAACTGTGTGAGCAATTGGGAGGAAGAAGTATTGCACTATTAAGATGGCCACTTTTTCGTCACGAGAGTCATTGAATCAGAGAATACCAGTAACCTATGGAAAGGGTAACGATGAATCTCTTAAGATACACAACGAGTGACATATCGCTTCTGGCAGACTGGCCACAGTAAGAAAAGGTGGCAGACTGGGTGAGCAATGGGGACGAGTAACTATGACTCTCTGGAGGTAGCCAATGCCTCGTTACTTGCGGTTTGGATTAAGAAATCTCGAATAACCCCTAGGAGGAGAAACGATGACACTTTTATGATACACAACTAGTGAATTATAGTTTCTGGCAGACAAAAACTACACAAAAAGCAGTAAACTGTGTGAGCAACTGGGAGGAAGAAGTATTGCACTATTAAGATAGCCACTTTTTCGTTAAGAGAGGTATTGACTCAGAGAATACCAGTAACCTATGGAAGGAGTATCGATGAATCTCTTAAGATACACAACGAGTGACATATCGCTTCTGGCAGACTCTCCGCAGTAAGAAAAAGTGGCAGACTGGGTGAGCAATTGGGACGAGTAACTATGACTCTCTTAAGGTAGCCATGCCACGTTACTTGCGGTTTGGATTAAAAAGTCTCGAATAACCCCTAGGATGAGAAACGATGACTCTTTTATGATACAAAACTAGTGAATTATAGTTTCTGGCAGACAAAAACTACACAAAAAAGTAGTAAACTGTGTGAGCAACTGGGAGGAAGAAGTATTGCACTATTAAGATAGCCACTTTTTCGTCACGAGAGGCATTGAATCAGAGAATACCAGTAACCTATGGAAAGAGTAACGATGAATCTCTTAAGATACACAACGAGTGACATATCGCTTCTGGCAGACTGGCCGCAGTAAGAAAAAGTGGCAGACTGGGTGAGCAATTGGGACGAGTAACTATGACTCTCTTAAGGTAGCCATGCCTCGTTACTTGCGGTTTGGATTAAGAAGTCTCGAATAACCCCTAGGAGGAGAAACGATGACTCTTTTATGATACAAAACTAGTGAATTATAGTTTCTGGCAGACAAAAACTACACAAAAAAGTAGTAAACTGTGTGAGCAACTGGGAGGAAGAAGTATTGCACTATTAAGATAGCCACTTTTTCGTCAAGAGAGGTATTGACTCAGAGAATACCAGTAACCTATGGAAGGAGTAACGATGAATCTCTTAAGATACACAACGAGTGACATATCGCTTCTGGCAGACTGGCCACAGTAAGAAAAAGTGGCAGACTGGGTGAGCAATGGGGACGAGTAACTATGACTCTCTTAAGGTAGCCAATGCCTCGTTACTTGCGGTTTGGATGAAGAAATCTCGAATAACCTCTAGGAGGAGAAACGATGACTCTTTTATGATACACAACTAGTGAATTATAGTTTCTGGGAGACAAAAACTACACAAAAAGTAGTAAACTGTGTGAGCAACTCGGAGGATGAAGTATTGCACTATTAAGATAGATACTTTTTCGTCACGAGAGGTATTGACTCAGAGAATACCAGTAACCTATGGAAGGAGTAACGATGAATCTCTTAAGATACACAACGAGTGACATATCGCTTCTGGCAGACTGGCCGCAGTAAGAAAAAGTGGCAGACTGGGTGAGCAATTGGGACGAGTAACTATGACTCTCTTAAGGTAGCCATGCCTCGTTACTTGCGGTTTGGATTAAGAAGTATCGAATAACCCCTAGGAGGAGAAACGATGACTCTTTTTATGATACAAAACTAGTGAATTATAGTTTCTGGCAGACAAAAACTACACAAAAAAGTAGTAAACTGTGTGAGCAACTGGGAGGAAGAAGTATTGCACTATTAAGATGGCCACTTTTTCGTCACGAGAGTCATTGAGTCAGAGAATACCAGTAACCTATGGAAAGAGTAACGATGAATCTCTTAAGATACACAACGAGTGACATATCGCTTCTGGCAGACTGGCCGCAGTAAGAAAAATTGGCAGACTGGGTGAGCAATTGGGACGAGTAACTATGACTCTCTTAAGGTAGCCATGCCTCGTTACTTGCGGTTTGGATTAAGAAGTCTATAATAACCCCTAGGAGGAGAAACGATGACTCTTTTATGATACAAAACTAGTGAATTATAGTTTCTGGCAGACAAAAACTACACAAAAAAGTAGTAAACTGTGTGAGCAACTGGGAGGAAGAAGTATTGCGCTATTAAGATAGCCACTTTTTCGTCACGAGAGGCATTGAATCAGAGAATACCAGTAACCTATGGAAAGAGTAACGATGAATCTCTTAAGATACACAACGAGTGACATATCGCTTCTGGCAGACTGGCCACAGTAAGAAAAGTGGCAGACTGGGTGAGCAATGGGGACGAGTAACTATGACTCTCTGGAGGTAGCCAATGCCTCGTTACTTGCGGTTTGGATTAAGAAGTCTCGAATAACCCCTAGGAGGAGAAACGATGACTCTTTTATGATACAAAACTTGTGAATTATAGTTTCTGGCAGACAAAAACTACACAAAAATGTAGTAAACTGTGTGAGCAACTGGGAGGAAGAAGTATTGCACTATTAAGATAGCCACTATTTCGTCACGAGAGGCATTGAATCAGAGAATACCAGTAACCTATGGAAAGAGTAACGATGAATCTCTTAGGATACACAACGAGTGACATATCGCTTCTGGCAGACTGGCCACAGTAAGAAAAAGTGGCAGACTGGGTGAGCAATGGGGACGAGTAACTATGACTCTCTGGAGGTAGCCAATGCCTCGTTACTTGCGGTTTGGATTAAGAAATCTCGAATAACCCCTAGGAGGAGAAACGATGACTCTTTTATGATACACAACTAGTGAATTATAGTTTCTGGCAGACAAAAACTACACAAAAAGCAGTAAACTGTGTGAGCAACTGGGAGGAAGAAGTATTGCACTATTAAGATAGCCACTTTTTCGTTAAGAGAGGTATTGACTCAGAGAATACCAGTAACCTATGGAAGGAGTATCGATGAATCTCTTAAGATACACAACGAGTGACATATCGCTTCTGGCAGACTCTCCGCAGTAAGAAAAAGTGGCAGACTGGGTGAGCAATTGGGACGAGTAACTATGACTCTCTTAAGGTAGCCATGCCACGTTACTTGCGGTTTGGATTAAAAAGTCTCGAATAACCCCTAGGATGAGAAACGATGACTCTTTTATGATACAAAACTAGTGAATTATAGTTTCTGGCAGACAAAAACTACACAAAAAAGTAGTAAACTGTGTGAGCAACTGGGAGGAAGAAGTATTGCACTATTAAGATAGCCACTTTTTCGTCACGAGAGGCATTGAATCAGAGAATACCAGTAACCTATGGAAAGAGTAACGATGAATCTCTTAAGATACACAACGAGTGACATATCGCTTCTGGCAGACTGGCCACAGTAAGAAAAGTGGCAGACTGGGTGAGCAATGGGGACGAGTAACTATGACTCTCTGGAGGTAGCCAATGCCTCGTTACTTGCGGTTTGGATTAAGAAGTCTCGAATAACCCCTAGGAGGAGAAACGATGACTCTTTTATGATACAAAACTTGTGAATTATAGTTTCTGGCAGACAAAAACTACACAAAAATGTAGTAAACTGTGTGAGCAACTGGGAGGAAGAAGTATTGCACTATTAAGATAGCCACTATTTCGTCACGAGAGGCATTGAATCAGAGAATACCAGTAACCTATGGAAAGAGTAACGATGAATCTCTTAGGATACACAACGAGTGACATATCGCTTCTGGCAGACTGGCCACAGTAAGAAAAAGTGGCAGACTGGGTGAGCAATGGGGACGAGTAACTATGACTCTCTGGAGGTAGCCAATGCCTCGTTACTTGCGGTTTGGATTAAGAAATCTCGAATAACCCCTAGGAGGAGAAACGATGACTCTTTTATGATACACAACTAGTGAATTATAGTTTCTGGCAGACAAAAACTACACAAAAAGCAGTAAACTGTGTGAGCAACTGGGAGGAAGAAGTATTGCACTATTAAGATAGCCACTTTTTCGTTAAGAGAGGTATTGACTCAGAGAATACCAGTAACCTATGGAAGGAGTATCGATGAATCTCTTAAGATACACAACGAGTGACATATCGCTTCTGGCAGACTCTCCGCAGTAAGAAAAAGTGGCAGACTGGGTGAGCAATTGGGACGAGTAACTATGACTCTCTTAAGGTAGCCATGCCACGTTACTTGCGGTTTGGATTAAAAAGACTCGAATAACCCCTAAGATGAGAAACGATGACTCTTTTATGATACAAAACTAGTGAATTATAGTTTCTGGCAGACAAAAACTACACAAAAAAGTAGTAAACTGTGTGAGCAACTGGGAGGAAGAAGTATTGCACTATTAAGATAGCCACTTTTTCGTCACGAGAGGCATTGAATCAGAGAATACCAGTAACCTATGGAAAGAGTAACGATGAATCTCTTAAGTTACACAACGAGTGACATATCGCTTCTGGCAGACTGGCCGCAGTAAGAAAAAGTGGCAGACTGGGTGAGCAATTGGGACGAGTAACTATGACTCTCTTAAGGTAGCCATGCCTCGTTACTTGCGATTTGGATTAAGAAGTATCGAATAACCCCTAGGAGGAGAAACGATGACTCTTTTTATGATACAAAACTAGTGAATTATAGTTTCTGGCAGACAAAAACTACACAAAAAAGTAGTAAACTGTGTGAGCAACTGGGAGGAAGAAGTATTGCACTATTAAGATGGCCACTTTTTCGTCACGAGAGTCATTGAGTCAGAGAATACCAGTAACCTATGGAAAGAGTAACGATGAATCTCTTAAGATACACAACGAGTGACATATCGCTTCTGGCAGACTGGCCGCAGTAAGAAAAAGTGGCAGACTGGGTGAGCAATTGGGACGAGTAACTATGACTCTCTTAAGGTAGCCATGCCTCGTTACTTGCGGTTTGGATTAAGAAGTCTATAATAACCCCTAGGAGGAGAAACGATGACTCTTTTATGATACAAAACTAGTGAATTATAGTTTCTGGCAGACAAAAACTACACAAAAAAGTAGTAAACTGTGTGAGCAACTGGGAGGAAGAAGTATTGCGCTATTAAGATAGCCACTTTTTCGTCACGAGAGGCATTGAATCAGAGAATACCAGTAACCTATGGAAAGAGTAACGATGAATCTCTTAAGATACACAACGAGTGACATATCGCTTCTGGCAGACTGGCCACAGTAAGAAAAGTGGCAGACTGGGTGAGCAATGGGGACGAGTAACTATGACTCTCTGGAGGTAGCCAATGCCTCGTTACTTGCGGTTTGGATTAAGAAGTCTCGAATAACCCCTAGGAGGAGAAACGATGACTCTTTTATGATACAAAACTTGTGAATTATAGTTTCTGGCAGACAAAAACTACACAAAAAAGTAGTAAACTGTGTGAGCAACTGGGAGGAAGAAGTATTGCACTATTAAGATAGCCACTATTTCGTCACGAGAGGCATTGAATCAGAGAATACCAGTAACCTATGGAAAGAGTAACGATGAATCTCTTAGGATACACAACGAGTGACATATCGCTTCTGGCAGACTGGCCACAGTAAGAAAAAGTGGCAGACTGGGTGAGCAATGGGGACGAGTAACTATGACTCTCTTAAGGTAGCCAATGCCTCGTTACTTGCGGTTTGGATTAAGAAATCTCGAATAACCCCTAGGAGGAGAAACGATGACTCTTTTATGATACACAACTAGTGACATATCGCTTCTGGCAGACTGGCCGCAGTAAGGAAAAGTGGCAGACTGGGAGAGCAATTGGGACGAGTAACTATGACTCTCTTAAGGTAGCCAATGCCTCGTTACTTGCGGTTTGGATGAAGAAATCTCGAATAACCCCTAGGAGGAGAAACGATGACTCTTTTATGATACACAACTAGTGAATTATAGTTTCTGGCACACAAAAACTACACAAAAAGCAGTAAACTGTGTGAGCAACTCGGAGGAAGAAGTATTGCACTATTAAGATAGCCACTTTTTCGTCAAGAGAGGTATTGACTCAGAGAACACCAGTAACCTATGGAAGGAGTAACGATGAATCTCTTAAGATACACAACGAGTGACATATCGCTTCTTGCAGACTGGCCACAGTAAGAAAAAGTGGCAGACTGGGTGAGCAATGGGGACGAAAAACTATGACTCTCTTAAGGTAGCCAATGCCTCGTTACTTGCGGTTTGGATTAAGAAATCTCGAATAACCCCTAGGAGGAGAAACGATGACTCTTTTATGATACACAACTAGTGACATATCGCTTCTGGCAGACTTTCAAGTACACAAAAAGTAGTAAACTGTGTGAGCAACTGGTAGGAAGAAGTATTGCACTATTAAGATAGCCACTTTTTCGTCAAGAGAGGTATTGACTCGGAGAATACCAGTAACCTATGGAAGGAGTAACGATGAATCTCTTAAGATACACAACGAGTGACATATCGCTTCTTGCAGACTGGCCACAGTAAGAAAAAGTGGCAGACTGAGTGAGCAATGGGGACGAGTAACTATGACTCTCTTAAGGTAGCCAATGCCTCGTTACTTGCGGTTTGGATTAAGAGGTCTCGAATAACCCCTAGGAGGAGAAACGATGACTCTTTTATGATACAAAACTAGTGAATTTTAGTTTCTGGCAGACAAAAACTACACAAAAAAGTAGTAAACTGTGTGAGCAACTGGGAGGAAGAAGTATTGCACTATTAAGATAGCCACTTTTTCGTCAAGAGAGGTATTGACTCAGAGAATACCAGTAACCTATGGAAGGAGTAACGATGAATCTCTTAAGATACACAACGAGTGACATATCGCTTCTTGCAGACTGGCCACAGTAAGAAAAAGTGGCAGACTGAGTGAGCAATGGGGACGAGTAACTATGACTCTCTTAAGGTAGCCAATGCCTCGTTACTTGCGGTTTGGATTAAGAGGTCTCGAATAACCCCTAGGAGGAGAAACGATGACTCTTTTATGATACAAAACTAGTGAATTATAGTTTCTGGCAGACAAATCTACACAAAAAAGTAGTAAACTGTGTGAGCAACTGGGAGGAAGAAGTATTGCACTATTAAGATATACACTTTTTCGTCACGAGAGGCATTGAATCAGAGAATACCAGTAACCTAAGGAAAGAGTAACGATGAATCTCTTAGGATACACAACGAGTGACATATCGCTTCTGGCAGACTGGCCACAGTAAGAAAAAGTGGCAGACTTTGTGAGCAATGGGGACGAGTAACTATGACTCTCTGGAGGTAGCCAATGCCTCGTTACTTGCGGTTTGGATTAAGAAATCTCGAAAACCCCTAGGAGGAGAAACGATGAATCTTTTATGATACACAACTAGTGAATTATAGTTTCTGGCAGACAAAAACTACACAAAAAGCAGTAAACTGTGTGAGCAACTCGGAGGAAGAAGTATTGCACTATTAAGATAGCCACTTTTCCGTCAAGAGAGGTATTGACTCAGAGAATACCAGTAACCTATGGAAGGAGTAACGATGAATCTCTTAGGATACACAACGAGTGACATATCGCTTCTGGCAGACTGGCCACAGTAAGAAAAAGTGGCAGACTTTGTGAGCAATGGGGACGAGTAACTATGACTCTCTGGAGGTAGCCAATGCCTCGTTACTTGCGGTTTGGATTAAGAAATCTCGAAAACCCCTAGGAGGAGAAACGATGACTCTTTTATGATACACAACTAGTGAATTATAGTTTCTGGCAGACAAAAACTACACAAAAAGCAGTAAACTGTGTGAGCAACTCGGAGGAAGAAGTATTGCACTATTAAGATAGCCAATTTTTCGTCAAGAGAGGAATTGACTCAGAGAATACCAGTAACCTATGGAAGGAGTAACGATGAATCTCTTAAGATACACAACGAGTGACATATCGCTTCTTGCAGACTGGCCACAGTAAGAAAAAGTGGCAGACTGAGTGAGCAATGGGGACGAGTAACTATGACTCTCTTAAGGTAGCCAATGCCTCGTTACTTGCGGTTTGGATTAAGAAATCTTGAATAACCCCTAGGAGGAGAAACGATGACTCTTTTATGATACACAACTAGTGACATATCGCTTCTGGCAGACTTTCAAGTACACAAAAAGTAGTAAACTGTGTGAGCAACTGGGAGGAAGTAGTATTGCACTATTAAGATAGCCACTTTTTCGTCAAGAGAGGTATTGACTCGGAGAATACCAGTAACCTATGGAAGGAGTAACGATGAATCTCTTAAGATACACAACGAGTGACATATCGCTTCTGGCAGACTGGCCACAGTAAGAAAAAGTGGCAGACTGGGTGAGCAATGGGGACGAGTAACTATGACTCTCTGGAGGTAGCCAATGCCTCGTTACTTGCGGTTTGGATTAAGAAGTCTCGAATAACCCCTAGGAGGAGAAACGATGACTCTTTTATGATACACAACTAGTGAATTATAGTTTCTGGCAGACAAAAACTACACAAAAAGCAGTAAACTGTGTGATCAACTCGGAGGAAGAAGTATTGCACTATTAAGACAGCCACTTTTTCGTCAAGAGAGGTATTGACTCAGAGAATACCAGTAACCTATGGAAGGAGTAACGATGAATCTCTTAGGATACACAACGAGTGACATATCGCTTCTGGCAGACTGGCCACAGTAAGAAAAAGTGGCAGACTTTGTGAGCAATGGGGACGAGTAACTATGACTCTCTGGAGGTAGCCAATGCCTCGTTACTTGCGGTTTGGATTAAGAAATCTCGAAAACCCCTAGGAGGAGAAACGATGACTCTTTTATGATACACAACTAGTGAATTATAGTTTCTGGCAGACAAAAACTACACAAAAAGCAGTAAACTGTGTGAGCAACTCGGAGGAAGAAGTATTGCACTATTAAGATAGCCAATTTTTCGTCAAGAGAGGAATTGACTCAGAGAATACCAGTAACCTATGGAAGGAGTAACGATGAATCTCTTAAGATACACAACGAGTGACATATCGCTTCTTGCAGACTGGCCACAGTAAGAAAAAGTGGCAGACTGAGTGAGCAATGGGGACGAGTAACTATGACTCTCTTAAGGTAGCCAATGCCTCGTTACTTGCGGTTTGGATTAAGAAATCTTGAATAACCCCTAGGAGGAGAAACGATGACTCTTTTATGATACACAACTAGTGACATATCGCTTCTGGCAGACTTTCAAGTACACAAAAAGTAGTAAACTGTGTGAGCAACTGGGAGGAAGTAGTATTGCACTATTAAGATAGCCACTTTTTCGTCAAGAGAGGTATTGACTCGGAGAATACCAGTAACCTATGGAAGGAGTAACGATGAATCTCTTAAGATACACAACGAGTGACATATCGCTTCTGGCAGACTGGCCACAGTAAGAAAAAGTGGCAGACTGGGTGAGCAATGGGGACGAGTAACTATGACTCTCTGGAGGTAGCCAATGCCTCGTTACTTGCGGTTTGGATTAAGAAGTCTCGAATAACCCCTAGGAGGAGAAACGATGACTCTTTTATGATACACAACTAGTGAATTATAGTTTCTGGCAGACAAAAACTACACAAAAAGCAGTAAACTGTGTGATCAACTCGGAGGAAGAAGTATTGCACTATTAAGACAGCCACTTTTTCGTCAAGAGAGGTATTGACTCAGAGAATACCAGTAACCTATGGAAGGAGTAACGATGAATCTCTTAAGATACACAACGAGTGACATATCGCTTCTTGCAGACTGGCCACAGTAAGAAAAAGTGGCAGACTGGGTGAGCAATGGGGACGAGTAACTATGACTCTCTTAAGGTAGCCAATGCCTCGTTACTTGCGGTTTGGATTAAGAAATCTCGAATAACCCCTAGGAGGAGAAACGATGACTCTTTTATGATACACAACTAGTGACATATCGCTTCTGGCAGACTGGCCGCTGTAAGGAAAAGTGGCAGACTGGGAGAGCAATTGGGACGAGTAACTATGACTCTCTTAAGGTAGCCAATGCCTCGTTACTTGCGGTTTGGATGAAGAAATCTCGAATAACCCCTAGGAGGAGAAACGATGACTCTTTTATGATACACAACTAGTGAATTATAGTTTCTGGCACACAAAAACTACACAAAAAGCAGTAAACTGTGTGAGCAACTCGGAGGAAGAAGTATTGCACTATTAAGATAGCCACTTTTTCGTCAAGAGAGGTATTGACTCAGAGAATACCAGTAACCTATGGAAGGAGTAACGATGAATCTCTTAAGATACACAACGAGCGACATATCGCTTCTTGCAGACTGGCCACAGTAAGAAAAAGTGGCAGACTGAGTGAGCAATGGGGACGAGTAACTATGACTCTCTTAAGGTAGCCAATGCCTCGTTACTTGCGGTTTGGATTAAGAAATCTTAAATAACCCCTAGGAGGAGAAACGATGACTCTTTTATGATACACAACTAGTGACATATCGCTTCTGGCAGACTTTCAAGTACACAAAAAGTAGTAAACTGTGTGAGCAACTGGGAGGAAGTAGTATTGCACTATTAAGATAGCCACTTTTTCGTCAAGAGAGGTATTGACTCGGAGAATACCAGTAACCTATGGAAGGAGTAACGATGAATCTCTTAAGATACACAACGAGTGACATATCGCTTCTGGCAGACTGGCCACAGTAAGAAAAAGTGGCAGACTGGGTGAGCAATGGGGACGAGTAACTATGACTCTCTGGAGGTAGCCAATGCTTCGTTACTTGCGGTTTGGATTAAGAAGTCTCGAATAACCCCTAGGAGGAGAAACGATGACTCTTTTATGATACACAACTAGTGAATTATAGTTTCTGGCAGACAAAAACTACACAAAAAGCAGTAAACTGTGTGATCAACTCGGAGGAAGAAGTATTGCACTATTAAGACAGCCACTTTTTCGTCAAGAGAGGTATTGACTCAGAGAATACCAGTAACCTATGGAAGGAGTAACGATGAATCTCTTAAGATACACAACGAGTGACATATCGCTTCTTGCAGACTGGCCACAGTAAGAAAAAGTGGCAGACTGGGTGAGCAATGGGGACGAGTAACTATGACTCTCTTAAGGTAGCCAATGCCTCGTTACTTGCGGTTTGGATTAAGAAATCGTGAATAACCCCTAGGAGGAGAAACGATGACTCTTTTATGATACACAACTAGTGACATATCGCTTCTGGCAGACTGGCCGCAGTAAGGAAAAGTGGCAGACTGGGAGAGCAATTGGGACGAGTAACTATGACTCTCTTAAGGTAGCCAATGCCTCGTTACTTGCGGTTTGGATGAAGAAATCTCGAATAACCCCTAGGAGGAGAAACGATGACTCTTTTATGATACACAACTAGTGAATTATAGTTTCTGGCACACAAAAACTACACAAAAAGCAGTAAACTGTGTGAGCAACTCGGAGGAAGAAGTATTGCACTATTAAGATAGCCACTTTTTCGTCAAGAGAGGTATTGACTCAGAGAATACCAGTAACCTATGGAAGGAGTAACGATGAATCTCTTAAGATACACAACGAGCGACATATCGCTTCTTGCAGACTGGCCACAGTAAGAGAAAGTGGCAGACTGGGTGAGCAATGGGGACGAGTAACTATGACTCTCTTAAGGTAGCCAATGCCTCGTTACTTGCGGTTTGGATTAAGAAATCTCGAATAACCCCTAGGAGGAGAAACGATGACTCTTTTATGATACACAACTAGTGACATATCGCTTCTGGCAGACTTTCAAGTACACAAAAAGTAGTAAACTGTGTGAGCAACTGGTAGGAAGAAGTATTGCACTATTAAGATAGCCACTTTTTCGTCAAGAGAGGTATTGACTCGGAGAATACCAGTAACCTATGGAAGGAGTAACGATGAATCTCTTAGGATACACAACGAGTGACATATCGCTTCTGGCAGACTGGCCACAGTAAGAAAAAGTGGCAGACTGAGTGAGCAATGGGGACGAGTAACTATGACTCTCTTAAGGTAGCCAATGCCTCGTTACTTGCGGTTTGGATTAAGAAATCTTGAATAACCCCTAGGAGGAGAAACGATGACTCTTTTATGATACACAACTAGTGACATATCGCTTCTGGCAGACTTTCAAGTACACAAAAAGTAGTAAACTGTGTGAGCAACTGGGAGGAAGTAGTATTGCACTATTAAGATAGCCACTTTTTCGTCAAGAGAGGTATTGACTCGGAGAATACCAGTAACCTATGGAAGGAGTAACGATGAATCTCTTAAGATACACAACGAGTGACATATCGCTTCTGGCAGACTGGCCACAGTAAGAAAAGGTGGCAGACTGGGTGAGCAATGGGGACGAGTAACTATGACTCTCTGGAGGTAGCCAATGCCTCGTTACTTGCGGTTTGGATTAAGAAGTCTCGAATAACCCCTAGGAGGAGAAACGATGACTCTTTTATGATACACAACTAGTGAATTATAGTTTCTGGCAGACAAAAACTACACAAAAAGCAGTAAACTGTGTGATCAACTCGGAGGAAGAAGTATTGCACTATTAGGACAGCCACTTTTTCGTCAAGAGAGGTATTGACTCAGAGAATACCAGTAACCTATGGAAGGAGTAACGATGAATCTCTTAAGATACACAACGAGTGACATATCGCTTCTTGCAGACTGGCCACAGTAAGAAAAAGTGGCAGACTGGGTGAGCAATGGGGACGAGTAACTATGACTCTCTTAAGGTAGCCAATGCCTCGTTACTTGCGGTTTGGATTAAGAAATCTCGAATAACCCCTAGGAGGAGAAACGATGACTCTTTTATGATACACAACTAGTGACATATCGCTTCTGGCAGACTGGCCGCAGTAAGGAAAAGTGGCAGACTGGGAGAGCAATTGGGACGAGTAACTATGACTCTCTTAAGGTAGCCAATGCCTCGTTACTTGCGGTTTGGATGAAGAAATCTCGAATAACCCCTAGGAGGAGAAACGATGACTCTTTTATGATACACAACTAGTGAATTATAGTTTCTGGCACACAAAAACTACACAAAAAGCAGTAAACTGTGTGAGCAACTCGGAGGAAGAAGTATTGCACTATTAAGATAGCCACTTTTTCGTCATGAGAGGTATTGACTCAGAGAATACCAGTAACCTATGGAAGGAGTAACGATGAATCTCTTAAGATACACAACGAGCGACATATCGCTTCTTGCAGACTGGCCACAGTAAGAGAAAGTGGCAGACTGGGTGAGCAATGGGGACGAGTAACTATGACTCTCTTAAGGTAGCCAATGCCTCGTTACTTGCGGTTTGGATTAAGAAATCTCGAATAACCCCTAGGAGGAGAAACGATGACTCTTTTATGATACACAACTAGTGACATATCGCTTCTGGCACACTTTCAAGTACACAAAAAGTAGTAAACTGTGTGAGCAACTGGTAGGAAGAAGTATTGCACTATTAAGATAGCCACTTTTTCGTCAAGAGAGGTATTGACTCGGAGAATACCAGTAACCTATGGAAGGAGTAACGATGAATCTCTTAAGATACACAACGAGTGACATATCGCTTCTTGCAGACTGGCCACAGTAAGAAAAAGTGGCAGACTGAGTGAGCAATGGGGACGAGTAACTATGACTCTCTTAAGGTAGCCAATGCCTCGTTACTTGCGGTTTGGATTAAGAGGTCTCGAATAACCCCTAGGAGGAGAAACGATGACTCTTTTATGATACAAAACTAGTGAATTATAGTTTCTGGCAGACAAAAACTACACAAAAAAGTAGTAAACTGTGTGAGCAACTGGGAGGAAGAAGTATTGCACTATTAAGATAGCCACTTTTTCGTCAAGAGAGGTATTGACTCAGAGAATACCAGTAACCTATGGAAGGAGTAACGATGAATCTCTTAAGATACACAACGAGTGACATATCGCTTCTTGCAGACTGGCCACAGTAAGAAAAAGTGGCAGACTGAGTGAGCAATGGAGACGAGTAACTATGACTCTCTTAAGGTAGCCAATGCCTCGTTACTTGCGGTTTGGATTAAGAGGTCTCGAATAACCCGTAGGAGGAGAAACGATGACTCTTTTATGATACAAAACTAGTGAATTATAGTTTCTGGCAGACAAAAACTACACAAAAAAGTAGTAAACTGTGTGAGCAAATGGGAGGAAGAAGTATTGCACTATTAAGATAGCCACTTTTTCGTCAACAGAGGTATTGACTCAGAGAATACCAGTAACCTATGGAAGGAGTAACGATGAATCTCTTAAGATACACAACGAGTGACATATCGCTTCTGGCAGACTGGCCGCAGTAAGGAAAAGTGGCAGACTGGGAGAGCAATTGGGACGAGTAACTATGACTCTCTTAAGGTAGCCAATGCCTCGTTACTTGCGGTTTGGATGAAGAAATCTCGAATAACCCCTAGGAGGAGAAACGATGACTCTTTTATGATACACAACTAGTGAATTATAGTTTCTGGCACACAAAAACTACACAAAAAGCAGTAAACTGTGTGAGCAACTCGGAGGAAGAAGTATTGCACTATTAAGATAGCCACTTTTTCGTCATGAGAGGTATTGACTCAGAGAATACCAGTAACCTATGGAAGGAGTAACGATGAATCTCTTAAGATACACAACGAGCGACATATCGCTTCTTGCAGACTGGCCACAGTAAGAGAAAGTGGCAGACTGGGTGAGCAATGGGGACGAGTAACTATGACTCTCTTAAGGTAGCCAATGCCTCGTTACTTGCGGTTTGGATTAAGAAATCTCGAATAACCCCTAGGAGGAGAAACGATGACTCTTTTATGATACACAACTAGTGACATATCGCTTCTGGCACACTTTCAAGTACACAAAAAGTAGTAAACTGTGTGAGCAACTGGTAGGAAGAAGTATTGCACTATTAAGATAGCCACTTTTTCGTCAAGAGAGGTATTGACTCGGAGAATACCAGTAACCTATGGAAGGAGTAACGATGAATCTCTTAAGATACACAACGAGTGACATATCGCTTCTTGCAGACTGGCCACAGTAAGAAAAAGTGGCAGACTGAGTGAGCAATGGGGACGAGTAACTATGACTCTCTTAAGGTAGCCAATGCCTCGTTACTTGCGGTTTGGATTAAGAGGTCTCGAATAACCCCTAGGAGGAGAAACGATGACTCTTTTATGATACAAAACTAGTGAATTATAGTTTCTGGCAGACAAAAACTACACAAAAAAGTAGTAAACTGTGTGAGCAACTGGGAGGAAGAAGTATTGCACTATTAAGATAGCCACTTTTTCGTCAAGAGAGGTATTGACTCAGAGAATACCAGTAACCTATGGAAGGAGTAACGATGAATCTCTTAAGATACACAACGAGTGACATATCGCTTCTGGCAGACTGGCCGCAGTAAGAAAAAGTGGCAGACTGGGTGAGCAATTGGGACGAGTAACTATGACTCTCTTAAGGTAGCCAATGCCTCGTTACTTGCGGTTTGGATTAAGAAGTCTCGAATAACCCCTAGGAGGAGAAACGATGACTCTTTTATGATACAAAACTAGTGAATTATTGTTTCTGGCACACAAAAACTACACAAAAAAGTAGTAAACTGTGTGAGCAACTGGGAGGAAGAAGTATTGCACTATTAAGATAGCCACTTTTTCGTCACGAGAGGCATTGAATCAGAGAATACCAGTAACCTATGGAAAGAGTAACGATGAATCTCTTAAGATACACAACGAGTGACATATCGCTTCTGGCAGACTGGCCACAGTAAGAGAAGTGGCAGACTGGGTGAGCAATGGGGACGAGTAACTATGACTCTCTGGAGGTAGCCAATGCCTCGTTACTTGCGGTTTGGATTAAGAAGTCTCGAATAACCCCTAGGAGGAGAAACGATGACTCTTTTATGATACAAAACTTGTGAATTATAGTTTCTGGCAGACAAAAACTACACAAAAAAGTAGTAAACTGTGTGAGCAACTGGGAGGAAGAAGTATTGCACTATTAAGATATCCACTTTTTCGTCACGAGAGGCATTGAATCAGAGAATACCAGTAACCTATGGAAAGAGTAACGATGAATCTCTTAGGATACACAACGAGTGACATATCGCTTCTGGCAGACTGGCCACAGTAAGAAAAAGTGGCAGACTTTGTGAGCAATGGGGACGAGTAACTATGACTCTCTGGAGGTAGCCAATGCCTCGTTACTTGCGGTTTGGATTAAGAAATCTCGAAAACCCCTAGGAGGAGAAACGATGACTCTTTTATGATACACAACTAGTGAATTATAGTTTCTGGCAGACAAAAACTACACAAAAAGCAGTAAACTGTGTGAGCAACTCGGAGGAAGAAGTATTGCACTATTAAGATAGCCACTTTTTCGTCAAGAGAGGTATTGACTCAGAGAATACCAGTAACCTATGGAAGGAGTAACGATGAATCTCTTAAGATACACAACGAGTGACATATAGCTTCTTGCAGACTGGCCACAGTAAGAAAAAGTGGCAGACTGAGTGAGCAATGGGGACGAGTAACTATGACTCTCTTAAGGTAGCCAATGCCTCGTTACTTGCGGTTTGGATTAAGAAATCTTGAATAACCCCTAGGAGGAGAAACGATGACTCTTTTATGATACACAACTAGTGACATATCGCTTCTGGCAGACTTTCAAGTACACAAAAAGTAGTAAACTGTGTGAGCAACTGGGAGGAAGTAGTATTGCACTATTAAGATAGCCACTTTTTCGTCAAGAGAGGTATTGACTCGGAGAAAACCAGTAACCTATGGAAGGAGTAACGATGAATCTCTTAAGATACACAACGAGTGACATATCGCTTCTGGCAGACTGGCCACAGTAAGAAAAAGTGGCAGACTGGGTGAGCAATGGGGACGAGTAACTATGACTCTCTGGAGGTAGCCAATGCCTCGTTACTTGCGGTTTGGATTAAGAAGTCTCGAATAACCCCTAGGAGGAGAAACGATGACTCTTTTATGATACACAACTAGTGAATTATAGTTTCTGGCAGACAAAAACTACACAAAAAGCAGTAAACTGTGTGATCAACTCGGAGGAAGAAGTATTGCACTATTAAGACAGCCACTTTTTCGTCAAGAGAGGTATTGACTCAGAGAATACCAGTAACCTATGGAAGGAGTAACGATGAATCTCTTAAGATACACAACGAGTGACATATCGCATCTTGCAGACTGGCCACAGTAAGAAAAAGTGGCAGACTGGGTGAGCAATGGGGACGAGTAACTATGACTCTCTTAAGGTAGCCAATGCCTCGTTACTTGCGGTTTGGATTAAGAAATCTCGAATAACCCCTAGGAGGAGAAACGATGACTCTTTTATGATACACAACTAGTGACATATCGCTTCTGGCAGACTGGCCGCAGTAAGGAAAAGTGGCAGACTGGGAGAGCAATTGGGACGAGTAACTATGACTCTCTTAAGGTAGCCAATGCCTCGTTACTTGCGGTTTGGATGAAGAAATCTCGAATAACCCCTAGGAGGAGAAACGATGACTCTTTTATGATACACAACTAGTGAATTATAGTTTCTGGCACACAAAAACTACACAAAAAGCAGTAAACTGTGTGAGCAACTCGGAGGAAGAAGTATTGCACTATTAAGATAGCCACTTTTTCGTCAAGAGAGGTATTGACTCAGAGAATACCAGTAACCTATGGAAGGAGTAACGATGAATCTCTTAAGATACACAACGAGTGACATATCGCTTCTTGCAGACTGGCCACAGTAAGAAAAAGTGGCAGACTGGGTGAGCAATGGGGACGAGTAACTATGACTCTCTTAAGGTAGCCAATGCCTCGTTACTTGCGGTTTGGATTAAGAAATCTCGAATAACTCCTAGGAGGAGAAACGATGACTCTTTTATGATACACAACTAGTGACATATCGCTTCTGGCAGACTTTCAAGTACACAAAAAGTAGTAAACTGTGTGAGTAACTGGTAGGAAGAAGTATTGCACTATTAAGATAGCCACTTTTTCGTCAAGAGAGGTATTGACTCGGAGAATACCAGTAACCTATGGAAGGAGTAACGATGAATCTCTTAAGATACACAACGAGTGACATATCGCTTCTTGCAGACTGGCCACAGTAAGAAAAAGTGGCAGACTGAGTGAGCAATGGGGACGAGTAACTATGACTCTCTTAAGGTAGCCAATGCCTCGTTACTTGCGGTTTGGATTAAGAGGTCTCGAATAACCCCTAGGAGGAGAAACGATGACTCTTTTATGATACAAAACTAGTGAATTATAGTTTCTGGCAGACAAAAACTACACAAAAAAGTAGTAAACTGGGTGAGCAACTGGGAGTAAGAAGTATTGCACTATTAAGATAGCCACTTTTTCGTCAACAGAGGTATTGACTCAGAGAATACCAGTAACCTATGGAAGGAGTAACGATGAATCTCTTAAGATACACAACGAGTGACATATCGCTTCTGGCAGACTGGCCGCAGTAAGAAAAAGTGGCAGACTGGGTGAGCAATTGGGACGAGTAACTATGACTCTCTTAAGGTAGCCAATGCCTCGTTACTTGCGGTTTGGATTAAGAAGTCTCGAATAACCCCTAGGAGGAGAAACGATGACTCTTTTATGATACAAAACTAGTGAATTATTGTTTCTGGCACACAAAAACTACACAAAAAAGTAGTAAACTGTGTGAGCAACTGGGAGGAAGAAGTATTGCACTATTAAGATAGCCACTTTTTCGTCACGAGAGGCATTGAATCAGAGAATACCAGTAACCTATGGAAAGAGTAACGATGAATCTCTTAAGATACACAACGAGTGACATATCGCTTCTGGCAGACTGGCCACAGTAAGAGAAGTGGCAGACTGGGTGAGCAATGGGGACGAGTAACTATGACTCTCTGGAGGTAGCCAATGCCTCGTTACTTGCGGTTTGGATTAAGAAGTCTCGAATAACCCCTAGGAGGAGAAACGATGACTCTTTTATGATACAAAACTTGTGAATTATAGTTTCAGGCAGACAAAAACTACACAAAAAGTAGTAAACTGTGTGAGCAACTGGGAGGAAGAAGTATTGCACTATTAAGATATCCACTTTTTCGTCACGAGAGGCATTGAATCAGAGAATACCAGTAACCTATGGAAAGAGTAACGATGAATCTCTTAGGATACACAACGAGTGACATATCGCTTCTGGCAGACTGGCCACAGTAAGAAAAAGTGGCAGACTTTGTGAGCAATGGGGACGAGTAACTATGACTCTCTGGAGGTAGCCAATGCCTCGTTACTTGCGGTTTGGATTAAGAAATCTCGAAAACCCCTAGGAGGAGAAACGATGACTCTTTTATGATACACAACTAGTGAATTATAGTTTCTGGCAGACAAAAACTACACAAAAAGCAGTAAACTGTGTGAGCAACTCGGAGGAAGAAGTATTGCACTATTAAGATAGCCACTTTTTCGTCAAGAGAGGTATTGACTCAGAGAATACCAGTAACCTATGGAAGGAGTAACGATGAATCTCTTAAGATACACAACGAGTGACATATCGCTTCTTGCAGACTGGCCACAGTAAGAAAAAGTGGCAGACTTAGTGAGCAATGGGGACGAGTAACTATGACTCTCTTAAGGTAGCCAATGCCTCGTTACTTGCGGTTTGGATTAAGAAATCTTGAATAACCCCTAGGAGGAGAAACGATGACTCTTTTATGATACACAACTAGTGACATATCGCTTCTGGCAGACTTTCAAGTACACAAAAAGTAGTAAACTGTGTGAGCAACTGGGAGGAAGTAGTATTGCACTATTAAGATAGCCACTTTTTCGTCAAGAGAGGTATTGACTCGCAGAATACCAGTAACCTATGGAAGGAGTAACGATGAATCTCTTAAGATACACAACGAGTGACATATCGCTTCTTGCAGACTGGCCACAGTAAGAAAAAGTGGCAGACTGGGTGAGCAATGGGGACGAGTAACTATGACTCTCTGGAGGTAGCCAATGCCTCGTTACTTGCGGTTTGGATTAAGAAGTCTCGAATAACCCCTAGGAGGAGAAACGATGACTCTTTTATGATACACAACTAGTGAATTATAGTTTCTGGCAGACAAAAACTACACAAAAAGCAGTAAACTGTGTGATCAACTCGGAGGAAGAAGTATTGCACTATTAAGACAGCCACTTTTTCGTCAAGAGAGGTATTGACTCAGAGAATACCAGTAACCTATGGAAGGAGTAACGATGAATCTCTTAAGATACACAACGAGTGACATATCGCTTCTTGCAGACTGGCCACAGTAAGAAAAAGTGGCAGACTGGGTGAGCAATGGGGACGAGTAACTATGACTCTCTTAAGGTAGCCAATGCCTCGTTACTTGCGGTTTGGATTAAGAAATCTCGAATAACCCCTAGGAGGAGAAACGATGACTCTTTTATGATACACAACTAGTGACATATCGCTTCTGGCAGACTGGCCGCAGTAAGGAAAAGTGGCAGACTGGGAGAGCAATTGGGACGAGTAACTATGACTCTCTTAAGGTAGCCAATGCCTCGTTACTTGCGGTTTGGATGAAGAAATCTCGAATAACCCCTAGGAGGAGAAACGATGACTCTTTTATGATACACAACTAGTGAATTATAGTTTCTGGCACACAAAAACTACACAAAAAGCAGTAAACTGTGTGAGCAACTCGGAGGAAGAAGTATTGCACTATTAAGATAGCCACTTTTTCGTCAAGAGAGGTATTGACTCAGAGAATACCAGTAACCTATGGAAGGAGTAACGATGAATCTCTTAAGATACACAACGAGTGACATATCGCTTCTTGCAGACTGGCCACAGTAAGAAAAAGTGGCAGACTGGGTGAGCAATGGGGACGAGTAACTATGACTCTCTTAAGGTAGCCAATGCCTCGTTACTTGCGGTTTGGATTAAGAAATCTCGAATAACCCCTAGGAGGAGAAACGATGACTCTTTTATGATACACAACTAGTGACATATCGCTTCTGGCAGACTTTCAAGTACACAAAAAGTAGTAAACTGTGTGAGCAACTGGTAGGAAGAAGTATTGCACTATTAAGATAGCCACTTTTTCGTCAAGAGAGGTATTGACTCGGAGAATACCAGTAACCTATGGAAGGAGTAACGATGAATCTCTTAAGATACACAACGAGTGACATATCGCTTCTGGCAGACTGGCCACAGTAAGAAAAAGTGGCAGACTGGGAGAGCAATTGGGACGAGTAACTATGACTCTCTTAAGGTAGCCAATGCCTCGTTACTTGTGGTTTGGATGAAGAAATCTCGAATAACCCCTAGGAGGAGAAACGATGACTCTTTTATGATACACAACTAGGGAATTATGGTTTCTGGCAGACAAAAACTACACAAAAAGTAGTAAACTGTGTGAGCAACTGGGAGGAAGAAGTATTGCACTATTAAGATAGCCACTTTTTCGTCAAGAGAGGTATTGACTCAGAGAATACCAGTAACCTATGGAAGGAGTAACGATGAATCTCTTAAGATACACAACGAGTGACATATCGCATCTGGCAGACTGGCCACAGTAAGAAAAAGTGGCAGACTGGGTGAGCAATGGGGACGAGTAACTATGACTCTCTGGAGGTAGCCAATGCCTCGTTACTTGCGGTTTGGATTAAGAAATCTCGAATAACCCCTAGGAGGAGAAACGATGACTCTTTTATGATACACAACTAGTGAATTATAGTTTCTGGCAGACAAAAACTACACAAAAAGCAGTAAACTGTGTGATCAACTCGGAGGAAGAAGTATTGCACTATTAAGACGGCCACTTTTTCGTCAAGAGAGGTATTGACTCAGAGAATACCAGTAACCTATGGAAGGAGTAACGATGAATCTCTTAAGATACACAACGAGTGACATATCGCTTCTTGCAGACTGGCCACAGTAAGAAAAAGTGGCAGACTTAGTGAGCAATGGGGACGAGTAACTATGACTCTCTTAAGGTAGCCAATGCCTCGTTACTTGCGGTTTGGATTAAGAAATCTTGAATAACCCCTAGGAGGAGAAACGATGACTCTTTTATGATACACAACTAGTGACATATCGCTTCTGGCAGACTTTCAAGTACACAAAAAGTAGTAAACTGTGTGAGCAACTGGGAGGAAGTAGTATTGCACTATTAAGATAGCCACTTTTTCGTCAAGAGAGGTATTGACTCGCAGAATACCAGTAACCTATGGAAGGAGTAACGATGAATCTCTTAAGATACACAACGAGTGACATATCGCTTCTGGCAGACTGGCCACAGTAAGAAAAAGTGGCAGACTGGGTGAGCAATGGGGACGAGTAACTATGACTCTCTGGAGGTAGCCAATGCCTCGTTACTTGCGGTTTGGATTAAGAAGTCTCGAATAACCCCTAGGAGGAGAAACGATGACTCTTTTATGATACACAACTAGTGAATTATAGTTTCTGGCAGACAAAAACTACACAAAAAGCAGTAAACTGTGTGATCAACTCGGAGGAAGAAGTATTGCACTATTAAGACAGCCACTTTTTCGTCAAGAGAGGTATTGACTCAGAGAATACCAGTAACCTATGGAAGGAGTAACGATGAATCTCTTAAGATACACAACGAGTGACATATCGCTTCTTGCAGACTGGCCACAGTAAGAAAAAGTGGCAGACTGGGTGAGCAATGGGGACGAGTAACTCTGACTCTCTTAAGGTAGCCAATGCCTCGTTACTTGCGGTTTGGAATAAGAAATCTCGAATAACCCCTAGGAGGAGAAACGATGACTCTTTTATGATACACAACTAGTGACATATCGCTTCTGGCAGACTGGCCGCAGTAAGGAAAAGTGGCAGACTGGGAGAGCAATTGGGACGAGTAACTATGACTCTCTTAAGGTAGCCAATGCCTCGTTACTTGCGGTTTGGATGAAGAAATCTCGAATAACCCCTAGGAGGAGAAACGATGACTCTTTTATGATACACAACTAGTGAATTATAGTTTCTGGCACACAAAAACTACACAAAAAGCAGTAAACTGTGTGAGCAACTCGGAGGAAGAAGTATTGCACTATTAAGATAGCCACTTTTTCGTCAAGAGAGGTATTGACTCAGAGAATACCAGTAACCTATGGAAGGAGTAACGATGAATCTCTTAAGATACACAACGAGTGACATATCGCTTCTTGCAGACTGGCCACAGTAAGAAAAAGTGGCAGACTGGGTGAGCAATGGGGACGAGTAACTATGACTCTCTTAAGGTAGCCAATGCCTCGTTACTTGCGGTTTGGATTAAGAAATCTCGAATAACCCCTAGGAGGAGAAACGATGACTCTTTTATGATACACAACTAGTGACATATCGCTTCTGGCAGACTTTCAAGTACACAAAAAGTAGTAAACTGTGTGAGCAACTGGTAGGAAGAAGTATTGCACTATTAAGATAGCCACTTTTTCGTCAAGAGAGGTATTGACTCGGAGAATACCAGTAACCTATGGAAGGAGTAACGATGAATCTCTTAAGATACACAACGAGTGACATATCGCTTCTGGCAGACTGGCCACAGTAAGAAAAAGTGGCAGACTGGGAGAGCAATTGGGACGAGTAACTATGACTCTCTTAAGGTAGCCAATGCCTCGTTACTTGCGGTTTGGATGAAGAAATCTCGAATAACCCCTAGGAGGAGAAACGATGACTCTTTTATGATACACAACTAGGGAATTATGGTTTCTGGCAGACAAAAACTACACAAAAAGTAGTAAACTGTGTGAGCAACTGGGAGGAAGAAGTATTGCACTATTAAGATAGCCACTTTTTCGTCAAGAGAGGTATTGACTCAGAGAATACCAGTAACCTATGGAAGGAGTAACGATGAATCTCTTAAGATACACAACGAGTGACATATCGCATCTGGCAGACTGGCCACAGTAAGAAAAAGTGGCAGACTGGGTGAGCAATGGGGACGAGTAACTATGACTCTCTGGAGGTAGCCAATGCCTCGTTACTTGCGGTTTGGATTAAGAAATCTCGAATAACCCCTAGGAGGAGAAACGATGACTCTTTTATGATACACAACTAGTGAATTATAGTTTCTGGCAGACAAAAACTACACAAAAAGCAGTAAACTGTGTGATCAACTCGGAGGAAGAAGTATTGCACTATTAAGACGGCCACTTTTTCGTCAAGAGAGGTATTGACTCAGAGAATACCAGTAACCTATGGAAGGAGTAACGATAAATCTCTTAAGATACACAACGAGTGACATATCGCTTCTTGCAGACTGGCCACAGTAAGAAAAAGTGGCAGACTGGGTGAGCAATGGGGACGAGTAACTATGACTCTCTTAAGGTAGCCAATGCCTCGTTACTTGCGGTTTGGATTAAGATATCTCGAATAACCCCTAGGAGGAGAAACGATGACTCTTTTATGATACACAACTAGTGAATTATAGTTTCTGGCAGAGAAAAACTACACAAAAAGTAGTAAACTGTGTGAGCAACTCGGAGGAAGAAGTATTGCACTATTAAGATAGCCACTTTTTCGTCAAGAGAGGTATTGACTCGGAGAATACCAGTAACCTATGGAAGGAGTAACGATGAATCTCTTAAGATACACAACGAGTGACATATCGCTTCTGCCAGACTGGCCACAGTAAGAAAAAGTGGCAGACTGGGTGAGCAATGGGGACGAGTAACTATGACTCTCTGGAGGTAGCCAATGCCTCGTTACTTGCGGTTTGGATTAAGAAGTCTCGAATAACCCCTAGGAGGAGAAACGATGACTCTTTTATGATACAAAACTAGTGAATTATAGTTTCTGGCAGACAAAAACTACACAAAAAAGTAGTAAACTGTGTGAGCAACTGGGAGGAAGAAGTATTGCACTATTAAGATAGCCACTTTTTCGTCAAGAGAGGTATTGACTCGGAGAATACCAGTAACCTATGGAAGGAGTAACGATGAATCTCTTAAGATACACAACGAGTGACATATCGCTTCTGGCAGACTGGCCACAGTAAGAAAAAGTGGCAGACTGGGAGAGCAATTGGGACGAGTAACTATGACTCTCTTAAGGTAGCCAATGCCTCGTTACTTGCGGTTTGGATGAAGAAATCTCGAATAACCCCTAGGAGGAGAAACGATGACTCTTTTATGATACACAACTAGTGAATTATAGTTTCTGGCAGACAAAAACTACACAAAAAGCAGTAAACTGTGTGAGCAACTCGGAGGAAGAAGTATTGCACTATTAAGATAGCCACTTTTTCGTCAAGAGAGGTATTGACTCAGAGAATACCAGTAACCTATGGAAGGAGTAACGATGAATCTCTTAAGATACACAACGAGTGACATATTGCTTCTTGCAGACTGGCCACAGTAAGAAAAAGTGGCAGACTGGGTGAGCAATGGGGACGAGTAACTATGACTCTCTTAAGGTAGCCAATGCCTCGTTACTTGCGGTTTGGATTAAGAAATCTCGAATAACCCCTAGGAGGAGAAACGATGACTCTTTTATGATACACAACTAGTGACATATCGCTTCTGGCAGACTTTCAAGTACACAAAAAGTAGTAAACTGTGTGAGCAACTGGTAGGAAGAAGTATTGCACTATTAAGATAGCTACTTTTTCGTCAAGAGAGGTATTGACTCGGAGAATACCAGTAACCTATGGAAGGAGTAACGATGAATCTCTTAAGATACACAACGAGTGACATATCGCTTCTGGCAGACTGGCCACAGTAAGAAAAAGTGGCAGACTGGGTGAGCAATGGGGACGAGTAACTATGACTCTCTGGAGGTAGCCAATGCCTCGTTACTTGCGGTTTGGATTAAGAAGTCTCGAATAACCCCTAGGAGGAGAAACGATGACTCTTTTATGATACAAAACTAGTGAATTATAGTTTCTGGCAGACAAAAACTACACAAAAAAGTAGTAAACTGTGTGAGCAACTGGGAGGAAGAAGTATTGCACTATTAAGATAGCCACTTTTTCGTCAAGAGAGGTATTGACTCGGAGAATACCAGTAACCTATGGAAGGAGTAACGATGAATCTCTTAAGATACACAACGAGTGACATATCGCTTCTGGCAGACTGGCCACAGTAAGAAAAAGTGGCAGACTGGGAGAGCAATTGGGACGAGTAACTATGACTCTCTTAAGGTAGCCAATGCCTCGTTACTTGCGGTTTGGATGAAGAAATCTCGAATAACCCCTAGGAGGAGAAACGATGACTCTTTTATGATACACAACTAGTGAATTATAGTTTCTGGCAGACAAAAACTACACAAAAAGCAATAAACTGTGTGAGCAACTCGGAGGAAGAAGTATTGCACTATTAAGATAGCCACTTTTTCGTCAAGAGAGGTATTGACTCAGAGAATACCAGTAACCTATGGAAGGAGTAACGATGAATCTCTTAAGATACACAACGAGTGACATATTGCTTCTTGCAGACTGGCCACAGTAAGAAAAAGTGGCAGACTGGGTGAGCAATGGGGACGAGTAACTATGACTCTCTTAAGGTAGCCAATGCCTCGTTACTTGCGGTTTGGATTAAGAAATCTCGAATAACCCCTAGGAGGAGAAACGATGACTCTTTTATGATACACAACTAGTGACATATCGCTTCTGGCAGACTTTCAAGTACACAAAAAGTAGTAAACTGTGTGAGCAACTGGTAGGAAGAAGTATTGCACTATTAAGATAGCTACTTTTTCGTCAAGAGAGGTATTGACTCGGAGAATACCAGTAACCTATGGAAGGAGTAACGATGAATCTCTTAAGATACACAACGAGTGACATATCGCTTCTGGCAGACTGGCCACAGTAAGAAAAAGTGGCAGACTGGGTGAGCAATGGGGACGAGTAACTATGACTCTCTGGAGGTAGCCAATGCCTCGTTACTTGCGGTTTGGATTAAGAAGTCTCGAATAACCCCTAGGAGGAGAAACGATGACTCTTTTATGATACAAAACTAGTGAATTATAGTTTCTGGCAGACAAAAACTACACAAAAAGCAGTAAACTGTGTGAGCAACTCGGAGGAAGAAGTATTGCACTATTAAGATAGCCACTTTTTCGTCAAGAGAGGTATTGACTCAGAGAATACCAGTAACCTATGGAAGGAGTAACGATGAATCTCTTAAGATACACAACGAGTGACATATTGCCTCTTGCAGACTGGCCACAGTAAGAAAAAGTGGCAGACTGGGTGAGCAATGGGGACGAGTAACTATGACTCTCTTAAGGTAGCCAATGCCTCGTTACTTGCGGTTTGGATTAAGAAATCTCGAATAACCCCTAGGAGGAGAAACGATGACTCTTTTATGATACACAACTAGTGACATATCGCTTCTGGCAGACTTTCAAGTACACAAAAAGTAGTAAACTGTGTGAGCTACTGGTAGGAAGAAGTATTGCACTATTAAGATAGCCACTTTTTCGTCAAGAGAGGTATTGACTCGGAGAATACCAGTAACCTATGGAAGGAGTAACGATGAATCTCTTAAGATACACAACGAGTGACATATCGCTTCTGGCAGACTGGCCACAGTAAGAAAAAGTGGCAGACTGGGTGAGCAATGGGGACGAGTAACTATGACTCTCTGGAGGTAGCCAATGCCCCGTTACTTGCGGTTTGGATTAAGAAGTCTCGAATAACCCCTAGGAGGAGAAACGATGACTCTTTTATGATACAAAACTAGTGAATTATAGTTTCTGGCAGACAAAAACTACACAAAAAAGTAGTAAACTGTGTGAGCAACTGGGAGGAAGAAGTATTGCACTATTAAGATAGCCACTTTTACTTCACGAGAGGCATTGAATCAGAGAATACCAGTAACCTATGGAAAGAGCAACGATGGATCTCTTAGGATACACAACGAGTGACATATCGCTTCTGGCAGACTGGCCACAGTAAGAAAAAGTGGCACACTGGGTGAGCAATGGGGACGAGTAACTATGACTCTCTGGAGGTAGCCAATGCCTCGTTACTTGCGGTTTGGATTAAGAAATCTCGAATAACCCCTAGGAGGAGAAACGATGACTCTTTTATGATACACAACTAGTGACATATCGCTTCTGGCAGACTTTCAAGTACACAAAAAGTAGTAAACTGTGTGAGCAACTGGGAGGAAGAAGTATTGCACTATTAAGATAGCCACTTTTTCGTCAAGAGAGGTATTGACTCGGAGAATACCAGTAACCTATGGAAGGAGTAACGATGAATCTCTTAAGATACACAACGAGTGACATATCGCTTCTGGCAGACTGGCCACAGTAAGAAAAAGTTTCAGACTGGGTGAGCAATGGGGACGAGTAACTATGACTCTCTGGAGGTAGCCAATGCCTCGTTACTTGCGGTTTGGATTAAGAAGTCTCGAATAACCCCTAGGAGGAGAAACGATGACTCTTTTATGATACAAAACTAGTGAATTATAGTTTCTGGCAGACAAAAACTACACAAAAAAGTAGTAAACTGTGTGAGCAACTGGGAGGAAGAAGTATTGCACTATTAAGATAGCCACTTTTTCTTCACGAGAGGCATTGAATCAGAGAATACCAGTAACCTATGGAAAGAGCAACGATGAATCTCTTAGGATACACAACGAGTGACATATCGCTTCTGGCAGACTGGCCACAGTAAGAAAAAGTGGCAGACTGGGTGAGCAATGGGGACGAGTAACTATGACTCTCTGGAGGTAGCCAATGCCTCGTTACTTGCGGTTTGGATTAAGAAATCTCGAATAACCCCTAGGAGGAGAAACGATGACTCTTTTATGATACACAACTAGTGACATATCGCTTCTGGCAGACTTTCAAGTACACAAAAAGTAGTAAACTGTGTGAGCAACTGGTAGGAAGAAGTATTGCACTATTAAGATAGCCACTTTTTCGTCAAGAGAGGTATTGACTCGGAGAATACCAGTAACCTATGGAAGGAGTAACGATGAATCTCTTAAGATACACAACGAGTGACATATCGCTTCTGGCAGACTGGCCACAGTAAGAAAAAGTGGCAGACTGTGTGAGCAATGGGGACGAGTAACTATGACTCTCTGGAGGTAGCCAATGCCTCGTTACTTGCGGTTTGGATTAAGAAGTCTCGAATAACCCCTAGGAAGAGAAACGATGACTCTTTTATGATACAAAACTAGTGAATTATAGTTTCTGGCAGACAAAAACTACACAAAAAAGTAGTAAACTGTGTGAGCAACTGGGAGGAAGAAGTATTGCACTATTAAGATAGTCACTTTTTCGTCAAGAGAGGTATTGACTCAGAGAATACCAGTAACCTATGGAAGGAGTAACGATGAATCTCTTAAGATACACAACGAGTGACATATCGCATCTGGCAGACTGGCCACAGTAAGAAAAAGTGGCAGACTGGGTGAGCAATGGGGACGAGTAACTATGACTCTCTTAAGGTAGCCAATGCCTCGTTACTTGCGGTTTGGATTAAGAAATTTCGAATAACCCCTAGGAGGAGAAACGATGACTCTTTTATGATACACAACTAGTGAATTATAGTTTCTGGCAGACAAAAACTACACAAAAAGTAGTAAACTGTGTGAGCAACTGGGAGGATGAAGTATTGCACTATTAAGATAGATAATTTTTCGTCACGAGAGGTATTGACTGAGAGAATACCATTAACCTATGGAAGGAGTAACGATGAATCTCTTAAGATACACAACGAGTGACATATCGCTTCTGGCAGACTGGCCACAGTAAGAAAAAGTGGCAGACTGGGTGAGCAATGGGGACGAGTATCTATGACTCTCTGGAGGTAGCCAATGCCTCGTTACTTGCGGTTTGGATTAAGAAGTCTTGAATAACCCCTAGGAGGAGAAACGATGACTCTTTTATGATACAAAACTAGTGAATTATAGTTTCTGGCAGACAAAAACTACACAAAAAAGTAGTAAACTGTGTGAGCAACTGGGAGGAAGAAGTATTGCACTATTAAGATAGACACTTTTTCGTCAAGAGAGGTATTGACTCGGAGAATACCAGTAACCTATGGAAGGAGTAACGATGAATCTCTTAAGATACACAACGAGTGACATATCGCATCTGGCAGACTGGCCACAGTAAGAAAAAGTGGCAGACTGGGTGAGCAATGGGGACGAGTAACTATGACTCTCTGGAGGTAGCCAATGCCTCGTTACTTGCGGTTTGGATTAAGAAGTCCCGAATAACCCCTAGGAGGAGAAACGATGACTCTTTTATGATACAAAACTAGTGAATTATAGTTTCTGGCAGACAAAAACTACACAAAAAAGTAGTAAACTGTGTGAGCAACTGGGAGGAAGAAGTATTGCACTATTAAGATAGCCACTTTTTCTTCACGAGAGGCATTGAATCAGAGAATACCAGTAACCTATGGAAAGAGCAACGATGAATCTCTTAGGATACACAACGAGTGACATATCGCTTCTGGCAGACTGGCAAGTACACAAAAAGTAGTAAACTGTGTGAGCTACTCAGAGGAAGAAGTATTGCACTATTAAGATAGATACTTTTTCGTCACGAGAGGTATTGACTCAGAGAATACCAGTAACCTATGGAAGGAGTAACGATGAATCTCTTAAGATACACAATGAGTGACATATCGCTTCTGGCAGACTGGCCGCAGTAAGGAAAAGTGGCAGACTGGGAAAGCAATTGGGACGAGTAACTATGACTCTCTTAAGGTAGCCAATGCGTCGTTACTTGCGGTTTGGATGAAGAAATCTCGAATAACCCCTAGGAGGAGAAACGATGACTCTTTTATGATACACAACTAGTGAATTATAGTTTCTGACAGACAAAAACTACACAAAAAGAAGTAAACTGTGTGAGCAACTCGGAGGAAGAAGTATTGCACTATTAAGACAGCCACTTTTTCGTCAAGAGAGGTATTGACTCAGAGAATACCAGTAACCTATGGAAGGAGTAACGATGAATCTCTTAAGATACACAACGAGTGACATATCGCTTCTGGCAGACTGGCCACAGTAAGAAAAAGTGGCAGACTGGGTGAGCAATTGGGACGAGTAACTATGACTCTCTTAAGGTAGCCAATGCCTCGTTACTTGCGGTTTGGATTGAGAAATCTCGAATAACCCCTAGGAGGAGAAACGATGACTCTTTTATGATACACATCTAGTGACATATCGCTTCTGGCAGACTGGCAAGTACACAAAAAGTAGTAAACTGTGTGAGCAACTCGGAGGAAGAAGTATTGCACTATTAAGATAGCCACTTTTTCGTCAAGAGAGGTATTGACTCAGAGAATACAAGTAACCTATGGAAGGAGTAACGATGAATCTCTTAAGATACACAACGAGTGACATATCGCTTCTGGCAGACTGGCCACTGTAAGAAAAAGTGGCAGACTGGGTGAGCAATGGGGACGAGTAACTATGACTCTCTTAAGGTAGCCAATGCATCGTTACTTGCGGTTTGGATTAAGAAATCTCGAATAACCCCTAGGAGGAGAAACGATGACTCTTTTATGATACACAACTAGTGAATTATAGTTTCTGGCAGACAAAAACTACTCAAAAAGTAGTAAACTGTGTGAGCAACTCGGAGGATGAAGTATTGCACTATTAAGATAGATACTTTTTCGTCACGAGAGGTATTGACTCAGAGAATACCAGTAACCTATGGAAGGAGTAACGATGAATCTCTTAAGATACACAACGAGTGACATATCGCTTCTGGCAGGCGCCGCAGTAAGGAAAAGTAACAGACTGGGAGAGCAATTGGGACGAGTAACTATGACTCTCTTAAGGTAGCCAATGCCTCGTTACTTGCGGTTTGGATTAAGAAATCTCGAATAACCCCTAGGAGGAGAAACGATGACTCTTTTATGATACACAACTAGTGAATTATAGTTTCTGGCAGACAAAAACTACACAAAAAGTAGTAAACTGTGTGAGCAACTCGGAGGATGAAGTATTGCACTATTAAGATAGATACTTTTTCGTCACGAGAGGTATTGACTCAGAGAATACCAGTAACCTATGGAAGGAGTAACGATGAATCTCTTAAGATAAACAACGAGTGACATATCGCTTCTGGCAGACTGGCCGCAGTAAGAAAAAGTGGCAGACTGGGTGAGCAATTGGGACGAGTAACTATGACTCTCTTAAGGTAGCCATGCCTCGTTACTTGCGGTTTGGATTAAGAAGTCTCGAATAACCCCTAGGATGAGAAACGATGACTCTTTTATGATACAAAACTAGTGAATTATAGTTTCTGGCAGACAAAAACTACACAAAAAAGTAGTAAACTGTGTGAGCAACTGGGAGGAAGAAGTATTGCACTATTAAGATAGCCACTTTTTCGTCACGAGAGGCATTGAATCAGAGAATACCAGTAATCTATGGAAAGAGTAACGATGAATCTCTTAAGATACACAACGAGTGACATATCGCTTCTGGCAGACTGGCCACAGTAAGAAAAAGTGGCAGACAGGGTGAGCAATGGGGACGAGTAACTATGACTCTCTGGAGGTAGCCAATGCCTCGTTACTTGCGGTTTGGATTAAGAAGTCTCGAATAACCCCTAGGAGGAGAAACGATGACTCTTTTATGATACAAAACTAGTGAATTATAATTTCTGGCAGACAAAAACTACCCAAAAAAGTAGTAAACTGTGTGAGCAACTGGGAGGAAGAAGTATTGCACTATTAAGATAGCCACTTTTTCGTCACGAGAGGCATTGAATCAGAGAATACCAGTAACCTATGGAAAGAGTAACGATGAATCTCTTAGGATACACAACGAGTGACATATCGCTTCTGGCAGACTGGCCGCAGTAAGGAAAAGTGGCAGACTGGGTGAGCAATGGGGACGAGTAACTATGACTCTCTGGAGGTAGCCAATGCCTCGTTACTTGCGGTTTGGATTAAGAAATCTCGAAAACCCCTAGGAGGAGAAACGATGACTCTTTTATGATACACAACTAGTGAATTATAGTTTCTGGCAGACAAAAACTACACAAAAAGCAGTAAACTGTGTGAGCAACTGGGAGGAAGAAGTATTGCACTATTAAGATAGCCACTTTTTCGTCAAGAGAGGTATTGACTCAGAGAATACCAGTAACCTATGGAAGGAGTAACGATGAATCTCTTAAGATACACAACGAGTGACATATCGCTTCTGGCAGACTGGCCACAGTAAGAAAAAGTGGCAGACTGGGTGAGCAATGGGGACGAGTAACTATGACTCTCTTAAGGTAGCCAATGCCTCGTTACTTGCGGTTTGGATTAAGAAATCTCGAATAACCCCTAGGAGGAGAAACGATGACTCTTTTATGATACACAACTAGCGACATATCGCTTCTGGCAGACTGGCAAGTACACAAAAAGTAGTAAACTGTGTGAGCAACTCGGAGGAAGAAGTATTGCACTATTAAGATAGCCACTTTTTAGTCAAGAGAGGTATTGCCTCAGAGAATACCAGTAACCTATGGAAGGAGTAACGATGAATCTCTTAAGATACACAACGAGTGACATATCGCTTCTGGCAGACTGGCCGCAGTAAGAAAAAGTGGCAGACTGGGTGAGCAATTGGGACGAGTAACTATGACTCTCTTAAGGTAGCCATGCCTCGTTACTTGCGGTTTGGATTAAGAAGTCTCGAATAACCCCTAGGAGGAGAAACGATGACTCTTTTATGATACAAAACTAGTGAATTATAGTTTCTGGCAAACAAAAACTACACAAAAAAGTAGTAAACTGTGTGAGCAACTGGGAGGAAGAAGTGTTGCACTATTAAGATAGCCACTTTTTCGTCACGAGAGGCATTGAATCAGAGAATACCAGTAACCTATGGAAAGAGTAACGATGAATCTCTTAAGATACACAACGAGTGACATATCGCTTCTGGCAGACTGGCCGCAGTAAGAAAAAGTGGCAGACTGGGTGAGCAATTGGGACGAGTAACTATGACTCTGTTATGGTAGCCAATGCCTCGTTACTTGCGGTTTGGATTAAGAAATCTCGAATAACCCCTAGGAGGAGAAACGATGACTCTTTTGTGATACACTAGTGACATATCGCTTCTGGCAGACTGGCAAGTACACAAAAAGTAGTAAACTGTGTGAGCAACACGGAGGAAGAAGTATTGCACTATTAAGATAGCCACTTTTTCGTCACGAGAGGTATTGACTCAGAGAATACCAGTAACCTATGGAAGGAGTAACGATGAATCTCTTAAGATACACAACGAGTGACATATCGCTTCTGGCAGACTGGCCACAGTAAGAAAAAGTGGCAGACTGGGTGAGCAATGGGGACGAGTAACTATGACTCTCTTAAGGTAGCCAATGCCTCGTTACTTGCGGTTTGGATTGAGAAATCTCGAATAACCCCTAGGAGGAGAAACGATGACTCTTTTATGATACACAACTAGTGAATTATAGTTTCTGGCAGACAAAAACTACTCAAAAAGTAGTAAACTGTGTGAGCAACTCGGAGGATGAAGTATTGCACTATTAAGATAGATACTTTTTCGTCACGAGAGGTATTGACTCAGAGAATACCAGTAACCTATGGAAGGAGTAACGATGAATCTCTTAAGATACACAACGAGTGACATATCGCTTCTGGCAGACTGGCCGCAGTAAGAAAAAGTGGCAGACTGGGTGAGCAATTGGGACGAGTAACTATGACTCTCTTAAGGTAGCCATGCCTCGTTACTTGCGGTTTGGATTAAGAAGTCTCGAATAACCCCTAGGATGAGAAACGATGACTCTTTTATGATACACAACTAGTGAATTATAGTTTCTGGCAGACAAAAACTACACAAAAAAAGTAGTAAACTGTGTGAGCAACTGGGAGGAAGAAGTATTGCACTATTAAGATAGCCACTTTTTCGTCACGAGAGGCATTGAATCAGAGAATACCAGTAACCTATGGAAAGAGTAACGATGAATCTCTTAAGATACACAACGAGTGACATATCGCTTCTGGCAGACTGGCCGCAGTAAGAAAAAGTGGCAGACTGGGTGACCAATTGGGACGAGTAACTATGACTCTGTTAAGGTAGCCAATGCCTCGTTACTTGCGGTTTGGATTAAGAAGTCTCGAATAACCCCTAGGAGGAGAAACGATGACTCTTTTATGATACAAAACTAGTAATTTATAGTTTCTGGCAGACAAAAACTACACAAAAAAGTAGTAAACTGTGTGAGCAACTGGGAGGAAGAAGTATTGCACTATTAAGATAGCCACTTTTTCGTCACGAGAGGCATTGTATCAGAGAATACCAGTAACCTATGGAAAGAGTAACGATGAATCTCTTAGGATACACAACGAGTGACATATCGCTTCTGGCAGACTGGCCGCAGTAAGGAAAAGTGGCAGACTGGGTGAGCAATGGGGACGAGTAACTATGACTCTCTGGAGGTAGCCAATGCCTCGTTACTTGCGGTTTGGATTAAGAAATCTCGAAAACCCCTAGGAGGAGAAACGATGACTCTTTTATGATACACAACTAGTGAATTATAGTTTCTGGCAGACAAAAACTACACAAAAAGCAGTAAACTGTGTGAGCAACTGGGAGGAAGAAGTATTGCACTATTAAGATAGCCACTTTTTCGTCAAGAGAGGTATTGACTCAGAGAATACCAGTAACCTATGGAAGGAGTAACGATGAATCTCTTAAGATACACAACGAGTGACATATCGCTTCTGGCAGACTGGCCACAGTAAGAAAAAGTGGCAGACTGGGTGAGCAATTGGGACGAGTAACTATGACTCTGTTATGATAGCCAATGCCTCGTTACTTGCGGTTTGGATTAAGAAATCTCGAATAACCCATAGGAGGAGAAACGATGACTCTTTTGTGATACACTAGTGACATATCGCTTCTGGCAGACTGGCAAGTACACAAAAAGTAGTAAACTGTGTGAGCAACACGGAGGAAGAAGTATTGCACTATTAAGATAGCCACTTTTTCGTCACGAGAGGTATTGACTCAGAGAATACCAGTAACCTATGGAAGGAGTAACGATGAATCTCTTAAGATACACAACGAGTGACATATCGCTTCTGGCAGACTGGCCACAGTAAGAAAAAGTGGCAGACTGGGTGAGTAATGGGGACGAGTAACTATGACTCTCTTAAGGTAGCCAATGCCTCGTTACTTGCGGTTTGGATTGAGAAATCTCGAATAACCCCTAGGAGGAGAAACGATGACTCTTTTATGATACACAACTAGTGAATTATAGTTTCTGGCAGACAAAAACTACTCAAAAAGTAGTAAACTGTGTGAGCAACTCGGAGGATGAAGTATTGCACTATAAAGATAGATACTTTTTCGTCACGAGAGGTATTGACTCAGAGAATACCAGTAACCTATGGAAGGAGTAACGATGAATCTCTTAAGATACACAACGAGTGACATATCGCTTCTGGCAGACTGGCCGCAGTAAGAAAAAGTGGCAGACTGGGTGAGCAATTGGGACGAGTAACTATGACTCTCTTAAGGTAGCCATGCCTCGTTACTTGCGGTTTGGATTAAGAAGTCTCGAATAACCCCTAGGATGAGAAACGATGACTCTTTTATGATACACAACTAGTGAATTATAGTTTCTGGCAGACAAAAACTACACAAAAAAGTAGTAAACGGTGTGAGCAACTGGGAGGAAGAAGTATTGCACTATTAAGATAGCCACTTTTTCGTCACGAGAGGCATTGAGTCAGAGAATACCAGTAACCTATGGAAAGAGTAACGATGAATCTCTTAAGATACACAACGAGTGACATATCGCTTCTGGCAGACTGGCCGCAGTAAGAAAAAGTGGCAGACTGGGTGACCAATTGGGACGAGTAACTATGACTCTGTTAAGGTAGCCAATGCCTCGTTACTTGTGGTTTGGATTAAGAAGTCTCGAATAACCCCTAGGAGGAGAAACGATGACTCTTTTATGACACAAAACTAGTGAATTATAGTTTCTGGCACACAAAAACTACACAAAAAAGTAGTAAACTGTGTGAGCAACTGGGAGGAAGAAGTATTGCACTATTAAGATAGCCACTTTTTCGTCACGAGAGGCATTGAATCAGAGAATACCAGTAATCTATGGAAAGAGTAACGATGAATCTCTTAAGATACACAACGAGTGACATATCGCTTCTGGCAGACTGGCCACAGTAAGAAAAAGTGGCAGACAGGGTGAGCAATGGGGACGAGTAACTATGACTCTCTGGAGGTAGCCAATGCCTCGTTACTTGCGGTTTGGATTAAGAAGTCTCGAATAACCCCTAGGAGGAGAAACGATGACTCTTTTATGATACAAAACTAGTGAATTATAGTTTCTGGCAGACAAAAACTACCCAAAAAAGTAGTAAACTGTGTGAGCAACTGGGAGGAAGAAGTATTGCACTATTAAGATAGCCACTTTTTCGTCACGAGAGGCATTGTATCAGAGAATACCAGTAACCTATGGAAAGAGTAACGATGAATCTCTTAGGATACACAACGAGTGACATATCGCTTCTGGCAGACTGGCCGCAGTAAGGAAAAGTGGCAGACTGGGTGAGCAATGGGGACGAGTAACTATGACTCTCTGGAGGTAGCCAATGCCTCGTTACTTGCGGTTTGGATTAAGAAATCTCGAAAACCCCTAGGAGGAGAAACGATGACTCTTTTATGATACACAACTAGTGAATTATAGTTTCTGGCAGACAAAAACTACACAAAAAGCAGTAAACTGTGTGAGCAACTGGGAGGAAGAAGTATTGCACTATTAAGATAGCCACTTTTTCGTCACGAGAGGCATTGAATCAGAGAATACCAGTAACCTATGGAAAGAGTAACGATGAATCTCTTAAGATACACAACGAGTGACATATCGCTTCTGGCAGACTGGCCGCAGTAAGAAAAAGTGGCAGACTGGGTGAGCAATTGGGACGAGTAACTATGACTCTGTTATGGTAGCCAATGCCTCGTTACTTGCGGTTTGGATTAAGAAATCTCGAATAACCCCTAGGAGGAGAAACGATGACTCTTTTGTGATACACTAGTGACATATCGCTTCTGGCAGACTGGCAAGTACACAAAAAGTAGTAAACTGTGTGAGCAACACGGAGGAAGAAGTATTGCACTATTAAGATAGCCACTTTTTCGTCACGAGAGGTATTGACTCAGAGAATACCAGTAACCTATGGAAGGAGTAACGATGAATCTCTTAAGATACACAACGAGTGACATATCGCTTCTGGCAGACTGGCCATAGTAAGAAAAAGTGGCAGACTGGGTGAGCAATGGGGACGAGTAACTATGACTCTCTTAAGGTAGCCAATGCCTCGTTACTTGCGGTTTGGATTGAGGAATCTCGAATAACCCCTAGGAGGAGAAACGATGACTCTTTTATGATACACATCTAGTGACATATCGCTTCTGGCAGACTGGCAAGTACACAAAAAGTAGTAAACTGTGTGAGCAACTCGGAGGAAGAAGTATTGCGCTATTAAGATAGCCACTTTTTCGTCAAGAGAGGTATTGACTCAGAGAATACAAGTAACCTATGGAAGGAGTAACGATGAATCTCTTAAGATACACAACGAGTGACATATCGCTTCTGGCAGACTGGCCACAGTAAGAAAAAGTGGCAGACTGGGTGAGCAATGGGGACGAGTAACTATGACTCTCTGAAGGTAGCCAATGCATCGTTACTTGCGGTTTGGATTAAGAAATCTCGAATAACCCCTAGGAGGAGAAACGATGACTCTTTTATGATACACAACTAGTGAATTATACTTTCTGGCAGACAAAAACTACTCAAAAAGTAGTAAACAGTGTGAGCAACTCGGAGGATGAAGTATTGCACTATTAAGATAGATACTTTTTCGTCACGAGAGGTATTGACTCAGAGAATACCAGTAACCTATGGAAGGAGTAACGATGAATCTCTTAAGATACACAACGAGTGACATATCGCTTCTGGCAGACGCCGCAGTAAGGAAAAGTGGCAGACTGGGAGAGCAATTGGGACGAGTAACTATGACTCTCTTAAGGTAGCCAATGCCTCGTTACTTGCGGTTTGGATTAAGAAATCTCGAATAACCCCTAGGAGGAGAAACGATGACTCTTTTATGATACACAACTAGTGAATTATAGTTTCTGGCAGACAAAAACTACACAAAAAGTAGTAAACTGTGTGAGCAACTCGGAGGATGAAGTATTGCACTATTAAGATAGATACTTTTTCGTCACGAGAGGTATTGACTCAGAGAATACCAGTAACCTATGGAAGGAGTAACGATGAATCTCTTAAGATACACAACGAGTGACATATCGCTTCTGGCAGACTGGGTACAGTAAGAAAAAGTAGCAGACTGGGTGAGCAATGGGGACGAGTAACTATGACTCTCTTAAGGTAGCCAATGCCTCGTTACTTGCGGTTTTGATTAAGAAATCTCGAATAACCCCTAGGAGGAGAAACGATGACTCTTTTGTGATACACTAGTGACATATCGCTTCTGGCAGACTGGCAAGTACACAAAAAGTAGTAAACTGTGTGAGCAACACGGAGGAAGAAGTATTGCACTATTAAGATAGCCACTTTTTCGTCACGAGAGGTATTGACTCAGAGACTGGGTGAGCAATGGGGACGAGTAACTATGACTCTCTTAAGGTAGCCAATGCCTCGTTACTTGCGGTTTGGATTGAGAAATCTCGAATAACCCCTAGGAGGAGAAACGATGACTCTTTTATGATACACATCTAGTGACATATCGCTTCTGGCAGACTGGCAAGTACACAAAAAGTAGTAAACTGTGTGAGCAACTCGGAGGAAGAAGTATTGCGCTATTAAGATAGCCACTTTTTCGTCAAGAGAGGTATTGACTCAGAGAATACAAGTAACCTATGGAAGGAGTAACGATGAATCTCTTAAGATACACAACGAGTGACATATCGCTTCTGGCAGACTGGCCACAGTAAGAAAAAGTGGCAGACTGGGTGATCAATGGGGACGAGTAACTATGACTCTCTGAAGGTAGCCAATGCATCGTTACTTGCGGTTTGGATTAAGAAATCTCGAATAACCCCTAGGAGGAGAAACGATGACTCTTTTATGATACACAACTAGTGAATTATACTTTCTGGCAGACAAAAACTACTCAAAAAGTAGTAAACAGTGTGAGCAACTCGGAGGATGAAGTATTGCACTATTAAGATAGATACTTTTTCGTCACGAGAGGTATTGACTCAGAGAATACCAGTAACCTATGGAAGGAGTAACGATGAATCTCTTAAGATACACAACGAGTGACATATCGCTTCTGGCAGACGCCGCAGTAAGGAAAAGTGGCAGACTGGGAGAGCAATTGGGACGAGTAACTATGACTCTCTTAAGGTAGCCAATGCCTCGTTACTTGGGGTTTGGATGAAGAAATCTCGAATAACCCCTAGGAGGAGAAACGATGACTCTTTTATGATACACAACTAGTGAATTATAGTTTCTGGCAGACAAAAACTACACAAAAAGTAGTAAACTGTGTGAGCAACTCGGAGGATGAAGTATTGCACTATTAAGATAGATACTTTTTCGTCACGAGAGGTATTGACTCAGAGAATACCAGTAACCTATGGAAGGAGTAACGATGAATCTCTTAAGATACACAACGAGTGACATATCGCTTCTGGCAGACTGGGTACAGTAAGAAAAAGTAGCAGACTGGGTGAGCAATGGGGACGAGTAACTATGACTCTCTTAAGGTAGCCAATGCCTCGTTACTTGCGGTTTGGATTAAGAAATCTCGAATAACCCCTAGGAGGAGAAACGATGACTCTTTTGTGATACACTAGTGACATATCGCTTCTGTCAGACTGGCAAGTACACAAAAAGTAGTAAACTGTGTGAGCAACACGGAGGAAGAAGTATTGCACTATTAAGATAGCCACTTTTTCGTCACGAGAGGTATTGACTCAGAGAATACCAGTAACCTATGGAAGGAGTAACGATGAATCTCTTAAGATACACAACGAGTGACATATCGCTTCTGGCAGACTGGCCACAGTAAGAAAAAGTGGCAGACTGGGTGAGCAATGGGGACGAGTAACTATGACTCTCTTAAGGTAGCCAATGCCTCGTTACTTGCGGTTTGGATTGAGAAATCTCGAATAACCCCTAGGAGGAGAAACGATGACTCTTTTATGATACACATCTAGTGACATATCGCTTCTGGCAGACTGGCAAGTACACAAAAAGTAGTAAACTGTGTGAGCAACTCGGAGGAAGAAGTATTGCACTATTAAGATAGCCACTTTTTCGTCAAGAGAGGTATTGACTCAGAGAATACAAGTAACCTATGGAAGGAGTAACGATGAATCTCTTAAGATACACAACGAGTGACATATCGCTTCTGGCAGACTGGCCGCAGTAAGAAAAAGTGGCAGACTGGGTGAGCAATTGGGACGAGTAACTATGACTCTGTTATGGTAGCCAATGCCTCGTTACTTGCGGTTTGGATTAAGAAATCTCGAATAACCCCTAGGAGGAGAAACGATGACTCTTTTGTGATACACTAGTGACATATCGCTTCTGGCAGACTGGCAAGTACACAAAAAGTAGTAAACTGTGTGAGCAACACGGAGGAAGAAGTATTGCACTATTAAGATAGCCACTTTTTCGTCACGAGAGGTATTGACTCAGAGAATACCAGTAACCTATGGAAGGAGTAACGATGAATCTCTTAAGATACACAACGAGTGACATATCGCTTCTGGCAGACTGGCCATAGTAAGAAAAAGTGGCAGACTGGGTGAGCAATGGGGACGAGTAACTATGACTCTCTTAAGGTAGCCAATGACTCGTTACTTGCGGTTTGGATTGAGAAATCTCGAATAACCCCTAGGAGGAGAAACGATGACTCTTTTATGATACACATCTAGTGACATATCGCTTCTGGCAGACTGGCAAGTACACAAAAAGTAGTAAACTGTGTGAGCAACTCGGAGGAAGAAGTATTGCGCTATTAAGATAGCCACTTTTTCGTCAAGAGAGGTATTGACTCAGAGAATACAAGTAACCTATGGAAGGAGTAACGATGAATCTCTTAAGATACACAACGAGTGACATATCGCTTCTGGCAGACTGGCCACAGTAAGAAAAAGTGGCAGACTGGGTGAGCAATGGGGACGAGTAACTATGACTCTCTGAAGGTAGCCAATGCATCGTTACTTGCGGTTTGGATGAAGAAATCTCGAATAACCCCTAGGAGGAGAAACGATGACTCTTTTATGATACACAACTAGTGAATTATACTTTCTGGCAGACAAAAACTACTCAAAAAGTAGTAAACAGTGTGAGCAACTCGGAGGATGAAGTATTGCACTATTAAGATAGATACTTTTTCGTCACGAGAGGTATTGACTCAGAGAATACCAGTAACCTATGGAAGGAGTAACGATGAATCTCTTAAGATACACAACGAGTGACATATCGCTTCTGGCAGACGCCGCAGTAAGGAAAAGTGGCAGACTGGGAGAGCAATTGGGACGAGTAACTATGACTCTCTTAAGGTAGCCAATGCCTCGTTACTTGCGGTTTGGATGAAGAAATCTCGAATAACCCCTAGGAGGAGAAACGATGACTCTTTTATGATACACAACTAGTGAATTATAGTTTCTGGCAGACAAAAACTACACAAAAAGTAGTAAACTGTGTGAGCAACTCGGAGGATGAAGTATTGCACTATTAAGATAGATACTTTTTCGTCACGAGAGGTATTGACTGAGAGAATACCAGTAACCTATGGAAGGAGTAACGATGAATCTCTTAAGATACACAACGAGTGACATATCGCTTCTGGCAGACTGGGTACAGTAAGAAAAAGTAGCAGACTGGGTGAGCAATGGGGACGAGTAACTATGACTCTCTTAAGGTAGCCAATGCCTCGTTACTTGCGGTTTGGATTAAGAAATCTCGAATAACCCCTAGGAGGAGAAACGATGACTCTTTTGTGATACACTAGTGACATATCGCTTCTGTCAGACTGGCAAGTACACAAAAAGTAGTAAACTGTGTGAGCAACACGGAGGAAGAAGTATTGCACTATTAAGATAGCCACTTTTTCGTCACGTGAGGTATTGACTCAGAGAATACCAGTAACCTATGGAAGGAGTAACGATGAATCTCTTAAGATACACAACGAGTGACATATCGCTTCTGGCAGACTGGCCACAGTAAGAAAAAGTGGCAGACTGGGTGAGCAATGGGGACGAGTAACTATGACTCTCTTAAGGTAGCCAATGCCTCGTTACTTGCGGTTTGGATTGAGAAATCTCGAATAACCCCTAGGAGGAGAAACGATGACTCTTTTATGATACACATCTAGTGACATATCGCTTCTGGCAGACTGGCAAGTACACAAAAAGTAGTAAACTGTGTGAGCAACTCGGAGGAAGAAGTATTGCACTATTAAGATAGCCACTTTTTCGTCAAGAGAGGTATTGACTCAGAGAATACAAGTAACCTATGGAAGGAGTAACGATGAATCTCTTAAGATACACAACGAGTGACATATCGCTTCTGGCAGACTGGCCACTGTAAGAAAAAGTGGCAGACTGGGTGAGCAATGGGGACGAGTAACTATGACTCTCTTAAGGTAGCCAATGCATCGTTACTTGCGGTTTGGATTAAGAAATCTCGAATAACCCCTAGGAGGAGAAACGATGACTCTTTTATGATACACAACTAGTGAATTATAGTTTCTGGCAGACAAAAACTACTCAAAAAGTAGTAAACTGTGTGAGCAACTCGGAGGATGAAGTATTGCACTATTAAGATAGATACTTTTTCGTCACGTGAGGTATTGACTCAGAGAATACCAGTAACCTATGGAAGGAGTAACGATGAATCTCTTAAGATACACAACGAGTGACATATCGCTTCTGGCAGACGCCGCAGTAAGGAAAAGTGGCAGACTGGGAGAGCAATTGGGACGAGTAACTATGACTCTCTTAAGGTAGCCAATGCCTCGTTACTTGCGGTTTGGATTAAGAAATCTCGAATAACCCCTAGGAGGAGAAACGATGACTCTTTTATGATACACAACTAGTGAATTATAGTTTCTGGCAGACAAAAACTACACAAAAAGTAGTAAACTGTGTGAGCAACTCGGAGGATGAAGTATTGCACTATTAAGATAGATACTTTTTCGTCACGAGAGGTATTGACTCAGAGAATACCAGTAACCTATGGAAGGAGTAACGATGAATCTCTTAAGATACACAACGAGTGACATATCGCTTCTGGCAGACTGGCCGCAGTAAGAAAAAGTGGCAGACTGGGTGAGCAATTGGGACGAGTAACTATGACTCTCTTAAGGTAGCCATGCCTCGTTACTTGCGGTTTGGATTAAGAAGTCTCGAATAACCCCTAGGATGAGAAACGATGACTCTTTTATGATACAAAACTAGTGAATTATAGATTCTGGCAGACAAAAACTACACAAAAAAGTAGTAAACTGTGTGAGCAACTGGGAGGAAGAAGTATTGCACTATTAAGATAGCCACTTTTTCGTCACGAGAGGCATTGAATCAGAGAATACCAGTAACCTATGGAAAGAGTAACGATGAATCTCTTAAGATACACAACGAGTGACATATCGCTTCTGGCAGACTGGCCGCAGTAAGAAAAAGTGGCAGACTGGGTGACCAATTGGGACGAGTAACTATGACTCTGTTAAGGTAGCCAATGCCTCGTTACTTGCGGTTTGGATTAAGAAGTCTCGAATATCCCCTAGGAGGAGAAACGATGTCTCTTTTATAATACAAAACTAGTGAATTATAGTTTCTGGCACACAAAAACTACACAAAAAAGTAGTAAACTGTGTGAGCAACTGGGAGGAAGAAGTATTGCACTATTAAGATAGCCACTTTTTCGTCACGAGAGGCATTGAATCAGAGAATACCAGTAATCTATGGAAAGAGTAACGATGAATCTCTTAAGATACACAACGAGTGACATATCGCTTCTGGCAGACTGGCCACAGTAAGAAAAAGTGGCAGACAGGGTGAGCAATGGGGACGAGTAACTATGACTCTCTGGAGGTAGCCAATGCCTCGTTACTTGCGGTTTGGATTAAGAAGTCTCGAATAACCCGTAGGAGGAGAAACGATGACTCTTTTATGATACAAAACTAGTGAATTATAATTTCTGGCAGACAAAAACTACCCAAAAAAGTAGTAAACTGTGTGAGCAACTGGGAGGAAGAAGTATTGCACTATTAAGATAGCCACTTTTTCGTCACGAGAGGCATTGAATCAGAGAATACCAGTAACCTATGGAAAGAGTAACGATGAATCTCTTGGGATACACAACGAGTGACATATCGCTTCTGGCAGACTGGCCGCAGTAAGGAAAAGTGGCAGACTGGGTGAGCAATGGGGACGAGTAACTATGACTCCCTGGAGGTAGCCAATGCCTCGTTACTTGCGGTTTGGATTAAGAAATCTCGAAAACCCCTAGGAGGAGAAACGATGACTCTTTTATGATACACAACTAGTGAATTATAGTTTCTGGCAGACAAAAACTACACAAAAAGCAGTAAACTGTGTGAGCAACTGGGAGGAAGAAGTATTGCACTATTAAGATAGCCACTTTTTCGTCAAGAGAGGTATTGACTCAGAGAATACCAGTAACCTATGGAAGGAGTAACGATGAATCTCTTAAGATACACAACGAGTGACATATCGCTTCTGGCAGACTGGCCACAGTAAGAAAAAGTGGCAGACTGGGTGAGCAATGGGGATGAGTAACTATGACTCTCTTAAGGTAGCCAATGCCTCGTTACTTGCGGTTTGGATTAAGAAATCTCGAATAACCCCTAGGAGGAGAAACGATGACTCTTTTATGATACACAACTAGCGACATATCGCTTCTGGCAGACTGGCAAGTACACAAAAAGTAGTAAACTGTGTGAGCAACTCGGAGGAAGAAGTATTGCACTATTAAGATAGCCACTTTTTAGTCAAGAGAGGTATTGCCTCAGAGAATACCAGTAACCTATGGAAGGAGTAACGATGAATCTCTTAAGATACACAACGAGTGACATATCGCTTCTGGCAGACTGGCCACAGTAAGAAAAAGTGGCAGACTGGGTGAGCAATGGGGACGAGTAACTATGACTCTCTTAAGGTAGCCAATGCCTCGTTACTTGCGGTTTGGATTGAGAAATCTCGAATAACCCCTAGGAGGAGAAACGATGACTCTTTTATGATACACAACTAGTGAATTATAGTTTCTGGCAGACAAAAACTACTCAAAAAGTAGTAAACTGTGTGAGCAACTCGGAGGATGAAGTATTGCACTATTAAGATAGATACTTTTTCGTCACGAGAGGTATTGACTCAGAGAATACCAGTAACCTATGGAAGGAGTAACGATGAATCTCTTCAGATACACAACGAGTGACATATCGCTTCTGGCAGACTGGCCGCAGTAAGAAAAAGTGGCAGACTGGGTGAGCAATTGGGACGAGTAACTATGACTCTCTTAAGGTAGCCATGCCTCGTTACTTGCGGTTTGGATTAAGAAGTCTCGAATAACCCCTAGGAGGAGAAACGATGACTCTTTTGTGATACACTAGTGACATATCGCTTCTGGCAGACTGGCAAGTACACAAAAAGTAGTAAACTGTGTGAGGAACACGGAGGAAGAAGTATTGCACTATTAAGATAGCCACTTTTTCGTCACGAGAGGTATTGACTCAGAGAATACCAGTAACCTATGGAAGGAGTAACGATGAATCTCTTAAGATACACAACGAGTGACATATCGCTTCTGGCAGACTGGCCACAGTAAGAAAAAGTGGCAGACTGGGTGAGCAATGGGGACGAGTAACTATGACTCTCTTAAGGTAGCCAATGCCTCGTTACTTGCGGTTTGGATTGAGAAATCTCGAATAACCCCTAGGAGGAGAAACGATGACTCTTTTATGATACACAACTAGTGAATTATAGTTTCTGGCAGACAAAAACTACTCAAAAAGTAGTAAACTGTGTGAGCAACTCGGAGGATGAAGTATTGCACTATAAAGATAGATACTTTTTCGTCACGAGAGGTATTGACTCAGAGAATACCAGTAACCTATGGAAGGAGTAACGATGAATCTCTTAAGATACACAACGAGTGACATATCGCTTCTGGCAGACTGGCCGCAGTTTTAAAAAGTGGCAGACTGGGTGAGCAATTGGGACGAGTAACTATGACTCTCTTAAGGTAGCCATGCCTCGTTACTTGCGGTTTGGATTAAGAAGTCTCGAATAACCCCTAGGATGAGAATCGATGACTCTTTTATGATACACAACTAGTGAATTATAGTTTCTGGCAGACAAAAACTACACAAAAAAGTAGTAAACTGTGTGAGCAACTGGGAGGAAGAAGTATTGCACTATTAAGATAGCCACTTTTTCGTCACGAGAGGCATTGAATCAGAGAATACCAGTAACCTATGGAAAGAGTAACGATGAATCTCTTAAGATACACAACGAGTGACATATCGCTTCTGGCAGACTGGCCGCAGTAAGAAAAAGTGGCAGACTGGGTGACCAATTGGGACGAGTAACTATGACTCTGTTAAGGTAGCCAATGCCTCGTTACTTGCGGTTTGGATTAAGAAGTCTCGAATAACCCCTAGGAGGAGAAACGATGACTCTTTTATGATACAAAACTAGTGAATTATAGTTTCTGGCACACAAAAACTACACAAAAAAGTAGTAAACTGTGTGAGCAACTGGGAGGAAGAAGTATTGCACTATTAAGATAGCCACTTTTTCGTCACGAGAGGCATTGAATCAGAGAATACCAGTAATCTATGGAAAGAGTAACGATGAATCTCTTAAGATACACAACGAGTGACATATCGCTTCTGGCAGACTGGCCACAGTAAGAAAAAGTGGCAGACAGGGTGAGCAATGGGGACGAGTAACTATGACTCTCTGGAGGTAGCCAATGCCTCGTTACTTGCGGTTTGGATTAAGAAGTCTCGAATAACCCCTAGGAGGAGAAACGATGACTCTTTTATGATACAAAACTAGTGAATTATAGTTTCTGGCAGACAAAAACTACCCAAAAAAGTAGTAAACTGTGTGAGCAACTGGGAGGAAGAAGTATTGCACTATTAAGATAGCCACTTTTTCGTCAAGAGAGGTATTGACTCAGAGACTACCAGTAACCTATGGAAGGAGTAACGATGAATCTCTTAAGATACACAACGAGTGACATATCGCTTCTGGCAGACTGGCCACAGTAAGAAAAAGTGGCAGACTGGGTGAGCAATGGGGACGAGTAACTATGACTCTCTTAAGGTAGCCAATGCCTCGTTACTTGCGGTTTGGATTAAGAAATCTCTAATAACCCCTAGGAGGAGAAACGATGACTCTTTTATGATACACAACTAGCGACATATCGCTTCTGGCAGACTGGCAAGTACACAAAAAGTAGTAAACTGTGTGAGCAACTCGGAGGAAGAAGTATTGCACTATTAAGATAGCCACTTTTTAGTCAAGAGAGGTATTGCCTCAGAGAATACCAGTAACCTATGGAAGGAGTAACGATGAATCTCTTAAGATACACAACGAGTGACATATCGCTTCTGGCAGACTGGCCACAGTAAGAAAAAGTGGCAGACTGGGTGAGCAATTGGGACGAGTAACTATGACTCTCTTAAGGTAGCCATGCCTCGTTACTTGCGGTTTGGATTAAGAAGTCTCGAATAACCCCTAGGAGGAGAAACGATGACTCTTTTATGATACAAAACTAGTGAATTATAGTTTCTGGCAAACAAAAACTACACAAAAAAGTAGTAAACTGTGTGAGCAACTGGGAGGAAGAAGTGTTGCACTATTAAGATAGCCACTTTTTCGCCACGAGAGGCATTGAATCAGAGAATACCAGTAACCTATGGAAAGAGTAACGATGAATCTCTTAAGATACACAACGAGTGACATATCGCTTCTGGCAGACTGGCCGCAGTAAGAAAAAGTGGCAGACTGGGTGAGCAATTGGGACGAGTAACTATGACTCTGTTATGGTAGCCAATGCCTCGTTACTTGCGGTTTGGATTAAGAAATCTCGAATAACCCCTAGGAGGAGAAACGATGACTCTTTTGTGATACACTAGTGACATATCGCTTCTGGCAGACTGGCAAGTACACAAAAAGTAGTAAACTGTGTGAGCAACACGGAGGAAGAAGTATTGCACTATTAAGATAGCCACTTTTTCGTCACGAGAGGTATTGACTCAGAGAATACCAGTAACCTATGGAAGGAGTAACGATGAATCTCTTAAGATACACAACGAGTGACATATCGCTTCTGGCAGACTGGCCATAGTAAGAAAAAGTGGCAGACTGGGTGAGCAATGGGGACGAGTAACTATGACTCTCTTAAGGTAGCCAATGCCTCGTTACTTGCGGTTTGGATTGAGAAATCTCGAATAACCCCTAGGAGGAGAAACGATGACTCTTTTATGATACACATCTAGTGACATATCGCTTCTGGCAGACTGGCAAGTACACAAAAAGTAGTAAACAGTGTGAGCAACTCGGAGGAAGAAGTATTGCGCTATTAAGATAGCCACTTTTTCGTCAAGAGAGGTATTGACTCAGAGAATACAAGTAACCTATGGAAGGAGTAACGATGAATCTCTTAAGATACACAACGAGTGACATATCGCTTCTGGCAGACTGGCCACAGTAAGAAAAAGTGGCAGACTGGGTGAGCAATGGGGACGAGTAACTATGACTCTCTGAAGGTAGCTAATGCATCGTTACTTGCGGTTTGGATTAAGAAATCTCGAATAACCCCTAGGAGGAGAAACGATGACTCTTTTATGATACACAACTAGTGAATTATACTTTCTGGCAGACAAAAACTACTCAAAAAGTAGTAAACAGTGTGAGCAACTCGGAGGATGAAGTATTGCACTATTAAGATAGATACTTTTTCGTCACGAGAGGTATTGACTCAGAGAATACCAGTAACCTATGGAAGGAGTAACGATGAATCTCTTAAGATATACAACGAGTGACATATCGCTTCTGGCAGACGCCGCAGTAAGGAAAAGTGGCAGACTGGGAGAGCAATTGGGACGAGTAACTATGACTCTCTTAAGGTAGCCAATGCCTCGTTACTTGCGGTTTGGATGAAGAAATCTCGAATAACCCCTAGGAGGAGAAACGATGACTCTTTTATGATACACAACTAGTGAATTATAGTTTCTGGCAGACAAAAACTACACAAAAAGTAGTAAACTGTGTGAGCAACTCGGAGGATGAAGTATTGCACTATTAAGATAGATACTTTTTCGTCACGAGAGGTATTGACTCAGAGAATACCAGTAACCTATGGAAGGAGTAACGATGAATCTCTTAAGATACACAACGAGTGACATATCGCTTCTGGCAGACTGGCCGCAGTAAGAAAAAGTGGCAGACTGGGTGAGCAATTGGGACGAGTAACTATGACTCTCTTAAGGTAGCCATGCCTCGTTACTTGCGGTTTGGATTAAGAAGTCTCGAATAACCCCTAGGATGAGAAACGATGACTCTTTTATGATACAAAACTAGTGAATTATAGTTTCTGGCAGACAAAAACTACACAAAAAAGTAGTAAACTGTGTGAGCAACTGGGAGGAAGAAGTATTGCACTATTAAGATAGCCACTTTTTCGTCACGAGAGGCATTGAATCAGAGAATACCAGTAATCTATGGAAAGAGTAACGATGAATCTCTTAAGATACACAACGAGTGACATATCGCTTCTGGCAGACTGGCCGCAGTAAGAAAAAGTGGCAGACTGGGTGACCAATTGGGACGAGTAACTATGACTCTGTTAAGGTAGCCAATGCCTCGTTACTTGCGGTTTGGATTAAGAAGTCTCGAATAACCCCTAGGAGGAGAAACGATGACTCTTTTATGATACAAAACTAGTGAATTATAGTTTCTGGCACACAAAAACTACACAAAAAAGTTGTAAACTGTGTGAGCAACTGGGAGGAAGAAGTATTGCACTATTAAGATAGCCACTTTTTCGTCACGAGAGGCATTGAATCAGAGAATACCAGTAATCTATGGAAAGAGTAACGATGAATCTCTTAAGATACACAACGAGTGACATATCGCTTCTGGCAGACTGGCCACAGTAAGAAAAAGTGGCAGACAGGGTGAGCAATGGGGACGAGTAACTATGACTCTGTTAAGGTAGCCAATGCCTCGTTACTTGCGGTTTGGATTAAGAAATCTCGAATAACCCCTAGGAGGAGAAACGATGACTCTTTTATGATACACAACTAGCGACATATCGCTTCTGGCAGACTGGCAAGTACACAAAAAGTAGTAAACTGTGTGAGCAACTCGGAGGAATAAGTATTGCACTATTAAGATAGCCACTTTTTAGTCAAGAGAGGTATTGCCTCAGAGAATACCAGTAACCTATGGAAGGAGTAACGATGAATCTCTTAAGATACACAACGAGTGACATATCGCTTCTGGCAGACTGGCCGCAGTAAGAAAAAGTGGCAGACTGGGTGAGCAATTGGGACGAGTAACTATGACTCTCTTAAGGTAGCCATGCCTCGTTACTTGCGGTTTGGATTAAGAAGTCTCGAATAACCCCTAGGAGGAGAAACGATGACTCTTTTATGATACAAAACTAGTGAATTATAGTTTCTGGCAAACAAAAACTACACAAAAAAGTAGTAAACTATGTGAGCAACTGGGAGGAAGAAGTGTTGCACTATTAAGATAGCCACTTTTTCGTCACGAGAGGCATTGAATCAGAGAATACCAGTAATCTATGGAAAGAGTAACGATGAATCTCTTAGATACACAACGAGTGACATATCGCTTCTGGCAGACTGGTTACAGTAAGAAAAAGTGGCAGACTGGGTGAGCAATGGGGACGAGTAACTATGACTCTCTGGAGGTAGCCAATGAGTCGTTACTTGCGGTTTGGATTAAGAAATCTCGAATAACCCCTAGGAGGAGAAACGATGACTCTTTTATGATACACAACTAGTGAATTATAGTTTCTGGCAGACAAAAACTACACAAAAAAGTAGTAAACTGTGTGAGCAACTGGGAGGAAGAAGTATTGCACAATTAAGATAGCCACTTTTTCGTCAAGAGAGGTATTGACTCAGAGAATACCAGTAACCTATGGAAGGAGTAACGATGAATCTCTTAAGATACACAACGAGTGACATATCGCTTCTGGCAGACTGGCCACAGTAAGAAAAAGTGGCAGACTGGGTGAGCAATGGGGACGAGTAACTATGACTCTCTTAAGGTAGCCAATGCCTCGTTACTTGCGGTTTGGATTAAGAAATCTCGAATAACCCCTAGGAGGAGAAACGATGACTCTTTTATGATACACAACTAGTGACATATCGCTTCTGTCAGACTGGCAAGTACACAAAAAGTAGTAAACTGTGTGAGCAACTCGGAGGAAGAAGTATTGCACTAATCAGATAGCCACTTTTTCGTCAAGAGAGGTATTGACTCAGAGAATACCAGTAACCTATGGAAGGAGTAACGAAGAATCTCTTAAAATACACAACGAGTGACATATCGCTTCTGGCAGACTGGCCACAGTAAGAAAAAGTGGCAGACTGGGTGAGCAATGGGGACGAGTAACTATGACTCTCTTAAGGTAGCCAATGCCTCGTTACTTGCGGTTTGGATTAAGAAATCTCGAATAACCCCTAGGAGGAGAAACGATGACTCTTTTATGATACACAACTAGTGAATTATAGTTTCTGGCAGACAAAAACTACACAAAAAGTAGTAAACTGTGTGAGCAACTCGGAGGATGAAGTATTGCACTATTAAGATAGATACTTCTTCGTCACGAGAGGTATTGACTCAGAGAATACCAGTAACCTATGGAAGGAGTAACGATGAATCTCTTAAGATACACAACGAGTGACATATCGCTTCTGGCAGACTGGCCGCAGTAAGGAAAAGTGGCAGACTGGGAGAGCAATTGGGACGAGTAACTATGACTCTCTTAAGGTAGCCAATGCCTAGTTACTTGCGGTTTGGATGAAGAAATCTCGAATAACCCCTAGGAGGAGAAACGATGACTCTTTTATGATACACAACTAGTGAATTATAGTTTCTGGCAGACAAAAACTACACAAAAAGCAGTAAACTGTGTGAGCAACTCGGAGGAAGAAGTATTGCACTTATAAGATAGCCACTTTTTCGTCAAGAGAGGTATTGACTCAGAGAATACCAGTAACCTATGGAAGGAGTAACGATGAATCTCTTAAGATACACAACGAGTGACATATCGCTTCTGGCAGACTGGCCACAGTAAGAAAAGTGGCAGACTGGGTGAGCAATGGGGACGAGTAACTATGACTCTCTTAAGGTAGCCAATGCCTCGTTACTTGCGGTTTGGATTAAGAAATCTCGAATAACCCCTAGGAGGAGAAACGATGACTCTTTTATGATACACAACTAGTGAATTATAGTTTCTGGCAGACAAAAACTACACAAAAAGTAGTAAACTGTGTGAGCAACTCGGAGGATGAAGTATTGCACTATTAAGATAGATACTTCTTCGTCACGAGAGGTATTGACTCAGAGAATACCAGTAACCTATGGAAGGAGTAACGATGAATCTCTTAAGATACACAACGAGTGACATATCGCTTCTGGCAGACTGGCCGCAGTAAGGAAAAGTGGCAGACTGGGAGAGCAATTGGGACGAGTAACTATGACTCTCTTAAGGTAGCCAATGCCTAGTTACTTGCGGTTTGGATGAAGAAATCTCGAATAACCCCTAGGAGGAGAAACGATGACTCTTTTATGATACACAACTAGTGAATTATAGTTTCTGGCAGACAAAAACTACACAAAAAGCAGTAAACTGTGTGAGCAACTCGGAGGAAGAAGTATTGCACTTATAAGATAGCCACTTTTTCGTCAAGAGAGGTATTGACTCAGAGAATACCAGTAACCTATGGAAGGAGTAACGATGAATCTCTTAAGATACACAACGAGTGACATATCGCTTCTGGCAGACTGGCCACAGTAAGAAAAGTGGCAGACTGGGTGAGCAATGGGGACGAGTAACTATGACTCTCTTAAGGTAGCCAATGCCTCGTTACTTGCGGTTTGGATTAAGAAATCTCGAATAACCCCTAGGAGGAGAAACGATGACTCTTTTATGATACACAACTAGTGACATATCGCTTCTGGCAGACTTTCAAGTACACAAAAAGTAGTAAACTGTGTGAGCAACTGGGAGGAAGAAGTATTGCACTATTAAGATAGCCACTTTTTCGTCAAGAGAGGTATTGACTCGGAGAATACCAGTAACCTATGGAAGGAGTAACGATGAATCTCTTAAGATACACAACGAGTGACATATCGCTTCTGGCAGACTGGCCACAGTAAGAAAAAGTGGCAGACTGGGTGAGCAATGGGGACGAGTAACTATGACTCTCTTAAGGTAGCCAATGCCTCGTTACTTGCGGTTTGGATTAAGAAATCTCGAATAACCCCTACGAGGAGAAACGACGACTCTTTTATGATACACAACTAGTGACATATCGCTTCTGGCAGACTTTCAAGTACACAAAAAGTAGTAAACTGTGTGAGCAACTGGGAGGAAGAAGTATTGCACTATTAAGATAGCCACTTTTTCGTCAAGAGAGGTATTGACTCGGAGAATACCAGTAACCTATGGAAGGAGTAACGATGAATCTCTTAAGATACACAACGAGTGACATATCGCTTCTGGCAGACTGGCAAGTACACAAATAGTAGTAAACTGTGTGAGCAACTCGGAGGAAGAAGTATTGCACTATTAAGATAGCCACTTTTTAGTCAAGAGAGGTATTGCCTCAGAGAATACCAGTAACCTATGGAAGGAGTAACGATGAATCTCTTAAGATACACAACGAGTGACATATCGCTTCTGGCAGACTGGCCACAGTAAGAAAAAGTGGCAGACTGGGTGAGCAATTGGGACGAGTAACTATGACTCTCTTAAGGTAGCCATGCCTCGTTACTTGCGGTTTGGATTAAGAAGTCTCGAATAACCCCTAGGAGGAGAAACGATGACTCTTTTATGATACAAAACTAGTGAATTATAGTTTCTGGCAAACAAAAACTACACAAAAAAGTAGTAAACTGTGTGAGCAACTGGGAGGAAGAAGTGTTGCACTATTAAGATAGCCACTTTTTCGTCACGAGAGGCATTGAATCAGAGAATTCCAGTAACCTATGGAAAGAGTAACGATGAATCTCTTAAGATACACAACGAGTGACATATCGCTTCTGGCAGACTGGCCGCAGTAAGAAAAAGTGGCAGACTGGGTGAGCAATTGGGACGAGTAACTATGACTCTGTTATGGTAGCCAATGCCTCGTTACTTGCGGTTTGGATTAAGAAATCTCGAATAACCCCTAGGAGGAGAAACGATGACTCTTTTGTGATACACTAGTGACATATCGCTTCTGGCAGACTGGCAAGTACACAAAAAGTAGTAAACTGTGTGAGCAACACGGAGGAAGAAGTATTGCACTATTAAGATAGCCACTTTTTCGTCACGAGAGGTATTGACTCAGAGAATACCAGTAACCTATGGAAGGAGTAACGATGAATCTCTTAAGATACACAACGAGTGACATATCGCTTCTGGCAGACTGGCCATAGTAAGAAAAAGTGGCAGACTGGGTGAGCAATGGGGACGAGTAACTATGACTCTCTTAAGGTAGCCAATGCCTCGTTACTTGCGGTTTGGATTGAGAAATCTCGAATAACCCCTAGGAGGAGAAACGATGACTCTTTTATGATACACATCTAGTGACATATCGCTTCTGGCAGACTGGCAAGTACACAAAAAGTAGTAAACTGTGTGAGCAACTCGGAGGAAGAAGTATTGCGCTATTAAGATAGCCACTTTTTCGTCAAGAGAGGTATTGACTCAGAGAATACAAGTAACCTATGGAAGGAGTAACGATGAATCTCTTAAGATACACAACGAGTGACATATCGCTTCTGGCAGACTGGCCGCAGTAAGAAAAAGTGGCAGACTGGGTGAGCAATTGGGACGAGTAACTATGACTCTGTTATGGTAGCCAATGCCTCGTTACTTGCGGTTTGGATTAAGAAATCTCGAATAACCCCTAGGAGGAGAAACGATGACTCTTTTGTGATACACTAGTGACATATCGCTTCTGGCAGACTGGCAAGTACACAAAAAGTAGTAAACTGTGTGAGCAACTCGGAGGAAGAAGTATTGCACTATTAAGATAGCCACTTTTTAGTCAAGAGAGGTATTGCCTCAGAGAATACCAGTAACCTATGGAAGGAGTAACGATGAATCTCTTAAGATACACAACGAGTGACATATCGCTTCTGGCAGACTGGCCACAGTAAGAAAAAGTGGCAGACTGGGTGAGCAATTGGGACGAGTAACTATGACTCTCTTAAGGTAGCCATGCCTCGTTACTTGCGGTTTGGATTAAGAAGTCTCGAATAACCCCTAGGAGGAGAAACGATGACTCTTTTATGATACAAAACTAGTGAATTATAGTTTCTGGCAAACAAAAACTACACAAAAAAGTAGTAAACTGTGTGAGCAACTGGGAGGAAGAAGTGTTGCACTATTAAGATAGCCACTTTTTCGTCACGAGAGGCATTGAATCAGAGAATTCCAGTAACCTATGGAAAGAGTAACGATGAATCTCTTAAGATACACAACGAGTGACATATCGCTTCTGGCAGACTGGCCGCAGTAAGAAAAAGTGGCAGACTGGGTGAGCAATTGGGACGAGTAACTATGACTCTGTTATGGTAGCCAATGCCTCGTTACTTGCGGTTTGGATTAAGAAATCTCGAATAACCCCTAGGAGGAGAAACGATGACTCTTTTGTGATACACTAGTGACATATCGCTTCTGGCAGACTGGCAAGTACACAAAAAGTAGTAAACTGTGTGAGCAACACGGAGGAAGAAGTATTGCACTATTAAGATAGCCACTTTTTCGTCACGAGAGGTATTGACTCAGAGAATACCAGTAACCTATGGAAGGAGTAACGATGAATCTCTTAAGATACACAACGAGTGACATATCGCTTCTGGCAGACTGGCCATAGTAAGAAAAAGTGGCAGACTGGGTGAGCAATGGGGACGAGTAACTATGACTCTCTTAAGGTAGCCAATGCCTCGTTACTTGCGGTTTGGATTGAGAAATCTCGAATAACCCCTAGGAGGAGAAACGATGACTCTTTTATGATACACATCTAGTGACATATCGCTTCTGGCAGACTGGCAAGTACACAAAAAGTAGTAAACTGTGTGAGCAACTCGGAGGAAGAAGTATTGCGCTATTAAGATAGCCACTTTTTCGTCAAGAGAGGTATTGACTCAGAGAATACAAGTAACCTATGGAAGGAGTAACGATGAATCTCTTAAGATACACAACGAGTGACATATCGCTTCTGGCAGACTGGCCACAGTAAGAAAAAGTGGCAGACTGGGTGAGCAATGGGGACGAGTAACTATGACTCTCTGAAGGTAGCCAATGCATCGTTACTTGCGGTTTGGATTAAGAAATCTCGAATAACCCCTAGGAGGAGAAACGATGACTCTTTTATGATACACAACTAGTGAATTATACTTTCTGGCAGACAAAAACTACTCAAAAAGTAGTAAACAGTGTGAGCAACTCGGAGGATGAAGTATTGCACTATTAAGATAGCCACTTTTTCGTCACGAGAGGTATTGACTCAGAGAATACCAGTAACCTATGGAAGGAGTAACGATGAATCTCTTAAGATACACAACGAGTGACATATCGCTTCTGGCAGACGCCGCAGTAAGGAAAAGTGGCAGACTGGGAGAGCAATTGGGACGAGTAACTATGACTCTCTTAAGGTAGCCAATGCCTCGTTACTTGCGGTTTGGATGAAGAAATCTCGAATAACCCCTAGGAGGAGAAACGATGACTCTTTTATGATACACAACGAGTGAATTATAGTTTCTGGCAGACAAAAACTACACAAAAAAGTAGTAAACTGTGTGAGCAACTGGGAGGAAGAAGTATTGCACTATTAAGATAGCCACTTTTTCGTCACGAGAGGCATTGAATCAGAGAATACCAGTAATCTATGGAAAGAGTAACGATGAATCTCTTAAGATACACAACGAGTGACATATCGCTTCTGGCAGACTGGCCGCAGTAAGAAAAAGTGGCAGACTGGGTGACCAATTGGGACGAGTAACTATGACTCTGTTAAGGTAGCCAATGCCTCGTTACTTGCGGTTTGGATTAAGAAGTCTCGAATAACCCCTAGGAGGAGAAACGATGACTCTTTTATGATACAAAACTAGTGAATTATAGTTTCTGGCACACAAAAACTACACAAAAAAGTTGTAAACTGTGTGAGCAACTGGGAGGAAGAAGTATTGCACTATTAAGATAGCCACTTTTTCGTCACGAGAGGCATTGAATCAGAGAATACCAGTAATCTATGGAAAGAGTAACGATGAATCTCTTAAGATACACAACGAGTGACATATCGCTTCTGGCAGACTGGCCACAGTAAGAAAAAGTGGCAGACAGGGTGAGCAATGGGGACGAGTAACTATGACTCTGTTAAGGTAGCCAATGCCTCGTTACTTGCGGTTTGGATTAAGAAATCTCGAATAACCCCTAGGAGGAGAAACGATGACTCTTTTATGATACACAACTAGCGACATATCGCTTCTGGCAGACTGGCAAGTACACAAAAAGTAGTAAACTGTGTGAGCAACTCGGAGGAATAAGTATTGCACTATTAAGATAGCCACTTTTTAGTCAAGAGAGGTATTGCCTCAGAGAATACCAGTAACCTATGGAAGGAGTAACGATGAATCTCTTAAGATACACAACGAGTGACATATCGCTTCTGGCAGACTGGCCGCAGTAAGAAAATGTGGCAGACTGGGTGAGCAATTGGGACGAGTAACTATGACTCTCTTAAGGTAGCCATGCCTCGTTACTTGCGGTTTGGATTAAGAAGTCTCGAATAACCCCTAGGAGGAGAAACGATGACTCTTTTATGATACAAAACTAGTGAATTATAGTTTCTGGCAAACAAAAACTACACAAAAAAGTAGTAAACTGTGTGAGCAACTGGGAGGAAGAAGTGTTGCACTATTAAGATAGCCACTTTTTCGTCACGAGAGGCATTGAATCAGAGAATACCAGTAACCTATGGAAGGAGTAACGATGAATCTCTTAAGATACACAACGAGTGACATATCGCTTCTGGCACACTGGCCGCAGTAAGAAAAAGTGGCAGACTGGGTGAGCAATTGGGACGAGTAACTATGACTCTGTTATGGTAGCCAATGCCTCGTTACTTGCGGTTTGGATTAAGAAGTCTCGAATAACCCCTAGGAGGAGAAACGATGACTCTTTTATGATACACAACTAGTGAATTATAGTTTCTGGCAGACAAAAACTACACAAAAAAGTAGTAAACTGTGTGAGCAACTGGGAGGAAGAAGTATTGCACAATTAAGATAGCCACTTTTTCGTCAAGAGAGGTATTGACTCAGAGAATACCAGTAACCTATGGAAGGAGTAACGATGAATCTCTTAAGATACACAACGAGTGACATATCGCTTCTGGCAGACTGGCCACAGTAAGAAAAAGTGGCAGACTGGGTGAGCAATGGGGACGAGTAACTATGACTCTCTTAAGGTAGCCAATGCCTCGTTACTTGCGGTTTGGATTAAGAAATCTCGAATAACCCCTAGGAGGAGAAACGATGACTCTTTTATATTACACAACTAGTGACATATCGCTTCTGTCAGACTGGCAAGTACACAAAAAGTAGTAAACTGTGTGAGCAACTCGGAGGAAGAAGTATTGCACTAATCAGATAGCCACTTTTGAGTCAAGAGAGGTATTGACTCAGAGAATACCAGTAACCTATGGAAGGAGTAACGAATAATCTCTTAAAATACACAACGAGTGACATATCGCTTCTGGCAGACTGGCCACAGTAAGAAAAAGTGGCAGACTGGGTGAGCAATGGGGACGAGTAACTATGACTCTCTTAAGGTAGCCAATGCCTCGTTACTTGCGGTTTGGATTAAGAAATCTCGAATAACCCCTAGGAGGAGAAACGATGACTCTTTTATGATACACAACTAGTGAATTATAGTTTCTGGCAGACAAAAACTACACAAAAAGTAGTAAACTGTGTGAGCAACTCGGAGGATGAAGTATTGCACTATTAAGATAGATACTTTTTCGTCACGAGAGGTATTGACTCAGAGAATACCAGTAACCTATGGAAGGAGTAACGATGAATCTCTTAAGATACACAACGAGTGACATATCGCTTCTGGCAGACTGGCCGCAGTAAGGAAAAGTGGCAGACTGGGAGAGCAATTGGGACGAGTAACTATGACTCTCTTAAGGTAGCCAATGCCTCGTTACTTGCGGTTTGGATGAAGAAATCTCGAATAACCCCTAGGAGGAGAAACGATGACTCTTTTATGATACACAACTAGTGAATTATAGTTTCTGGCAGACAAAAACTACACAAAAAGCAGTAAACTGTGTGAGCAACTCGGAGGAAGAAGTATTGCACTATTAAGATAGCCACTTTTTCGTCAAGAGAGGTATTGACTCAGAGAATACCAGTAACCTATGGAAGGAGTAACGATGAATCTCTTAAGATACACAACGAGTGACATATCGCTTCTGGCAGACTGGCCACAGTAAGAAAAAGTGGCAGACTGGGTGAGCAATGGGGACGAGTAACTATGACTCTCTTAAGGTAGCCAATGCCTCGTTACTTGCGGTTTGGATTAAGAAATCTCGAATAACCCCTAGGAGGAGAAACGATGACTCTTTTATGATACACAACTAGTGACATATCGCTTCTGGCAGACTTTCAAGTACACAAAAAGTAGTAAACTGTGTGAGCAACTGGGAGGAAGAAGTATTGCACTATTAAGATAGCCACTTTTTCGTCAACAGAGGTATTGACTCGGAGAATACCAGTAACCTATGGAAGGAGTAACGATGAATCTCTTAAGATACACAACGAGTGACATATCGCTTCTGGCAGACTGGCCACAGTAAGAAAAAGTGGCAGACTGGGTGAGCAATGGGGACGAGTAACTATGACTCTCTTAAGGTAGCCAATGCCTCGTTACTTGCGGTTTGGATTAAGAAATCTCGAATAACCCCTAGGAGGAGAAACGATGACTCTTTTATGATACACAACTAGTGACATATCGCTTCTGGCAGACTGGCAAGTACACAAAAAGTAGTAAACTGTGTGAGCAACTCGGAAGAAGAAGTATTGCACTATTAAGATAGCCACTTTTTCGTCAAGAGAGGTATTGACTCAGAGAATACCAGTAACCTATGGAAGGAGTAACGATGAATCTCTTAAGATACACAACGAGTGACATATCGCTTCTGGCAGACGCCACAGTAAGAAAAAGTGGCAGACTGGGTGAGCAATGGGGACGAGTAACTATGACTCTCTTAAGGTAGCCAATGCCTCGTTACTTGCGGTTTGGATGAAGAAATCTCGAATAACCCCTAGGAGGAGAAACGATGACTCTTTTATGATACACAACTAGTGAATTATAGTTTCTGGCAGACAAAAACTACACAAAAAAGTAGTAAACTGTGTGAGCAACTGGGAGGAAGAAGTATTGCACCATTAAGATAGCCACTTTTTCGTCAAGAGAGGTATTGACTCAGAGAATACCAGTAACCTATGGAAGGAGTAACGATGAAACTCTTAAGATACACAACGAGTGACATATCGCTTCTGGCAGACTGGCCACAGTAAGAAAAAGTGGCAGACTGGGTGAGCAATGGGGACGAGTAACTATGACTCTCTTAAGGTAGCCAATGCCTCGTTACTTGCGGTTTGGATTAAGAAATCTCGAATAACCCCTAGGAGGAGAAACGATGACTCTTTTATGATACACAACTAGTGACATATCGCTTCTGGCAGACTGGCAAGTACACAAAAAGTAGTAAACTGTGTGAGCAACTCGGAGGAAGAAGTATTGCACTATTAAGATAGCCACTTTTTCGTCAAGAGAGGTATTGACTCAGAGAATACCAGTAACCTATGGAAGGAGTAACGATGAATCTCTTAAGATACACAACGAGTGACATATCGCTTCTGGCAGACTGGCCACAGTAAGAAAAAGTGGCAGACTGGGTGAGCAATGGGGACGAGTAACTATGACTCTCTTAAGGTAGCCAATGCCTCGTTACTTGCGGTTTGGATTAAGAAATCTCGAATAACCCCTAGGAGGAGAAACGATGACTCTTTTATGATACACAACTAGTGAATTATAGTTTCTGGCAGACACAAACTACACAAAAAGTAGTAAACTGTGTGAGCAACTCGGAGGATGAAGTATTGCACTATGAAGATAGATACTTTTTCGTCACGAGAGGTATTGACTCAGAGAATACCAGTAACCTATGGAAGGAGTAACGATGAATCTCTTAAGATACACAACGAGTGACAGATCGCTTCTGGCAGACTGGCCGCAGTAAGGAAAAGTGGCAGACTGGGAGAGCAATTGGGACGAGTAACTATGACTCTCTTAAGGTAGCCAATGCCTCGTTACTTGCGGTTTGGATGAAGAAATCTCGAATAACCCCTAGGAGGAGAAACGATGACTCTTTTATGATACACAACTAGTGAATTATAGTTTCTGGCAGACAAAAACTACACAAAAAGCAGTAAACTGTGTGAGCAACTCGGAGGAAGAAGTATTGCACTATTAAGATAGCCACTTTTTCGTCAAGAGAGGTATTGACTCAGAGAATACCAGTAACCTATGGAAGGAGTAACGATGAATCTCTTAAGATACACAACGAGTGACATATCGCTTCTGGCAGACTGGCCACAATAAGAAAAAGTGGCAGACTGGGTGAGCAATGGGGACGAGTGACTATGACTCTCTTAAGGTAGCCAATGCCTCGTTACTTGCGGTTTGGATTAAGAAATCTCGAATAACCCCTAGGAGGAGAAACGATGACTCTTTTATGATACACAACTAGTGACATATCGCTTCTGGCAGACTGGCAAGTACACAAAAAGTAGTAAACTGTGTGAGCAACTCGGAGGAAGAAGTATTGCACTATTAAGATAGCCACTTTTTCGTCAAGAGAGGTATTGACTCAGAGAATACCACTAACCTATGGAAAGAGTAACGATGAATCTCTTAAGATACACAACGAGTGACATATCGCTTCTGGCAGACTGGCCACAGTAAGAAAAGCTGGCAGACTGGGTGAGCAATGGGGACGAGTAACTATGACTCTCTTAAGGTAGCCAATGCCTCGTTACTTGCGGTTTGGATTAAGAAATCTCGAATAACCCCTAGGAGGAGAAACGATGACTCTTTTATGATACACAACTAGTGAATTATAGTTTCTGGCCGACAAAAACTACACAAAAAGTAGTAAACTGTGTGAGCAACTCGGAGGATGAAGTATTGCACTATGAAGATAGATACTTTTTCGTCACGAGAGGTATTGACTCAGAGAATACCAGTAACCTATGGAAGGAGTAACGATGAATCTCTTACGATACACAACGAGTGACATATCGCTTCTGGCAGACTGGCCGCAGTAAGGAAAAGTGGCAGACTGGGAGAGCAATTGGGACGAGTAACTATGACTCTCTTAAGGTAGCCAATGCCTCGTTACTTGCGGTTTGGATGAAGAAATCTCGAATAACCCCTAGGAGGAGAAACGATGACTCTTTTATGATACACAACTAGTGACATATCGCTTCTGGCAGACTTTCAAGTACACAAAAAGTAGTAAACTGTGTGAGCAACTGGGAGGAAGAAGTATTGCACTATTGAGATAGCCACTTTTTCGTCAAGAGAGGTATTGACTCGGAGAATACCAGTAACCTATGGAAGGAGTAACGATGAATCTCTTAAGATACACAACGAGTGACATATCGCTTCTGGCAGACTGGCCACAGTAAGAAAAAGTGGCAGACTGGGTGAGCAATGGGGACGAGTAACTATGACTCTCTTAAGGTAGCCAATGCCTCGTTACTTGCGGTTTGGATGAAGAAATCTCGAATAACCCCTAGGAGGAGAAACGATGACTCTTTTAAGATACACAACTAGTGACATATCGCTTCTGGCAGACTTTCAAGTACACAAAAAGTAGTAAACTGTGTGAGCAACTGGGAGGAAGAAGTATTGCACTATTAAGATAGCCACTTTTTCGTCAAGAGAGGTATTGACTCGGAGAATACCAGTAACCTATGGAAGGAGTAACGATGAATCTCTTAAGATACACAACGAGTGACATATCGCTTCTGGCAGACTGGCCGCAGTAAGGAAAAGTGGCAGACTGGGAGAGCAATTGGGACGAGTAACTATGACTCTCTTAAGGTAGCCAATGCCTCGTTACTTACGGTTTGGATGAAGAAATCTCGAATAACCCCTAGGAGGAGAAACGATGACTCTTTTATGATACACAACTAGTGAATTATAGTTTCTGGCAGACAAAAACTACACAAAAAGCAGTAAACTGTGTGAGCAACTCGGAGGAAGAATTATTGCACTATTAAGATAGCCACTTTTTCGTCAAGAGAGGTATTGACTCAGAGAATACCAGTAACCTATGGAAGGAGTAACGATGAATCTCTTAAGATACACAACGAGTGATATATCGCTTCTGGCAGACTGGCCGCAGTAAGGAAAAGTGGCAGACTGGGTGAGCAATTGGGACGAGTAACTATGACTCTCTTAAGGTAGCCAATGCCTCGTTACTTGCGGTTTGGATGAAGAAATCTCGAATAACCCCTAGGAGGAGAAACGATGACTCTTTTATGATACACAACTAGTGAATTATAGTTTCTGGCAGACAAAAACTACACAAAAAGCAGTAAACTGTGTGAGCAACTCGGAGGAAGAAGTATTGCACTATTAAGATAGCCACTTTTTCGTCAAGAGAGGTATTGACTCAGAGAATACCAGTAACCTATGGAAGGAGTAACGATGAATCTCTTAAGATACACAACGAGTGACATATCGCTTCTGGCAGACTGGCCACAGTAAGAAAAAGTGGCAGACTGGGTGAGCAATGGGGGCGAGTAACTATGACTCTCTTAAGGTAGCCAATGCCTCGTTACTTGCGGTTTGGATTAAGAAATCTCGAATAACCCCTAGGAGGAGAAACGATGACTCTTTTATGATACACAACTAGTGACATATCGCTTCTGGCAGACTGGCAAGTACACAAAAAGTAGTAAACTGTGTGAGCAACTCGGAGGAAGAAGTATTGCACTATTAAGATAGCCACTTTTTCGTCAAGAGAGGTATTGACTCAGAGAATACCAGTAACCTATGGAAGGAGTAACGATGAATCTCTTAAGATACACAACGAGTGACATATCGCTTCTGGCAGACTGGCCACAGTAAGAAAAAGTGGCAGACTGGGTGAGCAATGGGGACGAGTAACTATGACTCTCTTAAGGTAGCCAATGCCTCGTTACTTGCGGTTTGGATGAAGAAATCTCGAATAACCCCTAGGAGGAGAAACGATGACTCTTTTATGATACACAACTAGTGAATTATAGTTTCTGGCAGACAAAAACTACACAAAAAGCAGTAAACTGTGTGAGCAACTCGGAGGAAGAAGTATTGCACTATTAAGATAGCCACTTTTTCGTCAAGAGAGGTATTGACTCAGAGAATACCAGTAACCTATGGAAGGAGTAACGATGAATCTCTTAAGATACACAACGAGTGACATATCGCTTCTGGCAGACTGGCCACAATAAGAAAAAGTGGCAGACTGGGTGAGCAATGGGGACGAGTAACTATGACTCTCTTAAGGTAGCCAATGCCTCGTTACTTGCGGTTTGGATTAAGGAATCTCGAATAACCCCTAGGAGGAGAAACGATGACTCTTTTATGATACACAACTAGTGACATATCGCTTCTGGCAGACTGGCAAGTACACAAAAAGTAGTAAACTGTGTGAGCAACTCGGAGGAAGAAGTATTGCACTATTAAGATAGCCACTTTTTCGTCAAGAGAGGTATTGACTCAGAGAATACCACTAACCTATGGAAAGAGTAACGATGAATCTCTTAAGATACACAACGAGTGACATATCGCTTCTGGCAGACTGGCCACAGTAAGAAAAACTGGCAGACTGGGTGAGCAATGGGGACGAGTAACTATGACTCTCTTAAGGTAGCCAATGCCTCGTTACTTGCGGTTTGGATTAAGAAATCTCGAATAACCCCTAGGAGGAGAAACGATGACTCTTTTATGATACACAACTAGTGAATTATAGTTTCTGGCAGACAAAAACTACACAAAAAGTAGTAAACTGTGTGAGCAACTCGGAGGATGAAGTATTGCACTATGAAGATAGATACTTTTTCGTCACGAGAGGTATTGACTCAGAGAATACCAGTAACCTATGGAAGGAGTAACGATGAATCTCTTACGATACACAACGAGTGACATATCGCTTCTGGCAGACGCCGCAGTAAGGAAAAGTGGCAGACTGGGAGAGCAATTGGGACGAGTAACTATGACTCGCTTAAGGTAGCCAATGCCTCGTTACTTGCGGTTTGGATGAAGAAATCTCGAATAACCCCTAGGAGGAGAAACGATGACTCTTTTATGATACACAACTAGTGAATTATAGTTTCTGGCAGACAAAAACTACACAAAAAGTAGTAAACTGTGTGAGCAACTCGGAGGATGAAGTATTGCACTATTGAGATAGCCACTTTTTCGTCAAGAGAGGTATTGACTCGGAGAATACCAGTAACCTATGGAAGGAGTAACGATGAATCTCTTAAGATACACAACGAGTGACATATCGCTTCTGGCAGACTGGCCACAGTAAGAAAAAGTGGCAGACTGGGTGAGCAATGGGGACGAGTAACTATGACTCTCTTAAGGTAGCCAATGCCTCGTTACTTGCGGTTTGGATGAAGAAATCTCGAATAACCCCTAGGAGGAGAAACGATGACTCTTTTAAGATACACAACTAGTGACATATCGCTTCTGGCAGACTTTCAAGTACACAAAAAGTAGTAAACTGTGTGAGCAACTGGGAGGAAGAAGTATTGCACTATTAAGATAGCCACTTTTTCGTCAAGAGAGGTATTGACTCGGAGAATACCAGTAACCTATGGAAGGAGTAACGATGAATCTCTTAAGATACACAACGAGTGACATATCGCTTCTGGCAGACTGGCCGCAGTAAGGAAAAGTGGCAGACTGGGAGAGCAATTGGGACGAGTAACTATGACTCTCTTAAGGTAGCCAATGCCTCGTTACTTGCGGTTTGGATGAAGAAATCTCGAATAACCCCTAGGAGGAGAAACGATGACTCTTTTATGATACACAACTAGTGAATTATAGTTTCTGGCAGACAAAAAGTACACAAAAAGCAGTAAACTGTGTGAGCAACTCGGAGGAAGTATTATTGCACTATTAAGATAGCCACTTTTTCGTCAAGAGAGGTATTGACTCAGAGAATACCAGTAACCTATGGAAGGAGTAACGATGAATCTCTTAAGATACACAACGAGTGATATATCGCTTCTGGCAGACTGGCCACAGTAAGAAAAAGTGGCAGACTGGGTGAGCAATGGGGACGAGTAACTATGACTCTCTTAAGGTAGCCAATGCCTCGTTACTTGCGGTTTGGTTTAAGAAATCTCGAATAACCCCTAGGAGGAGAAACGATGACTCTTTTATGATACACAACTAGTGAATTATAGTTTCTGGCAGACACAAACTACACAAAAAGTAGTAAACTGTGTGAGCAACTCGGAGGATGAAGTATTGCACTATGAAGATAGATACTTTTTCGTCACGAGAGGTATTGACTCAGAGAATACCAGTAACCTATGGAAGGAGTAACGATGAATCTCTTAAGATACACAACGAGTGACATATCGCTTCTGGCAGACTGGCCGCAGTAAGGAAAAGTGGCAGACTGGGAGAGCAATTGGGACGAGTAACTATGACTCTCTTAAGGTAGCCAATGCCTCGTTACTTGCGGTTTGGATGAAGAAATCTCGAATAACCCCTAGGAGGAGAAACGATGACTCTTTTATGATACACAACTAGTGAATTATAGTTTCTGGCAGACAAAAACTACACAAAAAGCAGTAAACTGTGTGAGCAACTCGGAGGAAGAAGTATTGCACTATTAAGATAGCCACTTTTTCGTCAAGAGAGGTATTGACTCAGAGAATACCAGTAACCTATGGAAGGAGTAACGATGAATCTCTTAAGATACACAACGAGTGACATATCGCTTCTGGCAGACTGGCCACAATAAGAAAAAGTGGCAGACTGGGTGAGCAATGGGGACGAGTAACTATGACTCTCTTAAGGTAGCCAATGCCTCGTTACTTGCGGTTTGGATTAAGGAATCTCGAATAACCCCTAGGAGGAGAAACGATGACTCTTTTATGATACACAACTAGTGACATATCGCTTCTGGCAGACTGGCAAGTACACAAAAAGTAGTAAACTGTGTGAGCAACTCGGAGGAAGAAGTATTGCACTATTAAGATAGCCACTTTTTCGTCAAGAGAGGTATTGACTCAGAGAATACCACTAACCTATGGAAAGAGTAACGATGAATCTCTTAAGATACACAACGAGTGACATATCGCTTCTGGCAGACTGGCCACAGTAAGAAAAACTGGCAGACTGGGTGAGCAATGGGGACGAGTAACTATGACTCTCTTAAGGTAGCCAATGCCTCGTTACTTGCGGTTTGGATTAAGAAATCTCGAATAACCCCTAGGAGGAGAAACGATGACTCTTTTATGATACACAACTAGTGAATTATAGTTTCTGGCAGACAAAAACTACACAAAAAGTAGTAAACTGTGTGAGCAACTCGGAGGATGAAGTATTGCACTATGAAGATAGATACTTTTTCGTCACGAGAGGTATTGACTCAGAGAATACCAGTAACCTATGGAAGGAGTAACGATGAATCTCTTACGATACACAACGAGTGACATATCGCTTCTGGCAGACGCCGCAGTAAGGAAAAGTGGCAGACTGGGAGAGCAATTGGGACGAGTAACTATGACTCTCTTAAGGTAGCCAATGCCTCGTTACTTGCGGTTTGGATGAAGAAATCTCGAATAACCCCTAGGAGGAGAAACGATGACTCTTTTATGATACACAACTAGTGAATTATAGTTTCTGGCAGACAAAAACTACACAAAAAGTAGTAAACTGTGTGAGCAACTCGGAGGATGAAGTATTGCACTATTGAGATAGCCACTTTTTCGTCAAGAGAGGTATTGACTCGGAGAATACCAGTAACCTATGGAAGGAGTAACGATGAATCTCTTAAGATACACAACGAGTGACATATCGCTTCTGGCAGACTGGCCACAGTAAGAAAAAGTGGCAGACTGGGTGAGCAATGGGGACGAGTAACTATGACTCTCTTAAGGTAGCCAATGCCTCGTTACTTGCGGTTTGGATGAAGAAATCTCGAATAACCCCTAGGAGGAGAAACGATGACTCTTTTAAGATACACAACTAGTGACATATCGCTTCTGGCAGACTTTCAAGTACACAAAAAGTAGTAAACTGTGTGAGCAACTGGGAGGAAGAAGTATTGCACTATTAAGATAGCCACTTTTTCGTCAAGAGAGGTATTGACTCGGAGAATACCAGTAACCTATGGAAGGAGTAACGATGAATCTCTTAAGATACACAACGAGTGACATATCGCTTCTGGCAGACTGGCCGCAGTAAGGAAAAGTGGCAGACTGGGAGAGCAATTGGGACGAGTAACTATGACTCTCTTAAGGTAGCCAATGCCTCGTTACTTGCGGTTTGGATTAAGAAATCTCGAATAACCCCTAGGAGGAGAAACGATGACTCTTTTATGATACACAACTAGTGAATTATAGTTTCTGGCAGACAAAAAGTACACAAAAAGCAGTAAACTGTGTGAGCAACTCGGAGGAAGTATTATTGCACTATTAAGATAGCCACTTTTTCGTCAAGAGAGGTATTGACTCAGAGAATACCAGTAACCTGTGGAAGGAGTAACGATGAATCTCTTAAGATACACAACGAGTGACATATCGCTTCTGGCAGACTGGCCGCAGTAAGGAAAAGTGGCAGACTGGGAGAGCAATTGGGACGAGTAACTATGACTCTCTGGAGGTAGCCAATGCCTCGTTACTTGCGGTTTGGATGAAGAAATCTCGAATAACCCCTAGGAGGAGAAACGATGACTCTTTCATGATACACAACTAGTGACATATCGCTTCTGGCAGACTTTCAAGTACACAAAAAGTAGTAAACTGTGTGAGCAACTGGGAGGAAGAAGTATTGCACTATTGAGATAGCCACTTTTTCGTCAAGAGAGGTATTGACTCGGAGAATACCAGTAACCTATGGAAGGAGTAACGATGAATCTCTTAAGATACACAACGAGTGACATATCGCTTCTGGCAGACTGGCCACAGTAAGAAAAAGTGGCAGACTGGGTGAGCAATGGGGACGAGTAACTATGACTCTCTTAAGGTAGCCAATGCCTCGTTACTTGCGGATTGGATTAAGAAATCTCGAATAACCCCTAGGAGGAGAAACGATGACACTTTTATGATACACAACTAGTGACATATCGCTTCTGGCAGACTTTCAAGTACACAAAAAGTAGTAAACTGTGTGAGCAACTGGGAGGAAGAAGTATTGCACTATTAAGATAGCCACTTTTTCGTCAAGAGAGGTATTGACTCGGAGAATACCAGTAACCTATGGAAGGAGTAACGATGAATCTCTTAAGATACACAACGAGTGACATATCGCTTCTGGCAGACTGGCCGCAGTAAGGAAAAGTGGCAGACTGGGAGAGCAATTGGGACGAGTAACTATGACTCCCTTAAGGTAGCCAATGCCTCGTTACTTGCGGTTTGGATGAAGAAATCTCGAATAACCCCTAGGAGGAGAAACGATGACTCTTTTATGATACACAACTAGTGAATTATAGTTTCTGGCAGCAAAAACTACACAAAAAGCAGTAAACTGTGTGAGCAACTCGGAGGAAGAAGTATTGCACTATTAAGATAGAAACTTTTTCGTCAAGAGAGGTATTGACTCAGAGAATACCAGTAACCTATGGAAGGAGTAACGATGAATCTCTTAAGATACACAACGAGTGACATATCGCTTCTGGCAGACTGGCCACAGTAAGAAAAACTGGCAGACTGGGTGAGCAATGGGGACGAGTAACTATGACTCTCTTAAGGTAGCCAATGCCTCGTTACTTGCGGTTTGGATTAAGAAATCTCGAATAACCCCTAGGAAGAGAAACGATGACTCTTTTATGATACACAACTAGTGACATATCGCTTCTGGCAGACTTTCAAGTACACAAAAAGTAGTAAACTGTGTGAGCAACTGGGAGGAAGAAGTATTGCACTATTAAGATAGCCACTTTTTCGTCAAGGGAGGTATTGACTCGGAGAATACCAGTAACCTATGGAAGGAGTAACGATGAATCTCTTAAGATACACAACGAGTGACATATCGCTTCTGGCAGACTGGCCACAGTAAGAAAAAGTGGCAGACTGGGTGAGCAATGGGGACGAGTAACTATGACTCTCTTAAGGTAGCCAATGCCTCGTTACTTGCGGTTTGGATTAAGAAATCTCGAATAACCCCTAGGAGGAGAAACGATGACTCTTTTATGATACACAACTAGTGAATTATAGTTTCTGGCAGACAAAAACTACACAAAAAGTAGTAAACTGTGTGAGCAACTCGGAGGACGAAGTATTGCACTATTAAGATAGATACTTTTTCGTCACGAGAGGTATTGACTCAGAGAATACCAGTAACCTATGGAAGGAGTAACGATGAATCTCTTAAGATACACAACGAGTGACATATCGCTTCTGGCAGACTGGCCACAGTAAGAAAAAGTGGCAGACTGGGTGAGCAATGGGGACGAGTAACTATGACTCTCTTAAGGTAGGCAATGCCTCGTTACTTGCGGTTTGGATTAAGAAATCTCGAATAACCCCTAGGAGGAGAAACAATGACTCTTTTATGATACACAACTAGTGACATATCGCTTCTGGCAGACTTTCAAGTACACAAAAAGTAGTAAACTGTGTGAGCAACTGGGAGGAAGAAGTATTGCACTATTAAGATAGCCACTTTTTCGTCACGAGTGGCATTGAATCAGAGAATACTAGTAACCTATGGAAAGAGTAACGATGAATCTCTTAAGATACACAACGAGTGACATATCGCTTCTGGCAGACTGGCCGCAGTAAGGAAAAGTGGCAGACTGGGAGAGCAATTGGGACGAGTAACTATGACTCTCTTAAGGTAGCCAATGCCTCGTTACTTGCGGTTTGGATGAAGAAATCTCGAATAACCCCTAGGAGGAGAAACGATGACTCTTTTATGATACACAACTAGTGAATTATAGTTTCTGGCAGACAAAAACTACACAAAAAGTAGTAAACTGTGTGAGCAACTCGGAGGACGAAGTATTGCACTATTAAGATAGATACTTTTTCGTCACGAGAGGTATTGACTCAGAGAATACCAGTAACCTATGGAAGGAGTAACGATGAATCTCTTAAGATACACAACGAGTGACATATCGCTTCTGGCAGACTGGCCACAGTAAGAAAAAGTGGCAGACTGGGTGAGCAATGGGGACGAGTAACTATGACTCTCTTAAGGTAGCCAATGCCTCGTTACTTGCGGTTTGGATTAAGAAATCTCGAATAACCCCTAGGAGGAGAAACGATGACTCTTTTATGATACACAACTAGTGAATTATAGTTTCTGGCAGACAAAAACTACACAAAAAAGTAGTAAACTGTGTGAGCAACTGGGAGGAAGAAGTATTGCACTATTAAGATAGCCACTTTTTCGTCACGAGAGGCATTGAATCAGAGAATACTAGTAACCTATGGAAAGAGTAACGATGAATCTCTTAAGATACACAACGAGTGACATATCGCTTCTGGCAGACTGGCCGCAGTAAGGAAAAGTGGCAGACTGGGAGAGCAATTGGGACGAGTAACTATGACTCTCTTAAGGTAGCCAATGCCTCGTTACTTGCGGTTTGGATTAAGAAATCTCGAATAACCCCTAGGAGGAGAAACGATGACTCTTTTATGATACACAACTAGTGAATTATAGTTTCTGGCAGACAAAAACTACACAAAAAGTAGTAAACTGTGTGAGCAACTCGGAGGACGAAGTATTGCACTATTAAGATAGATACTTTTTCGTCACGAGAGGTATTGACTCAGAGAATACCAGTAACCTATGGAAGGAGTAACGATGAATCTCTTAAGATACACAACGAGTGACATATCGCTTCTGGCAGACTGGCCACAGTAAGAAAAAGTGGCAGACTGGGTGAGCAATGGGGACGAGTAACTATGACTCTCTTAAGGTAGCCAATGCCTCGTTACTTGCGGTTTGGATTAAGAAATCTCGAATAACCCCTAGGAGGAGAAACGATGACTCTTTTATGATACACAACTAGTGAATTATAGTTTCTGGCAGACAAAAACTACACAAAAAGTAGTAAACTGTGTGAGCAACTCGGAGGACGAAGTATTGCACTATTAAGATAGATACTTTTTCGTCACGAGAGGTATTGACTCAGAGAATACCAGTAACCTATGGAAGGAGTAACGATGAATCTCTTAAGATACACAACGAGTGACATATCGCTTCTGGCAGACTGGCCACAGTAGAAAAGCTGGCAGACTGGGTGAGCAATGGGGACGAGTAACTATGACTCTCTTAAGGTAGCCAATGCCTCGTTACTTGCGGTTTGGATTAAGAAATCTCGAATAACTCCTAGGAGGAGAAACAATGACTCTTTTATGATACACAACTAGTGAATTATAGTTTCTGGCAGACAAAAACTACACAAAAAAGTAGTAAACTGTGTGAGCAACTGGGAGGAAGAAGTATTGCACTATTAAGATAGCCACTTTTTCGTCACGAGAGGCATTGAATCAGAGAATACTAGTAACCTATGGAAAGAGTAACGATGAATCTCTTAAGATACACAACGAGTGACATATCGCTTCTGGCAGACTGGCCGCAGTAAGGAAAAGTGGCAGACTGGGAGAGCAATTGGGACGAGTAACTATGACTCTCTTAAGGTAGCCAATGCCTCGTTACTTGCGGTTTGGATTAAGAAATCTCGAATAACCCCTAGGAGGAGAAACGATGACTCTTTTATGATACACAACTAGTGAATTATAGTTTCTGGCAGACAAAAACTACACAAAAAGTAGTAAACTGTGTGAGCAACTCGGAGGACGAAGTATTGCACTATTAAGATAGATACTTTTTCGTCACGAGAGGTATTGACTCAGAGAATACCAGTAACCTATGGAAGGAGTAACGATGAATCTCTTAAGATACACAACGAGTGACATATCGCTTCTGGCAGACTGGCCACAGTAAGAAAAAGTGGCAGACTGGGTGAGCAATGGGGACGAGTAACTATGACTCTCTTAAGGTAGCCAATGCCTCGTTACTTGCGGTTTGGATTAAGAAATCTCGAATAACCCCTAGGAGGAGAAACGATGACTCTTTTATGATACACAACTAGTGAATTATAGTTTCTGGCAGACAAAAACTACACAAAAAGTAGTAAACTGTGTGAGCAACTCGGAGGACGAAGTATTGCACTATTAAGATAGATACTTTTTCGTCACGAGAGGTATTGACTCAGAGAATACCAGTAACCTATGGAAGGAGTAACGATGAATCTCTTAAGATACACAACGAGTGACATATCGCTTCTGGCAGACTGGCCACAGTAAGAAAAGCTGGCAGACTGGGTGAGCAATGGGGACGAGTAACTATGACTCTCTTAAGGTAGCCAATGCCTCGTTACTTGCGGTTTGGATTAAGAAATCTCGAATAACTCCTAGGAGGAGAAACAATGACTCTTTTATGATACACAACTAGTGACATATCGCTTCTGGCAGACTTTCAAGTACACAAAAAGTAGTAAACTGTGTGAGCAACTGGGAGGAAGAAGTATTGCACTATTAAGATAGCCACTTTTTCGTAAAGAGAGGTATTGACTCGGAGAATACCAGTAACCTATGGAAGGAGTAACGATGAATCTCTTAAGATACACAACGAGTGACATATCGCTTCTTGCAGACTGGCCACAGTAAGAAAAAGTGGCAGACTGGGTGAGCAATGGGGACGAGTAACTATGACTCTCTTAAGGTAGCCAATGCCTCGTTACTTGCGGTTTGGATTAAGAAATCTCGAATAACCCCTAGGAGGAGAAACGATGACTCTTTTATGATACACAACTAGTGAATTATAGTTTCTGGCAGACAAAAACTACACAAAAAGTAGTAAACTGTGTGAGCAACTCGGAGGACGCAGTATTGCACTATTAAGATAGATACTTTTTCGTCACGAGAGGTATTGACTCAGAGAATACCAGTAACCTATGGAAGGAGTAACGATGAATCTCTTAAGATACACAACGAGTGACATATCGCTTCTGGCAGACTGGCCACAGTAAGAAAAAGTGGCAGACTGGGTGAGCAATGGGGACGAGTAACTATGACTCTCTTAAGGTAGCCAATGCCTCGTTACTTGCGGTTTGGATTAAGAAATCTCGAATAACCCCTAGGAGGAGAAACAATGACTCTTTTATGATACACAACTAGTGACATATCGCTTCTGGCAGACTTTCAAGTACACAAAAAGTAGTAAACTGTGTGAGCAACTGGGAGGAAGAAGTATTGCACTATTAAGATAGCCACTTTTTCGTCACGAGAGGCATTGAATCAGAGAATACTAGTAACCTATGGAAAGAGTAACGATGAATCTCTTAAGATACACAACGAGTGACATATCGCTTCTGGCAGACTGGCCGCAGTAAGGAAAAGTGGCAGACTGGGAGAGCAATTGGGACGAGTAACTATGACTCTCTTAAGGTATCCATTGCCTCGTTACTTGCGGTTTGGATGAAGAAATCTCGAATAACCCCTAGGAGGAGAAACGATGACTCCTTTATGATACACAACTAGTGAATTATAGTTTCTGGCAGACAAAAACTACACAAAAAGTAGTAAACTGTGTGAGCAACTCGGAGGACGAAGTATTGCACTATTAAGATAGATACTTTTTCGTCACGAGAGGTATTGACTCAGAGAATACCAGTAACCTATGGAAGGAGTAACGATGAATCTCTTAAGATACACAACGAGTGACATATCGCTTCTGGCAGACTGGCCACAGTAAGAAAAAGTGGCAGACTGGGTGAGCAATGGGGACGAGTAACTATGACTCTCTTAAGGTAGCCAATGCCTCGTTACTTGCGGTTTGGATTAAGAAATCTCGAATAACCCCTAGGAGGAGAAACGATGACTCTTTTATGATACACAACTAGTGAATTATAGTTTCTGGCAGACAAAAACTACACAAAAAAGTAGTAAACTGTGTGAGCAACTGGGAGGAAGAAGTATTGCACTATTAAGATAGCCACTTTTTCGTCACGAGAGGCATTTACTCAGAGAATACTAGTAACCTATGGAAAGAGTAACGATGAATCTATTAAGATACACAACGAGTGACATATCGCTTCTGGCAGACTGGCCGCAGTAAGGAAAAGTGGCAGACTGGGAGAGCAATTGGGACGAGTAACTATGACTCTCTTAAGGTAGCCAATGCCTCGTTACTTGCGGTTTGGATGAAGAAATCTCGAATAACCCCTAGGAGGAGAAACGATGACCCTTTTAAGATACACAACTAGTGACATATCGCTTCTGGCAGACTTTCAAGTACACAAAAAGTAGTAAACTGTGTGAGCAACTGGGAGGAAGAAGTATTGCACTATTAAGATAGCCACTTTTTCGTCAAGAGAGGTATTGACTCGGAGAATACCAGTAACCTATGGAAGGAGTAACGATGAATCTCTTAAGATACACAACGAGTGACATATCGCTTCTGGCAGACTGGCCGCAGTAAGGAAAAGTGGCAGACTGGGAGAGCAATTGGGACGAGTAACTATGACTCTCTTAAGGTAGCCAATGCCTCGTTACTTGCGGTTTGGATGAAGAAATCTCGAATAACCCCTAGGAGGAGAAACGATGACTCTTTTATGATAAACAACTAGTGAATTATAGTTTCTGGCAGACAAAAACTACACAAAAAGTAGTAAACTGTGTGAGCAACTCGGAGGACGCAGTATTGCACTATTAAGATAGATACTTTTTCGTCACGAGAGGTATTGACTCAGAGAATACCAGTAACCTATGGAAGGAGTAACGATGAATCTCTTAAGATACACAACGAGTGACATATCGCTTCTGGCAGACTGGCCACAGTAAGAAAAAGTGGCAGACTGGGTGAGCAATGGGGACGAGTAACTATGACTCTCTTAAGGTAGGCAATGCCTCGTTACTTGCGGTTTGGATTAAGAAATCTCGAATAACCCCTAGGAGGAGAAACAATGACTCTTTTATGATACACAACTAGTGACATATCGCTTCTGGCAGACTTTCAAGTACACAAAAAGTAGTAAACTGTGTGAGCAACTGGGAGGAAGAAGTATTGCACTATTAAGATAGCCACTTTTTCGTCACGAGTGGCATTGAATCAGAGAATACTAGTAACCTATGGAAAGAGTAACGATGAATCTCTTAAGATACACAACGAGTGACATATCGCTTCTGGCAGACTGGCCGCAGTAAGGAAAAGTGGCAGACTGGGAGAGCAATTGGGACGAGTAACTATGACTCTCTTAAGGTAGCCAATGCCTCGTTACTTGCGGTTTGGATGAAGAAATCTCGAATAACCCCTAGGAGGAGAAACGATGACTCTTTTATGATACACAACTAGTGAATTATAGTTTCTGGCAGACAAAAACTACACAAAAAGTAGTAAACTGTGTGAGCAACTCGGAGGACGAAGTATTGCACTATTAAGATAGATACTTTTTCGTCACGAGAGGTATTGACTCAGAGAATACCAGTAACCTATGGAAGGAGTAACGATGAATCTCTTAAGATACACAACGAGTGACATATCGCTTCTGGCAGACTGGCCACAGTAAGAAAAAGTGGCAGACTGGGTGAGCAATGGGGACGAGTAACTATGACTCTCTTAAGGTAGCCAATGCCTCGTTACTTGCGGTTTGGATTAAGAAATCTCGAATAACCCCTAGGAGGAGAAACGATGACTCTTTTATGATACACAACTAGTGAATTATAGTTTCTGGCAGACAAAAACTACACAAAAAAGTAGTAAACTGTGTGAGCAACTGGGAGGAAGAAGTATTGCACTATTAAGATAGCCACTTTTTCGTCACGAGAGGCATTGAATCAGAGAATACTAGTAACCTATGGAAAGAGTAACGATGAATCTCTTAAGATACACAACGAGTGACATATCGCTTCTGGCAGACTGGCCGCAGTAAGGAAAAGTGGCAGACTGGGAGAGCAATTGGGACGAGTAACTATGACTCTCTTAAGGTAGCCAATGCCTCGTTACTTGCGGTTTGGATTAAGAAATCTCGAATAACCCCTAGGAGGAGAAACGATGACTCTTTTATGATACACAACTAGTGAATTATAGTTTCTGGCAGACAAAAACTACACAAAAAGTAGTAAACTGTGTGAGCAACTCGGAGGACGAAGTATTGCACTATTAAGATAGATACTTTTTCGTCACGAGAGGTATTGACTCAGAGAATACCAGTAACCTATGGAAGGAGTAACGATGAATCTCTTAAGATACACAACGAGTGACATATCGCTTCTGGCAGACTGGCCACAGTAAGAAAAAGTGGCAGACTGGGTGAGCAATGGGGACGAGTAACTATGACTCTCTTAAGGTAGCCAATGCCTCGTTACTTGCGGTTTGGATTAAGAAATCTCGAATAACCCCTAGGAGGAGAAACGATGACTCTTTTATGATACACAACTAGTGAATTATAGTTTCTGGCAGACAAAAACTACACAAAAAGTAGTAAACTGTGTGAGCAACTCGGAGGACGAAGTATTGCACTATTAAGATAGATACTTTTTCGTCACGAGAGGTATTGACTCAGAGAATACCAGTAACCTATGGAAGGAGTAACGATGAATCTCTTAAGATACACAACGAGTGACATATCGCTTCTGGCAGACTGGCCACAGTAAGAAAAGCTGGCAGACTGGGTGAGCAATGGGGACGAGTAACTATGACTCTCTTAAGGTAGCCAATGCCTCGTTACTTGCGGTTTGGATTAAGAAATCTCGAATAACTCCTAGGAGGAGAAACAATGACTCTTTTATGATACACAACTAGTGAATTATAGTTTCTGGCAGACAAAAACTACACAAAAAAGTAGTAAACTGTGTGAGCAACTGGGAGGAAGAAGTATTGCACTATTAAGATAGCCACTTTTTCGTCACGAGAGGCATTGAATCAGAGAATACTAGTAACCTATGGAAAGAGTAACGATGAATCTCTTAAGATACACAACGAGTGACATATCGCTTCTGGCAGACTGGCCGCAGTAAGGAAAAGTGGCAGACTGGGAGAGCAATTGGGACGAGTAACTATGACTCTCTTAAGGTAGCCAATGCCTCGTTACTTGCGGTTTGGATTAAGAAATCTCGAATAACCCCTAGGAGGAGAAACGATGACTCTTTTATGATACACAACTAGTGAATTATAGTTTCTGGCAGACAAAAACTACACAAAAAGTAGTAAACTGTGTGAGCAACTCGGAGGACGAAGTATTGCACTATTAAGATAGATACTTTTTCGTCACGAGAGGTATTGACTCAGAGAATACCAGTAACCTATGGAAGGAGTAACGATGAATCTCTTAAGATACACAACGAGTGACATATCGCTTCTGGCAGACTGGCCACAGTAAGAAAAAGTGGCAGACTGGGTGAGCAATGGGGACGAGTAACTATGACTCTCTTAAGGTAGCCAATGCCTCGTTACTTGCGGTTTGGATTAAGAAATCTCGAATAACCCCTAGGAGGAGAAACGATGACTCTTTTATGATACACAACTAGTGAATTATAGTTTCTGGCAGACAAAAACTACACAAAAAGTAGTAAACTGTGTGAGCAACTCGGAGGACGAAGTATTGCACTATTAAGATAGATACTTTTTCGTCACGAGAGGTATTGACTCAGAGAATACCAGTAACCTATGGAAGGAGTAACGATGAATCTCTTAAGATACACAACGAGTGACATATCGCTTCTGGCAGACTGGCCACAGTAAGAAAAGCTGGCAGACTGGGTGAGCAATGGGGACGAGTAACTATGACTCTCTTAAGGTAGCCAATGCCTCGTTACTTGCGGTTTGGATTAAGAAATCTCGAATAACTCCTAGGAGGAGAAACAATGACTCTTTTATGATACACAACTAGTGAATTATAGTTTCTGGCAGACAAAAACTACACAAAAAAGTAGTAAACTGTGTGAGCAACTGGGAGGAAGAAGTATTGCACTATTAAGATAGCCACTTTTTCGTCACGAGAGGCATTGAATCAGAGAATACTAGTAACCTATGGAAAGAGTAACGATGAATCTCTTAAGATACACAACGAGTGACATATCGCTTCTGGCAGACTGGCCGCAGTAAGGAAAAGTGGCAGACTGGGAGAGCAATTGGGACGAGTAACTATGACTCTCTTAAGGTAGCCAATGCCTCGTTACTTGCGGTTTGGATTAAGAAATCTCGAATAACCCCTAGGAGGAGAAACGATGACTCTTTTATGATACACAACTAGTGAATTATAGTTTCTGGCAGACAAAAACTACACAAAAAGTAGTAAACTGTGTGAGCAACTCGGAGGACGAAGTATTGCACTATTAAGATAGATACTTTTTCGTCACGAGAGGTATTGACTCAGAGAATACCAGTAACCTATGGAAGGAGTAACGATGAATCTCTTAAGATACACAACGAGTGACATATCGCTTCTGGCAGACTGGCCACAGTAAGAAAAAGTGGCAGACTGGGTGAGCAATGGGGACGAGTAACTATGACTCTCTTAAGGTAGCCAATGCCTCGTTACTTGCGGTTTGGATTAAGAAATCTCGAATAACCCCTAGGAGGAGAAACGATGACTCTTTTATGATACACAACTAGTGAATTATAGTTTCTGGCAGACAAAAACTACACAAAAAGTAGTAAACTGTGTGAGCAACTCGGAGGACGAAGTATTGCACTATTAAGATAGATACTTTTTCGTCACGAGAGGTATTGACTCAGAGAATACCAGTAACCTATGGAAGGAGTAACGATGAATCTCTTAAGATACACAACGAGTGACATATCGCTTCTGGCAGACTGGCCACAGTAAGAAAAGCTGGCAGACTGGGTGAGCAATGGGGACGAGTAACTATGACTCTCTTAAGGTAGCCAATGCCTCGTTACTTGCGGTTTGGATTAAGAAATCTCGAATAACTCCTAGGAGGAGAAACAATGACTCTTTTATGATACACAACTAGTGACATATCGCTTCTGGCAGACTTTCAAGTACACAAAAAGTAGTAAACTGTGTGAGCAACTGGGAGGAAGAAGTATTGCACTATTAAGATAGCCACTTTTTCGTAAAGAGAGGTATTGACTCGGAGAATACCAGTAACCTATGGAAGGAGTAACGATGAATCTCTTAAGATACACAACGAGTGACATATCGCTTCTTGCAGACTGGCCACAGTAAGAAAAAGTGGCAGACTGGGTGAGCAATGGGGACGAGTAACTATGACTCTCTTAAGGTAGCCAATGCCTCGTTACTTGCGGTTTGGATTAAGAAATCTCGAATAACCCCTAGGAGGAGAAACGATGACTCTTTTATGATACACAACTAGTGAATTATAGTTTCTGGCAGACAAAAACTACACAAAAAGTAGTAAACTGTGTGAGCAACTCGGAGGACGCAGTATTGCACTATTAAGATAGATACTTTTTCGTCACGAGAGGTATTGACTCAGAGAATACCAGTAACCTATGGAAGGAGTAACGATGAATCTCTTAAGATACACAACGAGTGACATATCGCTTCTGGCAGACTGGCCACAGTAAGAAAAAGTGGCAGACTGGGTGAGCAATGGGGACGAGTAACTATGACTCTCTTAAGGTAGCCAATGCCTCGTTACTTGCGGTTTGGATTAAGAAATCTCGAATAACCCCTAGGAGGAGAAACAATGACTCTTTTATGATACACAACTAGTGACATATCGCTTCTGGCAGACTTTCAAGTACACAAAAAGTAGTAAACTGTGTGAGCAACTGGGAGGAAGAAGTATTGCACTATTAAGATAGCCACTTTTTCGTCACGAGAGGCATTGAATCAGAGAATACTAGTAACCTATGGAAAGAGTAACGATGAATCTCTTAAGATACACAACGAGTGACATATCGCTTCTGGCAGACTGGCCGCAGTAAGGAAAAGTGGCAGACTGGGAGAGCAATTGGGACGAGTAACTATGACTCTCTTAAGGTATCCATTGCCTCGTTACTTGCGGTTTGGATGAAGAAATCTCGAATAACCCCTAGGAGGAGAAACGATGACTCCTTTATGATACACAACTAGTGAATTATAGTTTCTGGCAGACAAAAACTACACAAAAAGTAGTAAACTGTGTGAGCAACTCGGAGGACGAAGTATTGCACTATTAAGATAGATACTTTTTCGTCACGAGAGGTATTGACTCAGAGAATACCAGTAACCTATGGAAGGAGTAACGATGAATCTCTTAAGATACACAACGAGTGACATATCGCTTCTGGCAGACTGGCCACAGTAAGAAAAAGTGGCAGACTGGGTGAGCAATGGGGACGAGTAACTATGACTCTCTTAAGGTAGCCAATGCCTCGTTACTTGCGGTTTGGATTAAGAAATCTCGAATAACCCCTAGGAGGAGAAACGATGACTCTTTTATGATACACAACTAGTGAATTATAGTTTCTGGCAGACAAAAACTACACAAAAAAGTAGTAAACTGTGTGAGCAACTGGGAGGAAGAAGTATTGCACTATTAAGATAGCCACTTTTTCGTCACGAGAGGCATTTACTCAGAGAATACTAGTAACCTATGGAAAGAGTAACGATGAATCTATTAAGATACACAACGAGTGACATATCGCTTCTGGCAGACTGGCCGCAGTAAGGAAAAGTGGCAGACTGGGAGAGCAATTGGGACGAGTAACTATGACTCTCTTAAGGTAGCCAATGCCTCGTTACTTGCGGTTTGGATTAAGAAATCTCGAATAACCCCTAGGAGGAGAAACGATGACTCTTTTATGATACACAACTAGTGAATTATAGTTTCTGGCAGACAAAAACTACACAAAAAGTAGTAAACTGTGTGAGCAACTCGGAGGACGAAGTATTGCACTATTAAGATAGATACTTTTTCGTCACGAGAGGTATTGACTCAGAGAATACCAGTAACCTATGGAAGGAGTAACGATGAATCTCTTAAGATACACAACGAGTGACATATCGCTTCTGGCAGACTGGCCACAGTAAGAAAAGCTGGCAGACTGGGTGAGCAATGGGGACGAGTAACTATGACTCTCTTAAGGTAGCCAATGCCTCGTTACTTGCGGTTTGGATTAAGAAATCTCGAATAACCCCTAGGAGGAGAAACAATGACTCTTTTATGATACACAACTAGTGACATATCGCTTCTGGCAGACTTTCAAGTACACAAAAAGTAGTAAACTGTGTGAGCAACTGGGAGGAAGAAGTATTGCACTATTAAGATAGCCACTTTTTCGTAAAGAGAGGTATTGACTCGGAGAATACCAGTAACCTATGGAAGGAGTAACGATGAATCTCTTAAGATACACAACGAGTGACATATCGCTTCTTGCAGACTGGCCACAGTAAGAAAAAGTGGCAGACTGGGTGAGCAATGGGGACGAGTAACTATGACTCTCTTAAGGTAGCCAATGCCTCGTTACTTGCGGTTTGGATTAAGAAATCTCGAATAACCCCTAGGAGGAGAAACGATGACTCTTTTATGATACACAACTAGTGAATTATAGTTTCTGGCAGACAAAAACTACACAAAAAAGTAGTAAACTGTGTGAGCAACTGGGAGGAAGAAGTATTGCACTATTAAGATAGCCACTTTTTCGTCACGAGAGGCATTGAATCAGAGAATACTAGTAACCTATGGAAAGAGTAACGATGAATCTCTTAAGATACACAACGAGTGACATATCGCTTCTGGCAGACTGGCCGCAGTAAGGAAAAGTGGCAGACTGGGAGAGCAATTGGGACGAGTAACTATGACTCTCTTAAGGTAGCCAATGCCTCGTTACTTGCGGTTTGGATTAAGAAATCTCGAATAACCCCTAGGAGGAGAAACGATGACTCTTTTATGATACACAACTAGTGAATTATAGTTTCTGGCAGACAAAAACTACACAAAAAGTAGTAAACTGTGTGAGCGACTCGGAGGACGAAGTATTGCACTATTAAGATAGATACTTTTTCGTCACGAGAGGTATTGACTCAGAGAATACCAGTAACCTATGGAAGGAGTAACGACGAATCTCTTAAGATACACAACGAGTGACATATCGCTTCTGGCAGACTGGCCACAGTAAGAAAAAGTGGCAGACTGGGTGAGCAATGGGGACGAGTAACTATGACTCTCTTAAGGTAGGCATTGCCTCGTTACTTGCGGTTTGGATTAAGAAATCTCGAATAACCCCTAGGAGGAGAAACAATGACTCTTTTATGATACACAACTAGTGACATATCGCTTCTGGCAGACTTTGAAGTACACAAAAAGTAGTAAACTGTGTGAGCAACTGGGAGGAAGAAGTATTGCACTATTAAGATAGCCACTTTTTCGTAAAGAGAGGTATTGACTCGGAGAATACCAGTAACCTATGGAAGGAGTAACGATGAATCTCTTAAGATACACAACGAGTGACATATCGCTTCTTGCAGACTGGCCACAGTAAGAAAAAGTGGCAGACTGGGTGAGCAATGGGGACGAGTAACTATGACTCTCTTAAGGTAGCCAATGCCTCGTTACTTGCGGTTTGGATTAAGAAATCTCGAATAACCCCTAGGTGGAGAAACGATGACTCTTTTATGATACACAACTAGTGAATTATAGTTTCTGGCAGACAAAAACTACACAAAAAAGTAGTAAACTGTGTGAGCAACTGGGAGGAAGAAGTATTGCACTATTAAGATAGAAACTTTTTCGTCAAGAGAGGTATTGACTCAGAGAATACCAGTAACCTATGGAAGGAGTAACGATGAATCTCTTAAGATACACAACGAGTGACATATCGCTTCTGGCAGACTGGCCACAGTAAGAAAAACTGGCAGACTGGGTGAGCAATGGGGACGAGTAACTATGACTCTCTTAAGGTAGCCAATGCCTCGTTACTTGCGGTTTGGATTAAGAAATCTCGAATAACCCCTAGGAGGAGAAACGATGACTCTTTTATGATACACAACTAGTGAATTATAGTTTCTGGCAGACAAAAACTACACAAAAAGCAGTAAACTGTGTGAGCAACTCGGAGGAAGAAGTATTGCACTATTAAGATAGCCACTTTTTCGTCAAGGGAGGTATTGACTCGGAGAATGCCAGTAACCTATGGAAGGAGTAACGATGAATCTCTTAAGATACACAACGAGTGACATATCGCTTCTGGCAGACTGGCCACAGTAAGAAAAAGTGGCAGACTGGGTGAGCAATGGGGACGAGTAACTATGACTCTCTTAAGGTAGCCAATGCCTCGTTACTTGCGGTTTGGATTAAGAAATCTCGAATAACCCCTAGGAGGAGAAACGATGACTCTTTTATGATACACAACTAGTGAATTATAGTTTCTGGCAGACAAAAACTACACAAAAAGTAGTAAACTGTGTGAGCAACTCGGAGGACGAAGTATTGCACTATTAAGATAGATACTTTTTCGTCACGAGAGGTATTGACTCAGAGAATACCAGTAACCTATGGAAGGAGTAACGATGAATCTCTTAAGATACACAACGAGTGACATATCGCTTCTGGCAGACTGGCCACAGTAAGAAAAAGTGGCAGACTGGGTGAGCAATGGGGACGAGTAACTATGACTCTCTTAAGGTAGGCAATGCCTCGTTACTTGCGGTTTGGATTAAGAAATCTCGAATAACCCCTAGGAGGAGAAACAATGACTCTTTTATGATACACAACTAGTGACATATCGCTTCTGGCAGACTTTCAAGTACACAAAAAGTAGTAAACTGTGTGAGCAACTGGGAGGAAGAAGTATTGCACTATTAAGATAGCCACTTTTTCGTAAAGAGAGGTATTGACTCGGAGAATACCAGTAACCTATGGAAGGAGTAACGATGAATCTCTTAAGATACACAACGAGTGACATATCGCTTCTTGCAGACTGGCCACAGTAAGAAAAAGTGGCAGACTGGGTGAGCAATGGGGACGAGTAACTATGACTCTCTTAAGGTAGCCAATACCTCGTTACTTGCGGTTTGGATTAAGAAATCTCGAATAACCCCTAGGAGGAGAAACGATGACTCTTTTATGACACACAACTAGTGAATTATAGTTTCTGGCAGACAAAAACTACACAAAAAAAGTAGTAAACTGTGTGAGCAACTGGGAGGAAGAAGTATTGCACTATTAAGATAGCCACTTTTTCGTCAAGAGAGGTATTGACTCGGAGAATACCAGTAACCTATGGAAGGAGTAACGATGAATCTCTTAAGATACACAACGAGTGACATATCGCTTCTGGCAGACTGGCCGCAGTAAGGAAAAGTGGCAGACTGGGAGAGCAATTGGGACGAGTAACTATGACTCTCTTAAGGTAGCCAATGCCTCGTTACTTGCGGTTTGGATGAAGAAATCTCGAATAACCCCTAGGAGGAGAAACGATGACTCTTTTATGATACACAACTAGTGAATTATAGTTTCTGGCAGACAAAAACTACACAAAAAGCAGTAAACTGTGTGAGCAACTCGGAGGAAGAATTATTGCACTATTAAGATAGCCACTTTTTCGTCAAGAGAGGTATTGACTCAGAGAATACCAGTAACCTATGGAAGGAGTAACGATGAATCTCTTAAGATACACAACGAGTGACATATCGCTTCTGGCAGACTGGCCACAGTAAGAAAAAGTGGCAGACTGGGTGAGCAATGGGGACGAGTAACTATGACTCTCTTAAGGTAGCCAATGCCTCGTTACTTGCGGTTTGGATTAAGAATCTCGAATAACCCCTAGGAGGAGAAACGATGACTCTTTTATGATACACAACTAGTGACATATCGCTTCTGGCAGACTTTCAAGTACACAAAAAGCAGTAAACTGTGTGAGCAACTGGGAGGAAGAAGTATTGCACTATTAAGATAGCCACTTTTTCGTCAAGAGAGGTATTGACTCGGAGAATACCAGTAACCTATGGAAGGAGTAACGATGAATCTCTTAAGATACACAACGAGTGACATATCGCTTCTTGCAGACTGGCCACAGTAAGGAAAAGTGGCAGACTGGGAGAGCAATTGGGACGAGTAACTATGACTCTCTTAAGGTAGCCAATGCCTCGTTACTTGCGGTTTGGATGAAGAAATCTCGAATAACCCCTAGGAGGAGAAACGATGACCCTTTTAAGATACACAACTAGTGACATATCGCTTCTGGCAGACTTTCAAGTACACAAAAAGTAGTAAACTGTGTGAGCAACTGGGAGGAAGAAGTATTGCACTATTAAGATAGCCACTTTTTCGTCAAGAGAGGTATTGACTCGGAGAATACCAGTAACCTATGGAAGGAGTAACGATGAATCTCTTAAGATACACAACGAGTGACATATCGCTTCTGGCAGACTGGCCGCAGTAAGGAAAAGTGGCAGACTGGGAGAGCAATTGGGACGAGTAACTATGACTCTCTTAAGGTAGCCAATGCCTCGTTACTTGCGGTTTGGATGAAGAAATCTCGAATAACCCCTAGGAGGAGAAACGATGACTCTTTTATGATACACAACTAGTGAATTATAGTTTCTGGCAGACAAAAACTACACAAAAAGCAGTAAACTGTGTGAGCAACTCGGAGGAAGAATTATTGCACTATTAAGATAGCCACTTTTTCGTCAAGAGAGGTATTGACTCAGAGAATACCAGTAACCTATGGAAGGAGTAACGATGAATCTCTTAAGATACACAACGAGTGACATATCGCTTCTGGCAGACTGGCCACAGTAAGAAAAAGTGGCAGACTGGGTGAGCAATGGGGACGAGTAACTATGACTCTCTTAAGGTAGGCAATGCCTCGTTACTTGCGGTTTGGATTAAGAAATCTCGAATAACCCCTAGGAGGAGAAACAATGACTCTTTTATGATACACAACTAGTGACATATCGCTTCTGGCAGACTTTCAAGTACACAAAAAGTAGTAAACTGTGTGAGCAACTGGGAGGAAGAAGTATTGCACTATTAAGATAGCCACTTTTTCGTAAAGAGAGGTATTGACTCGGAGAATACCAGTAACCTATGGAAGGAGTAACGATGAATCTCTTAAGATACACAACGAGTGACATATCACTTCTTGCAGACTGGCCACAGTAAGAAAAAGTGGCAGACTGGGTGAGCAATGGGGACGAGTAACTATGACTCTCTTAAGGTAGCCAATGCCTCGTTACTTGCGGTTTGGATTAAGAAATCTCGAATAACCCCTAGGAGGAGAAACGATGACTCTTTTATGATACACAACTAGTGAATTATAGTTTCTGGCAGACAAAAACTACACAAAAAAGTAGTAAACTGTGTGAGCAACTGGGAGGAAGAAGTATTGCACTATTAAGATAGCCACTTTTTCGTCACGAGAGGCATTGAATCAGAGAATACTAGTAACCTATGGAAAGAGTAACGATGAATCTCTTAAAATACACAACGAGTGACATATCGCTTCTGGCAGACTGGCCGCAGTAAGGAAAAGTGGCAGACTGGGAGAGCAATTGGGACGAGTAACTATGACTCTCTTAAGGTAGCCAATGCCTCGTTACTTGCGGTTTGGATGAAGAAATCTCGAATAACCCCTAGGAGGAGAAACGATGACTCTTTTATGATACACAACTTGTGAATTATAGTTTCTGGCAGACAAAAACTACACAAAAAGTAGTAAACTGTGTGAGCAACTCGGAGGACGAAGTATTGCACTATTAAGATAGATACTTTTTCGTCACGAGAGGTATTGACTCAGAGAATACCAGTAACCTATGGAAGGAGTAACGATGAATCTCTTAAGATACACAACGAGTGACATATCGCTTCTGGCAGACTGGCCACAGTAAGAAAAAGTGGCAGACTGGGTGAGCAATGGGGACGAGTAACTATGACTCTCTTAAGGTAGCCAATGCCTCGTTACTTGCGGTTTGGATTAAGAAATCTCGAATAACCCCTAGGAGGAGAAACGATGACTCTTTTATGATACACAACTAGTGAATTATAGTTTCTGGCAGACAAAAACTACACAAAAAAGTAGTAAACTGTGTGAGCAACTGGGAGGAAGAAGTATTGCACTATTAAGATAGCCACTTTTTCGTCACGAGAGGCATTGAATCAGAGAATACTAGTAACCTATGGAAAGAGTAACGATGAATCTCTTAAGATACACAACGAGTGACATATCGCTTCTGGCAGACTGGCCGCAGTAAGGAAAAGTGGCAGACTGGGAGAGCAATTGGGACGAGTAACTATGACTCTCTTAAGGTAGCCAATGCCTCGTTACTTGCGGTTTGGATTAAGAAATCTCGAATAACCCCTAGGAGGAGAAACGATGACTCTTTTATGATACACAACTAGTGAATTATAGTTTCTGGCAGACAAAAACTACACAAAAAGTAGTAAACTGTGTGAGCAACTCGGAGGACGAAGTATTGCACTATTAAGATAGATACTTTTTCGTCACGAGAGGTATTGACTCAGAGAATACCAGTAACCTATGGAAGGAGTAACGATGAATCTCTTAAGATACACAACGAGTGACATATCGCTTCTGGCAGACTGGCCACAGTAAGAAAAGCTGGCAGACTGGGTGAGCAATGGGGACGAGTAACTATGACTCTCTTAAGGTAGCCAATGCCTCGTTACTTGCGGTTTGGATTAAGAAATCTCGAATAACCCCTAGGAGGAGAAACAATGACTCTTTTATGATACACAACTAGTGACATATCGCTTCTGGCAGACTTTCAAGTACACAAAAAGTAGTAAACTGTGTGAGCAACTGGGAGGAAGAAGTATTGCACTATTAAGATAGCCACTTTTTCGTAAAGAGAGGTATTGACTCGGAGAATACCAGTAACCTATGGAAGGAGTAACGATGAATCTCTTAAGATACACAACGAGTGACATATCGCTTCTTGCAGACTGGCCACAGTAAGAAAAAGTGGCAGACTGGGTGAGCAATGGGGACGAGTAACTATGACTCTCTTAAGGTAGCCAATGCCTCGTTACTTGCGGTTTGGATTAAGAAATCTCGAATAACCCCTAGGAGGAGAAACGATGACTCTTTTATGATACACAACTAGTGAATTATAGTTTCTGGCAGACAAAAACTACACAAAAAAGTAGTAAACTGTGTGAGCAACTGGGAGGAAGAAGTATTGCACTATTAAGATAGCCACTTTTTCGTCACGAGAGGCATTGAATCAGAGAATACTAGTAACCTATGGAAAGAGTAACGATGAATCTCTTAAGATACACAACGAGTGACATATCGCTTCTGGCAGACTGGCCGCAGTAAGGAAAAGTGGCAGACTGGGAGAGCAATTGGGACGAGTAACTATGACTCTCTTAAGGTAGCCAATGCCTCGTTACTTGCGGTTTGAATTAAGAAATCTCGAATAACCCCTAGGAGGAGAAACGATGACTCTTTTATGATACACAACTAGTGAATTATAGTTTCTGGCAGACAAAAACTACACAAAAAGTAGTAAACTGTGTGAGCAACTCGGAGGACGAAGTATTGCACTATTAAGATAGATACTTTTTCGTCACGAGAGGTATTGACTCAGAGAATACCAGTAACCTATGGAAGGAGTAACGACGAATCTCTTAAGATACACAACGAGTGACATATCGCTTCTGGCAGACTGGCCACAGTAAGAAAAAGTGGCAGACTGGGTGAGCAATGGGGACGAGTAACTATGACTCTCTTAAGGTAGGCATTGCCTCGTTACTTGCGGTTTGGATTAAGAAATCTCGAATAACCCCTAGGAGGAGAAACAATGACTCTTTTATGATACACAACTAGTGACATATCGCTTCTGGCAGACTTTCAAGTACACAAAAAGTAGTAAACTGTGTGAGCAACTGGGAGGAAGAAGTATTGCACTATTAAGATAGCCACTTTTTCGTAAAGAGAGGTATTGACTCGGAGAATACCAGTAACCTATGGAAGGAGTAACGATGAATCTCTTAAGATACACAACGAGTGACATATCGCTTCTTGCAGACTGGCCACAGTAAGAAAAAGTGGCAGACTGGGTGAGCAATGGGGACGAGTAACTATGACTCTCTTAAGGTAGGCATTGCCTCGTTACTTGCGGTTTGGATTAAGAAATCTCGAATAACCCCTAGGTGGAGAAACGATGACTCTTTTATGGTACACAACTAGTGAATTATAGTTTCTGGCAGACAAAAACTACACAAAAAAGTAGTAAACTGTGTGAGCAACTGGGAGGAAGAAGTATTGCACTATTAAGATAGAAACTTTTTCGTCAAGAGAGGTATTGACTCAGAGAATACCAGTAACCTATGGAAGGAGTAACGATGAATCTCTTAAGATACACAACGAGTGACATATCGCTTCTGGCAGACTGGCCACAGTAAGAAAAACTGGCAGACTGGGTGAGCAATGGGGACGAGTAACTATGACTCTCTTAAGGTAGCCAATGCCTCGTTACTTGCGGTTTGGATTAAGAAATCTCGAATAACCCCTAGGAAGAGAAACGATGACTCTTTTATGATACACAACTAGTGACATATCGCTTCTGGCAGACTTTCAAGTACACAAAAAGTAGTAAACTGTGTGAGCAACTGGGAGGAAGAAGTATTGCACTATTAAGATAGCCACTTTTTCGTCAAGGGAGGTATTGACTCGGAGAATACCAGTAACCTATGGAAGGAGTAACGATGAATCTCTTAAGATACACAACGAGTGACATATCGCTTCTGGCAGACTGGCCACAGTAAGAAAAAGTGGCAGACTGGGTGAGCAATGGGGACGAGTAACTATGACTCTCTTAAGGTAGCCAATGCCTCGTTACTTGCGGTTTGGATTAAGAAATCTCGAATAACCCCTAGGAGGAGAAACGATGACTCTTTTATGATACACAACTAGTGAATTATAGTTTCTGGCAGACAAAAACTACACAAAAAGTAGTAAACTGTGTGAGCAACTCGGAGGACGAAGTATTGCACTATTAAGATAGATACTTTTTCGTCACGAGAGGTATTGACTCAGAGAATACCAGTAACCTATGGAAGGAGTAACGATGAATCTCTTAAGATACACAACGAGTGACATATCGCTTCTGGCAGACTGGCCACAGTAAGAAAAAGTGGCAGACTGGGTGAGCAATGGGGACGAGTAACTATGACTCTCTTAAGGTAGGCAATGCCTCGTTACTTGCGGTTTGGATTAAGAAATCTCGAATAACCCCTAGGAGGAGAAACAATGACTCTTTTATGATACACAACTAGTGACATATCGCTTCTGGCAGACTTTCAAGTACACAAAAAGTAGTAAACTGTGTGAGCAACTGGGAGGAAGAAGTATTGCACTATTAAGATAGCCACTTTTTCGTAAAGAGAGGTATTGACTCGGAGAATACCAGTAACCTATGGAAGGAGTAACGATGAATCTCTTAAGATACACAACGAGTGACATATCGCTTCTTGCAGACTGGCCACAGTAAGAAAAAGTGGCAGACTGGGTGAGCAATGGGGACGAGTAACTATGACTCTCTTAAGGTAGCCAATACCTCGTTACTTGCGGTTTGGATTAAGAAATCTCGAATAACCCCTAGGAGGAGAAACGATGACTCTTTTATGACACACAACTAGTGAATTATAGTTTCTGGCAGACAAAAACTACACAAAAAAAGTAGTAAACTGTGTGAGCAACTGGGAGGAAGAAGTATTGCACTATTAAGATAGCCACTTTTTCGTCAAGAGAGGTATTGACTCGGAGAATACCAGTAACCTATGGAAGGAGTAACGATGAATCTCTTAAGATACACAACGAGTGACATATCGCTTCTGGCAGACTGGCCGCAGTAAGGAAAAGTGGCAGACTGGGAGAGCAATTGGGACGAGTAACTATGACTCTCTTAAGGTAGCCAATGCCTCGTTACTTGCGGTTTGGATGAAGAAATCTCGAATAACCCCTAGGAGGAGAAACGATGACTCTTTTATGATACACAACTAGTGAATTATAGTTTCTGGCAGACAAAAACTACACAAAAAGCAGTAAACTGTGTGAGCAACTCGGAGGAAGAATTATTGCACTATTAAGATAGCCACTTTTTCGTCAAGAGAGGTATTGACTCAGAGAATACCAGTAACCTATGGAAGGAGTAACGATGAATCTCTTAAGATACACAACGAGTGACATATCGCTTCTGGCAGACTGGCCACAGTAAGAAAAAGTGGCAGACTGGGTGAGCAATGGGGACGAGTAACTATGACTCTCTTAAGGTAGCCAATGCCTCGTTACTTGCGGTTTGGATTAAGAATCTCGAATAACCCCTAGGAGGAGAAACGATGACTCTTTTATGATACACAACTAGTGACATATCGCTTCTGGCAGACTTTCAAGTACACAAAAAGCAGTAAACTGTGTGAGCAACTGGGAGGAAGAAGTATTGCACTATTAAGATAGCCACTTTTTCGTCAAGAGAGGTATTGACTCGGAGAATACCAGTAACCTATGGAAGGAGTAACGATGAATCTCTTAAGATACACAACGAGTGACATATCGCTTCTTGCACACTGGCCACAGTAAGGAAAAGTGGCAGACTGGGAGAGCAATTGGGACGAGTAACTATGACTCTCTTAAGGTAGCCAATGCCTCGTTACTTGCGGTTTGGATGAAGAAATCTCGAATAACCCCTAGGAGGAGAAACGATGACCCTTTTAAGATACACAACTAGTGACATATCGCTTCTGGCAGACTTTCAAGTACACAAAAAGTAGTAAACTGTGTGAGCAACTGGGAGGAAGAAGTATTGCACTATTAAGATAGCCACTTTTTCGTCAAGAGAGGTATTGACTCGGAGAATACCAGTAACCTATGGAAGGAGTAACGATGAATCTCTTAAGATACACAACGAGTGACATATCGCTTCTGGAAGACTGGCCGCAGTAAGGAAAAGTGGCAGACTGGGAGAGCAATTGGGACGAGTAACTATGACTCTCTTAAGGTAGCCAATGCCTCGTTACTTGCGGTTTGGATGAAGAAATCTCGAATAACCCCTAGGAGGAGAAACGATGACTCTTTTATGATACACAACTAGTGAATTATAGTTTCTGGCAGACAAAAACTACACAAAAAGCAGTAAACTGTGTGAGCAACTCGGAGGAAGAATTATTGCACTATTAAGATAGCCACTTTTTCGTCAAGAGAGGTATTGACTCAGAGAATACCAGTAACCTATGGAAGGAGTAACGATGAATCTCTTAAGATACACAACGAGTGACATATCGCTTCTGGCAGACTGGCCACAGTAAGAAAAAGTGGCAGACTGGGTGAGCAATGGGGACGAGTAACTATGACTCTCTTAAGGTAGCCAATGCCTCGTTACTTGCGGTTTGGATTAAGAATCTCGAATAACCCCTAGGAGGAGAAACGATGACTCTTTTATGATACACAACTAGTGACATATCGCTTCTGGCAGACTTTCAAGTACACAAAAAGCAGTAAACTGTGTGAGCAACTGGGAGGAAGAAGTATTGCACTATTAAGATAGCCACTTTTTCGTCAAGAGAGGTATTGACTCGGAGAATACCAGTAACCTATGGAAGGAGTAACGATGAATCTCTTAAGATACACAACGAGTGACATATCGCTTCTGGCAGACTGGCCACAGTAAGAAAAAGTGGCAGACTGGGTGAGCAATGGGGACGAGTAACTATGACTCTCTTAAGGTAGCCAATGCCTCGTTACTTGCGGTTTGGATTAAGAAATCTCGAATAACCCCTAGGAGGAGAAACGATGACTCTTTTATGATACACAACTAGTGAATTATAGTTTCTGGCAGACAAAAACTACACAAAAAGTAGTAAACTGTGTGAGCAACTCGGAGGACGAAGTATTGCACTATTAAGATAGATACTTTTTCGTCACGAGAGGTATTGACTCAGAGAATACCAGTAACCTATGGAAGGAGTAACGATGAATCTCTTAAGATACACAACGAGTGACATATCGCTTCTGGCAGACTGGCCACAGTAAGAAAAAGTGGCAGACTGGGTGAGCAATGGGGACGAGTAACTATGACTCTCTTAAGGTAGGCAATGCCTCGTTACTTGCGGTTTGGATTAAGAAATCTCGAATAACCCCTAGGAGGAGAAACAATGACTCTTTTATGATACACAACTAGTGACATATCGCTTCTGGCAGACTTTCAAGTACACAAAAAGTAGTAAACTGTGTGAGCAACTGGGAGGAAGAAGTATTGCACTATTAAGATAGCCACTTTTTCGTAAAGAGAGGTATTGACTCGGAGAATACCAGTAACCTATGGAAGGAGTAACGATGAATCTCTTAAGATACACAACGAGTGACATATCGCTTCTTGCAGACTGGCCACAGTAAGAAAAAGTGGCAGACTGGGTGAGCAATGGGGACGAGTAACTATGACTCTCTTAAGGTAGCCAATGCCTCGTTACTTGCGGTTTGGATTAAGAAATCTCGAATAACCCCTAGGAGGAGAAACAATGACTCTTTTATGATACACAACTAGTGAATTATAGTTTCTGGCAGACAAAAACTACACAAAAAAGTAGTAAACTGTGTGAGCAACTGGGAGGAAGAAGTATTGCACTATTAAGATAGCCACTTTTTCGTCACGAGAGGCATTGAATCAGAGAATACTAGTAACCTATGGAAAGAGTAACGATGAATCTCTTAAAATACACAACGAGTGACATATCGCTTCTGGCAGACTGGCCGCAGTAAGGAAAAGTGGCAGACTGGGAGAGCAATTGGGACGAGTAACTATGACTCTCTTAAGGTAGCCAATGCCTCGTTACTTGCGGTTTGGATGAAGAAATCTCGAATAACCCCTAGGAGGAGAAACGGTGACTCTTTTATGATACACAACTAGTGAATTATAGTTTCTGGCAGACAAAAACTACACAAAAAGTAGTAAACTGTGTGAGCAACTCGGAGGACGAAGTATTGCACTATTAAGATAGATACTTTTTCGTCACGAGAGGTATTGACTCAGAGAATACCAGTAACCTATGGAAGGAGTAACGATGAATCTCTTAAGATACACAACGAGTGACATATCGCTTCTGGCAGACTGGCCACAGTAAGAAAAAGTGGCAGACTGGGTGAGCAATGGGGACGAGTAACTATGACTCTCTTAAGGTAGCCAATGCCTCGTTACTTGCGGTTTGGATTAAGAAATCTCGAATAACCCCTAGGAGGAGAAACGATGACTCTTTTATGATACACAACTAGTGAATTATAGTTTCTGGCAGACAAAAACTACACAAAAAAGTAGTAAACTGTGTGAGCAACTGGGAGGAAGAAGTATTGCACTATTAAGATAGCCACTTTTTCGTCACGAGAGGCATTGAATCAGAGAATACTAGTAACCTATGGAAAGAGTAACGATGAATCTCTTAAGATACACAACGAGTGACATATCGCTTCTGGCAGACTGGCCGCAGTAAGGAAAAGTGGCAGACTGGGAGAGCAATTGGGACGAGTAACTATGACTCTCTTAAGGTAGCCAATGCCTCGTTACTTGCGGTTTGGATTAAGAAATCTCGAATAACCCCTAGGAGGAGAAACGATGACTCTTTTATGATACACAACTAGTGAATTATAGTTTCTGGCAGACAAAAACTACACAAAAAGTAGTAAACTGTGTGAGCAACTCGGAGGACGAAGTATTGCACTATTAAGATAGATACTTTTTCGTCACGAGAGGTATTGACTCAGAGAATACCAGTAACCTATGGAAGGAGTAACGATGAATCTCTTAAGATACACAACGAGTGACATATCGCTTCTGGCAGACTGGCCACAGTAAGAAAAAGTGGCAGACTGGGTGAGCAATGGGGACGAGTAACTATGACTCTCTTAAGGTAGCCAATGCCTCGTTACTTGCGGTTTGGATTAAGAAATCTCGAATAACCCCTAGGAGGAGAAACAATGACTCTTTTATGATACACAACTAGTGACATATCGCTTCTGGCAGACTTTCAAGTACACAAAAAGTAGTAAACTGTTTGAGCAACTGGGAGGAAGAAGTATTGCACTATTAAGATAGCCACTTTTTCGTAAAGAGAGGTATTGACTCGGAGAATACCAGTAACCTATGGAAGGAGTAACGATGAATCTCTTAAGATACACAACGAGTGACATATCGCTTCTTGCAGACTGGCCACAGTAAGAAAAAGTGGCAGACTGGGTGAGCAATGGGGACGAGTAACTATGACTCTCTTAAGGTAGCCAATGCCTCGTTACTTGCGGTTTGGATTAAGAAATCTCGAATAACCCCTAGGAGGAGAAACGATGACTCTTTTATGATACACAACTAGTGAATTATAGTTTCTGGCAGACAAAAACTACACAAAAAAGTAGTAAACTGTGTGAGCAACTGGGAGGAAGAAGTATTGCACTATTAAGATAGCCACTTTTTCGTCACGAGAGGCATTGAATCAGAGAATACTAGTAACCTATGGAAAGAGTAACGATGAATCTCTTAAGATACACAACGAGTGACATATCGCTTCTGGCAGACTGGCCGCAGTAAGGAAAAGTGGCAGACTGGGAGAGCAATTGGGACGAGTAACTATGACTCTCTTAAGGTAGCCAATGCCTCGTTACTTGCGGTTTGGATGAAGAAATCTCGAATAACCCCTAGGAGGAGAAACGATGACTCTTTTATGATACACAACTAGTGAATTATAGTTTCTGGCAGACAAAAACTACACAAAAAGCAGTAAACTGTGTGAGCAACTCGGAGGAAGAATTATTGCACTATTAAGATAGCCACTTTTTCGTCAAGAGAGGTATTGACTCAGAGAATACCAGTAACCTATGGAAGGAGTAACGATGAATGTCTTAAGATACACAACGAGTGACATATCGCTTCTGGCAGACTGGCCACAGTAAGAAAAAGTGGCAGACTGGGTGAGCAATGGGGACGAGTAACTATGACTCTCTTAAGGTAGCCAATGCCTCGTTACTTGCGGTTTGTATTAAGATATCTCGAATAACCCCTAGGAGGAGAAACGATGACTCTTTTATGATACACAACTAGTGACATATCGCTTCTGGCAGACTTTCAAGTACACAAAAAGTAGTAAACTGTGTGAGCAACTGGGAGGAAGAAGTATTGCACTATTAAGATAGCCACTTTTTCGTCAAGAGAGGTATTGACTCGGAGAATACCAGTAACCTATGGAAGGAGTAACGATGAATCTCTTAAGATACACAACGAGTGACATATCGCTTCTGGCAGACTGGCCACAGTAAGAAAAAGTGGCAGACTGGGTGAGCAATGGGGACGAGTAACTATGACTCTCTTAAGGTAGCCAATGCCTCGTTACTTGCGGTTTGGATTAAGAAATCTCGAGTAACCCCTAGGAGGAGAAACGATGACTCTTTTATGATACACAACTAGTGAATTATAGTTTCTGGCAGACAAAAACTACACAAAAAGTAGTAAACTGTGTGAGCAACTCGGAGGACGAAGTATTGCACTATTAAGATAGATACTTTTTCGTCACGAGAGGTATTGACTCAGAGAATACCAGTAACCTATGGAAGGAGTAACGATGAATCTCTTAAGATACACAACGAGTGACATATCGCTTCTGGCAGACTGGCCACAGTAAGAAAAAGTGGCAGACTGGGTGAGCAATGGGGACGAGTAACTATGGCTCTCTTAAGGTAGGCAATGCCTCGTTACTTGCGGTTTGGATTAAGAAATCTCGAATAACCCCTAGGAGGAGAAACAATGACTCTTTTATGATACACAACTAGTGACATATCGCTTCTGGCAGACTTTCAAGTACACAAAAAGTAGTAAACTGTGTGAGCAACTGGGAGGAAGAAGTATTGCACTATTAAGATAGCCACTTTTTCGTAAAGAGAGGTATTGACTCGGAGAATACCAGTAACCTATGGAAGGAGTAACGATGAATCTCTTAAGATACACAACGAGTGACATATCGCTTCTTGCAGACTGGCCACAGTAAGAAAAAGTGGCAGACTGGGTGAGCAATGGGGACGAGTAACTATGACTCTCTTAAGGTAGCCAATGCCTCGTTACTTGCGGTTTGGATTAAGAAATCTCGAATAACCCCTAGGAGGAGAAACAATGACTCTTTTATGATACACAACTAGTGAATTATAGTTTCTGGCAGACAAAAACTACACAAAAAAGTAGTAAACTGTGTGAGCAACTGGGAGGAAGAAGTATTGCACTATTAAGATAGCCACTTTTTCGTCACGAGAGGCATTGAATCAGAGAATACTAGTAACCTATGGAAAGAGTAACGATGAATCTCTTAAAATACACAACGAGTGACATATCGCTTCTGGCAGACTGGCCGCAGTAAGGAAAAGTGGCAGACTGGGAGAGCAATTGGGACGAGTAACTATGACTCTCTTAAGGTAGCCAATGCCTCGTTACTTGCGGTTTGGATGAAGAAATCTCGAATAACCCCTAGGAGGAGAAACGGTGACTCTTTTATGATACACAACTAGTGAATTATAGTTTCTGGCAGACAAAAACTACACAAAAAGTAGTAAACTGTGTGAGCAACTCGGAGGACGAAGTATTGCACTATTAAGATAGATACTTTTTCGTCACGAGAGGTATTGACTCAGAGAATACCAGTAACCTATGGAAGGAGTAACGATGAATCTCTTAAGATACACAACGAGTGACATATCGCTTCTGGCAGACTGGCCACAGTAAGAAAAAGTGGCAGACTGGGTGAGCAATGGGGACGAGTAACTATGACTCTCTTAAGGTAGCCAATGCCTCGTTACTTGCGGTTTGGATTAAGAAATCTCGAATAACCCCTAGGAGGAGAAACGATGACTCTTTTATGATACACAACTAGTGAATTATAGTTTCTGGCAGACAAAAACTACACAAAAAAGTAGTAAACTGTGTGAGCAACTGGGAGGAAGAAGTATTGCACTATTAAGATAGCCACTTTTTCGTCACGAGAGGCATTGAATCAGAGAATACTAGTAACCTATGGAAAGAGTAACGATGAATCTCTTAAGATACACAACGAGTGACATATCGCTTCTGGCAGACTGGCCGCAGTAAGGAAAAGTGGCAGACTGGGAGAGCAATTGGGACGAGTAACTATGACTCTCTTAAGGTAGCCAATGCCTCGTTACTTGCGGTTTGGATTAAGAAATCTCGAATAACCCCTAGGAGGAGAAACGATGACTCTTTTATGATACACAACTAGTGAATTATAGTTTCTGGCAGACAAAAACTACACAAAAAGTAGTAAACTGTGTGAGCAACTCGGAGGACGAAGTATTGCACTATTAAGATAGATACTTTTTCGTCACGAGAGGTATTGACTCAGAGAATACCAGTAACCTATGGAAGGAGTAACGATGAATCTCTTAAGATACACAACGAGTGACATATCGCTTCTGGCAGACTGGCCACAGTAAGAAAAAGTGGCAGACTGGGTGAGCAATGGGGACGAGTAACTATGACTCTCTTAAGGTAGCCAATGCCTCGTTACTTGCGGTTTGGATTAAGAAATCTCGAATAACCCCTAGGAGGAGAAACAATGACTCTTTTATGATACACAACTAGTGACATATCGCTTCTGGCAGACTTTCAAGTACACAAAAAGTAGTAAACTGTTTGAGCAACTGGGAGGAAGAAGTATTGCACTATTAAGATAGCCACTTTTTCGTAAAGAGAGGTATTGACTCGGAGAATACCAGTAACCTATGGAAGGAGTAACGATGAATCTCTTAAGATACACAACGAGTGACATATCGCTTCTTGCAGACTGGCCACAGTAAGAAAAAGTGGCAGACTGGGTGAGCAATGGGGACGAGTAACTATGACTCTCTTAAGGTAGCCAATGCCTCGTTACTTGCGGTTTGGATTAAGAAATCTCGAATAACCCCTAGGAGGAGAAACGATGACTCTTTTATGATACACAACTAGTGAATTATAGTTTCTGGCAGACAAAAACTACACAAAAAAGTAGTAAACTGTGTGAGCAACTGGGAGGAAGAAGTATTGCACTATTAAGATAGCCACTTTTTCGTCACGAGAGGCATTGAATCAGAGAATACTAGTAACCTATGGAAAGAGTAACGATGAATCTCTTAAGATACACAACGAGTGACATATCGCTTCTGGCAGACTGGCCGCAGTAAGGAAAAGTGGCAGACTGGGAGAGCAATTGGGACGAGTAACTATGACTCTCTTAAGGTAGCCAATGCCTCGTTACTTGCGGTTTGGATGAAGAAATCTCGAATAACCCCTAGGAGGAGAAACGATGACTCTTTTATGATACACAACTAGTGAATTATAGTTTCTGGCAGACAAAAACTACACAAAAAGCAGTAAACTGTGTGAGCAACTCGGAGGAAGAATTATTGCACTATTAAGATAGCCACTTTTTCGTCAAGAGAGGTATTGACTCAGAGAATACCAGTAACCTATGGAAGGAGTAACGATGAATGTCTTAAGATACACAACGAGTGACATATCGCTTCTGGCAGACTGGCCACAGTAAGAAAAAGTGGCAGACTGGGTGAGCAATGGGGACGAGTAACTATGACTCTCTTAAGGTAGCCAATGCCTCGTTACTTGCGGTTTGTATTAAGATATCTCGAATAACCCCTAGGAGGAGAAACGATGACTCTTTTATGATACACAACTAGTGACATATCGCTTCTGGCAGACTTTCAAGTACACAAAAAGTAGTAAACTGTGTGAGCAACTGGGAGGAAGAAGTATTGCACTATTAAGATAGCCACTTTTTCGTCAAGAGAGGTATTGACTCGGAGAATACCAGTAACCTATGGAAGGAGTAACGATGAATCTCTTAAGATACACAACGAGTGACATATCGCTTCTGGCAGACTGGCCACAGTAAGAAAAAGTGGCAGACTGGGTGAGCAATGGGGACGAGTAACTATGACTCTCTTAAGGTAGCCAATGCCTCGTTACTTGCGGTTTGGATTAAGAAATCTCGAGTAACCCCTAGGAGGAGAAACGATGACTCTTTTATGATACACAACTAGTGAATTATAGTTTCTGGCAGACAAAAACTACACAAAAAGTAGTAAACTGTGTGAGCAACTCGGAGGACGAAGTATTGCACTATTAAGATAGATACTTTTTCGTCACGAGAGGTATTGACTCAGAGAATACCAGTAACCTATGGAAGGAGTAACGATGAATCTCTTAAGATACACAACGAGTGACATATCGCTTCTGGCAGACTGGCCACAGTAAGAAAAAGTGGCAGACTGGGTGAGCAATGGGGACGAGTAACTATGGCTCTCTTAAGGTAGGCAATGCCTCGTTACTTGCGGTTTGGATTAAGAAATCTCGAATAACCCCTAGGAGGAGAAACAATGACTCTTTTATGATACACAACTAGTGACATATCGCTTCTGGCAGACTTTCAAGTACACAAAAAGTAGTAAACTGTGTGAGCAACTGGGAGGAAGAAGTATTGCACTATTAAGATAGCCACTTTTTCGTAAAGAGAGGTATTGACTCGGAGAATACCAGTAACCTATGGAAGGAGTAACGATGAATCTCTTAAGATACACAACGAGTGACATATCGCTTCTTGCAGACTGGCCACAGTAAGAAAAAGTGGCAGACTGGGTGAGCAATGGGGACGAGTAACTATGACTCTCTTAAGGTAGCCAATGCCTCGTTACTTGCGGTTTGGATTAAGAAATCTCGAATAACCCCTAGGAGGAGAAACGATGACTCTTCTATGATACACAACTAGTGAATTATAGTTTCTGGCAGACAAAAACTACACAAAAAAGTAGTAAACTGTGTGAGCAACTGGGAGGAAGAAGTATTGCACTATTAAGATAGCCACTTTTTCGTCACGAGAGGCATTGAATCAGAGAATACTAGTAACCTATGGAAAGAGTAACGATGAATCTCTTAAGATACACAACGAGTGACATATCGCTTCTGGCAGACTGGCCGCAGTAAGGAAAAGTGGCAGACTGGGAGAGCAATTGGGACGAGTAACTATGACTCTCTTAAGGTAGCCAATGCCTCGTTACTTGCGGTTTGGATGAAGAAATCTCGAATAACCCCTAGGAGGAGAAACGATGACTCTTTTATGATACACAACTAGTGAATTATAGTTTCTGGCAGACAAAAACTACACAAAAAGCAGTAAACTGTGTGAGCAACTCGGAGGAAGAATTATTGCACTATTAAGATAGCCACTTTTTCGTCAAGAGAGGTATTGACTCAGAGAATACCAGTAACCTATGGAAGGATAACGATGAATCTCTTAAGATACACAACGAGTGACATATCGCTTCTGGCAGACTGGCCACAGTAAGAAAAAGTGGCAGACTGGGTGAGCAATGGGGACGAGTAACTATGACTCTCTTAAGGTAGCCAATGCCTCGTTACTTGCGGTTTGGATTAAGAAATCTCGAATAACCCCTAGGAGGAGAAACGATGACTCTTTTATGATACACAACTAGTGACATATCGCTTCTGGCAGACTGGCAAGTACACAAAAAGTAGTAAACTGTGTGAGCAACTCGGAGGAAGAAGTATTGCACTGTTAAGATAGCCACTTTTTCGTCAAGAGAGGTATTGACTCAGAGAATACCAGTAACCTATGGAAGGAGTAACGATGAATCTGTTAAGATACACAACGAGTGACATATCGCTTCTGGCAGACTGGCCACAGTAAGAAAAAGTGGCAGACTGGGTGAGCAATGGGGACGAGTAACTATGACTCTCTTAAGGTAGCCAATGCCTCGTTACTTGCGGTTTGGATTAAGAAATCTCGAATAACCCCTAGGAGGAGAAACGATGACTCTTTTATGATACACAACTAGTGAATTATAGTTTCTGGCAGACAAAAACTACACAAAAAGTAGTAAACTGTGTGAGCAACTCGGAGGACGAAGTATTGCGCTATTAAGATAGATACTTTTTCGTCACGAGAGGTATTGACTCAGAGAATACCAGTAACCTATGGAAGGGGTAACGATGAATCTCTTAAGATACACAACGAGTGACATATCGCTTCTGGCAGACTGGCCACAGTAAGAAAAAGTGGCAGACTGGGTGAGCAATGTGGACGAGTAACTATGACTCTCTTAAGGTAGCCAATGCCTCGTTACTTGCGGTTTGGATTAAGAAATCTCGAATAACCCCTAGGAGGAGAAACAATGACTCTTTTATGATACACAACTAGTGACATATCGCTTCTGGCAGACTTTCAAGTACACAAAAAGTAGTAAACTGTGTGAGCAACTGGGAGGAAGAAGTATTGCACTATTAAGATAGCCACTTTTTCGTAAAGAGAGGTATTGACTCGGAGAATACCAGTAACCTATGGAAGGAGTAACGATGAATCTCTTAAGATACACAACGAGTGACATATCGCTTCTTGCAGACTGGCCACAGTAAGAAAAAGTGGCAGACTGGGTGAGCAATGGGGACGAGTAACTATGACTCTCTTAAGGTAGCCAATGCCTCGTTACTTGCGGTTTGGATTAAGAAATCTCGAATAACCCCTAGGAGGAGAAACGATGACTCTTTTATGATACACAACTAGTGAATTATAGTTTCTGGCAGACAAAAACTACACAAAAAAGTAGTAAACTGTGTGAGCAACTGGGAGGAAGAAGTATTGCACTATTAAGATAGCCACTTTTTCGTCACGAGAGGCATTGAATCAGAGAATACTAGTAACCTATGGAAAGAGTAACGATGAATCTCTTAAGATACACAACGAGTGACATATCGCTTCTGGCGGACTGGCCGCAGTAAGGAAAAGTGGCAGACTGGGAGAGCAATTGGGACGAGTAACTATGACTCTCTTAAGGTAGCCAATGCCTCGTTACTTGCGGTTTGGATGAAGAAATCTCGAATAACCCCTAGGAGGAGAAACGATGACCCTTTTAAGATACACAACTAGTGACATATCGCTTCTGGCAGACTTTCAAGTACACAAAAAGTAGTAAACTGTGTGAGCAACTGGGAGGAAGAAGTATTGCACTATTAAGATAGCCACTTTTTCGTCAAGAGAGGTATTGACTCGGAGAATACCAGTAACCTATGGAAGGAGTAACGATGAATCTCTTAAGATACACAACGAGTGACATATCGCTTCTGGCAGACTGGCCGCAGTAAGGAAAAGTGGCAGACTGGGAGAGCAATTGGGACGAGTAACTATGACTCTCTTAAGGTAGCCAATGCCTCGTTACTTGCGGTTTGGATGAAGAAATCTCGAATAACCCCTAGGAGGAGAAACGATGACTCTTTTATGATACACAACTAGTGACATATCGCTTCTGGCAGACTTTCAAGTACACAAAAAGTAGTAAACTGTGTGAGCAACTGGGAGGAAGAAGAATTGCACTATTGAGATAGCCACTTTTTCGTCAAGAGAGGTATTGACTCGGAGAATACCAGTAACCTATGGAAGGAGTAACGATGAATCTCTTAAGATACACAACGAGTGACATATCGCTTGTGGCAGACTGGCCACAGTAAGAAAAAGTGGCAGACTGGGTGAGCAATGGGGACGAGTAACTATGACTCTCTTAAAGTAGCCAATGCCTCGTTACTTGCGGTTTGGATTAAGAAATCTCGAATAACCCCTAGGAGGAGAAACGATGACTCTTTCATGATACACAACTAGTGACATATCGCTTCTGGCAGACTTTCAAGTACACAAAAAGTAGTAAACTGTGTGAGCAACTGGGAGGAAGAAGTATTGCACTATTAAGATAGCCACTTTTTCGTCAAGAGAGGTATTGACTCGGAGAATACCAGTAACCTATGGAAGGAGTAACGATGAATCTCTTAAGATACACAACGAGTGACATATCGCTTCTGGCAGACTGGCCGCAGTAAGAAAAAGTGGCAGACTGGGTGAGCAATGGGGACGAGTAACTATGACTCTCTTAAGGTAGCCAATGCCTCGTTACTTGCGGTTTGGATTAAGAAATCTCGAATAACCCCTAGGAGGAGAAACGATGACTCTTTTATGATACACAACTAGTGAATTATAGTTTCTGGCAGACAAAAACTACACAAAAAGTAGTAAACTGTGTGAGCAACTCGGAGGACGAAGTATTGCGCTATTAAGATAGATACTTTTTCGTCACGAGAGGTATTGACTCAGAGAATACCAGTAACCTATGGAAGGGGTAACGATGAATCTCTTAAGATACACAACGAGTGACATATCGCTTCTGGCAGACTGGCCACAGTAAGAAAAAGTGGCAGACTGGGTGAGCAATGTGGACGAGTAACTATGACTCTCTTAAGGTAGCCAATGCCTCGTTACTTGCGGTTTGGATTAAGAAATCTCGAATAACCCCTAGGAGGAGAAACAATGACTCTTTTATGATACACAACTAGTGACATATCGCTTCTGGCAGACTTTCAAGTACACAAAAAGTAGTAAACTGTGTGAGCAACTGGGAGGAAGAAGTATTGCACTATTAAGATAGCCACTTTTTCGTAAAGAGAGGTATTGACTCGGAGAATACCAGTAACCTATGGAAGGAGTAACGATGAATCTCTTAAGATACACAACGAGTGACATATCGCTTCTTGCAGACTGGCCACAGTAAGAAAAAGTGGCAGACTGGGTGAGCAATGGGGACGAGTAACTATGACTCTCTTAAGGTAGCCAATGCCTCGTTACTTGCGGTTTGGATTAAGAAATCTCGAATAACCCCTAGGAGGAGAAACGATGACTCTTTTATGATACACAACTAGTGAATTATAGTTTCTGGCAGACAAAAACTACACAAAAAAGTAGTAAACTGTGTGAGCAACTGGGAGGAAGAAGTATTGCACTATTAAGATAGCCACTTTTTCGTCACGAGAGGCATTGAATCAGAGAATACTAGTAACCTATGGAAAGAGTAACGATGAATCTCTTAAGATACACAACGAGTGACATATCGCTTCTGGCGGACTGGCCGCAGTAAGGAAAAGTGGCAGACTGGGAGAGCAATTGGGACGAGTAACTATGACTCTCTTAAGGTAGCCAATGCCTCGTTACTTGCGGTTTGGATGAAGAAATCTCGAATAACCCCTAGGAGGAGAAACGATGACCCTTTTAAGATACACAACTAGTGACATATCGCTTCTGGCAGACTTTCAAGTACACAAAAAGTAGTAAACTGTGTGAGCAACTGGGAGGAAGAAGTATTGCACTATTAAGATAGCCACTTTTTCGTCAAGAGAGGTATTGACTCGGAGAATACCAGTAACCTATGGAAGGAGTAACGATGAATCTCTTAAGATACACAACGAGTGACATATCGCTTCTGGCAGACTGGCCGCAGTAAGGAAAAGTGGCAGACTGGGAGAGCAATTGGGACGAGTAACTATGACTCTCTTAAGGTAGCCAATGCCTCGTTACTTGCGGTTTGGATGAAGAAATCTCGAATAACCCCTAGGAGGAGAAACGATGACTCTTTTATGATACACAACTAGTGAATTATAGTTTCTGGCAGACAAAAACTACACAAAAAGCAGTAAACTGTGTGAGCAACTCGGAGGAAGAATTATTGCACTATTAAGATAGCCACTTTTTCGTCAAGAGAGGTATTGACTCAGAGAATACCAGTAACCTATGGAAGGAGTAACGATGAATCTGTTAAGATACACAACGAGTGACATATCGCTTCTGGCAGACTGGCCACAGTAAGAAAAAGTGGCAGACTGGGTGAGCAATGGGGACGAGTAACTATGACTCTCTTAAGGTAGCCAATGCCTCGTTACTTGCAGTTTGGATTAAGAAATCTCGAATAACCCCTAGGAGGAGAAACGATGACTCTTTTATGATACACAACTAGCGAATTATAGTTTCTGGCAGACAAAAACTACACAAAAAGTAGTAAACTGTGTGAGCAACTCGGAGGATGAAGTATTGCACTATTAAGATAGATACTTTTTCGTCACGAGAGGTGTTGACTCAGAGAATACCAGTAACCTGTGGAAGGAGTAACGATGAATCTCTTAAGATACACAACGAGTGACATATCGCTTCTGGCAGACTGGCCGCAGTAAGGAAAAGTGGCAGACTGGGAGAGCAATTGGGACGAGTAACTATGACTCTCTTAAGGTAGCCAATGCCTCGTTACTTGCGGTTTGGATGAAGAAATCTCGAATAACCCCTAGGAGGAGAAACGATGACTCTTTTATGATACACAACTAGTGACATATCGCTTCTGGCAGACTTTCAAGTACACAAAAAGTAGTAAACTGTGTGAGCAACTGGGAGGAAGAAGAATTGCACTATTGAGATAGCCACTTTTTCGTCAAGAGAGGTATTGACTCGGAGAATACCAGTAACCTATGGAAGGAGTAACAATGAATCTCTTAAGATACACAACGAGTGACATATCGCTTGTGGCAGACTGGCCACAGTAAGAAAAAGTGGCAGACTGGGTGAGCAATGGGGACGAGTAACTATGACTCTCTTAAAGTAGCCAATGCCTCGTTACTTGCGGTTTGGATTAAGAAATCTCGAATAACCCCTAGGAGGAGAAACGATGACTCTTTCATGATACACAACTAGTGACATATCGCTTCTGGCAGACTTTCAAGTACACAAAAAGTAGTAAACTGTGTGAGCAACTGGGAGGAAGAAGTATTGCACTATTAAGATAGCCACTTTTTCGTCAAGAGAGGTATTGACTCGGAGAATACCAGTAACCTATGGAAGGAGTAACGATGAATCTCTTAAGATACACAACGAGTGACATATCGCTTCTTGCAGACTGGCCACAGTAAGAAAAAGTGGCAGACTGGGTGAGCAATGGGGACGAGTAACTATGACTCTCTTAAGGTAGCCAATGCCTCGTTACTTGCGGTTTGGATTAAGAAATCTCGAATAACCCCTAGGAGGAGAAACGATGACTCTTTTATGATACACAACTAGTGAATTATAGTTTCTGGCAGACAAAAACTACACAAAAAAGTAGTAAACTGTGTGAGCAACTGGGAGGAAGAAGTATTGCACTATTAAGATAGCCACTTTTTCGTCACGAGAGGCATTGAATCAGAGAATACTAGTAACCTATGGAAAGAGTAACGATGAATCTCTTAAGATACACAACGAGTGACATATCGCTTCTGGCAGACTGGCCGCAGTAAGGAAAAGTGGCAGACTGGGAGAGCAATTGGGACGAGTAACTATGACTCTCTTAAGGTAGCCAATGCCTCGTTACTTGCGGTTTGGATGAAGAAATCTCGAATAACCCCTAGGAGGAGAAACGATGACTCTTTTATGATACACAACTAGTGAATTATAGTTTCTGGCAGACAAAAACTACACAAAAAGCAGTAAACTGTGTGAGCAACTCGGAGGAAGAATTATTGCACTATTAAGATAGCCACTTTTTCGTCAAGAGAGGTATTGACTCAGAGAATACCAGTAACCTATGGAAGGAGTAACGATGAATCTCTTAAGATACACAACGAGTGACATATCGCTTCTGGCAGACTGGCCACAGTAAGAAAAAGTGGCAGACTGGGTGAGCAATGGGGACGAGTAACTATGACTCTCTTAAGGTAGCCAATGCCTCGTTACTTGCGGTTTGGATTAAGAAATCTCGAATAACCCCTAGGAGGAGAAACGATGACTCTTTTATGATACACAACTAGTGACATATCGCTTCTGGCAGACTTTCAAGTACACAAAAAGTAGTAAACTGTGTGAGCAACTGGGAGGAAGAAGTATTGCACTATTAAGATAGCCACTTTTTCGTCAAGAGAGGTATTGACTCGGAGAATACCAGTAACCTATGGAAGGAGTAACGATGAATCTCTTAAGATACACAACGAGTGACATATCGCTTCTGGCAGACTGGCCACAGTAAGAAAAAGTGGCAGACTGGGTGAGCAATGGGGACGAGTAACTATGACTCTCTTAAGGTAGCCAATGCCTCGTTACTTGCGGTTTGGATTAAGAAATCTCGAATAACCCCTAGGAGGAGAAACGATGACCCTTTTATGATACACAACTAGTGAATTATAGTTTCTGGCAGACAAAAACTACACAAAAAGTAGTAAACTGTGTGAGCAACTCGGAGGACGAAGTATTGCACTATTAAGATAGATACTTTTTCGTCACGAGAGGTATTGACTCAGAGAATACCAGTAACCTATGGAAGGAGTAACGATGAATCTCTTAAGATACACAACGAGTGACATATCGCTTCTGGCAGACTGGCCACAGTAAGAAAAAGTGGCAGACTGGGTGAGCAATGGGGACGAGTAACTATGACTCTCTTAAGGTAGCCAATGCCTCGTTACTTGCGGTTTGGATTAAGAAATCTCGAATAACCCCTAGGAGGAGAAACAATGACTCTTTTATGATACACAACTAGTGACATATCGCTTCTGGCAGACTTTCAAGTACACAAAAAGTAGTAAACTGTGTGAGCAACTGGGAGGAAGAAGTATTGCACTATTAAGATAGCCACTTTTTCGTAAAGAGAGGTATTGACTCGGAGAATACCAGTAACCTATGGAAGGAGTAACGATGAATCTCTTAAGATACACAACGAGTGACATATCGCTTCTTGCAGACTGGCCACAGTAAGAAAAAGTGGCAGACTGGGTGAGCAATGGGGACGAGTAACTATGACTCTCTTAAGGTAGCCAATGCCTCGTTACTTGCGGTTTGGATTAAGAAATCTCGAATAACCCCTAGGAGGAGAAACGATGACTCTTTTATGATACACAACTAGTGAATTATAGTTTCTGGCAGACAACAACTACACAAAAAAGTAGTAAACTGTGTGAGCAACTGGGAGGAAGAAGTATTGCACTATTAAGATAGCCACTTTTTCGTCACGAGAGGCATTGAATCAGAGAATACTAGTAACCTATGGAAAGAGTAACGATGAATCTCTTAAGATACACAACGAGTGACATATCGCTTCTGGCAGACTGGCCGCAGTAAGGAAAAGTGGCAGACTGGGAGAGCAATTGGGACGAGTAACTATGACTATCTTAAGGTAGCCAATGCCTTGTTACTTGCGGTTTGGATGAAGAAATCTCGAATAAACCCTAGGAGGAGAAACGATGACTCTTTTATGATACACAACTAGTGAATTATAGTTTTTGGCAGACAAAAACTACACAAAAAGCAGTAAACTGTATGAGCAACTCGGGGGAAGAAGTATTGCACTATTAAGATAGCCACTTTTTCGTCAAGAGAGGTATTGACTCAGAGAATACCAGTAACCTATGGAAGGAGTAACGATGAATCTCTTAAGATACACAACGAGTGACATATCGCTTCTGGCAGACTGGCCACAGTAAGAAAAAGTGGCAGACTGGGTGAGCAATGGGGACGAGTAACTATGACTCTCTTAAGGTAGCCAATGCCTCGTTACTTGCGGTTTGGATTAAGAAATCTCGAATAACGCCAAGGAGGAGAAACGATGACTCTTTTATGATACACAACTAGTGACATATCGCTTCTGGCAGACTTTCAAGTACACAAAAAGTAGTAAACTGTGTGAGCAACTGGGAGGAAGAAGTATTGCACTATTAAGATAGCCACTTTTTCGTCAAGAGAGGTATTGACTCGGAGAATACCAGTAACCTATGGAAGGAGTAACGATGAATCTCTTAAGATACACAACGAGTGACGTATCGCTTCTGGCAGACTGGCCACAGTAAGAAAAAGTGGCAGACTGGGTGAGCAATGGGGACGAGTAACTATGACTCTCTTAAGGTAGCCAATGCCTCGTTACTTGCGGTTTGGATTAAGAAATCTCGAAAACCCCTTAGAGGAGAAACGACGACTCTTTTATGATACACAACTAGTGAATTATAGTTTCTGCCAGACAAAAACTACACAAACAGCAGTAAACTGTGTGAGCAACTGGGAGGAAGAAATATTGCACTATTAAGATAGCCACTTTTTCGTCAAGAGAGGTATTGACTCAGAGAATACCAGTAACCTATGGAAGGAGTAACGATGAATCTCTTAAGATACACAACGAGTGACATATCGCTTCTGGCAGACTGGATACAGTAAGAAAAAGTAGCAGACTGGGTGAGCAATGGGGACGAGTAACTATGACTCTCTTAAGGTAGCCAATGCCTCGTTACTTGCGGTTTGGATTAAGAAATCTCGAATAACCCCTAGGAGGAGAAACGATGACTCTTTTATGATACACAACTATTGAATTATAGTTTCTGGCAGCCAAAAACTACACAAAAAGTAGTAAACTGTGTGAGCAACTCGGAGGAAGAAGTATTGCACTATTAAGATATCCACTTTTTCGTCACGAGAGGTACTGACTCAGAGAATACCAGTAACCTATGGAAGGAGTAACGATGAATCTCTTAAGATACACAACGAGTGACATATCGCTTCTGGCAGACTGGCTGTAGTAATTTAAAGTGGCAGACTGGGAGAGCAATTGGGACGAGTAACTATGACTCTCTTAAGGTAGCCAATGCCTCGTTACTTGCGGTGTGGATGAAGAAATCTCGAATAACCCCTAGGAGGAGAAACGATGACTCTTTTATGATACACAACTAGTGAATTATAGTTTCTGGCAGACAAAAACTACACAAAAAGCAGTAAACTGTGTGAGCAACTGGGAGGAAGAAGTATTGCACTATTAAGATAGCCACTTTTTCGTCAAGAGAGGTATTGACTCAGAGAATACCAGTAACCTATGGAAGGAGTAACGATGAATCTCTTAAGATACACAACGAGTGACATATCGCTTCTGGCAGACTGGCCACAGTAAGAAAAAGTGGCAGACTGGGTGAGCAATGGGGACGAGTAGCTATGACTCTCTGGAGGTAGTAAATGCCTCGTTACTTGCTGTTTGGATTAAGAAATCTCGAATAACCCCTAGGAGGAGAAACGATGACTCTTTTATGATACACAACTAGTGACATATCGCTTCTGGCAGACTGGCAAGTACACAAAAAGTAGTAAACTGTGTGAGCAACACGGAGGAAGAAGTATTGCACTATTAAGAAAGCCACTTTTTCGTCAAGGGAGGTATTGACTCAGAGAATACCAGTAACCTATGGAAGGAGTAACGATGAATCTCTTAAGATACACAACGAGTGACATATCGCTTCTGGCAGACTGGCCACAGTAAGAAAAAGTGGCAGACTGGGTGAGCAATTGGGACGAGTAACTATGACTCTGTTAAGGTAGCCAATGCCTCGTTACTTGCGGTTTGGATTAAGAAGTCTCGAATAACCCCTAGGAGGAGAAACGATGACTCTTTTATGATACACAACTAGTGAATTATAGTTTCTGGCACACAAAAACTACACAAAAAAGTAGTAAACTGTGTGAGCAACTGGGAGGAAGAAGTATTGCACTATTAAGATAGCCACTTTTTCGTCACGAGAGGCATTGAATCAGAGAATACCAGTAACCTATGGAAAGAGTAACGATGAATCTCTTAGGATACACAGCGAGTGACATATCGCTTCTGGCAGACTGGAAGCATTAAGGAAAAGTGGCAGACTGGGTGAGCAATGGGGACGAGTAACTATGACTCTCTGGAGGTAGCCAATGCCTCGTTACTTGCGGTTTGGATTAAGAAATCTCGAAAACCCCTAGGAGGAGAAACGATGACTCTTTTATGATACACAACTAGTGAATTATAGTTTCTGGCAGACAAAAACTACACAAAAAGCAGTAAACTGTGTGAGCAACTGGGAGGAAGAAGTATTGCACTATTAAGATAGCCACTTTTTCGTCAAGAGAGGTATTGACTCAGAGAATACCAGTAACCTATGGAAGGAGTAACGATGAATCTCTTAAGATACACAACGAGTGACATATCGCTTCTGGCAGACTGGCCACAGTAAGAAAAAGTGGCAGACTGGGTGAGCAATGGGGACGAGTAACTATGACTCTCTTAAGGTAGCCAATGCCTCGTTACTTGCGGTTTGGATGAAGAAGTCTCGAATAACCTCTAGGAGGAGAAACGATGACTCTTTTATGATACGCAACTTGTTAATTATAGTTTCTGGCAGACAAAAACTACACAAAAAGCAGTAAACTGTTTGCGCAACTCGGAGGAAGAAGTATTGCACTATTAAGATAGCCACTTTTTCGTCAAGAGAGGTATTGACTCAGAGAATACCAGTAACCTATGGAAGGAGTAACGATGAATCTCTTAAGATACACAACGAGTGACATATCGCTTCTGGCAGACTGACCGCAGTAAGGAAAAGTGGCAGACTGGGAGAGCAATTGGGACGAGTAACTATGACTCTCTTAAGGTAGCCAATGCCTCGTTACTTGCGGTTTGGATTAAGAAATCTCGAATAACCCCTAGGAGGAGAAACGATGACTCTTTTATGATACATAACTAGTGACATATCGCTTCTGGCAGACTTTCAAGTACACAAAAAGTAGTAAACTGTGTGAGCAACTGGGAGGAAGAAGTATTGCACTATTAAGATAGCCACTTTTTCGTCAAGAGAGGTATTGAATCGGAGAATACCAGTAACCTAAGGAAGGAGTAACGATGAATCTCTTAAGATACACAACGAGTGACATATCGCTTCTGGCAGACTGGCCACAGTAAGAAAAAGTGGCAGACTGGGTGAGCAATGGGGACGAGTAACTATGACTCTCTTAAGGTAGCCAATGCCTCGTTACTTGCGGTTTGGATTAAGAAATCTCGAATAACCCCTAGGAGGAGAAACGATGACTCTTTTATGATACACAACTAGTGAATTATAGTTTCTGGCAGACAAAAACTACACAAACAGCAGTAAACTGTGTGAGCAACTGGGAGGAAGAAGTATTGCACTATTAAGATAGCCACTTTTTCGTCAAGAGAGGTATTGACTCAGAGAATACCAGTAACCTATGGAAGGAGTAACGATGAATCTCTTAAGATACACAACGAGTGACATATCGCTTCTGGCAGACTGGATACAGTAAGAAAAAGTAGCAGACTGGGTGAGCAATGGGGACGAGTAACTATGACTCTCTTAAGGTAGCCAATGCCTCGTTACTTGCGGTTTGGATTAAGATATCTCGAATAACCCCTAGGAGGAGAAACGATGACTCTTTTATGATACACAACTAGTGACATATCGCTTCTGGCAGACTTTCAAGTACACAAAAAGTAGTAAACTGTGTGAGCAACTGGGAGGAAGAAGTATTGCACTATTAAGATAGCCACTTTTTCGTCAAGAGAGGTATTGAATCGGAGAATACCAGTCACCTAAGGAAGGAGTAACGATGAATCTCTTAAGATACACAACGAGTGACATATCGCTTCTGGCAGACTGGCCGCAGTAAGGTAAAGTGGCAGACTGGGAGAGCAATTGGGACGAGTAACTATGACTCTCTTAAGGTAGCCAATGCCTCGTTACTTGCGGTTTGGATTAAGAAGTCTCGAATAACCCCTAGGAGGAGAAACGATGACTCTTTTATGATACAAAACTAGTGAATTATAGTTTCTGGCACACAAAAACTACACAAAAAAGTAGTAAACTGTGTGAGCAACTGGGAGGAAGAAGTATTGCACTATTAAGATAGATCCTTTTTCGTCACGAGAGGTATTGACTCAGAGAATACCAGTAACCTATGGAAGGAGTAACGATGAATCTCTTAAGATACACAACGAGTGACATATCGCTTCTGGCAGACTGGCCGCAGTAAGGAAAAGTGGCAGACTGGGAGAGCAATTGGGACGAGTAACTATGACTCTCTTAAGGTAGCCAATGCCTCGTTACTTGCGGTTTGGATGAAGAAGTCTCGAATAACCTCTAGGAGGAGAAACGATGACTCTTTTATGATACGCAACTTGTTAATTATAGTTTCTGGCAGACAAAAACTACACAAAAAGCAGTAAACTGTTTGCGCAACTCGGAGGAAGAAGTATTGCACTATTAAGATAGCCACTTTTTCGTCAAGAGAGGTATTGACTCAGAGAATACCAGTAACCTATGGAAGGAGTAACGATGAATCTCTTAAGATACACAACGAGTGACATATCGCTTCTGGCAGACTGACCGCAGTAAGGAAAAGTGGCAGACTGGGAGAGCAATTGGGACGAGTAACTATGACTCTCTTAAGGTAGCCAATGCCTCGTTACTTGCGGTTTGGATTAAGAAATCTCGAATAACCCCTAGGAGGAGAAACGATGACTCTTTTATGATACACAACTAGTGACATATCGCTTCTGGCAGACTTTCAAGTACACAAAAAGTAGTAAACTGTGTGAGCAACTGGGAGGAAGAAGTATTGCACTATTAAGATAGCCACTTTTTCGTCAAGAGAGGTATTGAATCGGAGAATACCAGTAACCTAAGGAAGGAGTAACGATGAATCTCTTAAGATACACAACGAGTGACATATCGCTTCTGGCAGACTGGCCACAGTAAGAAAAAGTGGCAGACTGGGTGAGCAATGGGGACGAGTAACTATGACTCTCTTAAGGTAGCCAATGCCTCGTTACTTGCGGTTTGGATTAAGAAATCTCGAATAACCCCTAGGAGGAGAAACGATGACTCTTTTATGATACACAACTAGTGAATTATAGTTTCTGGCAGACAAAAACTACACAAACAGCAGTAAACTGTGTGAGCAACTGGGAGGAAGAAGTATTGCACTATTAAGATAGCCACTTTTTCGTCAAGAGAGGTATTGACTCAGAGAATACCAGTAACCTATGGAAGGAGTAACGATGAATCTCTTAAGATACACAACGAGTGACATATCGCTTCTGGCAGACTGGATACAGTAAGAAAAAGTAGCAGACTGGGTGAGCAATGGGGACGAGTAACTATGACTCTCTTAAGGTAGACAATGCCTCGTTACTTGCGGTTTGGATTAAGATATCTCGAATAACCCCTAGGAGGAGAAACGATGACTCTTTTATGATACACAACTAGTGAATTATGGTTTCTGGCAGACAAAAACTACACAAAAAGTAGTAAACTGTATGAGCAACTCGGAGGAAGAAGTATTGCACTATTAAGATAGCCACTTTTTCGTCAAGAGAGGTATTGACTCGGAGAATACCAGTAACCTATGGAAGGAGTAACGATGAATCTCTTAAGATACACAACGAGTGACATATCGCTTCTGGCAGACTGGCCACAGTAAGAAAAAGTGGCAGACTGGGTGAGCAATGGGGACGAGTAACTATGACTCTCTTAAGGTAGCCAATGCCTCGTTACTTGCGGTTTGGATTAAGAAATCTCGAATAACCCCTAGGAGGAGAAACGATGACTCTTTTATGATACACAACTAGTGACATATCGCTTCTGGCAGACTTTCAAGTACACAAAAAGTAGTAAACTGTGTGAGCAACTGGGAGGAAGAAGTATTGCACTATTAAGATAGCCACTTTTTCGTCAAGAGAGGTATTGAATCGGAGAATACCAGTCACCTAAGGAAGGAGTAACGATGAATCTCTTAAGATACACAACGAGTGACATATCGCTTCTTGCAGACTGGCCACAGTAAGAAAAAGTGGCAGACTGGGTGAGCAATGGGGACGAGTAACTATGACTCTCTTAAGGTAGCCAATGCCTCGTTACTTGCGGTTTGGATTAAGAAATCTCGAAAACCCCTAGGAGGAGAAACGATGACTCTTTTATGATACACAACTAGTGAATTATAGTTTCTGGCAGACAAAAACTACACAAACAGCAGTAAACTGTGTGAGCAACTGGGAGGAAGAAGTATTGCACTATTAACATAGCCACTTTTTCGTCAAGAGAGGTATTGACTCAGAGAATACCAGTAAACTATGGAAGGAGTAACGATGAATCTCTTAAGATACACAACGAGTGACATATCGCTTCTGGCAGACTGGCCGCAGTAAGGTAAAGTGGCAGACTGGGAGAGCAATTGGGACGAGTAACTATGACTCTCTTAAGGTAGCCAATGCCTCGTTACTTGCGGTTTGGATGAAGAAATCTCGAATAACCCCTAGGAGGAGAAACGATGACTGTTTTATGATACACAACTAGTGAATTATAGTTTCTGGCAGACAAAAACTACACAAAAAGCAGTAAACTGTGTGAGCAACTCGGAGGAAGAAGTATTGCACTATTAAGATAGCCACTTTTTCGTCAAGAGAGGTATTGACTCAGAGAATACCAGTAACCTATGGAAGGAGTAACGATGAATCTCTTAAGATACACAACGAGTGACATATCGCTTCTGGCAGACTGGCCACAGTAAGAAAAAGTGGCAGACTGGGTGAGCAATGGGGACGAGTAACTATGACTCTCTTAAGGTAGCCAATGCCTCGTTACTTGCGGTTTGGATTAAGAAATCTCGAATAACCCCTAGGAGGAGAAACGATGACTCTTTTATGATACACAACTAGTGACATATCGCTTCTGGCAGACTTTCAAGTACACAAAAAGTAGTAAACTGTGTGAGCAACTGGGAGGAAGAAGTATTGCACTATTAAGATAGCCACTTTTTCGTCAAGAGAGGTATTGAATCGGAGAATACCAGTCACCTAAGGAAGGAGTAACGATGAATCTCTTAAGATACACAACGAGTGACATATCGCTTCTTGCAGACTGGCCACAGTAAGAAAAAGTGGCAGACTGGGTGAGCAATGGGGACGAGTAACTATGACTCTCTTAAGGTAGCCAATGCCTCGTTACTTGCGGTTTGGATTAAGAAATCTCGAAAACCCCTAGGAGGAGAAACGATGACTCTTTTATGATACACAACTAGTGAATTATAGTTTCTGGCAGACAAAAACTACACAAACAGCAGTAAACTGTGTGAGCAACTGGGAGGAAGAAGTATTGCACTATTAACATAGCCACTTTTTCGTCAAGAGAGGTATTGACTCAGAGAATACCAGTAAACTATGGAAGGAGTAACGATGAATCTCTTAAGATACACAACGAGTGACATATCGCTTCTGGCAGACTGGCCGCAGTAAGGTAAAGTGGCAGACTGGGAGAGCAATTGGGACGAGTAACTATGACTCTCTTAAGGTAGCCAATGCCTCGTTACTTGCGGTTTGGATGAAGAAATCTCGAATAACCCCTAGGAGGAGAAACGATGACTGTTTTATGATACACAACTAGTGAATTATAGTTTCTGGCAGACAAAAACTACACAAAAAGCAGTAAACTGTGTGAGCAACTCGGAGGAAGAAGTATTGCACTATTAAGATAGCCACTTTTTCGTCAAGAGAGGTATTGACTCAGAGAATACCAGTAACCTATGGAAGGAGTAACGATGAATCTCTTAAGATACACAACGAGTGACATATCGCTTCTGGCAGACTGGCCGCAGTAAGAAAAAGTGGCAGACTGGGTGAGCAATTGGGACGAGTAACTATGACTCTGTGAAGGTAGCCAATGCCTCGTTACTTGCGGTTTGGATTAAGAAGTCTCGAATAACCCCTAGGAGGAGAAACGATGACTCTTTTATGATACAAAACTAGTGAATTATAGTTTCTGGCACACAAAAACTACACAAAAAAGTAGTAAACTGTGTGAGCAACTGGGAGGAAGAAGTATTGCACTATTAAGATAGATCCTTTTTCGTCACGAGAGGTATTGACTCAGAGAATACCAGTAACCTATGGAAGGAGTAACGATGAATCTCTTAAGATACACAACGAGTGACATATCGCTTCTGGCAGACTGGCCGCAGTAAGGAAAAGTGGCAGACTGGGAGAGCAATTGGGACGAGTAACTATGACTCTCTTAAGGTAGCCAATGCCTCGTTACTTGCGGTTTGGATGAAGAAGTCTCGAATAACCTCTAGGAGGAGAAACGATGACTCTTTTATGATACGCAACTTGTTAATTATAGTTTCTGGCAGACAAAAACTACACAAAAAGCAGTAAACTGTTTGCGCAACTCGGAGGAAGAAGTATTGCACTATTAAGATAGCCACTTTTTCGTCAAGAGAGGTATTGACTCAGAGAATACCAGTAACCTATGGAAGGAGTAACGATGAATCTCTTAAGATACACAACGAGTGACATATCGCTTCTGGCAGACTGACCGCAGTAAGGAAAAGTGGCAGACTGGGAGAGCAATTGGGACGAGTAACTATGACTCTCTTAAGGTAGCCAATGCCTCGTTACTTGCGGTTTGGATTAAGAAATCTCGAATAACCCCTACGAGGAGAAACGATGACTCTTTTATGATACACAACTAGTGACATATCGCTTCTGGCAGACTTTCAAGTACACAAAAAGTAGTAAACTGTGTGAGCAACTGGGAGGAAGAAGTATTGCACTATTAAGATAGCCACTTTTTCGTCAAGAGAGGTATTGAATCGGAGAATACCAGTAACCTAAGGAAGGAGTAACGATGAATCTCTTAAGATACACAACGAGTGACATATCGCTTCTGGCAGACTGGCCACAGTAAGAAAAAGTGGCAGACTGGGTGAGCAATGGGGACGAGTAACTATGACTCTCTTAAGGTAGCCAATGCCTCGTTACTTGCGGTTTGGATTAAGAAATCTCGAATAACCCCTAGGAGGAGAAACGATGACTCTTTTATGATACACAACTAGTGAATTATAGTTTCTGGCAGACAAAAACTACACAAACAGCAGTAAACTGTGTGAGCAACTGGGAGGAAGAAGTATTGCACTATTAAGATAGCCACTTTTTCGTCAAGAGAGGTATTGACTCAGAGAATACCAGTAACCTATGGAAGGAGTAACGATGAATCTCTTAAGATACACAACGAGTGACATATCGCTTCTGGCAGACTGGATACAGTAAGAAAAAGTAGCAGACTGGGTGAGCAATGGGGACGAGTAACTATGACTCTCTTAAGGTAGCCAATGCCTCGTTACTTGCGGTTTGGATTAAGATATCTCGAATAACCCCTAGGAGGAGAAACGATGACTCTTTTATGATACACAACTAGTGAATTATGGTTTCTGGCAGACAAAAACTACACAAAAAGTAGTAAACTGTGTGAGCAACTCGGAGGAAGAAGTATTGCACTATTAAGATAGCCACTTTTTCGTCAAGAGAGGTATTGACTCGGAGAATACCAGTAACCTATGGAAGGAGTAACGATGAATCTCTTAAGATACACAACGAGTGACATATCGCTTCTGGCAGACTGGCCACAGTAAGAAAAAGTGGCAGACTGGGTGAGCAATGGGGACGAGTAACTATGACTCTCTTAAGGTAGCCAATGCCTCGTTACTTGCGGTTTGGATTAAGAAATCTCGAATAACCCCTAGGAGGAGAAACGATGACTCTTTTATGATACACAACTAGTGACATATCGCTTCTGGCAGACTTTCAAGTACACAAAAAGTAGTAAACTGTGTGAGCAACTGGGAGGAAGAAGTATTGCACTATTAAGATAGCCACTTTTTCGTCAAGAGAGGTATTGAATCGGAGAATACCAGTCACCTAAGGAAGGAGTAACGATGAATCTCTTAAGATACACAACGAGTGACATATCGCTTCTTGCAGACTGGCCACAGTAAGAAAAAGTGGCAGACTGGGTGAGCAATGGGGACGAGTAACTATGACTCTCTTAAGGTAGCCAATGCCTCGTTACCTGCGGTTTGGATTAAGAAATCTCGAAAACCCCTAGGAGGAGAAACGATGACTCTTTTATGATACACAACTAGTGAATTATAGTTTCTGGCAGACAAAAACTACACAAACAGCAGTAAACTGTGTGAGCAACTGGGAGGAAGAAGTATTGCACTATTAACATAGCCACTTTTTCGTCAAGAGAGGTATTGACTCAGAGAATACCAGTAAACTATGGAAGGAGTAACGATGAATCTCTTAAGATACACAACGAGTGACATATCGCTTCTGGCAGACTGGCCGCAGTAAGGTAAAGTGGCAGACTGGGAGAGCAATTGGGACGAGTAACTATGACTCTCTTAAGGTAGCCAATGCCTCGTTACTTGCGGTTTGGGTGAAGAAATCTCGAATAACCCCTAGGAGGAGAAACGATGACTGTTTTATGATACACAACTAGTGAATTATAGTTTCTGGCAGACAAAAACTACACAAAAAGCAGTAAACTGTGTGAGCAACTCGGAGGAAGAAGTATTGCACTATTAAGATAGCCACTTTTTCGTCAAGAGGGGTATTGACTCAGAGAATACCAGTAACCTATGGAAGGAGTAACGATGAATCTCTTAAGATACACAACGAGTGACATATCGCTTCTGGCAGACTGGCCGCAGTAAGAAAAAGTGGCAGACTAGGTGAGCAATTGGGACGAGTAACTATGACTCTGTGAAGGTAGCCAATGCCTCGTTACTTGCGGTTTGGATTAAGAAGTCTCGAATAACCCCTAGGAGGAGAAACGATGACTCTTTTATGATACAAAACTAGTGAATTATAGTTTCTGGCACACAAAAACTACTCAAAAAAGTAGTAAACTGTGTGAGCAACTGGGAGGAAGAAGTATTGCACTATTAAGATAGACACTTTTTCGTCAAGAGAGGCATTGAATCGGAGAATACCAGTAACCTAAGGAAGGAGTAACGATGAATCTCTTAAGATACACAACGAGTGACATATCGCTTCTTGCAGACTGGCCACAGTAAGAAAAAGTGGCAGACTGGGTGAGCAATGGGGACGAGTAACTATGACTCTCTTAAGGTAGCCAATGCCTCGTTACTTGCGGTTTGGATTAAGAAATCTCGAAAACCCCTAGGAGGAGAAACGATGACTCTTTTATGATACACAACTAGTGAATTATAGTTTCTGGCAGACAAAAACTACACAAACAGCAGTAAACTGTGTGAGCAACTGGGAGGAAGAAGTATTGCACTATTAAGATAGCCACTTTTTCGTCAAGAGAGGTATTGACTCAGAGAATACCAGTAACCTATGGAAGGAGTAACCATGAATCTCTTAAGATACACAACGAGTGACATATCGCTTCTGGCAGACTGGATACAGTAAGAAAAAGTAGCAGACTGGGTGAGCAATGGGGACGAGTAACTATGACTCTCTTAAGGTAGCCAATGCCTCGTTACTTGCGGTTTGAATTAAGAAATCTCGAATAACCCCTAGGAGGAGAAACGATGACTCTTTTATGATACACAACTATTGAATTATAGTTTCTGGCAGACAAAAACTACACAAAAAGTAGTAAACTGTGTGAGCAACTCGGAGGAAGAAGTATTGCACTATTAAGATAGCCACTTTTTCGTCACGAGAGGTATTGACTCAGAGAATACCAGTAACCTATGGAAGGAGTAACGATGAATCTCTTAAGATACACAACGAGTGACATATCGCTTCTGGCAGACTGGCCACAGTAAGAAAAAGTGGCAGACTGGGTGAGCAATGGGGACGAGTAACTATGACTCTCTTAAGGTAGCCAATGCCTCGTTACTTGCGGTTTGGATTAAGAAATCTCGAATAACCCCTAGGAGGAGAAACGATGACTCTTTTATGATACACAACTAGTGACATATCGCTTCTGGCAGACTGGCAAGTACACAAAAAGTAGTAAACTGTGTGAGCAACTCGGAGGAAGAAGTATTGCACTGTTAAGATAGCCACTTTTTCGTCAAGAGAGGTATTGACTCAGAGAATACCAGTAACCTATGGAAGGAGTAACGATGAATCTGTTAAGATACACAACGAGTGACATATCGCTTCTGGCAGACTGGCCGCAGTAAGAAAATGTGGCAGACTGGGTGAGCAATTGGGACGAGTAACTATGACTCTGTGAAGGTAGCCAATGCCTCGTTACTTGCGGTTTGGATTAAGAAGTCTCGAATAACCCCTAGGAGGAGAAACGATGACTCTTTTATGATACAAAACTAGTGAATTATAGTTTCTGGCAGACAAAAACTACACAAAAAGTAGTAAATTGTGTGAGCAACTCGGAGGATGAAGTATTGCACTATTAAGATAGATACTTTTTCGTCGCGAGAGGTATTGACTCAGAGAATACCAGTAACCTATGGAAGGAGTAACGATGAATCTCTTAAGATACACAACGAGTGACATATCGCTTCTGGCAGACTGGCCGCAGTAAGGAAAAGTGGCAGACTGGGAGAGCAATTGGGACGAGTAACTATGACTCTCTTAAGGTAGCCAATGCCTCGTTACTTGCGGTTTGGATTAAGAAATCTCGAATAACCCCTAGGAGGAGAAACGATGACTCTTTTATGATACACAACTAGTGAATTATAGTTTATGGCAGACAAAAACTACACAAAAAAGTAGTAAACTGTGTGAGCAACTGCGAGGAAGAAGTATTGCACTATTAAGATAGCCACTTTTTCGTCAAGAGAGGTATTGACTCGGAGAATACCAGTAACCTATGGAAGGAGTAACGATGAATCTCTTAAGATACACAACGAGTGACATATCGCTTCTGGCAGACTGGCCACAGTAAGAAAAAGTGGCAGACTGGGTGAGCAATGGGGACGAGTAACTATGACTCTCTTAAGGTAGCCATGCCTCGTTACTTGCGGTTTGGATTAAGAAGTCTATAATAACCCCTAGGAGGAGAAACGATGACTCTTTTATGATACACAACTAGTGAATTATAGTTTATGGCAGACAAAAACTACACAAAAAAGTAGTAAACTGTGTGAGCAACTGGGAGGAAGAAGTATTGCACTATTAAGATAGCCACTTTTTCGTCAAGAGAGGTATTGACTCGGAGAATACCAGTAACCTATGGAAGGAGTAACGATGAATCTCTTAAGATACACAACGAGTGACATATCGCTTCTGGCAGACTGGCCGCAGTAAGGAAAAGTGGCAGACTGGGAGAGCAATTGGGACGAGTAACTATGACTCTCTTAAGGTAGCTAATGCCTCGTTACTTGCGGTTTGGATGAAGAAATCTCGAATAACCCCTAGGAGGAGAAACGATGACTCTTTTATGATACACAACTAGTGAATTATAGTTTCTGGCAGACAAAAACTACACAAAAAGCAGTAAACTGTGTGAGCAACTCGGAGGAAGAAGTATTGCACTATTAAGATAGCCACTTTTTCGTCAAGAGAGGTATTGACTGAGAGAATACCAGTAACCTATGGAAGGAGTAACGATGAATCTCTTAAGATACACAACGAGTGACATATCGCTTCTGGCAGACTGGCCACAGTAAGAAAAAGTGGCAGACTGGGTGAGCAATGGGGACGAGTAACTATGACTGTCTTAAGGTAGCCAATGCGTCGTTACTTGCGGTTTGGATTAAGAAATCTCGAATAACCCCTAGGAGGAGAAACGATGACTCTTTTATGATACACAACTAGTGACATATCGCTTCTGGCAGACTTTTAAGTACACAAAAAGTAGTAAACTGTGTGAGCAACTGGGAGGAAGAAGTATTGCACTATTAAGATAGCCACTTTTTCGTCAAGAGAGGTATTGACTCGGAGAATACCAGTAACCTATGGAAGGAGTAACGATGAATCTCTTAAGATACACAACGAGTGACATATCGCTTCTGGCAGACTGGGCACAGTAAGAAAAAGTGGCAGACTGGGTGAGCAATGGGGACGAGTAACTATGACTCTCTTAAGGTAGCCAATGCCTCGTTACTTGCGGTTTGGATTAAGAAATCTCGAAAACCCCTAGGAGGAGAAACGATGACACTTTTATGATACACAACTAGTGAATTATAGTTTCTGGCTGACAAAAACTACACAAACAGCAGTAAACTGTGTGAGCAACTGGGAGGAAGAAGTATTGCACTATTAAGATAGCCACTTTTTCGTCAAGAGAGGTGTTGACTCAGAGAATACCAGTAACCTATGGAAGGAGTAACGATGAATCTCTTAAGATACACAACGAGTGACATATCGCTTCTGGCAGACTGGATACAGTAAGAAAAAGTAGCAGACTGTGTGAGCAATGGGGACGAGTAACTATGACTCTCTTAAGGTAGCCAATGCCTCGTTACTTGCGGTTTGAATTAAGAAATCTCGAATAACCCCTAGGAGGAGAAACGATGACTCTTTTATGATACACAACTATTGAATTATAGTTTCTGGCAGACAAAAACTACACAAAAAGTAGTAAACTGTGTGAGCAACTCGGAGGAAGAAGTATTGCACTATTAAGATAGCCACTTTTTCGTCACGAGAGGTATTGACTCAGAGAATACCAGTAACCTATGGAAGGAGTAACGATGAATCTCTTAAGATACACAACGAGTGACATATCGCTTCTGGCAGACTGGCCACAGTAAGAAAAAGTGGCAGACTGGGTGAGCAATGGGGACGAGTAACTATGACTCTCTTAAGGTAGCCAATGCCTCGTTACTTGCGGTTTGGATTAAGAAATCTCGAATAACCCCTAGGAGGAGAAACGATGACTCTTTTATGATACACAACTAGTGACATATCGCTTCTGGCAGACTGGCAAGTACACAAAAAGTAGTAAACTGTGTGAGCAACTCGGAGGAAGAAGTATTGCACTGTTAAGATAGCCACTTTTTCGTCAAGAGAGGTATTGACTCAGAGAATACCAGTAACCTATGGAAGGAGTAACGATGAATATGTTAAGATACACAACGAGTGACATATCGCTTCTGGCAGACTGGCCGCAGTAAGAAAAAGTGGCAGACTGGGTGAGCAATTGGGACGAGTAACTATGACTCTGTGAAGGTAGCCAATGCCTCGTTACTTGCGGTTTGGATTAAGAAGTCTCGAATAACCCCTAGGAGGAGAAACGATGACTCTTTTATGATACAAAACTAGTGAATTATAGTTTCTGGCACACAAAAACTACACAAAAAAGTAGTAAACTGTGTGAGCAACTGGGAGGAAGAAGTATTGCACTATTAAGATAGCCACTTTTTCGTCACGACAGGCATTGAATCAGAGAATACCAGTAACCAATGGAAAGAGTAACGATGAATCTCTTAAGATACACAACGAGTGACATATCGCTTCTGGCAGACTGGCCACAGTAAGAAAAAGTGGCAGACTGGGTGAGCAATGGGGACGAGTAACTATGACTCTCTGGAGGTAGCCAATGCCTCGTTACTTGCGGTTTGGATTAAGAAGTCTCGAATAACCCCTAGGAGGAGAAACGATGACTCTTTTATGATACAAAACTAGTGAATTATAGTTTCTGGCAGACAAAAACTACACAAAAAAGTAGTAAACTGTGTGAGCAACTGGGAGGAAGAAGTATTGCACTACTAAGATAGCCACTTTTTCGTCACGAGAGGCATTGAATCAGAGAATACCAGTAACCTATGGAAGGAGTAACGATGAATCTCTTAAGATACACAACGAGTGACATATCGCTTCTGGCAGACTGGCCACAGTAAGAAAAAGTGGCAGACTGGGTGAGCAATGGGGACGAGTAACTATGACTCTCTTAAGGTAGCCAATGCCTCGTTACTTGCGGTTTGGATTAAGAAATCTCGAATAACCCCAGGAGGAGAAACGATGACTCTTTTATGATACACAACTAGTGAATTATAGTTTCTGGCAGACAAAAACTACACAAAAAGTAGTAAATTGTGTGAGCAACTCGGAGGATGAAGTATTGCACTATTAAGATAGATACTTTTTCGTCGCGAGAGGTATTGACTCAGAGAATACCAGTAACCTATGGAAGGAGTAACGATGAATCTCTTAAGATACACAACGAGTGACATATCGCTTCTGGCAGACTGGCCGCAGTAAGGAAAAGTGGCAGACTGGGAGAGCAATTGGGACGAGTAACTATGACTCTCTTAAGGTAGCCAATGCCTCGTTACTTGCGGTTTGGATTAAGAAATCTCGAATAACCCCTAGGAGGAGAAACGATGACTCTTTTATGATACACAACTAGTGAATTATAGTTTATGGCAGACAAGAACTACACAAAAAAGTAGTAAACTGTGTGAGCAACTGGGAGGAAGAAGTATTGCACTATTAAGATAGCCACTTTTTCGTCAAGAGAGGTATTGACTCGGAGAATACCAGTAACCTATGGAAGGAGTAACGATGAATCTCTTAAGATACACAACGAGTGACATATCGCTTCTGGCAGACTGGCCGCAGTAAGGAAAAGTGGCAGACTGGGAGAGCAATTGGGACGAGTAACTATGACTCTCTTAAGGTAGCCAATGCCTCGTTACTTGCGGTTTGGATGAAGAAATCTCGAATAACCCCTAGGAGGAGAAACGATGACTCTTTTATGATACACAACTAGTGAATTATAGTTTCTGGCAGACAAAAACTACACAAAAAGCAGTAAACTGTGTGAGCAACTCGGAGGAAGAAGTATTGCACTATTAAGATAGCCACTTTTTCGTCAAGAGAGGTATTGACTGAGAGAATACCAGTAACCTATGGAAGGAGTAACGATGAATCTCTTAAGATACACAACGAGTGACATATCGCTTCTGGCAGACTGGCCGCTGTAAGAAAAAGTGGCAGACTGGGTGAGCAATTGGGACGAGTAACTATGACTCTGTGAAGGTAGCCAATGCCTCGTTACTTGCGGTTTGGATTAAGAAGTCTCGAATAACCCCTAGGAGGAGAAACGATGACTCTTTTATGATACAAAACTAGTGAATTATAGTTTCTGGCACACAAAAACTACACAAAAAAGTAGTAAACTGTGTGAGCAACTGGGAGGAAGAAGTATTGCACTATTAAGATAGCCACTTTTTCGTCACGACAGGCATTGAATCAGAGAATACCAGTAACCAATGGAAAGAGTAACGATGAATCTCTTAAGATACACAACGAGTGACATATCGCTTCTGGCAGACTGGCCACAGTAAGAAAAAGTGGCAGACTGGGTGAGCAATGGGGACGAGTAACTATGACTCTCTGGAGGTAGCCAATGCCTCGTTACTTGCGGTTTGGATTAAGAAGTCTCGAATAACCCCTAGGAGGAGAAACGATGACTCTTTTATGATACAAAACTAGTGAATTATAGTTTCTGGCAGACAAAAACTACACAAAAAAGTAGTAAACTGTGTGAGCAACTGGGAGGAAGAAGTATTGCACTACTAAGATAGCCACTTTTTCGTCACGAGAGGCATTGAATCAGAGAATACCAGTAACCTATGGAAGGAGTAACGATGAATCTCTTAAGATACACAACGAGTGACATATCGCTTCTGGCAGACTGGCCACAGTAAGAAAAAGTGGCAGACTGGGTGAGCAATGGGGACGAGTAACTATGACTCTCTTAAGGTAGCCAATGCCTCGTTACTTGCGGTTTGGATTAAGAAATCTCGAATAACCCCAGGAGGAGAAACGATGACTCTTTTATGATACACAACTAGTGAATTATAGTTTCTGGCAGACAAAAACTACACAAAAAGTAGTAAATTGTGTGAGCAACTCGGAGGATGAAGTATTGCACTATTAAGATAGATACTTTTTCGTCGCGAGAGGTATTGACTCAGAGAATACCAGTAACCTATGGAAGGAGTAACGATGAATCTCTTAAGATACACAACGAGTGACATATCGCTTCTGGCAGACTGGCCGCAGTAAGGAAAAGTGGCAGACTGGGAGAGCAATTGGGACGAGTAACTATGACTCTCTTAAGGTAGCCAATGCCTCGTTACTTGCGGTTTGGATTAAGAAATCTCGAATAACCCCTAGGAGGAGAAACGATGACTCTTTTATGATACACAACTAGTGAATTATAGTTTATGGCAGACAAAAACTACACAAAAAAGTAGTAAACTGTGTGAGCAACTGGGAGGAAGAAGTATTGCACTATTAAGATAGCCACTTTTTCGTCAAGAGAGGTATTGACTCGGAGAATACCAGTAACCTATGGAAGGAGTAACGATGAATCTCTTAAGATACACAACGAGTGACATATCGCTTCTGGCAGACTGGCCGCAGTAAGGAAAAGTGGCAGACTGGGAGAGCAATTGGGACGAGTAACTATGACTCTCTTAAGGTAGCCAAAGCCTCGTTACTTGCGGTTTGGATGAAGAAATCTCGAATAACCCCTAGGAGGAGAAACGATGACTCTTTTATGATACACAACTAGTGAATTATAGTTTCTGGCAGACAAAAACTACACAAAAAGCAGTAAACTGTGTGAGCAACTCGGAGGAAGAAGTATTGCACTATTAAGATAGCCACTTTTTCGTCAAGAGAGGTATTGACTGAGAGAATACCAGTAACCTATGGAAGGAGTAACGATGAATCTCTTAAGATACACAACGAGTGACATATCGCTTCTGGCAGACTGGCCACAGTAAGAAAAAGTGGCAGACTGGGTGAGCAATGGGGACGAGTAACTATGACTGTCTTAAGGTAGCCAATGCCTCGTTACTTGCGGTTTGGATTAAGAAATCTCGAATAACCCCTAGGAGGAGAAACGCTGACTCTATTATGATACACAACTAGTGACATATCGCTTCTGGCAGACTGGGCACAGTAAGAAAAAGTGGCAGACTGGGTGAGCAATGGGGACGAGTAACTATGACTCTCTTAAGGTAGCCAATGCCTCGTTACTTGCGGTTTGGATTAAGAAATCTCGAAAACCCCTAGGAGGAGAAACGATGACTCTTTTATGATACACAACTAGTGAATTATAGTTTCTGGCTGACAAAAACTACACAAACAGCAGTAAACTGTGTGAGCAACTGGGAGGAAGAAGTATTGCACTATTAAGATAGCCACTTTTTCGTCAAGAGAGGTATTGACTCAGAGAATACCAGTAACCTATGGAAGGAGTAACGATGAATCTCTTAAGATACACAACGAGTAACATATCGCTTCTGGCAGACTGGATACAGTAAGAAAAAGTAGCAGACTGGGTGAGCAATGGGGACGAGTAACTATGACTCTCTTAAGGTAGCCAATGCCTCGTTACTTGCGGTTTGGCTTAAGAAATCTCGAATTACCCCTAGGAGGAGAGACGATGACTCTTTTATGATACACTAGTGACATATCGCTTCTGACAGACTGGCAAGTACACAAAAAGTAGTAAACTGTGTGAGCAACTCGGAGGAAGAAGTATTGCACTATTAAGATAGCCATTTTTCGTCACGAGAGGTATTGACTCAGAGAATACCAGTAACCTATGGAAGGAGTAACGATGAATCTCTTAAGATACACAACGAGTGACATATCGCTTCTGGCAGACTGGCCACAGTAAGAAAAAGTGGCAGACTGGGTGAGCAATGGGGACGAGTAACTATGACTCTCTTAAGGTAGCCAATGCCTCGTTACTTGCAGTTTGGATTAAGAAATCTGGAATAACCCGTAGGAGGAGAAACGATGACACTTTTATGATACACAACTAGTGACATATCGCTTCTGGCAGACTTTCAAGTACACAAAAAGTAGTAAACTGTGTGAGCAACTGGGAGGAAGAAGTATTGCACTATTAAGATAGCCACTTTTTCGTCAAGAGAGGTATTGACTCGGAGAATACCAGTAACCTATGGAAGGAGTAACGATGAATCTCTTAAGATACACAACGAGTGACATATCGCTTCTGGCAGACTGGGCACAGTAAGAAAAAATGGCAGACTGGGTGAGTAATGGGGACGAGTAACTATGACTCTCTTAAGGTAGCCAATGCCTCGTTACTTGCGGTTTGGATTAAGAAATCTCGAATAACCCCTAGGAGGAGAAACGATGACTCTTTTATGATACACAACTAGTGACATATCGCTTCTGGCAGACTGGCCGCAGTAAGAAAAAGTGGCAGACTGGGTGAGCAATTGGGACGAGTAACTATGACTCTGTGAAGGTAGCCAATGCCTCGTTACTTGCGGTTTGGATTAAGAAGTCTCGAATAACCCCTAGGAGGAGAAACGATGACTCTTTTATGATACAAAACTAGTGAATTATAGTTTATGGCAGACAAAAACTGCACAAAAAAGTAGTAAACTGTGTGAGCAACTGGGAGGAAGAAGTATTGCACTATTAAGATAGCCACTTTTTCGTCAAGAGAGGTATTGACTCGGAGAATACCAGTAACCTATGGAAGGAGTAACGATGAATCTCTTAAGATACACAACGAGTGACATATCGCTTCTGGCAGACTGGCCGCAGTAAGGAAAAGTGGCAGACTGGGAGAGCAATTGGGACGAGTAACTATGACTCTCTTAAGGTAGCCAATGCCTCGTTACTTGCGGTTTGGATGAAGAAATCTCGAATAACCCCTAGGAGGAGAAACGATGACTCTTTTATGATACACAACTAGTGAATTATAGTTTCTGGCAGACAAAAACTACACAAAAAGCAGTAAACTGTGTGAGCAACTCGGAGGAAGAAGTATTGCACTATTAAGATAGCCACTTTTTCGTCAAGAAAGGTATTGACTCAGAGAATACCAGTAACCTATGGAAGGAGTAACGATGAATCTCTTAAGATACACAACGAGTGACATATCGCTTCTGGCAGACTGGATACAGTAAGAAAAAGTAGCAGACTGGGTGAGCAATGGGGACGAGTAACTATGACTCTCTTAAGGTAGCCAATGCCTCGTTACTTGCGGTTTGGATTAAGAAATCTCGAATAACCCCTAGGAGGAGAAACGATGACTCTTTTATGATACACAACTAGTGACATATCGCTTCTGGCAGACCTTTAAGTACACAAAAAGTAGTAAACTGTGTGAGCAACTGGGAGGAAGAAGTATTGCACTATTACGATAGCCACTTTTTCGTCAAGAGAGGTATTGACTCGGAGAATACCAGTAACCTATGGAAGGAGTAACGATGAATCTCTTAAGATACACAACGAGTGACATATCGCTTCTGGCAGACTGGCCACAGTAAGAAAAAGTGGCAGACTGGGTGAGCAATGGGGACGAGTAACTATGACTCTCTTAAGGTAGCCAATGCCTCGTTACTTGCAGTTTGGATTAAGAAATCTGGAATAACCCGTAGGAGGAGAAACGATGACACTTTTATGATACACAACTAGTGACATATCGCTTCTGGCAGACTTTCAAGTACACAAAAAGTAGTAAACTGTGTGAGCAACTGGGAGGAAGAAGTATTGCACTATTAAGATAGCCACTTTTTCGTCAAGAGAGGTATTGACTCGGAGAATACCAGTAACCTATGGAAGGAGTAACGATGAATCTCTTAAGATACACAACGAGTGACATATCGCTTCTGGCAGACTGGGCACAGTAAGAAAAAGTGGCAGACTGGGTGAGTAATGGGGACGAGTAACTATGACTCTCTTAAGGTAGCCAATGCCTCGTTACTTGCGGTTTGGATTAAGAAATCTCGAATAACCCCTAGGAGGAGAAACGATGACTCTTTTATGATACACAACTAGTGACATATCGCTTCTGGCAGACTGGCCGCAGTAAGAAAAAGTGGCAGACTGGGTGAGCAATTGGGACGAGTAACTATGACTCTGTGAAGGTAGCCAATGCCTCGTTACTTGCGGTTTGGATTAAGAAGTCTCGAATAACCCCTAGGAGGAGAAACGATGACTCTTTTATGATACAAAACTAGTGAATTATAGTTTATGGCAGACAAAAACTGCACAAAAAAGTAGTAAACTGTGTGAGCAACTGGGAGGAAGAAGTATTGCACTATTAAGATAGCCACTTTTTCGTCAAGAGAGGTATTGACTCGGAGAATACCAGTAACCTATGGAAGGAGTAACGATGAATCTCTTAAGATACACAACGAGTGACATATCGCTTCTGGCAGACTGGCCGCAGTAAGGAAAAGTGGCAGACTGGGAGAGCAATTGGGACGAGTAACTATGACTCTCTTAAGGTAGCCAATGCCTCGTTACTTGCGGTTTGGATGAAGAAATCTCGAATAACCCCTAGGAGGAGAAACGATGACTCTTTTATGATACACAACTAGTGAATTATAGTTTCTGGCAGACAAAAACTACACAAAAAGCAGTAAACTGTGTGAGCAACTCGGAGGAAGAAGTATTGCACTATTAAGATAGCCACTTTTTCGTCAAGAAAGGTATTGACTCAGAGAATACCAGTAACCTATGGAAGGAGTATTGATGAATCTCTTAAGATACACAACGAGTGACATATCGCTTCTGGCAGACTGGATACAGTAAGAAAAAGTAGCAGACTGGGTGAGCAATGGGGACGAGTAACTATGACTCTCTTAAGGTAGCCAATGCCTCGTTACTTGCGGTTTGGATTAAGAAATCTCGAATAACCCCTAGGAGGAGAAACGATGACTCTTTTATGATACACAACTAGTGACATATCGCTTCTGGCAGACCTTTAAGTACACAAAAAGTAGTAAACTGTGTGAGCAACTGGGAGGAAGAAGTATTGCACTATTACGATAGCCACTTTTTCGTCAAGAGAGGTATTGACTCGGAGAATACCAGTAACCTATGGAAGGAGTAACGATGAATCTCTTAAGATACACAACGAGTGACATATCGCTTCTGGCAGACTGGGCACAGTAAGAAAAAGTGGCAGACTGGGTGAGCAATGGGGACGAGTAACTATGACTCTCTTAATGTAGCCAATGCCTCGTTACTTGCGGTTTGGATTAAGAAATCTCGAAAACCCCTAGGAGGAGAAACGATGACTCTTTTATGATACACAACTAGTGAATTATAGTTTCTGGCAGACAAAAACTACACAAACAGCAGTAAACTGTGTGAGCAACTGGGAGGAAGAAGTATTGCACTATTAAGATAGCCACTTTTTCGTCAACAGAGGTATTGACTCAGAGAATACCAGTAACCTATGGAAGGAGTAACGATGAATCTCTTAAGATACACAACGAGTGACATATCGCTTCTGGCAGACTGGATACAGTAAGAAAAAGTAGCAGACTGGGTGAGCAATGGGGACGAGTAACTATGACTCTCTTAAGGTAGCCAATGCCTCGTTACTTGCGGTTTGGATTAAGAAATCTCGAATAACCCCTAGGAGGAGAAACGATGACTCTTTTATGATACACAACTATTGAATTATAGTTTCTGGCAGACAAAAACTACACAAAAAGTAGTAAACTGTGTGAGCAACTCGGAGGAAGAAGTATTGCACTATTAAGATAGCCACTTTTTCGTCAAGAGAGGTATTGACTCAGAGAATACCAGTAACCTATGGAAGGAGTAACGATGAATCTCTTAAGATACACAACGAGTGACATATCGCTTCTGGCAGACTGGCCGCAGTAAGAAAAAGTGGCAGACTGGGTGAGCAATTGGGACGAGTAACTATGACTCTCTTAAGGTAGCCAATGCCTCGTTACTTGCGGTTTGGATTAAGAAGTCTCGAATAACCCCTAGGAGGAGAAACGATGACTCTTTTATGATACAAAACTAGTGAATTATAGTTTATGGCAGACAAAAACTACACAAAAAAGTAGTAAACTGTGTGAGCAACTGGGAGGAAGAAGTATTGCACTATTAAGATAGCCACTTTTTCGTCAAGAGAGGTATTGACTCGGAGAATACCAGTAACCTATGGAAGGAGTAACGATGAATCTCTTAAGATACACAACGAGTGACATATCGCTTCTGGCAGACTGGCCGCAGTAAGGAAAAGTGGCAGACTGGGAGAGCAATTGGGACGAGTAACTATGACTCTCTTAAGGTAGCCAATGCCTCGTTACTTGCGGTTTGGATGAAGAAATCTCGAATAACCCCTAGGAGGAGAAACGATGACTCTTTTATGATACACAACTAGTGAATTATAGTTTCTGGCAGACAAAAACTACACAAAAAGCAGTAAACTGTGTGAGCAACTCGGAGGAAGAAGTATTGCACTATTAAGATAGCCACTTTTTCGTCAAGAAAGGTATTGACTCAGAGAATACCAGTAACCTATGGAAGGAGTAACGATGAATCTCTTAAGATACACAACGAGTGACATATCGCTTCTGGCAGACTGGATACAGTAAGAAAAAGTAGCAGACTGGGTGAGCAATGGGGACGAGTAACTATGACTCTCTTAAGGTAGCCAATGCCTCGTTACTTGCGGTTTGGATTAAGAAATCTCGAATAACCCCTAGGAGGAGAAACGATGCCTCTTTTATGATACACAACTAGTGACATATCGCTTCTGGCAGACTTTTAAGTACACAAAAAGTAGTAAACTGTGTGAGCAACTGGGAGGAAGAAGTATTGCACTATTACGATAGCCACTTTTTCGTCAAGAGAGGTATTGACTCGGAGAATACCAGTAACCTATGGAAGGAGTAACGATGAATCTCTTAAGATACACAACGAGTGACATATCGCTTCTGGCAGACTGGGCACAGTAAGAAAAAGTGGCAGACTGGGTGAGCAATGGGGACGAGTAACTATGACTCTCTTAATGTAGCCAATGCCTCGTTACTTGCGGTTTGGATTAAGAAATCTCGAAAACCCCTAGGAGGAGAAACGATGACTCTTTTATGATACACAACTAGTGAATTATAGTTTCTGGCAGCCAAAAACTACACAAACAGCAGTAAACTGTGTGAGCAACTGGGAGGAAGAAGTATTGCACTATTAAGATAGCCACTTTTTCGTCAACAGAGGTATTGACTCAGAGAATACCAGTAACCTATGGAAGGAGTAACGATGAATCTCTCAAGATACACAACGAGTGACATATCCCTTCTGGCAGACTGGATACAGTAAGAAAAAGTAGCAGACTGGGTGAGCAATGGGGACGAGTAACTATGACTCTCTTAAGGTAGCCAATGCCTCGTTACTTGCGGTTTGGCTTAAGAAATCTCGAATAACCCCTAGGAGGAGAAACGATGACTCTTTTATGATACACTAGTGACATATCGCTTCTGACAGACTGGCAAGTACACAAAAAGTAGTAAACTGTGTGAGCAACTCGGAGGAAGAAGTATTGCACTATTAAGATAGCCACTTTTTCGTCACAAGAGGTATTGATTTAGAGAATACCAGTAACCTATGGAAGGAGTAACGATGAATCTCTTAAGATACACAACGAGTGACATATCGCTTCTGGCAGACTGGCCGCAGTAAGGTAAAGTGGCAGACTGGGAGAGCAATTGGGACGAGTAACTATGATTCTCTTAAGGTAGCCAATGCCTCGTTACTTGCGGTTTGGATGAAGAAATCTCGAATAACCCCTAGGAGGAGAAACGATGACTCTTTTATGATACACAACTAGTGAATTATAGTTTCTGGCAGACAAAAACTACACAAAAAGCAGTAAACTGTGTGAGCAACTCGGAGGAAGAAGTATTGCACTATTAAGATAGCCACTTTTTCGTCAAGAAAGGTATTGACTCAGAGAATACCAGTAACCTATGGAAGGAGTAACGATGAATCTCTTAAGATACACAACGAGTGACATATCGCTTCTGGCAGACTGGGCACAGTAAGAAAAAGTGGCAGACTGGGTGAGCAATGGGGACGAGTAACTATGACTCTCTTAATGTAGCCAATGCCTCGTTACTTGCGGTTTGGATTAAGAAATCTCGAAAACCCCTAGGAGGAGAAACGATGACTCTTTTATGATACACAACTAGTGAATTATAGTTTCTGGCAGCCAAAAACTACACAAACAGCAGTAAACTGTGTGAGCAACTGGGAGGAAGAAGTATTGCACTATTAAGATAGCCACTTTTTCGTCAACAGAGGTATTGACTCAGAGAATACCAGTAACCTATGGAAGGAGTAACGATGAATCTCTTAAGATACACAACGAGTGACATATCGCTTCTGGCAGACTGGATACAGTAAGAAAAAGTAGCAGACTGGGTGAGCAATGGGGACGAGTAACTATGACTCTCTTAAGGTAGCCAATGCCTCGTTACTTGCGGTTTGGATTAAGAAATCTCGAATAACCCCTAGGAGGAGAAACGATGACTCTTTTATGATACACAACTATTGAATTATAGTTTCTGGCAGACAAAAACTACACAAAAAGTAGTAAACTGTGTGAGCAACTCGGAGGAAGAAGTATTGCACTATTAAGATAGCCACTTTTTCGTCAAGAGAGGTATTGACTCAGAGAATACCAGTAACCTATGGAAGGAGTAACGATGAATCTCTTAAGATACACAACGAGTGACATATCGCTTCTGGCAGACTGGCCGCAGTAAGAAAAAGTGGCAGACTGGGTGAGCAATTGGGACGAGTAACTATGACTCTGTGAAGGTAGCCAATGCCTCGTTACTTGCGGTTTGGATTAAGAAGTCTCGAATAACCCCTAGGAGGAGAAACGATGACTCTTTTATGATACAAAACTAGTGAATTATAGTTTATGGCAGACAAAAACTACACAAAAAAGTAGTAAACTGTGTGAGCAACTGGGAGGAAGAAGTATTGCACTATTAAGTTAGCCATTTTTTCGTCAAGAGAGGTATTGACTCGGAGAATACCAGTAACCTATGGAAGGAGTAACGATGAATCTCTTAAGATACACAACGAGTGACATATCGCTTCTGGCAGACTGGGCACAGTATGAAAAAGTGGCAGACTGGGTGAGCAATGGGGACGAGTAACTATGACTCTCTTAAGGTAGCCAATGCCTCGTTACTTGCGGTTTGGATTAAGAAATCTCGAATAACCCCTAGGAGGAGAAACGATGACTCTTTTATGATACACAACTAGTGACATATCGCTTCTGGCAGACTTTCAAGTACACAAAAAGTAGTAAACTGTGTGAGCAACTGGGAGGAAGAAGTATTGCACTATTAAGATAGCCACTTTTTCGTCAAGAGAGGTATTGAATCGGAGAATACCAGTCACCTAAGGAAGGAGTAACGATGAATCTCTTAAGATACACAACGAGTGACATATCGCTTCTGGCAGACTGGCCGCAGTAAGGTAAAGTGGCAGACTGGGAGAGCAATTGGGACGAGTAACTATGATTCTCTTAAGGTAGCCAATGCCTCGTTACTTGCGGTTTGGATGAAGAAATCTCGAAAACCCCTAGGAGGAGAAACGATGACTCTTTTATGATACACAACTAGTGAATTATAGTTTCTGGCAGCCAAAAACTACACAAACAGCAGTAAACTGTGTGAGCAACTGGGAGGAAGAAGTATTGCACTATTAAGATAGCCACTTTTTCGTCAACAGAGGTATTGACTCAGAGAATACCAGTAACCTATGGAAGGAGTAACGATGAATCTCTTAAGATACACAACGAGTGACATATCGCTTCTGGCAGACTGGCCGCAGTAAGAAAAAGTGGCAGACTGGGTGAGCAATGGGGCGAGTAACTATGACTCTCTTAAGGTAGCCAATGCCTCGTTACTTGCGGTTTAGATTAAGAAATCTCGAATAATCGCTAGGAGATGAAACGATAACTCCTTTATGTTACACAACTAGTGACATATCGCTTCTGGCAGACTGGCAAGTACACAAAAAGTAGTTAACTGTGTGAGCAACTGGGAGGAAGAAGTATGGCACTATTAAGAAAGCCAATGATTCGTCACGAGTAGTATTGAATCAGAGAATACCAGTAACCTATGGAAGGAGTAACGATGAACCTCTTAAGATACACAACGAGTGACATATCGCTTCTGGCAGACTGGCCGCAGTAAGGAAAAGTGGCAGACTGGGAGAGCAATTGGGACGAGTAACTATGACTCTCTTAAGGTAGCCAATGCCTCGTTACTTGCGGTTTGGATGAAGAAATCTCGAATAAACCCTAGGAGGAGAAACGATGACTCTTTTATGATACACAACTAGTGAATTATAGTTTCTGGCAGACAAAAACTACACAAAAAGCAGTAAACTGTGTGAGCAACTCGGAGGAAGAACTATTGCACTATTAAGATAGCCACTTTTTCGTCAAGAGAGGTATTGACTCAGAGAATACCAGTAACCTATGGAAGGAGTAACGATGAATCTCTTAAGATACACAACGAGTGACATATCGCTTCTGGCAGACTGGCCACAGTAAGAAAAAGTGGCAGACTGGGTGAGCAATGGGGACGAGTAACTATGACTCTCTTAAGGTAGCCAATGCCTCGTTACTTGCGGTTTTTATTAAGAAATCTCGAATAACCCCTAGGAAGAGAAACGATGACTCTTTTATGATACACAACTAGTGACATATCGCTTCTGGCAGACTTTCAATTACACAAAAAGTAGTAAACTGTGTGAGCAACTGGGAGGAAGAAGTATTGCACTATTAAGTTAGCCATTTTTTCGTCAAGAGAGGTATTGACTCGGAGAATACCAGTAACCTATGGAAGGAGTAACGATGAATCTCTTAAGATACACAACGAGTGACATATCGCTTCTGGCAGACTGGGCACAGTATGAAAAAGTGGCAGACTGGGTGAGCAATGGGGACGAGTAACTATGACTCTCTTAAGGTAGCCAATGCCTCGTTACTTGCGGTTTGGATTAAGAAATCTCGAATAACCCCTAGGAGGAGAAACGATGACTCTTTTATGATACACAACTAGTGACATATCGCTTCTGGCAGACTTTCAAGTACACAAAAAGTAGTAAACTGTGTGAGCAACTGGGAGGAAGAAGTATTGCACTATTAAGATAGCCACTTTTTCGTCAAGAGAGGTATTGAATCGGAGAATACCAGTCACCTAAGGAAGGAGTAACGATGAATCTCTTAAGATACACAACGAGTGACATATCGCTTCTGGCAGACTGGCCGCAGTAAGGTAAAGTGGCAGACTGGGAGAGCAATTGGGACGAGTAACTATGATTCTCTTAAGGTAGCCAATGCCTCGTTACTTGCGGTTTGGATGAAGAAATCTCGAAAACCCCTAGGAGGAGAAACGATGACTCTTTTATGATACACAACTAGTGAATTATAGTTTCTGGCAGACAAAAACTACACAAACAGCAGTAAACTGTGTGAGCAACTGGGAGGAAGAAGTATTGCACTATTAAGATAGCCACTTTTTCGTCACGAGAGGTATTGACTCAGAGAATACCAGTGACCTATGGAAGGAGTAACGATGAATCTCTTAAGATACACAACGAGTGACATATCGCTTCTGGCAGACTGGCCGCAGTAAGGTAAAGTGGCAGACTGGGAGAGCAATTGGGACGAGTAACTATGATTCTCTTAAGGTAGCCAATGCCTCGTTACTTGCGGTTTGGATGAAGAAATCTCGAATAACCCCTAGGAGGAGAAACGATGACTCTTTTATGATACACAACTAGTGAATTATAGTTTCTGGCAGACAAAAACTACACAAAAAGCAGTAAACTGTGTGAGCAACTCGGAGGAAGAAGTATTGCACTAAAAAGATAGCCACTTTTTCGTCAAGAGAGGTATTGACTCAGAGAATACCAGTAACCTATGGAAGGAGTAACGATGAATCTCTTAAGATACACAACGAGTGACATATCGCTTCTGGCAGACTGGCCACAGTAAGAAAAAGTGGCAGACTGGGTGAGCAATGGGGACGAGTAACTATGACTCTCTTAAGGTAGCCAATGCCTCGTTACTTGCGGTTTGGATTAAGAAATCTCGAATAACCCCTAGGAGGAGAAACGATGACTCTTTTATGATACACAACTAGTGACATATCGCTTCTGGCAGACTTTCAAGTACACAAAAAGTAGTAAACTGTGTGAGCAACTGGGAGGAAAAAGTATTGCACTATTAAGATAGCCATTTTTTCGTCAAGAGAGGTATTGACTCGGAGAATACCAGTAACCTATGGAAGGAGTAACGATGAATCTCATAAGATACACAACGAGTGACATATCGCTTCTGGCAGACTGGCCACAGTAAGAAAAAGTGGCAGACTGGGTGAGCAATGGGGACGAGTAACTATGACTCTCTTAAGGTAGCCAATGTCTCGTTACTTGCGGTTTTTATTAAGAAATCTCGAATAACCCCTAGGAAGAGAAACGATGACTCTTTTATGATACACAACTAGTGACATATCGCTTCTGGCAGACTTTCAAGTACACAAAAAGTAGTAAACTGTGTGAGCAACTGGGAGGAAGAAGTATTGCACTATTAAGATAGCCATTTTTTCGTCAAGAGAGGTATTGACTCGGAGAATACCAGTAACCTATGGAAGGAGTAACGATGAATCTCTTAAGATACACAACGAGTGACATATCGCTTCTGGCAGACTAGGCACAGTATGAAAAAGTGGCAGACTGGGTGAGCAATGGGGACGAGTAACTATGACTCTCTTAAGGTAGCCAATGCCTCGTTACTTGTGGTTTGGATTAAGAAATCTTGAATGACCCCTAGGAGGAGAAACGATGACTCTTTTATGATACAAAACTAGTGAATTATAGTTTCTGGCAGACAAAAACTACACAAACAGCAGTAAACTGTGTGAGCAACTGGGAGGAAGAAGTATTGCACTATTAAGATAGCCACTTTTTCGTCAAGAGAGGTATTGACTCAGAGAATACCAGTAACCTATGGAAGGAGTAACGATGAATCTCTTAAGATACACAACGAGTGACATATCGCTTCTGGCAGACTGGATACAGTAAGAAAAAGTAGCAGACTGGGTGAGCAATGGGGACGAGTAACTATGACTCTCTTAAGGTAGCCAATGCCTCGTTACTTGCGGTTTGGATTAAGAAATCTCGAATAACCCCTAGGAGGAGAAACGATGACTCTTTTATGATACACTAGTGACATATCGCTTCTGACAAACTGGCAAGTACACAAAAAGTAGTAAACTGTGTGAGCAACTCGGAGGAAGAAGTATTGCACTATTAAGATAGCCACTTTTTCGTCACGAGAGGTATTGACTCAGAGAATACCAGTGACCTATGGAAGGAGTAACGATGAATCTCTTAAGATACACAACGAGTGACATATCGCTTCTGGCAGACTGGCCGCAGTAAGGTAAAGTGGCAGACTGGGAGAGCAATTGGGACGAGTAACTATGATTCTCTTAAGGTAGCCAATGCCTCGTTACTTGCGGTTTGGATGAAGAAATCTCGAATAACCCCTAGGAGGAGAAACGATGACTCTTTTATGATACACAACTAGTGAATTATAGTTTCTGGCAGACAAAAACTACACAAAAAGCAGTAAACTGTGTGAGCAACTCGGAGGAAGAAGTATTGCACTATTAAGATAGCCACTTTTTCGTCAAGAGAGGTATTGACTCAGAGATTACCAGTAACCTATGGAAGGAGTAACGATGAATCTCTTAAGATACACAACGAGTGACATATCGCTTCTGGCAGACTGGCCGCAGTAAGAAAAAGTGGCAGACTGGGTGAGCAATGGGGCGAGTAACTATGACTCTCTTAAGGTAGCCAATGCCTCGTAACTTGCGGTTTAGATTAAGAAATCTCGAATAATCGCTAGGAGATGAAACGATAACTCCTTTATGTTACACAACTAGTGACATATCGCCTCTAGCAGACTGGCAAGTACACAAAAAGTAGTTAACTGTGTGAGCAACTGGGAGGAAGAAGTATGGCACTATTAAGAAAGCCAATTATTCGTCACGAGTAGTATTGAATCAGAGAATACCAGTAACCTATGGAAGGAGCAACGATGAACCTCTTAAGATACACAACGAGTGACATATCGCTTCTGGCAGACTGGCCGCAGTAAGAAAAAGTGGCAGACTGGGTGAGCAATTGGGACGAGTATCTATGACTCTCTTAAGGTAGCCAATGCCCGTTACTTGCGGTTTGGATTAAGAAATCTCTAAAAGCCCTAGGAGGAGAAACGATGACTCTTTTATGATACACAACTAGTGAATTATAGTTTCTGGCAGACAAAAACTACACAAAAAGTAGTAAACTGTGTGAGCAACACGGAGGATGAAGTATTGCACTATTAAGATAGATACTTTTTCGTCACGAGAGGTATTGACTCAGAGAATACCAGTAACCTATGGAAGGAGTAACGATGAATCTCTTAAGATACACAACGAGTGACATATCGCTTCTGGCAGACTGGCCGCAGTAAGGAAAAGTGGCAGACTGGGAGAGCAATTGGGACGAGTAACTATGACTCTCTTAAGGTAGCCAATGCCTCGTTACTTGCGGTTTGGATGAAGAAATCTCGAATAAACCCTAGGAGGAGAAACGATGACTCTTTTATGATACACAACTAGTGAATTATAGTTTCTGGCAGACAAAAACTACACAAAAAGCAGTAAACTGTGTGAGCAACTCGGAGGAAGAAGTATTGCACTATTAAGATAGCCACTTTTTCGTCAAGAGAGTTATTGACTCAGAGAATACCAGTAACCTATGGAAGGAGTAACGATGAATCTCTTAAGATACACAACGAGTGACATATCGCTTCTGGCAGACTGGCCACAGTAAGAAAAAGTGGCAGACTGGGTGAGCAATGGGGACGAGTAACTATGACTCTCTTAAGGTAGCCAATGCCTCGTTACTTGCGGTTTGGATTAAGAAATCTCGAATAACCCCTAGGAGGAGAAACGATGACTCTTTTATGATACACAACTAGTGACATATCGCTTCTGGCAGACTTTCAAGTACACAAAAAGTAGTAAACTGTGTGAGCAACTGGGAGGAAGAAGTATTGCACTATTAAGATAGCCACTTTTTCGTCAAGAGAGGTATTGACTCGGAGAATACCAGTAACCTATGGAAGGAGTAACGATGAATCTCTTAAGATACACAACGAGTGACATATCGCTTCTGGCAGACTGGGCACAGTAAGAAAAAGTGGCAGACTGGGTGAGCAATGGGGACGAGTAACTATGACTCTCTTAAGGTAGCCAATGCCTCGTTACCTGCGGTTTGGATTAAGAAATCTCGAAAACCCCTAGGAGGAGAAACGATGACTCTTTTATGATACACAACTAGTGAATTATAGTTTCTGGCAGACAAAAACTACACAAACAGCAGTAAACTGTGTGAGCAACTGGGAGGAAGAAGTATTGCACTATTAAGATAGCCACTTTTTCGTCAAGAGAGGTATTGACTCAGAGAATACCAGTAACCTATGGAAGGAGTAACGATGAATCTCTCAAGATACACAACGAGTGACATATCGCTTCTGGCAGACTGGATACAGTAAGAAAAAGTAGCAGACTGTGTGAGCAATGGGGACGAGTAACTATGACTCTCTTAAGGTAGCCAATGCCTCGTTACTTGCGGTTTGGCTTAAGAAATCTCGAATAACCCCTAGGAGGAGAAACGATGACTCTTTTATGATACACTAGTGACATATCGCTTCTGACAGACTGGCAAGTACACAAAAAGTAGTAAACTGTGTGAGCAACTCGGAGGACGAAGTATTGCACTATTAAGATAGATACTTTTTCGTCACGAGAGGTATTGACTCAGAGAATACCAGTAACCTATGGAAGGAGTAACGATGAATCTCTTAAGATACACAACGAGTGACATATCGCTTCTGGCAGACTGGCCACAGTAAGAAAAAGTGGCAGACTGGGTGAGCAATGGGGACGAGTAACTATGACTCTCTTAAGGTAGGCAATGCCTCGTTACTTGCGGTTTGGATTAAGAAATCTCTAAAACCCCTAGGAGGAGAAACGATGACTCTTTTATGATACACAACTAGTGAATTATAGTTTCTGGCAGACAAAAACTACACAAAAAGTAGTAAACTGTGTGAGCAACTCGGAGGATGAAGTATTGCACTATTAAGATAGATACTTTTTCGTCACGAGAGGTATTGACTCAGAGAATACCAGCAACCTATGGAAGGAGTAACGATGAATCTCTTAAGATACACAACGAGTGACATATCGCTTCTGGCAGACTGGCCGCAGTAAGAAAAAGTGGCAGACTGGGTGAGCAATGGGGACGAGTAACTATGACTCTCTTAAGGTAGCCAATGCCTCGTTACTTGCGGTTTGGATTAAGAAATCTCGAATAACCCCTAGGAGGAGAAACGATGACTCTTTTATGATACACAACTAGTGACATATCCCTTCTGGCAGACTGGCAAGTACACAAAAAGTAGTAAACTGTGTGAGCAACTCGGAGGAAGAAGTATTGCACTATTAAGATAGCCACTTTTTCGTCAAGAGAGGTATTGACTCAGAGAATACTAGTAACCTATGGAAGCAGTAACGATGAATCTCTTAAGATACACAACGAGTGACATATCGCTTCTGGCAGACTGGCCGCAGTAAGAAAAAGTGGCAGACTGGGTGAGCAATTGGGACGAGTAACTATGACTCTCTTAAGGTAGCCAATGCCTCGTTACTTGCGGTTTGGATTAAGAAGTCTCGAATAACCCCTAGGAGGAGAAACGATGACTCTTTTATGATACAAAACTAGTGAATTATAGTTTCTGGCAGACAAAAACTACACAAAAAAGTAGTAAACTGTGTGAGCAACTGGGAGGAAGAAGTATTGCACTATTAAGATAGCCACTTTTTTGTCAAGAGAGGCATTGAATCAGAGAATACCAGTAACCTATGGAAAGAGTAACGATGAATCTCTTAAGATACACAACGAGTGACATATCGCTTCTGGCAGACTGGCCGCAGTAAGGAAAAGTGGCAGACTGGGAGAGCAATTGGGACGAGTAACTATGACTCTCTTAAGGTAGCCAATGCCTCGTTACTTGCGGTTTGGATTAAGAAATCTCGAATAACCCCTAGGAGGTGAAACGATGACCCTTTTATGATACACAACTAGTGACATATCGCTTCTGGCAGAGTTTCAAGTACACAAAAAGTAGTAAACTGTGTGAGCAACTGGGAGGAAGAAGTATTGCACTATTAAGATAGCCACTTTTTCGTCAAGAGAGGTATTGACTCGGAGAATACCAGTAACCTATGGAAGGAGTAACGATGAATCTCTTAAGATACACAACGAGTGACATATCGCTTCTGGCAGACTGGCCACAGTAAGAAAAAGTGGCAGACTGGGTGAGCAATGGGGACGAGTAACTATGACTCTCTTAAGGTAGCCAATGCCTCGTTACTTGCGGTTTGGATTAAGAAATCTCGAAAACCCCTAGGAGGAGAAACGATGACTCTTTTATGATACACAACTAGTGAATTATAGTTTCTGGCAGACAAAAACTACACAAACAGCAGTAAACTGTGTGAGCAACTGGGAGGAAGAAGTATTGCACTATTAAGATAGCCACTTTTTCGTCAAGAGAGGTATTGCCTCAGAGAATACCAGTAACCTATGGAAGGAGTAACGATGAATCTCTTAAGATACACAACGAGTGACATATCGCTTCTGGCTTTCTGGATACAGTAAGAAAAAGTAGCAGACTGGGTGAGCAATGGGGACGAGTAACTATGACTCTCTTAAGGTAGCCAATGCCTCGTTACTTGCGGTTTGGATTAAGAAATCTCGAAGAACCCCTAGGAGGAGAAACGATGACTCTTTTATGATACACTAGTGACATATCGCTTCTGGCAGACCTGCAAGTACACAAAAAGTAGTAAACTGTGTGAGCAACTCGGAGGAAGAAGTATTGCACTATTAAGATAGCCACTTTTTCGTCACGAGAGGTATTGACTCAGAGAATACCAGTAACCTATGGAAGGAGTAACGATGAATCTCTTAAGATACACAACGAGTGACATATCGCTTCTGGCAGACTGGAAAAAGTAAGAGAAAGTGGCAGACTGGGTGAGCAATGGGGACGAGTAACTATGACTTTCTTAAGGTAGCCAATGCCTTGTTACTTGCGGTTTGGATTAAGAAATCTCGAATAACCCCTAGGGGGCGAAACGATGACTCTTTTATGATACACAACTAGTGAATTATAGTTTCTGGCAGACAAAAACTACACAAACAGCAGTAAACTGTGTGAGCAACTGGGAGGAAGAAGTATTGCACTATTAAGATAGCCACTTTTTCGTCAAGAGAGGTATTGACTCAGAGAATACCAATAACCTATGGAAGGAGTAACGATGAATCTCTTAAGATACACAACGAGTGACATATCGCTTCTGGCAGACTGGGTACAGTAAGAAAAAGTAGCAGACTGTGTGAGCAATGGGGACGAGTAACTATGACTCTCTTAAGGTAGGCAATGCCTCGTTACTTGCGGTTTGGATTAAGAAATCTCGAATAACCCCTAGGAGGAGAAACGATGACTCTTTTGTGATACACTAGTGACATATCGCTTCTGGCAGACTGGCAAGTACACAAAAAGTAGTAAACTGTGTGAGCAACACGGAGGAAGAAGTATTGCACTATTAAGATAGCCACTTTTTCGTCACGAGAGGTATTGACTCAGAGAATACCGGTAACCTATGGAAGGAGTAACGATGAATCTCTTAAGATACACAACGAGTGACATATCGCTTCTGGCAGACTGGCCACAGTAAGAAAAAGTGGCAGACTGGGTGAGCAATGGGGACGAGTAACTATGACTCTCTTAAGGTAGCCAATGCCTCGTTACTTGCGGTTTGGATGAAGAAATCTCGAATAACCCCTAGGAGGAGAAACGATGACTCTTTTATGATACACAACTAGTGAATTATAGTTTCTGGCAGACAAAAACTACACAAAAAGCAGTAAACTGTGTGAGCAACTCGGAGGAAGAAGTATTGCACTATTAAGATAGCCACTTTTTCGTCAAGAGAGGTATTGACTCAGAGAATACCAGTAACCTATGGAAGGAGTAACGATGAATCTCTTAAGATACACAACGAGTGACATATCGCTTCTGGCAGACTGGCCACAGTAAGAAAAAGTGGCAGACTGGGTGAGCAATGGGGACGAGTAACTATGACTCTCTTAAGGTAGCCAATGCCTCGTTACTTGCGGTTTGGATTAAGAAATCTCGAAAACCCCTAGGAGGAGAAACGATGACTCTTTTATGATACACAACTAGTGAATTATAGTTTCTGGCAGACAAAAACTACACAAAAAGCAGTAAACTGTGTGAGCAACTCGGAGGAAGAAGTATTGCACTATTAAGATAGCCACTTTTTCGTCACGAGAGGTATTGACTCAGAGAATACCAGTAACCTATGGAAGGAGTAACGATGAATCTCTTAAGATACACAACGAGTGACATATCGCTTCTGGCAGACTGGCCGCAGTAAGGTAAAGTGGCAGACTGGGAGAGCAATTGGGACGAGTAACTATGAATCTCTTAAGGTAGCCAATGCCTCGTTACTTGCGGTTTGGATGAAGAAATGTCGAATAACCCCTAGGAGGAGAAACGATGACTCTTTTATGATACACAACTAGTGAATTATAGTTTCTGGCAGACAAAAACTACACAAAAAGCAGTAAACTGTGTGAGCAACTCGGAGGAAGAAGTATTGCACTATTAAGATAGCCACTTTTTCGTCAAGAGAGGTATTGACTCAGAGATTACCAGTAACCTATGGAAGGAGTAACGATGAATCTCTTAAGATACACAACGAGTGACATATCGCTTCTGGCAGACTGGCCGCAGTAAGAAAAAGTGGCAGACTGGGTGAGCAATGGGGCGAGTAACTATGACTCTCTTAAGGTAGCCAATGCCTCGTTACTTGTGGTTTAGATTAAGAAATCTCGAATAATCGCTAGGAGATGAAACGATAACTCCTTTGTGTTACACAACTAGTGACATATCGCCTCTGGCAGACTGGCAAGTACACAAAAATTAGTTAACTGTGTGAGCAACTGGGAGGAAGAAGTATGGCACTATTAAGAAAGCCAATGATTCGTCACGAGTAGTATTGAATCAGAGAATACCAGTAACCTATGGAAGGAGTAACGATGAACCTCTTAAGATACACAACGAGTGACATATCGCTTCTGGCAGACTGGGCACAGTAAGAAAAAGTGGCAGACTGGGTGAGCAATGGGGACGAGTAACTATGACTCTCTTAAGGTAGCCAATGCCTCGTTACTTGCGGTTTGGATTAAGAAATCTCGAAAACCCCTAGGAGGAGAAACGATGGCTCTTTTATGATACACAACTAGTGAATTATAGTTTCTGGCAGACAAAAACTACACAAAAAGCAGTAAACTGTATGAGCAACTCGGAGGAAGAAGTATTGCACTATTAAGATAGCCACTTTTTCGTCACGAGAGGTATTGACTCAGAGAATACCAGTAACCTATGGAAGGAGTAACGATGAATCTCTTAAGATACACAACGAGTGACATATCGCTTCTGGCAGACTGGCCACAGTAAGAAAAAGTGGCAGACTGGGTGAGCAATGGGGACGAGTAACTATGACTCTCTTAAGGTAGCCAATGCCTCGTTACTTGCGGTTTGGATGAAGAAATCTCGAAAACCCCTAGGAGGAGAAACGATGACTCTTTTATGATACACAACTAGTGAATTATAGTTTCTGGCAGACAAAAACTACACAAAAAGCAGTAAACTGTGTGAGCAACTCGGAGGAAGAAGTATTGCACTATTAAGATAGCCACTTTTTCGTCACGAGAGGTATTGACTCAGAGAATACCAGTAACCTATGGAAGGAGTAACGATGAATCTCTTAAGATACACAACGAGTGACATATCGCTTCTGGCAGACTGGGCACAGTAAGAAAAAGTGGCAGACTGGGTGAGCAATGGGGACGAGTAACTATGACTCTCTTAAGGTAGCCAATGCCTCGTTACTTGCGGTTTGGATTAAGAAATCTCGAAAACCCCTAGGAGGAGAAACGATGACTCTTTTATGATACACAACTAGTGAATTATAGTTTCTGGCAGACAAAAACTACACAAAAAGCAGTAAACTGTGTGAGCAACTCGGAGGAAGAAGTATTGCACTATTAAGATAGCCACTTTTTCGTCACGAGAGGTATTGACTCAGAGAATACCAGTAACCTATGGAAGGAGTAACGATGAATCTCTTAAGATACACAACGAGTGACATATCGCTTCTGGCAGACTGGCCGCAGTAAGGTAAAGTGGCAGACTGGGAGAGCAATTGGGACGAGTAACTATGAATCTCTTAAGGTAGCCAATGCCTCGTTACTTGCGGTTTGGATGAAGAAATCTCGAATAACCCCTAGGAGGAGAAACGATGACTCTTTTATGATACACAACTAGTGAATTATAGTTTCTGGCAGACAAAAACTACACAAAAAGCAGTAAACTGTGTGAGCAACTCGGAGGAAGAAGTATTGCACTATTAAGATAGCCACTTTTTCGTCAAGAGAGGTATTGACTCAGAGATTACCAGTAACCTATGGAAGGAGTAACGATGAATCTCTTAAGATACACAACGAGTGACATATCGCTTCTGGCAGACTGGCCGCAGTAAGAAAAAGTGGCAGACTGGGTGAGCAATAGGGGGAGTAACTATGACTCTCTTAAGGTAGCCAATGCCTCGTTACTTGCGGTTTAGAATAAGAAATCTCGAATAATCGCTAGGAGATGAAACGATAACTCCTTTGTGTTACACAACTAGTGACATATCGCCTCTGGCAGACTGGCAAGTACACAAAAAGTAGTTAACTGTGTGAGCAACTGGGAGGAAGAAGTATGGCACTATTAAGAAAGCCAATGATTCGTCACGAGTAGTATTGAATCAGAGAATACCAGTAACCTATGGAAGGAGTAACGATGAACCTCTTAAGATACACAACGAGTGACATATCGCTTCTGGCAGACTGGCCGCAGTAAGAAAAAGTGGCAGACTGGGTGAACAATTGGGACGAGTAACTATGACTCTCTTAAGGTAGCCAATGCCTCGTTACTTGCGGTTTGGATTAAGAAATCTCTAAAACCCCTAGGAGGAGAAACGATGACTCTTTTATGATACACAACTAGTGAATTATAGTTTCTGGCAGACAAAAACTACACAAAAAGTAGTAAACTGTGTGAGCAGCTCGGAGGATGAAGTATTGCACTATTAAGATAGATACTTTTTCGTCATGAGAGGTATTGACTCAGAGAATACCAGTAACCTATGGAAGGAGTAACGATGAATCTCTTAAGATACACAACGAGTGACATATCGCTTCTGGCAGACTGGCCGCAGTAAGGAAAAGTGGCAGACTGGGAGAGCAATTGGGACGAGTAACTATGACTCTCTTAAGGTAGCCAATGCCTCGTTACTTGCGGTTTGGATGAAGAAATCTCGAATAAACCCTAGGAGGAGAAACGATGACTCTTTTATGATACACAACTAGTGAATTATAGTTTCTGGCAGACAAAAACTACACAAAAAGCAGTAAACTGTGTGAGCAACTCGGAGGAAGAAGTATTGCACTATTAAGATAGCCACTTTTTCGTCAAGAGAGGTATTGACTCAGAGAATACCAGTAACCTATGGAAGGAGTAACGATGAATCTCTTAAGATACACAACGAGTGACATATCGCTTCTGGCAGACTGACCACAGTAAGAAAAAGTGGCAGACTGGGTGAGCAATGGGGACGAGTAACTATGACTCTCTTAAGGTAGCCAATGCCTCGTTACTTGCGGTTTGGATTAAGAAATCTCGAATAACCCCTAGGAGGAGAAACGATGACTCTTTTATGATACACAACTAGTGACATATCGCTTCTGGCAGACTTTCAAGTACACAAAAAGTAGTAAACTGTGTGAGCAACTGGGAGGAAGAAGTATTGCACTATTAAGATAGCCATTTTTTCGTCAAGAGAGGTATTGACTCGGAGAATACCAGTAACCTATGGAAGGAGTAACGATGAATCTCTTAAGATACACAACGAGTGACATATCGCTTCTGGCAGACTGGGCACAGTAAGAAAAAGTGGCAGACTGGGTGAGCAATGGGGACGAGTAACTATGACTCTCTTAAGGTAGCCAATGCCTCGTTACTTGCGGTTTGGATTAAGAAATCTCGAAAACCCCTAGGAGGAGAAACGATGACTCTTTTATGATACACAACAAGTGAATTATAGTTTCTGGCAGACAAAAACTACACAAACAGCAGTAAACTGTGTGAGCAACTGGGAGGAAGAAGTATTGCACTATTAAGATAGCCACTTTTTCGTCAAGAGAGGTATTGACTCAGAGAATACCAGTAACCTATGGAAGGAGTAACGATGAATCTCTCAAGATACACAACGAGTGACATATCGCTTCTGGCAGACTGGATACAGTAAGAAAAAGTAGCAGACTGGGTGAGCAATGGGGACGAGTAACTATGACTCTCTTAAGGTAGCCAATGCCTCGTTACTTGCGGTTTGGCTTAAGAAATCTCGAATAACCCCTACGAGGAGAAACGATGACTCTTTTATGATACACTAGTGACATATCGCTTCTGACAGACTGGCAAGTACACAAAAAGTAGTAAACTGTGTGAGCAACTCGGAGGAAGAACTATTGCACTATTAAGATAGCCACTTTTTCGTCACGAGAGGTATTGACTCAGAGAATACCAGTAACCTATGGAAGGAGTAACGATGAATCTCTTAAGATACACAACGAGTGACATATCGCTTCTGGCAGACTGGCCACAGTAAGAAAAAGTGGCAGACTGGGTGAGCAATGGGGACGAGTAACTATGACTCTCTTAAGGTAGCCAATGCCTCGTTACTTGCGGTTTGGATTAAGAAATCTCGAAAACCCCTAGGAGGAGAAACGATGACTCTTTTATGATACACAACTAGTGAATTATAGTTTCTGGCAGACAAAAACTACACAAAAAGCAGTAAACTGTGTGAGCAACTCGGAGGAAGAAGTATTGCACTATTAAGATAGCCACTTTTTCGTCACGAGAGGTATTGACTCAGAGAATACCAGTAACCTATGGAAGGAGTAACGATGAATCTCTTAAGATACACAACGAGTGACATATCGCTTCTGGCAGACTGGGCACAGTAAGAAAAAGTGGCAGACTGGGTGAGCAATGGGGACGAGTAACTATGACTCTCTTAAGGTAGCCAATGCCTCGTTACTTGCGGTTTGGATTAAGAAATCTCGAAAACCCCTAGGAGGAGAAACGATGACTCTTTTATGATACACAACTAGTGAATTATAGTTTCTGGCAGACAAAAACTACACAAAAAGCAGTAAACTGTGTGAGCAACTCGGAGGAAGAAGTATTGCACTATTAAGATAGCCACTTTTTCGTCACGAGAGGTATTGACTCAGAGAATACCAGTAACCTATGGAAGGAGTAACGATGAATCTCTTAAGATACACAACGAGTGACATATCGCTTCTGGCAGACTGGCCGCAGTAAGGTAAAGTGGCAGACTGGGAGAGCAATTGGGACGAGTAACTATGAATCTCTTAAGGTAGCCAATGCCTCGTTACTTGCGGTTTGGATGAAGAAATCTCGAATAACCCCTAGGAGGAGAAACGATGACTCTTTTATGATACACAACTAGTGAATTATAGTTTCTGGCAGACAAAAACTACACAAAAAGCAGTAAACTGTGTGAGCAACTCGGAGGAAGAAGTATTGCACTATTAAGATAGCCACTTTTTCGTCAAGAGAGGTATTGACTCAGAGATTACCAGTAACCTATGGAAGGAGTAACGATGAATCTCTTAAGATACACAACGAGTGACATATCGCTTCTGGCAGACTGGCCGCAGTAAGAAAAAGTGGCAGACTGGGTGAGCAATAGGGCGAGTAACTATGACTCTCTTAAGGTAGCCAATGCCTCGTTACTTGCGGTTTAGATTAAGAAATCTCGAATAATCGCTAGGAGATGAAACGATAACTCCTTTGTGTTACACAACGAGTGACATATCGCCTCTGGCAGACTGGCAAGTACACAAAAAGTAGTTAACTGTGTGAGCAACTGGGAGGAAGAAGTATGGCACTATTAAGAAAGCCAATGATTCGTCACGAGTAGTATTGAATCAGAGAATACCAGTAACCTATGGAAGGAGTAACGATGAACCTCTTAAGATACACAACGAGTGACATATCGCTTCTGGCAGACTGGCCGCAGTAAGAAAAAGTGGCAGACTGGGTGAGCAATTGGGACGAGTAACTATGACTCTCTTAAGGTAGCCAATGCCTCGTTACTTGCGGTTTGGATTAAGAAATCTCTAAAACCCCTAGGAGGAGAAACGATGACTCTTTTATGATACACAACTAGTGAATTATAGTTTCTGGCAGACAAAAACTACACAAAAAGTAGTAAACTGTGTGAGCAACTCGGAGGATGAAGTATTGCACTATTAAGATAGATACTTTTTCGTCATGAGAGGTATTGACTCAGAGAATACCAGTAACCTATGGAAGGAGTAACGATGAATCTCTTAAGATACACAACGAGTGACATATCGCTTCTGGCAGACTGGCCGCAGTAAGGAAAAGTGGCAGACTGGGAGAGCAATTGGGACGAGTAACTATGACTCTCTTAAGGTAGCCAATGCCTCGTTACTTGCGGTTTGGATGAAGAAATCTCGAATAAACCCTAGGAGGAGAAACGATGACTCTTTTATGATACACAACTAGTGAATTATAGTTTCTGGCAGACAAAAACTACACAAAAAGCAGTAAACTGTGTGAGCAACTCGGAGGAAGAAGTATTGCACTATTAAGATAGCCACTTTTTCGTCAAGAGAGGTATTGACTCAGAGAATACCAGTAACCTATGGAAGGAGTAACGATGAATCTCTTAAGATACACAACGAGTGACATATCGCTTCTGGCAGACTGACCACAGTAAGAAAAAGTGGCAGACTGGGTGAGCAATGGGGACGAGTAACTATGACTCTCTTAAGGTAGCCAATGCCTCGTTACTTGCGGTTTGGATTAAGAAATCTCGAATAACCCCTAGGAGGAGAAACGATGACTCTTTTATGATACACAACTAGTGACATATCGCTTCTGGCAGACTTTCAAGTACACAAAAAGTAGTAAACTGTGTGAGCAACTGGGAGGAAGAAGTATTGCACTATTAAGATAGCCACTTTTTCGTCAAGAGAGGTATTGACTCAGAGAATACCAGTAACCTATGGAAGGAGTAACGATGAATCTCTCAAGATACACAACGAGTGACATATCGCTTCTGGCAGACTGGATACAGTAAGAAAAAGTAGCAGACTGGGTGAGCAATGGGGACGAGTAACTATGACTCTCTTAAGGTAGCCAATGCCTCGTTACTTGCGGTTTGGCTTAAGAAATCTCGAATAACCCCTACGAGGAGAAACGATGACTCTTTTATGATACACTAGTGACATATCGCTTCTGACAGACTGGCAAGTACACAAAAAGTAGTAAACTGTGTGAGCAACTCGGAGGAAGAAGTATTGCACTATTAAGATAGCCACTTTTTCGTCACGAGAGGTATTGACTCAGAGAATACCAGTAACCTATGGAAGGAGTAACGATGAATCTCTTAAGATACACAACGAGTGACATATCGCTTCTGGCAGACTGGCCGCAGTTAGGTAAAGTGGCAGACTGGGAGAGCAATTGGGACGAGTAACTATGATTCTCTTAAGGTAGCCAATGCCTCGTTACTTGCGGTTTGGATGAAGAAATCTCGAATAACCCCTAGGAGGAGAAACGATGACTCTTTTATGATACACAACTAGTGAATTATAGTTTCTGGCAGACAAAAACTACACAAAAAGCAGTAAACTGTGTGAGCAACTCGGAGGAAGAAGTATTGCACTATTAAGATAGCCACTTTTTCGTCAAGAGAGGTATTGACTCAGAGAATACCAGTAACCTATGGAAGGAGTAACGATGAATCTCTTAAGATACACAACGAGTGACATATCGCTTCTGGCAGACTGGCCGCAGTAAGAAAAAGTGGCAGACTGGGTGAGCAATGGGGCGAGTAACTATGACTCTCTTAAGGTAGCCAATGCCTCGTTACTTGCGGTTTCGATTAAGAAATCTCGAATAATCGCTAGGTGGTGAAACGATAACTCTTTTATGTTACACAACTAGTGACATATCGCTTCTGGCAGACTGGCAAGTACACAAAAAGTAGTTAACTGTGTGAGCAACTGGGAGGAAGAAGCATGGCACTATTAAGAAAGCCAATGATTCGTCACGAGTAGTATTGAATCAGAGAATACCAGTAACCTATGGAAGGAGTAACGATGAACCTCTTAAGATACACAACGAGTGACATATCGCTTCTGGCAGACTGGCCGCAGTAAGAAAAAGTGGCAGACTGGGTGAGCAATTGGGACGAGTAACTATGACTCTCTTAAGGTAGCCAATGCCTCGTTACTTGCGGTTTGGATTAAGAAATCTCTAAAACCCCTAGGAGGAGAAACGATGACTCTTTTATGATACACAACTAGTGAATTATAGTTTCTGGCAGACAAAAACTACACAAAAAGTAGTAAACTGTGTGAGCAACTCGGAGGATGAAGTATTGCACTATTAAGATAGATACTTTTTCGTCACGAGAGGTATTGACTCAGAGAATACCAGCAACCTATGGAAGGAGTAACGATGAATCTCTTAAGATACACAACGAGTGACATATCGCTTCTGGCAGACTGGCCGCAGTAAGAAAAAGTGGCAGACTGGGTGAGCAATGGGGACGAGTAACTATGACTCTCTTAAGGTAGCCAATGCCTCGTTACTTGCGGTTTGGATTAAGAAATCTCGAAAACCCCTAGGAGGAGAAACGATGACTCTTTTATGATACACAACTAGTGAATTATAGTTTCTGGCAGACAAAAACTACACAAAAAGCAGTAAACTGTATGAGCAACTCGGAGGAAGAAGTATTGCACTATTAAGATAGCCACTTTTTCGTCACGAGAGGTATTGACTCAGAGAATACCAGTAACCTATGGAAGGAGTAACGATGAATCTCTTAAGATACACAACGAGTGACATATCGCTTCTGGCAGACTGGCCACAGTAAGAAAAAGTGGCAGACTGGGTGAGCAATGGGGACGAGTAACTATGACTCTCTTAAGGTAGCCAATGCCTCGTTACTTGCGGTTTGGATGAAGAAATCTCGAAAACCCCTAGGAGGAGAAACGATGACTCTTTTATGATACACAACTAGTGAATTATAGTTTCTGGCAGACAAAAACTACACAAAAAGCAGTAAACTGTGTGAGCAACTCGGAGGAAGAAGTATTGCACTATTAAGATAGCCACTTTTTCGTCACGAGAGGTATTGACTCAGAGAATACCAGTAACCTATGGAAGGAGTAACGATGAATCTCTTAAGATACACAACGAGTGACATATCGCTTCTGGCAGACTGGGCACAGTAAGAAAAAGTGGCAGACTGGGTGAGCAATGGGGACGAGTAACTATGACTCTCTTAAGGTAGCCAATGCCTCGTTACTTGCGGTTTGGATTAAGAAATCTCGAAAACCCCTAGGAGGAGAAACGATGACTCTTTTATGATACACAACTAGTGAATTATAGTTTCTGGCAGACAAAAACTACACAAAAAGCAGTAAACTGTGTGAGCAACTCGGAGGAAGAAGTATTGCACTATTAAGATAGCCACTTTTTCGTCACGAGAGGTATTGACTCAGAGAATACCAGTAACCTATGGAAGGAGTAACGATGAATCTCTTAAGATACACAACGAGTGACATATCGCTTCTGGCAGACTGGCCGCAGTAAGGTAAAGTGGCAGACTGGGAGAGCAATTGGGACGAGTAACTATGAATCTCTTAAGGTAGCCAATGCCTCGTTACTTGCGGTTTGGATGAAGAAATCTCGAATAACCCCTAGGAGGAGAAACGATGACTCTTTTATGATACACAACTAGTGAATTATAGTTTCTGGCAGACAAAAACTACACAAAAAGCAGTAAACTGTGTGAGCAACTCGGAGGAAGAAGTATTGCACTATTAAGATAGCCACTTTTTCGTCAAGAGAGGTATTGACTCAGAGATTACCAGTAACCTATGGAAGGAGTAACGATGAATCTCTTAAGATACACAACGAGTGACATATCGCTTCTGGCAGACTGGCCGCAGTAAGAAAAAGTGGCAGACTGGGTGAGCAATAGGGCGAGTAACTATGACTCTCTTAAGGTAGCCAATGCCTCGTTACTTGCGGTTTAGAATAAGAAATCTCGAATAATCGCTAGGAGATGAAACGATAACTCCTTTGTGTTACACAACTAGTGACATATCGCCTCTGGCAGACTGGCAAGTACACAAAAAGTAGTTAACTGTGTGAGCAACTGGGAGGAAGAAGTATGGCACTATTAAGAAAGCCAATGATTCGTCACGAGTAGTATTGAATCAGAGAATACCAGTAACCTATGGAAGGAGTAACGATGAACCTCTTAAGATACACAACGAGTGACATATCGCTTCTGGCAGACTGGCCGCAGTAAGAAAAAGTGGCAGACTGGGTGAGCAATTGGGACGAGTAACTATGACTCTCTTAAGGTAGCCAATGCCTCGTTACTTGCGGTTTGGATTAAGAAATCTCTAAAACCCCTAGGAGGAGAAACGATGACTCTTTTATGATACACAACTAGTGAATTATAGTTTCTGGCAGACAAAAACTACACAAAAAGTAGTAAACTGTGTGAGCAGCTCGGAGGATGAAGTATTGCACTATTAAGATAGATACTTTTTCGTCATGAGAGGTATTGACTCAGAGAATACCAGTAACCTATGGAAGGAGTAACGATGAATCTCTTAAGATACACAACGAGTGACATATCGCTTCTGGCAGACTGGCCGCAGTAAGGAAAAGTGGCAGACTGGGAGAGCAATTGGGACGAGTAACTATGACTCTCTTAAGGTAGCCAATGCCTCGTTACTTGCGGTTTGGATGAAGAAATCTCGAATAAACCCTAGGAGGAGAAACGATGACTCTTTTATGATACACAACTAGTGAATTATAGTTTCTGGCAGACAAAAACTACACAAAAAGCAGTAAACTGTGTGAGCAACTCGGAGGAAGAAGTATTGCACTATTAAGATAGCCACTTTTTCGTCAAGAGAGGTATTGACTCAGAGAATACCAGTAACCTATGGAAGGAGTAACGATGAATCTCTTAAGATACACAACGAGTGACATATCGCTTCTGGCAGACTGACCACAGTAAGAAAAAGTGGCAGACTGGGTGAGCAATGGGGACGAGTAACTATGACTCTCTTAAGGTAGCCAATGCCTCGTTACTTGCGGTTTGGATTAAGAAATCTCGAATAACCCCTAGGAGGAGAAACGATGACTCTTTTATGATACACAACTAGTGACATATCGCTTCTGGCAGACTTTCAAGTACACAAAAAGTAGTAAACTGTGTGAGCAACTGGGAGGAAGAAGTATTGCACTATTAAGATAGCCATTTTTTCGTCAAGAGAGGTATTGACTCGGAGAATACCAGTAACCTATGGAAGGAGTAACGATGAATCTCTTAAGATACACAACGAGTGACATATCGCTTCTGGCAGACTGGGCACAGTAAGAAAAAGTGGCAGACTGGGTGAGCAATGGGGACGAGTAACTATGACTCTCTTAAGGTAGCCAATGCCTCGTTACTTGCGGTTTGGATTAAGAAATCTCGAAAACCCCTAGGAGGAGAAACGATGACTCTTTTATGATACACAACAAGTGAATTATAGTTTCTGGCAGACAAAAACTACACAAACAGCAGTAAACTGTGTGAGCAACTGGGAGGAAGAAGTATTGCACTATTAAGATAGCCACTTTTTCGTCAAGAGAGGTATTGACTCAGAGAATACCAGTAACCTATGGGAGGAGTAACGATGAATCTCTCAAGATACACAACGAGTGACATATCGCTTCTGGCAGACTGGATACAGTAAGAAAAAGTAGCAGACTGGGTGAGAAATGGGGACGAGTAACTATGACTCTCTTAAGGTAGCCAATGCCTCGTTACTTGCGGTTTGGCTTAAGAAATCTCGAATAACCCCTACGAGGAGAAACGATGACTCTTTTATGATACACTAGTGACATATCGCTTCTGACAGACTGGCAAGTACACAAAAAGTAGTAAACTGTGTGAGCAACTCGGAGGAAGAACTATTGCACTATTAAGATAGCCACTTTTTCGTCACGAGAGGTATTGACTCAGAGAATACCAGTAACCTATGGAAGGAGTAACGATGAATCTCTTAAGATACACAACGAGTGACATATCGCTTCTGGCAGACTGGCCACAGTAAGAAAAAGTGGCAGACTGGGTGAGCAATGGGGACGAGTAACTATGACTCTCTTAAGGTAGCCAATGCCTCGTTACTTGCGGTTTGGATTAAGAAATCTCGAAAACCCCTAGGAGGAGAAACGATGACTCTTTTATGATACACAACTAGTGAATTATAGTTTCTGGCAGACAAAAACTACACAAAAAGCAGTAAACTGTGTGAGCAACTCGGAGGAAGAAGTATTGCACTATTAAGATAGCCACTTTTTCGTCACGAGAGGTATTGACTCAGAGAATACCAGTAACCTATGGAAGGAGTAACGATGAATCTCTTAAGATACACAACGAGTGACATATCGCTTCTGGCAGACTGGGCACAGTAAGAAAAAGTGGCAGACTGGGTGAGCAATGGGGACGAGTAACTATGACTCTCTTAAGGTAGCCAATGCCTCGTTACTTGCGGTTTGGATTAAGAAATCTCGAAAACCCCTAGGAGGAGAAACGATGACTCTTTTATGATACACAACTAGTGAATTATAGTTTCTGGCAGACAAAAACTACACAAAAAGCAGTAAACTGTGTGAGCAACTCGGAGGAAGAAGTATTGCACTATTAAGATAGCCACTTTTTCGTCACGAGAGGTATTGACTCAGAGAATACCAGTAACCTATGGAAGGAGTAACGATGAATCTCTTAAGATACACAACGAGTGACATATCGCTTCTGGCAGACTGGCCGCAGTAAGGTAAAGTGGCAGACTGGGAGAGCAATTGGGACGAGTAACTATGAATCTCTTAAGGTAGCCAATGCCTCGTTACTTGCGGTTTGGATGAAGAAATCTCGAATAACCCCTAGGAGGAGAAACGATGACTCTTTTATGATACACAACTAGTGAATTATAGTTTCTGGCAGACAAAAACTACACAAAAAGCAGTAAACTGTGTGAGCAACTCGGAGGAAGAAGTATTGCACTATTAAGATAGCCACTTTTTCGTCAAGAGAGGTATTGACTCATAGATTACCAGTAACCTATGGAAGGAGTAACGATGAATCTCTTAAGATACACAACGAGTGACATATCGCTTCTGGCAGACTGACCACAGTAAGAAAAAGTGGCAGACTGGGTGAGCAATGGGGACGAGTAACTATGACTCTCTTAAGGTAGCCAATGCCTCGTTACTTGCGGTTTGGATTAAGAAATCTCGAATAACCCCTAGGAGGAGAAACGATGACTCTTTTATGATACACAACTAGTGACATATCGCCTCTGGCAGACTTTCAAGTACACAAAAAGTAGTAAACTGTGTGAGCAACTGGGAGGAAGAAGTATTGCACTATTAAGATAGCCATTTTTTCGTCAAGAGAGGTATTGACTCGGAGAATACCAGTAACCTATGGAAGGAGTAACGATGAATCTCTTAAGATACACAACGAGTGACATATCGCTTCTGGCAGACTGGGCACAGTAAGAAAAAGTGGCAGACTGGGTGAGCAATGGGGACGAGTAACTATGACTCTCTTAAGGTAGCCAATGCCTCGTTACTTGCGGTTTGGATTAAGAAATCTCGAAAACCCCTAGGAGGAGAAACGATGACTCTTTTATGATACACAACAAGTGAATTATAGTTTCTGGCAGACAAAAACTACACAAACAGCAGTAAACTGTGTGAGCAACTGGGAGGAAGAAGTATTGCACTATTAAGATAGCCACTTTTTCGTCAAGAGAGGTATTGACTCAGAGAATACCAGTAACCTATGGAAGGAGTAACGATGAATCTCTCAAGATACACAACGAGTGACATATCGCTTCTGGCAGACTGGATACAGTAAGAAAAAGTAGCAGACTGGGTGAGCAATGGGGACGAGTAACTATGACTCTCTTAAGGTAGCCAATGCCTCGTTACTTGCGGTTTGGCTTAAGAAATCTCGAATAACCCCTACGAGGAGAAACGATGACTCTTTTATGATACACTAGTGACATATCGCTTCTGACAGACTGGCAAGTACACAAAAAGTAGTAAACTGTGTGAGCAACTCGGAGGAAGAACTATTGCACTATTAAGATAGCCACTTTTTCGTCACGAGAGGTATTGACTCAGAGAATACCAGTAACCTATGGAAGGAGTAACGATGAATCTCTTAAGATACACAACGAGTGACATATCGCTTCTGGCAGACTGGCCACAGTAAGAAAAAGTGGCAGACTGGGTGAGCAATGGGGACGAGTAACTATGACTCTCTTAAGGTAGCCAATGCCTCGTTACTTGCGGTTTGGATTAAGAAATCTCGAAAACCCCTAGGAGGAGAAACGATGACTCTTTTATGATACACAACTAGTGAATTATAGTTTCTGGCAGACAAAAACTACACAAAAAGCAGTAAACTGTGTGAGCAACTCGGAGGAAGAAGTATTGCACTATTAAGATAGCCACTTTTTCGTCACGAGAGGTATTGACTCAGAGAATACCAGTAACCTATGGAAGGAGTAACGATGAATCTCTTAAGATACACAACGAGTGACATATCGCTTCTGGCAGACTGGGCACAGTAAGAAAAAGTGGCAGACTGGGTGAGCAATGGGGACGAGTAACTATGACTCTCTTAAGGTAGCCAATGCCTCGTTACTTGCGGTTTGGATTAAGAAATCTCGAAAACCCCTAGGAGGAGAAACGATGACTCTTTTATGATACACAACTAGTGAATTATAGTTTCTGGCAGACAAAAACTACACAAAAAGCAGTAAACTGTGTGAGCAACTCGGAGGAAGAAGTATTGCACTATTAAGATAGCCACTTTTTCGTCACGAGAGGTATTGACTCAGAGAATACCAGTAACCTATGGAAGGAGTAACGATGAATCTCTTAAGATACACAACGAGTGACATATCGCTTCTGGCAGACTGGCCGCAGTAAGGTAAAGTGGCAGACTGGGAGAGCAATTGGGACGAGTAACTATGAATCTCTTAAGGTAGCCAATGCCTCGTTACTTGCGGTTTGGATGAAGAAATCTCGAATAACCCCTAGGAGGAGAAACGATGACTCTTTTATGATACACAACTAGTGAATTATAGTTTCTGGCAGACAAAAACTACACAAAAAGCAGTAAACTGTGTGAGCAACTCGGAGGAAGAAGTATTGCACTATTAAGATAGCCACTTTTTCGTCAAGAGAGGTATTGACTCAGAGATTACCAGTAACCTATGGAAGGAGTAACGATGAAACTCTTAAGATACACAACGAGTGACATATCGCTTCTGGCAGACTGGCCGCAGTAAGAAAAAGTGGCAGACTGGGTGAGCAATAGGGCGAGTAACTATGACTCTCTTAAGGTAGCCAATGCCTCGTTACTTGCGGTTTAGATTAAGAAATCTCGAATAATCGCTAGGAGATGAAACGATAACTCCTTTGTGTTACACAACTAGTGACATATCGCCTCTGGCAGACTGGCAAGTACACAAAAAGTAGTTAACTGTGTGAGCAACTGGGAGGAAGAAGTATGGCACTATTAAGAAAGCCAATGATTCGTCACGAGTAGTATTGAATCAGAGAATACCAGTAACCTATGGAAGGAGTAACGATGAACCTCTTAAGATACACAACGAGTGACATATCGCTTCTGGCAGACTGGCCGCAGTAAGAAAAAGTGGCAGACTGGGTGAGCAATTGGGACGAGTAACTATGACTCTCTTAAGGTAGCCAATGCCTCGTTACTTGCGGTTTGGATTAAGAAATCTCTAAAACCCCTAGGAGGAGAAACGATGACTCTTTTATGATACACAACTAGTGAATTATAGTTTCTGGCAGACAAAAACTACACAAAAAGTAGTAAACTGTGTGAGCAACTCGGAGGATGAAGTATTGCACTATTAAGATAGATACTTTTTCGTCATGAGAGGTATTGACTCAGAGAATACCAGTAACCTATGGAAGGAGTAACGATGAATCTCTTAAGATACACAACGAGTGACATATCGCTTCTGGCAGACTGGCCGCAGTAAGGAAAAGTGGCAGACTGGGAGAGCAATTGGGACGAGTAACTATGACTCTCTTAAGGTAGCCAATGCCTCGTTACTTGCGGTTTGGATGAAGAAATCTCGAATAAACCCTAGGAGGAGAAACGATGACTCTTTTATGATACACAACTAGTGAATTATAGTTTCTGGCAGACAAAAACTACACAAAAAGCAGTAAACTGTGTGAGCAACTCGGAGGAAGAAGTATTGCACTATTAAGATAGCCACTTTTTCGTCAAGAGAGGTATTGACTCAGAGAATACCAGTAACCTATGGAAGGAGTAACGATGAATCTCTTAAGATACACAACGAGTGACATATCGCTTCTGGCAGACTGACCACAGTAAGAAAAAGTGGCAGACTGGGTGAGCAATGGGGACGAGTAACTATGACTCTCTTAAGGTAGCCAATGCCTCGTTACTTGCGGTTTGGATTAAGAAATCTCGAATAACCCCTAGGAGGAGAAACGATGACTCTTTTATGATACACAACTAGTGACATATCGCTTCTGGCAGACTTTCAAGTACACAAAAAGTAGTAAACTGTGTGAGCAACTGGGAGGAAGAAGTATTGCACTATTAAGATAGCCATTTTTTCGTCAAGAGAGGTATTGACTCGGAGAATACCAGTGACCTATGGAAGGAGTAACGATGAATCTCTTAAGATACACAACGAGTGACATATCGCTTCTGGCAGACTGGGCACAGTAAGAAAAAGTGGCAGACTGGGTGAGCAATGGGGACGAGTAACTATGACTCTCTTAAGGTAGCCAATGCCTCGTTACTTGCGGTTTGGATTAAGAAATCTCGAAAACCCCTAGGAGGAGAAACGATGACTCTTTTATGATACACAACAAGTGAATTATAGTTTCTGGCAGACAAAAACTACACAAACAGCAGTAAACTGTGTGAGCAACTGGGAGGAAGAAGTATTGCACTATTAAGATAGCCACTTTTTCGTCAAGAGAGGTATTGACTCAGAGAATACCAGTAACCTATGGAAGGAGTAACGATGAATCTCTCAAGATACACAACGAGTGACATATCGCTTCTGGCAGACTGGATACAGTAAGAAAAAGTAGCAGACTGGGTGAGCAATGGGGACGAGTAACTATGACTCTCTTAAGGTAGCCAATGCCTCGTTACTTGCGGTTTGGCTTAAGAAATCTCGAATAACCCCTACGAGGAGAAACGATGACTCTTTTATGATACACTAGTGACATATCGCTTCTGACAGACTGGCAAGTACACAAAAAGTAGTAAACTGTGTGAGCAACTCGGAGGAAGAAGTATTGCACTATTAAGATAGCCACTTTTTCGTCACGAGAGGTATTGACTCAGAGAATACCAGTAACCTATGGAAGGAGTAACGATGAATCTCTTAAGATACACAACGAGTGACATATCGCTTCTGGCAGACTGGCCGCAGTTAGGTAAAGTGGCAGACTGGGAGAGCAATTGGGACGAGTAACTACGATTCTCTTAAGGTAGCCAATGCCTCGTTACTTGCGGTTTGGATGAAGAAATCTCGAATAACCCCTAGGAGGAGAAACGATGACTCTTTTATGATACACAACTAGTGAATTATAGTTTCTGGCAGACAAAAACTACACAAAAAGCAGTAAACTGTGTGAGCAACTCGGAGGAAGAAGTATTGCACTATTAAGATAGCCACTTTTTCGTCAAGAGAGGTATTGACTCAGAGAATACCAGTAACCTATGGAAGGAGTAACGATGAATCTCTTAAGATACACAACGAGTGACATATCGCTTCTGGCAGACTGGCCGCAGTAAGAAAAAGTGGCAGACTGGGTGAGCAATGGGGCGAGTAACTATGACTCTCTTAAGGTAGCCAATGCCTCGTTACTTGCGGTTTCGATTAAGAAATCTCGAATAATCGCTAGGAGGTGAAACGATAACTCTTTTATGTTACACAACTAGTGACATATCGCTTCTGGCAGACTGGCAAGTACACAAAAAGTAGTTAACTGTGTGAGCAACTGGGAGGAAGAAGTATGGCACTATTAAGAAAGCCAATGATTCGTCACGAGTAGTATTGAATCAGAGAATACCAGTAACCTATGGAAGGAGTAACGATGAACCTCTTAAGATACACAACGAGTGACATATCGCTTCTGGCAGACTGGCCGCAGTAAGAAAAAGTGGCAGACTGGGTGAGCAATTGGGACGAGTAACTATGACTCTCTTAAGGTAGCCAATGCCTCGTTACTTGCGGTTTGGATTAAGAAATCTCTAAAACCCCTAGGAGGAGAAACGATGACTCTTTTATGATACACAACTAGTGAATTATAGTTTCTGGCAGACAAAAACTACACAAAAAGTAGTAAACTGTGTGAGCAACTCGGAGGATGAAGTATTGCACTATTAAGATAGATACTTTTTCGTCACGAGAGGTATTGACTCAGAGAATACCAGCAACCTATGGAAGGAGTAACGATGAATCTCTTAAGATACACAACGAGTGACATATCGCTTCTGGCAGACTGGCCGCAGTAAGAAAAAGTGGCAGACTGGGTGAGCAATGGGGACGAGTAACTATGACTCTCTTAAGGTAGCCAATGCCTCGTTACTTGCGGTTTGGATTAAGAAATCTCGAATAACCCCTAGGAGGAGAAACGATGACTCTTTTATGATACACAACTAGTGACATATCCCTTCTGGCAGACTGGCAAGTACACAAAAAGTAGTAAACTGTGTGAGCAACTCGGAGGAAGAAGTATTGCACTATTAAGATAGCCACTTTTTCGTCAAGAGAGGTATTGACTCAGAGAATACTAGTAACCTATGGAAGCAGTAACGATGAATCTCTTAAGATACACAACGAGTGACATATCGCTTCTGGCAGACTGGCCGCAGTAAGAAAAAGTGGCAGACTGGGTGAGCAATTGGGACGAGTAACTATGACTCTCTTAAGGTAGCCAATGCCTCGTTACTTGCGGTTTGGATTAAGAAGTCTCGAATAACCCCTAGGAGGAGAAACGATGACTCTTTTATGATACAAAACTAGTGAATTATAGTTTCTGGCAGACAAATACTACACAAAAAAGTAGTAAACTGTGTGAGCAACTGGGAGGAAGAAGTATTGCACTATTAAGATAGCCACTTTTTGGTCAAGAGAGGCATTGAATCAGAGAATACCAGTAACCTATGGAAAGAGTAACGATGAATCTCTTAAGATACACAACGAGTGACATATCGCTTCTGGCAGACTGGCCGCAGTAAGGAAAAGTGGCAGACTGGGAGAGCAATTGGGACGAGTAACTATGACTCTCTTAAGGTAGCCAATGCCTCGTTACTTGCGGTTTGGATTAAGAAATCTCGAATAACCCCTAGGAGGTGAAACGATGACCCTTTTATGATACACAACTAGTGACATATCGCTTCTGGCAGACTTTCAAGTACACAAAAAGTAGTAAACTGTGTGAGCAACTGGGAGGAAGAAGTATTGCACTATTAAGATAGCCACTTTTTCGTCAAGAGAGGTATTGACTCGGAGAATACCAGTAACCAATGGAAGGAGTAACGATGAATCTCTTAAGATACACAACGAGTGACATATCGCTTCTGGCAGACTGGCCACAGTAAGAAAAAGTGGCAGACTGGGTGAGCAATGGGGACGAGTAACTATGACTCTCTTAAGGTAGCCAATGCCTCGTAACTTGCGGTTTGGATTAAGAAATCTCGAAAACCCCTAGGAGGAGAAACGATGACTCTTTTATGATACACAACTAGTGAATTATAGTTTCTGGCAGACAAAAACTACACAAACAGCAGTAAACTGTGTGAGCAACTGGGAGGAAGAAGTATTGCACTATTAAGATAGCCACTTTTTCGTCAAGAGAGGTATTGCCTCAGAGAATACCAGTAACCTATGGAAGGAGTAACGATGAATCTCTTAAGATACACAACGAGTGACATATCGCTTCTGGCAGACTGGCCGCAGTAAGGAAAAGTGGCAGACTGGGAGAGCAATTGGGACGAGTAACTATGACTCTCTTAAGGTAGCCAATGCCTCGTTACTTGCGGTTTGGATGAAGAAATCTCGAATAAACCCTAGGAGGAGAAACGATGACTCTTTTATGATACACAACTAGTGAATTATAGTTTCTGGCAGACAAAAACTACACAAAAAGCAGTAAACTGTGTGAGCAACTCGGAGGAAGAAGTATTGCACTATTAAGATAGCCACTTTTTCGTCAAGAGAGGTATTGACTCAGAGAATACCAGTAACCTATGGAAGGAGTAACGATGAATCTCTTAAGATACACAACGAGTGACATATCGCTTCTGGCAGACTGACCACAGTAAGAAAAAGTGGCAGACTGGGTGAGCAATGGGGACGAGTAACTATGACTCTCTTAAGGTAGCCAATGCCTCGTTACTTGCGGTTTGGATTAAGAAATCTCGAATAACCCCTAGGAGGAGAAACGATGACTCTTTTATGATACACAACTAGTGACATATCGCTTCTGGCAGACTTTCAAGTACACAAAAAGTAGTAAACTGTGTGAGCAACTGGGAGGAAGAAGTATTGCACTATTAAGATAGCCATTTTTTCGTCAAGAGAGGTATTGACTCGGAGAATACCAGTAACCTATGGAAGGAGTAACGATGAATCTCTTAAGATACACAACGAGTGACATATCGCTTCTGGCAGACTGGGCACAGTAAGAAAAAGTGGCAGACTGGGTGAGCAATGGGGACGAGTAACTATGACTCTCTTAAGGTAGCCAATGCCTCGTTACTTGCGGTTTGGATTAAGAAATCTCGAAAACCCCTAGGAGGAGAAACGATGACTCTTTTATGATACACAACAAGTGAATTATAGTTTCTGGCAGACAAAAACTACACAAACAGCAGTAAACTGTGTGAGCAACTGGGAGGAAGAAGTATTGCACTATTAAGATAGCCACTTTTTCGTCAAGAGAGGTATTGACTCAGAGAATACCAGTAACCTATGGAAGGAGTAACGATGAATCTCTCAAGATACACAACGAGTGACATATCGCTTCTGGCAGACTGGATACAGTAAGAAAAAGTAGCAGACTGGGTGAGCAATGGGGACGAGTAACTATGACTCTCTTAAGGTAGCCAATGCCTCGTTACTTGCGGTTTGGATTAAGAAATCTCGAAAACCCCTAGGAGGAGAAACGATGACTCTTTTATGATACACAACAAGTGAATTATAGTTTCTGGCAGACAAAAACTACACAAACAGCAGTAAACTGTGTGAGCAACTGGGAGGAAGAAGTATTGCACTATTAAGATAGCCACTTTTTCGTCAAGAGAGGTATTGACTCAGAGAATACCAGTAACCTATGGAAGGAGTAACGATGAATCTCTCAAGATACACAACGAGTGACATATCGCTTCTGGCAGACTGGATACAGTAAGAAAAAGTAGCAGACTGGGTGAGCAATGGGGACGAGTAACTATGACTCTCTTAAGGTAGCCAATGCCTCGTTACTTGCGGTTTGGCTTAAGAAATCTCGAATAACCCCTACGAGGAGAAACGATGACTCTTTTATGATACACTAGTGACATATCGCTTCTGACAGACTGGCAAGTACACAAAAAGTAGTAAACTGTGTGAGCAACTCAGAGGAAGAAGTATTGCACTATTAAGATAGCCACTTTTTCGTCACGAGAGGTATTGACTCAGAGAATACCAGTAACCTATGGAAGGAGTAACGATGAATCTCTTAAGATACACAACGAGTGACATATCGCTTCTGGCAGACTGGCCGCAGTTAGGTAAAGTGGCAGACTGGGAGAGCAATTGGGACGAGTAACTATGATTCTCTTAAGGTAGCCAATGCCTCGTTACTTGCGGTTTGGATGAAGAAATCTCGAATAACCCCTAGGAGGAGAAACGATGACTCTTTTATGATACACAACTAGTGAATTATAGTTTCTGGCAGACAAAAACTACACAAAAAGCAGTAAACTGTGTGAGCAACTCGGAGGAAGAAGAATTGCACTATTAAGATAGCCACTTTTTCGTCAAGAGAGGTATTGACTCAGAGAATACCAGTAACCTATGGAAGGAGTAACGATGAATCTCTTAAGATACACAACGAGTGACATATCGCTTCTGGCAGACTGGCCGCAGTAAGAAAAAGTGGCAGACTGGGTGAGCAATGGGGCGAGTAACTATGACTCTCTTAAGGTAGCCAATGCCTCGTTACTTGCGGTTTCGATTAAGAAATCTCGAATAATCGCTAGGAGGTGAAACGATAACTCTTTTATGTTACACAACTAGTGACATATCGCTTCTGGCAGACTGGCAAGTACACAAAAAGTAGTTAACTGTGTGAGCAACTGGGAGGAAGAAGTATGGCACTATTAAGAAAGCCAATGATTCGTCACGAGTAGTATTGAATCAGAGAATACCAGTAACCTATGGAAGGAGTAACGATGAACCTCTTAAGATACACAACGAGTGACATATCGCTTCTGGCAGACTGGCCGCAGTAAGAAAAAGTGGCAGACTGGGTGAGCAATTGGGACGAGTAACTGTGACTCTCTTAAGGTAGCCAATGCCTCGTTACTTGCGGTTTGGATTAAGAAATCTCTAAAACCCCTAGGAGGAGAAACGATGACTCTTTTATGATACACAACTAGTGAATTATAGTTTCTGGCAGACAAAAACTACACAAAAAGTAGTAAACTGTGTGAGCAACTCGGAGGATGAAGTATTGCACTATTAAGATAGATACTTTTTCGTCACGAGAGGTATTGACTCAGAGAATACCAGCAACCTATGGAAGGAGTAACGATGAATCTCTTAAGATACACAACGAGTGACATATCGCTTCTGGCAGACTGGCCGCAGTAAGAAAAAGTGGCAGACTGGGTGAGCAATGGGGACGAGTAACTATGACTCTCTTAAGGTAGCCAATGCCTCGTTACTTGCGGTTTGGATTAAGAAATCTCGAATAACCCCTAGGAGGAGAAACGATGACTCTTTTATGATACACAACTAGTGACATATCCCTTCTGGCAGACTGGCAAGTACACAAAAAGTAGTAAACTGTGTGAGCAACTCGGAGGAAGAAGTATTGCACTATTAAGATAGCCACTTTTTCGTCAAGAGAGGTATTGACTCAGAGAATACTAGTAACCTATGGAAGCAGTAACGATGAATCTCTTAAGATACACAACGAGTGACATATCGCTTCTGGCAGACTGGCCGCAGTAAGAAAAAGTGGCAGACTGGGTGAGCAATTGGGACGAGTAACTATGACTCTCTTAAGGTAGCCAATGCCTCGTTACTTGCGGTTTGGATTAAGAAGTCTCGAATAACCCCTAGGAGGAGAAACGATGACTCTTTTATGATACAAAACTAGTGAATTATAGTTTCTGGCAGACAAATACTACACAAAAAAGTAGTAAACTGTGTGAGCAACTGGGAGGAAGAAGTATTGCACTATTAAGATAGCCACTTTTTGGTCAAGAGAGGCATTGAATCAGAGAATACCAGTAACCTATGGAAAGAGTAACGATGAATCTCTTAAGATACACAACGAGTGACATATCGCTTCTGGCAGACTGGCCGCAGTAAGGAAAAGTGGCAGACTGGGAGAGCAATTGGGACGAGTAACTATGACTCTCTTAAGGTAGCCAATGCCTCGTTACTTGCGGTTTGGATTTAGAAATCTCGAATAACCCCTAGGAGGTGAAACGATGACCCTTTTATGATACACAACTAGTGACATATCGCTTCTGGCAGACTTTCAAGTACACAAAAAGTAGTAAACTGTGTGAGCAACTGGGAGGAAGAAGTATTGCACTATTAAGATAGCCACTTTTTCGTCAAGAGAGGTATTGACTCGGAGAATACCAGTAACCTATGGAAGGAGTAACGATGAATCTCTTAAGATACACAACGAGTGACATATCGCTTCTGGCAGACTGGCCACAGTAAGAAAAAGTGGCAGACTGGGTGAGCAATGGGGACGAGTAACTATGACTCTCTTAAGGTAGCCAATGCCTCGTAACTTGCGGTTTGGATTAAGAAATCTCGAAAACCCCTAGGAGGAGAAACGATGACTCTTTTATGATACACAACTAGTGAATTATAGTTTCTGGCAGACAAAAACTACACAAACAGCAGTAAACTGTGTGAGCAACTGGGAGGAAGAAGTATTGCACTATTAAGATAGCCACTTTTTCGTCAAGAGAGGTATTGCCTCAGAGAATACCAGTAACCTATGGAAGGAGTAACGATGAATCTCTTAAGATACACAACGAGTGACATATCGCTTCTGGCAGTCTGGATACAGTAAGAAAAAGTAGCAGACTGGGTGAGCAATGGGGACGAGTAACTATGACTCTCTTAAGGTAGCCAATGCCTCGTTACTTGCGGTTTGGATTAAGAAATCTCGAAGAACCCCTAGGAGGAGAAACGATGACTCTTTTATGATACACTAGTGACATATCGCTTCTGGCAGACTGGCAAGTACACAAAAAAAAGTAAACTGTGTGAGCAACTCGGAGGAAGAAGTATTGCACTATTAAGATAGCCACTTTTTCGTCACGAGAGGTATTGACTCAGAGAATACCAGTAACCTATGGAAGGAGTAACGATGAATCTCTTAAGATACACAACGAGTGACATATCGCTTCTGGCAGACTGACCACAGTAAGAAAAAGTGGCAGACTGGGTGAGCAATGGGCACGAGTAACTATGACTCTCTTAAGGTAGCCAATGCCTCGTTACTTGCGGTTTGGATTAAGAAATCTCGAATAACCCCTAGGAGGCGAAACGATGACTCTTTTATGATACACAACTAGTGACATATCGCTTCTGGCAGACTTTCAAGTACACAAAAAGTAGTAAACTGTGTGAGCAACTGGGAGGAAGAAGTATTGCACTATTAAGATAGCCACTTTTTCGTCAAGAGAAGTATTGACTCGGAGAATACCAGTAACCTATGGAAGGAGTAACGATGAATCTCTTAAGATACTCAACGAGTGACATATCGCTTCTGGCAGACTGGCCACAGTAAGAAAAAGTGGCAGACTGGGTGAGCAATGGGGACGAGTAACTATGACTCTCTTAAGGTAGCCAATGCCTCGTTACTTGCGGTTTGGATTAAGAAATCTGAAAAACCCCTAGGAGGAGAAACGATGACTCTTTTATGATACACAACTAGTGAATTATAGTTTCTGGCAGACAAAAACTACACAAACAGCAGTAAACTGTGTGAGCAACTGGGAGGAAGAAGTATTGCACTATTAAGATAGCCACTTTTTCGTCAAGAGAAGTATTGACTCAGAGAATACCAATAACCTATGGAAGGAGTAACGATGAATCTCTTAAGATACACAACGAGTGACATATCGCTTCTGGCAGACTGGATACAGTAAGAAAAAGTAGCAGACTGGGTGAGCAATGGGGACGAGTAACTATGACTCTCTTAAGGTAGCCAATGCCTCGTTACTTGCGGTTTGGATTAAGAAATCTCGAATAACCCCTAGGAGGAGAAACGATGACTCTTTTATGATACACTAGTGACATATCGCTTCTGGCAGACTGGCAAGTACACACAAAGTAGTAAACTGTGTGAGCAAATCGGAGGAAGATGTATTGCACTATTAAGATAGCCACTTTTTCGTCACGAGAGGTATTGACTCAGAGAATACCAGTAACCTATGGAAGGAGTAACGATGAATCTCTTAAGATACACAACGAGTGACATATCACTTCTGGCAGACTGGCCGCAGTAAGAAAAAGTGGCAGACTGGGAGAGCAATTGGGACGAGTAACTATGACTCTCTTAAGGTAGCCAATGCCTCGTTACTTGCGGTTTGGATGAAGAAATCTCGAATAACCCCTAGGAGGAGAAACGATGACTCTTTTATGATACACAACTAGTGAATTATAGTTTCTGGCAGACATAAACTACACAAACAGCAGTAAACTGTGTGAGCAACTGGGAGGAAGAAGTATTGCACTATTAAGATAGCCACTTTTTCGTCAAGAGATGTATTGAATCAGAGAATACCAGTAACCTATGGAAGGAGTAACGATGAATCTCTTAAGATACACAACGAGTGACATATCGCTTCTGGCAGACTGGCCACAGTAAGAAAAAGTGGCAGACTGGGTGAGCAATGGGGACGAGTAACTATGACTCTCTTAAGGTAGACAATGCCTCGTTACTTGCGGTTTGGATTAAGAAATCTCGAATAACCCCTAGGAGGAGAAACGATGACTCTTTTGTGATACACTAGTGACATATCGCTTCTGGCAGACTGGCAAGTACACAAAAAGTAGTAAACTGTGTGAGCAACACGGAGGAAGAAGTATTGCACTATTAAGATAGCCACTTTTTCGTCAAGAGAGGTATTGACTCGGAGAATACCAGTAATCTATGGAAGGAGTAACGATGAATCTCTTAAGATACACAACGAGTGACATATCGCTTCTGGCAGACTGGCCACAGTAAGAAAAAGTGGCAGACTGGGTGAGCAATGGGGACGAGTAACTATGACTCTCTTAAGGTAGACAATACCTCGTTACTTGCGGTTTGGATTAAGAAAACTCGAAAACCCCTAGGAGGAGAAACGATGAATCTTTTATGATACACAACTAGTGAATTATAGTTTCTGGCAGACAAAAACTACACAAACAGCAGTAAACTGTGTGAGCAACTCGGAGGAAGAAGTATTGCACTATTAAGATAGCCACTTTTTGGTCAAGAGAGGCATTGAATCAGAGAATACCAGTAACCTATGGAAAGAGTAACGATGAATCTCTTAAGATACACAACGAGTGACATATCGCTTCTGGCAGACTGGCCGCAGTAAGGAAAAGTTGCAGACTGGGAGAGCAATTGGGACGAGTAACTATGACTCTCTTAAGGTAGCCAATGCCTCGTTACTTGCGGTTTGGATTAAGAAATCTCGAATAACCCCTAGGAGGTGAAACGATGACCCTTTTATGATACACAACTAGTGACATATCGCTTCTGGCAGACTTTCAAGTACACAAAAAGTAGTAAACTGTGTGAGCAACTGGGAGGAAGAAGTATTGCACTATTAAGATAGCCACTTTTTCGTCAAGAGAGGTATTGACTCGGAGAATACCAGTAACCTATGGAAGGAGTAACGATGAATCTCTTAAGATACACAACGAGTGACATATCGCTTCTGGCAGACTGGCCACAGTAAGAAAAAGTGGCAGACTGGGTGAGCAATGGGGACGAGTAACTATGACTCTCTTAAGGTAGCCAATGCCTCGTAACTTGCGGTTTGGATTAAGAAATCTCGAAAACCCCTAGGAGGAGAAACGATGACTCTTTTATGATACACAACTAGTGAATTATAGTTTCTGGCAGACAAAAACTACACAAACAGCAGTAAACTGTGTGAGCAACTGGGAGGAAGAAGTATTGCACTATTAAGATAGCCACTTTTTCGTCAAGAGAGGTATTGCCTCAGAGAATACCAGTAACCTATGGAAGGAGTAACGATGAATCTCTTAAGATACACAACGAGTGACATATCGCTTCTGGCAGACTGGCCGCAGTAAGGAAAAGTGGCAGACTGGGAGAGCAATTGGGACGAGTAACTATGACTCTCTTAAGGTAGCCAATGCCTCGTTACTTGCGGTTTGGATGAAGAAATCTCGAATAAACCCTAGGAGGAGAAACGATGACTCTTTTATGATACACAACTAGTGAATTATAGTTTCTGGCAGACAAAAACTACACAAAAAGCAGTAAACTGTGTGAGCAACTCGGAGGAAGAAGTATTGCACTATTAAGATAGCCACTTTTTCGTCAAGAGAGGTATTGACTCAGAGAATACCAGTAACCTATGGAAGGAGTAACGATGAATCTCTTAAGATACACAACGAGTGACATATCGCTTCTGGCAGACTGACCACAGTAAGAAAAAGTGGCAGACTGGGTGAGCAATGGGGACGAGTAACTATGACTCTCTTAAGGTAGCCAATGCCTCGTTACTTGCGGTTTGGATTAAGAAATCTCGAATAACCCCTAGGAGGAGAAACGATGACTCTTTTATGATACACAACTAGTGACATATCGCTTCTGGCAGACTTTCAAGTACACAAAAAGTAGTAAACTGTGTGAGCAACTGGGAGGAAGAAGTATTGCACTATTAAGATAGCCATTTTTTCGTCAAGAGAGGTATTGACTCGGAGAATACCAGTAACCTATGGAAGGAGTAACGATGAATCTCTTAAGATACACAACGAGTGACATATCGCTTCTGGCAGACTGGGCACAGTAAGAAAAAGTGGCAGACTGGGTGAGCAATGGGGACGAGTAACTATGACTCTCTTAAGGTAGCCAATGCCTCGTTACTTGCGGTTTGGATTAAGAAATCTCGAAAACCCCTAGGAGGAGAAACGATGACTCTTTTATGATACACAACAAGTGAATTATAGTTTCTGGCAGACAAAAACTACACAAACAGCAGTAAACTGTGTGAGCAACTGGGAGGAAGAAGTATTGCACTATTAAGATAGCCACTTTTTCGTCAAGAGAGGTATTGACTCAGAGAATACCAGTAACCTATGGAAGGAGTAACGATGAATCTCTCAAGATACACAACGAGTGACATATCGCTTCTGGCAGACTGGATACAGTAAGAAAAAGTAGCAGACTGGGTGAGCAATGGGGACGAGTAACTATGACTCTCTTAAGGTAGCCAATGCCTCGTTACTTGCGGTTTGGATTAAGAAATCTCGAAAACCCCTAGGAGGAGAAACGATGACTCTTTTATGATACACAACAAGTGAATTATAGTTTCTGGCAGACAAAAACTACACAAACAGCAGTAAACTGTGTGAGCAACTGGGAGGAAGAAGTATTGCACTATTAAGATAGCCACTTTTTCGTCAAGAGAGGTATTGACTCAGAGAATACCAGTAACCTATGGAAGGAGTAACGATGAATCTCTCAAGATACACAACGAGTGACATATCGCTTCTGGCAGACTGGATACAGTAAGAAAAAGTAGCAGACTGGGTGAGCAATGGGGACGAGTAACTATGACTCTCTTAAGGTAGCCAATGCCTCGTTACTTGCGGTTTGGCTTAAGAAATCTCGAATAACCCCTACGAGGAGAAACGATGACTCTTTTATGATACACTAGTGACATATCGCTTCTGACAGACTGGCAAGTACACAAAAAGTAGTAAACTGTGTGAGCAACTCAGAGGAAGAAGTATTGCACTATTAAGATAGCCACTTTTTCGTCACGAGAGGTATTGACTCAGAGAATACCAGTAACCTATGGAAGGAGTAACGATGAATCTCTTAAGATACACAACGAGTGACATATCGCTTCTGGCAGACTGGCCGCAGTTAGGTAAAGTGGCAGACTGGGAGAGCAATTGGGACGAGTAACTATGATTCTCTTAAGGTAGCCAATGCCTCGTTACTTGCGGTTTGGATGAAGAAATCTCGAATAACCCCTAGGAGGAGAAACGATGACTCTTTTATGATACACAACTAGTGAATTATAGTTTCTGGCAGACAAAAACTACACAAAAAGCAGTAAACTGTGTGAGCAACTCGGAGGAAGAAGAATTGCACTATTAAGATAGCCACTTTTTCGTCAAGAGAGGTATTGACTCAGAGAATACCAGTAACCTATGGAAGGAGTAACGATGAATCTCTTAAGATACACAACGAGTGACATATCGCTTCTGGCAGACTGGCCGCAGTAAGAAAAAGTGGCAGACTGGGTGAGCAATGGGGCGAGTAACTATGACTCTCTTAAGGTAGCCAATGCCTCGTTACTTGCGGTTTCGATTAAGAAATCTCGAATAATCGCTAGGAGGTGAAACGATAACTCTTTTATGTTACACAACTAGTGACATATCGCTTCTGGCAGACTGGCAAGTACACAAAAAGTAGTTAACTGTGTGAGCAACTGGGAGGAAGAAGTATGGCACTATTAAGAAAGCCAATGATTCGTCACGAGTAGTATTGAATCAGAGAATACCAGTAACCTATGGAAGGAGTAACGATGAACCTCTTAAGATACACAACGAGTGACATATCGCTTCTGGCAGACTGGCCGCAGTAAGAAAAAGTGGCAGACTGGGTGAGCAATTGGGACGAGTAACTGTGACTCTCTTAAGGTAGCCAATGCCTCGTTACTTGCGGTTTGGATTAAGAAATCTCTAAAACCCCTAGGAGGAGAAACGATGACTCTTTTATGATACACAACTAGTGAATTATAGTTTCTGGCAGACAAAAACTACACAAAAAGTAGTAAACTGTGTGAGCAACTCGGAGGATGAAGTATTGCACTATTAAGATAGATACTTTTTCGTCACGAGAGGTATTGACTCAGAGAATACCAGCAACCTATGGAAGGAGTAACGATGAATCTCTTAAGATACACAACGAGTGACATATCGCTTCTGGCAGACTGGCCGCAGTAAGAAAAAGTGGCAGACTGGGTGAGCAATGGGGACGAGTAACTATGACTCTCTTAAGGTAGCCAATGCCTCGTTACTTGCGGTTTGGATTAAGAAATCTCGAATAACCCCTAGGAGGAGAAACGATGACTCTTTTATGATACACAACTAGTGACATATCCCTTCTGGCAGACTGGCAAGTACACAAAAAGTAGTAAACTGTGTGAGCAACTCGGAGGAAGAAGTATTGCACTATTAAGATAGCCACTTTTTCGTCAAGAGAGGTATTGACTCAGAGAATACTAGTAACCTATGGAAGCAGTAACGATGAATCTCTTAAGATACACAACGAGTGACATATCGCTTCTGGCAGACTGGCCGCAGTAAGAAAAAGTGGCAGACTGGGTGAGCAATTGGGACGAGTAACTATGACTCTCTTAAGGTAGCCAATGCCTCGTTACTTGCGGTTTGGATTAAGAAGTCTCGAATAACCCCTAGGAGGAGAAACGATGACTCTTTTATGATACAAAACTAGTGAATTATAGTTTCTGGCAGACAAATACTACACAAAAAAGTAGTAAACTGTGTGAGCAACTGGGAGGAAGAAGTATTGCACTATTAAGATAGCCACTTTTTGGTCAAGAGAGGCATTGAATCAGAGAATACCAGTAACCTATGGAAAGAGTAACGATGAATCTCTTAAGATACACAACGAGTGACATATCGCTTCTGGCAGACTGGCCGCAGTAAGGAAAAGTGGCAGACTGGGAGAGCAATTGGGACGAGTAACTATGACTCTCTTAAGGTAGCCAATGCCTCGTTACTTGCGGTTTGGATTTAGAAATCTCGAATAACCCCTAGGAGGTGAAACGATGACCCTTTTATGATACACAACTAGTGACATATCGCTTCTGGCAGACTTTCAAGTACACAAAAAGTAGTAAACTGTGTGAGCAACTGGGAGGAAGAAGTATTGCACTATTAAGATAGCCACTTTTTCGTCAAGAGAGGTATTGACTCGGAGAATACCAGTAACCTATGGAAGGAGTAACGATGAATCTCTTAAGATACACAACGAGTGACATATCGCTTCTGGCAGACTGGCCACAGTAAGAAAAAGTGGCAGACTGGGTGAGCAATGGGGACGAGTAACTATGACTCTCTTAAGGTAGCCAATGCCTCGTAACTTGCGGTTTGGATTAAGAAATCTCGAAAACCCCTAGGAGGAGAAACGATGACTCTTTTATGATACACAACTAGTGAATTATAGTTTCTGGCAGACAAAAACTACACAAACAGCAGTAAACTGTGTGAGCAACTGGGAGGAAGAAGTATTGCACTATTAAGATAGCCACTTTTTCGTCAAGAGAGGTATTGCCTCAGAGAATACCAGTAACCTATGGAAGGAGTAACGATGAATCTCTTAAGATACACAACGAGTGACATATCGCTTCTGGCAGTCTGGATACAGTAAGAAAAAGTAGCAGACTGGGTGAGCAATGGGGACGAGTAACTATGACTCTCTTAAGGTAGCCAATGCCTCGTTACTTGCGGTTTGGATTAAGAAATCTCGAAGAACCCCTAGGAGGAGAAACGATGACTCTTTTATGATACACTAGTGACATATCGCTTCTGGCAGACTGGCAAGTACACAAAAAAAAGTAAACTGTGTGAGCAACTCGGAGGAAGAAGTATTGCACTATTAAGATAGCCACTTTTTCGTCACGAGAGGTATTGACTCAGAGAATACCAGTAACCTATGGAAGGAGTAACGATGAATCTCTTAAGATACACAACGAGTGACATATCGCTTCTGGCAGACTGACCACAGTAAGAAAAAGTGGCAGACTGGGTGAGCAATGGGCACGAGTAACTATGACTCTCTTAAGGTAGCCAATGCCTCGTTACTTGCGGTTTGGATTAAGAAATCTCGAATAACCCCTAGGAGGCGAAACGATGACTCTTTTATGATACACAACTAGTGACATATCGCTTCTGGCAGACTTTCAAGTACACAAAAAGTAGTAAACTGTGTGAGCAACTGGGAGGAAGAAGTATTGCACTATTAAGATAGCCACTTTTTCGTCAAGAGAAGTATTGACTCGGAGAATACCAGTAACCTATGGAAGGAGTAACGATGAATCTCTTAAGATACTCAACGAGTGACATATCGCTTCTGGCAGACTGGCCACAGTAAGAAAAAGTGGCAGACTGGGTGAGCAATGGGGACGAGTAACTATGACTCTCTTAAGGTAGCCAATGCCTCGTTACTTGCGGTTTGGATTAAGAAATCTGAAAAACCCCTAGGAGGAGAAACGATGACTCTTTTATGATACACAACTAGTGAATTATAGTTTCTGGCAGACAAAAACTACACAAACAGCAGTAAACTGTGTGAGCAACTGGGAGGAAGAAGTATTGCACTATTAAGATAGCCACTTTTTCGTCAAGAGAAGTATTGACTCAGAGAATACCAATAACCTATGGAAGGAGTAACGATGAATCTCTTAAGATACACAACGAGTGACATATCGCTTCTGGCAGACTGGATACAGTAAGAAAAAGTAGCAGACTGGGTGAGCAATGGGGACGAGTAACTATGACTCTCTTAAGGTAGCCAATGCCTCGTTACTTGCGGTTTGGATTAAGAAATCTCGAATAACCCCTAGGAGGAGAAACGATGACTCTTTTATGATACACTAGTGACATATCGCTTCTGGCAGACTGGCAAGTACACACAAAGTAGTAAACTGTGTGAGCAAATCGGAGGAAGATGTATTGCACTATTAAGATAGCCACTTTTTCGTCACGAGAGGTATTGACTCAGAGAATACCAGTAACCTATGGAAGGAGTAACGATGAATCTCTTAAGATACACAACGAGTGACATATCACTTCTGGCAGACTGGCCGCAGTAAGAAAAAGTGGCAGACTGGGAGAGCAATTGGGACGAGTAACTATGACTCTCTTAAGGTAGCCAATGCCTCGTTACTTGCGGTTTGGATGAAGAAATCTCGAATAACCCCTAGGAGGAGAAACGATGACTCTTTTATGAAACACAACTAGTGAATTATAGTTTCTGGCAGACATAAACTACACAAACAGCAGTAAACTGTGTGAGCAACTGGGAGGAAGAAGTATTGCACTATTAAGATAGCCACTTTTTCGTCAAGAGATGTATTGAATCAGAGAATACCAGTAACCTATGGAAGGAGTAACGATGAATCTCTTAAGATACACAACGAGTGACATATCGCTTCTGGCAGACTGGCCACAGTAAGAAAAAGTGGCAGACTGGGTGAGCAATGGGGACGAGTAACTATGACTCTCTTAAGGTAGACAATGCCTCGTTACTTGCGGTTTGGATTAAGAAATCTCGAATAACCCCTAGGAGGAGAAACGATGACTCTTTTGTGATACACTAGTGACATATCGCTTCTGGCAGACTGGCAAGTACACAAAAAGTAGTAAACTGTGTGAGCAACACGGAGGAAGAAGTATTGCACTATTAAGATAGCCACTTTTTCGTCAAGAGAGGTATTGACTCGGAGAATACCAGTAATCTATGGAAGGAGTAACGATGAATCTCTTAAGATACACAACGAGTGACATATCGCTTCTGGCAGACTGGCCACAGTAAGAAAAAGTGGCAGACTGGGTGAGCAATGGGGACGAGTAACTATGACTCTCTTAAGGTAGACAATACCTCGTTACTTGCGGTTTGGATTAAGAAAACTCGAAAACCCCTAGGAGGAGAAACGATGAATCTTTTATGATACACAACTAGTGAATTATAGTTTCTGGCAGACAAAAACTACACAAACAGCAGTAAACTGTGTGAGCAACTCGGAGGAAGAAGTATTGCACTATTAAGATAGCCACTTTTTGGTCAAGAGAGGCATTGAATCAGAGAATACCAGTAACCTATGGAAAGAGTAACGATGAATCTCTTAAGATACACAACGAGTGACATATCGCTTCTGGCAGACTGGCCGCAGTAAGGAAAAGTTGCAGACTGGGAGAGCAATTGGGACGAGTAACTATGACTCTCTTAAGGTAGCCAATGCCTCGTTACTTGCGGTTTGGATTAAGAAATCTCGAATAACCCCTAGGAGGTGAAACGATGACCCTTTTATGATACACAACTAGTGACATATCGCTTCTGGCAGACTTTCAAGTACACAAAAAGTAGTAAACTGTGTGAGCAACTGGGAGGAAGAAGTATTGCACTATTAAGATAGCCACTTTTTCGTCAAGAGAGGTATTGACTCGGAGAATACCAGTAACCTATGGAAGGAGTAACGATGAATCTCTTAAGATACACAACGAGTGACATATCGCTTCTGGCAGACTGGCCACAGTAAGAAAAAGTGGCAGACTGGGTGAGCAATGGGGACGAGTAACTATGACTCTCTTAAGGTAGCCAATGCCTCGTAACTTGCGGTTTGGATTAAGAAATCTCGAAAACCCCTAGGAGGAGAAACGATGACTCTTTTATGATACACAACTAGTGAATTATAGTTTCTGGCAGACAAAAACTACACAAACAGCAGTAAACTGTGTGAGCAACTGGGAGGAAGAAGTATTGCACTATTAAGATAGCCACTTTTTCGTCAAGAGAGGTATTGCCTCAGAGAATACCAGTAACCTATGGAAGGAGTAACGATGAATCTCTTAAGATACACAACGAGTGACATATCGCTTCTGGCAGTCTGGATACAGTAAGAAAAAGTAGCAGACTGGGTGAGCAATGGGGACGAGTAACTATGACTCTCTTAAGGTAGCCAATGCCTCGTTACTTGCGCTTTGGATTAAGAAATCTCGAAGAACCCCTAGGAGGAGAAACGATGACTCTTTTATGATACACTAGTGACATATCGCTTCTGGCAGACTGGCAAGTACACAAAAAGTAGTAAACTGTGTGAGCAACTCGGAGGAAGAAGTATTGCACTATTAAGATAGCCACTTTTTCGTCACGAGAGGTATTGACTCAGAGAATACCAGTAACCTATGGAAGGAGTAACGATGAATCTCTTAAGATACACAACGAGTGACATATCGCTTCTGGCAGACTGGCCACAGTAAGAAAAAGTGGCAGACTGGGTGAGCAATGGGCACGAGTAACTATGACTCTCTTAAGGTAGCCAATGCCTCGTTACTTGCGGTTTGGATTAAGAAATCTCGAATAACCCCTAGGAGGCGAAACGATGACTCTTTTATGATACACAACTAGTGACATATCGCTTCTGGCAGACTTTCAAGTACACAAAAAGTAGTAAACTGTGTGAGCAACTGGGAGGAAGAAGTATTGCACTATTAAGATAGCCACTTTTTCGTCAAGAGAAGTATTGACTCGGAGAATACCAGTAACCTATGGAAGGAGTAACGATGAATCTCTTAAGATACTCAACGAGTGACATATCGCTTCTGGCAGACTGGCCACAGTAAGAAAAAGTGGCAGACTGGGTGAGCAATGGGGACGAGTAACTATGACTCTCTTAAGGTAGCCAATGCCTCGTTACTTGCGGTTTGGATTAAGAAATCTGAAAAACCCCTAGGAGGAGAAACGATGACTCTTTTATGATACACAACTAGTGAATTATAGTTTCTGGCAGACAAAAACTACACAAACAGCAGTAAACTGTGTGAGCAACTGGGAGGAAGAAGTATTGCACTATTAAGATAGCCACTTTTTCGTCAAGAGAAGTATTGACTCAGAGAATACCAATAACCTATGGAAGGAGTAACGATGAATCTCTTAAGATACACAACGAGTGACATATCGCTTCTGGCAGACTGGATACAGTAAGAAAAAGTAGCAGACTGGGTGAGCAATGGGGACGAGTAACTATGACTCTCTTAAGGTAGCCAATGCCTCGTTACTTGCGGTTTGGATTAAGAAATCTCGAATAACCCCTAGGAGGAGAAACGATGACTCTTTTATGATACACTAGTGACATATCGCTTCTGGCAGACTGGCAAGTACACACAAAGTAGTAAACTGTGTGAGCAAATCGGAGGAAGATGTATTGCACTATTAAGATAGCCACTTTTTCGTCACGAGAGGTATTGACTCAGAGAATACCAGTAACCTATGGAAGGAGTAACGATGAATCTCTTAAGATACACAACGAGTGACATATCACTTCTGGCAGACTGGCCGCAGTAAGAAAAAGTGGCAGACTGGGAGAGCAATTGGGACGAGTAACTATGACTCTCTTAAGGTAGCCAATGCCTCGTTACTTGTGGTTTGGATGAAGAAATCTCGAATAACCCCTAGGAGGAGAAACGATGACTCTTTTATGATACACAACTAGTGAATTATAGTTTCTGGCAGACATAAACTACACAAACAGCAGTAAACTGTGTGAGCAACTGGGAGGAAGAAGTATTGCACTATTAAGATAGCCACTTTTTCGTCAAGAGATGTATTGAATCAGAGAATACCAGTAACCTATGGAAGGAGTAACGATGAATCTCTTAAGATACACAACGAGTGACATATCGCTTCTGGCAGACTGGGTACAGTAAGAAAAAGTAGCAGACTGTGTGAGCAATGGGGACGAGTAACTATGACTCTCTTAAGGTAGGCAATGCCTCGTTACTTGCGGTTTGGATTAAGAAATCTCGAATAACCCCTAGGAGGAGAAACGATGACTCTTTTGTGATACACTAGTGACATATCGCTTCTGGCAGACTGGCAAGTACACAAAAAGTAGTAAACTGTGTGAGCAACACGGAGGAAGAAGTATTGCACTATTAAGATAGCCACTTTTTCGTCAAGAGAGGTATTGACTCGGAGAATACCAGTAATCTATGGAAGGAGTAACGATGAATCTCTTAAGATACACAACGAGTGACATATCGCTTCTGGCAGACTGGCCACAGTAAGAAAAAGTGGCAGACTGGGTGAGCAATGGGGACGAGTAACTATGACTCTCTTAAGGTAGACAATACCTCGTTACTTGCGGTTTGGATTAAGAAAACTCGAAAACCCCTAGGAGGAGAAACGATGACTCTTTTATGATACACAACTAGTGAATTATAGTTTCTGGCAGACAAAAACTACACAAACAGCAGTAAACTGTGTGAGCAACTGGGAGGAAGAAGTATTGCACTATTAAGATAGCCACTTTTTCGTCAAGAGAGGTATTGACTCAGAGATTACCAGTAACCTATGGAAGGAGTAACGATGAATCTCTTAAGATACACAACGAGTGACATATCGCTTCTGGCAGTCTGGATACAGTAAGAAAAAGTAGCAGACTGGGTGAGCAATGGGGACGAGTAACTATGACTCTCTTAAGGTAGCCAATGCCTCGTTACTTGCGGTTTGGATTAAGAAATCTCGAAGAACCCCTACGAGGAGAAACGATGACTCTTTTATGATACACTAGTGACATATCGCTTCTGGCAGACTGGCAAGTACACAAAAAGTAGTAAACTGTGTGAGCAACTCGGAGGAAGAACTATTGCACTATTAAGATAGCCACTTTTTCGTCACGAGAGGTATTGACTCAGAGAATACCAGTAACCTATGGAAGGAGTAACGATGAATCTCTTAAGATACACAACGAGTGACATATCGCTTCTGGCAGACTGGCCGCAGTAAGGAAAAGTGGCAGACTGGGAGAGCAATTGGGACGAGTAACTATGACTCTCTTAAGGTAGCCAATGCCTCGTTACTTGCGGTTTGGATGAAAAAATCTCGAATAACCCCTAGGAGGAGAAACGATGACTCTTTTATGATACACAACTAGTGAATTATAGTTTCTGGCAGACAAAAACTACACAAAAAGCAGTAAACTGTGTGAGCAACTCGGAGGAAGAAGTATTGCACTATTAAGATAGCCACTTTTTCGTCAAGAGAGGTATTGACTCAGAGAATACCAGTAACCTATGGAAGGAGTAACGATGAATCTCTTAAGATACACAACGAGTGACATATCGCTTCTGGCAGACTGGCCGCAGTAAGAAAAAGTGGCAGACTGGGTGAGCAATTGGGACGAGTAACTATGACTCTCTTAAGGTAGCCAATGCCTCGTTACTTGCGGTTTGGATGAAGAAATCTCGAATAACCCCTAGGAGGAGAAACGATGACTCTTTTATGATACACAACTAGTGAATTATAGTTTCTGGCAGACAAAAACTACACAAAAAGCAGTAAACTGTGTGAGCAACTCGGAGGATGAAGAAATGCACTATTAAGATAGCCACTTTTTCGTCAAGAGAGGTATTGACTCAGAGAATACCAGTAACCTATGGAAGGAGTAACGATGAATCTCTTAAGATACACAACGAGTGACATATCGCTTCTGGCAGACTGGCCAAAGTAAGAAAAAGTGGCAGACTGGGTGAGCAATGGGGACGAGTAACTATGACTCTCTTAAGGTAGCCAATGCCTCGTTACTTGCGGTTTGGATTAAGAAATCTCGAATAACCCCTAGGAGGAGAAACGATGACTGTTTTATGATACACAACTAGTGACATATCGCTTCTGGCAGACTTTCAAGTACACAAAAAGTAGTAAACTGTGTGAGCAACTGGGAGGAAGAAGTATTGCACTATTAAGATAGCCACTTTTTCGTCAAGAGAGGTATTGACTCAGAGAATACCAGTAACCTATGGAAGGAGTAACGATGAATCTCTTAAGATACACAACGAGTGACATATCGCTTCTGGCAGACTGGCCACAGTAAGAAAAAGTGGCAGACTGGGTGAGCAATGGGGACGAGTAACTATGACTCTCTTAAGGTAGTGAATGCCTCGTTACTTGCGGTTTGGATTAAGAAATCTCGAATAACCCCTAGGAGGAGAAAAGATGACTCTTTTATGATACACAACTAGTGAATTATAGTTTCTGGCAGACAAAAACTACACAAAAAGTAGTAAACTGTGTGAGCAACTGGGAGGAAGAAGTATTGCACTATTAAGATAGCCACTTTTTCGTCACGAGAGGCATTGAATCAGAGAATACCAGTAACCTATGGAAAGAGTAACGATGAATCTCTTAAGATACACAACGAGTGACATATCGCCTCTGGCAGACTGGCCGCAGTAAGGAAAAGTGGCAGACTGGGAGAGCAATTGGGACGAGTAACTATGACTCTCTTAAGGTAGCCAATGCCTCGTTACTTGCGGTTTGGATGAAGAAATCTCGAATAACCCCTAGGAGGAGAAACGATGACTCTTTTATGATACACAACTAGTGACATATCGCTCCTGGCAGACTTTCAAGTACACAAAAAGTAGTAAACTGTGTGAGCAACTGGGAGGAAGAAGTATTGCACTATTAAGATAGCCACTTTTTCGTCAAGAGAGGTATTGACTCGGAGAATACCAGTAACCTATGGAAGGAGTAACGATGAATCTCTTAAGATACACAACGAGTGACATATCGCTTCTGGCAGACTGGCCACAGTAAGAAAAAGTGGCAGACTGGGTGAGCAATGGGGACGAGTAACTATGACTCTCTTAAGGTAGCCAATGCCTCGTTACTTGCGGTTTGGATTAAGAAATCTCGAAAACCCCTAGGAGGAGAAACGATGACTCTTTTATGATACACAACTAGTGAATTATAGTTTCTGGCAGACATAAACTACACAAACAGCAGTAAACTGTGTGAGCAACTGGGAGGAAGAAGTATTGCACTATTAAGATAGCCACTTTTTCGTCAAGAGAGGTATTGAATCAGAGAATACCAGTAACCTATGGAAGGAGTAACGATGAATCTCTTAAGATACACAACGAGTGACATATCGCTTCTGGCAGACTGGGTACAGTAAGAAAAAGTAGCAGACTGGGTGAGCAATGGGGACGAGTAACTATGACTCTCTTAAGGTAGCCAATGCCTCGTTACTTGAGGTTTGGATTAAGAAATCTCGAATAACCCCTAGGAGGAGAAACGATGACTCTTTTATGATACACAACTAGTGACATATCACTTCTGGCAGACTGGCAAGTACACAAAAAGTAGTAAACTGTGTGAGCAACACGGAGGAAGAAGTATTGCACTATTAAGATAGCCACTTTTTCGTCAAGAGAGGTATTGACTCAGAGAATACCAGTAACCTATGGAAGGAGTAACGATGAATCTCTGAAGACACACAACGAGTGACATATCGCTTCTGGCAGACTGGCCACAGTAAGAAAAAGTGGCAGACTGGGTGAGCAATGGGGACGAGTAACTATGACTCTCTTAAGGTAGCCAATGCCTCGTTACTTGCGGTTTGGATTAAGAAATCTCGAATAACCCCTAGGAGGTGAAACGATGACTCTTTTATGATACACAACTAGTGACATATCGCTTCTGGCAGACTTTCAAGTACACAAAAAGTAGTAAACTGTGTGAGCAACTGGGAGGAAGAAGTATTGCACTATTAAGATAGCCACTTTTTCGTCAAGAGTGGTATTGACTCGGAGAATACCAGTAACCTATGGAAGGAGTAACGATGAATCTCTTAAGATACACAACGAGTGACATATCGCTTCTGGCAGACTGGCCACAGTAAGAAAAAGTGGCAGACTGGGTGAGCAATGGGGACGAGTAACTATGACTCTCTTAAGGTAGCCAATGCCTCGTTACTTGCGGTTTCGATTAAGAAATCTCGAAAACCCCTAGGAGGAGATACGATGACTCTTTTATGATACACAACTAGTGAATTATAGTTTCTGGCAGACAAATACTACACAAACAGCAGTAAACTGTGTGAGCAACTGGGAGGAAGAAGTATTGCACTATTAAGATAGCCACTTTTTCGTCAAGAGATGTATTGACTCAGAGAATACCAGTAACCTATGGAAGGGGTAACGATGAATCTCTTAAGATACACAACGAGTGACATATCGCTTCTGGCAGACTGGCCGCAGTAAGAAAAAGTGGCAGACTGGGTGAGCAAATGGGACGAGTAACTATGACTCTCTTAAGGTAGCCAATGCCTCGTTACTTGCGGTTTGGATGAAGAAATCTCGAATAACCCTAGGAGGAGAAACGATGACTCTTTTATGATACACAACTAGTGAAATATAGTTTCTGGCAGACAAAAACTACACAAAAAGCAGTAAACTGTGTGAGCAACTCGGAGGATGAAGTAATGCACTATTAAGATAGCCACTTTTTCGTCAAGAGAGGTATTGAATCAGAGAATACCAGTAACCTATGGAAAGAGTAACGATGAATCTCTTAAGATACACAACGAGTGACATATCGCCTCTGGCAGACTGGCCGCAGTAAGGAAAAGTGGTAGACTGGGAGAGCAATTGGGACGAGTAACTATGACTCTCTTAAGGTAGCCAATGCCTCGTTACTTGCGGTTTGGATGAAGAAATCTCGAATAACCCCTAGGAGGAGAAACGATGACTCTTTTATGATACACAACTAGTGACATATCGCTTCTGGCAGACTTTCAAGTACACAAAAAGTAGTAAACTGTATGAGCAACTGGGAGGAAGAAGTATTGCACTATTAAGATAGCCACTTTTTCGTCAAGAGAGGTATTGACTCGGAGAATACCAGTAACCTATGGAAGGAGTAACGATGAATCTCTTAAGATACACAACGAGTGACATATCGCTTCTGGCAGACTGGCCGCAGTAAGGAAAAGTGGCAGACTGGGTGAGCAATTGGGACGAGTAACTATGACTCTCTTAAGGTAGCCAATGCCTCGTTACTTGAGGTTTGGATTAAGAAATCTCGAATAACCCCTAGGAGGAGAAACGATGACTCTTTTATGATACACAACTAGTGACATATCGCTTCTGGCAGACTGGCAAGTACACAAAAAGTAGTAAACTGTGTGAGCAACACGGAGGAAGAAGTATTGCACTATTAAGATAGCCACTTTTTCGTCACGAGAGGTATTGACTCAGAGAATACCAGTAACCTATGGAAGGAGTAACGATGAATCTCTTAAGATACACAACGAGTGACATATCGCATCTGGCAGACTGGCCACAGTAAGAAAAAGTGGCAGACTGGGTGAGCAATGGGGACGAGTAACTATGACTCTCTTAAGGTAGCCAATGCCTCGTTACTTGCGGTTTGGATTAAGAAATCTCGAATAACCCCTAGGAGGTGAAACGATGACTCTTTTATGATACACAACTAGTGACATATCGCTTCTGGCAGACCTTCAAGTACACAAAAAGTAGTAAACTGTGTGAGCAACTGGGAGGAAGAAGTATTGCACTATTAAGATAGCCACTTTTTCGTCACGAGAGGTATTGACTCAGAGAATACCAGTAACCTATGGAAGGAGTAACGATGAATCTCTTAAGATACACAACGAGTGACATATCGCTTCTGGCAGACTGGACACAGTAAGAAAAAGTGGCAGACTGGGTGAGCAATGGGGACGAGTAACTATGACTCTCTTATGGTAGCCAATGCCTCGTTACTTGCGGTTTGGATTAAGAAATCTCAAAAACCCCTAGGAGGAGAAACGATGACTCTTTTATGATACACAACTAGTGAATTATAGTTTCTGGCAGACAAAAACTACACAAACAGCAGTAAACTGTGTGATCAACTGGGAGGAAGAAGTATTGCACTATTAAGATAGCCACTTTTTCGTCAAGAGAGGTATTGCCTCAGAGAATACCAGTAACCTATGGAAGGAGTAACGATGAATCTCTTAAGATACACAACGAGTGACATATCGCTTCTGGCAGACTGGCCACAGTAAGAAAAAGTGGCAGACTGGGTGAGCAATGGGGACGACTAACTATGACTCTCTTAAGGTAGCCAATGCCTCGTTACTTGCGGTTTGGATTAAGAAATCTCGAATAACCCCTAGGAGGAGAAACGATGACTCTTTTATGATACACTAGTGACATATCGCTTCTGGCAGACTGGCAAGTACACAAAAAGTAGTAAACTGTGTGAGCAAATCGGAGGAAGAAGTATTGCACTATTAAGATAGCCACTTTTTCGTCACGAGAGGTATTGACTCAGAGAATACCAGTAACCTATGGAAGGAGTAACGATGAATCTCTTAAGATACACAACGAGTGACATATCGCTTCTGGCAGACTGGCCGCAGTAAGGTAAAGTGGCAGACTGGGAGAGCAATTGGGACGAGTAACTATGACTCTCTTAAGGTAGCCAATGCCTCGTTACTTGCGGTTTGGATGAAGAAATCTCGAATAACCCCTAGGAGGAGAAACGATGACCCTTTTATGATACACAACTAGTGAATTATAGTTTCTGGCAGACAAAAACTACACAAAAAGCAGTAAACTGTGTGAGCAACTCGGAGGAAGAAGTATTGCACTATTAAGATAGCCACATTTTCGTCAAGAGAGGTATTGACTCAGAGAATACCAGTAACCTATGGAAGGAGTAACGATGAATCTCTTAAGATACACAACGAGTGTCATATCGCTTCTGGCAGACTGGCCGCAGTAAGAAAAAGTGGCAGACTGGGTGAGCAATGGGGACGAGTAACTATGACTCTCTTAAGGTAGCCAATGCCTCGTTACTTGCGGTTTGGATTAAGAAATCTCGAATAACCCCTAGGAGGAGAAACGATGACTCTTTTATGATACACAACTAGTGAATTATAGTGTCTGGCAGACAAAAACTACACAAAAAGTAGTAAACTGTGTGAGCAACTCGGAGGATGAAGTATTGCACTATTAAGATAGATAGTTTTTCGTCACGAGAGGTATTGACTCAGAGAATACCAGTAAGCTATGGAAGGAGTAACGATGAATCTCTTAAGATACACAACGAGTGACATATCGCTTCTGGCAGACTGGCCACAGTAAGAAAAAGTGGCAGACTGGGTGAGCAATGGGGACGAGTAACTATGACTCTCTTAAGGTAGCCAATGCCTCGTTACTTGCGGTTTGGATTAAGAAATCTCGAATAACCCCTAGGAGGTGAAACGATGACTCTTTTATGATACACAACTAGTGACATATCGCTTCTGGCAGACTTTCAAGTACACAAAAAGTAGTAAACTGTGTGAGCAACTGGGAGGAAGAAGTATTGCACTATTAAGATAGCCACTTTTTCGTCAAGAGAGGTATTGACTCAGAGAATACCAGTAACCTATGGAAGGAGTAACGATGAATCTCTTAAGATACACAACGAGTGACATATCGCTTCTGGCAGACTGGATACAGTAAGAAAAAGTAGCAGACTGGGTGAGCAATGGGGACGAGTAACTATGACTCTCTTAAGGTAGCCAATGCCTCGTTACTTGCGGTTTGGATTAAGAAATCTCGAATAACCCCTAGGAGGAGGAACGATGACTCTTTTATGATACACTAGTGACATATCGCTTCTGGCAGACTGGCAAGTACACAAAAAGTAGTAAACTGTGTGAGCAACTCGGAGGAAGAAGTATTGCACTATTAAGATAGCCACTTTTTCGTCACGAGAGGTATTGACTCAGAGAATACCAGTAACCTATGGAAGGAGTAACGATGAATCTCTTAAGATACACAACGAGTGACATATCGCTTCTGGCAGACTGGCCACAGTAAGAAAAAGTGGCAGACTGGGTGAGCAATGGGGACGAGTAACTATGACTCTCTTAAGGTAGCCAATGCCTCGTTACTTGCGGTTTGGATTAAGAAATCTCAAAAACCCCTAGGAGGAGAAACGATGACTCTTTTATGATACACAACTAGTGAATTATAGTTTCTGGCAGACAAAAACTACACAAACAGCAGTAAACTGTGTGAGCAACTGGGAGGAAGAAGTATTGCACTATTAAGATAGCCACTTTTTCGTCAAGAGAGGTATTGCCTCAGAGAATACCAGTAACCTATGGAAGGAGTAACGACGAATCTCTTAAGATACACAACGAGTGACATATCGCTTCTGGCAGACTGGATACAGTAAGAAAAAGTAGCAGACTGGGTGAGCAATGGGGACGACTAACTATGACTCTCTTAAGGTAGCCAATGCCTCGTTACTTGCGGTTTGGATTAAGAAATCTCGAATAACCCCTAGGAGGAGAAACGATGACTCTTTTATGATACACTAGTGACATATCGCTTCTGGCAGACTGGCAAGTACACAAAAAGTAGTAAACTGTCTGAGCAAATCGGAGGAAGAAGTATTGCACTATTAAGATAGCCACTTTTTCGTCACGAGAGGTATTGACTCAGAGAATACCAGTAACCTATGGAAGGAGTAACGATGAATCTCTTAAGATACACAACGAGTGACATATCGCTTCTGGCAGACTGGCCGCAGTAAGGTAAAGTGGCAGACTGGGAGAGCAATTGGGACGAGTAACTATGACTCTCTTAAGGTAGCCAATGCCTCGTTACTTGCGGTTTGGATGAAGAAATCTCGAATAACCCCTAGGAGGAGAAACGATGACCCTTTTATGATACACAACTAGTGAATTATAGTTTCTGGCAGACAAAAACTACACAAAAAGCAGTAAACTGTGTGAGCAACTCGGAGGAAGAAGTATTGCACTATTAAGATAGCCACATTTTCGTCAAGAGAGGTATTGACTCAGAGAATACCAGTAACCTATGGAAGGAGTAACGATGAATCTCTTAAGATACACAACGAGTGTCATATCGCTTCTGGCAGACTGGCCACAGTAAGAAAAAGTGGCAGACTGGGTGAGCAATGGGGACGAGTAACTATGACTCTCTTAAGGTAGCCAATGCCTCGATACTTGCGGTTTGGATTAAGAAATCTCGAATAACCCCTAGGAGGAGAAACGATGACTCTTTTATGATACACAACTAGTGAATTATAGTGTCTGGCAGACAAAAACTACACAAAAAGTAGTAAACTGTGTGAGCAACTCGGAGGATGAAGTATTGCACTATTAAGATAGATAGTTTTTCGTCACGAGAGGTATTGACTCAGAGAATACCAGTAAGCTATGGAAGGAGTAACGATGAATCTCTTAAGATACACAACGAGTGACATATCGCTTCTGGCAGACTGGCCGCAGTAAGAAAAAGTGGCAGACTGGGTGAGCAATTGGGACGAGTAACTATGACTCTCTTAAGGTAGCCATTGCCTCGTTACTTGCGGTTTGGATTAAGAAGTCTCGAATAACCCCTAGGAGGTGAAACGATGACTCTTTTATGATACAAAACTAGTGAATTATAGTTTCTGGCAGACAAAAACTACACAAGAAAGTAGTAAACTGTGTGAGCAACTGGGAGTAAGAAGTATTGTACTATTAAGATAGCCACTTTTTCGTCAAGAGAGGCATTGAATCAGAGAATACCAGTAACCTATGGAAAGAGTAACATGAATCTCTTAAGATACACAACGAGTGACATATCGCTTCTGGCAGACTGGCCGCAGTAAGGAAAAGTTGCAGACTGGGAGAGCAATTGGGACGAGTAACTATGACTCTCTTAAGGTAGCCAGTGCCTCGTTACTTGAGGTTTGGATGAAGAAATCTCGAATAACCCCTAGGAGGAGAAACGATGACTCTTTTATGATACACAACTAGTGAATTATAGTTTCTGGCAGACAAAAACTACACAAAAAGCAGTAAACTGTGTGAGCAACTCGGAGGAAGAAGTATTGCACTATTAAGATAGCCACTTTTTCGTCAAGAGAGGTATTGACTCAGAGAATACCAGTAACCTATGGAAGGAGTAACGATGAATCTCTTAAGATACACAACGAGTGACATATCGCTTCTGGCAGACTGGCCACAGTAAGAAAAAGTGGCAGACTGGGTGAGCAATGGGGACGAGTAACTATGACTCTCTTAAGGTAGCCAATGCCTCGTTACTTGCGGTTTGGATTAAGAAATCTCGAATAACCCCTAGGAGGAGAAACGATGACTCTTTTATGATACACAACTAGTGACATATCGCTCCTGGCAGACTTTCAAGTACACAAAAAGTAGTAAACTGTGTGAGCAACTGGGAGGAAGAAGTATTGCACTATTAAGATAGCCACTTTTTCGTCAAGAGAGGTATTGACTCGGAGAATACCAGTAACCTATGGAAGGAGTAACGATGAATCTCTTAAGATACACAACGAGTGACATATCGCTTCTGGCAGACTGGCCACAGTAAGAAAAAGTGGCAGACTGGGTGAGCAATGGGGACGAGTAACTATGACTCTCTTAAGGTAGCCAATGCCTCGTTACTTGCGGTTTGGATTAAGAAATCTCGAATAACCTCTAGGAGGAGAAACGATGACTCTTTTCTGTTACACAACTAGTGAATTATAGTTTCTGGCTGACAAAAACTACACAAAAAGTAGTAAACTGTGTGAGCAACTCGGAGGATGAAGTATTGCACTATTAAGATAGCCACTTTTTCGTCAAGAGAGGTATTGACTCAGAGAATACCAGTAACCTATGGAAGGAGTAACGATGAATCTCTTAAGATACACAACGAGTGACATATCGCTTCTGGCAGACTGGATACAGTAAGAAAAAGTAGCAGACTGGGTGAGCAATGGGGACGAGTAACTATGACTCTCTTAAGGTAGCCAATGCCTCGTTACTTGCGGTTTGGATTAAGAAATCTCGAATAACCCCTAGGAGGAGAAACGATGACTCTTTTATGATACACTAGTGACATATCGCTTCTGGCAGACTGGCAAGTACACAAAAAGTAGTAAACTGTGTGAGCAACTTGGAGGAAGAAGTATTGCACTATTAAGATAGCCACTTTTTCGTCACGAGAGGTATTGACTCAGAGAATACCTGTAACCTATGGAAGGAGTAACGATGAATCTCTTAAGATACACAACGAGTGACATATCGCTTCTGACAGACTGGCCGCAGTAAGGTAAAGTGGCAGACTGGGAGAGCAATTGGGACGAGTAACTATGACTCTCTTAAGGTAGCCAATGCCTCGTTTCTTGCGGTTTGGATGAAGAAATCTCGAATAACCCCTAGGAGGAGAAACGATGACTCTTTTATGATACACAACTAGTGAATTATAGTTTCTGGCAGACAAAAACTACACAAAAAGCAGTAAACTGTGTGAGCAACTCGGAGGAAGAAGTATTGCACTATTAAGATAGCCACTTTTTCGTCAAGAGAGGTATTGACTCAGAGAATACCAGTAACCTATGGAAGGAGTAACGATGAATCTCTTAAGATACACAACGAGTGACATATCGCTTCTTGCAGACTGGCCGCAGTAAGAAAAAGTGGCAGACTGGGTGAGCAATTGGGACGAGTAACTATGACTCTCTTAAGGTAGCCAATGCCTCGTTACTTGCGGTTTGGATTTAGAAATCTCGAATAACCCCTAGGAGGTGAAACGATGACCCTTTTATGATACACAACTAGTGACATATCGCTTCTGGCAGACTTTCAAGTACACAAAAAGTAGTAAACTGTGTGAGCAACTGGGAGGAAGAAGTATTGCACTATTAAGATAGCCACTTTTTCGTCAAGAGAGGTATTGACTCGGAGAATACCAGTAACCTATGGAAGGAGTAACGATGAATCTCTTAAGATACACAACGAGTGACATATCGCTTCTGGCAGACTGTCCAAAGTAAGAAAAAGTGGCTGACTGGGTGAGCAATGGGGACGAGTAACTATGACTCTCTTAAGGTAGCCAATGCCTCGTTACTTGCGGTTTGGATTAAGAAATCTCGAATAACCCCTAGGAGGACAAACGATGACTGTTTTATGATACACAACTAGTGACATATCGCTTCAGGCAGACTTTCAAGTACACAAAAAGTAGTAAACTGTGTGAGCAACTGGGAGGAAGAAGTATTGCACTTTTAAGATAGCCACTTTTTCGTCAAGAGAGGTATTGAATCAGAGAATACCAGTAACCTATGGAAGGAGTAACGATGAATCTCTTAAGATACACAACGAGTGACATATCGCTTCTGGCAGACTGGGTACAGTAAGAAAAAGTAGCAGACTGGGTGAGCAATGGGGACGAGTAACTATGACTCTCTTAAGGTAGCCAATGCCTCGTTACTTGAGGTTTGGATTAAGAAATCTCGAATAACCGCTAGGAGGAGAAACGATGACTCTTTTATGATACACAACTAGTGACATATCGCTTCTGGCAGACTGGCAAGTACACAAAAAGTAGTAAACTGTGTGAGCAACACGGAGGAAGAAGTATTGCACTATTAAGATAGCCACTTTTTCGTCACGAGAGGTATTGACTCAGAGAATACCAGTAACCTATGGAAGGAGTAACGATGAATCTCTTAAGACACACAACGAGTGACATATCGCTTCTGGCAGACTGGCCACAGTAAGAAAAAGTGGCAGACTGGGTGAGCAATGGGGACGAGTAACTATGACTCTCTTAAGGTAGCCAATGCCTCGTTACTTGCGGTTTGGATTAAGAAATCTCGAATAACCCCTAGGAGGTGAAACGATGACTCTTTTATGATACACAACTAGTGACATATCGCTTCTGGCAGACTTTCAAGTACACAAAAAGTAGTAAACTGTGTGAGCAACTGGGAGGAAGAAGTATTGCACTATTAAGATAGCCACTTTTTCGTCAAGAGTGGTATTGACTCGGAGAATACCAGTAACCTATGGAAGGAGTAACGATGAATCTCTTAAGATACACAACGAGTGACATATCGCTTCTGGCAGACTGGCCACAGTAAGAAAAAGTGGCAGACTGGGTGAGCAATGGGGACGAGTAACTATGACTCTCTTAAGGTAGCCAATGCCTCGTTACTTGCGGTTTGGATTAAGAAATCTCGAATAACCCCTAGGAGGAGAAACGATGACTCTTTTATGATACACAACTAGTGACATATCGCTCCTGGCAGACTTTCAAGTACACAAAAAGTAGTAAACCGTGTGAGCAACTGGGAGGAAGAAGTATTGCACTATTAAGATAGCCACTTTTTCGTCAAGAGAGGTATTGACTCGGAGAATACCAGTAACCTATGGAAGGAGTAACGATGAATCTCTTAAGATACACAACGAGTGACATATCGCTTCTGGCAGACTGGCCACAGTAAGAAAAAGTGGCAGACTGGGTGAGCAATGGGGACGAGTAACTATGACTCTCTTAAGGTAGCCAATGCCTCGTTACTTGCGGTTTGGATTAAGAAATCTCGAATAACCCCTAGGAGGAGAAACGATGACTCTTTTCTGATACACAACTAGTGAATTATAGTTTCTGGCAGACAAAAACTACACAAAAAGTAGTAAACTGTGTGAGCAACTCGGAGGATGAAGTATTGCACTATTAAGATAGCCACTTTTTCGTCAAGAGAGGTATTGACTCAGAGAATACCAGTAAGCTATGGAAGGAGTAACGATGAATCTCTTAAGATACACAACGAGTGACATATCGCTTCTGGCAGACTGGATACAGTAAGAAAAAGTAGCAGACTGGGTGAGCAATGGGGACGAGTAACTATGACTCTCTTAAGGTAGCCAATGCCTCGTTACTTGCGGTTTGGATTAAGAAATCTCGAATAACCCCTAGGAGGAGAAACGATGACTCTTTTATGATACACTAGTGACATATCGCTTCTGGCAGACTGGCAAGTACACAAAAAGTAGTAAACTGTGTGAGCAACTTGGAGGAAGAAGTATTGCACTATTAAGATAGCCACTTTTTCGTCACGAGAGGTATTGACTCAGAGAATACCAGTAACCTATGGAAGGAGTAACGATGAATCTCTTAAGATACACAACGAGTGACATATCGCTTCTGACAGACTGGCCGCAGTAAGGTAAAGTGGCAGACTGGGAGAGCAATTGGGACGAGTAACTATGACTCTCTTAAGGTAGCCAATGCCTCGTTTCTTGCGGTTTGGATGAAGAAATCTCGAATAACCCCTAGGAGGAGAAACGATGACTCTTTTATGATACACAACTAGTGAATTATAGTTTCTGGCAGACAAAAACTACACAAAAAGCAGTAAACTGTGTGAGCAACTCGGAGGAAGAAGTATTGCACTATTAAGATAGCCACTTTTTCGTCAAGAGAGGTATTGACTCAGAGAATACCAGTAACCTATGGAAGGAGTAACGATGAATCTCTTAAGATACACAACGAGTGACATATCGCTTCTGGCAGACTGGATACAGTAAGAAAAAGTAGCAGACTGGGTGAGCAATGGGGACGAGTAACTATGACTCTCTTAAGGTAGCCAATGCCTCGTTACTTGCGGTTTGGATTAAGAAATCTCGAATAACCCCTAGGAGGAGGAACGATGACTCTTTTATGATACACTAGTGACATATCGCTTCTGGCAGACTGGCAAGTACACAAAAAGTAGTAAACTGTGTGAGCAACTCGGAGGAAGAAGTATTGCACTATTAAGATAGCCACTTTTTCGTCAAGAGAGGTATTGACTCGGAGAATACCAGTAACCTATGGAAGGAGTAACGATGAATCTCTTAAGATACTCAACGAGTGACATATCGCTTCTGGCAGTCTGGCCACAGTAAGAAAAAGTGGCAGACTGGGTGAGCAATGGGGACGAGTAACTATGACTCTCTTAAGGTAGCCAATGCCTCGTTACTTGCGGTTTGGATTAAGAAATCTCAAAAACACCTAGGAGGAGAAACGATGACTCTTTTCTGATACACAACTAGTGAATTATAGTTTCTGGCAGACAAAAACTACACAAACAGCAGTAAACTGTGTGAGCAACTTTGAGGAAGAAGTATTGCACTATTTAGATAGCCACTTTTTCGTCAAGAGAGGTATTGCCTCAGAGAATACCAGTAACCTATGGAAGGAGTAACGATGAATCTCTTAAGATACACAACGAGTGACATATCGCTTCTGGCAGACTGGATACAGTAAGAAAAAGTAGCAGACTGGGTGAGCAATGGGGACGAGTAACTATGACTCTCTTAAGGTAGCCAATGCCTCGTTACTTGCGGTTTGGATTAAGAAATCTCGAATAACCCCTAGGAGGAGAAACGATGACTCTTTTATGATACACTAGTGACATATCGCTTCTGGCAGACTGGCAAGCACACAAAAAGTAGTACACTGTGTGAGCAAATCGGAGGAAGAAGTATTGCACTATTAAGATAGCCACTTTTTCGTCACGAGAGGTATTGACTCAGGGAATACCAGTAACCTATGGAAGGAGTAACGATGAATCTCTTAAGATACACAACGAGTGACATATCGCTTCTGGCAGACTGGCCGCAGTAAGGTAAAGTGGCAGACTGGGAGAGCAATTGGGACGAGTAACTATGACTCTCTTAAGGTAGCCAATGCCTCGTTACTTGCGGTTTGGATGAAGAAATCTCGAATAACCCCTAGGAGGAGAAACGATGACCCTTTTATGATACACAACTAGTGAATTATAGTTTCTGGCAGACAAAAACTACACAAAAAGCAGTAAACTGTGTGAGCGACTCGGAGGAAGAAGTATTGCACTATTAAGATAGCCACATTTTCGTCAAGAGGGGTATTGACTCAGAGAATACCAGTAACCTATGGAAGGAGTAACGATGAATCTCTTAAGATACACAACGAGTGTCATATCGCTTCTGGCAGACTGGCCGCAGTAAGAAAAAGTGGCAGACTGGGTGAGCAATGGGGACGAGTAACTATGACTCTCTTAAGGTAGCCAATGCCTCGTTACTTGCGGTTTGGATTAAGAAATCTCGAATAACCCCTAGGAGGAGAAACGATGAATCTTTTATGATACACAACTAGTGACATATCGCTTCTGGCAGACTGGCAAGTACACAAGAAGTAGTAAACTGTGTGAGCAACTCGGAGGAAGAAGTATTGCACTATTAAGATAGCCACTTTTTCGTCAAGAGAGGTATTGACTCAGAGAATACCAGTAACCTATGGAAGGAGTAACGATGAATCTCTTAAGATACACAACGAGTGACATATCGCTTCTGGCAGACTGGCCACAGTAAGAAAAAGTGGCAGACTGGGTGAGCAATGGGGACGAGTAACTATGACTCTCTTAAGGTAGCCAATGCCTCGTTACTTGCGGTTTGGATTAACAAATCTCGAATAACCCCTAGGAGGAGAAACGATGACTCTTTTATGATACACAACTAGTGACATATCGCTCCTGGCAGACTTTCAAGTACACAAAAAGTAGTAAACTGTGTGAGCAACTGGGAGGAAGAAGTATTGCACTATTAAGATAGCCACTTTTTCGTCAAGAGAGGTATTGACTCGGAGAATACCAGTAACCTATGGAAGGAGTAACGATGAATCTCTTAATATACACAACGAGTGACATATCGCTTCTGGCAGACTGGCCACAGTAAGAAAAAGTGGCAGACTGGGTGAGCAATGGGGACGAGTAACTATGACTCTCTTAAGGTAGCCAATGCCTCGTTACTTGCGGTTTGGATTAAGAAATCTCGAATAACCCCTAGGAGGAGGAACGATGACTCTTTTATGATACACTAGTGACATATCGCTTCTGGCAGACTGGCAAGTACACAAAAAGTAGTAAACTGTGTGAGCAACTCGGAGGAAGAAGTATTGCACTATTAAGATAGCCACTTTTTCGTCAAGAGAGGTATTGACTCGGAGAATACCAGTAACCTATGGAAGGAGTAACGATGAATCTCTTAAGATACTCAACGAGTGACATATCGCTTCTGGCAGTCTGGCCACAGTAAGAAAAAGTGGCAGACTGGGTGAGCAATGGGGACGAGTAACTATGACTCTCTTAAGGTAGCCAATGCCTCGTTACTTGCGGTTTGGATTAAGAAATCTCAAAAACACCTAGGAGGAGAAACGATGACTCTTTTATGATACACAACTAGTGAATTATAGTTTCTGGCAGACAAAAACTACACAAACAGCAGTAAACTGTGTGAGCAACTTTGAGGAAGAAGTATTGCACTATTTAGATAGCCACTTTTTCGTCAAGAGAGGTATTGCCTCAGAGAATACCAGTAACCTATGGAAGGAGTAACGATGAATCTCTTAAGATACACAACGAGTGACATATCGCTTCTGGCAGACTGGATACAGTAAGAAAAAGTAGCAGACTGGGTGAGCAATGGGGACGAGTAACTATGACTCTCTTAAGGTAGCCAATGCCTCGTTACTTGCGGTTTGGATTAAGAAATCTCGAATAACCCCTAGGAGGAGAAACGATGACTCTTTTATGATACACTAGTGACATATCGCTTCTGGCAGACTGGCAAGTACACAAAAAGTAGTACACTGTGTGAGCAAATCGGAGGAAGAATTATTGCACTATTAAGATAGCCACTTTTTCGTCACGAGAGGTATTGACTCAGGGAATACCAGTAACCTATGGAAGGAGTAACGATGAATCTCTTAAGATACACAACGAGTGACATATCGCTTCTGGCAGACTGGCCGCAGTAAGGTAAAGTGGCAGACTGGGAGAGCAATTGGGACGAGTAACTATGACTCTCTTAAGGTAGCCAATGCCTCGTTACTTGCGGTTTGGATGAAGAAATCTCGAATAACCCCTAGGAGGAGAAACGATGACCCTTTTATGATACACAACTAGTGAATTATAGTTTCTGGCAGACAAAAACTACACAAAAAGCAGTAAACTGTGTGAGCAACTCGGAGGAAGAAGTATTGCACTATTAAAATAGCCACATTTTCGTCAAGAGGGGTATTGACTCAGAGAATACCAGTAACCTATGGAAGGAGTAACGATGAATCTCTTAAGATACACAACGAGTGTCATATCGCTTCTGGCAGACTGGCCGCAGTAAGAAAAAGTGGCAGACTGGGTGAGCAATGGGGACGAGTAACTATGACTCTCTTAAGGTAGCCAATGCCTCGTTACTTGCGGTTTGGATTAAGAAATCTCGAATAACCCCTAGGAGGAGAAACGATGAATCTTTTATGATACACAACTAGTGACATATCGCTTCTGGCAGACTGGCAAGTACACAAGAAGTAGTAAACTGTGTGAGCAACTCGGAGGAAGAAGTATTGCACTATTAAGATAGCCACTTTTTCGTCAAGAGAGGTATTGACTCAGAGAATACCAGTAACCTATGGAAGGAGTAACGATGAATCTCTTAAGATACACAACGAGTGACATATCGCTTCTGGCAGACTGGCCACAGTAAGAAAAAGTGGCAGACTGGGTGAGCAATGGGGACGAGTAACTATGACTCTCTTAAGGTAGCCAATGCCTCGTTACTTGCGGTTTGGATTAAGAAATCTCGAATAACCCCTAGGAGGAGAAACGATGACTCTTTTATGATACACAACTAGTGACATATCGCTCCTGGCAGACTTTCAAGTACACAAAAAGTAGTAAACTGTGTGAGCAACTGGGAGGAAGAAGTATTGCACTATTAAGATAGCCACTTTTTCGTCAAGAGAGGTATTGACTCGGAGAATACCAGTAACCTATGGAAGGAGTAACGATGAATCTCTTAATATACACAACGAGTGACATATCGCTTCTGGCAGACTGGCCACAGTAAGAAAAAGTGGCAGACTGGGTGAGCAATGGGGACGAGTAACTATGACTCTCTTAAGGTAGCCAATGCCTCGTTACTTGCGGTTTGGATTAAGAAATCTCGAATAACCCCTAGGAGGAGAAACGATGACTCTTTTCTGATACACAACTAGTGAATTATAGTTTCTGGCAGACAAAAACTACACAAAAAGTAGTAAACTGTGTGAGCAACTCGGAGGATGAAGTATTGCACTATTAAGATAGATACTTTTTCGTCACGAGAGGTATTGACTCAGAGAATACCAGTAACCTATAGAAGGAGTAACGATGAATCTCTTAAGATACACAACGAGTGACATATCGCTTCTGGCAGACTGGCCACAGTAAGAAAAAGTGGCAGACTGGGTGAGCAATGGGGACGAGTAACTATGACTCTCTTAAGGTAGCCAATGCCTCGTTACTTGCGGTTTGGATTAAGAAATCTCGAATAACCCCTAGGAGGAGATACGATGACTCTTTTATGATACACAACTAGTGAATTATAGTTTCTGGCAGACAAAAACTACACAAAAAGCAGTAAACTGTGTGAGCAACTCGGAGGAAGAAGTATTGTACTATTAAGATAGCCACTTTTTCGTCAAGAGAGGTATTGACTCAGAGAATACCAGTAACCTATGGAAGGAGTAACGATGAATCTCTTAAGATACACAACGAGTGACATATCGCTTCTGGCAGACTGGCCACAGTAAGAAAAAGTGGCAGACTGGGTGAGCAATGGGGACGAGTAACTATGACTCTCTTAAGGTAGCCAATGCCTCGTTACTTGCGGTTTGGATTAAGAAATCTCGAATAACCCCTAGGAGGAGAAACGATGACTCTTTTATGATACACAACTAGTGACATATCGCTCCTGGCAGACTTTCAAGTACACAAAAAGTAGTAAACTGTGTGAACAACACGGAGGAAGAAGTATTGCACAATTAAGATAGCCACTTTTTCGTCAAGAGAGGTATTGACTCGGAGAATACCAGTAACCTATGGAAGGAGTAACGATGAATCTCTTAAGATACACAACGAGTGACATATCGCTTCTGGCAGACTGGCCACAGTAAGAAAAAGTGGCAGACTGGGTGAGCAATGGGGACGAGTAACTATGATTCTCTTAAGGTAGCCAATGCCTCGTTACTTGCGGTTTGGGTTAAGAAATCTCGAATAACCCCTAGGAGGAGAAACGATGACTCTTTTCTGATACACAACTAGTGAATTATAGTTTCTGGCAGACAAAAACTACAAAAAAAGTAGTAAACTGTGTGAGCAACTGGAAGGAAGAAGTATTGCACTATTAAGATAGATACTTTTTCGTCACGAGAGGCACTGAATCAGAGAATACCAGTAACCTATGGAAAGAGTAACGATGAATCTCTTAAGATACACAACGAGTGACATATCGCTTCTGGCAGACTGGCCGCAGTAAGGAAAAGTGGCAGACTGGGAGAGCAATTGGGACGAGTAACTATGACTCTCTTAAGGTAGCCAATGCCTCGTTACCTGCGGTTTGGATGAAGAAATCTCGAATAACCCCTAGGAGGAGAAACGATGACTCTTTTATGATACACAACTAGTGAATTATAGTTTCTGGCAGACAAAAACTACACAAAAAGCAGTAAACTGTGTGAGCAACACGGAGGAAGAAGTATTGCACTATTAAGATAGCCACTTTTTCGTCAAGAGAGGTATTGACTCAGAGAATACCAGTAACCTATGGAAGGAGTAACGATGAATCTCTTAAGATACACAACGAGTGACATATCGCTTCTGGCAGACTGGCCACAGTAAGAAAAAGTGGCAGACTGGGTGAGCAATGGGGACGAGTAACTATGACTCTCTTAAGGTAGCCAATGCCTCGTTACTTGCGGTTTGGATTAAGAAATCTCGAATAACCCCTAGGAGGAGGAACGATGACTCTTTTATGATACACTAGTGACATATCGCTTCTGGCAGACTGGCAAGTACACAAAAAGTAGTAAACTGTGTGAGCAACTCGGAGGAAGAAGTATTGCACTATTAAGATAGCCACTTTTTCGTCAAGAGAGGTATTGACTCGGAGAATACCAGTAACCTATGGAAGGAGTAACGATGAATCTCTTAAGATACTCAACGAGTGACATATCGCTTCTGGCAGTCTGGCCACAGTAAGAAAAAGTGGCAGACTGGGTGAGCAATGGGGACGAGTAACTATGACTCTCTTAAGGTAGCCAATGCCTCGTTACTTGCGGTTTGGATTAAGAAATCTCAAAAACACCTAGGAGGAGAAACGATGACTCTTTTATGATACACAACTAGTGAATTATAGTTTCTGGCAGACAAAAACTACACAAACAGCAGTAAACTGTGTGAGCAACTTTGAGGAAGAAGTATTGCACTATTTAGATAGCCACTTTTTCGTCAAGAGAGGTATTGCCTCAGAGAATACCAGTAACCTATGGAAGGAGTAACGATGAATCTCTTAAGATACACAACGAGTGACATATCGCTTCTGGCAGACTGGATACAGTAAGAAAAAGTAGCAGACTGGGTGAGCAATGGGGACGAGTAACTATGACTCTCTTAAGGTAGCCAATGCCTCGTTACTTGCGGTTTGGATTAAGAAATCTCGAATAACCCCTAGGAGGAGAAACGATGACTCTTTTATGATACACTAGTGACATATCGCTTCTGGCAGACTGGCAAGTACACAAAAAGTAGTACACTGTGTGAGCAAATCGGAGGAAGAATTATTGCACTATTAAGATAGCCACTTTTTCGTCACGAGAGGTATTGACTCAGGGAATACCAGTAACCTATGGAAGGAGTAACGATGAATCTCTTAAGATACACAACGAGTGACATATCGCTTCTGGCAGACTGGCCGCAGTAAGGTAAAGTGGCAGACTGGGAGAGCAATTGGGACGAGTAACTATGACTCTCTTAAGGTAGCCAATGCCTCGTTACTTGCGGTTTGGATGAAGAAATCTCGAATAACCCCTAGGAGGAGAAACGATGACCCTTTTATGATACACAACTAGTGAATTATAGTTTCTGGCAGACAAAAACTACACAAAAAGCAGTAAACTGTGTGAGCAACTCGGAGGAAGAAGTATTGCACTATTAAGATAGCCACATTTTCGTCAAGAGGGGTATTGACTCAGAGAATACCAGTAACCTATGGAAGGAGTAACGATGAATCTCTTAAGATACACAACGAGTGTCATATCGCTTCTGGCAGACTGGCCGCAGTAAGAAAAAGTGGCAGACTGGGTGAGCAATGGGGACGAGTAACTATGACTCTCTTAAGGTAGCCAATGCCTCGTTACTTGCGGTTTGGATTAAGAAATCTCGAATAACCCCTAGGAGGAGAAACGATGAATCTTTTATGATACACAACTAGTGACATATCGCTTCTGGCAGACTGGCAAGTACACAAGAAGTAGTAAACTGTGTGAGCAACTCGGAGGAAGAAGTATTGCACTATTAAGATAGCCACTTTTTCGTCAAGAGAGGTATTGACTCAGAGAATACCAGTAACCTATGGAAGGAGTAACGATGAATCTCTTAAGATACACAACGAGTGACATATCGCTTCTGGCAGACTGGCCACAGTAAGAAAAAGTGGCAGACTGGGTGAGCAATGGGGACGAGTAACTATGACTCTCTTAAGGTAGCCAATGCCTCGTTACTTGCGGTTTGGATTAAGAAATCTCGAATAACCCCTAGGAGGAGAAACGATGACTCTTTTATGATACACAACTAGTGACATATCGCTCCTGGCAGACTTTCAAGTACACAAAAAGTAGTAAACTGTGTGAGCAACTGGGAGGAAGAAGTATTGCACTATTAAGATAGCCACTTTTTCGTCAAGAGAGGTATTGACTCGGAGAATACCAGTAACCTATGGAAGGAGTAACGATGAATCTCTTAATATACACAACGAGTGACATATCGCTTCTGGCAGACTGGCCACAGTAAGAAAAAGTGGCAGACTGGGTGAGCAATGGGGACGAGTAACTATGACTCTCTTAAGGTAGCCAATGCCTCGTTACTTGCGGTTTGGATTAAGAAATCTCGAATAACCCCTAGGAGGAGAAACGATGACTCTTTTCTGATACACAACTAGTGAATTATAGTTTCTGGCAGACAAAAACTACACAAAAAGTAGTAAACTGTGTGAGCAACTCGGAGGATGAAGTATTGCACTATTAAGATAGATACTTTTTCGTCACGAGAGGTATTGACTCAGAGAATACCAGTAACCTATAGAAGGAGTAACGATGAATCTCTTAAGATACACAACGAGTGACATATCGCTTCTGGCAGACTGGCCACAGTAAGAAAAAGTGGCAGACTGGGTGAGCAATGGGGACGAGTAACTATGACTCTCTTAAGGTAGCCAATGCCTCGTTACTTGCGGTTTGGATTAAGAAATCTCGAATAACCCCTAGGAGGAGATACGATGACTCTTTTATGATACACAACTAGTGAATTATAGTTTCTGGCAGACAAAAACTACACAAAAAGCAGTAAACTGTGTGAGCAACTCGGAGGAAGAAGTATTGTACTATTAAGATAGCCACTTTTTCGTCAAGAGAGGTATTGACTCAGAGAATACCAGTAACCTATGGAAGGAGTAACGATGAATCTCTTAAGATACACAACGAGTGACATATCGCTTCTGGCAGACTGGCCACAGTAAGAAAAAGTGGCAGACTGGGTGAGCAATGGGGACGAGTAACTATGACTCTCTTAAGGTAGCCAATGCCTCGTTACTTGCGGTTTGGATTAAGAAATCTCGAATAACCCCTAGGAGGAGAAACGATGACTCTTTTATGATACACAACTAGTGACATATCGCTCCTGGCAGACTTTCAAGTACACAAAAAGTAGTAAACTGTGTGAACAACACGGAGGAAGAAGTATTGCACAATTAAGATAGCCACTTTTTCGTCAAGAGAGGTATTGACTCGGAGAATACCAGTAACCTATGGAAGGAGTAACGATGAATCTCTTAAGATACACAACGAGTGACATATCGCTTCTGGCAGACTGGCCACAGTAAGAAAAAGTGGCAGACTGGGTGAGCAATGGGGACGAGTAACTATGATTCTCTTAAGGTAGCCAATGCCTCGTTACTTGCGGTTTGGGTTAAGAAATCTCGAATAACCCCTAGGAGGAGAAACGATGACTCTTTTCTGATACACAACTAGTGAATTATAGTTTCTGGCAGACAAAAACTACAAAAAAAGTAGTAAACTGTGTGAGCAACTGGAAGGAAGAAGTATTGCACTATTAAGATAGATACTTTTTCGTCACGAGAGGCACTGAATCAGAGAATACCAGTAACCTATGGAAAGAGTAACGATGAATCTCTTAAGATACACAACGAGTGACATATCGCTTCTGGCAGACTGGCCGCAGTAAGGAAAAGTGGCAGACTGGGAGAGCAATTGGGACGAGTAACTATGACTCTCTTAAGGTAGCCAATGCCTCGTTACCTGCGGTTTGGATGAAGAAATCTCGAATAACCCCTAGGAGGAGAAACGATGACTCTTTTATGATACACAACTAGTGAATTATAGTTTCTGGCAGACAAAAACTACACAAAAAGCAGTAAACTGTGTGAGCAACACGGAGGAAGAAGTATTGCACTATTAAGATAGCCACTTTTTCGTCAAGAGAGGTATTGACTCAGAGAATACCAGTAACCTATGGAAGGAGTAACGATGAATCTCTTAAGATACACAACGAGTGACATATCGCTTCTTGCAGACTGGCCGCAGTAAGAAAAAGTGGCAGACTGGGTGAGCAATTGGGACGAGTAACTATGACTCTCTTAAGGTAGCCAATGCCTCGTTACTTGTGGTTTGGATTAAGAAATCTCGAATAACCCCTAGGAGGAGAAACAAGACTCTTTTATGATACACAACTAGTGAATTATAGTTTCTGGCAGACAAAAACTACACAAAAAGCAGTAAACTGTGTGAGCAACTGGGAGGAAGAAGTATTGCACTATTAAGATAGCCACCTTTTCGTCAAGAGAGGTACTGACTCAGAGAATACCAGTAACCTATGGAAGGAGTAACGATGAATCTCTTAAGATACACAACGAGTGACATATCGCTTCTGACAGACTGGCCGCAGTAAGGTAAAGTGGCAGACTGGGAGAGCAATTGGGACGAGTAACTATGACTCTCTTAAGGTAGCCAATGCCTCGTTTCTTGCGGTTTGGATGAAGAAATCTCGAATAACCCCTAGGAGGAGAAACGATGACTCTTTTATGGTACACAACTAGTGAATTATAGTTTCTGGCAGACAAAAACTACACAAAAAGCAGTAAACTGTGTGAGCAACTCGGAGGAAGAAGTATTGCACTATTAAGATAGCCACTTTTTCGTCAAGAGAGGTATTGACTCAGAGAATACCAGTAACCTATGGAAGGAGTAACGATGAATCTCTTAAGATACACAACGAGTGACATATCGCTTCTTGCAGACTGGCCGCAGTAAGAAAAAGTGGCAGACTGGGTGAGCAATTGGGACGAGTAACTATGACTCTCTTAAGGTAGCCAATGCCTCGTTACTTGTGGTTTGGATTAAGAAATCTCGAATAACCCCTAGGAGGAGAAACGATGACTCTTTTATGATACACAACTAGTGAATTATAGTTTCTGGCAGACAAAAACTACACAAAAAGCAGTAAACTGAGTGAGCAACTGGGAGGAAGAAGTATTGCACTATTAAGATAGCCACCTTTTCGTCAAGAGAGGTATTGACTCAGAGAATACCAGTAACCTATGGAAGGAGTAACGATGAATCTCTTAAGATACACAACGAGTGACATATCGCTTCTGGCAGACTGGCCGCAGTAAGAAAAAGTGGCAGACTGGGTGAGCAATGGGGCGAGTAACTATGACTCTCTTAAGGTAGCCAATGCCTCGTTACTTGCGGTTTCGATTAAGAAATCTCGAATAATCGCTAGGAGGTGAAACGATAACTCTTTTATGTTACACAACTAGTGACATATCGCTTCTGGCAGACTGGCAAGTACACAAAAAGTAGTTTACTGTGTGAACAACTGGGAGGAAGAAGTATGGCACTATTAAGGAAGCCAATGATTCGTCACGAGTAGTATTGAATCAGAGAATACCAGTAACCTATGGAAGGAGTAACGATGAACCTCTTAAGATACACAACGAGTGACATATCGCTTCTGGCAGACTGGCCGCAGTAAGAAAAAGTGGCAGACTGGGTGAGCAATTGGGACGAGTAACTATGACTCTCTTAAGGTAGCCAATGCCTCGTTACTTGCGGTTTGGATGAAGAAATCTCTAAAACGCCTAGGAGGAGAAACGATGACTCCTTTATGATACACAACTAGTGAATTATAGTTTCTGGCAGACAAAAACTACACAAAAAGTAGTAAACTGTGTGAGCAACTTGGAGGATGAAGTATTGCACTATTAAGATAGATACTTTTTCGTCACGAGAGGTATTGACTCAGTGAATACCAGTAACCTATGGAAGTAGTAACGATGAATCTTTTAAGATACACAACGAGTGACATATCGCTTCTGGCAGACTGGCCGCAGTAAGAAAAAGTGGCAGACTGGGTGAGCAATGGGGACGAGTAACTATGACTCTCTTAAGGTAGCCAATGCCTCGTTACTTGCGGTTTGGATTAAGAAATCTCGAATAACCCCTAGGAGGAGAAACGATGACTCTTTTCTGATACACAACTAGTGAATTATAGTTTCTGGCAGAAAAAACTACACAAAAAGTAGTAAACTGTGTGAGCAACACGGAGGATGAAGTATTGCACTATTAAGATAGATACTTTTTCGTCACGAGTGGTATTGCCTCAGAGAATACCAGTAACCTATGGAAGGAGTAACGATGAATCTCTTAAGATACACAACGAGTGACATATCGCTTCTGGCAGACTGGCCGCAGTAAGAAAAAGTGGCAGACTGGGTGAGCAATTGGGACGAGTAACTATGACTCTCTTAAGGTAGCCAATGCCTCGTTACTTGCGGTTTGGATTAAGAAGTCTCTAAAACGCCTAGGAGGAGAAACGATGACTCTTTTATGATACAAAACTAGTGAATTATAGTTTCTGGCAGACAAAAACTACACAAAAAAGTAGTAAACTGTGTGAGCAACTGGGAGGAAGAAGTATTGCACTATTAAGGTAGCCACTTTTTCGTCACGAGAGGCATTGAATCAGAGAATACCAGTAACCTATGGAAAGAGTAACGATGAATCTCTTAAGATACACAACGAGTGACATATCGCTTCTGGCAGACTGGCCGCAGTAAGAAAAAGTGGCAGACTGGGTGAGCAATTGGGACGAGTAACTATGACTCTCTTAAGGTAGCCAATGCCTCGTTACTTGCGGTTTGGATTAAGAAGTCTCGAATAACCCCTATTAGCAGAAACGATGACTCTTTTATGATACAAAACTAGTGAATTATGGTTTCTGGCAGACAAGAACTACACAAAAAAGTAGTAAACTGTGTGAGCAACTGGAAGGAAGAAGTATTGCACTATTAAGATAGCCACTTTTACGTCACGAGATTCATTGAATCAGAGAATACCAGTAACCTATGGAAAGAGTAACGATGAATCTCTTAAGATACACAACGAGTGACATATCGCTTCTGGCAGACTGGCCGCAGTAAGGAAAAGTGGCAGACTGGGAGAGCAATTGGAACGAGTAACTATGACTCTCTTAAGGTAGCCAATGCCTCGTTACTTGCTGTTTGGATGAAGAAATCTCGAATAACCCCTAGGAGGAGAAACGATGACTCTTTTATGATACACAACTAGTGAATTATAGTTTCTGGCAGACAAAAACTACACAAAAAGCAGTAAACGGTGTGAGCAACTCGGAGGAAGAAGTATTGCACTATTAAGATAGCCACTTATTCGTCAAGAGAGGTATTGACTCAGAGAATACCAGTAACCTATGGAAGGAGTAACGATGAATCTCTTAAGATACAGAACGAGTGACATATCGCTTCTCGCAGACTGGCCACAGTAAGAAAAAGTGGCAGACTGGGTGAGTAATGGGGACGAGTAACTATGACTCTCTTAAGGTAGCCAATGCCTCGTTACTTGCGGTTTGGATTAAGAAATCTCGAATAACCCCTAGGAGGAGGAACGATGACTCTTTTATGATACACTAGTGACATATCGCTTCTGGCAGACTGGCAAGTACACAAAAAGTAGTAAACTGTGTGAGCAACTCGGAGGAAGAAGTATTGCACTATTAAGATAGCCACTTTTTCGTCAAGAGAGGTATTGACTCAGAGAATACCAGTAACCTATGGAAGGAGTAACGATGAATCTCTTAAGATACACAACGAGTGACATATCGCTTCTGGCAGACTGGCCACAGTAAGAAAAAGTGGCAGACTGGGTGAGCAATGGGGACGAGTAACTATGACTCTCTTAAGGTAGACAATGCCTCGTTACTTACGGTTTGGATTAAGAAATCTCGAATAACCCCTAGGAGGAGAAACGATGACTCTTTTATGATACACAACTAGTGAATTATAGTTTCTGGCAGACAAAAACTACACAAAAAGTAGTAAACTGTGTGAGCAACTCGGAGGATGAAGTATTGCACTATTAAGATAGATACTTTTTCGTCACGAGAGGTATTGACTCAGAGAATACCAGTAACCTATGGAAGGAGTAACGATGAATCTCTTAAGATACACAACGAGTGACATATCGCTTCTGGCAGACTGGCCGCAGTAAGGAAAAGTGGCAGACTGGGAGAGCAATTGGGACGAGTAACTATGACTCTCTTAAGGTAGCCAATGCCTCGTTACTTGCGGTTTGGATTAAGAAATCTCGAATAACCCCTAGGAGGAGAAACGATGACTCTTTTATGATACACAACTAGTGAATTATAGTTTCTGGCAGACAAAAACTACACAAAAAGCAGTAAACTGTGTGAGCAACTCGGAGGAAGAAGTATTGCACTATTAAGATAGCCACTTTTTCGTCAAGAGAGGTATTGACTCAGAGAATACCAGTAATTTATGGAAGGAGTAATGATGAATCTCTTAAGATACATAACGAGTGACATATCGCTTCTGGCAGACTGGCCGCAGTAAGAAAAAGTGGCAGACTGGGTGAGCAATGGGGACGAGTAACTATGACTCTCTTAAGGTAGCCAATGCCTCGTTACTTGCGGTTTCGATTAAGAAATCTCGAATAATCCCTAGGAGGTTAAACGATAACTCTTTTATGTTACACAACTAGTGACATATCGCTTCTGGCAGACTGGCAAGTACACAAAAAGTAGTTTACTGTGTGAGCAACTGGGAGGAAGAAGTATGGCACTATTAAGAAAGCCAATGATTCGTCACGAGTAGTATTGAATCAGAGAATACCAGTAACCTATGGAAGAAGTAACGATGAACCTCTTAAGATACACAACGAGTGACATATCGCTTCTGGCAGACTGGCCGCAGTAAGAAAAAGTGGCAGACTGGGTGAGCAATTGGGACGAGTAACTATGACTCTCTTAAGGTTGCCAATGCCTCGTTACTTGCGGTTTGGATTAAGAAATCTCTAAAACGCCTAGGAGGAGAAACGATGACTCTTTTATGATACACAACTAGTGAATTATAGTTTCTGGCAGACAAAAACTACACAAAAAGTAGTAAACTGTGTGAGCAACTCGGAGGATGAAGTATTGCACTATTAAGATAGATACTTTTTCGTCACGAGAGGTATTGCCTCAGAGAATACCAGTAACCTATGGAAGGAGTAACGATGAATCTCTTAAGATACACAACGAGTGACATATCGCTTCTGGCAGACTGGCCGCAGTAAGAAAAAGTGGCAGACTGTTTGAGCAATTGGGACGAGTAACTATGACTCTCTTAAGGTAGCCAATGCCTCGTTACTTGCGGTTTGGATTAAGAAGTCTCGAATAACCCCTATTAGCAGAAACGATGACTCTTTTATGATACAAAACTAGTGAATTATAGTTTCTGGCAGACAAGAACTACACAAAAAAGTAGTAAACTGTGTGAGCAACTGGAAGGAAGAAGTATTGCACTATTAAGATAGCCACTTTTACGTCACGAGATTCATTGAATCAGAGAATACCAGTAACTTATGGAAAGAGTAACGATGAATCTCTTAAGATACACAACGAGTGACATATCGCTTCTGGCAGACTGGCCGCAGTAAGGAAAAGTGGCAGACTGGGAGAGCAATTGGAACGAGTAACTATGACTCTCTGAAGGTAGCCAATGCCTCGTTACTTGCTGTTTGGATGAAGAAATCTCGAATAACCCCTAGGAGGAGAAACGATGACTCTTTTATGATACACAACTAGTGAATTATAGTTTCTGGCAGACAAAAACTACACAAAAAGCAGTAAACGGTGTGAGCAACTCGGAGGAAGAAGTATTGCACTATTAAGATAGCCACTTATTCGTCAAGAGAGGTATTGACTCAGAGAATACCAGTAACCTATGGAAGGAGTAACGATGAATCTCTTAAGATACAGAACGAGTGACATATCGCTTCTCGCAGACTGGCCACAGTAAGAAAAAGTGGCAGACTGGGTGAGTAATGGGGACGAGTAACTATGACTCTCTTAAGGTAGCCAATGCCTCGTTACTTGCGGTTTGGATTAAGAAATCTCGAATAACCCCTAGGAGGAGAAACGATGACTCTTTTATGATACACTAGTGACATATCGCTTCTGGCAGACTGGCAAGTACACAAAAAGTAGTAAACTGTGTGAGCAACTCGGAGGAAGAAGTATTGCACTATTAAGATAGCCACTTTTTCGTCAAGAGAGGTATTGACTCAGAGAATACCAGTAACCTATGGAAGGAGTAACGATGAATCTTTTAAGATACACAACGAGTGACATATCGCTTCTCGCAGACTGGCCGCAGTAAGAAAAAGTGGCAGACTGGGTGAGCAATGGGGACGAGTAACTATGACTCTCTTAAGGTAGCCAATGCCTCGTTACTTGCGGTTTGGATTAAGAAATCTCTAAAACGCCTAGGAGGAGAAACGATGACTCTTTTATGATACACAACTAGTGAATTATAGTTTCTGGCAGACAAAAACTACACAAAAAGTCGTAAACTGTGTGAGCAACTCGGAGGATGAGGTATTGCACTATTAAGATAGATACTTTTTCGTCACGAGAGGTATTGACTCAGAGAATACCAGTAACCTATGGAAGGAGTAACGATGAATCTTTTAAGATACACAACGAGTGACATATCGCTTCTCGCAGACTGGCCGCAGTAAGAAAAAGTGGCAGACTGGGTGAGCAATGGGGACGAGTAACTATGACTCTCTTAAGGTAGCCAATGCCTCGTTACTTGCGGTTTGGATTAAGAAATCTCGAATAACCCCTAGGAGGAGAAACGATGACTCTTTTATGATACACAACTAGTGAATTATAGTTTCTGGCAGACAAAAACTACACAAAAAGTAGTAAACTGTGTGAGCAACTCGGAGGATGAAGTATTGCACTATTAAGATAGATTCTTTTTCGTCACGAGAGGTATTGACTCAGAGAATACCAGTAACCTATGGAAGGAGTAACGATGAATCTCTTAAGATACACAACGAGTGACATATCGCTTCTGGCAGACTGGCCGCAGTAAGGAAAAGTGGCAGACTGGGAGAGCAATTGGGACGAGTAACTATGACTCTCTTAAGGTAGCCAATGCCTCGTTACTTGCGGTTTGGATTAAGAAATCTCGAATAACCCCTAGGAGGAGAAACGATGACTCTTTTATGATACACAACTAGTGAATTATAGTTTCTGGCAGACAAAAACTACACAAAAAGCAGTAAACTGTGTGAGCAACTCGGAGGAAGAAGTATTGCACTATTAAGATAGCCACTTTTTCGTCAAGAGAGGTATTGACTCAGAGAATACCAGTAATTTATGGAAGGAGTAATGATGAATCTCTTAAGATACATAACGAGTGACATATCGCTTCTGGCAGACTGGCCGCAGTAAGAAAAAGTGGCAGACTGGGTGAGCAATGGGGACGAGTAACTATGACTCTCTTAAGGTAGCCAATGCCTCGTTACTTGCGGTTTCGATTAAGAAATCTCGAATAATCCCTAGGAGGTTAAACGATAACTCTTTTATGTTACACAACTAGTGACATATCGCTTCTGGCAGACTGGCAAGTACACAAAAAGTAGTTTACTGTGTGAGCAACTGGGAGGAAGAAGTATGGCACTATTAAGAAAGCCAATGATTCGTCACGAGTAGTATTGAATCAGAGAATACCAGTAACCTATGGAAGGAGTAACGATGAACCTCTTAAGATACACAACGAGTGACATATCGCTTCTGGCAGACTGGCCGCAGTAAGAAAAACTGGCAGACTGGGTGAGCAATTGGGACGAGTAACTATGACTCTCTTAAGGTAGCCAATGCCTCGTTACTTGCGGTTTGGATTAAGAAATCTCTAAAACGCCTAGGAGGAGAAACGATGACTCTTTTATGATACACAACTAGTGAATTATAGTTTCTGGCAGACAAAAACTACACAAAAAGTCGTAAACTGTGTGAGCAACTCGGAGGATGAGGTATTGCACTATTAAGATAGATACTTTTTCGTCACGAGAGGTATTGACTCAGAGAATACCAGTAACCTATGGAAGGAGTAACGATGAATCTTTTAAGATACACAACGAGTGACATATCGCTTCTCGCAGACTGGCCGCAGTAAGAAAAAGTGGCAGACTGGGTGAGCAATGGGGACGAGTAACTATGACTCTCTTAAGGTAGCCAATGCCTCGTTACTTGCGGTTTGGATTAAGAAATCCCGAATAACCCCTAGGAGGAGAAACGATGACTCTTTTATGATACACAACTAGTGAATTATAGTTTCTGGCAGAAAAAACTACACAAAAAGTAGTAAACTGTGTGAGCAACTCGGAGGATGAAGTATTGCACTATTAAGATAGATACTTTTTCGTCACGAGAGGTATTGACTCAGAGAATACCAGTAACCTATGGAAGGAGTAACGATGAATCTCTTAAGATACACAACGAGTGACATATCGCTTCTGGCAGACTGGCCGCAGTAAGAAAAAGTGGCAGACTGGGTGAGCAATTGGGACGAGTAACTATGACTCTCTTAAGGTAGCCAATGCCTCGTTACTTGCGGTTTGGATTAAGAAGTCTCGAATAACCCCTAGGAGGAGAAACGATGACTCTTTTATGATACAAAACTAGTGAATTATAGTTTCTGGCAGACAAAAACTACACAAAAAAGTAGTAAACTGTGTGAGCAACTGGGAGGAAGAAGTATTGCACTATTAAGATAGCCACTTTTTCGTCACGAGAGGCATTGAATCAGAGAATACCAGTAACCTATGGAAAGAGTAACGATGAATCTCTTAAAATACACAACGAGTGACATATCGCTTCTGGCAGACTGGCCGCAGTAAGAAAAAGTGGCAGACTGGGTGAGCAATTGGGACGAGTAACTATGACTCTCTTAAGGTAGCCAATGCCTCGTTACTTGCGGTTTGGATTAAGAAGTCTCGAATAACCCCTATTAGCAGAAACGATGACTCTTTTATGATACAAAACTAGTGAATTATAGTTTCTGGCAGACAAAAACTACACAAAAAAGTAGTAAACTGTGTGAGCAACTGGGAGGAAGAAGTATTGCACTATTAAGATAGCCACTTTTTCGTCACGAGATTCATTGAATCAGAGAATACCAGTAACCTATGGAAAGAGTAACGATGAATCTCTTAAGATACACAACGAGTGACATATCGCTTCTGGCAGACTGGCCGCAGTAAGGAAAAGTGGCAGACTGGGAGAGCAATTGGGACGAGTAACTATGACTCTCTTAAGGTAGCCAATGCCTCGTTACTTGCTGTTTGGATGAAGAAATCTCGAATAACCCCTAGGAGGAGAAACGATGACTCTTTATGATACACAACTAGTGAATTATAGTTTCTGGCAGACAAAAACTACACAAAAAGCAGTAAACGGTGTGAGCAACTCGGAGGAAGAAGTATTGCACAATTAAGATAGCCACTTTTTCGTCAAGAGAGGTATTGTCTCAGAGAATACCAGTAACCTATGGAAGGAGTAACGATGAATCTCTTAAGATACAGAACGAGTGACATATCGCTTCTCGCAGACTGGCCACAGTAAGAAAAAGTGGCAGACTGTGTGAGCAATGGGGACGAGTAACTATGACTCTCTTAAGGTAGCCAATGCCTCGTTACTTGCGGTTTGGATTAAGAAATCTCGAATAACCCCTAGGAGGAGAAACGATGACTCTTTTATGATACACTAGTGACATATCGCTTCTGGCAGACTGGCAAGTACACAAAAAGTAGTAAACTGTGTGAGCAACTCGGAGGAAGAAGTATTGCACTATTAAGATAGCCACTTTTTCGTCAACAGAGGTATTGACTCAGAGAATACCAGTAACCTATGGAAGGAGTAACGATGAATCTCTTAAGATACACAACGAGTGACATATCGCTTCTGGCAGACTGGCCACAGTAAGAAAAAGTGGCAGACTGGGTGAGCAATGGGGACGAGTAACTATGACTCTCTTAAGGTAGCCAATGCCTCGTTACTTGCGGTTTGGATTAAGAAATATCGAAAACCCCTAGGAGGAGAAACGATAACTCTTTTATGATACACAACTAGTGAATTATAGTTTATGGCAGACAAAAACTACACAAAAAGTAGTAAACTGTGTGAGCAACTCGGAGGAAGAAGTATTGCACTATTAAGATAGCCACTTTTTCGTCACGAGAGGTATTGACTCAGAGAATACCAGTAACCTATGGAAGGAGTAACGATGAATCTCTTAAGATACACAACGAGTGACATATCGCTTCTGGCAGACTGGCCGCAGTAAGGAAAAGTGGCAGACTGGGAGAGCAATTGGGACGAGTAACTATGACTCTCTTAAGGTAGCCAATGCCTCGTTACTTGCGGTTTGGATTAAGAAATCTCGAATAACCCCTAGGAGGAGAAACGATGACTCTTTTATGATACACAACTAGTGAATTATAGTTTCTGTCAGACAAAAACTACACAAAAAGCAGTAAACTGTGTGAGCAACTCGGAGGAAGAAGTATTGCACTATTAAGATAGCCACTTTTTCGTCAAGAGAGGTATTGACTCAGAGAATACCAGTAATTTATGGAAGGAGTAATGATGAATCTCTTAAGATACATAACGAGTGACATATCGCTTCTGGCAGACTGGCCGCAGTAAGAAAAAGTGGCAGACTGGGTGAGCAATGGGGACGAGTAACTATGACTCTCTTAAGGTAGCCAATGCCTCGTTACTTGCGGTTTCGATTAAGAAATCTCGAATAATCCCTAGGAGGTTAAACGATAACTCTTTTATGTTACACAACTAGTGACATATCGCTTCTGGCAGACTGGCAAGTACACAAAAAGTAGTAAACTGTGTGAGCAACTGGGAGGAAGAAGTATGGCACTATTAAGAAAGCCAATGATTCGTCACGAGTAGTATTGAATCAGAGAATACCAGTAACCTATGGAAAGAGTAACGATGAATCTCTTAAGATACACAACGAGTGACATATCGCTTCTGGCAGACTGGCCGCAGTAAGGAAAAGTGGCAGACTGGGAGAGCAATTGGGACGAGTAACTATGACTCTCTTAAGGTAGCCAATGCCTCGTTACTTGCTGTTTGGATGAAGAAATCTCGAATAACCCCTAGGAGGAGAAACGATGACTCTTTATGATACACAACTAGTGAATTATAGTTTCTGGCAGACAAAAACTACACAAAAAGCAGTAAACGGTGTGAGCAACTCGGAGGAAGAAGTATTGCACAATTAAGATAGCCACTTTTTCGTCAAGAGAGGTATTGTCTCAGAGAATACCAGTAACCTATGGAAGGAGTAACGATGAATCTCTTAAGATACAGAACGAGTGACATATCGCTTCTCGCAGACTGGCCACAGTAAGAAAAGTGGCAGACTGTGTGAACAATGGGGACGAGTAACTATGACTCTCTTAAGGTAGCCAATGCCTCGTTACTTGCGGTTTGGATTAAGAAATCTCGAATAACCCCTAGGAGGAGAAACGATGACTCTTTTATGATACACTAGTGACATATCGCTTCTGGCAGACTGGCAAGTACACAAAAAGTAGTAAACTGTGTGAGCAACTCGGAGGAAGAAGTATTGCACTATTAAGATATCCACTTTTTCGTCAACAGAGGTATTGACTCAGAGAATACCAGTAACCTATGGAAGGAGTAACGATGAATCTCTTAAGATACACAACGAGTGACATATCGCTTCTGGCAGACTGGCCACAGTAAGAAAAAGTGGCAGACTGGGTGAGCAATGGGGACGAGTAACTATGACTCTCTTAAGGTAGCCAATGCCTCGTTACTTGCGGTTTGGATTAAGAAATATCGAAAACCCCTAGGAGGAGAAACGATAACTCTTTTATGATACACAACTAGTGAATTATAGTTTATGGCAGACAAAAACTAAACAAAAAGTAGTAAACTGTGTGAGCAACTCGGAGGAAGAAGTATTGCACTATTAAGATAGCCACTTTTTCGTCAAGAGAGGTATTGACTCAGAGAATACCAGTAAGCTATGGAAGGAGTAACGATGAATCTCTTAAGATACACAACGAGTGACATATCGCTTCTGGCAGACTGGCCACAGTAAGGAAAAGTGGCAGACTGGGAGAGCAATTGGGACGAGTAACTATGACTCTCTTAAGGTAGCCAATGCCTCGTTACTTGCTGTTTGGATGAAGAAATCTCGAATAACCCCTAGGAGGAGAAACGATGACTCTTTATGATACACAACTAGTGAATTATAGTTTCTGGCAGACAAAAACTACACAAAAAGCAGTAAACGGTGTGAGCAACTCGGAGGAAGAAGTATTGCACAATTAAGATAGCCACTTTTTCGTCAAGAGAGGTATTGTCTCAGAGAATACCAGTAACCTATGGAAGGAGTAACGATGAATCTCTTAAGATACACAACGAGTGACATATCGCTTCTGGCAGACTGGCCGCAGTAAGGAAAAGTGGCAGACTGGGAGAGCAATTGGGACGAGTAACTATGACTCTCTTAAGGTAGCCAATGCCTCGTTACTTGCTGTTTGGATGAAGAAATCTCGAATAACCCCTAGGAGGAGAAACGATGACTCTTTATGATACACAACTAGTGAATTATAGTTTCTGGCAGACAAAAACTACACAAAAAGCAGTAAACGGTGTGAGCAACTCGGAGGAAGAAGTATTGCACAATTAAGATAGCCACTTTTTCGTCAAGAGAGGTATTGTCTCAGAGAATACCAGTAACCTATGGAAGGAGTAACGATGAATCTCTTAAGATACAGAACGAGTGACATATCGCTTCTCGCAGACTGGCCACAGTAAGAAAAAGTGGCAGACTGTGTGAGCAATGGGGACGAGTAACTATGACTCTCTTAAGGTAGCCAATGCCTCGTTACTTGCGGTTTGGATTAAGCAATCTCGAATAACCCCTAGGAGGAGAAACGATGACTCTTTTATGATACACTAGTGACATATCGCTTCTGGCAGACTGGCAAGTACACAAAAAGTAGTAAACTGTGTGAGCAACTCGGAGGAAGAAGTATTGCACTATTAAGATAGCCACTTTTTCGTCAACAGAGGTATTGACTCAGAGAATACCAGTAACCTATGGAAGGAGTAACGATGAATTTCTTAAGATACACAACGAGTGACATATCGCTTCTGGCAGACTGGCCACAGTAAGAAAAAGTGGCAGACTGGGTGAGCAATGGGGACGAGTAACTATGACTCTCTTAAGGTAGCCAATGCCTCGTTACTTGCGGTTTGGATTAAGAAATATCGAAAACCCCTAGGAGGAGAAACGATAACTCTTTTATGATACACAACTAGTGAATTATAGTTTATGGCAGACAAAAACTACACAAAAAGTAGTAAACTGTGTGAGCAACTCGGAGGAAGAAGTATTGCACTATTAAGATAGCCACTTTTTCGTCAAGAGAGGTATTGACTCAGAGAATACCAGTAATTTATGGAAGGAGTAATGATGAATCTCTTAAGATACATAACGAGTGACATATCGCTTCTGGCAGACTGGCCGCAGTAAGAAAAAGTGGCAGACTGGGTGAGCAATGGGGACGAGTAACTATGACTCTTTTAAGGTAGCCAATGCCTCGTTACTTGCGGTTTCGATTAAGAAATCTCGAATAATCCCTAGGAGGTTAAACGATAACTCTTTTATGTTACACAACTAGTGACATATCGCTTCTGGCAGACTGGCAAGTACACAAAAAGTAGTAAACTGTGTGAGCAACTGGGAGGAAGAAGTATGGCACTATTAAGAAAGCCAATGATTCGTCACGAGTAGTATTGAATCAGAGAATACCAGTAACCTATGGAAAGAGTAACGATGAATCTCTTAAGATACACAACGAGTGACATATCGCTTCTGGCAGACTGGCCGCAGTAAGGAAAAGTGGCAGACTGGGAGAGCAATTGGGACGAGTAACTATGACTCTCTTAAGGTAGCCAATGCCTCGTTACTTGCTGTTTGGATGAAGAAATCTCGAATAACCCCTAGGAGGAGAAACGATGACTCTTTATGATACACAACTAGTGAATTATAGTTTCTGGCAGACAAAAACTACACAAAAAGCAGTAAACGGTGTGAGCAACTCGGAGGAAGAAGTATTGCACAATTAAGATAGCCACTTTTTCGTCAAGAGAGGTATTGTCTCAGAGAATACCAGTAACCTATGGAAGGAGTAACGATGAATCTCTTAAGATACAGAACGAGTGACATATCGCTTCTCGCAGACTGGCCACAGTAAGAAAAGTGGCAGACTGTGTGAGCAATGGGGACGAGTAACTATGACTCTCTTAAGGTAGCCAATGCCTCGTTACTTGCGGTTTGGATTAAGAAATCTCGAATAACCCCTAGGAGGAGAAACGATGACTCTTTTATGATACACTAGTGACATATCGCTTCTGGCAGACTGGCAAGTACACAAAAAGTAGTAAACTGTGTGAGCAACTCGGAGGAAGAAGTATTGCACTATTAAGATATCCACTTTTTCGTCAACAGAGGTATTGACTCAGAGAATACCAGTAACCTATGGAAGGAGTAACGATGAATCTCTTAAGATACACAACGAGTGACATATCGCTTCTGGCAGACTGGCCACAGTAAGAAAAAGTGGCAGACTGGGTGAGCAATGGGGACGAGTAACTATGACTCTCTTAAGGTAGCCAATGCCTCGTTACTTGCGGTTTGGATTAAGAAATATCGAAAACCCCTAGGAGGAGAAACGATAACTCTTTTATGATACACAACTAGTGAATTATAGTTTATGGCAGACAAAAACTACACAAAAAGTAGTAAACTGTGTGAGCAACTCGGAGGAAGAAGTATTGCACTATTAAGATAGCCACTTTTTCGTCAAGAGAGGTATTGACTCAGAGAATACCAGTAAGCTATGGAAGGAGTAACGATGAATCTCTTAAGATACACAACGAGTGACATATCGCTTCTGGCAGACTGGCCACAGTAAGGAAAAGTGGCAGACTGGGAGAGCAATTGGGACGAGTAACTATGACTCTCTTAAGGTAGCCAATGCCTCGTTACTTGCTGTTTGGATGAAGAAATCTCGAATAACCCCTAGGAGGAGAAACGATGACTCTTTATGATACACAACTAGTGAATTATAGTTTCTGGCAGACAAAAACTACACAAAAAGCAGTAAACGGTGTGAGCAACTCGGAGGAAGAAGTATTGCACAATTAAGATAGCCACTTTTTCGTCAAGAGAGGTATTGTCTCAGAGAATACCAGTAACCTATGGAAGGAGTAACGATGAATCTCTTAAGATACACAACGAGTGACATATCGCTTCTGGCAGACTGGCCGCAGTAAGGAAAAGTGGCAGACTGGGAGAGCAATTGGGACGAGTAACTATGACTCTCTTAAGGTAGCCAATGCCTCGTTACTTGCTGTTTGGATGAAGAAATCTCGAATAACCCCTAGGAGGAGAAACGATGACTCTTTATGATACACAACTAGTGAATTATAGTTTCTGGCAGACAAAAACTACACAAAAAGCAGTAAACGGTGTGAGCAACTCGGAGGAAGAAGTATTGCACAATTAAGATAGCCACTTTTTCGTCAAGAGAGGTATTGTCTCAGAGAATACCAGTAACCTATGGAAGGAGTAACGATGAATCTCTTAAGATACAGAACGAGTGACATATCGCTTCTCGCAGACTGGCCACAGTAAGAAAAAGTGGCAGACTGTGTGAGCAATGGGGACGAGTAACTATGACTCTCTTAAGGTAGCCAATGCCTCGTTACTTGCGGTTTGGATTAAGCAATCTCGAATAACCCCTAGGAGGAGAAACGATGACTCTTTTATGATACACTAGTGACATATCGCTTCTGGCAGACTGGCAAGTACACAAAAAGTAGTAAACTGTGTGAGCAACTCGGAGGAAGAAGTATTGCACTATTAAGATAGCCACTTTTTCGTCAACAGAGGTATTGACTCAGAGAATACCAGTAACCTATGGAAGGAGTAACGATGAATCTCTTAAGATACACAACGAGTGACATATCGCTTCTGGCAGACTGGCCACAGTAAGAAAAAGTGGCAGACTGGGTGAGCAATGGGGACGAGTAACTATGACTCTCTTAAGGTAGCCAATGCCTCGTTACTTGCGGTTTGGATTAAGAAATATCGAAAACCCCTAGGAGGAGAAACGATAACTCTTTTATGATACACAACTAGTGAATTATAGTTTATGGCAGACAAAAACTACACAAAAAGTAGTAAACTGTGTGAGCAACTCGGAGGAAGAAGTATTGCACTATTAAGATAGCCACTTTTTCGTCACGAGAGGTATTGACTCAGAGAATACCAGTAACCTATGGAAGGAGTAACGATGAATCTCTTAAGATACACAACGAGTGACATATCGCTCCTGGCAGACTGGCCGCAGTAAGGAAAAGTGGCAGACTGGGAGAGCAATTGGGACGAGTAACTATGACTCTCTTAAGGTAGCCAATGCCTCGTTACTTGCGGTTTGGATTAAGAAATCTCGAATAACCCCTAGGAGGAGAAACGATGACTCTTTTATGATACACAACTAGTGAATTATAGTTTCTGGCAGACAAAAACTACACAAAAAGCAGTAAACTGTGTGAGCAACTCGGAGGAAGAAGTATTGCACTATTAAGATAGCCACTTTTTCGTCAAGAGAGGTATTGACTCAGAGAATACCAGTAATTTATGGAAGGAGTAATGATGAATCTCTTAAGATACATAACGAGTGACATATCGCTTCTGGCAGACTGGCCGCAGTAAGAAAAAGTGGCAGACTGGGTGAGCAATGGGGACGAGTAACTATGACTCTCTTAAGGTAGCCAATGCCTCGTTACTTGCGGTTTCGATTAAGAAATCTCGAATAATCCCTAGGAGGTTAAACGATAACTCTTTTATGTTACACAACTAGTGACATATCGCTTCTGGCAGACTGGCAAGTACACAAAAAGTAGTAAACTGTGTGAGCAACTGGGAGGAAGAAGTATGGCACTATTAAGAAAGCCAATGATTCGTCACGAGTAGTATTGAATCAGAGAATACCAGTAACCTATGGAAAGAGTAACGATGAATCTCTTAAGATACACAACGAGTGACATATCGCTTCTCGCAGACTGGCCACAGTAAGAAAAAGTGGCAGACTGTGTGAGCAATGGGGACGAGTAACTATGACTCTCTTAAGGTAGCCAATGCCTCGTTACTTGCGGTTTGGATTAAGCAATCTCGAATAACCCCTAGGAGGAGAAACGATGACTCTTTTATGATACACTAGTGACATATCGCTTCTGGCAGACTGGCAAGTACACAAAAAGTAGTAAACTGTGTGAGCAACTCGGAGGAAGAAGTATTGCACTATTAAGATAGCCACTTTTTCGTCAACAGAGGTATTGACTCAGAGAATACCAGTAACCTATGGAAGGAGTAACGATGAATCTCTTAAGATACACAACGAGTGACATATCGCTTCTGGCAGACTGGCCACAGTAAGAAAAAGTGGCAGACTGGGTGAGCAATGGGGACGAGTAACTATGACTCTCTTAAGGTAGCCAATGCCTCGTTACTTGCGGTTTGGATTAAGAAATATCGAAAACCCCTAGGAGGAGAAACGATAACTCTTTTATGATACACAACTAGTGAATTATAGTTTATGGCAGACAAAAACTACACAAAAAGTAGTAAACTGTGTGAGCAACTCGGAGGAAGAAGTATTGCACTATTAAGATAGCCACTTTTTCGTCACGAGAGGTATTGACTCAGAGAATACCAGTAACCTATGGAAGGAGTAACGATGAATCTCTTAAGATACACAACGAGTGACATATCGCTCCTGGCAGACTGGCCGCAGTAAGGAAAAGTGGCAGACTGGGAGAGCAATTGGGACGAGTAACTATGACTCTCTTAAGGTAGCCAATGCCTCGTTACTTGCGGTTTGGATTAAGAAATCTCGAATAACCCCTAGGAGGAGAAACGATGACTCTTTTATGATACACAACTAGTGAATTATAGTTTCTGGCAGACAAAAACTACACAAAAAGCAGTAAACTGTGTGAGCAACTCGGAGGAAGAAGTATTGCACTATTAAGATAGCCACTTTTTGGTCAAGAGAGGTATTGACTCAGAGAATACCAGTAATTTATGGAAGGAGTAATGATGAATCTCTTAAGATACATAACGAGTGACATATCGCTTCTGGCAGACTGGCCGCAGTAAGAAAAAGTGGCAGACTGGGTGAGCAATGGGGACGAGTAACTATGACTCTCTTAAGGTAGCCAATGCCTCGTTACTTGCGGTTTCGATTAAGAAATCTCGAATAATCCCTAGGAGGTGAAACGATAACTCTTTTATGTTACACAACTAGTGACATATCGCTTCTGGCAGACTGGCAAGTACACAAAAAGTAGTAAACTGTGTGAGCAACTGGGAGGAAGAAGTATGGCACTATTAAGAAAGCCAATGATTCGTCACGAGTAGTATTGAATCAGAGAATACCAGTAACCTATGGAAGGAGTAACGATGAACCTCTTAAGATACACAACGAGTGACATATCGCTTCTGGCAGACTGGCCGCAGTAAGAAAAAGTGGCAGACTGGGTGAGCAATTGGGACGAGTAACTATGACTCTCTTAAGGTAGCCAATGCCTCGTTACTTGCGGTTTGGATTAAGAAATCTCGAATAACCCCTAGGAGGAGAAACGATGACTCTTTTATGATACACAACTAGTGAATTATAGTTTCTGGCAGAAAAAACTACACAAAAAGTAGTAAACTGTGTGAGCAACACGGAGGATGAAGTATTGCACTATTAAGATAGATACTTTTTCGTCACGAGAGGTATTGACTCAGAGAATACCAGTAACCTATGGAAGGAGTAACGATGAATCTCTTAAGATACACAACGAGTGACATATCGCTTCTGGCAGACTGGCCGCAGTAAGAAAAAGTGGCAGACTGGGTGAGCAATTGGGACGAGTAACTATGACTCTCTTAAGGTAGCCAATGCCTCGTTACTTGCGGTTTGGATTAAGAAGTCTCGAATAACCCCTAGGAGGAGAAACGATGACTCTTTTATGATACACTAGTGACATATCGCTTCTGGCAGACTGGCAAGTACACAAAAAGTAGTAAACTGTGTGAGCAACTCGGAGGAAGAAGTATTGCACTATTAAGATAGCCACTTTTTCGTCAACAGAGGTATTGACTCAGAGAATACCAGTAACCTATGGAAGGAGTAACGATGAATCTCTTAAGATACACAACGAGTGACATATCGCTTCTGGCAGACTGGCCACAGTAAGAAAAAGTGGCAGACTGGGTGAGCAATGGGGACGAGTAACTATGACTCTCTTAAGGTAGCCAATGCCTCGTTACTTGCGGTTTGGATTAAGAAATATCGAAAACCCCTAGGAGGAGAAACGATAACTCTTTTATGATACACAACTAGTGAATTATAGTTTATGGCAGACAAAAACTACACAAAAAGTAGTAAACTGTGTGAGCAACTCGGAGGAAGAAGTATTGCACTATTAAGATAGCCACTTTTTCGTCACGAGAGGTATTGACTCAGAGAATACCAGTAACCTATGGAAGGAGTAACGATGAATCTCTTAAGATACACAACGAGTGACATATCGCTTCTGGCAGACTGGCCGCAGTAAGGAAAAGTGGCAGACTGGGAGAGCAATTGGGACGAGTAACTATGACTCTCTTAAGGTAGCCAATGCCTCGTTACTTGCGGTTTGGATTAAGAAATCTCGAATAACCCCTAGGAGGAGAAACGATGACTCTTTTATGATACACAACTAGTGAATTATAGTTTCTGGCAGACAAAAACTACACAAAAAGCAGTAAACTGTGTGAACAACTCGGAGGAAGAAGTATTGCACTATTAAGATAGCCACTTTTTCGTCAAGAGAGGTATTGACTCAGAGAATACCAGTAATTTATGGAAGGAGTAATGATGAATCTCTTAAGATACATAACGAGTGACATATCGCTTCTGGCAGACTGGCCGCAGTAAGAAAAAGTGGCAGACTGGGTGAGCAATGGGGACGAGTAACTATGACTCTCTTAAGGTAGCCAATGCCTCGTTACTTGCGGTTTCGATTAAGAAATCTCGAATAATCCCTAGGAGGTTAAACGATAACTCTTTTATGTTACACAACTAGTGACATATCGCTTCTGGCAGACTGGCAAGTACACAAAAAGTAGTAAACTGTGTGAGCAACTGGGAGGAAGAAGTATGGCACTATTAAGAAAGCCAATGATTCGTCACGAGTAGTATTGAATCAGAGAATACCAGTAACCTATGGAAGGAGTAACGATGAACCTCTTAAGATACACAACGAGTGACATATCGCTTCTGGCAGACTGGCCGCAGTAAGAAAAAGTTGCAGACTGGGTGAGCAATTGGGACGAGTAACTATGACTCTCTTAAGGTAGCCAATGCCTCGTTACTTGCGGTTTGGATTAAGAAATCTCGAATAACCCCTAGGAGGAGAAACGATGACTCTTTTATGATACACAACTAGTGAATTATAGTTTCTGGCAGAAAAAACTACACAAAAAGTAGTAAACTGTGTGAGCAACTCGGAGGATGAAGTATTGCACTATTAAGATAGATACTTTTTCGTCACGAGAGGTATTGACTCAGAGAATACCAGTAACCTATGGAAGGAGTAACGATGAATCTCTTAAGATACACAACGAGTGACATATCGCTTCTGGCAGACTGGCCGCAGTAAGAAAAAGTGGCAGACTGGGTGAGCAATTGGGACGAGTAACTATGACTCTCTTAAGGTAGCCAATGCCTCGTTACTTGCGGTTTGGATTAAGAAGTCTCGAATAACCCCTAGGAGGAGAAACGATGACTCTTTTATGATACAAAACTAGTGAATTATAGTTTCTGGCAGACAAAAACTACACAAAAAAGTAGTAAACTGTGTGAGCAACTGGGAGGAAGAAGTATTGCACTATTAAGATAGCCACTTTTTCGTCAACAGAGGTATTGACTCAGAGAATACCAGTAACCTATGGAAGGAGTAACAATGAATCTCTTAAGATACACAACGAGTGACATATCGCTTCTGGCAGACTGGCCACAGTAAGAAAAAGTGGCAGACTGGGTGAGCAATGGGGACGAGTAACTATGACTCTCTTAAGGTAGCCAATGCCTCGTTACTTGCGGTTTGGATTAAGAAATATCGAAAACCCCTAGGAGGAGAAACGATAACTCTTTTATGATACACAACTAGTGAATTATAGTTTATGGCAGACAAAAACTACACAAAAAGTAGTAAACTGTGTGAGCAACTCGGAGGAAGAAGTATTGCACTATTAAGATAGCCACTTTTTCGTCACTAGAGGTATTGACTCAGAGAATACCAGTAACCTATGGAAGGAGTAACGATGAATCTCTTAAGATACACAACGAGTGACATATCGCTTCTGGCAGACTGGCCGCAGTAAGGAAAAGTGGCAGACTGGGAGAGCAATTGGGACGAGTAACTATGACTCTCTTAAGTTAGCCAATGCCTCGTTACTGCTGTTTGGATGAAGAAATCTCGAATAACCCCTAGGAGGAGAAACGATGACTGTTTTATGACACACAACTAGTTAATTATAGTTTCTGGCAGGCAAAAACTACACAAAAAGCAGTAAACTGTGTGAGCAACTCTGAGGAAGAAGTATTGCACTATTAAGAAAGCCAATGATTCGTCACGAGTAGTATTGAATCAGAGAATACCAGTAACCTATGGAAGGAGTAACGATGAATCTCTTAAGATACACAACGAGTGACATATCGCTTCTGGCAGACTGGCCGCAGTAAGAAAAAGTGGCAGACTGGGTGAGCAATTGGGACGAGTAACTATGACTCTCTTAAGGTAGCCAATGCCTCGTTACTTGCGGTTTGGATTAAGAAGTCTCGAATAACCCCTAGGAGGAGAAACGATGACTCTTTTATGATACAAATCTAGTGAATTATAGTTTCTGGCAGACAAAAACTACACAAAAAAGTAGTAAACTGTGTGAGCAACTGGGAGGAAGAAGTATTGCACTATTAAGATAGCCACTTTTTCGTCACGAGAAGCATTGAATCAGAGAATACCAGTAACCTATGGAGAGAGTAACGATGAATCTCTTAAGATACACAACGAGTGACATATCGCTTCTGGCAGACTGGCCGCAGTAAGGATAAGTGGCAGACTGGGAGAGCAATTGGGACGAGTAACTATGACTCTCTTAAGGTAGCCAATGACTCGTTACTTGCTGTTTGAATGAAGAAATCTCCAATAACCCCTAGGAGGAGAAACGATGACTCTTTATGATACACAACTAGTGAATTATAGTTTCTGGCAGACAAAAACTACACAAAAAGCAGTAAACGGTGTGAGCAACTCGGAGGAAGAAGTATTGCACTATTAAGATAGCCACTTTTTCGTCAAGAGAGGTTCAAATGGCTCTGAACACTATGGGACTCAACTGCTGGGGTCATTAGTCCCCTAGAACTTAGAACTAGTTAAAGCTAACTAACCTAAGGACATCACACACATCCATGCCCGAGGCAGGATTCGAACCTGCGACCGTAGCAGTCGCACGGTTCCGGACTGCGCGCCTAGAACCGCGAGACCACCGCGGCCGGCGTCAAGAGAGGTATTGACTCAGAGAATACCAGTAACCTATGGAAGGAGTAACGATGAATCTCTTAAGATACACAACGAGTGACATATCGCTTCTGGCAGACTGGCCACAGTAAGAAAAAGTGGCAGACTGGGTGAGCAATGGGGACGAGTAACTATGACTCTCTTAAGGTAGCCAATGCCTCGTTACTTGCGGTTTGGATTAAGAAATCTCGAAAACCCCTAGGAGGAGAAACGATGACTCTTTTATGATACACAACTAGTGAATTATAGTTTCTGGCAGACAAAAACTACACAAAAAGTAGTAAACTGTGTGAGCAACTCGGAGGAAGAAGTATTGCACTATTAAGATAGCCACTTTTTCGTCACGAGAGGTATTGACTCAGAGAATACCAGTAACCTATGGAAGGAGTAACGATGAATCTCTTAAGATACACAACGAGTGACATATCGCTTCTGGCAGACTGGCCGCAGTAAGAAAAAGTGGCAGACTGGGTGAGCAATTGGGACGAGTAACTATGACTCTCTTAAGGTAGCCAATGCCTCGTTACTTGCGGTTTGGATTAAGAAATCTCGAATAACCCCTAGGAGGAGAAACGATGACTCTTTTATGATACACAACTAGTGAATTATAGTTTCTCGCAGACAAAAACTACACAAAAAGCAGTAAACTGTGTGAGCAACTCGGAGGAAGAAGTATTGCACTATTAAGATAGCCACTTTTTCGTCAAGAGAGGTATTGACTCAGAGAATACCAGTAATTTATGGAAGGAGTAATGATGAATCTCTTAAGATACATAACGAGTGACATATCGCTTCTGGCAGACTGGCCGCAGTAAGAAAAAGTGGCAGACTGGGTGAGCAATGGGGACGAGTAACTATGACTCTCTTAAGGTAGCCAATGCCTCGTTACTTGCGGTTTCGATTAAGAAATCTCGAATAATCCCTAGGAGGTGAAACGATAACACTTTTATGTTACACAACTAGTGACATATCGCTTCTGGCAGACTGGCAAGTACACAAAAAGTAGTAAACTGTGTGAGCATCTGGGGGGAAGAAGTAGGGCACTATTAACAAAGCCAATGATTCGTCACGAGTAGTATTGAATCAGAGAATACCAGTAACCTATGGAAGGAGTAACGATGAATCTCTTAAGATACACAACGAGTGACATATCGCTTCTGGCAGACTGGCCGCAGTAAGAAAAAGTGGCAGACTGGGAGAGCAATTGGGACGATTAACTATGACTCCTTTAAGGTAGCCAATGCCTCGTTACTTGCGGTTTGGATTAAGAAGTCTCGAATAACCCCTAGGAGGAGAAACGATGACTCTTTTATGATACAAAACTAGTGAATTATAGTTTCTGGCAGACAAAAACTACACAAAAAAGTAGTAAACTGTGTGAGCAACTGGGAGGAAGAAGTATTGCACTATTAAGATAGCCACTTTTTCGTCACGAGAGGCATTGAATCAGAGAATACCAGTAACCTATGGAAAGAGTAACGATGAATCTCTTAAGATACACAACGAGTGACATATCGCTTCTGGCAGACTGGCCGCAGTAAGGATAAGTGGCAGACTGGGAGAGCAATTGGGACGAGTAACTATGACTCTCTTAAGGTAGCCAATGCCTCGTTACTTGCTGTTTGGATGAAGAAATCTCCAATAACCCCTAGGAGGAGAAACGATGACTCTTTATGATACACAACTAGTGAATTATAGTTTCTGGCAGACAAAAACTACACAAAAAGCAGTAAACGGTGTGAGCAACTCGGAGGAAGAAGTATTGCACTATTAAGATAGCCACTTTTTCGTCAAGAGAGGTATTGACTCAGAGAATACCAGTAACCTATGGAAGGAGTAATGATGAATCTCTTAAGATACATAACGAGTGACATATCGCTTCTGGCAGACTGGCCGCAGTAAGAAAAAGTGGCAGACTGGGTGAGCAATGGGGACGAGTAACTATGACTCTCTTAAGGTAGCCAATGCCTCGTTACTTGCGGTTTCGATTAAGAAATCTCGAATAATCCCTAGGAGGTGAAACGATAACACTTTTATGTTACACAACTAGTGACATATCGCTTCTGGCAGACTGGCAAGTACACAAAAAGTAGTAAACTGTGTGAGCATCTGGGGGGAAGAAGTATGGCACTATTAAGAAAGCCAATGATTCGTCACGAGTAGTATTGAATCAGAGAATACCAGTAACCTATGGAAGGAGTAACGATGAATCTCTTAAGATACACAACGAGTGACATATCGCTTCTGGCAGACTGGCCGCAGTAAGAAAAAGTGGCAGACTGGGAGAGCAATTGGGACGATTAACTATGACTCCTTTAAGGTAGCCAATGCCTCGTTACTTGCGGTTTGGATTAAGAAGTCTCGAATAACCCCTAGGAGGAGAAACGATGACTCTTTTATGATACAAAACTAGTGAATTATAGTTTCTGGCAGACAAAAACTACACAAAAAAGTAGTAAACTGTGTGAGCAACTGGGAGGAAGAAGTATTGCACTATTAAGATAGCCACTTTTTCGTCACGAGAGGCATTGAATCAGAGAATACCAGTAACCTATGGAAAGAGTAAAGATGAATCTCTTAAGATACACAACGAGTGACATATCGCTTCTGGCAGACTGGCCGCAGTAAGGATAAGTGGCAGACTGGGTGAGCAATTGGGACGAGTAACTATGACTCTCTTAAGGTAGCCAATGCCTCGTTACTTGCTGTTTGGATGAAGAAATCTCCAATAACCCCTAGGAGGAGAAACGATGACTCTTTATGATACACAACTAGTGAATTATAGTTTCTGGCAGACAAAAACTACACAAAAAGCAGTAAACGGTGTGAGCAACTCGGAGGAAGAAGTATTGCACTATTAAGATAGCCACTTTTTCGTCAAGAGAGGTATTGACTCAGAGAATACCAGTAACCTATGGAAGGAGTAACGATGATTCTCTTAAGATACAGAATGAGTGACATATCGCTTCTCGCAGACTGGCCACAGTAAGGAAAAGTGGCAGACTGGGTGAGCAATGGGGACGAGTAACTATGACTCTCTTAAGGTAGCCAATGCCTCGTTACTTGCGGTTTGGATTAAGAAATCTCGAATAACCCCTAGGAGGAGAAACGATGACTCTTTTATGATACACTAGTGACATATCGCTTCTGGCAGACTGGCAAGTACACAAAAAGTAGTAAACTGTGTGAGCAACTCGGAGGAAGAAGTATTGCACTATTAAGATAGCCACTTTTTCGTCAAGAGAGGTGTTGACTCAGAGAATACCAGTAATTTATGGAAGGAGTAATGATAAATCTCTTAAGATACATAACGAGTGACATATCGCTTCTGGCAGACTGGCCGCAGTAAGAAAAAGTGGCAGACTGGGTGAGCAATGGGGACGAGTAACTATGACTCTCTTAAGGTAGCCAATGCCTCGTTACTTGCGGTTTCGATTAAGAAATCTCGAATAATCCCTAGGAGGTGAAACGATAACTCTTTTATGTTACACAACTAGTGACATATCGCTTCTGGCAGACTGGCAAGTACACAAAAAGTAGTAAACTGTGTGAGCAACTGGGGGGAAGAAGTATGGCACTATTAAGAAAGCCAATGATACGTCACGAGTAGTATTGAATCAGAGAATACCAGTAACCTATGGAAGGAGTAACGATGAATCTCTTAAGATACACAACGAGTGACATATCGCTTCTGGCAGACTGGCCGCAGTAAGAAAAAGTGGCAGACTGGGTGAGCAATTGGGACGAGTAACTATGACTCTCTTAAGGTAGCCAATGCCTCGTTACTTGCGGTTTGGATTAAGAAATCTCGAAAACCCCTAGGAGGAGAAACGATGACTCTTTTATGATACACAACTAGTGAATTATAGTTTCTGGCAGACAAAAACTACACAAAAAGTAGTAAACTGTGTGAGCAACTTGGAGGATGAAGTATTGCACTATTAAGATAGATACTTTTTCGTCACGAGAGGTATTGACTCAGAGAATACCAGTAACCTATGGAAGGAGTAACGATGAATCTCTTAAGATACACAACGAGTGACATATCGCTTCTGGCAGACTGGCCACATTAAGAAAAAGTGGCAGACTGGGTGAGCAATGGGGACGAGTAACTATGACTCTCTTAAAGTAGCCAATGACTCGTTACTTGCGGTTTGGATTAAGAAATCTCGAATAACCCCTAGGAGGAGAAACGATGACTCTTTTATGATACACAACTAGTGAATTATAGTTTCTGGCAGACAAAAACTACACAAAAAGTAGTAAACTGTGTGAGCAACTCGGAGGATGAAGTATTGCACTATTAAGATAGATACTTTTTCGTCACGAGAGGTATTGACTCAGAGAGTACCAGTAACCTATGGAAGGAGTAACGATGAATCTCTTAAGATACACAACGAGTGACATATCGCTTCTGGCAGACTGGCCGCAGTAAGGAAAAGTGGCAGACTTGGAGAGCAATTGGGACGAGTAACTATGACTCTCTTAAGGTAGCCAATGCCTCGTTACTTGCTGTTTGGATGAAGAAATCTCGAATAACCCCTAGGAGGAGAAACGATAACTCTTTTATGTTACACAACTAGTGAATTACAGTTTCTGGCAGACAAAAACTACACAAAAAGCAGTAAACGGTGTGACCAACTCGGAGGAAGAAGTATTGCACTATTAACATAGCCATTTTTTCGTCAATAGAGGTATTGACTCAGAGAATACCAGTAACCTATGGAAGGAGTAATGATGAATCTCTTAAGATACATAACGAGTGACATATCGCTTCTGGCAGACTGGCCGCAGTAAGAAAAAGTGGCAGACTGGGTGAGCAATGGGGACGAGTAACTATGACTCTCTTAAGGTAGCCAATGCCTCGTTACTTGCGGTTTCGATTAAGAAATCTCGAATAATCCCTAGGAGGTGAAACGATAACACTTTTATGTTACACAACTAGTGACATATCGCTTCTGGCAGACTGGCAAGTACACAAAAAGTAGTAAACTGTGTGAGCATCTGGGGGGAAGAAGTAGGGCACTATTAAGAAAGCCAATGATTCGTCACGAGTAGTATTGAATCAGAGAATACCAGTAACCTATGGAAGGAGTAACGATGAATCTCTTAAGATACACAACGAGTGACATATCGCTTCTGGCAGACTGGCCGCAGTAAGAAAAAGTGGCAGACTGGGAGAGCAATTGGGACGATTAACTATGACTCCTTTAAGGTAGCCAATGCCTCGTTACTTGCGGTTTGGATTAAGAAGTCTCGAATAACCCCTAGGAGGAGAAACGATGACTCTTTTATGATACAAAACTAGTGAATTATAGTCTCTGGCAGACAAAAACTACACAAAAAAGTAGTAAACTGTGTGAGCAACTGGGAGGAAGAAGTATTGCACTATTAAGATAGCCACTTTTTCGTCACGAGAGGCATTGAATCAGAGAATACCAGTAACCTATGGAAAGAGTAACGATGAATCTCTTAAGATACACAACGAGTGACATATCGCTTCTGGCAGACTGGCCGCAGTAAGGATAAGTGGCAGACTGGGAGAGCAATTGGGACGAGTAACTATGACTCTCTTAAGGTAGCCAATGCCTCGTTACTTGCTGTTTGGATGAAGAAATCTCCAATAACCCCTAGGAGGAGAAACGATGACTCTTTATGATACACAACTAGTGAATTATAGTTTCTGGCAGACAAAAACTACACAAAAAGCAGTAAACGGTGTGAGCAACTCGGAGGAAGAAGTATTGCACTATTAAGATAGCCACTTTTTCGTCAAGAGAGGTATTGACTCAGAGAATACCAGTAACCTATGGAAGGAGTAACGATGATTCTCTTAAGATACAGAACGAGTGACATATCGCTTCTCGCAGACTGGCCACAGTAAGGAAAAGTGGCAGACTGGGTGAGCAATGGGGACGAGTAACTATGACTCTCTTAAGGTAGCCAATGCCTCGTTACTTGCGGTTTGGATTAAGAAATCTCGAATAACCCCTAGGAGGAGAAACGATGACTCTTTTATGATACACTAGTGACATATCGCTTCTGGCAGACTGGCAAGTACACAAAAAGTAGTAAACTGTGTGAGCAACTCGGAGGAAGAAGTATTGCACTATTAAGATAGCCACTTTTTCGTCAAGAGAGGTGTTGACTCAGAGAATACCAGTAATTTATGTAAGGAGTAATGATAAATCTCTTAAGATACATAACGAGTGACATATCGCTTCTGGCAGACTGGCCGCAGTAAGAAAAAGTGGCAGACTGGGTGAGCAATGGGGACGAGTAACTATGACTCTCTTAAGGTAGCCAATGCCTCGTTACTTGCGGTTTCGATTAAGAAATCTCGAATAATCCCTAGGAGGTGAAACGATAACTCTTTTATGTTACACAACTAGTGACATATCGCTTCTGGCAGACTGGCAAGTACACAAAAAGTAGTAAACTGTGTGAGCAACTGGGGGGAAGAAGTATGGCACTATTAAGAAAGCCAATGATTCGTCACGAGTAGTATTGAATCAGAGAATACCAGTAACCTATGGAAGGAGTAACGATGAATCTCTTAAGATACACAACGAGTGACATATCGCTTCTGGCAGACTGGCCGCAGTTAGAAAAAGTGGCAGACTGGGTGAGCAATTGGGACGAGTAACTATGACTCTCTTAAGGTAGCCAATGCCTCGTTACTTGCGGTTTGGATTAAGAAATCTCGAAAACCCCTAGGAGGAGAAACGATGACTCTTTTATGATACACAACTAGTGAATTATAGTTTCTGGCAGACAAAAACTACACAAAAAGTAGTAAACTGTGTGAGCAACTCGGAGGATGAAGTATTGCACTATTAAGATAGATACTTTTTCGTCACGAGAGGTATTGACTCAGAGAATACCAGTAACCTATGGAAGGAGTAACGATGAATCTCTTAAGATACACAACGAGTGACATATCGCTTCTGGCAGACTGGCCACATTAAGAAAAAGTGGCAGACTGGGTGAGCAATGGGGACGAGTAACTATGACTCTCTTAAAGTAGCCAATGACTCGTTACTTGCGGTTTGGATTAAGAAATCTCGAATAACCCCTAGGAGGAGAAACGATGACTCTTTTATGATACACAACTAGTGAATTATAGTTTCTGGCAGACAAAAACTACACAAAAAGTAGTAAACTGTGTGAGCAACTCGGAGGATGAAGTATTGCACTATTAAGATAGATACTTTTTCGTCACGAGAGGTATTGACTCAGAGAGTACCAGTAACCTATGGAAGGAGTAACGATGAATCTCTTAAGATACACAACGAGTGACATATCGCTTCTGGCAGACTGGCCGCAGTAAGGAAAAGTGGCAGACTTGGAGAGCAATTGGGACGAGTAACTATGACTCTCTTAAGGTAGCCAATGCCTCGTTACTTGCTGTTTGGATGAAGAAATCTCGAATAACCCCTAGGAGGAGAAACGATAACTCTTTTATGTTACACAACTAGTGAATTACAGTTTCTGGCAGACAAAAACTACACAAAAAGCAGTAAACGGTGTGACCAACTCGGAGGAAGAAGTATTGCACTATTAACATAGCCATTTTTTCGTCAATAGAGGTATTGACTCAGAGAATACCAGTAACCTATGGAAGGAGTAACGATGAATCTCTTAAGATACACAACGAGTGACATATCGCTTCTGGCAGACTGGCCACAGTAAGAAAAAGTGGCAGACTGGGTGAGCAATGGGGACGAGTAACTATGACTCTCTTAAGATAGCCTATGCCTCGTTACTTGCGGTTTGGATTAAGAAATCTCGAATAACCCCTAGGAGGAGAAATGATGACTCTTTTATGATACACTAGTGACATATCGCTTCTGGCAGACTGGCAAGTACACAAAAAGTAGTAAACTGTGTGAGCAACACGGAGGAAGAAGTATTGCACTATTAAGATAGCCACTTTTTCGTCAAGAGAGGTATTGACTCAGAGAATACCAGAAACCTATGGAAGGAGTAACGATGAATCTCTTAAGATACACAACGAGTGACATATCGCTTCTGGCGGACTGGCCACAGTAAGAAAAAGTGGCAGACTGGGTGAGCAATGGGGACGAGTACCTATGACTCTCTTAAGGTAGATATGCCTCGTTACTTGCGGTTTGGATTAAGAAATATCGAAAACCCCTAGGAGGAGAAACGATGACTCTTTTATGATACACAACTAGTGAATTATAGTTTCTGGCAGACAAAAACTACACAAAAAGTAGTAAACTGTGTGAGCAACTCGGAGGAAGAAGTATTGCGCTATTAAGATAGCCACTTTTTCGTCACGAGAGGTATTGACTCAGAGAATACCTGTAACCTATGGAAGGAGTAACGATGAATCTCTTAAGATACACAACGAGTGACATATCGCTTCTGGCAGACTGGCCACAGTAAGAAAAAGTGGCAGACTGGGTGAGCAATGGGGACGAGTAACTATGACACTCTTAAGGTAGCCAATGCCTCGTTACTTGCGGTTTGGATTAAGAAATCTCGAATAACCCCTAGGAGGAGAAACGATGACTCTTTTATGATACACAACTAGTGAATTATAGTTTCTGGCAGACAAAAACTACACAAAAAGTAGTAAACTGTGTGAGCATCTCGGAGGATGAAGTATTGCACTATTAAGATAGATACTTTTTCGTCACGAGAGGTATTGACTCAGAGAATACCAGTAACCTATGGAAGGAGTAACGATGAATCTCTTAAGATACACAACGAGTGACATATCGCTTCTGGCAGACTGGCCGCAGTAAGAAAAAGTGGCAGACTGGGTGAACAATTATGACGAGTAACTATGACTCTCTTAAGGTAGACAATGCCTCGTTACTTGCGGTTTGGATTAAGAAGTCTCGAATAACCCCTAAGAGGAGAAACGATGACTCTTTTATGATACAAAACTAGTGAATTATAGTTTCTGGCAGACAAAAACTACACAAAAAAGTAGTAAACTGTGTGAGCAACTGGGAGGAAGAAGTATTGCACTATTAAGATAGCCACTTTTTCGTCACGAGAGGCATTGAATCAGAGAATACCAGTAACCTATGGAAAGAGTAACGATGAAAATCTTAAGATACACAACGAGTGAAATATCGCTTCTGGCAGACTGGCCGCAGTAAGGAAAAGTGGCAGTCTGGGAGAGCAATTGGGACGAGTAACTATGACTCTCTTAAGGTAGCCAATGCCTCGTTACTTGCTGTTTGGATGAAGAAATCTCGAATAACCCCTAGGAGGAGAAACGATGACTCTTTTATGATACACAACTAGTGAATTATAGTTTCTGGCAGACAAAAACTACACAAAAAGCAGTAAACGGTGTGAGCAACTCGGAGGAAGAAGTATTGCACTATTAAGATAGCCACTTTTTCGTCAAGAGAGGTATTGACTCAGAGAATACCAGTAACCTATGGAAGGAGTAACGATGAATCTCTTAAGATACACAACAAGTGACATATCGCTTCTGGCAGACTGGCCGCAGTAAGAAAAAGTGGCAGACTGGGTGGGCAATGGGGACGAGTAACTATGACTCTCTTAAGATAGCCAATGCCTCGTTACTTGCGGTTTGGATTAAGAAATCTCGAATAACCCTTAGGAGGAGAAATGATGACTCTTTTATGATACACTAGTGACATTTCGCTTCTGGCAGACTGGCAAGTACACAAAAAGTAGTAAACTGTGTGAGCGACACGGAGGAAGAAGTATTGCACTATTAAGATAGCCACTTTTTCGTCAAGAGAGGTATTGACTCAGAGAATACCAGAAACCTATGGAAGGAGTAACGATGAATCTCTTAAGATACACAACGAGTGACATATCGCTTCTGGCAGACTGGCCACAGTAAGAAAAAGTGGCAGACTGGGTGAGCAATGGGGACGAGTAACTATGACTCTCTTAAGGTAGCCAATGCTTCGTTACTTGCGGTTTGGATTAAGAAATATCGAAAACCCCTAGGAGGAGAAACGATGACTCTTTTATGATACGCAACTAGTGAATTATAGTTTCTGGCAGACAAAAACTACACAAAAAGTAGTAAACTGTGTGAGCAACTCGGAGGAAGAAGTATTGCACTATTAAGATAGCCACTTTTCCGTCACGAGAGGTATTGACTCAGAGAATACCAGTAACCTATGGAAGGAGTAACGATGAATCTCTTAAGATACACAACGAGTGACATATCGCTTCTGGCAGACTGGCCGCAGTAAGGAAAAGTGGCAGACTGGGAGAGCAATTGGGACGAGTAACTATGACTCTCTTAAGGTAGCCAATGCCTCGTTACTTGCGGTTTGGATTAAGAAATCTCGAAAACCCCTAGGAGGACAAACGATGACTCTTTTATGATACACAACTAGAGAATTATAGTTTCTGGCAGACAAAAACTACACAAAAAGCAGTAAACTGTGTGAGCAACTCGGAGGAAGAAGTATTGCACTATTAAGATAGCCACTTTTTCGTCAAGAGAGGTATTGACTCAGAGATTACCAGTAACCAATGGAAGGAGTAACGATGAATCTCTTAAGATACACAATGAGTGAAATATCGCTTCTGGCAGACTGGCCGTAGTAAGAAAAAGTGGCAGACTGGGTGAGCAATGATGACGAGTAACTATGAATCTCTTAAGGTAGCCAATGCCTCGTTACTTGCGGTTTGGATTAAGAAATCTCGAATAACCCCTAGGAGGAGAAACGATGACTCTTTTATGATACACAACTAGTGAATTATAGTTTCTGGCAGACAAAAACTACACAAAAAGCAGTAAACTGTGTGAGCAACTCGGAGGAAGAAGTATTGCACTATTAAGATAGCCACTTTTTCGTCAAGAGAGGTATTGACTCAGAGAATACCAGTAATTTATGGAAGGAGTAATGATGAATCTCTTAAGATACATAACGAGTGACATATCGCTTCTGGCAGACTGGCCGCAGTAAGAAAAAGTGGCAGACTGGGTGAGCAATGGGGACGAGTAACTATGAGTCTCTTAAGGTAGCCAATGCCTCGTTACTTGCGGTTTCGATTAAGAAATCTCGAATAATCCCTAGGAGGTGAAACGATAACTCTTTTATGTTACACAACTAGTGACATATCGCTTCTGGCAGACTGGCAAGTACACAAAAAGTAGTAAACTGTGTGAGCATCTGGGGGGAAGAAGTAGGGCACTATTAAGAAAGCCAATGATTCGTCACGAGTAGTATTGAATCAGAGAATACCAGTAACCTATGGAAGGAGTAACGATGAATCTCTTAAGATACACAACGAGTGACATATCGCTTCTGGCAGACTGGCCGCAGTAAGAAAAAGTGGCAGACTGGGAGAGCAATTAGGCCGATTAACTATGACTCTCTTAAGGTAGCCAATGCCTCGTTACTTGCGGTTTGGATTAAGAAGTCTCGAATAACCCCTAGGAAGAGAAACGATGACTCTTTTATGATGCAAAACTAGTGAATTATAGTTTCTGGCAGACAAAAACTACACAAAAAAGTAGTAAACTGTGTGAGCAACTGGGAGGAAGAAGTATTGCACTATTAAGATAGCCACTTTTTCGTCACGAGAGGCATTGAATCAGAGAATACCAGTAACCTATGGAAAGAGTAACGATGAATCTCTTAAGATACACAACGAGTGACATATCGCTTCTGGCCGACTGGCCGCAGTAAGGATAAGTGGCAGACTGGGTGAGCAATTGGGACGAGTAACTATGACTCTCTTAAGGTAGCCAATGCCTCGTTACTTGCTGTTTGGATGAAGAAATCTCCAATAACCCCTAGGAGGAGAAACGATGACTCTTTATGATACACAACTAGTGAATTATAGTTTTTGGCAGACAAAAACTACACAAAAAGCAGTAAACGGTGTGAGCAACTCGGAGGAAGAAGTATTGCACTATTAAGATAGCCACTTTTTCGTCAAGAGAGGTATTGACTCAGAGAATACCAGTAACCTATGGAAGGAGTAACGATGAATCTCTTAAGATACACAACGAGTGACATATCGCTCCTGGCAGACTGGCCACAGTAAGAAAAAGTGGCAGACTGGGTGAGCAATGGGGACGAGTAACTATGACTCTCTTAAGGTAGCCAATGCCTCGTTACTTGCGGTTTCGATTAAGAAATCTCGAATAACCCCTAGGAGGAGAAACGATGACTCTTTTATGATACACAACTAGTGAATTATAGTTTCTGGCAGACAAAAACTACACAAAAAGCAGTAAACTGTGTGAGCAACTCGGAGGAAGAAGTATTGCACTATTAAGATAGCCACTTTTTCGTCAAGAAAGGTGTTGACTCAGAGAATACCAGTAATTTATGGAAGGAGTAATGATGAATCTCTTAAGATACACAACGAGTGACATATCGCTTCTGGCAGACTGGCCGCAGTAAGAAAAAGTGGCAGACTGGGTGAGCAATTGGGACGAGTAACTATGACTCTCTTAAGGTAGCCAATGCCTCGTTACTTGCGGTTTGGATTAAGAAATCTCGAAAACCACTAGGAGGAGAAACGATGACTCTTTTATGATACACAACTAGTGAATTATAGTTTCTGGCAGACAAAAACTACACAAAAAGTAGTAAACTGTGTGAGCAACTCGGAGGATGAAGTATTGCACTATTAAGATAGATACTTTTTCGTCACGAGAGGTATTGACTCAGAGAATACCAGTAACCTATGGAAGGAGTAACGATGAATCTCTTAAGATACACAACGAGTGACATATCGCTTCTGGCAGACTGGCCACATTAAGAAAAAGTGGCAGACTGGGTGAGCAATTGGGACGAGTAACTATGACTCTCTTAAGGTAGCCAATGACTCGTTACTTGCGGTTTGGATTAAGAAATCTCGAATAACCCCTAGGAGGAGAAACGATGACTCTTTTATGATACACAACTAGTGAATTATAGTTTCTGGCAGACAAAAACTACACAAAAAGTAGTAAACTGTGTGAGCAACTCGGAGGATGAAGTATTGCACTATTAAGATAGATACTTTTTCGTCACGAGAGGTATTGACTCAGAGAGTACCAGTAACCTATGGAAGGAGTAACGATGAATCTCTTAAGATACACAACGAGTGACATATCGCTTCTGGCAGACTGGCCGCAGTAAGAAATAGTGGCAGACTGGGTGAGCAATTGGGACGAGTAACTATGACTCTCTTAAGGTAGCCAATGCCTCGTTACTTGCGGTTTGGATTAAGAAGTCTCGAATAACCCCTAGGAGGAGAAACGATGACCCTTTTATGACACAAAACTAGTGAATTATAGTTTCTGGCAGACAAAAACTACACAAAAAAGTAGTAAACTGTGTGAGCAACTGGGAGGAAGAAGTATTGCACTATTAAGATAGCCACTTTTTCGTCACGAGGGGCATTGAATCAGAGAATACCAGTAACCTATGGAAAGAGTAACGATGAATCTCTTAAGATACACAACGAGTGACATATCGCTTCTGGCAGACTGGCCGCAGTAAGGAAAAGTGGCAGACTTGGAGTGCAATTGGGACGAGTAACTATGACTCTCTTAAGGTAGCCAATGCCTCGTTACTTGCTGTTTGGATGAAGAAATCTCGAATAACCCCTAGGAGGAGAAACGATAACTCTTTTATGATACACAACTAGTGAATTACAGTTTCTGGCAGACAAAAACTACACAAAAAGCAGTAAACGGTGTGACCAACTCGGAGGAAGAAGTATTGCACTATTAACATAGCCATTTTTTCGTCAATAGAGGTATTGACTCAGAGAATACCAGTAACCTATGGAAGGAGTAACGATGAATCTCTTAAGATACACAACGAGTGACATATCGCTTCTGGCAGACTGGCCACAGTAAGAAAAAGTGGCAGACTGGGTGAGCAATGGGGACGAGTAACTATGACTCTCTTAAGATAGCCTATGCCTCGTTACTTGCGGTATGGATTAAGAAATCTCGAATAAACCCTAGGAGGAGAAATGATGACTCTTTTATGATACACTAGTGACATATCGCTTCTGGCAGACTGGCAAGTACACAAAAAGTAGTAAACTGTGTGAGCAACACGGAGGAAGAAGTATTGCACTATTAAGATAGCCACTTTTTCGTCAAGAGAGGTATTGACTCAGAGAATACCAGAAACCTATGGAAGGAGTAACGATGAATCTCTTAAGATACACAACGAGTGACATATCGCTTCTGGCAGACTGGCCACAGTAAGAAAAAGTGGCAGACTGGGTGAGCAATGGGGACGAGTACCTATGACTCTCTTAAGGTAGATATGCCTCGTTACTTGCGGTTTGGATTAAGAAATATCGAAAACCCCTAGGAGGAGAAACGATGACTCTTTTATGATACACAACTAGTGAATTATAGTTTCTGGGAGACAAAAACTACACAAAAAGTAGTAAACTGTGTGAGCAACTCGGAGGAAGAAGTATTGCACTATTAAGATAGCCACTTTCTCGTCACGAGAGGTATTGACTCAGAGAATACCAGTAACCTATGGAAGGAGTAACGATGAATCTCTTAAGATACACAACGAGTGACATATCGCTTCTGGCAGACTGGCCACAGTAAGAAAAAGTGGCAGACTGGGTGAGCAATGGGGACGAGTAACTATGACACTCTTAAGGTAGCCAATGCCTCGTTACTTGCGGTTTGGATTAAGAAATCTCGAATAACCCCTAGGAGGAGAAACGATGACTCTTTTATGATACACAACTAGTGAATTATAGTTTCTGGCAGACAAAAACTACACAAAAAGTTGTAAACTGTGTGAGCATCTCGGAGGATGAAGTATTGCACTATTAAGATAGATACTTTTTCGTCACGAGAGGTATTGACTCAGAGAATACCAGTAACCTATGGAAGGAGTAACGATGAATCTCTTAAGATACACAACGAGTGACATATCGCTTCTGGCAGACTGGCCGCAGTAAGAAAAAGTGGCAGACTGGGTGAGCAATTGGGACGAGTAACTATGACTCTCTTAAGGTAGACAATGCCTCGTTACTTGCGGTTTGGATTAAGAAGTCTCGAATAACCCCTAGGAGGAGAAACGATGACTCTTTTATGATACAAAACTAGTGAATTATAGTTTCTGGCAGACAAAAACTACACAAAAAAGTAGTAAACTGTGTGAGCAACTGGGAGGAAGAAGTATTGCACTATTAAGATAGCCACTTTTTCGTCACGAGAGGCATTGAATCAGAGAATACCAGTAACCTATGGAAAGAGTAACGATGAAAATCTTAAGATACACAACGAGTGAAATATCGCTTCTGGCAGACTGGCCGCAGTAAGGAAAAGTGGCAGTCTGGGAGAGCAATTGGGACGAGTAACTATGACTCTCTTAAGGTAGCCAATGCCTCGTTACTTGCTGTTTGGATGAAGAAATCTCGAATAACCCCTAGGAGGAGAAACGATGAGTCTTTTATGATACGCAACTAGTGAATTATAGTTTCTGGCAGACAAAAACTACACAAAAAGCAGTAAACGGTGTGAGCAACTCGGAGGAAGAAGTATTGCACTATTAAGATAGCCACTTTTTCGTCAAGAGAGGTATTGACTCAGAGAATACCAGTAACCTATGGAAGGAGTAACGATGAATCTCTTAAGATACACAACAAGTGACATATCGCTTCTGGCAGACTGGCCACAGTAAGAAAAAGTGGCAGACTGGGTGGGCAATGGGGACGAGTAACTATGACTCTCTTAAGATAGCCAATGCCTCGTTACTTGCGGTTTGGATTAAGAAATCTCGAATAACCCCTAGGAGGAGAAATGATGACTCTTTTATGATACACTAGTGACATATCGCTTCTGGCAGACTGGCAAGTACACAAAAAGTAGTAAACTGTGTGAGCAACACGGAGGAAGAAGTATTGCACTATTAAGATAGCCACTTTTTCGTCAAGAGAGGTATTGACTCAGAGAATACCAGAAACCTATGGAAGGAGTAACGATGAATCTCTTAAGATACACAACGAGTGACATATCGCTTCTGGCAGACTGGCCACAGTAAGAAAAAGTGGCAGACTGGGTGAGCAATGGGGACGAGTACCTATGACTCTCTTAAGGTAGATATGCCTCGTTACTTGCGGTTTGGATTAAGAAATATCGAAAACCCCTAGGAGGAGAAACGATGACTCTTTTATGATACACAACTAGTGAATTATAGTTTCTGGGAGACAAAAACTACACAAAAAGTAGTAAACTGTGTGAGCAACTCGGAGGAAGAAGTATTGCACTATTAAGATAGCCACTTTCTCGTCACGAGAGGTATTGACTCAGAGAATACCAGTAACCTATGGAAGGAGTAACGATGAATCTCTTAAGATACACAACGAGTGACATATCGCTTCTGGCAGACTGGCCACAGTAAGAAAAAGTGGCAGACTGGGTGAGCAATGGGGACGAGTAACTATGACACTCTTAAGGTAGCCAATGCCTCGTTACTTGCGGTTTGGATTAAGAAATCTCGAATAACCCCTAGGAGGAGAAACGATGACGCTTTTATGATACACAACTAGTGAATTATAGTTTCTGGCAGACAAAAACTACACAAAAAGTTGTAAACTGTGTGAGCATCTCGGAGGATGAAGTATTGCACTATTAAGATAGATACTTTTTCGTCACGAGAGGTATTGACTCAGAGAATACCAGTAACCTATGGAAGGAGTAACGATGAATCTCTTAAGATACACAACGAGTGACATATCGCTTCTGGCAGACTGGCCGCAGTAAGAAAAAGTGGCAGACTGGGTGAGCAATTGGGACGAGTAACTATGACTCTCTTAAGGTAGACAATGCCTCGTTACTTGCGGTTTGGATTAAGAAGTCTCGAATAACCCCTAGGAGGAGAAACGATGACTCTTTTATGATACAAAACTAGTGAATTATAGTTTCTGGCAGACAAAAACTACACAAAAAAGTAGTAAACTGTGTGAGCAACTGGGAGGAAGAAGTATTGCACTATTAAGATAGCCACTTTTTCGTCACGAGAGGCATTGAATCAGAGAATACCAGTAACCTATGGAAAGAGTAACGATGAAAATCTTAAGATACACAACGAGTGAAATATCGCTTCTGGCAGACTGGCCGCAGTAAGGAAAAGTGGCAGTCTGGGAGAGCAATTGGGACGAGTAACTATGACTCTCTTAAGGTAGCCAATGCCTCGTTACTTGCTGTTTGGATGAAGAAATCTCGAATAACCCCTAGGAGGAGAAACGATGAGTCTTTTATGATACGCAACTAGTGAATTATAGTTTCTGGCAGACAAAAACTACACAAAAAGCAGTAAACGGTGTGAGCAACTCGGAGGAAGAAGTATTGCACTATTAAGATAGCCACTTTTTCGTCAAGAGAGGTATTGACTCAGAGAATACCAGTAACCTATGGAAGGAGTAACGATGAATCTCTTAAGATACACAACAAGTGACATATCGCTTCTGGCAGACTGGCCACAGTAAGAAAAAGTGGCAGACTGGGTGGGCAATGGGGACGAGTAACTATGACTCTCTTAAGATAGCCAATGCCTCGTTACTTGCGGTTTGGATTAAGAAATCTCGAATAACCCCTAGGAGGAGAAATGATGACTCTTTTATGATACACTAGTGACATTTCGCTTCTGGCAGACTGGCAAGTACACAAAAAGTATTAAACTGTGTGAGCAACACGGAGGAAGAAGTATTGCACTATTAAGATAGCCACTTTTTCGTCAAGAGAGGTATTGACTCAGAGAATACCAGAAACCTATGGAAGGAGTAACGATGAATCTCTTAAGATACACAACGAGTGACATATCGCTTCTGGCAGACTGGCCACAGTAAGAAAAAGTGGCAGACTGGGTGAGCAATGGGGACGAGTAACTATGACTCTCTTAAGGTAGCCAATGCTTCGTTACTTGCGGTTTGGATTAAGAAATATCGAAAACCCCTAGGAGGAGAAACGATGACTCTTTTATGATACGCAACTAGTGAATTATAGTTTCTGGCAGACAAAAACTACACAAAAAGTAGTAAACTGTGTGAGCAACTCGGAGGAAGAAGTATTGCTCTATTAAGATAGCCACTTTTTCGTCACGAGAGGTATTGACTCAGAGAATACCAGTAACCTATGGAAGGAGTAACGATGAATCTCTTAAGATACACAACGAGTGACATATCGCTTGTGGCAGACTGGCCGCAGTAAGGAAAAGTGGCAGACTGGGAGAGGAATTGGGACGAGTAACTATGACTCTCTTAAGGTAGCCAATGCCTCGTTACTTGCGGTTTGGATTAAGAAATCTCGAAAACCCCTAGGAGGAGAAACGATGACTCTTTTATGATACACAACTAGAGAATTATAGTTTCTGGCAGACAAAAACTACACAAAAAGCAGTAAACTGTGTGAGCAACTCGGAGGAAGAAGTATTGCACTATTAAGATAGCCACTTTTTCGTCAAGAGAGGTATTGACTCAGAGAATACCAGTAACCTATGGAAGGAGTAACGATGAATCTCTTAAGATACACAACGAGTGAAATATCGCTTCTGGCAGACTGGCCGCAGTAAGAAAAAGTGGCAGACTGGGTGACCAATGATGACGAGTAACTATGAATCTCTTAAGGTAGCCAATGCCTCGTTACTTGCGGTTTCGATTAAGAGATCTCGAATAATCCCTAGGAGGTGAAACGATAACTCTTTTATGTTACACAACTAGTGACATATCGCTTCTGGCAGACTGGCAAGTACACAAAAAGTAGTAAACTGTGTGAGCAACTGGGAGGAAGAAGTATGGCACTATTAAGAAAGCCAATGATTCGTCACGAGTAGTATTGAATCAGAGAATACCAGTAACCTATGGAAGGAGTAACGATGAATCTCTTAAGATACACAACGAGTGTCATATCGCTTCAGGCAGACTGGCCGCAGTAAGAAAAAGTGGCAACTGGGTGAGCAATGGGGACGAGTAACTATGACTCTCTTAAGGTAGCCAATGCCTCGTTACTTGCGGTTTGGTTTAAGAAGTCTCGAATAACATCTAGGAGGAGAAACGATGACTCTTTTATGATACAAAACTAGTGAATTATAGTTTCTGGCAGACAAAAACTACACAAAAAAGTAGTAAACTGTGTGAGCAACTGGGAGGAAGAAGTATTGCACTATTAAGATAGCCACTTTTTCTTCACGAGAGGCATTGAATCAGAGAATACCAGTAACCTATGGAAAGAGTAACGATGAATCTCTTAAGATACACAACGAGTGACATATCGCTTCTGGCAGACTGGCAGCAGTAAGGAAAAGTGGCAGACTGGGAGAGCAATTGGGACGAGTAACTATGACTCTCTTAAGGTAGCCAATGCCTCGTTACTTGCTGTTTGGATGAAGAAATCTCGAATAACCCCTAGGAGGAGAAACGATGACTCTTTTATGATACACAACTAGTGAATTATAGTTTCTGGCAGACAAAAACTACACAAAAAGCAGTAAACTGTGTGAGCAACTCGGAGGAAGAAGTATTGCACTATTAAGATAGCCACTTTTTCGTCAAGAGAGGTATTGACTCAGAGAATACCAGTAACCTATGGAAGGAGTAACGATGAATCTCTTAAGATACACAACGAGTGACATATCGCTTCTGGCAGACTGGCCGCAGTAAGAAAAAGTGGCAGACTGGGTGAGCAATGGGGCGAGTAACTATGACTCTCTTAAGGTAGCCAATGCCTCGTTACTTGCGGTTTGGATTAAGCAATCTCGAATAACCCCTAGGAGGAGAAACGATGACTCTTTTATGATACACAACTAGTGAATTATAGTTTCTGGCAGACAAAAACTACACAAAAAGTAGTAAACTGTGTGAGCAACTCGGAGGAAGAAGTATTGCATTATTAAGATAGCCACTTTTTCGTCACGAGAGGTATTGACTCAGAGAATACCAGTAACCTATGGAAGGAGTAACGATGAATCTCTTAAGATACACAACGAGTGACATATCGCTTCTGGCAGACTGGCCGCAGTAAGGAAAAGTGGCAGACTGGGAGAGCAATTGGGACGAGTAACTATGACTCTCTTAAGGTAGCCAATGCCTCGTTACTTGCGGTTTGGATTAAGAAATCTCGAAAACCCCTAGGAGGACAAACGATGACTCTTTTATGATACACAACTAGTGAATTATAGTTTCTGGCAGACAAAAACTACACAAAAAGCAGTAAACTGTGTGAGAAACTCCGAGGAAGAAGTATTGCACTATTAAGATAGCCACTTTTTCGTCAAGAGAGGTATTGACTCAGAGAATACCAGTAACCTATGGAAGGAGTAACGATGAATCTCTTAAGATACACAATGAGTGACATATCGCTTCTGGCAGACTGGCCGCAGTAAGAAAAAGTGGCAGACTGGGTGAGCAATGGGGACGAGTAACTATGACTCTCTTAAGGTAGCCAATGCCTCGTTACTTGCGGTTTCGATTAAGAAATCTCGAATAATCCCTAGGAGGTGAAACGATAAATCTTTTATGTTACACAACTAGTGACATATCGCTTCTGGCAGACTGGCAAGTACACAAAAAGTAGTAAACTGTGTGAGCAACTGGCAGGAAGAAGTATGGCACTATTAAGAAAGCCAATGATTCGTCCAAAGTAGGATTGAATCAGAGAATACCAGTAACCTATGGAAGGAGTAACGATGAATCTCTTACGATACACAACGAGTGACATATCGCTTCTGGCAGACTGGCCACAGTAAGAAAAAGTGGCAGACTGGGTGAGCAATTGGGACGAGTAACTATGACTCTCTTAAGGTAGCCAATGCCTCGTTACTTGCGGTTTGGATTAAGAAATCTCGAATAACCCCTAGGGGGAGAAACGATGACTCTTTTATGATACACAACTAGTGAATTATAGTTTCTGGCAGACAAAAACTACACAAAAAGTAGTAAACTGTGTGAGCAACTCGGAGGATGAAGTATTGCACTATTAAGATAGATACTTTTTCGTCACGAGAGGTATTGCCTCAGAGAATACCAGTAACCTATGGAAGGAGTAACGATGAATCTCTCAAGATACACAACGAGTGACATATCGCTTCTGGCAGACTGGCCGCAGTAAGAAAAAGTGGCAGACTGGGTGAGCAATTGGGACGAGTAACTATGACTCTCTTAAGGTAGCCAATGCCTCGTTACTTGTTGTTTCGATTAAGAAATCTCGAATAATCCCTAGGAGGTGAAACGATAACTCTTTTATGTTACACAACTAGTGACATATCGCTTCTGGCAGACTGGCAAGTACACAAAAAGTAGTAAACTGTGTGAGCAACTGGGAGGAAGAAGTATGGCACTATTAAGAAAGCCAATGATTCGTCACGAGTAGTATTGAATCAGAGAATACCAGTAACCTATGAAAGGAGTAACGATGAATCTCTTAAGATACACAACGAGTGACATATCGCTTCTGGCAGACTGGCCGCAGTAAGAAAAAGTGGCAGACTGGGTGAGCAATTGGGACGAGTAACTATGACTCTCTTAAGGTAGCCAATGCCTCGTTACTTGCGGTTTGGATTAAGAAATCTCGAATAACCCCTAGGAGGAGAAACGATGACTCTTTTATGATACACAACTAGTGAATTATAGTTTCTGGCAGACAAAAACTACACAAAAAGTAGTAAACTGTGTGAGCAACTTGGAGGATGAAGTATTGCACTATTAAGATAGATACTTTTTCGTCACGAGAGGTATTGACTCAGAGAATACCAGTAACCTATGGAAGGAGTAACGATGAATCTCTTAAGATACACAACGAGTGACATATCGCTTCTGGCAGACTGGCCACAGTAAGAAAAAGTGGCAGACTGGGTGAGCAATGGGGACGAGTAACTATGACTCTCTTAAGGTAGCCAATGCCTCGTTACTTGCGGTTTGGATTAAGAAATCTCGAATAACCCCTAGGAGGAGAAACGATGACTCTTTTATGATACACAACTAGTGAATTATAGTTTCTGGCAGTTAAAAACTACACAAAAAGTAGTAAACTGTGTGAGCAACTCGGAGGATGAAGTATTGCACTATTAAGATAGATACTTTTTCGTCACGAGAGGTATTGACTCAGAGAATACCAGTAACCTATGGAAGGAGTAACGATGAATCTCTTAAGATACACAACGAGTGACATATCGCTTCTGGCAGACTGGCCGCAGTAAGAAAAAGTGGGAGACTGGGTGAGCAATGGGGACGAGTAACTATGACTCTCTTAAGGTAGCCAATGCCTCGTTACTTGCGGTTTCGATTAAGAAATCTCGAATAATCCCTAGGAGGTGAAACGATAACTCTTTTATGTTACACAACTAGTGACATATCGCTTCTGGCAGACTGGCAAGTACACAAAAAGTAGTAAACTGTGTGAGCAACTGGGAGGAAGAAGTATGGCACTATTAAGAAAGCAAATGATTTGTCACGAGTAGTATTGAATCAGAGAATACCAGTAACCTATGGAAGGAGTAACGATGAATCTCTTAAGATACACAACGAGTGACATATCGCTTCTGGCAGACTGGCCGCAGTAAGAAAAAGTGGCAGACTGGGTGAGCAATTGGGACGAGTAACTATGACTCTCTTAAGGTAGCCAATGCATCGTTACTTGCGGTTTGGATTAAGAAATCTCGAATAACACCTAGGAGGTGAAACGATGACTCTTTTATGATACACAACTAGTGAATTATAGTTTCTGGCAGACAAAAGCTACACAAAAAGTAGTAAACTGTGTAGGCAACTCGGAGGATGAAGTATTGCACTATTAAGATAGATACTTTTTCGTCACGAGAGGTATTGACTCAGAGAATACCAGTAACCTATGGAAGGAGTAACGATGAATCTCTTAAGATACACAACGAGTGACATATCGCTTCTGGCAGACTGGCCGCAGTAAGAAAAGTGGCAGACTGGGTGAGCAATTGGGACGAGTAACTATGACTCTCTTAAGGTAGCCAATGCCTCGTTACTTGCGGTTTGGATTAAAAAGTCTCGAAAACCCCTAGGAGGAGAAACGATGACTCTTTTATGATACACAACTAGTGAATTATAGTTTCTGGCAGACAAAAACTACACAAAAAGTAGTAAACTGTGTGAGCAACTCGGAGGATGAAGTATTGCACTATTAAGATAGTTACTTTTTCATCACGAGAAGTATTGACTCAGAGAATACCAGTAACCTATGGAAGGAGTAACGATGAATCTCTTAAGATACACAACGAGTGACATATCGCTTCTGGCAGACTGGCCACATTAAGAAAAAGTGGCAGACTGGGTGAGCAATGGGGACGAGTAACTATGACTCTCTTAAGGTAGCCAATGACTCGTTACTTGCGGTTTGGATTAAGAAATCTCGAATAACCCCTAGGAGGAGAAACGATGACTCTTTTATGATACACAACTAGTGAATTATAGTTTCTGGCAGACAAAAACTACACAAAAAGTAGTAAACTGTGTGAGCAACTCGGAGGATGAAGTATTGCACTATTAAGATAGATACTTTTTCGTCACGAGAGGTATTGACTCAGAGAGTACCAGTAACCTATGGAAGGAGTAACGATGAATCTCTTAAGATACACAACGAGTGACATATCGCTTCTGGCAGACTGGCCGCAGTAAGAAATAGTGGCAGACTGGGTGAGCAATTGGGACGAGTAACTATGACTCTCTTAAGGTAGCCAATGCCTCGTTACTTGCGGTTTGGATTAAGAAGTCTCGAATAACCCCTAGGAGGAGAAACGATGACGCTTTTATGATACAAAACTAGTGAATTATAGTTTCTGGCAGACAAAAACTCCACAAAAAAGTAGTAAACTGTGTGAGCAACTGGGAGGAAGAAGTATTGCACTATTAAGATAGCCACTTTTTCGTCACGAGGGGCATTGAATCAGAGAATACCAGTAACCTATGGAAAGAGTAACGATGAATCTCTTAAGATACACAACGAGTGACATATCGCTTCTGGCAGACTGGCCGCAGTAAGGAAAAGTGGCATACTTGGAGAGCAATTGGGACGAGTAACTATGACTCTCTTAAGGTAGCCAATGCCTCGTTACTTGCTGTTTGGATGAAGAAATCTCGAATAACCCCTAGGAGGAGAAACGATAACTCTTTTATGATACACAACTTGTGAATTACAGTTTCTGGCAGACAAAAACTACACAAAAAGCAGTAAACGGTGTGACCAACTCGGAGGAAGAAGTATTGCACTATTAACATAGCCATTTTTTCGTCAATAGAGGTATTGACTCAGAGAATACCAGTAACCTATGGAAGGAGTAACGATGAATCTCTTAAGATACACAACGAGTGACATATCGCTTCTGGCAGACTGGCCACAGTAAGAAAAAGTGGCAGACTGGGTGAGCAATGGGGACGAGTAACTATGACTCTCTTAAGATAGCCTACGCCTCGTTACTTGCGGTTTGGATTAAGAAATCTCGAATAACCCCTAGGAGGAGAAATGATGACTCTTTTATGATACACTAGTGACATATAGCTTCTGGCAGACTGGCAAGTACACAAAAAGTAGTAAACAGTGTGAGCAACACGGAGGAAGAAGTATTGCACTATTAAGATAGCCACTTTTTCGTCAAGAGAGGTATTGACTCAGAGAATACCAGAAACCTATGGAAGGAGTAACGATGAATCTCTCAAGATAAACAACGAGTGACATATCGCTTCTGGCAGACTGGCCACAGTAAGAAAAAGTGGCAGACTGGGTGAGCAATGGGGACGAGTACCTATGACTCTCTTAAGGTAGATATGCCTCGTTACTTGCGGTTTGGATTAAGAAATATCGAAAACCCCTAGGAGGAGAAACGATGACTCTTTTATGATACACAACTAGTGAATTATAGTTTCTGGCAGACAAAAACTACACAAAAAGTAGTAAACTGTGTGAGCAACTCGGAGGAAGAAGTATTGCACTATTAAGATAGCCACTTTTTCGTCACGAGAGGTATTGACTCAGAGAATACCAGTAACCTATGGAAGGAGTAACGATGAATCTCTTAAGATACACAACGAGTGACATATCGCTTCTGGCAGACTGGCCGCAGTAAGAAAAAGTGGCAGACTGGGTGAGCAATTGGGACGAGTAACTACGACTCTCTTAAGGTAGACAATGCCTCGTTACTTGCGGTTTGGATTAAGAAGTCTCGAATAACCCCTAGGAGGAGAAACGATGACTCTTTTATGATACAAAACTAGTGAATTATAGTTTCTGGCAGACAAAAACTACACAAAAAAGTAGTAAACTGTGTGAGCAACTGGGAGGAAGAAGTATTGGACTATTAAGATAGCCACTTTTTCGTCACGAGAGGCATTGAATCAGAGAATACCAGTAACCTATGGAAAGAGTAACGATGAAAATCTTAAGATACACAACGAGTGAAATATCGCTTCTGGCAGACTGGCCGCAGTAAGGAAAAGTGGCAGTCTGGGAGAGCAATTGGGACGAGTAACTATGACTCTCTTAAGGTAGCCAATGCCTCGTTACTTGCTGTTTGGATGAAGAAATCTCGAATAACCCCTAGGAGGAGAAACGATGAGTCTTTTATGATACACAACTAGTGAATTATAGTTTCTGGCAGACAAAAACTACACAAAAAGCAGTAAACGGTGTGAGCAACTCGGAGGAAGAAGTATTGCACTATTAAGATAGCCACTTTTTCGTCAAGAGAGGTATTGACTCACAGAATACCAGTAACCTATGGAAGGAGTAACGATGAATCTCTTAAGATACACAACGAGTGACATATCGCTTCTGGCAGACTGGCCGCAGTAAGGAAAAGTGGCAGACTTGGAGAGCAATTGGGACGAGTAACTATGACTCTCTTAAGGTAGCCAATGCCTCGTTACTTGCTGTTTGGATGAAGAAATCTCGAATAACCCCTAGGAGGAGAAACGATAACTCTTTTATGATACACAACTAGTGAATTACAGTTTCTGGCAGACAAAAACTACACAAAAAGCAGTAAACGGTGTGACCAACTCGGAGGAAGAAGTATTGCACTATTAACATAGCCATTTTTTCGTCAATAGAGGTATTGACTCAGAGAATACCAGTAACCTATGGAAGGAGTAACGATGAATCTCTTAAGATACACAACGAGTGACATATCGCTTCTGGCAGACTGGCCACAGTAAGAAAAAGTGGCAGACTGGGTGAGCAATGGGGACGAGTAACTATGACTCTCTTAAGATAGCCTATGCCTCGTTACTTGCGGTTTGGATTAAGAAATCTCGAATAACCCCTAGGAGGAGAAATGATGACTCTTTTATGATACACTAGTGACATATCGCTTCTGGCAGACTGGCAAGTACACAAAAAGTAGTAAACTGTGTGAGCAACACGGAGGAAGAAGTATTTCACTATTAAGATAGCCACTTTTTCGTCAAGAGAGGTATTGACTCAGAGAATACCAGAAACCTATGGAAGGAGTAACGATGAATCTCTTAAGATACACAACGAGTGACATATCGCTTCTGGCAGACTGGCCACAGTAAGAAAAAGTGGCAGACTGGGTGAGCAATGGGGACGAGTACCTATGACTCTCTTAAGGTAGATATGCCTCGTTACTTGCGGTTTGGATTAAGAAATATCGAAAACCCCTAGGAGGAGAAACGATGACTCTTTTATGATACACAACTAGTGAATTATAGTTTCTGGCAGACAAAAACTACACAAAAAGTAGTAAACTGTGTGAGCAACTCGGAGGAAGAAGTATTGCACTATTAAGATAGCCACTTTTTCGTCACGAGAGGTATTGACTCAGAGAATACCAGTAACCTATGGAAGGAGTAACGATGAATCTCTTAAGATACACAACGAGTGACATATCGCTTCTGGCAGACTGGCCGCAGTAAGAAAAAGTGGCAGACTGGGTGAGCAATTGGGACGAGTAACTACGACTCTCTTAAGGTAGACAATGCCTCGTTACTTGCGGTTTGGATTAAGAAGTCTCGAATAACCCCTAGGAGGAGAAACGATGACTCTTTTATGATACAAAACTAGTGAATTATAGTTTCTGGCAGACAAAAACTACACAAAAAAGTAGTAAACTGTGTGAGCAAATGGGAGGGAGAAGTATTGCACTATTAAGATAGCCACTTTTTCGTCACGAGAGGCATTGAATCAGAGAATACCAGTAACCTATGGAAAGAGTAACGATGAAAATCTTAAGATACTCAACGTGTGAAATATCGCTTCTGGCAGACTGGCCGCAGTAAGAAAAAGTGGCAGACAGGGTGAGCAATTGGGACGAGTAACTATGACTCTCTTAAGGTAGCCAATGCCTCGTTACTTGCGGTTTGGATTAAGAAGTCTCGAATAACCCCTAGGAGGAGAAACGATGACTCTTTTATGATACAAAACTAGTGAATTATAGTTTCTGGCAGACAAAAACTACACAAAAAAGTAGTAAACTGTGTGAGCAACTGGGAGGAAGAAGTATTGCACTATTAAGATAGCCACTTTTTCGTCACGAGAGGCATTGAATCAGAGAATACCAGTAACCTATGGAAAGAGTAACGATGAAAATCTTAAGATACACAACGAGTGACATATCGCTTCTGGCAGACTGGCCACAGTAAGAAAAAGTGGCAGACTGGGTGAGCAATGGGGACGAGTAACTATGACTCTCTTAAGGTAGCCAATGCTTCGTTACTTGCGGTTTGGATTAAGAAATATTGAAAACCCCTAGGAGGAGAAACGATGACTCTTTTATGATACGCAACTAGTGAATTATAGTTTCTGGCAGACAAAAACTACACAAAAAGTAGTAAACTGTGTGAGCAACTCGGAGGAAGAAGTATTGCACTATTAAGATAGCCACTTTTTCGTCACGAGAGGTATTGACTCAGAGAATACCAGTAACCTATGGAAGGAGTAACGATGAATCTCTCAAGATACACAACGAGTGACATATCGCTTGTGGCAGACTGGCCGCAGTAAGGAAAAGTGGCAGACTGGGAGAGGAATTGGGACGAGTAACTATGACTCTCTTAAGGTAGCCAATGCCTCGTTACTTGCGGTTTGGATTAAGAAATCTCGAAAACCCCTAGGAGGAGAAACGATGACTCTTTTATGATACACAACTAGAGAATTATAGTTTCTGGCAGACAAAAACTACACAAAAAGCAGTAAACTGTGTGAGCAACTCGGAGGAAGAAGTATTGCACTATTAAGATAGCCACTTTTTCGTCAAGAGAGGTATTGACTCAGAGAATACCAGTAACCTATGGAAGGAGTAACGATGAATCTCTTAAGATACACAACGAGTGAAATATCGCTTCTGGCAGACTGGCCGCAGTAAGAAAAAGTGGCAGACTGGGTGAGCAATGATGACGAGTAACTATGAATCTCTTAAGGTAGCCAATGCCTCGTTACTTGCGGTTTCGATTAAGAGATCTCGAATAATCCCTAGGAGGTGAAACGATAACTCTTTTATGTTACACAACTAGTGACATATCGCTTCTGGCAGACTGGCAAGGACACAAAAAGTAGTAATCTGTGTGAGCAACTGGGAGGAAGAAGTATGGCACTATTAAGAAAGCCAATGATTCGTCACGAGTAGTATTGAATCAGAGAATACCAGTAACCTATGGAAGGAGTAACGATGAATCTCTTAAGATACACAACGAGTGACATATCGCTTCTGGCAGACTGGCAGCAGTAAGGAAAAGTGGCAGACTGGGAGAGCAATTGGGACGAGTAACTATGACTCTCTTAAGGTAGCCAATGCCTCGTTACTTGCTGTTTGGATGAAGAAATCTCGAATAACCCCTAGGAGGAGAAACGATGACTCTTTTATGATACACAACTAGTGAATTATAGTTTCTGGCAGACAAAAACTACACAAAAAGCAGTAAACTGTGTGAGCAACTCGGAGGAAGAAGTATTGCACTATTAAGATAGCCACTTTTTCGTCAAGAGAGGTATTGACTCAGAGAATACCAGTAACCTATGGAAGGAGTAACGATGAATCTCTTAAGATACACAACGAGTGACATATCGCTTCTGGCAGACTGGCCGCAGTAAGAAAAAGTGGCAGACTGGGTGAGCAATGGGGCGAGTAACTATGACTCTCTTAAGGTAGCCAATGCCTCGTTACTTGCGGTTTGGATTAAGAAATATCGAAAACCCCTAGGAGGAGAAACGATGACTCTTTTATGATACACAACTAGTGAATTATAGTTTCTGGCAGACAAAAACTACACAAAAAGTAGTAAACTGTGTGAGCAACTCGGAGGAAGAAGTATTGCATTATTAAGATAGCCACTTTTTCGTCACGAGAGGTATTGACTCAGAGAATACCAGTAACCTATGGAAGGAGTAACGATGAATCTCTTAAGATACACAACGAGTGACATATCGCTTCTGGCAGACTGGCCGCAGTAAGGAAAAGTGGCAGACTGGGAGAGCAATTGGGACGAGTAACTATGACTCTCTTAAGGTAGCCAATGCCTCGTTACTTGCGGTTTGGATTAAGAAATCTCGAAAACCCCTAGGAGGAGAAACGATGACTCTTTTATGATACACAACTAGTGAATTATAGTTTCTGGCAGACAAAAACTACACAAAAAGCAGTAAACTGTGTGAGCAACTCGGAGGAAGAAGTATTGCACTATTAAGATAGCCACTTTTTCGTCAAGAGAGGTATTGACTCAGAGAATACCAGTAACCTATGGAAGGAGTAACGATGAATCTCTTAAGATACACAATGAGTGACATATCGCTTCTGGCAGACTGGCCGCAGTAAGAAAAAGTGGCAGACTGGGTGAGCAATGGGGACGAGTAACTATGACTCTCTTAAGGTAGCCAATGCCTCGTTACTTGCGGTTTCGATTAAGAAATCTCGAATAATCCCTAGGAGGTGAAACGATAACTCTTTTATGTTACACAACTAGTGACATATCGCTTCTGGCAGACTGGCAAGTACACAAAAAGTAGTAAACTGTGTGAGCAACTGGCAGGAAGAAGTATGGCACTATTAAGAAAGCCAATGATTCGTCCAAAGTAGGATTGAATCAGAGAATACCAGTAACCTATGGAAGGAGTAACGATGAATCTCTTAAGATACACAACGAGTGACATATCGCTTCTGGCAGACTGGCCACAGTAAGAAAAAGTGGCAGACTGGGTGAGCAATTGGGACGAGTAACTATGACTCTCTTAAGGTAGCCAATGCCTCGTTACTTGCGGTTTGGATTAAGAAATCTCGAATAACCCCTAGGAGGAGAAACGATGACTCTTTTATGATACACAACTAGTGAATTATAGTTTCTGGCAGACAAAAACTACACAAAAAGTAGTAAACTGTGTGAGCAACTCGGAGGATGAAGTATTGCACTATTAAGATAGATACTTTTTCGTCACGAGAGGTATTGACTCAGAGAATACCAGTAACCTATGGAAGGAGTAACGATGAATCTCTGAAGATACACAACGAGTGACATATCGCTTCTGGCAGACTGGCCGCAGTAAGAAAAAGTGGCAGACTGGGTGAGCAATTGGGACGAGTAACTATGACTCTCTTAAGGTAGCCAATGCCTCGTTACTTGTTGTTTCGATTAAGAAATCTCGAATAATCCCTAGGAGGTGAAACGATAACTCTTTTATGTTACACAACTAGTGACATATCGCTCCTGGCAGACTGGCAAGTACACAAAAAGTAGTAAACTGTGTGAGCAACTGGGAGGAAGAAGTATGGCACTATTAAGAAAGCCAATGATTCGTCACGAGTAGTATTGAATCAGAGAATACCAGTAACCTATGGAAGGAGTAACGATGAATCTCTTAAGATACACAACGAGTGACATATCGCTTCTGGCAGACTGGCCGCAGTAAGAAAAAGTGGCAGACTGGGTGAGCAATTGGGACGAGTAACTATGACTCTCTTAAGGTAGCCAATGCCTCGTTACTTGCGGTTTGGATTAAGAAATCTCGAATAACCCCTAGGAGGAGAAACGATGACTCTTTTATGATACACAACTAGTGAATTATAGTTTCTGGCAGACAAAAACTACACAAAAAGTAGTAAACTGTGTGAGCAACTCGGAGGATGAAGTATTGCACTATTAAGATAGATACTTTTTCGTCACGCGAGGTATTGACTCAGAGAATACCAGTAACCTATGGAAGGAGTAACGATGAATCTCTTAAGATACACAACGAGGGACATATCGCTTCTGGCAGACTGGCCACAGTAAGAAAAAGTGGCAGACTGTGTGAGCAATGGGGACGAGTAACTATGACTCTCTTAAGGTAGCCAATGCCTCGTTACTTGCGGTTTGGATTAAGAAATCTCGAATAACCCCTAGGAGGAGAAACGATGACTCTTTTATGATACACAACTAGTGAATTATAGTTTCTGGCAGACAAAAACTACAAAAAAAGTAGTAAACTGTGTGAGCAACTTGGAGGATGAAGTATTGCACTATTAAGATAGATACTTTTTCATCACGAGAGGTATTGACTCAGAGAATACCAGTAACCTATGGAAGGAGTAACGATGAATCTCTTAAGATACACAACGAGTGACATATCGCTTCTGGCAGACTGGCCACAGTAAGAAAAAGTGGCAGACTGGGTGAGCAATGGGGACGAGTAACTATGACTCTCTTAAGGTAGCCAATGCCTCGTTACTTGCGGTTTGGATTAAGAAATCTCGAATAACCCCTAGGAGGAGAAACGATGACTCTTTTATGATACACAACTAGTGAATTATAGTTTCTGGCAGTTAAAAACTACACAAAAAGTAGTAAACTGTGTGAGCAACTCGGAGGATGAAGTATTGCACTATTAAGATAGATACTTTTTCGTCACGAGAGGTATTGACTCAGAGAATACCAGTAACCTATGGAAGGAGTAACGATGAATCTCTTAAGATACACAACGAGTGACATATCGCTTCTGGAGGACTGGCCGCAGTAAGAAAAAGTGGGAGACTGGGTGAGCAATGGGGACGAGTAACTATGACTCTCTTAAGGTAGCCAATGCCTCGTTACTTGGGGTTTCGATTAAGAAATCTCGAATAATCCCTAGGAGGTGAAACGATAACTCTTTTATGTTACACAACTAGTGACATATCGCTTCTGGCAGACTGGCAAGTACACAAAAAGTAGTAAACTGTGTGAGCAACTGGGAGGAAGAAGTATGGCACTATTAAGAAAGCAAATGATTTGTCACGAGTAGTATTGAATCAGAGAATACCAGTAACCTATGGAAGGAGTAACGATGAATCTCTTAAGATACACAACGAGTGACATATCGCTTCTGGCAGACTGGCCGCAGTAAGAAAAATTGGCAGGCTGTGTGAGCAATTGGGACGAGTAACTATGACTCTCTTAAGGTAGCCAATGCCTCGTTACTTGCGGTTTGGATTAAGAAATCTCGAATAACCCCTAGGAGGAGAAACGATGACTCTTTTATGATACACAACTAGTGAATTATAGTTTCTGGCAGACAAAAGCTACACAAAAAGTAGTAAACTGTGTAGGCAACTCGGAGGATGAAGTATTGCACTATTAAGATAGATACTTTTTCGTCACGAGAGGTATTGACTCAGAGAATACCAGTAACCTATGGAAGGAGTAACGATGAATCTCTTAAGATACACAACGAGTGACATATCGCTTCTGGCAGACTGGCCGCAGTAAGAAAAAGTGGCAGACTGGGTGAGCAATTGGGACGAGTAACTATGACTCTCTTAAGGTAGCCAATGCCTCGTTACTTGCGGTTTGGATTAAGAAGTCTCGAAAACCCCTAGGAGGAGAAACGATGACTCTTTTATGATACACAACTAGTGAATTATAGTTTCTGGCAGACAAAAACTACACAAAAAGTAGTAAACTGTGTGAGCAACTCGGAGGATGAAGTATTGCACTATTAAGATAGATACTTTTTCGTCACGAGAGGTATTGACTCAGAGAATACCAGTAACCTATGGAAGGAGTAACGATGAATCTCTTAAGACACACAACTAGTGACATATCGCTTCTGGCAGACTGGCCACATTAAGAAAAAGTGGCAGACTGGGTGAGCAATGGGGACGAGTAACTATGACTCTCTTAAGGTAGCCAATGACTCGTTACTTGCGGTTTGGATTAAGAAATCTCGAATAACCCCTAGGAGGAGAAACGATGACTCTTTTATGATACACAACTAGTGAATTATAGTTTCTGGCAGACAAAAACTACACAAAAAGTAGTAAACTGTGTGAGCAACTCGGAGGATGAAGTATTGCACTATTAAGATAGATACTTTTTCGTCACGAGAGGTATTGACTCAGAGAGTACTAGTAACCTATGGAAGGAGTAACGATGAATCTCTTAAGATACACAACGAGTGACATATCGCTTCTGGCAGACTGGCCGCAGTAAGAAAAAGTGGCAGACTGGGTGAGCAATGGGGCGAGTAACTATGACTCTCTTAAGGTAGCCAATGCCTCGTTACTTGCGGTTTGGATTAAGAAATATCGAAAACCCCTAGGAGGAGAAACGATGACTCTTTTATGATACACAACTAGTGAATTATAGTTTCTGGCAGACAAAAACTACACAAAAAGTAGTAAACTGTGTGAGCAACTCGGAGGAAGAAGTATTGCATTATTAAGATAGCCACTTTTTCGTCACGAGAGGTATTGACTCAGAGAATACCAGTAACCTATGGAAGGAGTAACGATGAATCTCTTAAGATACACAACGAGTGACATATCGCTTCTGGCAGACTGGCCGCAGTAAGGAAAAGTGGCAGACTGGGAGAGCAATTGGGACGAGTAACTATGACTCTCTTAAGGTAGCCAATGCCTCGTTACTTGCGGTTTGGATTAAGAAATCTCGAAAACCCCTAGGAGGAGAAACGATGACTCTTTTATGATACACAACTAGTGAATTATAGTTTCTGGCAGACAAAAACTACACAAAAAGCAGTAAACTGTGTGAGCAACTCGGAGGAAGAAGTATTGCACTATTAAGATAGCCACTTTTTCGTCAAGAGAGGTATTGACTCAGAGAATACCAGTAACCTATGGAAGGAGTAACGATGAATCTCTTAAGATACACAATGAGTGACATATCGCTTCTGGCAGACTGGCCGCAGTAAGAAAAAGTGGCAGACTGGGTGAGCAATGGGGACGAGTAACTATGACTCTCTTAAGGTAGCCAATGCCTCGTTACTTGCGGTTTCGATTAAGAAATCTCGAATAATCCCTAGGAGGTGAAACGATAACTCTTTTATGTTACACAACTAGTGACATATCGCTTCTGGCAGACTGGCAAGTACACAAAAAGTAGTAAACTGTGTGAGCAACTGGCAGGAAGAAGTATGGCACTATTAAGAAAGCCAATGATTCGTCCAAAGTAGGATTGAATCAGAGAATACCAGTAACCTATGGAAGGAGTAACGATGAATCTCTTAAGATACACAACGAGTGACATATCGCCTTTGGCAGACTGGCCACAGTAAGAAAAAGTGGCAGACTGGGTGAGCAATTGGGACGAGTAACTATGACTCTCTTAAGGTAGCCAATGCCTCGTTACTTGCGGTTTGGATTAAGAAATCTCGAATAACCCCTAGGAGGAGAAACGATGACTCTTTTATGATACACAACTAGTGAATTATAGTTTCTGGCAGACAAAAACTACACAAAAAGTAGTAAACTGTGTGAGCAACTCGGAGGATGAAGTATTGCACTATTAAGATAGATACTTTTTCGTCACGAGAGGTATTGACTCAGAGAATACCAGTAACCTATGGAAGGAGTAACGATGAATCTCTGAAGATACACAACGAGTGACATATCGCTTCTGGCAGACTGGCCGCAGTAAGAAAAAGTGGCAGACTGGGTGAGCAATTGGGACGAGTAACTATGACTCTCTTAAGGTAGCCAATGCCTCGTTACTTGTTGTTTCGATTAAGAAATCTCGAATAATCCCTAGGAGGTGAAACGATAACTCTTTTATGTTACACAACTAGTGACATATCGCTCCTGGCAGACTGGCAAGTACACAAAAAGTAGTAAACTGTGTGAGCAACTGGGAGGAAGAAGTATGGCACTATTAAGAAAGCCAATGATTCGTCACGAGTAGTATTGAATCAGAGAATACCAGTAACCTATGGAAGGAGTAACGATGAATCTCTTAAGATACACAACGAGTGACATATCGCTTCTGGCAGACTGGCCGCAGTAAGAAAAAGTGGCAGACTGGGTGAGCAATTGGGACGAGTAACTATGACTCTCTTAAGGTAGCCAATGCCTCGTTACTTGCGGTTTGGATTAAGAAATCTCGAATAACCCCTAGGAGGAGAAACGATGACTCTTTTATGATACACAACTAGTGAATTATAGTTTCTGGCAGACAAAAACTACACAAAAAGTAGTAAACTGTGTGAGCAACTCGGAGGATGAAGTATTGCACTATTAAGATAGATACTTTTTCGTCACGCGAGGTATTGACTCAGAGAATACCAGTAACCTATGGAAGGAGTAACGATGAATCTCTTAAGATACACAACGAGGGACATATCGCTTCTGGCAGACTGGCCACAGTAAGAAAAAGTGGCAGACTGTGTGAGCAATGGGGACGAGTAACTATGACTCTCTTAAGGTAGCCAATGCCTCGTTACTTGCGGTTTGGATTAAGAAATCTCGAATAACCCCTAGGAGGAGAAACGATGACTCTTTTATGATACACAACTAGTGAATTATAGTTTCTGGCAGACAAAAACTACAAAAAAAGTAGTAAACTGTGTGAGCAACTTGGAGGATGAAGTATTGCACTATTAAGATAGATACTTTTTCATCACGAGAGGTATTGACTCAGAGAATACCAGTAACCTATGGAAGGAGTAACGATGAATCTCTTAAGATACACAACGAGTGACATATCGCTTCTGGCAGACTGGCCACAGTAAGAAAAAGTGGCAGACTGGGTGAGCAATGGGGACGAGTAACTATGACTCTCTTAAGGTAGCCAATGCCTCGTTACTTGCGGTTTGGATTAAGAAATCTCGAATAACCCCTAGGAGGAGAAACGATGACTCTTTTATGATACACAACTAGTGAATTATAGTTTCTGGCAGTTAAAAACTACACAAAAAGTTAGTAAACTGTGTGAGCAACTCGGAGGATGAAGTATTGCACTATTAAGATAGATACTTTTTCGTCACGAGAGGTATTGACTCAGAGAATACCAGTAACCTATGGAAGGAGTAACGATGAATCTCTTAAGATACACAACGAGTGACATATCGCTTCTGGAGGACTGGCCGCAGTAAGAAAAAGTGGCAGACAGGGTGAGCAATTGGGACGAGTAACTATGACTCTCTTAAGGTAGCCAATGCCTCGTTACTTGTTGTTTCGATTAAGAAATCTCGAATAATCCCTAGGAGGTGAAACGATAACTCTTTTATGTTACACAACTAGTGACATATCGCTCCTGGCAGACTGGCAAGTACACAAAAAGTAGTAAACTGTGTGAGCAACTGGGAGGAAGAAGTATGGCACTATTAAGAAAGCCAATGATTCGTCACGAGTAGTATTGAATCAGAGAATACCAGTAACCTATGGAAGGAGTAACGATGAATCTCTTAAGATACACAACGAGTGACATATCGCTTCTGGCAGACTGGCCGCAGTAAGAAAAAGTGGCAGACTGGGTGAGCAATTGGGACGAGTAACTATGACTCTCTTAAGGTAGCCAATGCCTCGTTACTTGCGGTTTGGATTAAGAAATCTCGAATAACCCCTAGGAGGAGAAACGATGACTCTTTTATGATACACAACTAGTGAATTATAGTTTCTGGCAGACAAAAACTACACAAAAAGTAGTAAACTGTGTGAGCAACTCGGAGGATGAAGTATTGCACTATTAAGATAGATACTTTTTCGTCACGCGAGGTATTGACTCAGAGAATACCAGTAACCTATGGAAGGAGTAACGATGAATCTCTTAAGATACACAACGAGGGACATATCGCTTCTGGCAGACTGGCCACAGTAAGAAAAAGTGGCAGACTGTGTGAGCAATGGGGACGAGTAACTATGACTCTCTTAAGGTAGCCAATGCCTCGTTACTTGCGGTTTGGATTAAGAAATCTCGAATAACCCCTAGGAGGAGAAACGATGACTCTTTTATGATACACAACTAGTGAATTATAGTTTCTGGCAGACAAAAACTACAAAAAAAGTAGTAAACTGTGTGAGCAACTTGGAGGATGAAGTATTGCACTATTAAGATAGATACTTTTTCATCACGAGAGGTATTGACTCAGAGAATACCAGTAACCTATGGAAGGAGTAACGATGAATCTCTTAAGATACACAACGAGTGACATATCGCTTCTGGCAGACTGGCCACAGTAAGAAAAAGTGGCAGACTGGGTGAGCAATGGGGACGAGTAACTATGACTCTCTTAAGGTAGCCAATGCCTCGTTACTTGCGGTTTGGATTAAGAAATCTCGAATAACCCCTAGGAGGAGAAACGATGACTCTTTTATGATACACAACTAGTGAATTATAGTTTCTGGCAGTTAAAAACTACACAAAAAGTAGTAAACTGTGTGAGCAACTCGGAGGATGAAGTATTGCACTATTAAGATAGATACTTTTTCGTCACGAGAGGTATTGACTCAGAGAATACCAGTAACCTATGGAAGGAGTAACGATGAATCTCTTAAGATACACAACGAGTGACATATCGCTTCTGGAGGACTGGCCGCAGTAAGAAAAAGTGGGAGACTGGGTGAGCAATGGGGACGAGTAACTATGACTCTCTTAAGGTAGCCAATGCCTCGTTACTTGGGGTTTCGATTAAGAAATCTCGAATAATCCCTAGGAGGTGAAACGATAACTCTTTTATGTTACACAACTAGTGACATATCGCTTCTGGCAGACTGGCAAGTACACAAAAAGTAGTAAACTGTGTGAGCAACTGGGAGGAAGAAGTATGGCACTATTAAGAAAGCAAATGATTTGTCACGAGTAGTATTGAATCAGAGAATACCAGTAACCTATGGAAGGAGTAACGATGAATCTCTTAAGATACACAACGAGTGACATATCGCTTCTGGCAGACTGGCCGCAGTAAGAAAAATTGGCAGGCTGTGTGAGCAATTGGGACGAGTAACTATGACTCTCTTAAGGTAGCCAATGCCTCGTTACTTGCGGTTTGGATTAAGAAATCTCGAATAACCCCTAGGAGGAGAAACGATGACTCTTTTATGATACACAACTAGTGAATTATAGTTTCTGGCAGACAAAAGCTACACAAAAAGTAGTAAACTGTGTAGGCAACTCGGAGGATGAAGTATTGCACTATTAAGATAGATACTTTTTCGTCACGAGAGGTATTGACTCAGAGAATACCAGTAACCTATGGAAGGAGTAACGATGAATCTCTTAAGATACACAACGAGTGACATATCGCTTCTGGCAGACTGGCCGCAGTAAGAAAAAGTGGCAGACTGGGTGAGCAATTGGGACGAGTAACTATGACTCTCTTAAGGTAGCCAATGCCTCGTTACTTGCGGTTTGGATTAAGAAGTCTCGAAAACCCCTAGGAGGAGAAACGATGACTCTTTTATGATACACAACTAGTGAATTATAGTTTCTGGCAGACAAAAACTACACAAAAAGTAGTAAACTGTGTGAGCAACTCGGAGGATGAAGTATTGCACTATTAAGATAGATACTTTTTCGTCACGAGAGGTATTGACTCAGAGAATACCAGTAACCTATGGAAGGAGTAACGATGAATCTCTTAAGACACACAACTAGTGACATATCGCTTCTGGCAGACTGGCCACATTAAGAAAAAGTGGCAGACTGGGTGAGCAATGGGGACGAGTAACTATGACTCTCTTAAGGTAGCCAATGACTCGTTACTTGCGGTTTGGATTAAGAAATCTCGAATAACCCCTAGGAGGAGAAACGATGACTCTTTTATGATACACAACTAGTGAATTATAGTTTCTGGCAGACAAAAACTACACAAAAAGTAGTAAACTGTGTGAGCAACTCGGAGGATGAAGTATTGCACTATTAAGATAGATACTTTTTCGTCACGAGAGGTATTGACTCAGAGAGTACTAGTAACCTATGGAAGGAGTAACGATGAATCTCTTAAGATACACAACGAGTGACATATCGCTTCTGGCAGACTGGCCGCAGTAAGAAATAGTGGCAGACTGGGTGAGCAATTGGGACGAGTAACTATGACTCTCTTAAGATAGCCTATGCCTCGTTACTTGCGGTTTGGATTAAGAAATCTCGAATAACCCCTAGGAGGAGAAATGATGACTCTTTTATGATACACTAGTGACATATCGCTTCTGGCAGACTGGCAAGTGCACAAAAAGTAGTAAACTGTGTGAGCAACACGGAGGAAGAAGTATTGCACTATTAAGATAGCCACTTTTTCGTCAAGAGAGGTATTGACTCAGAGAATACCAGAAACCTATGGAAGGAGTAACGATGAATCTCTTAAGATACACAACGAGTGACATATCGCTTCTGGCAGACTGGCCACAGTAAGAAAAAGTGTCAGACTGGGTGAGCAATGGGGACGAGTACCTATGACTCTCTTAAGGTAGATATGCCTCGTTACTTGCGGTTTGGATTAAGAAATATCGAAAACCCCTAGGAGGAGAAACGATGACTCTTTTATGATACACAACTAGTGAATTATAGTTTCTGGCAGACAAAAACTACACAAAAAGTAGTAAACTGTGTGAGCAACTCGGAGGAAGAAGTATTGCACTATTAAGATAGCCACTTTTTCGTCACGAGAGGTATTGACTCAGAGAATACCAGTAACCTATGGAAGGAGTAACGATGAATCTCTTAAGATACACAACGAGTGACAAATCGCTTCTGGCAGACTGGCCGCAGTAAGAAAAAGTGGCAGACTGGGTGAGCAATTGGGACGAGTAACTACGACTCTCTTAAGGTAGACAATGCCACGTTACTTGCGGTTTGGATTAAGAAGTCCCGAATAACCCCTAGGAGGAGAAACGATGACTCTTTTATGATACAAAACTAGTGAATTATAGTTTCTGGCAGACAAAAACTACACAAAAAAGTAGTAAACTGTGTGAGCAACTGGGAGGAAGAAGTATTGCACTATTAAGATAGCCACTTTTTCGTCACGAGAGGCATTGAATCAGAGAATACCAGTAACCTATGGAAAGAGTAACGATGAAAATCTTAAGATACACAACGAGTGAAATATCGCTTCTGGCAGACTGGCCGCAGTAAGAAAAAGTGGCAGACAGGGTGAGCAATTGGGACGAGTAACTATGACTCTCTAAAGGTAGCCAATGCCTCGTTACTTGCGGTTTGGATTAAGAAGTCTCGAATAACCCCTAGGAGGAGAAACGATGACTGTTTTATGATACAAAACTAGTGAATTATAGTTTCTGGCAGACAAAAACTACACAAAAAAGTAGTAAACTGTGTGAGCAACTGGGAGGAAGAAGTATTGCACTATTAAGATAGCCACTTTTTCTTCACGAGAGGCATTGAATCAGAGAATACCAGTAACCTATGGAAAGAGTAACGATGAATCTCTTAAGATACACAACGAGTGACATATCGCTTCTGGCAGACTGGCCGCAGTAAGGAAAAGTGGCAGTCTGGGAGAGCAATTGGGACGAGTAACTATGACTCTCTTAAGATAGCCAATGCCTCGTTACTTGCGGTTTGGATTAAGAAATCTCGAATAACCCCTAGGAGGAGAAATGATGACTCTTTTATGATACACTAGTGACAGTTCGCTTCTGGCAGACTGGCAAGTACACAAAAAGTAGTAAACTGTGTGAGCAACACGGAGGAAGAAGTATTGCACTATTAAGATAGCCACTTTTTCGTCAAGAGAGGTATTGACTCAGAGAATACCAGAAACCTATGGAAGGAGTAACGATGAATCTCTTAAGATACACAACGAGTGTCATATCGCTTCTGGCAGACTGGCCACAGTAAGAAAAAGTGGCATACTGGGTGAGCAATGGGGACGAGTAACTATGACTCTCTTAAGGTAGCCAATGCTTCGTTACTTGCGGTTTGGATTAAGAAATATCGAAAACCCTTAGGAGGAGAAACGATGACTCTTTTATGATACGCAACTAGTGAATTATAGTTTCTGGCAGACAAAAACTACACAAAAAGTAGTAAACTGTGTGAGCAACTCGGAGGAAGAAGTATTGCACTATTAAGATAGCCACTTTTTCGTCACGAGAGGTATTGACTCAGAGAATACCAGTAACCTATGGAAGGAGTAACGATGAATCTCTTAAGATACACAACGAGTGACATATCGCTTCTGGCAGACTGGCCGCAGTAAGGAAAAGTGGCAGACTGGGAGAGCAATTGGGACGAGTAACTATGACTCTCTTAAGGTAGCCAATGCCTCGTTACTTGCGGTTTGGATTAAGAAATCTCGAAAACCCCTAGGAGGAGAAACGATGACTCTTTTATGATACACAACTAGAGAATTATAGTTTCTGGCAGACAAAAACTACACAAAAAGCAGTAAGCTGTGTGAGCAACTCGGAGGAAGAAGTATTGCACTATTAAGATAGCCACTTTTTCGTCAAGAGAGGTATTGACTCAGAGAATACCAGTAACCTATGGAAGGAGTAACGATGAATCTCTTAAGATACACAACGAGTGAAATATCGCTTCTGGCAGACTGGCCGCAGTAAGAAAAAGTGGCAGACTGGGTGAGCAATGATGACGAGTAACTATGAATCTCTTAAGGTAGCCAATGCATCGTTACTTGCGGTTTCGATTAAGAGATCTCGAATAATCCCTAGGAGGTGAAACGATAACTCTTTTATGTTACACAACTAGTGACATATCGTTTCTGGCAGACTGGCAAGTACACAAAAAGTAGTAAACTGTGTGAGCAACTGGGAGGAAGAAGTATGGCACTATTAAGAAAGCCAATGATTCGTCACGAGTAGTATTGAATCAGAGAATACCAGTAACCTATGGAAGGAGTAACGATGAATCTCTTAAGATACACAACGAGTGTCATATCGCTTCAGGCAGACTGGCCGCAGTAAGAAAAAGTGGCAACTGGGTGAGCAATGGGGACGAGTAACTATGACTCTCTTAAGGTAGCCAATGCCTCGTTACTTGCGGTTTGGATTAAGAAGTCTCGAATAACCCCTAGGAGGAGAAACGATGACTCTTTTATGATACAAAACTAGTGAATTATAGTTTCTGGCAGACAAAAACTACACAAAAAAGTAGTAAACTGTGTGAGCAACTGGGAGGAAGAAGTATTGCACTATTAAGATAGCCACTTTTTCTTCACGAGAGGCATTGAATCAGAGAATACCAGTAACCTATGGAAAGAGTAACGATGAATCTCTTAAGATACACAACGAGTGACATATCGCTTCTGGTAGACTGGCAGCAGTAAGGAAAAGTGGCAGACTGGGAGAGCAATTGGGACGAGTAACTATGACTCTCTTAAGGTAGCCAATGCCTCGTTACTTGCTGTTTGGATGAAGAAATCTCGAATAACCCCTAGGAGGAGAAACGATGACTCTTTTATGATACACAACTAGTTAATTATAGTTTCTGGCAGACAAAAACTACACAAATAGCAGTAAACTGTGTGAGCAACTCGGAGGAAGAAGTATTGCACTATTAAGATAGCCACTTTTTCGTCAAGAGAGGTATTGACTCAGAGAATACCAGTAACCTATGGAAGGAGTAACGATGAATCTCTTAAGATACACAACGAGTGACATATCGCTTCTGGCAGACTGGCCGCAGTAAGAAAAAGTGGGAGACTGGGTGAGCAATGGGGCGAGTAACTATGACCCTCTTAAGGTAGCCAATGCTTCGTTACTTGCGGTTTGGATTAAGAAATATCGAAAACCCCAAGGAGGAGAAACGATGACTCTTTTATGATACACAACTAGTGAATTATAGTTTCTGGCAGACAAAAACTACACAAAAAAGTAGTAAACTGTGTGAGCAACTGGGAGGAAGAAGTATTGCACTATTAAGATAGCCACTTTTTCTTCACGAGAGGCATTGAATCAGAGAATACCAGTAACCTATGGAAAGAGTAACGATGAATCTCTTAAGATACACAACGAGTGACATATCGCTTCTGGCAGACTGGCCGCAGTAAGGAAAAGTGGCAGTCTGGGAGAGCAATTGGGACGAGTAACTATGACTCTCTTAAGATAGCCAATGCCTCGTTACTTGCGGTTTGGATTAAGAAATCTCGAATAACCCCTAGGAGGAGAAATGATGACTCTTTTATGATACACTAGTGACAGTTCGCTTCTGGCAGACTGGCAAGTACACAAAAAGTAGTAAACTGTGTGAGCAACACGGAGGAAGAAGTATTGCACTATTAAGATAGCCACTTTTTCGTCAAGAGAGGTATTGACTCAGAGAATACCAGAAACCTATGGAAGGAGTAACGATGAATCTCTTAAGATACACAACGAGTGTCATATCGCTTCTGGCAGACTGGCCACAGTAAGAAAAAGTGGCATACTGGGTGAGCAATGGGGACGAGTAACTATGACTCTCTTAAGGTAGCCAATGCTTCGTTACTTGCGGTTTGGATTAAGAAATATCGAAAACCCTTAGGAGGAGAAACGATGACTCTTTTATGATACGCAACTAGTGAATTATAGTTTCTGGCAGACAAAAACTACACAAAAAGTAGTAAACTGTGTGAGCAACTCGGAGGAAGAAGTATTGCACTATTAAGATAGCCACTTTTTCGTCACGAGAGGTATTGACTCAGAGAATACCAGTAACCTATGGAAGGAGTAACGATGAATCTCTTAAGATACACAACGAGTGACATATCGCTTCTGGCAGACTGGCCGCAGTAAGGAAAAGTGGCAGACTGGGAGAGCAATTGGGACGAATAACTATGACTCTCTTAAGGTAGCCAATGCCTCGTTACTTGCGGTTTGGATTAAGAAATCTCGAAAACCCCTAGGAGGAGAAACGATGACTCTTTTATGATACACAACTAGAGAATTATAGTTTCTGGCAGACAAAAACTACACAAAAAGCAGTAAGCTGTGTGAGCAACTCGGAGGAAGAAGTATTGCACTATTAAGATAGCCACTTTTTCGTCAAGAGAGGTATTGACTCAGAGAATACCAGTAACCTATGGAAGGAGTAACGATGAATCTCTTAAGATACACAACGAGTGAAATATCGCTTCTGGCAGACTGGCCGCAGTAAGAAAAAGTGGCAGACTGGGTGAGCAATGATGACGAGTAACTATGAATCTCTTAAGGTAGCCAATGCATCGTTACTTGCGGTTTCGATTAAGAGATCTCGAATAATCCCTAGGAGGTGAAACGATAACTCTTTTATGTTACACAACTAGTGACATATCGCTTCTGGCAGACTGGCAAGTACACAAAAAGTAGTAAACTGTGTGAGCAACTGGGAGGAAGAAGTATGGCACTATTAAGAAAGCCAATGATTCGTCACGAGTAGTATTGAATCAGAGAATACCAGTAACCTATGGAAGGAGTAACGATGAATCTCTTAAGATACACAACGAGTGTCATATCGCTTCAGGCAGACTGGCCGCAGTAAGAAAAAGTGGCAACTGGGTGAGCAATGGGGACGAGTAACTATGACTCTCTTAAGGTAGCCAATGCCTCGTTACTTGCGGTTTGGATTAAGAAGTCTCGAATAACCCCTAGGAGGAGAAACGATGACTCTTTTATGATACAAAACTAGTGAATTATAGTTTCTGGCAGACAAAAACTACACAAAAAAGTAGTAAACTGTGTGAGCAACTGGGAGGAAGAAGTATTGCACTATTAAGATAGCCACTTTTTCTTCACGAGAGGCATTGAATCAGAGAATACCAGTAACCTATGGAAAGAGTAACGATGAATCTCTTAAGATACACAACGAGTGACATATCGCTTCTGGTAGACTGGCAGCAGTAAGGAAAAGTGGCAGACTGGGAGAGCAATTGGGACGAGTAACTATGACTCTCTTAAGGTAGCCAATGCCTCGTTACTTGCTGTTTGGATGAAGAAATCTCGAAAACCCCTAGGAGGAGAAACGAAGACTCTTTTATGATACACAACTAGTGAATTATAGTTTCTGGCAGACAAAACCTACACAAAAAGTAGTAAACTGTGTGAGCAACTCGGAGGAAGAAGTATTGCATTATTAAGATAGCCACTTTTTCGTCACGAGAGGTATTGACTCAGAGAATACCAGTAACCTATGGAAGGAGTAACGATGAATCTCTTAAGATACACAACGAGTGACATATCGCTTCTGGCAGACTGGCGGCAGTAAGGAAAAGTGGCAGACTGGGAGAGCAATTGGGACGAGTAACTATGACTCTCTTAAGGTAGCCAATGCCTCGTTACTTGCGGTTTGGATTAAGAAATCTCGAATAACGCCAAGGAGGAGAAACGATGACTCTTTTATGATACACAACTAGTGAATTATAGTTTCTGGCAGACAAAAACTACACAAAAAGCAGTAAACTGTGTGAGCAACTCGGAGGAAGAAGTATTGCACTATTAAGATAGCCACTTTTTCGTCAAGAGAGGTATTGACTCAGAGAATACCAGTAACCTATGGAAGGAGTAACGATGAATCTCTTAAGATACACAATGAGTGACATATCGCTTCTGGCAGACTGGCCGCAGTAAGAAAAAGTGGCAGACTGGGTGAGCAATGGGGACGAGTAACTATGACTCTCTTAAGGTAGCCAATGCCTCGTTACTTGCGGTTTCGATTAAGAAATCTCGAATAATCCCTAGGAGGTGAAACGATAACTCTTTTATGTTACACAACTAGTGACATATCGCTTCTGGCAGACTGGCAAGTACACAAAAAGTAGTAAACTGTGTGAGCAACTGGGAGGAAGAAGTATGGCACTATTAAGAAAGCCAATGATTCGTCCAAAGTAGGATTGAATCAGAGAATACCAGTAACCTATGGAAGGAGTAACGATGAATCTCTTAAGATACACAACGAGTGACATATCGCTTCTGGCAGACTGGCTGCAGTAAGAAAAAGTGGCAGACTGGGTGAGCAATTGGGACGAGTAACTATGACTCTCTTAAGGTAGCCAATGCCTCGTTACTTGCGGTTTGGATTAAGAAATCTCGAATAACCCCTAGGAGGAGAAACGATGACTCTTTTATGATACACAACTAGTGAATTATAGTTTCTGGCAGACAAAAACTACACAAAAAGTAGTAAACTGTGTGAGCAACTCGGAGGATGAAGTATTGCACTATTAAGATAGATACTTTTTCGTCACGAGAGGTATTGACTCAGAGAATACCAGTAACCTATGGAAGGAGTAACGATGAATCTCTCAAGATACACGACGAGTGACATATCGCTTCTGGCAGACTGGCCGCAGTAAGAGAAAGTGGCAGACTGGGTGAGCAATTGGGACGAGTAACTATGACTCTCTTAAGGTAGCCAATGCCACGTTACTTGTTGTTTCGATTAAGAAATCTCGAATAATCCCTAGGAGGTGAAACGATAACTCTTTTATGTTACACAACTAGTGACATATCGCTTCTGGCAGACTGGCAAGTACACAAAAAGTAGTAAACTGTGTGAGCAACTGGGAGGAAGAAGTATGGCACTATTGAGAAAGCCAATGATTCGTCACGAGTAGTATTGAATCAGAGAATACCAGTAACCTATGGAAGGAGTAACGATGAATCTCTTAACATACACAACGAGTGACATATCGCTTCTGGCAGACTGGCCGCAGTAAGAAAAAGTGGCAGACTGGGTGAGCAATTGGGACGAGTAACTATGACTCTCTTAAGGTAGCCAATGCCTCGTTACTTGGGGTTTGGATTAAGAAATCTCGAATAACCCCTAGGAGGAGAAACGATGACTCTTTTATGATACACAACTAGTGAATTATAGTTTCTGGCAGACAAAAACTACACAAAAAGTAGTAAACTGTGTGAGCAACTCGGAGGATGAAGTATTGCACTATTAAGATAGATACTTTTTCGTCACGAGAGGTATTGACTCAGAGAATACCAGTAACCTATGGAAGGAGTAACGATGAATCTCTTAAGATACACAACGAGTGACATATCGCTTCTGGCAGACTGGCCACAGTAAGAAAAAGTGGCAGACTGTGTGAGCAATGGGGACGAGTAACTATGACTCTCTTAAGGTAGCCAATGCCTCGTTACTTGCGGTTTGGATTAAGAAATCTCGAATAACCCCTAGGAGGAGAAACGATGACTCTTTTATGATACACAACTAGTGAATTATAGTTTCTGGCAGACAAAAACTACACAAAAAGTAGTAAACTGTGTGAGCAACTTGGAGGATGAAGTATTGCACTATTAAGATAGATACTTTTTCGTCACGAGAGGTATTGACTCAGAGAATACCAGTAACCTATGGAAGGAGTAACGATGAATCTCTTAAGATACACAACGAGTGACATATCGCTTCTGGCAGACTGGCCACAGTAAGAAAAAGTGGCAGACTGGGTGAGCAATGGGGACGAGTAACTATGACTCTCTTATGGTAGCCAATGCCTCGTTACTTGCGGTTTGGATTAAGAAATCTCGAATAACCCCTAGGAGGAGAAACGATGACTCTTTTATGATACACAACTAGTGAATTATAGTTTCTGGCAGACAAAACCTACACAAAAAGTAGTAAACTGTGTGAGCAACTCGGAGGAAGAAGTATTGCATTATTAAGATAGCCACTTTTTCGTCACGAGAGGTATTGACTCAGAGAATACCAGTAACCTTTGGAAGGAGTAACGATGAATCTCTTAAGATACACAACGAGTGACATATCGCTTCTGGCAGACTGGCGGCAGTAAGGAAAAGTGGCAGACTGGGAGAGCAATTGGGACGAGTAACTATGACTCTCTTAAGGTAGCCAATGCCTCATTACTTGCGGTTTGGATTAAGAAATCTCGAAAACCCCTAGGAGGAGAAACGATGACTCTTTTATGATACACAACTAGTGAATTATAGTTTCTGGCAGACAAAAACTACACAAAAAGCAGTAAACTGTGTGAGCAACTCGGAGGAAGAAGTATTGCACTATTAAGATAGCCACTTTTTCGTCAAGAGAGGTATTGACTCAGAGAATACCAGTAACCTATGGAAGGAGTAACGATGAATCTCTTAAGATACACAATGAGTGACATATCGCTTCTGGCAGACTGGCCGCAGTAAGAAAAAGTGGCAGACTGGGTGAGCAATGGGGACGAGTAACTATGACTCTCTTAAGGTAGCCAATGCCTCGTTACTTGCGGTTTCGATTAAGAAATCTCGAATAATCCCTAGGAGGTGAAACGATAACTCTTTTATGTTACACAACTAGTGACATATCGCTTCTGGCAGACTGGCAAGTACACAAAAAGTAGTAAACTGTGTGAGCAACTGGGAGGAAGAAGTATGGCACTATTAAGAAAGCCAATGATTCGTCCAAAGTAGGATTGAATCAGAGAATACCAGTAACCTATGGAAGGAGTAACGATGAATCTCTTAAGATACACAACGAGTGACATATCGCTTCTGGCAGACTGGCTGCAGTAGAAAAAGTGGCAGACTGGGTGAGCAATTGGGACGAGTAACTATGACTCTCTTAAGGTAGCCAATGCCTCGTTACTTGCGGTTTGGATTAAGAAATCTCGAATAACCCCTAGGAGGAGAAACGATGACTCTTTTATGATACACAACTAGTGAATTATAGTTTCTGGCAGACAAAAACTACACAAAAAGTAGTAAACTGTGTGAGCAACTCGGAGGATGAAGTATTGCACTATTAAGATAGATACTTTTTCGTCACGAGAGGTATTGACTCAGAGAATACCAGTAACCTATGGAAGGAGTAACGATGAATCTCTCAAGATACACGACGAGTGACATATCGCTTCTGGCAGACTGGCCGCAGGAAGAGAAAGTGGCAGACTGGGTGAGCAATTGGGACGAGTAACTATGACTCTCTTAAGGTAGCCAATGCCACGTTACTTGTTGTTTCGATTAAGAAATCTCGAATAATCCCTAGGAGGTGAAACGATAACTCTTTTATGTTACACAACTAGTGACATATCGCTTCTGGCAGACTGGCAAGTACACAAAAAGTAGTAAACTGTGTGAGCAACTGGGAGGAAGAAGTATGGCACTATTAAGAAAGCCAATGATTCGTCCAAAGTAGGATTGAATCAGAGAATACCAGTAACCTATGGAAGGAGTAACGATGAATCTCTTAAGATACACAACGAGTGACATATCGCTTCTGGCAGACTGGCCGCAGTAAGAAAAAGTGGCAGACTGGGTGAGCAATTGGGACGAGTAACTATGACTCTCTTAAGGTAGCCAATGCCTCGTTACTTGCGGTTTGGATTAAGAAATCTCGAATAACCCCTAGGAGGAGAAACGATGACTCTTTTATGATACACAACTAGTGAATTATAGTTTCTGGCAGACAAAAACTACACAAAAAGTAGTAAACTGTGTGAGCAACTCGGAGGATGAAGTATTGCACTATTAAGATAGATACTTTTTCGTCACGCGAGGTATTGACTCAGAGAATACCAGTAACCTATGGAAGGAGTAACGATGAATCTCTTAAGATACACAACGAGTGACATATCGCTTCTGGCAGACTGGCCACAGTAAGAAAAAGTGGCAGACTGTGTGAGCAATGGGGACGAGTAACTATGACTCTCTTAAGGTAGCCAATGCCTCGTTACTTGCGGTTTGGATTAAGAAATCTCGAATAACCCCTAGGAGGAGAAACGATGACTCTTTTATGATACACAACTAGTGAATTATAGTTTCTGGCAGACAAAAACTACACAAAAAGTAGTAAACTGTGTGAGCAACTTGGAGGATGAAGTATTGCACTATTAAGATAGATACTTTTTCGTCACGAGAGGTATTGACTCAGAGAATACCAGTAACCTATGGAAGGAGTAACGATGAATCTCTTAAGATACACAACGAGTGACATATCGCTTCTGGCAGACTGGCCACAGTAAGAAAAAGTGGCAGACTGGGTGAGCAATGGGGACGAGTAACTATGACTCTCTTATGGTAGCCAATGCCTCGTTACTTGCGGTTTGGATTAAGAAATCTCGAATAACCCCTAGGAGGAGAAACGATGACTCTTTTATGATACACAACTAGTGAATTATAGTTTCTGGCAGTTAAAAACTACACAAAAAGTAGTAAACTGTGTGAGCAACTCGGAGGATGAAGTATTGCACTATTAAGATAGATACTTTTTCGTCACGAGAGGTATTGACTCAGAGAATACCAGTAACCTATGGAAGGAGTAACGATGAATCTCTTAAGATACACAACGAGTGACATATCGCTTCTGGCAGACTGGCCGCAGTAAGAAAAAGTGGGAGACTGGGTGAGCAATGGGGACGAGTAACTATGACTCTCTTAAGGTAGCCAATGCCTCGTTACTTGCGGTTTCGATTAAGAATTCTCGAATAATCCCTAGGAGGTGAAACGATAACTCTTTTATGTTACACAACTAGTGACATATCGCTTCTGGCAGACTGGCAAGTACACAAAAAGTAGTAAACTGTGTGAGCAACTGGGAGGAAGAAGTATGGCACTATTAAGAAAGCAAATGATTTGTCACGAGTAGTATTGAATCAGAGAATACCAGTAACCTATGGAAGGAGTAACGATGAATCTCTTAAGATACACAACGAGAGACATATCGCTTCTGGCAGACTGGCCGCAGTAAGAAAAAGTGGCAGACTGGGTGAGCAATTGGGACGAGTAACTATGACTCTCTTAAGGTAGCCAATGCCTCGTTACTTGCGGTTTGGATTAAGAAATCTCGAATAACCCCTAGGAGGAGAAACGATGACTCTTTTATGATACACAACTAGTGAATTATAGTTTCTGGCAGACAAAAACTACACAAAAAGTAGTAAACTGTGTGAGCAACTTGGAGAATGAAGTATTGCACTATTAAGATAGATACTTTTTCGTCACGAGAGGTATTGACTCAGAGAATACCAGTAACCTATGGAAGGAGTAACTATGAATCTCTTAAGATACACAACGAGTGACATATCGCTTCTGGCAGACTGGCCACAGTAAGAAAAAGTGGCAGACTGGGTGAGCAATGGGGACGAGTAACTATGACTCTCTTAAGGTAGCCAATGCCTCGTTACTTGCGGTTTGGATTAAGAAATCTCGAATAACCCCTAGGAGGAGAAACGATGACTCTTTTATGATACACAACTAGTGAATTATAGTTTCTGGCAGTTAAAAACTACACAAAAAGTAGTAAACTGTGTGAGCAACTCGGAGGATGAAGTATTGCACTATTAAGATAGATACTTTTTCGTCACGAGAGGTATTGAATCAGAGAATACCAGTAACCTATGGAAGGAGTAACGATGAATCTCTTAAGATACACAACGAGTGACATATCGCTTCTGGCAGACTGGCTGCAGTAGAAAAAGTGGCAGACTGGGTGAGCAATTGGGACGAGTAACTATGACTCTCTTAAGGTAGCCAATGCCTCGTTACTTGCGGTTTGGATTAAGAAATCTCGAATAACCCCTAGGAGGAGAAACGATGACTCTTTTATGATACACAACTAGTGAATTATAGTTTCTGGCAGACAAAAACTACACAAAAAGTAGTAAACTGTGTGAGCAACTCGGAGGATGAAGTATTGCACTATTAAGATAGATACTTTTTCGTCACGAGAGGTATTGACTCAGAGAATACCAGTAACCTATGGAAGGAGTAACGATGAATCTCTCAAGATACACGACGAGTGACATATCGCTTCTGGCAGACTGGCCGCAGGAAGAGAAAGTGGCAGACTGGGTGAGCAATTGGGACGAGTAACTATGACTCTCTTAAGGTAGCCAATGCCACGTTACTTGTTGTTTCGATTAAGAAATCTCGAATAATCCCTAGGAGGTGAAACGATAACTCTTTTATGTTACACAACTAGTGACATATCGCTTCTGGCAGACTGGCAAGTACACAAAAAGTAGTAAACTGTGTGAGCAACTGGGAGGAAGAAGTATGGCACTATTAAGAAAGCCAATGATTCGTCCAAAGTAGGATTGAATCAGAGAATACCAGTAACCTATGGAAGGAGTAACGATGAATCTCTTAAGATACACAACGAGTGACATATCGCTTCTGGCAGACTGGCCGCAGTAAGAAAAAGTGGCAGACTGGGTGAGCAATTGGGACGAGTAACTATGACTCTCTTAAGGTAGCCAATGCCTCGTTACTTGCGGTTTGGATTAAGAAATCTCGAATAACCCCTAGGAGGAGAAACGATGACTCTTTTATGATACACAACTAGTGAATTATAGTTTCTGGCAGACAAAAACTACACAAAAAGTAGTAAACTGTGTGAGCAACTCGGAGGATGAAGTATTGCACTATTAAGATAGATACTTTTTCGTCACGCGAGGTATTGACTCAGAGAATACCAGTAACCTATGGAAGGAGTAACGATGAATCTCTTAAGATACACAACGAGTGACATATCGCTTCTGGCAGACTGGCCACAGTAAGAAAAAGTGGCAGACTGTGTGAGCAATGGGGACGAGTAACTATGACTCTCTTAAGGTAGCCAATGCCTCGTTACTTGCGGTTTGGATTAAGAAATCTCGAATAACCCCTAGGAGGAGAAACGATGACTCTTTTATGATACACAACTAGTGAATTATAGTTTCTGGCAGACAAAAACTACACAAAAAGTAGTAAACTGTGTGAGCAACTTGGAGGATGAAGTATTGCACTATTAAGATAGATACTTTTTCGTCACGAGAGGTATTGACTCAGAGAATACCAGTAACCTATGGAAGGAGTAACGATGAATCTCTTAAGATACACAACGAGTGACATATCGCTTCTGGCAGACTGGCCACAGTAAGAAAAAGTGGCAGACTGGGTGAGCAATGGGGACGAGTAACTATGACTCTCTTATGGTAGCCAATGCCTCGTTACTTGCGGTTTGGATTAAGAAATCTCGAATAACCCCTAGGAGGAGAAACGATGACTCTTTTATGATACACAACTAGTGAATTATAGTTTCTGGCAGTTAAAAACTACACAAAAAGTAGTAAACTGTGTGAGCAACTCGGAGGATGAAGTATTGCACTATTAAGATAGATACTTTTTCGTCACGAGAGGTATTGACTCAGAGAATACCAGTAACCTATGGAAGGAGTAACGATGAATCTCTTAAGATACACAACGAGTGACATATCGCTTCTGGCAGACTGGCCGCAGTAAGAAAAAGTGGGAGACTGGGTGAGCAATGGGGACGAGTAACTATGACTCTCTTAAGGTAGCCAATGCCTCGTTACTTGCGGTTTCGATTAAGAAATCTCGAATAATCCCTAGGAGGTGAAACGATAACTCTTTTATGTTACACAACTAGTGACATATCGCTTCTGGCAGACTGGCAAGTACACAAAAAGTAGTAAACTGTGTGAGCAACTGGGAGGAAGAAGTATGGCACTATTAAGAAAGCAAATGATTTGTCACGAGTAGTATTGAATCAGAGAATACCAGTAACCTATGGAAGGAGTAACGATGAATCTCTTAAGATACACAACGAGAGACATATCGCTTCTGGCAGACTGGCCGCAGTAAGAAAAAGTGGCAGACTGGGTGAGCAATTGGGACGAGTAACTATGACTCTCTTAAGGTAGCCAATGCCTCGTTACTTGCGGTTTGGATTAAGAAATCTCGAATAACCCCTAGGAGGAGAAACGATGACTCTTTTATGATACACAACTAGTGAATTATAGTTTCTGGCAGACAAAAACTACACAAAAAGTAGTAAACTGTGTGAGCAACTTGGAGAATGAAGTATTGCACTATTAAGATAGATACTTTTTCGTCACGAGAGGTATTGACTCAGAGAATACCAGTAACCTATGGAAGGAGTAACTATGAATCTCTTAAGATACACAACGAGTGACATATCGCTTCTGGCAGACTGGCCACAGTAAGAAAAAGTGGCAGACTGGGTGAGCAATGGGGACGAGTAACTATGACTCTCTTAAGGTAGCCAATGCCTCGTTACTTGCGGTTTGGATTAAGAAATCTCGAATAACCCCTAGGAGGAGAAACGATGACTCTTTTATGATACACAACTAGTGAATTATAGTTTCTGGCAGTTAAAAACTACACAAAAAGTAGTAAACTGTGTGAGCAACTCGGAGGATGAAGTATTGCACTATTAAGATAGATACTTTTTCGTCACGAGAGGTATTGAATCAGAGAATACCAGTAACCTATGGAAGGAGTAACGATGAATCTCTTAAGATACACAACGAGTGACATATCGCTTCTGGCAGACTGGCCGCAGTAAGAAAAAGTGGCAGACTGGGTGAGCAATGGGGACGAGTAACTATGACTCTCTTAAGGTAGCCAATGCCTCGTTACTTGCGGTTTCGATTAAGAAATCTCGAATAATCCCTAGGAGGTGAAACGATAACACTTTTATGTTACACAACTAGTGACATATCGCTTCTGGCAGACTGGCAAGTACACAAAAAGTAGTAAACTGTGTGAGCAACTGGGAGGAAGAAGTATGGCACTATTAAGAAAGCCAATGATTCGTCCAAAGTAGGATTGAATCAGAGAATACCAGTAACCTATGGAAGGAGTAACGATGAATCTCTTAAGATACACAACGAGTGACATATCGCTTCTGGCAGACTGGCTGCAGTAAGAAAAAGTGGCAGACTGGGTGAGCAATTGGGACGAGTAACTATGACTCTCTTAAGGTAGCCAATGCCTCGTTACTTGCGGTTTGGATTAAGAAATCTCGAAAACCCCTAGGAGGAGAAACGATGACTCTTTTATGATACACAACTAGTGAATTATAGTTTCTGGCAGACAAAAACTACACAAAAAGTAGTAAACTGTGTGAGCAACTCGGAGGATGAAGTATTGCACTATTAAGATAGATACTTTTTCGTCACGAGAGGTATTGACTCAGAGAATACCAGTAACCTATGGAAGGAGTAACGATGAATCTCTCAAGATACACAACGAGTGACATATCGCTTCTGGCAGACTGGCCGCAGTAAGAAAAAGTGGCAGACTGGGTGAGCAATTGGGACGAGTAACTATGACTCTCTTAAGGTAGCCAATGCCTCGTTACTTGTTGTTTCGATTAAGAAATCTCGAATAATCCCTAGGAGGTGAAACGATAACTCTTTTATGTTACACAACTAGTGACATATCGCTTCTGGCAGACTGGCAAGTACACAAAAAGTAGTAAACTGTGTGAGCAACTGGGAGGAAGAAGTATGGCACTATTAAGAAAGCCAATGATTCGTCACGCGAAGTATTGAATCAGAGAATACCAGTAACCTATGGAAGGAGTAACGATGAATCTCTTAAGATACACAACGAGTGACATATCGCTTCTGGCAGACTGGCCGCAGTAAGAAAAAGTGGCAGACTGGGTGAGCAATTGGGACGAGTAACTATGACTCTCTTAAGGTAGCCAATGCCTCGTTACTTGCGGTTTGGATTAAGAAATCTCGAATAACCCCTAGGAGGAGAAACGATGACTCTTTTATGATACACAACTAGTGAATTATAGTTTCTGGCAGACAAAAACTACACAAAAAGTAGAAAACTGTGTGAGCAACTCGGAGGATGAAGTATTGCACTATTAAGATAGATACTTTTTCGTCACGCGAGGTATTGACTCAGAGAATACCAGTAACCTATGGAAGGAGTAACGATGAATCTCTTAAGATACACAACGAGTTACATATCGCTTCTGACAGACTGGCCACAGTAAGAAAAAGTGGCAGACTGTGTGAGCAATGGGGACGAGTAACTATGACTCTCTTAAGGTAACCAATGCCTCGTTACTTGCGGTTTGGATTAAGAAATCTCGAATAACCCCTGGGAGGAGAAACGATGACTCTTTTATGATACACAACTAGTGAATTATAGTTTCTGGCAGACAAAAACTACACAAAAAGTAGTAAACTGTGTGAGCAACTTGGAGGATGAAGTATTGCACTATTAAGATAGATACTTTTTCGTCACGAGAGGTATTGACTCAGAGAATACCAGTAACCTATGGAAGGAGTAACGATGAATCTCTTAAGATACACAACGAGTGACATATCGCTTCTGGCAGACTGGCCACAGTAAGAAAAAGTGGCAGACTGGGTGAGCAATGGGGACGAGTAACTATGACTCTCTTAAGGTAGCCAATGCCTCGTTACTTGCGGTTTGGATTAAGAAATCTCGAATAACCCCTAGGACGAGAAACGATGACTCTTTTATGATACACAACTAGTGAATTATAGTTTCTGGCAGTTAAAAACTACACAAAAAGTAGTAAACTGTGTGAGCAACTCGGAGGATGAAGTATTGCACTATTAAGATAGATACTTTTTCGTCACGAGAGGTATTGACTCAGAGAATACCAGTAACCTATGGAAGGAGTAACGATGAATCTCTTAAGATACACAACGAGTGACATATCGCTTCTGGCAGACTGGCCGCAGTAAGAAAAAGTGGCAGACTGGGTGAGCAATGGGGACGAGTAACTATGACTCTCTTAAGGCAGCCAATGCCTCGTTACTTGCGGTTTCGATTAAGAAATCTCGAATAATCCCTAGGAGGTGAAACGATAACTCTTTTATCTTACACAACTAGTGACATATCGCTTCTGGCAGACTGGCAAGTACACAAAAAGTAGTAAACTGTGTGAGCAACTGGGAGGAAGAAGTATGGCACTATTAAGAAAGCAAATGATTTGTCACGAGTAGTATTGAATCAGAGAATACCAGTAACCTATGGAAGGAGTAACGATGAATCTCTTAAGATACACAACGAGTGACATATCGCTTCTGGCAGACTGGCCGCAGTAAGAAAAAGTGGCAGACTGGGTGAGCAATTGGGACGAGTAACTATGACTCTCTTAAGGTAGCCAATGCCTCGTTACTTGCGGTTTGGATTAAGAAATCTCGAATAACCCCTAGGAGGAGAAACGATGACTCTTTTATGATACACAACTAGTGAATTATAGTTTCTGGCAGGCAAAAGCTACACAAAAAGTAGTAAACTGTGTAGGCAACTCGGAGGATGAAGTATTGCACTATTAAGATAGATACTTTTTCGTCACGAGAGGTATTGACTCAGAGAATACCAGTAACCTATGGAAGGAGTAACGATGAATCTCTTAAGATACACAACGAGTGACATATCGCTTCTGGCAGACTGGCCGCAAGTAAGAAAAAGTGGCAGACTGGGTGAGCAATTGGGACGAGTAACTATGACTCTCTTAAGGTAGCCAATGCCTCGTTACTTGCGGTTTGGATTAAGAAGTCTCGAATAACCCCTAGGAGGAGAAACGATGACTCTTTTATGATATACAACTAGTGAATTATAGTTTCTGGCAGACAAAAACTACACAAAAAAGTAGTAAACTGTGTGAGCAACTGGGAGGAAGAAGTATTGCACTATTAAGATAGCCACTTTTTCGTCACGAGAGGCATTGAATCAGAGAATACCAGTAACCTATGGAAGGAGTAACGATGAATCTCTTAAGATACACAACGAGTGACATATCGCTTCTGGCAGACTGGCCGCAGTAAGAAAAAGTGGCAGACTGGGTGAGCAATGGGGACGAGTAACTATGACTCTCTTAAGGTAGCCAATGCCTCGTTACTTGCTGTTTCGAGTAAGAAATCTCGAATAATCCCTAGGAGGTGAAACGATAACTCTTTTATGTTACACAACTAGTGACATATCGCTTCTGGCAGACTGGCAAGTACACAAAAAGTAGTAAACTGTGTGAGCAACTGGGAGGAAGAAGTATGGCACTATTAAGAAAGCCAATGATTCGTCCAAAGTAGGATTGAATCAGAGAATACCAGTAACCTATGGAAGGAGTAACGATGAATCTCTTAAGATACACAACGAGTGACATATCGCTTCTGGCAGACTGGCTGCAGTAAGGAAAAGTGGCAGACTGGGTGAGCAATTGGGACGAGTAACTATGACTCTCTTAAGGTAGCCAATGCCTCGTTACTTGCGGTTTGGATTAAGATATCTCGAATAACCCCTAGGAGGAGAAACGATGACTCTTTTATGATACACAACTAGTGAATTATAGTTTCGGGCAGACAAAAACTACACAAAAAGTAGTAAACTGTGTGAGCAACTCGGAGGATGAAGTATTGCACTATTAAGATAGATACTTTTTCGTCACGAGAGGTATTGACTCAGAGAATACCAGTAACCTATGGAAGGAGTAACGATGAATCTCTCAAGATACACAACGAGTGACATATCGCTTCTGGCAGACTGGCCGCAGTAAGAAAAAGTGGCAGACAGGGTGAGCAATTGGGACGAGTAACTATGACTCTCTTAAGGTAGCCAATGCCTCGTTACTTGTTGTTTCGATTAAGAAATCTCGAATAATCCCTAGGAGGTGAAACGATAATTCTTTTATGTTACACAACTAGTGACATATCGCTTCTGGCAGACTGGCAAGTACACAAAAAGTAGTAAACTGTGTGAGCAACTGGGAGGAAGAAGTATGGCACTATTAAGAAAGCCAATGATTCGTCCAAAGTAGGATTGAATCAGAGAATACCAGTAACCTATGGAAGGAGTAACGATGAATCTCTTAAGATACACAACGAGTGACATATCGCTTCTGGCAGACTGGCTGCAGTAAGAAAAAGTGGCAGACTGGGTGAGCAATTGGGACGAGTAACTATGACTCTCTTAAGGTAGCCAATGCCTCGTTACTTGCGGTTTGGATTAAGAAATCTCGAATAACCCCTAGGAGGAGAAACGATGACTCTTTTATGATACACAACTAGTGAATTATAGTTTCGGGCAGACAAAAACTACACAAAAAGTAGTAAACTGTGTGAGCAACTCGGAGGATGAAGTATTGCACTATTAAGATAGATACTTTTTCGTCACGAGAGGTATTGACTCAGAGAATACCAGTAACCTATGGAAGGAGTAACGATGAATCTCTCAAGATACACAACGAGTGACATATCGCTTCTGGCAGACTGGCCGCAGTAAGAAAAAGTGGCAGACAGGGTGAGCAATTGGGACGAGTAACTATGACTCTCTTAAGGTAGCCAATGCCTCGTTACTTGTTGTTTCGATTAAGAAATCTCGAATAATCCCTAGGAGGTGAAACGATAACTCTTTTATGTTACACAACTAGTGACATATCGCTTCTGGCAGACTGGCAAGTACACAAAAAGTAGTAAACTGTGTGAGCAACTGGGAGGAAGAAGTATGGCACTATTAAGAAAGCCAATGATTCGTCCAAAGTAGGATTGAATCAGAGAATACCAGTAACCTATGGAAGGAGTAACGATGAATCTCTTAAGATACACAACGAGTGACATATCGCTTCTGGCAGACTGGCCGCAGTAAGAAAAAGTGGCAGACTGGGTGAGCAATTGGGACGAGTAACTATGACTCTCTTAAGGTAGCCAATGCCTCGTTACTTGCGGTTTGGATTAAGAAATCTCGAATAACCCTTAGGAGGAGAAACGATGACTCTTTTATGATACACAACTAGTGAATTATAGTTTCTGGCAGACAAAAACTACACAAAAAGTAGTAAACTGTGTGAGCAACTCGGAGGATGAAGTATTGCACTATTAAGATAGATACTTTTTCGTCACGCGAGGTATTGACTCAGAGAATACCAGTAACCTATGGAAGGAGTAACGATGAATCTCTTAAGATACACTACGAGTGACATATCGCTTCTGGCAGACTGGCCACAGTAAGAAAAAGTGGCAGACTGTGTGAGCAATGGGGACGAGTAACTATGACTCTCTTAAGGTAGCCAATGCCTCGTTACTTGCGGTTTGGATTAAGAAATCTCGAATAACCCCTAGGAGGAGAAACGATGACTCTTTTATGATACACAACTAGTGAATTATAGTTTCTGGCAGACAAAAACTACACAAAAAGTAGTAAACTGTGTGAGCAACTTGGAGGATGAAGTATTGCACTATTAAGATAGATACTTTTTCGTCACGAGAGGTATTGACTCAGAGAATACCAGTAACCTATGGAAGGAGTAAAGATGAATCTCTTAAGATACACAACGAGTGACATATCGCTTCTGGCAGACTGGCCACAGTAAGAAAAAGTGGCAGACTGGGTGAGCAATGGGGACGAGTAACTATGACTCTCTTAAGGTAGCCAATGCCTCGTTACTTGCGGTTTGGATTAAGAAATCTCGAATAACCCCTAGGACGAGAAACGATGACTCTTTTATGATACACAACTAGTGAATTATAGTTTCTGGCAGGCAAAAGCTACACAAAAAGTAGTAAACTGTGTGAGCAACTCGGAGGATGAAGTATTGCACTATTAAGATAGATACTTTTTCGTCACGAGAGGTATTGACTCAGAGAATACCAGTAACCTATGGAAGGAGTAACGATGAATCTCTTAAGATACACAACGAGTGACATATCGCTTCTGGCAGACTGGCCGCAGTAAGAAAAAGTGGCAGACTGGGTGAGCAATTGGGACGAGTAACTATGACTCTCTTAAGGTAGCCAATGCCTCGTTACTTGCGGTTTGGATTAAGAAGTCTCGAATAACGCCTAGGAGGAGAAACGATGACTCTTTTATGATATACAACTAGTGAATTATAGTTTCTCGCAGACAAAAACTACACAAAAAAGTAGTAAACTGTGTGAGCAACTGGGAGGAAGAAGTATTGCACTATTAAGATAGCCACTTTTTCGTCACGAGAGGCATTGAATCAGAGAATACCAGTAACCTATGGAAGGAGTAACGATGAATCTCTTAAGATACACAACGAGTGACATATCGCTTCTGGCAGACTGGCCGCAGTAAGAAAAAGTGGCAGACTGGGTGAGCAATGGGGACGAGTAACTATGACTCTCTTAAGGTATCCAATGCCTCGTTACTTGCTGTTTCGAGTAAGAAATCTCGAATAATCCCTAGGAGGTGAAACGATAACTCTTTTATGTTACACAACTAGTGACATATCGCTTCTGGCAGAATGGCAAGTACACAAAAAGTAGTAAACTGTGTGAGCAACTGGGAGGAAGAAGTATGGCACTATTAAGAAAGCCAATGATTCGTCACGAGTAGTATTGAATCAGAGAATACCAGTAACCTATGGAAGGAGTAACGATGAATCTCTTAAGATACACAACGAGTGACATATCGCTTCTGGCAGACTGGCCGCAGTAAGAAAAAGTGGCAGACTGGGTGAGCAATTGGGACGAGTAACTATGACTCTCTTAAGGTAGCCAATGCCTCGTTACTTGCGGTTTGGATTAAGAAATCTCGAATAACCCCTAGGAGGAGAAACGATGACTCTTTTATGATACACAACTAGTGAATTATAGTTTCTGGCAGACAAAAACTACACAAAAAGTAGTAAACTGTGTGAGCAACTCGGAGGATGAAGTATTGCACTATTAAGATAGATACTTTTTCGTCACGCGAGGTATTGACTCAGAGAATACCAGTAACCTATGGAAGGAGTAACGATGAATCTCTTAAGATACACTACGAGTGACATATCGCTTCTGGCAGACTGGCCACAGTAAGAAAAAGTGGCAGACTGTGTGAGCAATGGGGACGAGTAACTATGACTCTCTTAAGGTAGCCAATGCCTCGTTACTTGCGGTTTGGATTAAGAAATCTCGAATAACCCCTAGGAGGAGAAACGATGACTCTTTTATGTTACACAACTAGTGACATGTCGCTTCTGGCAGACTGGCAAGTACACAAAAAGTAGTAAACTGTGTGAGCAACTGGGAGGAAGAAGTATGGCACTATTAAGAAAGCAAATGATTTGTCACGAGTAGTATTGAATCAGAGAATACCAGTAACCTATGGAAGGAGTAACGATGAATCTCTTAAGATACACAACGAGTGACATATCGCTTCTGGCAGACTGGCCGCAGTAAGGAAAAGTGGCAGACTGGGTGAGCAATTGGGACGAGTAACTATGACTCTCTTAAGGTAGCCAATGCCTCGTTACTTGCGGTTTGGATTAAGAAATCTCGAATAACCCCTAGGAGGAGAAACGATGACTCTTTTATGATACACAACTAGTGAATTATAGTTTCTGGCAGGCAAAAGCTACACAAAAAGTAGTAAACTGTGTAGGCAACTCGGAGGATGAAGTATTGCACTATTAAGATAGATACTTTTTCGTCACGAGAGGTATTGACTCAGAGAATACCAGTAACCTATGGAAGGAGTAACGATGAATCTCTCAAGATACACAACGAGTGACATATCGCTTCTGGCAGACTGGCCGCAGTAAGAAAAAGTGGCAGACAGGGTGAGCAATTGGGACGAGTAACTATGACACTCTTAAGGTAGCCAATGCCTCGTTACTTGTTGTTTCGATTAAGAAATCTCGAATAATCCCTAGGAGGTGAAACGATAACTCTTTTATGTTACACAACTAGTGACATATCGCTTCTGGCAGACTGGCAAGTACACAAAAAGTAGTAAACTGTGTGAGCAACTGGGAGGAAGAAGTATGGCACTATTAAGAAAGCCAATGATTCGTCACGAGTAGTATTGAATCAGAGAATACCAGTAACCTATGGAAGGAGTAACGATGAATCTCTTAAGATACACAACGAGTGACATATCGCTTCTGGCAGACTGGCCGCAGTAAGAAAAAGTGGCAGACTGGGTGAGCAATTGGGACGAGTAACTATGACTCTCTTAAGGTAGCCAATGCCTCGTTACTTGCGGTTTGGATTAAGAAATCTCGAATAACCCCTAGGAGGAGAAACGATGACTCTTTTATGATACATAACTAGTGAATTATAGTTTCGGGCAGACAAAAACTACACAAAAAGTAGTAAACTGTGTGAGCAACTCGGAGGATGAAGTATTGCACTATTAAGATAGATACTTTTTCGTCACGAGAGGTATTGACTCAGAGAATACCAGTAACCTATGGAAGGAGTAACGATGAATCTCTTAAGATACACAACGAGTGACATATCGCTTCTGGCAGACTGGCCGCAGTAAGAAAAAGTGGGAGACTGGGTGAGCAATGGGGACGAGTAACTATGACTCTCTTAAGGTAGCCAATGCCTCGTTACTTGCGGTTTCGATTAAGAAATCTCGAATAATCCCTAGGAGGTGAAACGATAACTCTTTTATGTTACACAACTAGTGACATATCGCTTCTGGCAGACTGGCAAGTACACAAAAAGTAGTAAACTGTGTGAGCAACTGGGAGGAAGAAGTATGGCACTATTAAGAAAGCAAATGATTTGTCACGAGTAGTATTGAATCAGAGAATACCAGTAACCTATGGAAGGAGTAACGATGAATCTCTTAAGATACACAACGAGTGACATATCGCTTCTGGCAGACTGGCCGCAGTAAGAAAAAGTGGCAGACTGGGTGAGCAATTGGGACGAGTAACTATGACTCTCTTAAGGTAGCCAATGCCTCGTTACTTGCGGTTTGGATTAAGAAATCTCGAATAACCCCTAGGAGGAGAAACGATGACTCTTTTATGATACACAACTAGTGAATTATAGTTTCTGGCAGACAAAAACTACACAAAAAGTAGTAAACTGTGTGAGCAACTCGGAGGATGAAGTATTGCACTATTAAGATAGATACTTTTTCGTCACGCGAGGTATTGACTCAGAGAATACCAGTAACCTATGGAAGGAGTAACGATGAATCTCTCAAGATACACAACGAGTGACATATCGCTTCTGGCAGACTGGCCGCAGTAACAAAAAGTGGCAGACAGGGTGAGCAATTGGGACGAGTAACTATGACACTCTTAAGGTAGCCAATGCCTCGTTACTTGTTGTTTCGATTAAGAAATCTCGAATAATCCCTAGGAGGTGAAACGATAACTCTTTTATGTTACACAACTAGTGACATATCGCTTCTGGCAGACTGGCAAGTACACAAAAAGTAGTAAACTGTGTGAGCAACTGGGAGGAAGAAGTATGGCACTATTAAGAAAGCCAATGATTCGTCACGAGTAGTATTGAATCAGAGAATACCAGTAACCTATGGAAGGAGTAACGATGAATCTCTTAAGATACACAACGAGTGACATATCGCTTCTGGCAGACTGGCCGCAGTAAGAAAAAGTGGCAGACTGGGTGAGCAATTGGGACGAGTAACTATGACTCTCTTAAGGTAGCCAATGCCTCGTTACTTGCGGTTTGGATTAAGAAATCTCGAATAACCCCTAGGAGGAGAAACGATGACTCTTTTATGATACATAACTAGTGAATTATAGTTTCGGGCAGACAAAAACTACACAAAAAGTAGTAAACTGTGTGAGCAACTCGGAGGATGAAGTATTGCACTATTAAGATAGATACTTTTTCGTCACGAGAGGTATTGACTCAGAGAATACCAGTAACCTATGGAAGGAGTAACGATGAATCTCTTAAGATACACAACGAGTGACATATCGCTTCTGGCAGACTGGCCGCAGTAAGAAAAAGTGGGAGACTGGGTGAGCAATGGGGACGAGTAACTATGACTCTCTTAAGGTAGCCAATGCCTCGTTACTTGCGGTTTCGATTAAGAAATCTCGAATAATCCCTAGGAGGTGAAACGATAACTCTTTTATGTTACACAACTAGTGACATATCGCTTCTGGCAGACTGGCAAGTACACAAAAAGTAGTAAACTGTGTGAGCAACTGGGAGGAAGAAGTATGGCACTATTAAGAAAGCAAATGATTTGTCACGAGTAGTATTGAATCAGAGAATACCAGTAACCTATGGAAGGAGTAACGATGAATCTCTTAAGATACACAACGAGTGACATATCGCTTCTGGCAGACTGGCCGCAGTAAGAAAAAGTGGCAGACTGGGTGAGCAATTGGGACGAGTAACTATGACTCTCTTAAGGTAGCCAATGCCTCGTTACTTGCGGTTTGGATTAAGAAATCTCGAATAACCCCTAGGAGGAGAAACGATGACTCTTTTATGATACACAACTAGTGAATTATAGTTTCTGGCAGGCAAAAGCTACACAAAAAGTAGTAAACTGTGTAGGCAACTCGGAGGATGAAGTATTGCACTATTAAGATAGATACTTTTTCGTCACGAGAGGTATTGACTCAGAGAATACCAGTAACCTATGGAAGGAGTAACGATGAATCTCTCAAGATACACAACGAGTGACATATCGCTTCTGGCAGACTGGCCGCAGTAAGAAAAAGTGGCAGACAGGGTGAGCAATTGGAGCGAGTAACTATGACTCTCTTAAGGTAGCCAATGCCTCGTTACTTGTTGTTTCGATTAAGAAATCTCGAATAATCCCTAGGAGGTGAAACGATAACTCTTTTATGTTACACAACTAGTGACATATCGCTTCTGGCAGACTGGCAAGTACACAAAAAGTAGTAAACTGTGTGAGCAACTGGGAGGAAGAAGTATGGCACTATTAAGAAAGCCAATGATTCGTCACGAGTAGTATTGAATCAGAGAATACCAGTAACCTATGGAAGGAGTAACGATGAATCTCTTAAGATACACAACGAGTGACATATCGCTTCTGGCAGACTGGCCGCAGTAAGAAAATGTGGCAGACTGGGTGAGCAATTGGGACGAGTAACTATGACTCTCTTAAGGTAGCCAATGCCTCGTTACTTGCGGTTTGGATTAAGAAATCTCGAATAACCCCTAGGAGGAGAAACGATGACTCTTTTATGATACATAACTAGTGAATTATAGTTTCGGGCAGAAAAAAACTACACAAAAAGTAGTAAACTGTGTGAGCAACTCGGAGGATGAAGTATTGCACTATTAAGATAGATACTTTTTCGTCACGAGAGGTATTGACTCAGAGAATACCAGTAACCTATGGAAGGAGTAACGATGAATCTCTTAAGATACACAACGAGTGACATATCGCTTCTGGCAGACTGGCCGCAGTAAGAAAAAGTGGGAGACTGGGTGAGCAATGGGGACGAGTAACTATGACTCTCTTAAGGTAGCCAATGCCTCGTTACTTGCGGTTTCGATTAAGAAATCTCGAATAATCCCTAGGAGGTGAAACGATAACTCTTTTATGTTACACAACTAGTGACATATCGCTTCTGGCAGACTGGCAAGTACACAAAAAGTAGTAAACTGTGTGAGCAACTGGGAGGAAGAAGTATGGCACTATTAAGAAAGCAAATGATTTGTCACGAGTAGTATTGAATCAGAGAATACCAGTAACCTATGGAAGGAGTAACGATGAATCTCTTAAGATACACAACGAGTGACATATCGCTTCTGGCAGACTGGCCGCAGTAAGAAAAAGTGGCAGACTGGGTGAGCAATTGGGACGAGTAACTATGACTCTCTTAAGGTAGCCAATGCCTCGTTACTTGCGGTTTGGATTAAGAAATCTCGAATAACCCCTAGGAGGAGAAACGATGACTCTTTTATGATACACAACTAGTGAATTATAGTTTCTGGCAGACAAAAACTACACAAAAAGTAGTAAACTGTGTGAGCAACTCGGAGGATGAAGTATTGCACTATTAAGATAGATACTTTTTCGTCACGCGAGGTATTGACTCAGAGAATACCAGTAACCTATGGAAGGAGTAACGATGAATCTCTTAAGATACACTACGAGTGACATATCGCTTCTGGCAGACTGGCCACAGTAAGAAAAAGTGGCAGACTGTGTGAGCAATGGGGACGAGTAACTATGACTCTCTTAAGGTAGCCAATGCCTCGTTACTTGCGGTTTGGATTAAGAAATCTCGAATAACCCCTAGGAGGAGAAACGATGACTCTTTTATGATACACAACTAGTGAATTATAGTTTCTGGCAGACAAAAACTACACAAAAAGTAGTAAACTGTGTGAGCAACTTGGAGGATGAAGTATTGCACTATTAAGATAGATACTTTTTCGTCACGAGAGGTATTGACTCAGAGAATACCAGTAACCTATGGAAGGAGTAACGATGAATCTCTTAAGATACACAACGAGTGACATATCGCTTCTGGCAGACTGGCCACAGTAAGAAAAAGTGGCAGACTGGGTGAGCAATGGGGACGAGTAACTATGACTCTCTTAAGGTAGCCAATGCCTCGTTACTTGCGGTTTGGATTAAGAAATCTCGAATAACCCCTAGGACGAGAAACGATGACTCTTTTATGATACACAACTAGTGAATTATAGTTTCTGGCAGTTAAAAACTACACAAAAAGTAGTAAACTGTGTGAGCAACTCGGAGGATGAAGTATTGCACTATTAAGATAGATACTTTTTCGTCACGAGAGGTATTGACTCAGAGAATACCAGTAACCTATGGAAGGAGTAATGATGAATCTCTTAAGATACACAACGAGTGACATATCGCTTCTGGCAGACTGGCCGCAGTAAGAAAAAGTGGGAGACTGGGTGAGCAATGGGGACGAGTAACTATGACTCTCTTAAGGTAGCCAATGCCTCGTTACTTGCGGTTTCGATTAAGAAATCTCGAATAATCCCTAGGAGGTGAAACGATAACTCTTTTATGTTACACAACTAGTGACATATCGCTTCTGGCAGACTGGCAAGTACACAAAAAGTAGTAAACTGTGTGAGCAACTGGGAGGAAGAAGTATGGCACTATTAAGAAAGCAAATGATTTGTCACGAGTAGTATTGAATCAGAGAATACCAGTAACCTATGGAAGGAGTAACGATGAATCTCTTAAGATACACAACGAGTGACATATCGCTTCTGGCAGACTGGCCGCAGTAAGAAAAAGTGGCAGACTGGGTGAGCAATTGGGACGAGTAACTATGACTCTCTTAAGGTAGCCAATGCCTCGTTACTTGCGGTTTGGATTAAGAAATCTCGAATAACCCCTAGGAGGAGAAACGATGACTCTTTTATGATACACAACTAGTGAATTATAGTTTCTGGCAGACAAAAACTACACAAAAAGTAGTAAACTGTGTGAGCAACTCGGAGGATGAAGTATTGCACTATTAAGATAGATACTTTTTCGTCACGCGAGGTATTGACTCAGAGAATACCAGTAACCTATGGAAGGAGTAACGATGAATCTCTCAAGATACACAACGAGTGACATATCGCTTCTGGCAGACTGGCCGCAGTAACAAAAAGTGGCAGACAGGGTGAGCAATTGGGACGAGTAACTATGACACTCTTAAGGTAGCCAATGCCTCGTTACTTGTTGTTTCGATTAAGAAATCTCGAATAATCCCTAGGAGGTGAAACGATAACTCTTTTATGTTACACAACTAGTGACATATCGCTTCTGGCAGACTGGCAAGTACACAAAAAGTAGTAAACTGTGTGAGCAACTGGGAGGAAGAAGTATGGCACTATTAAGAAAGCCAATGATTCGTCACGAGTAGTATTGAATCAGAGAATACCAGTAACCTATGGAAGGAGTAACGATGAATCTCTTAAGATACACAACGAGTGACATATCGCTTCTGGCAGACTGGCCGCAGTAAGAAAAAGTGGCAGACTGGGTGAGCAATTGGGACGAGTAACTATGACTCTCTTAAGGTAGCCAATGCCTCGTTACTTGCGGTTTGGATTAAGAAATCTCGAATAACCCCTAGGAGGAGAAACGATGACTCTTTTATGATACATAACTAGTGAATTATAGTTTCGGGCAGACAAAAACTACACAAAAAGTAGTAAACTGTGTGAGCAACTCGGAGGATGAAGTATTGCACTATTAAGATAGATACTTTTTCGTCACGAGAGGTATTGACTCAGAGAATACCAGTAACCTATGGAAGGAGTAACGATGAATCTCTTAAGATACACAACGAGTGACATATCGCTTCTGGCAGACTGGCCGCAGTAAGAAAAAGTGGGAGACTGGGTGAGCAATGGGGACGAGTAACTATGACTCTCTTAAGGTAGCCAATGCCTCGTTACTTGCGGTTTCGATTAAGAAATCTCGAATAATCCCTAGGAGGTGAAACGATAACTCTTTTATGTTACACAACTAGTGACATATCGCTTCTGGCAGACTGGCAAGTACACAAAAAGTAGTAAACTGTGTGAGCAACTGGGAGGAAGAAGTATGGCACTATTAAGAAAGCAAATGATTTGTCACGAGTAGTATTGAATCAGAGAATACCAGTAACCTATGGAAGGAGTAACGATGAATCTCTTAAGATACACAACGAGTGACATATCGCTTCTGGCAGACTGGCCGCAGTAAGAAAAAGTGGCAGACTGGGTGAGCAATTGGGACGAGTAACTATGACTCTCTTAAGGTAGCCAATGCCTCGTTACTTGCGGTTTGGATTAAGAAATCTCGAATAACCCCTAGGAGGAGAAACGATGACTCTTTTATGATACACAACTAGTGAATTATAGTTTCTGGCAGGCAAAAGCTACACAAAAAGTAGTAAACTGTGTAGGCAACTCGGAGGATGAAGTATTGCACTATTAAGATAGATACTTTTTCGTCACGAGAGGTATTGACTCAGAGAATACCAGTAACCTATGGAAGGAGTAACGATGAATCTCTCAAGATACACAACGAGTGACATATCGCTTCTGGCAGACTGGCCGCAGTAAGAAAAAGTGGCAGACAGGGTGAGCAATTGGAGCGAGTAACTATGACTCTCTTAAGGTAGCCAATGCCTCGTTACTTGTTGTTTCGATTAAGAAATCTCGAATAATCCCTAGGAGGTGAAACGATAACTCTTTTATGTTACACAACTAGTGACATATCGCTTCTGGCAGACTGGCAAGTACACAAAAAGTAGTAAACTGTGTGAGCAACTGGGAGGAAGAAGTATGGCACTATTAAGAAAGCCAATGATTCGTCACGAGTAGTATTGAATCAGAGAATACCAGTAACCTATGGAAGGAGTAACGATGAATCTCTTAAGATACACAACGAGTGACATATCGCTTCTGGCAGACTGGCCGCAGTAAGAAAAAGTGGCAGACTGGGTGAGCAATTGGGACGAGTAACTATGACTCTCTTAAGGTAGCCAATGCCTCGTTACTTGCGGTTTGGATTAAGAAATCTCGAATAACCCCTAGGAGGAGAAACGATGACTCTTTTATGATACATAACTAGTGAATTATAGTTTCGGGCAGAAAAAAACTACACAAAAAGTAGTAAACTGTGTGAGCAACTCGGAGGATGAAGTATTGCACTATTAAGATAGATACTTTTTCGTCACGAGAGGTATTGACTCAGAGAATACCAGTAACCTATGGAAGGAGTAACGATGAATCTCTTAAGATACACAACGAGTGACATATCGCTTCTGGCAGACTGGCCGCAGTAAGAAAAAGTGGGAGACTGGGTGAGCAATGGGGACGAGTAACTATGACTCTCTTAAGGTAGCCAATGCCTCGTTACTTGCGGTTTCGATTAAGAAATCTCGAATAATCCCTAGGAGGTGAAACGATAACTCTTTTATGTTACACAACTAGTGACATATCGCTTCTGGCAGACTGGCAAGTACACAAAAAGTAGTAAACTGTGTGAGCAACTGGGAGGAAGAAGTATGGCACTATTAAGAAAGCAAATGATTTGTCACGAGTAGTATTGAATCAGAGAATACCAGTAACCTATGGAAGGAGTAACGATGAATCTCTTAAGATACACAACGAGTGACATATCGCTTCTGGCAGACTGGCCGCAGTAAGAAAAAGTGGCAGACTGGGTGAGCAATTGGGACGAGTAACTATGACTCTCTTAAGGTAGCCAATGCCTCGTTACTTGCGGTTTGGATTAAGAAATCTCGAATAACCCCTAGGAGGAGAAACGATGACTCTTTTATGATACACAACTAGTGAATTATAGTTTCTGGCAGACAAAAACTACACAAAAAGTAGTAAACTGTGTGAGCAACTCGGAGGATGAAGTATTGCACTATTAAGATAGATACTTTTTCGTCACGCGAGGTATTGACTCAGAGAATACCAGTAACCTATGGAAGGAGTAACGATGAATCTCTTAAGATACACTACGAGTGACATATCGCTTCTGGCAGACTGGCCACAGTAAGAAAAAGTGGCAGACTGTGTGAGCAATGGGGACGAGTAACTATGACTCTCTTAAGGTAGCCAATGCCTCGTTACTTGCGGTTTGGATTAAGAAATCTCGAATAACCCCTAGGAGGAGAAACGATGACTCTTTTATGATACACAACTAGTGAATTATAGTTTCTGGCAGACAAAAACTACACAAAAAGTAGTAAACTGTGTGAGCAACTTGGAGGATGAAGTATTGCACTATTAAGATAGATACTTTTTCGTCACGAGAGGTATTGACTCAGAGAATACCAGTAACCTATGGAAGGAGTAACGATGAATCTCTTAAGATACACAACGAGTGACATATCGCTTCTGGCAGACTGGCCACAGTAAGAAAAAGTGGCAGACTGGGTGAGCAATGGGGACGAGTAACTATGACTCTCTTAAGGTAGCCAATGCCTCGTTACTTGCGGTTTGGATTAAGAAATCTCGAATAACCCCTAGGACGAGAAACGATGACTCTTTTATGATACACAACTAGTGAATTATAGTTTCTGGCAGTTAAAAACTACACAAAAAGTAGTAAACTGTGTGAGCAACTCGGAGGATGAAGTATTGCACTATTAAGATAGATACTTTTTCGTCACGAGAGGTATTGACTCAGAGAATACCAGTAACCTATGGAAGGAGTAACGATGAATCTCTTAAGATACACAACGAGTGACATATCGCTTCTGGCAGACTGGCCGCAGTAAGAAAAAGTGGGAGACTGGGTGAGCAATGGGGACGAGTAACTATGACTCTCTTAAGGTAGCCAATGCCTCGTTACTTGCGGTTTCGATTAAGAAATCTCGAATAATCCCTAGGAGGTGAAACGATAACTCTTTTATGTTACACAACTAGTGACATATCGCTTCTGGCAGACTGGCAAGTACACAAAAAGTAGTAAACTGTGTGAGCAACTGGGAGGAAGAAGTATGGCACTATTAAGAAAGCAAATGATTTGTCACGAGTAGTATTGAATCAGAGAATACCAGTAACCTATGGAAGGAGTAACGATGAATCTCTTAAGATACACAACGAGTGACATATCGCTTCTGGCAGACTGGCCGCAGTAAGAAAAAGTGGCAGACTGGGTGAGCAATTGGGACGAGTAACTATGACTCTCTTAAGGTAGCCAATGCCTCGTTACTTGCGGTTTGGATTAAGAAATCTCGAATAACCCCTAGGAGGAGAAACGATGACTCTTTTATGATACACAACTAGTGAATTATAGTTTCTGGCAGGCAAAAGCTACACAAAAAGTAGTAAACTGTGTAGGCAACTCGGAGGATGAAGTATTGCACTATTAAGATAGATACTTTTTCGTCACGAGAGGTATTGACTCAGAGAATACCAGTAACCTATGGAAGGAGTAACGATGAATCTCTCAAGATACACAACGAGTGACATATCGCTTCTGGCAGACTGGCCGCAGTAAGAAAAAGTGGCAGACAGGGTGAGCAATTGGGACGAGTAACTATGACTCTCTTAAGGTAGCCAATGCCTCGTTACTTGTTGTTTCGATTAAGAAATCTCGAATAATCCCTAGGAGGTGAAACGATAACTCTTTTATGTTACACAACTAGTGACATATCGCTTCTGGCAGACTGGCAAGTACACAAAAAGTAGTAAACTGTGTGAGCAACTGGGAGGAAGAAGTATGGCACTATTAAGAAAGCCAATGATTCGTCACGAGTAGTATTGAATCAGAGAATACCAGTAACCTATGGAAGGAGTAACGATGAATCTCTTAAGATACACAACGAGTGACATATCGCTTCTGGCAGACTGGCCGCAGTAAGAAAAAGTGGCAGACTGGGTGAGCAATTGGGACGAGTAACTATGACTCTCTTAAGGTAGCCAATGCCTCGTTACTTGCGGTTTGGATTAAGAAATCTCGAATAACCCCTAGGAGGAGAAACGATGACTCTTTTATGATACACAACTAGTGAATTATAGTTTCTGGCAGACAAAAACTACACAAAAAGTAGTAAACTGTGTGAGCAACTCGGAGGATGAAGTATTGCACTATTAAGATAGATACTTTTTCGTCACGCGAGGTATTGACTCAGAGAATACCAGTAACCTATGGAAGGAGTAACGATGAATCTCTTAAGATACACTACGAGTGACATATCGCTTCTGGCAGACTGGCCACAGTAAGAAAAAGTGGCAGACTGTGTGAGCAATGGGGACGAGTAACTATGACTCTCTTAAGGTAGCCAATGCCTCGTTACTTGCGGTTTGGATTAAGAAATCTCGAATAACCCCTAGGAGGAGAAACGATGACTCTTTTATGATACACAACTAGTGAATTATAGTTTCTGGCAGACAAAAACTACACAAAAAGTAGTAAACTGTGTGAGCAACTTGGAGGATGAAGTATTGCACTATTAAGATAGATACTTTTTCGTCACGAGAGGTATTGACTCAGAGAATACCAGTAACCTATGGAAGGAGTAACGATGAATCTCTTAAGATACACAACGAGTGACATATCGCTTCTGGCAGACTGGCCACAGTAAGAAAAAGTGGCAGACTGGGTGAGCAATGGGGACGAGAAACTATGACTCTCTTAAGGTAGCCAATGCCTCGTTACTTGCGGTTTGGATTAAGAAATCTCGAATAACCCCTAGGACGAGAAACGATGACTCTTTTATGATACACAACTAGTGAATTATAGTTTCTGGCAGTTAAAAACTACACAAAAAGTAGTAAACTGTGTGAGCAACGCGGAGGATGAAGTATTGCACTATTAAGATAGATACTTTTTCGTCACGAGAGGTATTGACTCAGAGAATACCAGTAACCTATGGAAGGAGTAACGATGAATCTCTTAAGATACACAACGAGTGACATATCGCTTCTGGCAGACTGGCCGCAGTAAGAAAAAGTGGGAGACTGGGTGAGCAATGGGGACGAGTAACTATGACTCTCTTAAGGTAGCCAATGCCTCGTTACTTGCGGTTTCGATTAAGAAATCTCGAATAATCCCTAGGAGGTGAAACGATAACTCTTTTATGTTACACAACTAGTGACATATCGCTTCTGGCAGACTGGCAAGTACACAAAAAGTAGTAAACTGTGTGAGCAACTGGGAGGAAGAAGTATGGCACTATTAAGAAAGCAAATGATTTGTCACGAGTAGTATTGAATCAGAGAATACCAGTAACCTATGGAAGGAGTAACGATGAATCTCTTAAGATACACAACGAGTGACATATCGCTTCTGGCAGACTGGCCGCAGTAAGAAAAAGTGGCAGACTGGGTGAGCAATTGGGACGAGTAACTATGACTCTCTTAAGGTAGCCAATGCCTCGTTACTTGCGGTTTGGATTAAGAAATCTCGAATAACCCCTAGGAGGAGAAACGATGACTCTTTTATGATACACAACTAGTGAATTATAGTTTCTGGCAGACAAAAACTACACAAAAAGTAGTAAACTGTGTGAGCAACTCGGAGGATGAAGTATTGCACTATTAAGATAGATACTTTTTCGTCACGCGAGGTATTGACTCAGAGAATACCAGTAACCTATGGAAGGAGTAACGATGAATCTCTTAAGATACACTACGAGTGACATATCGCTTCTGGCAGACTGGCCACAGTAAGAAAAAGTGGCAGACTGTGTGAGCAATGGGGACGAGTAACTATGACTCTCTTAAGGTAGCCAATGCCTCGTTACTTGCGGTTTGGATTAAGAAATCTCGAATAACCCCTAGGAGGAGAAACGATGACTCTTTTATGATACACAACTAGTGAATTATAGTTTCTGGCAGACAAAAACTACACAAAAAGTAGTAAACTGTGTGAGCAACTTGGAGGATGAAGTATTGCACTATTAAGATAGATACTTTTTCGTCACGAGAGGTATTGACTCAGAGAATACCAGTAACCTATGGAAGGAGTAACGATGAATCTCTTAAGATACACAACGAGTGACATATCGCTTCTGGCAGACTGGCCACAGTAAGAAAAAGTGGCAGACTGGGTGAGCAATGGGGACGAGTAACTATGACTCTCTTAAGGTAGCCAATGCCTCGTTACTTGCGGTTTGGATTAAGAAATCTCGAATAACCCCTAGGACGAGAAACGATGACTCTTTTATGATACACAACTAGTGAATTATAGTTTCTGGCAGTTAAAAACTACACAAAAAGTAGTAAACTGTGTGAGCAACTCGGAGGATGAAGTATTGCACTATTAAGATAGATACTTTTTCGTCACGAGAGGTATTGACTCAGAGAATACCAGTAACCTATGGAAGGAGTAACGATGAATCTCTTAAGATACACAACGAGTGACATATCGCTTCTGGCAGACTGGCCGCAGTAAGAAAAAGTGGGAGACTGGGTGAGCAATGGGGACGAGTAACTATGACTCTCTTAAGGTAGCCAATGCCTCGTTACTTGCGGTTTCGATTAAGAAATCTCGAATAATCCCTAGGAGGTGAAACGATAACTCTTTTATGTTACACAACTAGTGACATATCGCTTCTGGCAGACTGGCAAGTACACAAAAAGTAGTAAACTGTGTGAGCAACTGGGAGGAAGAAGTATGGCACTATTAAGAAAGCAAATGATTTGTCACGAGTAGTATTGAATCAGAGAATACCAGTAACCTATGGAAGGAGTAACGATGAATCTCTTAAGATACACAACGAGTGACATATCGCTTCTGGCAGACTGGCCGCAGTAAGAAAAAGTGGCAGACTGGGTGAGCAATTGGGACGAGTAACTATGACTCTCTTAAGGTAGCCAATGCCTCGTTACTTGCGGTTTGGATTAAGAAATCTCGAATAACCCCTAGGAGGAGAAACGATGACTCTTTTATGATACACAACTAGTGAATTATAGTTTCTGGCAGGCAAAAGCTACACAAAAAGTAGTAAACTGTGTAGGCAACTCGGAGGATGAAGTATTGCACTATTAAGATAGATACTTTTTCGTCACGAGAGGTATTGACTCAGAGAATACCAGTAACCTATGGAAGGAGTAACGATGAATCTCTCAAGATACACAACGAGTGACATATCGCTTCTGGCAGACTGGCCGCAGTAAGAAAAAGTGGCAGACAGGGTGAGCAATTGGGACGAGTAACTATGACTCTCTTAAGGTAGCCAATGCCTCGTTACTTGTTGTTTCGATTAAGAAATCTCGAATAATCCCTAGGAGGTGAAACGATAACTCTTTTATGTTACACAACTAGTGACATATCGCTTCTGGCAGACTGGCAAGTACACAAAAAGTAGTAAACTGTGTGAGCAACTGGGAGGAAGAAGTATGGCACTATTAAGAAAGCCAATGATTCGTCACGAGTAGTATTGAATCAGAGAATACCAGTAACCTATGGAAGGAGTAACGATGAATCTCTTAAGATACACAACGAGTGACATATCGCTTCTGGCAGACTGGCCGCAGTAAGAAAAAGTGGCAGACTGGGTGAGCAATTGGGACGAGTAACTATGACTCTCTTAAGGTAGCCAATGCCTCGTTACTTGCGGTTTGGATTAAGAAATCTCGAATAACCCCTAGGAGGAGAAACGATGACTCTTTTATGATACACAACTAGTGAATTATAGTTTCTGGCAGACAAAAACTACACAAAAAGTAGTAAACTGTGTGAGCAACTCGGAGGATGAAGTATTGCACTATTAAGATAGATACTTTTTCGTCACGCGAGGTATTGACTCAGAGAATACCAGTAACCTATGGAAGGAGTAACGATGAATCTCTTAAGATACACTACGAGTGACATATCGCTTCTGGCAGACTGGCCACAGTAAGAAAAAGTGGCAGACTGTGTGAGCAATGGGGACGAGTAACTATGACTCTCTTAAGGTAGCCAATGCCTCGTTACTTGCGGTTTGGATTAAGAAATCTCGAATAACCCCTAGGAGGAGAAACGATGACTCTTTTATGATACACAACTAGTGAATTATAGTTTCTGGCAGACAAAAACTACACAAAAAGTAGTAAACTGTGTGAGCAACTTGGAGGATGAAGTATTGCACTATTAAGATAGATACTTTTTCGTCACGAGAGGTATTGACTCAGAGAATACCAGTAACCTATGGAAGGAGTAACGATGAATCTCTTAAGATACACAACGAGTGACATATCGCTTCTGGCAGACTGGCCACAGTAAGAAAAAGTGGCAGACTGGGTGAGCAATGGGGACGAGAAACTATGACTCTCTTAAGGTAGCCAATGCCTCGTTACTTGCGGTTTGGATTAAGAAATCTCGAATAACCCCTAGGACGAGAAACGATGACTCTTTTATGATACACAACTAGTGAATTATAGTTTCTGGCAGTTAAAAACTACACAAAAAGTAGTAAACTGTGTGAGCAACGCGGAGGATGAAGTATTGCACTATTAAGATAGATACTTTTTCGTCACGAGAGGTATTGACTCAGAGAATACCAGTAACCTATGGAAGGAGTAACGATGAATCTCTTAAGATACACAACGAGTGACATATCGCTTCTGGCAGACTGGCCGCAGTAAGAAAAAGTGGGAGACTGGGTGAGCAATGGGGACGAGTAACTATGACTCTCTTAAGGTAGCCAATGCCTCGTTACTTGCGGTTTCGATTAAGAAATCTCGAATAATCCCTAGGAGGTGAAACGATAACTCTTTTATGTTACACAACTAGTGACATATCGCTTCTGGCAGACTGGCAAGTACACAAAAAGTAGTAAACTGTGTGAGCAACTGGGAGGAAGAAGTATGGCACTATTAAGAAAGCAAATGATTTGTCACGAGTAGTATTGAATCAGAGAATACCAGTAACCTATGGAAGGAGTAACGATGAATCTCTTAAGATACACAACGAGTGACATATCGCTTCTGGCAGACTGGCCGCAGTAAGAAAAAGTGGCAGACTGGGTGAGCAATTGGGACGAGTAACTATGACTCTCTTAAGGTAGCCAATGCCTCGTTACTTGCGGTTTGGATTAAGAAATCTCGAATAACCCCTAGGAGGAGAAACGATGACTCTTTTATGATACACAACTAGTGAATTATAGTTTCTGGCAGGCAAAAGCTACACAAAAAGTAGTAAACTGTGTAGGCAACTCGGAGGATGAAGTATTGCACTATTAAGATAGATACTTTTTCGTCACGAGAGGTATTGACTCAGAGAATACCAGTAACCTATGGAAGGAGTAACGATGAATCTCTCAAGATACACAACGAGTGACATATCGCTTCTGGCAGACTGGCCGCAGTAAGAAAAAGTGGCAGACAGGGTGAGCAATTGGGACGAGTAACTATGACTCTCTTAAGGTAGCCAATGCCTCGTTACTTGTTGTTTCGATTAAGAAATCTCGAATAATCCCTAGGAGGTGAAACGATAACTCTTTTATGTTACACAACTAGTGACATATCGCTTCTGGCAGACTGGCAAGTACACAAAAAGTAGTAAACTGTGTGAGCAACTGGGAGGAAGAAGTATGGCACTATTAAGAAAGCCAATGATTCGTCACGAGTAGTATTGAATCAGAGAATACCAGTAACCTATGGAAGGAGTAACGATGAATCTCTTAAGATACACAACGAGTGACATATCGCTTCTGGCAGACTGGCCGCAGTAAGAAAAAGTGGCAGACTGGGTGAGCAATTGGGACGAGTAACTATGACTCTCTTAAGGTAGCCAATGCCTCGTTACTTGCGGTTTGGATTAAGAAATCTCGAATAACCCCTAGGAGGAGAAACGATGACTCTTTTATGATACATAACTAGTGAATTTTAGTTTCGGGCAGACAAAAACTACACAAAAAGTAGTAAACTGTGTGAGCAACTCGGAGGATGAAGTATTGCACTATTAAGATAGATACTTTTTCGTCACGAGAGGTATTGACTCAGAGAATACCAGTAACCTATGGAAGGAGTAACGATGAATCTCTTAAGATACACAACGAGTGACATATCGCTTCTGGCAGACTGGCCGCAGTAAGAAAAAGTGGGAGACTGGGTGAGCAATGGGGACGAGTAACTATGACTCTCTTAAGGCAGCCAATGCCTCGTTACTTGCGGTTTCGATTAAGAAATCTCGAATAATCCCTAGGAGGTGAAACGATAACTCTTTTATGTTACACAACTAGTGACATATCGCTTCTGGCAGACTGGCAAGTACACAAAAAGTAGTAAACTGTGTGAGCAACTGGGAGGAAGAAGTATGGCACTATTAAGAAAGCAAATGATTTGTCACGAGTAGTATTGAATCAGAGAATACCAGTAACCTATGGAAGGAGTAACGATGAATCTCTTAAGATACACAACGAGTGACATATCGCTTCTGGCAGACTGGCCGCAGTAAGAAAAAGTGGCAGACTGGGTGAGCAATTGGGACGAGTAACTATGACTCTCTTAAGGTAGCCAATGCCTCGTTACTTGCGGTTTGGATTAAGAAATCTCGAATAACCCCTAGGAGGAGAAACGATGACTCTTTTATGATACACAACTAGTGAATTATAGTTTCTGGCAGGCAAAAGCTACACAAAAAGTAGTAAACTGTGTAGGCAACTCGGAGGATGAAGTATTGCACTATTAAGATAGATACTTTTTCGTCACGAGAGGTATTGACTCAGAGAATACCAGTAACCTATGGAAGGAGTAACGATGAATCTCTCAAGATACACAACGAGTGACATATCGCTTCTGGCAGACTGGCCGCAGTAAGAAAAAGTGGCAGACAGGGTGAGCAATTGGGACGAGTAACTATGACTCTCTTAAGGTAGCCAATGCCTCGTTACTTGTTGTTTCGATTAAGAAATCTCGAATAATCCCTAGGAGGTGAAACGATAACTCTTTTATGTTACACAACTAGTGACATATCGCTTCTGGCAGACTGGCAAGTACACAAAAAGTAGTAAACTGTGTGAGCAACTGGGAGGAAGAAGTATGGCACTATTAAGAAAGCAAATGATTTGTCACGAGTAGTATTGAATCAGAGAATAAAAGTAACCTATGGAAGGAGTAACGATGAATCTCTTAAGATACACAACGAGTGACATATCGCTTCTGGCAGACTGGCCGCAGTAAGAAAAAGTGGCAGACTGGGTGAGCAATTGGGACGAGTAACTATGACTCTCTTAAGGTAGCCAATGCCTCGTTACTTGCGGTTTGGATTAACAAATCTCGAATAACCCCTAGGAGGAGAAACGATGACTCTTTTATGATACACAACTAGTGAATTATAGTTTCTGGCAGGCAAAAGCTACACAAAAAGTAGTAAACTGTGTAGGCAACTCGGAGGATGAAGTATTGCACTATTAAGATAGATACTTTTTCGTCACGAGAGGTATTGACTCAGAGAATACCAGTAACCTATGGAAGGAGTAACGATGAATCTCTCAAGATACACAACGAGTGACATATCGCTTCTGGCAGACTGGCCGCAGTAAGAAAAAGTGGCAGACAGGGTGAGCAATTGGGACGATTAACTATGACTCTCTTAAGGTAGCCAATGCCTCGTTACTTGATGTTTCGATTAAGAAATCTCGAATAATCCCTAGGAGGTGAAACGATAACTCTTTTATGTTACACAACTAGTGACATATCGCTTCTGGCAGACTGGCAAGTACACAAAAAGTAGTAAACTGTGTGAGCAACTGGGAGGAAGAAGTATGGCACTATTAAGAAAGCCAATGATTCGTCACGAGTAGTATTGACTCAGAGAATACCAGTAACCTATGGAAGGAGTAACGATGAATCTCTTAAGATACACAACGAGTGACATATCGCTTCTGGCAGACTGGCCACAGTAAGAAAAAGTGGCAGACTGTGTGAGCAATGGGGACGAGTAACTATGACTCTCTTAAGGTAGCCAATGCCTCGTTACTTGCGGTTTGGATTAAGAAATCTCGAATAACCCCTAGGACGAGAAACGATGACTCTTTTATGATACACAACTAGTGAATTATAGTTTCTGGCAGTTAAAAACTACACAAAAAGTAGTAAACTGTGTGAGCAACTCGGAGGATGAAGTATTGCACTATTAAGATAGATACTTTTTCGTCACGAGAGGTATTGACTCAGAGAATACCAGTAACCTATGGAAGGAGTAACGATGAATCTCTTAAGATACACAACGAGTGACATATCGCTTCTGGCAGACTGGCCGCAGTAAGAAAAAGTGGGAGACTGGGTGAGCAATGGGGACGAGTAACTATGACTCTCTTAAGGTAGCCAATGCCTCGTTACTTGCGGTTTCGATTAAGAAATCTCGAATAATCCCTAGGAGGTGAAACGATAACTCTTTTATGTTACACAACTAGTGACATATCGCTTCTGGCAGACTGGCAAGTACACAAAAAGTAGTAAACTGTGTGAGCAACTGGGAGGAAGAAGTATGGCACTATTAAGAAAGCAAATGATTTGTCACGAGTAGTATTGAATCAGAGAATACCAGTAACCTATGGAAGGAGTAACGATGAATCTCTTAAGATACACAACGAGTGACATATCGCTTCTGGCAGACTGGCCGCAGTAAGAAAAAGTGGCAGACTGGGTGAGCAATTGGGACGAGTAACTATGACTCTCTTAAGGTAGCCAATGCCTCGTTACTTGCGGTTTGGATTAAGAAATCTCGAATAACCCCTAGGAGGAGAAACGATGACTCTTTTATGATACATAACTAGTGAATTTTAGTTTCGGGCAGACAAAAACTACACAAAAAGTAGTAAACTGTGTGAGCAACTCGGAGGATGAAGTATTGCACTATTAAGATAGATACTTTTTCGTCACGAGAGGTATTGACTCAGAGAATACCAGTAACCTATGGAAGGAGTAACGATGAATCTCTTAAGATACACAACGAGTGACATATCGCTTCTGGCAGACTGGCCGCAGTAAGAAAAAGTGGCAGACTGGGTGAGCAATGGGGACGAGTAACTATGACTCTCTTAAGGTAGCCAATGCCTCGTTACTTGCGGTTTCGATTAAGAAATCTCGAATAATCCCTAGGAGGTGAAACGATAACTCTTTTATGTTACACAACTAGTGACATATCGCTTCTGGCAGACTGGCAAGTACACAAAAAGTAGTAAACTGTGTGAGCAACTGGGAGGAAGAAGTATGGCACTATTAAGAAAGCAAATGATTTGTCACGAGTAGTATTGAATCAGAGAATACCAGTAACCTATGGAAGGAGTAACGATGAATCTCTTAAGATACACAACGAGTGACATATCGCTTCTGGCAGACTGGCCGCAGTAAGAAAAAGTGGCAGACTGGGTGAGCAATTGGGACGAGTAACTATGACTCTCTTAAGGTAGCCAATGCCTCGTTACTTGCGGTTTGGATTAAGAAATCTCGAATAACCCCTAGGAGGAGAAACGATGACTCTTTTATGATACACAACTAGTGAATTATAGTTTCTGGCAGGCAAAAGCTACACAAAAAGTAGTAAACTGTGTAGGCAACTCGGAGGATGAAGTATTGCACTATTAAGATAGATACTTTTTCGTCACGAGAGGTATTGACTCAGAGAATACCAGTAACCTATGGAAGGAGTAACGATGAATCTCTCAAGATACACAACGAGTGACATATCGCTTCTGGCAGACTGGCCGCAGTAAGAAAAAGTGGCAGACAGGGTGAGCAATTGGGACGAGTAACTATGACTCTCTTAAGGTAGCCAATGCCTCGTTACTTGTTGTTTCGATTAAGAAATCTCGAATAATCCCTAGGAGGTGAAACGATAACTCTTTTATGTTACACAACTAGTGACATATCGCTTCTGGCAGACTGGCAAGTACACAAAAAGTAGTAAACTGTGTGAGCAACTGGGAGGAAGAAGTATGGCACTATTAAGAAAGCAAATGATTTGTCACGAGTAGTATTGAATCAGAGAATACCAGTAACCTATGGAAGGAGTAACGATGAATCTCTTAAGATACACAACGAGTGACATATCGCTTCTGGCAGACTGGCCGCAGTAAGAAAAAGTGGCAGACTGGGTGAGCAATTGGGACGAGTAACTATGACTCTCTTAAGGTAGCCAATGCCTCGTTACTTGCGGTTTGGATTAAGAAATCTCGAATAACCCCTAGGAGGAGAAACGATGACTCTTTTATGATACACAACTAGTGAATTATAGTTTCTGGCAGGCAAAAGCTACACAAAAAGTAGTAAACTGTGTAGGCAACTCGGAGGATGAAGTATTGCACTATTAAGATAGATACTTTTTCGTCACGAGAGGTATTGACTCAGAGAATACCAGTAACCTATGGAAGGAGTAACGATGAATCTCTCAAGATACACAACGAGTGACATATCGCTTCTGGCAGACTGGCCGCAGTAAGAAAAAGTGGCAGACAGGGTGAGCAATTGGGACGAGTAACTATGACTCTCTTAAGGTAGCCAATGCCTCGTTACTTGATGTTTCGATTAAGAAATCTCGAATAATCCCTAGGAGGTGAAACGATAACTCTTTTATGTTACACAACTAGTGACATATCGCTTCTGGCAGACTGGCAAGTACACAAAAAGTAGTAAACTGTGTGAGCAACTGGGAGGAAGAAGTATGGCACTATTAAGAAAGCCAATGATTCGTCACGAGTAGTATTGACTCAGAGAATACCAGTAACCTATGGAAGGAGTAACGATGAATCTCTTAAGATACACAACGAGTGACATATCGCTTCTGGCAGACTGGCCACAGTAAGAAAAAGTGGCAGACTGTGTGAGCAATGGGGACGAGTAACTATGACTCTCTTAAGGTAGCCAATGCCTCGTTACTTGCGGTTTGGATTAAGAAATCTCGAATAACCCCTAGGACGAGAAACGATGACTCTTTTATGATACACAACTAGTGAATTATAGTTTCTGGCAGTTAAAAACTACACAAAAAGTAGTAAACTGTGTGAGCAACTCGGAGGATGAAGTATTGCACTATTAAGATAGATACTTTTTCGTCACGAGAGGTATTGACTCAGAGAATACCAGTAACCTATGGAAGGAGTAACGATGAATCTCTTAAGATACACAACGAGTGACATATCGCTTCTGGCAGACTGGCCGCAGTAAGAAAAAGTGGGAGACTGGGTGAGCAATGGGGACGAGTAACTATGACTCTCTTAAGGTAGCCAATGCCTCGTTACTTGCGGTTTCGATTAAGAAATCTCGAATAATCCCTAGGAGGTGAAACGATAACTCTTTTATGTTACACAACTAGTGACATATCGCTTCTGGCAGACTGGCAAGTACACAAAAAGTAGTAAACTGTGTGAGCAACTGGGAGGAAGAAGTATGGCACTATTAAGAAAGCAAATGATTTGTCACGAGTAGTATTGAATCAGAGAATACCAGTAACCTATGGAAGGAGTAACGATGAATCTCTTAAGATACACAACGAGTGACATATCGCTTCTGGCAGACTGGCCGCAGTAAGAAAAAGTGGCAGACTGGGTGAGCAATTGGGACGAGTAACTATGACTCTCTTAAGGTAGCCAATGCCTCGTTACTTGCGGTTTGGATTAAGAAATCTCGAATAACCCCTAGGAGGAGAAACGATGACTCTTTTATGATACACAACTAGTGAATTATAGTTTCTGGCAGGCAAAAGCTACACAAAAAGTAGTAAACTGTGTAGGCAACTCGGAGGATGAAGTATTGCACTATTAAGATAGATACTTTTTCGTCACGAGAGGTATTGACTCAGAGAATACCAGTAACCTATGGAAGGAGTAACGATGAATCTCTCAAGATACACAACGAGTGACATATTGCTTCTGGCAGACTGGCCGCAGTAAGAAAAAGTGGCAGACAGGGTGAGCAATTGGGACGAGTAACTATGACTCTCTTAAGGTAGCCAATGCCTCGTTACTTGTTGTTTCGATTAAGAAATCTCGAATAATCCCTAGGAGGTGAAACGATAACTCTTTTATGTTACACAACTAGTGACATATCGCTTCTGGCAGACTGGCAAGTACACAAAAAGTAGTAAACTGTGTGAGCAACTGGGAGGAAGAAGTATGGCACTATTAAGAAAGCCAATGATTCGTCACGAGTAGTATTGAATCAGAGAATACCAGTAACCTATGGAAGGAGTAACGATGAATCTCTTAAGATACACAACGAGTGACATATCGCTTCTGGCAGACTGGCCGCAGTAAGAAAAAGTGGCAGACTGGGTGAGCAATTGGGACGAGTAACTATGACTCTCTTAAGGTAGCCAATGCCTCGTTACTTGCGGTTTGGATTAAGAAATCTCGAATAACCCCTAGGAGGAGAAACGATGACTCTTTTATGATACACAACTAGTGAATTATAGTTTCTGGCAGGCAAAAGCTACACAAAAAGTAGTAAACTGTGTAGGCAACTCGGAGGATGAAGTATTGCACTATTAAGATAGATACTTTTTCGTCACGAGAGGTATTGACTCAGAGAATACCAGTAACCTATGGAAGGAGTAACGATGAATCTCTCAAGATACACAACGAGTGACATATCGCTTCTGGCAGACTGGCCGCAGTAAGAAAAAGTGGCAGACAGGGTGAGCAATTGGGACGAGTAACTATGACTCTCTTAAGGTAGCCAATGCCTCGTTACTTGTTGTTTCGATTAAGAAATCTCGAATAATCCCTAGGAGGTGAAACGATAACTCTTTTATGTTACACAACTAGTGACATATCGCTTCTGGCAGACTGGCAAGTACACAAAAAGTAGTAAACTGTGTGAGCAACTGGGAGGAAGAAGTATGGCACTATTAAGAAAGCCAATGATTCGTCACGAGTAGTATTGACTCAGAGAATACCAGTAACCTATGGAAGGAGTAACGATGAATCTCTTAAGATACACAACGAGTGACATATCGCTTCTGGCAGACTGGCCACAGTAAGAAAAAGTGGCAGACTGTGTGAGCAATGGGGACGAGTAACTATGACTCTCTTAAGGTAGCCAATGCCTCGTTACTTGCGGTTTGGATTAAGAAATCTCGAATAACCCCTAGGACGAGAAACGATGACTCTTTTATGATACACAACTAGTGAATTATAGTTTCTGGCAGTTAAAAACTACACAAAAAGTAGTAAACTGTGTGAGCAACTCGGAGGATGAAGTATTGCACTATTAAGATAGATACTTTTTCGTCACGAGAGGTATTGACTCAGAGAATACCAGTAACCTATGGAAGGAGTAACGATGAATCTCTTAAGATACACAACGAGTGACATATCGCTTCTGGCAGACTGGCCGCAGTAAGAAAAAGTGGGAGACTGGGTGAGCAATGGGGACGAGTAACTATGACTCTCTTAAGGTAGCCAATGCCTCGTTACTTGCGGTTTCGATTAAGAAATCTCGAATAATCCCTAGGAGGTGAAACGATAACTCTTTTATGTTACACAACTAGTGACATATCGCTTCTGGCAGACTGGCAAGTACACAAAAAGTAGTAAACTGTGTGAGCAACTGGGAGGAAGAAGTATGGCACTATTAAGAAAGCAAATGATTTGTCACGAGTAGTATTGAATCAGAGAATACCAGTAACCTATGGAAGGAGTAACGATGAATCTCTTAAGATACACAACGAGTGACATATCGCTTCTGGCAGACTGGCCGCAGTAAGAAAAAGTGGCAGACTGGGTGAGCAATTGGGACGAGTAACTATGACTCTCTTAAGGTAGCCAATGCCTCGTTACTTGCGGTTTGGATTAAGAAATCTCGAATAACCCCTAGGAGGAGAAACGATGACTCTTTTATGATACACAACTAGTGAATTATAGTTTCTGGCAGGCAAAAGCTACACAAAAAGTAGTAAACTGTGTAGGCAACTCGGAGGATGAAGTATTGCACTATTAAGATAGATACTTTTTCGTCACGAGAGGTATTGACTCAGAGAATACCAGTAACCTATGGAAGGAGTAACGATGAATCTCTCAAGATACACAACGCGTGACATATTGCTTCTGGCAGACTGGCCGCAGTAAGAAAAAGTGGCAGACAGGGTGAGCAATTGGGACGAGTAACTATGACTCTCTTAAGGTAGCCAATGCCTCGTTACTTGTTGTTTCGATTAAGAAATCTCGAATAATCCCTAGGAGGTGAAACGATAACTCTTTTATGTTACACAACTAGTGACATATCGCTTCTGGCAGACTGGCAAGTACACAAAAAGTAGTAAACTGTGTGAGCAACTGGGAGGAAGAAGTATGGCACTATTAAGAAAGCCAATGATTCGTCACGAGTAGTATTGAATCAGAGAATACCAGTAACCTATGGAAGGAGTAACGATGAATCTCTTAAGATACACAACGAGTGACATATCGCTTCTGGCAGACTGGCCGCAGTAAGAAAAAGTGGCAGACTGGGTGAGCAATTGGGACGAGTAACTATGACTCTCTTAAGGTAGCCAATGCCTCGTTACTTGCGGTTTGGATTAAGAAATCTCGAATAACCCCTAGGAGGAGAAACGATGACTCTTTTATGATACATAACTAGTGAATTTTAGTTTCGGGCAGACAAAAACTACACAAAAAGTAGTAAACTGTGTGAGCAACTCGGAGGATGAAGTATTGCACTATTAAGATAGATACTTTTTCGTCACGAGAGGTATTGACTCAGAGAATACCAGTAACCTATGGAAGGAGTAACGATGAATCTCTTAAGATACACAACGAGTGACATATCGCTTCTGGCAGACTGGCCGCAGTAAGAAAAAGTGGGAGACTGGGTGAGCAATGGGGACGAGTAACTATGACTCTCTTAAGGTAGCCAATGCCTCGTTACTTGCGGTTTCGATTAAGAAATCTCGAATAATCCCTAGGAGGTGAAACGATAACTCTTTTATGTTACACAACTAGTGACATATCGCTTCTGGCAGACTGGCAAGTACACAAAAAGTAGTAAACTGTGTGAGCAACTGGGAGGAAGAAGTATGGCACTATTAAGAAAGCAAATGATTTGTCACGAGTAGTATTGAATCAGAGAATACCAGTAACCTATGGAAGGAGTAACGATGAATCTCTTAAGATACACAACGAGTGACATATCGCTTCTGGCAGACTGGCCGCAGTAAGAAAAAGTGGCAGACTGGGTGAGCAATTGGGACGAGTAACTATGACTCTCTTAAGGTAGCCAATGCCTCGTTACTTGCGGTTTGGATTAAGAAATCTCGAATAACCCCTAGGAGGAGAAACGATGACTCTTTTATGATACACAACTAGTGAATTATAGTTTCTGGCAGGCAAAAGCTACACAAAAAGTAGTAAACTGTGTAGGCAACTCGGAGGATGAAGTATTGCACTATTAAGATAGATACTTTTTCGTCACGAGAGGTATTGACTCAGAGAATACCAGTAACCTATGGAAGGAGTAACGATGAATCTCTCAAGATACACAACGAGTGACATATCGCTTCTGGCAGACTGGCCGCAGTAAGAAAAAGTGGCAGACTGATTGAGCAATTGGGACGAGTAACTATGACTCTCTTAAGGTAGCCAATGCCTCGTTACTTGTTGTTTCGATTAAGAAATCTCGAATAATCCCTAGGAGGTGAAACGATAACTCTTTTATGTTACACAACTAGTGACATATCGCTTCTGGCAGACTGGCAAGTACACAAAAAGTAGTAAACTGTGTGAGCAACTGGGAGGAAGAAGTATGGCACTATTAAGAAAGCCAATGATTCGTCACGAGTAGTATTGAATCAGAGAATACCAGTAACCTATGGAAGGAGTAACGATGAATCTCTTAAGATACACAACGAGTGACATATCGCTTCTGGCAGACTGGCCGTAGTAAGAAAAAGTGGCAGACTGGGTGAGCAATTGGGACGAGTAACTATGACTCTCTTAAGGTAGCCAATGCCTCGTTACTTGCGGTTTGGATTAAGAAATCTCGAATAACCCCTAGGAGGAGAAACGATGACTCTTTTATGATACACAACTAGTGAATTATAGTTTCTGGCAGACAAAAACTACACAAAAAGTAGTAAACTGTGTGAGCAACTCGGAGGATGAAGTATTGCACTATTAAGATAGATACTTTTTCGTCACGAGAGGTATTGACTCAGAGAATACCAGTAACCTATGGAAGGAGTAACGATGAATCTCTTAAGATACACAACGAGTGACATATCGCTTCTGGCAGACTGGCCACAGTACGAAAAAGTGGCAGACTGGGTGAGCAATGGGGACGAGTAACTATGACTCTCTTAAGGTAGCCAATGCCTCCTTACTTGCGGTTTGGATTAAGAAATCTCGAATAACCCCTAGGAGGAGAAACGATGACTCTTTTATGATACACAACTAGTGAATTATAGTTTCTGGCAGTTAAAAACTACACAAAAAGTAGTAAACTGTGTGAGCAACTCGGAGGATGAAGTATTGCACTATTAAGATAGATACTTTTTCGTCACGAGAGGTATTGACTCAGAGAATACCAGTAACCTATGGAAGGAGTAACGATGAATCTCTTAAGATACACAACGAGTGACATATCGCTTCTGGCAGACTGGCCGCAGTAAGAAAAAGTGGGAGACTGGGTGAGCAATGGGGACGAGTAACTATGACTCTCTTAAGGTAGCCAATGCCTCGTTACTTGCGGTTTCGATTAAGAAATCTCGAATAATCCCTAGGAGGTGAAACGATAACTCTTTTATGTTACACAACTAGTGACATATCGCTTCTGGCAGACTGGCAAGTACACAAAAAGTAGTAAACTGTGTGAGCAACTGGGAGGAAGAAGTATGGCACTATTAAGAAAGCCAATGATTCGTCACGAGTAGTATTGAATCAGAGAATACCAGTAACCTATGGAAGGAGTAACGATGAATCTCTTAAGATACACAACGAGTGACATATCGCTTCTGGCAGACTGGCCGTAGTAAGAAAAAGTGGCAGACTGGGTGAGCAATTGGGACGAGTAACTATGACTCTCTTAAGGTAGCCAATGCCTCGTTACTTGCGGTTTGGATTAAGAAATCTCGAATAACCCCTAGGAGGAGAAACGATGACTCTTTTATGATACACAACTAGTGAATTATAGTTTCTGGCAGACAAAAACTACACAAAAAGTAGTAAACTGTGTGAGCAACTCGGAGGATGAAGTATTGCACTATTAAGATAGATACTTTTTCGTCACGAGAGGTATTGACTCAGAGAATACCAGTAACCTATGGAAGGAGTAACGATGAATCTCTTAAGATACACAACGAGTGACATATCGCTTCTGGCAGACTGGCCGCAGTAAGAAAAAGTGGCAGACAGGGTGAGCAATTGGGACGAGTAACTATGACTCTCTTAAGGTAGCCAATGCCTCGTTACTTGTTGTTTCGATTAAGAAATCTCGAATAATCCCTAGGAGGTGAAACGATAACTCTTTTATGTTACACAACTAGTGACATATCGCTTCTGGCAGACTGGCAAGTACACAAAAAGTAGTAAACTGTGTGAGCAACTGGGAGGAAGAAGTATGGCACTATTAAGAAAGCAAATGATTTGTCACGAGTAGTATTGAATCAGAGAATACCAGTAACCTATGGAAGGAGTAACGATGAATCTCTTAAGATACACAACGAGTGACATATCGCTTCTGGCAGACTGGCCGCAGTAAGAAAAAGTGGCAGACTGGGTGAGCAATTGGGACGAGTAACTATGACTCTCTTAAGGTAGCCAATGCCTCGTTACTTGCGGTTTGGATTAAGAAATCTCGAATAACCCCTAGGAGGAGAAACGATGACTCTTTTATGATACACAACTAGTGAATTATAGTTTCTGGCAGGCAAAAGCTACACAAAAAGTAGTAAACTGTGTAGGCAACTCGGAGGATGAAGTATTGCACTATTAAGATAGATACTTTTTCGTCACGAGAGGTATTGACTCAGAGAATACCAGTAACCTATGGAAGGAGTAACGATGAATCTCTCAAGATACACAACGAGTGACATATCGCTTCTGGCAGACTGGCCGCAGTAAGAAAAAGTGGCAGACAGGGTGAGCAATTGGGACGAGTAACTATGACTCTCTTAAGGTAGCCAATGCCTCGTTACTTGATGTTTCGATTAAGAAATCTCGAATAATCCCTAGGAGGTGAAACGATAACTCTTTTATGTTACACAACTAGTGACATATCGCTTCTGGCAGACTGGCAAGTACACAAAAAGTAGTAAACTGTGTGAGCAACTGGGAGGAAGAAGTATGGCACTATTAAGAAAGCCAATGATTCGTCACGAGTAGTATTGACTCAGAGAATACCAGTAACCTATGGAAGGAGTAACGATGAATCTCTTAAGATACACAACGAGTGACATATCGCTTCTGGCAGACTGGCCACAGTAAGAAAAAGTGGCAGACTGTGTGAGCAATGGGGACGAGTAACTATGACTCTCTTAAGGTAGCCAATGCCTCGTTACTTGCGGTTTGGATTAAGAAATCTCGAATAACCCCTAGGACGAGAAACGATGACTCTTTTATGATACACAACTAGTGAATTATAGTTTCTGGCAGTTAAAAACTACACAAAAAGTAGTAAACTGTGTGAGCAACTCGGAGGATGAAGTATTGCACTATTAAGATAGATACTTTTTCGTCACGAGAGGTATTGACTCAGAGAATACCAGTAACCTATGGAAGGAGTAACGATGAATCTCTTAAGATACACAACGAGTGACATATCGCTTCTGGCAGACTGGCCGCAGTAAGAAAAAGTGGGAGACTGGGTGAGCAATGGGGACGAGTAACTATGACTCTCTTAAGGTAGCCAATGCCTCGTTACTTGCGGTTTCGATTAAGAAATCTCGAATAATCCCTAGGAGGTGAAACGATAACTCTTTTATGTTACACAACTAGTGACATATCGCTTCTGGCAGACTGGCAAGTACACAAAAAGTAGTAAACTGTGTGAGCAACTGGGAGGAAGAAGTATGGCACTATTAAGAAAGCAAATGATTTGTCACGAGTAGTATTGAATCAGAGAATACCAGTAACCTATGGAAGGAGTAACGATGAATCTCTTAAGATACACAACGAGTGACATATCGCTTCTGGCAGACTGGCCGCAGTAAGAAAAAGTGGCAGACTGGGTGAGCAATTGGGACGAGTAACTATGACTCTCTTAAGGTAGCCAATGCCTCGTTACTTGCGGTTTGGATTAAGAAATCTCGAATAACCCCTAGGAGGAGAAACGATGACTCTTTTATGATACACAACTAGTGAATTATAGTTTCTGGCAGGCAAAAGCTACACAAAAAGTAGTAAACTGTGTAGGCAACTCGGAGGATGAAGTATTGCACTATTAAGATAGATACTTTTTCGTCACGAGAGGTATTGACTCAGAGAATACCAGTAACCTATGGAAGGAGTAACGATGAATCTCTCAAGATACACAACGAGTGACATATTGCTTCTGGCAGACTGGCCGCAGTAAGAAAAAGTGGCAGACAGGGTGAGCAATTGGGACGAGTAACTATGACTCTCTTAAGGTAGCCAATGCCTCGTTACTTGTTGTTTCGATTAAGAAATCTCGAATAATCCCTAGGAGGTGAAACGATAACTCTTTTATGTTACACAACTAGTGACATATCGCTTCTGGCAGACTGGCAAGTACACAAAAAGTAGTAAACTGTGTGAGCAACTGGGAGGAAGAAGTATGGCACTATTAAGAAAGCCAATGATTCGTCACGAGTAGTATTGAATCAGAGAATACCAGTAACCTATGGAAGGAGTAACGATGAATCTCTTAAGATACACAACGAGTGACATATCGCTTCTGGCAGACTGGCCGCAGTAAGAAAAAGTGGCAGACTGGGTGAGCAATTGGGACGAGTAACTATGACTCTCTTAAGGTAGCCAATGCCTCGTTACTTGCGGTTTGGATTAAGAAATCTCGAATAACCCCTAGGAGGAGAAACGATGACTCTTTTATGATACACAACTAGTGAATTATAGTTTCTGGCAGGCAAAAGCTACACAAAAAGTAGTAAACTGTGTAGGCAACTCGGAGGATGAAGTATTGCACTATTAAGATAGATACTTTTTCGTCACGAGAGGTATTGACTCAGAGAATACCAGTAACCTATGGAAGGAGTAACGATGAATCTCTCAAGATACACAACGAGTGACATATCGCTTCTGGCAGACTGGCCGCAGTAAGAAAAAGTGGCAGACAGGGTGAGCAATTGGGACGAGTAACTATGACTCTCTTAAGGTAGCCAATGCCTCGTTACTTGTTGTTTCGATTAAGAAATCTCGAATAATCCCTAGGAGGTGAAACGATAACTCTTTTATGTTACACAACTAGTGACATATCGCTTCTGGCAGACTGGCAAGTACACAAAAAGTAGTAAACTGTGTGAGCAACTGGGAGGAAGAAGTATGGCACTATTAAGAAAGCCAATGATTCGTCACGAGTAGTATTGACTCAGAGAATACCAGTAACCTATGGAAGGAGTAACGATGAATCTCTTAAGATACACAACGAGTGACATATCGCTTCTGGCAGACTGGCCACAGTAAGAAAAAGTGGCAGACTGTGTGAGCAATGGGGACGAGTAACTATGACTCTCTTAAGGTAGCCAATGCCTCGTTACTTGCGGTTTGGATTAAGAAATCTCGAATAACCCCTAGGACGAGAAACGATGACTCTTTTATGATACACAACTAGTGAATTATAGTTTCTGGCAGTTAAAAACTACACAAAAAGTAGTAAACTGTGTGAGCAACTCGGAGGATGAAGTATTGCACTATTAAGATAGATACTTTTTCGTCACGAGAGGTATTGACTCAGAGAATACCAGTAACCTATGGAAGGAGTAACGATGAATCTCTTAAGATACACAACGAGTGACATATCGCTTCTGGCAGACTGGCCGCAGTAAGAAAAAGTGGGAGACTGGGTGAGCAATGGGGACGAGTAACTATGACTCTCTTAAGGTAGCCAATGCCTCGTTACTTGCGGTTTCGATTAAGAAATCTCGAATAATCCCTAGGAGGTGAAACGATAACTCTTTTATGTTACACAACTAGTGACATATCGCTTCTGGCAGACTGGCAAGTACACAAAAAGTAGTAAACTGTGTGAGCAACTGGGAGGAAGAAGTATGGCACTATTAAGAAAGCAAATGATTTGTCACGAGTAGTATTGAATCAGAGAATACCAGTAACCTATGGAAGGAGTAACGATGAATCTCTTAAGATACACAACGAGTGACATATCGCTTCTGGCAGACTGGCCGCAGTAAGAAAAAGTGGCAGACTGGGTGAGCAATTGGGACGAGTAACTATGACTCTCTTAAGGTAGCCAATGCCTCGTTACTTGCGGTTTGGATTAAGAAATCTCGAATAACCCCTAGGAGGAGAAACGATGACTCTTTTATGATACACAACTAGTGAATTATAGTTTCTGGCAGGCAAAAGCTACACAAAAAGTAGTAAACTGTGTAGGCAACTCGGAGGATGAAGTATTGCACTATTAAGATAGATACTTTTTCGTCACGAGAGGTATTGACTCAGAGAATACCAGTAACCTATGGAAGGAGTAACGATGAATCTCTCAAGATACACAACGCGTGACATATTGCTTCTGGCAGACTGGCCGCAGTAAGAAAAAGTGGCAGACAGGGTGAGCAATTGGGACGAGTAACTATGACTCTCTTAAGGTAGCCAATGCCTCGTTACTTGTTGTTTCGATTAAGAAATCTCGAATAATCCCTAGGAGGTGAAACGATAACTCTTTTATGTTACACAACTAGTGACATATCGCTTCTGGCAGACTGGCAAGTACACAAAAAGTAGTAAACTGTGTGAGCAACTGGGAGGAAGAAGTATGGCACTATTAAGAAAGCCAATGATTCGTCACGAGTAGTATTGAATCAGAGAATACCAGTAACCTATGGAAGGAGTAACGATGAATCTCTTAAGATACACAACGAGTGACATATCGCTTCTGGCAGACTGGCCGCAGTAAGAAAAAGTGGCAGACTGGGTGAGCAATTGGGACGAGTAACTATGACTCTCTTAAGGTAGCCAATGCCTCGTTACTTGCGGTTTGGATTAAGAAATCTCGAATAACCCCTAGGAGGAGAAACGATGACTCTTTTATGATACATAACTAGTGAATTTTAGTTTCGGGCAGACAAAAACTACACAAAAAGTAGTAAACTGTGTGAGCAACTCGGAGGATGAAGTATTGCACTATTAAGATAGATACTTTTTCGTCACGAGAGGTATTGACTCAGAGAATACCAGTAACCTATGGAAGGAGTAACGATGAATCTCTTAAGATACACAACGAGTGACATATCGCTTCTGGCAGACTGGCCGCAGTAAGAAAAAGTGGGAGACTGGGTGAGCAATGGGGACGAGTAACTATGACTCTCTTAAGGTAGCCAATGCCTCGTTACTTGCGGTTTCGATTAAGAAATCTCGAATAATCCCTAGGAGGTGAAACGATAACTCTTTTATGTTACACAACTAGTGACATATCGCTTCTGGCAGACTGGCAAGTACACAAAAAGTAGTAAACTGTGTGAGCAACTGGGAGGAAGAAGTATGGCACTATTAAGAAAGCAAATGATTTGTCACGAGTAGTATTGAATCAGAGAATACCAGTAACCTATGGAAGGAGTAACGATGAATCTCTTAAGATACACAACGAGTGACATATCGCTTCTGGCAGACTGGCCGCAGTAAGAAAAAGTGGCAGACTGGGTGAGCAATTGGGACGAGTAACTATGACTCTCTTAAGGTAGCCAATGCCTCGTTACTTGCGGTTTGGATTAAGAAATCTCGAATAACCCCTAGGAGGAGAAACGATGACTCTTTTATGATACACAACTAGTGAATTATAGTTTCTGGCAGGCAAAAGCTACACAAAAAGTAGTAAACTGTGTAGGCAACTCGGAGGATGAAGTATTGCACTATTAAGATAGATACTTTTTCGTCACGAGAGGTATTGACTCAGAGAATACCAGTAACCTATGGAAGGAGTAACGATGAATCTCTCAAGATACACAACGAGTGACATATCGCTTCTGGCAGACTGGCCGCAGTAAGAAAAAGTGGCAGACTGATTGAGCAATTGGGACGAGTAACTATGACTCTCTTAAGGTAGCCAATGCCTCGTTACTTGTTGTTTCGATTAAGAAATCTCGAATAATCCCTAGGAGGTGAAACGATAACTCTTTTATGTTACACAACTAGTGACATATCGCTTCTGGCAGACTGGCAAGTACACAAAAAGTAGTAAACTGTGTGAGCAACTGGGAGGAAGAAGTATGGCACTATTAAGAAAGCCAATGATTCGTCACGAGTAGTATTGAATCAGAGAATACCAGTAACCTATGGAAGGAGTAACGATGAATCTCTTAAGATACACAACGAGTGACATATCGCTTCTGGCAGACTGGCCGTAGTAAGAAAAAGTGGCAGACTGGGTGAGCAATTGGGACGAGTAACTATGACTCTCTTAAGGTAGCCAATGCCTCGTTACTTGCGGTTTGGATTAAGAAATCTCGAATAACCCCTAGGAGGAGAAACGATGACTCTTTTATGATACACAACTAGTGAATTATAGTTTCTGGCAGACAAAAACTACACAAAAAGTAGTAAACTGTGTGAGCAACTCGGAGGATGAAGTATTGCACTATTAAGATAGATACTTTTTCGTCACGAGAGGTATTGACTCAGAGAATACCAGTAACCTATGGAAGGAGTAACGATGAATCTCTTAAGATACACAACGAGTGACATATCGCTTCTGGCAGACTGGCCACAGTACGAAAAAGTGGCAGACTGGGTGAGCAATGGGGACGAGTAACTATGACTCTCTTAAGGTAGCCAATGCCTCCTTACTTGCGGTTTGGATTAAGAAATCTCGAATAACCCCTAGGAGGAGAAACGATGACTCTTTTATGATACACAACTAGTGAATTATAGTTTCTGGCAGTTAAAAACTACACAAAAAGTAGTAAACTGTGTGAGCAACTCGGAGGATGAAGTATTGCACTATTAAGATAGATACTTTTTCGTCACGAGAGGTATTGACTCAGAGAATACCAGTAACCTATGGAAGGAGTAACGATGAATCTCTTAAGATACACAACGAGTGACATATCGCTTCTGGCAGACTGGCCGCAGTAAGAAAAAGTGGGAGACTGGGTGAGCAATGGGGACGAGTAACTATGACTCTCTTAAGGTAGCCAATGCCTCGTTACTTGCGGTTTCGATTAAGAAATCTCGAATAATCCCTAGGAGGTGAAACGATAACTCTTTTATGTTACACAATTAGTGACATATCGCTTCTGGCAGACTGGCAAGTACACAAAAAGTAGTAAACTGTGTGAGCAACTGGGAGGAAGAAGTATGGCACTATTAAGAAAGCAAATGATTTGTCACGGGTAGTATTGAATCAGAGAATACCAGTAACCTATGGAAGGAGTAACGATGAATCTCTTAAGATACACAACGAGTGACATATCGCTTCTGGCAGACTGGCCGCAGTAAGAAAAAGTGGCAGACTGGGTGAGCAATTGGGACGAGTAACTATGACTCTCTTAAGGTAGCCAATGCCTCGTTACTTGCGGTTTGGATTAAGAAATCTCGAATAACCCCTAGGAGGAGAAACGATGACTCTTTTATGATACACAACTAGTGAATTATAGTTTCTGGCAGGCAAAAGCTACACAAAAAGTAGTAAACTGTGTAGGCAACTCGGAGGATGAAGTATTGCACTATTAAGATAGATACTTTTTCGTCACGAGAGGTATTGACTCAGAGAATACCAGTAACCTATGGAAGGAGTAACGATGAATCTCTCAAGATACACAACGAGTGACATATCGCTTCTGGCAGACTGGCCGCAGTAAGAAAAAGTGGCAGACAGGGTGAGCAATTTGGACGAGTAACTATGACTCTCTTAAGGTAGCCAATGCCTCGTTACTTGTTGTTTCGATTAAGAAATCTCGAATAATCCCTAGGAGGTGAAACGATAACTCTTTTATGTTACACAACTAGTGACATATCGCTTCTGGCAGACTGGCAAGTACACAAAAAGTAGTAAACTGTGTGAGCAACTGGGAGGAAGAAGTATGGCACTATTAAGAAAGCCAATGATTCGTCACGAGTAGTATTGAATCAGAGAATACCAGTAACCTATGGAAGGAGTAACGATGAATCTCTTAAGATACACAACGAGTGACATATCGCTTCTGGCAGACTGGCCGCAGTAAGAAAAAGTGGCAGACTGGGTGAGCAATTGGGACGAGTAACTATGACTCTCTTAAGGTAGCCAATGCCTCGTTACTTGCGGTTTGGATTAAGAAATCTCGAATAACCCCTAGGAGGAGAAACGATGACTCTTTTATGATACACAACTAGTGAATTATAGTTTCGGGCAGACAAAAACTACACAAAAAGTAGTAAAGTGTGTGAGCAACTCGGAGGATGAAGTATTGCACTATTAAGATAGATACTTTTTCGTCACGAGAGGTATTGACTCAGAGAATACCAGTAACCTATGGAAGGAGTAACGATGAATCTCTCAAGATACACAACGAGTGACATATCGCTTCTGGCAGACTGGCCGCAGTAAGAAAAAGTGGCAGACAGGGTGAGCAATTGGGACGAGTAACTATGACTCTCTTAAGGTAGCCAATGCCTCGTTACTTGTTGTTTCGATTAAGAAATCTCGAATAATCCCTAGGAGGTGAAACGATAACTCTTTTATGTTACACAACTAGTGACATATCGCTTCTGGCAGACTGGCAAGTACACAAAAAGTAGTAAACTGTGTGAGCAACTGGGAGGAAGAAGTATGGCACTATTAAGAAAGCCAATGATTCGTCACGAGTAGTATTGAATCAGAGAATACCAGTAACCTATGGAAGGAGTAACGATGAATCTCTTAAGATACACAACGAGTGACATATCGCTTCTGGCAGACTGGCCGCAGTAAGAAAAAGTGGCAGACTGGGTGAGCAATTGGGACGAGTAACTATGACTCTCTTAAGGTAGCCAATGCCTCGTTACTTGCGGTTTGGATTAAGAAATCTCGAATAACCCCTAGGAGGAGAAACGATGACTCTTTTATAATACACAACTAGTGAATTATAGTTTCTGGCAGACAAAAACTACACAAAAAGTAGTAAACTGTGTGAGCAACTCGGAGGATGAAGTATTGCACTATTAAGATAGATACTTTTTCCTCACGCGAGGTATTGACTCAGAGAATACCAGTAACCTATGGAAGGAGTAACGATGAATCTCTTAAGATACACTACGAGTGACATATCGCTTCTGGCAGACTGGCCACAGTAAGAAAAAGTGGCAGACTGGGTGAGCAATGGGGACGAGTAACTATGACTCTCTTAAGGTAGCCAATGCCTCGTTACTTGCGGTTTGGATTAAGAAATCTCGAATAACCCCTAGGAGGAGAAACGATGACTCTTTTATGATACACAACTAGTGAATTATAGTTTCTGGCAGTTAAAAACTGATTCGTCACGAGTAGTATAGAATCAGAGAATACCAGTAACCTATGGAAGGAGTAACGATGAATCTCTTAAGATACACAACGAGTGACATATCGCTTCTGGCAGACTGGCCGCAGTAAGGAAAAGTGGCAGACTGGGAGAGCAATTGGGACGAGTAACTATGACTCTCTTAAGGTAGCCAATGCCTCGTTACTTGCGGTTTCGATTAAGAAATCTCGAATAACCCCTAGGAGGAGAAACGATGACTCTTTTATGATACACAACTAGTGAATTATAGTTTCTGGCAGGCAAAAGCTACACAAAAAGTAGTAAACTGTGTAGGCAACTCGGAGGATGAAGTATTGCACTATTAAGATAGATACTTTTTCGTCACGAGAGGTATTGACTCAGAGAATACCAGTAACCTATGGAAGGAGTTACGATGAATCTCTTAAGATACACAACGAGTGACATATCGCTTCTGGCAGACTGGCCGCAGTAAGAAAAAGTGGCAGACTGGGTGAGCAATTGGGACGAGTAACTATGACTCTCTTAAGGTAGCCAATGCCTCGTTACTTGCGGTTTGGATTAAGAAGTCTCGAATAACCCCTAGGAGGAGAAACGATGACTCTTTTATGATATACAACTAGTGAATTATAGTTTCTGGCAGACAAAAACTACACAAAAAAGTAGTAAACTGTGTGAGCAACTGGGAGGAAGAAGTATTGCACTATTAAGATAGCCACTTTTTCGTCACGAGAGGCATTGAATCAGAGAATACCAGTAACCTATGGAAAGAGTTACGATGAATCTCTTAAGATACACAACGAGTGACAAATCGCTTCTGGCAGACTGGCCGCAGTAAGAAAAAGTGGCAGACTGGGTGAGCAATTGGGACGAGTAACTATGACTCTCTTAAGGTAGCCAATGCCTCGTTACTTGCGGTTTGGATTAAGAAGTCTCGAATAACACCTAGGAGGAGAAACGATGACTCTTTTATGATACACAACTAGTGAATTATAGTTTCTGGCAGACAAAAACTACACAAAAAGTAGTAAACTGTGTGAGCAACTCGGAGGATGAAGTATTGCACTATTAAGATAGATACTTTTTCGTCACGAGAGGTATTGAATCAGAGAATACCAGTAACCTATGGAAGGAGTAACGATGAATCTCTTAAGATACACAACGAGTGACATATCGCTTCTGGCAGACTGGCCGCAGTAAGAAAAAGTGGCAGACTGGGTGAGCAATGGGGACGAGTAACTATGACTCTCTTAAGGTAGCCAATGCCTCGTTACTTGCTGTTTCGATTAAGAAATCTCGAATAATCCCTAGGAGGTGAAACGATAACTCTTTTATGTTACACAACTAGTGACATATCGCTTCTGGCAGACTGGCAAGTACACAAAAAGTAGTAAACTGTGTGAGCAACTGGGAGGAAGAAGTATGGCACTATTAAGAAAGCCAATGATTCGTCACGAGTAGTATTGAATCAGAGAATACCAGTAACCTATGGAAGGAGTAACGATGAATCTCTTAAGATACACAACGAGTGACATATCGCTTCTGGCAGACTGGCCGCAGTAAGGAAAAGTGGCAGACTGGGAGAGCAATTGGGACGAGTAACTATGACTCTCTTAAGGTAGCCAATGCCTCGTTACTTGCGGTTTCGATTAAGAAATCTCGAATAACCCCTAGGAGGAGAAACGATGACTCTTTTATGATACACAACTAGTGAATTATAGTTTCTGGCAGGCAAAAGCTACACAAAAAGTAGTAAACTGTGTAGGCAACTCGGAGGATGAAGTATTGCACTATTAAGATAGATACTTTTTCGTCACGAGAGGTATTGACTCAGAGAATACCAGTAACCTATGGAAGGAGTAACGATGAATCTCTTAAGATACACAACGAGTGACATATCGCTTCTGGCAGACTGGCCGCAGTAAGAAAAAGTGGCAGACTGGGTGAGCAATTGGGACGAGTAACTATGACTCTCTTAAGGTAGCCAATGCCTCGTTACTTGCGGTTTGGATTAAGAAGTCTCGAATAACCCCTAGGAGGAGAAACGATGACTCTTTTATGATATACAACTAGTGAATTATAGTTTCTGGCAGACAAAAACTACACAAAAAAGTAGTAAACTGTGTGAGCAACTGGGAGGAAGAAGTATTGCACTATTAAGATAGCCACTTTTTCGTCACGAGAGGCATTGAATCAGAGAATACCAGTAACCTATGGAAAGAGTAACGATGAATCTCTTAAGATACACAACGAGTGACATATCGCTTCTGGCAGACTGGCCGCAGTAAGAAAAAGTGGCAGACTGGGTGAGCAATGGGGACGAGTAACTATGACTCTCTTAAGGTAGCCAATGCCTCGTTACTTGCTGTTTCGATTAAGAAATCTCGAATAATCCCTAGGAGGTGAAACGATAACTCTTTTATGTTACACAACTAGTGACATATCGCTTCTGGCAGACTGGCAAGTACACAAAAAGTAGTAAACTGTGTGAGCAACTGGGAGGAAGAAGTATGGCACTATTAAGAAAGCCAATGATTCGTCACGAGTAGTATTGAATCAGAGAATACCAGTAACCTATGGAAGGAGTAACGATGAATCTCTTAAGATACACAACGAGTGACATATCGCTTCTGGCAGACTGGCCGCAGTAAGGAAAAGTGGCAGACTGGGAGAGCAATTGGGACGAGTAACTATGACTCTCTTAAGGTAGCCAATGCCTCGTTACTTGCGGTGTCGATTAAGAAATCTCGAATAATCCCTAGGAGGTGAAACGATAACTCTTTTATGTTACACAACTAGTGACATATCGCTTCTGGCAGACTGGCAAGTACACAAAAAGTAGTAAACTGTGTGAGCAACTGGCAGGAAGAAGTATGGCACTATTAAGAAAGCCAATGATTCGTCACGAGTAGTATTGAATCAGAGAATACCAGTAACCTATGGAAGGAGTAACGATGAATCTCTTAAGATACACAACGAGTGACATATCGCTTCTGGCAGACTGGCCACAGTAAGAAAAAGTGGCAGACTGTGTGAGCAATGGGGACGAGTAACTATGACTCTCTTAAGGTAGCCAATGCCTCGTTACTTGCGGTTTCGATTAAGTAATCTCGAATAATCCCTAGTAGGTGAAACGATAACTCTTTTATGTTACACAACTAGTGACATATCGCTTCTGGCAGACTGGCAAGTACACAAAAAGTAGTAAACTGTGTGAGCAACTGGGAGGAAGAAGTATGGCACTATTAAGAAAGCAAATGATTTGTCACGAGTAGTATTGAATCAGAGAATACCAGTAACCTATGGAAGGAGTAACGATGAATCTCTTAAGATACACAACGAGTGACATATCGCTTCTGGCAGACTGGCCGCAGTAAGAAAAAGTGGCAGACTGGGTGAGCAATTGGGACGAGTAACTATGACTCTCTTAAGGTACCCAATGCCTCGTTACTTGCGGTTTGGATTAAGAAATCTCGAATAACCCCTAGGAGGAGAAACGATGACTCTTTTATGATACACAACTAGTGAATTATAGTTTCTGGCAGACAAAAGCTACACAAAAAGTAGTAGACTGTGTAGGCAACTCGGAGGATGAAGTATTGCACAATTAAGATAGATACTTTTTCGTCACGAGAGGTATTGACTCAGAGAATACCAGTAACCTATGGAAGGAGTAACGATGAATCTCTTAAGATACACAACGAGTGACATATCGCTTCTGGCAGACTGGCCGCAGTAAGAAAAAGTGGCAGACTGGGTGAGCAATTGGGACGAGTAACTATGACTCTCTTAAGGTAGCCAATGCCTCGTTACTTGCGGTTTGGATTAAGAAATCTCGAATAACCCCTAGGAGGAGAAACGATGACTCTTTTATAATACACAACTAGTGAATTATAGTTTCTGGCAGACAAAAACTACACAAAAAGTAGTAAACTGTGTGAGCAACTCGGAGGATGAAGTATTGCACTATTAAGATAGATACTTTTTCCTCACGCGAGGTATTGACTCAGAGAATACCAGTAACCTATGGAAGGAGTAACGATGAATCTCTTAAGATACACTACGAGTGACATATCGCTTCTGGCAGACTGGCCACAGTAAGAAAAAGTGGCAGACTGGGTGAGCAATGGGGACGAGTAACTATGACTCTCTTAAGGTAGCCAATGCCTCGTTACTTGCGGTTTGGATTAAGAAATCTCGAATAACCCCTAGGAGGAGAAACGATGACTCTTTTATGATACACAACTAGTGAATTATAGTTTCTGGCAGTTAAAAACTGATTCGTCACGAGTAGTATAGAATCAGAGAATACCAGTAACCTATGGAAGGAGTAACGATGAATCTCTTAAGATACACAACGAGTGACATATCGCTTCTGGCAGACTGGCCGCAGTAAGAAAAAGTGGCAGACTGGGTGAGCAATGGGGACGAGTAACTATGACTCTCTTAAGGTAGCCAATGCCTCGTTACTTGCTGTTTCGATTAAGAAATCTCGAATAATCCCTAGGAGGTGAAACGATAACTCTTTTATGTTACACAACTAGTGACATATCGCTTCTGGCAGACTGGCAAGTACACAAAAAGTAGTAAACTGTGTGAGCAACTGGGAGGAAGAAGTATGGCACTATTAAGAAAGCCAATGATTCGTCACGAGTAGTATTGAATCAGAGAATACCAGTAACCTATGGAAGGAGTAACGATGAATCTCTTAAGATACACAACGAGTGACATATCGCTTCTGGCAGACTGGCCGCAGTAAGGAAAAGTGGCAGACTGGGAGAGCAATTGGGACGAGTAACTATGACTCTCTTAAGGTAGCCAATGCCTCGTTACTTGCGGTGTCGATTAAGAAATCTCGAATAATCCCTAGGAGGTGAAACGATAACTCTTTTATGTTACACAACTAGTGACATATCGCTTCTGGCAGACTGGCAAGTACACAAAAAGTAGTAAACTGTGTGAGCAACTGGGAGGAAGAAGTATGGCACTATTAAGAAAGCCAATGATTCGTCACGAGTAGTATTGAATCAGAGAATACCAGTAACCTATGGAAGGAGTAACGATGAATCTCTTAAGATACACAACGAGTGACATATCGCTTCTGGCAGACTGGCCACAGTAAGAAAAAGTGGCAGACTGTGTGAGCAATGGGGACGAGTAACTATGACTCTCTTAAGGTAGCCAATGCCTCGTTACTTGCGGTTTCGATTAAGTAATCTCGAATAATCCCTAGTAGGTGAAACGATAACTCTTTTATGTTACACAACTAGTGACATATCGCTTCTGGCAGACTGGCAAGTACACAAAAAGTAGTAAACTGTGTGAGCAACTGGGAGGAAGAAGTATGGCACTATTAAGAAAGCAAATGATTTGTCACGAGTAGTATTGAATCAGAGAATACCAGTAACCTATGGAAGGAGTAACGATGAATCTCTTAAGATACACAACGAGTGACATATCGCTTCTGGCAGACTGGCCGCAGTAAGAAAAAGTGGCAGACTGGGTGAGCAATTGGGACGAGTAACTATGACTCTCTTAAGGTACCCAATGCCTCGTTACTTGCGGTTTGGATTAAGAAATCTCGAATAACCCCTAGGAGGAGAAACGATGACTCTTTTATGATACACAACTAGTGAATTATAGTTTCTGGCAGACAAAAGCTACACAAAAAGTAGTAGACTGTGTAGGCAACTCGGAGGATGAAGTATTGCACAATTAAGATAGATACTTTTTCGTCACGAGAGGTATTGACTCAGAGAATACCAGTAACCTATGGAAGGAGTAACGATGAATCTCTTAAGATACACAACGAGTGACATATCGCTTCTGGCAGACTGGCCGCAGTAAGAAAAAGTGGCAGACTGGGTGAGCAATTGGGACGAGTAACTATGACTCTCTTAAGGTAGCCAATGCCTCGTTACTTGCGGTTTGGATTAAGAAATCTCGAATAACCCCTAGGAGGAGAAACGATGACTCTTTTATAATACACAACTAGTGAATTATAGTTTCTGGCAGACAAAAACTACACAAAAAGTAGTAAACTGTGTGAGCAACTCGGAGGATGAAGTATTGCACTATTAAGATAGATACTTTTTCCTCACGCGAGGTATTGACTCAGAGAATACCAGTAACCTATGGAAGGAGTAACGATGAATCTCTTAAGATACACTACGAGTGACATATCGCTTCTGGCAGACTGGCCACAGTAAGAAAAAGTGGCAGACTGGGTGAGCAATGGGGACGAGTAACTATGACTCTCTTAAGGTAGCCAATGCCTCGTTACTTGCGGTTTGGATTAAGAAATCTCGAATAACCCCTAGGAGGAGAAACGATGACTCTTTTATGATACACAACTAGTGAATTATAGTTTCTGGCAGTTAAAAACTGATTCGTCACGAGTAGTATAGAATCAGAGAATACCAGTAACCTATGGAAGGAGTAACGATGAATCTCTTAAGATACACAACGAGTGACATATCGCTTCTGGCAGACTGGCCGCAGTAAGGAAAAGTGGCAGACTGGGAGAGCAATTGGGACGAGTAACTATGACTCTCTTAAGGTAGCCAATGCCTCGTTACTTGCGGTTTCGATTAAGAAATCTCGAATAACCCCTAGGAGGAGAAACGATGACTCTTTTATGATACACAACTAGTGAATTATAGTTTCTGGCAGGCAAAAGCTACACAAAAAGTAGTAAACTGTGTAGGCAACTCGGAGGATGAAGTATTGCACTATTAAGATAGATACTTTTTCGTCACGAGAGGTATTGACTCAGAGAATACCAGTAACCTATGGAAGGAGTTACGATGAATCTCTTAAGATACACAACGAGTGACATATCGCTTCTGGCAGACTGGCCGCAGTAAGAAAAAGTGGCAGACTGGGTGAGCAATTGGGACGAGTAACTATGACTCTCTTAAGGTAGCCAATGCCTCGTTACTTGCGGTTTGGATTAAGAAGTCTCGAATAACCCCTAGGAGGAGAAACGATGACTCTTTTATGATATACAACTAGTGAATTATAGTTTCTGGCAGACAAAAACTACACAAAAAAGTAGTAAACTGTGTGAGCAACTGGGAGGAAGAAGTATTGCACTATTAAGATAGCCACTTTTTCGTCACGAGAGGCATTGAATCAGAGAATACCAGTAACCTATGGAAAGAGTTACGATGAATCTCTTAAGATACACAACGAGTGACAAATCGCTTCTGGCAGACTGGCCGCAGTAAGAAAAAGTGGCAGACTGGGTGAGCAATTGGGACGAGTAACTATGACTCTCTTAAGGTAGCCAATGCCTCGTTACTTGCGGTTTGGATTAAGAAGTCTCGAATAACACCTAGGAGGAGAAACGATGACTCTTTTATGATACACAACTAGTGAATTATAGTTTCTGGCAGACAAAAACTACACAAAAAGTAGTAAACTGTGTGAGCAACTCGGAGGATGAAGTATTGCACTATTAAGATAGATACTTTTTCGTCACGAGAGGTATTGAATCAGAGAATACCAGTAACCTATGGAAGGAGTAACGATGAATCTCTTAAGATACACAACGAGTGACATATCGCTTCTGGCAGACTGGCCGCAGTAAGAAAAAGTGGCAGACTGGGTGAGCAATGGGGACGAGTAACTATGACTCTCTTAAGGTAGCCAATGCCTCGTTACTTGCTGTTTCGATTAAGAAATCTCGAATAATCCCTAGGAGGTGAAACGATAACTCTTTTATGTTACACAACTAGTGACATATCGCTTCTGGCAGACTGGCAAGTACACAAAAAGTAGTAAACTGTGTGAGCAACTGGGAGGAAGAAGTATGGCACTATTAAGAAAGCCAATGATTCGTCACGAGTAGTATTGAATCAGAGAATACCAGTAACCTATGGAAGGAGTAACGATGAATCTCTTAAGATACACAACGAGTGACATATCGCTTCTGGCAGACTGGCCGCAGTAAGGAAAAGTGGCAGACTGGGAGAGCAATTGGGACGAGTAACTATGACTCTCTTAAGGTAGCCAATGCCTCGTTACTTGCGGTTTCGATTAAGAAATCTCGAATAACCCCTAGGAGGAGAAACGATGACTCTTTTATGATACACAACTAGTGAATTATAGTTTCTGGCAGGCAAAAGCTACACAAAAAGTAGTAAACTGTGTAGGCAACTCGGAGGATGAAGTATTGCACTATTAAGATAGATACTTTTTCGTCACGAGAGGTATTGACTCAGAGAATACCAGTAACCTATGGAAGGAGTAACGATGAATCTCTTAAGATACACAACGAGTGACATATCGCTTCTGGCAGACTGGCCGCAGTAAGAAAAAGTGGCAGACTGGGTGAGCAATTGGGACGAGTAACTATGACTCTCTTAAGGTAGCCAATGCCTCGTTACTTGCGGTTTGGATTAAGAAGTCTCGAATAACCCCTAGGAGGAGAAACGATGACTCTTTTATGATATACAACTAGTGAATTATAGTTTCTGGCAGACAAAAACTACACAAAAAAGTAGTAAACTGTGTGAGCAACTGGGAGGAAGAAGTATTGCACTATTAAGATAGCCACTTTTTCGTCACGAGAGGCATTGAATCAGAGAATACCAGTAACCTATGGAAAGAGTAACGATGAATCTCTTAAGATACACAACGAGTGACATATCGCTTCTGGCAGACTGGCCGCAGTAAGAAAAAGTGGCAGACTGGGTGAGCAATGGGGACGAGTAACTATGACTCTCTTAAGGTGGCCAATGCCTCGTTACTTGCTGTTTCGATTAAGAAATCTCGAATAATCCCTAGGAGGTGAAACGATAACTCTTTTATGTTACACAACTAGTGACATATCGCTTCTGGCAGACTGGCAAGTACACAAAAAGTAGTAAACTGTGTGAGCAACTGGGAGGAAGAAGTATGGCACTATTAAGAAAGCCAATGATTCGTCACGAGTAGTATTGAATCAGAGAATACCAGTAACCTATGGAAGGAGTAACGATGAATCTCTTAAGATACACAACGAGTGACATATCGCTTCTGGCAGACTGGCCGCAGTAAGGAAAAGTGGCAGACTGGGAGAGCAATTGGGACGAGTAACTATGACTCTCTTAAGGTAGCCAATGCCTCGTTACTTGCGGTGTCGATTAAGAAATCTCGAATAATCCCTAGGAGGTGAAACGATAACTCTTTTATGTTACACAACTAGTGACATATCGCTTCTGGCAGACTGGCAAGTACACAAAAAGTAGTAAACTGTGTGAGCAACTGGGAGGAAGAAGTATGGCACTATTAAGAAAGCCAATGATTCGTCACGAGTAGTATTGAATCAGAGAATACCAGTAACCTATGGAAGGAGTAACGATGAATCTCTTAAGATACACAACGAGTGACATATCGCTTCTGGCAGACTGGCCACAGTAAGAAAAAGTGGCAGACTGTGTGAGCAATGGGGACGACTAACTATGACTCTCTTAAGGTAGCCAATGCCTCGTTACTTGCGGTTTGGATTAAGAAATCTCGAATAACCCCTAGGAGGAGAAACAATGACTCTTTTATGATACACAACTAGTGAATTATAGTTTCTGGCAGACAAAAACTACACAAAAAGTAGTAAACTGTGTGAGCAATTTGGAGGATGAAGTATTGCACTATTAAGATAGATACTTTTTCGTCACGAGAGGTATTGACTCAGAGAATACCAGTAACCTATGGAAGGAGTAACTATGAATCTCTTAAGATACACAACGAGTGACATATCGCTTCTGGCAGACTGGCCACAGTAAGAAAAAGTGGCAGACTGGGTGAGCAATGGGGACGAGTAACTATGACTCTCTTAAGGTAGCCAATGCCTCGTTACTTGCGGTTTGGATTAAGAAATCTCGAATAACCCCTAGGAGGAGAAACGATGACTCTTTTATGATACACAACTAGTGAATTATAGTTTCTGGCAGTTAAAAACTACACAAAAAGTAGTAAACTGTGTGAGCAACTCGGAGGATGAAGTATTGCACTATTAAGATAGATACTTTTTCGTCACGAGAGGTATTGACTCAGAGAATACCAGTAACCTATGGAAGGAGTAACGATGAATCTCTTAAGATACACAACGAGTGACATATCGCTTCTGGCAGACTGGCCGCAGTAAGAAAAAGTGACAGACTGGGTGAGCAATGGGGACGAGTAACTATGACTCTCTTAAGGTAGCCAATGCCTCGTTACTTGCGGTTTCGATTAAGTAATCTCGAATAATCCCTAGTAGGTGAAACGATAACTCTTTTATGTTACACAACTAGTGACATATCGCTTCTGGCAGACTGGCAAGTACACAAAAAGTAGTAAACTGTGTGAGCAACTGGGAGGAAGAAGTATGGCACTATTAAGAAAGCAAATGATTTGTCACGAGTAGTATTGAATCAGAGAATACCAGTAACCTATGGAAGGAGTAACGATGAATCTCTTAAGATACACAACGAGTGACATATCGCTTCTGGCAGACTGGCCGCAGTAAGAAAAAGTGGCAGACTGGGTGAGCAATTGGGACGAGTAACTATGACTCTCTTAAGGTACCCAATGCCTCGTTACTTGCGGTTTGGATTAAGAAATCTCGAATAACCCCTAGGAGGAGAAACGATGACTCTTTTATGATACACAACTAGTGAATTATAGTTTCTGGCAGACAAAAGCTACACAAAAAGTAGTAGACTGTGTAGGCAACTCGGAGGATGAAGTATTGCACAATTAAGATAGATACTTTTTCGTCACGAGAGGTATTGACTCAGAGAATACCAGTAACCTATGGAAGGAGTAACGATGAATCTCTTAAGATACACAACGAGTGACATATCGCTTCTGGCAGACTGGCCGCAGTAAGAAAAAGTGGCAGACTGATTGAGCAATTGGGACGAGTAACTATGACTCTCTTAAGGTAGCCAATGCCTCGTTACTTGCGGTTTGGATTAGGAAGTCTCGAATAACCCCTAGGAGGAGAAACGATGACTCTTTTATGATATACAACTAGTGAATTATAGTTTCTGGCAGACAAAAACTACACAAAAAGTAGTAAACTGTGTGAGCAACTCGGAGGATGAAGTATTGCACTATTAAGATAGATACTTTTTCGTCACGAGAGGTATTGAATCAGAGAATACCAGTAACCTATGGAAGGAGTAACGATGAATCTCTTAAGATACACAACGAGTGACATATCGCTTCTGGCAGACTGGCCGCAGTAAGAAAAAGTGGCAGACTGGGTGAGCAATGATGACGAGTAACTATGACTCTCTTAATTTAGCCAATGCCTCGTTACTTGCTGTTTCGATTAAGAAATCTCGAATAATCCCTAGGAGGTGAAACGATAACTCTTTTATGTTACACAACTAGTGACATATCGCTTCTGGCAGACTGGCAAGTACACAAAAAGTAGTAAACTGTGTGAGCAACTGGGAGGAAGAAGTATGGCACTATTAAGAAAGCCAATGATTCGTCACGAGTAGTATTGAATCAGAGAATACCAGTAACCTATGGAAGGAGTAACGATGAATCTCTTAAGATACACAACGAGTGACATATCGCTTCTGGCAGACTGGCCGCAGTAAGAAAAAGTGGCAGACTGGTTGAGCAATGGGGACGAGTAACTATGACTCTCTTAAGGTAGCCAATGCCTCGTTACTTGCGGTTTCGATTAAGAAATCTCGAATAATCCCTAGGAGGTGAAACGATAACTCTTTTATGTTACACAACTAGTGACATATCGCTTCTGGCAGACTGGCAAGTACACAAAAAGTAGTAAACGGTGTGAGCAACTGGGAGGAAGAAGTATGGCACTATTAAGAAAGCCAATGATTCGTCACGAGTAGTATTGAATCAGAGAATACCAGTAACCTATGGAAGGAGTAACGATGAATCTCTTAAGATACACAACGAGTGACATATCGCTTCTGGCAGACTGGCCACAGTAAGAAAAAGTGGCAGACTGTGTGAGCAATGGGGACGACTAACTATGACTCTCTTAAGGTAGCCAATGCCTCGTTACTTGAGGTTTGGATTAAGAAATCTCGAATAACCCCTAGGAGGAGAAACAATGACTCTTTTATGATACACAACTAGTGAATTATAGTTTCTGGCAGATAAAAACTACACAAAAAGTAGTAAACTGTGTGAGCAACTTGGAGGATGAAGTATTGCACTATTAAGATAGATACTTTTTCGTCACGAGAGGTATTGACTCAGAGAATACCAGTAACCTATGGAAGGAGTAACTATGAATCTCTTAAGATACACAACGAGTGACATATCGCTTCTGGCAGACTGGCCACAGTAAGAAAAAGTGGCAGACTGGGTGAGCAATTGGGACGAGTAACTATGACTCTCTTAAGGTAGCCAATGCCTCGTTACTTGCGGTTTGGATTAAGAAATCTCGAATAACCCCTAGGAGGAGAAACGATGACTCTTTTATGATACACAACTAGTGAATTATAGTTTCTGGCAGTTAAAAACTACACAAAAAGTAGTAAACTGTGTGAGCAACTCGGAGGATGAAGTATTGCACTATTAAGATAGATACTTTTTCGTCACGAGAGGTATTGACTCAGAGAATACCAGTAACCTATGGAAGGAGTAACGATGAATCTCTTAAGATACACAACGAGTGACATATCGCTTCTGGCAGACTGGCCGCAGTAAGAAAAAGTGGCAGACTGGGTGAGCAATGGGGACGAGTAACTATGACTCTCTTAAGGTAGCCAATGCCTCGTTACTTGCGGTTTCGATTAAGTAATCTCGAATAATCCCTAGGAGGTGAAACGATAACTCTTTTATGTTACACAACTAGTGACATATCGCTTCTGGCAGACTGGCAAGTACACAAAAAGTAGTAAACTGTGTGAGCAACTGGGAGGAAGAAGTATGGCACTATTAAGAAAGCAAATGATTTGTCACGAGTAGTATTGAATCAGAGAATACCAGTAACCTATGGAAGGAGTAACGATGAATCTCTTAAGATACACAACGAGTGACATATCGCTTCTGGCAGACTGGCCGCAGTAAGAAAAAGTGGCAGACTGGGTGAGCAATTGGGACGAGTAACTATGACTCTCTTAAGGTACCCAATGCCTCGTTACTTGCGGTTTGGATTAAGAAATCTCGAATAACCCCTAGGAGGAGAAACGATGACTCTTTTATGATACACAACTAGTGAATTATAGTTTCTGGCAGACAAAAGCTACACAAAAAGTAGTAGACTGTGTAGGCAACTCGGAGGATGAAGTATTGCACAATTAAGATAGATACTTTTTCGTCACGAGAGGTATTGACTCAGAGAATACCAGTAACCTATGGAAGGAGTAACGATGAATCTCTTAAGATACACAACGAGTGACATATCGCTTCTGGCAGACTGGCCGCAGTAAGAAAAAGTGGCAGACTGGGTGAGCAATGGGGACGAGTAACTATGACTCTCTTAAGGTAGCCAATGCCTCGTTACTTGCGGTTTGGATTAAGAAGTCTCGAATAACCCCTAGGAGGAGAAACGATGACTCTTTTATGATACACAACTAGTGAATTATAGTTTCTGGCAGACAAAAACTACACAAAAAGTAGTAAACTGTGTGAGCAACTCGGGGGATGAAGTATTGTACTATTAAGATAGATACTTTTTCGTCACGAGAGGTATTGAGTCAGAGAATACCAGTAACCTATGGAAGGAGTAACGATGAATCTCTTAAGATACACAACGAGTGACATATCGCTTCTGGCTGACTGGCCGCAGTAAGAAAAAGTGGCAGACTGGGTGAGCAATGGGGACGAGTAACTATGACTCTCTTAAGGTAGCCAATGCCTCGTTACTTGCTGTTTCGATTAAGAAATCTCGAATAATCCCTAGGAGGTGAAACGATAACTCTTTTATGTTACACAACTAGTGACATATCGCTTCTGGCAGACTGGCAAGTACACAAAAAGTAGTAAACTGTGTGAGCAACTGGGAGGACGAAGTATGGCACTATTAAGAAAGCCAATGATTCGTCACGAGTAGTATTGAATCAGAGAATACCAGTAACCTATGGAAGGAGTAACGATGAATCTCTTAAGATACACAACGAGTGACATATCGCTTCTGGCAGACTGGCCGCAGTAAGAAAAAGTGGCAGACTGGGTGAGCAATGGGGACGAGTAACTATGACTCTCTTAAGGTAGCCAATGCCTCGTTACTTGCGGTTTCGATTAAGTAATCTCGAATAATCACTAGGAGGTGAAACGATAACTCTTTTATGTTACACAACTAGTGACATATCGCTTCTGGCAGACTGGCAAGTACACAAAAAGTAGTAAACTGTGTGAGCAACTGGGAGGAAGAAGTATGGCACTATTAAGAAAGCAAATGATTTGTCACGAGTAGTATTGAATCAGAGAATACCAGTAACCTATGGAAGGAGTAACGATGAATCTCTTAAGATACACAACGAGTGACATATCGCTTCTGGCAGACTGGCCGCAGTAAGAAAAAGTGGCAGACTGGGTGAGCAATTGGGACGAGTAACTATGACTCTCTTAAGGTACCCAATGCCTCGTTACTTGCGGTTTGGATTAAGAAATCTCGAATAACCCCTAGGAGGAGAAACGATGACTCTTTTATGATACACAACTAGTGAATTATAGTTTCTGGCAGACAAAAGCTACACAAAAAGTAGTAGACTGTGTAGGCAACTCGGAGGATGAAGTATTGCACAATTAAGATAGCCACTTTTTCGTCACGAGAGGCATTGAATCAGAGAATACCAGTAACCTATGGAAAGAGTAACGATGAATCTCTTAAGATACACAACGAGTGACATATCGCTTCTGGCAGACTGGCCGCAGTAAGAAAAAGTGGCAGACTGGGTGAGCAATTGGGACGAGTAACTATGACTCTCTTAAGGTATCCAATGCCTCGTTACTTGCGGTTTGGATTAAGAAGTCTCGAATAACCCCTAGGAGGAGAAACGATGACTCTTTTATGATACACAACTAGTGAATTATAGTTTCTGGCAGACAAAAACTACACAAAAAGTAGTAAACTGTGTGAGCAACTCGGAGGATGAAGTATTGTACTATTAAGATAGATACTTTTTCGTCACGAGAGGTATTGAATCAGAGAATACCAGTAACCTATGGAAGGAGTAACGATGAATCTCTTAAGATACACAACGAGTGACATATCGCTTCTGGCAGACTGGCCGCAGTAAGAAAAAGTGGCAGACTGGGTGAGCAATGGGGACGAGTAACTATGACTCTCTTAAGGTAGCCAATGCCTCGTTACTTGCTGTTTCGATTAAGAAATCTCGAATAATCCCTAGGAGGTGAAACGATAACTCTTTTATGTTACACAACTAGTGACATATCGCTTCTGGCAGACTGGCAAGTACACAAAAAGTAGTAAACTGTGTGAGCAACTGGGAGGAAGAAGTATGGCACTATTAAGAAAGCCAATGATTCGTCACGAGTAGTATTGAATCAGAGAATACCAGTAACCTATGGAAGGAGTAACGATGAATCTCTTAAGATACACAACGAGTGACATATCGCTTCTGGCAGACTGGCCGCAGTAAGAAAAAGTGGCAGACTGGGTGAGCAATGGGGACGAGTAACTATGACTCTCTTAAGGTAGCCAATGCCTCGTTACTTGCGGTTTCGATTAAGTAATCTCGAATAATCCCTAGGAGGTGAAACGATAACTCTTTTATGTTACACAACTAGTGACATATCGCTTCTGGCAGACTGGCAAGTACACAAAAAGTAGTAAACTGTGTGAGCAACTGGGAGGAAGAAGTATGGCACTATTAAGAAAGCAAATGATTTGTCACGAGTAGTATTGAATCAGAGAATACCAGTAACCTATGGAAGGAGTAACGATGAATCTCTTAAGATACACAACGAGTGACATATCGCTTCTGGCAGACTGGCCGCAGTAAGAAAAAGTGGCAGACTGGGTGAGCAATTGGGACGAGTAACTATGACTCTCTTAAGGTAGCCAATGCCTCGTTACTTGCGGTTTGGATTAAGAAATCTCGAATAACCCCTAGGAGGAGAAACGATGACTCTTTTATGATACACAACTAGTGAATTATAGTTTCTGGCAGACAAAAGCTACACAAAAAGTAGTAGACTGTGTAGGCAACTCGGAGGATGAAGTATTGCACAATTAAGATAGATACTTTTTCGTCACGAGAGGTATTGACTCAGAGAATACCAGTAACCTATGGAAGGAGTAACGATGAATCTCTTAAGATACACAACGAGTGACATATCGCTTCTGGCAGACTGGCCGCAGTAAGAAAAAGTGGCAGACTGATTGAGCAATTGGGACGAGTAACTATGACTCTCTTAAGGTAGCCAATGCCTCGTTACTTGCGGTTTGGATTAAGAAGTCTCGAATAACCCCTAGGAGGAGAAACGATGACTCTTTTATTATATACAACTAGTGAATTATAGTTTCTGGCAGACAAAAACTACACAAAAAAGTAGTAAACTGTGTGAGCAACTGGGAGGAAGAAGTATTGCACTATGAAGATAGCCACTTTTTCGTCACGAGAGGCATTGAATCAGAGAATACCAGTAACCTATGGAAAGAGTAACGATGAATCTCTTAAGATACACAACGAGTGACATATCGCTTCTGGCAGACTGGCCGCAGTAAGAAAAAGTGGCAGACTGGGTGAGCAATTGGGACGAGTAACTATGACTCTCTTAAGGTAGCCAATGCCTCGTTACTTGCGGTTTGGATTAAGAAGTCTCGAATAACCCCTAGGAGGAGAAACGATGACTCTTTTATGATACACAACTAGTGAATTATAGTTTCTGGCAGACAAAAACTACACAAAAAGTAGTAAACTGTGTGAGCAACTCGGAGGATGAAGTATTGTACTATTAAGATAGATACTATTTCGTCACGAGAGGTATTGAATCAGAGAATACCAGTAACCTATGGAAGGAGTAACGATGAATCTCTTAAGATACACAACGAGTGACATATCGCTTCTGGCAGACTGGCCGCAGTAAGAAAAAGTGGCAGACTGGGTGAGCAATGGGGACGAGTAACTATGACTCTCTTAAGGTAGCCAATGCCTCGTTACTTGCTGTTTCGATTAAGAAATCTCGAATAATCCCTAGGAGGTGAAACGATAACTCTTTTATGGTACACAACTAGTGACATATCGCTTCTGGCAGACTGGCAAGTACACAAAAAGTAGTAAACTGTGTGAGCAACTGGGAGGAAGAAGTATGGCACTATTAAGAAAGCCAATGATTCGTCACGAGAGGTATTGAATCAGAGAATACCAGTAACCTATGGAAGAACTAACGATGAATCTCTTAAGATACACAACGAGTGACATATCGCTTCTGGCAGACTGGTCACAGTAAGAAAAAGTGGCAGACTGGGTGAGCAATGGGGACGAGTAACTATGACTCTCTTAAGGTAGCCAATGCCTCGTTACTTGCGGTTTGGATTAAGAAATCTCGAATAACCCCTAGGAGGAGAAACGATGACTCTTTTATGATACACAACTAGTGAATTATAGTTTCTGGCAGACAAAAACTACACAAAAAGTAGTAAACTGTGTGAGCAACTCGGAGGATGAAGTATTGCACTATTAAGATAGATACTTTTTCGTCACGAGAGGTATTGACTCAGAGAATACCAGTAACCTATGGAAGGAGTAACGATGAATCTCTTAAAATACACAACGAGTGACATATCGCTTCTGGCAGACTGGCCACAGTAAGAAAAAGTGGCAGACTGGGTGAGCAATGGGGACGAGTAACTATGACTCTCTTAAGGTAGCCAATGCCTCGTTACTTGCGGTTTGGATTAAGAAATCTCGAATAACCCCTAGGAGGAGAAACGATGACTCTTTTATGATACACAACTAGTGAATTATAGTTTCTGGCAGACAAAAACTACACAAAAAGTAGTAAACTGTGTGAGCAACTCGGAGGATGAAGTATTGCACTATTAAGATAGATACTTTTTCGTCACGAGAGGTATTGACTCAGAGAATACCAGTAACCTATGGAAGGAGTAACGATGAATCTCTTAAGATACACAACGAGTGACATATCGCTTCTGGCAGACTGGCCACAGTAAGAAAATGTGGCAGACTGGGTGAGCAATGGGGACGAGTAACTATGACTCTCTTAAGGTAGCCAATGCCTCGTTACTTGCTGTTTCGATTAAGAAATCTCGAATAATCCCTAGGAGGTGAAACGATAACTCTTTTATGTTACACAACTAGTGACATATCGCTTCTGGCAGACTGGCAAGTACACAAAAAGTAGTAAACTGTGTGAGCAACTGGGAGGAAGAAGTATGGCACTATTAAGAAAGCCAATGATTCGTCACGAGAGGTATTGACTCAGAGAATACCAGTAACCTATGGAAGGAGTAACGATGAATCTCTTAAGATACACAACGAGTGACATATCGCTTCTGGCAGACTGGCCGCAGTAAGAAAAAGTGGCAGACTGGGTGAGCAATGGGGACGAGTAACTATGACTCTCTTAAGGTAGCCAATGCCTCGTTACTTGCTGTTTCGATTAAGAAATCTCGAATAATCCCTAGGAGGTGAAACGATAACTCTTTTATGTTACACAACTAGTGACATATCGCTTCTGGCAGACTGGCAAGTACACAAAAAGTAGTAAACTGTGTGAGCAACTGGGAGGAAGAAGTATGGCACTATTAAGAAAGCCAATGATTCGTCACGAGTAGTATTGAATCAGAGAATACCAGTAACCTATGGAAGGAGTAACGATGAATCTCTTAAGATACACAACGAGTGACATATCGCTTCTGGCAGACTGGCCGCAGTAAGAAAAAGTGGCAGACTGGGTGAGCAGTGGGGACGAGTAACTATGACTCTCTTAAGGTAGCCAATGCCTCGTTACTTGCGGTTTCGATTAAGTAATCTCGAATAATCACTAGGAGGTGAAACGATAACTCTTTTACGTTACACAACTAGTGACATATCGCTTCTGGCAGACTGGCAAGTACACAAAAAGTAGTAAACTGTGTGAGCAACTGGGAGGAAGAAGTATGGCACTATTAAGAAAGCAAATGATTTGTCACGAGTAGTATTGAATCAGAGAATACCAGTAACCTATGGAAGGAGTAACGATGAATCTCTTAAGATACACAACGAGTGACATATCGCTTCTGGCAGACTGGCCGCAGTAAGAAAAAGTGGCAGACTGGGTGAGCAATTGGGACGAGTAACTATGACTCTCTTAAGGACCCAATGCCTCGTTACTTGCGGTTTGGATTAAGAAATCTCGAATAACCCCTAGGAGGAGAAACGATGACTCTTTTATGATACACAACTAGTGAATTATAGTTTCTGGCAGACAAAAGCTACACAAAAAGTAGTAGACTGTGTAGGCAACTCGGAGGATGAAGTATTGCACAATTAAGATAGATACTTTTTCGTCACGAGAGGTATTGACTCAGAGAATACCAGTAACCTATGGAAGGAGTAACGATGAATCTCTTAAGATACACAACGAGTGACATATCGCTTCTGGCAGACTGGCCGCAGTAAGAAAAAGTGGCAGACTGATTGAGCAATTGGGACGAGTAACTATGACTCTCTTAAGGTAGCCAATGCCTCGTTACTTGCGGTTTGGATTAAGAAGTCTCGAATAACCCCTAGGAGGAGAAACGATGACTCTTTTATGATATACAACTAGTGAATTATAGTTTCTGGCAGACAAAAACTACACAAAAAAGTAGTAAACTGTGTGAGCAACTGGGAGGAAGAAGTATTGCACTATTAAGATAGCCACTTTTTCGTCACGAGAGGCATTGAATCAGAGAATACCAGTAACCTATGGAAAGAGTAACGATGAATCTCTTAAGATACACAACGAGTGACATATCGCTTCTGGCAGACTGGCCGCAGTAAGAAAAAGTGGCAGACTGGGTGAGCAATTGGGACGAGTAACTATGACTCTCTTAAGGTAGCCAATGCCTCGTTACTTGCGGTTTGGATTAAGAAGTCTCGAATAACCCCTAGGAGGAGAAACGATGACTCTTTTATGATACACAACTAGTGAATTATAGTTTCTGGCAGACAAAAACTACACAAAAAGTAGTAAACTGTGTGAGCAACTCGGAGGATGAAGTATTGTACTATTAAGATAGATACTTTTTCGTCACGAGAGGTATTGAATCAGAGAATACCAGTAACCTATGGAAGGAGTAACGATGAATCTCTTAAGATACACAACGAGTGACATATCGCTTGTGGCAGACTGGCCGCAGTAAGAAAAAGTGGCAGACTGGGTGAGCAATGGGGACGAGTAACTATGACTCTCTTAAGGTAGCCAATGCCTCGTTACTTGCTGTTTCGATTAAGAAATCTCGAATAATCCCTAGGAGGTGAAACGATAACTCTTTTATGTTACACAACTAGTGACATATCGCTTCTGGCAGACTGGCAAGTACACAAAAAGTAGTAAACTGTGTGAGCAACTGGGAGGAAGAAGTATGGCACTATTAAGAAAGCCAATGATTCGTCACGAGTAGTATTGAATCAGAGAATACCAGTAACCTATGGAAGGAGTAACGATGAATCTCTTAAGATACACAACGAGTGACATATCGCTTCTGGCAGACTGGCCGCAGTAAGAAAAAGTGGCAGACTGGGTGAGCAATGGGGACGAGTAACTATGACTCTCTTAAGGTAGCCAATGCCTCGTTACTTGCGGTTTCGATTAAGTAATCTCGAATAATCCCTAGGAGGTGAAACGATAACTCTTTTATGTTACACAACTAGTGACATATCGCTTCTGGCAGACTGGCAAGTACACAAAAAGTAGTAAACTGTGTGAGCAACTGGGAGGAAGAAGTATGGCACTATTAAGAAAGCAAATGATTTGTCACGAGTAGTATTGAATCAGAGAATACCAGTAACCTATGGAAGGAGTAACGATGAATCTCTTAAGATACACAACGAGTGACATATCGCTTCTGGCAGACTGGCCGCAGTAAGAAAAAGTGGCAGACTGGGTGAGCAATTGGGACGAGTAACTATGACTCTCTTAAGGTAGCCAATGCCTCGTTACTTGCGGTTTGGATTAAGAAATCTCGAATAACCCCTAGGAGGAGAAACGATGACTCTTTTATGATACACAACTAGTGAATTATAGTTTCTGGCAGACAAATGCTACACAAAAAGTAGTAGACTGTGTAGGCAACTCGGAGGATGAAGTATTGCACAATTAAGATAGATACTTTTTCGTCACGAGAGGTATTGACTCAGAGAATACCAGTAACCTATGGAAGGAGTAACGATGAATCTCTTAAGATACACAACGAGTGACATATCGCTTCTGGCAGACTGGCCGCAGTAAGAAAAAGTGGCAGACTGATTGAGCAATTGGGACGAGTAACTATGACTCTCTTAAGGTAGCCAATGCCTCGTTACTTGCGGTTTGGATTAAGAAGTCTCGAATAACCCCTAGGAGGAGAAACGATGACTCTTTTATTATATACAACTAGTGAATTATAGTTTCTGGCAGACAAAAACTACACAAAAAAGTAGTAAACTGTGTGAGCAACTGGGAGGAAGAAGTATTGCACTATTAAGATAGCCACTTTTTCGTCACGAGAGGCATTGAATCAGAGAATACCAGTAACCTATGGAAAGAGTAACGATGAATCTCTTAAGATACACAACGAGTGACATATCGCTTCTGGCAGACTGGCCGCAGTAAGAAAAAGTGGCAGACTGGGTGAGCAATTGGGACGAGTAACTATGACTCTCTTAAGGTAGCCAATGCCTCGTTACTTGCGGTTTGGATTAAGAAGTCTCGAATAACCCCTAGGAGGAGAAACGATGACTCTTTTATGATACACAACTAGTGAATTATAGTTTCTGGCAGACAAAAACTACACAAAAAGTAGTAAACTGTGTGAGCAACTCGGAGGATGAAGTATTGTACTATTAAGATAGATACTATTTCGTCACGAGAGGTATTGAATCAGAGAATACCAGTAACCTATGGAAGGAGTAACGATGAATCTCTTAAGATACACAACGAGTGACATATCGCTTCTGGCAGACTGGCCGCAGTAAGAAAAAGTGGCAGACTGGGTGAGCAATGGGGACGAGTAACTATGACTCTCTTAAGGTAGCCAATGCCTCGTTACTTGCTGTTTCGATTAAGAAATCTCGAATAATCCCTAGGAGGTGAAACGATAACTCTTTTATGGTACACAACTAGTGACATATCGCTTCTGGCAGACTGGCAAGTACACAAAAAGTAGTAAACTGTGTGAGCAACTGGGAGGAAGAAGTATGGCACTATTAAGAAAGCCAATGATTCGTCACGAGAGGTATTGAATCAGAGAATACCAGTAACCTATGGAAGGAGTAACGATGAATCTCTTAAGATACACAACGAGTGACATATCGCTTCTGGCAGACTGGTCACGGTAAGAAAAAGTGGCAGACTGGGTGAGCAATGGGGACGAGTAACTATGACTCTCTTAAGGTAGCCAATGCCTCGTTACTTGCGGTTTGGATTAAGATATCTCGAATAACCCCTAGGAGGAGAAACGATGACTCTTTTATGATACACAACTAGTGAATTATAGTTTCTGGCAGACAAAAACTACACAAAAAGTAGTAAACTGTGTGAGCAACTCGGAGGATGAAGTATTGCACTATTAAGATAGATACTTTTTCGTCACGAGAGGTATTGACTCAGAGAATACCAGTAACCTATGGAAGGAGTAACGATGAATCTCTTAAAATACACAACGAGTGACATATCGCTTCTGGCAGACTGGCCACAGTAAGAAAAAGTTTCAGACTGGGTGAGCAATGGGGACGAGTAACTATGACTCTCTTAAGGTAGCCAATGCCTCGTTACTTGCGGTTTGGATTAAGAAATCTCGAATAACCCCTAGGAGGAGAAACGATGACTCTCTTATGATACACAACTAGTGAATTATAGTTTCTGGCAGCCAAACCTACACAAAAAGTAGTAAACTGTGTGAGCAACTCGGAGGATGAAGTATTGCACTATTAAGATAGATACTTTTTCGTCACGAGAGGTATTGACTCAGAGAATACCAGTAACCTATGGAAGGAGTAACGATGAATCTCTTAAGATACACAACGAGTGACATATCGCTTCTGGCAGACTGGCCACAGTAAGAAAAAGTGGCAGACTGGGTGAGCAATGGGGACGAGTAACTATGACTCTCTTAAGGTAGCCAATGCCTCGTTACTTGCTGTTTCGATTAAGAAATCTCGAATAATCCCTAGGAGGTGAAACGATAACTCTTTTATGGTACACAACTAGTGACATATCGCTTCTGGCAGACTGGCAAGTACACAAAAAGTAGTAAACTGTGTGAGCAACTGGGAGGAAGAAGTATGGCACTATTAAGAAAGCCAATGATTCGTCACGAGAGGTATTGACTCAGAGAATACCAGTAACCTATGGAAGGAGTAACGATGAATCTCTTAAGATACACAACGAGTGACATATCGCTTCTGGCAGACTGGCCGCAGTAAGAAAAAGTGGCAGCCTGGGTGAGCAATTGGGACGAGTAACTATGACTCTCTTAAGGTAGCCAATGCCTCGTTACTTGCGGTTTGGATTAAGAAGTCTCGAATAACCCCTATGAGGAGAAACGATGACTCTTTTATGATATACAACTAGTGAATTATAGTTTCTGGCAGACAAAAACTACACAAAAAAGTAGTAAACTGTGTGAGCAACTGGGAGGAAGAAGTATTGCACTATTAAGATAGCCACTTTTTCGTCACGAGAGGCATTGAATCAGAGAATACCAGTAACCTATGGAAAGAGTAACGATGAATCTCTTAAGATACACAACGAGTGACATATCGCTTCTGGCAGACTGGCCGCAGTAAGAAAAAGTGGCAGACTGGGTGAGCAATTGGGACGAGTAACTATGACTCTCTTAAGGTAGCCAATGCCTCGTTACTTGCGGTTTGGATTAAGAAGTCTCGAATAACCCCTAGGATGAGAAACGATGACTCTTTTATGATACAAAACTAGTGAATTATAGTTTCTGGCAGACAAAAACTACACAAAAAAGTAGTAAACTGAGTGGGCAACTGGGAGGAAGAAGTATTGCACTATTAAGATAGCCACTTTTTCGTCACGAGAGGCATTGAATCAGAGAATACCAGTAACCTATGGAAAGAGTAACGATGAATCTCTTAAGATACACAACGAGTGACATATCGCTTCTGGCAGACTGGCCTCAGTAAGGAAAAGTGGCAGACTGGGAGAGCAATTGGGACGAGTAACTATGACTCTCTTAAGGTAGCCAATGCCTCGTTACTTGCGGTTTGGATTAAGAAATCTCGAATAACCCCTAGGAGGAGAAACGATGACTCTTTTATGATACACAACTAGTGAATTATAGTTTCTGGCAGACAAAAACTACACAAAAAGTAGTAAACTGTGTGAGCAACTCGGAGGATGAAGTATTGCACTATTAAGATAGATACTTTTTCGTCACGAGAGGTATTGACTCAGAGAATACCAGTAACCTATGGAAGGAGTAACGATGAATCTCTTAAGATACACAACGAGTGACATATCGCTTCTGGCAGACTGGCCACAGTAAGAAAAAGTGGCAGACTGGGTGAGCAATGGGGACGAGTAACTATGACTCTCTTAAGGTAGCCAATGCCTCGTTACTTGCGGTTTGGATTAAGAAATCTCGAATAACCCCTAGGAGGAGAAACGATGACTCTTTTATGATACACAACTAGTGAATTATAGTTTCTGGCAGTTAAAAACTACACAAAAAGTAGTAAACTGTGTGAGCAACTCGGAGGATGAAGTATTGCACTATTAAGATAGATACTTTTTCGTAACGAGAGGTATTGACTCAGAGAATACCAGTAACCTATGGAAGGAGTAACGATGAATCTCTTAAGATACACAACGAGTGACATATCGCTTCTGGCAGACTGGCCGCAGTAAGAAAAAGTGGCAGACTGGGTGAGCAATTGGGACGAGTAACTATGACTCTCTTAAGGTAGCCAATGCCTCGTTACTTGCGGTTTGGATTAAGAAGTCTCGAATAACCCCTAGGAGGAGAAACGATAACTCTTTTATGATATACAACTAGTGAATTATAGTTTCTGGCAGACAAAAACTACACAAAAAAGTAGTAAACTGTGTGAGCAACTGGGAGGAAGAAGTATTGCACTATTAAGATAGCCACTTTTTCGTCACGAGAGGCATTGAATCAGAGAATACCAGTAACCTATGGAAAGAGTAACGATGAATCTCTTAAGATACACAACGAGTGACATATCGCTTCTGGCAGACTGGCCGCAGTAAGAAAAATTGGCAGACTGGGTGAGCAATTGGGACGAGTAACTATGACTCTCTTAAGGTAACCAATGCCTCGTTACTTGCGGTTTGGATTAAGAAGTCTCGAATAACCCCTAGGAGGAGAAACGATGACTCTTTTATGATACAAAACTAGTGAATTATAGTTTCTGGCAGACAAAAACTACACAAAAAAGTAGTAAACTGAGTGGGCAACTGGGAGGAAGAAGTATTGCACTATTAAGATAGCCACTTTTTCGTCACGAGAGGCATTGAATCAGAGAATACCAGTAACCTATGGAAAGAGTAACGATGAATCTCTTAAGATACACAACGAGTGACATATCGCTTCTGGCAGACTGGCCGCAGTAAGGAAAAGTGGCAGACTGGGAGAGCAACTGGGACGAGTAACTATGACTCTCTTAAGGTAGCCAATGCCTCGTTACTTGCGGTTTGGATTAAGAAATCTCGAATAACCCCTAGGAGGAGAAACAATGACCCTTTTATGATACACAACTAGTGAATTATAGTTTCTGGCAGACAAAAACTACACAAAAAGCAGTAAACGGTGTGAGCAACTCGGAGGAAGAAGTATTGCACTATTAAGATAGCCACTTTTTCGTCAAGAGAGGTATTGACTCAGAGAATACCAGTAACCTATGGAAGGAGTAACGATGAATCTCTTAAGATACACAACGAGTGACTTATCGTTTCTGGCAGACTGGCCACAGTAAGAGAAAGTGGCAGACTGGGTGAGCAATGGGGACGAGTAACTATGACTCTCTTAAGGTAGCCAATGCCTCGTTACTTGCGGTTTGGAATAAGAAATCTCGAATAACCCCTAGGAGGAGAAATGATGACTCTTTTATGATACACTAGTGACATATCGCTTCTGGCAGACTGGCAAGTACACAAAAAGTAGTAAACTGTGTGAGCAACTCGGAGGAAGAAGTATTGCACTATTAAGATAGCCACTTTTTCGTCAAGAGAGGTATTGACTCAGAGAATACCAGTAACCTATGGAAGGAGTAACGATGAATCTCTTAAGATACACAACGAGTGACATATCGCTTCTGGCAGACTGGCCGCAGTAAGAAAAAGTGGCAGACTGGGTGAGCAATTGGGACGAGTAACTATGACTCTCTTAAGGTAGCCAATGCCTCGTTACTTGCGGTTTGGATTAAGAAGTCTCGAATAACCCCTAGGAGGAGAAACGATGACTCTTTTATGATACAAAACTAGTGAATTATAGTTTCTGGCAGAAAAAAACTACACAAAAAAGTAGTAAACTGAGTGGGCAACTGGGATTAAGAAGTATTGCACTATTAAGATAGCCACTTTTTCGTCACGAGAGGCATTGAATCAGAGAATACCAGCAACCTATGGAAAGAGTAACGATGAATCTCTTAAGATACACAACGAGTGACATATCGCTTCTGGCAGACTGGCCGCAGTAAGAAAAAGTGGCAGACTGGGTGAGCAATTGGGACGAGTAACTATGACTCTCTTAAGGTAGCCAATGCCTCGTTACTTGCGGTTTGGATGAAGAAATCTCGAATAACCCCTAGGAGGAGAAACGATGACCCTTTTATGATACACAACTAGTGAATTATAGTTTCTGGCAGACAAAAAGTACACAAAAAAGTAGTAAACTGTGTGAGCAACTGGGAGGAAGAAGTATTGCACAATTAAGATAGCCACTTTTTCTTCACGAGAGGCATTGAATCAGAGAATACCAGTAACCTATGGAAAGAGTAACGATGAATCTCTTAAGATACACAACGAGTGACTTATCGCTTCTGGCAGACTGGCCGCAGTAAGGAAAAGTGGCAGACTGGGAGAGCAATTGGGACGAGTAACTATGACTCTCTTAAGGTAGCCAATGCCTCGTTACTTGCTGTTTGGATGAAGAAATCTCGAATAACCCCTAGGAGGAGAAACGATGACTCTTTTATGATACACAACTAGTGAATTATAGTTTCTGGCAGACAAAAACTACACAAAAAGCAGTAAACGGTGTGAGCAACTCAGAGGAAGAAGTATTGCACTATTAAGTTAGCCACTTTTTCGTCAAGAGAGGTATTGACTCAGAGAATACCAGTAACCTATGGAAGGAGTAACGATGAATCTCTTAAGATACACAACGAGTGACATATCGCTTCTGGCAGACTGGCCACAGTAAGAAAAAGTGGCAGATTGGGTGAGCAATGGGGACGAGTAACTATGACTCTCTTAAGGTAGCCAATGCCTCGTTACTTGCGGTTTGGATTAAGAAATCTCGAATAACCCCTAGGAGGAGAAATGGTGACTCTTTTATGATACACTAGTGACATATCGCTTCTGGCAGACTGGCAAGTACACAAAAAGTAGTAAACTGTGTGAGCAACTCGGAGGAAGAAGTATTGCACTATTAAGATAGCCACTTTTTCGTCAATAGAGGTATTGACTCAGAGAATACCAGTAACCTATGGAAGGAGTAACGATGAATCTCTTAAGATACACAACGAGTGACATATCGCTTCTGGCAGACTGGCCGCAGTAAGGAAAAGTGGTAGACTGGGAGAGCAATTGAGACGAGTAACTATGACTCTCTTAAGGTAGCCAATGCCTCGTTACTTGCGGTCTGGATGAAGAAATCTCGAATAACCCCTAGGAGGAGTAACGATGACCCTTTTATGATACAAAACTAGTGAATTATAGTTTCTGGCAGACAAAAACCACACAAAAATCAGTAAACTGTGTGAGCAACTCGGAGGAAGAAGTATTGCACTATTAAGATAGCCACTTTCTCGTCACGAGAGGCATTGAATCAGAGAATACCAGTAACCTATGGAAAGAGTAACGATGAATCTCTTAAGATACACAACGAGTGACATATCGCTTCTGGCAGACTGGCCGCAGTAAGGAAAAGTGGCATACTGGGAGAGCAATTGGGACGAGTAACTATGACTCTCTTAAGGTAGCCAATGCCTCGTTACTTGCGGTTTGGATTAAGAAATCTTGAATAACCCCTAGGAGGAGAAACGATGACTCTTTTATGATACACAACTAGTGAATTATAGTTTCTGGCAGACAAAAACTACACAAAAAGCAGTAAACGGTGTGAGCAACTCGGAGGAAGAAGTATTGCACTATTAAGATAGCCACTTCTTCGTCAAGAGAGGTAATGACTCAGAGAATACCAGTAACCTATGGAAGGAGTAACGATGAATCTCTTAAGATACACAACGAGTAACATATCGATTCTGGCAGACTGGCCACAGTAAGAAAAAGTGGCAGACTGGGTGAGCAATGGGGACGAGTAACTATGACTCTCTTAAGGTAGCCAATGCCTCGTTACTTGCGGTTTGGAATAAGAAATCTCGAATAACCCCTAGGAGGAGAAACGATGACTCTTTTATGATACACTAGTGACATATCGCTTGTGGCAGACTGGCAAGTACACAAAAAGTAGTAAACTGTGTGAGCAACTCGGAGGAAGAAGTATTGCACTATTAAGATAGCCACTTTTTCGTCAAGAGAGGTATTGACTCAGAGAATACCAGTAACCTATGGAAGGAGTAACGATGAATCTCTTAAGATACACAACGAGTGACATATCGCTTCTGGCAGACTGGCCACAGTAAGAAAAAGTGGCAGACTGGGTGAGCAATGGGGACGAGTAACTATGACTCTCTTAAGGTAGCCAATGCCTCGTTACTTGCGGTTTGGATTAAGAAATCTCGAATAACCCCTAGGAGGAGAAATGATGACTCTTTTATGATACACTAGTGACATATCGCTTCTGGCAGACTGGCAAGTACACAAAAAGTATTAAACGGTGTGAGCAACTCGGTGGAAGAAGTATTGCACTATTAAGATAGCCACTTTTTCTTCACGAGAGGCATTGAATCAGAGAATACCAGTAACCTATGGAAAGAGTAACGATGAATCTCTTAAGATACACAACGAGTGACATATCGCTTCTGGCAGACTGGCCGCAGTAAGGAAAAGTGGCGGACTGGGAGAGCAATTGGGACGAGTAACTATGACTCTCTTAAGGTAGCCAATGCCTCGTTACTTGCGGTCTGGATGAAGAAATCTCGAATAACCCCTAGGAGGAGTAACGATGACCCTTTTATGATACAAAACTAGTGAATTATAGTTTCTGGCAGACAAAAACCACACAAAAATCAGTAAACTGTGTGAGCAACTCGGAGGAAGAAGTATTGCACTATTAAGATAGCCACTTTCTCGTCACGAGAGGCATTGAATCAGAGAATACCAGTAACCTATGGAAAGAGTAACGATGAATCTCTTAAGATACACAACGAGTGACATATCGCTTCTGGCAGACTGGCCGCAGTAAGGAAAAGTGGCATACTGGGAGAGCAATTGGGACGAGTAACTATGACTCTCTTAAGGTAGCCAATGCCTCGTTACTTGCGGTTTGGATTAAGAAATCTTGAATAACCCCTAGGAGGAGAAACGATGACTCTTTTATGATACACAACTAGTGAATTATAGTTTCTGGCAGACAAAAACTACACAAAAAGCAGTAAACGGTGTGAGCAACTCGGAGGAAGAAGTATTGCACTATTAAGATAGCCACTTCTTCGTCAAGAGAGGTAATGACTCAGAGAATACCAGTAACCTATGGAAGGAGTAACGATGAATCTCTTAAGATACACAACGAGTAACATATCGATTCTGGCAGACTGGCCACAGTAAGAAAAAGTGGCAGACTGGGTGAGCAATGGGGACGAGTAACTATGACTCTCTTAAGGTAGCCAATGCCTCGTTACTTGCGGTTTGGAATAAGAAATCTCGAATAACCCCTAGGAGGAGAAACGATGACTCTTTTATGATACACTAGTGACATATCGCTTGTGGCAGACTGGCAAGTACACAAAAAGTAGTAAACTGTGTGAGCAACTCGGAGGAAGAAGTATTGCACTATTAAGATAGCCACTTTTTCGTCAAGAGAGGTATTGACTCAGAGAATACCAGTAACCTATGGAAGGAGTAACGATGAATCTCTTAAGATACACAACGAGTGACATATCGCTTCTGGCAGACTGGCCACAGTAAGAAAAAGTGGCAGACTGGGTGAGCAATGGGGACGAGTAACTATGACTCTCTTAAGGTAGCCAATGCCTCGTTACTTGCGGTTTGGATTAAGAAATCTCGAATAACCCCTAGGAGGAGAAATGATGACTCTTTTATGATACACTAGTGACATATCGCTTCTGGCAGACTGGCAAGTACACAAAAAGTAGTAAACGGTGTGAGCAACTCGGAGGAAGAAGTATTGCACTATTAAGATAGCCACTTTTTCTTCACGAGAGGCATTGAATCAGAGAATACCAGTAACCTATGGAAAGAGTAACGATGAATCTCTTAAGATACACAACGAGTGACATATCGCTTCTGGCAGACTGGCCGCAGTAAGGAAAAGTGGCGGACTGGGAGAGCAATTGGGACGAGTAACTATGACTCTCTTAAGGTAGCCAATGCCTCGTTACTTGCGGTTTGGATTAAGAAGTCTCGAATAACCCCTAGGAGGAGAAACGATGACTCTTTTATGATACAAAACTAGTGAATTATAGTTTCTGGCAGACAAAAACTACACAAAAAAGTAGTAAACTGAGTGGGCAACTGGGAGGAAGAAGTATTGCACTATTAAGATAGCCACTTTTTCGTCACGAGAGGCATTGAATCAGAGAATACCAGTAACCTATGGAAAGAGTAACGATGAATCTCTTAAGATACACAACGAGTGACATATCGATTCTGGCAGACTGGCCGCAGTATGGAAAAGTGGCAGACTGGAAGAGCAATTGGGACGAGTAACTATGACTCTCTTAAGGTAGCCAATGCCTCGTTACTTGCGGTTTGGATTAAGAAATCTCGAATAACCCCTAGGAGGAGAAACGATGACTCTTTTATGATACACAACTAGTGAATTATAGTTTCTGGCAGACAAAAACTACACAAAAAGCAGTAAACGGTGTGAGCAACTCGGAGGAAGAAGTATTGCACTATTAGGATAGCCACTTTTTCGTCAAGAGAGGTATTGACTCAGAGAATACCAGTAACCTATGGAAGGAGTAACGATGAATCTCTTAAGATACACAACGAGTGACATATCGTTTCTGGCAGACTGGCCACAGTAAGAAAAAGTGGCAGACTGGGTGAGCAATGGGGACGAGTAACTATGACTCTCTTAAGGTAGCCAATGCCTCGTTACTTGCGGTTTGGAATAAGAAATCTCGAATAACCCCTAGGAGGAGAAATGATGACTCTTTTATGATACACTAGTGACATATGGCTTCTGGCAGACTGGCAAGTACACAAAAAGTAGTAAACTGTGTGAGCAACTCGGAGGAAGAAGTATTGCACTATTAAGATAGCCACTTTTTCGTCAAGAGAGGTATTGACTCAGAGAATACCAGTAACCTATGGAAGGAGTAACGATGAATCTCTTAAGATACACAACGAGTGATATATCGCTTCTGGCAGACTGGCCACAGTAAGAAAAAGTGGCAGACAGGGTGAGCAATTGGGACGAGTAACTATGACTCTCTTAAGGTAGCCAATGCCTCGTTACTTGCGGTTTGGATTAAGAAGTCTCGAATAACCCCTAGGAGGAGAAACGATGACTCTTTTATGATACAAATCTAGTGAATTATAGTTTCTGGCAGACAAAAACTACACAAAAAAGTAGTAAACTGAGTGGGCAACTGGGAGGAAGAAGTATTGCACTATTAAGATAGCCACTTTTTCGTCACGAGAGGCATTGAATCAGAGAATACCAGCAACCTATGGAAAGAGTAACGATGAATCTCTTAAGATACACAACGAGTGACATATCGCTTCTGGCAGACTGGCCGCAGTAAGAAAAAGTGGCAGACTGGGTGAGCAATTGGGACGAGTAACTATGACTCTCTTAAGGTAGCCAATGCCTCGTTACTTGCAGTTTGGATGAAGAAATCTCGAATAACCCCTAGGAGGAGAAACGATGACTCTTTTATGACACACAACTAGTGAATTATAGTTTCTGGCAGACAAAAACTACACAAAAAGCAGTAAACGGAGTGAGCAACTCGGAGGAAGAAGTATTGCACTATTAAGTTAGCCACTTTTTCGTCAAGAGAGGTATTGACTCAGAGAATACCAGTAACCTATGGAAGGAGTAACGATGAATCTCTTAAGATACACAACGAGTGACATATCGCTTCTGGCAGACTGGCCACAGTAAGAAAAAGTGGCAGACTGGATGAGCAATGGGGACGAGTAACTATGACTCTCTTAAGGTAGCCAATGCCTCGTTACTTGCGGTTTGGAATAAGAAATCTCGAATAACCCCTAGGAGGAGAAATGATGACTCTTTTATGATACACTAGTGACATATCGCTTCTGGCAGACTGGCAAGTACACAAAAAGTAGTAAACTGTGTGAGCAACTCGGAGGAAGAAGTATTGCACTATTAAGATAGCCACTTTTTCGTCAAGAGAGGTATTGACACAGAGAATACCTGTAATCTATGGAAGGAGTAACGATGAATCTCTTAAGATACACAACGAGTGACATATCGCTTCTGGCAGACTGGCCACAGTAAGAAAAAGTGGCAGACTGGGTGAGCAATGGGGACGGGTAACTATGACTCTCTTAAGGTAGCCAATGCCTCGTTACTTGCGGTTTGCATTAAGAAATCTCGAATAACCCCTAGGAGGAGAAACGATGACTCTTTTATGATACACTAGTGACATATCGCTTCTGGCAGACTGGCAAGTACACAAAAAGTAGTACACTGTGTGAGCAACTCGGAGGAAGAAGTATTGCACTATTAAGATAGCCACTTTTTCGTCAATAGAGGTATTGACTCAGAGAATACCAGTAACCTATGGAAGGAGTAACGATGAATCTCTTAAGATACACAACGAGTGACATATCGTTTCTGGCAGACTGGCCGCAGTAAGGAAAAGTGGCAGACTGGGAGAGCAATTGGGACGAGTAACTATGACTCTCTTAAGGTAGCCAATGCCTCGTTACTTGCGGTTTGGATTAAGAAATCTCGAATAACCCCTAGGAGGAGAAACGATGACTCTTTCATGATACACAACTAGTGAACTATAGTTTCTGGCAGACAAAATCTACACAAAAAAGTAGTAAACTGTGTGAGCATATGGGAGGAAGAAGTATTGCACTATTAAGATAGCCACTTTTTCTTCACGAGAGGCATTGAATCAGAGAATACCAGTAACCTATGGAAAGAGTAACGATGAATCTCTTAAGATACACAACGAGTGACATATCGCTTCTGGCAGACTGGCCGCAGTAAGGAAAAGTGGCAGACTGGGAGAGCAATTGGGACGAGTAACTATGACTCTCTTAAGGTAGCCAATGCCTCGTTACTTGCGGTTTGGATTAAGAAATCTTGAATAACCCCTAGGAGGAGAAACGATGACTCTTTTATGATACACAACTAGTGAATTATAGTTTCTGGCAGACAAAAACTACACAAAAAGCAGTAAACGGTGTGAGCAACTCGGAGGAAGAAGTATTGCACTATTAAGATAGCCACTTTTTCGTCAAGAGAGGTATTGACTCAGAGAATACCAGTAACCTATGGAAGAAGTAACGATGAATCTATTAAGATACACAACGAGTGACATATCGTTTCTGGCAGACTGGCCACAGTAAGAAAAAGTGGCAGACTGGATGAGCAATGGGGACGAGTAACTATGACTCTCTTAAGGTAGCCAATGCCTCGTTACTTGCGGTTTGGAATAAGAAATCTCGAATAACCCCTAGGAGGAGAAATGATGACTCTTTTATGATACACTAGTGACATATCGCTTCTGGCAGACTGGCAAGTACACAAAAAGTAGTAAACTGTGTGAGCAACTCGGAGGAAGAAGTATTACACTATTAAGATAGCCACTTTTTCGTCAAGAGAGGTATTGACTCAAAGAATACCTGTAACCTATGGAAGGAGTAACGATGAATCTCTTAAGATACACAACGAGTGACATATCGCTTCTGGCAGACTGGCCACAGTAAGAAAAAGTGGCAGACTGGATGAGCAATGGGGACGAGTAACTATGACTCTCTTAAGGTAGCCAATGCCTCGTTACTTGCGGTTTGGAATAAGAAATCTCGAATAACCCCTAGGAGGAGAAATGATGACTCTTTTATGATACACTAGTGACATATCGCTTCTGGCAGACTGGCAAGTACACAAAAAGTAGTAAACTGTGTGAGCAACTCGGAGGAAGAAGTATTGCACTATTAAGATAGCCACTTTTTCGTCAAGAGAGGTATTGACTCAGAGAATACCAGTAACCTATGAAAGGAGTAACGATGAATCTCTTAAGATACACAACGAGTGACATATCGCTTCTGGCAGACTGGCCACAGTAAGACAAAGTGGCAGACTGGGTGAGCAATGGGGACGAGTAACTATGACTCTCTTAAGGTAGCCAATGCCTCGTTACTTGCGGTTTGGATTAAGAAATCTCGAATAACCCCTAGGAGGAGAAATGATGACTCTTTTATGATACACTAGTGACATATCGCTTCTGGCAGACTGGCAAGTACACAAAAAGTAGTAAACGGTGTGAGCAACTCGGAGGAAGAAGTATTGCACTATTAAGATAGCCACTTTTTCTTCACGAGAGGCATTGAATCAGAGAATACCAGTAACCTATGGAAAGAGTAACAATGAATCTCTTAAGATACACAACGAGTGACATATCGCTTCTGGCAGACTGGCCGCAGTAAGGAAAAGTGGCAGACTGGGAGAGCAATTGGGACGAGTAACTATGACTCTCTTAAGGTAGCCAATGCCTCGTTACTTGCGGTTTGGATTAAGAAGTCTCGAATAACCCCTAGGAGGAGAAACGATGACTCTTTTATGATATACAACTAGTGAATTATAGTTTCTGGCAGACAAAAACTACACAAAAAAGTAGTAAACTGTGTGAGCAACTGGAAAGGAAGAAGTATTGCACTATTAAGATAGCCACTTTTTCGTCACGAGAGGCATTGAATCAGAGAATACCAGTAACCTATGGAAAGAGTAACGATGAATCTCTTAAGATACACAACGAGTGACATATCGCTTCTGGCAGACTGGCCACAGTAAGAAAAAGTGGCAGACTGGGTGAGCAATTGGGACGAGTAACTATGACTCTCTTAAGGTAGCCAATGCCTCGTTACTTGCGGTTTGGATTAAGAAGTCTCGAATAACCCCTAGGAGGAGAAACGATGACTCTTTTATGATACAAAACTAGTGAATTATAGTTTCTGACAGACAAAAACTACACAAAAAAGTAGTAAACTGAGTGGGCAACTGGGAGGAAGAAGTATTGCACTATTAAGATAGCCACGTTTTCGTCACGAGAGGCATTGAATCAGAGAATACCAGTAACCTATGGAAAGAGTAACGATGAATCTCTTAAGATACACAACGAGTGACATATCGCTTCTGGCAGACAGGCCGAAGTAAGAAAAAGTGGCAGACTGGGTGAGCAATTGGGACGAGTAACTATGACTCTCTTAAGGTAGCCAATGCCTCGTTACTTGCGGTTTGGATTAAGAAGTCTTGAATAACCCCTATGAGGAGAAACGATGATTCTTTTATGATACAAAACTAGTGAATTATACTTTCTGGCAGACAAAAACTACACAAAAAAGTAGTAAACTGTGTGAGCAACTGGGAGGAAGAAGTATTGCACTATTAAGATAGCCACTTTTTTTTCACGAGAGGCATTGAATCAGAGAATACCAGTAACCTATGGAAAGAGTAACGATGTATCTGTTAAGATACACAACGAGTGACATATCGCTTCTGGCAGACTGGCCGCAGTAAGGAAAAGTGGCAGACTGGGTGAGCAATGGGGACGAGTAACTATGACTCTCTTAAGGTAGCCAATGCCTCGTTACTTGCGGTTTGGAATAAGAAATCTCGAATAACCCCTAGGAGGAGAAATGATGACTCTTTTATGATACACTAGTGACATATCGCTTCTGGCAGACTGGCAAGTACACAAAAAGTAGTAAACTGTGTGAGCAACTCGGAGGAAGAAGTATTGCGCTATTAAGATAGCCACTTTTTCGTCAAGAGAGGTATTGGCTCAAAGAATACCTGTAACCTATGGAAGGAGTAACGATGAATCTCTTAAGATACACAACGAGTGACATATCGCTTCTGGCATACTGGCCACAGTAAGAAAAAGTGGCAGACTGGATGAGCAATGGGGACGAGTAACTATGACTCTCTTAAGGTAGCCAATGCCTCGTTACTTGCGGTTTGGAATAAGAAATCTCGAATAACCCCTAGGAGGAGAAATGATGACTCTTTTATGATACACTAGTGACATATCGCTTCTGGCAGACTGGCAAGTACACAAAAAGTAGTAAACTGTGTGAGCAACTCGGAGGAAGAAGTATTGCACTATTAAGATAGCCACTTTTTCGTCAAGAGAGGTATTGACTCAGAGAATACCAGTAACCTATGAAAGGAGTAACGATGAATCTCTTAAGATACACAACGAGTGACATATCGCTTCTGGCAGACTGGCCACAGTAAGACAAAGTGGCAGACTGGGTGAGCAATGGGGACGAGTAACTATGACTCTCTTAAGGTAGCCAATGCCTCGTTACTTGCGGTTTGGATTAAGAAATCTCGAATAACCCCTAGGAGGAGAAATGATGACTCTTTTATGATACACTAGTGACATATCGCTTCTGGCAGACTGGCAAGTACACAAAAAGTAGTAAACGGTGTGAGCAACTCGGAGGAAGAAGTATTGCACTATTAAGATAGCCACTTTTTCTTCACGAGAGGCATTGAATCAGAGAATACCAGTAACCTATGGAAAGAGTAACAATGAATCTCTTAAGATACACAACGAGTGACATATCGCTTCTGGCAGACTGGCCGCAGTAAGGAAAAGTGGCAGACTGGGAGAGCAATTGGGACGAGTAACTATGACTCTCTTAAGGTAGGAAATGCCTCGTTACTTGCGGTTTGGATTAAGAAGTCTCGAATAACCCCTAGGAGGAGAAACGATGACTCTTTTATGATATACAACTAGTGAATTATAGTTTCTGGCAGACAAAAACTACACAAAAAAGTAGTAAACTGTGTGAGCAACTGGAAAGGAAGAAGTATTGCACTATTAAGATAGCCACTTTTTCGTCACGAGAGGCATTGAATCAGAGAATACCAGTAACCTATGGAAAGAGTAACGATGAATCTCTTAAGATACACAACGAGTGACATATCGCTTCTGGCAGACTGGCCACAGTAAGAAAAAGTGGCAGACTGGGTGAGCAATTGGGACGAGTAACTATGACTCTCTTAAGGTAGCCAATGCCTCGTTACTTGCGGTTTGGATTAAGAAGTCTCGAATAACCCCTAGGAGGAGAAACGATGACTCTTTTATGATACAAAACTAGTGAATTATAGTTTCTGACAGACAAAAACTACACAAAAAAGTAGTAAACTGAGTGGGCAACTGGGAGGAAGAAGTATTGCACTATTAAGATAGCCACGTTTTCGTCACGAGAGGCATTGAATCAGAGAATACCAGTAACCTATGGAAAGAGTAACGATGAATCTCTTAAGATACACAACGAGTGACATATCGCTTCTGGCAGACAGGCCGAAGTAAGAAAAAGTGGCAGACTGGGTGAGCAATTGGGACGAGTAACTATGACTCTCTTAAGGTAGCCAATGCCTCGTTACTTGCGGTTTGGATTAAGAAGTCTTGAATAACCCCTATGAGGAGAAACGATGATTCTTTTATGATACAAAACTAGTGAATTATACTTTCTGGCAGACAAAAACTACACAAAAAAGTAGTAAACTGTGTGAGCAACTGGGAGGAAGAAGTATTGCACTATTAAGATAGCCACTTTTTTTTCACGAGAGGCATTGAATCAGAGAATACCAGTAACCTATGGAAAGAGTAACGATGTATCTGTTAAGATACACAACGAGTGACATATCGCTTCTGGCAGACTGGCCGCAGTAAGGAAAAGTGGCAGACTGGGTGAGCAATGGGGACGAGTAACTATGACTCTCTTAAGGTAGCCAATGCCTCGTTACTTGCGGTTTGGAATAAGAAATCTCGAATAACCCCTAGGAGGAGAAATGATGACTCTTTTATGATACACTAGTGACATATCGCTTCTGGCAGACTGGCAAGTACACAAAAAGTAGTAAACTGTGTGAGCAACTCGGAGGAAGAAGTATTGCGCTATTAAGATAGCCACTTTTTCGTCAAGAGAGGTATTGGCTCAAAGAATACCTGTAACCTATGGAAGGAGTAACGATGAATCTCTTAAGATACACAACGAGTGACATATCGCTTCTGGCATACTGGCCACAGTAAGAAAAAGTGGCAGACTGGATGAGCAATGGGGACGAGTAACTATGACTCTCTTAAGGTAGCCAATGCCTCGTTACTTGCGGTTTGGAATAAGAAATCTCGAATAACCCCTAGGAGGAGAAATGATGACTCTTTTATGATACACTAGTGACATATCGCTTCTGGCAGACTGGCAAGTACACAAAAAGTAGTAAACTGTGTGAGCAACTCGGAGGAAGAAGTATTGCACTATTAAGATAGCCACTTTTTCGTCAAGAGAGGTATTGACTCAGAGAATACCAGTTACCTATGGAAGGAGTAACGATGAATCTCTTAAGATACACAACGAGTGACATATCGCTTCTGGCAGACTGGCCACAATAAGACAAAGTGGCAGACTGGGTGAGCAATGGGGACGAGTAACTATGACTCTCGTAAGGTAGCCAATGCCTCGTTACTTGCGGTTTGGATTAAGAAATCTCGAATAACCCCTAGGAGGAGAAATGATGACTCTTTTATGATACACTAGTGACATATCGCTTCTGGCAGACTGGCAAGTACACAAAAAGTAATAAACGGTGTGAGCAACTCGGAGGAAGAAGTATTGCACTATTAAGATAGCCACTTTTTCTTCACGAGAGGCATTGAATCAGAGAATACCAGTAACCTATGGAAAGAGTAACGATGAATCTCTTAAGATACACAACGAGTGACATATCGCTTCTGCCAGACTGGCCGCAGTAAGGAAAAGTGGTAGACTGGGAGAGCAATTGGGACGAGTAACTATGACTCTCTTAAGGTAGCCAATGCCTCGTTACTTGCGGTTTGGATTAAGAAGTCTCGAATAACCTCTAGGAGGAGAAACGATGACTCTTTTATGATATACAACTAGTGAATTATAGTTTATGGCAGACAAAAACTACACAAAAAAGTAGTAAACTGTGTGAGCAACTGGGAGGAAGAAGTATTGCACTATTAAGATAGCCACTTTTTCGTCACGAGAGGCATTGAATCAGAGAATACCAGTAACCTATGGAAAGAGTAACGATGAATCTCTTAAGATACACAACGAGTGACATATCGCTTCTGGCAGACTGGCCGCAGTAAGAAAAAGTGGCAGACTGGGTGAGCAATTGGGACGAGTAACTATGACTCTCTTAAGGTAGCCAATGCCTCGTTACTTGAGGTTTGGATTAAGAAGTCTCGAATAACCCCTAGGAGGAGAAACGATGACTCTTTTATGATACAAAACTAGTGAATTATAGTTTCTGGCAGACAAAAACTACACAAAAAAGTAGTAAACTGAGTGGGCAACTGGGAGGAAGAAGTATTGCACTATTAAGATAGCCACTTTTTCGTCACGAGAGGCATTGAATCAGAGAATACCAGTAACCTATGGAAAGAGTAACGATGAATCTCTTAAGATACACAACGAGTGACATATCGCTTCTGGCAGACTGGCCGCAGTAAGAAAAAGTGGCAGACTGGGTGAGCAATTGGGACGAGTAACTATGACTCTCTTAAGGTAGCCAATGCCTCGTTACTTGCGGTTTGGATTAAGAAGTCTTGAATAACCCCTAGGAGGAGAAACGATGATCCTTTTATGATACAAAACTAGTGAATTATAGTTTCTGGCAGACAAAAACTTCACAAAAAAGTAGTAAACTCTGTGAGCAACTGGGAGGAAGAAGTATTGCACTATTAAGATAGCCACTTTTTCGTCAAGAGAGGTATTGACTCAGAGAATACCAGTAACCTATGGAAGGAGTAACGATGAATCTCTTAAGATACACAACGAGTGACATATCGCTTCTGGCAGACTGGCCACAGTAAGAAAAAGTGGCAGACTGGGTGAGCAATGGGGACGAGTAACTATGACTCTCTTAAGGTAGCCAGTGCCTCGTTACTTGCGGTTTGGATTAAGAAGTCTCGAATAACCCCTAGGAGGAGAAACGATGACTCTTTTATGATACAAAACTAGTGAATTATAGTTTCTGGCAGACAAAAACTACTCAAAAAAGTAGTAAACTGAGTGGGCAACTGGGAGGAAGAAGTATTGCACTATGAAGATAGCCACTTTTTCGTCAAGAGGGGTATTGACTCAGAGAATACCAGTAACCTATGGAAGGAGTAACGCTGAATCTCTTAAGATACACAACGAGTGATATATCGCTTCTGGCAGACTGGCTGCAGTAAGGAAAAGTGGCAGACTGGGTGAGCAATTGGGACGAGTAACTATGACTCTCTTAAGGTAGCCAATGCCTCGTTACTTGCGGTTTGGATGAAGAAACCTCGAATAACCCCTAGGAGGAGAAACGATGACTCTTTTATGATACACAACTAGTGAATTATAGTTTCTGGCAGACAAAAAGTACACAAAAAAGTAGTAAACTGTGTGAGCAACTGGGAGGAAGAAGTATTGCACTATTAAGATAGCCACTTTTTCGTCACGAGGGGCATTGAATCAGAGAATACCAGTAACCTATGGAAAGAGTAACGATGAATCTCTTAAGATACACAACGAGTGACTTATCGCTTCTGGCAGACTGGCCGCAGTAAGGAAAAGTGGCAGACTGGGAGAGCAATTGGGACGAGTAACTATGACTCTCTTAAGGTAGCCAATGCCTCGTTACTTGCGGTTTGGATTAAGAAATCTCGAATAACCCCTAGGAGGAGAAACGATGACTCTTTTATGATACACAACTAGTGAATTATAGTTTCTGGCAGACAAAAACTACACAAAAAGCAGTAAACGGTGTGAGCAACTCGGAGGAAGAAGTATTGCACTATTAAGATAGCCACTTTTTCGTCAAGAGAGGTATTGACTCAGAGAATACCAGTAACCTATGGAAGGAGTAACGATGAATCTCTTAAGATACACAACGAGTGACATATCGTTTCTGGCAGACTGGCCACAGTAAGAAAAAGTGGCAGACTGGGTGAGCAATGGGGACGAGTAACTATGACTCTCTTAAGGTAGCCAATGCCTCGTTACTTGCGGTTTGGAATAAGAAATCTCGAATAACCCCTAGGAGGAGAAATGATGACTCTTTTATGATACACTAGTGACATATCGCTTCTGGCAGACTGGCAAGTACACAAAAAGTAGTAAACTGTGTGAGCAACTCGGAGGAAGAAGTATTGCACTATTAAGATAGCCACTTTTTCGTCAAGAGAGGTATTGACTCAAAGAATACCTGTAACCTATGGAAGGAGTAACGATGAATCTCTTAAGATACACAACGAGTGACATATCGCTTCTGGCAGACTGGCCACAGTAAGAAAAAGTGGCAGACTGGATGAGCAATGGGGACGAGTAACTATGACTCTCTTAAGGTAGCCAATGCCTCGTTACTTGCGGTTTGGAATAAGAAAGCTCGAATAACCCCTAGGAGGAGAAATGATGACTCTTTTATGATACACTAGTGACACATCGCTTCTGGCAGACTGGCAAGTACACAAAAAGTAGTAAACTGTGTGAGCAACTCGGAGGAAGAAGTATTGCACTATTAAGATAGCCACTTTTTCGTCAAGAGAGGTATTGACTCAGAGAATACCAGTAACCTATGGAAGGAGTAACGATGAATCTCTTAAGATACACAACGAGTGACATATCGCTTCTGGCAGACTGGCCACAGTAAGACAAAGTGGCAGACTGAGTGAGCAATGGGGACGAGTAACTATGACTCTCTTAAGGTAGCCAATGCCTTGTTACTTGCGGTTTGGATTAAGAAATCTCGAATAACCCCTAGGAGGAGAAATGATGACTCTTTTATGATACACTAGTGACATATCGCTTCTGGCAGACTGGCAAGTACACAAAAAGTAGTAAACGGTGTGAGCAACTCGGAGGAAGAAGTATTGCACTATTAAGATAGCCACTTTTTCTTCACGAGAGGCATTGAATCAGAGAATACCAGTAACCTATGGAAAGAGTAACGATGAATCTCTTAAGATACACAACGAGTGACATATCGCTTCTGGCAGACTGGCCACAGTAAGGAAAAGTGGCAGACTGGGAGAGCAATTGGGACGAGTAACTATGACTCTCTTAAGGTAGCCAATGCCTCGTTACTTGCGGTTTGGATTAAGAAGTCTCGAATAACCCCTATGAGGAGAAACGATGACTCTTTTATGATACAAAACTAGTGAATTATAGTTTCTGGCAGACAAAAACTACACAAAAAAGTAGTAAACTGAGTGGGCAACTGGGAGGAAGAAGTATTGCACTATTAAGATAGCCACTTTTTCGTCAAGGGAGGTATTGCCTCAGAGAATACCAGTAACCTATGGAAGGAGTAACGATGAATCTCTTAAGATACACAACGAGTGACATATCGCTTCTGGCAGACTGGCCACAGTAAGAAAAAGTGGCAGACTGGGTGAGCAATGGGGACGAGTAACTATGACTCTCTTAAGGTAGCCAATGCCTCGTTACTTGCGGTTTGGATTAAGAAGTCTCGAATAACCCCTAGGAGGAGAAACGATGACTCTTTTATGATACAAAATTAGTGAATTATAGTTTCTGGCAGACAAAATCTACACAAAAAAGTAGTAAACTGAGTGGGCAACTGGGAGGAAAAAGTATTGCACTATTAAGATAGCCACTTTTTCGTCACGAGAGGCATTGAATCAGAGAATACCAGCAACCTATGGAAAGAGTAACGATGAATCTCTTAAGATACACAACGAGTGACATATCGCTTCTGGCAGACTGGCCGCAGTAAGAAAAAGTGGCAGACTGGGTGAGCAATTGGGACGAGTAACTATGACTCTCTTAAGGTAGCCAATGCCTCGTTACTTGCGGTTTGGATGAAGAAACCTCGAATAACCCCTAGGAGGAGAAACGATGACTCTTTTATGATACACAACTAGTGAATTATAGTTTCTGGCAGACAAAAAGTACACAAAAAAGTAGTAAACTGTGTGGACAACTGGGAGGAAGAAGTATTGCACTATTAAGATAGCCACTTTTTCTTCACGAGAGGCATTGAATCAGAGAAAACCAGTAACCTATGGAAAGAGTAATGATGAATCTCTTAAGATACACAACGAGTGACTTATCGCTTCTGGCAGACTGGTCGCAGTAAGGAAAAGTGGCAGACTGGGAGAGCAATTGGGACGAGTAACTATGACTCTCTTAAGGTAGCCAATGCCTCGTTACTTGCTGTTTGGATGAAGAAATCTCGAATAACCCCTAGGAGGAGAAACGATGACTCTTTTATGATACACTAGTGACATATCGCTTCTGGCAGACTGGCAACTACACAAAAAGTAGTAAACTGTGTGAGCAACTCGGAGGAAGAAGTATTGCACTATTAAGATAGCCACTTTTTCTTCACGAGAGGCATTGAATCAGAGAATACCAGTAACCTATGGAAAGAGTAACGATGAATCTCTTAAGATACACAATGAGTGACATATCGCTTCTGGCAGACTGGCCGCAGTAAGGAAAAGTGGCAGACTGGGAGAGCAATTGGGACGAGTAACTATGACTCTCTTAAGGTAGCCAATGCCTCGTTACTTGCGGTTTGGATTAAGAAATCTCGAATAACCCCTAGGAGGAGAAACGATGACTCTTTTATGATACACAACTAGTGAATTATAGTTTCTGGCAGACAAAAACTACACAAAAAGCAGTAAACGGTGTGAGCAACTCGGAGGAAGAAGTATTGCACTATTAAGATAGCCACTTTTTCGTCAAGAGAGGTATTGACTCAGAGAATACCAGTAACCTATGGAAGGAGTAACGATGAATCTCGTAAGATACACAACGAGTGACTTATCGTTTCTGGCAGACTGGCCACAGTAAGAAAAAGTGGCAGACTGGGTGAGCAATGGGGACGAGTAACTATGACTCTCTTAAGGCAGCCAATGCCTCGTTACTTGCGGTTTGGAATAAGAAATCTCGAATAACCCCTAGGAGGAGAAATGATGACTCTTTTATGATACACTAGTGACATATCGCTTCTGGCAGACTGGCAAGTACACAAAAAGTAGTAAACTGTGTGAGCAACTCGGAGGAGGAAGTATTGCACTATTAAGATAGCCACTTTTTCGTCAAGAGAGGTATTGACTCACAGAATACCTGTAACCTATGGAAGGAGTAACGATGAATCTCTTAAGATACACAACGAGTGACATATCAATTCTGGCAGACTGGCCACAGTAAGAAAAAGTGGCAGACTGGATGAGCAATGGGGACGAGTAACTATGACTCTCTTAAGGTAGCCAATGCCTCGTTACTTGCGGTTTGGAATAAGAAAGCTCGAATAACCCCTAGGAGGAGAAATGATGACTCTTTTATGATACACTAGTGACATATCGCTTCTGGCAGACTGGCAAGTACACAAAAAGTAGTAAACTGTGTGAGCAACTCGGAGGAAGAAGTATTGCACTATTAAGATAGCCACTTTTTCGTCAAGAGAGGTATTGACTCAGAGAATACCAGTAACCTATGGAAGGAGTAACGATGAATCTCTTAAGATACACAACGAGTGACATATCGCTTCTGGCAGACTGGCCACAGTAAGACAAAGTGGCAGACTGGGTGAGCAATGGGGACGAGTAACTATGACTCTCTTAAGGTAGCCAATGCCTCGTTACTTGCGGTTTGGATTAAGAAATCTCGAATAACCCCTAGGAGGAGAAATGATGACTCTTTTATGATACACTAGTGACATATCGCTTCTGGCAGACTGGCAAGTACACAAAAAGTAGTAAACGGTGTGAGAAACTCGGAGGAAGAAGTATTGCACTATTAAGATAGCCACTTTTTCTTCACGAGAGGCATTAAATCAGAGAATACCAGTAACCTATGGAAAGAGTAACGATGAATCTCTTAAGATACACAACGAGTGACATATCGCTTCTGGCAGACTGGCCGCAGTAAGGAAAAGTGGCAGACTGGGAGAGCAATTGGGACGAGTAACTATGACTCTCTTAAGGTAGCCAATGCCTCGTTACTTGCGGTTTGGATTAAGAAGTCTCGAATAACCCCTTGGAGGAGAAACGATGACTCTTTTATGATATACAACTAGTGAATTATAGTTTATGGCAGACAAAAACTACACAAAAAAGTAGTAAACTGAGTGGGCAACTGGGAGGAAGAAGTATTGCACTATTAAGATAGCCACTTTTTCGTCACGAGAGGCATTGAATCAGAGAATACCAGTAACCTATGGAAAGAGTAACGATGAATCTCTTAAGATACACAATGAGTGACATATCGCTTCTGGCAGACTGGCTGCAGTAAGAAAAAGTGGCAGACTGGATGAGCAATGGGGACGAGTAACTATGACTCTCTTAAGGTAGCCAATGCCTCGTTACTTGCGTTTTGGAATAAGAAAGCTCGAATAACCCCTAGGAGGAGAAATGTTGACTCTTTTATGATACACTAGTGACATATTGCTTCTGGCAGACTGGCAAGTACACAAAAAGTAGTAAACTGTGTGAGCAACTCGGAGGAAGAAGTATTGCACTATTAAGATAGCCACTTTTTCGTCAAGAGAGGTATTGACTCAGAGAATACCAGTAACCTATGGAAGGAGTAACGATGAATCTCTTAAGATACACAACGAGTGACATATCGCTTCTGGCAGACTGGCCACAGTAAGACAAAGTGGCAGACTGGGTGAGCAATGGGGACGAGTAACTATGACTCTCTTAAGGTAGCCAATGCCTCGTTACTTGCGGTTTGGATTAAGAAATCTCGAATAACCCCTAGGAGGAGAAATGATGACTCTTTTATGATACACTAGTGACATATCGCTTCTGGCAGACTGGCAAGTACACAAAAAGTAGTAAACGGTGTGAGCAACTCGGAGGAAGAAGTATTGCACTATTAAGATAGCCACTTTTTCTTCACGAGAGGCATTGAATCAGAGAATACCAGTAACCTATGGAAAGAGTAACGATGAATCTCTTAAGATTCACAACGAGTGACATATCGCTTCTGGCAGACTGGCCGCAGTAAGAAAAAGTGGCAGACTGGGTGAGCAATTGGGAAGAGTAACTATGACTCGCTTAAGGTAGCCAATGCCTCGTTACTTGCGGTTTGGATTAAGAAGTCTCGAATAACCCTTAGGAGGAGAAACGATGACTCTTTTATGATACAAAACTAGTGAATTATAGTTTCTGGCAGACAAAAACTACACAAAAAAGTAGTAAACTGAGTGGGCAACTGGGAGGAAGAAGTATTGCACTATTAAGATAGCCACTTTTTCGTCACGAGAGGCATTGAATCAGAGAATACCAGTAACCTATGGAAAGAGTAACGATGAATCTCTTAAGATACACAACGAGTGACATATCGCTTCTGGCAGACTGGCCGCAGTAAGAAAAAGTGGCAGACTGGGTGAGCAATTGGGACGAGTAACTATGACTCTCTTAAGGTAGCCAATGCCTCGTTACTTGCGGTTTGGATTAAGAAGTCTTGAATAACCCCTAGGAGGAGAAACGATGATTCTTTTATGATACAAAACTAGTGAATTATAGTTTCTGGTAGACAAAAACTACACAAAAAAGTAGTAAACTGTGTGAGCAACTGGGAGGAAGAAGTATTGCACTATTAAGATAGCCACTTTTTTTTCACGAGAGGCATTGAATCAGAGAATACCAGTAACCTATGGAAAGAGTAACGATGTATCTCTTAAGATACACAACGAGTGACATATCGCTTCTGGCAGACTGGCCGCAGTAAGGAAAAGTGGCAGACTGGGAGAGCAATTGGGACGAGTAACTATGACTCTCTTAAGTTAGCCAATGCCTCGTTACTTGCTGTTTGGATGAAGAAATCTCGAATAACCCCTAGGAGGAGAAACGATGACTCTTTTATGATACACAACTAGTGAATTATAGTTTCTGGCAGACAAAAACTACACAAAAAGCAGTAAACGGTGTGAGCAACTCGGAGGAAGAAGTATTACACTATTAAGATAGCCACTTTTTCGTCAAGAGAGGTATTGACTCAGAGAATACCAGTAACCTATGGAAGGAGTAACGATGAATCTCTTAAGATACACAACGAGTGACATATCGCTTCTGGCAGACTGGCCACAGTAAGAAAAAGTGGCAGACTGGGTGAGCAATGGGGACGAGTAACTATGACTCTCTTAAGGTAGCCAATGCCTCGTTACTAGCGGTTTGGATGCAGAAATCTCGAATAACCCCTAGGAGGAGAAACGAATACTCTTTTATGATACACAACTAGTGAATTATAGTTTCTGGCAGACAAAAACTACACAAAAAAGTAGTAAACTGTGTGAGCAACTGGGAGGAAGAAGTATTGCACTATTAAGATAGCCACTTTTTCTTCACGAGAGGCATTGAATCAGAGAATACCAGTAACCTATGGAAAGAGTAACGATGAATCTCTTAAGATACACAACGAGTGACATATCGCTTCTGGCAGACTGGCCGCAGTAAGGAAAAGTGGTAGACTGGGAGAGCAATTGGGATGAGTAACTATGACTCTCTTAAGGTAGCCAATGCCTCGTTACTTGCGGTTTGGATGAAGAAATCTCGAATAACCCCTAGGAGGAGAAACGATGACTCTTTTATGATACACAACTAGTGAATTATAGTTTCTGGCAGACAAAAACTACACAAAAAAGTAGTAAACTGTGTGAGCAACTGGGAGGAAGAAGTATTGCACTATTAAGATAGCCACTTTCTCTTCACGAGAGGCATCGAATCAGAGAATACCAGTAACCTATGGAAAGAGTAACGATGAATCTCTTAAGATACACAACGAGTGACATATCGCTTCTGGCAGACTGGCCGCAGTAAGGAAAAGTGGCAGACTGGGAGAGCAATTGGGACGAGTAACTATGACTCTCTTAAGGTAGCCAATGCCTCGTTACTTGCTGTTTGGATGAAGAAATCTCGAATAACCCCTAATAGGAGAAACGATGACTCTTTTATGATACACAACTAGTGAATTATAGTTTCTGGCAGACAGAAACTACATAAAAAAGCAGTAAACGGTGTGAGCAACTCGGAGGAAGAAGTATTGCACTATTAAGATAGCCACTTTTTCGTCAAGAGAGGTATTGACTCAGAGAATACCAGTAACCTATGGAAGGAGTAACGATGAATCTCTTAAGATACACAACGAGTGACATATCGCTCCTGGCAGACTGGCCACAGTAAGTAAAAGTGGCAGACTGGATGAGCAATGGGGACGAGTAACTATGACTCTCTTAAGGTAGCCAATGCCTCGTTACTTGCGGTTTGGAATAAGAAATCTCGAATAACCCCTAGGAGGAGAAATGATGACTCTTTTATGATACACTAGTGACATATCGCTTCTGGCAGACTGGCAAGTACACAAAAAGTAGTAAACTGTGTGAGCAACTCGGAGGAAGAAGTAATGCACTATTAAGATAGCCACTTTTTCGTCAAGAGAGGTATTGACTCAGAGAATACCAGTAACCTATGGAAGGAGTAACGATGAATCTCTTAAGATACACAACTAGTGACATATCGCTTCTGCCAGACTGGCCACAGTAAGACAAAGTGGCAGACTGCGTGAGCAATGGGGACGAGTAACTATGACTCTCTTAAGGTAGCCAATGCCTCGTTACTTGCAGTTTGGATTAAGAAATCTCGAATAACCCCGAGGAGGAGAAATGATAACTATTTTATGATACACTAGTGACATATCGCTTCTGGCAGACTGGCAAGTACACAAAAAGTAGTAAACGGTGTGAGCAACTCGGAGGAAGAAGTATTGCACTATTAAGATAGCCACTTTTTCTTCACGAGAGGCATTGAATCTGAGAATACCAGTAACCTATGGAAAGAGTAACGATGAATCTCTTAAGATACACAACGAGTGACATATCGCTTCTGGCAGACTGGCCGCAGTAAGGAAAAGTGGCAGACTGGGAGAGCAATTGGGACGAGTAACTATGACTCTCTAAAGGTAGCCAATGCCTCGTTACTTGCGGTTTGGATTAAGAAATCTCGAATAACCCCTAGGAGGAGAAACGATGACTCTTTTATGATACACAACTAGTGAATTATAGTTTCTGGCAGACAAAAACTACACAAAAAGCAGTAAACGGTGTGAGCAACTCGGAGGAAGAAGTATTGCACTATTAAGTTAGCCACTTTTTCGTCAAGAGAGGTATTGACTCAGAGAATACCAGTAACCTATGGAAGGAGTAACGATGAATCTCTTAAGATACACAACGAGTGTCATATCGCTTCTGGCAGACTGGCCACAGTAAGAAAAAGTGGCAGACTGGATGAGCAATGGGGACGAGTAACTATGACTCTCTTAAGGTAGCCAATGCCTCGTTACTTGCGGTTTAAAATAAGAAATCTCGAATAACCCCTAGGAGGAGAAATGATGACTCTTTTATGATACACTAGTGACATATCGCTTCTGGCAGACTGGCATGTACACAAAAAGTAGTAAACTGTGTGAGCAACTCGGAGGAAGAAGTACTGCACTATTAAGATAGCCACTTTTTCGTCAAGAGAGGTATTGACTCAGAGAATACCTGTAACCTATGGAAGGAGTAACGATGAATCTCTTAAGATACACAACGAGTGACACATCGCTTCTGGCAGACTGGCCACAGTAAGAAAAAGTGGCAGACTGGGTGAGCAATGGGGACGAGTAACTATGACTCTCTTAAGGTAGCCAATGCCTCGTTACTTGCGGTTTGGATTAAGAAATCTCGAATAACCCCTAGGAGGAGAAATGATGACTCTTTTATGATACACTAGTGACATATCGCTTCTGGCAGACTGGCAAGTACACAAAAAGTAGTAAACTGTGTGAGCAACTCGGAGGAAGAAGTATTGCACCATTAAGATAGCCACTTTTTCGTCAATAGAGGTATTGACTCAGAGAATACCAGTAACCTATGGAAGGAGTAACGATGAATCTCTTAAGATACACAACGAGTGACATATCGCTTCTGGCAGACTGGCCGCAGTAAGAAAAAGTGGGAGACTGGGTGAGCAATGGGGACGAGTAACTATGACTCTCTTAAGGTAGCCAATGCCTCGTTACTTGCGGTTTCGATTAAGAAATCTCGAATAATCCCTAGGAGGTGAAACGATAACTCTTTTATGTTACACAACTAGTGACATATCGCTTCTGGCAGACTGGCAAGTACACAAAAAGTAGTAAACTGTGTGAGCAACTGGGAGGAAGAAGTATGGCACTATTAAGAAAGCAAATGATTTGTCACGAGTAGTATTGAATCAGAGAATACCAGTAACCTATGGAAGGAGTAACGATGAATCTCTTAAGATACACAACGAGTGACATATCGCTTCTGGCAGACTGGCCGCAGTAAGGAAAAGTGGCAGACTGGGAGAGCAATTGGGACGAGTAACTATGACTCTCTTAAGGTAGCCAATGCCTCGTTACTTGCGGTTTGGATTAAGAAATCTCGAATAACCCCTAGGAGGAGAAACGATGACTCTTTTACGATACACAACTAGTGAATTATAGTTTCTGGCAGACAAAAACTACACAAAAAGCAGTAAACGGTGTGAGCAACTCGGAGGAAGAAGTATTGCACTATTAAGGTAGCCACTTTTTCGTCAAGAGAGGTATTGACTCAGAGAATACCAGTAACCTATGGAAGGAGTAACGATGAATCTCTTAAGATACACAACGAGTGACATATCGCTTCTGGCAGACTGGCCACAGTAAGAAAAAGTGGCAGACAGGGTGAGCAATGGGGACGAGTAACTATGACTCTCTTAAGGTAGCCAATGCCTCGTTACTTGCGGTTTGGAATAAGAAATCTCGAATAACCCCTAGGAGGAGAAATGATGACTCTTTTATGATACACTAGTGACATATCGCTTCTGGCAGACTGGCAAGTACACAAAAAGTAGTAAACTGTGTGAGCAACTCGGAGGAAGAAGTATTGCACTATTAAGATAGCCACTTTTTCGTCAAGAGAGGTATTGACTCAAAGAATACCTGTAACCTATGGAAGGAGTAACGATGAATCTCTTAAGATACACAACGAGTGACATATCGCTTCTGGCAGACTGGCCGCAGATAGGAAAAGTGGCAGACTGGGAGAGCAATTGGGACGAGTAACTATGACTCTCTTAAGGTAGCCAATGCCTCGTTACTTGCGGTTTGGATGAAGAAATCTCGAATAACCCCTAGGAGGAGAAACGATGACTCTTTTATGATACACAACTAGTGAATTATAGTTTCTGGCAGACAAAAACTACACAAAAAAGTAGTAAACTGTGTGAGCAACTGGGAGGAAGAAGTATTGCACTATTAAGATAGCCACTTTTTCTTCACGAGAGGCATTGAATCAGAGAATACCAGTAACCTATGGAAAGAGTAACGATGAATCTCTTAAGATACACAACGAGTGACATATCGCTTCTGGCAGACTGGCCGCAGTAAGGAAAAGTGGCAGACTGGGAGAGCAATTGGGACGAGTAACTATGACTCTCTTAATGTAGCCAATGCCTCGTTACTTGCTGTTTGGATGAAGAAATCTCGAATAACCCCTAGGAGGAGAAACGATGACTCTTTTATGATACACAACTAGTGAATTATAGTTTCTGGCAGATAAAAACTACACAAAAAGCAGTAAACGGTGTGAGCAACTCGGAGGAAGAAGTATTGCACTATTAAGATAGCCACTTTTTCGTCAAGAGAGGTATTGACTCAGAGAATACCAGTAACCTATGGAAGGAGTAACGATGAATCTCTTAAGATACACAACGAGTGACATATCGCTTCTGGCAGACTGGCCACAGTAAGAAAAAGTGGCAGACTGGGTGAGCAATGGGGACGAGTAAATATGACTCTCTTAAGGTAGCCAATGCCTCGTTACTTGCGGTTTGGAATAAGAAATCTCGAATAACCCCTAGGAGGAGAAATGATGACTCTTATATGATACACTAGTGACATATCGCTTCTGGCAGACTGGCAAGTACACAAAAAGTAGTAAACTGTGTGAGCAACTCGGAGGAAGAAGTATTGCACTATTAAGATAGCCACTTTTTCGTCAAGAGAGGTATTGACTCAGAGAATACCTGTAACCTATGGAAGGAGTAACGATGAATCTCTTAAGATACACAACGAGTGACATATCGCTTCTGGCAGACTGGCCGCAGTAAGAAAAAGTGGCAGACTGGGAGAGCAATTGGGACGAGTAACTATGACTCTCTTAAGGTAGCCAATGCCTCGTTACTTGCGGTTTGGATGAAGAAATCTCGAATAACCCCTAGGAGGAGAAACGATGACTCTTTTATGATACACAACTAGTGAATTATAGTTTCTGGCAGACAAAAACTACACAAAAAGCAGTAAACTGTGTGAGCAACTCGGAGGAAGAAGTATTGCACTATTAAGATAGCCACTTTTTCGTCAAGAGAGGTATTGACTCAGAGAATACCAGTAACCTATGGAAGGAGTAACGATGAATCTCTTAAGATACACAACGAGTGACATATCGCTTCCGGCAGACTGGCCGCAGTAAGAAAAAGTGGCAGACTGGGTGAGCAATTGGGACGAGTAACTATGACTCTCTTAAGGTAGCCAATGCCTCGTTACTTGCGGTTTGGATTAAGAAAACTCGAATAACCCCTAGGAGGAGAAACGATGACTCTTTTATGATACACAACTAGTGAATTATAGTTTCTGGCAGACAAAAACTACACAAAAAGCAGTAAACTGTGTGAGCAACTCGGAGGAAGAAGTATTGCACTATTAAGATAGCCACTTTTTCGTCAAGAGAGGTATTAACTCAGAGAATACCAGTAACCTATGGAAGGAGTAACGATGAATCTCTTAAGATACACAACGAGTGACATATCGCATCTGGCAGACTGGCCGCAGTAAGAAAAAGTGGCAGACTGGGTGAGCAATGGGGACGAGTAACTATGACTCTCTTAAGGTAGCCAATGCCTCGGTACTTGCGGTTTCGATTAAGAAATCTCGAATAATCCCTAGGAGGTGAAACGATAACTCTTTTATGTTACACAACTAGTGACATATCGCTTCTGGCAGACTGGCAAGTACACAAAAAGTAGTAAACTGTGTGAGCAACTGGGAGGAAGAAGAATGGCACTATTAAGAAAGCCAATGATTCGTCACGAGTAGTATTGAATCAGAGAATACCAGTGACCTATGGAAGGAGTAACGATGAATCTCTTAAGATACACAATGAGTGACATATCGCTTTTGGCAGACTGGCCGCAGTAAGAAAAAGTGGCAGACTGGGTGAGCAATTGGGACGAGTAACTATGACTCTCTTAAGGTAGCCAATGCCTCGTTACTTGCGGTTTGGATTAAGAAATCTCGAAAACCCCTAGGAGGAGAAACGATGACCCTTTTATGATACACAACTAGTGAATTATAGTTTCTGGCAGACAAAAACTACACAAAAAGTAGTAAACTGTGTGAGCAACTCGGAGGATGAAGTATTGCACTATTAAGATAGATACTTTTTCGTCACGAGAGGTATTGACTCAGAGAATACCAGTAACCTATGGAAGGAGTAACGATGAATCTCTTAAGATACACAACGAGTGACATATCGCTTCTGGCAGACTGGCTGCAGTAAGAAAAAGTGGCAGACTGGGTGAGCAATTGGGACGAGTAACTATGACTCTCTTAAGGTAGCCAATGCCTCGTTACTTGCGGTTTGGATTAAGAAGTCTCGAATAACCCCTAGGAGGAGAAACGATGACTCTTTTATGATACACAACTAGTGAATTATAGTTTCTGGCAGAGAAAAACTACACAAAAAAGTAGTAAACTGTGTGAGCAACTGGGAGGAAGAAGTATTGCACTATTAAGATAGCCACTTTTTCGTCACGAGAGGCATTGAATCAGAGAATACCAGTAACCTATGGAAAGAGTAACGATGAATCTCTTAAGATACACAACGAGTGACATATCGCTTCTGGCAGACTGGCCGCAGTAAGAAAAAGTGGCAGACTGGGTGAGCAATTGGGACGAGTAACTATGACTCTCTTAAGGTAGCCAATGCCTCGTTACTTGCGGTTTGGATTAAGAAGTCTCGAATAACCCCTAGGAGGAGAAACGATGACTCTTTTATGATACAAAACTAGTGAATTATAGTTTCTGGCAGACAAAAACTACACAAAAAAGTAGTAAACTGAGTGGGCAACTCGGAGGAAGAAGTATTGCACTATTAAGATAGCCACTTTTTCGTCACGAGCGGCAATGAATCAGAGAATACCAGTAACCTATGGAAAGAGTAACGATGAATCTCTTAAGATACACAACGAATGACATATCGCTTCTGGCAGACTGGCCGCAGTAAGAAAAAGTGGCAGACTGGGTGAGCAATTGGGACGAGTAACTATGACTCTCTTAAGGTAGCCAATGCCTCGTTACTTGCGGTTTAAAATAAGAAATCTCGAATAACCCCTAGGAGGAGAAATGATGACTCTTTTATGATACACTAGTGACATATCGCTTCTGGCAGACTGGCCGCAGTAAGAAAAAGTGGCAGACTGGGTGAGCAATTGGGACGAGTAACTATGACTCTCTTAAGGTAGCCAGTGCCTCGTTACTTGCGGTTTGGATTAAGAAATCTCGAAAACCCCTAGGAGGAGAAACGATGACCCTTTTATGATACACAACTAGTGAATTATAGTTTCTGGCAGACAAAAACTACACAAAAAGTAGTAAACTGTGTGAGCAACTCGGAGGATGAAGTATTGCACTATTAAGATAGATACTTTTTCGTCACGAGAGGTATTGACTCAGAGAATACCAGTAACCTATGGAAGGAGTAACGATGAATCTCTTAAGATACACAACGAGTGACATATAGCTTCTGGCAGACTGGCCGCAGTAAGAAAAAGTGGCAGACTGGGTGAGCAATTGGGACGAGTAACTATGACTCTCTTAAGGTAGCCAATGCCTCGTTACTTGCGGTTTGGATTAAGAAGTCTCGAATAACCCCTAGGAGGAGAAACGATGACTCTTTTATGATACAAAACTAGTGAATTATAGTTTCTGGCAGACAAAAACTACACAAAAAAGTAGTAAACTGAGTGGGCAACTCGGAGGAAGAAGTATTGCACTATTAAGATAGCCACTTTTTCGTCACGAGCGGCAATGAATCAGAGAATACCAGTAACCTATGGAAAGAGTAACGATGAATCTCTTAAGATACACAACGAGTGACATATCGCTTCTGGCAGACTGGCCGCAGTAAGAAAAAGTGGCAGACTGGGTGAGCAATTGGGACGAGTAACTATGACTCTCTTAAGGTAGCCAATGCCTCGTTACTTGCGGTTTAAAATAAGAAATCTCGAATAACCCCTAGTAGGAGAAATGATGACTCTTTTATGATACACTAGTGACATATCGCTTCTGGCAGACTGGCCGCAGTAAGAAAAAGTGGCAGACTGGGTGAGCAATTGGGTCGAGTAACTATGACTCTCTTAAGGTAGCCAATGCCTCGTTACTTGCGGTTTGGATTAAGAAATCTCGAAAACCCCTAGGAGGAGAAACGATGACCCTTTTATGATACACAACTAGTGAATTATAGTTTCTGGCAGACAAAAACTACACAAAAAGTAGTAAACTGTGTGAGCAACTCGGAGGATGAAGTATTGCACTATTAAGATAGATACTTTTTCGTCACGAGAGGTATTGACTCAGAGAATACCAGTAACCTATGGAAGGAGTAACGATGAATCTCTTAAGATACACAACGAGTGACATATCGCTTCTGGCAGACTGGCTGCAGTAAGAAAAAGTGGCAGACTGGGTGAGCAATTGGGACGAGTAACTATGACTCTCTTAAGGTAGCCAATGCCTCGTTACTTGCGGTTTGGATTAAGAAGTCTCGAATAACCCCTAGGAGGAGAAACGATGACTCTTTTATGATACACAACTAGTGAATTATAGTTTCTGGCAGAGAAAAACTACACAAAAAAGTAGTAAACTGTGTGAGCAACTGGGAGGAAGAAGTATTGCACTATTAAGATAGCCACTTTTTCGTCACGAGAGGCATTGAATCAGAGAATACCAGTAACCTATGGAAAGAGTAACGATGAATCTCTTAAGATACACAACGAGTGACATATCGCTTCTGGCAGACTGGCCGCAGTAAGAAAAAGTGGCAGACTGGGTGAGCAATTGGGACGAGTAACTATGACTCTCTTAAGGTAGCCAATGCCTCGTTACTTGCGGTTTGGATTAAGAAGTCTCGAATAACCCCTAGGAGGAGAAACGATGACTCTTTTATGATACAAAACTAGTGAATTATAGTTTCTGGCAGACAAAAACTACACAAAAAAGTAGTAAACTGAGTGGGCAACTCGGAGGAAGAAGTATTGCACTATTAAGATAGCCACTTTTTCGTCACGAGCGGCAATGAATCAGAGAATACCAGTAACCTATGGAAAGAGTAACGATGAATCTCTTAAGATACACAACGAATGACATATCGCTTCTGGCAGACTGGCCGCAGTAAGAAAAAGTGGCAGACTGGGTGAGCAATTGGGACGAGTAACTATGACTCTCTTAAGGTAGCCAATGCCTCGTTACTTGCGGTTTAAAATAAGAAATCTCGAATAACCCCTAGGAGGAGAAATGATGACTCTTTTATGATACACTAGTGACATATCGCTTCTGGCAGACTGGCCGCAGTAAGAAAAAGTGGCAGACTGGGTGAGCAATTGGGACGAGTAACTATGACTCTCTTAAGGTAGCCAGTGCCTCGTTACTTGCGGTTTGGATTAAGAAATCTCGAAAACCCCTAGGAGGAGAAACGATGACCCTTTTATGATACACAACTAGTGAATTATAGTTTCTGGCAGACAAAAACTACACAAAAAGTAGTAAACTGTGTGAGCAACTCGGAGGATGAAGTATTGCACTATTAAGATAGATACTTTTTCGTCACGAGAGGTATTGACTCAGAGAATACCAGTAACCTATGGAAGGAGTAACGATGAATCTCTTAAGATACACAACGAGTGACATATAGCTTCTGGCAGACTGGCCGCAGTAAGAAAAAGTGGCAGACTGGGTGAGCAATTGGGACGAGTAACTATGACTCTCTTAAGGTAGCCAATGCCTCGTTACTTGCGGTTTGGATTAAGAAGTCTCGAATAACCCCTAGGAGGAGAAACGATGACTCTTTTATGATACAAAACTAGTGAATTATAGTTTCTGGCAGACAAAAACTACACAAAAAAGTAGTAAACTGAGTGGGCAACTCGGAGGAAGAAGTATTGCACTATTAAGATAGCCACTTTTTCGTCACGAGCGGCAATGAATCAGAGAATACCAGTAACCTATGGAAAGAGTAACGATGAATCTCTTAAGATACACAACGAGTGACATATCGCTTCTGGCAGACTGGCCGCAGTAAGAAAAAGTGGCAGACTGGGTGAGCAATTGGGACGAGTAACTATGACTCTCTTAAGGTAGCCAATGCCTCGTTACTTGCGGTTTAAAATAAGAAATCTCGAATAACCCCTAGTAGGAGAAATGATGACTCTTTTATGATACACTAGTGACATATCGCTTCTGGCAGACTGGCCGCAGTAAGAAAAAGTGGCAGACTGGGTGAGCAATTGGGTCGAGTAACTATGACTCTCTTAAGGTAGCCAATGCCTCGTTACTTGCGGTTTGGATTAAGAAATCTCGAAAACCCCTAGGAGGAGAAACGATGACCCTTTTATGATACACAACTAGTGAATTATAGTTTCTGGCAGACAAAAACTACACAAAAAGTAGTAAACTGTGTGAGCAACTCGGAGGATGAAGTATTGCACTATTAAGATAGATACTTTTTCGTCACGAGAGGTATTGACTCAGAGAATACCAGTAACCTATGGAAGGAGTAACGATGAATCTCTTAAGATACACAACGAGTGACATATCGCTTCTGGCAGACTGGCTGCAGTAAGAAAAAGTGGCAGACTGGGTGAGCAATTGGGACGAGTAACTATGACTCTCTTAAGGTAGCCAATGCCTCGTTACTTGCGGTTTGGATTAAGAAGTCTCGAATAACCCCTAGGAGGAGAAACGATGACTCTTTTATGATACACAACTAGTGAATTATAGTTTCTGGCAGAGAAAAACTACACAAAAAAGTAGTAAACTGTGTGAGCAACTGGGAGGAAGAAGTATTGCACTATTAAGATAGCCACTTTTTCGTCACGAGAGGCATTGAATCAGAGAATACCAGTAACCTATGGAAAGAGTAACGATGAATCTCTTAAGATACACAACGAGTGACATATCGCTTCTGGCAGACTGGCCGCAGTAAGAAAAAGTGGCAGACTGGGTGAGCAATTGGGACGAGTAACTATGACTCTCTTAAGGTAGCCAATGCCTCGTTACTTGCGGTTTGGATTAAGAAGTCTCGAATAACCCCTAGGAGGAGAAACGATGACTCTTTTATGATACAAAACTAGTGAATTATAGTTTCTGGCAGACAAAAACTACACAAAAAAGTAGTAAACTGAGTGGGCAACTCGGAGGAAGAAGTATTGCACTATTAAGATAGCCTTTTTTTCCTCACGAGCGGCAATGAATCAGAGAATACCAGTAACCTATGGAAAGAGTAACGATGAATCTCTTAAGATACACAACGAGTGACATATCGCTTCTGGCAGACTGGCCGCAGTAAGAAAAAGTGGCAGACTGGGTGAGCAATTCGGACGAGTAACTATGACTCTCTTAAGGTAGCCAATGCCTCGTTACTTGCGGTTTAAAATAAGAAATCTCGAATAACCCCTAGGAGGAGAAATGATGACTCTTTTATGATACACTAGTGACATATCGCTTCTGGCAGACTGGCATGTACACAAAAAGTAGTAAACTGTGTGAGCAACTCGGAGGAAGAAGTATTGCACTATTAAGATAGCCACTTTTTCGTCAAGAGAGGTATTGACTCAGAGAATACCTGTAACCTATGGAAGGAGTAACGATGAATCTCTTAAGATACACAACGAGTGACATATCGCTTCTGGCAGACTGGCCACAGTAAGAAAAAGTGGCAGACTGGGTGAGCAATGGGGACGAGTAACTATGACTCTCTTAAGGTAGCCAATGCCTCGTTACTTGCGGTTTGGATTAAGAAATCTCGAATAACCCCTAGGAGGAGAAATGATGACTCTTTTATGATACACTAGTGACATATCGCTTCTGTCAGACTGGCAAGTACACAAAAAGTAGTAAACTGTGTGAGCAACTCGGAGGAAGAAGTATTGCACCATTAAGATAGCCACTTTTTCGTCAAGAGAGGTATTGACTCAGAGAATACCAGTAACCTATGGAAGGAGTAACGATGAATCTCTTAAGATACACAACGAGTGACATATCGCTTCTGGCAGACTGGCCGCAGTAAGGAAAAGTGGTAGACTGGGAGAGCAATTGGGACGAGTACCTATGACTCTCTTAAGGTAGCCAATGCCTCGTTACTTGCGGTTTGGATGAAGAAATCTCGAATAACCCCTAGGAGGAGAAACGATGACTCTTTTATGATACACAACTAGTGAATTATAGTTTCTGGCAGACAAAAACTACACAAAAAAGTAGTAAACTGTGTGAGCAACTGGGAGGAAGAAGTATTGCACTATTAAGATAGCCACTTTTTCGTCACGAGAGGTATTGACTCAGAGAATACCAGTAACCTATGGAAGGAGTAACGATGAATCTCTTAAGATACACAACGAGTGACATATCGCTTCTGGCAGACTGGCCGCAGTAAGAAAAAGTGGCAGACTGGGTGAGCAATTGGGACGAGTAACTATGACTCTCTTAAGGTAGCCAATGCCTCTTTACTTGCGGTTTGGATTAAGAAGTCTCGAATAACCCCTAGGAGGAGAAACGATGACTCTTTTATGATACAAAACTAGTGAATTATAGTTTCTGGCAGACAAAAACTACACAAAAAAGTAGTAAACTGAGTGGGCAACTCGGAGGAAGAATTATTGCACTATTAAGATAGCCACTTTTTCGTCACGAGCGGCAATGAATCAGAGAATACCAGTAACCTATGGAAAGAGTAACGATGAATCTCTTAAGATACACAACGAGTGACATATCGCTTCTGGCAGACTGGCCGCAGTAAGAAAAAGTGGCAGACTGGGTGAGCAATTGGGACGAGTAACTATGACTCTCTTAAGGTAGCCAATGCCTCGTTACTTGCGGTTTAAAATAAGAAATCTCGAATAACCCCTAGGAGGAGAAATGATGACTCTTTTATGATACACTAGTGACATATCGCTTCTGGCAGACTGGCCGCAGTAAGAAAAAGTGGCAGACTGGGTGAGCAATTGGGACGAGTAACTATGACTCTCTTAAGGTAGCCAATGCCTCGTTACTTGCGGTTTGGATTAAGAAATCTCGAAAACCCCTAGGAGGAGAAACGATGACCCTTTTATGATACACAACTAGTGAATTATAGTTTCTGGCAGACAAAAACTACACAAAAAGTAGTAAACTGTGTGAGCAACTCGGAGGATGAAGTATTGCACTATTAAGATAGATACTTTTTCGTCACGAGAGGTATTGACTCAGAGAATACCAGTAACCTATGGAAGGAGTAACGATGAATCTCTTAAGATACACAACGAGTGACATATCGCTTCTGGCAGACTGGCTGCAGTAAGAAAAAATGGCAGACTGGGTGAGCAATTGGGACGAGTAACTATGACTCTCTTAAGGTAGCCAATGCCTCGTTACTTGCGGTTTGGATTAAGAAGTCTCGAATAACCCCTAGGAGGAGAAACGATGACTCTTTTATGATACACAACTAGTGAATTATAGTTTCTGGCAGAGAAAAACTACACAAAAAAGTAGTAAACTGTGTGAGCAACTGGGAGGAAGAAGTATTGCACTATTAAGATAGCCACTTTTTCGTCACGAGAGGCATTGAATCAGAGAATACCAGTAACCTATGGAAAGAGTAACGATGAATCTCTTAAGATACACAACGAGTGACATATCGCTTCTGGCAGACTGGCCGCAGTAAGAAAAAGTGGCAGACTGGGTGAGCAATTGGGAAGAGTAACGATGACTCTCTTAAGGTAGCCAATGCCTCGTTACTTGCGGTTTGGATTAAGAAGTCTCGAATAACCCCTAGGAGGAGAAACGATGACTCTTTTATGATACAAAACTAGTGAATTATAGTTTCTGGCAGACAAAAACTACACAAAAAAGTAGTAAACTGAGTGGGCAACTCGGAGGAAGAAGTATTGCACTATTAAGATAGCCTTTTTTTCGTCACGAGCGGCAATGAATCAGAGAATACCAGTAACCTATGGAAAGAGTAACGATGAATCTCTTAAGATACACAACGAGTGACATATCGCTTCTGGCAGACTGGCCGCAGTAAGAAAAAGTGGCAGACTGGGTGAGCAATTCGGACGAGTAACTATGACTCTCTTAAGGTAGCCAATGCCTCGTTACTTGCGGTTTGGATTAAGAAATCTCGAATAACCCCTAGGAGGAGAAATGATGACTCTTTTATGATACACTAGTGACATATCGCTTCTGGCAGACTGGCAAGTACACAAAAAGTAGTAAACTGTGTGAGCAACTCGGAGGAAGAAGTATTGCACCATTAAGATAGCCACTTTTTCGTCAAGAGAGGTATTGACTCAGAGAATACCAGTAACCTATGGAAGGAGTAACGATGAATCTCTTAAGATACACAACGAGTGACATATCGCTTCTGGCAGACTGGCCGCAGTAAGGAAAAGTGGTAGACTGGGAGAGCAATTCGGACGAGTACCTATGACTCTCTTAAGGTAGCCAATGCCTCGTTACTTGCGGTTTGGATGAAGAAATCTCGAATAACCCCTAGGAGGAGAAACGATGACTCTTTTATGATACACAACTAGTGAATTATAGTTTCTGGCAGACAAAAACTACACAAAAAAGTAGTAAACTGTGTGAGCAACTGGGAGGAAGAAGTATTGCACTATTAAGATAGCCACTTTTTCTTCACGAGAGGCATTGAATCAGAGAATACCAGTAACCTATGGAAAGAGTAACGATGAATCTCTTAAGATACACAACGAGTGACATATCGCTTCTGGCAGACTGGCCACAGTAAGGAAAAGTGGCAGACTGGGTGAGCAATGGGGACGAGTAACTATGACTCTCTTAAGGTAGCCAATGCCTCGTTACTTGCGGTTTGGAATAAGAAATCTCGAATAACCCCTAGGAGGAGAAATGATGACTCTTTTATGTTACACTAGTGACATATCGCTTCTGGCAGACTGGCAAGTACACAAAAAGTAGTAAACTGTGTGAGCAACTCGGAGGAAGAAGTATTGCACTATTAAGATAGCCACTTTTTCGTCAAGAGAGGTGTTGACTCAAAGAATAGGAAAAGTGGAAGACTGGGAGAGCAATTGGGACGAGTAACTATGACTCTCTTAAGGTAGCCAATGCCTCGTTACTTGCGGTTTGGATGAAGAAATCTCGAATAACCCCTAGGAGGAGAAACGATGACTCTTTTATGATACACAACTAGTGAATTATAGTTTCTGGCAGACAAAAACTACACAAAAAAGTAGTAAACTGTGTGAGCAACTGGGAGGAAGAAGTATTGCACTATTAAGATAGCCACTTTTTCTTCACGAGAGGCATTGAATCAGAGAATACCAGTAACCTATGGAAAGAGTAACGATGAATCTCTTAAGATACACAACGAGTGACATATCGCTTCTGGCAGACTGGCCGCAGTAAGGAAAAGTGGCAGACTGGGAGAGCAATTGGGACGAGTAACTATGACTCTCTTAAGGTAGCCAATGCCTCGTTACTTGCTGTTTGGATGAAGAAATCTCGAATAACCCCTAGGAGGAGAAACGATGACTCTTTTATGATACACAACTAGTGAATTATAGTTTCTGGCAGATAAAAACTACACAAAAAGCAGTAAACGGTGTGAGCAACTCGGAGGAAGAAGTATTGCACTATTAAGATAGCCACTTTTTCGTCAAGAGAGGTATTGACTCAGAGAATACCAGTAACCTATGGAAGGAGTAACGATGAATCTCTTAAGATACACAACGAGTGACATATCGCTTCTGGCAGACTGGCCACAGTAAGAAAAAGTGGCAGACTGGGTGAGCAATGGGGACGAGTAAATATGACTCTCTTAAGGTAGCCAATGACTCGTTACTTGCGGTTTGGAATAAGAAATCTCGAATAACCCCTAGGAGGAGAAATGATGACTCTTTTATGATACTCTAGTGACATATCGCTTCTGGCAGTCTGGCAAGTACACAAAAAGTAGTAAACTGTGTGAGCAACTCGGAGGAAGAAGTATTGCACTATTAAGATAGCCACTTTTTCGTCAAGAGAGGTATTGACTCAGAGAATACCTGTAACCTATGGAAGGAGTAACGATGAATCTCTTAAGATACACAACGAGTGACATATCGCTTCTGGCAGACTGGCCGCAGTAAGGAAAAGTGGCAGACTGGGAGAGCAATTGGGACGAGTAACTATGACTCTCTTAAGTTAGCCAATGCCTCGTTACTTGCGGTTTGGATGAAGAAATCTCGAATAACCCCTAGGAGGAGAAACGATGACTCTTTTATGATACACAACTAGTGAATTATAGTTTCTGGCAGACAAAAACTACACAAAAAGCAGTAAACTGTGTGAGCAACTCGGAGGAAGAAGTATTGCACTATTAAGATAGCCACTTTTTCGTCAAGAGAGGTATTGACTCAGAGAATACCAGTAACCTATGGAAGGAGTAACGATGAATCTCTTAAGATACACAACGAGTGACATATCGCTTCCGGCAGACTGGCCGCAGTAAGAAAAAGTGGCAGACTGGGTGAGCAATTGGGACGAGTAACTATGACTCTCTTAAGGTAGCCAATGCCTCGTTACTTGCGGTTTGGATTAAGAAAACTCGAATAACCCCTAGGAGGAGAAACGATGACTCTTTTATGATACACAACTAGTGAATTATAGTTTCTGGCAGACAAAAACTACACAAAAAGCAGTAAACTGTGTGAGCAACTCGGAGGAAGAAGTATTGCACTATTAAGATAGCCACTTTTTCGTCAAGAGAGGTATTAACTCAGAGAATACCAGTAACCTATGGAAGGAGTAACGATGAATCTCTTAAGATACACAACGAGTGACATATCGCATCTGGCAGACTGGCCGCAGTAAGAAAAAGTGGCAGACTGGGTGAACAATGGGGACGAGTAACTATGACTCTCTTAAGGTAGCCAATGCCTCGTTACTTGCGGTTTCGATTAAGAAATCTCGAATAATCCCTAGGAGGTGAAACGATAACTCTTTTATGTTACACAACTAGTGACATATCGCTTCTGGCAGACTGGCAAGTACACAAAAAGTAGTAAACTGTGTGAGCAACTGGGAGGAAGAAGTAAGGCACTATTAAGAAAGCCAATGATTCGTCACGAGTAGTATTGAATCAGAGAATACCAGTAACCTATGGAAGGAGTAACGATGAATCTCTTAAGATACACAACGAGTGACATATCGCTTCTGGCAGACTGGCCGCAGTAAGAAAAAGTGGCAGACTGGGTGAGCAATTGGGACGAGTAACTATGACTCTCTTAAGGTAGCCAATGCCTCGTTACTTCCGGTTTGGATTAAGAAATCTCGAAAACCCCTAGGAGGAGAAACGATGACCCTTTTATGATACACAACTAGTGAATTATAGTTTCTGGCAGACAAAAACTACACAAAAAAGTAGTAAACTGTGTGAGCAACTGGGAGGAAGAAGTATTGCACTATTAAGATAGCCACTTTTTCGTCACGAGAGGCATTGAATCAGAGAATACCAGTAACCTATGGAAAGAGTAACGATGAATCTCTTAAGATACACAACGAGTGACATATCGCTTCTGGCAGACTGGCCGCAGTAAGAAAAAGTGGCAGACTGGGTGAGCAATTGGGACAAGTAACTATGACTCTCTTAAGGTAGCCAATGCCTCGTTACTTGCGGTTTGGATTAAGAAGTCTCGAATAACCCCTAGGAGGAGAAACGATGACTCCTTTATGATACAAAACTAGTGAATTATAGTTTCTGGCAGACAAAAACTACACAAAAAAGTAGTAAACTGAGTGGGCAACTCGGAGGAAGAAGTATTGCACTATTAAGATAGCCACTTTTTCGTCACGAGCGGCAATGAATCAGAGAATACCAGTAACCTATGGAAAGAGTAACGATGAATCTCTTAAGATACACAACGAGTGACATATCGCTTCTGGCAGACTGGCCGCAGTAAGAAAAAGTGGCAGACTGGGTGAGCAATTGGGACGAGTAACTATGACTCTCTTAAGGTAGCCAATGCCTCGTTACTTGCGGTTTGGATTAAGAAGTCTCGAATAACCCCTAGGAGGAGAAACGATGATTCTTTTATGATACAAAACTAGTGAATTATAGTTTCTGGCAGACAAAAACTACACAAAAAAGTAGTAAACTGTGTGAGCAACTGGGAGTAAGAAGTATTGCACTATTAAGATAGCCACTTTTTCTTCACGAGAGGCATTGAATCAGAGAATACCAGTAACCTATGGAAAGAGTAACGATGAATCTCTTAAGATACACAACGAGTGACATATCGCTTCTGGCAGACTGGCCGCAGTAAGGAAAAGTGGCAGACTGGGAGAGCAATTGGGACGAGTAACTATGACTCTCTTAAGGTAGCCAATGCCTCGTTACTTGCTGTTTGGATGAAGAAATCTCGAATAACCCCTAGGAGGAGAAACGATGACTCTTTTATGATACACAACTAGTGAATTATAGTTTCTGGCAGATAAAAACTACACAAAAAGCAGTAAACGGTGTGAGCAACTCGGAGGAAGAAGTATTGCACTATTAAGATAGCCACTTTTTCGTCAAGAGAGGTATTGACTCAGAGAATACCAGTAACCTATGGAAGGAGTAACGATGAATCTCTTAAGATACACAACGAGTGACATATCGCTTCTGGCAGACTGGCCACAGTAAGAAAAAGTGGCAGACTGGGTGAGCAATGGGGACGAGTAAATATGACTCTCTTAAGGTAGCCAATGCCTCGTTACTTGCGGTTTGGAATAAGAAATCTCGAATAACCCCTAGGAGGAGAAATGATGACTCTTTTATGATACACTAGTGACATATCGCTTCTGGCAGTCTGGCAAGTACACAAAAAGTAGTAAACTGTGTGAGCAACTCGGAGGAAGAAGTATTGCACTATTAAGATAGCCACTTTTTCGTCAAGAGAGGTATTGACTCAGAGAATACCTGTAACCTATGGAAGGAGTAACGATGAATCTCTTAAGATACACAACGAGTGACATATCGCTTCTGGCAGACTGGCCGCAGTAAGGAAAAGTGGCAGACTGGGAGAGCAATTGGGACGAGTAACTATGACTCTCTTAAGTTAGCCAATGCCTCGTTACTTGCGGTTTGGATGAAGAAATCTCGAATAACCCCTAGGAGGAGAAACGATGACTCTTTTATGATACACAACTAGTGAATTATAGTTTCTGGCAGACAAAAACTACACAAAAAGCAGTAAACTGTGTGAGCAACTCGGAGGAAGAAGTATTGCACTATTAAGATAGCCACTTTTTCGTCAAGAGAGGTATTGACTCAGAGAATACCAGTAACCTATGGAAGGAGTAACGATGAATCTCTTAAGATACACAACGAGTGACATATCGCTTCCGGCAGACTGGCCGCAGTAAGAAAAAGTGGCAGACTGGGTGAGCAATTGGGACGAGTAACTATGACTCTCTTAAGGTAGCCAATGCCTCGTTACTTGCGGTTTGGATTAAGAAAACTCGAATAACCCCTAGGAGGAGAAACGATGACTCTTTTATGATACACAACTAGTGAATTATAGTTTCTGGCAGACAAAAACTACACAAAAAGCAGTAAACTGTGTGAGCAACTCGGAGGAAGAAGTATTGCACTATTAAGATAGCCACTTTTTCGTCAAGAGAGGTATTAACTCAGAGAATACCAGTAACCTATGGAAGGAGTAACGATGAATCTCTTAAGATACACAACGAGTGACATATCGCATCTGGCAGACTGGCCGCAGTAAGAAAAAGTGGCAGACTGGGTGAGCAATGGGGACGAGTAACTATGACTCTCTTAAGGTAGCCAATGCCTCGTTACTTGCGGTTTCGATTAAGAAATCTCGAATAATCCCTAGGAGGTGAAACTATAACTCTTTTATGTTACACAACTAGTGACATATCGCTTCTGGCAGACTGGCAAGTACACAAAAAGTAGTAAACTGTGTGAGCAACTGGGAGGAAGAAGTAAGGCACTATTAAGAAAGCCAATGATTCGTCACGAGTAGTATTGAATCAGAGAATACCAGTAACCTATGGAAGGAGTAACGATGAATCTCTTAAGATACACAACGAGTGACATATCGCTTCTGGCAGACTGGCCGCAGTAAGAAAAAGTGGCAGACTGGGTGAGCAATTGGGACGAGTAACTATGACTCTCTTAAGGTAGCCAATGCCTCGTTACTTGCGGTTTGGATTAAGAAATCTCGAAAACCCCTAGGAGGAGAAACGATGACCCTTTTATGATACACAACTAGTGAATTATAGTTTCTGGCAGACAAAAACTACACAAAAAGTAGTAAACTGTGTGAGCAACTCGGAGGATGAAGTATTGCACTATTAAGATAGATACTTTTTCGTCACGAGAGGTATTGACTCAGAGAATACCAGTAACCTATGGAAGGAGTAACGATGAATCTCTTAAGATACACAACGAGTGACATATCGCTTCTGGCAGACTGGCTGCAGTAAGAAAAAGTGGCAGACTGGGTGAGCAATTGGGACGAGTAACTATGACTCTCTTAAGGTAGCCAATGCCTCGTTACTTGCGGTTTGGATTAAGAAGTCTCGAATAACCCCTAGGAGGAGAAACGATGACTCTTTTATGATACACAACTAGTGAATTATAGTTTCTGGCAGACAAAAACTACACAAAAAAGTAGTAAACTGTGTGAGCAACTGGGAGGAAGAAGTATTGCACTATTAAGATAGCCACTTTTTCGTCACGAGAGGCATTGAATCAGAGAATACCAGTAACCTATGGAAAGAGTAACGATGAATCTCTTAAGATACACAACGAGTGACATATCGCATCTGGCAGACTGGCCGCAGTAAGAAAAAGTGGCAGACTGGGTGAGCAATTGGGACGAGTAACTATGACTCTCTTAAGGTAGCCAATGCCTCGTTACTTGCGTTTTGGATTAAGAAGTCTCGAATAACCCCTAGGAGGAGAAACGATGACTCTTTTATGATACAAAACTAGTGAATTATAGTTTCTGGCAGACAAAAACTACACAAAAAAGTAGTAAACTGAGTGGGCAACTCGGAGGAAGAAGTATTGCACTATTAAGGTGGCCACTTTTTCGTCAAGAGAGGTATTGACTCAGAGAATACCAGTAACCTATGGAAGGAGTAACGATGGATCTCTTAAGATACACAACGAGTGACATATCGCTTCTGGCAGACTGGCCACAGTAAGAAAAAGTGGCAGACTGGGTGAGCAATGGGGACGAGTAACTATGACTCTCTTAAGGTAGCCAATGCCTCGTTACTTGCGGTTTGGAATAAGAAGTCTCGAATAACCCCTAGGAGGAGAAATGATGACTCTTTTATGATACACTAGTGACATATCGCTTCTGGCAGACTGGCAAGTACACAAAAAGTAGTAAACTGTGTGAGCAACTCGGAGGAAGAAGTATTGCACTATTAAGATAGCCACTTTTTCGTCAAGAGAGGTATTGACTCAAAGAATACCTGTAACCTATGGAAGGAGTAACGATGAATCTCTTAAGATACACAACGAGTGACATATCGCTTCTGGCAGACTGGCCGCAGATAGGAAAAGTGGCAGACTGGGAGAGCAATTGGGACGAGTAACTATGACTCTCTTAAGGTAGCCAATGCCTCGTTACTTGCGGTTTGGATGAAGAAATCTCGAATAACCCCTAGGAGGAGAAACGATGACTCTTTTATGATACACAACTAGTGAATTATAGTTTCTGGCAGACAAAAACTACACAAAAAAGTAGTAAACTGTGTGAGCAACTGGGAGGAAGAAGTATTGCACTATTAAGATAGCCACTTTTTCTTCACGAGAGGCATTGAATCAGAGAATACCAGTAACCTATGGAAAGAGTAACGATGAATCTCTTAAGATACACAACGAGTGACATATCGCTTCTGGCAGACTGGCCGCAGTAAGGAAAAGTGGCAGACTGGGAGAGCAATTGGGACGAGTAACTATGACTCTCTTAAGGTAGCCAATGCCTCGTTACTTGCTGTTTGGATGAAGAAATCTCGAATAACCCCTAGGAGGAGAAACGATGACTCTTTTATGATACACAACTAGTGAATTATAGTTTCTGGCAGATAAAAACTACACAAAAAGCAGTAAACGGTGTGAGCAACTCGGAGGAAGAAGTATTGCACTATTAAGATAGCCACTTTTTCGTCAAGAGAGGTATTGACTCAGAGAATACCAGTAACCTATGGAAGGAGTAACGATGAATCTCTTAAGATACACAACGAGTGACATATCGCTTCTGGCAGACTGGCCACAGTAAGAAAAAGTGGCAGACTGGGTGAGCAATGGGGACGAGTAACTATGACTCTCTTAAGGTAGCCAATGCCTCGTTACTTGCGGTTTGGATGAAGAAATCTCGAATAACCCCTAGGAGGAGAAACGATGACTCTTTTATGATACAAAACTAGTGAATTATAGTTTCTGGCAGACAAAAACTACACAAAAAGCAGTAAACTGTGTGAGCAACTCGGAGGAAGAAGTATTGCACTATTAAGATAGCCACTTTTTCGTCAAGAGAGGTATTGACTCAGAGAATACCAGTAACCTATGGAAGGAGTAACGATGAATCTCTTAAGATACACAACGAGTGACATATCGCTTCCGGCAGACTGGCCGCAGTAAGAAAAAGTGGCAGACTGGGTGAGCAATGGGGACGAGTAACTATGACTCTCTTAAGGTAGCCAATGCCTCGTTACTTGCGGTTTCGATTAAGAAATCTCGAATAATCCCTAGGAGGTGAAACGATAACTCTTTTATGTTACACAACTAGTGACATATCGCTTCTGGCAGACTGGCAAGTACACAAAAAGTAGTAAACTGTGTGAGCAACTGGGAGGAAGAAGTATGGCACTATTAAGAAAGCCAATGATTCGTCACGAGTAGTATTGAATCAGAGAATACCAGTAACCTATGGAAGGAGTAACGATGAATCTCTTAAGATACACAACGAGTGACATATCGCTTCTGGCAGACTGGCCGCAGTAAGAAAAAGTGGCAGACTGGGTGAGCAATTGGGACGAGTAACTATGACTCTCTTAAGGTAGCCAATGCCTCGTTACATGCGGTTTGGATTAAGAAATCTCGAAAACCCCTAGGAGGAGAAACGATGACCCTTTTATGATACACAACTAGTGAATTATAGTTTCTGGCAGACAAAAACTACACAAAAAGTAGTAAACTGTGTGAGCAACTCGGAGGATGAAGTATTGCACTATTAAGATAGATACTTTTTCGTCACGAGAGGTATTGACTGAGAGAATACCAGTAACCTATGGAAGGAGTAACGATGGATCTCTTAAGATACACAACGAGTGACATATCGCTTCTGGCAGACTGGCCACAGTAAGAAAAAGTGGCAGACTGGGTGAGCAATGGGGACGAGTAACTATGACTCTCTTAAGGTAGCCAATGCCTCGTTACTTGCGGTTTGGAATAAGAAGTCTCGAATAACCCCTAGGAGGAGAAATGATGACTCTTTTATGATACACTAGTGACATATCGCTTCTGGCAGACTGGCAAGTACACAAAAAGTAGTAAACTGTGTGAGCAACTGGGAGTAAGAAGTATTGCACTATTAAGATAGCCACTTTTTCTTCACGAGAGGCATTGAATCAGAGAATACCAGTAACCTATGGAAAGAGTAACGATGAATCTCTTAAGATACACAACGAGTGACATATCGCTTCTGGCAGACTGGCCGCAGTAAGAAAAAGTGGCAGACTGGGTGAGCAATTGGGACGAGTAACTATGACTCTCTTAAGGTAGCCAATGCCTCGTTACTTGCGGTTTGGATTAAGAAGTCTCGAATAACCCCTAGGAGGAGAAACGATGACTCTTTTATGATACAAAACTAGTGAATTATAGTTTCTGGCAGACAAAAACTACACAAAAAAGTAGTAAACTGAGTGGGCAACTCGGAGGAAGAAGTATTGCACTATTAAGGTGGCCACTTTTTCGTCAAGAGAGGTATTGACTCAGAGAATACCAGTAACCTATGGAAGGAGTAACGATGGATCTCTTAAGATACACAACGAGTGACATATCGCTTCTGGCAGACTGGCCACAGTAAGAAAAAGTGGCAGACTGGGTGAGCAATGGGGACGAGTAACTATGACTCTCTTAAGGTAGCCAATGCCTCGTTACTTGCGGTTTGGAATAAGAAGTCTCGAATAACCCCTAGGAGGAGAAATGATGACTCTTTTATGATACACTAGTGACATATCGCTTCTGGCAGACTGGCAAGTACACAAAAAGTAGTAAACTGTGTGAGCAACTCGGAGGAAGAAGTATTGCACTATTAAGATAGCCACTTTTTCGTCAAGAGAGGTATTGACTCAAAGAATACCTGTAACCTATGGAAGGAGTAACGATGAATCTCTTAAGATACACAACGAGTGACATATCGCTTCTGGCAGACTGGCCGCAGATAGGAAAAGTGGCAGACTGGGAGAGCAATTGGGACGAGTAACTATGACTCTCTTAAGGTAGCCAATGCCTCGTTACTTGCGGTTTGGATGAAGAAATCTCGAATAACCCCTAGGAGGAGAAACGATGACTCTTTTATGATACACAACTAGTGAATTATAGTTTCTGGCAGACAAAAACTACACAAAAAAGTAGTAAACTGTGTGAGCAACTGGGAGGAAGAAGTATTGCACTATTAAGATAGCCACTTTTTCTTCACGAGAGGCATTGAATCAGAGAATACCAGTAACCTATGGAAAGAGTAACGATGAATCTCTTAAGATACACAACGAGTGACATATCGCTTCTGGCAGACTGGCCGCAGTAAGGAAAAGTGGCAGACTGGGAGAGCAATTGGGACGAGTAACTATGACTCTCTTAAGGTAGCCAATGCCTCGTTACTTGCTGTTTGGATGAAGAAATCTCGAATAACCCCTAGGAGGAGAAACGATGACTCTTTTATGATACACAACTAGTGAATTATAGTTTCTGGCAGATAAAAACTACACAAAAAGCAGTAAACGGTGTGAGCAACTCGGAGGAAGATGTATTGCACTATTAAGATAGCCACTTTTTCGTCAAGAGAGGTATTGACTCAGAGAATACCAGTAACCTATGGAAGGAGTAACGATGAATCTCTTAAGATACACAACGAGTGACATATCGCTTCTGGCAGACTGGCCACAGTAAGAAAAAGTGGCAGACTGGGTGAGCAATGGGGACGAGTAACTATGACTCTCTTAAGGTAGCCAATGCCTCGTTACTTGCGGTTTGGAATAAGAAATCTCGAATAACCCCTAGGAGGAGAAATGATGACTCTTTTATGATACACTAGTGACATATCGCTTCTGGCAGACTGGCAAGTACACAAAAAGTAGTAAACTGTGTGAGCAACTCGGAGGAAGAAGTATTGCACTATTAAGATAGCCACTTTTTCGTCAAGAGAGGTATTGACTCAGAGAATACCTGTAACCTATGGAAGGAGTAACGATGAATCTCTTAAGATACACAACGAGTGACATATCGCTTCTGGCAGACTGGCCGCAGTAAGGAAAAGTGGCAGACTGGGAGAGCAATTGGGACGAGTAACTATGACTCTCTTAAGGTAGCCAATGCCTCGTTACTTGCGGTTTGGATGAAGAAATCTCGAATAACCCCTAGGAGGAGAAACGATGACTCTTTTATGATACACAACTAGTGAATTATAGTTTCTGGCAGACAAAAACTACACAAAAAGCAGTAAACTGTGTGAGCAACTCGGAGGAAGAAGTATTGCACTATTAAGATAGCCACTTTTTCGTCAAGAGAGGTATTGACTCAGAGAATACCAGTAACCTATGGAAGGAGTAACGATGAATCTCTTAAGATACACAACGAGTGACATATCGCTTCCGGCAGACTGGCCGCAGTAAGAAAAAGTGGCAGACTGGGTGAGCAATTGGGACGAGTAACTATGACTCTCTTAAGGTAGCCAATGCCTCGTTACTTGCGGTTTGGATTAAGAAAACTCGAATAACCCCTAGGAGGAGAAACGATGACTCTTTTATGATACACAACTAGTGAATTATAGTTTCTGGCAGACAAAAACTACACAAAAAGCAGTAAACTGTGTGAGCAACTCGGAGGAAGAAGTATTGCACTATTAAGATAGCCACTTTTTCGTCAAGAGAGGTATTAACTCAGAGAATACCAGTAACCTATGGAAGGAGTAACGATGAATCTCTTAAGATACACAACGAGTGACATATCGCATCTGGCAGACTGGCCGCAGTAAGAAAAAGTGGCAGACTGGGTGAGCAATGGGGACGAGTAACTATGACTCTCTTAAGGTAGCCAATGCCTCGTTACTTGCGGTTTCGATTAAGAAATCTCGAATAATCCCTAGGAGGTGAAACGATAACTCTTTTATGTTACACAACTAGTGACATATCGCTTCTGGCAGACTGGCAAGTACACAAAAAGTAGTAAACTGTGTGAGCAACTGGGAGGAAGAAGTATGGCACTATTAAGAAAGAAAATGATTCGTCACGAGTAGCATTGAATCAGAGAATACCAGTAACCTATGGAAGGAGTAACGATGAATCTCTTAAGATACACAACGAGTGACATATCGCTTCTGGCAGACTGGCCGCAGTAAGAAAAAGTGGCAGACTGGGTGAGCAATTGGGACGAGTAACTATGACTCTCTTAAGGTAGCCAATGCCTCGTTACTTGCGGTTTGGATTAAGAAATCTCGAAAACCCCTAGGAGGAGAAACGATGACCCTTTTATGATACACAACTAGTGAATTATAGTTTCTGGCAGACAAAAACTACACAAAAAGTAGTAAACTGTGTGAGCAACTCGGAGGATGAAGTATTGCACTATTAAGATAAATACTTTTTCGTCACGAGAGGTATTGACTCAGAGAATACCAGTAACCTATGGAAGGAGTAACGATGAATCTCTTAAGATACACAACGAGTGACATATCGCTTCTGGCAGACTGGCTGCAGTAAGAAAAAGTGGCAAACTGGGTGAGCAATTGGGACGAGTAACTATGACTCTCTTAAGGTAGCCAATGCCTCGTTACTTGCGGTTTGGATTAAGAAGTCTCGAATAACCCCTAGGAGGAGAAACGATGACTCTTTTATGATACACAACTAGTGAATTATAGTTTCTGGCAGACAAAAACTACACAAAAAAGTAGTAAACCGTGTGAGCAACTGGGAGGAAGAAGTATTGCACTATTAAGATAGCCACTTTTTCGTCACGAGAGGCATTGAATCAGAGAATACCAGTAACCTATGGAAAGAGTAACGATGAATCTCTTAAGATACACAACGAGTGACATATCGCTTCTGGCACACTGGCCGCAGTAAGAAAAAGTGGCAGACTGGGTGAGCAATTGGGACGAGTAACTATGACTCTCTTAAGGTAGCCAATGCCTCGTTACTTGCGGTTTGGATTAAGAAGTCTCGAATAACCCCTAGGAGGGGAAACGATGATTCTTTTATGATACAAAACTAGTGAATTATAGTTTCTGGCAGACAAAAACTACACAAAAAAGTAGTAAACTGTGTGAGCAACTGGGAGTAAGAAGTATTGCACTATTAAGATAGCCACTTTTTCTTCACGAGAGGCATTGAATCAGAGAATACCAGTAACCTATGGAAAGAGTAACGATGAATCTCTTAAGATACACAACGAGTGACATATCGCTTCTGGCAGACTGGCCGCAGTAAGAAAAAGTGGCAGACTGGGTGAGCAATGGGGACGAGTAACTATGACTCTCTTAAGGTAGCCAATGCCTCGTTACTTGCGGTATGGATGAAGAAAACTCGAGTAACCCCTAGGAGGAGAAACGATGACTCTTTTATGATACACAACTAGTGAATTATAGTTTCTGGCAGACAAAAACTACACAAAAAGCAGTAAACTGTGTGAGCAACTCGGAGGAAGAAGTATTGCACTATTAAGATAGCCACTTTTTCGTCAAGAGAGGTATTGACTCAGAGAATACCAGTAACCTATGGAAGGAGTAACGATGAATCTCTTAAGATACACAACGAGTGACATATCGCTTCCGGCAGACTGGCCGCAGTAAGAAAAAGTGGCAGACTGGGTGAGCAATTGGGACGAGTAACTATGACTCTCTTAAGGTAGCCAATGCCTCGTTACTTGCGGTTTGGATTAAGAAAACTCGAATAACCCCTAGGAGGAGAAACGATGACTCTTTTATGATACACAACTAGTGAATTATAGTTTCTGGCAGACAAAAACTACACAAAAAGCAGTAAACTGTGTGAGCAACTCGGAGGAAGAAGTATTGCACTATTAAGATAGCCACTTTTTCGTCAAGAGAGGTATTAACTCAGAGAATACCAGTAACCTATGGAAGGAGTAACGATGAATCTCTTAAGATACACAACGAGTGACATATCGCATCTGGCAGACTGGCCGCAGTAAGAAAAAGTGGCAGACTGGGTGAGCAATGGGGACGAGTAACTATGACTCTCTTAAGGTAGCCAATGCCTCGTTACTTGCGGTTTCGATTAAGAAATCTCGAATAATCCCTAGGAGGTGAAACGATAACTCTTTTATGTTACACAACTAGTGACATATCGCTTCTGGCAGACTGGCAAGTACACAAAAAGTAGTAAACTGTGTGAGCAACTGGGAGGAAGAAGTATGGCACTATTAAGAAAGAAAATGATTCGTCACGAGTAGCATTGAATCAGAGAATACCAGTAACCTATGGAAGGAGTAACGATGAATCTCTTAAGATACACAACGAGTGACATATCGCTTCTGGCAGACTGGCCGCAGTAAGAAAAAGTGGCAGACTGGGTGAGCAATTGGGACGAGTAACTATGACTCTCTTAAGGTAGCCAATGCCTCGTTACTTGCGGTTTGGATTAAGAAATCTCGAAAACCCCTAGGAGGAGAAACGATGACCCTTTTATGATACACAACTAGTGAATTATAGTTTCTGGCAGACAAAAACTACACAAAAAGTAGTAAACTGTGTGAGCAACTCGGAGGATGAAGTATTGCACTATTAAGATAAATACTTTTTCGTCACGAGAGGTATTGACTCAGAGAATACCAGTAACCTATGGAAGGAGTAACGATGAATCTCTTAAGATACACAACGAGTGACATATCGCTTCTGGCAGACTGGCTGCAGTAAGAAAAAGTGGCAGACTGGGTGAGCAATTGGGACGAGTAACTATGACTCTCTTAAGGTAGCCAATGCCTCGTTACTTGCGGTTTGGATTAAGAAGTCTCGAATAACCCCTAGGAGGAGAAACGATGACTCTTTTATGATACACAACTAGTGAATTATAGTTTCTGGCAGACAAAAACTACACAAAAAAGTAGTAAACTGTGTGAGCAACTGGGAGGAAGAAGTATTGCACTATTAAGATAGCCACTTTTTCGTCACGAGAGGCATTGAATCAGAGAATACCAGTAACCTATGGAAAGAGTAACGATGAATCTCTTAAGATACACAACGAGTGACATATCGCTTCTGGCACACTGGCCGCAGTAAGAAAAAGTGGCAGACTGGGTGAGCAATTGGGACGAGTAACTATGACTCTCTTAAGGTAGCCAATGCCTCGTTACTTGCGGTTTGGATTAAGAAGTCTCGAATAACCCCTAGGAGGGGAAACGATGATTCTTTTATGATACAAAACTAGTGAATTATAGTTTCTGGCAGACAAAAACTACACAAAAAAGTAGTAAACTGTGTGAGCAACTGGGAGTAAGAAGTATTGCACTATTAAGATAGCCACTTTTTCTTCACGAGAGGCATTGAATCAGAGAATACCAGTAACCTATGGAAAGAGTAACGATGAATCTCTTAAGATACACAACGAGTGACATATCGCTTCTGGCAGACTGGCCGCAGTAAGAAAAAGTGGCAGACTGGGTGAGCAATGGGGACGAGTAACTATGACTCTCTTAAGGTAGCCAATGCCTCGTTACTTGCGGTTTCGATTAAGAAATCTCGAATAATCCCTAGGAGGTGAAACGATAACTCTTTTATGTTACACAACTAGTGACATATCGCTTCTGGCAGACTGGCAAGTACACAAAAAGTAGTAAACTGTGTGAGCAACTGGGAGGAAGAAGTATGGCACTATTAAGAAAGCCAATGATTCGTCACGAGTAGTATTGAATCAGAGAATACCAGTAACCTATGGAAGGAGTAACGATGAATCTCTTAAGATACACAACGAGTGACATATCGCTTCTGGCAGACTGGCCGCAGTAAGAAAAAGTGGCAGACTGTTTGAGCAATTGGGACGAGTAACTATGACTCTCTTAAGGTAGCCTATGCCTCGTTACTTGCGGTTTGGATTAAGAAATCTCGAAAACCCCTAGGAGGAGAAACGATGACCCTTTTATGATACACAACTAGTGAATTATAGTTTCTGGCAGACAAAAACTACACAAAAAGTAGTAAACTGTGTGAGCAACTCGGAGGATGAAGTATTGCACTATTAAGATAGATACTTTTTCGTCACGAGAGGTATTGACTCAGAGAATACCAGTAACCTATGGAAGGAGTAACGATGAATCTCTTAAGATACACAACGAGTGACATATCGCTTCTGGCAGACTGGCTGCAGTAAGAAAAAGTGGCAGACTGGGTGAGCAATTGGGACGAGTAACTATGACTCTCTTAAGGTAGCCAATGCCTCGTTACTTGCGGTTTGGATTAAGAAGTCTCGAATAACCCCTAGGAGGAGAGACGATGACTCTTTTATGATACACAACTAGTGAATTATAGTTTCTGGCAGACAAAAACTACACAAAAAAGTAGTAAACTGTGTGAGCAACTGGGAGGAAGAAGTATTGCACTATTAAGATAGCCACTTTTTCGTCACGAGAGGCATTGAATCAGAGAATACCAGTAACCTATGGAAAGAGTAACGATGAATCTCTTAAGATACACAACGAGTGACATATCGCTTCTGGCAGACTGGCCGCAGTAAGAAAAAGTGGCAGACTGGGTGAGCAATTGGGACGAGTAACTATGACTCTCTTAAGGTAGCCAATGCCTCGTTACTTGCGGTTTGGATTAAGAAGTCTCGAATAACCCCTAGGAGGAGAAACGATGACTCTTTTATGATACAAAACTAGTGAATTATAGTTTCTGGCAGACAAAAACTACACAAAAAAGTAGTAAACTGAGTGGGCAACTCGGAGGAAGAAGTATTGCACTATTAAGATAGCCACTTTTTCGTCACGAGGGGCAATGAATCAGAGAATACCAGTAACCTATGGAAAGAGTAACGATGAATCTCTTAAGATACACAACGAGTGACATATCGCTTCTGGCAGACTGGCCGCAGTAAGGAAAAGTGGCAGACTGGGAGAGCAATTGGGACGAGTAACTACGACTCTCTTAAGGTAGCCAATGCCTCGTTACTTGCGGTTTGGATGAAGAAATCTCGAATAACCCCTAGGAGGAGAAACGATGACTCTTTTATGATACACAACTAGTGAATTATAGTTTCTGGCAGACAAAAACTACACAAAAAAGTAGTAAACTGTGTGAGCAACTGGGAGGAAGAAGTATTGCACTATTAAGATAGCCACTTTTTCTTCACGAGAGGCATTGAATCAGAGAATACCAGTAACCTATGGAAAGAGTAACGATGAATCTCTTAAGATACACAACGAGTGACATATCGCTTCTGGCAGACTGGCCGCAGTAAGGAAAAGTGGCAGACTGGGTGAGCAATTGGGACGAGTAACTATGACTCTCTTAAGGTAGCCAATGCCTCGTTACTTGCTCTTTGGATGAAGATATCTCGAATAACCCCTAGGAGGAGAGACGATGACTCTTTTATGATACACAACTAGTGAATTATAGTTTCTGGCAGACAAAAACTACACAAAAAAGTAGTAAACTGTGTGAGCAACTGGGAGGAAGAAGTATTGCACTATTAAGATAGCCACTTTTTCGTCACGAGAGGCATTGAATCAGAGAATACCAGTAACCTATGGAAAGAGTAACGATGAATCTCTTAAGATACACAACGAGTGACATATCGCTTCTGGCAGACTGGCCGCAGTAAGAAAAAGTGGCAGACTGGGTGAGCAATTGGGACGAGTAACTATGACTCTCTTAAGGTAGCCAATGCCTCGTTACTTGCGGTTTGGATTAAGAAGTCTCGAATAACCCCTAGGAGGAGAAACGATGACTCTTTTATGATACAAAACTAGTGAATTATAGTTTCTGGCAGACAAAAACTACACAAAAAAGTAGTAAACTGAGTGGGCAACTCGGAGGAAGAAGTATTGCACTATTAAGGTGGCCACTTTTTCGTCAAGAGAGGTATTGACTCAGAGAATACCAGTAACCTATGGAAGGAGTAACGATGAATCTCTTAAGATACACAACGAGTGACATATCGCTTCTGGCAGACTGGCCACAGTAAGAAAAAGTGGCAGACTGGGTGAGCAATGGGGACGAGTAACTATGACTCTCTTAAGGTAGCCAATGCCTCGTTACTTGCGGTTTGGAATAAGAAATCTCGAATAACCCCTAGGAGGAGAAATGATGACTCTTTTATGATACACTAGTGACATATCGCTTCTGGCAGACTGGCAAGTACACAAAAAGTAGTAAACTGTGTGAGCAACTCGGAGGAAGAAGTATTGCACTATTAAGATAGCCACTTTTTCGTCAAGAGAGGTATTGACTCAAAGAATACCTGTAACCTATGGAAGGAGTAACGATGAATCTCTTAAGATACACAACGAGTGACATATCGCTTCTGGCAGACTGGCCGCAGATAGGAAAAGTGGCAGACTGGGAGAGCAATTGGGACGAGTAACTATGACTCTCTTAAGGTAGCCAATGCCTCGTTACTTGCGGTTTGGATGAAGAAATCTCGAATAACCCCTAGGAGGAGAAACGATGACTCTTTTATGATACACAACTAGTGAATTATAGTTTCTGGCAGACAAAAACTACACAAAAAAGTAGTAAACTGTGTGAGCAACTGGGAGGAAGAAGTATTGCACTATTAAGATAGCCACTTTTTCTTCACGAGAGGCATTGAATCAGAGAATACCAGTAACCTATGGAAAGAGTAACGATGAATCTCTTAAGATACACAACGAGTGACATATCGCTTCTGGCAGACTGGCCGCAGTAAGGAAAAGTGGCAGACTGGGAGAGCAATTGGGACGAGTAACTATGACTCTCTTAAGGTAGCCAATGCCTCGTTACTTGCTGTTTGGATGAAGAAATCTCGAATAACCCCTAGGAGGAGAAACGATGACTCTTTTATGATACACAACTAGTGATTCTAGTTTCTGGCAGATAAAAACTACACAAAAAGCAGTAAACGGTGTGAGCAACTCGGAGGAAGAAGTATTGCACTATTAAGATAGCCACTTTTTCGTCAAGAGAGGTATTGACTCAGAGAATACCAGTAACCTATGGAAGGAGTAACGATGAATCTCTTAAGATACACAACGAGTGACATATCGCTTCCGGCAGACTGGCCGCAGTAAGAAAAAGTGGCAGACTGGGTGAGCAATTGGGACGAGTAACTATGACTCTCTTAAGGTAGCCAATGCCTCGTTACTTGCGGTTTGGATTAAGAAAACTCGAATAACCCCTAGGAGGAGAAACGATGACTCTTTTATGATACACAACTAGTGAATTATAGTTTCTGGCAGACAAAAACTACACAAAAAGCAGTAAACTGTGTGAGCAACTCGGAGGAAGAAGTATTGCACTATTAAGATAGCCACTTTTTCGTCAAGAGAGGTATTAACTCAGAGAATACCAGTAACCTATGGAAGGAGTAACGATGAATCTCTTAAGATACACAACGAGTGACATATCGCATCTGGCAGACTGGCCGCAGTAAGAAAAAGTGGCAGACTGGGTGAGCAATGGGGACGAGTAACTATGACTCTCTTAAGGTAGCCAATGCCTCGTTACTTGCGGTTTCGATTAAGAAATCTCGAATAATCCCTAGGAGGTGAAACGATAACTCTTTTATGTTACACAACTAGTGACATATCGCTTCTGGCAGACTGGCAAGTACACAAAAAGTAGTAAACTGTGTGAGCAACTGGGAGGAAGAAGTATGGCACTATTAAGAAAGCCAATGATTCGTCACGAGTAGTATTGAATCAGAGAATACCAGTAACCTATGGAAGGAGTAACGATGAATCTCTTAAGATACACAACGAGTGACATATCGCTTCTGGCAGACTGGCCGCAGTAAGAAAAAGTGGCAGACTGGGTGAGCAATTGGGACGAGTAACTATGACTCTCTTAAGGTAGCCAATGCCTCGTTACTTGCGGTTTGGATTAAGAAGTCTCGAAAACCCCTAGGAGGAGATACGATGACCCTTTTATGATACACAACTAGTGAATTATAGTTTCTGGCAGACAAAAACTACACAAAAAGTAGTAAACTGTGTGAGCAACTCGGAGGATGAAGTATTGCACTATTAAGATAGATACTTTTTCGTCACGAGAGGTATTGACTCAGAGAATACCAGTAACCTATGGAAGGAGTAACGATGAATCTCTTAAGATACACAACGAGTGACATATCGCTTCTGGCAGACTGGCTGCAGTAAGAAAAAGTGGCAGACTGGGTGAGCAATTGGGACGAGTAACTATGACTCTCTTAAGGTAGCCAATGCCTCGTTACTTGCGGTTTGGATTAAGAAGTCTCGAATAACCCCTAGGAGGAGAAACGATGACTCCTTTATGATACAAAATAGTGAATTATAGTTTCTGGCAGACAAAAACTACACAAAAAAGTAGTAAACTGAGTGGGCAACTCGGAGGAAGAAGTATTGCACTATTAAGATAGCCACTTTTTCGTCACGAGCGGCAATGAATCAGAGAATACCAGTAACCTATGGAAAGAGTAACGATGAATCTCTTAAGATACACAACGAGTGACATATCGCTTCTGGCAGACTGGCCGCAGTAAGAAAAAGTGGCAGACTGGGTGAGCAATTGGGACGAGTAACTATGACTCTCTTAAGGTAGCCAATGCCTCGTTACTTGCGGTTTGGATTAAGAAGTCTCGAATAACCCCTAGGAGGAGAAACGATGATTCTTTTATGATACAAAACTAGTGAATTATAGTTTCTGGCAGACAAAAACTACACAAAAAAGTAGTAAACTGTGTGAGCAACTGGGAGTAAGAAGTATTGCACTATTAAGATAGCCACTTTTTCTTCACGAGAGGCATTGAATCAGAGAATACCAGTAGCCTATGGAAAGAGTAACGATGAATCTCTTAAGATACACAACGAGTGACATATCGCTTCTGGCAGACTGGCCGCAGTAAGGAAAAGTGGCAGACTGGGAGAGCAATTGGGACGAGTAACTACGACTCTCTTAAGGTAGCCAATGCCTCGTTACTTGCGGTTTGGATGAAGAAATCTCGAATAACCCCTAGGAGGAGAAACGATGACTCTTTTATGATACACAACTAGTGAATTATAGTTTCTGGCAGACAAAAACTACACAAAAAAGTAGTAAACTGTGTGAGCAACTGGGAGGAAGAAGTATTGCACTATTAAGATAGCCACTTTTTCTTCACGAGAGGCATTGAATCAGAGAATACCAGTAACCTATGGAAAGAGTAACGATGAATCTCTTAAGATACACAACGAGTGACATATCGCTTCTGGCAGACTGGCCGCAGTAAGGAAAAGTGGCAGACTGGGTGAGCAATTGGGACGAGTAACTATGACTCTCTTAAGGTAGCCAATGCCTCGTTACTTGCTCTTTGGATGAAGATATCTCGAATAACCCCTAGGAGGAGAGACGATGACTCTTTTATGATACACAACTAGTGAATTATAGTTTCTGGCAGACAAAAACTACACAAAAAAGTAGTAAACTGTGTGAGCAACTGGGAGGAAGAAGTATTGCACTATTAAGATAGCCACTTTTTCGTCACGAGAGGCATTGAATCAGAGAATACCAGTAACCTATGGAAAGAGTAACGATGAATCTCTTAAGATACACAACGAGTGACATATCGCTTCTGGCAGACTGGCCGCAGTAAGAAAAAGTGGCAGACTGGGTGAGCAATTGGGACGAGTAACTATGACTCTCTTAAGGTAGCCAATGCCTCGTTACTTGCGGTTTGGATTAAGAAGTCTCGAATAACCCCTAGGAGGAGAAACGATGACTCTTTTATGATACAAAACTAGTGAATTATAGTTTCTGGCAGACAAAAACTACACAAAAAAGTAGTAAACTGAGTGGGCAACTCGGAGGAAGAAGTATTGCACTATTAAGGTGGCCACTTTTTCGTCAAGAGAGGTATTGACTCAGAGAATACCAGTAACCTATGGAAGGAGTAACGATGAATCTCTTAAGATACACAACGAGTGACATATCGCTTCTGGCAGACTGGCCACAGTAAGAAAAAGTGGCAGACTGGGTGAGCAATGGGGACGAGTAACTATGACTCTCTTAAGGTAGCCAATGCCTCGTTACTTGCGGTTTGGAATAAGAAATCTCGAATAACCCCTAGGAGGAGAAATGATGACTCTTTTATGATACACTAGTGACATATCGCTTCTGGCAGACTGGCAAGTACACAAAAAGTAGTAAACTGTGTGAGCAACTCGGAGGAAGAAGTATTGCACTATTAAGATAGCCACTTTTTCGTCAAGAGAGGTATTGACTCAAAGAATACCTGTAACCTATGGAAGGAGTAACGATGAATCTCTTAAGATACACAACGAGTGACATATCGCTTCTGGCAGACTGGCCGCAGATAGGAAAAGTGGCAGACTGGGAGAGCAATTGGGACGAGTAACTATGACTCTCTTAAGGTAGCCAATGCCTCGTTACTTGCGGTTTGGATGAAGAAATCTCGAATAACCCCTAGGAGGAGAAACGATGACTCTTTTATGATACACAACTAGTGAATTATAGTTTCTGGCAGACAAAAACTACACAAAAAAGTAGTAAACTGTGTGAGCAACTGGGAGGAAGAAGTATTGCACTATTAAGATAGCCACTTTTTCTTCACGAGAGGCATTGAATCAGAGAATACCAGTAACCTATGGAAAGAGTAACGATGAATCTCTTAAGATACACAACGAGTGACATATCGCTTCTGGCAGACTGGCCGCAGTAAGGAAAAGTGGCAGACTGGGAGAGCAATTGGGACGAGTAACTATGACTCTCTTAAGGTAGCCAATGCCTCGTTACTTGCTGTTTGGATGAAGAAATCTCGAATAACCCCTAGGAGGAGAAACGATGACTCTTTTATGATACACAACTAGTGAATTATAGTTTCTGGCAGATAAAAACTACACAAAAAGCAGTAAACGGTGTGAGCAACTCGGAGGAAGAAGTATTGCACTATTAAGATAGCCACTTTTTCGTCAAGAGAGGTATTGACTCAGAGAATACCAGTAACCTATGGAAGGAGTAACGATGAATCTCTTAAGATACACAACGAGTGACATATCGCTTCCGGCAGACTGGCCGCAGTAAGAAAAAGTGGCAGACTGGGTGAGCAATTGGGACGAGTAACTATGACTCTCTTAAGGTAGCCAATGCCTCGTTACTTGCGGTTTGGATTAAGAAAACTCGAATAACCCCTAGGAGGAGAAACGATGACTCTTTTATGATACACAACTAGTGAATTATAGTTTCTGGCAGACAAAAACTACACAAAAAGCAGTAAACTGTGTGAGCAACTCGGAGGAAGAAGTATTGCACTATTAAGATAGCCACTTTTTCGTCAAGAGAGGTATTAACTCAGAGAATACCAGTAACCTGTGGAAGGAGTAACGATGAATCTCTTAAGATACACAACGAGTGACATATCGCATCTGGCAGACTGGCCGCAGTAAGAAAAAGTGGCAGACTGGGTGAGCAATGGGGACGAGTAACTATGACTCTCTTAAGGTAGCCAATGCCTCGTTACTTGCGGTTTCGATTAAGAAATCTCGAATAATCCCTAGGAGGTGAAACGATAACTCCTTTATGTTACACAACTAGTGACATATCGCTTCTGGCAGACTGGCAAGTACACAAAAAGTAGTAAACTGTGTGAGCAACTGGGAGGAAGAAGTATGGCACTATTAAGAAAGCCAATGATTCGTCACGAGTAGTATTGAATCAGAGAATACCAGTAACCTATGGAAGGAGTAACGATGAATCTCTTAAGATACACAACGAGTGACATATCGCTTCTGGCAGACTGGCCGCAGTAAGAAAAAGTGGCAGACTGGGTGAGCAATTGGGACGAGTAACTATGACTCTCTTAAGGTAGCCAATGCCTCGTTACTTGCGGTTTGGATTAAGAAGTCTCGAAAACCCCTAGGAGGAGATACGATGACCCTTTTATGATACACAACTAGTGAATTATAGTTTCTGGCAGACAAAAACTACACAAAAAGTAGTAAACTGTGTGAGCAACTCGGAGGATGAAGTATTGCACTATTAAGATAGATACTTTTTCGTCACGAGAGGTATTGACTCAGAGAATACCAGTAACCTATGGAAGGAGTAACGATGAATCTCTTAAGATACACAACGAGTGACATATCGCTTCTGGCAGACTGGCTGCAGTAAGAAAAAGTGGCAGACTGGGTGAGCAATTGGGACGAGTAACTATGACTCTCTTAAGGTAGCCAATGCCTCGTTACTTGCGGTTTGGATTAAGAAGTCTCGAATAACCCCTAGGAGGAGAAACGATGACTCCTTTATGATACAAAATAGTGAATTATAGTTTCTGGCAGACAAAAACTACACAAAAAAGTAGTAAACTGAGTGGGCAACTCGGAGGAAGAAGTATTGCACTATTAAGATAGCCACTTTTTCGTCACGAGCGGCAATGAATCAGAGAATACCAGTAACCTATGGAAAGAGTAACGATGAATCTCTTAAGATACACAACGAGTGACATATCGCTTCTGGCAGACTGGCCGCAGTAAGAAAAAGTGGCAGACTGGGTGAGCAATTGGGACGAGTAACTATGACTCTCTTAAGGTAGCCAATGCCTCGTTACTTGCGGTTTGGATTAAGAAGTCTCGAATAACCCCTAGGAGGAGAAACGATGATTCTTTTATGATACAAAACTAGTGAATTATAGTTTCTGGCAGACAAAAACTACACAAAAAAGTAGTAAACTGTGTGAGCAACTGGGAGTAAGAAGTATTGCACTATTAAGATAGCCACTTTTTCTTCACGAGAGGCATTGAATCAGAGAATACCAGTAACCTATGGAAAGAGTAACGATGAATCTCTTAAGATACACAACGAGTGACATATCGCTTCCGGCAGACTGGCCGCAGTAAGGAAAAGTGGCAGACTGGGTGAGCAATTGGGACGAGTAACTATGACTCTCTTAAGGTAGCCAATGCCTCGTTACTTGCGGTTTGGATTAAGAAAACTCGAATAACCCCTAGGAGGAGAAACGATGACTCTTTTATGATACACAACTAGTGAATTATAGTTTCTGGCAGACAAAAACTACACATAAAGCAGTAAACTGTGTGAGCAACTCGGAGGAAGAAGTATTGCACTATTAAGATAGCCACTTTTTCGTCAAGAGAGGTATTAACTCAGAGAATACCAGTAACCTATGGAAGGAGTAAAGATGAATCTCTTAAGATACACAACGAGTGACATATCGCATCTGGCAGACTGGCCGCAGTAAGAAAAAGTGGCAGACTGGGTGAGCAATGGGGACGAGTAACTATGACTCTCTTAAGGTAGCCAATGCCTCGTTACTTGCGGTTTCGATTAAGAAATCTCGAATAATCCCTAGGAGGTGAAACGATAACTCTTTTATGTTACACAACTAGTGACATATCGCTTCTGGCAGACTGGCAAGTACACAAAAAGTAGTAAACTGTGTGAGCAACTGGGAGGAAGAAGTATGGCACTATTAAGAAAGCCAATGATTCGTCACGAGTAGTATTGAATCAGAGAATACCAGTAACCTATGGAAGGAGTAACGATGAATCTCTTAAGATACACAACGAGTGACATATCGCTTCTGGCAGACTGGCCGCAGTAAGAAAAAGTGGCAGACTGGGTGAGCAATTCGGACGAGTAACTATGACTCTCTTAAGGTAGCCAATGCCTCGTTACTTGCGGTTTGGATTAAGAAATCTCGAAAACCCCTAGGAGGAGAAACGATGACCCTTTTATGATACACAACTAGTGAATTATAGTTTCTGGCAGACAAAAACTACACAAAAAGTAGTAAACTGTGTGAGCAACTCGGAGGATGAAGTATTGCACTATTAAGATAGATACTTTTTCGTCACGAGAGGTATTGACTCAGAGAATACCAGTAACCTATGGAAGGAGTAACGATGAATCTCTTAAGATACACAACGAGTGACATATCGCTTCTGGCAGACTGGCTGCAGTAAGAAAAAGTGGCAGACTGGGTGAGCAATTGGGACGAGTAACTATGACTCTCTTAAGGTAGCCAATGAATCGTTACTTGCGGTTTGGATTAAGAAGTCTCGAATAACCCCTAGGAGGAGAAACGATGACTCTTTTATGATACAAAACTAGTGAATTATAGTTTCTGGCAGACAAAAACTACACAAAAAAGTAGTAAACTGAGTGGGCAACTCGGAGGAAGAAGTATTGCACTATTAAGATAGCCACTTTTTCGTCACGAGCGGCAATGAATCAGAGAATACCAGTAACCTATGGAAAGAGTAACGATGAATCTCTTAAGATACACAACGAGTGACATATCGCTTCTGGCAGACTGGCCGCAGTAAGGAAAAGTGGCAGACTGGGAGAGCAATTGGGACGAGTAACTATGACTCTCTTAAGGTAGCCAATGCCTCGTTACTTGCGGTTTGGATGAAGAAATCTCGAATAACCCCTAGGAGGAGAAACGATGACTCTTTTATGATACACAACTAGTGAATTATAGTTTCTGGCAGACAAAAACTACTCAAAAAAGTAGTAAACTGTGTGAGCAACTGGGAGGAAGAAGTATTGCACTATTAAGATAGCCACTTTTTCTTCACGAGAGGCATTGAATCAGAGAATACCAGTAACCTATGGAAAGAGTAACGATGAATCTCTTAAGATACACAACGAGTGACATATCGCTTCTGGCAGACTGGCCGCAGTAAGAAAAAGTGGCAGACTGGGTGAGCAATTGGGACGAGTAACTATGACTCTCTTAAGGTAGCCAATGCCTCGTTACTTGCGGTTTGGATTAAGAAGTCTCGAATAACCCCTAGGAGGAGAAACGATGACTCTTTTATCATACAAAACTAGTGAATTATAGTTTCTGGCAGACAAAAACTACACAAAAAAGTAGTAAACTGAGTGGGCAACTCGGAGGAAGAAGTATTGCACTATTAAGGTGGCCACTTTTTCGTCAAGAGAGGTATTGACTCAGAGAATACCAGTAACCTATGGAAGGAGTAACGATGAATCTCTTAAGATACACAACGAGTGACATATCGCTTCTGGCAGACTGGCCACAGTAAGAAAAAGTGGCAGACTGGGTGAGCAATGGGGACGAGTATCTATGACTCTCTTAAGGTAGCCAATGCCTCGTTACTTGCGGTTTGGAATAAGAAATCTCGAATAACCCCTAGGAGGAGAAATGATGACTCTTTTATGATACACTAGTGACATATCGCTTCTGGCAGACTGGCAAGTACACAAAAAGTAGTAAACTGTGTGAGCAACTCGGAGGAAGAAGTATGGCACTATTAAGAAAGCCAATGATTCGTCACGAGTAGTATTGAATCAGAGAATACCAGTAACCTATGGAAGGAGTAACGATGAATCTCTTAAGATACACAACGAGTGACATATCGCTTCTGGCAGACTGGCCGCAGTAAGAAAAAGTGGCAGACCGGGTGAGCAATTGGGACGAGTAACTATGACTCTCTTAAGGTAGCCAATGCCTCGTTACTTGCGGTTTGGATTAAGAAGTCTCGAAAACCCCTAGGAGGAGAAACGATGACCCTTTTATGATACACAACTAGTGAATTATAGTTTCTGGCAGACAAAAACTACACAAAAAGTAGTAAACTGTGTGAGCAACTCGGAGGATGAAGTATTGCACTATTAAGATAGATACTTTTTCGTCACGAGAGGTATTGACTCAGAGAATACCAGTAACCTATGGAAGGAGTAACGATGAATCTCTTAAGATACACAACGAGTGACATATCGCTTCTGGCAGACTGGCCGCAGTAAGAAAAAGTGGCAGACTGGGTGAGCAATGGGGACGAGTAACTATGACTCTCTTAAGGTAGCCAATGCCTCGTTACTTGCGGTTTGGATTAAGAAAACTCGAATAACCCCTAGGAGGAGAAATGATGACTCTTTTATGATACACAACTAGTGAATTATAGTTTCTGGCAGACAAAAACTACACAAAAAACAGTAAACTGTGTGAGCAACTCGGAGGAAGAAGTATTGCACTATTAAGATAGCCACTTTTTCGTCAAGAGAGGTATTAACTCAGAGAATACCAGTAACCTATGGAAGGAGTAACGATGAATCTCTTAAGATACACAACGAGTGACATATCGCATCTGGCAGACTGGCCGCAGTAAGAAAAAGTGGCAGACTGGGTGAGCAATGGGGACGAGTAACTATGACTCTCTTAAGGTAGCCAATGCCTCGTTACTTGCGGTTTCGATTAAGAAATCTCGAATAATCCCTAGGAGGTGAAACGATAACTCTTTTATGTTACACAACTAGTGACATATCGCTTCTGGCAGACTGGCAAGTACACAAAAAGTAGTAAACTGTGTGAGCAACTGGGAGGAAGAAGTATGGCACTATTAAGAAAGCCAGTGATTCGTCACGAGTAGTATTGAATCAGAGAATACCAGTAACCTATGGAAGGAGTAACGATGAATCTCTTAAGATACACAACGAGTGACATATCGCTTCTGGCAGACTGGCCGCAGTAAGAAAAAGTGGCAGACTGGGTGAGCAATGGGGACGAGTAACTATGACTCTCTTAAGGTAGCCAATGCCTCGTTACTTGTGGTTTGGATTAAGAAGTCTCGAAAACCCCTAGGAGGAGATACGATGACCCTTTTATGATACACAACTAGTGAATTATAGTTTCTGGCAGACAAAAACTACACAAAAAGTAGTAAACTGTGTGAGCAACTCGGAGGATGAAGTATTGCACTATTAAGATAGATACTTTTTCGTCACGAGAGGTATTGACTCAGAGAATACCAGTAACCTATGGAAGGAGTAACGATGAATCTCTTAAGATACACAACGAGTGACATATCGCTTCTGGCAGACTGGCTGCAGTAAGAAAAAGTGGCAGACTGGGTGAGCAATTGGGACGAGTAACTATGACTATCTTAAGGTAGCCAATGCCTCGTTACTTGCGGTTTGGATTAAGAAGTCTCGAATAACCCCTAGGAGGAGAAACGATGACTCCTTTATGATACAAAACTAGTGAATTATAGTTTCTGGCAGACAAAAACTACACAAAAAAGTAGTAAACTGAGTGGGCAACTCGGAGGAAGAAGTATTGCACTATTAAGATAGCCACTTTTTCGTCACGAGCGGCAATGAATCAGAGAATACCAGTAACCTATGGAAAGAGTAACGATGAATCTCTTAAGATACACAACGAGTGACATATCGCTTCTGGCAGACTGGCCGCAGTAAGAAAAAGTGGCAGACTGGGTGAGCAATTGGGACGAGTAACTATGACTCTCTTAAGGTAGCCAATGCCTCGTTACTTGCGGTTTGGATTAAGAAGTCTCGAATAACCCCTAGGAGGAGAAACGATGATTCTTTTATGATACAAAACTAGTGAATTATAGTTTCTGGCAGACAAAAACTACACAAAAAAGTAGTAAACTGTGTGAGCAACTGGGAGTAAGAAGTATTGCACTATTAAGATAGCCACTTTTTCTTCACGAGAGGCATTGAATCAGAGAATACCAGTAACCTATGGAAAGAGTAACGATGAATCTCTTAAGATACACAACGAGTGACATATCGCTTCTGGCAGACTGGCCGCAGTAAGGAAAAGTGGCAGACTGGGTGAGCAATTGGGACGAGTAACTATGACTCTCTTAAGGTAGCCAATGCCTCGTTACTTGCGGTTTGGATTAAGAAAACTCGAATAACCCCTAGGAGGAGAAACGATGACTCTTTTATGATACACAACTAGTGAATTATAGTTTCTGGCAGACAAAAACTACACAAAAAGCAGTAAACTGTGTGAGCAACTCGGAGGAAGAAGTATTGCACTATTAAGATAGCCACTTTTTCGTCAAGAGAGGTATTAACTCAGAGAATACCAGTAACCTATGGAAGGAGAAACGATGAATCTCTTAAGATACACAACGAGTGACATATCGCTTCTGGCAGACTGGCCACAGTAAGAAAAAGTGGCAGACTGGGTGAGCAATGGGGACGAGTAACTATGACTCTCTTAAGGTAGCCAATGCCTCGTTACTTGCGGTTTCGATTAAGAAATCTCGAATAATCCCTAGGAGGTGAAACGATAACTCTTTTATGTTACACAACTAGTGACATATCGCTTCTGGCAGACTGGCAAGTACACAAAAAGTAGTAAACTGTGTGAGCAACTGGGAGGAAGAAGTATGGCACTATTAAGAAAGCCAATGATTCGTCACGAGTAGTATTGAATCAGAGAATACCAGTAACCTATGGAAGGAGTAACGATGAATCTCTTAAGATACACAACGAGTGACATATCGCTTCTGGCAGACTGGCCGCAGTAAGAAAAAGTGGCAGACTGGGTGAGCAATTGGGACGAGTAACTATGACTCTCTTAAGGTAGCCAATGCCTCGTTACTTGCGGTTTGGATTAAGAAGTCTCGAATAACCCCTAGGAGGAGAGACGATGACTCTTTTATGATACACAACTAGTGAATTATAGTTTCTGGCAGACAAAAACTACACAAAAAAGTAGTAAACTGTGTGAGCAACTGGGAGGAAGAAGTATTGCACTATTAAGATAGCCACTTTTTCGTCACGAGAGGCATTGAATCAGAGAATACCAGTAACCTATGGAAAGAGTAACGATGAATCTCTTAAGATACACAACGAGTGACATATCGCTTCTGGCAGACTGGCCGCAGTAAGAAAAAGTGGCAGACTGGGTGAGCAATTGGGACGAGTAACTATGACTCTCTTAAGGTAGCCAATGCCTCGTTACTTGCGGTTTGGATTAAGAAGTCTCGAATAACCCCTAGGAGGAGAAACGATGACTCTTTTATGATACAAAACTAGTGAATTATAGTTTCTGGCAGACAAAAACTACACAAAAAAGTAGTAAACTGAGTGGGCAACTCGGAGGAAGAAGTATTGCACTATTAAGATAGCCACTTTTTCGTCACGAGCGGCAATGAATCAGAGAATACCAGTAACCTATGGAAAGAGTAACGATGAATCTCTTAAGATACACAACGAGTGACATATCGCTTCTGGCAGACTGGCCGCAGTAAGAAAAAGTGGCAGACTGGGTGAGCAATTGGGACGAGTAACTATGACTCTCTTAAGGTAGCCAATGCCTCGTTACTTGCGGTTTGGATTAAGAAGTCTCGAATAACCCCTAGGAGGAGAAACGATGATTCTTTTATGATACACAACTAGTGAATTATAGTTTCTGGCAGACAAAAACTACACAAAAAAGTAGTAAACTGTGTGAGCAACTGGGAGTTAGAAGTATTGCACTATTAAGATAGCCACTTTTTCTTCACGAGAGGCATTGAATCAGAGAATACCAGTAACCTATGGAAAGAGTAACGATGAATCTCTTAAGATACACAACGAGTGACATATCGCTTCTGGCAGACTGGCCGCAGTAAGGAAAAGTGGCAGACTGGGTGAGCAATTGGGACGAGTAACTATGACTCTCTTAAGGTAGCCAATGCCTCGTTACTTGCGGTTTGGATTAAGAAAACTCGAATAACCCCTAGGAGGAGAAACGATGACTCTTTTATGATACACAACTAGTGAATTATAGTTTCTGGCAGACAAAAACTACACAAAAAGCAGTAAACTGTGTGAGCAACTCGGAGGAAGAAGTATTGCACTATTAAGATAGCCACTTTTTCGTCAAGAGAGCTATTAACTCAGAGAATACCAGTAACCTATGGAAGGAGTAACGATGAATCTCTTAAGATACACAACGAGTGACATATCGCATCTGGCAGACTGGCCGCAGTAAGAAAAAGTGGCAGACTGGGTGAGCAATGGGGACGAGTAACTATGACTCTCTTAAGGTAGCCAATGCCTCGTTACTTGCGGTTTCGATTAAGAAATCTCGAATAATCCCTAGGAGGTGAAACGATAACTCTTTTATGTTACACAACTAGTGACATATCGCTTCTGGCAGACTGGCAAGTACACAAAAAGTAGTAAACTGTGTGAGCAACTGGGAGGAAGAAGTATGGCACTATTAAGAAAGCCAATGATTCGTCACGAGTAGTATTGAATCAGAGAATACCAGTAACCTATGGAAAGAGTAACGATGAATCTCTTAAGATACACAACGAGTGACATATCGCTTCTGGCAGACTGGCCGCAGTAAGAAAAAGTGGCAGACTGGGTGAGCAATTGGGACGAGTAACTATGACTCTCTTAAGGTAGCCAATGCCTCGTTACTTGCGGTTTGGATTAAGAAATCTCGAAAACCCCTAGGAGGAGAAACGATGACCCTTTTATGATACACAACTAGTGAATTATAGTTTCTGGCAGACAAAAACTACACAAAAAGTAGTAAACTGTGTGAGCAACTGGGAGGATGAAGTATTGCACTATTAAGATAGATACTTTTTCGTCACGAGAGGTATAGACTCAGAGAATACCAGTAACCTATGGAAGGAGTAACGATGAATCTCTTAAGATACACAACGAGTGACATATCGCTTCTGGCAGACTGGCTGCACTAAGAAAAAGTGGCAGACTGGGTGAGCAATTGGGACGAGTAACTATGACTCTCTTAAGGTAGCCAATGCATCGTTACTTGCGGTTTGGATTAAGAAGTCTCGAATAACCCCTAGGAGGAGAGACGATGACTCTTTTATGATACACAACTAGTGAATTATAGTTTCTGGCAGACAAAAACTACACAAAAAAGTAGTAAACTGTGTGAGCAACTGGGAGGAAGAAGTATTACACTATTAAGATAGCCACTTTTTCGTCACGAGAGGCATTGAATCAGAGAATACCAGTAACCTATGGAAAGAGTAACGATGAATCTCTTAAGATACACAACGAGTGACATATCGCTTCTGGCAGACTGGCCGCAGTAAGAAAAAGTGGCAGACTGGGTGAGCAATTGGGACGAGTAACTATGACTCTCTTAAGGTAGCCAATGCCTCGTTACTTGCGGTTTGGATTAAGAAGTCTCGAATAACCCCTAGGAGGAGAAACGATGACTCTTTTATGATACAAAACTAGTGAATTATAGTTTCTGGCAGACAAAAACTACACAAAAAAGTAGTAAACTGAGTGGGCAACTCGGAGGAAGAAGTATTGCACTATTAAGATAGCCACTTTTTCGTCACGAGCGGCAATGAATCAGAGAATACCAGTAACCTATGGAAAGAGTAACGATGAATCTCTTAAGATACACAACGAGTGACATATCGCTTCTGGCAGACTGGCCGCAGTAAGGAAAAGTGGCAGACTGGGAGAGCAATTGGGACGAGTAACTATGACTCTCTTAAGGTAGCCAATGCCTCGTTACTTGCGGTTTGGATGAAGAAATCTCGAATAACCCCTAGGAGGAGAAACGATGACTCTTTTATGATACACAACTAGTGAATTATAGTTTCTGGCAGACAAAAACTACACAAAAAAGTAGTAAACTGTGTGAGCAACTGGGAGGAAGAAGTATTGCACTATTAAGATAGCCACTTTTTCTTCACGAGAGGCATTGAATCAGAGAATACCAGTAACCTATGGAACGAGTAACGATGAATCTCTTAAGATACACAACGAGTGACATATCGCTTCTGGCAGACTGGCCGCAGTAAGGAAAAGTGGCAGACTGGGTGAGCAATTGGGACGAGTAACTATGACTCTCTTAAGGTAGCCAATGCCTCGTTACTTGCTCTTTGGATGAAGATATCTCGAATAACCCCTAGGAGGAGAAACGATGACTCTTTTATGATACACAACTAGTGAATTATAGTTTCTGGCAGACAAAAACTACACAAAAAGCAGTAAACGGTGTGAGCAACTCGGAGGAAGAAGTATTGAACTATTAAGATAGCCACTTTTTCGTCAAGAGAGGTATTGACTCAGAGAATACCAGTAACCTTTGGAAGGAGTAACGATGAATCTCTTAAGATACACAACGAGTGACATATCGCTTCTGGCAGACTGGCCACAGTAAGAAAAAGTGGCAGACTGGGTGAGCAATGGGGACAAGTAACTATGACTCTCTTAAGGTAGCCAATGCCTCGTTACTTGCGGTTTGGAATAAGAAATCTCGAATAACCCCTAGGAGGAGAAATGATGACTCTTTTATGATACACTAGTGACATATCGCTTCTGGCAGACTGGCAAGTACACAAAAAGTAGTAAACTGTGTGAGCAACTCGGAGGAAGAAGTATTGCACTATTAAGATAGCCACTTTTTCGTCAAGAGAGGTATTGACTCAAAGAATACCTGTAACCTATGGAAGGAGTAACGATGAATCTCTTAAGATACACAACGAGTGACATATCGCTTCTGGCAGACTGGCCGCAGATAGGAAAAGTGGCAGACTGGGAGAGCAATTGGGACGAGTAACTATGACTCTCTTAAGGTAGCCAATGCCTCGTTACTTGCGGTTTGGATGAAGAAATCTCGAATAACCCCTAGGAGGAGAAACGATGACTCTTTTATGATACACAACTAGTGAATTATAGTTTCTGGCAGACAAAAACTACACAAAAAAGTAGTAAACTGTGTGAGCAACTGGGAGGAAGAAGTATTGCACTATTAAGATAGCCACTTTTTCTTCACGAGAGGCATTGAATCAGAGAATACCAGTAACCTATGGAAAGAGTAACGATGAATCTCTTAAGATACACAACGAGTGACATATCGCTTCTGGCAGACTGGCCACAGTAAGAAAAAGTGGCAGACTGGGTGAGCAATGGGGACGAGTAACTATGACTCTCTTAAGGTAGCCAATGCCTCGTTACTTGCGGTTTGGAATAAGAAATCTCGAATAACCCCTAGGAGGATAAATGATGACTCTTTTATGATACACTAGTGACATATCGCTTCTGGCAGACTGGGAAGTACACAAAAAGCAGTAAACGGTGTGAGCAACTCGGAGGAAGAAGTATTGAACTATTAAGATAGCCACTTTTTCGTCAAGAGAGGTATTGACTCAGAGAATACCAGTAACCTTTGGAAGGAGTAACGATGAATCTCTTAAGATACACAACGAGTGACATATCGCTTCTGGCAGACTGGCCACAGTAAGAAAAAGTGGCAGACTGGGTGAGCAATGGGGACAAGTAACTATGACTCTCTTAAGGTAGCCAATGCCTCGTTACTTGCGGTTTGGAATAAGAAATCTCGAGTAACCCCTAGGAGGAGAAATGATGACTCTTTTATGATACACTAGTGACATATCGCTTCTGGCAGACTGGCAAGTACACAAAAAGTAGTAAACTGTGTGAGCAACTCGGAGGAAGAAGTATTGCACTATTAAGATAGCCACTTTTTCGTCAAGAGAGGTATTGACTCAAAGAATACCTGTAACCTATGGAAGGAGTAACGATGAATCTCTTAAGATACACAACGAGTGACATATCGCTTCTGGCAGACTGGCCGCAGTAAGGAAAAGTGGCAGACTGGGAGAGCAATTGGGACGAGTAACTATGACTCTCTTAAGGTAGCCAATGCCTCGTTACTTGCTGTTTGGATGAAGAAATCTCGAATAACCCCTAGGAGGAGAAACGATGACTCTTTTATGATACACAACTAGTGAATTATAGTTTCTGGCAGATAAAAACTACACAAAAAGCAGTAAACGGTGTGAGCAACTCGGAGGAAGAAGTATTGCACTATTAAGATAGCCACTTTTTCGTCAAGAGAGGTATTGACTCAGACAATACCAGTAACCTATGGAAGGAGTAACGATGAATCTCTTAAGATACACAACGAGTGACATATCGCTTCTGGCAGACTTGCCACAGTAAGAAAAAGTGGCAGACTGGGTGAGCAATGGGGACGAGTAACTATGACTCTCTTAAGGTAGCCAATGCCTCGTTACTTGCGGTTTGGAATAAGAAATCTCGAATAACCCCTAGGAGGATAAATGATGACTCTTTTATGATACACTAGTGACATATCGCTTCTGGCAGACTGGCAAGTACACAAAAAGTAGTAAACTGTGTGAGCAACTCGGAGGAAGAAGTATTGCACTATTAAGATAGCCACTTTTTCGTCAAGAGAGGTATTGACTCAGAGAATACCTGTAACCTATGGAAGGAGTAACGATGAATCTCTTAAGATACACAACGAGTGACATATCGCTTCTGGCAGACTGGCCGCAGTAAGGAAAAGTGGCAGAATGGGAGAGCAATTGGGACGAGTAACTATGACTCTCTTAAGGTAGCCAATGCCTCGTTACTTGCGGTTTGGATGAAGAAATCTCGAATAACCCCTAGGAGGAGAAACGATGACTCTTTTATGATACACAACTAGTGAATTATAGTTTCTGGCAGACAAAAACTACACAAAAAGCAGTAAACTGTGTGAGCAACTCGGAGGAAGAAGTATTGCACTATTAAGATAGCCACTTTTTCGTCAAGAGAGGTATTAACTCAGAGAATACCAGTAACCTATGGAAGGAGTAACGATGAATCTCTTAAGATACACAACGAGTGACATATCGCATCTGGCAGACTGGCCGCAGTAAGAAAAAGTGGCAGACTGGGTGAGCAATGGGGACGAGTAACTATGACTCTCTTAAGGTAGCCAATGCCTCGTTACTTGCGGTTTCGATTAAGAAATCTCGAATAATCCCTAGGAGGTGAAACGATAACTCTTTTATGTTACACAACTAGTGACATATCGCTTCTGGCAGACTGGCAAGTACACAAAAAGTAGTAAACTGTGTGAGCAACTGGGAGGAAGAAGTATGGCACTATTAAGAAAGCCAATGATTCGTCACGAGTAGTATTGAATCAGAGAATACCAGTAACCTATGGAAGGAGTAACGATGAATCTCTTAAGATACACAACGAGTGACATATCGCTTCTGGCAGACTGGCCGCAGTAAGAAAAAGTGGCAGACTGGGTGAGCAATTGGGACGAGTAACTATGACTCTCTTAAGGTAGCCAATGCCTCGTTACTTGCGGTTTGGATTAAGAAGTCTCGAATAACCCCTAGGAGGAGAAACGATGACTCTTTTATGATACACAACTAGTGAATTATAGTTTCTGGCAGACAAAAACTACACAAAAAAGTAGTAAACTGTGTGAGCAACTGGGAGGAAGAAGTATTGCACTATTAAGATAGCCACTTTTTCTTCACGAGAGGCATTGAATCAGAGAATACCAGTAACCTATGGAAAGAGTAACGATGAATCTCTTAAGATACACAACGAGTGACATATCGCTTCTGGCAGACTGGCCGCAGTAAGGAAAAGTGGCAGACTGGGTGAGCAATTGGGACGAGTAACTATGACTCTCTTAAGGTAGCCAATGCCTCGTTACTTGCTCTTTGGATGAAGATATCTCGAATAACCCCTAGGAGGAGAAACGATGACTCTTTTATGATACACAACTAGTGAATTATAGTTTCTGGCAGACAAAAACTACACAAAAAAGTAGTAAACTGTGTGAGCAACTGGGAGGAAGAAGTATTGCACTATTAAGATAGCCACTTTTTCGTCACGAGAGGCATTGAATCAGAGAATACCAGTAACCTATGGAAAGAGTAACGATGAATCTCTTAAGATACACAACGAGTGACATATCGCTTCTGGCAGACTGGCCGCAGTAAGAAAAAGTGGCAGACTGGGTGAGCAATTGGGACGAGTAACTATGACTCTCTTAAGGTAGCCAATGCCTCGTTACTTGCGGTTTGGATTAAGAAGTCTCGAATAACCCCTAGGAGGAGAAACGATGACTCTTTTATGATACACAACTAGTGAATTATAGTTTCTGGCAGACAAAAACTACACAAAAAGCAGTAAACTGTGTGAGCAACTCGGAGGAAGAAGTATTGCACTATTAAGATAGCCACTTTTTCGTCAAGAGAGGTATTAACTCAGAGAATACCAGTAACCTATGGAAGGAGTAACGATGAATCTCTTAAGATACACAACGAGTGACATATCGCATCTGGCAGACTGGCCGCAGTAAGAAAAAGTGGCAGACTGGGTGAGCAATGGGGACGAGTAACTATGACTCTCTTAAGGTAGCCAATGCCTCGTTACTTGCGGTTTCGATTAAGAAATCTCGAATAATCCCTAGGAGGTGAAACGATAACTCTTTTATGTTACACAACTAGTGACATATCGCTTCTGGCAGACTGGCAAGTACACAAAAAGTAGTAAACTGTGTGAGCAACTGGGAGGAAGAAGTATGGCACTATTAAGAAAGCCAATGATTCGTCACGAGTAGTATTGAATCAGAGAATACCAGTAACCTATGGAAGGAGTAACGATGAATCTCTTAAGATACACAACGAGTGACATATCGCTTCTGGCAGACTGGCCGCAGTAAGAAAAAGTGGCAGACTGGGTGAGCAATTGGGACGAGTAACTATGACTCTCTTAAGGTAGCCAATGCCTCGTTACTTGCGGTTTGGATTAAGAAGTCTCGAATAACCCCTAGGAGGAGAAACGATGACTCTTTTATGATACACAACTAGTGAATTATAGTTTCTGGCAGACAAAAACTACACAAAAAAGTAGTAAACTGTGTGAGCAACTGGGAGGAAGAAGTATTGCACTATTAAGATAGCCACTTTTTCTTCACGAGAGGCATTGAATCAGAGAATACCAGTAACCTATGGAAAGAGTAACGATGAATCTCTTAAGATACACAACGAGTGACATATCGCTTCTGGCAGACTGGCCGCAGTAAGGAAAAGTGGCAGACTGGGTGAGCAATTGGGACGAGTAACTATGACTCTCTTAAGGTAGCCAATGCCTCGTTACTTGCTCTTTGGATGAAGATATCTCGAATAACCCCTAGGAGGAGAAACGATGACTCTTTTATGATACACAACTAGTGAATTATAGTTTCTGGCAGACAAAAACTACACAAAAAAGTAGTAAACTGTGTGAGCAACTGGGAGGAAGAAGTATTGCACTATTAAGATAGCCACTTTTTCGTCACGAGAGGCATTGAATCAGAGAATACCAGTAACCTATGGAAAGAGTAACGATGAATCTCTTAAGATACACAACGAGTGACATATCGCTTCTGGCAGACTGGCCGCAGTAAGAAAAAGTGGCAGACTGGGTGAGCAATTGGGACGAGTAACTATGACTCTCTTAAGGTAGCCAATGCCTCGTTACTTGCGGTTTGGATTAAGAAGTCTCGAATAACCCCTAGGAGGAGAAACGATGACTCTTTTATGATACAAAACTAGTGAATTATAGTTTCTGGCAGACAAAAACTACACAAAAAAGTAGTAAACTGAGTGGGCAACTCGGAGGAAGAAGTATTGCACTATTAAGGTGGCCACTTTTTCGTCAAGAGAGGTATTGACTCAGAGAATACCAGTAACCTATGGAAGGAGTAACGATGAATCTCTTAAGATACACAACGAGTGACATATCGCTTCTGGCAGACTGGCCACAGTAAAGAAAAAGTGGCAGACTGGGTGAGCAATGGGGACGAGTAACTATGACTCTCTTAAGGTAGCCAATGCCTCGTTACTTGCGGTTTGGAATAAGAAATCTCGAATAACCCCTAGGAGGAGAAATGATGACTCTTTTATGATACACTAGTGACATATCGCTTCTGGCAGACTGGCAAGTACACAAAAAGTAGTAAACTGTGTGAGCAACTCGGAGGAAGAAGTATTGCACTATTAAGATAGCCACTTTTTCGTCAAGAGAGGTATTGACTCAAAGAATACCTGTAACCTATGGAAGGAGTAACGATGAATCTCTTAAGATACACAACGAGTGACATATCGCTTCTGGCAGACTGGCCGCAGATAGGAAAAGTGGCAGACTGGGAGAGCAATTGGGACGAGTAACTATGACTCTCTTAAGGTAGCCAATGCCTCGTTACTTGCGGTTTGGATGAAGAAATCTCGAATAACCCCTAGGAGGAGAAACGATGACTCTTTTATGATACACAACTAGTGAATTATAGTTTCTGGCAGACAAAAACTACACAAAAAAGTAGTAAACTGTGTGAGCAACTGGGAGGAAGAAGTATTGCACTATTAAGATAGCCACTTTTTCTTCACGAGAGGCATTGAATCAGAGAATACCAGTAACCTATGGAAAGAGTAACGATGAATCTCTTAAGATACACAACGAGTGACATATCGCTTCTGGCAGACTGGCCGCAGTAAGGAAAAGTGGCAGACTGGGAGAGCAATTGGGACGAGTAACTATGACTCTCTTAAGGTAGCCAATGCCTCGTTACTTGCTGTTTGGATGAAGAAATCTCGAATAACCCCTAGGAGGAGAAACGATGACTCTTTTATGATACACAACTAGTGAATTATAGTTTCTGGCAGATAAAAACTACACAAAAAGCAGTAAACGGTGTGAGCAACTCGGAGGAAGAAGTATTGCACTATTAAGATAGCCACTTTTTCGTCAAGAGAGGTATTGACTCAGAGAATACCAGTAACCTATGGAAGGAGTAACGATGAATCTCTTAAGATACACAACGAGTGACATATCGCTTCTGGCAGACTGGCTGCAGTAAGAAAAAGTGGCAGACTGGGTGAGCAATTGGGACGAGTAACTATGACTCTCTTAAGGTAGCCAATGCCTCGTTACTTGCGGTTTGGATTAAGAAGTCTCGAATAACCCCTAGGAGGAGTGACGATGACTCTTTTATGATACACAACTAGTGAATTATAGTTTCTGGCAGACAAAAACTACACAAAAAAGTAGTAAACTGTGTGAGCAACTGGGAGGAAGAAGTATTGCAATATTAAGATAGCCACTTTTTCGTCACGAGAGGCATTGAATCAGAGAATACCAGTAACCTATGGAAAGAGTAACGATGAATCTCTTAAGATACACAACGAGTGACATATCGCTTCTGGCAGACTGGCCGCAGTAAGAAAAAGTGGCAGACTGGGTGAGCAATTGGGACGAGTAACTATGACTCTCTTAAGGTAGCCAATGCCTCGTTGCTTGCGGTTTGGATTAAGAAGTCTCGAATAACCCCTAGGAGGAGAAACGATGACTCTTTTATGATACAAAACTAGTGAATTATAGTTTCTGGCAGACAAAAACTACACAAAAAAGTAGTAAACTGAGTGGGCAACTTGGAGGAAGAAGTATTGCACTATTAAGATAGCCACTTTTTCGTCACGAGCGGCAATGAATCAGAGAATACCAGTAACCTATGGAAAGAGTAACGATGAATCTCTTAAGATACACAACGAGTGACATATCGCTTCTGGCAGACTGGCCGCAGTAAGGAAAAGTGGCAGACTGGGAGAGCAATTGGGACGAGTAACTATGACTCTCTTAAGGTAGCCAATGCCTCGTTACTTGCGGTTTGGATGAAGAAATCTCGAATAACCCCTAGGAGGAGAAACGATGACTCTTTTATGATACACAACTAGTGAATTATAGTTTCTGGCAGACAAAAACTACACAAAAAAGTAGTAAACTGTGTGAGCAACTGGGAGGAAGAAGTATTGCACTATTAAGATAGCCACTTTTTCTTCACGAGAGGCATTGAATCAGAGAATACCAGTAACCTATGGAACGAGTAACGATGAATCTCTTAAGATACACAACGAGTGACATATCGCTTCTGGCAGACTGGCCGCAGTAAGGAAAAGTGGCAGACTGGGTGAGCAATTGGGACGAGTAACTATGACTCTCTTAAGGTAGCCAATGCCTCGTTACTTGCTCTTTGGATGAAGATATCTCGAATAACCCCTAGGAGGAGAAACGATGACTCTTTTATGATACACAACTAGTGAATTATAGTTTCTGGCAGACAAAAACTACACAAAAAGCAGTAAACGGTGTGAGCAACTCGGAGGAAGAAGTATTGAACTATTAAGATAGCCACTTTTACGTCAAGAGAGGTATTGACTCAGAGAATACCAGTAACCTTTGGAAGGAGTAATGATGAATCTCTTAAGATACACAACGAGTGACATATCGCTTCTGGCAGACTGGCCACAGTAAGAAAAAGTGGCAGACTGGGTGAGCAATGGGGACGAGTAACTATGACTCTCTTAAGGTAGCCAGTGCCTCGTTACTTGCGGTTTGGAATAAGAAATCTCGAATAACCCCTAGGAGGAGAAATGATGACTCTTTTATGATACACTAGTGACATATCGCTTCTGGCAGACTGGCAAGTACACAAAAAGTAGTAAACTGTGTGAGCAACTCGGAGGAAGAAGTATTGCACTATTAAGATAGCCACTTTTTCGTCAAGAGAGGTATTGACTCAAAGAATACCTGTAACCTATGGAAGGAGTAACGATGAATCTCTTAAGATACACAACGAGTGACATATCGCTTCTGGCAGACTGGCCGCAGATAGGAAAAGTGGCAGACTGGGAGAGCAATTGGGACGAGTAACTATGACTCTCTTAAGGTAGCCAATGCCTCGTTACTTGCGGTTTCGATTATGAAATCTCGAATAATCCCTAGGAGGTGAAACGATAACTCTTTTATGTTACACAACTAGTGACATATCGCTTCTGGCAGACTGGCAAGTACACAAAAAGTAGTAAACTGTGTGAGCAACTGGGAGGAAGAAGTATGGCACTATTAAGAAAGCCAATGATTCGTCACGAGTAGTATTGAATCAGAGAATACCAGTAACCTATGGAAGGAGTAACGATGAATCTCTTAAGATACACAACGAGTGACATATCGCTTCTGGCAGACTGGCCGCAGTAAGAAAAAGTGGCAGACTGGGTGAGCAATTGGGACGAGTAACTATGACTCTCTTAAGGTAGCCAATGCCTCGTTACTTGCGGTTTGGATTAAGAAATCTCGAAAACCCCTAGGAGGAGAAACGATGACCCTTTTATGATACACAACTAGTGAATTATAGTTTCTGGCAGACAAAAACTACACAAAAAGTAGTAAACTGTGTGAGCAACTCGGAGGATGAAGTATTGCACTATTAAGATAGATACTTTTTCGTCACGAGAGGTATTGACTCAGAGAATACCTGTAACCTATGGAAGGAGTAACGATGAATCTCTTAAGATACACAACGAGTGACATGTCGCTTCTGGCAGACTGGCTGCAGTAAGAAAAAGTGGCAGACTGGGTGAGCAATTGGGACGAGTAACTATGACTCTCTTAAGGTAGCCAATGCCTCGTTACTTGCGGTTTGGATTAAGAAGTCTCGAATAACCCCTAGGAGGAGAGACGATGACTCTTTTATGATACACAACTAGTGAATTATAGTTTCTGGCAGACAAAAACTACACAAAAAAGTAGTAAACTGTGTGAGCAACTGGGAGGAAGAAGTATTGCACTATTAAGATAGCCACTTTTTCGTCACGAGAGGCATTGAATCAGAGAATACCAGTAACCTATGGAAAGAGTAACGATGAATCTCTTAAGATACACAACGAGTGACATATCGCTTCTGGCAGACTGGCCGCAGTAAGAAAAAGTGGCAGACTGGGTGAGCAATTGGGACGAGTAACTATGACTCTCTTAAGGTAGCCAATGCCTCGTTACTTGCGGTTTGGATTAAGAAGTCTCGAATAACCCCTAGGAGGAGAAACGATGACTCTTTTATGATACAAAACTAGTGAATTATAGTTTCTGGCAGACAAAAACTACACAAAAAGTAGTAAACTGAGTGGGCAACTCGGAGGAAGAAGTATTGCACTATTAAGATAGCCACTTTTTCGTCACGAGCGGCAATGAATCAGAGAATACCAGTAACCTATGGAAAGAGTAACGATGAATCTCTTAAGATACACAACGAGTGACATATCGCTTCTGGCAGACTGGCCGCAGTAAGGAAAAGTGGCAGACTGGGAGAGCAATTGGGACGAGTAACTATGACTCTCTTAAGGTAGCCAATGCCTCGTTACTTGCGGTTTGGATGAAGAAATCTCGAATAACCCCTAGGAGGAGAAACGATGACTCTTTTATGATACACAACTAGTGAATTATAGTTTCTGGCAGACAAAAACTACACAAAAAAGTAGTAAACTGTGTGAGCAACTGGGAGGAAGAAGTATTGCACTATTAAGATAGCCACTTTTTCTTCACGAGAGGCATTGAATCAGAGAATACCAGTAACCTATGGAACGAGTAACGATGCATCTCTTAAGATACACAACGAGTGACATATCGCTTCTGGCAGACTGGCCGCAGTAAGAAAAAGTGGCAGACTGGGTGAGCAATTGGGACGAGTAACTATGACTCTCTTAAGGTAGCCAATGCCTCGTTACTTGCTCTTTGGATGAAGATATCTCGAATAACCCCTAGGAGGAGAAACGATGACTCTTTTATGATACACAACTAGTGAATTATAGTTTCTGGCAGACAAAAACTACACAAAAAGCAGTAAACGGTGTGAGCAACTCGGAGGAAGAAGTATTGAACTATTAAGATAGCCACTTTTTCGTCAAGAGAGGTATTGACTCAGAGAATACCAGTAACCTTTGGAAGGAGTAACGATGAATCTCTTAAGATACACAACGAGTGACATATCGCTTCTGGCAGACTGGCCACAGTAAGAAAAAGTGGCAGACTGGGTGAGCAATGGGGACGAGTAACTATGACTCTCTTAAGGTAGCCAATGCCTCGTTACTTGCGGTTTGGAATAAGAAATCTCGAATAACCCCTAGGAGGAGAAATGATGACTCTTTTATGATACACTAGTGACATATCGCTTCTGGCAGACTGGCAAGTACACAAAAAGTAGTAAACTGTGTGAGCAACTCGGAGGAAGAAGTATTGCACTATTAAGATAGCCACTTTTTCGTCAAGAGAGGTATTGACTCAAAGAATACCTGTAACCTATGGAAGGAGTAACGATGAATCTCTTAAGATACACAACGAGTGACATATCGCTTCTGGCAGACTGGCCGCAGATAGGAAAAGTGGCAGACTGGGAGAGCAATTGGGACGAGTAACTATGACTCTCTTAAGGTAGCCAATGCCTCGTTACTTGCGGTTTGGATGAAGAAATCTCGAATAACCCCTAGGAGGAGAAACGATGACTCTTTTATGATACACAACTAGTGAATTATAGTTTCTGGCAGACAAAAACTACACAAAAAAGTAGTAAACTGTGTGAGCAACTGGGAGGAAGAAGTATTGCACTATTAAGATAGCCACTTTTTCTTCACGAGAGGCATTGAATCAGAGAATACCAGTAACCTATGGAAAGAGTAACGATGAATCTCTTAAGATACACAACGAGTGACATATCGCTTCCGGCAGACTGGCCGCAGTAAGGAAAAGTGGCAGACTGGGAGAGCAATTGGGACGAGTAACTATGACTCTCTTAAGGTAGCCAATGCCTCGTTACTTGCTGTTTGGATGGAGAAATCTCGAATAACCCCTAGGAGGAGAAACGATGACTCTTTTATGATACACAACTAGTGAATTATAGTTTCTGGCAGATAAAAACTACACAAAAAGCAGTAAACGGTGTGAGCAACTCGGAGGAAGAAGTATTGCACTATTAAGATAGCCACTTTTTCGTCAAGAGAGGTATTGACTCAGAGAATACCAGTAACCTATGGAAGGAGTAACGATGAATCTCTTAAGATACACAACGAGTGACATATCGCTTCTGGCAGACTTGCCACAGTAAGAAAAAGTGGCAGACTGGGTGAGCAATGGGGACGAGTAACTATGACTCTCTTAACGTAGCCAATGCCTCGTTACTTGCGGTTTGGAATAAGAAATCTCGAATAACCCCTAGGAGGAGAAATGATGACTCTTTTATGATACACTAGTGACATATCGCTTCTGGCAGACTGGCAAGTACACAAAAAGTAGTAAACTGTGTGAGCAACTCGGAGGAAGAAGTATTGCACTATTAAGATAGCCACTTTTTCGTCAAGAGAGGTATTGACTCAGAGAATACCTGTAACCTATGGAAGGAGTAACGATGAATCTCTTAAGATACACAACGAGTGACATATCGCTTCTGGCAGACTGGCCGCAGTAAGGAAAAGTGGCAGACTGGGAGAGCAATTGGGACGAGTAACTATGACTCTCTTAAGGTAGCCAATGCCTCGTTACTTGCGGTTTGGATGAAGAAATCTCGAATAACCCCTAGGAGGAGAAACGATGACTCTTTTATGATACACAACTAGTGAATTATAGTTTCTGGCAGACAAAAACTACACAAAAAGCAGTAAACTGTGTGAGCAACTCGGAGGAAGAAGTATTGCACTATTAAGATAGCCACTTTTTCGTCAAGAGAGGTATTGACTCAGAGAATACCAGTAACCTATGGAAGGAGTAACGATGAATCTCTTAAGATACACAACGAGTGACATATCGCTTCCGGCAGACTGGCCGCAGTAAGAAAAAGTGGCAGACTGGGTGAGCAGTTGGGACGAGTAACTATGACTCTCTTAAGGTAGCCAATGCCTCGTTACTTGCGGTTTGGATTAAGAAAACTCGAATAACCCCTAGGAGGAGAAACGATGACTCTTTTATGATACACAACTAGTGAATTATAGTTTCTGGCAGACAAAAACTACACAAAAAGCAGTAAACTGTGTGAGCAACTCGGAGGAAGAAGTATTGCACTATTAAGATAGCCACTTTTTCGTCAAGAGAGGTATTAACTCAGAGAATACCAGTAACCTATGGAAGGAGTAACGATGAATCTCTTAAGATACACAACGAGTGACATATCGCATCTGGCAGACTGGCCGCAGTAAGAAAAAGTGGCAGACTGGGTGAGCAATGGGGACGAGTAACTATGACTCTCTTAAGGTAGCCAATGCCTCGTTACTTGCGGTTTCGATTAAGAAATCTCGAATAATCCCTAGGAGGTGAAACGATAACTCTTTTATGTTACACAACTAGTGACATATCGCTTCTGGCAGACTGGCAAGTACACAAAAAGTAGTAAACTGTGTGAGCAACTGGGAGGAAGAAGTATGGCACTATTAAGAAAGCCAATGATTCGTCACGAGTAGTATTGAATCAGAGAATACCAGTAACCTATGGAAGGAGTAACGATGAATCTCTTAAGATACACAACGAGTGACATATCGCTTCTGGCAGACTGGCCGCAGTAAGAAAAAGTGGCAGACTGGGTGAGCAATTGGGACGAGTAACTATGACTCTCTTAAGGTAGCCAATGCCTCGTTACTTGCGGTTTGGATTAAGAAGTCTCGAATAACCCCTAGGAGGAGAAACGATGACTCTTTTATGATACAAAACTAGTGAATTATAGTTTCTGGCAGACAAAAACTACACAAAAAAGTAGTAAACTGAGTGGGCAACTCGGAGGAAGAAGTATTGCAGTATTAAGATAGCCACTTTTTCGTCACGAGCGGCAATGAATCAGAGAATACCAGTAACCTATGGAAAGAGTAACGATGAATCTCTTAAGATACACAACGAGTGACATATCGCTTCTGGCAGACTGGCCGCAGTAAGGAAAAGTGGCAGACTGGGAGAGCAATTGGGACGAGTAACTATGACTCTCTTAAGGTAGCCAATGCCTCGTTACTTGCGGTTTGGATGAAGAAATCTCGAATAACCCCTAGGAGGAGAAACGATGACTCTTTTATGATACACAACTAGTGAATTATAGTTTCTGGCAGACAAAAACTACACAAAAAAGTAGTAAACTGTGTGAGCAACTGGGAGGAAGAAGTATTGCACTATTAAGATAGCCACTTTTTCTTCACGAGAGGCATTGAATCAGAGAATACCAGTAACCTATGGAAAGAGTAACGATGAATCTCTTAAGATACACAACGAGTGACAATCGCTTCTGGCAGACTGGCCGCAGTAAGGAAAAGTGGCAGACTGGGTGAGCAATTGGGACGAGTAACTATGACTCTCTTAAGGTAGCCAATGCCTCGTTACTTGCTCTTTGGATGAAGATATCTCGAATAACCCCTAGGAGGAGAAACGATGACTCTTTTATGATACACAACTAGTGAATTATAGTTTCTGGCAGACAAAAACTACACAAAAAAGTAGTAAACTGTGTGAGCAACTGGGAGTAAGAAGTATTGCACTATTAAGATAGCCACTTTTTCGTCACGAGAGGCATTGAATCAGAGAATACCAGTAACCTATGGAAAGAGTAACGATGAATCTCTTAAGATACACAACGAGTGACATATCGCTTCTGGCAGACTGGCCGCAGTAAGAAAAAGTGGCAGACTGGGTGAGCAATTGGGACGAGTAACTATGACTCTCTTAAGGTAGCCAATGCCTCGTTACTTGCGGTTTGGATTAAGAAGTCTCGAATAACCCCTAGGAGGAGAAACGATGACTCTTTTATGATACAAAACTAGTGAATTATAGTTTCTGGCAGACAAAAACTACACAAAAAAGTAGTAATCTGAGTGGGCAACTCGGAGGAAGAAGTATTGCACTATTAAGGTGGCCACTTTTTCGTCAAGAGAGGTATTGACTCAGAGAATACCAGTAACCTATGGAAGGAGTAACGATGAATCTCTTAAGATACACAACGAGTGACATATCGCTTCTGGCAGACTGGCCACAGTAAGAAAAAGTGGCAGACTGGGTGAGCAATGGGGACGAGTAACTATGACTCTCTTAAGGTAGCCAATGCCTCGTTACTTGCGGTTTGGAATAAGAAATCTCGAATAACCCCTAGGAGGAGAAATGATGACTCTTTTATGATACACTAGTGACATATCGCTTCTGGCAGACTGGCAAGTACACAAAAAGTAGTAAACTGTGTGAGCAACTCGGAGGAAGAAGTATTGCACTATTAAGATAGCCACTTTTTCGTCAAGAGAGGTATTGACTCAAAGAATACCTGTAACCTATGGAAGGAGTAACGATGAATCTCTTAAGATACACAACGAGTGACATATCGCTTCTGGCAGACTGGCCGCAGATAGGAAAAGTGGCAGACTGGGAGAGCAATTGGGACGAGTAACTATGACTCTCTTAAGGTAGCCAATGCCTCGTTACTTGCGGTTTGGATGAAGAAATCTCGAATAACCCCTAGGAGGAGAAACGATGACTCTTTTATGATACACAACTAGTGAATTATAGTTTCTGGCAGACAAAAACTACACAAAAAAGTAGTAAACTGTGTGAGCAACTGGGAGGAAGAAGTATTGCACTATTAAGATAGCCACTTTTTCTTCACGAGAGGCATTGAATCAGAGAATACCAGTAACCTATGGAAAGAGTAACGATGAATCTCTTAAGATACACAACGAGTGACATATCGCTTCTGGCAGACTGGCCGCAGTAAGGAAAAGTGGCAGACTGGGAGAGCAATTGGGACGAGTAACTATGACTCTCTTAAGGTAGCCAATGCCTCGTTACTTGCTGTTTGGATAAAGAAATCTCGAATAACCCCTAGGAGGAGAAACGATGACTCTTTTATGATACACAACTAGTGAATTATAGTTTCTGGCAGATAAAAACTACACAAATAGCAGTAAATGGTGTGAGCAACTCGGAGGAAGAAGTATTGCACTATTAAGATAGCCACTTTTTCGTCAAGAGAGGTATTGACTCAGAGAATACCAGTAACCTATGGAAGGAGTAACGATGAATCTCTTAAGATACACAACGAGTGACATATCGCTTTTGGCAGACTGGCCACAGTAAGAAAAAGTGGCAGACTGGGTGAGCAATGGGGACGAGTAACTATGACTCTCTTAAGGTAGCCAATGCCTCGTTACTTGCGGTTTGGAATAAGAAATCTCGAATAACCCCTAGGAGGAGAAATTATGACTCTTTTATGATACACTAGTGACATATCGCTTCTGGCAGACTGGCAAGTACACAAAAAGTAGTAAACTGTGTGAGCAACTCGGAGGAAGAAGTATTGCACTATTAAGATAGCCACTTTTTCGTCAAGAGAGGTATTGACTCAGAGAATACCTGTAACCTATGGAAGGAGTAACGATGAATCTCTTAAGATACACAACGAGTGACATATCGCTTCATGCAGACTGGCCGCAGTAAGGAAAAGTGGCAGACTGGGAGAGCAATTGGGACGAGTAACTATGACTCTCTTAAGGTAGCCAATGCCTCGTTACTTGCGGTTTGGATGAAGAAATCTCGAATAACCCCTAGGAGGAGAAACGATGACTCTTTTATGATACACAACTAGTGAATTATAGTTTCTGGCAGACAAAAACTACACAAAAAGCAGTAAACTGTGTGAGCAACTCGGAGGAAGAAGTATTGCACTATTAAGATAGCCACTTTTTCGTCAAGAGAGGTATTGACTCAGAGAATACCAGTAACCTATGGAAGGAGTAACGATGAATCTCTTAAGATACACAACGAGTGACATATCGCTTCCGGCAGACTGGCCGCAGTAAGAAAAAGTGGCAGACTGGGTGAGCAATTGGGACGAGTAACTATGACTCTCTTAAGGTAGCCAATGCCTCGTTACTTGCGGTTTGGATTAAGAAAACTCGAATAACCCCTAGGAGGAGAAACGATGACTCTTTTATGATACACAACTAGTGAATTATAGTTTCTGGCAGACAAAAACTACACAAAAAGCAGTAAACTGTGTGAGCAACTCAGAGGAAGAAGTATTGCACTATTAAGATAGCCACTTTTTCGTCAAGAGAGGTATTAACTCAGAGAATACCAGTAACCTATGGAAGGAGTAACGATGAATCTCTTAAGATACACAACGAGTGACATATCGCATCTGGCAGACTGGCTGCAGTAAGAAAAAGTGGCAGACTGGGTGAGCAATTGGGACGAGTAACTATGACTCTCTTAAGGTAGCCAATGCCTCGTTACTTGCGGTTTCGATTAAGAAATCTCGAATAATCCCTAGGAGGTGAAACGATAACTCTTTTATGTTACACAACTAGTGACATATCGCTTCTGGCAGACTGGCAAGTACACAAAAAGTAGTAAACTGTGTGAGCAACTGGGAGGAAGAAGTATGGCACTATTAAGAAAGCCAATGATTCGTCACGAGTAGTATTGAATCAGAGAATACCAGTAACCTATGGAAGGAGTAACGATGAATCTCTTAAGATACACAACGAGTGACATATCGCTTCTGGCAGACTGGCCGCAGTAAGAAAAAGTGGCAGACTGGGTGAGCAATTGGGACGAGTAACTATGACTCTCTTAAGGTAGCCAATGCCTCGTTACTTGCGGTTTGGATGAAGAAATCTCGAAAACCCCTAGGAGGAGAAACGATGACTCTTTTATGATACACAACTAGTGAATTATAGTTTCTGGCAGACAAAAACTACACAAAAAGTAGTAAACTGTGTGAGCAACTCGGAGGATGAAGTATTGCACTATTAAGATAGATACTTTTTCGTCACGAGAGGTATTGACTCAGAGAATACCAGTAACCTATGGAAGGAGTAACGATGAATCTCTTAAGATACACAACGAGTGACATATCGCTTCTGGCAGACTAGCTGCAGTAAGAAAAAGTGGCAGACTGGGTGAGCAATTGGGACGAGTAACTATGACTCTCTTAAGGTAGCCAATGCCTCGTTACTTGCGGTTTGGATTAAGAAGTCTCGAATAACCCCTAGGAGGAGAAACGATGACTCCTTTATGATACAAAGCTAGTGAATTATAGTTTCTGGCAGACAAAAACTACACAAAAAAGTAGTAAACTGAGTGGGCAACTCGGAGGAAGAAGTATTGCACTATTAAGATAGCCACTTTTTCGTCACGAGCGGCAATGAATCAGAGAATACCAGTAACCTATGGAAAGAGTAACGATGAATCTCTTAAGATACACAACGAGTGACATATCGCTTCTGGCAGACTGGCCGCAGTAAGAAAAAGTGGCAGACTGGGTGAGCAATTGGGACGAGTAACTATGACTCTCTTAAGGTAGCCAATGCCTCGTTACTTGCGGTTTGGATTAAGAAGTCTCGAATAACCCCTAGGAGGAGAAACGATGATTCTTTTATGATACAAAACTAGTGAATTATAGTTTCTGGCAGACAAAAACTACACAAAAAAGTAGTAAACTGTGTGAGCAACTGGGAGTAAGAAGTATTGCACTATTAAGATAGCCACTTTTTCTTCACGAGAGGCATTGAATCAGAGAATACCAGTAACCTATGGAAGGAGTAACGATGAATCTCTTAAGATACACAACGAGTGACATATCGCATCTGGCAGACTGGCCGCAGTAAGAAAAAGTGGCAGACTGGGTGAGCAATGGGGACGAGTAACTATGACTCTCTTAAGGTAGCCAATGCCTCGTTACTTGCGGTTTCGATTAAGAAATCTCGAATAATCCCTAGGAGGTGAAACGATAACTCTTTTATGTTACACAACTAGTGACATATCGCTTCTGGCAGACTGGCAAGTACACAAAAAGTAGTAAACTGTGTGAGCAACTGGGAGGAAGAAGTATGGCACTATTAAGAAAGCCAATGATTCGTCACGAGTAGTATTGAATCAGAGAATACCAGTAACCTATGGAAGGAGTAACGATGAATCTCTTAAGATACACAACGAGTGACATATCGCTTCTGGCAGACTGGCCGCAGTAAGAAAAAGTGGCAGACTGGGTGAGCAATTGGGACGAGTAACTATGACTCTCTTAAGGTAGCCAATGCCTCGTTACTTGCTGTTTGGATGAAGAAATCTCGAATAACCCCTAGGAGGAGAAATGATGACTCTTTTATGATACACAACTAGTGAATTATAGTTTCTGGCAGATAAAAACTACACAAAAAGCAGTAAACGGTGTGAGCAACTGGGAGGAAGAAGTATTGCACTATTAAGATAGCCACTTTTTCGTCACGAGAGGCATTGAATCAGAGAATACCAGTAACCTATGGAAAGAGTAACGATGAATCTCTTAAGATACACAACGAGTGACATATCGCTTCTGGCAGACTGGCCGCAGTAAGAAAAAGTGGCAGACTGGGTGAGCAATTGGGACGAGTAACTATGACTCTCTTAAGGTAGCCAATGCCTCGTTACTTGCGGTTTGGATTAAGAAGTCTCGAATAACCTGTAGGAGGAGAAACGATGACTCTTTTATGATACACAACTAGTGAATTATAGTTTCTGGCAGACAAAAACTACACAAAATGTAGTAAACTGTGTGAGCAACTGTGAGGAAGAAGTATTGCACTATTAAGATAGCCACTTTTTCGTCAAGAGAGGTATTGACTCAGAGAATACCAGTAACCTATGGAAGGAGTAACGATGAATCTCTTAAGATACACAACGAGTGACATATCGCTTCCGGCAGACTGGCCGCAGTAAGAAAAAGTGGCAGACTGGGTGAGCAATTGGGACGAGTAACTATGACTCTCTTAAGGTAGCCAATGCCTCGTTACTTGCGGTTTGGATTAAGAAAACTCGAATAACCCCTAGGAGGAGAAACGATGACTCTTTTATGATACACAACTAGTGAATTATAGTTTCTGGCAGACAAAAACTACACAAAAAGCAGTAAACTGTGTGAGCAACTCGGAGGAAGAAGTATTGCACTATTAAGATAGCCACTTTTTCGTCAAGAGAGGTATTAACTCAGAGAATACCAGTAACCTATGGAAGGAGTAACGATGAATCTCTTAAGATACACAACGAGTGACATATCGCATCTGGCAGACTGGCCGCAGTAAGAAAAAGTGGCAGACTGGGTGAGCAATGGGGACGAGTAACTATGACTCTCTTAAGGTAGCCAATGCCTCGTTACTTGCGGTTTCGATTAAGAAATCTCGAATAATCCCTAGGAGGTGAAACGATAACTCTTTTATGTTACACAACTAGTGACATATCGCTTCTGGCAGACTGGCAAGTACACAAAAAGTAGTAAACTGTGTGAGCAACTGGGAGGAAGAAGTATGGCACTATTAAGAAAGCCAATGATTCGTCACGAGTAGTATTGAATCAGAGAATACCAGTAACCTATGGAAGGAGTAACGATGAATCTCTTAAGATACACAACGAGTGACATATCGCTTCTGGCAGACTGGCCGCAGTAAGAAAAAGTGGCAGACTGGGTGAGCAATTGGGACGAGTAACTATGACTCTCTTAAGGTAGCCAATGCCTCGTTACTTGCGGTTTGGATTAAGAAATCTCGAAAACCCCTAGGAGGAGAAACGATGACCCTTTTATGATACACAACTAGTGAATTATAGTTTCTGGCAGACAAAAACTACACAAAAAGTAGTAAACTGTGTGAGCAACTCGGAGGATGAAGTATTGCACTATTAAGATAGATACTTTTTCGTCACGAGAGGTATTGACTCAGAGAATACCAGTAACCTATGGAAGGAGTAACGATGAATCTCTTAAGATACACAACGAGTGACATATCGCTTCTGGCAGACTGGCTGCAGTAAGAAAAAGTGGCAGACTGGGTGAGCAATTGGGACGAGTAACTATGACTCTCTTAAGGTAGCCAATGCCTCGTTACTTGCGGTTTGGATTAAGAAGTCTCGAATAACCCCTAGGAGGAGAAACGATGACTCCTTTATGATACAAAACTAGTGAATTATAGTTTCTGGCAGACAAAAACTACACAAAAAAGTAGTAAACTGAGTGGGCAACTCGGAGGAAGAAGTATTGCACTATTAAGATAGCCACTTTTTCGTCACGAGCGGCAATGAATCAGAGAATACCAGTAACCTATGGAAAGAGTAACGATGAATCTCTTAAGATACACAACGAGTGACATATCGCTTCTGGCAGACTGGCCGCAGTAAGAAAAAGTGGCAGACTGGGTGAGCAATTGGGACGAGTAACTATGACTCTCTTAAGGTAGCCAATGCCTCGTTACTTGCGGTTTGGATTAAGAAGTCTCGAATAACCCCTAGGAGGAGAAACGATGATTCTTTTATGATACAAAACTAGTGAATTATAGTTTCTGGCAGACAAAAACTACACAAAAAAGTAGTAAACTGTGTGAGCAACTGGGAGTAAGAAGTATTGCACTATTAAGATAGCCACTTTTTCTTCACGAGAGGCATTGAATCAGAGAATACCAGTAACCTATGGAAAGAGTAACGATGAATCTCTTAAGATACACAACGAGTGAAATATCGCTTCTGGCAGACTGGCCGCAGTAAGGAAAAGTGGCAGACTGGTGAGCAATTGGGACGAGTAACTATGACTCTCTTAAGGTAGCCAATGCCGAGTTACTTGCGGTTTGGATTAAGAAAACTCGAATAACCCCTAGGAGGAGAAACGATGACTCTTTTATGATACACAACTAGTGAATTATAGTTTCTGGCAGACAAAAACTACACAAAAAGCAGTAAACTGTGTGAGCAACTCGGAGGAAGAAGTATTGCACTATTAAGATAGCCACTTTTTCGTCAAGAGAGGTATTAACTCAGAGAATACCAGTAACCTATGGAAGGAGTAACGATGAATCTCTTAAGATACACAACGAGTCACATATCGCATCTGGCAGACTGGCCGCAGTAAGAAAAAGTGGCAGACTGGGTGAGCAATGGGGACGAGTAACTATGACTCTCTTAAGGTAGCCAATGCCTCGTTACTTGCGGTTTCGATTAAGAAATCTCGAATAATCCCTAGGAGGTGAAACGATAACTCTTTTATGTTACACAACTAGTGACATATCGCTTCTGGCAGACTGGCAAGTACACAAAAAGTAGTAAACTGTGTGAGCAACTGGGAGGAAGAAGTATGGCACTATTAAGAAAGCCAATGATTCGTCACGAGTAGTATTGAATCAGAGAATACCAGTAACCTATGGAAGGAGTAACGATGAATCTCTTAAGATACACAACGAGTGACATATCGCTTCTGGCAGACTGGCCGCAGTAAGAAAAAGTGGCAGACTGGGTGAGCAATTGGGACGAGTAACTATGACTCTCTTAAGGTAGCCAATGCCTCATTACTTGCGGTTTGGATTAAGAAATCTCGAAAACCCCTAGGAGGAGAAACGATGACCCTTTTATGATACACAACTAGTGAATTATAGTTTCTGGCAGACAAAAACTACACAAAAAGTAGTAAACTGTGTGAGCAACTCGGAGGATGAAGTATTGCACTATTAAGATAGATACTTTTTCGTCACGAGAGGTATTGACTCAGAGAATACCAGTAACCTATGGAAGGAGTAACGATGAATCTCTTAAGATACACAACGAGTGACATATCGCTTCTGGCAGACTGGCTGCAGTAAGAAAAAGTGGCAGACTGGGTGAGCAATTGGGACGAGTAACTATGACTCTCTTAAGGTAGCCAATGCCTCGTTACTTGCGGTTTGGATTAAGAAGTCTCGAATAACCCCTAGGAGGAGAGACGATGACTCTTTTATGATACACAACTAGTGAATTATAGTTTCTGGCAGACAAAAACTACACAAAAAAGTAGTAAACTGTGTGAGCAACTGGGAGGAAGAAGTATTGCACTATTAAGATAGCCACTTTTTCTTCACGAGAGGCATTGAATCAGAGAATACCAGTAACCTATGGAAAGAGTAACGATGAATCTCTTAAGATACACAACGAGTGACATATCGCTTCTGGCAGACTGGCTGCAGTAAGGAAAAGTGGCAGACTGGGTGAGCAATTGGGACGAGTAACTATGACTCTCTTAAGGTAGCCAATGCCTCGTTACTTGCTCTTTGGATGAAGATATCTCGAATAACCCCTAGGAGGAGAAACGATGACTCTTTTATGATACACAACTAGTGAATTATAGTTTCTGGCAGACAAAAACTACACAAAAAAGTAGTAAACTGTGTGAGCAACTGGGAGGAAGAAGTATTGCACTATTAAGATAGCCACTTTTTCGTCACGAGAGGCATTGAATCAGAGAATACCAGTAACCTATGGAAAGAGTAACGATGAATCTCTTAAGATACACAACGAGTGACATATCGCTTCTGGCAGACTGGCCGCAGTAAAAAAAAGTGGCAGACTGGGTGAGCAATTGGGACGAGTAACTATGACTCTCTTAAGGTAGGCAATGCCTCGTTACTTGCGGTTTGGATTAAGAAGTCTCGAATAACCCCTAGGAGGAGAAACGATGACTCTTTTATGATACAAAGCTAGTGAATTATAGTTTCTGGCAGACAAAAACTACACAAAAAAGTAGTAAACTGAGTGGGCAACTCGGAGGAAGAAGTATTGCACTATTAAGGTGGCCACTTTTTCGTCAAGAGAGGTATTGACTCAGAGAATACCAGTAACCTATGGAAGGAGTAACGATGAATCTCTTAAGATACACAACGAGTGACATATCGCTTCTGGCAGACTGGCCACAGTAAGAAAAAGTGGCAGACTGGGTGAGCAATGGGGACGAGTAACTATGACTCTCTTAAGGTAGCCAATGCCTCGTTACTTGCGGTTTGGAATAAGAAATCTCGAATAACCCCTAGGAGGAGAAATGATGACTCTTTTATGATACACTAGTGACATATCGCTTCTGGCAGACTGGCAAGTACACAAAAAGTAGTAAACTGTGTGAGCAACTCGGAGGAAGAAGTATTGCACTATTAAGATAGCCACTTTTTCGTCAAGAGAGGTATTGACTCAAAGAATACCTGTAACCTATGGAAGGAGTAACGATGAATCTCTTAAGATACACAACGAGTGACATATCGCTTCTGGCAGACTGGCCGCAGTAAGGAAAAGTGGCAGACTGGGTGAGCAATTGGGACGAGTAACTATGACTCTCTTAAGGTAGCCAATGCCTCGTTACTTGCTGTTTGGATGAAGAAATCTCGAATAACCCCTAGGAGGAGAAACGATGACTCTTTTATGATACACAACTAGTGAATTATAGTTTCTGGCAGATAAAAACTACACAAAAAGCAGTAAACGGTGTGAGCAACTCGGAGGAAGAAGTATTGCACTATTAAGATAGCCACTTTTTCGTCAAGAGAGGTATTGACTCAGAGAATACCAGTAACCTATGGAAGGAGTAACGATGAATCTCTTAAGATACACAACGAGTGACATATCGCTTCTGGCAGACTGGCCACAGTAAGAAAAAGTGGCAGACTGGGTGAGCAATGGGGACGAGTAACTATGACTCTCTTAAGGTAGCCAATGCCTCGTTACTTGCGGTTTGGAATAAGAAATCTCGAATAACCCCTAGGAGGAGAAATGATGACTCTTTTATGATACACTAGTGACATATCGCTTCTGGCAGACTGGCAAGTACACAAAAAGTAGTAAACTGTGTGAGCAACTCGGAGGAAGAAGTATTGCACTATTAAGATAGCCACTTTTTCGTCACGAGAGGCATTGAATCAGAGAATACCAGTAACCTATGGAAAGAGTAACGATGAATCTCTTAAGATACACAACGAGTGACATATCGCTTCTGGCAGACTGGCCGCAGTAAGGAAAAGTGGCAGACTGGGAGAGCAATTGGGACGAGTAACTATGACTCTCTTAAGGTAGCCAATGCCTCGTTACTTGCGGTTTGGATGAAGAAATCTCGAATAACCCCTAGGAGGAGAAACGATGACTCTTTTATGATACACAACTAGTGAATTATAGTTTCTGGCAGACAAAAACTACACAAAAAGCAGTAAACTGTGTGAGCAACTCGGAGGAAGAAGTATTGCACTATTAAGATAGCCACTTTTTCGTCAAGAGAGGTATTGACTCAGAGAATACCAGTAACCTATGGAAGGAGTAACGATGAATCTCTTAAGATACACAACGAGTGACATATCGCTTCCGGCAGACTGGCCGCAGTAAGAAAAAGTGGCAGACTGGGTGAGCAATTGGGACGAGTAACTATGACTCTCTTAAGGTAGCCAATGCCTCGTTACTTGCGGTTTGGATTAAGAAAACTCGAATAACCCCTAGGAGGAGAAACGATGACTCTTTTATGATACACAACTAGTGAATTATAGTTTCTGGCAGACAAAAACTACACAAAAAGCAGTAAACTGTGTGAGCAACTAGGAGGAAGAAGTATTGCACTATTAAGATAGCCACTTTTTCGTCAAGAGAGGTATTAACTCAGAGAATACCAGTAACCTATGGAAGGAGTAACGATGAATCTCTTAAGATACACAACGAGTGACATATCGCATCTGGCAGACTGGCCGCAGTAAGAAAAAGTGGCAGACTGGGTGAGCAATGGGGACGAGTAACTATGACTCTCTTAAGGTAGCCAATGCCTCGTTACTTGCGGTTTCGATTAAGAAATCTCGAATAATCCCTAGGAGGTGAAACGATAACTCTTTTATGTTACACAACTAGTGACATATCGCTTCTGGCAGACTGGCAAGTACACAAAAAGTAGTAAACTGTGTGAGCAACTGGGAGGAAGAAGTATGGCACTATTAAGAAAGCCAATGATTCGTCACGAGTAGTATTGAATCAGAGAATACCAGTAACCTATGGAGGGAGTAACGATGAATCTCTTAAGATACACAACGAGTGACATATCGCTTCTGGCAGACTGGCCGCAGTAAGAAAAAGTGGCAGACTGGGTGAGCAATTGGGACGAGTAACTATGACTCTCTTAAGGTAGCCAATGCCTCGTTACTTGCGGTTTGGATTAAGAAATCTCGAAAACCCCTAGGAGGAGAAACGATGACCCTTTTATGATACACAACTAGTGAATTATAGTTTCTGGCAGACAAAAACTACACAAAAAGTAGTAAACTGTGTGAGCAACTCGGAGGATGAAGTATTGCACTATTAAGATAGATACTTTTTCGTCACGAGAGGTATTGACTCAGAGAATACCAGTAACCTATGGAAGGAGTAACGATGAATCTCTTAAGATACACAACGAGTGACATATCGCTTCTGGCAGACTGGCTGCAGTAAGAAAAAGTGGCAGACTGGGTGAGCAATTGGGACGAGTAACTATGACTCTCTTAAGGTAGCCAATGCCTCGTTACTTGCGGTTTGGATTAAGAAGTCTCGAATAACCCCTAGGAGGAGAAACGATGACTCTTTTATGATACACAACTAGTGAATTATAGTTTCTGGCAGACAAAAACTACACAAAAAAGTAGTAAACTGTGTGAGCAACTGGGAGGAAGAAGTATTGCACTATTAAGATAGCCACTTTTTCGTCACGAGAGGCATTGAATCAGAGAATACCAGTAACCTATGGAAAGAGTAACGATGAATCTCTTAAGATACACAACGAGTGACATATCGCTTCTGGCAGACTGGCCGCAGTAAGAAAAAGTGGCAGACTGGGTGAGCAATTGGGACGAGTAACTATGACTCTCTTAAGGTAGCCAATGCCTCGTTACTTGCGGTTTGGATTAAGAAGTCTCGAATAACCCCTAGGAGGAGAAACGATGACTCCTTTATGATACAAAACTAGTGAATTATAGTTTCTGGCAGACAAAAACTACACAAAAAAGTAGTAAACTGAGTGGGCAACTCGGAGGAAGAAGTATTGCACTATTAAGATAGCCACTTTTTCGTCACGAGCGGCAATGAATCAGAGAATACCAGTAACCTATGGAAAGAGTAACGATGAATCTCTTAAGATACACAACGAGTGACATATCGCTTCTGGCAGACTGGCCGCAGTAAGAAAAAGTGGCAGACTGGGTGAGCAATTGGGACGAGTAACTATGACTCTCTTAAGGTAGCCAATGCCTCCTTACTTGCGGTTTGGATTAAGAAGTCTCGAATAACCCCTAGGAGGAGAAACGATGACTCTTTTATGATACAAAACTAGTGAATTATAGTTTCTGGCAGACAAAAACTACACAAAAAAGTAGTAAACTGTGTGAGCAACTGGGAGTAAGAAGTATTGCACTATTAAGATAGCCACTTTTTCTTCACGAGAGGCATTGAATCAGAGAATACCAGTAACCTATGGAAAGAGTAACGATGAATCTCTTAAGATACACAACGAGTGACATATCGCTTCTGGCAGACTGGCCGCAGTAAGGAAAAGTGGCAGACTGGGTGAGCAATTGGGACGAGTAACTATGACTCTCTTAAGGTAGCCAATGCCTCGTTACTTGCGGTTTGGATTAAGAAAACTCGAATAACCCCTAGGAGGAGAAACGATGACTCTTTTATGATACACAACTAGTGAATTATAGTTTCTGGCAGACAAAAACTACACAAAAAGCAGTAAACTGTGTGAGCAACTCGGAGGAAGAAGTATTGCACTATTAAGATAGCCACTTTTTCGTCAAGAGAGGTATTAACTCAGAGAATACCAGTAACCTATGGAAGGAGTAACGATGAATCTCTTAAGATACACAACGAGTGACATATCGCATCTGGCAGACTGGCCGCAGTAAGAAAAAGTGGCAGACTGGGTGAGCAATGGGGACGAGTAACTATGACTCTCTTAAGGTAGCCAATGCCTCGTTACTTGCGGTTTCGATTAAGAAATCTCGAATAATCCCTAGGAGGTGAAACGATAACTCTTTTATGTTACACAACTAGTGACATATCGCTTCTGGCAGACTGGCAAGTACACAAAAAGTAGTAAACTGTGTGAGCAACTGGGAGGAAGAAGTATGGCACTATTAAGAAAGCCAATGATTCGTCACGAGTAGTATTGAATCAGAGAATACCAGTAACCTATGGAAGGAGTAACGATGAATCTCTTAAGATACACAACGAGTGACATATCGCTTCTGGCAGACTGGCCGCAGTAAGAAAAAGTGGCAGACTGGGTGAGCAATTGGGACGAGTAACTATGACTCTCTTAAGGTAGCCAATGCCTCGTTACTTGCGGTTTGGATTAAGAAATCTCGAAAACCCCTAGGAGGAGAAACGATGACCCTTTTATGATACACAACTAGTGAATTATAGTTTCTGGCAGACAAAAACTACACAAAAAGTAGTAAACTGTGTGAGCAACTCGGAGGATGAAGTATTGCACTATTAAGATAGATACTTTTTCGTCACGAGAGGTATTGACTCAGAGAATACCAGTAACCTATGGAAGGAGTAACGATGAATCTCTTAAGATACACAACGAGTGACATATCGCTTCTGGCAGACTGGCCACAGTAAGAAAAAGTGGCAGACTGGGTGAGCAATGGGGACGAGTAACTATGACTCTCTTAAGGTAGCCAATGCCTCGTTACTTGCGGTTTGGATTAAGAAATCTCGAATAACCCCTAGGAGGAGAAATGATGACTCTTTTATGATACACTAGTGACATATCGCTTCTGGCAGACTGGCAAGTAGACAAAAAGTAGTAAACTGTGTGAGGAACTCGGAGGAAGAAGTATTGCACTATTAAGATAGCCACTTTTTCGTCAAGAGAGGTATTGACTCAGAGAATACCAGTAACCTATGGAAGGAGTAACGATGAATCTCTTAAGATACACAACGAGTGACATATCGCTTCTGGCAGACTGGCCGCAGTAAGGAAAAGTGGCAGACTGGGAGAGCAATTGGGAGGAGTAACTATGACTCTCTTAAGGTAGCCAATGCCTCGTTACTTGCGGTTTGGATGAAGAAATCTCGAATAACCCATAGGAGGAGAAACGATGACTCTTTTATGATACACAACTAGTGAATTATAGTTTCTGGCAGACAAAAACTACACAAAAAGCAGTAAACTGTGTGAGCAACTCGGAGGAAGAAGTATTGCACTATTAAGATAGCCACTTTTTCGTCAAGAGAGGTATTGACTCAGAGAATACCAGTAACCTATGGAAGGAGTAACGATGAATCTCTTAAGATACACAACGAGTGACATATCGCTTCTGGCAGACTGGCCGCAGTAAGAAAAAGTGGCAGACTGGGTGACCAATTGGGACGAGTAACTATGACTCTCTTAAGGTAGCCAATGCCTCGTTACTTGCTGTTTGGATTAAGAAATCTCGAAAACCCCTAGGAGGAGAAACGATGACCCTTTTATGATACACAACTAGTGAATTATAGTTTCTGGCAGACAAAAACTACACAAAAAGTAGTAAACTGTGTGAGCAACTCGGAGGATGAAGTATTGCACTATTAAGATAGATACTTTTTCGTCACTAGAGGTATTGACTCAGAGAATACCAGTAACCTATGGAAGGAGTAACGATGAATCTCTTAAGATACACAACGAGTGACATATCGCTTCTGGCAGACTGGGCGCAGTAAGAAAAAGTGGCAGACTGGGTGAGCAATTGGGACGAGTAACTATGACTCTCTTAAGGTAGCCAATGCCTCGTTACATGCGGTTTGGATTAAGAAGTCTCGAATAACCCCTAGGAGGAGAAACGATGACTCTTTTATGATACACAACTAGTGAATTATAGTTTCTGGCAGACAAAAACTACACAAAAAAGTAGTAAACTGTGTGAGCAACTGGGAGGAAGAAGTATTGCACTATTAAGATAGCCACTTTTTCGTCACGAGAGGCATTGAATCAGAGAATACCAGTAACCTATGGAAAGAGTAACGATGAATCTCTTAAGATACACAACGAGTGACATATCGCTTCTGGCAGACTGGCCGCAGTAAGGAAAAGTGGCAGACCGGGAGAGCAATTGGGACGAGTAACTATGACTCTCTTAAGGTAGCCAATGCCTCGTTACTTGCTCTTTGGATGAAGAAATCTCGAATAACCCCTAGGAGGAGAAACGATGACTCTTTTATGATACACAACTAGTGAATTATAGTTTCTGGCAGACAAAAACTACACAAAAAAGTAGTAAACTGTGTGAGCAACTGGGAGGAAGAAGTATTGCACTATTAAGATAGCCACTTTTTCGTCACGAGAGGCATTGAATCAGAGAATACCAGTAACCTATGGAAAGAGTAACGATGAATCTCTTAAGATACACAACGAGTGACATATCGCTTCTGGCAGACTGGCCGCAGTAAGAAAAAGTGGCAGACTGGGTGAGCAATTGGGACGAGTAACTATGACTCTCTTAAGGTAGCCAATGCCTCGTTACTTGCGGTTTGGATGAAGAAATCTCGAATAACCCCTAGGAGGAGAAACGATGACTCTTTTATGATACACAACTAGTGAATTATAGTTTCTGGCAGATAAAAACTACACAAAAAGCAGTAAACGGTGTGAGCAACTCGGAGGAAGAAGTATTGCACTATTAAGATAGCCACTTTTTCGTCAAGAGAGGTATTGACTCAGAGAATACCAGTAACCTATGGAAGGAGTAACGATGAATCTCTTAAGATACACAACGAGTGACATATCGCTTCTGGCAGACTGGCCACAGTAAGAAAAAGTGGCAGACTGGGTGAGCAATGGGGACGAGTAACTATGACTCTCTTAAGGTAGCCAATGCCTCGTTACTTGCGGTTTGGAATAAGAAATCTCGAATAACCCCTAGGAGGAGAAATGATGACTCTTTTATGATACACTAGTGACATATCGCTTCTGGCAGACTGGCAAGTACACAAAAAGTAGTAAACTGTGTGAGCAACTCGGAGGAAGAAGTATTGCACTATTAAGATAGCCACTTTTTCGTCACGAGAGGCATTGAATCAGAGAATACCAGTAACCTATGGAAAGAGTAACGATGAATCTCTTAAGATACACAACGAGTGACATATCGCTTCTGGCAGACTGGCCGCAGTAAGGAAAAGTGGCAGACTGGGAGAGCAATTGGGACGAGTAACTATGACTCTCTTAAGGTAGCCAATGCCTCGTTACTTGCGGTTTGGATGAAGAAATCTCGAATAACCCCTAGGAGGAGAAACGATGACTCTTTTATGATTCACAACTAGTGAATTATAGTTTCTGGCAGACAAAAACTACACAAAAAGCAGTTAACTATGTGAGCAACTCGGAGGAAGAAGTATTGCACTATTAAGATAGCCACTTTTTCGTCAAGAGAGGTATTGACTCAGAGAATACCAGTAACCTATGGAAGGAGTAACGATGAATCTCTTAAGATACACAACGAGTGACATATCGCTTCCGGCAGACTGGCCGCAGTAAGAAAAAGTGGCAGACTGGGTGAGCAATTGGGACGAGTAACTATGACTCTCTTAAGGTAGCCAATGCCTCGTTACTTGCGGTTTGGATTAAGAAAACTCGAATAACCCCTAGGAGGAGAAACGATGACTCTTTTATGATACACAACTAGTGAATTATAGTTTCTGGCAGACAAAAACTACACAAAAAGCAGTAAACTGTGTGAGCAACTCGGAGGAAGAAGTATTGCACTATTAAGATAGCCACTTTTTCGTCAAGAGAGGTATTAACTCAGAGAATACCAGTAACCTATGGAAGGAGTAACGATGAATCTCTTAAGATACACAACGAGTGACATATCGCATCTGGCAGACTGGCCGCAGTAAGAAAAAGTGGCAGACTGGGTGAGCAATGGGGACGAGTAACTATGACTCTCTTAAGGTAGCCAATGCCTCGTTACTTGCGGTTTCGATTAAGAAATCTCGAATAATCCCTAGGAGGTGAAACGATAACTCTTTTATGTTACACAACTAGTGACATATCGCTTCTGGCAGACTGGCAAGTACACAAAAAGTAGTAAACTGTGTAAGCAACTGGGAGGAAGAAGTATGGCACTATTAAGAAAGCCAATGATTCGTCACGAGTAGTATTGAATCAGAGAATACCAGTAACCTATGGAAGGAGTAACGATGAATCTTTTAAGATACACAACGAGTGACATATCGCTTCTGGCAGACTGGCCGCAGTAAGAAAAAGTGGCAGACTGGGTGAGCAATTGGGACGAGTAACTATGACTCTCTTAAGGTAGCCAATGCCTCGTTACTTGCGGTTTGGATTAAGAAATCTCGAAAACCCCTAGGAGGAGAAACGATGACCCTTTTATGATACACAACTAGTGAATTATAGTTTCTGGCAGACAAAAACTACACAAAAAGTAGTAAACTGTGTGAGCAACTCGGAGGATGAAGTATTGCACTATTAAGATAGATACTTTTTCGTCACGAGAGGTATTGACTCAGAGAATACCAGTAACCTATGGAAGGAGTAACGATGAATCTCTTAAGATACACAACGAGTGACATATCGCTTCTGGCAGACTGGCTGCAGTTAGAAAAAGTGGCAGACTGGGTGAGCAATTGGGACGAGTAACTATGACTCTCTTAAGGTAGCCAATGCCTCGTTACTTGCGGTTTGGATTAAGAAGTCTCGAATAACCCCTAGGAGGAGAAACGATGACTCTTTTATGATACACAACTAGTGAATTATAGTTTCTGGCAGACAAAAACTACACAAAAAAGTAGTAAACTGTGTGAGCAACTGGGAGGAAGAAGTATTGCACTATTAAGATAGCCACTTTTTCGTCACGAGAGGCATTGAATCAGAGAATACCAGTAACCTATGGAAAGAGTAACGATGAATCTCTTAAGATACACAACGAGTGACATATCGCTTCTGGCAGACTGGCCGCAGTAAGAAAAAGTGGCAGACTGGGTGAGCAATTGGGACGAGTAACTATGACTCTCTTAAGGTAGCCAATGCCTCGTTACTTGCGGTTTGGATTAAGAAGTCTCGAATAACCCCTAGGAGGAGAAACGATGACTCCTTTATGATACAAAACTAGTGAATTATAGTTTCTGGCAGACAAAAACTACACAAAAAAGTAGTAAACTGAGTGGGCAACTCGGAGGAAGAAGTATTGCACTATTAAGATAGCCACTTTTTCGTCACGAGCGGCAATGAATCAGAGAATACCAGTAACCTATGGAAAGAGTAACGATGAATCTCTTAAGATACACAACGAGTGACATATCGCTTCTGGCAGACTGGCCGCAGTAAGAAAAAGTGGCAGACTGGGTGAGCAATTGGGACGAGTAACTATGACTCTCTTAAGGTAGCCAATGCCTCGTTACTTGCGGTTTGGATTAAGAAGTCTCGAATAACCCCTAGGAGGAGAAACGATGATTCTTTTATGATACACAACTAGTGAATTATAGTTTCTGGCAGACAAAAACTACACAAAAAGTAGTAAACTGTGTGAGCAACTCGGAGGATGAAGTATTGCACTATTAAGATAGATACTTTTTCGTCACGAGAGGTATTGACTCAGAGAATACCAGTAACCTATGGAAGGAGTAACGATGAATCTCTTAAGATACACAACGAGTGACATATCGCTTCTGGCAGACTGGCTGCAGTAAGAAAAAGTGGCAGACTGGGTGAGCAATTGGGACGAGTAACTATGACTCTCTTAAGGTAGCCAATGCCTCGTTACTTGCGGTTTGGATTAAGAAGTCTCGAATAACCCCTAGGAGGAGAAACGATGACTCTTTTATGATACACAACTAGTGAATTATAGTTTCTGGCAGACAAAAAGTACACAAAAAAGTAGTAAACTGTGTGAGCAACTGGGAGGAAGAAGTATTGCACTATTAAGATAGCCACTTTTTCGTCACGAGAGGCATTGAATCAGAGAATACCAGTAACCTATGGAAAGAGTAACGATGAATCTCTTAAGATACACAACGAGTGACATATCGCTTCTGGCAGACTGGCTGCAGTAAGAAAAAGTGGCAGACTGGGTGAGCAATTGGGACGAGTAACTATGACTCTCTTAAGGTAGCCAATGCCTCGTTACTTGCGGTTTGGATTAAGAAGTCTCGAATAACCCCTAGGAGGAGAAACGATGATTCTTTTATGATACAAAACTAGTGAATTATAGTTTCTGGCAGACAAAAACTACACAAAAAAGTAGTAAACTGTGTGAGCAACTGGGAGTAAGAAGTATTGCACTATTAAGATAGCCACTTTTTCTTCACGAGAGGCATTGAATCAGAGAATACCAGTAACCTATGGAAAGAGTAACGATGAATCTCTTAAGATACACAACGAGTGACATATCGCTTCTGGCAGACTGGCCGCAGTAAGGAAAAGTGGCAGACTGGGTGAGCAATTGGGACGAGTAACTATGACTCTCTTAAGGTAGCCAATGCCTCGTTACTTGCGGTTTGGATTAAGAAAACTCGAATAACCCCTAGGAGGAGAAACGATGACTCTTTTATGATACACAACTAGTGAATTATAGTTTCTGGCAGACAAAAACTACACAAAAAGCAGTAAACTGTGTGAGCAACTCGGAGGAAGAAGTATTGCACTATTAAGATAGCCACTTTTTCGTCAAGAGAGGTATTAACTCAGAGAATACCAGTAACCTATGGAAGGAGTAACGATGAATCTCTTAAGATACACAACGAGTGACATATCGCATCTGGCAGACTGGCCGCAGTAAGAAAAAGTGGCAGACTGGGTGAGCAATGGGGACGAGTAACTATGACTCTCTTAAGGTAGCCAATGCCTCGTTACTTGCGGTTTCGATTAAGAAATCTCGAATAATCCCTAGGAGGTGAAACGATAACTCTTTTATGTTACACAACTAGTGACATATCGCTTCTGGCAGACTGGCAAGTACACAAAAAGTAGTAAACTGTGTGAGCAACTGGGAGGAAGAAGTATGGCACTATTAAGAAAGCCAATGATTCGTCACGAGTAGTATTGAATCAGAGAATACCAGTAACCTATGGAAGGAGTAACGATGAATCTCTTAAGATACACAACGAGTGACATATCGCTTCTGGCAGACTGGCCGCAGTAAGAAAAAGTGGCAGACTGGGTGAGCAATTGGGACGAGTAACTATGACTCTCTTAAGGTAGCCAATGCCTCGTTACTTGCGGTTTGGATTAAGAAATCTCGAAAACCCCTAGGAGGAGAAACGATGACCCTTTTATGATACACAACTAGTGAATTATAGTTTCTGGCAGACAAAAACTACACAAAAAGTAGTAAACTGTGTGAGCAACTCGGAGGATGAAGTATTGCACTATTAAGATAGATACTTTTTCGTCACGAGAGGTATTGACTCAGAGAATACCAGTAACCTATGGAAGGAGTAACGATGAATCTCTTAAGATACACAACGAGTGACATATCGCTTCTGGCAGACTGGCTGCAGTAAGAAAAAGTGGCAGACTGGGTGAGCAATGGGGACGAGTAACTATGACTCTCTTAAGGTAGCCAATGCCTCGTTACTTGCGGTTTGGATTAAGAAGTCTCGAATAACCCCTAGGAGGAGAGACGATGACTCTTTTATGATACACAACTAGTGAATTATAGTTTCTGGCAGACAAATACTACACAAAAAAGTAGTAAACTGTGTGAGCAACTGGGAGGAAGAAGTATTGCACTATTAAGATAGCCACTTTTTCGTCACGAGAGGCATTGAATCAGAGAATACCAGTAACCTATGGAAAGAGTAACGATGAATCTCTTAAGATACACAACGAGTGACATATCGCTTCTGGCAGACTGGCCGCAGTAAGAAAAAGTGGCAGACTGGGTGAGCAATTGGGACGAGTAACTATGACTCTCTTAAGGTAGCCAATGCCTCGTTACTTGCGGTTTGGATTAAGAAGTCTCGAATAACCCCTAGGAGGAGAAACGATGACTCTTTTATGATACAAAAGTAGTGAATTATAGTTTCTGGCAGACAAAAACTACACAAAAAAGTAGTAAACTGAGTGGGCAACTCGGAGGAAGAAGTATTGCACTATTAAGATAGCCACTTTTTCGTCACGAGCGGCAATGAATCAGAGAATACCAGTAACCTATGGAAAGAGTAACGATGAATCTCTTAAGATACACAACGAGTGACATATCGCTTCTGGCAGACTGGCCGCAGTAAGGAAAAGTGGCAGACTGGGTGAGCAATTGGGGCGAGTAACTATGACTCTCTTAAGGTAGCCAATGCCTCGTTACTTGCTCTTTGGATGAAGATATCTCGAATAACCCCTAGGAGGAGAAACGATGACTCTTTTATGATACACAACTAGTGAATTATAGTTTCTGGCAGACAAAAACTACACAAAAAGCAGTAAACGGTGTGAGCAACTCGGAGGAAGAAGTATTGAACTATTAAGATAGCCACTTTTTCCTCAAGAGAGGTATTGACTCAGAGAATACCAGTAACCTTTGGAAGGAGTAACGATGAATCTCTTAAGATACACAACGAGTGACATATCGCTTCTGGCAGACTGGCCACAGTAAGAAAAAATGGCAGACTGGGTGAGCAATGGGGACGAGTAACTATGACTCTCTTAAGGTAGCCAATGCCTCGTTACTTGCGGTTTGGATTCAGAAATCTCGAATAACCCCTAGGAGGAGAAATGATGACTCTTTTATGATACACTAGTGACATATCGCTTCTGGCAGACTGGCAAGTAGACAAAAAGTAGTAAACTGTGTGAGGAACTCGGAGGAAGAAGTATTGCACTATTAAGATAGCCACTTTTTCGTCAAGAGAGGTATTGGCTCAGAGAATACCAGTAACCTATGGAAGGAGTAACGATGAATCTCTTAAGATACACAACGAGTGACATATCGCTTCTGGCAGACTGGCCGCAGTAAGGAAAAGTGGCAGACTGGGAGAGCAATTGGGACGAGTAACTATGACTCTCTTAAGGTAGCCAATGCCTCGTTACTTGCGGTTTGGATTAAGAAGTCTCGAATAACCCCTAGGAGGAGAAACGATGATTCTTTTATGATACAAAACTAGTGAATCATAGTTTCTGGCAGACAAAAACTACACAAAAAAGTAGTAAACTGTGTGAGCAACTGGGAGTAAGAAGTATTGCACTATTAAGATAGCCACTTTTTCTTCACGAGAGGCATTGAATCAGAGAATACCAGTAAACTATGGAAAGAGTAACGATGAATCTCTTAAGATACACAACGAGTGACATATCGCTTCTGGCAGACTGGCCGCAGTAAGGAAAAGTGGCAGACTGGGTGAGCAATTGGGACGAGTAACTATGACTCTCTTAAGGTAGCCAATGCCTCGTTACTTGCTCTTTGGATGAAGAAATCTCGAATAACCCCTAGGAGGAGAAACGATGACTCTTTTATGATACACAACTAGTGAATTATAGTTTCTGGCAGACAAAAACTACACAAAAAGCAGTAAACGGTGTGAGCAACTCGGAGGAAGAAGTATTGAACTATTAAGATAGCCACTTTTTCGTCAAGAGAGGTATTGACTCAGAGAATACCAGTAACCTATGGAAGGAGTAACGATGAATCTCTTAAGATACACAACGAGTGACATATCGCTTCTGGCAGACTGGCCACAGTAAGAAAAAGTGGCAGACGGGGTGAGCAATGGGGACGAGTAACTGTGACTCTCTTAAGGTAGCCAATGCCTCGTTACTTGCGGTTTGGATTAAGAAATCTCGAATAACCCCTAGGAGGAGAAATGATGACTCTTTTATGATACACTAGTGACATATCGCTTCTGGCAGACTGGCAAGTACACAAAAAGTAGTAATCTGTGTGAGCAACTCGGAGGAAGAAGTATTGCACTATTAAGATAGCCACTTTTTCGTCAAGAGTGGTATTGACTCAGAGAATACCAGTAACCTATGGAAGGAGTAACGATGAATCTCGTAAGATACACAACGAGTGACATATCGCTTCTGGCAGACTGGCCGCAGTAATGAAAAGTGGCAGACTTGGAGAGCAATTGGGACGAGTAACTATGACTCTCTTAAGGTAGCCAATGCCTCGTTACTTGCGGTTTGGATGAAGAAATCTCGAATAACCCCTAGGAGGAGAAACGATGACTCTTTTATGATACACAACTAGTGAATTATAGTTTCTGGCAGACAAAAACTACACAAAAAAGTAGTAAACTGTGTGAGCAACTGGGAGGAAGAAGTATTGCACTATTAAGATAGCCACTTTTTCTTCACGAGAGGCATTGAATCAGAGAATACCAGTAACCTATGGAAAGAGTGACGATGAATCTCTTAAGATACAAAACGAGTGACATATCGCTTCTGGCAGACTGGCCGCAGTAAGGAAAAGTGGCAGACTGGGAGAGCAATTGGGACGAGTAACTATGACTCTCTTAAGGTGGCCAATGCCTCGTTACTTGCTGTTTGGATGAAGAAATCTCGAATAACCCCTAGGAGGAGAAACGATGACTCTTTTATGATACACAACTAGTGAATTATAGTTTCTGGCAGACAAAAACTACACAAAAGCAGTAAACGGTGTGAGCAACTCGGAGGAAGAAGTATTGCACTATTAAGATAGCCACTTTTTCGTCAAGAGAGATATTGACTCAGAGAATACCAGTAACCTATGGAAGGAGTAACGATGAATCTCTTAAGATACACAACGAGTGACATATCGCTTCTGGCAGACTGGCCACAGTAAGAAAAAGTGGCAGACTGGGTGAGCTATGGGGCGAGTAACTATGACTCTCTTAAGGTAGCCAATACCTCGTTACTTGCGGTTTGGAATAAGAAATCTCGAATAACCCCTAGGAGGAGAAATGATGACTCTTTTATGATACACTAGTGACATATCGCTTCTGGCAGACTGGCAAGTACACAAAAAGTAGTAAACTGTGTGAGCAACTGGGAGGAAGAAGTATTGCACTATTAAGATAGCCACTTTTTCGTCAAGAGAGGTATTGACTCAGAGAATACCAGTAACCTATGGAAGGAGTAACGATGAATCTCTTAAGATACACAACGAGTGACATATCGCTTCTGGCAGACTGGCCGCAGTAAGGAAAAGTGGCAGACTGGGAGAGCAATTGGGACGAGTAACTATGACTCTCTTAAGGTAGCCAATGCCTCGTTACTTGCGGTTTGGATGAAGAAATCTCGAATAACCCCTAGGAGGAGAAACGATGACTCTTTTATGATACACAACTAGTGAATTATAGTTTCTGGCAGACAAAAACTACACAAAAAGCAGTAAACTGTGTGAGCAACTCGGAGGAAGAAGTATTGCACTGTTAAGATAGCCACTTTTTCGTCAAGAGAGGTATTGACTCAGAGAATACCAGTAACCTATGGAAGGAGTAACGATGAATCTCTTAAGATACACAACGAGTGACATATCGCTTCTGGCAGACTGGCCGCAGTAAGAAAAAGTGGCAGACTGGGTGACCAATTGGGACGAGTAACTATGACTCTCTTAAGGTAGCCAATGCCTCGTTACTTGCTGTTTGGATTAAGAAATCTCGAAAACCCCTAGGAGGAGAAACGATGACCCTTTTATGATACACAACTAGTGAATTATAGTTTCTGGCAGACAAAAACTACACAAAAAGTAGTAAACTGTGTGAGCAACTCGGAGGATGAAGTATTGCACTATTAAGATAGATACTTTTTCGTCACGAGAGGTATTGACTCAGAGAATACCAGTAACCTATGGAAGGAGTAACGATGAATCTCTTAAGATACACAACGAGTGACATATCGCTTCTGGCAGACTGGGCGCAGTAAGAAAAAGTGGCAGACTGGGTGAGCAATTGGGTCGAGTAACTATGACTCTCTTAAGGTAGCCAATGCCTCGTTACATGCGGTTTGGATTAAGAAGTCTCGAATAAACCCTAGGAGGAGAAACGATGACTCTTTTATGATACACAACTAGTGAATTATAGTTTCTGGCAGACAAAAACTACACAAAAAAGTAGTAAACTGTGTGAGCAACTGGGAGGAAGAAGTATTGCACTATTAAGATAGCCACTTTTTCGTCACGAGAGGCATTGAATCAGAGAATACCAGTAACCTATGGAAAGAGTAACGATGAATCTCTTAAGATACACAACGAGTGACATATCGCTTCTGGCAGACTGGCCGCAGTAAGGAAAAGTGGCAGACTGGGAGAGCAATTGGGACGAGTAACTATGACTCTCTTAAGGTAGCCAATGCCTCGTTACTTGCTCTTTGGATTAAGAAATCTCGAATAACCCCTAGGAGGAGAAACGATGACTCTTTTATGATACACAACTAGTGAATTATAGTTTCTGGCAGACAAAAACTACACAAAAAGCAGTAAACGGTGTGAGCAACTCGGAGGAAGAAGTATTGCACTATTAAGATAGCCACTTTTTCGTCAAGAGAGGTATTGACTCAGAGAATACCAGTAACCTATGGAAGGAGTAACGATGAATCTCTTAAGATACACAACGAGTGACATATCGCTTCTGGCAGACTGGCCACAGTAAGAAAAAGTGGCAGACTGGGTGAGCAATGGTGCGAGTAACTATGACTCTCTTAAGGTAGCCAATACCTAGTTACTTGCGGTTTGGAATAAGAAATCTCGAATAACCCCTAGGAGGAGAAATGATGACTCTTTTATGATACACTAGTGACATATCGCTTCTGGCAGACTGGCAAGTACACAAAAAGTAGTAAACTGTGTGAGCAACTCGGAGGAAGAAGTATTGCACTATTAAGATAGCCACTTTTTCGTCAAGAGAGGTATTGACTCAGAGAATACCAGTAACCTATGGAAGGAGTAACGATGAATCTCTTAAGATACACAACGAGTGACATATCGCTTCTGGCAGACTGGCCGCAGTAGAAAAAAGTGGCTGACTGGGTGAGCAATGGGGCGAGTAACTATGACTCTCTTAAGGTAGCCAATGCCTCGTTACTTGCGGTTTGGATTAAGAAATCTCGAAAACCCCTAGGAGGAGAAACGATGACCCTTTTATGATACACAACTAGTGAATTATAGTTTCTGGCAGACAAAAACTACACAAAAAGTAGTAAACTGTGTGAGCAACTCGGAGGATGAAGTATTGCACTATTAAGATAGATACTTTTTCGTCACGAGAGGTATTGACTCAGAGAATACCAGTAACCTATGGAAGGAGTAACGATGAATCTCTTAAGATACACAACGAGTGACATATCGCTTCTGGCAGACTGGCTGCAGTAAGAAAAAGTGGCAGACTGGGTGAGCAATGGGGACGAGTAACTATGACTCTCTTAAGGTAGCCAATGCCTCGTTACTTGCGGTTTGGATTAAGAAGTCTCGAATAACCCCTAGGAGGAGAGACGATGACTCTTTTATGATACACAACTAGTGAATTATAGTTTCTGGCAGACAAATACTACACAAAAAAGTAGTAAACTGTGTGAGCAACTGGGAGGAAGAAGTATTGCACTATTAAGATAGCCACTTTTTCGTCACGAGAGGCATTGAATCAGAGAATACCAGTAACCTATGGAAAGAGTAACGATGAATCTCTTAAGATACACAACGAGTGACATATCGCTTCTGGCAGACTGGCCGCAGTAAGAAAAAGTGGCAGACTGGGTGAGCAATTGGGACGAGTAACTATGACTCTCTTAAGGTAGCCAATGCCTCGTTACTTGCGGTTTGGATTAAGAAGTCTCGAATAACCCCTAGGAGGAGAAACGATGACTCTTTTATGATACAAAAGTAGTGAATTATAGTTTCTGGCAGACAAAAACTACACAAAAAAGTAGTAAACTGAGTGGGCAACTCGGAGGAAGAAGTATTGCACTATTAAGATAGCCACTTTTTCGTCACGAGCGGCAATGAATCAGAGAATACCAGTAACCTATGGAAAGAGTAACGATGAATCTCTTAAGATACACAACGAGTGACATATCGCTTCTGGCAGACTGGCCGCAGTAAGGAAAAGTGGCAGACTGGGTGAGCAATTGGGGCGAGTAACTATGACTCTCTTAAGGTAGCCAATGCCTCGTTACTTGCTCTTTGGATGAAGATATCTCGAATAACCCCTAGGAGGAGAAACGATGACTCTTTTATGATACACAACTAGTGAATTATAGTTTCTGGCAGACAAAAACTACACAAAAAGCAGTAAACGGTGTGAGCAACTCGGAGGAAGAAGTATTGAACTATTAAGATAGCCACTTTTTCCTCAAGAGAGGTATTGACTCAGAGAATACCAGTAACCTTTGGAAGGAGTAACGATGAATCTCTTAAGATACACAACGAGTGACATATCGCTTCTGGCAGACTGGCCACAGTAAGAAAAAATGGCAGACTGGGTGAGCAATGGGGACGAGTAACTATGACTCTCTTAAGGTAGCCAATGCCTCGTTACTTGCGGTTTGGATTCAGAAATCTCGAATAACCCCTAGGAGGAGAAATGATGACTCTTTTATGATACACTAGTGACATATCGCTTCTGGCAGACTGGCAAGTAGACAAAAAGTAGTAAACTGTGTGAGGAACTCGGAGGAAGAAGTATTGCACTATTAAGATAGCCACTTTTTCGTCAAGAGAGGTATTGGCTCAGAGAATACCAGTAACCTATGGAAGGAGTAACGATGAATCTCTTAAGATACACAACGAGTGACATATCGCTTCTGGCAGACTGGCCGCAGTAAGGAAAAGTGGCAGACTGGGAGAGCAATTGGGACGAGTAACTATGACTCTCTTAAGGTAGCCAATGCCTCGTTACTTGCGGTTTGGATTAAGAAGTCTCGAATAACCCCTAGGAGGAGAAACGATGATTCTTTTATGATACAAAACTAGTGGATCATAGTTTCTGGCAGACAAAAACTACACAAAAAAGTAGTAAACTGTGTGAGCAACTGGGAGTAAGAAGTATTGCACTATTAAGATAGCCACTTTTTCTTCACGAGAGGCATTGAATCAGAGAATACCAGTAAACTATGGAAAGAGTAACGATGAATCTCTTAAGATACACAACGAGTGACATATCGCTTCTGGCAGACTGGCCGCAGTAAGGAAAAGTGGCAGACTGGGTGAGCAATTGGGACGAGTAACTATGACTCTCTTAAGGTAGCCAATGCCTCGTTACTTGCTCTTTGGATGAAGAAATCTCGAATAACCCCTAGGAGGAGAAACGATGACTCTTTTAAGATACACAACTAGTGAATTATAGTTTCTGGCAGACAAAAACTACACAAAAAGCAGTAAACGGTGTGAGCAACTCGGAGGAAGAAGTATTGAACTATTAAGATAGCCACTTTTTCGTCAAGAGAGGTATTGACTCAGAGAATACCAGTAACCTATGGAAGGAGTAACGATGAATCTCTTAAGATACACAACGAGTGACATATCGCTTCTGGCAGACTGGCCACAGTAAGAAAAAGTGGCAGACGGGGTGAGCAATGGGGACGAGTAACTGTGACTCTCTTAAGGTAGCCAATGCCTCGTTACTTGCGGTTTGGATTAAGAAATCTCGAATAACCCCTAGGAGGAGAAATGATGACTCTTTTATGATACACTAGTGACATATCGCTTCTGGCAGACTGGCAAGTACACAAAAAGTAGTAATCTGTGTGAGCAACTCGGAGGAAGAAGTATTGCACTATTAAGATAGCCACTTTTTCGTCAAGAGTGGTATTGACTCAGAGAATACCAGTAACCTATGGAAGGAGTAACGATGAATCTCGTAAGATACACAACGAGTGACATATCGCTTCTGGCAGACTGGCCGCAGTAATGAAAAGTGGCAGACTTGGAGAGCAATTGGGACGAGTAACTATGACTCTCTTAAGGTAGCCAATGCCTCGTTACTTGCGGTTTGGATGAAGAAATCTCGAATAACCCCTAGGAGGAGAAACGATGACTCTTTTATGATACACAACTAGTGAATTATAGTTTCTGGCAGACAAAAACTACACAAAAAAGTAGTAAACTGTGTGAGCAACTGGGAGGAAGAAGTATTGCACTATTAAGATAGCCACTTTTTCTTCACGAGAGGCATTGAATCAGAGAATACCAGTAACCTATGGAAAGAGTGACGATGAATCTCTTAAGATACAAAACGAGTGACATATCGCTTCTGGCAGACTGGCCGCAGTAAGGAAAAGTGGCAGACTGGGAGAGCAATTGGGACGAGTAACTATGACTCTCTTAAGGTGGCCAATGCCTCGTTACTTGCTGTTTGGATGAAGAAATCTCGAATAACCCCTAGGAGGAGAAACGATGACTCTTTTATGATACACAACTAGTGAATTATAGTTTCTGGCAGACAAAAACTACACAAAAGCAGTAAACGGTGTGAGCAACTCGGAGGAAGAAGTATTGCACTATTAAGATAGCCACTTTTTCGTCAAGAGAGATATTGACTCAGAGAATACCAGTAACCTATGGAAGGAGTAACGATGAATCTCTTAAGATACACAACGAGTGACATATCGCTTCTGGCAGACTGGCCACAGTAAGAAAAAGTGGCAGACTGGGTGAGCTATGGGGCGAGTAACTATGACTCTCTTAAGGTAGCCAATACCTCGTTACTTGCGGTTTGGAATAAGAAATCTCGAATAACCCCTAGGAGGAGAAATGATGACTCTTTTATGATACACTAGTGACATATCGCTTCTGGCAGACTGGCAAGTACACAAAAAGTAGTAAACTGTGTGAGCAACTGGGAGGAAGAAGTATTGCACTATTAAGATAGCCACTTTTTCGTCAAGAGAGGTATTGACTCAGAGAATACCAGTAACCTATGGAAGGAGTAACGATGAATCTCTTAAGATACACAACGAGTGACATATCGCTTCTGGCAGACTGGCCGCAGTAAGGGAAAGTGGCAGACTGGGAGAGCAATTGGGACGAGTAACTATGACTCTCTTAAGGTAGCCAATGCCTCGTTACTTGCGGTTTGGATGAAGAAATCTCGAATAACCCCTAGGAGGAGAAACGATGACTCTTTTATGATACACAACTAGTGAATTATAGTTTCTGGCAGACAAAAACTACACAAAAAGCAGTAAACTGTGTGAGCAACTCGGAGGAAGAAGTATTGCACTGTTAAGATAGCCACTTTTTCGTCAAGAGAGGTATTGACTCAGAGAATACCAGTAACCTATGGAAGGAGTAACGATGAATCTCTTAAGATACACAACGAGTGACATATCGCTTCTGGCAGACTGGCCGCAGTAAGAAAAAGTGGCAGACTGGGTGACCAATTGGGACGAGTAACTATGACTCTCTTAAGGTAGCCAATGCCTCGTTACTTGCTGTTTGGATTAAGAAATCTCGAAAACCCCTAGGAGGAGAAACGATGACCCTTTTATGATACACAACTAGTGAATTATAGTTTCTGGCAGACAAAAACTACACAAAAAGTAGTAAACTGTGTGAGCAACTCGGAGGATGAAGTATTGCACTATTAAGATAGATACTTTTTCGTCACGAGAGGTATTGACTCAGAGAATACCAGTAACCTATGGAAGGAGTAACGATGAATCTCTTAAGATACACAACGAGTGACATATCGCTTCTGGCAGACTGGGCGCAGTAAGAAAAAGTGGCAGACTGGGTGAGCAATTGGGTCGAGTAACTATGACTCTCTTAAGGTAGCCAATGCCTCGTTACATGCGGTTTGGATTAAGAAGTCTCGAATAACCCCTAGGAGGAGAAACGATGACTCTTTTATGATACACAACTAGTGAATTATAGTTTCTGGCAGACAAAAACTACACAAAAAAGTAGTAAACTGTGTGAGCAACTGGGAGGAAGAAGTATTGCACTATTAAGATAGCCACTTTTTCGTCACGAGAGGCATTGAATCAGAGAATACCAGTAACCTATGGAAAGAGTAACGATGAATCTCTTAAGATACACAACGAGTGACATATCGCTTCTGGCAGACTGGCCGCAGTAAGGAAAAGTGGCAGACTGGGAGAGCAATTGGGACGAGTAACTATGACTCTCTTAAGGTAGCCAATGCCTCGTTACTTGCTCTTTGGATTAAGAAATCTCGAATAACCCCTAGGAGGAGAAACGATGACTCTTTTATGATACACAACTAGTGAATTATAGTTTCTGGCAGACAAAAACTACACAAAAAGCAGTAAACGGTGTGAGCAACTCGGAGGAAGAAGTATTGCACTATTAAGATAGCCACTTTTTCGTCAAGAGAGGTATTGACTCAGAGAATACCAGTAACCTATGGAAGGAGTAACGATGAATCTCTTAAGATACACAACGAGTGACATATCGCTTCTGGCAGACTGGCCACAGTAAGAAAAAGTGGCAGACTGTGTGAGCAATGGTGCGAGTAACTATGACTCTCTTAAGGTAGCCAATACCTAGTTACTTGCGGTTTGGAATAAGAAACCTCGAATAACCCCTAGGAGGAGAAATGATGACTCTTTTATGATACACTAGTGACATATCGCTTCTGGCAGACTGGCAAGTACACAAAAAGTAGTAAACTGTGTGAGCAACTCGGAGGAAGAAGTATTGCACTATTAAGATAGCCACTTTTTCGTCAAGAGAGGTATTGACTCAGAGAATACCAGTAACCTATGGAAGGAGTAACGATGAATCTCTTAAGATACACAACGAGTGACATATCGCTTCTGGCAGACTGGCCGCAGTAGAAAAAAGTGGCTGACTGGGTGAGCAATGGGGCGAGTAACTATGACTCTCTTAAGGTAGCCAATTCCTCGTTACTTGCGGTTTCGATTAAGAAATCCTGAATAATCCCTAGGATGTGAAACGATAACTCTTTTATGTTATACAACTAGTGACATATCGCTTCTGGCAGACAGGCAAGTACACAAAAAGTAGTAAACTGTGTGAGCAACTGGGAGGAAGAAGTATGGCACTATTAAGAAAGCCAATGATTCGTCACGAGTAGTATTGAATCAGAGAATACCAGTAACCTATGGAAGGAGTAACGATGAATCTCTTAAGATACACAACGAGTGACATATCGCTTCTGGCAGACTGGCCGCAGTAAGAAAAAGTGGCAGACTGGGTGAGCAATGGGGACGAGTAACTATGACTCTCTTAAGGTAGCCAATGCCTCGTTACTTGCGGTTTCGATTAAGAAATCTCGAATAATCCCTAGGAGGTGAAACGATAACTCCTTTATGTTACACAACTATTGACATATCGCTTCTGGCAGACTGGCAAGTACACAAAAAGTAGTAAACTGTGTGAGCAACTGGGAGGAAGAAGTATGGCACTATTAAGAAAGCCAATGATTCGTCACGAGTAGTATTGAATCAGAGAATACCAGTAACCTATGGAAGGAGTAACGATGAATCTCTTAAGATACACAACGAGTGACATATCGCTTCTGGCAGACTGGCCGCAGTAAGAAAAAGTGGCAGACTGGGTGACCAATTGGGACGAGTAACTATGACTCTCTTAAGGTAGCCAATGCCTCGTTACTTGCTGTTTGGATTAAGAAATCTCGAAAACCCCTAGGAGGAGAAACGATGACCCTTTTATGATACACAACTAGTGAATTATAGTTTCTGGCAGACAAAAACTACACAAAAAGTAGTAAACTGTGTGAGCAACTCGGAGGATGAAGTATTGCACTATTAAGATAGATACTTTTTCGTCACGAGAGGTATTGACTCAGAGAATACCAGTAACCTATGGAAGGAGTAACGATGAATCTCTTAAGATACACAACGAGTGACATATCGCTTCTGGCAGACTGGGCGCAGTAAGAAAAATTGGCAGACTGGGTGAGCAATTGGGACGAGTAACTATGACTCTCTTAAGGTAGCCAATGCCTCGTTACTTGCGGTTTGGATTAAGAAGTCTCAAATAACCCCTAGGAGGAGAAACGATGACACTTTTATGATACACAACTAGTGAATTATAGTTTCTGGCAGACAAAAACTACACAAAAAGCAGTAAACGGTGTGAGCAACTCGGAGGAAGAAGTATTGCACTATTAAGATAGCCACTTTTTCGTCAAGAGAGGTATTGACTCAGAGAATACCAGTAACCTATGGAAGGAGTAACGATGAATCTCTTAAGACACACAACGAGTGACATATCGCTTCTGGCAGACTGGCCACAGTAAGAAAAAGTGGCAGACTGGGTGAGCAATGGGGACGAGTAACTATGACTCTCTTAAGGTAGCCAATGCCTCGTTACTTGCGGTTTGGATTAAGAAATCTCGAATAACCCCTAGGAGGAGAAATGATGACTCTTTTATGATACACTAGTGACATATCGTTTCTGGCAGACTGGCAAGTACACAAAAAGTAGTAAACTGTGTGAGCAACTCGGAGGAAGAAGTATTGCACTATTAAGATAGCCACTTTTTCGTCAAGAGAGGTATTGACTCAGAGAATACCAGTAACCTATGGAAGGAGTAACGATGAATCTCTTAAGATACACAACGAGTGACATATCGCTTCTGGCAGACTGGCCGCAGTAAGGAAAAGTGGCAGACTGGGAGAGCAATTGGGACGAGTAACTATGACTCTCTTAAGGTAGCCAATGCCTCGTTACTTGCGGTTTGGATGAAGAAATCTCGAATAACCCCTAGGAGGAGAAACGATGACTCTTTTATGATACACAACTAGTGAATTATAGTTTCTGGCAGACAAAAACTACACAAAAAGCAGTAAACTGTGTGAGCAACTCGGAGGAAGAAGTATTGCACTATTAAGATAGCCACTTTTTCGTCAAGAGAGGTATTGACTCAGAGAATACCAGTAACCTATGGAAGGAGTAACGATGAATCTCTTAAGATACACAACGAGTGACATATCGCTTCTGGCAGACTGGCCGCAGTAAGAAAAAGTGGCAGACTGGGTGAGCAATTGGGACGAGTAACTATGACTCTCTTAAGGTAGCCAATGCCTCGTTACTTGCTGTTTGGATTAAGAAATCTCGAAAATCCCTAGGAGGAGAAACGATGAACCTTTTATGATACACAACTAGTGAATTATAGTTTCTGGCAGACAAAAACTACACAAAAAGTAGTAAACTGTGTGAGCAACTCGGAGGATGAAGTATTGCACTATTAAGATAGCCACTTTTTCGTCACGAGAGGCATTGAATCAGAGAATACCAGTAACCTATGGAAAGAGTAACGATGAATCTCTTAAGATACACAACGAGTGACATATCGCTTCTGGCAGACTGGCCGCAGTAAGGAAAAGTGGCAGACTGGGAGAGCAATTGGGACGAGTAACTATGACTCTCTTAAGGTAGCCAATGCCTCGTTACTTGCTGTTTGGATGAAGAAATCTCGAATAACCCCTAGGAGGAGAAACGGTGACTCTTTTATGATACACAACTAGTGAATTATAGTTTCTGGCAGACAAAAACTACAAAAAAAGCAGTAAACGGTGTGAGCAACTCGGAGGAAGAAGTATTGCACTATTAAGATAGCCACTTTTTCGTCAAGAGAGGTATTGACTCAGAGAATACCAGTAACCTATGGAAGGAGTAACGATGAATCTCTTAAGATACACAACGAGTGACATATCGCTTCTGGCAGACTGGCCGCAGTAAGAAAAAGTGGCAGACTGGGTGAGCAATGGTGCGAGTAACTATGACTCTCTTAAGGTAGCCAATACCTCGTTACTTGCGGTTTGGAATAAGAAATCTCGAATAACCCCTAGGAGGAGAAATGACGACTCTTTTATGATACACTAGTGACATATCGCTTCTGGCAGACTGGCAAGTACACAAAAAGTAGTAAACTATGTGAGCAACTCGGAGGAAGAAGTATTGCACTATTAAGATAGGCACTTTTTCGTCAAGAGAGGTATTGACTCAGAGAATACCAGTAACCTATGGAAGGAGTAACGATGAATCTCTTAAGATACACAACGAGTGACATATCGCTTCTGGCAGACTGGCCGCAGTAAGGAAAAGTGGCAGACTGGGAGAGCAATTGGGACGAGTGACTATGACTCTCTTAAGGTAGCCAATGCCTCGTTACTTGCTGTTTGGATGAAGAAATCTCGAATAACCCCTAGGAGGAGAAACGATGACTCTTTTATGATACACAACTAGTGAATTATAGTTTCTGGCAGACAAAAACTACACAAAAAGCAGTAAACGGTGTGAGCAACTCGGAGGAAGAAGTATTGCACTATTAAGATAGCCACTTTTTCGTCAAGAGAGGTATTGACTCAGAGAATACCAGTAACCTATGGAAGGAGTAACGATGAATCTCTTAAGATACACAACGAGTGACATATCGCTTCTGGCAGACTGGCCACAGTAAGAAAAAGTGGCAGACTGGGTGAGCAATGGGGACGAGTAACTATGACTCTCTTAAGGTAGCCAATGCCTCGTTACTTGCGGTTTGGATTAAGAAATCTCGAATAACCCCTAGGAGGAGAAATGATGACTCTTTTATGATACACTAGTGACATATCGCTTCTGGCAGACTGGCAAGTACACAAAAAGTAGTAAACTGTGTGAGCAACTCGGAGGAAGAAGTATTGCACTATTAAGATAGCCACTTTTTCGTCAAGAGAGGTATTGACTCAGAGAATACCAGTAACCTATGGAAGGAGTAACGATGAATCTCTTAAGATACACAACGAGTGACATATCGCTTCTGGCAGACTGGCCGCAGTAAGGAAAAGTGGCAGACTGGGAGAGCAATTGGGACGAGTAACTATGACTCTCTTAAGGTAGCCAATGCCTCGTTACTTGCGGTTTGGATTAAGAAGTCTCGAATAACCCCTAGGAGGAGAAACGATGACTCTTTTATGATACACAACTAGTGAATTATAGTTTCTGGCAGACAAAAACTACACAAAAAGCAGTAAACTGTGTGAGCAACTCGGAGGAAGAAGTATTGCACTATTAAGATAGCCACTTTTTCGTCAAGAGAGGTATTGACTCAGAGAATACCAGTAACCTATGGAAGGAGTAACGATGAGTCTCTTAAGATACACAACGAGTGACATATCGCTTCTGGCAGACTGGCCGCAGTAAGAAAAAGTGGCAGACTGGGTGAGCAATTGAGACGAGTAACTATGACTCTCTTAAGGTAGCCAATGCCTCGTTACTTGCTGTTTGGATTAAGAAATCTCGAAAATCCCTAGTAGGAGAAACGATGACCCTTTTATGATACACAACTAGTGAATTATAGTTTCTGGCAGACAAAAACTACACAAAAAGTAGTAAACTGTGTGAGCAACTCGGAGGATGAAGTATTGCACTATTAAGATAGATACTTTTTCGTCACGAGAGGTATTGACTCAGAGAATACCAGTAACCTATGGAAGGAGTAACGATGAATCTCTTAAGATACACAACGAGTGACATATCGCTTCTGGCAGACTGGGCGCAGTAAGAAAAAGTGGCAGACTGGGTGAGCAATTGGGACGAGTAACTATGACTCTCTTAAGGTAGCCAATGCCTCGTTACATGCGGTTTGGATTAAGAAGTCTCGAATAACCCCTAGGAGGAGAAACGATGACTCTTTTATGATACACAACTAGTGAATTATAGTTTCTGGCAGACAAAAACTACACAAAAAAGTAGTAAACTGTGTGAGCAACTGGGAGGAAGAAGTATTGCACTATTAAGATAGCCACTTTTTCGTCACGAGAGGCATTGAATCAGAGAATACCAGTAACCTATGGAAAGAGTAACGATGAATCTCTTAAGATACACAACGAGTGACATATCGCTTCTGGCAGACTGGCCGCAGTAAGGAAAAGTGGCAGACTGGGAGAGCAATTGGGACGAGTAACTATGACTCTCTTAAGGTAGCCAATGCCTCGTTACTTGCTGTTTGGATGAAGAAATCTCGAATAACCCCTAGGAGGAGAAACGATGACTCTTTTATGATACACAACTAGTGAATTATAGTTTCTGGCAGACAAAAACTACAAAAAAAGCAGTAAACGGTGTGAGCAACTCGGAGGAAGAAGTATTGCACTATTAAGATAGCCACTTTTTCGTCAAGAGAGGTATTGACTCAGAGAATACCAGTAACCTATGGAAGGAGTAACGATGAATCTCTTAAGATACACAACGAGTGACATATCGCTTCTGGCAGACTGGCCACAGTAAGAAAAAGTGGCAGACTGGGTGAGCAATGGGGACGAGTAACTATGACTCTCTTAAGGTAGCCAATGCCTCGTTACTTGCGGTTTGGATTAAGAAATCTCGAATAACCCCTAGGAGGAGAAATGATGACTCTTTTATGATACACTAGTGACATATCGCTTCTGGCAGACTGGCAAGTACACAAAAAGTAGTAAACTGTGTGAGCAACTCGGAGGAAGAAGTATTGCACTATTAAGATAGCCACTTTTTCGTCAAGAGAGGTATTGACTCAGAGAATACCAGTAACCTATGGAAGGAGTAACTATGAATCTCTTAAGATACACAACGAGTGACATATCGCTTCTGGCAGACTGGCCGCAGTAAGGAAAAGTGGCAGACTGGGAGAGCAATTGGGACGAGTAACTATGACTCTCTTAAGGTAGCCAATGCCTCGTTACTTGCTGTTTGGATGAAGAAATCTCGAATAACCCCTAGGAGGAGAAACGATGACTCTTTTATGATACACAACTAGTGAATTATAGTTTCTGGCAGACAAAAACTACACAAAAAGCAGTAAACGGTGTGAGCAACTCGGAGGAAGAAGTATTGCACTATTAAGATAGCCACTTTTTCGTCAAGAGAGGTATTGACTCATAGAATACCAGTAACCTATGGAAGGAGTAACGATGAATCTCTTAAGATACACAACGAGTGACATATCGCTTCTGGCAGACTGGCCACAGTAAGAAAAAGTGGCAGACTGGGTGAGCAATGGGGACGAGTAACTATGTCTCTCTTAAGTTAGCCAATGGCTCGTTACTTGCGGTTTGGATTAAGAAATCTCGAATAACCCCTAGGAGGAGAAATGATGACTCTTTTATGATACACTAGTGACATATCGCTTCTGGCAGACTGGCAAGTACACAAATAGTAGTAAACTGTGTGAGCAACTCGGAGGAAGAAGTATTGCACTATTAAGATAGCCACTTTTTCGTCAAGAGAGGTATTGACTCAGAGAATACCAGTAACCTATGGAAGGAGTAACGATGAATCTCTTAAGATACACAACGAGTGACATATCGCTTCTGGCAGACTGGCCGCAGTAAGGAAAAGTGGCAGACTGGGAGAGCAATTGGGACGAGTAACTATGACTCTCTTAAGGTAGCCAATGCCTCGTTACTTGCGGTTTGGATTAAGAAGTCTAGAATAACCCCTAGGAGGAGAAACGATGACTCTTTTATGATACACAACTAGTGAATTATAGTTTCTGGCAGACAAAAACTACACAAAAAAGTAGTAAACTGTGTGAGCAACTGGGAGGAAGAAGTATTGCACTATTAAGATAGCCACTTTTTCGTCACGAGAGGCATTGAATCAGAGAATACCAGTAACCTATGGAAAGAGTAACAATGAATCTCTTAAGATACACAACGAGTGACATATCGCTTCTGGCAGACTGGCCGCAGTAAGAAAAAGTGGCAGACTGGGTGAGCAATGGGGACGAGTAACTATGACTCTCTTAAGGTTGCCAATGCCTCGTTACTTGCGGTTTGGATTAAGAAGTCTCGAATAACCCCTAGGAGGAGAAACGATGACTCTTTTATGATACAAAACTAGTGAATTATAGCTTCTGGCAGACAAAAACTACACAAAAAAGTAGTAAACTGAGTGGGCAACTCGGAGGAAGAAGTATTGCACTATTAAGATAGCCACTTTTTCGTCACGAGCGGCATTGAATCATAGAATACCAGTAACCTATGGAAAGAGTAACGATGAATCTTTTAAGATACACAACGAGTGACATATCGCTTCTGGCAGACTGGCCGCAGTAAGAAAAAGTGGCAGACTGGGTGAGCAATTGGGACGAGTAACTATGACTCTCTTAAGGTAGCCAATGCCTCGTTACTTGCTGTTTGGATGAAGAAATCTCGAATAACCCCTAGGAGGAGAAACGATGACTCTTTTATGATACACAACTAGTGAATTATAGTTTCTGGCAGACAAAAACTACACAAAAAGCAGTAAACGGTGTGAGCAACTCGGAGGAAGAAGTATTGCACTATTAAGATAGCCACTTTTTCGTCAAGAGAGGTATTGACTCAGAGAATACCAGTAACCTATGGAAGGAGTAACGATGAATCTCTTAAGATACACAACGAGGGACATATCGCTTCTGGCAGACTGGCCACAGTAAGAAAAAGTGGCAGACTGGGTGAGCAATGGGGACGAGTAACTATGACTCTCTTAAGGTAGCCAATGCTCGTTACTTGCGGTTTGGATTAAGAAATCTCGAATAACCCCTAGGAGGAGAAATGATGACTCTTTTATGATACACTAGTGACATATCGCTTCTGGCAGACTGGCAAGTACACAAAAAGTAGTAAACTGTGTGAGCAACTCGGAGGAAGAAGTATTGCACTATTAAGATAGCCACTTTTTCGTCAAGGGAGGTATTGACTCAGAGAATACCAGTAACCTATGGAAGGAGTAACTATGAATCTCTTAAGATACACAACGAGTGACATATCGCTTCTGGCAGACTGGCCGCAGTAAGGAAAAGTGGCAGACTGGGAGAGCAATTGGGACGAGTAACTATGACTCTCTTAAGGTAGCCAATGCCTCGTTACTTGCTGTTTGGATGAAGAAATCTCGAATAACCCCTAGGAGGAGAAACGATGACTCTTTTATGATACACAACTAGTGAATTATAGTTTCTGGCAGACAAAAACTACACAAAAAGCAGTAAACGGTGTGAGCAACTCGGAGGAAGAAGTATTGCACTATTAAGATAGCCACTTTTTCGTCAAGAGAGGTATTGACTCAGAGAATACCAGTAACCTATGGAAGGAGTAACGATGAATCTCTTAAGATACACAACGAGTGACATATCGCTTCTGGCAGACTGGCCACAGTAAGAAAAAGTGGCAGACTGGGTGAGCAATGGGGACGAGTAACTATGACTCTCTTAAGGTAGCCAATGCTCGTTACTTGCGGTTTGGATTAAGAAATCTCGAATAACCCCTAGGAGGAGAAATGATGACTCTTTTATGATACACTAGTGACATATCGCTTCTGGCAGACTGGCAAGTACACAAAAAGTAGTAAACTGTGTGAGCAACTCGGAGGAAGAAGTATTGCACTATTAAGATAGCCACTTTTTCGTCAAGGGAGGTATTGACTCAGAGAATACCAGTAACCTATGGAAGGAGTAACTATGAAACTCTTAAGATACACAACGAGTGACATATCGCTTCTGGCAGACTGGCCGCAGTAAGGAAAAGTGGCAGACTGGGAGAGCAATTGGGACGAGTAACTATGACTCTCTTAAGGTAGCCAATGCCTCGTTACTTGCTGTTTGGATGAAGAAATCTCGAATAACCCCTAGGAGGAGAAACGATGACTCTTTTATGATACACAACTAGTGAATTATAGTTTCTGGCAGACAAAAACTACACAAAAAGCAGTAAACGGTGTGAGCAACTCGGAGGAAGAAGTATTGCACTATTAAGATAGCCACTTTTTCGTCAAGAGAGGTATTGACTCATAGAATACCAGTAACCTATGGAAGGAGTAACGATGAATCTCTTAAGATACACAACGAGTGACATATCGCTTCTGGCAGACTGGCCACAGTAAGAAAAAGTGGCAGACTGGGTGAGCAATGGGGACGAGTAACTATGACTCTCTTAAGGTAGCCAATGCCTCGTTACTTGCGGTTTGGATTAAGAAATCTCGAATAACCCCTAGGAGGAGAAATGATGACTCTTTTATGATACACTAGTGACATATCGCTTCTGGCAGACTGGCAAGTACACAAAAAGTAGTAAACTGTGTGAGCAACTCGGAGGAAGAAGTATTGCACTATTAAGATAGCCACTTTTTCGTCACGAGAGGCATTGAATCAGAGAATACCAGTAACCTATGGAAAGAGTAACGATGAATCTCTTAAGATACACAACGAGTGACATATCGCTTCTGGCAGACTGGGCGCAGTAAGAAAAAGTGGCAGACTGGGTGAGCAATTGGGACGAGTAACTATGACCCTCTTAAGGTAGCCAATGCCTCGTTACTTGCGGTTTGGATTAAGAAGTCTCGAATAACCCCTAGGAGGAGAAACGATGACTCTTTTATGATACAAAACTAGTGAATTATAGTTTCTGGCAGACAAAAACTACACAAAAAAGTAGTAAACTGAGTGGGCAACTCGGAGGAAGAAGTATTGCACTATTAAGATAGCCACTTTTTCGTCACGAGCGGCATTGAATCAGAGAATACCAGTAACCTACGGAAAGAGTAACGATGAATCTCTTAAGATACACAACGAGTGACATATCGCTTCTGGCAGACTGGCCGCAGTAAGGAAAAGTGGCAGACTGGGAGAGCAATTGGGACGAGTAACTATGACTCTCTTAAGGTAGCCAATGCCTCGTTACTTGCTGTTCGGATGAAGAAATTTCGAATAACCCCTAGGAGGAGAAACGATGACTCTTTTATGATACACAACTAGTGAATTATAGTTTATGGCAGACAAAAACTACACAAAAAGCAGTAAACGGTGTGAGCAACTCGGAGGAAGAAGTATTGCACTATTAAGATAGCCACTTTTTCGTCAAGAGAGGTATTGACTCAGAGAATACCAGTAACCTATGGAAGGAGTAACGATGAATCTCTTAAGATACACAACGAGTGACATATCGCTTCTGGCAGACTGGCCACAGTAAGAAAAAGTGGCAGACTGGGTGAGCAATGGGGACGAGTAACTATGACTCTCTTAAGGTAGCCAATGCTCGTTACTTGCGGTTTGGATTAAGAAATCTCGAATAACCCCTAGGAGGAGAAATGATGACTCTTTTATGATACACTAGTGACATATCGCTTCTGGCAGACTGGCAAGTACACAAAAAGTAGTAAACTGTGTGAGCAACTCGGAGGAAGAAGTATTGCACTATTAAGATAGCCACTTTTTCGTCAAGGGAGGTATTGACTCAGAGAATACCAGTAACCTATGGCAGGAGTAACTATGAAACTCTTAAGATACACAACGAGTGACATATCGCTTCTGGCAGACTGGCCGCAGTAAGGAAAAGTGGCAGACTGGGAGAGCAATTGGGACGAGTAACTATGACTCTCTTAAGGTAGCCAATGCCTCGTTACTTGCTGTTTGGATGAAGAAATCTCGAATAACCCCTAGGAGGAGAAACGATGACTCTTTTATGATACACAACTAGTGAATTATAGTTTCTGGCAGACAAAAACTACACAAAAAGCAGTAAACGGTGTGAGCAACTCGGAGGAAGAAGTATTGCACTATTAAGATAGCCACTTTTTCGTCAAGAGAGGTATTGACTCATAGAATACCAGTAACCTATGGAAGGAGTAACGATGAATCTCTTAAGATACACAACGAGTGACATATCGCTTCTGGCAGACTGGCCACAGTAAGAAAAAGTGGCAGACTGGGTGAGCAATGGGGACGAGTAACTATGACTCTCTTAAGGTAGCCAATGCCTCGTTACTTGCGGTTTGGATTAAGAAATCTCGAATAACCCCTAGGAGGAGAAATGATGACTCTTTTATGATACACTAGTGACATATCGCTTCTGGCAGACTGGCAAGTACACAAAAAGTAGTAAACTGTGTGAGCAACTCGGAGGAAGAAGTATTGCACTATTAAGATAGCCACTTTTTCGTCACGAGAGGCATTGAATCAGAGAATACCAGTAACCTATGGAAAGAGTAACGATGAATCTCTTAAGATACACAACGAGTGACATATCGCTTCTGGCAGACTGGGCGCAGTAAGAAAAAGTGGCAGACTGGGTGAGCAATGGGGACGAGTAACTATGACTCTCTTAAGGTAGCCAATGCCTCGTTACTTGCGGTTTGGATTAAGAAATCTCGAATAACCCCTAGGAGGAGAAATGATGACTCTTTTATGATACACTAGTGACATATCGCTTCTGGCAGACTGGCAAGTACACAAAAAAGTAGTAAACTGAGTGGGCAACTCGGAGGAAGAAGTATTGCACTATTAAGATAGCCACTTTTTCGTCACGAGCGGCATTGAATCAGAGAATACCAGTAACCTACGGAAAGAGTAACGATGAATCTCTTAAGATACACAACGAGTGACATATCGCTTCTGGCAGACTGGCCGCAGTAAGAGAAAGTGGCAGACTGGGTGAGCAATTGGGACGAGTAACTATGACTCTCTTAAGGTAGCCAATGCCTCGTTACTTGCTGTTTGGATGAAGAAATCTCGAATAACCCCTAGGAGGAGAAACGATGACTCTTTTATGATACACAACTAGTGAATTATAGTTTCTGGCAGACAAAAACTACACAAAAAGCAGTAAACGGTGTGAGCAACTCGGAGGAAGAAGTATTGCACTATTAAGATAGCCACTTTTTCGTCAAGAGAGGTATTGACTCAGAGAATACCAGTAACCTATGGAAGGAGTAACGATGAATCTCTTAAGATACACAACGAATGACATATCGCTTCTGGCAGACTGGCCACAGTAAGAAAAAGTGACAGACTGGGTGAGCAATGGGGACGAGTAACTATGACTCTCTTAAGGTAGCCAATGCCTCGTTACTTGCGGTTTGGATGAAGAAGTCTCGAATAACCCCTAGGAGGAGAAACGATGACCCTTTTATGATACACAACTAGTGAATTATAGTTTCTGGCAGACAAAAACTACACAAAAAAGTAGTAAACTGTGTGAGCAACTGGGAGGAAGAAGTATTGCACTATTAAGATAGCCACTTTTTCTTCACGAGAGGCATTGAATCAGATAATACCAGTAACCTATGGAAAGAGTAACGATGAATCTCTTAAGATACACAAGGAGTGACATATCGCTTCTGGCAGACTGGCCACAGTAAGAAAAAGTGGCAGACTGGGTGAGCAATGGGGACGAGTAACTATGACTCTCTTAAGGTAGCCAATGCTCGTTACTTGCGGTTTGGATTAAGAAATCTCGAATAACCCCTAGGAGGAGAAATGATGACTCTTTTATGATGCACTAGTGACATATCGCTTCTGGCAGACTGGCAAGTACACAAAAAGTAGTAAACTGTGTGAGCAACTCGGAGGAAGAAGTATTGCACTATTAAGATAGCCACTTTTTCGTCAAGGGAGGTATTGACTCAGAGAATACCAGTAACCTATGGAAGGAGTAACTGTGAATCTCTTAAGATACACAACGAGTGACATATCGCTTCTGGCAGACTGGCCGCAGTAAGGAAAAGTGGCAGACTGGGAGAGCAATTGGGACGAGTAACTATGACTCTCTTAAGGTAGCCAATGCCTCGTTACTTGCTGTTTGGATGAAGAAATCTCGAATAACCCCTAGGAGGAGAAACGATGACTCTTTTATGATACACAACTAGTGAATTATAGTTTCTGGCAGACAAAAACTACACAAAAAGCAGTAAACGGTGTGAGCAACTCGGAGGAAGAAGTATTGCACTATTAAGATAGCCACTTTTTCGTCAAGAGAGGTATTGACTCATAGAATACCAGTAACCTATGGAAGGAGTAACGATGAATCTCTTAAGATACACAACGAGTGACATATCGCTTCTGGCAGACTGGCCACAGTAAGAAAAAGTGGCAGACTGGGTGAGCAATGGGGACGAGTAACTATGACTCTCTTAAGGTAGCCAATGCCTCGTTACTTGCGGTTTGGATTAAGAAATCTCGAATAACCCCTAGGAGGAGAAATGATGACTCTTTTATGATACACTAGTGACATATCGCTTCTGGCAGACTGGCAAGTACACAAAAAGTAGTAAACTGTGTGGGCAACTCGGAGGAAGAAGTATTGCACTATTAAGATAGCCACTTTTTCGTCACGAGAGGCATTGAATCAGAGAATACCAGTAACCTATGGAAAGAGTAACGATGAATCTCTTAAGATACACAACGAGTGACATATCGCTTCTGGCAGACTGGGCGCAGTAAGAAAAAGTGGCAGACTGGGTGAGCATTTGGGACGAGTAACTATGACCCTCTTAAGGTAGAGAATGCCTCGTTACTTGCGGTTTGGATTAAGAAGTCTCGAATAACCCCTAGGAGGAGAAACGATGACTCTTTTATGATACAAAACTAGTGAATTATAGTTTCTGGCAGACAAAAACTACACAAAAAAGTAGTAAACTGAGTGGGCAACTCGGAGGAAGAAGTATTGCACTATTAAGATAGCCACTTTTTCGTCACGAGCGGCATTGAATCAGAGAATACCAGTAACCTACGGAAAGAGTAACGATGAATCTCTTAAGATACACAACGAGTGACATATCGCTTCTGGCAGACTGGCCGCAGTAAGAGAAAGTGGCAGACTGGGTGAGCAATTGGGACGAGTAACTATGACTCTCTTAAGGTAGCCAATGCCTCGTTACTTGCTGTTTGGATGAAGAAATCTCGAATAACCCCTAGGAGGAGAAACGATGACTCTTTTATGATACACAACTAGTGAATTATAGTTTCTGGCAGACAAAAACTACACAAAAAGCAGTAAACGGTGTGAGCAACTCGGAGGAAGAAGTATTGCACTATTAAGATAGCCACTTTTTCGTCAAGAGAGGTATTGACTCAGAGAATACCAGTAACCTATGGAAGGAGTAACGATGAATCTCTTAAGATACATCACGAATGACATATCGCTTCTGGCAGACTGGCCACAGTAAGAAAAAGTGGCAGACTGGGTGAGCAATGGGGACGAGTAACTATGACTCTCTTAAGGTAGCCAATGCCTCGTTACTTGCGGTTTGGATTAAGAAATCTCGAATAACCCCTAGGAGGAGAAATGATGACTCTTTTATGATACACTAGTGACATATCGCTTCTGGCAGACTGGCAAGTACACAAAAAGTAGTAAACTGTGTGAGCAACTCGGAGGAAGAAGTATTGCACTATTAAGATAGCCACTTTTTCGTCAAGAGAGGTATTGACTCAGAGAATACCAGTAACCTATGGAAGGAGTAACTATGAATCTCTTAAGATACACAACGAGTGACATATCGCTTCTGGCAGACTGGCCGCAGTAAGGAAAAGTGGCAGACTGGGAGAGCAATTGGGACGAGTAACTATGACTCTCTTATGGTAGCCAATGCCTCGTTACTTGCTGTTTGGATGAAGAAATCTCGAATAACCCCTAGGAGGAGAAACGATGACTCTTTTATGATACACAACTAGTGAATTATAGTTTCTGGCAGACAAAAACTACAAAAAAAGCAGTAAACGGTGTGATCAACTCGGAGGAAGAAGTATTGCACTATTAAGATAGCCACTTCTTCGTCAAGAGAGGTATTGACTCATAGAATACCAGTAACCTATGGAAGGAGTAACGATGAATCTCTTAAGATACACAACGAGTGACATATCGCTTCTGGCAGACTGGCCACAGTAAGAAAAAGTGGCAGACTGGGTGAGCAATGGGGACGAGTAACTATGACTCTCTTAAGGTAGCCAATGCCTCGTTACTTGCGGTTTGGATTAAGAAATCTCGAATAACCCCTAGGAGGAGAAATGATGACTCTTTTATGATACACTAGTGACATATCGCTTCTGGCAAGTACACAAAAAGTAGTAAACTGTGTGAGCAACTCGGAGGAAGAAGTATTGCACTATTAAGATAGCCACTTTTTCGTCAAGAGAGGTATTGACTCAGAGAATACCAGTAACCTATGGAAGGAGTAACGATGAATCTCTTAAGATACACAACGAGTGACATATCGCTTCTGGCAGACTGGCCGCAGTAAGGAAAATTGGCAGACTGGGAGAGTAATTGGGACGAGTAACTATGACTCTCTTAAGGTAGCCAATGCCTCGTTACTTGCGGTTTGGATGAAGAAATCTCGAATAACCCCTAGGAGGAGAAACGATGACCCTTTTATGATACACAACTAGTGAATTATAGTTTCTGGCAGACAAAAACTACACAAAAAAGTAGTAAACTGTGTGAGCAACTGGGAGGAAGAAGTATTGCACTATTAAGATAGCCACTTTTTCTTCACGAGAGGCATTGAATCAGATAATACCAGTAACCTATGGAAAGAGTAACGATGAATCTCTTAAGATACACAACGAGTGACATATCGCTTCTGGCAGACTGGCCGCAGTAAGGAAAAGTGGCAGACTGGGAGAGCAATTGGGACGAGTAACTATGACTCTCTTAAGGTAGCCAATGCCTCGTTACTTGCTGTTCGGATGAAGAAATCTCGAATAACCCCTAGGAGGAGAAACGATGACTCTTTTATGATACACAACTAGTGAATTATAGTTTCTGGCAGACAAAAACTACACAAAAAGCAGTAAACGGTGTGAGCAACTCGGAGGAAGAAGTATTGCACTATTAAGATAGCCACTTTTTCGTCAAGAGAGGTATTGACTCAGAGAATACCAGTAACCTATGGAAGGAGTAACGATGAATCTCTTAAGATACACAACGAGTGACATATCGCTTCTGGCAGACTGGCCACAGTAAGAAAAAGTGGCAGACTGGGTGAGCAATGGGGCGAGTAACTATGACTCTCTTAAGGTAGCCAATACCTCGTTACTTGCGGTTTGGAATAAGAAATCTCGAATAACCCCTAGGAGGAGAAATGATGACTCTTTAATGATACACTAGTGACATATCGCTTCTGGCAGACTGGCAAGTACACAAAAAGTAGTAAACTGTGTGAGCAACTCGGAGGAAGAAGTATTGCACTATTAAGATAGCCACTTTTTCGTCAAGAGAGGTATTGACTCAGAGAATACCAGTAACCTATGGAAGGAGTAACGATGAATCTCTTAAGATACACAACGAGTGACATATCGCTTCTGGCAGACTGGCCGCAGTAAGGAAAAGTGGCAGACTGGGAGAGCAATTGGGACGAGTAACTATGACTCTCTTAAGGTAGCCAATGCCTCGTTACTTGCGGTTTGGATTAAGACATCTCGAATAACCCCTAGGAGGAGAAACGATGTCTCTTTTATGATACACAACTAGTGAATTATAGTTTCTGGCAGACAAAAACTACACAAAAAGCAGTAAACTGTGTGAGCAACTCGGAGGAAGAAGTATTGCACTATTAAGATAGCCACTTTTTCGTCAAGAGAGGTATTGACTCAGAGAATACCAGTAACCTATGGAAGGAGTAACGATGAATCTCTTAAGATACACAACGAGTGACATATCGCTTCTGGCAGACTGGCCGCAGTAAGAAAAAGTGGCAGACTGGGTGAGCAATTGGGACGAGTAACTATGACTCTCTGAAGGTAGCCAATGCCTCGTTACTTGCGGTTTGGATTAAGAAGTCTCGAATAACCCCTAGGAGGAGAAACGATGACTCTTTTATGATACAAAACTAGTGAATTATAGCTTCTGGCAGACAAAAACTACACAAAAAAGTAGTAAACTGTGTGAGCAACTGGGAGGAAGAAGTATTGCACTATTAAGAAAGCCAATGATTCGTCACGAGTAGTATTGAATCAGAGAATACCAGTAACCTATGGAAGGAGTAACGATGAATTTCTTAAGATACACAACGAGTGACATATCGCTTCTGGCAGACTGGCCGCAGTAAGAAAAAGTGGCAGACTGGGTGAGCAATTGGGACGAGTAACTATGACTCTCTTAAGGTAGCCAATGCCTCGTTACATGCGGTTTGGATTAAGAAATCTCGAAAACCCCTAGGAGAAGAAACGATGACTCTTTTATGATACACAACTAGTGAATTATAGTTTCTGGCAGACAAAAACTGCACAAAAAAGTAGTAAACTGTGTGAGCAACTCGGAGGATGAAGTATTGCACTATTAAGATAGATACTTTTTCGTCACGAGAGGTATTGACTCAGAGAATACCAGTAACCTATGGAAGGAGTAACGATGAATCTCTTAAGATACACAACGAGTGACATATCGCTTCTGGCAGACTGGCCGCAGTAAGAAAAAGTGGCAGACTGGGTGAGCAATTGGGACGAGTAACTATGACTCTCTTAAGGTAGCCAATGCCTCGTTACTTGCGGTTTGGATTAAGAAATCTCGAATAACCCCTAGGAGGAGAAACGATGACTCTTTTATGATACACAACTAGTGAATTATAGTTTCTGGCAGACAAAAACTACACAAAAAGCAGTAACCTGTGTGAGCAACTCGGAGGAAGAAGTATTGCACTATTAAGATAGCCACTTTTTCGTCAAGAGAGGTATTGACTCAGAGAATACCAGTAACCTATAAAAGGAGTAACGATGAATCTCTTAAGATACACAACGAGTGACATATCGCTGCTGGCAGACTGGCCACAGTAAGAAAAAGTGGCAGACTGGGTGAGCAATGGGGACGAGTAACTATGACTCTCTTAAGGTAGCCAATGCCTCGTTACTTGCGGTTTGGATTAAGAAATCTCGAATAACCCCTAGGAGGAGAAATGATGACTCTTTTATGATACACTAGTGACATATCGCTTCTGGCAGACTGGCAAGTACACAAAAAGTAGTAAACTGTGTGAGCAACTCGGAGGAAGAAGTATTGCACTATTAAGATAGACACTTTTTCGTCAAGAGAGGTATTGACTCAGAGAATACCAGTAACCTATGGAAGGAGTAACGATGAATCTCTTAAGATACACAACGAGTGACATATCGCTTCTGGCAGACTGGCCGCAGTAAGGAACAGTGGCAGACTGGGAGAGCAATTGGGACGAGTAACTATGACTCTCTTAAGGTAGCCAATGCCTCGTTACTTGCGGTTTGGATGAAGAAATCTCGAATAACCCCTAGGAGGAGAAACGATGACTCTTTTATGATACACAACTAGTGAATTATAGTTTCCGGCAGATAAAAACTACACAAAAAGCAGTAAACGGTGTGAGCAACTCGGAGGAAGAAGTATTGCACTATTAAAGATAGCCACTTTTTCGTCAAGAGAGGTATTGACTCAGAGAATACCAGTGACCTATGGAAGGAGTAACGATGAATCTCTTAAGATACACAACGAGTGACATATCGCTATTGGCAGACTGGCCACAGTAAGAAAAAGTGGCAGACTGGGTGAGCAATGGGGACGAGTAACTATGACTCTCTTAAGGTAGCCAATGCATCGTTACTTGCGGTTTCGATTAAGAAATCTCGAATAATCCCTAGGAGGTGAAACGATAACTCTTTTATGTTACACAACTAGTGACATATCGCTTTTGGCAGACTGGCAAGTACACAAAAAGTGGTAAACTGTGTGAGCAACTGGGAGGAAGAAGTATGGCACTATTAAGAAAGTCAATGATTCGTCACGAGTAGTATTGAATCAGAGAATACCAGTAACCTATGGAAGGAGTAACGATGAATCTCTTAAGATACACAACGAGTGACATATCGCTTCTGGCAGACTGGCCGCTGTAAGAAAAAGTGGCAGACTAGGTGAGCAATGGGGACGAGTAACTATGACTCTCTTAACGTAGCCAATGCCTCCTTACTTGCGGTTTCGATTAAGAAATCTCGAATAATCCCTAGGAGGTGAAACGATAATTCTTTTATGTTACACAACTAGTGACATATCGCTTCTGGCAGACTGGCAAGTACACAAAAAGTAGTAAACTGTGTGAGCAACTGGGAGGAAGAAGTATGGCACTATTAAGAAAACCAATGATTCGTCACGAGTAGTATTGAATCAGAGAATACCAGTAACCTATGGAAGGAGTAACGATGAATCTCTTAAGATACACAACGAGTGACATATCGCTACTGGCAGACTGGCCGCAGTAAGAAAAAGTGGCAGACTGGGTGAGCAATTGGGACGAGTAACTATGACTCTCTTAAGGTAGCCAATGCCTCGATACTTGCGGTTTGGATTAAGAAGTCTCGAAAACCCCTAGGAGGAGAAACGATGACCCTTTTATGATACACAACTAGTGAATTATAGTTTCTGGCAGACAAAAACTACACAAAAAAGTAGTAAACAGTGTGAACAACTCGGAGGATGAAGTATTGCACTAATAAGATAGCCACTTTTTCGTCACGAGAGGCATTGAATCAGAGAATACCAGTAACCTATGGAAAGAGTTACGATGAATCTCTTAAGATACACAACGAGTGACATATCGCTTCTGGCAGACTGGCCGCAGTAAGAAAAAGTGGCAGACTGGGTGAGGAATTGGGACGAGTAACTATGACTCTCTTAAGGTAGCCAATGCCTCGTTACTTGCGGTTTGGATTAAGAAGTCTCGAATAACCCCTAGGAGGAGAAACGATGACTCTTTTATGATACACAACTAGTGAATTATAGTTTCTGGCAGACAAAAACTACACAAAAAGCAGTAAACTGTGTGAGCAACTCGGAGGAAGAAGTATTGCCTATTAAGATAGCCACTTTTTCGTCAAGAGAGGTATTGACTCAGAGAATACCAGTAACCTATGGAAGGAGTAACGATGAATCTCTTAAGATACACAACGAGTGACATATCGCTTCTGGCAGACTGGCCGCAGTAAGAAAAAGTGGCAGACTGGGTGAGCAATTGGGACGAGTAACTATGACTCTCTTAAGGTAGCCAATGCCTCGTTACTTGCGGTTTGGATTAAGAAATCTCGAATAACCCTAGGAGGAGAAACGATGACTCTTTTATGATACACAACTAGTGAATTATAGTTTCTGGCAGACAAAAACTACACAAAAAGCAGTAACCTGTGTGAGCAACTCGGAGGAAGAAGTATTGCACTATTAAGATAGCCACTTTTTCGTCAAGAGAGGTATTGACTCAGAGAATACCAGTAACCTATGGAAGGAGTAACGATGAATCTCTTAAGATACACAACGAGTGACATATCGCTTCTGGCAGACTGGCCACAGTAAGAAAAAGTGGCAGATTGGGTGAGCAATGGGGACGAGTAACTATGACTCTCTTAAGGTAGCCAATGCCTCGTTACTTGCGGTTTGGATTAAGAAATCTCGAATAACCCCTAGGAGGAGAAATGATGACTCTTTTATGATACACTAGTGACATATCGCTTCTGGCAGACTGGCAAGTACACAAAAAGTAGTAAACTGTGTGAGCAACTCGGAGGAAGAAGTATTGCACTATTAAGATAGCCACTTTTTCGTCAAGAGAGGTATTGACTCAGAGAATACCAGTAACCTATAAAAGGAGTAACGATGAATCTCTTAAGATACACAACGAGTGACATATCGCTGCTGGCAGACTGGCCACAGTAAGAAAAAGTGGCAGACTGGGTGAGCAATGGGGACGAGTAACTATGACTCTCTTAAGGTAGCCAATGCCTCGTTACTTGCGGTTTGGATTAAGAAATCTCGAATAACCCCTAGGAGGAGAAATGATGACTCTTTTATGATACACTAGTGACATATCGCTTCTGGCAGACTGGCAAGTACACAAAAAGTAGTAAACTGTGTGAGCAACTCGGAGGAAGAAGTATTGCACTATTAAGATAGCCACTTTTTCGTCAAGAGAGGTATTGACTCAGAGAATACCAGTAACCTATGGAAGGAGTAACGATGAATCTCTTAAGATACACAACGAGTGACATATCGCTTCTGGCAGACTGGCCGCAGTAAGGAACAGTGGCAGACTGGGAGAGCAATTGGGACGAGTAACTATGACTCTCTTAAGGTAGCCAATGCCTCGTTACTTGCGGTTTGGATGAAGAAATCTCGAATAACCCTAGGAGGAGAAACGATGACTCTTTTATGATACACAACTAGTGAATTATAGTTTCTGGCAGACAAAAACTACACAAAAAGCAGTAACCTGTGTGAGCAACTCGGAGGAAGAAGTATTGCACTATTAAGATAGCCACTTTTTCGTCAAGAGAGGTATTGACTCAGAGAATACCAGTAACCTATGGAAGGAGTAACGATGAATCTCTTAAGATACACAACGAGTGACATATCGCTTCTGGCAGACTGGCCACAGTAAGAAAAAGTGGCAGATTGGGTGAGCAATGGGGACGAGTAACTATGACTCTCTTAAGGTAGCCAATGCCTCGTTACTTGCGGTTTGGATTAAGAAATCTCGAATAACCCCTAGGAGGAGAAATGATGACTCTTTTATGATACACTAGTGACATATCGCTTCTGGCAGACTGGCAAGTACACAAAAAGTAGTAAACTGTGTGAGCAACTCGGAGGAAGAAGTATTGCACTATTAAGATAGCCACTTTTTCGTCAAGAGAGGTATTGACTCAGAGAATACCAGTAACCTATAAAAGGAGTAACGATGAATCTCTTAAGATACACAACGAGTGACATATCGCTGCTGGCAGACTGGCCACAGTAAGAAAAAGTGGCAGACTGGGTGAGCAATGGGGACGAGTAACTATGACTCTCTTAAGGTAGCCAATGCCTCGTTACTTGCGGTTTGGATTAAGAAATCTCGAATAACCCCTAGGAGGAGAAATGATGACTCTTTTATGATACACTAGTGACATATCGCTTCTGGCAGACTGGCAAGTACACAAAAAGTAGTAAACTGTGTGAGCAACTCGGAGGAAGAAGTATTGCACTATTAAGATAGCCACTTTTTCGTCAAGAGAGGTATTGACTCAGAGAATACCAGTAACCTATGGAAGGAGTAACGATGAATCTCTTAAGATACACAACGAGTGACATATCGCTTCTGGCAGACTGGCCGCAGTAAGGAACAGTGGCAGACTGGGAGAGCAATTGGGACGAGTAACTATGACTCTCTTAAGGTAGCCAATGCCTCGTTACTTGCGGTTTGGATGAAGAAATCTCGAATAACCCCTAGGAGGAGAAACGATGACTCTTTTATGATACACAACTAGTGAATTATAGTTTCCGGCAGATAAAAACTACACAAAAAGCAGTAAACGGTGTGAGCAACTCGGAGGAAGAAGTATTGCACTATTAAAGATAGCCACTTTTTCGTCAAGAGAGGTATTGACTCAGAGAATACCAGTGACCTATGGAAGGAGTAACGATGAATCTCTTAAGATACACAACGAGTGACATATCGCTATTGGCAGACTGGCCACAGTAAGAAAAAGTGGCAGACTGGGTGAGCAATGGGGACGAGTAACTATGACTCTCTTAAGGTAGCCAATGCATCGTTACTTGCGGTTTCGATTAAGAAATCTCGAATAATCCCTAGGAGGTGAAACGATAACTCTTTTATGTTACACAACTAGTGACATATCGCTTTTGGCAGACTGGCAAGTACACAAAAAGTGGTAAACTGTGTGAGCAACTGGGAGGAAGAAGTATGGCACTATTAAGAAAGTCAATGATTCGTCACGAGTAGTATTGAATCAGAGAATACCAGTAACCTATGGAAGGAGTAACGATGAATCTCTTAAGATACACAACGAGTGACATATCGCTTCTGGCAGACTGGCCGCTGTAAGAAAAAGTGGCAGACTAGGTGAGCAATGGGGACGAGTAACTATGACTCTCTTAACGTAGCCAATGCCTCGTTACTTGCGGTTTCGATTAAGAAATCTCGAATAATCCCTAGGAGGTGAAACGATAATTCTTTTATGTTACACAACTAGTGACATATCGCTTCTGGCAGACTGGCAAGTACACAAAAAGTAGTAAACTGTGTGAGCAACTGGGAGGAAGAAGTATGGCACTATTAAGAAAACCAATGATTCGTCACGAGTAGTATTGAATCAGAGAATACCAGTAACCTATGGAAGGAGTAACGATGAATCTCTTAAGATACACAACGAGTGACATATCGCTTCTGGCAGACTGGCCGCAGTAAGAAAAAGTGGCAGACTGGGTGAGCAATTGGGACGAGTAACTATGACTCTCTTAAGGTAGCCAATGCCTCGATACTTGCGGTTTGGATTAAGAAGTCTCGAAAACCCCTAGGAGGAGAAACGATGACCCTTTTATGATACACAACTAGTGAATTATAGTTTCTGGCAGACAAAAACTACACAAAAAAGTAGTAAACAGTGTGAACAACTCGGAGGATGAAGTATTGCACTAATAAGATAGCCACTTTTTCGTCACGAGAGGCATTGAATCAGAGAATACCAGTAACCTATGGAAAGAGTTACGATGAATCTCTTAAGATACACAACGAGGGACATATCGCTTCTGGCAGACTGGCCGCAGTAAGAAAAAGTGGCAGACTGGGTGAGGAATTGGGACGAGTAACTATGACTCTCTTAAGGTAGCCAATGCCTCGTTACTTGCGGTTTGGATTAAGAAGTCTCGAATAACCCCTAGGAGGAGAAACGATGACTCTTTTATGATACACAACTAGTGAATTATAGTTTCTGGCAGACAAAAACTACACAAAAAGCAGTAAACTGTGTGAGCAACTCGGAGGAAGAAGTATTGCCTATTAAGATAGCCACTTTTTCGTCAAGAGAGGTATTGACTCAGAGAATACCAGTAACCTATGGAAGGAGTAACGATGAATCTCTTAAGATACACAACGAGTGACATATCGCTTCTGGCAGACTGGCCGCAGTAAGAAAAAGTGGCAGACTGGGTGAGCAATTGGGACGAGTAACTATGACTCTCTTAAGGTAGCCAATGCCTCGTTACTTGCGGTTTGGATTAAGAAATCTCGAATAACCCTAGGAGGAGAAACGATGACTCTTTTATGATACACAACTAGTGAATTATAGTTTCTGGCAGACAAAAACTACACAAAAAGCAGTAACCTGTGTGAGCAACTCGGAGGAAGAAGTATTGCACTATTAAGATAGCCACTTTTTCGTCAAGAGAGGTATTGACTCAGAGAATACCAGTAACCTATGGAAGGAGTAACGATGAATCTCTTAAGATACACAACGAGTGACATATCGCTTCTGGCAGACTGGCCACAGTAAGAAAAAGTGGCAGATTGGGTGAGCAATGGGGACGAGTAACTATGACTCTCTTAAGGTAGCCAATGCCTCGTTACTTGCGGTTTGGATTAAGAAATCTCGAATAACCCCTAGGAGGAGAAATGATGACTCTTTTATGATACACTAGTGACATATCGCTTCTGGCAGACTGGCAAGTACACAAAAAGTAGTAAACTGTGTGAGCAACTCGGAGGAAGAAGTATTGCACTATTAAGATAGCCACTTTTTCGTCAAGAGAGGTATTGACTCAGAGAATACCAGTAACCTATGGAAGGAGTAACGATGAATCTCTTAAGATACACAACGAGTGACATATCGCTTCTGGCAGACTGGCCGCAGTAAGGAAAAGTGGCAGACTGGGAGAGCAACTGGGACGAGTAACTATGACTCTCTTAAGGTAGCCAATGCCTCGTTACTTGCGGTTTGGATGAAGAAATCTCGAATAACCCCTAGGAGGAGAAACGATGACTCTTTTATGATACACAACTAGTGAATTATAGTTTCTGGCAGACAAAAGCTACACAAAAAAGTAGTAAACTGTGTGAGCAACTGGGAGGAAGAAGTATTGCACTATTAAGATAGCCACTTTTTCTTCACGAGAGGCATTGAATCAGAGAATACCTGTAACCTATGGAAAGAGTAACGATGAATCTCTTAAGATACACAACGAGTGACATATCGCTTCTGGCAGACTGGCCGCAGTAAGGAAAAGTGGCAGACTGGGAGAGCAATTGGGACGAGTAACTATGACTCTCTTAAGGTAGCCAATGCCTCGTTACTTGCTGTTTGGATGAAGAAATCTCGAATAACCCCTAGGAGGAGAAACGATGACTCTTTTATGATACACAACTAGTGAATTATAGTTTCCGGCAGATAAAAACTACACAAAAAGCAGTAAACGGTGTGAGCAACTCGGAGGAAGAAGTATTGTACTATTAAAGATAGCCACTTTTTCGTCAAGAGAGGTATTGACTCAGAGAATACCAGTAACCTATGGAAGGAGTAACAATGAATCTCTTAAGATACACAACGAGTGACATATCGCTATTGGCAGACTGGCCACAGTAAGAAAAAGTGGCAGACTGGGTAAGCAATGGGGACGAGTAACTATGACTCTCTTAAGGTAGCCAATGCATCGTTACTTGCGGTTTCGATTAAGAAATCTCGAATAATCCCTAGGAGGTGAAACGATAACTCTTTTATGTTACACAACTAGTGACATATCGCTTCTGGCAGACTGGCAAGTACACAAAAAGTAGTAAACTGTGTGAGCAACTGGGAGGAAGAAGTATGGCACTATTAAGAAAGCCAATGATTCGTCACGAGTAGTATTGAATCAGAGAATACCAGTAACCTATGGAAGGAGTAACGATGAATCTCTTAAGATACACAACGAGTGAGATATCGCTTCTGGCAGACTGGCCGCTGTAAGAAAAAGTGGCAGACTAGGTGAGCAATGGGGACGAGTAACTATGACTCTCTTAAGGTAGCCAATGCCTCGTTACTTGCGGTTTCGATTAAGAAATCTCGAATAATCCCTAGGAGGTGAAACGATAACTCTTTTATGTTACACAACTAGTGACATATCGCTTCTGGCAGACTGGCAAGTACACAAAAAGTAGTAAACTGTGTGAGCAACTGGGAGGAAGAAGTATGGCACTATTAAGAAAACCAATGATTCGTCACGAGTAGTATTGAATCAGAGAATACCAGTAACCTATGGAAGGAGTAACGATGAATCTCTTAAGATACACAACGAGTGACATATCGCTACTGGCAGACTGGCCGCAGTAAGAAAAAGTGGCAGACTGGGTGAGCAATTGGGACGAGTAACTATGACTCTCTTAAGGTAGCCAATGCCTCGTTACTTGCGGTTTGGATTAAGAAGTCTCGAAAACCCCTAGGAGGAGAAACGATGACCCTTTTATGATACACAACTAGTGAATTATAGTTTCTGGCAGACAAAAACTACACAAAAAAGTAGTAAACAGTGTGAACAACTCGGAGGATGAAGTATTGCACTATTAAGATAGCCACTTTTTCGTCACGAGAGGCATTGAATCAGAGAATACCAGTAACCTATGGAAAGAGTTACGATGAATCTCTTAAGATACACAACGACTGACATATCGCTTCTGGCAGACTGGCCGCAGTAAGAAAAAGTGGCAGACTGGGTGAGGAATTGGGACGAGTAACTATGACTCTCTTAAGGTAGCCAATGCCTCGTTACTTGCGGTTTGGATTAAGAAGTCTCGAATAACCCCTAGGAGGAGAAACGATGACTCTTTTATGATACACAACTAGTGAATTATAGTTTCTGGCAGACAAAAACTACACAAAAAGCAGTAAACTGTGTGAGCAACTCGGAGGAAGAAGTATTGCCTATTAAGATAGCCACTTTTTCGTCAAGAGAGGTATTGACTCAGAGAATACCAGTAACCTATGGAAGGAGTAACGATGAATCTCTTAAGATACACAACGAGTGACATATCGCTTCTGGCAGACTGGCCGCAGTAAGAAAAAGTGGCAGACTGGGTGAGCAAATGGGACGAGTAACTATGACTCTCTTAAGGTAGCCAATGCCTCGTTACTTGCGGTTTGGATTAAGAAATCTCGAATAACCCTAGGAGGAGAAACGATGACCCTTTTATGATACACAACTAGTGAATTATAGTTTCTGGCAGACAAAAACTACACAAAAAGCTGTAACCTGTGTGAGCAACTCGGAGGAAGAAGTATTGCACTATTAAGATAGCCACTTTTTCGTCAAGAGAGGTATTGACTCAGAGAATACCAGTAACCTATGGAAGGAGTAACGATGAATCTCTTAAGATACACAACGAGTGACATATCGCTTCTGGCAGACTGGCCACAGTAAGAAAAAGTGGCAGACTGGGTGAGCAATGGGGACGAGTAACTATGACTCTCTTAAGGTAGCCAATGCCTCGTTACTTGCGGTTTGGATTAAGAAATCTCGAATAACCCCTAGGAGGAGAAATGATGACTCTTTTATGATACACTAGTGACATATCGCTTCTGGCAGACTGGCAAGTACACAAAAAGTAGTAAACTGTGTGAGCAACTCGGAGGAAGAAGTATTGCACTATTAAGATAGCCACTTTTTCGTCAAGAGAGGTATTGACTCAGAGAATACCAGTAACCTATGGAAGGAGTAACGATGAATATCTTAAGATACACAACGAGTGACATATCGCTTCTGGCAGACTGGCCGCAGTAAGGAAAAGTGGCAGACTGGGAGAGCAATTGGGACGAGTAACTATGACTCTCTTAAGGTAGCCAATGCCTCGTTACTTGCGGTTTGGATGAAGAAATGTCGAATAACCCCTAGGAGGAGAAACGATGACTCTTTTATGATACACAACTAGTGAATTATAGTTTCTGGCAGACAAAAGCTACACAAAAAAGTAGTAAACTGTGTGAGCAACTGGGAGGAAGAAGTATTGCACTATTAAGATAGCCACTTTTTCTTCACGAGAGGCATTGAATCAGAGAATACCAGTAACCTATGGAAAGAGTAACGATGAATCTCTTAAGATACACAACGAGTGACATATCGCTTCTGGCAGACTGGCCGCAGTAAGGAAAAGTGGCAGACTGGGAGAGCAATTGGGACGAGTAACTATGACTCTCTTAAGGTAGCCAATGCCTCGTTACTTGCTGTTTGGATGAAGAAATCTCGAATAACCCCTAGGAGGAGAAACGATGACTCTTTTATGATACACAACTAGTGAATTATTGTTTCCGGCAGATAAAAACTACACAAAAAGCAGTAAACGGTGTGAGCAACTCGGAGGAAGAAGTATTGCACTATTAAAGATAGCCACTTTTTCGTCAAGAGAGGTATTGACTCAGAGAATACCAGTAACCTATGGAAGGAGTAACGATGAATCTCTTAAGATACACAACGAGTGACATATCGCTATTGGCAGACTGGCCACAGTAAGAAAAAGTGGCAGACTGGGTGAGCAATGGGGACGAGTAACTATGACTCTCTTAAGGTAGCCAATGCATCGTTACTTGCGGTTTCGATTAAGAAATCTCGAATAATCCCTAGGAGGTGAAACGACAACTCTTTTATGTTACACAACTAGTGACATATCGCTTCTGGCAGACTGGCAAGTACACAAAAAGTAGTAAACTGTGTGAGCAACTGGGAGGAAGAAGTATGGCACTATTAAGAAAGCCAATGATTCGTCACGAGTAGTATTGAATCAGAGAATACCAGTAACCTATGGAAGGAGTAACGATGAATCTCTTAAGATACACAACGAGTGACATATCGCTTCTGGCAGACTGGCCGCTGTAAGAAAAAGTGGCACACTAGGTGAGCAATGGGGACGAGTAACTATGACTCTCTTAAGGTAGCCAATGCCTCGTTACTTGCGGTTTCGATTAAGAAATCTCGAATAATCCCTAGGAGGTGAAACGATAACTCTTTTATGTTACACAACTAGTGACATATCGCTTCTGGCAGACTGGCAAGTACACAAATAGTAGTGAACTGTGTGAGCAACTGGGAGGAAGAAGTATGGCACTATTAAGAAAACCAATGATTCGTCACGAGTAGTATTGAATCAGAGAATACCAGTAACCTATGGAAGGAGTAACGATGAATCTCTTAAGATACACAACGAGTGACATATCGCTACTGGCAGACTGGGCGCAGTAAGAAAAAGTGGCAGACTGGGTGAGCAATTGGGACGAGTAACTATGACTCTCTTAAGGTAGCCAATGCCTCGTTACTTGCGGTTTGGATTAAGAAGTCTCGAAAACCCCTAGGAGGAGAAACGATGACCCTTTTATGATACACAACTAGTGAATTATAGTTTCTGGCAGACAAAAACTACACAAAAAAGTAGTAAACAGTGTGAACAACTCGTAGGATGAAGTATTGCACTATTAAGATAGCCACTTTTTCGTCACGAGAGGCATTGAATCAGAGAATACCAGTAACCTATGGAAAGAGTTACGATGAATCTCTTAAGATACACAACGAGTGACATATCGCTTCTGGCAGACTGGCCGCAGTAAGAAAAAGTGGCAGACTGGGTGAGGAATTGGGACGAGTAACAATGACTCTCTTAAGGTAGCCAATGCCTCGTTACTTGCGGTTTGGATTAAGAAGTCTCGAATAACCCCTAGGAGGAGAAACGATGACTCTTTTATGATACACAACTAGTGAATTATAGTTTCTGGCAGACAAAAACTACACAAAAAGCAGTAAACTGTGTGAGCAACTCGGAGGAAGAAGTATTGCCTATTAAGATAGCCACTTTTTCGTCAAGAGAGGTATTGACTCAGAGAATACCAGTAACCTACGGAAGGAGTAACGATGAATCTCTTAAGATACACAACGAGTGACATATCGCTTCTGGCAGACTGGCCGCAGTAAGAAAAAGTGGCAGACTGGGTGAGCAATTGGGACGAGTAACTATGACTCTCTTAAGGTAGCCAATGCCTCGTTACTTGCGGTTTGGATTAAGAAATCTCGAATAACCCTAGGAGGAGAAACGATGACTCTTTTATGATACACAACTAGTGAATTATAGTTTCTGGCAGACAAAAACTACACAAAAAGCAGTAACCTGTGTGAGCAACTCGGAGGAAGAAGTATTGCACTATTAAGATAGCCACTTTTTCGTCAAGAGAGGTATTGACTCAGAGAATACCAGTAACCTATGGAAGGAGTAACGATGAATCTCTTAAGATACACAACGAGTGACATATCGCTTCTGGCAGACTGGCCACAGTAAGAAAAAGTGGCAGACTGGGTGAGCAATGGGGACGAGTAACTATGACACTCTTAAGGTAGCCAATGCCTCGTTACTTGCGGTTTGGATTAAGAAATCTCGAATAACCCCTAGGAGGAGAAATGATGACTCTTTTATGATACACTAGTGACATATCGCTTCTGGCAGACTGGCAAGTACACAAAAAGTAGTAAACTGTGTGAGCAACTCGGAGGAAGAAGTATTGCACTATTAAGATAGCCACTTTTTCGTCAAGAGAGGTATTGACTCAGAGAATACCAGTAACCTATGGAAGGAGTAACGATGAATCTCTTAAGATACACAACGAGTGACATATCGCTTCTGGCAGACTGGCCGCAGTAAGGAAAAGTGGCAGACTGGGAGAGCAATTGGGACGAGTAACTATGACTCTCTTAAGGTAGCCAATGCCTCGTTACTTGCGGTTTGGATGAAGAAATCTCGAATAACCCCTAGGAGGAGAAACGATGACTCTTTTATGATACACAACTAGTGAATTATAGTTTCTGGCAGACAAAAGCTACACAAAAAAGTAGTAAACTGTGTGAGCAACTGGGAGGAAGAAGTATTGCACTATTAAGATAGCCACTTTTTCTTCACGAGAGGCATTGAATCAGAGAATACCAGTAACCTATGGAAAGAGTAACGATGAATCTCTTAAGATACACAACGAGTGACATATCGCTTCTGGCAGACTGGCCGCAGTAAGGAAAAGTGGCAGACTGGGAGAGCAATTGGGACGAGTAACTATGACTCTCTTAAGGTAGCCAATGCCTCGTTACTTGCTGTTTGGATGAAGAAATCTCGAATAACCCCTAGGAGGAGAAACGATGACTCTTTTATGATACACAACTAGTGAATTATTGTTTCCGGCAGATAAAAACTACACAAAAAGCAGTAAACGGTGTGAGCAACTCGGAGGAAGAAGTATTGCACTATTAAAGATAGCCACTTTTTCGTCAAGAGAGGTATTGACTCAGAGAATACCAGTAACCTATGGAAGGAGTAACGATGAATCTCTTAAGATACACAACGAGTGACATATCGCTATTGGCAGACTGGCCACAGTAAGAAAAAGTGGCAGACTGGGTGAGCAATGGGGACGAGTAACTATGACTCTCTTAAGGTAGCCAATGCATCGTTACTTGCGGTTTCGATTAAGAAATCTCGAATAATCCCTAGGAGGTGAAACGATAACTCTTTTATGTTACACAACTAGTGACATATCGCTTCTGGCAGACTGGCAAGTACACAAAAAGTAGTAAACTGTGTGAGCAACTGGGAGGAAGAAGTATGGCACTATTAAGAAAGCCAATGATTCGTCACGAGTAGTATTGAATCAGAGAATACCAGTAACCTATGGAAGGAGTAACGATGAATCTCTTAAGATACACAACGAGTGACATATCGCTTCTGGCAGACTGGCCGCTGTAAGAAAAAGTGGCAGACTAGGTGAGCAATGGGGACGAGTAACTATGACTCTCTTAAGGTAGCCAATGCCTCGTTACTTGCGGTTTCGATTAAGAAATCTCGAATAATCCCTAGGAGGTGAAACGATAACTCTTTTATGTTACACAACTAGTGACATATCGCTTCTCGCAGACTGGCAAGTACACAAAATGTAGTGAACTGTGTGAGCAACTGGGAGGAAGAAGTATGGCACTATTAAGAAAACCAATGATTCGTCACGAGTAGTATTGAATCAGAGAATACCAGTAACCTATGGAAGGAGTAACGATGAATCTCTTAAGATACACAACGAGTGACATATCGCTACTGGCAGACTGGGCGCAGTAAGAAAAAGTGGCAGACTGGGTGAGCAATTGGGACGAGTAACTATGACTCTCTTAAGGTAGCCAATGCCTCGTTACTTGCGGTTTGGATTAAGAAGTCTCGAAAACCCCTAGGAGGAGAAACGATGACCCTTTTATGATACACAACTAGTGAATTATAGTTTCTGGCAGACAAAAACTACACAAAAAAGTAGTAAACAGTGTGAACAACTTGGAGGATGAAGTATTGCACTATTAAGATAGCCACTTTTTCGTCACGAGAGGCATTGAATCAGAGAATACCAGTAACCTATGGAAAGAGTTACGATGAATCTCTTAAGATACACAACGAGTGACATATCGCTTCTGGCAGACTGGCCGCAGTAAGAAAAAGTGGCAGACTGGGTGAGGAATTGGGACGAGTAACTATGACTCTCTTAAGGTAGCCAATGCCTCGTTACTTGCGGTTTGGATTAAGAAGTCTCGAATAACCCCTAGGAGGAGAAACGATGACTCTTTTATGATACACAACTAGTGAATTATAGTTTCTGGCAGACAAAAACTACACAAAAAGCAGTAACCTGTGTGAGCAACTCGGAGGAAGAAGTATTGCACTATTAAGATAGCCACTTTTTCGTCAAGAGAGGTATTGACTCAGAGAATACCAGTAACCTATGGAAGGAGTAACGATGAATCTCTTAAGATACACAACGAGTGACATATCGCTTCTGGCAGACTGGCCACAGTAAGAAAAAGTGGCAGACTGGGTGAGCAATGGGGACGAGTAACTATGACACTCTTAAGGTAGCCAATGCCTCGTTACTTGCGGTTTGGATTAAGAAATCTCGAATAACCCCTAGGAGGAGAAATGACGACTCTTTTATGATACACTAGTGACATATCGCTTCTGGCAGACTGGCCGCAGTAAGGAAAAGTGGCAGACTGGGAGAGCAATTGGGACGAGTAACTATGACTCTCTTAAGGTAGCCAATGCCTCGTTACTTGCGGTTTGGATGAAGAAATCTCGAATAACCCCTAGGAGGAGAAACGATGACTCTTTTATGATACACAACTAGTGAATTATAGTTTCTGGCAGACAAAAGCTACACAAAAAAGTAGTAAACTGTGTGAGCAACTGGGAGGAAGAAGTATTGCACTATTAAGATAGCCACTTTTTCTTCACGAGAGGCATTGAATCAGAGAATACCAGTAACCTATGGAAAGAGTAACGATGAATCTCTTAAGATACACAACGAGTGACATATCGCTTCTGGCAGACTGGCCGCAGTAAGGAAAAGTGGCAGACTGGGAGAGCAATTGGGACGAGTAACTATGACTCTCTTAAGGTAGCCAATGCCTCGTTACTTGCTGTTTGGATGAAGAAATCTCGAATAACCCCTAGGAGGAGAAACGATGACTCTTTTATGATACACAACTAGTGAATTATAGTTTCCGGCAGATAAAAACTACACAAAAAGCAGTAAACGGTGTGAGCAACTCGGAGGAAGAAGTATTGCACTATTAAAGATAGCCACTTTTTCGTCAAGAGAGGTATTGACTCAGAGAATACCAGTAACCTATGGAAGGAGTAACGATGAATCTCTTAAGATACACAACGAGTGACATATCGCTATTGGCAGACTGGCCACAGTAAGAAAAAGTGGCAGACTGGGTGAGCAATGGGGACGAGTAACTATGACTCTCTTAAGGTAGCCAATGCATCGTTACTTGCGGTTTCGATTAAGAAATCTCGAATAATCCCTAGGAGGTGAAACGATAACTCTTTTATGTTACACAACTAGTGACATATCGCTTCTGGCAGACTGGCAAGTACACAAAAAGTAGTAAACTGTGTGAGCAACTGGGAGGATGAAGTATGGCACTATTAAGAAAGCCAATGATTCGTCACGAGTAGTATTGAATCAGAGAATACCAGTAACCTATGGAAGGAGTAACGATGAATCTCTTAAGATACACAACGAGTGACATATCGCTTCTGGCAGACTGGCCGCTGTAAGAAAAAGTGGCAGACTAGGTGAGCAATGGGGACGAGTAACTATGACTCTCTTAAGGTAGGCAATGCCTCTTTACTTGCGGTTTCGATTAAGAAATCTCGAATAATCCCTAGGAGGTGAAACGATAACTCTTTTATGTTACACAACTAGTGACATATCGCTTCTGGCAGACTGGCAAGTACACAAAAAGTAGTAAACTGTGTGAGCAACTGGGAGGAAGAAGTATGGCACTATTAAGAAAACCAATGATTCGTCACGAGTAGTATTGAATCAGAGAATACCAGTAACCTATGGAAGGAGTAACGATGAATCTCTTAAGATACACAACGAGTGACATATCGCTACTGGCAGACTGGCCGCAGTAAGAAAAAGTGGCAGACTGGGTGAGCAATTGGGACGAGTAACTATGACTCTCTTAAGGTAGCCAATGCCTCGTTACTTGCGGTTTGGATTAAGAAGTCTCGAAAACCCCTAGGAGGAGAAACGATGACCCTTTTATGATACACAACTAGTGAATTATAGTTTCTGGCAGACAAAAACTACACAAAAAAGTAGTAAACAGTGTGAGCAACTCGGAGGAAGAAGTATTGCCTATTAAGATAGCCACTTTTTCGTCAAGAGAGGTATTGACTCAGAGAATACCAGTAACCTATGGAAGGAGTAACGATGAATCTCTTAAGATACACAACGAGTGACATATCGCTTCTGGCAGACTGGCCGCAGTAAGAAAAAGTGGCAGACTGGGTGAGCAATTGGGACGAGTAACTATGACTCTCTTAAGGTAGCCAATGCCTCGTTACTTGCGGTTTGGATTAAGAAATCTCGAATAACCCTAGGAGGAGAAACGATGACTCTTTTATGATACACAACTAGTGAATTATAGTTTCTGGCAGACAAAAACTACACAAAAAGCAGTAACCTGTGTGAGCAACTCGGAGGAAGAAGTATTGCACTATTAAGATAGCCACTTTTTCGTCAAGAGAGGTATTGACTCAGAGAATACCAGTAACCTATGGAAGGAGTAACGATGAATCTCTTAAGATACACAACGAGTGACATATCGCTTCTGGCAGACTGGCCACAGTAAGAAAAAGTGGCAGACTGGGTGAGCAATGGGGACGAGTAACTATGACACTCTTAAGGTAGCCAATGCCTCGTTACTTGCGGTTTGGATTAAGAAATCTCGAATAACCCCTAGGAGGAGAAATGACGACTCTTTTATGATACACTAGTGACATATCGCTTCTGGCAGACTGGCCGCAGTAAGGAAAAGTGGCAGACTGGGAGAGCAATTGGGACGAGTAACTATGACTCTCTTAAGGTAGCCAATGCCTCGTTACTTTCGGTTTGGATGAAGAAATCTCGAATAACCCCTAGGAGGAGAAACGATGACTCTTTTTTGATACACAACTAGTGAATTATAGTTTCTGGCAGACAAAAGCTACACAAAAAAGTAGTAAACTGTGTGAGCAACTGGGAGGAAGAAGTATTGCACTATTAAGATAGCCACTTTTTCTTCACGAGAGGCATTGAATCAGAGAATACCAGTAACCTATGGAAAGAGTAACGATGAATCTCTTAAGATACACAACGAGTGACATATCGCTTCTGGCAGACTGGCCGCAGTAAGGAAAAGTGGCAGACTGGGAGAGCAATTGGGACGAGTAACTATGACTCTCTTAAGGTAGCCAATGCCTCGTTACTTGCTGTTTGGATGAAGAAATCTCGAATAACCCCTAGGAGGAGAAACGATGACTCTTTTATGATACACAACTAGTGAATTATAGTTTCCGGCAGATAAAAACTACACAAAAAGCAGTAAACGGTGTGAGCAACTCGGAGGAAGAAGTATTGCACTATTAAAGATAGCCACTTTTTCGTCAAGAGAGGTATTGACTCAGAGAATACCAGTAACCTATGGAAGGAGTAACGATGAATCTCTTAAGATACACAACGAGTGACATATCGCTATTGGCAGACTGGCCACAGTAAGAAAAAGTGGCAGACTGGGTGAGCAATGGGGACGAGTAACTATGACTCTCTTAAGGTAGCCAATGCATCGTTACTTGCGGTTTCGATTAAGAAATCTCGAATAATCCCTAGGAGGTGAAACGATAACTCTTTTATGTTACACAACTAGTGACATATCGCTTCTGGCAGACTGGCAAGTACACAAAAAGTAGTAAACTGTGTGAGCAACTGGGAGGATGAAGTATGGCACTATTAAGAAAGCCAATGATTCGTCACGAGTAGTATTGAATCAGAGAATACCAGTAACCTATGGAAGGAGTAACGATGAATCTCTTAAGATACACAACGAGTGACATATCGCTTCTGGCAGACTGGCCGCTGTAAGAAAAAGTGGCAGACTAGGTGAGCAATGGGGACGAGTAACTATGACTCTCTTAAGGTAGGCAATGCCTCTTTACTTGCGGTTTCGATTAAGAAATCTCGAATAATCCCTAGGAGGTGAAACGATAACTCTTTTATGTTACACAACTAGTGACATATCGCTTCTGGCAGACTGGCAAGTACACAAAAAGTAGTAAACTGTGTGAGCAACTGGGAGGAAGAAGTATGGCACTATTAAGAAAACCAATGATTCGTCACGAGTAGTATTGAATCAGAGAATACCAGTAACCTATGGAAGGAGTAACGATGAATCTCTTAAGATACACAACGAGTGACATATCGCTACTGGCAGACTGGCCGCAGTAAGAAAAAGTGGCAGACTGGGTGAGCAATTGGGACGAGTAACTATGACTCTCTTAAGGTAGCCAATGCCTCGTTACTTGCGGTTTGGATTAAGAAGTCTCGAAAACCCCTAGGAGGAGAAACGATGACCCTTTTATGATACACAACTAGTGAATTATAGTTTCTGGCAGACAAAAACTACACAAAAAAGTAGTAAACAGTGTGAACAACTCGGAGGATGAAGTATTGCACTATTAAGATAGCCACTTTTTCGTCACGAGAGGCATTGAATCAGAGAATACCAGTAAAATATGGAAAGAGTTACGATGAATCTCTTAAGATACACAACGAGTGACATATCGCTTCTGGCAGACTGGCCGCAGTAAGAAAAAGTGGCAGACTGGGTGAGGAATTGGGACGAGTAACTATGACTCTCTTAAGGTAGCCAATGCCTCGTTACTTGCGGTTTGGATTAAGAAGTCTCGAATAACCCCTAGGAGGAGAAACGATGACCCTTTTATGATACACAACTAGTGAATTATAGTTTCTGGCAGACAAAAACTACACAAAAAGCAGTAAGCTGTGTGAGCAACTCGGAGGAAGAAGTATTGCCTATTAAGATAGCCACTTTTTCGTCAAGAGAGGTATTGACTCAGAGAATACCAGTAACCTATGGAAGGAGTAACGATGAATCTCTTAAGATACACAACGAGTGACATATTGCTTCTGGCAGACTGGCCGCAGTAAGAAAAAGTGGCAGACTGGGTGAGCAATTGGGACGAGTAACTATGACTCTCTTAAGGTAGCCAATGCCTCGTTACTTGCGGTTTGGATTAAGACATCTCGAATAACCCCTAGGAGGAGAAACGATGACTCATTTATGATACACAACTAGTGAATTATAGTTTCTGGCAGACAAAAACTACACAAAAAGCAGTAAACTGTGTGAGCAACTCGGAGGAAGAAGTATTGCACTATTAAGATAGCCACTTTTTCGTCAAGAGAGGTATTGACTCAGAGAATACCAGTAACCTATGGAAGGAGTAACGATGAATCTCTTAAGATACACAACGAGTGACATATCGCTTCTAGGCAGACTGGCCGCAGTAAGAAAAAGTGGCAGACTGGGTGAGCAATGGGGCGAGTAACTATGACTCTCTTAAGGTAGCCAATGCCTCGTTACTTGCGGTTTCGATTAAGAAATCTCGAATAATCCCTAGGAGGTGAAACGATAACTCTTTTATGTTACACAACTAGTGACATATCGCTTCTGGCACACTGGCAAGTACACAAAAAGTAGTAAACTGTGTGAGCAACTCGGAGGAAGAAGTATTGCACTATTAAGATAGCCACTTTTTCGTCAAGAGAGGTATTGACTCAGAGAATACCAGTAACCTATGGAAGGAGTAACGATGAATCTCTTAAGATACACAACGAGTGACATATCGCTTCTGGCAGACTGGCCGCAGTAAGAAAAAGTGGCAGACTGGGTGAGCAATTGGGACGAGTAACTATGACTCTCTTAAGGTAGCCAATGCCTCGTTACTTGCGGTTTGGATTAAGAAGTCTCGAATAACCCCTAGGAGGAGAAACGATGACTCTTTTATGATACAAAACTAGTGAATTATAGCTTCTGGCAGACAAAAACTACACAAAAAAGTAGTAAACTGTGTGAGCAACTGGGAGGAAGAAGTATTGCACTATTAAGAAAGCCAATGATTCGTCACGAGTAGTATTGAATCAGAGAATACCAGTAACCTATGGAAGGAGTAACGATGGATCTCTTAAGATACACAACGAGTGACATATCGCTTCTGGCAGACTGGCCGCAGTAAGAAAAAGTGGCAGACTGGGTGAGCAATGGGGACGAGTAACTATGACTCTCTTAAGGTAGCCAATGCCTCGTTACTTGCGGTTTCGATTAAGAAATCTCGAATAATCCCTAGGAGGTGAAACGATAACTCTTTTATGTTACACAACTAGTGACATATCGCTTCTGGCAGACTGGCAAGTACACAAAAAGTAGTAAACTGTGTGAGCAACTGGGAGGAAGAAGTATGGCACTATTAAGAAAGCCAATGATTCGTCACGAGTAGTATTGAATCAGAGAATACCAGTAACCTATGGAAGGAGTAACGAAGAATTTCTTAAGATACACAACGAGTGACATATCGCTTCTGGCAGACTATCCGCAGTAAGAAAAAGTGGCAGACTGGGTGAGCAATTGGGACGAGTAACTATGACTCTCTTAAGGTAGCCAATGCCTCGTTACTTGCGGTTTGGATTAAGAAATCTCGAATAACCCCTAGGAGGAGAAACGATGACTCTTTTATGATACACAACTAGTGAATTATAGTTTCTGGCAGACAAAAACTACACAAAAAGCAGTAACCTGTGTGAGCAACTCGGAGGAAGAAGTATTGCACTATTAAGATAGCCACTTTTTCGTCAAGAGAGGTATTGACTCAGAGAATACCAGTAACCTATGGAAGGAGTAACGATGAATCTCTTAAGATACACAACGAGTGACATATCGCTTCTGGCAGACTGGCCACAGTAAGAAAAAGTGGCAGACTGGGTGAGCAATGGGGACGAGTAACTATGACTCTCTTAAGGTAGCCAATGCCTCGTTACTTGCGGTTTGGATTAAGAAATCTCGAATAACCCCTAGGAGGAGAAATGATGACTCTTTTATGATACACTAGTGACATATCGCTTCTGGCAGACTGGCAAGTACACAAAAAGTAGTAAACTGTGTGAGCAACTCGGAGGAAGAAGTATTGCACTATTAAGATAGCCACTTTTTCGTAAAGAGAGGTATTGACTCAGAGAATACCAGTAACCTATGGAAGGAGTAACGATGAATCTCTTAAGATACACAACGAGTGACATATCGCTTCTGGCAGACAGGCCGCAGTAAGGAAAAGTGGCAGACTGGGAGAGCAATTGGGACGAGTAACTATGACTCTCTTAAGGTAGCCAATGCCTCGTTACTTGCGGTTTGGATGAAGAAATCTCGAATAACCCCTAGGAGGAGAAACGATGACTCTTTTATGATACACAACTAGTGAATTATAGTTTCTGGCAGACAAAAGCTACACAAAAAAGTAGTAAACTGTGTGAGCAACTGGGAGGAAGAAGTATTGCACTATTAAGATAGCCACTTTTTCTTCACGAGAGGCATTGAATCAGAGAATACCAGTAACCTATGGAAAGAGTAACGATGAATCTCTTAAGATACACAACGAGTGACATATCGCTTCTGGCAGACTGGCCGCAGTAAGGAAAAGTGGCAGACTGGGAGAGCAATTGGGACGAGTAACTATGACTCTCTTAAGGTAGCCAATGCCTCGTTACTTGCTGTTTGGATGAAGAAATCTCGAATAACCCCTAGGAGGAGAAACGATGACTCTTTTATGATACACAACTAGTGAATTATAGTTTCCGGCAGATAAAAACTACACAAAAAGCAGTAAACGGTGTGAGCAACTCGGAGGAAGAAGTATTGCACTATTAAAGATAGCCACTTTTTCGTCAAGAGAGGTATTGACTCAGAGAATACCAGTAACCTATGGAAGGAGTAACGATGAATCTCTTAAGATACACAACGAGTGACATATCGCTATTGGCAGACTGGCCACAGTAAGAAAAAGTGGCAGACTGGGTGAGCAATGGGGCGAGTAACTATGACTCTCTTAAGGTAGCCAATGCCTCGTTACTTGCGGTTTCGATTAAGAAATCTCGAATAATCCCTAGGAGGTGAAACGATAACTCTTTTATGTTACACAACTAGTGACATATCGCTTCTGGCACACTGGCAAGTACACAAAAAGTAGTAAACTGTGTGAGCAACTCGGAGGAAGAAGTATTGCACTATTAAGATAGCCACTTTTTCGTCAAGAGAGGTATTGACTCAGAGAATACCAGTAACCTATGGAAGGAGTAACGATGAATCTCTTAAGATACACAACGAGTGACATATCGCTTCTGGCAGACTGGCCGCAGTAAGAAAAAGTGGCAGACTGGGTGAGCAATTGGGACGAGTAACTATGACTCTCTTAAGGTAGCCAATGCCTCGTTACTTGCGGTTTGGATTAAGAAGTCTCGAATAACCCCTAGGAGGAGAAACGATGACTCTTTTATGATACAAAACTAGTGAATTATAGCTTCTGGCAGACAAAAACTACACAAAAAAGTAGTAAACTGTGTGAGCAACTGGGAGGAAGAAGTATTGCACTATTAAGAAAGCCAATGATTCGTCACGAGTAGTATTGAATCAGAGAATACCAGTAACCTATGGAAGGAGTAACGATGGATCTCTTAAGATACACAACGAGTGACATATCGCTTCTGGCAGACTGGCCGCAGTAAGAAAAAGTGGCAGACTGGGTGAGCAATGGGGACGAGTAACTATGACTCTCTTAAGGTAGCCAATGCCTCGTTACTTGCGGTTTCGATTAAGAAATCTCGAATAATCCCTAGGAGGTGAAACGATAACTCTTTTATGTTACACAACTAGTGACATATCGCTTCTGGCAGACTGGCAAGTACACAAAAAGTAGTAAACTGTGTGAGCAACTGGGAGGAAGAAGTATGGCACTATTAAGAAAGCCAATGATTCGTCACGAGTAGTATTGAATCAGAGAATACCAGTAACCTATGGAAGGAGTAACGAAGAATTTCTTAAGATACACAACGAGTGACATATCGCTTCTGGCAGACTATCCGCAGTAAGAAAAAGTGGCAGACTGGGTGAGCAATTGGGACGAGTAACTATGACTCTCTTAAGGTAGCCAATGCCTCGTTACTTGCGGTTTGGATTAAGAAATCTCGAATAACCCCTAGGAGGAGAAACGATGACTCTTTTATGATACACAACTAGTGAATTATAGTTTCTGGCAGACAAAAACTACACAAAAAGCAGTAACCTGTGTGAGCAACTCGGAGGAAGAAGTATTGCACTATTAAGATAGCCACTTTTTCGTCAAGAGAGGTATTGACTCAGAGAATACCAGTAACCTATGGAAGGAGTAACGATGAATCTCTTAAGATACACAACGAGTGACATATCGCTTCTGGCAGACTGGCCACAGTAAGAAAAAGTGGCAGACTGGGTGAGCAATGGGGACGAGTAACTATGACTCTCTTAAGGTAGCCAATGCCTCGTTACTTGCGGTTTGGATTAAGAAATCTCGAATAACCCCTAGGAGGAGAAATGATGACTCTTTTATGATACACTAGTGACATATCGCTTCTGGCAGACTGGCAAGTACACAAAAAGTAGTAAACTGTGTGAGCAACTCGGAGGAAGAAGTATTGCACTATTAAGATAGCCACTTTTTCGTCAAGAGAGGTATTGACTCAGAGAATACCAGTAACCTATGGAAGGAGTAACGATGAATCTCTTAAGATACACAACGAGTGACATATCGCTTCTGGCAGACAGGCCGCAGTAAGGAAAAGTGGCAGACTGGGAGAGCAATTGGGACGAGTAACTATGACTCTCTTAAGGTAGCCAATGCCTCGTTACTTGCGGTTTGGATGAAGAAATCTCGAATAACCCCTAGGAGGAGAAACGATGACTCTTTTATGATACACAACTAGTGAATTATAGTTTCTGGCAGACAAAAGCTACACAAAAAAGTAGTAAACTGTGTGAGCAACTGGGAGGAAGAAGTATTGCACTATTAAGATAGCCACTTTTTCTTCACGAGAGGCATTGAATCAGAGAATACCAGTAACCTATGGAAAGAGTAACGATGAATCTCTTAAGATACACAACGAGTGACATATCGCTTCTGGCAGACTGGCCGCAGTAAGGAAAAGTGGCAGACTGGGAGAGCAATTGGGACGAGTAACTATGACTCTCTTAAGGTAGCCAATGCCTCGTTACTTGCTGTTTGGATGAAGAAATCTCGAATAACCCCTAGGAGGAGAAACGATGACTCTTTTATGATACACAACTAGTGAATTATAGTTTCCGGCAGATAAAAACTACACAAAAAGCAGTAAACGGTGTGAGCAACTCGGAGGAAGAAGTATTGCACTATTAAAGATAGCCACTTTTTCGTCAAGAGAGGTATTGACTCAGAGAATACCAGTAACCTATGGAAGGAGTAACGATGAATCTCTTAAGATACACAACGAGTGACATATCGCTATTGGCAGACTGGCCACAGTAAGAAAAAGTGGCAGACTGGGTGAGCAATGGGGACGAGTAACTATGACTCTCTTAAGGTAGCCAATGCATCGTTACTTGCGGTTTCGATTAAGAAATCTCGAATAATCCCTAGGAGGTGAAACGATAACTCTTTTATGTTACACAACTAGTGACATATCGCTTCTGGCAGACTGGCAAGTACACAAAAAGTAGTAAACTGTGTGAGCAACTGGGAGGAAGAAGTATGGCACTATTAAGAAAGCCAATGATTCGTCACGAGTAGTATTGAATCAGAGAATACCAGTAACCTATGGAAGGAGTAACAATGAATCTCTTAAGATACACAACGAGTGACATATCGCTTCTGGCAGACTGGCCGCTGTAAGAAAAAGTGGCAGACTAGGTGAGCAATGGGGACGAGTAACTATGACTCTCTTAAGGTAGCCAATGCCTCGTTACTTGCGGTTTCGATTAAGAAATCTCGAATAATCCCTAGGAGGTGAAACGATAACTCTTTTATGTTACACAACTAGTGACATATCGCTTCTGGCAGACTGGCAAGTACACAAAAAGTAGTAAACTGTGTGAGCAACTGGGAGGAAGAAGTATGGCACTATTAAGAAAACCAATGATTCGTCACGAGTAGTATTGAATCAGAGAATACCAGTAACCTATGGAAGGAGTAACGATGAATCTCTTAAGATACACAACGAGTGACATATCGCTACTGGCAGACTGGCCGCAGTAAGAAAAAGTGGCAGACTGGGTGAGCAATTGGGACGAGTAACTATGACTCTCTTAAGGTAGCCAATGCCTCGTTACTTGCGGTTTGGATTAAGAAGTCTCGAAAACCCCTAGGAGGAGAAACGATGACCCTTTTATGATACACAACTAGTGAATTATAGTTTCTGGCAGACAAAAACTACACAAAAAAGTAGTAAACAGTGTGAACAACTCGGAGGATGAAGTATTGCACTATTAAGATAGCCACTTTTTCGTCGCGAGAGGTATTGAATCAGAGAATACCAGTAACCTATGGAAAGAGTTACGATGAATCTCTTAAGATACACAACGAGTGACATATCGCTTCTGGCAGACTGGCCGCAGTAAGAAAAAGTGGCAGACTGGGTGAGGAATTGGGACGAGTAACTATGACCCTCTTAAGGTAGCCAATGCCTCGTTACTTGCGGTTTGGATTAAGAAGTCTCGAATAACACCTAGGAGGAGAAACGATGACTCTTTTATGATACACAACTAGTGAATTATAGTTTCTGGCAGACAAAAAATACACAAAAAGCAGTAAACTGTGTGAGCAACTCGGAGGAAGAAGTATTGCCTATTAAGATAGCCACTTTTTCGTCAAGAGAGGTATTGACTCAGAGAATACCAGTAACCTATGGAAGGAGTAACGATGAATCTCTTAAGATACACAACGAGTGACATATCGCTTCTGGCAGACTGGCCGCAGTAAGAAAAAGTGGCAGACTGGGTGAGCAATTGGGACGAGTAACTATGACTCTCTTAAGGTAGCCAATGCCTCGTTACTTGCGGTTTGGATTAAGACATCTCGAATAACCCCTAGGAGGAGAAACGATGACTCATTTATGATACACAACTAGTGAATTATAGTTTCTGGCAGACAAAAACTACACAAAAAGCAGTAAACTGTGTGAGCAACTCGGAGGAAGAAGTATTGCACTATTAAGATAGACACTTTTTCGTCAAGAGAAGTATTGACTCAGAGAATACCAGTAACCTATGGAAGGAGTAACGATGAATCTCTTAAGATACACAACGAGTGACATATCGCTTCTGGCAGACTGGCCGCAGTAAGAAAAAGTGGCAGACTGGGTGAGCAATTGGGACGAGTAACTATGACTCTCTTAAGGTAGCCAATGCCTCGTTACTTGCGGTTTGGATTAAGAAGTCTCGAATAACCCCTAGGAGGAGAAACGATGACTCTTTTATGATACAAAACTAGTGAATTATAGCTTCTGGCAGACAAAAACTACACAAAAAAGTAGTAAACTGTGTGAGCAACTGGGAGGAAGAAGTATTGCACTATTAAGAAAGCCAATGATTCGTCACGAGTAGTATTGAATCAGAGAATACCAGTAACCTATGGAAGGAGTAACGATGAATCTCTTAAGATACACAACGAGTGACATATCGCTTCTGGCAGACTGGCCGCAGTAAGAAAAAGTGGCAGACTGGGTGAGCAATGGGGACGAGTAACTATGACTCTCTTAAGGTAGCCAATGCCTCGTTACTTGCGGTTTCGATTAAGAAATCTCGAATAAGCCCTAGGAGGTGAAACGATAACTCTTTTATGTTACACAACTAGTGACATATCGCTTCTGGCAGACTGGCAAGTACACAAAAAGTAGTAAACTGTGTGAGCAACTGGGAGGAAGAAGTATGGCACTATTAAGAAAGCCAATGATTAGTCACGAGTAGTATTGAATCAGAGAATACCAGTAACCTATGGAAGGAGTAACGAAGAATTTCTTAAGATACACAACGAGTGACATATCGCTTCTGGCAGACTATCCGCAGTAAGAAAAAGTGGCAGACTGAGTGAGCAATTGGGACGAGTAACTATGACTCTCTTAAGGTAGCCAATGCCTCGTTACATGCGGTTTGGATTAAGAAATCTCGAAAACCCCTAGGAGGAGAAACGATGACTCTTTTATGATACACAACTAGTGAATTATAGTTTCTGGCAGACAAAAACTGCACAAAAAAGTAGTAAATTGTGTGAGCAACTCGAAGGATGAAGTATTGCACTATTAAGATAGATACTTTTTCGTCACGAGAGGTATTGACTCAGAGAATACCAGTAACCTATGGAAGGAGTAACGATGAATCTCTTAAGATACACAACGAGTGACATATCGCTTCTGGCAGACTGGCCGCAGTAAGAAAATGTGGCAGACTGGGTGAGCAATTGGGACGAGTAACTATGACTCTCTTAAGGTAGCCAATGCCTCGTTACTTGCTGTTTGGATTAAGAAATCTCGAATAACCCCTAGGAGGAGAAACGATGACTCTTTTATGATACACAACTAGTGAATTATAGTTTCTGGCAGACAAAAACTACACAAAAAGCAGTAACCTGTGTGAGCAACTCGGAGGAAGAAGTATTGCACTATTAAGATAGCCACTTTTTCGTCAAGAGAGGTATTGACTCAGAGAATACCAGTAACCTATGGAAGGAGTAACGATGAATCTCTTAAGATACACAACGAGTGACATATCGCTTCTGGCAGACTGGCCACAGTAAGAAAAAGTGGCAGACTGGGTGAGTAATGGGGACGAGTAACTATGACTCTCTTAAGGTAGCCAATGCCTCGTTACTTGCGGTTTGGATTAAGAAATCTCGAATAACCCCTAGGAGGAGAAATGATGACTCTTTTATGATACACTAGTGACATATCGCTTCTGGCAGACTGGCAAGTACACAAAAAGTAGTAAACTGTGTGAGCAACTCGGAGGAAGAAGTATTGCACTATTAAGATAGCCACTTTTTCGTCAAGAGAGGTATTGACTCAGAGAATACCAGTAACCTATGGAAGGAGTAACGATGAATCTCTTAAGATACACAACGAGTGACATATCGCTTCTAGGCAGACTGGCCGCAGTAAGAAAAAGTGGCAGACTGGGTGAGCAATTGGGACGAGTAACTATGACTCTCTTACGGTAGCCAATGCCTCGTTACTTGCGGTTTCGATTAAGAAATCTCGAATAATCCCTAGGAGGTGAAACGATAACTCTTTTATGTTACACAACTAGTGACATATCGCTTCTGGCACACTGGCAAGTACACAAAAAGTAGTAAACTGTGTGAGCAACTCGGAGGAAGAAGTATTGCACTATTAAGATAGCCACTTTTTCGTCAAGAGAGGTATTGACTCAGAGAATACCAGTAACCTATGGAAGGAGTAACGATGAATCTCTTAAGATACACAACGAGTGACATATCGCTTCTGGCAGACTGGCCGCAGTAAGAAAAAGTGGCAGACTGGGTGAGCAATTGGGACGAGTAACTATGACTCTCTTAAGGTAGCCAATGCCTCGTTACTTGCGGTTTGGATTAAGAAGTCTCGAATAACCCCTAGGAGGAGAAACGATGACTCTTTTATGATACAAAACTAGTGAATTATAGCTTCTGGCAGACAAAAACTACACAAAAAAGTAGTAAACTGTGTGAGCAACTGGGAGGAAGAAGTATTGCACTATTAAGAAAGCCAATGATTCGTCACGAGTAGTATTGAATCAGAGAATACCAGTAACCTATGGAAGGAGTAACGATGAATCTCTTAAGATACACAACGAGTGACATATCGCTTCTGGCAGACTGGCCGCAGTAAGAAAAAGTGGCAGACTGGGTGAGCAATGGGGACTAGTAACTATGACTCTCTTAAGGTTGCCAATGCCTCGTTACTTGCGGTTTCGATTAAGAAATCTCGAATAATCCCTAGGAGGTGAAACGATAACTCTTTTATGTTACACAACTAGTGACATATCGCTTCTGGCAGACTGGCAAGTACACATAAAGTAGTAAACTGTGTGAGCAACTGGGAGGAAGAAGTATGGCACTATTAAGAAAGCCAATGATTCGTCACGAGTAGTATTGAATCAGAGAATACCAGTAACCTATGGAAGGAGTAACGAAGAATTTCTTAAGATACACAACGAGTGACATATCGCTTCTGGCAGACTATCCGCAGTAAGAAAAAGTGGCAGACTGGGTGAGCAATTGGGACGAGTAACTATGACTCTCTTAAGGTAGCCAATGCCTCGTTACATGCGGTTTGGATTAAGAAATCTCGAAAACCCCTAGGAGGAGAAACGATGACTCTTTTATGATACACAACTAGTGAATTATAGTTTCTGGCAGACAAAAACTGCACAAAAAAGTAGTAAATTGTGTGAGCAACTCGAAGGATGAAGTATTGCACTATTAAGATAGATACTTTTTCGTCACGAGAGGTATTGACTCAGAGAATACCAGTAACCTATGGAAGGAGTAACGATAAATCTCTTAAGATACACAACGAGTGACATATCCCTTCTGGCAGACTGGCCGCAGTAAGAAAATGTGGCAGACTGGGTGAGCAATTGGGACGAGTAACTATGACTCTCTTAAGGTAGCCAATGCCTCGTTACTTGCGGTTTGGATTAAGAAATCTCGAATAACCCCTAGGAGGAGAAACGATGACTCTTTTATGATACACAACTAGTGAATTATAGTTTCTGGCAGACAAAAACTACACAAAAAGCAGTATCCTGTGTGAGCAACTCGGAGGAAGAAGTATTGCACTATTAAGATAGCCACTTTTTCGTCAAGAGAGGTATTGACTCAGAGAATACCAGTAACCTATGGAAGGAGTAACGATGAATCTCTTAAGATACACAACGAGTGACATATCGCTTCTGGCAGACTGGCCACAGTAAGAAAAAGTGGCAGACTGGGTGAGCAATGGGGACGAGTAACTATGACTCTCTTAAGGTAGCCAATGCCTCGTTACTTGCGGTTTGGATTAAGAAATCTCGAATAACCCCTAGGAGGAGAAATGATGACTCTTTTATGATACACTAGTGACATATCGCTTCTGGCAGACTGGCAAGTACACAAAAAGTAGTAAACTGTGTGAGCAACTCGGAGGAAGAAGTATTGCACTATTAAGATAGCCACTTTTTCGTCAAGAGAGGTATTGACTCAGAGAATACCAGTAACCTATGGAAGGAGTAACGATGAATCTCTTAAGATACACAACGAGTGACATATCGCTTCTGGCAGACTGGCCACAGTAAGAAAAAGTGGCAGACTGGGTGAGCAATGGGGACGAGTAACTATGACTCTCTTAAGGTAGCCAATGCCTCGTTACTTGCGGTTTGGATGAAGAAATCTCGAATAACCCCTAGGAGGAGAAACGATGACTCTTTTATGATACACAACTAGTGAAATATAGTTTCTGGCAGACAAAAGCTACACAAAAAAGTAGTAAACTGTGTGAGCAACTGGGAGGAAGAAGTATTGCACTATTAAGATAGCCACTTTTTCTTCACGAGAGGCATTGAATCAGAGAATACCAGTAACCTATGGAAAGAGTAACGATGAATCTCTTAAGATACACAACGAGTGACATATCGCTTCTGGCAGACTGGCAAGTACACAAAAAGTAGTAAACTGTGTGAGCAACTGGGAGGAAGAAGTATGGCACTATTAAGAAAGCCAATGATTAGTCACGAGTAGTATTGAATCAGAGAATACCAGTAACCTATGGAAGGAGTAACGAAGAATTTCTTAAGATACACAACGAGTGACATATCGCTTCTGGCAGACTATCCGCAGTAAGAAAAAGTGGCAGACTGGGTGAGCAATTGGGACGAGTAACTATGACTCTCTTAAGGTAGCCAATGCCTCGTTACATGCGGTTTGGATTAAGAAATCTCGAAAACCCCTAGGAGGAGAAACGATGACTCTTTTATGATACACAACTAGTGAATTATAGTTTCTGGCAGACAAAAACTGCACAAAAAAGTAGTAAATTGTGTGAGCAACTCGAAGGATGAAGTATTGCACTATTAAGATAGATACTTTTTCGTCACGAGAGGTATTGACTCAGAGAATACCAGTAACCTATGGAAGGAGTAACGATGAATCTCTTAAGATACACAACGAGTGACATATCGCTTCTGGCAGACTGGCCGCAGTAAGAAAATGTGGCAGACTGGGTGAGCAATTGGGACGAGTAACTATGACTCTCTTAAGGTAGCCAATGCCTCGTTACTTGCTGTTTGGATGAAGAAATCTCGAATAACCCCTAGGAGGAGAAACGATGACTCTTTTATGATACACAACTAGTGAATTATAGTTTCTGGCAGACAAAAACTACACAAAAAGCAGTAACCTGTGTGAGCAACTCGGAGGAAGAAGTATTGCACTATTAAGATAGCCACTTTTTCGTCAAGAGAGGTATTGACTCAGAGAATACCAGTAACCTATGGAAGGAGTAACGATGAATCTCTTAAGATACACAACGAGTGACATATCGCTTCTGGCAGACTGGCCACAGTAAGAAAAAGTGGCAGACTGGGTGAGTAATGGGGACGAGTAACTATGACTCTCTTAAGGTAGCCAATGCCTCGTTACTTGCGGTTTGGATTAAGAAATCTCGAATAACCCCTAGGAGGAGAAATGATGACTCTTTTATGATACACTAGTGACATATCGCTTCTGGCAGACTGGCAAGTACACAAAAAGTAGTAAACTGTGTGAGCAACTCGGAGGAAGAAGTATTGCACTATTAAGATAGCCACTTTTTCGTCAAGAGAGGTATTGACTCAGAGAATACCAGTAACCTATGGAAGGAGTAACGATGAATCTCTTAAGATACACAACGAGTGACATATCGCTTCTAGGCAGACTGGCCGCAGTAAGAAAAAGTGGCAGACTGGGTGAGCAATTGGGACGAGTAACTATGACTCTCTTACGGTAGCCAATGCCTCGTTACTTGCGGTTTCGATTAAGAAATCTCGAATAATCCCTAGGAGGTGAAACGATAACTCTTTTATGTTACACAACTAGTGACATATCGCTTCTGGCACACTGGCAAGTACACAAAAAGTAGTAAACTGTGTGAGCAACTCGGAGGAAGAAGTATTGCACTATTAAGATAGCCACTTTTTCGTCAAGAGAGGTATTGACTCAGAGAATACCAGTAACCTATGGAAGGAGTAACGATGAATCTCTTAAGATACACAACGAGTGACATATCGCTTCTGGCAGACTGGCCGCAGTAAGAAAAAGTGGCAGACTGGGTGAGCAATTGGGACGAGTAACTATGACTCTCTTAAGGTAGCCAATGCCTCGTTACTTGCGGTTTGGATTAAGAAGTCTCGAATAACCCCTAGGAGGAGAAACGATGACTCTTTTATGATACAAAACTAGTGAATTATAGCTTCTGGCAGACAAAAACTACACAAAAAAGTAGTAAACTGTGTGAGCAACTGGGAGGAAGAAGTATTGCACTATTAAGAAAGCCAATGATTCGTCACGAGTAGTATTGAATCAGAGAATACCAGTAACCTATGGAAGGAGTAACGATGAATCTCTTAAGATACACAACGAGTGACATATCGCTTCTGGCAGACTGGCCGCAGTAAGAAAAAGTGGCAGACTGGGTGAGCAATGGGGACTAGTAACTATGACTCGCTTAAGGTTGCCAATGCCTCGTTACTTGCGGTTTCGATTAAGAAATCTCGAATAATCCCTAGGAGGTGAAACGATAACTCTTTTATGTTACACAACTAGTGACATATCGCTTCTGGCAGACTGGCAAGTACACATAAAGTAGTAAACTGTGTGAGCAACTGGGAGGAAGAAGTATGGCACTATTAAGAAAGCCAATGATTCGTCACGAGTAGTATTGAATCAGAGAATACCAGTAACCTATGGAAGGAGTAACGAAGAATTTCTTAAGATACACAACGAGTGACATATCGCTTCTGGCAGACTATCCGCAGTAAGAAAAAGTGGCAGACTGGGTGAGCAATTGGGACGAGTAACTATGACTCTCTTAAGGTAGCCAATGCCTCGTTACATGCGGTTTGGATTAAGAAATCTCGAAAACCCCTAGGAGGAGAAACGATGACTCTTTTATGATACACAACTAGTGAATTATAGTTTCTGGCAGACAAAAACTGCACAAAAAAGTAGTAAATTGTGTGAGCAACTCGAAGGATGAAGTATTGCACTATTAAGATAGATACTTTTTCGTCACGAGAGGTATTGACTCAGAGAATACCAGTAACCTATGGAAGGAGTAACGATAAATCTCTTAAGATACACAACGAGTGACATATCCCTTCTGGCAGACTGGCCGCAGTAAGAAAATGTGGCAGACTGGGTGAGCAATTGGGACGAGTAACTATGACTCTCTTAAGGTAGCCAATGCCTCGTTACTTGCGGTTTGGATTAAGAAATCTCGAATAACCCCTAGGAGGAGAAACGATGACTCTTTTATGATACACAACTAGTGAATTATAGTTTCTGGCAGACAAAAACTACACAAAAAGCAGTATCCTGTGTGAGCAACTCGGAGGAAGAAGTATTGCACTATTAAGATAGCCACTTTTTCGTCAAGAGAGGTATTGACTCAGAGAATACCAGTAACCTATGGAAGGAGTAACGATGAATCTCTTAAGATACACAACGAGTGACATATCGCTTCTGGCAGACTGGCCACAGTAAGAAAAAGTGGCAGACTGGGTGAGCAATGGGGACGAGTAACTATGACTCTCTTAAGGTAGCCAATGCCTCGTTACTTGCGGTTTGGATTAAGAAATCTCGAATAACCCCTAGGAGGAGAAATGATGACTCTTTTATGATACACTAGTGACATATCGCTTCTGGCAGACTGGCAAGTACACAAAAAGTAGTAAACTGTGTGAGCAACTCGGAGGAAGAAGTATTGCACTATTAAGATAGCCACTTTTTCGTCAAGAGAGGTATTGACTCAGAGAATACCAGTAACCTATGGAAGGAGTAACGATGAATCTCTTAAGATACACAACGAGTGACATATCGCTTCTGGCAGACTGGCCACAGTAAGAAAAAGTGGCAGACTGGGTGAGCAATGGGGACGAGTAACTATGACTCTCTTAAGGTAGCCAATGCCTCGTTACTTGCGGTTTGGATGAAGAAATCTCGAATAACCCCTAGGAGGAGAAACGATGACTCTTTTATGATACACAACTAGTGAAATATAGTTTCTGGCAGACAAAAGCTACACAAAAAAGTAGTAAACTGTGTGAGCAACTGGGAGGAAGAAGTATTGCACTATTAAGATAGCCACTTTTTCTTCACGAGAGGCATTGAATCAGAGAATACCAGTAACCTATGGAAAGAGTAACGATGAATCTCTTAAGATACACAACGAGTGACATATCGCTTCTGGCAGACTGGCCGCAGTAAGGAAAAGTGGCAGACTGGGAGAGCAATTGGGACGAGTAACTATGACTCTCTTAAGGTAGCCAATGCCTCGTTACTTGCGGTTTGGATTAAGAAGTCTCGAATAACCCCTAGGAGGAGAAACGATGACTCTTTTATGATACACAACTAGTGAATTATAGTTTCTGGCAGACAAAAACTACACAAAAAGCAGTAAACTGTGTGAGCAACTCGGAGGAAGAAGTATTGCCTATTAAGATAGCCACTTTTTCGTCAAGAGAGGTATTGACTCAGAGAATACCAGTAACCTATGGAAGGAGTAACGATGAATCTCTTAAGATACACAACGAGTGACATATCGCTTCTGGCAGACTGGCCGCAGTAAGAAAAAGTGGCAGACTGGGTGAGCAATTGGGACGAGTAACTATGACTCTCTTAAGGTAGCCAATGCCTCGTTACTTGCGGTTTGGATTAAGACATCTCGAATAACCCCTAGGAGGAGAAACGATGACTCATTTATGATACACAACTAGTGAATTATAGTTTCTGGCAGACAAAAACTACACAAAAAGCAGTAAACTGTGTGAGCAACTCGGAGGAAGAAGTATTGCACTATTAAGATAGCCACTTTTTCGTCAAGAGAGGTATTGACTCAGAGAATACCAGTAACCTATGGAAGGAGTAACGATGAATCTCTTAAGATACACAACGAGTGACATATCGCTTCTGGCAGACTGGCCGCAGTAAGAAAAAGTGGCAGACTGGGTGAGCAATTGGGACGAGTAACTATGACTCTCTTAAGGTAGCCAATGCCTCGTTACTTGCGGTTTGGATTAAGAAGTCTCGAATAACCCCTAGGAGGAGAAACGATGACTCTTTTATGATACAAAACTAGTGAATTATAGCTTCTGGCAGACAAAAACTACACAAAAAAGTAGTAAACTGTGTGAGCAACTGGGAGGAAGAAGTATTGCACTATTAAGAAAGCCAATGATTCGTCACGAGTAGTATTGAATCAGAGAATACCAGTAACCTATGGAAGGAGTAACGATGAATCTCTTAAGATACACAACGAGTGACATATCGCTTCTGGCAGACTGGCCGCAGTAAGAAAAAGTGGCAGACTGGGTGAGCAATGGGGACGAGTAACTATGACTCTCTTAAGGTAGCCAATGCCTCGTTACTTGCGGTTTCGATTAAGAAATCTCGAATAAGCCCTAGGAGGTGAAACGATAACTCTTTTATGTTACACAACTAGTGACATATCGCTTCTGGCAGACTGGCAAGTACACAAAAAGTAGTAAACTGTGTGAGCAACTGGGAGGAAGAAGTATGGCACTATTAAGAAAGCCAATGATTAGTCACGAGTAGTATTGAATCAGAGAATACCAGTAACCTATGGAAGGAGTAACGAAGAATTTCTTAAGATACACAACGAGTGACATATCGCTTCTGGCAGACTATCCGCAGTAAGAAAAAGTGGCAGACTGGGTGAGCAATTGGGACGAGTAACTATGACTCTCTTAAGGTAGCCAATGCCTCGTTACATGCGGTTTGGATTAAGAAATCTCGAAAACCCCTAGGAGGAGAAACGATGACTCTTTTATGATACACAACTAGTGAATTATAGTTTCTGGCAGACAAAAACTGCACAAAAAAGTAGTAAATTGTGTGAGCAACTCGAAGGATGAAGTATTGCACTATTAAGATAGATACTTTTTTGTCACGAGAGGTATTGACTCAGAGAATACCAGTAACCTATGGAAGGAGTAACGATGAATCTCTTAAGATACACAACGAGTGACATATCGCTTCTGGCAGACTGGCCGCAGTAAGAAAATGTGGCAGACTGGGTGAGCAATTGGGACGAGTAACTATGACTCTCTTAAGGTAGCCAATGCCTCGTTACTTGCTGTTTGGATTAAGAAATCTCGAATAACCCCTAGGAGGAGAAACGATGACTCTTTTATGATACACAACTAGTGAATTATAGTTTCTGGCAGACAAAAACTACACAAAAAGCAGTAACCTGTGTGAGCAACTCGGAGGAAGAAGTATTGCACTATTAAGATAGCCACTTTTTCGTCAAGAGAGGTATTGACTCAGAGAATACCAGTAACCTATGGAAGGAGTAACGATGAATCTCTTAAGATACACAACGAGTGACATATCGCTTCTGGCAGACTGGCCACAGTAAGAAAAAGTGGCAGACTGGGTGAGTAATGGGGACGAGTAACTATGACTCTCTTAAGGTAGCCAATGCCTCGTTACTTGCGGTTTGGATTAAGAAATCTCGAATAACCCCTAGGAGGAGAAATGATGACTCTTTTATGATACACTAGTGACATATCGCTTCTGGCAGACTGGCAAGTACACAAAAAGTAGTAAACTGTGTGAGCAACTCGGAGGAAGAAGTATTGCACTATTAAGATAGCCACTTTTTCGTCAAGAGAGGTATTGACTCAGAGAATACCAGTAACCTATGGAAGGAGTAACGATGAATCTCTTAAGATACACAACGAGTGACATATCGCTTCTAGGCAGACTGGCCGCAGTAAGAAAAAGTGGCAGACTGGGTGAGCAATTGGGACGAGTAACTATGACTCTCTTACGGTAGCCAATGCCTCGTTACTTGCGGTTTCGATTAAGAAATCTCGAATAATCCCTAGGAGGTGAAACGATAACTCTTTTATGTTACACAACTAGTGACATATCGCTTCTGGCACACTGGCAAGTACACAAAAAGTAGTAAACTGTGTGAGCAACTCGGAGGAAGAAGTATTGCACTATTAAGATAGCCACTTTTTCGTCAAGAGAGGTATTGACTCAGAGAATACCAGTAACCTATGGAAGGAGTAACGATGAATCTCTTAAGATACACAACGAGTGACATATCGCTTCTGGCAGACTGGCCGCAGTAAGAAAAAGTGGCAGACTGGGTGAGCAATTGGGACGAGTAACTATGACTCTCTTAAGGTAGCCAATGCCTCGTTACTTGCGGTTTGGATTAAGAAGTCTCGAATAACCCCTAGGAGGAGAAACGATGACTCTTTTATGATACAAAACTAGTGAATTATAGCTTCTGGCAGACAAAAACTACACAAAAAAGTAGTAAACTGTGTGAGCAACTGGGAGGAAGAAGTATTGCACTATTAAGAAAGCCAATGATTCGTCACGAGTAGTATTGAATCAGAGAATACCAGTAACCTATGGAAGGAGTAACGATGAATCTCTTAAGATACACAACGAGTGACATATCGCTTCTGGCAGACTGGCCGCAGTAAGAAAAAGTGGCAGACTGGGTGAGCAATGGGGACTAGTAACTATGACTCTCTTAAGGTTGCCAATGCCTCGTTACTTGCGGTTTCGATTAAGAAATCTCGAATAATCCCTAGGAGGTGAAACGATAACTCTTTTATGTTACACAACTAGTGACATATCGCTTCTGGCAGACTGGCAAGTACACATAAAGTAGTAAACTGTGTGAGCAACTGGGAGGAAGAAGTATGGCACTATTAAGAAAGCCAATGATTCGTCACGAGTAGTATTGAATCAGAGAATACCAGTAACCTATGGAAGGAGTAACGAAGAATTTCTTAAGATACACAACGAGTGACATATCGCTTCTGGCAGACTATCCGCAGTAAGAAAAAGTGGCAGACTGGGTGAGCAATTGGGACGAGTAACTATGACTCTCTTAAGGTAGCCAATGCCTCGTTACATGCGGTTTGGATTAAGAAATCTCGAAAACCCCTAGGAGGAGAAACGATGACTCTTTTATGATACACAACTAGTGAATTATAGTTTCTGGCAGACAAAAACTGCACAAAAAAGTAGTAAATTGTGTGAGCAACTCGAAGGATGAAGTATTGCACTATTAAGATAGATACTTTTTCGTCACGAGAGGTATTGACTCAGAGAATACCAGTAACCTATGGAAGGAGTAACGATAAATCTCTTAAGATACACAACGAGTGACATATCCCTTCTGGCAGACTGGCCGCAGTAAGAAAATGTGGCAGACTGGGTGAGCAATTGGGACGAGTAACTATGACTCTCTTAAGGTAGCCAATGCCTCGTTACTTGCGGTTTGGATTAAGAAATCTCGAATAACCCCTAGGAGGAGAAACGATGACTCTTTTATGATACACAACTAGTGAATTATAGTTTCTGGCAGACAAAAACTACACAAAAAGCAGTATCCTGTGTGAGCAACTCGGAGGAAGAAGTATTGCACTATTAAGATAGCCACTTTTTCGTCAAGAGAGGTATTGACTCAGAGAATACCAGTAACCTATGGAAGGAGTAACGATGAATCTCTTAAGATACACAACGAGTGACATATCGCTTCTGGCAGACTGGCCACAGTAAGAAAAAGTGGCAGACTGGGTGAGCAATGGGGACGAGTAACTATGACTCTCTTAAGGTAGCCAATGCCTCGTTACTTGCGGTTTGGATTAAGAAATCTCGAATAACCCCTAGGAGGAGAAATGATGACTCTTTTATGATACACTAGTGACATATCGCTTCTGGCAGACTGGCAAGTACACAAAAAGTAGTAAACTGTGTGAGCAACTCGGAGGAAGAAGTATTGCACTATTAAGATAGCCACTTTTTCGTCAAGAGAGGTATTGACTCAGAGAATACCAGTAACCTATGGAAGGAGTAACGATGAATCTCTTAAGATACACAACGAGTGACATATCGCTTCTGGCAGACTGGCCACAGTAAGAAAAAGTGGCAGACTGGGTGAGCAATGGGGACGAGTAACTATGACTCTCTTAAGGTAGCCAATGCCTCGTTACTTGCGGTTTGGATGAAGAAATCTCGAATAACCCCTAGGAGGAGAAACGATGACTCTTTTATGATACACAACTAGTGAAATATAGTTTCTGGCAGACAAAAGCTACACAAAAAAGTAGTAAACTGTGTGAGCAACTGGGAGGAAGAAGTATTGCACTATTAAGATAGCCACTTTTTCTTCACGAGAGGCATTGAATCAGAGAATACCAGTAACCTATGGAAAGAGTAACGATGAATCTCTTAAGATACACAACGAGTGACATATCGCTTCTGGCAGACTGGCCGCAGTAAGGAAAAGTGGCAGACTGGGAGAGCAATTGGGACGAGTAACTATGACTCTCTTAAGGTAGCCAATGCCTCGTTACTTGCGGTTTGGATTAAGAAGTCTCGAATAACCCCTAGGAGGAGAAACGATGACTCTTTTATGATACACAACTAGTGAATTATAGTTTCTGGCAGACAAAAACTACACAAAAAGCAGTAAACTGTGTGAGCAACTCGGAGGAAGAAGTATTGCCTATTAAGATAGCCACTTTTTCGTCAAGAGAGGTATTGACTCAGAGAATACCAGTAACCTATGGAAGGAGTAACGATGAATCTCTTAAGATACACAACGAGTGACATATCGCTTCTGGCAGACTGGCCGCAGTAAGAAAAAGTGGCAGACTGGGTGAGCAATTGGGACGAGTAACTATGACTCTCTTAAGGTAGCCAATGCCTCGTTACTTGCGGTTTGGATTAAGACATCTCGAATAACCCCTAGGAGGAGAAACGATGACTCATTTATGATACACAACTAGTGAATTATAGTTTCTGGCAGACAAAAACTACACAAAAAGCAGTAAACTGTGTGAGCAACTCGGAGGAAGAAGTATTGCACTATTAAGATAGCCACTTTTTCGTCAAGAGAGGTATTGACTCAGAGAATACCAGTAACCTATGGAAGGAGTAACGATGAATCTCTTAAGATACACAACGAGTGACATATCGCTTCTAGGCAGACTGGCCGCAGTAAGAAAAAGTGGCAGACTGGGTGAGCAATGGGGCGAGTAACTATGACTCTCTTAAGGTAGCCAATGCCTCGTTACTTGCGGTTTCGATTAAGAAATCTCGAATAATCCCTAGGAGGTGAAACGATAACTCTTTTATGTTACACAACTAGTGACATATCGCTTCTGGCACACTGGCAAGTACACAAAAAGTAGTAAACTGTGTGAGCAACTCGGAGGAAGAAGTATTGCACTATTAAGATAGCCACTTTTTCGTCAAGAGAGGTATTGACTCAGAGAATACCAGTAACCTATGGAAGGAGTAACGATGAATCTCTTAAGATACACAACGAGTGACATATCGCTTCTGGCAGACTGGCCGCAGTAAGAAAAAGTGGCAGACTGGGTGAGCAATTGGGACGAGTAACTATGACTCTCTTAAGGTAGCCAATGCCTCGTTACTTGCGGTTTGGATTAAGAAGTCTCGAATAACCCCTAGGAGGAGAAACGATGACTCTTTTATGATACAAAACTAGTGAATTATAGCTTCTGGCAGACAAAAACTACACAAAAAAGTAGTAAACTGTGTGAGCAACTGGGAGGAAGAAGTATTGCACTATTAAGAAAGCCAATGATTCGTCACGAGTAGTATTGAATCAGAGAATACCAGTAACCTATGGAAGGAGTAACGATGAATCTCTTAAGATACACAACGAGTGACATATCGCTTCTGGCAGACTGGCCGCAGTAAGGAAAAGTGGCAGACTGGGTGAGCAATGGGGACGAGTAACTATGACTCTCTTAAGGTAGCCAATGCCTCGTTACTTGCGGTTTCGATTAAGAAATCTCGAATAATCCCTAGGCGGTGAAACGATAACTCTTTTATGTTACACAACTAGTGACATATCGCTTCTGGCAGACTGGCAAGTACACAAAAAGTAGTAAACTGTGTGAGCAACTGGGAGGAAGAAGTATGGCACTATTAAGAAAGCCAATGATTCGTCACGAGTAGTATTGAATCAGAGAATACCAGTAACCTATGGAAGGAGTAACGAAGAATTTCTTAAGATACACAACGAGTGACATATCGCTTCTGGCAGACTATCCGCAGTAAGAAAATGTGGCAGACTGGGTGAGCAATTGGGACGAGTAACTATGACTCTCTTAAGGTAGCCAATGCCTCGTTACATGCGGTTTGGATTAAGAAATCTCGAAAACCCCTAGGAGGAGAAGCGATGACTCTTTTATGATACACAACTAGTGAATTATAGTTTCTGGCAGACAAAAACTGCACAAAAAAGTAGTAAACTGTGTGAGCAACTCGAAGGATGAAGTATTGCACTATTAAGATAGATACTTTTTCGTCACGAGAGGTATTGACTCAGAGAATACCAGTAACCTATGGAAGGAGTAACGATGAATCTCTTAAGATACACAACGAGTGACATATCGCTTCTGGCAGACTGGCCGCAGTAAGAAAATGTGGCAGACTGGGTGAGCAATTGGGACGAGTAACTATGACTCTCTTAAGGTAGCCAATGCCTCGTTACTTGCGGTTTGGATTAAGAAATCTCGAATAACCCCTAGGAGGAGAAACGATGACTCTTTTATGATACACAACTAGTGAATTATAGTTTCTGGCAGACAAAAACTACACAAAAAGCAGTAACCTGTGTGAGCAACTCGGAGGAAGAAGTATTGCACTATTAAGATAGCCACTTTTTCGTCAAGAGAGGTATTGACTCAGAGAATACCAGTAACCTATGGAAGGAGTAACGATGAATCTCTTAAGATACACAACGAGTGACATATCGCTTCTGGCAGACTGGCCGCAGTAAGGAAAAGTGGCAGACTGGGAGAGCAATTGGGACGAGTAACTATGACTCTCTTAAGGTAGCCCATGCCTCGTTACTTGCGGTTTGGATGAAGAAATCTCGAATAACCCCTAGGAGGAGAAACGATGACTCTTTTATGATACACAACTAGTGAATTATAGTTTCTGGCAGACAAAAGCTACACAAAAAAGTAGTAAACTGTGTGAGCAACTGGGAGGAAGAAGTATTGCACTATTAAGATAGCCACTTTTTCTTCACGAGAGGCATTGAATCAGAGAATACCAGTAACCTATGGAAAGAGTAACGATGAATCTCTTAAGATACACAACGAGTGACATATCGCTTCTGGCAGACTGGCCGCAGTAAGGAAAAGTGGCAGACTGGGAGAGCAAATGGGACGAGTAACTATGACTCTCTTAAGGTAGCCAATGCCTCGTTACTTGCTGTTTGGATGAAGAAATCTCGAATAACCCCTAGGAGGAGAAACGATGACTCTTTTATGATACACAACTAGTGAATTATAGTTTCTGGCAGATAAAAACTACACAAAAAGCAGCAAACGGTGTGAGCAACTCGGAGGAAGAAGTATTGCACTATTAAAGATAGCCACTTTTTCGTCAAGAGAGGTATTGACTCAGAGAATACCAGTAACCTATGGAAGGAGTAACGATGAACCTCTTAAGATACACAACGAGTGACATATCGCTATTGGCAGACTGGCCACAGTAAGAAAAAGTGGCAGACTGGGTGAGCAATGGGGACGAGTAACTATGACTCTCTTAAGGTAGCCAATGCCTCGTTACTTGCGGTGTCATTTAAGAAATCTCGAATAATCCCTAGGAGGTGAAACGATAACTCTTTTATGTTACACAACTAGTGACATATCGCTTCTGGCAGACTGGCAAGTACACAAAAAGTAGTAAACTGTGTGAGCAACTGGGAGGAAGAAGTATGGCACTATTAAGAAAGCCAATGATTCGTCACGAGTAGTATTGAATCAGAGAATACCAGTAACCTATGGAAGGAGTAACGATGAATCTCTTAAGACACACAACGTGTGACATATCGCTTCTGGCAGACTGGCCGCTGTAAGAAAATGTGGCAGACTAGGTGAGCAATGGGGACGAGTAACTATGACTCTCTTAAGGTAGCCAATGCCTCGTTACTTGCGGTTTCGATTAAGAAATCTCGAATAATCCCTAGGAGGTGAAACGATAACTCTTTTATGTTACACAACTAGTGACATATCGCTTCTGGCAGACTGGCAAGTACACAAAAAGTAGTAAACTGTGTGAGCAACTGGGAGGAAGAAGTATGGCACAATTAAGAAAACCAATGATTCGTCACGAGTAGTATTGAATCAGAGAATACCAGTAACCTATGGAAGGAGTAACGATGAATCTCTTAAGATACACAACGAGTGACATATCGCTACTGGCAGACTGGCCGCAGTAAGAAAAAGTGGCAGACTGGGTGAGCAATTGGGACGAGTAACTATGACTCTCTTAAGGTAGCCAATGCCTCGTTACTTGCGGTTTGGATTAAGAAGTCTCGAAAACCCCTAGGAGGAGAAACGATGACCCTTTTATGATACACAACTAGTGAATTATAGTTTCTGGCAGACAAAAACTACACAAAAAGCAGTAAACTGTGTGAACAACTCGGAGGATGAATTATTGCATTATTAAGATAGCCACTTTTTCGTCACGAGAGGCATTGAATCAGAGAATACCAGTAACCTATGGAAAGAGTTACGATGAATCTCTTAAGATACACAACGAGTGACATATCGCTTCTGGCAGACTGGCCGCAGTAAGAAAAAGTGGCAGACTGCGTGAGGAATTGGGACGAGTAACTATGACTCTCTTAAGGTAGCCAATGCCTCGTTACTTGCGGTTTGGATTAAGAAGTCTCGAATAACCCCTAGGAGGAGAAACGATGACTCTTTTATGATACACAACTAGTGAATTATAGTTTCTGGCAGACAAAAACTACACAAAAAGCAGTAAACTGTGTGAGCAACTCGGAGGAAGAAGTATTGCCTATTAAGATAGCCACTTTTTCGTCAAGAGAGGTATTGACTCAGAGATTACCAGTAACCTATGGAAGGAGTAACGATGAATCTCATAAGATACACAACGAGTGACATATCGCTTCTGGCAGACTGGCCGCAGTAAGAAATAGTGGCAGACTGGGTGAGCAATGGGGCGAGTAACTATGACTCTCTTAAGGTAGCCAATGCCACGTTACTTGCGGTTTCGATTTAGAAATCTCGAATAATCCCTAGGAGGTGAAACGATAACTCTTTTATGTTACACAACTAGTGACATATCGCTTCTGGCACACTGGCAAGTACACAAAAAGTAGTAAACTGTGTGAGCAACTCGGAGGAAGAAGTATTGCACTATTAAGATAGCCACTTTTTCGTCAAGAGAGGTATTGACTCAGAGAATACCAGTAACCTATGGAAGGAGTAACGATGAATCTCTTAAGACACACAACGAGTGACATATCGCTACTGGCAGACTGGCCGCAGTAAGGAAAAATGGCAGACTGGGTGAGCAATGGGGACGAGTAACTATGACTCTCTTAAGGTACCCAATGCCTCGTTACTTGCGGTTTCGATTAAGAAATCTCGAATAATCCCTAGGAGGGGAAACGATAACACTTTTATGTTACACAACGAGTGACATATCGCTACTGGCAGACTGGCCGCAGTAAGAAAAAGTGGCAGACTGGGTGAGCAATGGGGACGAGTAACTATGACTCTCTTAAGGTAGCCAATGCCTCGTTACTTGCGGTTTGGATTAAGAAGTCTCGAAAACCCCTAGGAGGAGAGACGATGACCCTTTTATGATACACAACTAGTGAATTATAGTTTGTGGCAGACAAAAACTACACAAAAAAGTAGTAAACTGTGTGAACAACTCGGAGGATGAAGTATTGCACTATTAAGATAGCCACTTTTTCGTCACGAGAGGCATTGAATCAGAGAATACCAGTAACCTATGGAAAGAGTTACGATGAATCTCTTAAGATACACAACGAGTGACATATCGCTTCTGGCAGACTGGCCGCAGTAAGAGAAAGTGGCAGACTGGGTGAGGAATTGGGACGAGTAACTATGACTCTCTTAAGGTAGCCAATGCCTCGTTACTTGCGGTTTGGATTAAGAAGTCTCGAATAATCCCTAGGAGGTGAAACGATAACTCTTTTATGTTACACAACTAGTGACATATCGCTTCTGGCACACTGGCAAGTACACAAAAAGTAGTAAACTGTGTGAGCAACTCGGAGGAAGAAGTATTGCACTATTAAGATAGCCACTTTTTCGTCAAGAGAGGTATTGACTCAGAGAATACCAGTAACCTATGGAAGGAGTAACGATGAATCTCTTAAGATACACAACGAGTGACATATCGCTACTGGCAGACTGGCCGCAGTAAGGAAAAGTGGCAGACTGGGTGAGCAATGGGGACGAGTAACTATGACTCTCTTAAGGTACCCAATGCCTCGTTACTTGCGGTTTCGATTAAGAAATCTCGAATAATCCCTAGGAGGTGAAACGATAACACTTTTATGTTACACAACTAGTGACATATCGCTTCTGGCAGACTGGCAAGTACACAAAAAGTAGTAAACTGTGTGAGCAACTGGGAGGAAGAAGTATGGCACTATTAAGAAAGCCAATGATTCGTCACGAGTAGTATTGAATCAGAGAATACTAGTAACCTATGGAAGGAGTAACGATGAATCTCTTAAGATACACAACGAGTGACATATCGCTTCTGGCAGACTGGCCGCAGTAAGAAAAAGTGGCAGACTGGGTGAGCAATTGGGACGAGTAACTATGACTCTCTTAAGGTAGCCAATGCCTCGTTACTTGCGGTTTGGATTAAGAAGTCTCGAATAACCCCTAGGAGGAGAAACGATGACTCTTTTATGATACACAACTAGTGAATTATAGTTTCTGGCAGACAAAAACTACACAAAAAAGTAGTAAACTGTGTGAGCAACTGGGAGGAAGAAGTATTGCACTATTAAGATAGCCACTTTTTCGTCACGAGAGGCATTGAATCAGAGAATACCAGTAACCTATGGAAAGAGTAACGATGAATCTCTTAAGATACACAACGAGTGACATATCGCTTCTGGCAGACTGGCCGCAGTAAGAAAAAGTGGCAGACTGGGTGAGCAATTGGGACGAGTAACTATGACTCTCTTAAGGAAGCCAATGCCTCGTTACTTGCGGTTTGGATTAAGAAGTCTCGAATAACCCCTAGGAGGAGAAACGATGATTCTTTTATGATACAAAACTAGTGAATTATAGTTTCTGGCAGACAAAAACTACACAAAAGAGTAGTAAACTGTGTGAGCAACTGGGAGTAAGAAGTATTGCACTATTAAGATAGCCACTTTTTCTTCACGAGAGGCATTGAATCAGAGAATACCAGTAACCTATGGAAAGAGTAACGATGAATCTCTTAAGATACACAACGAGTGACATATCGCTTCTGGCAGACTGGCCGCAGTAAGGAAAAGTGTCAGACTGGGTGAGCAATTGGGACGAGTAACTATGACTCTCTTAAGGTAGCCAATGCCTCGTTACTTGCTCTTTGAATGAAGAAATCTCGAATAACCCCTAGGAGGAGAAACGATGACTCTTTTATGATACACAACTAGTGACATATCGCTTCTGGCAGACTGGCAAGTACACAAAAAGTAGTAAACTGTGTGAGCAACTCGGAGGAAGAAGTATTGCACTATTAAGATAGCCACTTTTTCGTCAAGAGAGGTATTGACTCGGAGAATACCAGTAACCTATGGAAGGAGTAACGATGAATGTCTTAAGATACACAACGAGTGACATATCGCCTCTGGCAGACTGGCCGCAGTAAGGAAAAGTGGCAGACTGGGAGAGCAATTGGAACGAGTAACTATGACTCTCTTAAGGTAGCCAATGCCTCGTTACTTGCTGTTTGGATGAAGAAATCTCGAATAACACCTAGGAGGAGAAACGATGACTCTTTTATGATACACAACTAGTGAATTACTGTTTTTGGCAGACAAAAACTACACAAAAAGCAGTAAACGGTATGAGCAACTCGGAGGAAGAAGTATTGCACTATTAAGATAGCCACTTTTTCGTCAAGAGAGGTATTGACTCAGAGAATACCAGTAACCTATGGAAGGAGTAACGATGAATCTCTTAAGATACACAACGAGTGACATATCGCTTCTGGCAGACTGGCCACAGTAAGAAAAAGTGGCAGACTGGGTGAGCAATGGGGACGAGTAACTATGACTCTCTTAAGGTAGCCAATGCCTCGTTACTTGCGGTTTGGATTAAGAAATCTCGAATAACCCCTGGGAGGAGAAATGATGACTCTTTATGATACACTAGTGACATATCGCTTCTGGCAGACTGGCAAGTACACAAAAAGTAGTCAACTGTGTGAGCAACTCGGAGGAAGAAGTATTGCACTATTAAGATAGCCACTTTTTCGTCAAGAGAGGTATTGACTCAGAGAATACCAGTAACCTATGGAAGGAGTAACGATGAATCTCTTAAGATACACAACGAGTGACATATCGCTTCTAGGCAGACTGGCCGCAGTAAGAAAAAGTGGCAGACTGGGTGAGCAATGGGGCGAGTAACTATGACTCTCTTAAGGTAGCCAATGCCTCGTTACTTGCGGTTTCGATTAAGAAATCTCGAATAATCCCTAGGAGGTGAAACGATAACTCTTTTATGTTACACAACTAGTGACATATCGCTTCTGGCAGACTGGCAAGTACACAAAAAGTAGTAAACTGTGTGAGCAACTGGGAGGAAGAAGTATGGCACAATTAAGAAAACCAATGATTCGTCACGAGTAGTATTGAATCAGAGAATACCAGTAACCTATGGAAGGAGTAACGATGAATCTCTTAAGATACACAACGAGTGACATATCGCTACTGGCAGACTGGCCGCAGTAAGAAAAAGTGGCAGACTGGGTGAGCAATTGGGACGAGTAACTATGACTCTCTTAAGGTAGCCAATGCCTCGTTACTTGCGGTTTGGATTAAGAAGTCTCGAAAACCCCTAGGAGGAGAAACGATGACCCTTTTATGATACACAACTAGTGAATTATAGTTTCTGGCAGACAAAAACTACACAAAAAGCAGTATACTGTGTGAACAACTCGGAGGATGAATTATTGCATTATTAAGATAGCCACTTTTTCGTCACGAGAGGCATTGAATCAGAGAATACCAGTAACCTATGGAAAGAGTTACGATGAATCTCTTAAGATACACAACGAGTGACATATCGCTTCTGGCAGACTGGCCGCAGTAAGAAAAAGTGGCAGACTGCGTGAGGAATTGGGACGAGTAACTATGACTCTCTTAAGGTAGCCAATGCCTCGTTACTTGCGGTTTGGATTAAGAAGTCTCGAATAACCCCTAGGAGGAGAAACGATGACTCTTTTATGATACACAACTAGTGAATTATAGTTTCTGGCAGACAAAAACTACACAAAAAGCAGTAAACTGTGTGAGCAACTCGGAGGAAGAAGTATTGCCTATTAAGATAGCCACTTTTTCGTCAAGAGAGGTATTGACTCAGAGATTACCAGTAACCTATGGAAGGAGTAACGATGAATCTCATAAGATACACAACGAGTGACATATCGCTTCTGGCAGACTGGCCGCAGTAAGAAATAGTGGCAGACTGGGTGAGCAATGGGGCGAGTAACTATGACTCTCTTAAGGTAGCCAATGCCACGTTACTTGCGGTTTCGATTTAGAAATCTCGAATAATCCCTAGGAGGTGAAACGATAACTCTTTTATGTTACACAACTAGTGACATATCGCTTCTGGCACACTGGCAAGTACACAAAAAGTAGTAAACTGTGTGAGCAACTCGGAGGAAGAAGTATTGCACTATTAAGATAGCCACTTTTTCGTCAAGAGAGGTATTGACTCAGAGAATACCAGTAACCTATGGAAGGAGTAACGATGAATCTCTTAAGACACACAACGAGTGACATATCGCTACTGGCAGACTGGCCGCAGTAAGGAAAAATGGCAGACTGGGTGAGCAATGGGGACGAGTAACTATGACTCTCTTAAGGTACCCAATGCCTCGTTACTTGCGGTTTCGATTAAGAAATCTCGAATAATCCCTAGGAGGTGAAACGATAACACTTTTATGTTACACAACGAGTGACATATCGCTACTGGCAGACTGGCCGCAGTAAGAAAAAGTGGCAGACTGGGTGAGCAATGGGGACGAGTAACTATGACTCTCTTAAGGTAGCCAATGCCTCGTTACTTGCGGTTTGGATTAAGAAGTCTCGAAAACCCCTAGGAGGAGAGACGATGACCCTTTTATGATACACAACTAGTGAATTATAGTTTGTGGCAGACAAAAACTACACAAAAAAGTAGTAAACTGTGTGAACAACTCGGAGGATGAAGTATTGCACTATTAAGATAGCCACTTTTTCGTCACGAGAGGCATTGAATCAGAGAATACCAGTAACCTATGGAAAGAGTTACGATGAATCTCTTAAGATACACAACGAGTGACATATCGCTTCTGGCAGACTGGCCGCAGTAAGAAAAAGTGGCAGACTGGGTGAGGAATTGGGACGAGTAACTATGACTCTCTTAAGGTAGCCAATGCCTCGTTACTTGCGGTTTGGATTAAGAAGTCTCGAATAATCCCTAGGAGGTGAAACGATAACTCTTTTATGTTACACAACTAGTGACATATCGCTTCTGGCACACTGGCAAGTACACAAAAAGTAGTAAACTGTGTGAGCAACTCGGAGGAAGAAGTATTGCACTATTAAGATAGCCACTTTTTCGTCAAGAGAGGTATTGACTCAGAGAATACCAGTAACCTATGGAAGGAGTAACGATGAATCTCTTAAGATACACAACGAGTGACATATCGCTACTGGCAGACTGGCCGCAGTAAGGAAAAGTGGCAGACTGGGTGAGCAATGGGGACGAGTAACTATGACTCTCTTAAGGTACCCAATGCCTCGTTACTTGCGGTTTCGATTAAGAAATCTCGAATAATCCCTAGGAGGTGAAACGATAACACTTTTATGTTACACAACGAGTGACATATCGCTACTGGCAGACTGGCCGCAGTAAGAAAAAGTGGCAGACTGGGTGAGCAATGGGGACGAGTAACTATGACTCTCTTAAGGTAGCCAATGCCTCGTTACTTGCGGTTTGGATTAAGAAGTCTCGAAAACCCCTAGGAGGAGAAACGATGACCCTTTTATGATACACAACTAGTGAATTATAGTTTCTGGCAGACAAAAACTACACAAAAAAGTAGTAAACTGTGTGAACAACTCGGAGGATGAAGTATTGCACTATTAAGATAGCCACTTTTTCGTCACGAGAGGCATTGAATCAGAGAATATCAGTAACCTATGGAAGGAGTAACGATGAATCTCTTAAGATACACAACGAGTGACATATCGCTTCTGGCAGACTGGCCGCAGTAAGAAAAAGTGGCAGACTGGGTGAGCAATTGGGACGAGTAACTATGACTCTCTTAAGGTAGCCAATGCCTCGTTACTTGCGGTTTGGATTAAGACATCTCGAATAACCCCTAGGAGGAGAAACGATGACTCATTTATGATACACAACTAGTGAATTATAGCTTCTGGCAGACAAAAACTACACAAAAAGCAGTAAACTGTGTGAGCAACTCGGAGGAAGAAGTATTGCACTATTAAGATAGCCACTTTTTCGTCAAGAGAGGTATTGACTCAGAGAATACCAGTAACCTATGGAAGGAGTAACGATGAATCTCTTAAGATACACAACGAGTGACATATCGCTTCTAGGCAGACTGGCCGCAGTAAGAAAAAGTGGCAGACTGGGTGAGCAATGGGGCGAGTAACTATGACTCTCTTAAGGTAGCCAATGCCTCGTTACTTGCGGTTTCGATTAAGAAATCTCGAATAATCCCTAGGAGGTGAAACGATAACTCTTTTATGTTACACAACTAGTGACATATCGCTTCTGGCACACTGGCAAGTACACAAAAAGTAGTAAACTGTGTGAGCAACTCGGAGGAAGAAGTATTGCACTATTAAGATAGCCACTTTTTCGTCAAGAGAGGTATTGACTCAGAGAATACCAGTAACCTATGGAAGGAGTAACGATGAATCTCTTAAGATACACAACGAGTGACATATCGCTACTGGCAGACTGGCTGCAGTAAGGAAAAGTGGCAGACTGGGTGAGCAATGGGGACGAGTAACTATGACTCTCTTAAGGTACCCAATGCCTCGTTACTTGCGGTTTCGATTAAGAAATCTCGAATAATCCCTAGGAGGTGAAACGATAACACTTTTATGTTACACAACTAGTGACATATCGCTTCTGGCAGACTGGCAAGTACACAAAAAGTAGTAAACTGTGTGAGCAACTGGGAGGAAGAAGTATGGCACTATTAAGAAAGCCAATGATTCGTCACGAGTAGTATTGAATCAGAGAATACTAGTAACCTATGGAAGGAGTAACGATGAATCTCTTAAGATACACAACGAGTGACATATCGCTTCTGGCAGACTGGCCGCAGTAAGAAAAAGTGGCAGACTGGGTGAGCAATTGGGACGAGTAACTATGACTCTCTTAAGGTAGCCAATGCCTCGTTACTTGCGGTTTGGATTAAGAAGTCTCGAATAACCCCTAGGAGGAGAAACGATGACTCTTTTATGATACACAACTAGTGAATTATAGTTTCTGGCAGACAAAAACTACACAAAAAAGTAGTAAACTGTGTGAGCAACTGGGAGGAAGAAGTATTGCACTATTAAGATAGCCACTTTTTCGTCACGAGAGGCATTGAATCAGAGAATACCAGTAACCTATGGAAAGAGTAACGATGAATCTCTTAAGATACACAACGAGTGACATATCGCTTCTGGCAGACTGGCCGCAGTAAGAAAAAGTGGCAGACTGGGTGAGCAATTGGGACGAGTAACTATGACTCTCTTAAGGAAGCCAATGCCTCGTTACTTGCGGTTTGGATTAAGAAGTCTCGAATAACCCCTAGGAGGAGAAACGATGATTCTTTTATGATACAAAACTAGTGAATTATAGTTTCTGGCAGACAAAAACTACACAAAAGAGTAGTAAACTGTGTGAGCAACTGGGAGTAAGAAGTATTGCACTATTAAGATAGCCACTTTTTCTTCACGAGAGGCATTGAATCAGAGAATACCAGTAACCTATGGAAAGAGTAACGATGAATCTCTTAAGATACACAACGAGTGACATATCGCTTCTGGCAGACTGGCCGCAGTAAGGAAAAGTGTCAGACTGGGTGAGCAATTGGGACGAGTAACTATGACTCTCTTAAGGTAGCCAATGCCTCGTTACTTGCTCTTTGAATGAAGAAATCTCGAATAACCCCTAGGAGGAGAAACGATGACTCTTTTATGATACACAACTAGTGACATATCGCTTCTGGCAGACTGGCAAGTACACAAAAAGTAGTAAACTGTGTGAGCAACTCGGAGGAAGAAGTATTGCACTATTAAGATAGCCACTTTTTCGTCAAGAGAGGTATTGACTCGGAGAATACCAGTAACCTATGGAAGGAGTAACGATGAATGTCTTAAGATACACAACGAGTGACATATCGCCTCTGGCAGACTGGCCGCAGTAAGGAAAAGTGGCAGACTGGGAGAGCAATTGGAACGAGTAACTATGACTCTCTTAAGGTAGCCAATGCCTCGTTACTTGCTGTTTGGATGAAGAAATCTCGAATAACACCTAGGAGGAGAAACGATGACTCTTTTATGATACACAACTAGTGAATTACTGTTTTTGGCAGACAAAAACTACACAAAAAGCAGTAAACGGTATGAGCAACTCGGAGGAAGAAGTATTGCACTATTAAGATAGCCACTTTTTCGTCAAGAGAGGTATTGACTCAGAGAATACCAGTAACCTATGGAAGGAGTAACGATGAATCTCTTAAGATACACAACGAGTGACATATCGCTTCTGGCAGACTGGCCACAGTAAGAAAAAGTGGCAGACTGGGTGAGCAATGGGGACGAGTAACTATGACTCTCTTAAGGTAGCCAATGCCTCGTTACTTGCGGTTTGGATTAAGAAATCTCGAATAACCCCTGGGAGGAGAAATGATGACTCTTTATGATACACTAGTGACATATCGCTTCTGGCAGACTGGCAAGTACACAAAAAGTAGTCAACTGTGTGAGCAACTCGGAGGAAGAAGTATTGCACTATTAAGATAGCCACTTTTTCGTCAAGAGAGGTATTGACTCAGAGAATACCAGTAACCTATGGAAGGAGTAACGATGAATCTCTTAAGATACACAACGAGTGACATATCGCTTCTGGCAGACTGGCCACAGTAAGAAAAAGTGGCAGACTGGGTGAGCAATGGGGACGAGTAACTATGACTCTCTTAAGGTAGCCAATGCCTCGTTACTTGCGGTTTGGATGAAGAAATCTCGAATAACCCCTAGGAGGAGAAACGATGACTCTTTTATGATACACAACTAGTGAATTATAGTTTCTGGCAGACAAAAACTACACAAAAAGCAGTAAACTGTGTGAGCAACTCGGAGGAAGAAGTATTGCCTATTAAGATAGCCACTTTTTCGTCAAGAGAGGTATTGACTCAGAGAATACCAGTAACCTATGGAAGGAGTAACGATGAATCTCTTATGATACACAACGAGCGAAATATCGCTTCTGGCAGACTGGCCGCAGTAAGAAAAAGTGGCAGACTGGGTGAGCAATTGGGACGAGTAACTATGACTCTCTTAAGGTAGCCAATGCCTCGTTACTTGCGGTTTGGATTAAGACATCTCGAATAACCCCTAGGAGGAGAAACGATGACTCTTTTATGATACACAACTAGTGAATTATAGTTTCTGGCAGACAAAAACTACACAAAAAGCAGTAAACTGTGTGAGCAACTCGGAGGAAGAAGTATTGCACTATTAAGATAGCCACTTTTTCGTCAAGAGAGGTATTGACTCAGAGAATACCAGTAACCTATGGAAGGAGTAACGATGAATCTCTTAAGATCCACAACGAGTGACATATCGCTTCTAGGCAGACTGGCCGCAGTAAGAAAAAGTGGCAGACTGGGTGAGCAATGGGGCGAGTAACTATGACTCTCTTAAGGTAGCCAATGCCTCGTTACTTGCGGTTTCGATTAAGAAATCTCGAATAATCCCTAGGAGGTGAACCGATAACTCTTTTATGTTACACAACTAGTGACATATCGCTTCTGGCAGACTGGCCACAGTAAGAAAAAGTGGCAGACTGGGTGAGCAATGGGGACGAGTAACTATGACTCTCTTAAGGTAGCCAATGCCTCGTTACTTGCGGTTTGGATTAAGAAATCTCGAATAACCCCTAGGAGGAGAAATGATGACTCTTTTATGATACACTAGTGACATATCGCTTCTGGCAGACTGGCAAGTACACAAAAAGTAGTAAACTGTGTGAGCAACTCGGAGGAAGAAGTATTGCACTATTAAGATAGCCACTTTTTCGTCAAGAGAGGTATTGACTCAGAGAATACCAGTAACCTATGGAAGGAGTAACGATGAATCTCTTAAGATACACAACGAGTGACATATCGCTTCTGGCAGACTGGCCGCAGTAAGGAAAAGTGGCAGACTGGGTGAGCAATGGGGACGAGTAACTATGACTCTCTTAAGGTAGCCAATGCCTCGTTACTTGCGGTTTCGATTAAGAAATCTCGAATAATCCCTAGGAGGTGAAACGATAACTCTTTTATGTTACACAACTAGTGACATATCGCTTCTGGCAGACTGGCAAGTACTCAAAAAGTAGTAAACTGTGTGAGCAACTGGGAGGAAGAAGTATGGCACTATTAAGAAAGCCAATGATTCGTCACGAGTAGTATTGAATCAGAGAATACCAGTAACCTATGGAAGGAGTAACGATGAATCTCTTAAGATACACAACGAGTGACATATCGCTTCTGGCAGACTGGCCGCAGTAAGAAAAAGTGGCAGACTGGGTGAGCAATTGGGACGAGTAACTATGACTCTCTTAAGGTAGCCTATGCCTCGTTACTTGCGGTTTGGATTAAGAAATCTCGAATAACCCCTAGGAGGAGAAACGATGACTCTTTTATGATACACAACTAGTGAATTATAGTTTCTGGCAGACAAAAACTACACAAAAAGCAGTAAACTGTGTGAGCAACTCGGAGGAAGAAGTATTGCACTATTAAGATAGCCACTTTTTCGTCAAGAGAGGTATTGACTCAGAGAATACCAGTAACCTATGGAAGGAGTAACGATGAATCTCTTAAGATACACAACGAGTGACATATCGCTTCTGGCAGACTGGCCACAGTAAGAAAAAGTGGCAGACTGGGTGAGCAATGGGGACGAGTAACTATGACTCTCTTAAGGTAGCGAATGCCTCGTTACTTGCGGTTTGGGTTAAGAAATCTCGAATAACCCCTAGGAGGAGAAACGATGACACTTTTATGATACACAACTAGTGACATATCGCATCTGGCAGACTGGCAAGTACACAAAAAGTAGTAAACTGTGTGAGCAACTCGGAGGAAGAAGTATTGCACTATTAAGATAGCCACTTTTTCGTCAAGAGAGGTATTGACTCGGAGAATACCAGTAACCTATGGAAGGAGTAACGATGAATCTCTTAAGATACACAACGAGTGACATATCGCTTCTGGCAGACTGGCCGCAGTAAGGAAAAGTGGCAGACTGGGAGAGCAATTGGGACGAGTAACTATGACTCTCTTAAGGTAGACAATGCCTCGTTACTTGCGGTTTGGATGAAGAAATCTCGAATAACCCCTAGGAGGAGAAACGATGACTCTTTTATGATACACAACTAGTGAATTATAGTTTCTGGCAGACAAAAACTACACAAAAAGCAGTAAACTGTGTGAGCAACTCGGAGGAAGAAGTATTGCACTATTAAGATAGCCACTTTTTCTTTACGAGAGGCATTGAATCAGAGAATACCAGTAACCTATGGAAAGAGTAACGATGAATCTCTTAAGATACACAACGAGTGACACATCGCTTCTGGCAGACTGGCCGCAGTAAGGAAAAGTGGCAGACTGGGAGAGCAATTGGGACGAGTAACTATGACTCTCTTAAGGTAGCCAATGCCTCGTTACTTGGTGTTTGGATGAAGAAATCTCGAATAACCCCTAGGAGGAGAGACGATGACTCTTTTATGACACACAACTAGTGAATTATAGTTTCTGGCAGCCAAATCTACACAAAAAGCAGTAAACGGTGTGAGCAACTCGGAGGAAGAAGTATTGCACTATTAAGATAGCCACTTTTTCGTCAAGAGAGGTATTGACTCAGAGAATACCAGTAACCTATGGAAGGAGTAACGATGAATCTCTTAAGATACACAACGAGTGACATATCGCTTCTGGCAGACTGGCCACAATAAGAAAAAGTGGCAGACTGGGTGAGCAATGGGGACGAGTAACTATGACTCTCTTAAGGTAGCCAATGCCTCGTTACTTGCGGTTTGGGTTAAGAAATCTCGAATAACCCCTAGGAGGAGAAACGATGACTCTTTTATGATACACAACTAGTGACATATGGCTTCTGGCAGAATGGCAAGTACACAAAAAGTAGTAAACTGTGTGAGCAACTCGGAGGAAGAAGTATGACACTATTAAGATAGCCACTTTTTCGTCAAGAGAGGTATTGACTCAGAGAATACCAGTAACCTATGGAAGGAGTAACGATGAATCTCTTAAGATACACAACGAGTGACATATCGCTTCTGGCAGACTGGCCACAGTAAGAAAAAGTGGCAGACTGGGTGAGCAATGGGGACGAGTAACTATGACTCTCTTAAGGTAGCCAATGCCTCGTTACTTGCGGTTTGGGTTAAGAAATCTCGAATAACCCCTAGGAGGAGAAACGATGACTCTTTTATGATACACAACTAGTGAATTATAGTTTCTGGCAGACAAAAAGTACACAAAAAGCAGTAAACTGTGTGAGCAACTCGGAGGAAGAAGTATTGCACTATTAAGATAGCTACTTTTTCGTCAAGAGAGGTATTGACTCAGAGAATACCAGTAACCTATGGAAGGAGTAACGATGAATCTCTTAAGATACACAACGAGTGACATATCGCTTCTGGCAGACTGGCCGCAGTAAGAAAAAGTGGCAGACTGGGTGAGCAATTGGGGCGAGTAACTATGACTCTCTTAAGGTAGCCAATGCCTCGTTACTTGCGGTTTGGATTAAGAAATCTCGAATAACCCCTACGAGGAGAAACGATGACTCTTTTATGATACACAACCAGTGAATTATAGTTTCTGGCAGACAAAAACTACACAAAAAGCAGTAAACTGTGTGAGCAACTCGGAGGAAGAAGTATTGCACTATTAAGATAGCCACTTTTTCGTCAAGAGAGGTATTGACTCAGAGAATACCAGTAACCTATGGAAGGAGTAACGATGAATCTCTTAAGATACACAACGAGTGACATATCGCTTCTGGCAGACTGGCCACAGTAAGAAAAATTGGCAGACTGGGTGAGCAATGGGGACGAGTAACTATGACTCTCTTAAGGTACCCAATGCCTAGTTACTTGCGGTTTGGGTTAAGAAATCTCGAATAACCCCTAGGAGGAGAAACGATGACTCTTTTATGATACACAACTAGTGACATATCGCTTCTGGCAGACTGGCAAGTACACAAAAAGTAGTAAACTGTGTGAGCAACTCGGAGGAAGAAGTATTGCACTATTAAGATAGCCACTTTTTCGTCAAGAGAGGTATTGACTCGGAGAATACCAGTAACCTATGGAAGGAGTAACGATGAATCTCTTAAGATACACAACGAGTGACATATCGCTTCTGGCAGACTGGCCGCAGTAAGGAAAAGTGGCAGACTGGGAGAGCAATTGGGACGAGTAACTATGACTCTCTTAAGGTAGCCAATGCCTCGTTACTTGAGGTTTGGATGAAAAAATCTCGAATAACCCCTAGGAGGAGAAACGATGTTTCTTTTATGATACACAACTAGTGAATTATAGTTTCTGGCAGACAAAAACTACACAAAAAGCAGTAAACTGTGTGAGCAACTCGGAGGAAGAAGTATTGCACTATTAAGACAGCCCCTTTTTCGTCAAGAGAGGTATTGACTCAGAGAATACCAGTAACCTATGGAAGGAGTAACGATGAATCTCTTAAGATACACAACGAGTGACATATCGCTTCTGGCAGACTGGCCGCAGTAAGGAAAAGTGGCAGACTGGGAGAGCAATTGGGACGAGTAACTATGACTCTCTTAAGGTAGCCAATGCCTCGTTACTTGGTGTTTGGATGAAGAAATCTCGAATAACCCCTAGGAGGAGAGACGATGACTCTTTTATGATACACAACTAGTGAATTATAGTTTCTGGCAGCCAAATCTACACAAAAAGCAGTAAACGGTGTGAGCAACAAGGAGGAAGAAGTATTGCACTATTAAGATAGCCACTTTTTCGTCAAGAGAGGTATTGACTCAGAGAATACCAGTAACCTATGGAAGGAGTAACGATGAATCTCTTAAGATACACAACGAGTGACATATCGCTTCTGGCAGACTGGCCACAGTAAGAAAAAGTGGCAGACTGGGTGAGCAATGGGGACGAGTAACTATGACTCTCTTAAGGTAGCCAATGCCTCGTTACTTGCGGTTTGGGTTAAGAAATCTCGAATAACCCCTAGGAGGAGAAACGATGACTCTTTTATGATACACAACTAGTGACATATCGCTTCTGGCAGAATGGCAAGTACACAAAAAGTAGTAAACTGTGTGAGCAACTCGGAGGAAGAAGTATAACACTATTAAGATAGCCACTTTTTCGTCAAGAGAGGTATTGACTCGGAGAATACCAGTAACCTATGGAAGGAGTAACGATGAATCTCTTAAGTTACACAACGAGTGACATATCGCTTCTGGCAGACTGGCCGCAGTAAGGAAAAGTGGCAGACTGGGAGAGCAATTGGGACGAGTAACTATGACTCTCTTAAGGTAGCCAATGCCTCGTTACTTGCGGTTTGGATTAAGAAATCTCGAATAACCCCTAGGAGGAGAAACGATGACTCTTTTATGATACACAACTAGTGAATTATAGTTTCTGGCAGACAAAAACTACACAAAAAGCAGTAAACTGTGTGAGCAACTCGGAGGAAGAAGTATTGCACTATTAAGACAGCCACTTTTTCGTCAAGAGAGGTATTGACTCAGAGAATACCAGTAACCTATGGAAGGAGTAACGATGAATCTCTTAAGATACACAACGAGTGACATATCGCTTCTGGCAGACTGGCCGCAGTAAGAAAAAGTGGCAGACTGGGTGAGCAATTGGGGCGAGTAACTATGACTCTCTTAAGGTAGCCAATGCCTCGTTACTTGCGGTTTGGATTAAGAAATCTCGAATAACCCCTACGAGGAGAAACGATGACTCTTTTATGATACACAACCAGTGAATTATAGTTTCTGGCAGACAAAAACTACACAAAAAGCAGTAAACTGTTTGAGCAACTCGGAGGAAGAAGTATTGCACTATTAAGATAGCCACTTTTTCGTCAAGAGAGGTATTGACTCAGAGAATACCAGTAACCTATGGAAGGAGTAACGATGAATCTCTTAAGATACACAACGAGTGACATATCGCTTCTGGCAGACTGGCCACAGTAAGAAAAATTGGCAGACTGGGTGAGCAATGGGGACGAGTAACTATGACTCTCTTAAGGTACCCAATGCCTAGTTACTTGCGGTTTGGGTTAAGAAATCTCGAATAACCCCTAGGAGGAGAAACGATGACTCTTTTATGATACACAACTAGTGACATATCGCTTCTGGCAGACTGGCAAGTACACAAAAAGTAGTAAACTGTGTGAGCAACTCGGAGGAAGAAGTATTGCACTATTAAGATAGCCACTTTTTCGTCAAGAGAGGTATTGACTCAGAGAATACCAGTAACCTATGGAAGGAGTAATGATGAATCTCTTAAGATACACAACGAGTGACATATCGCCTCTGGCAGACTGGCCGCAGTAAGAAAAAGTGGCAGACTGGGTGAGCAATTGGGACGAGTAACTATGACTCTCTTAAGGTAGCCAATGCCTCGTTACTTGCGGTTTGGATTAAGAAATCTCGAATAACCCCTACGAGGAGAAACGATGACTCTTTTATGATACACAACTAGTGACATATCGCTTCTGGCAGACTGGCAAGTACACAAAAAGTAGTAAACTGTGTGAGCAACTCGGAGGAAGAAGTATTGCACTATTAAGATAGCCACTTTTTCGTCAAGAGAGGTATTGACTCGGAGAATACCAGTAACCTATGGAAGGAGTAACGATGAATCTCTTAAGATACACAACGAGTGACATATCGCTTCTGGCAGACTGGCCGCAGTAAGGAAAAGTGGCAGACTGGGAGAGTAATTGGGACGAGTAACTATGACTCTCTTAAGGTAGCCAATGCCTCGTTACTTGAGGTTTGGATGAAAAAATCTCGAATAACCCCTAGGAGGAGAAACGATGTTTCTTTTATGATACACAACTAGTGAATTATAGTTTCTGGCAGACAAAAACTACACAAAAAGCAGTAAACTGTGTGAGCAACTCGGAGGAAGAAGTATTGCACTATTAAGACAGCCACTTTTTCGTCAAGAGAGGTATTGACTCAGAGAATACCAGTAACCTATGGAAGGAGTAACGATGAATCTCTTAAGATACACAACGAGTGACATATCGCTTCTGGCAGACTGGCCGCAGTAAGAAAAAGTGGCAGACTGGGTGAGCAATTGGGGCGAGTAACTATGACTCTCTTAAGGTAGCCAATGCCTCGTTACTTGCGGTTTGGATTAAGAAATCTCGAATAACCCCTACGAGGAGAAACGATGACTCTTTTATGATACACAACCAGTGAATTATAGTTTCTGGCAGACAAAAACTACACAAAAAGCAGTAAACTGTTTGAGCAACTCGGAGGAAGAAGTATTGCACTATTAAGATAGCCACTTTTTCGTCAAGAGAGGTATTGACTCAGAGAATACCAGTAACCTATGGAAGGAGTAACGATGAATCTCTTAAGATACACAACGAGTGACATATCGCTTCTGGCAGACTGGCCACAGTAAGAAAAATTGGCAGACTGGGTGAGCAATGGGGACGAGTAACTATGACTCTCTTAAGGTACCCAATGCCTAGTTACTTGCGGTTTGGGTTAAGAAATCTCGAAGAACCCCTAGGAGGAGAAACGATGACTCTTTTATGATACACAACTAGTGACATATCGCTTCTGGCAGACTGGCAAGTACACAAAAAGTAGTAAACTGTGTGAGCAACTCGGAGGAAGAAGTATTGCACTATTAAGATAGCCACTTTTTCGTCAAGAGAGGTATTGACTCGGAGAATTCCAGTAACCTATGGAAGGAGTAACGATGAATCTCTTAAGATACACAACGAGTGACATATCGCTTCTGGCAGACTGGACGCAGTAAGGAAAAGTGGCAGACTGGGAGAGCAATTGGGACGAGTAACTATGACTCTCTTAAGGTAGCCAATGCCTCGTTACTTGAGGTTTGGATGAAAAAATCTCGAATAACCCCTAGGAGGAGAAACGATGTTTCTTTTATGATACACAACTAGTGAATTATAGTTTCTGGCAGACAAAAACTACACAAAAAGCAGTAAACTGTGTGAGCAACTCGGAGGAAGAAGTATTGCACTATTAAGACAGCCACTTTTTCGTCAAGAGAGGTATTGACTCAGAGAATACCAGTAACCTATGGAAGGAGTAACGATGAATCTCTTAAGATACACAACGAGTGACATATCGCTTCTGGCAGACTGGCCGCAGTAAGGAAAAGTGGCAGACTGGGAGAGCAATTGGGACGAGTAACTATGACTCTCTTAAGGTAGCCAATGCCTCGTTACTTGGTGTTTGGATGAAGAAATCTCGAATAACCCCTAGGAGGAGAGACGATGACTCTTTTATGATACACAACTAGTGAATTATAGTTTCTGGCAGCCAAATCTACACAAAAAGCAGTAAACGGTGTGAGCAACAAGGAGGAAGAGGTATCGCACTATTAAGATAGCCACTTTTACGTCAAGAGAGGTATTGACTCAGAGAATACCAGTAACCTATGGAAGGAGTAACGATGAATCTCTTAAGATACACAACGAGTGACATATCGCTTCTGGCAGACTGGCCACAGTAAGAAAAAGTGGCAGACTGGGTGAGCAATGGGGACGAGTAACTATGACTCTCTTAAGGTAGCCAATGCCTCGTTACTTGCGGTTTGGGTTAAGAAATCTCGAATAACCCCTAGGAGGAGAAACGATGACTCTTTTATGATACACAACTAGTGACATATCGCTTCTGGCAGAATGGCAAGTACACAAAAAGTAGTAAACTGTGTGAGCAACTCGGAGGAAGAAGTATAACACTATTAAGATAGCCACTTTTTCGTCAAGAGAGGTATTGACTCGGAGAATACCAGTAACCTATGGAAGGAGTAACGATGAATCTCTTAAGTTACACAACGAGTGACATATCGCTTCTGGCAGACTGGCCGCAGTAAGGAAAAGTGGCAGACTGGGAGAGCAATTGGGACGAGTAACTATGACTCTCTTAAGGTAGCCAATGCCTCGTTACTTGCGGTTTGGATTAAGAAATCTCGAATAACCCCTAGGAGGAGAAACGATGACTCTTTTATGATACACAACTAGTGAATTATAGTTTCTGGCAGACAAAAACTACACAAAAAGCAGTAAACTGTGTGAGCAACTCGGAGGAAGAAGTATTGCACTATTAAGACAGCCACTTTTTCGTCAAGAGAGGTATTGACTCAGAGAATACCAGTAACCTATGGAAGGAGTAACGATGAATCTCTTAAGATACACAACGAGTGACATATCGCTTCTGGCAGACTGGCCGCAGTAAGAAAAAGTGGCAGACTGGGTGAGCAATTGGGACGAGTAACTATGACTCTCTTAAGGTAGCCAATGCCTCGTTACTTGCGGTTTGGATGAAGAAATCTCGAATAACCCCTAGGAGGAGAAACGATGACTCTTTTATGATACACAACAAGTGAATTATAGTTTCTGGCAGACAAAAAGTACACAAAAAGCAGTAAACTGTGTGAGCAACTCGGAGGAAGAAGTATTGCACTATTAAGATAGCTACTTTTTCGTCAAGAGAGGTATTGACTCAGAGAATACCAGTAACCTTTGGAAGGAGTAACGATGAATCTCTTAAGATACACAAGAGTGACATATCGCTTCTGGCAGACTGGCCGCAGTAAGAAAAAGTGGCAGACTGGGTGAGCAATTGGGGCGAGTAACTATGACTCTCTTAAGGTAGCCAATGCCTCGTTACTTGCGGTTTGGATTAAGAAATCTCGAATAACCCCTACGAGGAGAAACGATGACTCTTTTATGATACACAACTAGTGAATTATAGTTTCTGGCAGACAAAAACTACACAAAAAGCAGTAAACTGTGTGAGCAACTCGGAGGAAGAAGTATTGCACTATTAAGATAGCCACTTTTTCGTCAAGAGAGGTATTGACTCAGAGAATACCAGTAACCTATGGAAGGAGTAACGATGAATCTCTTAAGATACACAACGAGTGACATATCGCTTCTGGCAGACTGGCCACAGTAAGAAAAATTGGCAGACTGGGTGAGCAATGGGGACGAGTAACTATGACTCCCTTAAGGTACCCAATGCCTAGTTACTTGCGGTTTGGGTTAAGAAATCTCGAATAACCCCTAGGAGGAGAAACGATGACTCTTTTATGATACACAACTAGTGACATATCGCTTCTGGCAGACTGGCAAGTACACAAAAAGTAGTAAACTGTGTGAGCAACTCGGAGGAAGAAGTATTGCACTATTAAGATAGCCACTTTTTCGTCAAGAGAGGTATTGACTCGGAGAATACCAGTAACCTATGGAAGGAGTAACGATGAATCTCTTAAGATACACAACGAGTGACATATCGCTTCTGGCAGACTGGCCGCAGTAAGGAAAAGTGGCAGACTGGGAGAGCAATTGGGACGAGTAACTATGACTCTCTTAAGGTAGCCAATGCCTCGTTACTTGAGGTTTGGATGAAAAAATCTCGAATAACCCCTAGGAGGAGAAACGATGTTTCTTTTATGATACACAACTAGTGAATTATAGTTTCTGGCAGACAAAAACTACACAAAAAGCAGTAAACTGTGTGAGCAACTCGGAGGAAGAAGTATTGCACTATTAAGACAGCCACTTTTTCGTCAAGAGAGGTATTGACTCAGAGAATACCAGTAACCTATGGAAGGAGTAACGATGAATCTCTTAAGATACACAACGAGTGACATATCGCTTCTGGCAGACTGGCCGCAGTAAGAAAAAGTGGCAGACTGGGTGAGCAATTGGGACGAGTAACTATGACTCTCTTAAGGTAGCCAATGCCTCGTTACTTGCGGTTTGGATTAAGAAATCTCGAATAACCCCTAGGAGGAGAAACGATGACTCATTTATGATACACAACTAGTGAATTATAGTTTCTGGCAGACAAAAACTACACAAAAAGCAGTAAACTGTGTGAGCAACTCGGAGGAACCAGTATTGCACTATTAAGATAGCCACTTTTTCGTCAAGAGAGGTATTGACTCAGAGAATACCAGGAACGTATGGAAGGAGTAACGATGAATCTCTTAAGATACACAACGAGTGACATATCGCTTCTGGCAGACTGGCCGCAGTAAGAAAAAGTGGCAGACTGGGTGAGCAATTGGGCCGAGTAACTATGACTCTCTTAACTTAGCCAATGCCTCGTTACTTGCGGTTTGGATTAAGAAATCTCGAATAACCCCTAGGAGGAGAAACGATGACTCTTTTATGATACACAACTAGTGACATATCGCTTCTGGCAGACTGGCAAGTACACAAAAAGTAGTAAACTGTGTGAGCAACTCGGAGGAAGAAGTATTGCACTATTAAGATAGCCACTTTTTCGTCAAGAGAGGTATTGACTCAGAGAATACCAGTAACCTATGGAAGGAGTAACGATGAATCTCTTAAGATACACAACGAGTGACATATCGCTTCTGGCAGACTGGCCGCAGTAAGGAAAAGTGGCAGACTGGGAGAGCAATTGGGACGAGTAACTATGACTCTCTTAAGGTAGCCAATGCCTCGTTACTTGAGGTTTGGATGAAAAAATCTCGAATAACCCCTAGGAGGAGAAACGATGTTTCTTTTATGATACACAACTAGTGAATTATAGTTTCTGGCAGACAAAACCTACACAAAAAGCAGTAAACTGTGTGAGCAACTCGGAGGAAGAAGTATTGCACTATTAAGACAGCCACTTTTTCGTCAAGAGAGGTATTGACTCAGAGAATACCAGTAACCTATGGAAGGAGTAACGATGAATCTCTTAAGATACACAACGAGTGACATATCGCTTCTGGCAGACTGGCCGCAGTAAGAAAAAGTGGCAGACTGGGTGAGCAATTGGGACGAGTAACTATGACTCTCTTAAGTTAGCCAATGCCTCGTTACTTGCGGTTTGGATTAAGAAATCTCGAATAACCCCTAGGAGGAGAAACGATGACTCATTTATGATACACAACTAGTGAATTATAGTTTCTGGCAGACAAAAACTACACAAAAAGCAGTAAACTGTGTGAGCAACTCGGAGGAACAAGTATTGCACTATTAAGATAGCCACTTTTTCGTCAAGAGAGGTATTGACTCAGAGAATACCAGTAACCTATGGAAGGAGTAACTATGAATCTCTTAAGATACACAACGAGTGACATATCGCTTCTGGCAGACTGGCCGCAGTAAGAAAAAGTGGCAGACTGGGTGAGCTATTGGGCCGAGTAACTATGACTCTCTTAACTTAGCCAATGCCTCGTTACTTGCGGTTTGGATTAAGAAATCTCGAATAACCCCTAGGAGGAGAAACGATGACTCTTTTATGATACACAACTAGTGAATTATAGTTTCTGGCAGACAAAAACTACACAAAAAGCAGTAAACTGTGTGAGCAACTCGGAGGAAGAAGTATTGCACTATTAAGATAGCCACTTTTTCGTCAAGAGAGGTATTGACTCAGAGAATACCAGTAACCTATGGAAGGAGTAACGATGAATCTCTTAAGATACACAACGAGTGACATATCGCTTCTGGCAGACTGGCCGCAGTAAGAAAAAGTGGCAGACTGGATGAGCAATGGGGACGAGTAACTATGACTCTCTTAAGGTAGCCAATGCCTCGTTACTTGCGGTTTCGATTAAGAAATCTCGAATAATCCCTAGGAGGTGAAACGATAACTCTTTTATGTTACACAACTAGTGACATATCGCTTCTGCAGACTGGCAAGTACACAAAAAGTAGTAAACTGTGTGAGCAACTGGGAGGAAGAAGTATGGCACTATTAAGAAAGCCAACGATTCGTCACGAGTAGTATTGAATCAGAGAATACCAGTAACCTATGGAAGGAGTAACGATGAATCTCTTAAGATACACAACGAGTGACATATCGCTTCTGGCAGACTGGCCGCAGTAAGAAAAAGTGGCAGACTGGGTGAGCAATGTTGACGAGTAACTATGACTCTCTTAAGGTAGCCAATGCCTCGTTACTTGCGGTTTGGGTTAAGAAATCTCGAATAACACCTAGGAGGAGAAACGATGACTCTTTTATGATACACAACTAGTGACATATCGCTTCTGGCAGACTGGCAAGTACACAAAAAGTAGTAAACTGTGTGAGCAATTCGGAGGAAGAAGTATTGCACTATTAAGATAGCCACTTTTTCGTCAAGAGTGGTATTGACTCGGAGAATACCAGTAACCTATGGAAGGAGTAACGATGAATCCCTTAAGATACACAACGAGTGACATATCGCGTCTGGCAGACTGGCCGCAGTAAGGAAAAGTGGCAGACTGGGAGAGCAATTGGGACGAGTAACTATGACTCTCTTAAGGTAGCCAATGCCTCGTTACTTGCGGTTTGGATGAAGAAATCTCGAATAACCCCTAGGAGGAGAAACGATGACTCTTTTATGATACACAACTAGTGAATTATAGTTTCTGGCAGACAAAAACTACACAAAAAGCAGTAAACTGTGTGAGCAACTAGGAGGAAGAAGTATTGCACTATTAAGATAGCCACTTTTTCGTCAAGAGAGGTATTGACTCAGAGAATACCAGTAACCTATGGAAGGAGTAATGATGAATCTCTTAAGATACACAACGAGTGACATATCGCCTCTGGCAGACTGGCCGCAGTAAGAAAAAGTGGCAGACTGGGTGAGCAATTGGGACGAGTAACTATGACTCCCTTAAGGTAGCCAATGCCTCGTTACTTGCGGTTTGGATTAAGAAATCTCGAATAACCCCTACGAGGAGAAACGATGACTCTTTTATGATACACAACTAGTGACATATCGCTTCTGGCAGACTGGCAAGTACACAAAAAGTAGTAAACTGTGTGAGCAACTCGGAGGAAGAAGTATTGCACTATTAAGATAGCCACTTTTTCGTCAAGAGAGGTATTGACTCGGAGAATACCAGTAACCTATGGAAGGAGTAACGATGAATCTCTTAAGATACACAACGAGTGACATATCGCTTCTGGCAGACTGGCCGCAGTAAGGAAAAGTGGCAGACTGGGAGAGCAATTGGGACGAGTAACTATGACTCTCTTAAGGTAGCCAATGCCTCGTTACTTGAGGTTTGGATGAAAAAATCTCGAATAACCCCTAGGAGGAGAAACGATGTTTCTTTTATGATACACAACTAGTGAATTATAGTTTCTGGCAGACAAAAACTACACAAAAAGCAGTAAACTGTGTGAGCAACTCGGAGGAAGAAGTATTGCACTATTAAGACAGCCACTTTTTCGTCAAGAGAGGTATTGACTCGGAGAATACCAGTAACCTATGGAAGGAGTAACGATGAATCTCTTAAGATACACAACGAGTGACATATCGCTTCTGGCAGACTGGCCGCAGTAAGTAAAAGTGGCAGACTGGGTGTGCAATTGGGACGAGTAACTATGACTCTCTTAAGGTAGCCAATGCCTCGTTACTTGCGGTTTGGATTAAGAAATCTCGAATAACCCCTAGGAGGAGAAACGATGACTCATTTATGATACACAGCTAGTGAATTATAGTTTCTGGCAGACAAAAACTACACAAAAAGCAGTAAACTGTGTGAGCAACTCGGAGGAACAAGTATTGCACTATTAAGATAGCCACTTTTTCGTCAAGAGAGGTATTGACTCAGAGAATACCAGTAACCTATGGAAGGAGTAACGATGAATCTCTTAAGATACACAACGAGTGACATATCGCTTCTGGCAGACTGGCCGCAGTAAGAAAAAGTGGCAGACTGGGTGAGCAATGGGGACGAGTAACTATGACTCTCTTAAGGTAGCCAATGCCTCGTTACTTGCGGTTTGGGTTAAGAAATCTCGAATAACACCTAGGAGGAGAAACGATGACTCTTTTATGATACACAACTAGTGACATATCGCTTCTGGCAGACTGGCAAGTACACAAAAAGTAGTAAACTGTGTGAGCAACTCGGAGGAAGAAGTATTGCACTATTAAGATAGCCACTTTTTCGTCAAGAGAGGTATTGACTCGGAGAATACCAGTAACCTATGGAAGGAGTAACGATGAATCCCTTAAGATACACAACGAGTGACATATCGCTTCTGGCAGACTGGCCGCAGTAAGGAAAAGTGGCAGACTGGGAGAGCAATTGGGACGAGTAACTATGACTCTCTTAAGGTAGCCAATGCCTCGTTACTTGCGGTTTGGATGAAGAAATCTCGAATAACCCCTATGAGGAGAAACGATGAGTCTTTTATGATACACAACTAGTGAATTATAGTTTCTGGCAGACAAAAACTACACAAAAAGCAGTAAACTGTGTGAGCAACTCGGAGGAAGAAGTATTGCACTATTAAGATAGCCACTTTTTCGTCAAGAGAGGTATTGACTCAGAGAATACCAGTAACCTATGGAAGGAGTAACGATGAATCTCTTAAGATACACAACGAGTGACATATCGCCTCTGGCAGACTGGCCGCAGTAAGAAAAAGTGGCAGACTGGGTGAGCAATTGGGACGAGTAACTATGACTCTCTTAAGGTAGCCAATGCCTCGTTACTTGCGGTTTGGATTAAGAAATCTCGAATAACCCCTACGAGGAGAAACGATGACTCTTTTATGATACACAACTAGTGACATATCGCTTCTGGCAGACTGGCAAGTACACAAAAAGTAGTAAACTGTGTGAGCAACTCGGAGGAAGAAGTATTGCACTATTAAGATAGCCACTTTTTCGTCAAGAGAGGTATTGACTCGGAGAATACCAGTAACCTATGGAAGGAGTAACGATGAATCTCTTAAGATACACAACGAGTGACATATCGCTTCTGGCAGACTGGCCGCAGTAAGGAAAAGTGGCAGACTGGGAGAGCAATTGGGACGAGTAACTATGACTCTCTTAAGGTAGCCAATGCCTCGTTACTTGCGGTTTGGATGCAAAAATCTCGAATAACCCCTAGGAGGAGAAACGATGACTCTTTTATGATACACAACTAGTGAATTATAGTTTCTGGTAGACAAAAACTACACAAAAAGCAGTAAACTGTGTGAGCAACTCGGAGGAAGAAGTATTGCACTATTAAGACAGCCACTTTTTCGTCAAGAGAGGTATTGACTCAGAGAATACCAGTAACCTATGGAAGGAGTAACGATGAATCTCTTAAGATACACAACGAGTGACATATCGCTTCTGGCAGACTGGCCGCAGTAAGAAAAAGTGGCAGACTAGGTGAGCAATTGGGACGAGTAACCATGACTCTCTTAAGGTAGCCAATGCCTCGTTACTTGCTGTTTGGATGATGAAATCTCGAATAACCCCTAGGAGGAGAAACGATGACTCTTTTATGATACACAACTAGTGAATTATAATTTCTGGCAGACAAAAACTACACAAAAAGCAGTAAACTGTGTGAGCAACTCGGAGGAAGAAGTATTGCACTATTAAGATTGCCACTTTTTCGTCAAGAGAGGTATTGACTCAGAGAATACCAGTAACCTATGGAAGGAGTAACGATGAATCTCTTAAGATACACAACGAGTGACATATCGCTTCTGGCAGACTGGCCACAGTAAGATAAAGTGGCAGACTGGGTGAGCAATGGGGACGAGTAACTATGACTCTCTTAATTTAGCCAATGCCTCGTTACTTGCGGTTTGGATTAAGAAATCTCGAATAACCCCTAGGAGGAGAAATGATGACTCTTTTATGATACACTAGTGACATATCGCTTCTGGCAGACTGGCAAGTACACAAAAAGTAGTAAACTGTGTGAGCAACTCGGAGGAAGAAGTATTGCACTATTAAGATAGCCACTTTTTCGTCAAGAGATGTATTGACTCAGAGAATACCAGTAACCTATGGAAGGAGTAACGATGAATCTCTTAAGATACACAACGAGTGACATATCGCTTCTGGCAGACTGGCCGCAATAAGGAAAAGTGGCAGACTGGGAGAGCAATTGGGACGAGTAACTATGACTCTCTTAAGGTAGCCAATGCCTCGTTACTTGCGGTTTGGATGAAGAAATCTCGAATAACCCCTAGGAGGAGAAACGATGACTCTTTTATGATACACAACTAGTGAATTATAGTTTCTGGCAGACAAAAACTACACAAAAAGCAGTAAACTGTGTGAGCAACTCGGAGGAAGAAGTATTGCGCTATTAAGATAGCCACTTTTTCGTCAAGAGAGGTATTGACTCAGAGAATACCAGTAACCTATGGAAGGAGTAACGATGAATCTCTTCAGATACACAACGAGTGACATATCGCTTCTGGCAGACTGGCCGCAGTAAGAAAAAGTGGCAGACTGGGTGAGCAATTGGGACGAGTAACTATGACTCTCTTAAGGTAGCCAATGCCTCGTTACTTGCGGTTTGGATTAAGAAATCTCGAATAACCCCTACGAGGAGAAACGATGACTCTTTTATGATACACAACTAGTGACATATCGCTTCTGGCAGACTGGCAAGTACACAAAAAGTAGTAAACTGTGTGAGCAACTCGGAGGAAGAAGTATTGCACTGTTAAGATAGCCACTTTTTCGTCAAGAGGGGTATTGACTCGGAGAATACCAGTAACCTATGGAAGGAGTAACGATGAATCTCTTAAGATACACAACGAGTGACATATCGCTTCTGGCAGACTGGCCGCAGTAAGGAAAAGTGGCAGACTGGGAGAGCAATTGGGACGAGTAACTATGACTCTCTTAAGGTAGCCAATGCCTCGTTACTTGCGGTTTGGATGAAAAAATCTCGAATAACCCCTAGGAGGAGAAACGATGACTCTTTTATGATACACAACTAGTGAATTATAGTTTCTGGCAGACAAAAACTACACAAAAAGCAGTAAACTGTGTGAGCAACTCGGAGGAAGAAGTATTGCACTATTAAGACAGCCACTTTTTCGTCAAGAGAGGTATTGACTCAGAGAATACCAGTAACCTATGGAAGGAGTAACGATGAATCTCTTAAGATACACAACGAGTGACATATCGCTTCTGGCAGACTGGCCGCAGTAAGAAAAAGTGGCAGACTAGGTGAGCAATTGGGACGAGTAACTATGACTCTCTTAAGGTAGCCAATGCCTCGTTACTTGCGGTTTGGATTAAGAAATCTCGAATAACCCCTAGGAGGAGAAACGATGACTCTTTTATGATACACAACTAGTGAATTATAGTTTCTGGCAGACAAAAACTACACAAAAAAGTAGTAAACTGTGTGAGCAACTGGGAGGAAGAAGTATTGCACTATTAAGATAGCCACTTTTTCGTCACGAGAGGCATTGAATCAGAGAATACCAGTAACCTATGGAAAGAGTAACGATGAATCTCTTAAGATACACAACGAGTGACATATCGCTTCTGGCAGACTGGCCGCAGTAAGGAAAAGTGGCAGACTGGGAGAGCAATTGGGACGAGTAACTATGACTCTCTTAAGGTAGCCAATGCCTCGTTACTTGCTGTTTGGATGATGAAATCTCGAATAACCCCTAGGAGGAGAAACGATGACTCTTTTATGATACACAACTAGTGAATTATAATTTCTGGCAGACAAAAACTACACAAAAAACAGTAAACGGTGTGAGCAACTCGGAGGAAGAAGTATTGCACTATTAAAATAGCCACTTTTTCGTCAAGAGAGGTATTGACTCAGAGAATACCAGTAACCTATGGAAGGAGTAACGATGAATCTCTTAAGATACACAACGAGTGACATATCGCTTCTGGCAGACTGGCCACAGTAAGATAAAGTAGCAGACTGGGTGAGCAATGGGGACGAGTAACTATGACTCTCTTAATTTAGCCAATGCCTCGTTACTTGCGGTTTGGATTAAGAAATCTCGAATAACCCCTAGGAGGAGAAATGATGACTCTTTTATGATACACTAGTGACATATCGCTTCTGGCAGACTGGCAAGTACATAAAAAGTAGTAAACTGTGTGAGCAACTCGGAGGAAGAAGTATTGCACTATTAAGATAGCCACTTTTTCGTCAAGAGAGGTATTGACTCAGAGAATACCAGTAACCTATGGAAGGAGTAACGATGAATCTCTTAAGATACACAACGAGTGACATATCGCTTCTGGCAGACTGGCCGCAGTAAGAAAAAGTGGCAGACTCGGTGAGCAATGGGGACGAGTAACTATGACTCTCTTAAGGTAGCCAATGCCTCGTTACTTGCGGTTTGGATTAAGAAAACTCGAATAATCCCTAGGAGGTGAAACGATAACTCTTTTATGTTACACAACTAGTGACATATCGCTTCTGCAGACTGGCAAGTACACAAAAAGTAGTAAACTGTGTGAGCAACTGGGAGGAAGAAGTATGGCACTATTAAGAAAGCCAACGATTCGTCACGAGTAGTATTGAATCAGAGAATACCAGTAACCTATGGAAGGAGTAACGATGAATCTCTTAAGATACACAACGAGTGACATATCGCTTCTGGCAGACTGGCCGCAGTAAGGAAAAGTGGCAGACTGGGAGAGCAAATGGGACGAGTAACTATGACTCTCTTAAGGTAGCCAATGCCTCGTTACTTGCGGTTTGGATGAAGAAATCTCGAATAACCCCTGGGAGAAGAAACGATGACTCTTTTATGATACACAACTAGTGAATTATAGTTTCTGGCAGACAAAAACTACACAAAAAGCAGTAAACTGTGTGAGCAACTCGGAGGAAGAAGTATTGCACTATTAAGATAGCCACTTTTTCGTCAAGAGAGGTATTGACTCAGAGAATACCAGTAACCTATGGAAGGAGTAACGATGAATCTCTTAAGATACACAACGAGTGACATATCGCTTCTGGCAGACTGGCCACTGTAAGATAAAGTAGCAGACTGGGTGAGCAATGGGGACGAGTAACTATGACTCTCTTAATTTAGCCAATGCCTCGTTACTTGCGGTTTGGATTAAGAAATCTCGAATAACCCCTAGGAGGAGAAATGATGACTCTTTTATGATACACTAGTGACATATCGCTTCTGGCAGACTGGCAAGTACACAAAAAGTAGTAAACTGTGTGAGCAACTCGGAGGAAGAAGTATTGCACTATTAAGATAGCCACTTTTTCGTCAAGAGATGTATTGACTCAGAGAATACCAGTAACCTATGGAAGGAGTAACGATGAATCTCTTAAGATACACAACGAGTGACATATCGCTTCTGGCAGACTGGCCGCAATAAGGAAAAGTGGCAGACTGGGAGAGCAATTGGGACGAGTAACTATGACTCTCTTAAGGTAGCCAATGCCTCGTTACTTGCGGTTTGGATGAAAAAATCTCGAATAACCCCTAGGAGGAGAAACGATGACTCTTTTATGATACACAACTAGTGAATTATAGTTTCTGGCAGACAAAAACTACACAAAAAGCAGTAAACTGTGTGAGCAACTCGGAGGAAGAAGTATTGCACTATTAAGACAGCCACTTTTTCGTCAAGAGAGGTATTGACTCAGAGAATACCAGTAACCTATGGAAGGAGTAACGATGAATCTCTTAAGATACACAACGAGTGACATATCGCTTCTGGCAGACTGGCCGCAGTAAGAAAAAGTGGCAGACTAGGTGAGCAATTGGGACGAGTAACTATGACTCTCTTAAGGTAGCCAATGCCTCGTTACTTGCGGTTTGGATTAAGAAATCTCGAATAACCCCTAGGAGGAGAAACGATGACTCTTTTATGATACACAACTAGTGAATTATAGTTTCTGGCAGACAAAAACTACACAAAAAAGTAGTAAACTGTGTGAGCAACTGGGAGGAAGAAGTATTGCACTATTAAGATAGCCACTTTTTCGTCACGAGAGGCATTGAATCAGAGAATACCAGTAACCTATGGAAAGAGTAACGATGAATCTCTTAAGATACACAACGAGTGACATATCGCTTCTGGCAGACTGGCCGCAGTAAGGAAAAGTGGCAGACTGGGAGAGCAATTGGGACGAGTAACTATGACTCTCTTAAGGTAGCCAATGCCTCGTTACTTGCTGTTTGGATGATGAAATCTCGAATAACCCCTAGGAGGAGAAACGATGACTCTTTTATGATACACAACTAGTGAATTATAATTTCTGGCAGACAAAAACTACACAAAAAACAGTAAACGGTGTGAGCAACTCGGAGGAAGAAGTATTGCACTATTAAGATAGCCACTTTTTCGTCAAGAGAGGTATTGACTCAGAGAATACCAGTAACCTATGGAAGGAGTAACGATGAATCTCTTAAGATACACAACGAGTGACATATCGCTTCTGGCAGACTGGCCACAGTAAGATAAAGTAGCAGACTGGGTGAGCAATGGGGACGAGTAACTATGACTCTCTTAATTTAGCCAATGCCTCGTTACTTGCGGTTTGGATTAAGAAATCTCGAATAACCCCTAGGAGGAGAAATGATGACTCTTTTATGATACACTAGTGACATATCGCTTCTGGCAGACTGGCAAGTACATAAAAAGTAGTAAACTGTGTGAGCAACTCGGAGGAAGAAGTATTGCACTATTAAGATAGCCACTTTTTCGTCAAGAGAGGTATTGACTCAGAGAATACCAGTAACCTATGGAAGGAGTAACGATGAATCTCTTAAGATACACAACGAGTGACATATCGCTTCTGGCAGACTGGCCGCAGTAAGAAAAAGTGGCAGACTCGGTGAGCAATGGGGACGAGTAACTATGACTCTCTTAAGGTAGCCAATGCCTCGTTACTTGCGGTTTGGATTAAGAAAACTCGAATAATCCCTAGGAGGTGAAACGATAACTCTTTTATGTTACACAACTAGTGACATATCGCTTCTGCAGACTGGCAAGTACACAAAAAGTAGTAAACTGTGTGAGCAACTGGGAGGAAGAAGTATGGCACTATTAAGAAAGCCAACGATTCGTCACGAGTAGTATTGAATCAGAGAATACCAGTAACCTATGGAAGGAGTAACGATGAATCTCTTAAGATACACAACGAGTGACATATCGCTTCTGGCAGACTGGCCGCAGTAAGGAAAAGTGGCAGACTGGGAGAGCAAATGGGACGAGTAACTATGACTCTCTTAAGGTAGCCAATGCCTCGTTACTTGCGGTTTGGATGAAGAAATCTCGAATAACCCCTGGGAGAAGAAACGATGACTCTTTTATGATACACAACTAGTGAATTATAGTTTCTGGCAGACAAAAACTACACAAAAAGCAGTAAACTGTGTGAGCAACTCGGAGGAAGAAGTATTGCACTATTAAGATAGCCACTTTTTCGTCAAGAGAGGTATTGACTCAGAGAATACCAGTAACCTATGGAAGGAGTAACGATGAATCTCTTAAGATACACAACGAGTGACATATCGCTTCTGGCAGACTGGCCACTGTAAGATAAAGTAGCAGACTGGGTGAGCAATGGGGACGAGTAACTATGACTCTCTTAATTTAGCCAATGCCTCGTTACTTGCGGTTTGGATTAAGAAATCTCGAATAACCCCTAGGAGGAGAAATGATGACTCTTTTATGATACACTAGTGACATATCGCTTCTGGCAGACTGGCAAGTACACAAAAAGTAGTAAACTGTGTGAGCAACTCGGAGGAAGAAGTATTGCACTATTAAGATAGCCACTTTTTCGTCAAGAGATGTATTGACTCAGAGAATACCAGTAACCTATGGAAGGAGTAACGATGAATCTCTTAAGATACACAACGAGTGACATATCGCTTCTGGCAGACTGGCCGCAATAAGGAAAAGTGGCAGACTGGGAGAGCAATTGGGACGAGTAACTATGACTCTCTTAAGGTAGCCAATGCCTCGTTACTTGCGGTTTGGATGAAGAAATCTCGAATAACCCCTAGGAGGAGAAACGATGACTCTTTTATGATACACAACTAGTGAATTATAGTTTCTGGCAGACAAAAACTACACAAAAAGCAGTAAACTGTGTGAGCAACTCGGAGGAAGAAGTATTGCGCTATTAAGATAGCCACTTTTTCGTCAAGAGAGGTATTGACTCAGAGAATACCAGTAACCTATGGAAGGAGTAACGATGAATCTCTTCAGATACACAACGAGTGACATATCGCTTCTGGCAGACTGGCCGCAGTAAGAAAAAGTGGCAGACTGGGTGAGGAATTGGGACGAGTAACTATGACTCTCTTAAGTTAGCCAATGCCTCGTTACTTGCGGTTTGGATTAAGAAATCTCGAATAACCCCTAGGAGGAGAAACGATGACTGTTTTATGACACACAACTAGTGAATTATAGTTTCTGGCAGACAAAAACTACACAAAAAGCAGTAAACTGTGTGAGCAACTTGGAGGAAGAAGTATTGCACTATTAAGATAGCCACTTTTTCGTCAAGAGAGGTATTGACTCAGAGAATACCAGTAACCTATGGAAGGAGTAACGATGAATCTCTTAAGATACACAACGAGTGACATATCGCTTCTGGCAGACTGGCCGCAGTAAGAAAAAGTGGCAGACTGGGTGAGCAATGGGGACGAGTAACTATGACTCTCTTAAGGTAGCCAATGCCTCGTTACTTGCGGTTTGGATTAAGAAAACTCGAATAATCCCTAGGAGGTAAAACGATAACTCTTTTATGTTACACAACTAGTGACATATCGCTTCTGCAGACTGGCAAGTACACAAAAAGTAGTAAACTGTGTGAGCAACTGGGAGGAAGAAGTATGGCACTATTAAGAAAGCCAACGATTCGTCACGAGTAGTATTGAATCAGAGAATACCAGTAACCTATGGAAGGAGTAACGATGAATCTCTTAAGATACACAACGAGTGACATATCGCTTCTGGCAGACTGGCCGCAGTAAGGAAAAGTGGCAGACTGGGAGAGCAATTGGGACGAGTAACTATGACTCTCTTAAGGTAGCCAATGCCTCGTTACTTGCGGTTTGGATGAAGAAATCTCGAATAACCCCTGGGAGAAGAAACGATGACTCTTTTATGATACACAACTAGTGAATTATAGTTTCTGGCAGACAAAAACTACACAAAAAGCAGTAAACTGTGTGAGCAACTCGGAGGAAGAAGTATTGCACTATTAAGATAGCCACTTTTTCGTCAAGAGAGATATTGACTCAGAGAATACCAGTAACCTATGGAAGGAGTAACGATGAATCTCTTAAGATACACAACGAGTGACATATCGCTTCTGGCAGACTGGCCGCAGTAAGAAAAAGTGGCAGACTGGGTGAGCAATTGGGACGAGTAACTATGACTCTCTTAAGGTAGCCAATGCCTCGTTACTTGCGGTTTGGATTAAGAAATCTCGAATAACCCCTAGGAGGAGAAACGATGACTCTTTTATGATACACAACTAGTGAATTATAGTTTCTGGCAGACAAAAACTACACAAAAAGCAGTAAACTGTGTGAGCAACTCGGAGGAAGAAGTATTGCACTATTAAGACAGCCACTTTTTCGTCAAGAGAGGTATTGACTCAGAGAATACCAGTAACCTATGGAAGGAGTAACGATGAATCTCTTAAGATACACAACGAGTGACATATCGCTTCTGGCAGACTGGCCGCAGTAAGAAAAAGTGGCAGACTGGGTGAGCAATTGGGACGAGTAACTATGACTCTCTTAAGGTAGCCAATGCCTCGTTACTTGCGGTTTGGATTAAGAAATCTCGAATAACCCCTAGGAGGAGAAACGATGACTCTTTTATGATACACAACTAGTGAATTATAGTTTCTGGCAGACAAAAACTACACAAAAAAGTAGTAAACTGTGTGAGCAACTGGGAGGAAGAAGTATTGCACTATTAAGATAGCCACTTTTTCTTCACGAGAGGCATTGAATCAGAGAATACCAGTAACCTATGGAAAGAGTAACGACGAATCTCTTAAGATACACAACGAGTGACATATCGCTTCTGGCAGACTGGCCGCAGTAAGGAAAAGAGGGCAGACTGGGAGAGCAATTGATACGAGTAACTATGACTCTCTTAAGGTAGCCAATGCCTCGTTACTTGCTGTTTGGATGAAGAAATCTCGAATAACCCCTAGGAGGAGAAACGATGACTCTTTTATGATACACAACTAGTCACATATCGCTTCTGGCAGACTGGAAAGTACACAAAAAGTAGTAAACTGTGTGAGCAACTCGGAGGAAGAAGTATTGCACTATTAAGATAGCCACTTTTTCGTCAAGAGAGGTATTGACTCAGAGAATACCAGTAACCTATGGAAGGAGTAACGATGAATCTCTTAAGATACACAACGAGTGACATATCGCTTCTGGCAGACTGGCCGCAATAAGGAAAAGTGGCAGACTGGGAGAGCAATTGGGACGAGTAACTATGACTCTCTTAAGGTAGCCAATGCCTCGTTACTTGCGGTTTGGATGAAGAAATCTCGAATAACCCCTAGGAGGAGAAACGATGACTCTTTTATGATACACAACTAGTGAATTATAGTTTCTGGCAGACAAAAACTACACAAAAAGCAGTAAACTGTGTGAGCAACTCGGAGGAAGAAGTATTGCGCTATTAAGATAGCCACTTTTTCGTCAAGAGAGGTATTGACTCAGAGAATACCAGTAACCTATGGAAGGAGTAACGATGAATCTCTTCAGATACACAACGAGTGACATATCGCTTCTGGCAGACTGGCCGCAGTAAGAAAAAGTGGCAGACTGGGTGAGGAATTGGGACGAGTAACTATGACTCTCTTAAGTTAGCCAATGCCTCGTTACTTGCGGTTTGGATTAAGAAATCTCGAATAACCCCTAGGAGGAGAAACGATGACTGTTTTATGACACACAACTAGTGAATTATAGTTTCTGGCAGACAAAAACTACACAAAAAGCAGTAAACTGTGTGAGCAACTTGGAGGAAGAAGAATTGCACTATTAAGATAGCCACTTTTTCGTCAAGAGAGGTATTGACTCAGAGAATACCAGTAACCTATGGAAGGAGTAACGATGAATCTCTTAAGATACACAACGAGTGACATATCGCTTCTGGCAGACTGGCCGCAGTAAGAAAAAGTGGCAGACTGGGTGAGCAATGGGGACGAGTAACTATGACTCTCTTAAGGTAGCCAATGCCTCGTTACTTGCGGTTTGGATTAAGAAAACTCGAATAATCCCTAGGAGGTGAAACGATAACTCTTTTAAGTTACACAACTAGTGACATATCGCTTCTGCAGACTGGCAAGTACACAAAAAGTAGTAAACTGTGTGAGCAACTGGGAGGAAGAAGTATGGCACTATTAAGAAAGCCAACGATTCGTCACGAGTAGTATTGAATCAGAGAATACCAGTAACCTATGGAAGGAGTAACGATGAATCTCTTAAGATACACAACGAGTGACATATCGCTTCTGGCAGACTGGCCGCAGTAAGGAAAAGTGGCAGACTGGGAGAGCAATTGGGACGAGTAACTATGACTCTCTTAAGGTAGCCAATGCCTCGTTACTTGCGGTTTGGATGAAGAAATCTCGAATAACCCCTGGGAGAAGAAACGATGACTCTTTTATGATACACAACTAGTCACATATCGCTTCTGGCAGACTGGAAAGTACACAAAAAGTAGTAAACTGTGTGAGCAACTCGGAGGAAGAAGTATTGCACTATTAAGATAGCCACTTTTTCGTCAAGAGAGGTATTGACTCGGAGAATACCAGTAACCTATGGAAGGAGTAACGATGAATCTCTTAAGATACACAACGAGTGACATATCGCTTCTGGCAGACTGGCCGCAGTAAGGAAAAGTGGCAGACTGGGAGAGCAATTGGGACGAGTAACTATGACTCTCTTAAGGTAGCCAATGCCTCGTTACTTGCGGTTGGGATGAAAAAATCTCGAATAACCCCTAGGAGGAGAAACGATGACTCTTTTATGATACACAACTAGTGAATTATAGTTTCTGGCAGACAAAAACTACACAAAAAGCAGTAAACTGTGTGAGCAACTCGGAGGAAGAAGTATTGCACTATTAAGACAGCCACTTTTTCGTCAAGAGAGGTATTGACTCAGAGAATACCAGTAACCTATGGAAGGAGTAACGATGAATCTCTTAAGATACACAACGAGTGACATATCGCTTCTGGCAGACTGGCCGCAGTAAGAAAAAGTGGCAGACTGGGTGAGCAATTGGGACGAGTAACTATGACTCTCTTAAGGTAGCCAATGCCTCGTTACTTGCGGTTTGGATTAAGAAATCTCGAATAACCCCTAGGAGGAGAAACGATGACTCTTTTATGATACACAACTAGTGAATTATAGTTTCTGGCAGACAAAAACTACACAAAAAAGTAGTAAACTGTGTGAGCAACTGGGAGGAAGAAGTATTGCACTATTAAGATAGCCACTTTTTCGTCACGAGTGGCATTGAATCAGAGAATACCAGTAACCTATGGCAGGAGTAACGATGAATCTCTTAAGATACACAACGAGTGACATATCGCTTCTGGCAGACTGGCCGCAGTAAGGAAAAGTGGCAGACTGGGAGAGCAATTGGGACGAGTAACTATGACTCTCTTAAGGTAGCCAATGCCTCGTTACTTGCTGTTTGGATGATGAAATCTCGAATAACCCCTAGGAGGAGAAACGATGACTCTTTTATGATACACAACTAGTGAATTATAATTTCTGGCAGACAAAAACTACACAAAAAGCAGTAAACGGTGTGAGCAACTCGGAGGAAGAAGTATTGCACTATTAAGATAGCCACTTTTTCGTCAAGAGAGGTATTGACTCAGAGAATACCAGTAACCTATGGAAGGAGTAATGATAATTCTCTTAAGATACACAACGAGTGACATATCGCTTCTGGCAGACTGGTTACAGTAAGAAAAAGTGGCAGACTGGGCGAGCAATGGGGACGAGTAACTATGACTCTCTTAATTTAGCCAATGCCTCGTTACTTGCGGTTTGGATTAAGAAATCTCGAATAACCCCTAGGAGGAGAAATGATGACTCTTTTATGATACACTAGTGACATATCGCTTCTGGCAGACTGGCAAGTACACAAAAAGTAGTAAACTGTGTGAGCAACTCGGAGGAAGAAGTATTGCACTATTAAGATAGCCACTTTTTCGTCAAGAGATGTATTGACTCAGAGAATACCAGTAACCTATGGAAGGAGTAACGATGAATCTCTTAAGATACACAACGAGTGACATATCGCTTCTGGCAGACTGGCCGCAATAAGGAAAAGTGGCAGACTGGGAGAGCAATTGGGACGAGTAACTATGACTCTCTTAAGGTAGCCAATGCCTCGTTACTTGCGGTTTGGATGAAGAAATCTCGAATAACCCCTAGGAGGAGAAACGATGACTCTTTTATGATACACAACTAGTGAATTATAGTTTCTGGCAGACAAAAACTACACAAAAAGCAGTAAACTGTGTGAGCAACTCGGAGGAAGAAGTATTGCGCTATTAAGATAGCCACTTTTTCGTCAAGAGAGGTATTGACTCAGAGAATACCAGTAACCTATGGAAGGAGTAACGATGAATCTCTTAAGATACACAACGAGTGACATATCGCTTCTGGCAGACTGGCCGCAGTAAGAAAAAGTGGCAGACTGGGTGAGCAATGGGGACGAGTAACTATGACTCTCTTAAGGTAGCCAATGCCTCGTTACTTGCGGTTTGGATTAAGAAATCTCGAATAATCCCTAGGAGGTGAAACGATAACTCTTTTATGTTACACAACTAGTGACATATCGCTTCTGCAGACTGGCAAGTACACAAAAAGTAGTAAACCGTGTGAGCAACTGGGAGGAAGAAGTATGGCACTATTAAGAAAGCCAACGATTCGTCACGAGTAGTATTGAATCAGAGAATACCAGTAACCTATGGAAGGAGTAACGATGAATCTCTTAAGATACACAACGAGTGACATATCGCTTCTGGCAGACTGGCCGCAGTAAGGAAAAGTGGCAGATTGGGAGAGCAATTGGGACGAGTAACTATGACTCTCTTAAGGTAGCCAATGCCTCGTTACTTGCGGTTTGGATGAAGAAATCTCGAATAACCCCTGGGAGAAGAAACGATGACTCTTTTATGATACACAACTAGTGAATTATAGTTTCTGGCAGACAAAAACTACACAAAAAGCAGTAAACTGTGTGAGCAACTCGGAGGAAGAAGTATTGCACTATTAAGATAGCCACTTTTTCGTCAAGAGAGATATTGACTCAGAGAATACCAGTAACCTATGGAAGGAGTAACGATGAATCTCTTAAGATACACAACGAGTGACATATCGCTTCTGGCAGACTGGCCGCAGTAAGAAAAAGTGGCAGACTGGGTGAGCAATTGGGACGAGTAACTATGACTCTCTTAAGGTAGCCAATGCCTCGTTACTTGCGGTTTGGATTAAGAAATCTCGAATAACCCGTAGGAGGAGAAACGATGACTCTTTTATGATACACAACTAGTGAATTATAGTTTCTGGCAGACAAAAACTACACAAAAAGCAGTAAACTGTGTGAGCAACTCGGAGGAAGAAGTATTGCACTATTAAGACAGCCACTTTTTCGTCAAGAGAGGTATTGACTCAGAGAATACCAGTAACCTATGGAAGGAGTAACGATGAATCTCTTAAGATACACAACGAGTGACATATCGCTTCTGGCAGACTGGCCGCAGTAAGAAAAAGTGGCAGACTGGGTGAGCAATTGGGACGAGTAACTATGACTCTCTTAAGGTAGCCAATGCCTCGTTACTTGCGGTTTGGATTAAGAAATCTCGAATAACCCCTAGGAGGAGAAACGATGACTCTTTTATGATACACAACTAGTGAATTATAGTTTCTGGCAGACAAAAACTACACAAAAAAGTAGTAAACTGTGTGAGCAACTGGGAGGAAGAAGTATTGCACTATTAAGATAGCCACTTTTTCTTCACGAGAGGCATTGAATCCGAGAATACCAGTAACCTATGGAAAGAGTAACGACGATTCTCTTAAGATACACAACGAGTGACATATCGCTTCTGGCAGACTGGCCGCAGTAAGGAAAAGAGGGCAGACTGGGAGAGCAATTGATACGAGTAACTATGACTCTCTTAAGGTAGCCAATGCCTCGTGACTTGCTGTTTGGATGAAGAAATCTCGAATAACCCCTAGGAGGAGAAACGATGACTCTTTTATGATACACAACTAGTCACATATCGCTTCTGGCAGACTGGAAAGTACACAAAAAGTAGTAAACTGTGTGAGCAACTCGGAGGAAGAAGTATTGCACTATTAAGATAGCCACTTTTTCGTCAAGAGAGGTATTGACTCGGAGAATACCAGTAACCTATGGAAGGAGTAACGATGAATCTCTTAAGATACACAACGAGTGACATATCGCTTCTGGCAGACTGGCCGCAGTAAGGAAAAGTGGCAGACTGGGAGAGCAATTGGGACGAGTAACTATGACTCTCTTAAGGTAGCCAATGCCTCGTTACTTGCGGTTTGGATGAAAAAATCTCGAATAACCCCTAGGAGGAGAAACGATGACTCTTTTATGATACACAACTAGTGAATTATAGTTTCTGGCAGACAAAAACTGCACAAAAAAGTAGTAAACTGTGTGAGCAACTCGAAGGATGAAGTATTACACTATTAAGATAGATACTTTTTCGTCACGAGAGGTATTGACTCAGAGAATACCAGTAACCTATGGAAGGAGTAACGATGAATCTCTTAAGATACACAACGAGTGACATATCGCTTCTGGCAGACTGGCCGCAGTAAGAAAAAGTGGCAGACTGGGTGAGCAATTGGGACGAGTAACTATGACTCTCTTAAGGTAGCCAATGCCTCGTTACTTGCGGTTTGGATTAAGAAATCTCGAATAACCCCTAGGAGGAGAAACGATGACTCTTTTATGATACACAACTAGTGAATTATAGTTTCTGGCAGACAAAAACTACACAAAAAAGTAGTAAACTGTGTGAGCAACTGGGAGGAAGAAGTATTGCACTATTAAGATAGCCACTTTTTCGTCACGAGAGGCATTGAATCAGAGAATACCAGTAACCTATGGCAGGAGTAACGATGAATCTCTTAAGATACACAACGAGTGACATATCGCTTCTGGCAGACTGGCCGCAGTAAGGAAAAGTGGCAGACTGGGAGAGCAATTGGGACGAGTAACTATGACTCTCTTAAGGTAGCCAATGCCTCGTTACTTGCTGTTTGGATGATGAAATCTCGAATAACCCCTAGGAGGAGAAACGATGACTCTTCTATGATACACAACTAGTGAATTATAATTTCTGGCAGACAAAAACTACACAAAAAGCAGTAAACGGTGTGAGCAACTCGGAGGAAGAAGTATTGCACTATTAAGATAGCCACTTTTTCGTCAAGAGAGGTATTGACTCAGAGAATACCAGTAACCTATGGAAGGAGTAATGATGAATCTCTTAAGATACACAACGAGTGACATATCGCTTCTGGCAGACTGGCCACAGTAAGAAAAAGTGGCAGACTGGGTGAGCAATGGGGACGAGTAACTATGACTCTCTTAATTTAGCCAATGCCTCGTTACTTGCGGTTTGGATTAAGAAATCTCGAATAACCCCTAGGAGGAGAAATGATGACTCTTTTATGATACACTAGTGACATATCGCTTCAGGCAAACTGGCAAGTACACAAAAAGTAGTAAACTGTGTGAGCAACTCGGAGGAAGAAGTATTGCACTATTAAGATAGCCACTTTTTCGTCAAGAGATGTATTGACTCAGAGAATACCAGTAATCTATGGAAGGAGTAACGATGAATCTCTTAAGATACACAACGAGTGACATATCGCTTCTGGCAGACTGGCCGCAATAAGGAAAAGTGGCAGACTGGGAGAGCAATTGGGACGAGTAACTATGACTCTCTTAAGGTAGCCAATGCCTCGTTACTTGCGGTTTGGATGAAGAAATCTCGAATAACCCCTAGGAGGAGAAACGATGACTCTTTTATGATACACAACTAGTGAATTATAGTTTCTGGCAGACAAAAACTACACAAAAAGCAGTAAACTGTGTGAGCAACTCGGAGGAAGAAGTATTGCGCTATTAAGATTGCCACTTTTTCGTCAAGAGAGGTATTGACTCAGAGAATACCAGTAACCTATGGAAGGAGTAACGATGAATCTCTTCAGATACACAACGAGTGACATATCGCTTCTGGCAGACTGGCCGCAGTAAGAAAAAGTGGCAGACTGGGAGAGCAATTAGGACGAGTAACTATGACTCTCTTAAGTTAGCCAATGCCTCGTTACTTGCGGTTTGGATTAAGAAATCTCGAATAACCCCTAGGAGGAGAAACGATGACTCTTTTATGACACACAACAAGTGAATTATAATTTCTGGCAGACAAAAACTACACAAAAAGCAGTAAACTGTGTGAGCAACTTGGAGGAAGAAGTATTGCACTATTAAGATAGCCACTTTTTCGTCAAGAGAGGTATTGACTCAGAGAATACCAGTAACCTATGGAAGGAGTAACGATGAATCTCTTAAGATACACAACGAGTGACATATCGCTTCTGGCAGACTGGCCGCAGTAAGAAAAAGTGGCAGACTGGGTGAGCAATGGGGACGAGTAACTATGACTCTCTTAAGGTAGCCAATGCCTCGTTACTTGCGGTTTGGATTAAGAAATCTCGAATAATCCCTAGGAGGTGAAACGATAACTCTTTTATGTTACACAACTAGTGACATATCGCTTCTGCAGACTGGCAAGTACACAAAAAGTAGTAAACTGTGTGAGCAACTGGGAGGAAGAAGTATGGCACTATTAAGAAAGCCAACGATTCGTCACGAGTAGTATTGAATCAGAGAATACCAGTAACCTATGGAAGGAGTAACGACGAATCTCTTAAGATACACAACGAGTGACATATCGCTTCTGGCAGACTGGCCGCAGTAAGGAAAAGAGGGCAGACTGGGAGAGCAATTGATACGAGTAACTATGACTCTCTAAAGGTAGCCAATGCCTCGTTACTTGCTGTTTGGATGAAGAAATCTCGAATAACCCCTAGGAGGAGAAACGATGACTCTTTTATGATACACAACTAGTCACATATCGCTTCTGGCAGACTGGAAAGTACACAAAAAGTAGTAAACTGTGTGAGCAACTCGGAGGAAGAAGTATTGCACTATTAAGATAGCCACTTTTTCGTCAAGAGAGGTATTGACTCGGAGAATACCAGGAACCTATGGAAGGAGTAACGATGAATCTCTTAAGATACACAACGAGTGACATATCGCTTCTGGCAGACTGGCCGCAGTAAGGAAAAGTGGCAGACTGGGAGAGCAATTGGGACGAGTAACTATGACTCTCTTAAGGTAGCCAATGCCTCGTTACTTGCGGTTTGGATTAAGAAATCTCTAAAACCCCTAGGAGGAGAAACGATGACTCTTTTATGATAGACAACTAGTGAATTATAGTTTCTGGCAGACAAAAACTACACAAACAGCAGTAAACTGTGTGAGCAACTGGGAGGAAGAAGTATTGCACTATTAAGATAGCCACTTTTTCTTCAAGAGAGGTATTGACTCAGAGAATACCAGTAACCTATGGAAGGAGTAACGATGAATCTCTTAAGATACACAACGAGTGACATATCGCTTCTGGCAGACTGGCCGCAGTAAGAAAAAGTGGCAGACTGGGTGAGCAATTGGGACGAGTAACTATGACTCTCTTAAGGTAGCCAATGCCTCGTTACTTGCGGTTTGGATTAAGAAATCTCGAATAACCCCTAGGAGGAGAAACGATGACTCTTTTATGATACACAACTAGTGAATTATAGTTTCTGGCAGACAAAAACTACACAAAAAAGTAGTAAACTGTGTGAGCAACTGGGAGGAAGAAGTATTGCACTATTAAGATAGCCACTTTTTCGTCACGAGAGGCATTGAATCAGAGAATACCAGTAACCTATGGAAAGAGTAACGATGAATCTCTTAAGATACACAACGAGTGACATATCGCTTCTGGCAGACTGGCCACAGTAAGAAAAAGTGGCAGACTGGGTGAGCAATGGGGACGAGTAACTATGACTCTCTTAATTTAGCCAATGCCTCGTTACTTGCGGTTTGGATTAAGAAATCTCGAATAACCCCTAGGAGGAGAAATGATGACTCTTTTATGATACACTAGTGACATATCGCTTCTGGCAGACTGGCAAGTACACAAAAAGTAGTAAACTGTGTGAGCAACTCGGAGGAAGAAGTATTGCACTATTAAGATAGCCACTTTTTCGTCAAGAGAGGTATTGACTCAGAGAATACCAGTAACCTATGGAAAGAGTAACGATGAATCTCTTCAGATACACAACGAGTGACATATCGCTTCTGGCAGACTGGCCGCAGTAAGAAAAAGTGGCAGACTGGGTGAGCAATTGGGACGAGTAACTATGACTCTCTTAAGTTAGCCAATGCCTCGTTACTTGCGGTTTGGATTAAGAAATCTCGAATAACCCCTAGGAGGAGAAACGATGACTCTTTTATGACACACAACTAGTGAATTATAGTTTCTGGCAGACAAAAACTACACAAAAAGCAGTAAACTGTGTGAGCAACTTGGAGGAAGAAGTATTGCACTATTAAGATAGCCACTTTTTCGTCAAGAGAGGTATTGACTCAGAGAATACCAGTAACCTATGGAAGGAGTAACGATGAATCTCTTAAGATACACAACGAGTGACATATCGCTTCTGGCAGACTGTCCGCAGTAAGAAAAAGTGGCAGACTGGGTGAGCAATGGGGACGAGTAACTATGACTCTCTTAAGGTAGCCAATGCCTCGTTACTTGCGGTTTGGATTAAGAAATCTCGAATAATCCCTAGGAGGTGAAACGATAACTCTTTTATGTTACACAACTAGTGACATATCGCTTCTGCAGACTGGCAAGTACACAAAAAGTAGTAAACTGTGTGAGCAACTGGGAGGAAGAAGTATGGCACTATTAAGAAAGCCAACGATTCGTCACGAGTAGTATTGAATCAGAGAATACCAGTAACCTATGGAAGGAGTAACGATGAATCTCTTAAGATACACAACGAGTGACATATCGCTTCTGGCAGACTGGCCGCAGTAAGGAAAAGTGGCAGACTGGGAGAGCAATTGGGACGAGTAACTATGACTCTCTTAAGATAGCCAATGCCTCGTTACTTGCGGTTTGGATTAAGAAATCTCGAATAACCCCTAGGAGGAGAAACGATGACTCTTTTATGATACACAACTAGTGAATTATAGTTTCTGGCAGACAAAAACTACACAAAAAGCAGTAAACTGTGTGAGCAACTCGGAGGAAGAAGTATTGCACTATTAAGACAGCCACTTTTTCGTCAAGAGAGGTATTGACTCGGAGAATACCAGTAACCTATGGAAGGAGTAACGATGAATCTCTTAAGATACACAACGAGTGACATATCGCTTCTGGCAGACTGGCCGCAGTAAGAAAAAGTGGCAGACTGGGTGAGCAATTGGGACGAGTAACTATGACTCTCTTAAGGTAGCCAATGCCTCGTTACTTGCGGTTTGGATTAAGAAATCTCGAATAACCCCTAGGAGGAGAAACGATGACTCTTTTATGATACACAACTAGTGAATTATAGTTTCTGGCAGACAAAAACTACACAAAAAAGTAGTAAACTGGGTGAGCAACTGGGAGGAAGAAGTATTGCACTATTAAGATAGCCACTTTTTCTTCACGAGAGGCATTGAATCAGAGAATACCAGTAACCTATGGAAAGAGTAACGACGAATCTCTTAAGATACACAACGAGTGACATATCGCTTCTGGCAGACTGGCCGCAGTAAGGAAAAGAGGGCAGACTGGGAGAGCAATTGATACGAGTAACTATGACTCTCTTAAGGTAGCCAATGCCTCGTTACTTGCTGTTTGGATGAAGAAATATCGAATAACCCCTAGGAGGAGAAACGATGACTCTTTTATGATACACAACTAGTCACATATCGCTTCTGGCAGACTGGAAAGTACACAAAAAGTAGTAAACTGTGTGAGCAACTCGGAGGAAGAAGTATTGCACTATTAAGATAGCCACTTTTTCGTCAAGAGAGGTATTGACTCGGAGAATACCAGTAACCTATGGAAGGAGTAACGATGAATCTCTTAAGATACACAACGAGTGACATATCGCTTCTGGCAGACTGGCCGCAGTAAGGAAAAGTGGCAGACTGGGAGAGCAATTGGGACGAGTAACTATGACTCTCTTAAGGTAGCCAATGCCTCGTTACTTGCGGTTTGGATTAAGAAATCTCGAATAACCCCTAGGAGGAGAAACGATGACTCTTTTATGATACACAACTAGTGAATTATAGTTTCTGGCAGACAAAAACTACACAAAAAGCAGTAAACTGTGTGAGCAACTCGGAGGAAGAAGTATTGCACTATTAAGACAGCCACTTTTTCGTCAAGAGAGGTATTGACTCAGAGAATACCAGTAACCTATGGAAGGAGTAACGATGAATCTCTGAAGATACACAACGAGTGACATATCGCTTCTGGCAGACTGGCCGCAGTAAGAAAAAGTGGCAGACTGGGTGAGCAATTGGGACGAGTAACTATGACTCTCTTAAGGTAGCCAATGCCTCGTTACTTGCGGTTTGGATTAAGAAATCTCGAATAACCCCTAGGAGGAGAAACGATGACTCTTTTATGATACACAACTAGTGAATTATAGTTTCTGGCAGACAAAAACTACACAAAAAAGTAGTAAACTGTGTGAGCAACTGGGAGGAAGAAGTATTGCACTATTAAGATAGCCACTTTTTCGTCACGAGAGGCATTGAATCAGAGAATACCAGTAACCTATGGAAAGAGTAACGATGAATCTCTTAAGATACACAACGAGTGACATATCGCTTCTGGCAGACTGGCCGCAGTAAGGAAAAGTGGCAGACTGGGAGAGCAATTGGGACGAGTAACTATGACTCTCTTAAGGTAGCCAATGCCTCGTTACTTGCTGTTTGGATGATGAAATCTCGTATAACCCCTAGGAGGAGAAACGATGACTCTTTTATGAGACACAACTAGTGAATTATAATTTCTGGCAGACAAAAACTACACAAAAAGCAGTAAACGGTGTGAGCAACTCGGAGGAAGAAGTATTGCACTATTAAGACAGCCACTTTTTCGTCAAGAGAGGTATTGACTCAGAGAATACCAGTAACCTATGGAAGGAGTAACGATGAATCTCTTAAGATACACAACGAGTGACATATCGCTTCTGGCAGACTGGCCGCAGTAAGAAAAAGTGGCAGACTGGGTGAGCAATTGGGACGAGTAACTATGACTCTCTTAAGGTAGCCAATGCCTCGTTACTTGCGGTTTGGATTAAGAAATCTCGAATAACCCCTAGGAGGAGAAACGATGACTCTTTTATGATACACAACTAGTGAATTATAGTTTCTGGCAGACAAAAACTACACAAAAAAGTAGTAAACTGTGTGAGCAACTGGGAGGAAGAAGTATTGCACTATTAAGATAGCCACTTTTTCGTCACGAGAGGCATTGAATCAGAGAATACCAGTAACCTATGGAAAGAGTAACGATGAATCTCTTAAGATACACAACGAGTGACATATCGCTTCTGGCAGACTGGCCGCAGTAAGGAAAAGTGGCAGACTGGGAGAGCAATTGGGACGAGTAACTATGACTCTCTTAAGGTAGCCAATGCCTCGTTACTTGCTGTTTGGATGATGAAATCTCGAATAACCCCTAGGAGGAGAAACGATGACTCTTTTATGATACACAACTAGTGAATTATAATTTCTGGCAGACAGAAACTACACAAAAAGCAGTAAACGGTGTGAGCAACTCGGAGGAAGAAGTATTGCACTATTAAGATAGCCACTTTTTCGTCAAGAGAGGTATTGACTCAGAGAATACCAGTAACCTATGGAAGGAGTAACGATGAATCTCTTAAGATACACAACGAGTGACATATCGCTTCTGGCAGACTGGCCGCAGTAAGAAAAAGTGGCAGACTGGGTGAGCAATGGGGACGAGTAACTATGACTCTCTTAAGGTAGCCAATGCCTCGTTACTTGCGGTTTGGATTAAGAAATCTCGAATAATCCCTAGGAGGTGAAACGATAACTCTTTTATGTTACACAACTAGTGACATATCGCTTCTGCAGACTGGCAAGTACACAAAAAGTAGTAAACCGTGTGAGCAACTGGGAGGAAGAAGTATGGCACTATTAAGAAAGCCAACGATTCGTCACGAGTAGTATTGAATCAGAGAATACCAGTAACCTATGGAAGGAGTAACGATGAATCTCTTAAGATACACAACGAGTGACATATCGCTTCTGGCAGACTGGCCGCAGTAAGGAAAAGTGGCAGATTGGGAGAGCAATTGGGACGAGTAACTATGACTCTCTTAAGGTAGCCAATGCCTCGTTACTTGCGGTTTGGATGAAGAAATCTCGAATAACCCCTGGGAGAAGAAACGATGACTCTTTTATGATACACAACTAGTGAATTATAGTTTCTGGCAGACAAAAACTACACAAAAAGCAGTAAACTGTGTGAGCAACTCGGAGGAAGAAGTATTGCACTATTAAGATAGCCACTTTTTCGTCAAGAGAGATATTGACTCAGAGAATACCAGTAACCTATGGAAGGAGTAACGATGAATCTCTTAAGATACACAACGAGTGACATATCGCTTCTGGCAGACTGGCCGCAGTAAGAAAAAGTGGCAGACTGGGTGAGCAATTGGGACGAGTAACTATGACTCTCTTAAGGTAGCCAATGCCTCGTTACTTGCGGTTTGGATTAAGAAATCTCGAATAACCCGTAGGAGGAGAAACGATGACTCTTTTATGATACACAACTAGTGAATTATAGTTTCTGGCAGACAAAAACTACACAAAAAGCAGTAAACTGTGTGAGCAACTCGGAGGAAGAAGTATTGCACTATTAAGACAGCCACTTTTTCGTCAAGAGAGGTATTGACTCAGAGAATACCAGTAACCTATGGAAGGAGTAACGATGAATCTCTTAAGATACACAACGAGTGACATATCGCTTCTGGCAGACTGGCCGCAGTAAGAAAAAGTGGCAGACTGGGTGAGCAATTGGGACGAGTAACTATGACTCTCTTAAGGTAGCCAATGCCTCGTTACTTGCGGTTTGGATTAAGAAATCTCGAATAACCCCTAGGAGGAGAAACGATGACTCTTTTATGATACACAACTAGTGAATTATAGTTTCTGGCAGACAAAAACTACACAAAAAAGTAGTAAACTGTGTGAGCAACTGGGAGGAAGAAGTATTGCACTATTAAGATAGCCACTTTTTCTTCACGAGAGGCATTGAATCAGAGAATACCAGTAACCTATGGAAAGAGTAACGACGATTCTCTTAAGATACACAACGAGTGACATATCGCTTCTGGCAGACTGGCCGCAGTAAGGAAAAGAGGGCAGACTGGGAGAGCAATTGATACGAGTAACTATGACTCTCTTAAGGTAGCCAATGCCTCGTGACTTGCTGTTTGGATGAAGAAATCTCGAATAACCCCTAGGAGGAGAAACGATGACTCTTTTATGATACACAACTAGTCACATATCGCTTCTGGCAGACTGGAAAGTACACAAAAAGTAGTAAACTGTGTGAGCAACTCGGAGGAAGAAGTATTGCACTATGAAGATAGCCACTTTTTCGTCAAGAGAGGTATTGACTCGGAGAATACCAGTAACCTATGGAAGGAGTAACGATGAATCTCTTAAGATACACAACGAGTGACATATCGCTTCTGGCAGACTGGCCGCAGTAAGGAAAAGTGGCAGACTGGGAGAGCAATTGGGACGAGTAACTATGACTCTCTTAAGGTAGCCAATGCCTCGTTACTTGCGGTTTGGATGAAAAAATCTCGAATAACCCCTAGGAGGAGAAACGATGACTCTTTTATGATACACAACTAGTGAATTATAGTTTCTGGCAGACAAAAACTGCACAAAAAAGTAGTAAACTGTGTGAGCAACTCGAAGGATGAAGTATTACACTATTAAGATAGATACTTTTTCGTCACGAGAGGTATTGACTCAGAGAATACCAGTAACCTATGGAAGGAGTAACGATGAATCTCTTAAGATACACAACGAGTGACATATCGCTTCTGGCAGACTGGCCGCAGTAAGAAAAAGTGGCAGACTGGGTGAGCAATTGGGACGAGTAACTATGACTCTCTTAAGGTAGCCAATGCCTCGTTACTTGCGGTTTGGATTAAGAAATCTCGAATAACCCCTAGGAGGAGAAACGATGACTCTTTTATGATACACAACTAGTGAATTATAGTTTCTGGCAGACAAAAACTACACAAAAAAGTAGTAAACTGTGTGAGCAACTGGGAGGAAGAAGTATTGCACTATTAAGATAGCCACTTTTTCGTCACGAGAGGCATTGAATCAGAGAATACCAGTAACCTATGGCAGGAGTAACGATGAATCTCTTAAGATACACAACGAGTGACATATCGCTTCTGGCAGACTGGCCGCAGTAAGGAAAAGTGGCAGACTGGGAGAGCAATTGGGACGAGTAACTATGACTCTCTTAAGGTAGCCAATGCCTCGTTACTTGCTGTTTGGATGATGAAATCTCGAATAACCCCTAGGAGGAGAAACGATGACTCTTCTATGATACACAACTAGTGAATTATAATTTCTGGCAGACAAAAACTACACAAAAAGCAGTAAACGGTGTGAGCAACTCGGAGGAAGAAGTATTGCACTATTAAGATAGCCACTTTTTCGTCAAGAGAGGTATTGACTCAGAGAATACCAGTAACCTATGGAAGGAGTAATGATGAATCTCTTAAGATACACAACGAGTGACATATCGCTTCTGGCAGACTGGCCACAGTAAGAAAAAGTGGCAGACTGGGTGAGCAATGGGGACGAGTAACTATGACTCTCTTAATTTAGCCAATGCCTCGTTACTTGCGGTTTGGATTAAGAAATCTCGAATAACCCCTAGGAGGAGAAATGATGACTCTTTTATGATACACTAGTGACATATCGCTTCAGGCAAACTGGCAAGTACACAAAAAGTAGTAAACTGTGTGAGCAACTCGGAGGAAGAAGTATTGCACTATTAAGATAGCCACTTTTTCGTCAAGAGATGTATTGACTCAGAGAATACCAGTAATCTATGGAAGGAGTAACGATGAATCTCTTAAGATACACAACGAGTGACATATCGCTTCTGGCAGACTGGCCGCAATAAGGAAAAGTGGCAGACTGGGAGAGCAATTGGGACGAGTAACTATGACTCTCTTAAGGTAGCCAATGCCTCGTTACTTGCGGTTTGGATGAAGAAATCTCGAATAACCCCTAGGAGGAGAAACGATGACTCTTTTATGATACACAACTAGTGAATTATAGTTTCTGGCAGACAAAAACTACACAAAAAGCAGTAAACTGTGTGAGCAACTCGGAGGAAGAAGTATTGCGCTATTAAGATTGCCACTTTTTCGTCAAGAGAGGTATTGACTCAGAGAATACCAGTAACCTATGGAAGGAGTAACGATGAATCTCTTCAGATACACAACGAGTGACATATCGCTTCTGGCAGACTGGCCGCAGTAAGAAAAAGTGGCAGACTGGGAGAGCAATTAGGACGAGTAACTATGACTCTCTTAAGTTAGCCAATGCCTCGTTACTTGCGGTTTGGATTAAGAAATCTCGAATAACCCCTAGGAGGAGAAACGATGACTCTTTTATGACACACAACAAGTGAATTATAATTTCTGGCAGACAAAAACTACACAAAAAGCAGTAAACTGTGTGAGCAACTTGGAGGAAGAAGTATTGCACTATTAAGATAGCCACTTTTTCGTCAAGAGAGGTATTGACTCAGAGAATACCAGTAACCTATGGAAGGAGTAACGATGAATCTCTTAAGATACACAACGAGTGACATATCGCTTCTGGCAGACTGGCCGCAGTAAGAAAAAGTGGCAGACTGGGTGAGCAATGGGGACGAGTAACTATGACTCTCTTAAGGTAGCCAATGCCTCGTTACTTGCGGTTTGGATTAAGAAATCTCGAATAATCCCTAGGAGGTGAAACGATAACTCTTTTATGTTACACAACTAGTGACATATCGCTTCTGCAGACTGGCAAGTACACAAAAAGTAGTAAACTGTGTGAGCAACTGGGAGGAAGAAGTATGGCACTATTAAGAAAGCCAACGATTCGTCACGAGTAGTATTGAATCAGAGAATACCAGTAACCTATGGAAGGAGTAACGATGAATCTCTTAAGATACACAACGAGTGACATATCGCTTCTGGCAGACTGGCCGCAGTAAGGAAAAGTGGCAGACTGGGAGAGCAATTGGGACGAGTAACTATGACTCTCTTAAGGTAGCCAATGCCTCGTTACTTGCGGTTTGGATGAAGAAATCTCGAATAACCCCTGGGAGAAGAAACGATGACTCTTTTATGATACACAACTAGTGAATTATAGTTTCTGGCAGACAAAAACTACACAAAAAGCAGTAAACTGTGTGAGCAACTCGGAGGAAGAAGTATTGCACTATTAAGATAGCCACTTTTTCGTCAAGAGAGGTATTGACTCAGAGAATACCAGTAACCTATGGAAGGAGTAACGATGAATCTCTTAAGATACACAACGAGTGACATATCGCTTCTGGCAGACTCTCCGCAGTAAGAAAAAGTGGCAGACTGGGTGAGCAATTGGGACGAGTAACTATGACTCTCTTAAGGTAGCCAATGCCTCGTTACTTGCGGTTTGGATCAAGAAATCTCGAATAACCCCTAGGAGGAGAAACGATGACTCTTTTATGATACACAACTAGTGAATTATAGTTTCTGGCAGACAAAAACTACACAAAAAGTAGTAAACTGTGTGAGCAACTCGGAGGAAGAAGTATTGCACTATTAAGATAGCCACTTTTTCTTCACGAGAGGCATTGAATCAGAGAATACCAGTAAGCTATGGAAAGAGTAACGACGAATCTCTTAAGATACACAACGAGTGACATATCGCTTCTGGCAGACTGGCCGCAGTAAGGAAAAGAGGGCAGACTGGGAGAGCAATTGATACGAGTAACTATGACTCTCTTAAGGTAGCCAATGCCTCGTTACTTGCTGTTTGGATGAAGAAATCTCGAATAACCCCTAGGAGGAGAAACGATGACTCTTTTATGATACACAACTAGTCACATATCGCTTCTGGCAGACTGGAAAGTACACAAAAAGTAGTAAACTGTGTGAGCAACTCGGAGGAAGAAGTATTGCACTATTAAGATAGCCACTTTTTCGTCAAGAGAGGTATTGACTCGGAGAATACCAGGAACCTATGGAAGGAGTAACGATGAATCTCTTAAGATACACAACGAGTGACATATCGCTTCTGGCAGACTGGCCGCAGTAAGGAAAAGTGGCAGACTGGGAGAGCAATTGGGACGAGTAACTATGACTCTCTTAAGGTAGCCAATGCCTCGTTACTTGCGGTTTGGATTAAGAAATCTCTAAAACCCCTAGGAGGAGAAACGATGACTCTTTTATGATAGACAACTAGTGAATTATAGTTTCTGGCAGACAAAAACTACACAAACAGCAGTAAACTGTGTGAGCAACTGGGAGGAAGAAGTATTGCACTATTAAGATAGCCACTTTTTCTTCAAGAGAGGTATTGACTCAGAGAATACCAGTAACCTATGGAAGGAGTAACGATGAATCTCTTAAGATACACAACGAGTGACATATCGCTTCTGGCAGACTGGCCGCAGTAAGAAAAAGTGGCAGACTGGGTGAGCAATTGGGACGAGTAACTATGACTCTCTTAAGGTAGCCAATGCCTCGTTACTTGCGGTTTGGATTAAGAAATCTCGAATAACCCCTAGGAGGAGAAACGATGACTCTTTTATGATACACAACTAGTGAATTATAGTTTCTGGCAGACAAAAACTACACAAAAAAGTAGTAAACTGTGTGAGCAACTGGGAGGAAGAAGTATTGCACTATTAAGATAGCCACTTTTTCGTCACGAGAGGCATTGAATCAGAGAATACCAGTAACCTATGGAAAGAGTAACGATGAATCTCTTAAGATACACAACGAGTGACATATCGCTTCTGGCAGACTGGCCACAGTAAGAAAAAGTGGCAGACTGGGTGAGCAATGGGGACGAGTAACTATGACTCTCTTAATTTAGCCAATGCCTCGTTACTTGCGGTTTGGATTAAGAAATCTCGAATAACCCCTAGGAGGAGAAATGATGACTCTTTTATGATACACTAGTGACATATCGCTTCTGGCAGACTGGCAAGTACACAAAAAGTAGTAAACTGTGTGAGCAACTCGGAGGAAGAAGTATTGCACTATTAAGATAGCCACTTTTTCGTCAAGAGAGGTATTGACTCAGAGAATACCAGTAACCTATGGAAAGAGTAACGATGAATCTCTTCAGATACACAACGAGTGACATATCGCTTCTGGCAGACTGGCCGCAGTAAGAAAAAGTGGCAGACTGGGTGAGCAATTGGGACGAGTAACTATGACTCTCTTAAGTTAGCCAATGCCTCGTTACTTGCGGTTTGGATTAAGAAATCTCGAATAACCCCTAGGAGGAGAAACGATGACTCTTTTATGACACACAACTAGTGAATTATAGTTTCTGGCAGACAAAAACTACACAAAAAGCAGTAAACTGTGTGAGCAACTTGGAGGAAGAAGTATTGCACTATTAAGATAGCCACTTTTTCGTCAAGAGAGGTATTGACTCAGAGAATACCAGTAACCTATGGAAGGAGTAACGATGAATCTCTTAAGATACACAACGAGTGACATATCGCTTCTGGCAGACTGTCCGCAGTAAGAAAAAGTGGCAGACTGGGTGAGCAATGGGGACGAGTAACTATGACTCTCTTAAGGTAGCCAATGCCTCGTTACTTGCGGTTTGGATTAAGAAATCTCGAATAATCCCTAGGAGGTGAAACGATAACTCTTTTATGTTACACAACTAGTGACATATCGCTTCTGCAGACTGGCAAGTACACAAAAAGTAGTAAACTGTGTGAGCAACTGGGAGGAAGAAGTATGGCACTATTAAGAAAGCCAACGATTCGTCACGAGTAGTATTGAATCAGAGAATACCAGTAACCTATGGAAGGAGTAACGATGAATCTCTTAAGATACACAACGAGTGACATATCGCTTCTGGCAGACTGGCCGCAGTAAGGAAAAGTGGCAGACTGGGAGAGCAATTGGGACGAGTAACTATGACTCTCTTAAGATAGCCAATGCCTCGTTACTTGCGGTTTGGATTAAGAAATCTCGAATAACCCCTAGGAGGAGAAACGATGACTCTTTTATGATACACAACTAGTGAATTATAGTTTCTGGCAGACAAAAACTACACAAAAAGCAGTAAACTGTGTGAGCAACTCGGAGGAAGAAGTATTGCACTATTAAGACAGCCACTTTTTCGTCAAGAGAGGTATTGACTCAGAGAATACCAGTAACCTATGGAAGGAGTAACGATGAATCTCTTAAGATACACAACGAGTGACATATCGCTTCTGGCAGACTGGCCGCAGTAAGAAAAAGTGGCAGACTGGGTGAGCAATTGGGACGAGTAACTATGACTCTCTTAAGGTAGCCAATGCCTCGTTACTTGCGGTTTGGATTAAGAAATCTCGAATAACCCCTAGGAGGAGAAACGATGACTCTTTTATGATACACAACTAGTGAATTATAGTTTCTGGCAGACAAAAACTACACAAAAAAGTAGTAAACTGGGTGAGCAACTGGGAGGAAGAAGTATTGCACTATTAAGATAGCCACTTTTTCTTCACGAGAGGCATTGAATCAGAGAATACCAGTAACCTATGGAAAGAGTAACGACGAATCTCTTAAGATACACAACGAGTGACATATCGCTTCTGGCAGACTGGCCGCAGTAAGGAAAAGAGGGCAGACTGGGAGAGCAATTGATACGAGTAACTATGACTCTCTTAAGGTAGCCAATGCCTCGTTACTTGCTGTTTGGATGAAGAAATATCGAATAACCCCTAGGAGGAGAAACGATGACTCTTTTATGATACACAACTAGTCACATATCGCTTCTGGCAGACTGGAAAGTACACAAAAAGTAGTAAACTGTGTGAGCAACTCGGAGGAAGAAGTATTGCACTATTAAGATAGCCACTTTTTCGTCAAGAGAGGTATTGACTCGGAGAATACCAGTAACCTATGGAAGGAGTAACGATGAATCTCTTAAGATACACAACGAGTGACATATCGCTTCTGGCAGACTGGCCGCAGTAAGGAAAAGTGGCAGACTGGGAGAGCAATTGGGACGAGTAACTATGACTCTCTTAAGGTAGCCAATGCCTCGTTACTTGCGGTTTGGATTAAGAAATCTCGAATAACCCCTAGGAGGAGAAACGATGACTCTTTTATGATACACAACTAGTGAATTATAGTTTCTGGCAGACAAAAACTACACAAAAAGCAGTAAACTGTGTGAGCAACTCGGAGGAAGAAGTATTGCACTATTAAGACAGCCACTTTTTCGTCAAGAGAGGTATTGACTCAGAGAATACCAGTAACCTATGGAAGGAGTAACGATGAATCTCTGAAGATACACAACGAGTGACATATCGCTTCTGGCAGACTGGCCGCAGTAAGAAAAAGTGGCAGACTGGGTGAGCAATTGGGACGAGTAACTATGACTCTCTTAAGGTAGCCAATGCCTCGTTACTTGCGGTTTGGATTAAGAAATCTCGAATAACCCCTAGGAGGAGAAACGATGACTCTTTTATGATACACAACTAGTGAATTATAGTTTCTGGCAGACAAAAACTACACAAAAAAGTAGTAAACTGTGTGAGCAACTGGGAGGAAGAAGTATTGCACTATTAAGATAGCCACTTTTTCGTCACGAGAGGCATTGAATCAGAGAATACCAGTAACCTATGGAAAGAGTAACGATGAATCTCTTAAGATACACAACGAGTGACATATCGCTTCTGGCAGACTGGCCGCAGTAAGGAAAAGTGGCAGACTGGGAGAGCAATTGGGACGAGTAACTATGACTCTCTTAAGGTAGCCAATGCCTCGTTACTTGCTGTTTGGATGATGAAATCTCGTATAACCCCTAGGAGGAGAAACGATGACTCTTTTATGAGACACAACTAGTGAATTATAATTTCTGGCAGACAAAAACTACACAAAAAGCAGTAAACGGTGTGAGCAACTCGGAGGAAGAAGTATTGCACTATTAAGACAGCCACTTTTTCGTCAAGAGAGGTATTGACTCAGAGAATACCAGTAACCTATGGAAGGAGTAACGATGAATCTCTTAAGATACACAACGAGTGACATATCGCTTCTGGCAGACTGGCCGCAGTAAGAAAAAGTGGCAGACTGGGTGAGCAATTGGGACGAGTAACTATGACTCTCTTAAGGTAGCCAATGCCTCGTTACTTGCGGTTTGGATTAAGAAATCTCGAATAACCCCTAGGAGGAGAAACGATGACTCTTTTATGATACACAACTAGTGAATTATAGTTTCTGGCAGACAAAAACTACACAAAAAAGTAGTAAACTGTGTGAGCAACTGGGAGGAAGAAGTATTGCACTATTAAGATAGCCACTTTTTCGTCACGAGAGGCATTGAATCAGAGAATACCAGTAACCTATGGAAAGAGTAACGATGAATCTCTTAAGATACACAACGAGTGACATATCGCTTCTGGCAGACTGGCCGCAGTAAGGAAAAGTGGCAGACTGGGAGAGCAATTGGGACGAGTAACTATGACTCTCTTAAGGTAGCCAATGCCTCGTTACTTGCTGTTTGGATGATGAAATCTCGAATAACCCCTAGGAGGAGAAACGATGACTCTTTTATGATACACAACTAGTGAATTATAATTTCTGGCAGACAGAAACTACACAAAAAGCAGTAAACGGTGTGAGCAACTCGGAGGAAGAAGTATTGCACTATTAAGATAGCCACTTTTTCGTCAAGAGAGGTATTGACTCAGAGAATACCAGTAACCTATGGAAGGAGTAACGATGAATCTCTTAAGATACACAACGAGTGACATATCGCTTCTGGCAGACTGGCCACAGTACGAAAAAGTGGCAGACTGGGTGAGCAATGGGGACGAGTAACTATGACTCTCTTAAGGTACCCAATGCCTCGTTACTTGCGGTTTGGATGAAGAAATCTCGAATAACCCCTAGGAGGAGAAACGATGACTCTTTTATGATACACAACTAGTGAATTATTGTTTCTGGCAGACAAAAACTACACAAAAAGCAGTAAACTGTGTGAGCAACTCGGAGGAAGAAGTATTGCGCTATTAAGACAGCCACTTTTTCGTCAAGAGAGGTATTGACTCAGAGAATACCAGTAACCTATGGAAGGAGTAACGATGAATCTCTTCAGATACACAACGAATGACTTATCGCTTCTGGCAGACTGGCCGCAGTAAGAAAAAGTGGCAGACTGGGTGAGCAATTAGGACGAGTAACTATGACTCTCTTAAGTTAGCCAATGCCTCGTTACTTGCGGTTTGGATTAAGAAATCTCGAATAACCCCTAGGAGGAGAAACGATGACTCTTTTATGACACACAACTAGTGAATTATAGTTTCTGGCAGACAAAAACTACACAAAAAGCAGTAAACTGTGTGAGCAACTTGGAGGAAGAAGTATTGCACTATTAAGATAGCCACTTTTTCGTCAAGAGAGGTATTGACTCAGAGAATACCAGTAACCTATGGAAGGAGTAACGATGAATCTCTTAAGATACACAACGAGTGACATATCGCTTCTGGCAGACTGGCCGCAGTAAGAAAAAGTGGCAGACTGGGTGAGCAATGGGGACGAGTTACTATGACACTCTTAAGGTAGCCGATGCCTCGTTACTTGCGGTTTGGATTAAGAAATCTCGAATAATCCCTAGGAGGTGAAACGATAACTCTTTTATGTTACACAACTAGTGACATATCGCTTCTGCAGACTGGCAAGTACACAAAAAGTAGTAAACTGTGTGAGCAACTGGGAGGAAGAAGTATGGCACTATTAAGAAAGCCAACGATTCGTCACGAGTAGTATTGAATCAGAGAATACCAGTAACCTATGGAAGGAGTAACGATGAATCTCTTAAGATACACAACGAGTGACATATCGCTTCTGGCAGACTGGCCGCAGTAAGGAAAAGTGGCAGACTGGGAGAGCAATTGGGACGAGTAACTATGACTCTCTTAAGGTAGCCAATGCCTCGTTACTTGCGGTTTGGATGAAGAAATCTCGAATAACCCCTGGGAGAAGAAACGATGACTCTTTTATGATACACAACTAGTGAATTATAGTTTCTGGCAGACAAAAACTACACAAAAAGCAGTAAACTGTGTGAGCAACTCGGAGGAAGAAGTATTGCACTATTAAGATAGCCACTTTTTCGTCAAGAGAGGTATTGACTCAGAGAATACCAGTAACCTATGGAAGGAGTAACGATGAATCTCTTAAGATACACAACGAGTGACATATCGCTTCTGGCAGACTGGCCGCAGTAAGGAAAAGTGGCAGACTGGGAGAGCAATTGGGACGAGTAACTATGACTCTCTTAAGGTAGCCAATGCCTCGTTACTTGCTGTTTGGATGATGAAATCTCGTATAACCCCTAGGAGGAGAAACGATGACTCTTTTATGAGACACAACTAGTGAATTATAATTTCTGGCAGACAAAAACTACACAAAAAGCAGTAAACGGTGTGAGCAACTCGGAGGAAGAAGTATTGCACTATTAAGACAGCCACTTTTTCGTCAAGAGAGGTATTGACTCAGAGAATACCAGTAACCTATGGAAGGAGTAACGATGAATCTCTTAAGATACACAACGAGTGACATATCGCTTCTGGCAGACTGGCCGCAGTAAGAAAAAGTGGCAGACTGGGTGAGCAATTGGGACGAGTAACTATGACTCTCTTAAGGTAGCCAATGCCTCGTTACTTGCGGTTTGGATTAAGAAATCTCGAATAACCCCTAGGAGGAGAAACGATGACTCTTTTATGATACACAACTAGTGAATTATAGTTTCTGGCAGACAAAAACTACACAAAAAAGTAGTAAACTGTGTGAGCAACTGGGAGGAAGAAGTATTGCACTATTAAGATAGCCACTTTTTCGTCACGAGAGGCATTGAATCAGAGAATACCAGTAACCTATGGAAAGAGTAACGATGAATCTCTTAAGATACACAACGAGTGACATATCGCTTCTGGCAGACTGGCCGCAGTAAGGAAAAGTGGCAGACTGGGAGAGCAATTGGGACGAGTAACTATGACTCTCTTAAGGTAGCCAATGCCTCGTTACTTGCTGTTTGGATGATGAAATCTCGAATAACCCCTAGGAGGAGAAACGATGACTCTTTTATGATACACAACTAGTGAATTATAATTTCTGGCAGACAGAAACTACACAAAAAGCAGTAAACGGTGTGAGCAACTCGGAGGAAGAAGTATTGCACTATTAAGATAGCCACTTTTTCGTCAAGAGAGGTATTGACTCAGAGAATACCAGTAACCTATGGAAGGAGTAACGATGAATCTCTTAAGATACACAACGAGTGACATATCGCTTCTGGCAGACTGGCCACAGTAAGAAAAAGTGGCAGACTGGGTGAGCAATGGGGACGAGTAACTATGACTCTCTTAATTTAGCCAATGCCTCGTTACTTGCGGTTTGGATTAAGAAATCTCGAATAACCCCTAGGAGGAGAAATGATGACTCTTTTATGATACACTAGTGACATATCGCTTCTGGCAGACTGGCAAGTACACAAAAAGTAGTAAACTGTGTGAGCAACTCGGAGGAAGAAGTATTGCACTATTAAGATAGCCACTTTTTCGTCAAGAGATGTATTGACTCAGAGAATACCAGTAACCTAAGGAAGGAGTAACGATGAATCTCTTAAGATACACAATGAGTGACATATCGCTTCTGGCAGACTGGCCGCAATAAGGAAAAGTGGCAGACTGGGAGAGCAATTGGGACGAGTAACTATGACTCTCTTAAGGTACCCAATGCCTCGTTACTTGCGGTTTGGATGAAGAAATCTCGAATAACCCCTAGGAGGAGAAACGATGACTCTTTTATGATACACAACTAGTGAATTATAGTTTCTGGCAGACAAAAACTACACAAAAAGCAGTAAACTGTGTGAGCAACTCGGAGGAAGAAGTATTGCGCTATTAAGACAGCCACTTTTTCGTCAAGAGAGGTATTGACTCAGAGAATACCAGTAACCTATGGAAGGAGTAACGATGAATCTCTTCAGATACACAACGAATGACTTATCGCTTCTGGCAGACTGGCCGCAGTAAGAAAAAGTGGCAGACTGGGTGAGCAATTAGGACGAGTAACTATGACTCTCTTAAGTTAGCCAATGCCTCGTTACTTGCGGTTTGGATTAAGAAATCTCGAATAACCCCTAGGAGGAGAAACGATGACTCTTTTATGACACACAACTAGTGAATTATAGTTTCTGGCAGACAAAAACTACACAAAAAGCAGTAAACTGTGTGAGCAACTTGGAGGAAGAAGTATTGCACTATTAAGATAGCCACTTTTTCGTCAAGAGAGGTATTGACTCAGAGAATACCAGTAACCTATGGAAGGAGTAACGATGAATCTCTTAAGATACACAACGAGTGACATATCGCTTCTGGCAGACTGGCCGCAGTAAGAAAAAGTGGCAGACTGGGTGAGCAATGGGGACGAGTTACTATGACTCTCTTAAGGTAGCCGATGCCTCGTTACTTGCGGTTTGGATTAAGAAATCTCGAATAATCCCTAGGAGGTGAAACGATAACTCTTTTATGTTACACAACTAGTGACATATCGCTTCTGCAGACTGGCAAGTACACAAAAAGTAGTAAACTGTGTGAGCAACTGGGAGGAAGAAGTATGGCACTATTAAGAAAGCCAACGATTCGTCACGAGTAGTATTGAATCAGAGAATACCAGTAACCTATGGAAGGAGTAACGATGAATCTCTTAAGATACACAACGAGTGACATATCGCTTCTGGCAGACTGGCCGCAGTAAGGAAAAGTGGCAGACTGGGAGAGCAATTGGGACGAGTAACTATGACTCTCTTAAGGTAGCCAATGCCTCGTTACTTGCGGTTTGGATGAAGAAATCTCGAATAACCCCTGGGAGAAGAAACGATGACTCTTTTATGATACACAACTAGTGAATTATAGTTTCTGGCAGACAAAAACTACACAAAAAGCAGTAAACTGTGTGAGCAACTCGGAGGAAGAAGTATTGCACTATTAAGATAGCCACTTTTTCGTCAAGAGAGGTATTGACTCAGAGAATACCAGTAACCTATGGAAGGAGTAACGATGAATCTCTTAAGATACACAACGAGTGACATATCGCTTCTGGCAGACTGGCCGCAGTAAGAAAAAGTGGCAGACTGGGTGAGCAATTGGGACGAGTAACTATGACTCTCATAAGGTAGCCAATGCCTCGTTACTTGCGGTTTGGATTAAGAAATCTCGAATAACCCCCAGGAGGAGAAACGATGACTCTTTTATGATACACAACTAGTGAATTATAGTTTCTGGCAGACAAAAACTACACAAAAAGCAGTAAACTGTGTGAGCAACTCGGAGGAAGAAGTATTGCACTATTAAGACAGCCACTTTTTCGTCAAGAGAGGTATTGACTCAGAGAATACCAGTAACCTATGGAAGGAGTAACGATGAATCTCTTAAGATACACAACGAGTGACATATCGCTTCTGGCAGACTGGCCGCAGTAAGAAAAAGTGGCAGACTGGGTGAGCAATTGGGACGAGTAACTATGACTCTCTTAAGGTAGCCAATGCCTCGTTACTTGCGGTTTGGATTAAGAAATCTCGAATAACCCCTAGGAGGAGAAACGATGACTCTTTTATGAAACACAACTAGTGAATTATAGTTTCTGGCAGACAAAAACTACACAAAAAGCAGTAAACTGTTTGAGCAACTCGGAGGAAGAAGTATGGCACTATTAAGATAGCCACTTTTTCGTCAAGATAGGTATTGACTTAGAGAATACCAGTAACCTATGGAAGGAGTAACGATGAATCTCTTAAGATACACAACGAGTGACATATCACTTCTGGCAGACTGGCCGCAGTAAGGAAAAGTGGCAGACTGGGAGAGCAATTGGGACGAGTAACTATGACTCTCTTAAGGTAGCCAATGCCTCGTTACTTGCGGTTTGGATTAAGAAATCTCTAAAACCCCTAGGAGGAGAAACGATGACTCTTTTATGATACACAACTAGTGAATTATAGTTTCTGGCAGACAAAAACTACACAAACAGCAGTAAAGTGTGTGAGCAACTGGGAGGAAGAAGTATTGCACTATTAAGATAGCCACTTTTTCGTCAAGAGAGGTATTGACTCAGAGAATACCAGTAACCTATGGAAGGAGTAACGATGAATCTCTTAAGATACACAACGAGTGACATATCGCTTCTGGCAGACTGGCCGCAGTAAGGAAAAGTGGCAGACTGGGAGAGCAATTGGGACGAGTAACTATGACTTTCTTAAGGTAGCCAATGCCTCGTTACTTGCGGTTTGGATGAAGAAATCTCGAATAACCCCTGGGAGAAGAAACGATGACTCTTTTATGATACACAACTAGTGAATTATAGTTTCTGGCAGACAAAAACTACACAAAAAGCAGTAAACTGTGTGAGCAACTCGGAGGAAGAAGTATTGCACTATTAAGATAGCCACTTTTTCGTCAAGAGAGGTATTGACTCAGAGAATACCAGTAACCTATGGAAGGAGTAACGATGAATCTCTTAAGATACACAACGAGTGACATATCGCTTCTGGCAGACTGGCCGCAGTAAGAAAAAGTGGCAGACTGGGTGAGCAATTGGGACGAGTAACTATGACTCTCTTAAGGTAGCCAATGCCTCGTTACTTGCGGTTTGGATTAAGAAATCTCGAATAACCCCTAGGAGGAGAAACGATGACTCTTTTATGATACACAACTAGTGAATTATAGTTTCTGGCAGACAAAAACAACACAAAAAGCAGTAAACTGTGTGAGCAACTCGGAGGAAGAGGTATTGCACTATTAAGACAGCCACTTTTTCGTCAAGAGAGGTATTGACTCAGAGAATACCAGTAACCTATGGAAGGAGTAACGATGAATCTCTTAAGATACACAACGAGTGACATATCGCTTCTGGCAGACTGGCCGCAGTAAGAAAAAGTGGCAGACTGGGTGAGCAATTGGGACGAGTAACTATGACTCTCTTAAGTTAGCCAATGCCTCGTTACTTGATGTTTGGATTAAGAAATCTCGAATAACCCCTAGGAGGAGAAACGATGACTCTTTTATGATGCACAACTTGTGAATTATAGTTTCTGGCAGACAAAAACTACACAAAAAGCAGTAAACTGTGTGAGCAACTCGGAGGAAGAAGTAATGCACTATTAAGATAGCCACTTTTTCGTCAAGAGAGGTATTGACTTAGAGAATACCAGTAACCTATGGAAGGAGTAACGATGAATCTCTTAAGATACACAACGAGTGACATATCGCTTCTGGCAGACTGGCCGCAGTAAGAAAAAGTGGCAGACTGGGTGAGCAATGGGGACGAGTAACTATGACTCTCTTAAGGTAGCCAATGCCTCGTTACTTGCGGTTTCGATTAAGAAATCTCGAATAATCCCTAGGAGGTGAAACGATAACTCTTTTATGTTACACAACTAGTGACATATCGCTTCTGGCAGACTGGCAGGTACACAAAAAGTAGTAAACTGTGTGAGCAACTGGGAGGAAGAAGTATGGCACTATTAAGAAAGCCAATGATTCGTCACGAGTAGTATTGAATCAGAGAATACCAGTAACCTATGGAAGGAGTAACGATGAATCTCTTAAGATACACAACGAGTGACATATCGCTTCTGGCAGACTGGCCGCAGTAAGAAAAAGTGGCAGACTGGGTGAGCAATGGGAACGAGTAACTATGACTCTCTTAAGGTAGCCAATGCCTCGTTACTTGCGGTTTGGATTAAGAAATCTCGAATAACCCCTAGGAGGAGAAACGATGAGTCTTTTATGATACACAACTAGTGAATTATAGTTTTTGGCAGACAAAAACTACACAAAAAGCAGTAAACTGTGTGAGCAACTCGGAGGAAGAAGTATTGCACTATTAAGATAGCCACTTTTTCGTCAAGAGAGGTATTGACTCGGAGAATACCAGTAACCTATGGAAGGAGTAACGATGAATCTCTTAAGATACACAACGAGTGACATATCGCTTCTGGCAGACTGGCCGCAGTAAGGAAAAGTGGCAGACTGGGTGAGCAATTGGGACGAGTAACTATGACTCTCTTAAGGTAGCCAATGCCTCGTTACTTGCGGTTTGGATTAAGAAATCTCGAATAACCCCTAGGAGGAGAAACGATGACTCTTTTATGATACACAACTAGTGAATTATAGTTTCTGGCAGACAAAAACAACACAAAAAGCAGTAAACTGTGTGAGCAACTCGGAGGAAGAGGTATTGCACTATTAAGACAGCCACTTTTTCGTCAAGAGAGGTATTGACTCAGAGAATACCAGTAACCTATGGAAGGAGTAACGATGAATCTCTTAAGATACACAACGAGTGACATATCGCTTCTGGCAGACTGGCCGCAGTAAGAAAAAGTGGCAGACTGGGTGAGCAATTGGGACGAGTAACTATGACTCTCTTAAGTTAGCCAATGCCTCGTTACTTGATGTTTGGATTAAGAAATCTCGAATAACCCCTAGGAGGAGAAACGATGACTCTTTTATGATGCACAACTTGTGAATTATAGTTTCTGGCAGACAAAAACTACACAAAAAGCAGTAAACTGTGTGAGCAACTCGGAGGAAGAAGTATTGCACTATTAAGATAGCCACTTTTTCGTCAAGAGAGGTATTGACTTAGAGAATACCAGTAACCTATGGAAGGAGTAACGATGAATCTCTTAAGATACACAACGAGTGACATATCGCTTCTGGCATACTGGCCGCAGTAAGAAAAAGTGGCAGACTGGGTGAGCAATGGGGACGAGTAACTATGACTCTCTTAAGGTAGCCAATGCCTCGTTACTTGCGGTTTCGATTAAGAAATCTCGAATAATCCCTAGGAGGTGAAACGATAACTCTTTTATGTTACACAACTAGTGACATATCGCTTCTGGCAGACTGGCAGGTACACAAAAAGTAGTAAACTGTGTGAGCAACTGGGAGGAAGAAGTATGGCACTATTAAGAAAGCCAATGATTCGTCACGAGTAGTATTGAATCAGAGAATACCAGTAACCTATGGAAGGAGTAACGATGAATCTCTTAAGATACACAACGAGTGACATATCGCTTCTGGCAGACTGGCCGCAGTAAGAAAAAGTGGCAGACTGGGTGAGCAATGGGAACGAGTAACTATGACTCTCTTAAGGTAGCCAATGCCTCGTTACTTGCGGTTTGGATTAAGAAATCTCGAATAACCCCTAGGAGGAGAAACGATGAGTCTTTTATGATACACAACTAGTGAATTATAGTTTTTGGCAGACAAAAACTACACAAAAAGCAGTAAACTGTGTGAGCAACTCGGAGGAAGAAGTATTGCACTATTAAGATAGCCACTTTTTCGTCAAGAGAGGTATTGACTCGGAGAATACCAGTAACCTATGGAAGGAGTAACGATGAATCTCTTAAGATACACAACGAGTGACATATCGCTTCTGGCAGACTGGCCGCAGTAAGGAAAAGTGGCAGACTGGGAGAGCAATTGGGACGAGTAACTATGACTCTCTTAAGGTAGCCAATGCCTCGTTACTTGCGGTTTGGATGAAGAAATCTCGAATAACCCCTAGGAGGAGAAACGATGAGTCTTTTATGATACACAACTAGTGAATTATAGTTTTTGGCAGACAAAAACTACACAAAAAGCAGTAAACTGTGTGAGCAACTCGGAGGAAGAAGTATTGCACTATTAAGATAGCCACTTTTTCGTCAAGAGAGGTATTGACTCAGAGAATACCAGTAACCTATGGAAGGAGTAACGATGAATCTCTTAAGATACACAACGAGTGACATATCGCCTCTGGCAGACTGGCTGCAGTAAGAAAAAGTGGCAGACTGGGTGAGCAATTGGGACGAGTAACTATGACTCTCTTAAGGTAGCCAATGCCTCGTTACTTGCGGTTTGGATTAAGAAATCTCGAATAACCCCTAGGAGGAGAAACGATGACTCTTTTATGATACACAACCAGTGAATTATAGTTTCTGGCACACAAAAACTACACAAAAAGCAGTAAACTGTGTGAGCAACTCGGAGGAAGAAGTATTGCACTATTAAGATAGCCACTTTTTCGTCAAGAGAGGTATTGACTCAGAGAATACCAGTAACCTATGGAAGGAGTAACGATGAATCTCTTAAGATACACAACGAGTGACATATCGCTTCTGGCAGACTGGCCGCAGTAAGAAAAAGTGGCAGACTGGGTGAGCAATTGGGACGAGTAACTATGACTCTCTTAAGTTAGCCAATGCCTCGTTACTTGATGTTTGGATTAAGAAATCTCGAATAACCCCTAGGAGGAGAAACGATGACTCTTTTATGATGCACAACTTGTGAATTATAGTTTCTGGCAGACAAAAACTACACAAAAAGCAGTAAACTGTGTGAGCAACTCGGAGGAAGAAGTATTGCACTATTAAGATAGCCACTTTTTCGTCAAGAGAGGTATTGACTTAGAGAATACCAGTAACCTATGGAAGGAGTAACGATGAATCTCTTAAGATACACAACGAGTGACATATCGCTTCTGGCAGACTGGCCGCAGTAAGAAAAAGTGGCAGACTGGGTGAGCAATTGGGACGAGTAACTATGACTCTCTTAAGGTAGCCAATGCCTCGTTACTTGCGGTTTGGATTAAGAAATCTCGAATAACCCCTAGGAGGAGAAACGATGACTCTTTTATGATACACAACTAGTGAATTATAGTTTCTGGCAGACAAAAACAACACAAAAAGCAGTAAACTGTGTGAGCAACTCGGAGGAAGAGGTATTGCACTATTAAGACAGCCACTTTTTCGTCAAGAGAGGTATTGACTCAGAGAATACCAGTAACCTATGGAAGGAGTAACGATGAATCTCTTAAGATACACAACGAGTGACATATCGCTTCTGGCAGACTGGCCGCAGTAAGAAAAAGTGGCAGACTGGGTGAGCAATTGGGACGAGTAACTATGACTCTCTTAAGTTAGCCAATGTCTCGTTACTTGATGTTTGGATTAAGAAATCTCGAATAACCCCTAGGAGGAGAAACGATGACTCTTTTATGATGCACAACTTGTGAATTATAGTTTCTGGCAGACAAAAACTACACAAAAAGCAGTAAACTGTGTGAGCAACTCGGAGGAAGAAGTATTGCACTATTAAGATAGCCACTTTTTCGTCAAGAGAGGTATTGACTTAGAGAATACCAGTAACCTATGGAAGGAGTAACGATGAATCTCTTAAGATACACAACGAGTGACATATCGCTTCTGGCAGACTGGCCGCAGTAAGAAAAAGTGGCAGACTGGGTGAGCAATGGGGACGAGTAACTATGACTCTCTTAAGGTAGCCAATGCCTCGTTACTTGCGGTTTCGATTAAGAAATCTCGAATAATCCCTAGGAGGTGAAACGATAACTCTTTTATGTTACACAACTAGTGACATATCGCTTCTGGCAGACTGGCAGGTACACAAAAAGTAGTAAACTGTGTGAGCAACTGGGAGGAAGAAGTATGGCACTATTAAGAAAGCCAATGATTCGTCACGAGTAGTATTGAATCAGAGAATACCAGTAACCTATGGAAGGAGTAACGATGAATCTCTTAAGATACACAACGAGTGACATATCGCTTCTGGCAGACTGGCCGCAGTAAGAAAAAGTGGCAGACTGGGTGAGCAATGGGAACGAGTAACTATGACTCTCTTAAGGTAGCCAATGCCTCGTTACTTGCGGTTTGGATTAAGAAATCTCGAATAACCCCTAGGAGGAGAAACGATGAGTCTTTTATGATACACAACTAGTGAATTATAGTTTTTGGCAGACAAAAACTACACAAAAAGCAGTAAACTGTGTGAGCAACTCGGAGGAAGAAGTATTGCACTATTAAGATAGCCACTTTTTCGTCAAGAGAGGTATTGACTCGGAGAATACCAGTAACCTATGGAAGGAGTAACGATGAATCTCTTAAGATACACAACGAGTGACATATCGCTTCTGGCAGACTGGCCGCAGTAAGGAAAAGTGGCAGACTGGGAGAGCAATTGGGACGAGTAACTATGACTCTCTTAAGGTAGCCAATGCCTCGTTACTTGCGGTTTGGATGAAGAAATCTCGAATAACCCCTAGGAGGAGAAACGATGAGTCTTTTATGATACACAACTAGTGAATTATAGTTTTTGGCAGACAAAAACTACACAAAAAGCAGTAAACTGTGTGAGCAACTCGGAGGAAGAAGTATTGCACTATTAAGATAGCCACTTTTTCGTCAAGAGAGGTATTGACTCAGAGAATACCAGTAACCTATGGAAGGAGTAACGATGAATCTCTTAAGATACACAACGAGTGACATATCGCCTCTGGCAGACTGGCTGCAGTAAGAAAAAGTGGCAGACTGGGTGAGCAATTGGGACGAGTAACTATGACTCTCTTAAGGTAGCCAATGCCTCGTTACTTGCGGTTTGGATTAAGAAATCTCGAATAACCCCTAGGAGGAGAAACGATGACTCTTTTATGATACACAACCAGTGAATTATAGTTTCTGGCACACAAAAACTACACAAAAAGCAGTAAACTGTGTGAGCAACTCGGAGGAAGAAGTATTGCACTATTAAGATAGCCACTTTTTCGTCAAGAGAGGTATTGACTCAGAGAATACCAGTAACCTATGGAAGGAGTAACGATGAACCTCTTAAGATACACAACGAGTGACATATCGCTTCTGGCAGACTGGCCACAGTAAGAAAAAGTGGCAGACTGGGTGAGCAATGGGGACGAGTAACTATGACTCTCTTAAGGTAGCCAATGCCTCGTTACTTGCGGTTTGGATTAAGAAATCTCTAAAACCCCTAGGAGGAGAAACGATGACTCTTTTATGATACACAACTAGTGAATTATAGTTTCTGGCAGACAAAAACTACACAAACAGCAGTAAACTGTGTGAGCAACTGGGAGGAAGAAGTATTACACTATTAAGATAGCCACTTTTTCGTCAAGAGAGGTATTGACTCAGAGAATACCAGTAACCTATGGAAGGAGTAACGATGAATCTCTTAAGATACACAACGAGTGACATATCGCTTCTGGCAGACTGGCCACAGTAAGAAAAAGTGGCAGACTGGGTGAGCAATTGGGACGAGTAACTATAACTCTCTTAAGTTAGCCAATGCCTCGTTACTTGCGGTTTGGATTAAGAAATCTCGAATAACCCCTAGGAGGAGAAACGATGACTCTTTTATGATACACAACTAGTGAATGATAGTTTCTGGCAGACAAAAACTACACAAAAAGCAGTAAACTGTGTGAGCAACTCAGAGGAAGAAGTATTGCACTATTAAGATAGCCACTTTTTCGTCAAGAGAGGTATTGACTTAGAGAATACCAGTAACCTATGGAAGGAGTAACGATGAATCTCTTAAGATACACAACGAGTGACATATCGCTTCTAGCAGACTGGCCGCAGTAAGAAAAAGTGGCAGACTGGGAGAGCAATGGGGACGAGTAACTATGACTCTCTTAAGGTAGCCAATGCCTCGTTACTTGCGGTTTCGATTAAGAAATCTCGAATAATCCCTAGGAGGTGAAACGATAACTCTTTTATGTTACACAACTAGTGACATATCGCTTCTGCAGACTGGCAAGTACACAAAAAGTAGTAAACTGTGTGAGCAACTGGGAGGAAGAAGTATGGCACTATTAAGAAAGCCAATGATTCGTCACGAGTAGTATTGAATCAGAGAATACCAGTAACCTATGGAAGGAGTAACGATGAATCTCTTAAGATACACAACGAGTGACATATCGCTTCTGGCAGACTGGCCGCAGTAAGAAAAAGTGGCAGACTGGGTGAGCAATGGGAACGAGTAACTATGACTCTCTTAAGGTAGCCAATTCCTCGTTACTTGCGGTTTGGGTTAAGAAATCTCGAATAACCCCTAGGAGGAGAAACGATGACTCTTTTATGATACACAACTAGTGACATATCGCTTCTGGCAGACTGGCAAGTACACAAAAAGTAGTAAACTGTGTGAGCAACTCGGAGGAAGAAGTATTGCACTATGAAGATAGCCATTTTTTCGTCAAGAGAGGTATTGACTCGGAGAATACCAGTAACCTATGGAAGGAGTAACGATGAATCTGTTAAGATACACAACGAGTGACATATCGCTTCTGGCAGACTGGCCGCAGTAAGGAAAAGTGGCAGACTGGGAGAGCAATTGGGACGAGTAACTATGACTCTCTTAAGGTAGCCAATGCCTCGTTACTTGCGGTTTGGATGAAGAAATCTCGAATAACCCCTAGGAGGAGAAACGATGAGTCTTTTATGATACACAACTAGTGAATTATAGTTTTTGGCAGACAAAAACTACACAAAAAGCAGTAAACTGTGTGAGCAACTCGGAGGAAGAAGTATTGCACTATTAAGATAGCCACTTTTTCGTCAAGAGAGGTATTGACTTAGAGAATACCAGTAACCTATGGAAGGAGTAACGATGAATCTCTTAAGATACACAACGAGTGACATATCGCCTCTGGCAGACTGGCCGCAGTAAGGAAAAGTGGCAGACTGGGAGAGCAATTGGGACGAGTAACTATGACTCTCTTAAGGTAGCCAATGCCTCGTTACTTGCGGTTTGGATTAAGAAATCTCGAATAACCCCTAGGAGGAGAAACGATGACACTTTTATGATACACAACTAGTGAATTATAGTTTCTGGCACACAAAAACTACACAAAAAGCAGTAAACTGTGTGAGCAACTCGGAGGAAGAAGTATTGCACTATTACGATAGCCACTTTTTCGTCAAGAGAGGTATTGACTCAGAGAATACCAGTAACCTATGGAAGGAGTAACGATGAACCTCTTAAGATACACAACGAGTGTCATATCGCTTCTGGCAGACTGGCCACAGTAAGAAAAAGTGGCAGACTGGGTGAGCAATGGGGACGAGTAACTATGACTCTCTTAAGGTAGCCAATGCCTCGTTACTTGCGGTTTGGATTAAGAAATCTCTAAAACCCTAGGAGGAGAAACGATGACTCTTTTATGATACACAACTAGTGAATTATAGTTTCTGGCAGACAAAAACTACACAAACAGCAGTAAACTGTGTGAGCAACTGGGAGGAAGAAGTATTGCACTATTAAGATAGCCACTTTTTCGTCAAGAGAGGTATTGACTCAGAGAATACCAGTAACCTATGGAAGGATTAACGATGAATCTCTTAAGATACACAACGAGTGACATATCGCTTCTGGCAGACTGCCCGCAGTAAGAAAAAGTGGCAGACTGGGTGAGCAATGGGGACGAGTAACTATGACTCTCTTAAGGTAGCCAATGCCCCGTTACTTGCGGTTTCGATTAAGAAATCTCGAATAATCCCTAGGAGGTGAAACGATAACTCTTTTATGTTACACAACTAGTGACATATCGCTTCTGCAGACTGGCAAGTACACAAAAAGTAGTAAACTGTGTGAGCAACTGGGAGGAAGAAGTATGGCACTATTAAGAAAGCCAATGATTCGTCACGAGTAGTATTGAATCAGAGAATACCAGTAACCTATGGAAGGAGTAACGATGAATCTCTTAAGATACACAACGAGTGACATATCGCTTCTGGCAGACTGGCCGCAGTAAGAAAAAGTGGCAGACTGGGTGAGCAATTGGGACGAGTAACTATGACTCTCTTAAGTTAGCCAATGCCTCGTTACTTGCGGTTTGGATTAAGAAATCTCGAATAACCCCTAGGAGGAGAAACGATGACTCTTTTATGATACACAACTAGTGAATTATAGTTTCTGGCAGACAAAAACTACACAAAAAGCAGTAAACTGTGTGAGCAACTCGGAGGAAGAAGTATTGCACTATTAAGATAGCCACTTTTTCGTCAAGAGAGGTATTGACTTAGAGAATACCAGTAACCTATGGAAGGAGTAACGATGAATCTCTTAAGATACACAACGAGTGACATATCGCTTCTGGCAGACTGGCCGCAGTAAGAAAAAGTGGCAGACTGGGTGAGCAATGGGGACGAGTAACTATGACTCTCTTAAGGTAGCCAATGCCTCGTTACTTGCGGTTTCGATTAAGAAATCTCGAATAATCCCTAGGAGGTGAAACGATAACTCTTTTATGTTACACAACTAGTGACATATCGCTTCTGCAGACTGGCAAGTACACAAAAAGTAGTAAACTGTGTGAGCAACTGGGAGGAAGAAGTATGGCACTATTAAGAAAGCCAATGATTCGTCACGAGTAGTATTGAATCAGAGAATACCAGTAACCTATGGAAGGAGTAACGATGAAACTCTTAAGATACACAACGAGTGACATATCGCTTCTGGCAGACTGGCCGCAGTAAGAAAAAGTGGCAGACTGGGTGAGCAATGGGAACGAGTAACTATGACTCTCTTAAGGTAGCCAATGCCTCGTTACTTGCGGTTTGGGTTAAGAAATCCCGAATAACCCCTAGGAGGAGAAACGATGACTCTTTTATGATACACAACTAGTGACATATCGCTTCTGGCAGACTGGCAAGTACACAAAAAGTAGTAAACTGTGTGAGCAACTCGGAGGAAGAAGTATTGCACTATTAAGATAGCCATTTTTTCGTCAAGAGAGGTATTGACTCGGAGAATACCAGTAACCTATGGAAGGAGTAACGATGAATCTGTTAAGATACACAACGAGTGACATATCGCTTCTGGCAGACTGGCCGCAGTAAGGAAAAGTGGCAGACTGGGAGAGCAATTGGGACGAGTAACTATGACTCTCTTAAGGTAGCCAATGCCTCGTTACTTGCGGTTTGGATGAAGAAATCTCGAATAACCCCTAGGAGGAGAAACGATGAGTCTTTTATGATACACAACTAGTGAATTATAGTTTTTGGCAGACAAAAACTACACAAAAAGCAGTAAACTGTGTGAGCAACTCGGAGGAAGAAGTATTGCACTATTAAGATAGCCACTTTTTCGTCAAGAGAGGTATTGACTTAGAGAATACCAGTAACCTATGGAAGGAGTAACGATGAATCTCTTAAGATACACAACGAGTGACATATCGCCTCTGGCAGACTGGCCGCAGTAAGGAAAAGTGGCAGACTGGGAGAGCAATTGGGACGAGTAACTATGACTCTCTTAAGGTAGCCAATGCCTCGTTACTTGCGGTCTGGATTAAGAAATCTCGAATAACCCCTAGGAGGAGAAACGATGACACTTTTATGATACACAACTAGTGAATTATAGTTTCTGGCACACAAAAACTACACAAAAAGCAGTAAACTGTGTGAGCAACTCGGAGGAAGAAGTATTGCACTATTACGATAGCCACTTTTTCGTCAAGAGAGGTATTGACTCAGAGAATACCAGTAACCTATGGAAGGAGTAACGATGAACCTCTAAAGATACACAACGAGTGTCATATCGCTTCTGGCAGACTGGCCACAGTAAGAAAAAGTGGCAGACTGGGTGAGCAATGGGGACGAGTAACTATGACTCTCTTAAGGTAGCCAATGCCTCGTTACTTGCGGTTTGGATTAAGAAATCTCTAAAACCCTAGGAGGAGAAACGATGACTCTTTTATGATACACAACTAGTGAATTATAGTTTCTGGCAGACAAAAACTACACAAACAGCAGTAAACTGTGTGAGCAACTGGGAGGAAGAAGTATTGCACTATTAAGATAGCCACTTTTTCGTCAAGAGAGGTATTGACTCAGAGAATACCAGTAACCTATGGAAGGATTAACGATGAATCTCTTAAGATACACAACGAGTGACATATCGCTTCTGGCAGACTGGCCGCAGTAAGGAAAAGTGGCAGACTGGGAGAGCAATTGGGACGAGTAACTATGACTCTCTTAAGGTAGCCAATGCCTCGTTACTTGCGGTTTGGATGAAGAAATCTCGAATAACCCCTGGGAGAAGAAACGATGACTATTTTATGATACACAACTAGTGAATTATAGTTTCTGGCAGACAAAAACTACACAAAAACCAGTAAACTGTGTGAGCAACTCGGAGGAAGAAGTATTGCACTATTAAGATAGCCACTTTTTCGTCAAGAGAGGTATTGACTTAGAGAATACCAGTAACCTATGGAAGGAGTAACGATGAATCTCTTAAGATACACAACGAGTGACATATCGCTTCTGGCAGACTGGCCGCAGTAAGAAAAAGTGGCAGACTGGGTGAGCAATGGGGACGAGTAACTATGACTCTCTTAAGGTAGCCAATGCCTCGTTACATGCGGTTTGGATTAAGAAGTCTCGAATAACCCCTAGGAGGAGAAACGATGACTCTTTTATGATACACAACTAGTGAATTATAGTTTCTGGCAGACAAAAACTACACAAAAAGCAGTAAACTGTGTGAGCAACTCGGAGGAAGAAGTATTGCACTATTAAGATAGCCACTTTTTCGTCAAGAGAGGTATTGACTTAGAGAATACCAGTAACCTATGGAAGGCGTAACGATGAATCTCTTAAGATACACAACGAGTGACATATCGCTTCTGGCAGACTGGCCGCAGTAAGAAAAAGTGGCAGACTGGGTGAGCAATGGGGACGAGTAACTATGACTCTCTTAAGGTAGCCAATGCCTCGTTACTTGCGGTTTCGATTAAGAAATCTCGAATAATCCCTAGGAGGTGAAACGATAACTCTTTTATGTTACACAACTAGTGACATATCGCTTCTGCAGACTGGCAAGTACACAAAAAGTAGTAAACTGTGTGAGCAACTGGGAGGAAGAAGTATGGCACTATTAAGAAAGCCAATGATTCGTCACGAGTAGTATTGAATCAGAGAATACCAGTAACCTATGGAAGGAGTAACGATGAATCTCTTAAGATACACAACGAGTGACATATCGCTTCTGGCAGACTGGCCGCAGTAAGAAAAAGTGGCAGACTGGGTGAGCAATGGGAACGAGTAACTATGACTCTCTTAAGGTAGCCAATGCCTCGTTACTTGCGGTTTGGGTTAAGAAATCTCGAATAACCCCTAGGAGGAGAAACGATGACTCTTTTATGATACACAACTAGTGACATATCGCTTCTGGCAGACTGGCAAGTACACAAAAAGTAGTAAACTGTGTGAGCAACTCGGAGGAAGAAGTATTGCACTATTAAGATAGCCATTTTTTCGTCAAGAGAGGTATTGACTCGGAGAATACCAGTAACCTATGGAAGGAGTAACGATGAATCTGTTAAGATACACAACGAGTGACATATCGCATCTGGCAGACTGGCCGCAGTAAGGAAAAGTGGCAGACTGGGAGAGCAATTGGGACGAGTAACTATGACTCTCTTAAGGTAGCCAATGCCTCGTTACTTGCGGTTTGGATGAAGAAATCTCGAATAACCCCTAGGAGGAGAAACGATGAGTCTTTTATGATACACAACTAGTGAATTATAGTTTTTGGCAGACAAAAACTACACAAAAAGCAGTAAACTGTGTGAGCAACTCGGAGGAAGAAGTATTGCACTATTAAGATAGCCACTTTTTCGTCAAGAGAGGTATTGACTTAGAGAATACCAGTAACCTATGGAAGGAGTAACGATGAATCTCTTAAGATACACAACGAGTGACATATCGCCTCTGGCAGACTGGCCGCAGTAAGGAAAAGTGGCAGACTGGGAGAGCAATTGGGACGAGTAACTATGACTCTCTTAAGGTAGCCAATGCCTCGTTACTTGCGGTCTGGATTAAGAAATCTCGAATAACCCCTAGGAGGAGAAACGATGACACTTTTATGATACACAACTAGTGAATTATAGTTTCTGGCACACAAAAACTACACAAAAAGCAGTAAACTGTGTGAGCAACTCGGAGGAAGAAGTATTGCACTATTACGATAGCCACTTTTTCGTCAAGAGAGGTATTGACTCAGAGAATACCAGTAACCTATGGAAGGAGTAACGATGAACCTCTTAAGATACACAACGAGTGTCATATCGCTTCTGGCAGACTGGCCACAGTAAGAAAAAGTGGCAGACTGGGTGAGCAATGGGGACGAGTAACTATGACTCTCTTAAGGTAGCCAATGCCTCGTTACTTGCGGTTTGGATTAAGAAATCTCTAAAACCCTAGGAGGAGAAACGATGACTCTTTTATGATACACAACTAGTGAATTATAGTTTCTGGCAGACAAAAACTACACAAACAGCAGTAAACTGTGTGAGCAACTGGGAGGAAGAAGTATTGCACTATTAAGATAGCCACTTTTTCGTCAAGAGAGGTATTGACTCAGAGAATACCAGTAACCTATGGAAGGATTAACGATGAATCTCTTAAGATACACAACGAGTGACATATCGCTTCTGGCAGACTGGCCGCAGTAAGGAAAAGTGGCAGACTGGGAGAGCAATTGGGACGAGTAACTATGACTCTCTTAAGGTAGCCAATGCCTCGTTACTTGCGGTTTGGATGAAGAAATCTCGAATAACCCCTGGGAGAAGAAACGATGACTATTTTATGATACACAACTAGTGAATTATAGTTTCTGGCAGACAAAAACTACACAAAAAGCAGTAAACTGTGTGAGCAACTCGGAGGAAGAAGTATTGCACTATTAAGATAGCCACTTTTTCGTCAAGAGAGGTATTGACTTAGAGAATACCAGTAACCTATGGAAGGAGTAACGATGAATCTCTTAAGATACACAACGAGTGACATATCGCTTCTGGCAGACTGGCCGCAGTAAGAAAAAGTGGCAGACTTTGTGAGCAATGGGGACGAGTAACTATGACTCTCTTAAGGTAGCCAATGCCTCGTTACTTGCGGTTTCGATTAAGAAATCTCGAATAATCCCTAGGAGGTGAAACGATAACTCTTTTATGTTACACAACTAGTGACATATCGCTTCTGCAGACTGGCAAGTACACAAAAAGTAGTAAACTGTGTGAGCAACTGGGAGGAAGAAGTATGGCACTATTAAGAAAGCCAATTATTCGTCACGAGTAGTATTGAATCAGAGAATACCAGTAACCTATGGAAGGAGTAACGATGAATCTCTTAAGATACACAACGAGTGACATATCGCTTCTGGCAGACTGGCCGCAGTAAGAAACAGTGGCAGACTGGGTGAGCAATGGGAACGAGTAACTATGACTCTCTTAAGGTAGCCAATGCCTCGTTACTTGCGGTTTGGGTTAAGAAATCTCGAATAACCCCTAGGAGGAGAAACGATGACTCTTTTATGATACACAACTAGTGACATATCGCTTCTGGCAGACTGGCAAGTACACAAAAAGTAGTAAACTGTGTGAGCAACTCGGAGGAAGAAGTATTGCACTATTAAGATAGCCACTTTTTCGTCAAGAGAGGTATTGTCTTAGAGAATACCAGTAACCTATGGAAGGAGTAACGATGAATCTCTTAAGATACACAACGAGTGACATATCGCCTCTGGCAGACTGGCCGCAGTAAGGAAAAGTGGCAGACTGGGAGAGCAATTGGGACGAGTAACTATGACTCTCTTAAGGTAGCCAATGCCTCGTTACTTGCGGTCTGGATTAAGAAATCTCGAATAACCCCTAGGAGGAGAAACGATGACACTTTTATGATACACAACTAGTGAATTATAGTTTCTGGCACACAAAAACTACACAAAAAGCAGTAAACTGTGTGAGCAACTCGGAGGAAGAAGTATTGCACTATTACGATAGCCACTTTTTCGTCAAGAGAGGTATTGACTCAGAGAATACCAGTAACCTATGGAAGGAGTAACGATGAACCTCTTAAGATACACAACGAGTGTCATATCGCTTCTGGCAGACTGGCCACAGTAAGAAAAAGTGGCAGACTGGATGAGCAATGGGGACGAGTAACTATGACTCTCTTAAGGTAGCCAATGCCTCGTTACTTGCGGTTTGGATTAAGAAATCTCTAAAACCCTAGGAGGAGAAACGATGACTCTTTTATGATACACAACTAGTGAATTATAGTTTCTGGCAGACAAAAACTACACAAACAGCAGTAAACTGTGTGAGCAACTGGGAGGAAGAAGTATTGCACTATTAAGATAGCCACTTTTTCGTCAAGAGAGGTATTGACTCAGAGAATACCAGTAACTTATGGAAGGATTAACGATGAATCTCTTAAGATACACAACGAGTGACATATCGCTTCTGGCAGACTGGCCGCAGTAAGGAAAAGTGGCAGACTGGGAGAGCAATTGGGACGAGTAACTATGACTCTCTTAAGGTAGCCAATGCCTCGTTACTTGCGGTTTGGATGAAGAAATCTCGAATAACCCCTGGGAGAAGAAACGATGACTATTTTATGATACACAACTAGTGAATTATAGTTTCTGGCAGACAAAAACTACACAAAAAGCAGTAAACTGTGTGAGCAACTCGGAGGAAGAAGTATTGCACTATTAAGATAGCCACTTTTTCGTCAAGAGAGGTATTGACTTAGAGAATACCAGTAACCTATGGAAGGAGTAACGATGAATCTCTTAAGATACACAACGAGTGACATATCGCTTCTGGCAGACTGGCCGCAGTAAGAAAAAGTGGCAGACTGGGTGAGCAATGGGGACGAGTAACTATGACTCTCTTAAGGTAGCCAATGCCTCGTTACTTGCGGTTTCGATTAAGAAATCTCGAATAATCCCTAGGAGGTGAAACGATAACTCTTTTATGTTACACAACTAGTGACATATCGCTTCTGCAGACTGGCAAGTACACAAAAAGTAGTAAACTGTGTGAGCAACTGGGAGGAAGAAGTATGGCACTATTAAGAAAGCCAATTATTCGTCACGAGTAGTATTGAATCAGAGAATACCAGTAACCTATGGAAGGAGTAACGATGAATCTCTTAAGATACACAACGAGTGACATATCGCTTCTGGCAGACTGGCCGCAGTAAGAAACAGTGGCAGACTGGGTGAGCAATGGGAACGAGTAACTATGACTCTCTTAAGGTAGCCAATGCCTCGTTACTTGCGGTTTGGGTTAAGAAATCTCGAATAACCCCTAGGAGGAGAAACGATGACTCTTTTATGATACACAACTAGTGACATATCGCTTCTGGCAGACTGGCAAGTACACAAAAAGTAGTAAACTGTGTGAGCAACTCGGAGGAAGAAGTATTGCACTATTAAGATAGCCATTTTTTCGTCAAGAGAGGTATTGACTCGGAGAATACCAGTAACCTATGGAAGGAGTAACGATGAATCTCTTGAGATACACAACGAGTGACATATCGCTTCTGGCAGACTGGCCGCAGTAAGGAAAAGTGGCAGACTGGGAGAGCAATTGGGACGAGTAACTATGACTCTCTTAAGGTAGCCAATGCCTCGTTACTTGCGGTTTGGATGAAGAAATCTCGAATAACCCCTAGGAGGAGAAACGATGAGTCTTTTATGATACACAACTAGTGAATTATAGTTTTTGGCAGACAAAAACTACACAAAAAGCAGTAAACTGTGTGAGCAACTCGGAGGAAGAAGTATTGCACTATTAAGATAGCCACTTTTTCGTCAAGAGAGGTACTGACTCAGAGAATACCAGTAACCTATGGAAGGAGTAACGATGAATCTCTTAAGATACACAACGAGTGACATATCGCCTCTGGCAGACTGGCCGCAGTAAGGAAAAGTGGCAGACTGGGAGAGCAATTGGGACGAGTAACTATGACTCTCTTAAGGTAGCCAATGCCTCGTTACTTGCGGTTTGGATTAAGAAATCTCGAATAACCCCTAGGAGGAGAAACGATGACACTTTTATGATACACAACTAGTGAATTATAGTTTCTGGCACACAAAAACTACACAAAAAGCAGTAAACTGTGTGAGCAACTCGGAGGAAGAAGTATTGCACTATTACGATAGCCACTTTTTCGTCAAGAGAGGTATTGACTCAGAGAATACCAGTAACCTATGGAAGGAATAACGATGAACCTCTTAAGATACACAACGAGTGTCATATCGCTTCTGGCAGACTGGCCACAGTAAGAAAAAGTGGCAGACTGGGTGAGCTATGGGGACGAGTAACTATGACTCTCTTAAGGTAGCCAATGCCTCGTTACTTGCGGTTTGGATTAAGAAATCTCTAAAACCCTAGGAGGAGAAACGATGACTCTTTTATGATACACAACTAGTGAATTATAGTTTCTGGCAGACAAAAACTACACAAACAGCAGTAAACTGTGTGAGCAACTGGGAGGAAGAAGTATTGCACTATTAAGATAGCCACTTTTTCGTCAAGAGAGGTATTGACTCAGAGAATACCAGTAACCTATGGAAGGATTAACGATGAATCTCTTAAGATACACAACGAGTGACATATCGCTTCTGGCAGACTGGCCGCAGTAAGGAAAAGTGGCAGACTGGGAGAGCAATTGGGACGATTAACTATGACTCTCTTAAGGTAGCCAATGCCTCGTTACTTGCGGTTTGGATGAAGAAATCTCGAATAACCCCTGGGAGAAGAAACGATGACTATTTTATGATACACAACTAGTGAATTATAGTTTCTGGCAGACAAAAACTACAGAAAAAGCAGTAAACTGTGTGAGCAACTCGGAGGAAGAAGTATTGCACTATTAAGATAGCCACTTTTTCGTCAAGAGAGGTATTGACTCAGAGAATACCAGTAACCTATGGAAGGAGTAACGATGAATCTCTTAAGATACACAACGAGTGACATATCGCTTCTGGCAGACTGGCCGCAGTAAGGAAAAGTGGCAGACTGGGAGAGCAATTGGGACGAGTAACTATGACTCTCTTAAGGTAGCCAATGCCTCGTTACTTGCGGTTTGGATTAAGAAATCTCGAATAACCCCTAGGAGGAGAAACGATGACTCTTTTATGATACACAACTAGTGAATTATAGTTTCTGGCAGACAAAAACTACACAAAAAGCAGTAAACTGTGTGAGCAACTCGGAGGAAGAAGTATTGCACTATTAAGATAGCCACTTTTTCGTCAAGAGAGGTGTTGACTCAGAGAATACCAGTAACCTATGGAAGGAGTAACGATGAATCTATTAAGATACACAACGAGTGACATATCGCTTCTGGCAGACTGGCCACAGTAAGAAAAAGTGGCAGACTGGGTGAGCAATGGGGACGAGTAACTATGACTCTCTTAAGGTAGCCAATGCCTCGTTACTTGCGGTTTGGGTTAAGAAATCTCGAATAACCCCTAGGAGGAGAAACGATGTCTCTTTTATGATACACAACTAGTGACATATCGCTTCTGGCAGACTGGCAAGTACACAAAAAGTAGTAAACTGTGTGAGCAACTCGGAGGAAGAAGTATTGCACATTAAGATAGCCACTTTTTCGTCAAGAGAGGTATTGACTCGGAGAATACCAGTAACCTATGGAAGGAGTAATGATGAATCTCTTAAGATACACAACGAGTGACATATCGCTTCTGGCAGACTGGCCGCAGTAAGGACAAGTGGCAGACTGGGAGAGCGATTGGGACGAGTAACTATGACTCTCTTAAGGTAGCCAATGCCTCGTTACTTGCGGTTTGGATGAAGAAATCTCGAATAACCCCTAGGAGGAGAAACGATGACACTTTTATGATACACAACTAGTGAATTGTTGTTTCTGGCAGACGAAAACTACACAAAAAGCAGTAAACTGTGTGAGCAACTCGGAGGAAGAAGTATTGCACTATTAAGATAGCCACTTTCTCGTCAAGAGAGGTATTGACTCAGAGAATACCAGTAACCTATGGAAGGAGTAACGATGAATCTCTTAAGATACACAACGAGTGACATATCGCTTCTGGCAGACTGGCCGCAGTAAGAAAAAGTGGCAGACTGGGTGAGCAATTGGGACGAGTAACTATGACTCTCTTAAGGTAGCCAATGCCTCGTTACTTGCGGTTTGGATTAAGAAATCTCGAATAACCCCTAGGAGGAGAAACGATGTCTCTTTTATGATACACAACTAGTGAATTATAGTTTCTGGCAGACAAAAACTACACAAAAAAGTAGTAAACTGTGTGAGCAACTGGGAGGAAGAAGTATTGCACTATTGAGATAGCCACTTTTTTTTCACGGGAGGCATTGAATCAGAGAATACCAGTAACCTATGGAAAGTGTAACGATGAATCTCTTAAGATACACAACGAGTGACATATCGCTTCTGGCAGACTGGCCGCAGTAAGGAAAAGTGGCAGACTGGGAGAGCAATTGGGACGAGTAACTATGACTCTCTCAAGGTAGCCAATGCCTCGTTACTTGCTGTTTGGATGAAGAAATCTCGAATAACCCCTAGGAGGAGAAACGATGACTCTTTTATGATACACAACTAGTGAATTATAGATTCTGGCAGACAGAAACTACACAAAAAGCAGTAAACGGTGTGAGCAACTCGGAGGAAGAAGTATTGCACTATTAAGATAGCCACTTTTTCGTCAAGAGAGGTATTGACTCAGAGAATACCAGTAACCTATGGAAGTAGTAACGATGAATCTCTTAAGATACACAACGAGTGACATATCGCTTCTGGCAGACTGTCAAGTACACAAAAAGTAGTAAACTGTGTGAGCAACTGGGAGGAAGAAGTATGGCACTATTAAGAAAGCCAATGATTCGTCACGAGTAGTATTGAATCAGAGAATACCAGTAACCTATGGAAGGAGTAACGATGAATCTCTTAAGATACACAACGAGTGACATATCGCTTCTGGCAGACTGGCCGCAGTAAGAAAAAGTGGCAGACTGGGTGAGCAATGGGAACGAGTAACTATGACTCTCTTAAGGTAGCCAATGCCTCGTTACTTGCGGTTTGGGTTAAGAAATCTCGAATAACCCCTAGGAGGAGAAACGATGACTCTTTTATGATACACAACTAGTGACATATCGCTTCTGGCAGACTGGCAAGTACACAAAAAGTAGTAAACTGTATGAGCAACTCGGAGGAAGAAGTATTGCACTATCAAGATAGCCATTTTTTCGTCAAGAGAGTTATTGACTCGGAGAATACCAGTAACCTATGGAAGGAGTAACGATGAATCTCTTAAGATACACAACGAGTGACATATCGCTTCTTTCAGACTGGCCGCAGTAAGGAAAAGTGGCAGATTGGCAGAGCAATTGGGACGAGTAACTATGACTCTCTTAAGGTAGCCAATGCCTCGTTACTTGCGGTTTGGATGAAGAAATCTCGAATAACCCCTAGGAGGAGAAACGATGAGTCTTTTATGATACACAACTAGTGAATTATAGTTTTTGGCAGACAAAAACTACACAAAAAGCAGTAAACTGTGTGAGCAACTCGGAGGAAGAAGTATTGCACTATTAAGATAGCCACTTTTTTGTCAAGAGAGGTATTGACTCAGAGAATACCAGTAACCTATGGAAGGAGTAACGATGAATCTCTTAAGATACACAACGAGTGACATATCGCCTCTGGCAGACTGGCCGCAGTAAGGAAAAGTGGCAGACTGGGAGAGCAATTGGGACGAGTAACTATGACTCTCTTAAGGTAGCCAATGCCTCGTTACTTGCGGTTTGGATTAAGAAATCTCGAATAACCCCTAGGAGGAGAAACGATGACACTTTTATGATACACAACTAGTGAATTATAGTTTCTGGCACACAAAAACTACACAAAAAGCAGTAAACTGTGTGAGCAACTCGGAGGAAGAAGTATTGCACTATTACGATAGCCACTTTTTCGTCAAGAGAGGTATTGACTCAGAGAATACCAGTAACCTATGGAAGGAGTAACGATGAACCTCTTAAGATACACAACGAGTGTCATATCGCTTCTGGCAGACTGGCCACAGTAAGAAAAAGTGGCAGACTGGGTGAGCAATGGGGACGAGTAACTATGACTCTCTTAAGGTAGCCAATGCCTCGTTACTTGCGGTTTGGATTAAGAAATCTCTAAAACCCTAGGAGGAGAAACGATGACTCTTTTATGATACACAACTAGTGAATTATAGTTTCTGGCAGACAAAAACTACACAAACAGCAGTAAACTGTGTGAGCAACTGGAAGGAAGAAGTATTGCACTATTAAGATAGCCACTTTTTCGTCAAGAGAGGTATTGACTCAGAGAATACCAGTAACCTATGGAAGGATTAACGATGAATCTCTTAAGATACACAACGAGTGACATATCGCTTCTGGCAGACTGGCCGCAGTAAGGAAAAGTGGCAGACTGGGAGAGCAATTGGGACGAGTAACTATGACTCTCTTAAGGTAGCCAATGCCTCGTTACTTGCGGTTTGGATGAAGAAATCTCGAATAACCCCTGGGTGAAGAAACGATGACTATTTTATGATACACAACTAGTGAATTATAGTTTCTGGCAGAAAAAAACTACAGAAAAAGCAGTAAACTGTGTGAGCAACTCGGAGGAAGAAGTATTGCACTATTAAGATAGCCACTTTTTCGTCAAGAGAGGTATTGACTCAGAGAATACCAGTAACCTATGGAAGGAGTAACGATGAATCTCTTAAGATACACAACGAGTGACATATCGCTTCTGGCAGACTGGCCGCAGTAAGGAAAAGTGGCAGACTGGGAGAGCAATTGGGACGAGTAACTATGACTCTCTTAAGGTAGCCAATGCCTCGTTACTTGCGGTTTGGATTAAGAAATCTCGAATAACCCCTAGGAGGAGAAACGATGACTCTTTTATGATACACAACTAGTGAATTATAGTTTCTGGCAGACAAAAACTACACAAAAAGCAGTAAACTGTGTGAGCAACTCGGAGGAAGAAGTATTGCACTATTAAGATAGCCACTTTTTCGTCAAGAGAGGTATTGACTCAGAGAATACCAGTAACCTATGGAAGGAGTAACGATGAATCTCTTAAGATACACAACGAGTGACATATCGCTTCTGGCAGACTGGCCGCAGTAAGAAAAAGTGGCAGACTGGGTGAGCAATTGGGACGAGTAACTATGACTCTCTTAAGGTAGCCAATGCCTCGTTACTTGCGGTTTGGATTAAGAAATCTCGAATAACCCCTAGGAGGAGAAACGATGTCTCTTTTATGATACACAACTAGTGAATTATAGTTTCTGGCAGACAAAAACTACACAAAAAAGTAGTAAACTGTGTGAGCAACTGGGAGGAAGAAGTATTGCACTATTGAGATAGCCACTTTTTTTTCACGAGAGGCATTGAATCAGAGAATACCAGTAACCTATGGAAAGTGTAACGATGAATCTCTTAAGATACACAACGAGTGACATATCGCTTCTGGCAGACTGGCTGCAGTAAGGAAAAGTGGCAGACTGGGAGAGCAATTGGGACGAGTAACTATGACTCTCTTAAGGTAGCCAATGCCTCGTTACTTGCTGTTTGGATGAAGAAATCTCGAATAACCCCTAGGAGGAGAAACGATGACTCTTTTATGATACACAACTAGTGAATTATAGATTCTGGCAGACAGAAACTACACAAAAAGCAGTAAACGGTGTGAGCAACTCGGAGGAAGAAGTATTGCACTATTAAGATAGCCACTTTTTCGTCAAGAGAGGTATTGACTCAGAGAATACCAGTAACCTATGGAAGGAGTAACGATGAATCTCTTAAGATACACAACGAGTGACATATCGCTTCTGGCAGACTGGCCACAGTAAGAAAAAGTGGCAGACTGGGTGAGCAATGGGGACGAGTAACTATGACTCTCTTAAGGTAGCCAATGCCTCGTTACTTGCGGTTTGGATTAAGAAATCTCGAATAACCCCTAGGAGGAGAAATGATGACTCTTTTATGATACACTAGTGACATATCGCTTCTGGCAGACTGTCAAGTACACAAAAAGTAGTAAACTGTGTGAGCAACTCGGAGGAAGAAGTATTGCACTATTAAGATAGCCACTTTTTCGTCAAGAGAGGTATTGACTCAGAGAATACCAGTAACCTATGGAAGGAATAACGATGAATCTCTTAAGATACACAACGAGTGACATATCGCTTCTGGCAGACTGGCCACAGTAAGAAAAAGTGGCAGAATGGGTGAGCAATGGGGACGAGTAACTATGACTCTCTTAAGGTAGCCAATGCCTCGTTACTTGCGGTTTGGATTAAGAAATCTCGAATAACCCCTAGGAGGAGAAATGATGACTCTTTTATGATACACTAGTGACATATCGCTTCTGGCAGACTGGCAAGTACACAAAAAGTAGTAAACTGTGTGAGCAACTCGGAGGAAGAAGTATTGCACTATTAAGGTAGCCACTTTTTCGTCAAGAGATGTATTGACTCAGAGAATACCAGTAACCTATGGAAGGAGTAACGATGAATCTCTTAAGATACACAACGAGTGACATATCGCTTCTGGCAGACTGGCCGCAGTAAGAAAAAGTGGCAGACTGGGTGAGCAATTGGGACGAGTAACTATGACTCTCTTAAGTTAGCCAATGCCTCGTTACTTGCGGTTTGGATTAAGAAATCTCGAATAACCCCTAGGAGGAGAAACGATGACTCTTTTATGATACACAACTAGTGAATTATAGTTTCTGGCAGACAAAAACTACACAAAAAGCAGTAAACTGTGTGAGCAACTCGGAGGAAGAAGTATTGCACTATTAAGATAGACACTTTTTCTTCAAGAAAGGTATTGACTCAGAGAATACCAGTAACCTATGGAAGGAGTAACGATGAATCTCTTAAGATACACAACGAGTGACATATCGCTTCTGGCAGACTGGCCGCAGTAAGAAAATGTGGCAGACTGGGTGAGCAATTGGGACGAGTAACTATGACTCTCTTAAGGTAGCCAATGCCTCGTTACTTGCGGGTTGGATTAAGAAATCTCGAAAACCCCTAGGAGGAGAAACGATGACTCTTTTATGATACACAACTAGTGAATTATAGTTTCTGGCAGACAAAAACTACACAAAAAGTAGTAAACTGTGTGAGCAACTCGGAGGAAGAAGTTTTGCACTATTAAGATAGCCACTTTTTGTCAAGAGACCTCTCTTGACGAAAAAGTGGCTATCTTAATAGGAATACCAGTAACCTATGGAAGGAGTACCGATGAATCTCTTAAGATACACAACGAGTGACATATCGCTTCTGCAGACTGGCCGCAGTAAGAAAAAGTGGCAGACTGGGTGGGCAATGGGGACGAGTAACTATGACTCTCGTAAGGTAGCCAATGCCTCGTTACTTGCGGTTTCGATTAGGAAATCTCGAATAATCCCTAGGAGGTGAAACGATAACTCTTTTATGTTACACAACTAGTGACATATCGCTTCTGGCAGACTGGCCGCAGTAAGAAAAAGTGGCAGACTGGGTGAGCAATTGGGACGAGTAAGTATGACTCTCTTAAGGTAGCCAATGCCTCGTTACTTGCGGTTTGGATTAAGAAATCTCGAATAACCCCTAGGAGGAGAAACGATGACTCTTTTATGATACACAACTAGTGAATTATAGTTTCTGGCAGACAAAAACTACACAAAAAGCAGTAAACTGTGTGAGCAACTCGGAGGAAGAAGTATTGCACTATTAAGATAGCCACTTTTTCGTCAAGAGAGATGTTGACTCAGAGAATACCAGTAACCTATGGAAGGAGTAACGATGAATCTCTTAAGATACACAACGAGTGACATATCGCTTCTGGCAGACTGGCCGCAGTAAGGAAAAGTGGCAGACTGGGAGAGCAATTGGGACGAGTAACTATGACTCTCTTAAGGTAGCCAATGCCTCGTTACTTGCGGTTTGGATTAAGAAATCTCGAATAACCCCTAGGAGGAGAAACGATGACTCTTTTATGATACACAACTAGTGAATTATAGTTTCTGGCAGACAAAAACTACACAAAAAGCAGTAAACTGTGTGAGCAACTCGGAGGAAGAAGTATTGCACTATTAAGATAGCCACTTTTTCGTCAAGAGAGGTGTTGACTCAGAGAATACCAGTAACCTATGGAAGGAGTAACGATGAATCTCTTAAGATACACAACGAGTGACATATCGCTTCTGGCAGACTGGCCACAGTAAGAAAAAGTGGCAGACTGGGTGAGCAATGGGGACGAGTAACTATGACTCTCTTAAGGCAGCCAATGCCTCGTTACTTGCGGTTTGGGTTAAGAAATCTCGAATAACCCATAGGAGGAGAAACGATGACTCTTTTATGATACACAACTAGTGAGATATCGCTTCTGGCAGACTGGCAAGTACACAAAAAGTAGTAAACTGTGTGAGCAACTCGGAGGAAGAAGTATTGCACATTAAGATAGCCACTTTTTCGTCAAGAGAGGTATTGACTCGGAGAATACCAGTAACCTATGGAAGGAGTAACGATGAATCTCTTAAGATACACAACGAGTGACATATCGCTTCTGGCAGACTGGCCGCAGTAAGGAAAAGTGGCAGACTGGGAGAGCAATTGGGACGAGTAACTATGACTCTCTTAAGGTAACCAATGCCTCGTTACTTGCGGTTTGGATGAAGAAATCTCGAATAACCCCTAGGAGGAGAAACGATGACACTTTTATGATACACAACTAGTGAATTGTTGTTTCTGGCAGACGAAAACTACACAAAAAGCAGTAAACTGTGTGAGCAACTCGGAGGAAGAAGTATTGCACTATTAAGATAGCCACTTTTTCGTCAAGAGAGGTATTGACTCAGAGAATACCAGTAACCTATGGAAGGAGTAACGATGAATCTCTTAAGATACACAACGAGTGACATATCGCTTCTGGCAGACTGGCCGCAGTAAGAAAAAGTGGCAGACTGGGTGAGCAATTGGGACGAGTAACTATGACTCTCTTAAGGTAGCCAATGCCTCGTTACTTGCGGTTTGGATTAAGAAATCTCGAATAACCCCTAGGAGGAGAAACGATGTCTCTTTTATGATACACAACTAGTGAATTATAGTTTCTGGCAGACAAAAACTACACAAAAAAGTAGTAAACTGTGTGAGCAACTGGGAGGAAGAAGTATTGCACTATGGAGATAGCCACTTTTTTTTCACGAGAGGCATTGAATCAGAGAATACCAGTAACCTATGGAACGTGTAACGATGAATCTCTTAAGATACACAACGAGTGACATATCGCTTCTGGCAGACTGGCCGCAGTAAGGAAAAGTGGCAGACTGGGAGAGCAATTGGGACGAGTAACTATGACTCTCTTAAGGTAGCCAATGCCTCGTTACTTGCTGTTTGGATGAAGAAATCTCGAATAACCCCTAGGAGGAGAAACGATGACTCTTTTATGATACACAACTAGTGAATTATAGATTCTGGCAGACAGAAACTACACAAAAAGCAGTAAACGGTGTGAGCAACTCGGAGGAAGAAGTATTGCACTATTAAGATAGCCCCTTTTTCGTCAAGAGAGGTATTGACTCAGAGAATACCAGTAACCTATGGAAGGAGTAACGATGAATCTCTTAAGACACACAACGAGTGACATATCGCTTCTGGCAGACTGGCCACAGTAAGAAAAAGTGGCAGACTGGGTGAGCAATTGGGACGAGTAACTATGACTCTCTTAAGGTAGCCAATGCCTCGTTACTTGCGGTTTGGATTAAGAAATCTCGAATAACCCCTAGGAGGAGAAATGATGACTCTTTTATGATACACTAGTGACATATCGCTTCTGGCAGACTGTCAAGTACACAAAAAGTAGTAAACTGTGTGAGCAACTCGGAGGAAGAAGTATTGCACTATTAAGATAGCCACTTTTTCGTCAAGAGAGGTATTGACTCAGAGAATACCAGTAACCTATGGAAGGAATAACGATGAATCTCTTAAGATACACAACGAGTGACATATCGCTTCTGGCAGACTGGCCACAGTAAGAAAAAGTGGCAGAATGGGTGAGCAATGGGGACGAGTAACTATGACTCTCTTAAGGTAGCCAATGCCTCGTTACTTGCGGTTTGGATTAAGAAATCTCGAATAACCCCTAGGAGGAGAAATGATGACTCTTTTATGATACACTAGTGACATATCGCTTCTGGCAGACTGGCAAGTACACAAAAAGTAGTAAACTGTGTGAGCAACTCGGAGGAAGAAGTATTGCACTATTAAGGTAGCCACTTTTTCGTCAAGAGAGGTATTGACTCAGAGAATACCAGTAACCTATGGAAGGAGTAACGATGAATCTCTTAAGATACACAACGAGTGACATATCGCTTCTGGCAGACTGGCCGCAGTAAGAAAAAGTGGCAGACTGGGTGAGCAATTGGGACGAGTAACTATGACTCTCTTAAGTTAGCCAATGCCTCGTTACTTGCGGTTTGGATTAAGAAATCTCGAATAACCCCTAGGAGGAGAAACGATGACGCTTTTATGATACACAACTAGTGAATTATAGTTTCTGGCAGACAAAAACTACACAAAAAGCAGTAAACTGTGTGAGCAACTCGGAGGAAGAAGTATTGCACTATTAAGATAGCCACTTTTTCGTCAAGAGAGGTATTGACTCAGAGAATACCAGTAACCTATGGAAGGAGTAACGATGAATCTCTTAAGATACACAACGAGTGACATATCGCTTCTGCAGACTGGCCGCAGTAAGAAAAAGTGGCAGACTGGGTGAGCAATGGGGACGAGTAACTATGACTCTCGTAAGGTAGCCAATGCCTCGTTACTTGCGGTTTCGATTAGGAAATCTCGAATAATCCCTAGGAGGTGAAACGATAACTCTTTTATGTTACACAACTAGTGACATATCGCTTCTGGCAGACTGGCCGCAGTAAGAAAAAGTGGCAGACTGGGTGAGCAATTGGGACGAGTAAGTATGACTCTCTTAAGGTAGCCAATGCCTCGTTACTTGCGGTTTGGATTAAGAAATCTCGAATAACCCCTAGGAGGAGAAACGATGACTCTTTTATGATACACAACTAGTGAATTATAGTTTCTGGCAGACAAAAACTACACAAAAAGCAGTAAACTGTGTGAGCAACTCGGAGGAAGAAGTATTGCACTATTAAGATAGCCACTTTTTCGTCAAGAGAGATGTTGACTCAGAGAATACCAGTAACCTATGGAAGGAGTAACGATGAATCTCTTAAGATACACAACGAGTGACATATCGCTTCTGGCAGACTGGCCGCAGTAAGGAAAAGTGGCAGACTGGGAGAGCAATTGGGACGAGTAACTATGACTCTCTTAAGGTAGCCAATGCCTCGTTACTTGCGGTTTGGATTAAGAAATCTCGAATAACCCCTAGGAGGAGAAACGATGACACTTTTATCATACACAACTAGTGAATTATAGTTTCTGGCAGACAAAAACTACACAAAAAGCAGTAAACTGTGTGAGCAACTCGGAGGAAGAAGTATTGCACTATTAAGATAGCCACTTTTTCGTCAAGAGAGGTGTTGACTCAGAGAATACCAGTAACCTATGGAAGGAGTAACGATGAATCTCTTAAGATACACAACTAGTGACATATCGCTTCTGGCAGACTGGCAAGTACACAAAAAGTAGTAAACTGTGTGAGCAACTCGGAGGAAGAAGTATTGCACATTAAGATAGCCACTTTTTCGTCAAGAGAGGTATTGACTCGGAGAATACCAGTAACCTATGGAAGGAGTAACGATGAATCTCTTAAGATACACAACGAGTGACATATCGCTTCTGGCAGACTGGCCGCAGTAAGGAAAAGTGGCAGACTGGGAGAGCAATTGGGACGAGTAACTATGACTCTCTTAAGGTAGCCAATGCCTCGTTACTTGCGGTTTGGATGAAGAAATCTCGAATAACCCCTAGGAGGAGGAACGATGACACTTTTATGATACACAACTAGTGAATTGTTGTTTCTGGCAGACGAAAACTACACAAAAAGCAGTAAACTGTGTGAGCAACTCGGAGGAAGAAGTATTGCACTATTAAGATAGCCACTTTTTCGTCAAGAGATGTATTGACTCAGAGAATACCAGTAACCTATGGAAGCAGTAACGATGAATCTCTTAAGATACACAACGAGTGACATATCGCTTCTGGCAGACTGGCCGCAGTAAGAAAAAGTGGCAGACTGGGTGAGCAATTGGGACGAGTAACTATGACTCTCTTAAGGTAGCCAATGCCTCGTTACTTGCGGTTTGGATTAAGAAATCTCGAATAACCCCTAGGAGGAGAAACGATGTCTCTTTTATGATACACAACTAGTGAATTATAGTTTCTGGCAGACAAAAACTACACAAAAAAGTAGTAAACTGTGTGAGCAACTGGGAGGAAGAAGTATTGCACTATTGAGATAGCCACTTTTTTTTCACGAGAGGCATTGAATCAGAGAATACCAGTAACCTATGGAACGTGTAACGATGAATCTCTTAAGATACACAACGAGTGACATATCGCTTCTGGCAGACTGGCCGCAGTAAGAAAAAGTGGCAGACTGGGAGAGCAATTGGGACGAGTAACTATGACTCTCTTAAGGTAGCCAATGCCTCGTTACTTGCTGTTTGGATGAAGAAATCTCGAATAACCCCTAGGAGGAGAAACGATGACTCTTTTATGATACACAACTAGTGAATTATAGATTCTGGCAGACAGAAACTACACAAAAAGCAGTAAACGGTGTGAGCAACTCGGAGGAAGAAGTATTGCACTATTAAGATAGCCCCTTTTTCGTCAAGAGAGGTATTGACTCAGAGAATACCAGTAACCTATGGAAGGAGTAACGATGAATCTCTTAAGACACACAACGAGTGACATATCGCTTCTGGCAGACTGGCCACAGTAAGAAAAAGTGGCAGACTGGGTGAGCAATGGGGACGAGTAACTATGACTCTCTTAAGGTAGCCAATGCCTCGTTACTTGCGGTTTGGATTAAGAAATCTCGAATAACCCCTAGGAGGAGAAATGATGACTCTTTTATGATACACTAGTGACATATCGCTTCTGGCAGACTGGCAAGTACACAAAAAGTAGTAAACTGTGTGAGCAACTCGGAGGAAGAAGTATTGCACTATTAAGATAGCCACTTTTTCGTCAAGAGAGGTATTGACTCAGAGAATACCAGTAACCTATGGAAGGAATAACGATGAATCTCTTAAGATACACAACGAGTGACATATCGCTTCTGGCAGACTGGCCACAGTAAGAAAAAGTGGCAGAATGGGTGAGCAATGGGGACGAGTAACTATGACTCTCTTAAGGTAGCCAATGCCTCGTTACTTGCGGTTTGGATTAAGAAATCTCGAATAACCCCTAGGAGGAGAAATGATGACTCTTTTATGATACACTAGTGACATATCGCTTCTGGCAGACTGGCAAGTACACAAAAAGTAGTAAACTGTGTGAGCAACTCGGAGGAAGAAGTATTGCACTATTAAGGTAGCCACTTTTTCGTCAAGAGAGGTATTGACTCAGAGAATACCAGTAACCTATGGAAGGAGTAACGATGAATCTCTTAAGATACACAACGAGTGACATATCGCTTCTGGCAGACTGGCCGCAGTAAGAAAAAGTGGCAGACTGGGTGAGCAATTGGGACGAGTAACTATGACTCTCTTAAGTTAGCCAATGCCTCGTTACTTGCGGTTTGGATTAAGAAATCTCGAATAACCCCTAGGAGGAGAAACGATGACTCTTTTATGATACACAACTAGTGAATTATAGTTTCTGGCAGACAAAAACTACACAAAAAGCAGTAAACTGTGTGAGCAACTCGGAGGAAGAAGTATTGCACTATTAAGATAGCCACTTTTTCGTCAAGAAAGGTATTGTCTCAGAGAATACCAGTAACCTATGGAAGGAGTAACGATGAATCTCTTAAGATACACAACGAGTGACATATCGCTTCTGGCAGACTGGCCGCAGTAAGAAAATGTGGCAGACTGGGTGAGCAATTGGGACGAGTAACTATGACTCTCTTAAGGTAGCCAATGCCTCGTTACTTGCGGGTTGGATTAAGAAATCTCGAAAACCCCTAGGAGGAGAAACGATGACTCTTTTATGATACACAACTAGTGAATTATAGTTTCTGGCAGACAAAAACTACACAAAAAGTAGTAAACTGTGTGAGCAACTCGGAGGAAGAAGTATTGCACTATTAAGATAGCCACTTTTTGTCAAGAGACCTCTCTTTACGAAAAAGTGGCTATCTTAATAGGAATACCAGTAACCTATGGAAGGAGTACCGATGAATCTCTTAAGATACACAACGAGTGACATATCGCTTCTGGCAGACTGGCCGCAGTAAGAAAAAGTGGCAGACTGGGTGAGCAATTGGGATGAGTAACTATGACTCTCTTAAGGTAGCCAATGCCTCGTTTCTTGGGGTTTGGATCAAGAAATCTCGAATAATTCCTAGGAGGTGAAACGATGCCTCTTTTATGATACACAACTAGTGTCATATCGCTTCTGGCAGACTGGCAAGTACACGAAAAGTAGTAAACTGTGTGAGCAACTGGGAGGAAGAAGTATGGCACTATTAAGAAAGCCAATGTTTCGTCACGAGTAGTATTGAATCAGAGAATACCAGTAACCTATGGAAGGAGTAACGATGAATCTCTTAAGATACACAACGAGTGACATATCGCTTCTGGCAGACTGGCCGCAGTAAGAAAAAGTGGCAGACTGGGTGAGCAATTGGGATGAGTAACTATGACTCTCTTAAGGTAGCCAATGCCTCGTTTCTAGGGGTTTGGATTAAGAAATCTCGAATAATCCCTAGGAGGTGAAACGATGCCTCTTTTATGATACACAACTAGTGTCATATCGCTTCTGGCAGGCTGGCAAGTACACGAAAAGTAGTAAACTGTGTGAGCAACTGGGAGGAAGAAGTATGGCACTATTAAGAAAGCCAATGTTTCGTCACGAGTAGTATTGAATCAGGGAATACCAGTAACCTATGGAAGGAGTAACGATGAATCTCTTAAGATACACAACGAGTGACATATCGCTTCTGACAGACTGGCCGCAGTAAGAAAAAGTGGCAGACTGGGTGAGCAATTGGGATGAGTAACTATGACTCTCTAAAGGTAGCCAATGCCTCGTTACTTGCGGTTTGGATTAAGAAATCTCGAATAACCCCTAGGAGGAGAAACGATGACTCTTTTATGATACACAACTAGTGAATTATAGTTTCTGGCAGACATAAACTACACAAGAAGTAGTAAACTGTGTGAGCAACTCGGAGGAAGAAGTATTGCACTATTAAGATAGCCACTTTTTCGTCACGAGAGGTATTGACTCAGAGAATACCAGTAACCTATGGAAGGAGTAACGATGAATCCCTTAAGATACACAACGAGTGACATATCGCTTCTGGCAGACTGGCCGCAGTAAGAAAAAGTGGCAGACTGGGTGAGCAATTTGGACGAGTAACTATGACTCTGTTAAGTTACCTAATGCCTCGTTACTAGGGGTTTGGATTAAGAAATCTCGAATAATCCCTAGGAGGTGAAACGATGCCCCTTTTATGATACACAACTAGTGTCATATCGCTTCTGGCAGACTGGCAAGTACACGAAGAGTAGTAAACTGTGTGAGCAACTGGGAGGAAGAAGTATGGCACTATTAAGAAAGCCAATGTTTCGTCACGAGTAGTATTGAATCAGAGAATACCAGTAACCTATGGAAGGAGTAACGATGAATCTCTTAAGATACACAACGAGTGACATATCGCTTCTGGCAGACTGGCCGCAGTAAGAAAAAGTGGCAGACTGGGTGAGCAATTGGGATGAGTAACTATGACTCTCTTAAGGTAGCCAATGCCTCGTTTCTAGGGGTTTGGATTAAGAAATCTCGAATAATCCCTAGGAGGTGAAACGATGCCTCTTTTATGATACACAACTAGTGTCATATCGCTTCTGGCAGACTGGCAAGTACACGAAGAGTAGTAAACTGTGTGAGCAACTGGGAGGAAGAAGTATGGCACTATTAAGAAAGCCAATGTTTCGTCACGAGTAGTATTGAATCAGAGAATACCAGTAACCTATGGAAGGAGTAACGATGAATCTCTTAAGATACACAACGAGTGACATATCGCTTCTGACAGACTGGCCGCAGTAAGAAAAAGTTGCAGACTGGGAGAGCAATTGGGATGAGTAACTATGACTCTCTTAAGGTAGCCAATGCCTCGTTACTTGCGGTTTGGATTAAGAAATCTCGAATAACCCCTAGGGGGAGAAACGATGATTCTTTTATGATACACAACTAGTGAATTATAGTTTCTGGCAGACATAAACTACACAAGAAGTAGTAAACTGTGTGAGCAACTCGCAGGAAGAAGTATTGCACTATTAAGAAAGCCAATGTTTCGTCACGAGTAGTATTGAATCAGAGAATACCAGTAACCTATGGAAGGAGTAACGATGAATCTCTTAAGATACACAACGAGTGACATATCGCTTCTGGCAGACTGGCCGCAGTAAGAAAAAGTGGCAGACTGGGTGAGCAATTGGGATGAGTAACTATGACTCTCTTAAGGTAGCCAATGCCTCGTTACTTGCGGTTTGGATTAAGAAATCTCGAATAACCCCTAGGAGGAGAAACGATGACTCTTTTATGATACACAACTAGTGTCATATCGCTTCTGGCAGGCTGGCAAGTACACGAAAAGTAGTAAACTGTGTGAGCAACTGGGAGGAAGAAGTATGGCACTATTAAGAAAGCCAATGTTTCGTCACGAGTAGTATTGAATCAGGGAATACCAGTAACCTATGGAAGGAGTAACGATGAATCTCTTAAGATACACAACGAGTGACATATCGCTTCTGACAGACTGGCCGCAGTAAGAAAAAGTGGCAGACTGGGTGAGCAATTGGGATGAGTAACTATGACTCTCTAAAGGTAGCCAATGCCTCGTTACTTGCGGTTTGGATTAAGAAATCTCGAATAACCCCTAGGAGGAAAAACGATGATTCTTTTATGATACACAACTAGTGAATTATAGTTTCTGGCAGACATAAACTACACAAGAAGTAGTAAACTGTGTGAGCAACTCGGAGGAAGAAGTATTGCACTATTAAGATAGCCACTTTTTCGTCACGAGAGGTATTGACTCAGAGAATACCAGTAACCTATGGAAGGAGTAACGATGAATCTCTTAAGATACACAACGAGTGACATATCGCTTCTGGCAGACTGGCCGCAGTAAGAAAAAGTGGCAGACTGGGTGAGCAATTGGGACGAGTAACTATGACTCTGTTAAGTTACCTAATGCCTCGTTACTAGGGGTTTGGATTAAGAAATCTCGAATAATCCCTAGGAGGTGAAACGATGCCTCTTTTATGATACACAACTAGTGTCATATCGCTTCTGGCAGACTGGCAAGTACACGAAGAGTAGTAAACTGTGTGAGCAACTGGGAGGAAGAAGTATGGCACTATTAAGAAAGCCAATGTTTCGTCACGAGTAGTATTGAATCAGAGAATACCAGTAACCTATGGAAGGAGTAACGATGAATCTCTTAAGATACACAACGAGTGACATATCGCTTCTGGCAGACTGGCCGCAGTAAGAAAAAGTGGCAGACTGGGTGAGCAATTGGGATGAGTAACTATGACTCTCTTAAGGTAGCCAATGCCTCGTTTCTAGGGGTTTGGATTAAGAAATCTCGAATAATCCCTAGGAGGTGAAACGATGCCTCTTTTATGATACACAACTAGTGTCATATCGCTTCTGGCAGACTGGCAAGTACACGAAGAGTAGTAAACTGTGTGAGCAACTGGGAGGAAGAAGTATGGCACTATTAAGAAAGCCAATGTTTCGTCACGAGTAGTATTGAATCAGAGAATACCAGTAACCTATGGAAGGAGTAACGATGAATCTCTTAAGATACACAACGAGTGACATATCGCTTCTGACAGACTGGCCGCAGTAAGAAAAAGTTGCAGACTGGGTGAGCAATTGGGATGAGTAACTATGACTCTCTTAAGGTAGCCAATGCCTCGTTACTTGCGGTTTGGATTAAGAAATCTCGAATAACCCCTAGGAGGAGAAACGATGATTCTTTTATGATACACAACTAGTGAATTATAGTTTCTGGCAGACATAAACTACACAAGAAGTAGTAAACTGTGTGAGCAACTCGCAGGAAGAAGTATTGCACTATTAAGAAAGCCAATGTTTCGTCACGAGTAGTATTGAATCAGAGAATACCAGTAACCTATGGAAGGAGTAACGATGAATCTCTTAAGATACACAACGAGTGACATATCGCTTCTGGCAGACTGGCCGCAGTAAGAAAAAGTGGCAGACTGGGTGAGCAATTGGGATGAGTAACTATGACTCTCTTAAGGTAGCCAATGCCTCGTTACTTGCGGTTTGGATTAAGAAATCTCGAATAACCCCTAGGAGGAGAAACGATGACTCTTTTATGATACACAACTAGTGTCATATCGCTTCTGGCAGGCTGGCAAGTACACGAAAAGTAGTAAACTGTGTGAGCAACTGGGAGGAAGAAGTATGGCACTATTAAGAAAGCCAATGTTTCGTCACGAGTAGTATTGAATCAGGGAATACCAGTAACCTATGGAAGGAGTAACGATGAATCTCTTAAGATACACAACGAGTGACATATCGCTTCTGACAGACTGGCCGCAGTAAGAAAAAGTGGCAGACTGGGTGAGCAATTGGGATGAGTAACTATGACTCTCTAAAGGTAGCCAATGCCTCGTTACTTGCGGTTTGGATTAAGAAATCTCGAATAACCCCTAGGAGGAAAAACGATGATTCTTTTATGATACACAACTAGTGAATTATAGTTTCTGGCAGACATAAACTACACAAGAAGTAGTAAACTGTGTGAGCAACTCGGAGGAAGAAGTATTGCACTATTAAGATAGCCACTTTTTCGTCACGAGAGGTATTGACTCAGAGAATACCAGTAACCTATGGAAGGAGTAACGATGAATCTCTTAAGATACACAACGAGTGACATATCGCTTCTGGCAGACTGGCCGCAGTAAGAAAAAGTGGCAGACTGGGTGAGCAATTGGGACGAGTAACTATGACTCTGTTAAGTTACCTAATGCCTCGTTACTAGGGGTTTGGATTAAGAAATCTCGAATAATCCCTAGGAGGTGAAACGATGCCTCTTTTATGATACACAACTAGTGTCATATCGCTTCTGGCAGACTGGCAAGTACACGAAGAGTAGTAAACTGTGTGAGCAACTGGGAGGAAGAAGTATGGCACTATTAAGAAAGCCAATGTTTCGTCACGAGTAGTATTGAATCAGAGAATACCAGTAACCTATGGAAGGAGTAACGATGAATCTCTTAAGATACACAACGAGTGACATATCGCTTCTGGCAGACTGGCCGCAGTAAGAAAAAGTGGCAGACTGGGTGAGCAATTGGGATGAGTAACTATGACTCTCTTAAGGTAGCCAATGCCTCGTTTCTAGGGGTTTGGATTAAGAAATCTCGAATAATCCCTAGGAGGTGAAACGATGCCTCTTTTATGATACACAACTAGTGTCATATCGCTTCTGGCAGACTGGCAAGTACACGAAGAGTAGTAAACTGTGTGAGCAACTGGGAGGAAGAAGTATGGCACTATTAAGAAAGCCAATGTTTCGTCACGAGTAGTATTGAATCAGAGAATACCAGTAACCTATGGAAGGAGTAACGATGAATCTCTTAAGATACACAACGAGTGACATATCGCTTCTGACAGACTGGCCGCAGTAAGAAAAAGTTGCAGACTGGGTGAGCAATTGGGATGAGTAACTATGACTCTCTTAAGGTAGCCAATGCCTCGTTACTTGCGGTTTGGATTAAGAAATCTCGAATAACCCCTAGGAGGAGAAACGATGATTCTTTTATGATACACAACTAGTGAATTATAGTTTCTGGCAGACATAAACTACACAAAAAGTAGTAAACTGTGTGAGCAACTCGCAGGAAGAAGTATTGCACTATTAAGAAAGCCAATGTTTCGTCACGAGTAGTATTGAATCAGAGAATACCAGTAACCTATGGAAGGAGTAACGATGAATCTCTTAAGATACACAACGAGTGACATATCGCTTCTGGCAGACTGGCCGCAGTAAGAAAAAGTGGCAGACTGGGTGAGCAATTGGGATGAGTAACTATGACTCTCTTAAGGTAGCCAATGCCTCGTTACTTGCGGTTTGGATTAAGAAATCTCGAATAACCCCTAGGAGGAGAAACGATGACTCTTTTATGATACACAACTAGTGTCATATCGCTTCTGGCAGGCTGGCAAGTACACGAAATGTAGTAAACTGTGTGAGCAACTGGGAGGAAGAAGTATGGCACTATTAGGAGAGCCAATGTTTCGTCACGAGAGGTATTGACTCAGAGAATACCAGTAACCTATGGAAGGAGTAACGATGAATCTCTTAAGATACACAACGAGTGACATATCGCTTCTGGCAGACTGGCCGCAGTAAGAAAGAGTGGCAGACTGGGTGAGCAATGGGAACGAGTAACTATGACTCTCTTAAGGTAGCCAATGCCTCGTTACTTGCGGTTTGGATTAAGAAATCTCAAATAATCCCTAGGAGGTGAAACGATAACTCTTTTATGTTACACAACTAGTGACATATCGCTTCTGGCAGACTGGCAAATACACAAAAAGTAGTAAACTGTGTGAGCAACTGGGAGGAAGAAGTATGGCAATATAAAGAAAGCCAATGATTCGTCACGAGTAGTATTGAATCAGAGAATACCAGTAACTTATGGAAGGAGTAACGATGAATCTCTTAAGATACACAACGAGTGACATATCGCTTCTGGCAGCATGGTCGCAGTAAGAAAAAGTGGCAGACTGGGTGAGCAATGGGGACGAGTAACTATGACTCTCTTAAGGTAGCCAATGCCTCGTTACTTGCGGTTTGGATTAAGAAATCTCAAATAATCCCTAGGAGGTGAAACGATAACTCTTTTATGTTACACAACTAGTGACATATCGCTTCTGGCAGACTGGCAAGTACACAAAAAGTAGTAAACTGTGTGAGCAACTGGGAGGAAGAAGTATGGCAATATTAAGAAAGCCAATGATTCGTCACGAGTAGTATTGAATCAGATAATACCAGTAACCTATGGAAGGAGTACCGATGAATCTCTTAAGATACACAACGAGTGACATATCGCTTCTGGCAGACTGGTCGCAGTAAGAAAAAGTGGCAGACTGGGTGAGCAATGGGGACGAGTAACTATGACTCTCTTAAGGTAGCCAATGCCTCGTTACTTGCGGTTTGGATTAAGAAATCTCGAATAACCCCTAGGAGGAGAAACGATGACTCTTTTATGATACACAACTAGTGAATTATAGTTTCTGGCAGACAAAAACTACACAAAAAGTAGTAAACTGTGTGAGCAACTCGGAGGAAGAAGTATTGCACTATTAAGATAGCCACTTTTTCGTCACGAGAGGTATTGACTCAGAGAATACCAGTAACCTATGGAAGGAGTAACGATGAATCTCTTAAGATACACAACGAGTGACATATCGCTTCTGGCAGACTGGCCGCAGTAAGAAAAAGTGGCAGACTGGGTGAGCAATTGGGACGAGTAACTATGACTCTGTTAAGTTACCTAATGCCTCGTTACTAGGGGTTTGGATTAAGAAATCTCGAATAATCCCTAGGAGGTGAAACGATGCCTCTTTTATGATACACAACTAGTGTCATATCACTTCTGACAGACTGGCAAGTACACGAAGAGTAGTAAACTGTGTGAGCAACTGGGAGGAAGAAGTATGGCACTATTAAGAAAACCAATGTTTCGTCACGAGTAGTATTGAATCAGAGAATACCAGTAACCTATGGAAGGAGTAACGATGAATCTCTTAAGATACACAACGAGTGACATATCGCTTCTGGCAGACTGGCCGCAGTAAGAAAAAGTGGCAGACTGGGTGAGCAATTGGGATGAGTAACTATGACTCTCTTAAGGTAGCCAATGCCTCGTTTCTAGGGGTTTGGATTAAGAAATCTCGAATAATCCCTAGGAGGTGAAACGATGCCTCTTTTATGATACACAACTAGTGTCATATCGCTTCTGGCAGGCTGGCAAGTACACGAAAAGTAGTAAACTGTGTGAGCAACTGGGAGGAAGAAGTATGGCACTATTAAGGTAGGCACTTTTTCGTCAAGAGAGGTATTGACTCAGAGAATACCAGTAACCTATGGAAGGAGTAACGATGAATCTCTTAAGATACACAACGAGTGACATATCGCTTCTGGCAGACTGGCCGCAGTAAGAAAAAGTGGCAGACTGGGTGAGCAATTGGGACGAGTAACTATGACTCTCTTAAGTTAGCCAATGCCTCGTTACTTGCGGTTTGGATTAAGAAATCTCGAATAACCCCTAGGAGGAGAAACGATGACTCTTTTATGATACACAACTAGTGAATTATAGTTTCTGGCAGACAAAAACTACACAAAAAGCAGTAAACTGTGTGAGCAACTCGGAGGAAGAAGTATTGCACTATTAAGATAGCCACTTTTTCGTCAAGAAAGGTATTGACTCAGAGAATACCAGTAACCTATGGAAGGAGTAACGATGAATCTCTTAAGATACACAACGAGTGACATATCGCTTCTGGCAGACTGGCCGCAGTAAGAAAATGTGGCAGACTGGGTGAGCAATTGGGACGAGTAACTATGACTCTCTTAAGGTAGCCAATGCCTCGTTACTTGCGGGTTGGATTAAGAAATCTCGAAAACCCCTAGGAGGAGAAACGATGACTCTTTTATGATACACAACTAGTGAATTATAGTTTCTGGCAGACAAAAACTACACAAAAAGTAGTAAACTGTGTGAGCAACTCGGAGGAAGAAGTTTTGCACTATTAAGATAGCCGTTTTTGTCAAGAGACCTCTCTTGACGAAAAAGTGGCTATCTTAATAGGAATACCAGTAACCTATGGAAGGAGTACCGATGAATCTCTTAAGATACACAACGAGTGACATATCGCTTCTGGCAGACTATCCGCAGTAAGAAAAAGTGGCAGACTGGGTGAGCAATTGGGACGAGTAACTATGACTCTGTTAAGTTACCTAATGCCTCGTTACTAGGGGTTTGTATTAAGAAATCTCGAATAATCACTAGGAGGTGAAACAATGCCTCTTTTATGATACACAACTAGTGTCATATCGCTTCTGGCAGACTGGCAAGTACACGAAAAGTAGTAAACTGTGTGAGCAACTGGGAGGAAGAAGTATGGCACTATTAAGAAAGCCAATGTTTCGTCACGAGTAGTATTGAATCAGAGAATACCAGTAACCTATGGAAGGAGTAACGATGAATCTCATAAGATACACAACGAGTGACATATCGCTTCTGGCAGACTGGCCGCAGTAAGAAAAAGTGGCAGACTGGGTGAGCAATTGGGATGAGTAACTATGACTCTCTTAAGGTAGCCAATGCCTCGTTACTTGCGGTTTGGATGAAGAAATCTCGAATAACCCCTAGGAGGAGAAACGATGACTCTTTTATGATACACAACTAGTGTCATATCGCTTCTGGCAGGCTGGCAAGTACACGAAAAGTAGTAAACTGTGTGAGCAACTGGGAGGAAGAAGTATGGCACTATTAGGAGAGCCAATGTTTCGTCACGAGAGGTATTGACTCAGAGAATACCAGTAACCTATGGAAGGAGTAACGATGAATCTCTTAAGATACACAACGAGTGACATATCGCTTCTGGCAGACTGGCCGCAGTAAGAAAGAGTGGCAGACTGGGTGAGCAATGGGGACGAGTAACTATGACTCTCTTAAGGTAGCCAATGCCTCGTTACTTGCGGTTTGGATTAAGAAATCTCAAATAATCCCTAGGAGGTGAAACGATAACTCTTTTATGTTACACAACTAGTGACATATCGCTTCTGGCAGAGTGGCAAGTACACAAAAAGTGGTAAACTGTGTGAGCAACTGGGAAGAAGAAGTATGGCAATATAAAGAAAGAAAAATGATTCGTCACGAGTAGTATTGAATCAGAGAATACCAGTAACTTATGGAAGGAGTAACGATGAATCTTTTAAGATACACAACGAGTGACATATCGCTTCTGGCAGCATGGTCGCAGTAAGAAAAAGTGGCAGACTGGGTGAGCAATGGGGACGAGTAACTATGACTCTCTTAAGGTAGCCAATGCCTCGTTACTTGCGGTTTGGATTAAGAAATCTCAAATAATCCCTAGGAGGTGAAACGATAACTCTTTTATGTTACACAACTAGTGACATATCGCTTCTGGCAGACTGGCAAGTACACAAAAAGTAGTAAACTGTGTGAGCAACTGGGAGGAAGAAGTATGGCAATATTAAGAAAGCCAATGATTCGTCACGAGTAGTATTGAATCAGATAATACCAGTAACCTATGGAAGGAGTAACGATGAATCTCTTAAGATACACAACGAGTGACATATCGCTTCTGGCAGACTGGTCGCAGTAAGAAAAAGTGGCAGACTGGGTGAGCAATGGGGACGAGTAACTATGACTCTCTTAAGGTAGCCAATGCCTCGTTACTTGCGGTTTGGATTAAGAAATCTCGAATAACCCCTAGGAGGAGAAACGATGACTCTTTTATGATACACAACTAGTGAATTATAGTTTCTGGCAGACAAAAACTACACAAAAAAAAGTAAGCTGTGTGAGCAACTCGGAGGAAGAAGTATTGCACTATTAAGATAGCCACTTTTTCGTCACGAGAGGTATTGACTCAGAGAATACCAGTAACCTATGGAAGGAGTAACGATGAATCTCTTAAGATACACAACGAGTGACATATCGCTTCTGGCAGACTGGCCGCAGTAAGAAAAAGTGGCAGACTGGGTGAGCAATTGGGACGAGTAACTATGACTCTGTTAAGTTACCTAATGCCTCGTTACTAGGGGTTTGGATTAAGAAATCTCGAATAATCCCTAGGAGGTGAAACGATGCCTCTTTTATGATACACAACTAGTGTCATATCGCTTCTGGCAGACTGGCAAGTACACGAAGAGTAGTAAACTGTGTGAGCAACTAGGAGGAAGAAGTATGGCACTATTAAGAAAGCCAATGTTTCGTCACGAGTAGTATTGAATCAGAGAATACCACTAACCTATGGAAGGAGTAACGATGAATCTCTTAAGATACACAACGAGTGACATATCGCTTCTGGCAGACTGGCCGCAGTAAGAAAAAGTGGCAGACTGGGTGAGCAATTGGGATGAGTAACTATGACTCTCTTAAGGTAGCCAATGCCTCGTTTCTAGGGGTTTGGATTAAGAAATCTCGAATAATCCCTAGGAGGTGAAACGATGCCTCTTTTATGATACACAACTAGTGTCATATCGCTTCTGGCAGGCTGGCAAGTACACGAAAAGTAGTAAACTGTGTGAGCAACTGGGAGGAAGAAGTATGGCACTATTAAGGTAGCCACTTTTTCGTCAAGAGAGGTATTGACTCAGAGAATACCAGTAACCTATGGAAGGAGTAACGATGAATCTCTTAAGATACACAACGAGTGACATATCGCTTCTGGCAGACTGGCCGCAGTAAGAAAAAGTGGCAGACTGGGTGAGCAATTGGGACGAGTAACTATGACTCTCTTAAGTTAGCCAATGCCTCGTTACTTGCGGTTTGGATTAAGAAATCTCGAATAACCCCTAGGAGGAGAAACGATGACTCTTTTATGATACACAACTAGTGAATTATAGTTTCTGGCAGACAAAAACTACACAAAAAGCAGTAAACTGTGTGAGCAACTCGGAGGAAGAAGTATTGCACTATTAAGATAGCCACTTTTTCGTCAAGAAAGGTATTGACTCAGAGAATACCAGTAACCTATGGAAGGAGTAACGATGAATCTCTTAAGATACACAACGAGTGACATATCGCTTCTGGCAGACTGGCCGCAGTAAGAAAAAGTGGCAGACTGGGTGAGCAATTGGGACGAGTAACTATGACTCTCTTAAGGTAGCCAATGCCTCGTTACTTGCGGTTTGGATTAAGAAATCTCGAATAACCCCTAGGAGGAGAAACGATGTCTCTTTTATGATACACAACTAGTGAATTATAGTTTCTGGCAGACAAAAACTACACAAAAAAGTAGTAAACTGTGTGAGCAACTGGGAGGAAGAAGTATTGCACTATTGAGATAGCCACTTTTTTTTCACGAGAGGCATTGAATCAGAGAATACCAGTAACCTATGGAAAGTGTAACGATGAATCTCTTAAGATACACAACGAGTGACATATCGCTTCTGGCAGACTGGCCGCAGTAAGGAAAAGTGGCAGACTGGGAGAGCAATTGGGAAGAGTAACTATGACTCTCTTAAGGTAGCCAATGCCTCGTTACTTGCTGTTTGGATGAAGAAATCTCGAATAACCCCTAGGAGGAGAAACGATGACTCTTTTATGATACACAACTAGTGAATTATAGATTCTGGCAGACAGAAACTACACAAAAAGCAGTAAACGGTGTGAGCAACTCGGAGGAAGAAGTATTGCACTATTAAGATAGCCACTTTTTCGTCAAGAGAGGTATTGACTCAGAGAATACCAGTAACCTATGGAAGGAGTAACGATGAATCTCTTAAGATACACAACGAGTGACATATCGCTTCTGGCAGACTGGCCACAGTAAGAAAAAGTGGCAGACTGGGTGAGCAATGGGGACGAGTAACTATGACTCTCTTAAGGTAGCCAATGCCTCGTTACTTGCGGTTTGGATTAAGAAATCTCGAATAACCCCTAGGAGGAGAAATGATGACTCTTTTATGATACACTAGTGACATATCGCTTCTGGCAGACTGTCAAGTACACAAAAAGTAGTAAACTGTGTGAGCAACTCGGAGGAAGATGTATTGCACTATTAAGATAGCCACTTTTTCGTCAAGAGAGGTATTGACTCAGAGAATACCAGTAACCAATGGAAGGAATAACGATGAATCTCTTAAGATACACAACGAGTGACATATCGCTTCTGGCAGACTGGCCACAGTAAGAAAAAGTGGCAGAATGGGTGAGCAATGGGGACGAGTAACTATGACTCTCTTAAGGTAGCCAATGTCTCGTTACTTGCGGTTTGGATTAAGAAATCTCGAATAACCCCTAGGAGGAGAAATGATGACTCTTTTATGATACACTAGTGACATATCGCTTCTGGCAGACTGGCAAGTACACAAAAAGTAGTAAACTGTGTGAGCAACTCGGAGGAAGAAGTATTGCACTATTAAGGTAGCCACTTATTCGTCAAGAGAGGTATTGACTCAGAGAATACCAGTAACCTATGGAAGGAGTAACGATGAATCTCTTAAGATACACAACGAGTGACATATCGCTTCTGGCAGACTGGCCGCAGTAAGAAAAAGTGGCAGACTGGGTGAGCAATTGGGACGAGTAACTATGACTCTCTTAAGTTAGCCAATGCCTCGTTACTTGCGGTTTGGATTAAGAAATCTCGAATAACCCCTAGGAGGAGAAACGATGACTCTTTTATGATACACAACTAGTGAATTATAGTTTCTGGCAGACAAAAACTACACAAAAAGCAGTAAACTGTGTGAGCAACTCGGAGGAAGAAGTATTGCACTATTAAGATAGGCACTTTTTCGTCAAGAAAGGTATTGACTCAGAGAATACCAGTAACCTATGGAAGGAGTAACGATGAATCTCTTAAGATACACAACGAGTGACATATCGCTTCTGGCAGACTGGCCGCAGTAAGAAAATGTGGCAGACTGGGTGAGCAATTGGGACGAGTAACTATGACTCTCTTAAGGTAGCCAATGCCTCGTTACTTGCGGGTTGGATTAAGAAATCTCGAAAACCCCTAGGAGGAGAAACGATGACTCTTTTATGATACACAACTAGTGAACTATAGTTTCTGGCAGACAAAAACTACACAAAAAGTAGTAAACTGTGTGAGCAGCTCGGAGGAAGAAGTTTTGCACTATTAAGATAGCCACTTTTTGTCAAGAGACCTCTCTTGACAAAAAAGTGGCTATCTTAATAGGAATACCAGTAACCTATGGAAGGAGTACCGATGAATCTCTTAAGATACACAACGAGTGACATATCGCTTCTGGCAGACTGGCCGCAGTAAGGAAAAGTGGCAGACTGGGAGAGCAATTGGGACGAGTAACTATGAGTCTCTTAAGGTAGCCAATGCCTCGTTACTTGCGGTTTGGATGAAGAAATCTCGAATAACCCCTAGGAGGAGAAACGATGACTCTTTTATGATACACAACTTGTGAATTATAGTTTCTGGCAGACAAAAACTACACAAAAAGCAGTAAACTGTGTGAGAACTCGGAGGAAGAAGTATTGCACTATTAAGATAGCCACTTTTTCGTCAAGAGAGGTATTGACTCAGAGAATACCAGTAACCTATGGAAGGAGTAACGATGAATCTCTTAAGATACACAACGAGTGACATATCGCTTCTGCAGACTGGCCGCAGTAAGAAAAAGTGGCAGACTGGGTGAGCAATGGGGACGAGTAACTATGACTCTCGTAAGGTAGCCAATGCCTCGTTACTTGCGGTTTCGATTAGGAAATCTCGAATAATCCCTAGGAGGTGAAACGATAACTCTTTTATGTTACACAACTAGTGACATATCGCTTCTGGCAGACTGGCCGCAGTAAGAAAAAGTGGCAGACTGGGTGAGCAATTGTGACGAGTAACTATGACTCTCTTAAGGTAGCCAATGCCTCGTTACTTGCGGTTTGGATTAAGAAATCTCGAATAACCCCTAGGAGGAGAAACGATGACTCTTTTATGATACACAACTAGTGAATTATAGTTTCTGGCAGACAAAAACTACACAAAAAGCAGTAAACTGTGTGAGCAACTCGGAGGAAGAAGTATTGCACTATTAAGATAGCCACTTTTTCGTCAAGAGAGATGTTGACTCAGAGAATACCAGTAACCTATGGAAGGAGTAACGATGAATCTCTTAAGATACACAACGAGTGACATATCGCTTCTGGCAGACTGGCCGCAGTAAGGAAAAGTGGCAGACTGGGAGAGCAATTGGGACGAGTAACTATGACTCTCTTAAGGTAGCCAATGCCTCGTTACTTGCGGTTTGGATTAAGAAATCTCGAATAACCCCTAGGAGGAGAAACGATGACTCTTTTATGATACACAACTAGTGAATTATAGTTTCTGGCAGACAAAAACTACACAAAAAGCAGTAAACTGTGTGAGCAACTCGGAGGAAGAAGTATTGCACTATTAAGATAGCCACTTTTTCGTCAAGAGAGGTGTTGACTCAGAGAATACCAGTAACCTATGGAAGGAGTAACGATGAATCTCTTAAGATACACAACGAGTGACATATCGCTTCTGGCAGACTGGCCACAGTAAGAAAAAGTGGCAGACTGGGTGAGCAATGGGGACGAGTAACTATGACTCTCTTAAGGCAGCCAATGCCTCGTTACTTGCGGTTTGGGTTAAGAAATCTCGAATAACCCATAGGAGGAGAAACGATGACTCTTTTATGATACACAACTAGTGACATATCGCTTCTGGCAGACTGGCAAGTACACAAAAAGTAGTAAACTGTGTGAGCAACTCGGAGGAAGAAGTATTGCACATTAAGATAGCCACTTTTTCGTCAAGAGAGGTATTGACTCGGAGAATACCAGTAACCTATGGAAGGAGTAATGATGAATCTCTTAAGATACACAACGAGTGACATATCGCTTCTGGCAGACTGGCCGCAGTAAGGAAAAGTGGCAGACTGGGAGAGCAATTTGGACGAGTAACTATGACCCTCTTAAGGTAGCCAATGCCTCGTTACTTGCGGTTTGGATGAAGAAATCTCGAATAACCCCTAGGAGGAGAAACGATGACACTTTTATGATACACAACTAGTGAATTGTTGTTTCTGGCAGACGAAAACTACACAAAAAGCAGTAAACTGTGTGAGCAACTCGGAGGAAGAAGTATTGCACTATTAAGATAGCCACTTTTTCGTCAAGAGAGGTATTGACTCAGAGAATACCAGTAACCTATGGAAGGAGTAACGATGAATCTCTTAAGATACACAACGAGTGACATATCGCTTCTGGCAGACTGGCCGCAGTAAGAAAAAGTGGCAGACTGGGTGAGCAATTGGGACGAGTAACTATGACTCTCTTAAGGTAGCCAATGCCTCGTTACTTGCGGTTTGGATTAAGAAATCTCGAATAACCCCTAGGAGGAGAAACGATGTCTCTTTTATGATACACAACTAGTGAATTATAGTTTCTGGCAGACAAAAACTACACAAAAAAGTAGTAAACTGTGTGAGCAACTGGGAGGAAGAAGTATTGCACTATTGAGATAGCCACTTTTTTTTCACGAGAGGCATTGAATCAGAGAATACCAGTAACCTATGGAACGTGTAACGATGAATCTCTTAAGATACACAACGAGTGACATATCGCTTCTGGCAGACTGGCCGCAGTAAGGAAAAGTGGCAGACTGGGAGAGCAATTGGGACGAGTAACTATGACTCTCTTAAGGTAGCCAATGCCTCGTTACTTGCTGTTTGGATGAAGAAATCTCGAATAACCCCTAGGAGGAGAAACGATGACTCTTTTATGATACACAACTAGTGAATTATAGATTCTGGCAGACAGAAACTACACAAAAAGCAGTAAAATGTGTGAGCAACTCGGAGGAAGAAGTATTGCACTATTAAGATAGCCCCTTTTTCGTCAAGAGAGGTATTGACTCAGAGAATACCAGTAACCTATGGAAGGAGTAACGATGAATCTCTTAAGATACACAACGAGTGACATATCGCTTCTGGAAGACTGGCCACTGTAAGAAAAAGTGGCAGACTGGGTGAGCAATGGGGACGAGTAACTATGACTCTCTTAAGGTAGCCAATGCCTCGTTACTTGCGGTTTGGATTAAGAAATCTCGAATAACCCCTAGGAGGAGAAATGATGACTCTTTTATGATACACTAGTGACATATCGCTTCTGGCAGACTGTCAAGTACACAAAAAGTAGTAAACTGTGTGAGCAACTCGGAGGAAGAAGTATTGCACTATTAAGATAGCCACTTTTTCGTCAAGAGAGGTATTGACTCAGAGAATACCAGTAACCTATGGAAGGAATAACGATGAATCTCTTAAGATACACAACGAGTGACATATCGCTTCTGGCAGACTGGCCACAGTAAGAAAAAGTGGCAGAATGGGTGAGCAATGGGGACGAGTAACTATGACTCTCTTAAGGTAGCCAATGCCTCGTTACTTGCGGTTTGGATTAAGAAATCTCGAATAACCCCTAGGAGGAGAAATGATGACTCTTTTATGATACACTAGTGACATATCGCTTCTGGCAGACTGGCAAGTACACAAAAAGTAGTAAACTGTGTGAGCAACTCGGAGGAAGAAGTATTGCACTTTTAAGGTAGCCACTTTTTCGTCAAGAGAGGTATTGACTCAGAGAATACCAGTAACCTATGGAAGGAGTAACGATGAATCTCTTAAGATACACAACGAGTGACGTATCGCTTCTGGCAGACTGGCCGCAGTAAGAAAAAGTGGCAGACTGGGTGAGCAATTGGGACGAGTAACTATGACTCTCTTAAGTTAGCCAATGCCTCGTTACTAGCGGTTTGGATTAAGAAATCTCGAATAACCCCTAGGAGGAGAAACGATGACTCTTTTATGATACACAACTAGTGAATTATAGTTTCTGGCAGACAAAAACTACACAAAAAGCAGTAAACTGTGTGAGCAACTCGGAGGAAGAAGTATTGCACTATTAAGATAGCCACTTTTTCGTCAAGAAAGGTATTGACTCAGAGAATACCAGTAACCTATGGAAGGAGTAACGATGAATCTCTTAAGATACACAACGAGAGACATATCGCTTCTGGCAGACTGGCTGCAGTAAGAAAATGTGGCAGACTGGGTGAGCAATTGGGACGAGTAACTATGACTCTCTTAAGGTAGCCAATGCCTCGTTACTTGCGGGTTGGATTAAGAAATCTCGAAAACCCCTAGGAGGAGAAACGATGACTCTTTTATGATACACAACTAGTGAATTATAGTTTCTGGCAGACAAAAACTACACAAAAAGTAGTAAACTGTGTGAGCAACTCGGAGGAAGAAGTATTGCACTATTAAGATAGCCACTTTTTGTCAAGAGACCTCTCTTGACGAAAAAGTGGCTATCTTAATAGGAATACCAGTAACCTATGGAAGGAGTACCGATGAATCTCTTAAGATACACAACGAGTGACATATCGCTTCTAGCAGACTGGCCGCAGTAAGGAAAAGTGGCAGACTGGGAGAGCAATTGGGACGAGTAACTATGACTCTCTTAAGGTAGCCAATGCCTCGTTACTTGCGGTTTGGATGCAGAAATCTCGAATAACCCCTAGGAGGAGAAACGATGACTCTTTTATGATACACAACTTGTGAATTATAGTTTCTGGCAGACAAGAACTACACAAAAAGCAGTAAACTGTGTGAGCAACTCGGAGGAAGAAGTATTGCACTATTAAGATAGCCACTTTTTCGTCAAGAGAGGTATTGACGCAGAGAATACCAGTAACCTTTGGAAGGAGTAACGATGAATCTATTAAGATACACAACGAGTGACATATCGCTTCTGGCAGACTGGCCGCAGTAAGAAAAAGTGGCAGACTGGGTGAGCAATTGGGACGAGTAACTATGACTCTCTTAAGTTAGCCAATGCCTCGTTACTTGCGGTTTGGATTAAGAAATCTCGAATAACCCCTAGGAGGAGAAACGATGACGCTTTTATGATACACAACTAGTGAATTATAGTTTCTGGCAGACAAAAACTACACAAAAAGCAGTAAACTGTGTGAGCAACTAGGAGGAAGAAGTATTGCACTATTAAGATAGCCACTTTTTCGTCAAGAGAGGTATTGACTCAGAGAATACCAGTAACCTATGGAAGGAGTAACGATGAATCTCTTAAGATACACAACGAGTGACATATCGCTTCTGGCAGACTGGCCGCAGTAAGAAAAAGTGGCAGACTGGATGAGCAATGGGGACGAGTAACTATGACTCTCGTAAGGTAGCCAATGCCTCGTTACTTGCGGTTTCGATTAAGAAATCTCGAATAATCCCTAGGAGGTGAAACGATAACTCTTTTATGTTACACAACTAGTGACATATCGCTTCTGGCAGACTGGCCGCAGTAAGAAAAAGTGGCAGACTGGGTGAGCAATTGGGACGAGTAACTATGACTCTCTTAAGGTAGCCAATGCCTCGTTACTTGCTGTTTGGATGAAGAAATCTCGAATAACCCCTAGGAGGAGAAACGATGACTCTTTTATGATACACAACTAGTGAATTATAGTTTCTGGCAGACAGAAACTACACAAAAAGCAGTAAACGGTGTGAGCAACTCGGAGGAAGTAGTATTGCACTATTAAGATAGCCACTTTTTCGTCAAGAGAGGTATTGACTCAGAGAATACCAGTAACCTATGGAAGGAGTAACGATGAATCTCTTAAGATACACAACGAGTGACATATCGCTTATGGCAGACTGGTCACAGTAAGAAAAAGTGGCAGACTGTTTGAGCAATGGGGACGAGTAACTATGACTCTCTTAAGGTAGCCAATGCCTCGTTACTTGCGGTTTGGATTAAGAAATCTCGAATAACCCCTAGGAGGAGAAATGATGACTCTTTTATGATACACTAGTGACATATCGCTTCTGGCAGACTGTCAAGTACACAAAAAGTAGTAAACTGTGTGAGCAACTCGGAGGAAGAAGTATTGCACTATTAAGATAGCCACTTTTTCGTCAAGAGAGGTATTGACTCAGAGAATACCAGTAACCTATGGAAGGAGTAACGATGAATCTCTTAAGATACACAACGAGTGACATATCGCTTCTGGCAGACTGGCCACAGTAAGAAAAAGTGGCAGAATGGGTGAGCAATGGGGACGAGTAACTATGACTCTCTTAAGGTAGCCAATGCCTCGTTACTTGCGGTTTGGATTAAGAGGTCTCGAATAACCCCTAGGAGGAGAAACGATGACTCTTTTATGATACAAAACTAGTGAATTATAGTTTCTGGTAGACAAAAACTACACAAAAAAGTAGTAAACTGTGTGAGCAACTGGGAGGAAGAAGTATTGCACTATTAAGATAGCCACTTTTTCGTCACGAGAGGCATTGAATCAGAGAATACCAGTAACCTATGGAAGGAGTAACGATGAATCTCTTAAGATACACAACGAGTGACATATCGCTTCTGGCAGACTGGCCGCAGTAAGAAAAAGTGGCAGACTGGGTGAGCAATTGGGACGAGTAACTATGACTCTCTTAAGTTAGCTAATGCCTCGTTACTTGCGGTTTGGATTAAGAAATCTCGAATAACCCCTAGGAGGAGAAACGATGACTCTTTTATGATACACAACTAGTGAATTATAGTTTCTGGCAGACAAAAACTACACAAAAAGCAGTAAACTGTGTGAGCAACTCGGAGGAAGAAGTATTGCACTATTAAGATAGGCACTTTTTCGTCAAGAAAGGTATTGACTCAGAGAATACCAGTAACCTATGGAAGGAGTAACGATGAATCTCTTAAGATACACAACGAGTGACATATCGCTTCTGGCAGACTGGCCGCAGTAAGAAAATGTGGCAGACTGGGTGAGCAATTGGGACGAGTAACTATGACTCTCTTAAGGTAGCCAATGCCTCGTTACTTGCGGGTTGGATTAAGAAATCTCGAAAACCCCTAGGAGGAGAAACGATGACTCTTTTATGATACACAACTAGTGAACTATAGTTTCTGGCAGACAAAAACTACACAAAAAGTAGTAAACTGTGTGAGCAACTCGGAGGAAGAAGTATTGCACTATTAAGATAGCCACTTTTTGTCAAGAGACCTCTCTTGACGAAAAAGTGGCTATCTTAATAGGAATACCAGTAACCTATGGAAGGAGTACCGATGAATCTCTTAAGATACACAACGAGTGACATATCGCTTCTAGCAGACTGGCCGCAGTAAGGAAAAGTGGCAGACTGGGAGAGCAATTGGGACGAGTAACTATGACTCTCTTAAGGTAGCCAATGCCTCGTTACTTGCGGTTTGGATGAAGAAATCTCGAATAACCCCTAGAAGGAGAAACGATGACTCTTTTATGATACACAACTTGTGAATTATAGTTTCTGGCAGACAAAAACTACACAAAAAGCAGTAAACTGTGTGAGCAACTCGGAGGAAGAAGTATTGCACTATTAAGATAGCCACTTTTTCGTCAAGAGAGGTATTGACTCAGAGAATACCAGTAACCTATGGAAGGAGTAACGATGAATCTCTTAAGATACACAACGAGTGACATATCGCTTCTGGCAGACTGGCCGCAGTAAGAAAAAGTGGCAGACTGGGTGAGCAATTGGGACGAGTAACTATGACTCTCTTAAGTTAGCCAATGCCTCGTTACTTGCGGTTTGGATTAAGAAATCTCGAATAACCCCTAGGAGGAGAAACGATGACGCTTTTATGATACACAACTAGTGAATTATAGTTTCTGGCAGACAAAAACTACACAAAAAGCAGTAAACTGTGTGAGCAACTCGGAGGAAGAAGTATTGCACTATTAAGATAGCCACTTTTTCGTCAAGAGAGGTATTGACTCAGAGAATACCAGTAACCTATGGAAGGAGTAACGATGAATCTCTTAAGATACACAACGAGTGACATATCGCTTCTGGCAGACTGGCCGCAGTAAGAAAAAGTGGCAGACTGGGTGAGCAATGGGGACGAGTAACTATGACTCTCGTAAGGTAGCCAATGCCTCGTTACTTGCGGTTTCGATTAAGAAATCTCGAATAATCCCTAGGAGGTGAAACGATAACTCTTTTATGTTACACAACTAGTGACATATCGCTTCTGGCAGATTGGCAAGTACACAAAAAGTAGTAAATTGTGTGAGCAACTGGGAGGAAGAAGTATGGCACTATTAAGAAAGCCAATGATTCGTCACGAGTTGTATTCAATCAGAGAATACCAGTAACCTATGGAAGGAGTAACGATGAATCTCTTAAGATACACAACGAGTGACATATCGCTTCTGGCAGACTGGCCGCAGTAAGAAAATGTGGCAGACTGGGTGAGCAATTGGGACGAGTAACTATGACTCTCTTAAGGTAGCCAATGCCTCGTTACTTGCGGGTTGGATTAAGAAATCTCGAAAACCCCTAGGAGGAGAAACGATGACTCTTTTATGATACACAACTAGTGAATTATAGTTTCTGGCAGACAAAAACTACACAAAAAGTAGTAAACTGTGTGAGCAACTCGGAGGAAGAAGTATTGCACTATTAAGATAGCCACTTTTTGTCAAGAGACCTCTCTTGACGAAAAAGTGGCTATCTTAATAGGAATACCAGTTACCTATGGAAGGAGTACCGATGAATCTCTTAAGATACACAACGAGTGACATATCGCTTCTGGCAGACTGGCCGCAGTAAGGAAAAGTGGCAGACTGGGAGAGCAATTGGGACGAGTAACTATGACTCTCTTAAGGTAGCCAATGCTTCGTTACTTGCGGTTTGGATGAAGAAATCTCGAATAACCCCTAGGAGGAGAAACGATGACTCTTTTATGATACACAACTTGTGAATTATAGTTTCTGGCAGACAAAAACTACACAAAAAGCAGTAAACTGTGTGAGCAACTCGGAGGAAGAAGTATTGCACTATTAAGATAGCCACTTTTTCGTCAAGAGAGGTATTGACTCAGAGAATACCAGTAACCTATGGAAGGAGTAACGATGAATTTCTTAAGATACACAACGAGTGACATATCGCTTCTGGCAGACTGGCCGCAGTAAGAAAAAGTGGCAGACTGGGTGAGCAATTGGGACGAGTAACTATGACTCTCTTAAGTTAGCCAATGCCTCGTTACTTGCGGTTTGGATTAAGAAATCTCGAATAACCCCTAGGAGGAGAAACGATGACGCTTTTATGATACACAACTAGTGAATTATAGTTTCTGGCAGACAAAAACTACACAAAAAGCAGTAAACTGTGTGAGCAACTCGGAGGAAGAAGTATTGCACTATTAAGATAGCCACTTTTTCGTCAAGAGAGGTATTGACTCAGAGAATACCAGTAACCTATGGAAGGAGTAACGATGAATCTCTTAAGATACACAACGAGTGACATATCGCTTCTGGCAGACTGGCCGCAGTAAGAAAAAGTGGCAGACTGGGTGAGCAATGGGGACGAGTAACTATGACTCTCGTAAGGTAGCCAATGCCTCGTTACTTGCGGTTTCGATTAAGAAATCTCGAATAATCCCTAGGAGGTGAAACGATAACTCTTTTATGTTACACAACTAGTGACATATCGCTTCTGGCAGACTGGCAAGTACACAAAAAGTAGTAAACTGTGTGAGCAACTAGGAGGAAGAAGTATGGCACTATTAAGAAAGCCAATGATTCGTCACGAGTTGTATTCAATCAGAGAATACCAGTAACCTATGGAAGGAGTAACGATGAATCTCTTAAGATACACAACGAGTGACATATCGCTTCTGGCAGACTGGCCGCAGTAAGAAAATGTGGCAGACTGGGTGAGCAATTGGGACGAGTAACTATGACTCTCTTAAGGTAGCCAATGCCTCGTTACTTGCGGGTTGGATTAAGAAATCTCGAAAACCCCTAGGAGGAGAAACGATGACTCTTTTATGATACACAACTAGTGAATTATAGTTTCTGGCAGACAAAAACTACACAAAAAGTAGTAAACTGTGTGAGCAACTCGGAGGAAGAAGTATTGCACTATTAAGATAGCCACTTTTTGTCAAGAGACCTCTCTTGACGAAAAAGTGGCTATCTTAATAGGAATACCAGTAACCTATGGAAGGAGTACCGATGAATCTCTTAAGATACACAACGAGTGACATATCGCTTCTGGCAGACTGGCCGCAGTAAGGAAAAGTGGCAGACTGGGAGAGCAATTGTGACGAGTAACTATGACTCTCTTAAGGCAGCCAATGCCTCGTTACTTGCGGTTTGGATGAAGAAATCTCGAATAACCCCTAGGAGGAGAAACGATGACTCTTTTATGATACACAACTTGTGAATTATAGTTTCTGGCAGACAAAAACTACACAAAAAGCAGTAAACTGTGTGAGCAACTCGGAGGAAGAAGTATTGCACTATTAAGATAGCCACTTTTTCGTCAAGTGAGGTATTGACTCAGAGAATACCAGTAACCTATGGAAGGAGTAACGATGAATTTCTTAAGATACACAACGAGTGACATATCGCTTCTGGCAGACTGGCCGCAGTAAGAAAAAGTGGCAGACTGGGTGAGCAATTGGGACGAGTAACTATGACTCTCTTAAGTTAGCCAATGCCTCGTTACTTGCGGTTTGGATTAAGAAATCTCGAATAACCCCTAGGAGGAGAAACGATGACGCTTTTATGATACACAACTAGTGAATTATAGTTTCTGGCAGACAAAAACTACACAAAAAGCAGTAAACTGTGTGAGCAACTCGGAGGAAGAAGTATTGCACTATTAAGATAGCCACTTTTTCGTCAAGAGAGGTATTGACTCAGAGAATACCAGTAACCTATGGAAGGAGTAACGATGAATCTCTTAAGATACACAACGAGTGACATATCGCTTCTGGCAGACTGGCCGCAGTAAGAAAAAGTGGCAGACTGGGTGAGCAATGGGGACGAGTAACTATGACTCTCGTAAGGTAGCCAATGCCTCGTTACTTGCGGTTTCGATTAAGAAATCTCGAATAATCCCTAGGAGGTGAAACGATAACTCTTTTATGTTACACAACTAGTGACATATCGCTTCTGGCAGACTGGCAAGTACACAAAAAGTAGTAAACTGTGTGAGCAACTAGGAGGAAGAAGTATGGCACTATTAAGAAAGCCAATGATTCGTCACGAGTTGTATTCAATCAGAGAATACCAGTAACCTATGGAAGGAGTAACGATGAATCTCTTAAGATACACAACGAGTGACATATCGCTTCTGGCAGACTGGCCGCAGTAAGAAAATGTGGCAGACTGGGTGAGCAATTGGGACGAGTAACTATGACTCTCTTAAGGTAGCCAATGCCTCGTTACTTGCGGGTTGGATTAAGAAATCTCGAAAACCCCTAGGAGGAGAAACGATGACTCTTTTATGATACACAACTAGTGAATTATAGTTTCTGGCAGACAAAAACTACACAAAAAGTAGTAAACTGTGTGAGCAACTCGGAGGAAGAAGTATTGCACTATTAAGATAGCCACTTTTTGTCAAGAGACCTCTCTTGACGAAAAAGTGGCTATCTTAATAGGAATACCAGTAACCTATGGAAGGAGTACCGATGAATCTCTTAAGATACACAACGAGTGACATATCGCTTCTGGCAGACTGGCCGCAGTAAGGAAAAGTGGCAGACTGGGAGAGCAATTGGGACGAGTAACTATGACTCTCTTAAGGTAGCCAATGCCTCGTTACTTGCGGTTTGGATGAAGAAATCTCGAATAACCCCTAGGAGGAGAAACGATGACTCTTTTATGATACACAACTTGTGAATTATAGTTTCTGGCAGACAAAAACTACACAAAAAGCAGTAAACTGTGTGAGCAACTCGGAGGAAGAAGTATTGCACTATTATGATAGCCACTTTTTCGTCAAGAGAGGTATTGACTCAGAGAATACCAGTAACCTTTGGAAGGAGTAACGATGAATCTCTTAAGATACACAACGAGTGACATATCGCTTCTGGCAGACTGGCCGCAGTAAGAAAAAGTGGCAGACTGGGTGAGCAATGGGGACGAGTAACTATGACTCTCTTAAGGTAGCCAATGCCTCGTTACTTGCGGTTTGGATTAAGAAATCTCGAATAACCCCTAGGAGGAGAAACGATGTCTCTTTTATGATACACAACTAGTGAATTATAGTTTCTGGCAGACAAAAACTACACAAAAAAGTAGTAAACTGTGTGAGCAACTGGGAGGAAGAAGTATTGCACTATTGAGATAGCCACTTTTTTTTCACGAGAGGCATTGAATCAGAGAATACCAGTAACCTATGGAAAGTGTAACGATGAATCTCTTAAGATACACAACGAGTGACATATCGCTTCTGGCAGACTGGCCGCAGTAAGAAAAAGTGGCAGACTGGGTGAGCAATGGGGACGAGTAACTATGACTCTCGTAAGGTAGCCAATGCCTCGTTACTTGCGGTTTCGATTAAGAAATCTCGAATAATCCCTAGGAGGTGAAACGATAACTCTTTTATGTTACACAACTAGTGACATATCGCTTCTGGCAGACTGGCAAGTACACAAAAAGTAGTAAACTGTGTGAGCAACTAGGAGGAAGAAGTATGGCACTATTAAGAAAGCCAATGATTCGTCACGAGTTGTATTCAATCAGAGAATACCAGTAACCTATGGAAGGAGTAACGATGAATCTCTTAAGATACACAACGAGTGACATATCGCTTCTGGCAGACTGGCCGCAGTAAGAAAATGTGGCAGACTGGGTGAGCAATTGGGACGAGTAACTATGACTCTCTTAAGGTAGCCAATGCCTCGTTACTTGCGGGTTGGATTAAGAAATCTCGAAAACCCCTAGGAGGAGAAACGATGACTCTTTTATGATACACAACTAGTGAATTATAGTTTCTGGCAGACAAAAACTACACAAAAAGTAGTAAACTGTGTGAGCAACTCGGAGGAAGAAGTATTGCACTATTAAGATAGCCACTTTTTGTCAAGAGACCTCTCTTGACGAAAAAGTGGCTATCTTAATAGGAATACCAGTAACCTATGGAAGGAGTACCGATGAATCTCTTAAGATACACAACGAGTGACATATCGCTTCTGGCAGACTGGCCGCAGTAAGGAAAAGTGGCAGACTGGGAGAGCAATTGGGACGAGTAACTATGACTCTCTTAAGGCAGCCAATGCCTCGTTACTTGCGGTTTGGATGAAGAAATCTCGAATAACCCCTAGGAGGAGAAACGATGACTCTTTTATGATACACAACTTGTGAATTATAGTTTCTGGCAGACAAAAACTACACAAAAAGCAGTAAACTGTGTGAGCAACTCGGAGGAAGAAGTATTGCACTATTAAGATAGCCACTTTTTCGTCAAGTGAGGTATTGACTCAGAGAATACCAGTAACCTATGGAAGGAGTAACGATGAATTTCTTAAGATACACAACGAGTGACATATCGCTTCTGGCAGACTGGCCGCAGTAAGAAAAAGTGGCAGACTGGGTGAGCAATTGGGACGAGTAACTATGACTCTCTTAAGTTAGCCAATGCCTCGTTACTTGCGGTTTGGATTAAGAAATCTCGAATAACCCCTAGGAGGAGAAACGATGACGCTTTTATGATACACAACTAGTGAATTATAGTTTCTGGCAGACAAAAACTACACAAAAAGCAGTAAACTGTGTGAGCAACTCGGAGGAAGAAGTATTGCACTATTAAGATAGCCACTTTTTCGTCAAGAGAGGTATTGACTCAGAGAATACCAGTAACCTATGGAAGGAGTAACGATGAATCTCTTAAGATACACAACGAGTGACATATCGCTTCTGGCAGACTGGCCGCAGTAAGAAAAAGTGGCAGACTGGGTGAGCAATGGGGACGAGTAACTATGACTCTCGTAAGGTAGCCAATGCCTCGTTACTTGCGGTTTCGATTAAGAAATCTCGAATAATCCCTAGGAGGTGAAACGATAACTCTTTTATGTTACACAACTAGTGACATATCGCTTCTGGCAGACTGGCAAGTACACAAAAAGTAGTAAACTGTGTGAGCAACTAGGAGGAAGAAGTATGGCACTATTAAGAAAGCCAATGATTCGTCACGAGTTGTATTCAATCAGAGAATACCAGTAACCTATGGAAGGAGTAACGATGAATCTCTTAAGATACACAACGAGTGACATATCGCTTCTGGCAGACTGGCCGCAGTAAGAAAATGTGGCAGACTGGGTGAGCAATTGGGACGAGTAACTATGACTCTCTTAAGGTAGCCAATGCCTCGTTACTTGCGGGTTGGATTAAGAAATCTCGAAAACCCCTAGGAGGAGAAACGATGACTCTTTTATGATACACAACTAGTGAATTATAGTTTCTGGCAGACAAAAACTACACAAAAAGTAGTAAACTGTGTGAGCAACTCGGAGGAAGAAGTATTGCACTATTAAGATAGCCACTTTTTGTCAAGAGACCTCTCTTGACGAAAAAGTGGCTATCTTAATAGGAATACCAGTAACCTATGGAAGGAGTACCGATGAATCTCTTAAGATACACAACGAGTGACATATCGCTTCTGGCAGACTGGCCGCAGTAAGGAAAAGTGGCAGACTGGGAGAGCAATTGGGACGAGTAACTATGACTCTCTTAAGGTAGCCAATGCCTCGTTACTTGCGGTTTGGATGAAGAAATCTCGAATAACCCCTAGGAGGAGAAACGATGACTCTTTTATGATACACAACTTGTGAATTATAGTTTCTGGCAGACAAAAACTACACAAAAAGCAGTAAACTGTGTGAGCAACTCGGAGGAAGAAGTATTGCACTATTATGATAGCCACTTTTTCGTCAAGAGAGGTATTGACTCAGAGAATACCAGTAACCTTTGGAAGGAGTAACGATGAATCTCTTAAGATACACAACGAGTGACATATCGCTTCTGGCAGACTGGCCGCAGTAAGAAAAAGTGGCAGACTGGGTGAGCAATGAGGACGAGTAACTATGACTCTCTTAAGGTAGCCAATGCCTCGTTACTTGCGGTTTGGATTAAGAAATCTCGAATAACCCCTAGGAGGAGAAACGATGTCTCTTTTATGATACACAACTAGTGAATTATAGTTTCTGGCAGACAAAAACTACACAAAAAAGTAGTAAACTGTGTGAGCAACTGGGAGGAAGAAGTATTGCACTATTGAGATAGCCACTTTTTTTTCACGAGAGGCATTGAATCAGAGAATACCAGTAACCTATGGAAAGTGTAACGATGAATCTCTTAAGATACACAACGAGTGACATATCGCTTCTGGCAGACTGGCCGCAGTAAGGAAAAGTGGCAGACTGGGAGAGCAATTGGGACGAGTAACTATGACTCTCTTAAGGTAGCCAATGCCTCGTTACTTGCTGTTTGGATGAAGAAATCTCGAATAACCCCTAGGAGGAGAAACGATGACTCTTTTATGATACACAACTAGTGAATTATAGATTCTGGCAGACAGAAACTACACAAAAAGCAGTAAACGGTGTGAGCAACTCGGAGGAAGAAGTATTGCACTATTAAGATAGCCACTTTTTCGTCAAGAGAGGTATTGACTCAGAGAATACCAGTAACCTATGGAAGGAGTAACGATGAATCTCTTAAGATACACAACGAGTGACATATCGCTTCTGGCAGACTGGCCACAGTAAGAAAAAGTGGCAGACTGGGTGAGCAATGGGGACGAGTAACTATGACTCTCTTAAGGTAGCCAATGCCTCGTTACTTGCGGTTTGGATTAAGAAATCTCGAATAACCCCTAGGAGGAGAAATGATGACTCTTTTATGATACACTAGTGACATATCGCTTCTGGCAGACTGTCAAGTACACAAAAAGTAGTAAACTGTGTGAGCAACTGGGAGGAAGAAGTATGGCACTATTAAGAAAGCCAATGATTCGTCACGAGTAGTATTGCATCAGAGAATACCAGTAACCTATGGAAGGAGTAACGATGAATCTCTTAAGATACACAACGAGTGACATATCGCTTCTGGCAGACTGGCCACAGTAAGAAAAAGTGGCAGACTGGGTGAGCAATGGGAACGAGTAACTATGACTCTCTTAAGGTAGCCAATGCCTCGTTACTTGCGGTTTGGGTTAAGAAATCTCGAATAACCCCTAGGAGGAGAAACGATGACTCTTTTATGATACACAACTAGTGACATATCGCTTCTGGCAGACTGGCAAGTACACAAAAAGTAGTAAACTGTATGAGCAACTCGGAGGAAGAAGTATTGCACTATTAAGATAGCCATTTTTTCGTCAAGAGAGGTATTGACTCGGAGAATACCAGTAACCTATGGAAGGAGTAACGATGAATCTCTTAAGATACACAACGAGTGACATATCGCTTCTTTCAGACTGGCCGCAGTAAGGAAAAGTGGCAGACTGGGAGAGCAATTGGGACGAGTAACTATGACTCTCGTAAGGTAGCCAATGCCTCGTTACTTGCGGTTTGGATGAGGAAATCTCGAATAACCCCTAGGAGGAGAAACGATGAGTCTTTTATGATACACAACTAGTGAATTATAGTTTTTGGCAGACAAAAACTACACAAAAAGCAGTAAACTGTGTGAGCAACTCGGAGGAAGAAGTATTGCACTATTAAGATAGCCACTTTTTCGTCAAGAGAGGTATTGACTCAGAGAATACCAGTAACCTTTGGAAGGAGTAACGATGAATCTCTTAAGATACACAACGAGTGACATATCGCTTCTGGCAGACTGGCCGCAGTAAGAAAAAGTGGCAGACTGGGTGAGCAATGGGGACGAGTAACTATGACTCTCTTAAGGTAGCCAATGCCTCGTTACTTGCGGTTTGGGTTAAGAAATCTCGAATAACCCCTAGGAGGAGAAACGATGACTCTTTTTATGATACACAACTAGTGACATATCGCTTCTGGCAGACTGGCAAGTACACAAAAAGTAGTAAACTGTGTGAGCAACTCGGAGGAAGAAGTATTGCACATTAAGATAGCCACTTTTTCGTCAAGAGAGGTATTGACTCGGAGAATACCAGTAACCTATGGAAGGAGTAATGATGAATCTCTTAAGATACACAACGAGTGACATATCGCTTCTGGCAGACTGGCCGCAGTAAGGAAAAGTGGCAGACTGGGAGAGCAATTGGGACGAGTAACTATGACTCTCTTAAGGTAGCCAATGCCTCGTTACTTGCGGTTTGGATGAAGAAATCTCGAATAACCCCTAGGAGGAGAAACGATGACACTTTTATGATACACAACTAGTGAATTGTTGTTTCTGGCAGACGAAAACTACACAAAAAGCAGTAAACTGTGTGAGCAACTGGGAGGAAGAAGTATGGCACTATTAAGAAAGCCAATGATTCGTCACGAGTAGTATTGAATCAGAGAATACCAGTAACCTATGGAAGGAGTAACGATGAATCTCTTAAGATACACAACGAGTGACATATCGCTTCTGGCAGACTGGCCGCAGTAAGAAAAAGTGGCAGACTGGGTGAGCAATGGGGACGAGTAACTATGACTCTCTTAAGGTAGCCAATGCCTCGTTACTTGCGGTTTGGGTTAAGAAATCTCGAATAACCCCTAGGAGGAGAAACGATGACTCTTTTTATGATACACAACTAGTGACATATCGCTTCTGGCAGACTGGCAAGTACACAAAAAGTAGTAAACTGTGTGAGCAACTCGGAGGAAGAAGTATTGCACATTAAGATAGCCACTTTTTCGTCAAGAGAGGTATTGACTCGGAGAATACCAGTAACCTATGGAAGGAGTAATGATGAATCTCTTAAGATACACAACGAGTGACATATCGCTTCTGGCAGACTGGCCGCAGTAAGGAAAAGTGGCAGACTGGGGGAGCAATTGGGACGAGTAACTATGACTCTCTTAAGGTAGCCAATGCCTCGTTACTTGCGGTTTGGATGAAGAAATCTCGAATAACCCCTAGGAGGAGAAACGATGACACTTTTATGATACACAACTAGTGAATTATAGTTTCTGGCAGACAAAAACTACACAAAAAAGTAGTAAACTGTGTGAGCAACTGGGAGGAAGAAGTATTGCACTATTGAGATAGCCACTTTTTTTTCACGAGAGGCATTGAATCAGAGAATACCAGTAACCTATGGAAAGTGTAACGATGAATCTCTTAAGATACACAACGAGTGACATATCGCTTCTGGCAGACTGGCCGCAGTAAGGAAAAGTGGCAGACTGGGAGAGCAATTGGGACGAGTAACTATGACTCTCTTAAGGTAGCCAATGCCTCGTTACTTGCTGTTTGGATGAAGAAATCTCGAATAACCCCTAGGAGGAGAAACGATGACTCTTTTATGATACACAACTAGTGAATTATAGATTCTGGCAGACAGAAACTACACAAAAAGCAGTAAACGGTGTGAGCAACTCGGAGGAAGAAGTATTGCACTATTAAGATAGCCACTTTTTCGTCAAGAGAGGTATTGACTCAGAGAATACCAGTAACCTATGGAAGGAGTAACGATGAATCTCTTAAGATACACAACGAGTGACATATCGCTTCTGGCAGACTGGCCACAGTAAGAAAAAGTGGCAGACTGGGTGAGCAATGGGGACGAGTAACTATGACTCTCTTAAGGTAGCCAATGCCTCGTTACTTGCGGTTTGGATTAAGAAATCTCGAATAACCCCTAGGAGGAGAAATGATGACTCTTTTATGATACACTAGTGACATATCGCTTCTGGCAGACTGTCAAGTACACAAAAAGTAGTAAACTGTGTGAGCAACTGGGAGGAAGAAGTATGGCACTATTAAGAAAGCCAATGATTCGTCACGAGTAGTATTGCATCAGAGAATACCAGTAACCTATGGAAGGAGTAACGATGAATCTCTTAAGATACACAACGAGTGACATATCGCTTCTGGCAGACTGGCCACAGTAAGAAAAAGTGGCAGACTGGGTGAGCAATGGGAACGAGTAACTATGACTCTCTTAAGGTAGCCAATGCCTCGTTACTTGCGGTTTGGGTTAAGAAATCTCGAATAACCCCTAGGAGGAGAAACGATGACTCTTTTATGATACACAACTAGTGACATATCGCTTCTGGCAGACTGGCAAGTACACAAAAAGTAGTAAACTGTATGAGCAACTCGGAGGAAGAAGTATTGCACTATTAAGATAGCCATTTTTTCGTCAAGAGAGGTATTGACTCGGAGAATACCAGTAACCTATGGAAGGAGTAACGATGAATCTCTTAAGATACACAACGAGTGACATATCGCTTCTTTCAGACTGGCCGCAGTAAGGAAAAGTGGCAGACTGGGAGAGCAATTGGGACGAGTAACTATGACTCTCGTAAGGTAGCCAATGCCTCGTTACTTGCGGTTTGGATGAGGAAATCTCGAATAACCCCTAGGAGGAGAAACGATGAGTCTTTTATGATACACAACTAGTGAATTATAGTTTTTGGCAGACAAAAACTACACAAAAAGCAGTAAACTGTGTGAGCAACTCGGAGGAAGAAGTATTGCACTATTAAGATAGCCACTTTTTCGTCAAGAGAGGTATTGACTCAGAGAATACCAGTAACCTTTGGAAGGAGTAACGATGAATCTCTTAAGATACACAACGAGTGACATATCGCTTCTGGCAGACTGGCCGCAGTAAGAAAAAGTGGCAGACTGGGTGAGCAATGGGGACGAGTAACTATGACTCTCTTAAGGTAGCCAATGCCTCGTTACTTGCGGTTTGGGTTAAGAAATCTCGAATAACCCCTAGGAGGAGAAACGATGACTCTTTTTATGATACACAACTAGTGACATATCGCTTCTGGCAGACTGGCAAGTACACAAAAAGTAGTAAACTGTGTGAGCAACTCGGAGGAAGAAGTATTGCACATTAAGATAGCCACTTTTTCGTCAAGAGAGGTATTGACTCGGAGAATACCAGTAACCTATGGAAGGAGTAATGATGAATCTCTTAAGATACACAACGAGTGACATATCGCTTCTGGCAGACTAGCCGCAGTAAGGAAAAGTGGCAGACTGGGAGAGCAATTGGGACGAGTAACTATGACTCTCTTAAGGTAGCCAATGCCTCGTTACTTGCGGTTTGGATGAAGAAATCTCGAATAACCCCTAGGAGGAGAAACGATGACACTTTTATGATACACAACTAGTGAATTGTTGTTTCTGGCAGACGAAAACTACACAAAAAGCAGTAAACTGTGTGAGCAACTGGGAGGAAGAAGTATGGCACTATTAAGAAAGCCAATGATTCGTCACGAGTAGTATTGAATCAGAGAATACCAGTAACCTATGGAAGGAGTAACGATGAATCTCTTAAGATACACAACGAGTGACATATCGCTTCTGGCAGACTGGCCGCAGTAAGAAAAAGTGGCAGACTGGGTGAGCAATGGGGACGAGTAACTATGACTCTCTTAAGGTAGCCAATGCCTCGTTACTTGCGGTTTGGGTTAAGAAATCTCGAATAACCCCTAGGAGGAGAAACGATGACTCTTTTTATGATACACAACTAGTGACATATCGCTTCTGGCAGACTGGCAAGTACACAAAAAGTAGTAAACTGTGTGAGCAACTCGGAGGAAGAAGTATTGCACATTAAGATAGCCACTTTTTCGTCAAGAGAGGTATTGACTCGGAGAATACCAGTAACCTATGGAAGGAGTAATGATGAATCTCTTAAGATACACAACGAGTGACATATCGCTTCTGGCAGACTGGCCGCAGTAAGGAAAAGTGGCAGACTGGGGGAGCAATTGGGACGAGTAACTATGACTCTCTTAAGGTAGCCAATGCCTCGTTACTTGCGGTTTGGATGAAGAAATCTCGAATAACCCCTAGGAGGAGAAACGATGACACTTTTATGATACACAACTAGTGAATTGTTGTTTCTGGCAGACGAAAACTACACAAAAAGCAGTAAACTGTGTGAGCAACTCGGAGGAAGAAGTATTGCACTATTAAGATAGCCACTTTTTCGTCAAGAGAGGTATTGACTCAGAGAATACCAGTAACCTATGGAAGGAGTAACGATGAATCTCTTAAGATACACAACGAGTGACATATCGCTTCTGGCAGACTGGCTGCAGTAAGAAAAAGTGGCAGACTGGGTGAGCAATTGGGACGAGTAACTATGACTCTCTTAAGGTAGCCAATGCCTCGTTACTTGCGGTTTGGATTAAGAAATCTCGAATAACCCCTAGGAGGAGAAACGATGTCTCTTTTATGATACACAACTAGTGAATTATAGTTTCTGGCAGACAAAAACTACACAAAAAAGTAGTAAACTGTGTGAGCAACTGGGAGGAAGAAGTATTGCACTATTGAGATAGCCACTTTTTTTTCACGAGAGGCATTGAATCAGAGAATACCAGTAGCCTATGGAAAGTGTAACGATGAATCTCTTAAGATACACAACGAGTGACATATCGCTTCTGGCAGACTGGCCGCAGTAAGGAAAAGTGGCAGACTGGGAGAGCAATTGGGACGAGTAACTATGACTCTCTTAAGGTAGCCAATGCCTCGTTACTTGCTGTTTGGATGAAGAAATCTCGAATAACCCCTAGGAGGAGAAACGATGACTCTTTTATGATACACAACTAGTGAATTATAGATTCTGGCAGACAGAAACTACACAAAAAGCAGTAAACGGTGTGAGCAACTCGGAGGAAGAAGTATTGCACTATTAAGATAGCCACTTTTTCGTCAAGAGAGGTATTGACTCAGAGAATACCAGTAACCTATGGAAGGAGTAACGATGAATCTCTTAAGATACACAACGAGTGACATATCGCTTCTGGCAGACTGGCCACAGTAAGAAAAAGTGGCAGACTGGGTGAGCAATGGGGACGGGTAACTATGACTCTCTTAAGGTAGCCAATGCCTCGTTACTTGCGGTTTGGATTAAGAAATCTCGAATAACCCCTAGGAGGAGAAATGATGACTCTTTTATGATACACTAGTGACATATCGCTTCTGGCAGACTGTCAAGTACACAAAAAGTAGTAAACTGTGTGAGCAACTGGGAGGAAGAAGTATGGCACTATTAAGAAAGCCAATGATTCGTCACGAGTAGTATTGCATCAGAGAATACCAGTAACCTATGGAAGGAGTAACGATGAATCTCTTAAGATACACAACGAGTGACATATCGCTTCTGGCAGACTGGCCGCAGTAAGAAAAAGTGGCAGACTGGGTGAGCAATGGGAACGAGTAACTATGACTCTCTTAAGGTAGCCAATGCCTCGTTACTTGCGGTTTGGGTTAAGAAATCTCGAATAACCCCTAGGAGGAGAAACGATGACTCTTTTATGATACACAACTAGTGACATATCGCTTCTTTCAGACTGGCAAGTACACAAAAAGTAGTAAACTGTATGAGCAACTCGGAGGAAGAAGTATTGCACTATTAAGATAGCCATTTTTTCGTCAAGAGAGGTATTGACTCGGAGAATACCAGTAACCTATGGAAGGAGTAACGATGAATCTCTTAAGATACACAACGAGTGACATATCGCTTCTTTCAGACTGGCCGCAGTAAGGAAAAGTGGCAGACTGGGAGAGCAATTGGGACGAGTAACTATGACTCTCTTAAGGTAGCCAATGCCTCGTTACTTGCGGTTTGGATGAAGAAATCTCGAATAACCCCTAGGAGGATAAACGATGAGTCTTTTATGATACACAACTAGTGAATTATAGTTTTTGGCAGACAAAAACTACACAAAAAGCAGTAAACTGTGTGAGCAACTCGGAGGAAGAAGTATTGCACTATTAAGATAGCCACTTTTTCGTCAAGAGAGGTATTGACTCAGAGAATACCAGTAACCTATGGAAGGAGTAACGATGAATCTCTTAAGATACACAACGAGTGACATATCGCCTCTGGCAGACTGGCCGCAGTAAGGAAAAGTGGCAGACTGGGAGAGCAATTGGGACGTGTAACTATGACTCTCTTAAGGTAGCCAATGCCTCGTTACTTGCGGTTTGGATTAAGAAATCTCGAATAACCCCTAGGAGGAGAAACGATGACACTTTTATGATACACAACTAGTGAATTATAGTTTCTGGCACACAAAAACTACACAAAAAGCAGTAAACTGTGTGAGCAACTCGAAGGAAGAAGTATTGCACTATTACGATAGCCACTTTTTCGTCAAGAGAGGTATTGACTCAGAGAATACCAGTAACCTATGGAAGGAGTAACGATGAACCTCTTGAGATACACAACGAGTGTCATATCGCTTCTGGCAGACTGGCCACAGTAAGAAAAAGTGGCAGACTGGGTGAGCAATGGGGACGAGTAACTATGACTCTCTTAAGGTAGCCAATGCCTCGTTACTTGCGGTTTGGATTAAGAAATCTCTAAAACCCTAGGAGGAGAAACGATGACTCTTTTATGATACACAACTAGTGAATTATAGTTTTTGGCAGACAAAAACTACACAAAAAGCAGTAAACTGTGTGAGCAACTCGGAGGAAGAAGTATTGCACTATTAAGATAGCCACTTTTTCGTCAAGAGAGGTATTGACTCAGAGAATACCAGTAACCTATGGAAGGAGTAACGATGAATCTCTTAAGATACACAACGAGTGACATATCGCCTCTGGCAGACTGGCCGCAGTAAGGAAAAGTGGCAGACTGGGAGAGCAATTGGGACGAGTAACTATGACTCTCTTAAGGTAGCCAATGCCTCGTTACTTGCGGTTTGGATGAAGAAATCTCGAATAACCCCTAGGAGGAGAAACGATGACACTTTTATGATACACAACTAGTGAATTGTTGTTTCTGGCAGACGAAAACTACACAAAAAGCAGTAAACTGTGTGAGCAACTGGGAGGAAGAAGTATGGCACTATTAAGAAAGCCAATGATTCGTCACGAGTAGTATTGAATCAGAGAATACCAGTAACCTATGGAAGGAGTAACGATGAATCTCTTAAGATACACAACGAGTGACATATCGCTTCTGGCAGACTGGCCGCAGTAAGAAAAAGTGGCAGACTGGGTGAGCAATGGGGACGAGTAACTATGACTCTCTTAAGGTAGCCAATGCCTCGTTACTTGCGGTTTGGTTTAAGAAATCTCGAATAACCCCTAGGAGGAGAAACGATGACTCTTTTTATGATACACAACTAGTGACATATCGCTTCTGGCAGACTGGCAAGTACACAAAAAGTAGTAAACTGTGTGAGCAACTCGGAGGAAGAAGTATTGCACATTAAGATAGCCACTTTTTCGTCAAGAGAGGTATTGACTCGGAGAATACCAGTAACCTATGGAAGGAGTAATGATGAATCTCTTAAGATACACAACGAGTGACATATCGCTTCTGGCAGACTGGCCGCAGTAAGGAAAAGTGGCAGACTGGGAGAGCAATTGGGACGAGTAACTATGACTCTCTTAAGGTAGCCAATGCCTCGTTACTTGCGGTTTGGATGAAGAAATCTCGAATAACCCCTAGGAGGAGAAACGATGACACTTTTATGATACACAACTAGTGAATTGTTGTTTCTGGCAGACGAAAACTACACAAAAAGCAGTAAACTGTGTGAGCAACTCGGAGGAAGAAGTATTGCACTATTAAGATAGCCACTTTTTCGTCAAGAGAGGTATTGACTCAGAGAATACCAGTAACCTATGGAAGGAGTAACGATGAATCTCTTGAGATACACAACGAGTGACATATCGCTTCTGGCAGACTGGCTGCAGTAAGAAAAAGTGGCAGACTGGGTGAGCAATTGGGACGAGTAACTATGACTCTCTTAAGGTAGCCAATGCCTCGTTACTTGCGGTTTGGATTAAGAAATCTCGAATAACCCCTAGGAGGAGAAACGATGTCTCTTTTATGATACACAACTAGTGAATTATAGTTTCTGGCAGACAAAAACTACACAAAAAAGTAGTAAACTGTGTGAGCAACTGGGAGGAAGAAGTATTGCACTATTGAGATAGCCACCTTTTTTTCACGAGAGGCATTGAATCAGAGAATACCAGTAGCCTATGGAAAGTGTAACGATGAATCTCTTAAGACACACAACGAGTGACATATCGCTTCTGGCAGACTGGCCGCAGTAAGGAAAAGTGGCAGACTGGGAGAGCAATTGGGACGAGTAACTATGACTCTCTTAAGGTAGCCAATGCCTCGTTACTTGCTGTTTGGATGAAGAAATCTCGAATAACCCCTAGGAGGAGAAACGATGACTCTTTTATGATACACAACTAGTGAATTATAGATTCTGGCAGACAGAAACTACACAAAAAGCAGTAAACGGTGTGAGCAACTCGGAGGAAGAAGTATTGCACTATTAAGATAGCCACTTTTTCGTCAAGAGAGGTATTGACTCAGAGAATACCAGTAACCTATGGAAGGAGTAACGATGAATCTCTTAAGATACACAACGAGTGACATATCGCTTCTGGCAGACTGGCCACAGTAAGAAAAAGTGGCAGACTGGGTGAGCAATGGGGACGGGTAACTATGACTCTCTTAAGGTAGCCAATGCCTCGTTACTTGCGGTTTGGATTAAGAAATCTCGAATAACCCCTAGGAGGAGAAATGATGACTCTTTTATGATACACTAGTGACATATCGCTTCTGGCAGACTGTCAAGTACACAAAAAGTAGTAAACTGTGTGAGCAACTGGGAGGAAGAAGTATGGCACTATTAAGAAAGCCAATGATTCGTCACGAGTAGTATTGCATCAGAGAATACCAGTAACCTATGGAAGGAGTAACGATGAATCTCTTAAGATACACAACGAGTGACATATCGCTTCTGGCAGACTGGCCGCAGTAAGAAAAAGTGGCAGACTGGGTGAGCAATGGGAACGAGTAACTATGACTCTCTTAAGGTAGCCAATGCCTCGTTACTTGCGGTTTGGGTTAAGAAATCTCGAATAACCCCTAGGAGGAGAAACGATGACTCTTTTATGATACACAACTAGTGACATATCGCTTCTGGCAGACTGGCAAGTACACAAAAAGTAGTAAACTGTATGAGCAACTCGGAGGAAGAAGTATTGCACTATTAAGATAGCCATTTTTTCGTCAAGAGAGGTATTGACTCGGAGAATACCAGTAACCTATGGAAGGAGTAACGATGAATCTCTTAAGATACACAACGAGTGACATATCGCTTCTTTCAGACTGGCCGCAGTAAGGAAAAGTGGCAGACTGGGAGAGCAATTGGGACGAGTAACTATGACTCTCTTAAGGTAGCCAATGCCTCGTTACTTGCGGTTTGGATGAAGAAATCTCGAATAACCCCTAGGAGGAGAAACGATGAGTCTTTTATGATACACAACTAGTGAATTATAGTTTTTGGCAGACAAAAACTACACAAAAAGCAGTAAACTGTGTGAGCAACTCGGAGGAAGAAGTATTGCACTATTAAGATAGCCACTTTTTCGTCAAGAGAGGTATTGACTCAGAGAATACCAGTAACCTATGGAAGGAGTAACGATGAATCTCTTAAGATACACAACGAGTGACATATCGCCTCTGGCAGACTGGCCGCAGTAAGGAAAAGTGGCAGACTGGGAGAGCAATTGGGACGAGTAACTATGACTCTCTTAAGGTAGCCAATGCCTCGTTACTTGCGGTTTGGATTAAGAAATCTCGAATAACCCCTAGGAGGAGAAACGATGACACTTTTATGATACACAACTAGTGAATTATAGTTTCTGGCACACAAAAACTACACAAAAAGCAGTAAACTGTGTGAGCAACTCGAAGGAAGAAGTATTGCACTATTACGATAGCCACTTTTTCGTCAAGAGAGGTATTGACTCAGAGAATACCAGTAACCTATGGAAGGAGTAACGATGAACCTCTTAAGATACACAACGAGTGTCATATCGCTTCTGGCAGACTGGACACAGTAAGAAAAGGTGGCAGACTGGGTGAGCAATGGGGACGAGTAACTATGACTCTCTTAAGGTAGCCAATGCCTCGTTACTTGCGGTTTGGATTAAGAAATCTCTAAAACCCTAGGAGGAGAAACGATGACTCTTTTATGATACACAACTAGTGAATTATAGTTTCTGGCAGACAAAAACTACACAAACAGCAGTAAACTGTGTGAGCAACTGGAAGGAAGAAGTATTGCACTATTAAGATAGCCACTTTTTCGTCAAGAGAGGTATTGACTCAGAGAATACCAGTAACCTATGGAAGGATTAACGATGAATCTCATAAGATACACAACGAGTGACATATCGCTTCTGGCAGACTGGCCGCAGTAAGGAAAAGTGGCAGACTGGGAGAGCAATTGGGACGAGTAACTATGACTCTCTTAAGTTAGCCAATGCCTCGTTACTTGCGGTTTGGATGAAGAAATCTCGAATAACCCCTGGGAGAAGAAACGATGACTATTTTATGATACACAACTAGTGAATTATAGTTTCTGGCAGACAAAAACTACAGAAAAAGCAGTAAACTGTGTGAGCAACTCGGAGGAAGAAGTATTGCACTATTAAGATAGCCACTTTTTCGTCAAGAGAGGTATTGACTCAGAGAATACCAGTAACCTATGGAAGGAGTAACGATGAATCTCTTAAGATACACAACGAGTGACATATCGCTTCTGGCAGACTGGCCGCAGTAAGGAAAAGTGGCAGACTGGGAGAGCAATTGGGACGAGTAACTATGACTCTCTTAAGGTAGCCAATGCCTCGTTACTTGCGGTTTGGATTAAGAAATCTCGAATAACCCCTAGGAGGAGAAACGATGACCCTTTTATGATACACAACTAGTGAATTATAGTTTCTGGCAGACAAAAACTACACAAAAAGCAGTAAACTGTGTGAGCAACTCGGAGGAAGAAGTATTGCACTATTAAGATAGCCACTTTTTCGTCAAGAGAGGTGTTGACTCAGAGAATACCAGTAACCTATGGAAGGAGTAACGATGAATCTCTTAAGATACACAACGAGTGACATATCGCTTCTGGCAGACTGGCCACAGTAAGAAAAAGTGGCAGACTGGGTGAGCAATGGGGACGAGTAACTATGACTCTCTTAAGGGAGCCAATGCCTCGTTACTTGCGGTTTGGGTTAAGAAATCTCGAATAACCCCAAGGAGGAGAAACGATGACTCTTTTATGATACACAACTAGTGACATATCGCTTCTGGCAGACTGGCAAGTACACAAAAAGTAGTAAACTGTGTGAGCAACTCGGAGGAAGAAGTATTGCACATTAAGATAGCCACTTTTTCGTCAAGAGAGGTATTGACTCGGAGAATATCAGTTACCTATGGAAGGAGTAATGATGAATCTCTTAAGATACACAACGAGTGACATATCGCTTCTGGCAGACTGGCCGCAGTAAGGAAAAGTGGCAGACTGGGAGAGCAATTGGGACGAGTAACTATGACTCTCTTAAGGTAGCCAATGCCTCGTTACTTGCGGTTAGGATGAAGAAATCTCGAATAACCCCTAGGAGGAGAAACGATGACACTTTTATGATACACAACTAGTGAATTGTTGTTTCTGGCAGACGAAAACTACACAAAAGGCAGTAAACTGTGTGAGCAACTCGGAGGAAGAAGTATTGCACTATTAAGATAGCCACTTTTTCGTCAAGAGAGGTATTGACTCAGAGAATACCAGTAACCTATGGAAGGAGTAACGATGAATCTCTTAAGATACACAACGAGTGACATATCGCTTCTGGCAGACTGGCCGCAGTAAGAAAAAGTGGCAGACTGGGTGAGCAATTGGGACGAGTAACTATGACTCTCTTAAGGTAGCCAATGCCTCGTTACTTGCGGTTTGGATTAAGAAATCTCGAATAACCCCTAGGAGGAGAAACGATGTCTCTTATGATACACAACTAGTGAATTATAGTTTCTGGCAGACAAAAACTACACAAAAAAGTAGTAAACTGTGTGAGCAACTGGGAGGAAGAAGTATTGCACTATTGAGATAGCCACTTTTTTTTCACGAGAGGCATTGAATCAGAGAATACCAGTAACCTATGGAAAGTGTAACGATGAATCTCTTAAGATACACAACGAGTGACATATCGCTTCTGGCAGACTGGCCGCAGTAAGGAAAAGTGGCAGACTGGGAGAGCAATTGGGACGAGTAACTATGACTCTCTTAAGGTAGCCAATGCCTCGTTACTTGCTGTTTGGATGAAGAAATCTCGAATAACCCCTAGGAGGAGAAACGATGACTCTTTTATGATACACAACTAGTGAATTATAGATTCTGGCAGACAGAAACTACACAAAAAGCAGTAAACGGTGTGAGCAACTCGGAGGAAGAAGTATTGCACTATTAAGATAGCCACTTTTTCGTCAAGAGAGGTATTGACTCAGAGAATACCAGTAACCTATGGAAGGAGTAACGATGAATCTCTTAAGATACACAACGAGTGACATATCGCTTCTGGCAGACTGGCCACAGTAAGAAAAAGTGGCAGACTGGGTGAGCAATGGGGACGAGTAACTATGACTCTCTTAAGGTAGCCAATGCCTCATTACTTGCGGTTTGGATTAAGAAATCTCGAATAACCCCTAGGAGGAGAAATGATGACTCTTTTATGATACACTAGTGACATATCGCTTCTGGCAGACTGGCAAGTACACAAAAAGTAGTAAACTGTGTGAGCAACTCGGAGGAAGAAGTATTGCACTATTAAGGTAGCCACTTTTTCGTCAAGAGAGGTATTGACTCAGAGAATACCAGTAACCTATGGAAGGAGTAACGATGAATCTCTTAAGATACACAACGAGTGACATATCGCTTCTGGCAGACTGGCCGCAGTAAGAAAAAGTGGCAGACTGGGTGAGCAATTGGGACGAGTAACTATGACTCTCTTAAGTTAGCCAATGCCTCATTACTTGCGGTTTGGATTAAGAAATCTCGAATAACCCCTAGGAGGAGAAACGATGACTCTTTTATGATGCACAACTAGTGAATTATAGTTTCTGGCAGACAAAAACTACACAAAAAGCAGTAAACTGTGTGAGCAACTCGGAGGAAGAAGTATTGCACTATTAAGATAGCCACTTTTTCGTCAAGAAAGGTATTGACTCAGAGAATACCAGTAACCTATGGAAGGAGTAACGATGAATCTCTTAAGATACACAACGAGTGACATATCGCTTCTGGCAGACTGGCCGCAGTAAGAAAATGTGGCAGACTGGGTGAGCAATTGGGACGAGTAACTATGACTCTCTTAAGGTAGCCAATGCCTCGTTACTTGCGGGTTAGATTAAGAAATCTCGAAAACCCCTAGGAGGAGAAACGATGACTCTTTTATGATACACAACTAGTGAATTATAGTTTCTGGCAGACAAAAACTACACAAAAAGTAGTAAACTGTGTGATCAACTCGGAGGAAGAAGTATTGCACTATTAAGATAGCCACTTTTTGTCAAGAGACCTCTCTTGACGAAAAAGTGGCTATCTTAATAGGAATACCAGTAACCTATGGAAGGAGTACCGATGAATCTCTTAAGATACACAACGAGTGACATATCGCTTCTGGCAGACTGGCCGCAGTAAGGAAAAGTGGCAGACTGGGAGAGCAATTGGGACGAGTAACTATGAGTCTCTTAAGGTAGCCAATGCCTCGTTACTTGCGGTTTGGATGAAGAAATCTCGAATAACCCCTAGGAGGAGAAACGATGACTCTTTTATGATACACAACTTGTGAATTATAGTTTCTGGCAGACAAAAACTACACAAAAAGCAGTAAACTGTGTGAGCAACTCGGAGGAAGAAGTATTGCACTATTAAGATAGCCACTTTTTCGTCAAGAGAGGTATTGACTCAGAGAATACCAGTAACCTATGGAAGGAGTAACGATGAATCTCTTAAGATACACAACGAGTGACATATCGCTTCTGGCAGACTGGCCGCAGTAAGAAAAAGTGGCAGACTGGGTGAGCAATTGTGACGAGTAACTATGACTCTCTTAAGTTAGCCAATGCCTCGTTACTTGCGGTTTGGATTAAGAAATATCGAATAACCCCTAGGAGGAGAAACGATGACGCTTTTATGATACACAACTAGTGAATTATAGTTTCTGGCAGACAAAAACTACACAAAAAGCAGTAAACTGTGTGAGCAACTCGGAGGAAGAAGTATTGCACTATTAAGATAGCCACTTTTTCGTCAAGAGAGGTGTTGACTCAGAGAATACCAGTAACCTATGGAAGGAGTAACGATGAATCTCTTAAGATACACAACGAGTGACATATCGCTTCTGGCAGACTGGCCACAGTAAGAAAATGTGGCAGACTGGGTGAGCAATGGGGACGAGTAACTATGACTCTCTTAAGGTAGCCAATGCCTCGTTACTTGCGGTTTGGTTTAAGAAATCTCGAATAACCCCTAGGAGGAGAAACGATGACTCTTTTATGATACACAACTAGTGACATCGCTTCTGGCAGACTGGCAAGTACACAAAAAGTAGTAAACTGTGTGAGCAACTCGGAGGAAGAAGTATTGCACATTAAGATAGCCACTTTTTCGTCAAGAGAGGTATTGACTCGGAGAATATCAGTTACCTATGGAAGGAGTAATGATGAATCTCTTAAGATACACAACGAGTGACATATCGCTTCTGGCAGACTGGCCGCAGTAAGGAAAAGTGGCAGACTGGGAGAGCAATTGGGACGAGTAACTATGACTCTCTTAAGTTAGCCAATGCCTCGTTACTTGCGGTTTGGATTAAGAAATCTCGAATAACCCCTAGGAGGAGAAACGATGACTCTTTTATGATGCACAACTAGTGAATTATAGTTTCTGGCAGACAAAAACTACACAAAAAGCAGTAAACTGTGTGAGCAACTCGGAGGAAGAAGTATTGCAATATTAAGATAGCCACTTTTTCGTCAAGAAAGGTATTGACTCAGAGAATACCAGTAACCTATGGAAGGAGTAACGATGAATCTCTTAAGATACACAACGAGTGACATATCGCTTCTGGCAGACTGGCCGCAGTAAGAAAAAGTGGCAGACTGGGTGAGCAATTGGGACGAGTAACTATGACTCTCTTAAGTTAGCCAATGCCTCGTTACTTGCGGTTTGGATTAAGAAATCTCGAATAACCCCTAGGAGGAGAAACGATGACTCTTTTATGATGCACAACTAGTGAATTATAGTTTCTGGCAGACAAAAACTACACAAAAAGCAGTAAACTGTGTGAGCAACTCGGAGGAAGAAGTATTGCACTATTAAGATAGCCACTTTTTCGTCAAGAAAGGTATTGACTCAGAGAATACCAGTAACCTATGGAAGGAGTAACGATGAATCTCTTAAGATACACAACGAGTGACATATCGCTTCTGGCAGACTGGCCGCAGTAAGAAAATGTGGCAGACTGGGTGAGCAATTGGGACGAGTAACTATGACTCTCTTAAGGTAGCCAATGCCTCGTTACTTGCGGGTTAGATTAAGAAATCTCGAAAACCCCTAGGAGGAGAAACGATGACTCTTTTATGATACACAACTAGTGAATTATAGTTTCTGGCAGACAAAAACTACACAAAAAGTAGTAAACTGTGTGAGCAACTCGGAGGAAGAAGTATTGCACTATTAAGATAGCCACTTTTTGTCAAGAGACCTCTCTTGACGAAAAAGTGGCTATCTTAATAGGAATACCAGTAACCTATGGAAGGAGTACCGATGAATCTCTTAAGATACACAACGAGTGACATATCGCTTCTGGCAGACTGGCCGCAGTAAGGAAAAGTGGCAGACTGGGAGAGCAATTGGGACGAGTAACTATGAGTCTCTTAAGGTAGCCAATGCCTCGTTACTTGCGGTTTGGATGAAGAAATCTCGAATAACCCCTAGGAGGAGAAACGATGACTCTTTTATGATACACAACTTGTGAATTATAGTTTCTGGCAGACAAAAACTACACAAAAAGCAGTAAACTGTGTGAGCAACTCGGAGGAAGAAGTATTGCACTATTAAGATAGCCACTTTTTCGTCAAGAGAGGTATTGACTCAGAGAATACCAGTAACCTATGGAAGGAGTAACGATGAATCCCTTAAGATACACAACGAGTGACATATCGCTTCTGGCAGACTGGCCGCAGTAAGAAAAAGTGGCAGACTGGGTGAGCAATTGTGACGAGTAACTATGACTCTCTTAAGTTAGCCAATGCCTCGTTACTTGCGGTTTGGATTAAGAAATATCGAATAACCCCTAGGAGGAGAAACGATGACGCTTTTATGATACACAACTAGTGAATTATAGTTTCTGGCAGACAAAAACTACACAAAAAGCAGTAAACTGTGTGAGCAACTCGGAGGAAGAAGTATTGCACTATTAAGATAGCCACTTTTTCGTCAAGAGAGGTGTTGACTCAGAGAATACCAGTAACCTATGGAAGGAGTAACGATGAATCTCTTAAGATACACAACGAGTGACATATCGCTTCTGGCAGACTGGCCACAGTAAGAAAATGTGGCAGACTGGGTGAGCAATGGGGACGAGTAACTATGACTCTCTTAAGGTAGCCAATGCCTCGTTACTTGCGGTTTGGTTTAAGAAATCTCGAATAACCCCTAGGAGGAGAAACGATGACTCTTTTATGATACACAACTAGTGACATCGCTTCTGGCAGACTGGCAAGTACACAAAAAGTAGTAAACTGTGTGAGCAACTCGGAGGAAGAAGTATTGCACATTAAGATAGCCACTTTTTCGTCAAGAGAGGTATTGACTCGGAGAATATCAGTTACCTATGGAAGGAGTAATGATGAATCTCTTAAGATACACAACGAGTGACATATCGCTTCTGGCAGACTGGCCGCAGTAAGGAAAAGTGGCAGACTGGGAGAGCAATTGGGACGAGTAACTATGACTCTCTTAAGGTAGCCAATGCCTCGTTACTTGCGGTTTGGATGAAGAAATCTCGAATAACCCCTAGCAGGAGAAACGATGACACTTTTATGATACACAACTAGTGAATTGTTGTTTCTGGCAGACGAAAACTACACAAAAGGCAGTAAACTGTGTGAGCAACTCGGAGGAAGAAGTATTGCACTATTAAGATAGCCACTTTTTCGTCAAGAGAGGTATTGACTCAGAGAATACCAGTAACCTATGGAAGGAGTAACGATGAATCTCTTAAGATACACAACGAGTGACATATCGCTTCTGGCAGACTGGCCGCAGTAAGAGAAAGTGGCAGACTGGGTGAGCAATTGGGACGAGTAACTATGACTCTCTTAAGGTAGCCAATGCCTCGTTACTTGCGGTTTGGATTAAGAAATCTCGAATAACCCCTAGGAGGAGAAACGATGTCTCTTTTATGATACACAACTAGTGAATTATAGTTTCTGGCAGACAAAAACTACACAAAAAAGTAGTAAACTGTGTGAGCAACTGGGAGGAAGAAGTATTGCACTATTGAGATAGCCACTTTTTTTTCACGAGAGGCATTGAATCAGAGAATACCAGTAACCTATGGAAAGTGTAACGATGAATCTCTTAAGATACACAACGAGTGACATATCGCTTCTGGCAGACTGGCCGCAGTAAGGAAAAGTGGCAGACTGGGAGAGCAATTGGGACGAGTAACTATGACTCTCTTAAGGTAGCCAATGCCTCGTTACTTGCTGTTTGGATGAAGAAATCTCGAATAACCCCTAGGAGGAGAAACGATGACTCTTTTATGATACACAACTAGTGAATTATAGATTCTGGCAGACAGAAACTACACAAAAAGCAGTAAACGGTGTGAGCAACTCGGAGGAAGAAGTATTGCACTATTAAGATAGCCACTTTTTCGTCAAGAGAGGTATTGACTCAGAGAATACCAGTAACCTATGGAAGGAGTAACGATGAATCTCTTAAGATACACAACGAGTGACATATCGCATCTGGCAGACTGGCCACAGTAAGAAAAAGTGGCAGACTGGGTGAGCAATGGGGACGAGTAACTATGACTCTCTTAAGGTAGCCAATGCCTCGTTACTTGCGGTTTGGATTAAGAAATCTCGAATAACCCCTAGGAGGAGAAATGATGACTCTTTTATGATACACTAGTGACATATCGCTTCTGGCATACTGTCAAGTACACAAAAAGTAGTAAACTGTGTGAGCAACTCGGAGGAAGAAGTATTGCACTATTAAGATAGCCACTTTTTCGTCAAGAGAGGTATTGACTCAGAGAATACCAGTAACCTATGGAAGGAATAACGATGAATCTCTTAAGATACACAACGAGTGACATATCGCTTCTGGCAGACTGGCCACAGTAAGAAAAAGTGGCAGAATGGGTGAGCAATGGGGACGAGTAACTATGACTCTCTTAAGGTAGCCAATGCCTCGTTACTTGCGGTTTGGATTAAGAAATCTCGAATAACCCCTAGGAGGAGAAACGATGACTCTTTTATGATACACAACTAGTGAATTATAGTTTCTGGCAGACAAAAACTACACAAAAAGTAGTAAACTGTGTGAGCAACTGCGAGGAAGAAGTATTGCACTATTAAGATAGCCACTTTTTGTAAAGAGACCTCTCTTGACGAAAAAGTGGCTATCTTAATAGGAATACCAGTAACCTATGGAAGGAGTACCGATGAATCTCTTAAGATACACAACGAGTGACATATCGCTTCTGGCAGACTGGCCGCAGTAAGGAAAAGTGGCAGACTGGGAGAGCAATTGGGACGAGTAACTATGAGTCTCTTAAGGTAGCCAATGCCTCGTTACTTGCGGTTTGGATGAAGAAATCTCGAATAACCCCTAGGAGGAGAAACGATGACTCTTTTATGATACACAACTTGTGAATTATAGTTTCTGGCAGACAAAAACTACACAAAAGCAGTAAACTGTGTGAGCAACTCGGAGGAAGAAGTATTGCACTATTAAGATAGCCACTTTTTCGTCAAGAGAGGTATTGACTCAGAGAATACCAGTAACCTATGGAAGGAGTAACGATGAATCTCTTAAGATACACAACGAGTGACATATCGCTTCTGGCAGACTGGCCGCAGTAAGAGAAAGTGGCAGACTGGGTGAGCAATTGGGACGAGTAACTATGACTCTCTTAAGGTAGCCAATGCCTCGTTACTTGCGGTTTGGATTAAGAAATCTCGAATAACCCCTAGGAGGAGAAACGATGTCTCTTTTATGATACACAACTAGTGAATTATAGTTTCTGGCAGACAAAAACTACACAAAAAAGTAGTAAACTGTGTGAGCAACTGGGAGGAAGAAGTATTGCACTATTGAGATAGCCACTTTTTTTTCACGAGAGGCATTGAATCAGAGAATACCAGTAACCTATGGAAAGTGTAACGATGAATCTCTTAAGATACACAACGAGTGACATATCGCTTCTGGCAGACTGGCCGCAGTAAGGAAAAGTGGCAGACTGGGAGAGCAATTGGGACGAGTAACTATGACTCTCTTAAGGTAGCCAATGCCTCGTTACTTGCGGTTTGGATTAAGAAATCTCGAATAACCCCTAGGAGGAGAAACGATGACTCTTTTATGATACACAACTAGTGAATTATAGATTCTGGCAGACAGAAACTACACAAAAAGCAGTAAACGGTGTGAGCAACTCGGAGGAAGAAGTATTGCACTATTAAGATAGCCACTTTTTCGTCAAGAGAGGTATTGACTCAGAGAATACCAGTAACCTATGGAAGGAGTAACGATGAATCTCTTAAGATACACAACGAGTGACATATCGCTTCTGGCAGACTGGCCACAGTAAGAAAAAGTGGCAGACTGGGTGAGCAATGGGGACGAGTAACTATGACTCTCTTAAGGTAGCCAATGCCTCGTTACTTGCGGTTTGGATTAAGAAATCTCGAATAACCCCTAGGAGGAGAAATGATGACTCTTTTATGATACACTAGTGACATATCGCTTCTGGCATACTGTCAAGTACACAAAAAGTAGTAAAATGTGTGAGCAACTCGGAGGAAGAAGTATTGCACTATTAAGATAGCCACTTTTTCGTCAAGAGAGGTATTGACTCAGAGAATACCAGTAACCTATGGAAGGAATAACGATGAATCTCTTAAGATACACAACGAGTGACATATCGCTTCTGGCAGACTGGCCACAGTAAGAAAAAGTGGCAGAATGGGTGAGCAATGGGGACGAGTAACTATGACTCTCTTAAGGTAGCCAATGCCTCGTTACTTGCGGTTTGGATTAAGAAATCTCGAATAACCCCTAGGAGGAGAAACGATGACTCTTTTATGATACACAACTAGTGAATTATAGTTTCTGGCAGACAAAAACTACACAAAAAGTAGTAAACTGTGTGAGCAACTGCGAGGAAGAAGTATTGCACTATTAAGATAGCCACTTTTTGTCAAGAGACCTCTCTTGACGAAAAAGTGGCTATCTTAATAGGAATACCAGTAACCTATGGAAGGAGTACCGATGAATCTCTTAAGATACACAACGAGTGACATATCGCTTCTGGGAGACTGGCCGCAGTAAGGAAAAGTGGGAGACTGGGAGAGCAATTGGGACGAGTAACTATGAGTCTCTTAAGGTAGCCAATGCCTCGTTACTTGCGGTTTGGATGAAGAAATCTCGAATAACCCCTAGGAGGAGAAACGATGACTCTTTTATGATACACAACTTGTGAATTATAGTTTCTGGCAGACAAAAACTACACAAAAAGCAGTAAACTGTGTGAGCAACTCGGAGGAAGAAGTATTGCACTATTAAGATAGCCACTTTTTCGTCAAGAGAGGTATTGACTCAGAGAATACCAGTAACCTATGGAAGGAGTAACGATGAATCTCTTAAGATACACAACGAGTGACATATCGCTTCTGGCAGACTGGCCGCAGTAAGAAAAAGTGGCAGACTGGGTGAGCAATTGGGACGAGTAACTATGACTCTCTTAAGTTAGCCAATGCCTCGTTACTTGCGGTTTGGATTAAGAAATCTCGAATAACCCCTAGGAGGAGAAACGATGACGCTTTTATGATACACAACTAGTGAATTATAGTTTCTGGCAGACAAAAACTACACAAAAAGCAGTAAACTGTGTGAGCAACTCGGAGGAAGAAGTATTGCACTATTAAGATAGCCACTTTTTCGTCAAGAGAGGTATTGACTCAGAGAATACCAGTAACCTATGGAAGGAGTAACGATGAATCTCTTAAGATACACAACGAGTGACATATCGCTTCTGCAGACTGGCCGCAGTAAGAAAAAGTGGCAGACTGGGTGAGCAATGGGGACGAGTAACTATGACTCTCGTAAGGTAGCCAATGCCTCGTTACTTGCGGTTTCGATTAAGAAATCTCGAATAATCCCTAGGAGGTGAAACGATAACTCTTTTATGTTACACAACGAGTGACATATCGCTTCTGGCAGACTGGCCACAGTAAGAAAAAGTGGCAGACTGGGTGAGCAATGGGGACGAGTAACTATGACTCTCTTAAGGTAGCCAATGCCTCGTTACTTGCGGTTTGGATTAAGAAATCTCGAATAACCCCTAGGAGGAGAAATGATGACTCTTTTATGATACACTAGTGACATATCGCTTCTGGCAGACTGGCAAGTACACAAAAAGTAGTAAACTGTGTGAGCAACTCGGAGGAAGAAGTATTGCACTATTAAGGTAGCCACTTTTTCGTCAAGAGAGGTATTGACTCAGAGAATACCAGTAACCTATGGAAGGAGTAACGATGAATCTCTTAAGATACACAACGAGTGACATATCGCTTCTGGCAGACTGGCCGCAGTAAGAAAAAGTGGCAGACTGGGTGAGCAATTGGGACGAGTAACTATGACTCTCTTAAGTTAGCCAATGCCTCGTTACTTGCGGTTTGGATTAAGAAATCTCGAATAACCCCTAGGAGGAGAAACGATGACTCTTTTATGATGCACAACTAGTGAATTATAGTTTCTGGCAGACAAAAACTACACAAAAAGCAGTAAACTGTGTGAGCAACTCGGAGGAAGAAGTATTGCACTATTAAGATAGCCACTTTTTCGTCAAGAAAGGTATTGACTCAGAGAATACCAGTAACCTATGGAAGGAGTAACGATGAATCTCTTAAGATACACAACGAGTGACATATCGCTTCTGGCAGACTGGCCGCAGTAAGAAAATGTGGCAGACTGGGTGAGCAATTGGGACGAGTAAATATGACTCTCTTAAGGTAGCCAATGCCTCGTTACTTGCGGGTTAGATTAAGAAATCTCGAAAACCCCTAGGAGGAGAAACGATGACTCTTTTATGATACACAACTAGTGAATTATAGTTTCTGGCAGACAAAAACTACACAAAAAGTAGTAAACTGTGTGAGCAACTCGGAGGAAGAAGTATTGCACTATTAAGATAGCCACTTTTTGTCAAGAGACCTCTCTTGACGAAAAAGTGGCTATCTTAATAGGAATACCAGTAACCTATGGAAGGAGTACCGATGAATCTCTTAAGATACACAACGAGTGACATATCGCTTCTGGCAGACTGGCCGCAGTAAGGAAAAGTGGCAGACTGGGAGAGCAATTGGGACGAGTAACTATGAGTCTCTTAAGGTAGCCAATGCCTCGTTACTTGCGGTTTGGATGAAGAAATCTCGAATAACCCCTAGGAGGAGAAACGATGACTCTTTTATGATACACAACTTGTGAATTATAGTTTCTGGCAGACAAAAACTACACAAAAAGCAGTAAACTGTGTGAGCAACTCGGAGGAAGAAGTATTGCACTATTAAGATAGCCACTTTTTCGTCAAGAGAGGTATTGACTCAGAGAATACCAGTAACCTATGGAAGGAGTAACGATGAATCTCTTAAGATACACAACGAGTGACATATCGCTTCTGGCAGACTGGCCGCAGTAAGAAAAAGTGGCAGACTGGGTGAGCAATTGTGACGAGTAACTATGACTCTCTTAAGTTAGCCAATGCCTCGTTACTTGCGGTTTGGATTAAGAAATATCGAATAACCCCTAGGAGGAGAAACGATGACGCTTTTATGATACACAACTAGTGAATTATAGTTTCTGGCAGACAAAAACTACACAAAAAGCAGTAAACTGTGTGAGCAACTCGGAGGAAGAAGTATTGCACTATTAAGATAGCCACTTTTTCGTCAAGAGAGGTGTTGACTCAGAGAATACCAGTAACCTATGGAAGGAGTAACGATGAATCTCTTAAGATACACAACGAGTGACATATCGCTTCTGGCAGACTGGCCACAGTAAGAAAATGTGGCAGACTGGGTGAGCAATGGGGACGAGTAACTATGACTCTCTTAAGGTAGCCAATGCCTCGTTACTTGCGGTTTGGTTTAAGAAATCTCGAATAACCCCTAGGAGGAGAAACGATGACTCTTTTATGATACACAACTAGTGACATCGCTTCTGGCAGACTGGCAAGTACACAAAAAGTAGTAAACTGTGTGAGCAACTCGGAGGAAGAAGTATTGCACATTAAGATAGCCACTTTTTCGTCAAGAGAGGTATTGACTCGGAGAATATCAGTTACCTATGGAAGGAGTAATGATGAATCTCTTAAGATACACAACGAGTGACATATCGCTTCTGGCAGACTGGCCGCAGTAAGGAAAAGTGGCAGACTGGGAGAGCAATTGGGACGAGTAACTATGACTCTCTTAAGTTAGCCAATGCCTCGTTACTTGCGGTTTGGATTAAGAAATCTCGAATAACCCCTAGGAGGAGAAACGATGACTCTTTTATGATGCACAACTAGTGAATTATAGTTTCTGGCAGACAAAAACTACACAAAAAGCAGTAAACTGTGTGAGCAACTCGGAGGAAGAAGTATTGCAATATTAAGATAGCCACTTTTTCGTCAAGAAAGGTATTGACTCAGAGAATACCAGTAACCTATGGAAGGAGTAACGATGAATCTCTTAAGATACACAACGAGTGACATATCGCTTCTGGCAGACTGGCCGCAGTAAGAAAAAGTGGCAGACTGGGTGAGCAATTGGGACGAGTAACTATGACTCTCTTAAGTTAGCCAATGCCTCGTTACTTGCGGTTTGGATTAAGAAATCTCGAATAACCCCTAGGAGGAGAAACGATGACTCTTTTATGATGCACAACTAGTGAATTATAGTTTCTGGCAGACAAAAACTACACAAAAAGCAGTAAACTGTGTGAGCAACTCGGAGGAAGAAGTATTGCACTATTAAGATAGCCACTTTTTCGTCAAGAAAGGTATTGACTCAGAGAATACCAGTAACCTATGGAAGGAGTAACGATGAATCTCTTAAGATACACAACGAGTGACATATCGCTTCTGGCAGACTGGCCGCAGTAAGAAAATGTGGCAGACTGGGTGAGCAATTGGGACGAGTAACTATGACTCTCTTAAGGTAGCCAATGCCTCGTTACTTGCGGGTTAGATTAAGAAATCTCGAAAACCCCTAGGAGGAGAAACGATGACTCTTTTATGATACACAACTAGTGAATTATAGTTTCTGGCAGACAAAAACTACGCAAAAAGTAGTAAACTGTGTGAGCAACTCGGAGGAAGAAGTATTGCACTATTAAGATAGCCACTTTTTGTCAAGAGACCTCTCTTGACGAAAAAGTGGCTATCTTAATAGGAATACCAGTAACCTATGGAAGGAGTACCGATGAATCTCTTAAGATACACAACGAGTGACATATCGCTTCTGGCAGACTGGCCGCAGTAAGGAAAAGTGGCAGACTGGGAGAGCAATTGGGACGAGTAACTATGAGTCTCTTAAGGTAGCCAATGCCTCGTTACTTGCGGTTTGGATGAAGAAATCTCGAATAACCCCTAGGAGGAGAAACGATGACTCTTTTATGATACACAACTTGTGAATTATAGTTTCTGGCAGACAAAAACTACACAAAAAGCAGTAAACTGTGTGAGCAACTCGGAGGAAGAAGTATTGCACTATTAAGATAGCCACTTTTTCGTCAAGAGAGGTATTGACTCAGAGAATACCAGTAACCTATGGAAGGAGTAACGATGAATCTCTTAAGATACACAACGAGTGACATATCGCTTCTGGCAGACTGGCCGCAGTAAGAAAAAGTGGCAGACTGGGTGAGCAATTGTGACGAGTAACTATGACTCTCTTAAGTTAGCCAATGCCTCGTTACTTGCGGTTTGGATTAAGAAATATCGAATAACCCCTAGGAGGAGAAACGATGACGCTTTTATGATACACAACTAGTGAATTATAGTTTCTGGCAGACAAAAACTACACAAAAAGCAGTAAACTGTGTGAGCAACTCGGAGGAAGAAGTATTGCACTATTAAGATAGCCACTTTTTCGTCAAGAGAGGTGTTGACTCAGAGAATACCAGTAACCTATGGAAGGAGTAACGATGAATCTCTTAAGATACACAACGAGTGACATATCGCTTCTGGCAGACTGGCCACAGTAAGAAAATGTGGCAGACTGGGTGAGCAATGGGGACGAGTAACTATGACTCTCTTAAGGTAGCCAATGCCTCGTTACTTGCGGTTTGGTTTAAGAAATCTCGAATAACCCCTAGGAGGAGAAACGATGACTCTTTTATGATACACAACTAGTGACATCGCTTCTGGCAGACTGGCAAGTACACAAAAAGTAGTAAACTGTGTGAGCAACTCGGAGGAAGAAGTATTGCACATTAAGATAGCCACTTTTTCGTCAAGAGAGGTATTGACTCGGAGAATATCAGTTACCTATGGAAGGAGTAATGATGAATCTCTTAAGATACACAACGAGTGACATATCGCTTCTGGCAGACTGGCCGCAGTAAGGAAAAGTGGCAGACTGGGAGAGCAATTGGGACGAGTAACTATGACTCTCTTAAGGTAGCCAATGCCTCGTTACTTGCGGTTTGGATGAAGAAATCTCGAATAACCCCTAGGAGGAGAAACGATGACACTTTTATGATACACAACTAGTGAATTGTTGTTTCTGGCAGACGAAAACTACACAAAAGGCAGTAAACTGTGTGAGCAACTCGGAGGAAGAAGTATTGCACTATTAAGATAGCCACTTTTTCGTCAAGAGAGGTATTGACTCAGAGAATACCAGTAACCTACGGAAGGAGTAACGATGAATCTCTTAAGATACACAACGAGTGACATATCGCTTCTGGCAGACTGGCCGCAGTAAGAGAAAGTGGCAGACTGGGTGAGCAATTGGGACGAGTAACTATGACTCTCTTAAGGTAGCCAATGCCTCGTTACTTGCGGTTTGGATTAAGAAATCTCGAATAACCCCTAGGAGGAGAAACGATGTCTCTTTTATGATACACAACTAGTGAATTATAGTTTCTGGCAGACAAAAACTACACAAAAAAGTAGTAAACTGTGTGAGCAACTGGGAGGAAGAAGTATTGCACTATTGAGATAGCCACTTTTTTTTCACGAGAGGCATTGAATCAGAGAATACCAGTAACCTATGGAAAGTGTAACGATGAATCTCTTAAGATACACAACGAGTGACATATCGCTTCTGGCAGACTGGCCGCAGTAAGGAAAAGTGGCAGACTGGGAGAGCAATTGGGACGAGTAACTATGACTCTCTTAAGGTAGCCAATGCCTCGTTACTTGCTGTTTGGATGAAGAAATCTCGAATAACCCCTAGGAGGAGAAACGATGACTCTTTTATGATACACAACTAGTGAATTATAGATTCTGGCAGACAGAAACTACACAAAAAGCAGTAAACGGTGTGAGCAACTCGGAGGAAGAAGTATTGCACTATTAAGATAGCCACTTTTTCGTCAAGAGAGGTATTGACTCAGAGAATACCAGTAACCTATGGAAGGAGTAACGATGAATCTCTTAAGATACACAACGAGTGACATATCGCTTCTGGCAGACTGGCCACAGTAAGAAAAAGTGGCAGACTGGGTGAGCAATGGGGACGAGTAACTATGACTCTCTTAAGGTAGCCAATGCCTCGTTACTTGCGGTTTGGATTAAGAAATCTCGAATAACCCCTAGGAGGAGAAATGATGACTCTTTTATGATACACTAGTGACATATCGCTTCTGGCATACTGTCAAGTACACAAAAAGTAGTAAACTGTGTGAGCAACTCGGAGGAAGAAGTATTGCACTATTAAGATAGCCACTTTTTCGTCAACAGAGGTATTGACTCAGAGAATACCAGTAACCTATGGAAGGAATAACGATGAATCTCTTAAGATACACAACGAGTGACATATCGCTTCTGGCAGACTGGCCACAGTAAGAAAAAGTGGCAGAATGGGTGAGCAATGGGGACGAGTAACTATGACTCTCTTAAGGTAGCCAATGCCTCGTTACTTGCGGTTTGGATTAAGAAATCTCGAATAACCCCTAGGAGGAGAAACGATGACTCTTTTATGATACACAACTAGTGAATTATAGTTTCTGGCAGACAAAAACTACACAAAAAGTAGTAAACTGTGTGAGCAACTGCGAGGAAGAAGTATTGCACTATTAAGATAGCCACTTTTTGTAAAGAGACCTCTCTTGACGAAAAGGTGGCTATCTTAATAGGAATACCAGTAACCTATGGAAGGAGTACCGATGAATCTCTTAAGATACACAACGAGTGACATATCGCTTCTGGCAGACTGGCCGCAGTAAGGAAAAGTGGCAGACTGGGAGAGCAATTGGGACGAGTAACTATGAGTCTCTTAAGGTAGCCAATGCCTCGTTACTTGCGGTTTGGATGAAGAAATCTCGAATAACCCCTAGGAGGAGAAACGATGACTCTTTTATGATACACAACTTGTGAATTATAGTTTCTGGCAGACAAAAACTACACAAAAGCAGTAAACTGTGTGAGCAACTCGGAGGAAGAAGTATTGCACTATTAAGATAGCCACTTTTTCGTCAAGAGAGGTATTGACTCAGAGAATACCAGTAACCTATGGAAGGAGTAACGATGAATCTCTTAAGATACACAACGAGTGACATATCGCTTCTGGCAGACTGGCCGCAGTAAGAGAAAGTGGCAGACTGGGTGAGCAATTGGGACGAGTAACTATGACTCTCTTAAGGTAGCCAATGCCTCGTTACTTGCGGTTTGGATTAAGAAATCTCGAATAACCCCTAGGAGGAGAAACGATGTCTCTTTTATGATACACAACTAGTGAATTATAGTTTCTGGCAGACAAAAACTACACAAAAAAGTAGTAAACTGTGTGAGCAACTGGGAGGAAGAAGTATTGCACTATTGAGATAGCCACTTTTTTTTCACGAGAGGCATTGAATCAGAGAATACCAGTAACCTATGGAAAGTGTAACGATGAATCTCTTAAGATACACAACGAGTGACATATCGCTTCTGGCAGACTGGCCGCAGTAAGGAAAAGTGGCAGACTGGGAGAGCAATTGGGACGAGTAACTATGACTCTCTTAAGGTAGCCAATGCCTCGTTACTTGCTGTTTGGATGAAGAAATCTCGAATAACCCCTAGGAGGAGAAACGATGACTCTTTTATGATACACAACTAGTGAATTATAGATTCTGGCAGACAGAAACTACACAAAAAGCAGTAAACGGTGTGAGCAACTCGGAGGAAGAAGTATTGCACTATTAAGATAGCCACTTTTTCGTCAAGAGAGGTATTGACTCAGAGAATACCAGTAACCTATGGAAGGAGTAACGATGAATCTCTTAAGATACACAACGAGTGACATATCGCTTCTGGCAGACTGGCCACAGTAAGAAAAAGTGGCAGACTGGGTGAGCAATGGGGACGAGTAACTATGACTCTCTTAAGGTAGCCAATGCCTCGTTACTTGCGGTTTGGATTAAGAAATCTCGAATAACCCCTAGGAGGAGAAATGATGACTCTTTTATGATACACTAGTGACATATCGCTTCTGGCATACTGTCAAGTACACAAAAAGTAGTAAACTGTGTGAGCAACTCGGAGGAAGAAGTATTGCACTATTAAGATAGCCACTTTTTCGTCAACAGAGGTATTGACTCAGAGAATACCAGTAACCTATGGAAGGAATAACGATGAATCTCTTAAGATACACAACGAGTGACATATCGCTTCTGGCAGACTGGCCACAGTAAGAAAAAGTGGCAGAATGGGTGAGCAATGGGGACGAGTAACTATGACTCTCTTAAGGTAGCCAATGCCTCGTTACTTGCGGTTTGGATTAAGAAATCTCGAATAACCCCTAGGAGGAGAAACGATGACTCTTTTATGATACACAACTAGTGAATTATAGTTTCTGGCAGACAAAAACTACACAAAAAGTAGTAAACTGTGTGAGCAACTGCGAGGAAGAAGTATTGCACTATTAAGATAGCCACTTTTTGTAAAGAGACCTCTCTTGACGAAAAGGTGGCTATCTTAATAGGAATACCAGTAACCTATGGAAGGAGTACCGATGAATCTCTTAAGATACACAACGAGTGACATATCGCTTCTGGCAGACTGGCCGCAGTAAGGAAAAGTGGCAGACTGGGAGAGCAATTGGGACGAGTAACTATGAGTCTCTTAAGGTAGCCAATGCCTCGTTACTTGCGGTTTGGATGAAGAAATCTCGAATAACCCCTAGGAGGAGAAACGATGACTCTTTTATGATACACAACTTGTGAATTATAGTTTCTGGCAGACAAAAACTACACAAAAGCAGTAAACTGTGTGAGCAACTCGGAGGAAGAAGTATTGCACTATTAAGATAGCCACTTTTTCGTCAAGAGAGGTATTGACTCAGAGAATACCAGTAACCTATGGAAGGAGTAACGATGAATCTCTTAAGATACACAACGAGTGACATATCGCTTCTGGCAGACTGGCCGCAGTAAGAGAAAGTGGCAGACTGGGTGAGCAATTGGGACGAGTAACTATGACTCTCTTAAGGTAGCCAATGCCTCGTTACTTGCGGTTTGGATTAAGAAATCTCGAATAACCCCTAGGAGGAGAAACGATGTCTCTTTTATGATACACAACTAGTGAATTATAGTTTCTGGCAGACAAAAACTACACAAAAAAGTAGTAAACTGTGTGAGCAACTGGGAGGAAGAAGTATTGCACTATTGAGATAGCCACTTTTTTTTCACGAGAGGCATTGAATCAGAGAATACCAGTAACCTATGGAAAGTGTAACGATGAATCTCTTAAGATACACAACGAGTGACATATCGCTTCTGGCAGACTGGCCGCAGTAAGGAAAAGTGGCAGACTGGGAGAGCAATTGGGACGAGTAACTATGACTCTCTTAAGGTAGCCAATGCCTCGTTACTTGCTGTTTGGATGAAGAAATCTCGAATAACCCCTAGGAGGAGAAACGATGACTCTTTTATGATACACAACTAGTGAATTATAGATTCTGGCAGACAGAAACTACACAAAAAGCAGTAAACGGTGTGAGCAACTCGGAGGAAGAAGTATTGCACTATTAAGATAGCCACTTTTTCGTCAAGAGAGGTATTGACTCAGAGAATACCAGTAACCTATGGAAGGAGTAACGATGAATCTCTTAAGATACACAACGAGTGACATATCGCTTCTGGCAGACTGGCCACAGTAAGAAAAAGTGGCAGACTGGGTGAGCAATGGGGACGAGTAACTATGACTCTCTTAAGGTAGCCAATGCCTCGTTACTTGCGGTTTGGATTAAGAAATCTCGAATAACCCCTAGGAGGAGAAACGATGACTCTTTTATGATACACAACTAGTGAATTATAGTTTCTGGCAGACAAAAACTACACAAAAAGTAGTAAACTGTGTGAGCAACTGCGAGGAAGAAGTATTGCACTATTAAGATAGCCACTTTTTGTCAAGAGACCTCTCTTGACGAAAAAGTGGCTATCTTAATAGGAATACCAGTAACCTATGGAAGGAGTACCGATGAATCTCTTAAGATACACAACGAGTGACATATCGCTTCTGGGAGACTGGCCGCAGTAAGGAAAAGTGGGAGACTGGGAGAGCAATTGGGACGAGTAACTATGAGTCTCTTAAGGTAGCCAATGCCTCGTTACTTGCGGTTTGGATGAAGAAATCTCGAATAACCCCTAGGAGGAGAAACGATGACTCTTTTATGATACACAACTTGTGTATTATAGTTTCTGGCAGACAAAAACTACACAAAAAGCAGTAAACTGTGTGAGCAACTCGGAGGAAGAAGTATTGCACTATTAAGATAGCCACTTTTTCGTCAAGAGAGGTATTGACTCAGAGAATACCAGTAACCTATGGAAGGAGTAACGATGAATCTCTTAAGATACACAACGAGTGACATATCGCTTCTGGCAGACTGGCCGCAGTAAGAAAAAGTGGCAGACTGGGTGAGCAATTGGGACGAGTAACTATGACTCTCTTAAGTTAGCCAATGCCTCGTTACTTGCGGTTTGGATTAAGAAATCTCGAATAACCCCTAGGAGGAGAAACGATGACGCTTTTATGATACACAACTAGTGAATTATAGTTTCTGGCAGACAAAAACTACACAAAAAGCAGTAAACTGTGTGAGCAACTCGGAGGAAGAAGTATTGCACTATTAAGATAGCCACTTTTTCGTCAAGAGAGGTATTGACTCAGAGAATACCAGTAACCTATGGAAGGAGTAACGATGAATCTCTTAAGATACACAACGAGTGACATATCGCTTCTGCAGACTGGCCGCAGTAAGAAAAAGTGGCAGACTGGGTGAGCAATGGGGACGAGTAACTATGACTCTCGTAAGGTAGCCAATGCCTCGTTACTTGCGGTTTCGATTAAGAAATCTCGAATAATCCCTAGGAGGTGAAACGATAACTCTTTTATGTTACACAACTAGTGACATATCGCTTCTGGCAGACTGGCCGCAGTAAGAAAAAGTGGCAGACTGGGTGAGCAATTGGGACGAGTAACTATGACTCTCTTAAGGTAGCCAATGCCTCGTTACTTGCGGTTTGGATTAAGAAATCTCGAATAACCCCTAGGAGGAGAAACGATGACTCTTTTATGATACACAACTAGTGAATTATAGTTTCTGGCAGACAAAAACTACACAAAAAGCAGTAAACTGTGTGAGCAACTCGGAGGAAGAAGTATTGCACTATTAAGATAGCCACTTTTTCGTCAAAAGAGATGTTGACTCAGAGAATACCAGTAACCTATGGAAGGAGTAACGATGAATCTCTTAAGATACACAACGAGTGACATATCGCTTCTGGCAGACTGGCCGCAGTAAGGAAAAGTGGCAGACTGGGAGAGCAATTGGGACGAGTAACTATGACTCTCTTAAGGTAGCCAATGCCTCGTTACTTGCGGTTTGGATTAAGAAATCTCGAATAACCCCTAGGAGGAGAAACGATGACTCTTTTATGATACACAACTAGTGAATTATAGTTTCTGGCAGACAAAAAATACACAAAAAGCAGTAAACTGTGTGAGCAACTCGGAGGAAGAAGTATTGCACTATTAAGATAGCCACTTTTTCGTCAAGAGAGGTGTTGTCTCAGAGAATACCAGTAACCTATGGAAGGAGTAACGATGAATCTCTTAAGATACACAACGAGTGACATATCGCTTCTGGCAGACTGGCCGCAGTAAGAAAATGTGGCAGACTGGGTGAGCAATTGGGACGAGTAACTATGACTCTCTTAAGTTAGCCAATAGCTCGTAACTTGCGGTTTGGATTAAGAAATCTCGAATAACCCCTAGGAGGAGAAACGATGACTCTTTTATGATACACAACTAGTGAATTATAGTTTCTGGCAGACAAAAACTACACAAAAAGCAGTAAACTGTGTGAGCAACTCGGAGGAAGAAGTATTGCACTATTAAGATAGCCACTTTTTCGTCAAGAAAGGTATTGACTCAGAGAATACCAGTAACCTATGGAAGGAGTAACGATGAATCTCTTAAGATACACAACGAGTGACATATCGCTTCTGGCAGACTGGCCGCAGTAAGAAAATGTGGCAGACTGGGTGAGCAATTGGGACGAGTAACTATGACTCTCTTAAGGTAGCCAATGCCTCGTTACTTGTGGGTTGGATTAAGAAATCTCGAAAACCCCTAGGAGGAGAAACGATGACTCTTTTATGATACACAACTAGTGAATTATAGTTTCTGGCAGACAAAAACTACACAAAAAGTAGTAAACTGTGTTAGCAACTCGGAGGAAGAAGTATTGCACTATTAAGATAGACACTTTTTGTCAAGAGACCTCTCTTGACGAAAAAGTGGCTATCTTAATAGGAATACCAGTAACCTATGGAAGGAGTACCGATGAATCTCTTAAGATACACAACGAGTGACATATCGCTTCTGGCAGACTGGCCGCAGTAAGGAAAAGTGGCAGACTGGGAGAGCAATTGGGACGAGTAACTATGAGTCTCTTAAGGTAGCCAATGCCTCGTTACTTGCGGTTTGGATGAAGAAATCTCGAATAACCCCTAGGAGGAGAAACGATGACTCTTTTATGATACACAACTTGTGAATTATAGTTTCTGGCAGACAAAAACTACACAAAAAGCAGTAAACTGTGTGAGCAACTCGGAGGAAGAAGTATTGCACTATTAAGATAGCCACTTTTTCGTCAAGAGAGGTATTGACTCAGAGAATACCAGTAACCTATGGAAGGAGTAACGATGAATCTCTTAAGATACACAACGAGTGACATATCGCTTCTGGCAGACTGGCCGCAGTAAGAAAAAGTGGCAGACTGGGTGAGCAATTGGGACGAGTAACTATGACTCTCTTAAGTTAGCCAATGCCTCGTTACTTGCGGTTTGGATTAAGAAATCTCGAATAACCCCTAGGAGGAGAAACGATGACTCTTTTATGATACACAACTTGTGAATTATAGTTTCTGGCAGACAAAAACTACACAAAAAGCAGTAAACTGTGTAAGCAACTCGGAGGAAGAAGTATTGCACTATTAAGATAGCCACTTTTTCGTCAAGAGAGGTATTGACTCAGAGAATACCAGTAACCTATGGAAGGAGTAACGATGAATCTCTTAAGATACACAACGAGTGACATATCGCTTCTGGCAGACTGGCCGCAGTAAGAAAAAGTGGCAGACTGGGTGAGCAATTGGGACGAGTAACTATGACTCTCTTAAGTTAGCCAATGCCTCGTTACTTGCGGTTTGGATTAAGAAATCTCGAATAACCCCTAGGAGGAGAAACGATGACTCTTTTATGATACACAACTAGTGAATTATAGTTTCTGGCAGACAAAAACTACACAAAAAGCAGTATACTGTGTGAGCAACTCGGAGGAAGAAGTATTGCACTATTAAGATAGCCACTTTTTCGTCAAGAGAGGTATTGACTCAGAGAATACCAGTAACCTATGGAAGGAGTAACGATGAATCTCTTAAGATACACAACGAGTGACATATCGCTTCTGCAGACTGGCCGCAGTAAGAAAAAGTGGCAGACTGGGTGAGCAATGGGGACGAGTAACTATGACTCTCGTAAGGTAGCCAATGCCTCGTTACTTGCGGTTTCGATTAAGAAATCTCGAATAATCCCTAGGAGGTGAAACGATAACTCTTTTATGTTACACAACTAGTGACATATCGCTTCTGGCAGACTGGCCGCAGTAAGAAAAAGTGGCAGACTGGGTGAGCAATTGGGACGAGTAACTATGACTCTCTTAAGGTAGCCAATGTCTCGTTACTTGCGGTTTGGATTAAGAAATCTCGAATAATCCCTAGGAGGAGAAACGATGACTCTTTTATGATACACAACTAGTGAATTATAGTTTCTGGCAGACAAAAACTACACAAAAAGCAGTAAACTGTGTGAGCAACTCGGAGGAAGAAGTATTGCACTATTAAGATAGCCTCTTTTTCGTCAAGAGAGATGTTGACTCAGAGAATACCAGTAACCTATGGAAGGAGTAACGATGAATCTCTTAAGATACACAACGAGTGACATATCGCTTCTGGCAGACTGGCCGCAGTAAGAAAAAGTGGCAGACTGGGTGAGCAATTGGGACGAGTAGCTATGACTCTCTTAAGGTAGCCAATGCCTCGTTACTTGCGGTTTGGATTAAGAAATCTCGAATAACCCCTAGGAGGAGAAACGATGTCTCTTTTATGATACACAACTATTGAATTATAGTTTCTGGCAGACAAAAACTACACAAAAAAGTAGTAAACTGTGTGAGCAACTGGGAGGAAGAAGTATTGCATTATTGAGATAGCCACTTTTTTTTCACGAGAGGCATTGAATCAGAGAATACCAGTAACCTATGAAACGTGTAACGATGAATCTCTTAAGATACACAACGAGTGACATATCGCTTCTGGCAGACTGGCCGCAGTAAGGAAAAGTGGCAGACTGGGAGAGCAATTGGGACGAGTAACTATGACTCTCTTAAGGTAGCCAATGCCTCGTTAGTTGCTGTTTGGATGAAGAAATCTCGAATAACCCCTAGGAGGAGAAACGATGACTCTTTTATGATACACAACTAGTGAATTATAGATTCTGGCAGACAGAAACTACACAAAAAGCAGTAAACGGTGTGAGCAACTCGGAGGAAGAAGTATTGCGCTATTAAGATAGCCCCTTTTTCGTCAAGAGAGATGTTGACTCAGAGAATACCAGTAACCTATGGAAGGAGTAACGATGAATCTCTTAAGATACACAACGAGTGACATATCGCTTCTGGCAGACTGGCCGCAGTAAGGAAAAGTGGCAGACTGGGAGAGCAATTGGGACGAGTAACTATGACTCTCTTAAGGTAGCCAATGCCTCGTTACTTGCGGTTTGGATTAAGAAATCTCGAATAACCCCTAGGAGGAGAAACGATGACTCTTTTATGATACACAACTAGTGAATTATAGTTTCTGGCAGACAAAAACTACACAAAAAGCAGTAAACTGTGTGAGCAACTCGGAGGAAGAAGTATTGCACTATTAAGATAGCCACTTTTTCGTCAAGAGAGGTGTTGACTCAGAGAATACCAGTAACCTATGGAAGGAGTAACGATGAATCTCTTAAGATACACAACGAGTGACATATCGCTTCTGGCAGACTGGCCGCAGTATAAAAAAGTGGCAGACTGGGTGAGCAATTGGGACGAGTAACTATGACTCTCTTAAGTTAGCCAATGCCTCGTTACTTGCGGTTTGGATTAAGAAATCTCGAATAACCCCTAGGAGGAGAAACGATGACTCTTTTATGATACACAACTAGTGAATTATAGTTTCTGGCAGACAAAAACTACACAAAAAGCAGTATACTGTGTGAGCAACTCGGAGGAAGAAGTATTGCACTATTAAGATAGCCACTTTTTCGTCAAGAGAGGTATTGACTCAGAGAATACCAGTAACCTATGGAAGGAGTAACGATGAATCTCTTAAGATACACAACGAGTGACATATCGCTTCTGCAGACTGGCCGCAGTAAGAAAAAGTGGCAGACTGGGTGAGCAATGGGGACGAGTAACTATGACTCTCGTAAGGTAGCCAATGCCTCGTTACTTGCGGTTTCGATTAAGAAATCTCGAATAATCCCTAGGAGGTGAAACGATAACTCTTTTATGTTACACAACTAGTGACATATCGCTTCTGGCAGACTGGCCGCAGTAAGAAAAAGTGGCAGACTGGGTGAGCAATTGGGACGAGTAACTATGACTCTCTTAAGGTAGCCAATGTCTCGTTACTTGCGGTTTGGATTAAGAAATCTCGAATAATCCCTAGGAGGAGAAACGATGACTCTTTTATGATACACAACTAGTGAATTATAGTTTCTGGCAGACAAAAACTACACAAAAAGCAGTAAACTGTGTGAGCAACTCGGAGGAAGAAGTATTGCACTATTAAGATAGCCTCTTTTTCGTCAAGAGAGATGTTGACTCAGAGAATACCAGTAACCTATGGAAGGAGTAACGATGAATCTCTTAAGATACACAACGAGTGACATATCGCTTCTGGCAGACTGGCCGCAGTAAGAAAAAGTGGCAGACTGGGTGAGCAATTGGGACGAGTAGCTATGACTCTCTTAAGGTAGCCAATGCCTCGTTACTTGCGGTTTGGATTAAGAAATCTCGAATAACCCCTAGGAGGAGAAACGATGTCTCTTTTATGATACACAACTATTGAATTATAGTTTCTGGCAGACAAAAACTACACAAAAAAGTAGTAAACTGTGTGAGCAACTGGGAGGAAGAAGTATTGCATTATTGAGATAGCCACTTTTTTTTCACGAGAGGCATTGAATCAGAGAATACCAGTAACCTATGAAACGTGTAACGATGAATCTCTTAAGATACACAACGAGTGACATATCGCTTCTGGCAGACTGGCCGCAGTAAGGAAAAGTGGCAGACTGGGAGAGCAATTGGGACGAGTAACTATGACTCTCTTAAGGTAGCCAATGCCTCGTTAGTTGCTGTTTGGATGAAGAAATCTCGAATAACCCCTAGGAGGAGAAACGATGACTCTTTTATGATACACAACTAGTGAATTATAGATTCTGGCAGACAGAAACTACACAAAAAGCAGTAAACGGTGTGAGCAACTCGGAGGAAGAAGTATTGCGCTATTAAGATAGCCCCTTTTTCGTCAAGAGAGATGTTGACTCAGAGAATACCAGTAACCTATGGAAGGAGTAACGATGAATCTCTTAAGATACACAACGAGTGACATATCGCTTCTGGCAGACTGGCCGCAGTAAGGAAAAGTGGCAGACTGGGAGAGCAATTGGGACGAGTAACTATGACTCTCTTAAGGTAGCCAATGCCTCGTTACTTGCGGTTTGGATTAAGAAATCTCGAATAACCCCTAGGAGGAGAAACGATGACTCTTTTATGATACACAACTAGTGAATTATAGTTTCTGGCAGACAAAAACTACACAAAAAGCAGTAAACTGTGTGAGCAACTCGGAGGAAGAAGTATTGCACTATTAAGATAGCCACTTTTTCGTCAAGAGAGGTGTTGACTCAGAGAATACCAGTAACCTATGGAAGGAGTAACGATGAATCTCTTAAGATACACAACGAGTGACATATCGCTTCTGCCAGACTGGCCACCGTAAGAAAAAGTGGCAGACTGGGTGAGCAATGGGGACGAGTAACTATGACTCTCTTAAGGCAGCCAATGCCTCGTTACTTGCGGTTTGTTTTAAGAAATCTCGAATAACCCATATTAGGAGAAACGATGACTCTTTTATGATACACAACTAGTGACATATCGCTTCTGGCAGACTGGCAAGTACACAAAAAGTAGTAAACTGTGTGAGCAACTCGGAGGAAGAATTATTGCACATTAAGATAGCCACTTTTTCGTCAAGAGAGGTATTGACTCGGAGAATACCGGTAACCTATGGAAGGAGTAATGATGAATCTCTTAAGATACACAACGAGTGACATATCGCTTCTGGCAGACTGGCCGCAGTAAGGAAAAGTGGCAGACTGGGAGAGCAATTGGGACGAGTAACTATGACTGTCTTAAGGTAGCCAATGCCTCGTTACTTGCGGTTTGGATGAAGAAATCTCGAATAACCCCTAGGAGGAGAAACGATGACACTTTTATGATACACAACTAGTGAATTGTTGTTTCTGGCAGACGAAAACTACACAAAAAGCAGTAAACTGTGTGAGCAACTCGGAGGAAGAAGTATTGCACTATTAAGATAGCCACTTTTTCGTCAAGAGAGGTATTGACTCAGAGAATACCAGTAACCTATGGAAGGAGTAACGATGAATCTCTTAAGATACACAACGAGTGACATATCGCTTCTGGCAGACTGGCCGCAGTAAGAAAAAGTGGCAGACTGGGTGAGCAATTGGGACGAGTAACTATGACTCTCTTAAGGTAGCCAATGCCTCGTTACTTGCGGTTTGGATTAAGAAATCTCGAATAACCCCTAGGAGGAGAAACGATGTCTCTTTTATGATACACAACTAGTGAATTATAGTTTCTGGCAGACAAAAACTACACAAAAAAGTAGTAAACTGTGTGAGCAACTGGGAGGAAGAAGTATTGCACTATTGAGATAGCCACTTTTTTTTCACGAGAGGCATTGAATCAGAGAATACCAGTAACCTATGAAACGTGTAACGATGAATCTCTTAAGATACACAACGAGTGACATATCGCTTCTGGCAGACTGGCCGCAGTAAGGAAAAGTGGCAGACTGGGAGAGCAATTGGGACGAGTAACTATGACTCTCTTAAGGTAGCCAATGCCTCGTTAGTTGCTGTTTGGATGAAGAAATCTCGAATAACCCCTAGGAGGAGAAACGATGACTCTTTTATGATACACAACTAGTGAATTATAGATTCTGGCAGACAGAAACTACACAAAAAGCAGTAAACGGTGTGAGCAACTCGGAGGAAGAAGTATTGCACTATTAAGATAGCCCCTTTTTCGTCAAGAGAGGTATTGACTCAGAGAATACCAGTAACCTATGGAAGGAGTAACGATGAATCTCTTAAGATACACAACGAGTGACATATCGCTTCTGGCAGACTGGCCACAGTAAGAAAAAGTGGCAGACTGGGTGAGCAATGGGGACGAGTAACTATGACTCTCTTAAGGTAGCCAATGCCTCGTTACTTGCGGTTTGGATTAAGAAATCTCGAATAACCCCTAGGAGGAGAAATGATGACTCTTTTATGATACACTAGTGACATATCGCTTCTGGCAGACTGTCAAGTACACAAAAAGTAGTAAACTGTGTGAGCAACTCGGAGGAAGAAGTATTGCACTATTAAGATAGCCACTTTTTCGTCAAGAGAGGTATTGACTCAGAGAATACCAGTAACCTATGGAAGGAATAACGATGAATCTCTTAAGATACACAACGAGTGACATATCGCTTCTGGCAGACTGGCCACAGTAAGAAAAAGTGGCAGAATGGGTGAGCAATGGGGACGAGTAACTATGACTCTCTTAAGGTAGCCAATGCCTCGTTACTTGCGGTTTGGATTAAGAGATCTCGAATAACCCCTAGGAGGAGAAATGATGACTCTTTTATGATACACTAGTGACATATCGCTTCTGGCAGACTGGCAAGTACACGAAAAGTAGTAAACTGTGTGAGCAACTCGGAGGAAGAAGTATTGCACTATTAAGGTAGCCACTTTTTCGTCAAGAGAGGTATTGACTCAGAGAATACCAGTAACCTATGGAAGGAGTAACGATGAATATCTTAAGATACACAACGAGTGACATATCGCTTCTGGCAGACTGGCCGCAGTAAGAAAAAGTGGCAGACTGGGTGAGCAATTGGGACGAGTAACTATGACTCTCTTAAGTTAGCCAATGCCTCGTTACTTGCGGTTTGGATGAAGAAATCTCGAATAACCCCTAGGAGGAGAAACGATGACTCTTTTATGATACACAACTAGTGAATTATAGTTTCTGGCAGACAAAAACTACACAAAAGGCAGTAAACTGTGTGAGCAACTCGGAGGAAGAAGTATTGCACTATTAAGATAGCCACTTTTTCGTCAAGAAAGGTATTGACTCAGAGAATACCAGTAACCTATGGAAGGAGTAACGATGAATCTCTTAAGATACACAACGAGTGACATATCGCTTCTGGCAGACTGGCCGCCGTAAGAAAATGTGGCAGACTGGGTGAGCAATTGGGACGAGTAATTATGACTCTCTTAAGGTAGCCAATGCCTCGTTACTTGCGGGTTGGATTAAGAAATCTCGAAAACCCCTAGGAGGAGAAACGATGACTCTTTTATGATACACAACTAGTGAATTATAGTTTCTGGCAGACAAAAACTACACAAAAAGTAGTAAACCGTGTGAGCAACTCGGAGGAAGAAGTATTGCACTATTAAGATAGCCACTTTTTGTCAAGAGACCTCTCTTGACGAAAAAGTGGCTATCTTAATAGGAATACCAGTAACCTATGGAAGGAGTACCGATGAATCTCTTAAGATACACAACGAGTGACATATCGCTTCTGGCAGACTGGCCGCAGTAAGGAAAAGTGGCAGACTGGGAGAGCAATTGGGACGAGTAACTATGACTCTCTTAAGGTAGCCAATGCCTCGTTACTTGCGGTTTGGATGAAGAAATCTCGAATAACCCCTAGGAGGAGAAACGATGACTCTTTTATGATACACAACTTGTGAATTATAGTTTCTGGCAGACAAAAACTACACAAAAAGCAGTAAACTGTGTGAGCAACTCGGAGGAAGAAGTATTGCACTATTAAGATAGCCACTTTTTCGTCAAGAGAGGTACTGACTCAGAGAATACCAGTAACCTTTGGAAGGAGTAACGATGAATCTCTTAAGATACACAACGAGTGACATATCGCTTCTGGCAGACTGGCCGCAGTAAGAAAAAGTGGCAGACTGGGTGAGCAATTGGGACGAGTAACTATGACTCTCTTAAGTTAGCCAATGCCTCGTTACTTGCGGTTTGGATTAAGAAATCTCGAATAACCCCTAGGAGGAGAAACGATGACGCTATTATGATACACAACTAGTGAATTATAGTTTCTGGCAGACAAAAACTACACAAAAAGCAGTAAACTGTGTGAGCAACTCGGAGGAAGAAGTATTGCACTATTAAGATAGCCACTTTTTCGTCAAGAGAGGTATTGACTCAGAGAATACCAGTAACCTATGGAAGGAGTAACGATGAATCTCTTAAGATACACAACGAGTGACATATCGCTTCTGGCAGACTGGCCGCAGTAAGAAAAAGTGGCAGACTGGGTGAGCAATGGGGACGAGTAACTATGACTCTCGTAAGGTAGCCAATGCCTCGTTACTTGCGGTTTGGATTAAGAAATCTCGAATAACCCCTAGGAGGAGAAATGATGACTCTTTTATGATACACTAGTGACATATCGCTTCTGGCAGACTGTCAAGTACACAAAAAGTAGTAAACTGTGTGAGCAACTCGGAGGAAGAAGTATTGCACTATTAAGATAGCCACTTTTTCGTCAAGAGAGGTATTGACTCAGAGAATACCAGTAACCTATGGAAGGAGTAACGATGAATCTCTTAAGATACACAACGAGTGACATATCGCTTCTGGCAGACTGGCCACAGTAAGAAAAAGTGGCAGAATGGGTGAGCAATGGGGACGAGTAACTATGACTCTCTTAAGGTAGCCAATGCCTCGTTACTTGCGGTTTGGATTAAGAGGTCTCGAATAACCCCTAGGAGGAGAAACGATGACTCTTTTATGATACAAAACTAGTGAATTATAGTTTCTGGCAGACAAAAACTAAACAAAAAAGTAGTAAACTGTGTGAGCAACTGGGAGGAAGAAGTATTGCACTATTAAGATAGCCACTTTTTCGTCACGAGAGGCATTGAATCAGAGAATACCAGTAACCTATGGAAGGAGTAACGATGAATCTCTTAAGATACACAACGAGTGACATATCGCTTCTGGCAGACTGGCCGCAGTAAGAAAAAGTGGCAGACTGGGAGAGCAATTGGGACGAGTAACTATGACTGTCTTAAGGTAGCCAATGCCTCGTTACTTGCGGTTTGGATGAAGAAATCTCGAATAACCCCTAGGAGGAGAAACGATGACACTTTTATGATACACAACTAGTGAATTGTTGTTTCTGGCAGACGAAAACTACACAAAAAGCAGTAAACTGTGTGAGCAACTCGGAGGAAGAAGTATTGCACTATTAAGATAGCCACTTTTTCGTCAAGAGAGGTATTGACTCAGAGAATACCAGTAACCTATGGAAGGAGTAACGATGAATCTCTTAAGATACACAACGAGTGACATATCGCTTCTGGCAGACTGGCCGCAGTAAGAAAAAGTGGCAGACTGGGTGAGCAATTGGGACGAGTAACTATGACTCTCTTAAGGTAGCCAATGCCTCGTTACTTGCGGTTTGGATTAAGAAATCTCGAATAACCCCTAGGAGGAGAAACGATGTCTCTTTTATGATACACAACTAGTGAATTATAGTTTCTGGCAGACAAAAACTACACAAAAAAGTAGTAAACTGTGTGAGCAACTGGGAGGAAGAAGTATTGCACTATTGAGATAGCCACTTTTTTTTCACGAGAGGCATTGAATCAGAGAATACCAGTAACCTATGAAACGTGTAACGATGAATCTCTTAAGATACACAACGAGTGACATATCGCTTCTGGCAGACTGGCCGCAGTAAGGAAAAGTGGCAGACTGGGAGAGCAATTGGGACGAGTAACTATGACTCTCTTAAGGTAGCCAATGCCTCGTTAGTTGCTGTTTGGATGAAGAAATCTCGAATAACCCCTAGGAGGAGAAACGATGACTCTTTTATGATACACAACTAGTGAATTATAGATTCTGGCAGACAGAAACTACACAAAAAGCAGTAAACGGTGTGAGCAACTCGGAGGAAGAAGTATTGCACTATTAAGATAGCCCCTTTTTCGTCAAGAGAGGTATTGACTCAGAGAATACCAGTAACCTATGGAAGGAGTAACGATGAATCTCTTAAGATACACAACGAGTGACATATCGCTTCTGGCAGACTGGCCACAGTAAGAAAAAGTGGCAGACTGGGTGAGCAATGGGGACGAGTAACTATGACTCTCTTAAGGTAGCCAATGCCTCGTTACTTGCGGTTTGGATTAAGAAATCTCGAATAACCCCTAGGAGGAGAAATGATGACTCTTTTATGATACACTAGTGACATATCGCTTCTGGCAGACTGTCAAGTACACAAAAAGTAGTAAACTGTGTGAGCAACTCGGAGGAAGAAGTATTGCACTATTAAGATAGCCACTTTTTCGTCAAGAGAGGTATTGACTCAGAGAATACCAGTAACCTATGGAAGGAATAACGATGAATCTCTTAAGATACACAACGAGTGACATATCGCTTCTGGCAGACTGGCCACAGTAAGAAAAAGTGGCAGAATGGGTGAGCAATGGGGACGAGTAACTATGACTCTCTTAAGGTAGCCAATGCCTCGTTACTTGCGGTTTGGATTAAGAAATCTCGAATAACCCCTAGGAGGAGAAATGATGACTCTTTTATGATACACTAGTGACATATCGCTTCTGGCAGACTGGCAAGTACACGAAAAGTAGTAAACTGTGTGAGCAACTCGGAGGAAGAAGTATTGCACTATTAAGGTAGCCACTTTTTCGTCAAGAGAGGTATTGACTCAGAGAATACCAGTAACCTATGGAAGGAGTAACGATGAATATCTTAAGATACACAACGAGTGACATATCGCTTCTGGCAGACTGGCCGCAGTAAGAAAAAGTGGCAGACTGGGTGAGCAATTGGGACGAGTAACTATGACTCTCTTAAGTTAGCCAATGCCTCGTTACTTGCGGTTTGGATGAAGAAATCTCGAATAACCCCTAGGAGGAGAAACGATGACTCTTTTATGATACACAACTAGTGAATTATAGTTTCTGGCAGACAAAAACTACACAAAAGGCAGTAAACTGTGTGAGCAACTCGGAGGAAGAAGTATTGCACTATTAAGATAGCCACTTTTTCGTCAAGAAAGGTATTGACTCAGAGAATACCAGTAACCTATGGAAGGAGTAACGATGAATCTCTTAAGATACACAACGAGTGACATATCGCTTCTGGCAGACTGGCCGCCGTAAGAAAATGTGGCAGACTGGGTGAGCAATTGGGACGAGTAACTATGACTCTCTTAAGGTAGCCAATGCCTCGTTACTTGCGGGTTGGATTAAGAAATCTCGAAAACCCCTAGGAGGAGAAACGATGACTCTTTTATGATACACAACTAGTGAATTATAGTTTCTGGCAGACAAAAACTACACAAAAAGTAGTAAACCGTGTGAGCAACTCGGAGGAAGAAGTATTGCACTATTAAGATAGCCACTTTTTGTCAAGAGACCTCTCTTGACGAAAAAGTGGCTATCTTAATAGGAATACCAGTAACCTATGGAAGGAGTACCGATGAATCTCTTAAGATACACAACGAGTGACATATCGCTTCTGGCAGACTGGCCGCAGTAAGGAAAAGTGGCAGACTGGGAGAGCAATTGGGACGAGTAACTATGACTCTCTTAAGGTAGCCAATGCCTCGTTACTTGCGGTTTGGATGAAGAAATCTCGAATAACCCCTAGGAGGAGAAACGATGACTCTTTTATGATACACAACTTGTGAATTATAGTTCCTGGCAGACAAAAACTACACAAAAAGCAGTAAACTGTGTGAGCAACTCGGAGGAAGAAGTATTGCACTATTAAGATAGCCACTTTTTCGTCAAGAGAGGTACTGACTCAGAGAATACCAGTAACCTTTGGAAGGAGTAACGATGAATCTCTTAAGATACACAACGAGTGACATATCGCTTCTGGCAGACTGGCCGCAGTAAGAAAAAGTGGCAGACTGGGTGAGCAATTGGGACGAGTAACTATGACTCTCTTAAGTTAGCCAATGCCTCGTTACTTGCGGTTTGGATTAAGAAATCTCGAATAACCCCTAGGAGGAGAAACGATGACGCTATTATGATACACAACTAGTGAATTATAGTTTCTGGCAGACAAAAACTACACAAAAAGCAGTAAACTGTGTGAGCAACTCGGAGGAAGAAGTATTGCACTATTAAGATAGCCACTTTTTCGTCAAGAGAGGTATTGACTCAGAGAATACCAGTAACCTATGGAAGGAGTAACGATGAATCTCTTAAGATACACAACGAGTGACATATCGCTTCTGGCAGACTGGCCGCAGTAAGAAAAAGTGGCAGACTGGGTGAGCAATGGGGACGAGTAACTATGACTCTCGTAAGGTAGCCAATGCCTCGTTACTTGCGGTTTCGATTAAGAAATCTCGAATAATCCCTAGGAGGTGAAACGATAACTCTTTTATGTTACACAACTAGTGACATATCGCTTCTGGCAGACTGGCCGCAGTAACAAAAAGTGGCAGACTGGGTGAGCAATTGGGACGAGTAACTATGACTCTCTTAAGGTAGCCAATGCCTCGTTACTTGCTGTTTGGATGAAGAAATCTCGAATAACCCCTAGGAGGAGAAACGATGACTCTTTTATGATACACAACTAGTGAATTATAGTTTCTGGCAGACAGAAACTACACAAAAAGCAGTAAACGGTGTGAGCAACTCGGAGGAAGAAGTATTGCACTATTATGATAGCCACTTTTTCGTCAAGAGAGGTATTGACTCAGAGAATACCAGTAACCTTTGGAAGGAGTAACGATGAATCTCTTAAGATACACAACGAGTGACATATCGCTTCTGGCAGACTGGCCGCAGTAAGAAAAAGTGGCAGACTGGGTGAGCAATTGGGACGAGTAACTATGACTCTCTTAAGTTAGCCAATGCCTCGTTACTTGCGGTTTGGATTAAGAAATCTCGAATAACCCCTAGGAGGAGAAACGATGACGCTATTATGATACACAACTAGTGAATTATAGTTTCTGGCAGACAAAAACTACACAAAAAGCAGTAAACTGTGTGAGCAACTCGGAGGAAGAAGTATTGCACTATTAAGATAGCCACTTTTTCGTCAAGAGAGGTATTGACTCAGAGAATACCAGTAACCTATGGAAGGAGTAACGATGAATCTCTTAAGATACACAACGAGTGACATATCGCTTCTGGCAGACTGGCCGCAGTAAGAAAAAGTGGCAGACTGGGTGAGCAATGGGGACGAGTAACTATGACTCTCGTAAGGTAGCCAATGCCTCGTTACTTGCGGTTTCGATTAAGAAATCTCGAATAATCCCTAGGAGGTGAAACGATAACTCTTTTATGTTACACAACTAGTGACATATCGCTTCTGGCAGACTGGCCGCAGTAACAAAAAGTGGCAGACTGGGTGAGCAATTGGGACGAGTAACTATGACTCTCTTAAGGTAGCCAATGCCTCGTTACTTGCTGTTTGGATGAAGAAATCTCGAATAACCCCTAGGAGGAGAAACGATGACTCTTTTATGATACACAACTAGTGAATTATAGTTTCTGGCAGACAGAAACTACACAAAAAGCAGTAAACGGTGTGAGCAACTCGGAGGAAGAAGTATTGCACTATTAAGATAGCCACTTTTTCGTCAAGAGAGGTATTGACTCAGAGAATACCAGTAACCTATGGAAGGAGTAACGATGAATATCTTAAGATACACAACGAGTGACATATCGCTTATGGCAGACTGGTCACAGTAAGAAAAAGTGGCAGGCTGGGTGAGCAATGGGGACGAGTAACTATGACTCTCTTAAGGTAGCCAATGCCTCGTTACTTGCGGTTTGGATTAAGAAATCTCGAATAACCCCTAGGAGGAGAAATGATGACTCTTTTATGATACACTAGTGACATATCGCTTCTGGCAGACTGTCAAGTACACAAAAAGTAGTAAACTGTGTGAGCAACTCGGAGGAAGAAGTATTGCACTATTAAGATAGCCACTTTTTCGTCAAGAGAGGTATTGACTCAGAGAATACCAGTAACCTATGGAAGGAGTAACGATGAATCTCTTAAGATACACAACGAGTGACATATCGCTTCTGGCAGACTGGCCACAGTAAGAAAAAGTGGCAGAATGGGTGAGCAATGGGGACGAGTAACTATGACTCTCTTAAGGTAGCCAATGCCTCGTTACTTGCGGTTTGGATTAAGAGGTCTCGAATAACCCCTAGGAGGAGAAACGATGACTCTTTTATGATACAAAACTAGTGAATTATAGTTTCTGGCAGACAAAAACTAAAGAAAAAAGTAGTAAACTGTGTGAGCAACTGGGAGGAAGAAGTATTGCACTATTAAGATAGCCACTTTTTCGTCACGAGAGGCATTGAATCAGAGAATACCAGTAACCTATGGAAGGAGTAACGATGAATCTCTTAAGATACACAACGAGTGACATATCGCTTCTGGCAGACTGGCCGCAGTAAGAAAAAGTGGCAGACTGGGTGAGCAATTGGGACGAGTAACTATGACTCTCTTAAGTTAGCCAATGCCTCGTTACTTGCGGTTTGGATTAAGAAATCTCGAATAACCCCTAGGAGGAGAAACGATGACTCTTTTATGATACACAACTAGTGAATTATAGTTTCTGGCAGACAAAAACTACACAAAAAGCAGTAAACTGTGTGAGCAACTCGGAGGAAGAAGTATTGCACTATTAAGATAGGCACTTTTTCGTCAAGAAAGGTATTGACTCAGAGAATACCAGTAACCTATGGAAGGAGTAACGATGAATCTCTTAAGATACACAACGAGTGACATATCGCTTCTGGCAGACTGGCCGCAGTAAGAAAATGTGGCAGACTGGGTGAGCAATTGGGACGAGTAACTATGACTCTCTTAAGGTAGCCAATGCCTCGTTACTTGCGGGTTGGATTAAGAAATCTCGAAAACCCCTAGGAGGAGAAACGATGACCCTTTTATGATACACAACTAGTGAACTATAGTTTCTGGCAGACAAAAACTACACAAAAAGTAGTAAACTGTGTGAGCAACTCGGAGGAAGAAGTATTGCACTATTAAGATAGCCACTTTTTGTCAAGAGACCTCTCTTGACGAAAAAGTGGCTATCTTAATAGGAATACCAGTAACCTATGGAAGGAGTACCGATGAATCTCTTAAGATACACAACGAGTGACATATCGCTTCTGGCAGACTGGCCGCAGTAAGGAAAAGTGGCAGACTGGGAGAGCAATTGGGACGAGTAACTATGACTCTCTTAAGGTAGCCAATGCCTCGTTACTTGCGGTTTGGATGAAGAAATCTCGAATAACCCCTAGGAGGAGAAACGATGACTCTTTTATGATACACAACTTGTGAATTATAGTTTCTGGCAGACAAAAACTACACAAAAAGCAGTAAACTGTGTGAGCAACTCGGAGGAAGAAGTATTGCACTATTAAGATAGCCCCTTTTTCGTCAAGAGAGGTATTGACTCAGAGAATACCAGTAACCTATGGAAGGAGTAACGATGAATCTCTTAAGATACACAACGAGTGACATATCGCTTCTGGCAGACTGGCCGCAGTAAGAAAAAGTGGCAGACTGGGTGAGCAATTGGGACGAGTAACTATGACTCTCTTAAGTTAGCCAATGCCTCGTTACTTGCGGTTTGGATTAAGAAATCTCGAATAACCCCTAGGAGGAGAAACGATGACGCTTTTATGATACACAACTAGTGAATTATAGTTTCTGGCAGACAAAAACTACACAAAAAGCAGTAAACTGTGTGAGCAACTCGGAGGAAGAAGTATTGCACTATTAAGATAGCCACTTTTTCGTCAAGAGAGGTATTGACTCAGAGAATACCAGTAACCTATGGAAGGAGTAACGATGAATCTCTTAAGATACACAACGAGTGACATATCGCTTCTGGCAGACTGGCCGCAGTAAGAAAAAGTGGCAGACTGGGTGAGCAATGGGGACGAGTAACTATGACTCTCGTAAGGTAGCCAATGCCTCGTTACTTGCGGTTTCGATTAAGAAATCTCGAATAATCCCTAGGAGGTGAAACGATAACTCTTTTATGTTACACAACTAGTGACATATCGCTTCTGGCAGACTGGCCGCAGTAACAAAAAGTGGCAGACTGGGTGAGCAATTGGGACGAGTAACTATGACTCTCTTAAGGTAGCCAATGCCTCGTTACTTGCTGTTTGGATGAAGAAATCTCGAATAACCCCTAGGAGGAGAAACGATGACTCTTTTATGATACACAACTAGTGAATTATAGTTTCTGGCAGACAGAAACTACACAAAAAGCAGTAAACGGTGTGAGCAACTCGGAGGAAGAAGTATTGCACTATTAAGATAGCCACTTTTTCGTCTAGAGAGGTATTGACTCAAAGAATACCAGTAACCTATGGAAGGAGTAACGATGAATATCTTAAGATACACAACGAGTGACATATCGCTTATGGCAGACTGGTCACAGTAAGAAAAAGTGGCAGACTGGGTGAGCAATGGGGACGAGTAACTATGACTCTCTTAAGGTAGCCAATGCCTCGTTACTTGCGGTTTGGATTAAGAAATCTCGAATAACCCCTAGGAGGAGAAATGATGACTCTTTTATGATACACTAGTGACATATCGCTTCTGGCAGACTGTCAAGTACACAAAAAGTAGTAAACTGTGTGAGCAACTCGGAGGAAGAAGTATTGCACTATTAAGATAGCCACTTTTTCGTCAAGAGAGGTATTGACTCAGAGAATACCAGTAACCTATGGAAGGAGTAACGATGAATCTCTTAAGATACACAACGAGTGACATATCGCTTCTGGCAGACTGGCCGCAGTAAGGAAAAGTGGCAGACTGGGAGAGCAATTGGGACGAGTAACTATGACTCTCTTAAGGTAGCCAATGCCTCGTTACTTGCGGTTTGGATGAAGAAATCTCGAATAACCCCTAGGAGGAGAAACGATGACTCTTTTATGATACACAACTTGTGAATTATAGTTTCTGGCAGACAAAAACTACACAAAAAGCAGTAAACTGTGTGAGCAACTCGGAGGAAGAAGTATTGCACTATTAAGATAGCCCCTTTTTCGTCAAGAGAGGTATTGACTCAGAGAATACCAGTAACCTATGGAAGGAGTAACGATGAATCTCTTAAGATACACAACGAGTGACATATCGCTTCTGGCAGACTGGCCGCAGTAAGAAAAAGTGGCAGACTGGGTGAGCAATTGGGACGAGTAACTATGACTCTCTTAAGTTAGCCAATGCCTCGTTACTTGCGGTTTGGATTAAGAAATCTCGAATAACCCCTAGGAGGAGAAACGATGACGCTTTTATGATACACAACTAGTGAATTATAGTTTCTGGCAGACAAAAACTACACAAAAAGCAGTAAACTGTGTGAGCAACTCGGAGGAAGAAGTATTGCACTATTAAGATAGCCACTTTTTCGTCAAGAGAGGTATTGACTCAGAGAATACCAGTAACCTATGGAAGGAGTAACGATGAATCTCTTAAGATACACAACGAGTGACATATCGCTTCTGGCAGACTGGCCGCAGTAAGAAAAAGTGGCAGACTGGGTGAGCAATGGGGACGAGTAACTATGACTCTCGTAAGGTAGCCAATGCCTCGTTACTTGCGGTTTCGATTAAGAAATCTCGAATAATCCCTAGGAGGTGAAACGATAACTCTTTTATGTTACACAACTAGTGACATATCGCTTCTGGCAGACTGGCCGCAGTAACAAAAAGTGGCAGACTGGGTGTGCAATTGGGACGAGTAACTATGACTCTCTTAAGGTAGCCAATGCCTCGTTACTTGCTGTTTGGATGAAGAAATCTCGAATAACCCCTAGGAGGAGAAACGATGACTCTTTTATGATACACAACTAGTGAATTATAGTTTCTGGCAGACAGAAACTACACAAAAAGCAGTAAACGGTGTGAGCAACTCGGAGGAAGAAGTATTGCACTATTAAGATAGCCACTTTTTCGTCTAGAGAGGTATTGACTCAGAGAATACCAGTAACCTATGGAAGGAGTAACGATGAATATCTTAAGATACACAACGAGTGACATATCGCTTATGGCAGACTGGTCACAGTAAGAAAAAGTGGCAGACTGGGTGAGCAATGGGGACGAGTAACTATGACTCTCTTAAGGTAGCCAATGCCTCGTTACTTGCGGTTTGGATTAAGAAATCTCGAATAACCCCTAGGAGGAGAAATGATGACTCTTTTATGATACACTAGTGACATATCGCTTCTGGCAGACTGTCAAGTACACAAAAAGTAGTAAACTGTGTGAGCAACTCGGAGGAAGAAGTATTGCACTATTAAGATAGCCACTTTTTCGTCAAGAGAGGTATTGACTCAGAGAATACCAGTAACCTATGGAAGGAGTAACGATGAATCTCTTAAGATACACAACGAGTGACATATCGCTTCTGGCAGACTGGCCACAGTAAGAAAAAGTGGCAGAATGGGTGAGCAATGGGGACGAGTAACTATGACTCTCTTAAGGTAGCCAATGCCTCGTTACTTGCGGTTTGGATTAAGAGGTCTCGAATAACCCCTAGGAGGAGAAACGATGACTCTTTTATGATACAAAACTAGTGAATTATAGTTTCTGGCAGACAAAAACTACACAAAAAAGTAGTAAACTGTGTGAGCAACTGGGAGGAAGAAGTATTGCACTATTAAGATAGCCACTTTTTCGTCACGAGAGGCATTGAATCAGAGAATACCAGTAACCTATGGAAGGAGTAACGATGAATCTCTTAAGATACACAACGAGTGACATATCGCTTCTGGCAGACTGGCCGCAGTAAGAAAAAGTGGCAGACTGGGTGAGCAATTGGGACGAGTAACTATGACTCTCTTAAGTTAGCCAATGCCTCGTTACTTGCGGTTTGGATTAAGAAATCTCGAATAACCCCTAGGAGGAGAAACGATGACTCTTTTATGATACACAACTAGTGAATTATAGTTTCTGGCAGACAAAAACTACACAAAAAGCAGTAAACTGTGTGAGCAACTCGGAGGAAGAAGTATTGCACTATTAAGATAGGCACTTTTTCGTCAAGAAAGGTATTGACTCAGAGAATACCAGTAACCTATGGAAGGAGTAACGATGAATCTCTTAAGATACACAACGAGTGACATATCGCTTCTGGCAGACTGGCCGCAGTAAGAAAATGTGGCAGACTGGGTGAGCAATTGGGACGAGTAACTATGACTCTCTTAAGGTAGCCAATGCCTCGTTACTTGCGGGTTGGATTAAGAAATCTCGAAAACCCCTAGGAGGAGAAACGATGACTCTTTTATGATACACAACTAGTGAACTATAGTTTCTGGCAGACAAAAACTACACAAAAAGTAGTAAACTGTGTGAGCAACTCGGAGGAAGAAGTATTGCACTATTAAGATAGCCACTTTTTGTCATGAGACCTCTCTTGACGAAAAAGTGGCTATCTTAATAGGAATACCAGTAACCTATGGAAGGAGTACCGATGAATCTCTTAAGATACACAACGAGTGACATATCGCTTCTGGCAGACTGGCCGCAGTAAGGAAAAGTGGCAGACTGGGAGAGCAATTGGGACGAGTAACTATGACTCTCTTAAGGTAGCCAATGCCTCGTTACTTGCGGTTTGGATGAAGAAATCTCGAATAACCCCTAGGAGGAGAAACGATGACTCTTTTATGATACACAACTTGTGAATTATAGTTTCTGGCAGACAAAAACTACACAAAAAGCAGTAAACTGTGTGAGCAACTCGGAGGAAGAAGTATTGCACTATTAAGATAGCCACTTTTTCGTCAAGAGAGGTATTGACTCAGAGAATACCAGTAACCTATGGAAGGAGTAACGATGAATCTCTTAAGATACACAACGAGTGACATATCGCTTCTGGCAGACTGGCCGCAGTAAGAAAAAGTGGCAGACTGGGTGAGCAATTGGGACGAGTAACTATGACTCTCTTAAGTTAGCCAATGCCTCGTTACTTGCGGTTTGGATTAAGAAATCTCGAATAACCCCTAGGAGGAGAAACGATGACGCTTTTATGATACACAACTAGTGAATTATAGTTTCTGGCAGACAAAAACTACACAAAAAGCAGTAAACTGTGTGAGCAACTCGGAGGAAGAAGTATTGCACTATTAAGATAGCCACTTTTTCGTCAAGAGAGGTATTGACTCAGAGAATTCCAGTAACCTATGGAAGGAGTAACGATGAATCTCTTAAGATACACAACGAGTGACATATCGCTTCTGGCAGACTGGCCGCAGTAAGAAAAAGTGGCAGACTGGGTGAGCAATGGGGACGAGTAACTATGACTCTCGTAAGGTAGCCAATGCCTCGTTACTTGCGGTTTCGATTAAGAAATCTCGAATAATCCCTAGGAGGTGAAACGATAACTCTTTTATGTTACACAACTAGTGACATATCGCTTCTGGCAGACTGGCCGCAGTAACAAAAAGTGGCAGACTGGGTGAGCAATTGGGACGAGTAACTATGACTCTCTTAAGGTAGCCAATGCCTCGTTACTTGCTGTTTGGATGAAGAAATCTCGAATAACCCCTAGGAGGAGAAACGATGATTCTTTTATGATACACAACTAGTGAATTATAGTTTCTGGCAGACAGAAACTACACAAAAAGCAGTAAACGGTGTGAGCAACTCGGAGGAAGAAGTATTGCACTATTAAGATAGCCACTTTTTCGTCAAGAGAGGTATTGACTCAGAGAATACCAGTAACCTATGGAAGGAGTAACGATGAATATCTTAAGATACACAACGAGTGACATATCGCTTATGGCAGACTGGTCACAGTAAGAAAAAGTGGCAGACTGGGTGAGCAATGGGGACGAGTAACTATGACTCTCTTAAGGTAGCCAATGCCTCGTTACTTGCGGTTTGGATTAAGAAATCTCGAATAACCCCTAGGAGGAGAAATGATGACTCTTTTATGATACACTAGTGACATATCGCTTCTGGCAGACTGTCAAGTACACAAAAAGTAGTAAACTGTGTGAGCAACTCGGAGGAAGAAGTATTGCACTATTAAGATAGCCACTTTTTCGTCAAGAGAGGTATTGACTCAGAGAATACCAGTAACCTATGGAAGGAGTAACGATGAATCTCTTAAGATACACAACGAGTGACATATCGCTTCTGGCAGACTGGCCACAGTAAGAAAAAGTGGCAGAATGGGTGAGCAATGGGGACGAGTAACTATGACTCTCTTAAGGTAGCCAATGCCTCGTTACTTGCGGTTTGGATTAAGAAATCTCGAATAACCCCTAGGAGGAGAAATGATGACTCTTTTATGATACACTAGTGACATATCGCTTCTGGCAGACTGTCAAGTACACAAAAAGTAGTAAACTGTGTGAGCAACTCGGAGGAAGAAGTATTGCACTATTAAGATAGCCACTTTTTCGTCAAGAGAGGTATTGACTCAGAGAATACCAGTAACCTATGGAAGGAGTAACGATGAATCTCTTAAGATACACAACGAGTGACATATCGCTTCTGGCAGACTGGCCACAGTAAGAAAAAGTGGCAGAATGGGTGAGCAATCGGGACGAGTAACTATGACTCTCTTAAGGTAGCCAATGCCTCGTTACTTGCGGGTTGGATTAAGAAATCTCGAAAACCCCTAGGAGGAGAAACGATGACTCTTTTATGATACACAACTAGTGAACTATAGTTTCTGGCAGACAAAAACTACACAAAAAGTAGTAAACTGTGTGAGCAACTCGGAGGAAGAAGTATTGCACTATTAAGATAGCCACTTTTTGTCAAGAGACCTCTCTTGACGAAAAAGTGGCTATCTTAATAGGAATACCAGTAACCTATGGAAGGAGTACCGATGAATCTCTTAAGATACACAACGAGTGACATATCGCTTCTGGCAGACTGGCCGCAGTAAGGAAAAGTGGCAGACTGGGAGAGCAATTGGGACGAGTAACTATGACCCTCTTAAGGTAGCCAATGCCTCGTTACTTGCTGTTTGGATGAAGAAATCTCGAATAACCCCTAGGAGGAGAAACGATGACTCTTTTATGATACACAACTTGTGAATTATAGTTTCTGGCAGACAAAAACTACACAAAAAGCAGTAAACTGTGTGAGCAACTCGGAGGAAGAAGTATTGCACTATTAAGATAGCCACTTTTTCGTCAAGAGAGGTATTGACTCAGAGAATACCAGTAACCTATGGAAGGAGTAACGATGAATCTCTTAAGATACACAACGAGTGACATATCGCTTCTGGCAGACTGGCCGCAGTAAGAAAAAGTGGCAGACTGGGTGAGCAATGGGGACGAGTAACTATGACTCTCGTAAGGTAGCCAATGCCTCGTTACTTGCGGTTTCGATTAAGAAATCTCGAATAATCCCTAGGAGGTGAAACGATAACTCTTTTATGATACACAACTAGTGACATATCGCTTCTGGCAGACTGACCGCAGTAAGAAAAAGTGGCAGACTGGATGAGCAATTGGGACGAGTAACTATGACTCTCTTAAGGTAGCCAATGCCTCGTTACTTGCGGTTTGGATGAAGAAATCTCGAATAACCCCTAGGAGGAGAAACGATGACTCTTTTATGATACACAACTTGTGAATTATAGTTTCTGGCAGACAAAAACTACACAAAAAGCAGTAAACTGTGTGAGCAACTCGGAGGAAGAAGTATTGCACTATTAAGATAGCCACTTTTTCGTCAAGAGAGGTATTGACTCAGAGAATACCAGTAACCTATGGAAGGAGTAACGATGAATCTCTTAAGATACACAACGAGTGACATATCGCTTCTGGCAGACTGGCCGCAGTAAGAAAAAGTGGCAGACTGGGTGAGCAATTGGGACGAGTAACTATGACTCTCTTAAGTTAGCCAATGCCTCGTTACTTGCGGTTTGGATTAAGAAATCTCGAATAACCCCTAGGAGGAGAAACGATGACGCTTTTATGATACACAACTAGTGAATTATAGTTTCTGGCAGACAAAAACTACACAAAAAGCAGTAAACTGTGTGAGCAACTCGGAGGAAGAAGTATTGCACTATTAAGATAGCCACTTTTTCGTCAAGAGAGGTATTGACTCAGAGAATTCCAGTAACCTATGGAAGGAGTAACGATGAATCTCTTAAGATACACAACGAGTGACATATCGCTTCTGGCAGACTGGCCGCAGTAAGAAAAAGTGGCAGACTGGGTGAGCAATGGGGACGAGTAACTATGACTCTCGTAAGGTAGCCAATGCCTCGTTACTTGCGGTTTCGATTAAGAAATCTCGAATAATCCCTAGGAGGTGAAACGATAACTCTTTTATGTTACACAACTAGTGACATATCGCTTCTGGCAGACTGGCCGCAGTAACAAAAAGTGGCAGACTGGGTGAGCAATTGGGACGAGTAACTATGACTCTCTTAAGGTAGCCAATGCCTCGTTACTTGCTGTTTGGATGAAGAAATCTCGAATAACCCCTAGGAGGAGAAACGATGACTCTTTTATGATACACAACTAGTGAATTATAGTTTCTGGCAGACAGAAACTACACAAAAAGCAGTAAACGGTGTGAGCAACTCGGAGGAAGAAGTATTGCACTATTAAGATAGCCACTTTTTCGTCAAGAGAGGTATTGACTCAGAGAATACCAGTAACCTATGGAAGGAGTAACGATGAATATCTTAAGATACACAACGAGTGACATATCGCTTATGGCAGACTGGTCACAGTAAGAAAAAGTGGCAGACTGGGTGAGCAATGGGGACGAGTAACTATGACTCTCTTAAGGTAGCCAATGCCTCGTTACTTGCGGTTTGGATTAAGAAATCTCGAATAACCCCTAGGAGGAGAAATGATGACTCTTTTATGATACACTAGTGACATATCGCTTCTGGCAGACTGTCAAGTACACAAAAAGTAGTAAACTGTGTGAGCAACTCGGAGGAAGAAGTATTGCACTATTAAGATAGCCACTTTTTCGTCAAGAGAGGTATTGACTCAGAGAATACCAGTAACCTATGGAAGGAGTAACGATGAATCTCTTAAGATACACAACGAGTGACATATCGCTTCTGGCAGACTGGCCACAGTAAGAAAAAGTGGCAGAATGGGTGAGCAATGGGGACGAGTAACTATGACTCTCTTAAGGTAGCCAATGCCTCGTTACTTGCGGTTTGGATTAAGAGGTCTCGAATAACCCCTAGGAGGAGAAACGATGACTCTTTTATGATACAAAACTAGTGAATTATAGTTTCTGGCAGACAAAAACTACACAAAAAAGTAGTAAACTGTGTGAGCAACTGGGAGGAAGAAGTATTGCACTATTAAGATAGCCACTTTTTCGTCACGAGAGGCATTGAATCAGAGAATACCAGTAACCTATGGAAGGAGTAACGATGAATCTCTTAAGATACACAACGAGTGACATATCGCTTCTGGCAGACTGGCCGCAGTAAGAAAAAGTGGCAGACTGGGTGAGCAATTGGGACGAGTAACTATGACTCTCTTAAGTTAGCTAATGCCTCGTTACTTGCGGTTTGGATTAAGAAATCTCGAATAACCCCTAGGAGGAGAAACGATGACTCTTTTATGATACACAACTAGTGAATTATAGTTTCTGGCAGACAAAAACTACACAAAAAGCAGTAAACTGTGTGAGCAACTCGGAGGAAGAAGTATTGCACTATTAAGATAGGCACTTTTTCGTCAAGAAAGGTATTGACTCAGAGAATACCAGTAACCTATGGAAGGAGTAACGATGAATCTCTTAAGATACACAACGAGTGACATATCGCTTCTGGCAGACTGGCCGCAGTAAGAAAATGTGGCAGACTGGGTGAGCAATTGGGACGAGTAACTATGACTCTCTTAAGGTAGCCAATGCCTCGTTACTTGCGGGTTGGATTAAGAAATCTCGAAAACCCCTAGGAGGAGAAACGATGACTCTTTTATGATACACAACTAGTGAACTATAGTTTCTGGCAGACAAAAACTACACAAAAAGTAGTAAACTGTGTGAGCAACTCGGAGGAAGAAGTATTGCACTATTAAGATAGCCACTTTTTGTCAAGAGACCTCTCTTGACGAAAAAGTGGCTATCTTAATAGGAATACCAGTAACCTATGGAAGGAGTACCGATGAATCTCTTAAGATACACAACGAGTGACATATCGCTTCTGGCAGACTGGCCGCAGTAAGGAAAAGTGGCAGACTGGGAGAGCAATTGGGACGAGTAACTATGACTCTCTTAAGGTAGCCAATGCCTCGTTACTTGCTGTTTGGATGAAGAAATCTCGAATAACCCCTAGGAGGAGAAACGATGACTCTTTTATGATACACAACTTGTGAATTATAGTTTCTGGCAGACAAAAACTACACAAAAAGCAGTAAACTGTGTGAGCAACTCGGAGGAAGAAGTATTGCACTATTAAGATAGCCACTTTTTCGTCAAGAGAGGTATTGACTCAGAGAATACCAGTAACCTATGGAAGGAGTAACGATGAATCTCTTAAGATACACAACGAGTGACATATCGCTTCTGGCAGACTGGCCGCAGTAAGAAAAAGTGGCAGACTGGGTGAGCAATGGGGACGAGTAACTATGACTCTCGTAAGGTAGCCAATGCCTCGTTACTTGCGGTTTCGATTAAGAAATCTCGAATAATCCCTAGGAGGTGAAACGATAACTCTTTTATGATACACAACTAGTGACATATCGCTTCTGGCAGACTGACCGCAGTAAGAAAAAGTGGCAGACTGGATGAGCAATTGGGACGAGTAACTATGACTCTCTTAAGGTAGCCAATGCCTCGTTACTTGCTGTTTGGATGAAGAAATCTCGAATAACCCCTAGGAGGAGAAACGATGACTCTTTTATGATACACAACTAGTGAATTATAGTTTCTGGCAGACAGAAACTACACAAAAAGCAGTAAACGGTGTGAGCAACTCGGAGGAAGAAGTATTGCACTATTAAGATAGCCACTTTTTCGTCAAGAGAGGTATTGACTCAGAGAATACCAGTAACATATGGAAGGAGTAACGATGAATCTCTTAAGATACACAACGAGTGACATATCGCTTCTGGCAGACTGGTCACAGTAAGAAAAAGTGGCAGACTGGGTGAGCAATGGGGACGAGTAACTATGACTCTCTTAAGGTAGCCAATGCCTCGTTACTTGCGGTTTGGATTAAGAAATCTCGAATAACCCCTAGGAGGAGAAATGATGACTCTTTTATGATACACTAGTGACATATCGCTTCTGGCAGACTGGTCACAGTAAGAAAAAGTGGCAGACTGGGTGAGCAATGGGGACGAGTAACTATGACTCTCTTAAGGTAGCCAATGCCTCGTTACTTGCGGTTTGGATTAAGAAATCTCGAATAACCCCTAGGAGGAGAAACGATGACTCTTTTATGATACAAAACTAGTGAATTATAGTTTCTGGCAGACAAAAACTACACAAAAAAGTAGTAAACTGTGTGAGCAACTGGGAGGAAGAAGTATTGCACTATTAAGATAGCCACTTTTTCGTCACGAGAGGCATTGAATCAGAGAATACCAGTAACCTATGGAAGGAGTAACGATGAATCTCTTAAGATACACAACGAGTGACATATCGCTTCTGGCAGACTGGCCGCAGTAAGAAAAAGTGGCAGACTGGGTGAGCAATTGGGACGTGTAACTATGACTCTCTTAAGTTAGCTAATGCCTCGTTACTTGCGGTTTGGATTAACAAATCTCGAATAACCCCTAGGAGGAGAAACGATGACTCTTTTATGATACACAACTAGTGAATTATAGTTTCTGGCAGACAAAAACTACACAAAAAGCAGTAAACTGTGTGAGCAACTCGGAGGAAGAAGTATTGCACTATTAAGATAGGCACTTTTTCGTCAAGAAAGGTATTGACTCAGAGAATACCAGTAACCTATGGAAGGAGTAACGATGAATCTCTTAAGATACACAACGAGTGACATATCGCCTCTGGCAGACTGGCCGCAGTAAGAAAATGTGGCAGACTGGGTGAGCAATTGGGACGAGTAACTATGACTCTCTTAAGGTAGCCAATGCCTCGTTACTTGCGGGTTGGATTAAGAAATCTCGAAAACCCCTAGGAGGAGAAACGATGACTCTTTTATGATACACAACTAGTGAACTATAGTTTCTGGCAGACAAAAACTACACAAAAAGTAGTAAACTGTGTGAGCAACTCGGAGGAAGAAGTATTGCACTATTAAGATAGCCACTTTTTGTCAAGAGACCTCTCTTGACGAAAAAGTGGCTATCTTAATAGGAATACCGTTAACCTATGGAAGGAGTACCGATGAATCTCTTAAGATACACAACGAGTGACATATCGCTTCTGGCAGACTGGCCGCAGTAAGGAAAAGTGGCAGACTGGGAGAGCAATTGGGACGAGTAACTATGACTCTCTTAAGGTAGCCAATGCCTCGTTACTTGCTGTTTGGATGAAGAAATCTCGAATAACCCCTAGGAGGAGAAACGATGACTCTTTTATGATACACAACTTGTGAATTATAGTTTCTGGCAGACAAAAACTACACAAAAAGCAGTAAACTGTGTGAGCAACTCGGAGGAAGAAGTATTGCACTATTAAGATAGCCACTTTTTCGTCAAGAGAGGTATTGACTCAGAGAATACCAGTAACCTATGGAAGGAGTAACGATGAATCTCTTAAGATACACAACGAGTGACATATCGCTTCTGGCAGACTCGCCGCAGTAAGAAAAAGTGGCAGACTGGGTGAGCAATGGGGACGAGTAACTATGACTCTCTTAAGGTAGCCAATGCCTCGTTACTTGCGGTTTGGATTAAGAAATCTCGAATAACCCCTAGGAGGAGAAATGATGACTCTTTTATGATACACTAGTGACTTATCGCTTCTGGCAGACTGTCAAGTACACAAAAAGTAGTAAACTGTGTGAGCAACTCGGATGAAGAAGTATTGCACTATTAAGATAGCCACTTTTTCGTCAAGAGAGGTATTGACTCAGAGAATACCAGTAACCTATGAAAGGAGTAACGATGAATCTCTTAAGATACACAACGAGTGACATATCGCTTCTGGCAGACTGGCCGCAGTAAGAAAAAGTGGCAGACTGGGTGAGCAATTGGGACGAGTAACTATGACTCTCTTAAGTTAGCTAATGCCTCATTACTTGCGGTTTGGATTAAGAGGTCTCGAATAACCCCTAGGAGGAGAAACGATGACTCTTTTATGATACAAAACTAGTGAATTATAGTTTCTGGCAGACAAAAACTACACAAAAAAGTAGTAAACTGTGTGAGCAACTGGGAGGAAGAAGTATTGCACTATTAAGATAGCCACTTTTTCGTCACGAGAGGCATTGAATCAGAGAATACCAGTAACCTATGGAAGGAGTAACGATGAATCTCTTAAGATACACAACGAGTGACATATCGCTTCTGGCAGACTGGCCGCAGTAAGAAAAAGTGGCAGACTGGGTGAGCAATTGGGACGAGTAACTATGACTCTCTTAAGTTAGCTAATGCCTCATTACTTGCGGTTTGGATTAACAAATCTCGAATAACCCCTAGGAGGAGAAACGATGACTCTTTTATGATACACAACTAGTGAATTATAGTTTCTGGCAGACAAAAACTACACAAAAAGCAGTAAACTGTGTGAGCAACTCGGAGGAAGAAGTAATTCACTATTAAGATAGGCACTTTTTCGTCAAGAAAGGTATTGACTCAGAGAATACCAGTAACCTATGGAAGGAGTAACGATGAATCTCTTAAGATACACAACGAGTGACATATCGCTTCTGGCAGACTGGCCGCAGTAAGAAAATGTGGCAGACTGGGTGAGCAATTGGGACGAGTAACTATGACTCTCTTAAGGTAGCCAATGCCTCGTTACTTGCGGTTTGGGTTAAGAAATCTCGAATAACCCCTAGGAGGAGAAACGATGACTCTTTTATGATACACAACTAGTGACATATCGCTTCTGGCAGACTGGCAAGTACACAAAAAGTAGTAAACTGTGTGAGCAACTCGGAGGAAGAAGTATTGCACTATTAAGATAACCACATTTTCGTCAAGAGACCTCTCTTGACGAAAAAGTGGCTATCTTAATAGGAATACCAGTAACCTATGGAAGGAGTAACGATGAATCTCTTAAGATACACAACGAGTGACATATCGCTTCTGGCAGACTGGCCGCAGTAAGGAAAAGTGGCAGACTGGGAGAGCAATTGGGACGAGTAACTATGACTCTCTTAAGGTAGCCAATGCCTCGTTACTTGCGGTTTGGATGAAGAAATCTCGAATAACCCCTAGGAGGAGAAACGATGACTCTTTTATGATACACAACTAGTGAATTATAGTTTCTGGCAGACAAAAACTACACAAAAAGCAGTAAACTGTGTGAGCAACTCGGAGGAAGAAGTATTGCACTATTAAGATAGCCACTTTTTCGTCAAGAGAGGTATTGACTCAGAGAATACCAGTAACCTATGGAAGGAGTAACGATGAATCTCTTAAGATACACAACGAGTGACATATCGCTTCTGGCAGACTGGCCGCAGTAAGAAAAAGTGGCAGACTGGGTGAGCAATTGGGACGAGTAACTATGACTCTCTTAAGATAACCAATGCCTCGTTACTTGCGGTTTGGATTAAGAAATCTCGAATAACACCTAGGAGTAGAAACGATGACTCTTTTATGATACACAACTAGTGAATTATAGTTTCTGGCAGACAAAAACTACACAAAAAGCAGTAAACTGTGTGAGCAACTCGGAGGAAGAAGTATTGCACTATTAAGATAGCCACTTTTTCGTCAAGAGAGGTATTGACTCAGAGAATACCAGTAACATATGGAAGGAGTAACGATGAATCTCTTAAGATACACAACGAGTGACATATCGCTTCTGGCAGACTGGCCACAGTAAGAAAAAGTGGCAGACTGGGTGAGCAATGGGGACGAGTAACTATGACTCTCTTAAGGTAGCCAATGCCTCGTTACTTGCGGTTTCGATTAAGAAATCTCGAATAATCCCTAGGAGGTGAAACGATAACTCTTTTATGTTACACAACTAGTGACATATCGCTTCTGGCAGACTGGCAAGTACACAAAAAGTAGTAAACTGTGTGAGCAACTGGGAGGAAGAAGTATGGCACTATTAAGAAAGCCAATGATTCGTCACGAGTTGTATTCAATCAGAGAATACCAGTAACCTATGGAAGGAGTAACGATGAATCTCTTAAGATACACAACGAGTGACATATCGCTTCTGGCAGACTGGCCGCAGTAAGAAAATGTGGCAGACTGGGTGAGCAATTGGGACGAGTAACTATGACTCTCTTAAGGTAGCCAATGCCTCGTTACTTGCGGGTTGGATTAAGAAATCTCGAAAACCAATAGGAGGAGAAACGATGACCCTTTTATGATACACAACTAGTGAATTATAGTTTCTGGCAGACAAAAACTACACAAAAAGTAGTAAACTGTGTGAGCAACTCGGAGGATGAAGTATTGCACTTTTAAGATAGATACTTTTTCGTCACGAGAGGTATTGACTCAGAGAATACCAGTAACCTATGGAAGGAGTAACGATGAATCTCTTAAGATACACAACGAGTGACATAACGCTTCTGGCAGACTGGCCACAGTAAGAAAAAAGTGGCAGACTGGGTGAGCAATGGGGACGAGTAACTATGACTCTCTTAAGGTAGCCAATGCCTCGTTACTTGCGGTTTGGGTTAAGAAATCTCGAATAACCCCTAGGAGGAGAAACGATGACTATTTTATGATACACAACTAGTGACATATCGCTTCTGGCAGACTGGCAAGTACACAAAAAGTAGTAATCTGTGTGAGCAACTCGGAGGAAGAAGTATTGCACTATTAAGATAACCACATTTTCGTCAAGAGACCTCTCTTGACGAAAAAGTGGCTATCTTAATAGGAATACCAGTAACCTATGGAAGGAGTAACGATGAATCTCTTAAGATACACAACGAGTGACATATCGCTTCTGGCAGACTGGCCGCAGTAAGGAAAAGTGGCAGACTGGGAGAGCAATTGGGACGAGTAACTATGACTCTCTTAAGGTAGCCAATGCCTCGTTACTTGCGGTTTGGATGAAGAAATCTCGAATAACCCCTAGGAGGAGAAACGATGACTCTTTTATGATACACAACTAGTGAATTATAGTTTCTGGCAGACAAAAACTACACAAAAAGCAGTAAACTGTGTGAGCAACTCGGAGGAAGAAGTAATTCACTATTAAGATAGGCACTTTTTCGTCAAGAAAGGTATTGACTCAGAGAATACCAGTAACCTATGGAAGGAGTAACGATGAATCTCTTAAGATACACAACGAGTGACATATCGCTTCTGGCAGACTGGCCGCAGTAAGAAAATGTGGCAGACTGGGTGAGCAATTGGGACGAGTAACTATGACTCTCTTAAGGTAGCCAATGCCTCGTTACTTGCGGTTTGGGTTAAGAAATCTCGAATAACCCCTAGGAGGAGAAACGATGACTCTTTTATGATACACAACTAGTGACATATCGCTTCTGGCAGACTGGCAAGTACACAAAAAGTAGTAAACTGTGTGAGCAACTCGGAGGAAGAAGTATTGCACTATTAAGATAACCACATTTTCGTCAAGAGACCTCTCTTGACGAAAAAGTGGCTATCTTAATAGGAATACCAGTAACCTATGGAAGGAGTAACGATGAATCTCTTAAGATACACAACGAGTGACATATCGCTTCTGGCAGACTGGGCGCAGTAAGGAAAAGTGGCAGACTGGGAGAGCAATTGGGACGAGTAACTATGACTCTCTTAAGGTAGCCAATGCCTCGTTACTTGCGGTTTGGATGAAGAAATCTCGAATAACCCCTAGGAGGAGAAACGATGACTCTTTTATGATACACAACTAGTGAATTATAGTTTCTGGCAGACAAAAACTACACAAAAAGCAGTAAACTGTGTGAGCAACTCGGAGGAAGAAGTATTGCACTATTAAGATAGCCACTTTTTCGTCAAGAGAGGTATTGACTCAGAGAATACCAGTAACCTATGGAAGGAGTAACGATGAATCTCTTAAGATACACAACGAGTGACATATCGCTTCTGGCAGACTGGCCGCAGTAAGAAAAAGTGGCAGACTGGGTGAGCAATTGGGACGAGTAACTATGACTCTCTTAAGATAACCAATGCCTCGTTACTTGCGGTTTGGATTAAGAAATCTCGAATAACACCTAGGAGGAGAAACGATGACTTTTTTATGATACACAACTAGTGAATTATAGTTTCTGGCAGACAAAAACTACACAAAAAGCAGTAAACTGTGTGAGCAACTCGGAGGAAGAAGTATTGCACTATTAAGATAGCCACTTTTTCGTCAAGAGAGGTATTGACTCAGAGAATACCAGTAACATATGGAAGGAGTAACGATGAATCTCTTAAGATACACAACGAGTGACATATCGCTTCTGGCAGACTGGCCACAGTAAGAAAAAGTGGCAGACTGGGTGAGCAATGGGGACGAGTAACTATGACTCTCTTAAGGTAGCCAATGCCTCGTTACTTGCGGTTTGGATTAAGAAACCTCGAATAACCCCAAGGAGGAGAAACGATGACTCTTTTATGATACACAACTAGTGATATATCGCTTCTGGCAGACTGGCAAGTACACAAAAAGTAGTAAACTGTGTGAGCAGCTCGGAGGAAGAAGTATTGCACTATTAAGATAGCCACTTTTTCGTCAAGAGAGGTATTGACTCAGAGAATACCAGTAACCTATGGAAGGAGTAACGATGAATCTCTTAAGATACACAACGAGTGACATATCGCTTCTGGCAGACTGGCCGCAGTAAGAAAAAGTGGCAGACTGGGTGAGCGATATGGACGAGTAACTATGACTCTCTTAAGGTAGCCAATGCCTCGTTACTTGCGGTTTGGATGAAGAAATCTCGAATAACCCCTAGGAGGAGAAACGATGACTCTTTTATGATACACAACTAGTGAATTATAGTTTCTGGCAGACAAAAACTACACAAAAAGTAGTAAACTGTGTGAGCAACTCGGAGGATGAAGTATTGCACAATTAAGATAGATACTTTTTCGTCACGAGAGGTATTGACTCAGAGAATACCAGTAACCTATGGAAGGAGTAACGATGAATCTCTTAAGATACACAACGAGTGACATAACGCTTCTGGCAGACTGGCCACAGTAAGAAAAAAGTGGCAGACTGGGTGAGCAATGGGGACGAGTAACTATGACTCTCTTAAGGTAGCCAATGCCTCGTTACTTGCGGTTTGGGTTAAGAAATCTCGAATAACCCCTAGGAGGAGAAACGATGACTCTTTTATGATACACAACTAGTGACATATCGCTTCTGGCAGACTGGCAAGTACACAAAAAGTAGTAAACTGTGTGAGCAACTCGGAGGAAGAAGTATTGCACTATTAAGATAACCACATTTTCGTCAAGAGACCTCTCTTGACGAAAAAGTGGCTATCTTAATAGGAATACCAGTAACCTATGGAAGGAGTAACGATGAATCTCTTAAGATACACAACGAGTGACATATCGCTTCTGGCAGACTGGCCGCAGTAAGGAAAAGTGGCAGACTGGGAGAGCAATTGGGACGAGTAACTATGACTCTCTTAAGGTAGCCAATGCCTCGTTACTTGCGGTTTGGATGAAGAAATCTCGAATAACCCCTAGGAGGAGAAACGATGACTCTTTTATGATACACAACTAGTGAATTATAGTTTCTGGCAGACAAAAACTACACAAAAAGCAGTAAACTGTGTGAGCAACTCGGAGGAAGAAGTATTGCACTATTAAGATAGCCACTTTTTCGTCAAGAGAGGTATTGACTCAGAGAATACCAGTAACCTATGGAAGGAGTAACGATGAATCTCTTAAGATACACAACGAGTGACATATCGCTTCTGGCAGACTGGCCGCAGTAAGAAAAAGTGGCAGACTGGGTGAGCAATTGGGACGAGTAACTATGACTCTCTTAAGGTAGCCAATGCCTCGTTACTTGCGGGTTGGATTAAGAAATCTCGAAAACCCCTAGGAGGAGAAACGATGACTCTTTTATGATACACAACTAGTGAACTATAGTTTCTGGCAGACAAAAACTACACAAAAAGTAGTAAACTGTGTGAGCAACTCGGAGGAAGAAGTATTGCACTATTAAGATAGCCACTTTTTGTCAAGAGACCTCTCTTGACGAAAAAGTGGCTATCTTAATAGGAATACCAGTAACCTATGGAAGGAGTACCGATGAATCTCTTAAGATACACAACGAGTGACATATCGCTTCTGGCAGACTGGCCGCAGTAAGGAAAAGTGGCAGACTGGGAGAGCAATTGGGACGAGTAACTATGACTCTCTTAAGGTAGCCAATGCCTCGTTACTTGCTGTTTGGATGAAGAAATCTCGAATAACCCCTAGGAGGAGAAACGATGACTCTTTTATGATACACAACTTGTGAATTATAGTTTCTGGCAGACAAAAACTACACAAAAAGCAGTAAACTGTGTGAGCAACTCGGAGGAAGAAGTAGTGCACTATTAAGATAGCCACTTTTTCGTCAAGAGAGGTATTGACTCAGAGAATACCAGTAACATATGGAAGGAGTAACGATGAATCTCTTAAGATACACAACGAGTGACATATCGCTTCTGGCAGACTGGCCACAGTAAGAAAAAGTGGCAGACTGGGTGAGCAATGGGGACGAGTAACTATGACTCTCTTAAGGTAGCCAATGCCTCGTTACTTGCGGTTTGGATTAAGAAACCTCGAATAACCCCAAGGAGGAGAAACGATGACTCTTTTATGATACACAACTAGTGATATATCGCTTCTGGCAGACTGGCAAGTACACAAAAAGTAGTAAACTGTGTGAGCAGCTCGGAGGAAGAAGTATTGCACTATTAAGATAGCCACTTTTTCGTCAAGAGAGGTATTGACTCAGAGAATACCAGTAACCTATGGAAGGAGTAACGATGAATCTCTTAAGATACACAACGAGTGACATATCGCTTCTGGCAGACTGGCCGCAGTAAGAAAAAGTGGCAGACTGGGTGAGCGATATGGACGAGTAACTATGACTCTCTTAAGGTAGCCAATGCCTCGTTACTTGCGGTTTGGATGAAGAAATCTCGAATAACCCCTAGGAGGAGAAACGATGACTCTTTTATGATACACAACTAGTGAATTATAGTTTCTGGCAGACAAAAACTACACAAAAAGTAGTAAACTGTGTGAGCAACTCGGAGGATGAAGTATTGCACAATTAAGATAGATACTTTTTCGTCACGAGAGGTATTGACTCAGAGAATACCAGTAACCTATGGAAGGAGTAACGATGAATCTCTTAAGATACACAACGAGTGACATAACGCTTCTGGCAGACTGGCCACAGTAAGAAAAAAGTGGCAGACTGGGTGAGCAATGGGGACGAGTAACTATGACTCTCTTAAGGTAGCCAATGCCTCGTTACTTGCGGTTTGGGTTAAGAAATCTCGAATAACCCCTAGGAGGAGAAACGATGACTCTTTTATGATACACAACTAGTGACATATCGCTTCTGGCAGACTGGCAAGTACACAAAAAGTAGTAAACTGTGTGAGCAACTCGGAGGAAGAAGTATTGCACTATTAAGATAACCACATTTTCGTCAAGAGACCTCTCTTGACGAAAAAGTGGCTATCTTAATAGGAATACCAGTAACCTATGGAAGGAGTAACGATGAATCTCTTAAGATACACAACGAGTGACATATCGCTTCTGGCAGACTGGCCGCAGTAAGGAAAAGTGGCAGACTGGGAGAGCAATTGGGACGAGTAACTATGACTCTCTTAAGGTAGCCAATGCCTCGTTACTTGCGGTTTGGATGAAGAAATCTCGAATAACCCCTAGGAGGAGAAACGATGACTCTTTTATGATACACAACTAGTGAATTATAGTTTCTGGCAGACAAAAACTACACAAAAAGCAGTAAACTGTGTGAGCAACTCGGAGGAAGAAGTATTGCACTATTAAGATAGCCACTTTTTCGTCAAGAGAGGTATTGACTCAGAGAATACCAGTAACCTATGGAAGGATTAACGATGAATCTCTTAAGATACACAACGAGTGACATATCGCTTCTGGCAGACTGGCCGCAGTAAGAAAAAGTGGCAGACTGGGTGAGCAATTGGGACGAGTAACTATGACTCTCTTAAGGTAGCCAATGCCTCGTTACTTGCGGGTTGGATTAAGAAATCTCGAAAACCCCTAGGAGGAGAAACGATGACTCTTTTATGATACACAACTAGTGAACTATAGTTTCTGGCAAACAAAAACTACACAAAAAGTAGTAAACTGTGTGAGCAACTCGGAGGAAGAAGTATTGCACTATTAAGATAGCCACTTTTTGTCAAGAGACCTCTCTTGACGAAAAAGTGGCTATCTTAATAGGAATACCAGTAACCTATGGAAGGAGTACCGATGAATCTCTTAAGATACACAACGAGTGACATATCGCTTCTGGCAGACTGGCCGCAGTAAGGAAAAGTGGCAGACTGGGAGAGCAATTGGGACGAGTAACTATGACTCTCTTAAGGTAGCCAATGCCTCGTTACTTGCTGTTTGGATGAAGAAATCTCGAATAACCCCTAGGAGGAGAAACGATGACTCTTTTATGATACACAACTTGTGAATTATAGTTTCTGGCAGACAAAAACTACACAAAAAGCAGTAAACTGTGTGAGCAACTCGGAGGAAGAAGTATTGCACTATTAAGATAGCCACTTTTTCGTCAAGAGAGGTATTGACTCAGAGAATACCAGTAACCTATGGAAGGAGTAACGATGAATCTCTTAAGATACACAACGAGTGACATATCGCTTCTGGCAGACTGGCCGCAGTAAGAAAAAGTGGCAGACTGGGTGAGCAATGGGGACGAGTAACTATGACTCTCGTAAGGTAGCCAATGCCTCGTTACTTGCGGTTTCGATTAAGAAATCTCGAATAATCCCTAGGAGGTGAAACGATAACTCTTTTATGATACACAACTAGTGACATATCGCTTCTGGCAGACTGACCGCAGTAAGAAAAAGTGGCAGACTGGGTGAGCAATTGGGACGAGTAACTATGACTCTCTTAAGGTAGCCAATGCCTCGTTACTTGCTGTTTGGATGAAGAAATCTCGAATAACCCCTAGGAGGAGAAACGATGACTCTTTTATGATACACAACTAGTGAATTATAGTTTCTGGCAGACAGAAACTACACAAAAAGCAGTAAACGGTGTGTGCAACTCGGAGGAAGAAGTATTGCACTATTAAGATAGCCACTTTTTCGTCAAGAGAGGTATTGACTCAGAGAATACCAGTAACATATGGAAGGAGTAACGATGAATCTCTTAAGATACACAACGAGTGACATATCGCTTCTGGCAGACTGGTCACAGTAAGAAAAAGTGGCAGACTGGGTGAGCAATGGGGACGAGTAACTATGACTCTCTTAAGGTAGCCAATGCCTCGTTACTTGCGGTTTGGATTAAGAAATCTCGAATAACCCCTAGGAGGAGAAATGATGACTCTTTTATGATACACTAGTGACATATCGCTTCTGGCAGACTGGTCACAGTAAGAAAAAGTGGCAGACTGGGTGAGCAATGGGGACGAGTAACTATGACTCTCTTAAGGTAGCCAATGCCTCGTTACTTGCGGTTTGGATTAAGAAATCTCGAATAACCCCTAGGAGGAGAAACGATGACTCTTTTATGATACAAAACTAGTGAATTATAGTTTCTGGCAGACAAAAACTACACAAAAAAGTAGTAAACTGTGTGAGCAACTGGGAGGAAGAAGTATTGCACTATTAAGATAGCCACTTTTTCGTCACGAGAGGCATTGAATCAGAGAATACCAGTAACCTATGGAAGGAGTAACGATGAATCTCTTAAGATACACAACGAGTGACATATCGCTTCTGGCAGACTGGCCGCAGTAAGAAAAAGTGGCAGACTGGGTGAGCAATTGGGACGAGTAACTATGACTCTCTTAAGTTAGCCAATGCCTCGTTACTTGCGGTTTGGATTAACAAATCTCGAATAACCCCTAGGAGGAGAAACGATGACTCTTTTATGATACACAACTAGTGAATTATAGTTTCTGGCAGACAAAAACTACACAAAAAGCAGTAAACTGTGTGAGCAACTCGGAGGAAGAAGTATTGCACTATTAAGATAGGCACTTTTTCGTCAAGAAAGGTATTGACTCAGAGAATACCAGTAACCTATGGAAGGAGTAACGATGAATCTCTTAAGATACACAACGAGTGACATATCGCCTCTGGCAGACTGGCCGCAGTAAGAAAATGTGGCAGACTGGGTGAGCAATTGGGACGAGTAACTATGACTCTCTTAAGGTAGCCAATGCCTCGTTACTTGCGGGTTGGATTAAGAAATCTCGAAAACCCCTAGGAGGAGAAACGATGACTCTTTTATGATACACAACTAGTGAACTATAGTTTGTGGCAGACAAAAACTACACAAAAAGTAGTAAACTGTGTGAGCAACTCGGAGGAAGAAGTATTGCACTATTAAGATAGCCACTTTTTGTCAAGAGACCTCTCTTGACGAAAAAGTGGCTATCTTAATAGGAATACCAGTAACCTATGGAAGGAGTACCGATGAATCTCTTAAGATACACAACGAGTGACATATCGCTTCTGGCAGACTGGCCGCAGTAAGGAAAAGTGGCAGACTGGGAGAGCAATTGGGACGAGTAACTATGACTCTCTTAAGGTAGCCAATGCCTCGTTACTTGCGGTTTGGATGAAGAAATCTCGAATAACCCCTAGGAGGAGAAACGATGACTCTTTTATGATACACAACTTGTGAATTATAGTTTCTGGCAGACAAAAACTACACAAAAAGCAGTAAACTGTGTGAGCAACTCGGAGGAAGAAGTATTGCACTATTAAGATAGCCACTTTTTCGTCAAGAGAGGTATTGACTCAGAGAATACCAGTAACCTATGGAAGGAGTAACGATGAATCTCTTAAGATACACAACGAGTGACATATCGCTTCTGGCAGACTCGCCGCAGTAAGAAAAAGTGGCAGACTGGGTGAGCAATGGGGACGAGTAACTATGACTCTCTTAAGGTAGCCAATGCCTCGTTACTTGCGGTTTGGATTAAGAAATCTCGAATAACCCCTAGGAGGAGAAATGATGACTCTTTTATGATACACTAGTGACATATCGCTTCTGGCAGACTGTCAAGTACACAAAAAGTAGTAAACTGTGTGAGCAACTCGGAGGAAGAAGTATTGCACTATTAAGATAGCCACTTTTTCGTCAAGAGAGGTATTGACTCAGAGAATACCAGTAACCTATGGAAGGAGTAACGATGAATCTCTTAAGATACACAACGAGTGACATATCGCTTCTGGCAGACTGGCCACAGTAAGAAAAAGTGGCAGTATGGGTGAGCAATGGGGACGAGTAACTATGACTCTCTTAAGGTAGCCAATGCCTCGTTACTTGCGGTTTGGATTAAGAGGTCTCGAATAACCCCTAGGAGGAGAAACGATGACTCTTTTATGATACAAAACTAGTGAATTATAGTTTCTGGCAGACAAAAACTACACAAAAAAGTAGTAAACTGTGTGAGCAACTGGGAGGAAGAAGTATTGCACTATTAAGATAGCCACTTTTTCGTCACGAGAGGCATTGAATCAGAGAATACCAGTAACCTATGGAAGGAGTAACGATGAATCTCTTAAGATACACAACGAGTGACATATCGCTTCTGGCAGACTGGCCGCAGTAAGAAAAAGTGGCAGACTGGGTGAGCAATTGGGACGAGTAACTATGACTCTCTTAAGTTAGCTAATGCCTCATTACTTGCGGTTTGGATTAAGAAATCTCGAATAACCCCTAGGAGGAGAAACGATGACTCTTTTATGATACACAACTAGTGAATTATAGTTTCTGGCAGACAAAAACTACACAAAAAGCAGTAAACTGTGTGAGCAACTCGGAGGAAGAAGTATTGCACTATTAAGATAGGCACTTTTTCGTCAAGAAAGGTATTGACTCAGAGAATACCAGTAACCTATGGAAGGAGTAACGATGAATCTCTTAAGATACACAACGAGTGACATATCGCTTCTGGCAGACTGGCCGCAGTAAGGAAAAGTGGCAGACTGGGAGAGCAATTGGGACGAGTAACTATGACTCTCTTAAGGTAGCCAATGCCTCGTTACCTTCGGTTTGGATGAAGAAATCTCGAATAACCCCTAGGAGGAGAAACGATGACTCTTTTATGATACACAACTAGTGAATTATAGTTTCTGGCAGACAAAAACTACACAAAAAGCAGTAAACTGTGTGAGCAACTCGGAGGAAGAAGTATTGCACTATTAAGATAGCCACTTTTTCGTCAAGAGAGGTATTGACTCAGAGAATACCAGTAACCTATGGAAGGAGTAACGATGAATCTCTTAAGATACACAACGAGTGACATATCGCTTCTGGCAGACTGGCCGCAGTAAGAAAAAGTGGCAGACTGGGTGAGCAATTGGGACGAGTAACTATGACTCTCTTAAGATAACCAATGCCTCGTTACTTGCGGTTTGGATTAAGAAATCTCGAATAACACCTAGGAGGAGAAACGATGACTCTTTTATGATACACAACTAGTGAATTATAGTTTCTGGCAGACAAAAACTACACAAAAAGCAGTAAACTGTGTGAGCAACTCGGAGGAAGAAGTATTGCACTATTAAGATAGCCACTTTTTCGTCAAGAGAGGTATTGACTCAGAGAATACCAGTAACATATGGAAGGAGTAACGATGAATCTCTTAAGATACACAACGAGTGACATATCGCTTCTGGCAGACTGGCCACAGTAAGAAAAAGTGGCAGACTGGGTGAGCAATGGGGACGAGTAACTATGACTCTCTTAAGGTAGCCAATTCCTCGTTACTTGCGGTTTCGATTAAGAAATCTCGAATAATCCCTAGGAGGTGAAACGATAACTCTTTTACGTTACACAACTAGTGACATATCGCTTCTGGCAGACTGGCAAGTACACAAAAAGTAGTAAACTGTGTGAGCAACTGGGAGGAAGAAGTATGGCACTATTAAGAAAGCCAATGATTCGTCACGAGTTGTATTCAATCAGAGAATACCAGTAACCTATGGAAGGAGTAACGATGAATCTCTTAAGATACACAACGAGTGACATATCGCTTCTGGCAGACTGGCCGCAGTAAGAAAATGTGGCAGACTGGGTGAGCAATTGGGACGAGTAACTATGACTCTCTTAAGGTAGCCAATGCCTCGTTACTTGCGGGTTGGATTAAGAAATCTCGAAAACCAATAGGAGGAGAAACGATGACTCTTTTATGATACACAACTAGTGAATTATAGTTTCTGGCAGACAAAAACTACACAAAAAGTAGTAAACTGTGTGAGCAACTCGGAGGATGAAGTATTGCACTATTAAGATAGATACTTTTTCGTCACGAGAGGTATTGACTCAGAGAATACCAGTAACCTATGGAAGGAGTAACGATGAATCTCTTAAGATACACAACGAGTGACATAACGCTTCTGGCAGACTGGCCACAGTAAGAAAAAAGTGGCAGACTGGGTGAGCAATGGGGACGAGTAACTATGACTCTCTTAAGGTAGCCAATGCCTCGTTACTTGCGGTTTGGGTTAAGAAATCTCGAATAACCCCTAGGAGGAGAAACGATGACTCTTTTATGATACACAACTAGTGACATATCGCTTCTGGCAGACTGGCAAGTACACAAAAAGTAGTAAACTGTGTGAGCAACTCGGAGGAAGAAGTATTGCACTATTAAGATAACCACATTTTCGTCAAGAGACCTCTCTTGACGAAAAAGTGGCTATCTTAATAGGAATACCAGTAACCTATGGAAGGAGTAACGATGAATCTCTTAAGATACACAACGAGTGACATATCGCTTCTGGCAGACTGGCCGCAGTAAGGAAAAGTGGCAGACTGGGAGAGCAATTGGGACGAGTAACTATGACTCTCTTAAGGTAGCCAATGCCTCGTTACTTGCGGTTTGGATGAAGAAATCTCGAATAACCCCTAGGAGGAGAAACGATGACTCTTTTATGATACACAACTAGTGAATTATAGTTTCTGGCAGACAAAAACTATACAAAAAGCAGTAAACTGTGTGAGCAACTCGGAGGAAGAAGTATTGCACTATTAAGATAGCCACTTTTTCGTCAAGAGAGGTATTGACTCAGAGAATACCAGTAACCTATGGAAGGAGTAACGATGAATCTCTTAAGATACACAACGAGTGACATATCGCTTCTGGCAGACTGGCCGCAGTAAGAAAAAGTGGCAGACTGGGTGAGCAATTGGGACGAGTAACTATGACTCTCTTAAGATAACCAATGCCTCGTTACTTGCGGTTTGGATTAAGAAATCTCGAATAACACCTAGGAGGAGAAACGATGACACTTTTATGATACACAACTAGTGAATTATAGTTTCTGGCAGACAAAAACTACACAAAAAGCAGTAAACTGTGTGAGCAACTCGGAGGAAGAAGTATTGCACTATTAAGATAGCCACTTTTTCGTCAAGAGAGGTATTGACTCAGAGAATACCAGTAACCTATGGAAGGAGTAACGATAAATCTCTTAAGATACACAACGAGTGACATATCGCTTCTGGCTGACTGGCCGCAGTAAGAAAAAGTGGCAGACTGGGTGAGCAATGGGGACGAGTAACTATGACTCTCTTAAGGTAGCCAATGCCTCGTTACTTGCGGTTTCGATTAAGAAATCTCGAATAATCCCTAGGAGGTGAAACGATAACTCTTTTATGTTACACAACTAGTGACATATCGCTTCTGGCAGACTGGCAAGTACACAAAAAGTAGTAAACTGTGTGAGCAACTGGGAGGAAGAAGTATGGCACTATTAAGAATGCCAATGATTCGTCACGAGTAGTATTGAATCAGAGAATACCAGTAACCTATGGAAGGAGTAACGATGAATCTCTTAAGATACACAACGAGTGACATATCGCTTCTGGCAGACTGGCCGCAGTAAGAAAATGTGGCAGACTGGGTGAGCAATTGGGACGAGTAACTATGACTCTCTTAAGGTAGCCAATGCCTCGTTACTTGCGGGTTGGATTAAGAAATCTCGAAAACCCCTAGGAGGAGAAACGATGACTCTTTTATGATACACAACTAGTGAATTATAGTTTCTGGCAGACAAAAACTACACAAAAAGTAGTAAACTGTGTGAGCAACTCGGAGGAAGAAGTATTGCACTATTAAGATAGCCACTTTTTCGTCAAGAGAGGTATTGACTCGGAGAATACCAGTAACCTATGGAAGGAGTAACGATGAATCTCTTAAGATACACAACGAGTGACATATCGCTTCTGGCAGACTGGCCGCAGTACGGAAAAGTGGCAGACTGGGAGAGCAATTGGGACGAGTAACTATGACTCTCTTAATGTAGCCAATGCCTCGTTACTTGCGGTTTGGATGAAGAAATCTCGAATAACCCCTAGGAGGTGAAACGATGACTCTTTTATGATACACAACTAGTGAATTATAGTTTCTGGCAGACAAAAACTACACAACAAGCAGTAAACTGTGTGAGCAACTCGGAGGAAGAAGTATTGCACTATTAAGATAGCCACTTTTTCGTCAAGAGAGGTATTGACTCAGAGAATACCAGTAACCTATGGAAGGAGTAACGATGAATCTCTTAAGATACACAACGAGTGACATATCGCTTCTGGCAGACTGGCCGCAGTAAGAAAAAGTGGCAGACTGGGTGAGCAATGGGGACGAGTAACTATGACTCTCTTAAGGTAGCCAATGCCTCGTTACTTGCGGTTTCGATTAAGAAACCTCGAATAATCCCTAGGAGGTGAAACGATAACTCTTTTATGTTACACAACTAGTGACATATCGCTTCTGGCAGACTGGCAAGTACACAAAAAGTAGTAAACTGTGTGAGCAACTGGGAGGAAGAAGTATGGCACTATTAAGAAAGCCAATGATTCGTCACGAGTAGTATTGAATCAGAGAATACCAGTAACCTATGGAAGGAGTAACGATGAATCTCTTAAGATACACAACGAGTGACATATCGCTTCTGGCAGACTGGCCGCAGTAAGAAAATTGGCAGACTTTGTGAGCAATTGGGACGAGTAACTATGACTCTCTTAAGGTAGCCAATGCCTCGTTACTTGCGGGTTGGATTAAGAAATCTCGAAAACCCCTAGGAGGAAAAATGATGACACTTTTATGATACACAACTAGTGAATTATAGTTTCTGGCAGACAAAAACTACACAAAAAGTAGTAAACTGTGTGAGCAACTCGGAGGAAGAATTATTGCACTATTAAGATAGCCACTTTTTCGTCAAGAGAGGTATTGACTCGGAGAATACCAGTAACCTATGGAAGGAGTAACGATGAATCTCTTAAGATACACAACGAGTGACATATCGCTTCTGGCAGACTGGCCGCAGTAAGAAAAAGTGGCAGACTGGGTGAGCAATTGGGACGAGTAACTATGACTCTCTTAAGGTAGCCAGTGCCTCGTTACTTGCGGTTTGGATGAAGAAATCTCGAATAACCCCTAGGAGGAGAAACGATGACTCTTTTATGATACACAACTAGTGAATTATAGTTTCTGGCAGACAAAAACTACACAACAAGCAGTAAACTGTGTGAGCAACTCGGAGGAAGAAGTATTGCACTATTAAGATAGCCACTTTTTCGTCAAGAGAGGTATTGACTCAGAGAATACCAGTAACCTATGGAAGGAGTAACGATGAATCTCTTAAGATACACAACGAGTGACATATCGCTTCTGGCAGACTGGCCGCAGTAAGAAAAAGTGGCAGACTGGGTGAGCAATTGGGACGAGTAACTATGACTCTCTTAAGGTAGCCAATGCCTCGTTACTTGCGGTTTGGATGAAGAAATCTCGAATAACCCCTAGGAGGAGAAACGATGACTCTTTTATGATACACAACTAGTGAATTATAGTTTCTGGCAGACAAAAACTACACAAAAAGCAGTGAACTGTGTGAACAACTCGGAGGAAGAAGTATTGCAATCTTAAGATAGCCACTTTTTCGTCAAGAGAGGTATTGACTCAGAGAATACCAGTAACCTATGGAAGGAGTAACGATGAATCTCTTAAGATACACAACGAGTGACATATCGCTTCTGGCAGACTGGCCGCAGTAAGAAAATGTGGCAGACTGGGTGAGCAATTGGGACGAGTAACTATGACTCTCTTAAGGTAGCCAATGCCTCGTTACTTGCGGGTTGGATTAAGAAATCTCGAAAACCAATAGGAGGAGAAACGATGACTCTTTTATGATACACAACTAGTGAATTATAGTTTCTGGCAGACAAAAACTACACAAAAAGTAGTAAACTGTGTGAGCAACTCGGAGGATGAAGTATTGCACTATTAAGATAGATACTTTTTCGTCACGAGAGGTATTGACTCAGAGAATACCAGTAACCTATGGAAGGAGTAACGATGAATCTCTTAAGATACACAACGAGTGACATAACGCTTCTGGCAGACTGGCCACAGTAAGAAAAAAGTGGCAGACTGGGTGAGCAATGGGGACGAGTAACTATGACTCTCTTAAGGTAGCCAATGCCTCGTTACTTGCGGTTTGGGTTAAGAAATCTCGAATAACCCCTAGGAGGAGAAACGATGACTCTTTTATGATACACAACTAGTGACATATCGCTTCTGGCAGACTGGCAAGTACACAAAAAGTAGTAAACTGTGTGAGCAACTCGGAGGAAGAAGTATTGCACTATTAAGATAACCACATTTTCGTCAAGAGACCTCTCTTGACGAAAAAGTGGCTATCTTAATAGGAATACCAGTAACCTATGGAAGGAGTACCGATGAATCTCTTAAGATACACAACGAGTGACATATCGCTTCTGGCAGACTGGCCGCAGTAAGAAAATGTGGCAGACTGGGTGAGCAATTGGGACGAGTAACTATGACTCTCTTAAGGTAGCCAATGCCTCGTTACTTGCGGGTTGGATTAAGAAATCTCGAAAACCCCTAGGAGGAGAAACGATGACTCTTTTATGATACACAACTAGTGAATTATAGTTTCTGGCAGACAAAAACTACACAAAAAGTAGTAAACTGTGTGAGCAACTCGGAGGAAGAAGTATTGCACTATTAAGATAGCCACTTTTTCGTCAAGAGAGGTATTGACTCGGAGAATACCAGTAACCTATGGAAGGAGTAACGATGAATCTCTTAAGATACACAACGAGTGACATATCGCTTCTGGCAGACTGGCCGCAGTACGGAAAAGTTGCAGACTGGGAGAGCAATTGGGACGAGTAACTATGACTCTCTTAATGTAGCCAATGCCTCGTTACTTGCGGTTTGGATGAAGAAATCTCGAATAACCCCTAGGAGGTGAAACGATGACTCTTTTATGATACACAACTAGTGAATTATAGTTTCTGGCAGACAAAAACTACACAACAAGCAGTAAACTGTGTGAGCAACTCGGAGGAAGAAGTATTGCACTATTAAGATAGCCACTTTTTCGTCAAGAGAGGTATTGACTCAGAGAATACCAGTAACCTATGGAAGGAGTAACGATGAATCTCTTAAGATACACAACGAGTGACATATCGCTTCTGGCAGACTGGCCGCAGTAAGAAAAAGTGGCAGACTGGGTGAGCAATGGGGACGAGTAACTATGACTCTCTTAAGGTAGCCAATGCCTCGTTACTTGCGGTTTCGATTAAGAAACCTCGAATAATCCCTAGGAGGTGAAACGATAACTCTTTTATGTTACACAACTAGTGACATATCGCTTCTGGCAGACTGGCAAGTACACAAAAAGTAGTAAACTGTGTGAGCAACTGGGAGGAAGAAGTATGGCACTATTAAGAAAGCCAATGATTCGTCACGAGTAGTATTGAATCAGAGAATACCAGTAACCTATGGAAGGAGTAACGATGAATCTCTTAAGATACACAACGAGTGACATATCGCTTCTGGCAGACTGGCCGCAGTAAGAAAATTGGCAGACTTTGTGAGCAATTGGGACGAGTAACTATGACTCTCTTAAGGTAGCCAATGCCTCGTTACTTGCGGGTTGGATTAAGAAATCTCGAAAACCCCTAGGAGGAAAAATGATGACACTTTTATGATACACAACTAGTGAATTATAGTTTCTGGCAGACAAAAACTACACAAAAAGTAGTAAACTGTGTGAGCAACTCGGAGGAAGAATTATTGCACTATTAAGATAGCCACTTTTTCGTCAAGAGAGGTATTGACTCGGAGAATACCAGTAACCTATGGAAGGAGTAACGATGAATCTCTTAAGATACACAACGAGTGACATATCGCTTCTGGCAGACTGGCCGCAGTAAGAAAAAGTGGCAGACTGGGTGAGCAATTGGGACGAGTAACTATGACTCTCTTAAGGTAGCCAATGCCTCGTTACTTGCGGTTTGGATGAAGAAATCTCGAATAACCCCTAGGAGGAGAAACGATGACTCTTTTATGATACACAACTAGTGAATTATAGTTTCTGGCAGACAAAAACTACACAACAAGCAGTAAACTGTGTGAGCAACTCGGAGGAAGAAGTATTGCACTATTAAGATAGCCACTTTTTCGTCAAGAGAGGTATTGACTCAGAGAATACCAGTAACCTATGGAAGGAGTAACGATGAATCTCTTAAGATACACAACGAGTGACATATCGCTTCTGGCAGACTGGCCGCAGTAAGAAAAAGTGGCAGACTGGGTGAGCAATTGGGACGAGTAACTATGACTCTCTTAAGGTAGCCAATGCCTCGTTACTTGCGGTTTGGATGAAGAAATCTCGAATAACCCCTAGGAGGAGAAACGATGACTCTTTTATGATACACAACTAGTGAATTATAGTTTCTGGCAGACAAAAACTACACAAAAAGCAGTGAACTGTGTGAACAACTCGGAGGAAGAAGTATTGCAATCTTAAGATAGCCACTTTTTCGTCAAGAGAGGTATTGACACAGAGAATACCAGTAACCTATGGAAGGAGTAACGATGAATCTCTTAAGATACACAACGAGTGACATATCGCTTCTGGCAGACTGGCCGCAGTAAGAAAATGTGGCAGACTGAGTGAGCAATTGGGACGAGTAACTATGACTCTCTTAAGGTAGCCAATGCCTCGTTACTTGCGGTTTGGGTTAAGAAATCTCGATTAACTCCTAGGACGAGAAACGATTACTCTTTTATGATACACAACTAGTGAATTATAGTTTCTGGCAGACAAAAACTACACAAAAAGTAGTAAACTATGTGAGCAACTCGGAGGATGAAGTATTGCACTATTAAGATAGATACTTTTTCGTCACGAGAGGTATTGACTCAGAGAATACCAGTAACCTATGGAAGGAGTAACGATGAATCTCTTAAGATACACGAGTGACATATCGCTTCTGGCAGACTGGCCACAGTAAGAAAAAGTGGCAGACTGGGTGAGCAATGGGGACGAGTAACTATGACTCTCTTAAGGTAGCCAATGCCTCGTTACTTGCGGTTTGGGTTAAGAAATCACGAATAACCCCTAGGAGGAGAAACGATGACTCTTTTATGATACACAACTAGTGACATATCGCTTCTGGCAGACTGGCAAGTACACAAAAAGTAGTAAACTGTGTGAGCAAGTGGGAGGAAGAAGTATGGCACTATTAAGAAAGCCAATGATTCGTCACGAGTTGTATTCAATCAGAGAATACCAGTAACCTATGGAAGGAGTAACGATGAATCTCTTAAGATACACAACGAGTGACATATCGCTTCTGGCAGACTGGCCGCAGTAAGAAAATGTGGCAGACTGGGTGAGCAATTGGGACGAGTAACTATGACTCTCTTAAGGTAGCCAATGCCTCGTTACTTGCGGGTTGGATTAAGAAATCTCGAAAACCCCTAGGAGGAGAAACGATGACTCTTTTATGATACACAACTAGTGAATTATAGTTTCTGGCAGACAAAAACTACACAAAAAGTAGTAAACTGTGTGAGCAACTCGGAGGAAGAAGTATTGCACTATTAAGATAGCCACTTTTTCGTCAAGAGAGGTATTGACTCGGAGAATACCAGTAACCTATGGAAGGAGTAACGATGAATCTCTTAAGATACACAACGAGTGACATATCGCTTCTGGCAGACTGGCCGCAGTACGGAAAAGTGGCAGACTGGGAGAGCAATTGGGACGAGTAACTATGACTCTCTTAATGTAGCCAATGCCTCGTTACTTGCGGTTTGGATGAAGAAATCTCGAATAACCCCTAGGAGGTGAAACGATGACTCTTTTATGATACACAACTAGTGAATTATAGTTTCTGGCAGACAAAAACTACACAACAAGCAGTAAACTGTGTGAGCAACTCGGAGGAAGAAGTATTGCACTATTAAGATAGCCACTTTTTCGTCAAGAGAGGTATTGACTCAGAGAATACCAGTAACCTATGGAAGGAGTAACGATGAATCTCTTAAGATACACAACGAGTGACATATCGCTTCTGGCAGACTGGCCGCAGTAAGAAAAAGTGGCAGACTGGGTGAGCAATGGGGACGAGTAACTATGACTCTCTTAAGGTAGCCAATGCCTCGTTACTTGCGGTTTCGATTAAGAAACCTCGAATAATCCCTAGGAGGTGAAACGATAACTCTTTTATGTTACACAACTAGTGACATATCGCTTCTGGCAGACTGGCAAGTACACAAAAAGTAGTAAACTGTGTGAGCAACTGGGAGGAAGAAGTATGGCACTATTAAGAAAGCCAATGATTCGTCACGAGTAGTATTGAATCAGAGAATACCAGTAACCTATGGAAGGAGTAACGATGAATCTCTTAAGATACACAACGAGTGACATATCGCTTCTGGCAGACTGGCCGCAGTAAGAAAATTGGCAGACTTTGTGAGCAATTGGGACGAGTAACTATGACTCTCTTAAGGTAGCCAATGCCTCGTTACTTGCGGGTTGGATTAAGAAAACTCGAAAACCCCTAGGAGGAAAAATGATGACACTTTTATGATACACAACTAGTGAATTATAGTTTCTGGCAGACAAAAACTACACAAAAAGTAGTAAACTGTGTGAGCAACTCGGAGGAAGAATTATTGCACTATTAAGATAGCCACTTTTTCGTCAAGAGAGGTATTGACTCGGAGAATACCAGTAACCTATGGAAGGAGTAACGATGAATCTCTTAAGATACACAACGAGTGACATATCGCTTCTGGCAGACTGGCCGCAGTAAGAAAAAGTGGCAGACTGGGTGAGCAATTGGGACGAGTAACTATGACTCTCTTAAGGTAGCCAATGCCTCGTTACTTGCGGTTTGGATGAAGAAATCTCGAATAACCCCTAGGAGGAGAAACGATGACTCTTTTATGATACACAACTAGTGAATTATAGTTTCTGGCAGACAAAAACTACACAACAAGCAGTAAACTGTGTGAGCAACTCGGAGGAAGAAGTATTGCACTATTAAGATAGCCACTTTTTCGTCAAGAGAGGTATTGACTCAGAGAATACCAGTAACCTATGGAAGGAGTAACGATGAATCTCTTAAGATACACAACGAGTGACATATCGCTTCTGGCAGACTGGCCGCAGTAAGAAAAAGTGGCAGACTGGGTGAGCAATTGGGACGAGTAACTATGACTCTCTTAAGGTAGCCAATGCCTCGTTACTTGCGGTTTGGATGAAGAAATCTCGAATAACCCCTAGGAGGAGAAACGATGACTCTTTTATGATACACAACTAGTGAATTATAGTTTCTGGCAGACAAAAACTACACAAAAAGCAGTAAACTGTGTGAACAACTCGGAGGAAGAAGTATTGCACTCTTAAGATAGCCACTTTTTCGTCAAGAGAGGTATTGACTCAGAGAATACCAGTAACCTATGGAAGGAGTAACGATGAATCTCTTAAGATACACAACGAGTGACATATCGCTTCTGGCAGACTGGCCGCAGTAAGAAAATGTGGCAGACTGGGTGAGCAATTGGGACGAGTAACTATGACTCTCTTAAGGTAGCCAATGCCTCGTTACTTGCGGTTTGGGTTAAGAAATCTCGAATAACTCCTAGGAGGAGAAACGATTACTCTTTTATGATACACAACTAGTGAATTATAGTTTCTGGCAGACAAAAACTACACAAAAAGTAGTAAACTATGTGAGCAACTCGGAGGATGAAGTATTGCACTATTAAGATAGATACTTTTTCGTCACGAGAGGTATTGACTCAGAGAATACCAGTAACCTATGGAAGGAGTAACGATGAATCTCTTAAGATACACGAGTGACATATCGCTTCTGGCAGACTGGCCACAGTAAGAAAAAGTGGCAGACTGGGTGAGCAATGGGGACGAGTAACTATGACTCTCTTAAGGTAGCCAATGCCTCGTTACTTGCGGTTTGGGTTAAGAAATCACGAATAACCCCTAGGAGGAGAAACGATGACTCTTTTATGATACACAACTAGTGACATATCGCTTCTGGCAGACTGGCAAGTACACAAAAAGTAGTAAACTGTGTGAGCAACTCGGAATAAGAAGTATTGCACTATTAAGATAGCCACTTTTTCGTCAAGAGAGGTATTGACTCGGAGAATACCAGTAACCTATGGAAGGAGTAACGATGAATCTCTTAAGATACACAACGAGTGACATATCGCTTCTGGCAGACTGGCCGCAGTAAGGAAAAGTGGCAGACTGGGAGAGCAATTGGGACGAGTAACTATGACTCTCTTAAGGTAGCCAATGCCTCGTTACTTGCGGTTTGGATGAAGAAATCTCGAATAACCCCTAGGAGGAGAAACGATGACTCATTTATGATACACAACTAGTGAATTATAGTTTCTGGCAGACAAAAACTACACAAAAAGCAGTAAACTGTGTGAGCAACTCGGAGGAAGAAGTATTGCACTATTAAGATAGCCACTTTTTCGTCAAGAGAGGTATTGACTCAGAGAATACCAGTAACATATGGAAGGAGTAACGATGAATCTCTTAAGATACACAACGAGAGACATATCGCTTCTGGCAGACTGGCCGCAGTAAGGAAAAGTGGCAGACTGGGTGAGCAATTGGGACGAGTAACTATGACTCTCTTAAGGTAGCCAATGCCTCGTTACTTGCGGTTTGGATTAAGAAACCTCGAATAACCCCAAGGAGGAGAAACGATGACTCTTTTATGATACACAACTAGTGACATATCGCTTCTGGCAGACTGGCAAGTACACAAAAAGTAGTAAACTGTGTGAGCAGCTCGGAGGAAGAAGTATTGCACTATTAAGATAGCCACTTTTTCGTCAAGAGAGGTATTGACTCAGAGAATACCAGTAACCTATGGAAGGAGTAACGATGAATCTCTTAAGATACACAACGAGTGACATATCGCTTCTGGCAGACTGGCCGCAGTAAGAAAAAGTGGCAGACTGGGTGAGCGATATGGACGAGTAACTATGACTCTCTTAAGGTAGCCAATGCCTCGTTACTTGCGGTTTGGATGAAGAAATCTCGAATAACCCCTAGGAGGAGAAACGATGACTCTTTTATGATACACAACTAGTGAATTATAGTTTCTGGCAGACAAAAACTACACAAAAAGCAGTAAACTGTGTGAGCAACTCGGAGGAAGAAGTATTGCATTATTAAGATAGCCACTTTTTCGTCAAGAGAGGTATTGACTCGGAGAATACCAGTAACCTATGGAAGGAGTAACGATGAATCTCTTAAGATACACAACGAGTGACATATCGCATCTGGCAGACTGGCCGCAGTAAGAAAAAGTGGCAGACTGGGTGAGCAATTGGGACGAGTAACTATGACTCTCTTAAGGTAGCCAATGCCTCGTTACTTGCGGTTTGGATGAAGAAATCTCGAATAACCCCTAGGAGGAGAAACGATGACTCTTTTATGATACACAACTAGTGAATTATAGTTTCTGGCAGACAAAAACTACACAAAAAGCAGTAAACTGTGTGAGCAACTCGGAGGAAGAAGTATTGCACTCTTATGATAGCCACTTTTTCGTCAAGAGAGGTATTGACTCAGAGAATACCAGTAACCTATGGAAGGAGTAACGATGAATCTCTTAAGATACACAACGAGTGACATATCGCTTCTGGCAGACTGGCCGCAGTAAGAAAATGTGGCAGACTGGGTGAGCAATTGGGACGAGTAACTATGACTCTCTTAAGGTAGCCAATGCCTCGTTACTTGCGGTTTCGATTAAGAAATCTCGAATAATCCCTAGGAGGTGAAACGATAACTCTTTTATTTTACACAACTAGTGACATATCGCTTCTGGCAGACTGGCAAGTACACAAAAAGTAGTAAACTGTGTGAGCAACTGGGAGGAAGAAGTATGGCACTATTAAGAAAGCCAATGATTCGTCACGAGTAGTATTGAATCAGAGAATACCAGTAACCTATGGAAGGAGTAACGATGAATATCTTAAGATACACAACGAGTGACTTATCGCTTCTGGCAGACTGGCCGCAGTAAGAAAATCTGGCAGACTGGGTGAGCAATTGGGACGAGTAACTATGACTCTCTTAAGGTAGCCAATGCCTCGTTACTTGCGGTTTGGGTTAAGAAATCTCGAATAACTCCTAGGAGGTGAAACGATTACTCTTTTATGATACACAACTAGTGAATTATAGTTTCTGGCAGACAAAAACTACACAAAAAGTAGTAAACTATGTGAGCAACTCGGAGGATGAAGTATTGCACTATTAAGATAGATACTTTTTCGTCACGAGAGGTATTGACTCAGAGAATACCAGTAACCTATGGAAGGAGTAACGATGAATCTCTTAAGATACACAACGAGTGACATATCGCTTCTGGCAGACTGGCCACAGTAAGAAAAAGTGGCAGACTGGGTGAGCAATGGGGACGAGTAACTATGACTCTCTTAAGGTAGCCAATGCCTCGTTACTTGCGGTTTGGGTTAAGAAATCACGAATAACCCCTAGGAGGCGAAACGATGACTCTTTTATGATACACAACTAGTGACATATCGCTTCTGGCAGACTGGCAAGTACACAAAAAGTAGTAAACTGTGTGAGCAACTCGGAGGAAGAAGTATTGCACTATTAAGATAGCCACTTTTTCGTCAAGAGAGGTATTGACTCGGAGAATACCAGTAACCTATGGAAGGAGTAACGATGAATCTCTTAAGATACACAACGAGTGACATATCGCTTCTGGCAGACTGGCCGCAGTAAGGAAAAGTGGCAGACTGGGAGAGCAATTGGGACGAGTAACTATGACTCTCTTAAGGTAGCCAATGCCTCGTTACTTGCGGTTTGGATGAAGAAATCTCGAATAACCCCTAGGAGGAGAAACGATGACTCATTTATGATACACAACTAGTGAATTATAGTTTCTGGCAGACAAAAACTACACAAAAAGCAGTAAACTGTGTGAGCAACTCGGAGGAAGAAGTATTGCACTATTAAGATAGCCACTTTTTCGTCAAGAGAGGTATTGACTCAGAGAATACCAGTAACATATGGAAGGAGTAACGATGAATCTCTTAAGATACACAACGAGAGACATATCGCTTCTGGCAGACTGGCCGCAGTAAGGAAAAGTGGCAGACTGGGTGAGCAATTGGGACGAGTAACTATGACTCTCTTAAGGTAGCCAATGCCTCGTTACTTGCGGTTTGGATTAAGAAACCTCGAATAACCCCAAGGAGGAGAAACGATGACTCTTTTATGATACACAACTAGTGACATATCGCTTCTGGCAGACTGGCAAGTACACAAAAAGTAGTAAACTGTGTGAGCAGCTCGGAGGAAGAAGTATTGCACTATTAAGATAGCCACTTTTTCGTCAAGAGAGGTATTGACTCAGAGAATACCAGTAACCTATGGAAGGAGTAACGATGAATCTCTTAAGATACACAACGAGTGACATATCGCTTCTGGCAGACTGGCCGCAGTAAGAAAAAGTGGCAGACTGGGTGAGCGATATGGACGAGTAACTATGACTCCCTTAAGGTAGCCAATGCCTCGTTACTTGCGGTTTGGATGAAGAAATCTCGAATAACAACTAGGAGGAGAAACGATGACTCTTTTATGATACACAACTAGTGAATTATAGTTTCTGGCAGACAAAAACTACACAAAAAGCAGTAAACTGTGTGAGCAACTCGGAGGAAGAAGTATTGCACTATTAAGATAGCCACTTTTTCGTCAAGAGAGGTATTGACTCAGAGAATACCAGTAACCTATGGAAGGAGTAACGATGAATCTCTTAAGATACACAACGAGTGACATATCGCTTCTGGCAGACTGGCCGCAGTAAGAAAAAGTGGCAGACTGGGTGAGCAATTGGGACGAGTAACTATGACTCTCTTAAGGTAGCCAATGCCTCGTTACTTGCGGTTTGGATGAAGAAATCTCGAATAACCCCTAGGAGGAGAAACGATGACTCTTTTATGATACACAACTAGTGAATTATAGTTTCTGGCAGACAAAAACTACACAAAAAGCAGTAAACTGTGTGAGCAACTCGGAGGAAGAAGTATTGCACTCTTAAGATAGCCACTTTTTCGTCAAGAGAGGTATTGACTCAGAGAATACCAGTAACCTATGGAAGGAGTAACGATGAATCTCTTAAGATACACAACGAGTGACATATCGCTTCTGGCAGACTGGCCGCAGTAAGAAAATGTGGCAGACTGGGTGAGCAATTGGGACGAGTAACTATGACTCTCTTAAGGTAGCCAATGCCTCGTTACTTGCGGTTTCGATTAAGAAATCTCGAATAATCCCTAGGAGGTGAAACGATAACTCTTTTATTTTACACAACTAGTGACATATCGCTTCTGCCAGACTGGCAAGTACACAAAAAGTAGTAAACTGTGTGAGCAACTGGGAGGAAGAAGTATGGCACTATTAAGAAAGCCAATGATTCGTCACGAGTAGTATTGAATCAGAGAATACCAGTAACCTATGGAAGGAGTAACGATGAATATCTTAAGATACACAACGAGTGACTTATCGCTTCTGGCAGACTGGCCGCAGTAAGAAAATCTGGCAGACTGGGTGAGCAATTGGGACGAGTAACTATGACTCTCTTAAGGTAGCCAATGCCTCGTTACTTGCGGTTTGGGTTAAGAAATCTCGAATAACTCCTAGGAGGTGAAACGATTACTCTTTTATGATACACAACTAGTGAATTATAGTTTCTGGCAGACAAAAACTACACAAAAAGTAGTAAACTATGTGAGCAACTCGGAGGATGAAGTATTGCACTATTAAGATAGATACATTTTCGTCACGAGAGGTATTGACTCAGAGAATACCAGTAACCTATGGAAGGAGTAACGATGAATCTCTTAAGATACACAACGAGTGACATATCGCTTCTGGCAGACTGGCCACAGTAAGAAAAAGTGGCAGACTGGGTGAGCAATGGGGACGAGTAACTATGACTCTCTTAAGGTAGCCAATGCCTCGTTACTTGCGGTTTGGGTTAAGAAATCACGAATAACCCCTAGGAGGCGAAACGATGACACTTTTATGATACACAACTAGTGACATATCGCTTCTGGCAGACTGGCAAGTACACAAAAAGTAGTAAACTGTGTGAGCAACTCGGAGGAAGAAGTATTGCACTATTAAGATAGCCACTTTTTCGTCAAGAGAGGTATTGACTCGGAGAATACCAGTAACCTATGGAAGGAGTAACGATGAATCTCTTAAGATACACAACGAGTGACATATCGCTTCTGGCAGACTGGCCGCAGTAAGAAAATGTGGCAGACTGGGTGAGCAATTGGGACGAGTAACTATGACTCTCTTAAGGTAGCCAATGCCTCGTTACTTGCGGTTTGGGTTAAGAAATCTCGAATAACTCCTAGGAGGAGAAACGATTACTCTTTTATGATACACAACTAGTGAATTATAGTTTCTGGCAGACAAAAACTACACAAAAAGTAGTAAACTATGTGAGCAACTCGGAGGATGAAGTATTGCACTATTAAGATAGATACTTTTTCGTCACGAGAGGTATTGACTCAGAGAATACCAGTAACCTATGGAAGGAGTAACGATGAATCTCTTAAGATACACGAGTGACATATCGCTTCTGGCAGACTGGCCACAGTAAGAAAAAGTGGCAGACTGGGTGAGCAATGGGGACGAGTAACTATGACTCTCTTAAGGTAGCCAATGCCTCGTTACTTGCGGTTTGGGTTAAGAAATCACGAATAACCCCTAGGAGGAGAAACGATGACTCTTTTATGATACACAACTAGTGACATATCGCTTCTGGCAGACTGGCAAGTACACAAAAAGTAGTAAACTGTGTGAGCAACTCGGAGGAAGAAGTATTGCACTATTAAGATAGCCACTTTTTCGTCAAGAGAGGTATTGACTCGGAGAATACCAGTAACCTATGGAAGGAGTAACGATGAATCTCTTAAGATACACAACGAGTGACATATCGCTTCTGGCAGACTGGCCGCAGTAAGGAAAAGTGGCAGACTGGGAGAGCAATTGGGACGAGTAACTATGACTCTCTTAAGGTAGCCAATGCCTCGTTACTTGCGGTTTGGATGAAGAAATCTCGAATAACCCCTAGGAGGAGAAACGATGACTCATTTATGATACACAACTAGTGAATTATAGTTTCTGGCAGACAAAAACTACACAAAAAGCAGTAAACTGTGTGAGCAACTCGGAGGAAGAAGTATTGCACTATTAAGATAGCCACTTTTTCGTCAAGAGAGGTATTGACTCAGAGAATACCAGTAACATATGGAAGGAGTAACGATGAATCTCTTAAGATACACAACGAGAGACATATCGCTTCTGGCAGACTGGCCGCAGTAAGGAAAAGTGGCAGACTGGGTGAGCAATTGGGACGAGTAACTATGACTCTCTTAAGGTAGCCAATGCCTCGTTACTTGCGGTTTGGATTAAGAAACCTCGAATAACCCCAAGGAGGAGAAACGATGACTCTTTTATGATACACAACTAGTGACATATCGCTTCTGGCAGACTGGCAAGTACACAAAAAGTAGTAAACTGTGTGAGCAGCTCGGAGGAAGAAGTATTGCACTATTAAGATAGCCACTTTTTCGTCAAGAGAGGTATTGACTCAGAGAATACCAGTAACCTATGGAAGGAGTAACGATGAATCTCTTAAGATACACAACGAGTGACATATCGCTTCTGGCAGACTGGCCGCAGTAAGAAAAAGTGGCAGACTGGGTGAGCGATATGGACGAGTAACTATGACTCTCTTAAGGTAGCCAATGCCTCGTTACTTGCGGTTTGGATGAAGAAATCTCGAATAACAACTAGGAGGAGAAACGTTGACTCTTTTATGATACACAACTAGTGAATTATAGTTTCTGGCAGACAAAAACTACACAAAAAGCAGTAAACTGTGTGAGCAACTCGGAGGAAGAAGTATTGCACTATTAAGATAGCCACTTTTTCGTCAAGAGAGGTATTGACTCAGAGAATACCAGTAACCTATGGAAGGAGTAACGATGAATCTCTTAAGATACACAACGAGTGACATATCGCTTCTGGCAGACTGGCCGCAGTAAGAAAAAGTGGCAGACTGGGTGAGCAATTGGGACGAGTAACTATGACTCTCTTAAGGTAGCCAATGCCTCGTTACTTGCGGTTTGGATGAAGAAATCTCGAATAACCCCTAGGAGGAGAAACGATGACTCTTTTATGATACACAACTAGTGAATTATAGTTTCTGGCAGACAAAAACTACACAAAAAGCAGTAAACTGTGTGAGCAACTCGGAGGAAGAAGTATTGCACTCTTAAGATAGCCACTTTTTCGTCAAGAGAGGTATTGACTCAGAGAATACCAGTAACCTATGGAAGGAGTAACGATGAATCTCTTAAGATACACAACGAGTGACATATCGCTTCTGGCAGACTGGCCGCAGTAAGAAAATGTGGCAGACTGGGTGAGCAATTGGGACGAGTAACTATGACTCTCTTAAGGTAGCCAATGCCTCGTTACTTGCGGTTTCGATTAAGAAATCTCGAATAATCCCTAGGAGGTGAAACGATAACTCTTTTATTTTACACAACTAGTGACATATCGCTTCTGCCAGACTGGCAAGTACACAAAAAGTAGTAAACTGTGTGAGCAACTGGGAGGAAGAAGTATGGCACTATTAAGAAAGCCAATGATTCGTCACGAGTAGTATTGAATCAGAGAATACCAGTAACCTATGGAAGGAGTAACGATGAATATCTTAAGATACACAACGAGTGACTTATCGCTTCTGGCAGACTGGCCGCAGTAAGAAAATCTGGCAGACTGGGTGAGCAATTGGGACGAGTAACTATGACTCTCTTAAGGTAGCCAATGCCTCGTTACTTGCGGTTTGGGTTAAGAAATCTCGAATAACTCCTAGGAGGTGAAACGATTACTCTTTTATGATACACAACTAGTGAATTATAGTTTCTGGCAGACAAAAACTACACAAAAAGTAGTAAACTATGTGAGCAACTCGGAGGATGAAGTATTGCACTATTAAGATAGATACATTTTCGTCACGAGAGGTATTGACTCAGAGAATACCAGTAACCTATGGAAGGAGTAACGATGAATCTCTTAAGATACACAACGAGTGACATATCGCTTCTGGCAGACTGGCCACAGTAAGAAAAAGTGGCAGACTGGGTGAGCAATGGGGACGAGTAACTATGACTCTCTTAAGGTAGCCAATGCCTCGTTACTTGCGGTTTGGGTTAAGAAATCACGAATAACCCCTAGGAGGCGAAACGATGACACTTTTATGATACACAACTAGTGACATATCGCTTCTGGCAGACTGGCAAGTACACAAAAAGTAGTAAACTGTGTGAGCAACTCGGAGGAAGAAGTATTGCACTATTAAGATAGCCACTTTTTCGTCAAGAGAGGTATTGACTCGGAGAATACCAGTAACCTATGGAAGGAGTAACGATGAATCTCTTAAGATACACAACGAGTGACATATCGCTTCTGGCAGACTGGCCGCAGTAAGAAAATGTGGCAGACTGGGTGAGCAATTGGGACGAGTAACTATGACTCTCTTAAGGTAGCCAATGCCTCGTTACTTGCGGTTTGGGTTAAGAAATCTCGAATAACTCCTAGGAGGAGAAACGATTACTCTTTTATGATACACAACTAGTGAATTATAGTTTCTGGCAGACAAAAACTACACAAAAAGTAGTAAACTATGTGAGCAACTCGGAGGATGAAGTATTGCACTATTAAGATAGATACTTTTTCGTCACGAGAGGTATTGACTCAGAGAATACCAGTAACCTATGGAAGGAGTAACGATGAATCTCTTAAGATACACGAGTGACATATCGCTTCTGGCAGACTGGCCACAGTAAGAAAAAGTGGCAGACTGGGTGAGCAATGGGGACGAGTAACTATGACTCTCTTAAGGTAGCCAATGCCTCGTTACTTGCGGTTTGGGTTAAGAAATCACGAATAACCCCTAGGAGGAGAAACGATGACTCTTTTATGATACACAACTAGTGACATATCGCTTCTGGCAGACTGGCAAGTACACAAAAAGTAGTAAACTGTGTGAGCAACTCGGAGGAAGAAGTATTGCACTATTAAGATAGCCACTTTTTCGTCAAGAGAGGTATTGACTCGGAGAATACCAGTAACCTATGGAAGGAGTAACGATGAATCTCTTAAGATACACAACGAGTGACATATCGCTTCTGGCAGACTGGCCGCAGTAAGGAAAAGTGGCAGACTGGGAGAGCAATTGGGACGAGTAACTATGACTCTCTTAAGGTAGCCAATGCCTCGTTACTTGCGGTTTGGATGAAGAAATCTCGAATAACCCCTAGGAGGAGAAACGATGACTCATTTATGATACACAACTAGTGAATTATAGTTTCTGGCAGACAAAAACTACACAAAAAGCAGTAAACTGTGTGAGCAACTCGGAGGAAGAAGTATTGCACTATTAAGATAGCCACTTTTTCGTCAAGAGAGGTATTGACTCAGAGAATACCAGTAACATATGGAAGGAGTAACGATGAATCTCTTAAGATACACAACGAGAGACATATCGCTTCTGGCAGACTGGCCGCAGTAAGGAAAAGTGGCAGACTGGGTGAGCAATTGGGACGAGTAACTATGACTCTCTTAAGGTAGCCAATGCCTCGTTACTTGCGGTTTGGATTAAGAAACCTCGAATAACCCCAAGGAGGAGAAACGATGACTCTTTTATGATACACAACTAGTGACATATCGCTTCTGGCAGACTGGCAAGTACACAAAAAGTAGTAAACTGTGTGAGCAGCTCGGAGGAAGAAGTATTGCACTATTAAGATAGCCACTTTTTCGTCAAGAGAGGTATTGACTCAGAGAATACCAGTAACCTATGGAAGGAGTAACAATGAATCTCTTAAGATACACAACGAGTGACATATCGCTTCTGGCAGACTGGCCGCAGTAAGAAAAAGTGGCAGACTGGGTGAGCGATATGGACGAGTAACTATGACTCTCTTAAGGTAGCCAATGCCTCGTTACTTGCGGTTTGGATGAAGAAATCTCGAATAACCCCTAGGAGGAGAAACGATGACTCTTTTATGATACACAACTAGTGAATTATAGTTTCTGGCAGACAAAAACTACACAAAAAGCAGTAAACTGTGTGAGCAACTCGGAGGAAGAAGTATTGCACTATTAAGATAGCCACTTTTTCGTCAAGAGAGGTATTGACTCAGAGAATACCAGTAACCTATGGAAGGAGTAACGATGAATCTCTTAAGATACACAACGAGTGACATATCGCTTCTGGCAGACTGGCCGCAGTAAGAAAATGTGGCAGACTGGGTGAGCAATTGGGACGAGTAACTATGACTCTCTTAAGGTAGCCAATGCCTCGTTACTTGCGGTTTGGGTTAAGAAATCACGAATAACCCCTAGGAGGCGAAACGATGACTCTTTTATGATACACAACTAGTGACATATCGCTTCTGGCAGACTGGCAAGTACACAAAAAGTAGTAAACTGTGTGAGCAACTCGGAGGAAGAAGTATTGCACTATTAAGATAGCCACTTTTTCGTCAAGAGAGGTATTGACTCGGAGAATACCAGTAACCTATGGAAGGAGTAACGATGAATCTCTTAAGATACACAACGAGTGACATATCGCTTCTGGCAGACTGGCCGCAGTAAGGAAAAGTGGCAGACTGGGAGAGCAATTGGGACGAGTAACTATGACTCTCTTAAGGTAGCCAATGCCTCGTTACTTGCGGTTTGGATGAAGAAATCTCGAATAACCCCTAGGAGGAGAAACGATGACTCATTTATGATACACAACTAGTGAATTATAGTTTCTGGCAGACAAAAACTACACAAAAAGCAGTAAACTGTGTGAGCAACTCGGAGGAAGAAGTATTGCACTATTAAGATAGCCACTTTTTCGTCAAGAGAGGTATTGACTCAGAGAATACCAGTAACATATGGAAGGAGTAACGATGAATCTCTTAAGATACACAACGAGAGACATATCGCTTCTGGCAGACTGGCCGCAGTAAGGAAAAGTGGCAGACTGGGTGAGCAATTGGGACGAGTAACTATGACTCTCTTAAGGTAGCCAATGCCTCGTTACTTGCGGTTTGGATTAAGAAACCTCGAATAACCCCAAGGAGGAGAAACGATGACTCTTTTATGATACACAACTAGTGACATATCGCTTCTGGCAGACTGGCAAGTACACAAAAAGTAGTAAACTGTGTGAGCAGCTCGGAGGAAGAAGTATTGCACTATTAAGATAGCCACTTTTTCGTCAAGAGAGGAATTGACTCAGAGAATACCAGTAACCTATGGAAGGAGTAACGATGAATCTCTTAAGATACACAACGAGTGACATATCGCTTCTGGCAGACTGGCCGCAGTAAGAAAAAGTGGCAGACTGGGTGAGCGATATGGACGAGTAACTATGACTCTCTTAAGGTAGCCAATGCCTCGTTACTTGCGGTTTGGATGAAGAAATCTCGAATAACCCCTAGGAGGAGAAACGATGACTCTTTTATGATACACAACTAGTGAATTATAGTTTCTGGCAGACAAAAACTACACAAAAAGCAGTAAACTGTGTGAGCAACTCGGAGGAAGAAGTATTGCACTATTAAGATAGCCACTTTTTCGTCAAGAGAGGTATTGACTCAGAGAATACCAGTAACCTATGGAAGGAGTAACGATGAATCTCTTAAGATACACAACGAGTGACATATCGCTTCTGGCAGACTGGCCGCAGTAAGAAAATGTGGCAGACTGGGTGAGCAATTGGGACGAGTAACTATGACTCTCTTAAGGTAGCCAATGCCTCGTTACTTGCGGTTTCGATTAAGAAATCTCGAATAATCCCTAGGAGGTGAAACGATAACTCTTTTATTTTACACAACTAGTGACATATCGCTTCTGGCAGACTGGCAAGTACACAAAAAGTAGTAAACTGTGTGAGCAACTGGGAGGAAGAAGTATGGCACTATTAAGAAAGCCAATGATTCGTCACGAGTAGTATTGAATCAGAGAATACCAGTAACCTATGGAAGGAGTAACGATGAATATCTTAAGATACACAACGAGTGACTTATCGCTTCTGGCAGACTGGCCGCAGTAAGAAAATCTGGCAGACTGGGTGAGCAATTGGGACGAGTAACTATGACTCTCTTAAGGTAGCCAATGCCTCGTTACTTGCGGTTTGGGTTAAGAAATCTCGAATAACTCCTAGGAGGTGAAACGATTACTCTTTTATGATACACAACTAGTGAATTATAGTTTCTGGCAGACAAAAACTACACAAAAAGTAGTAAACTATGTGAGCAACTCGGAGGATGAAGTATTGCACTATTAAGATAGATACTTTTTCGTCACGAGAGGTATTGACTCAGAGAATACCAGTAACCTATGGAAGGAGTAACGATGAATCTCTTAAGATACACAACGAGTGACATATCGCTTCTGGCAGACTGGCCACAGTAAGAAAAAGTGGCAGACTGGGTGAGCAATGGGGACGAGTAACTATGACTCTCTTAAGGTAGCCAATGCCTCGTTACTTGCGGTTTGGGTTAAGAAATCACGAATAACCCCTAGGAGGCGAAACGATGACTCTTTTATGATACACAACTAGTGACATATCGCTTCTGGCAGACTGGCAAGTACACAAAAAGTAGTAAACTGTGTGAGCAACTCGGAGGAAGAAGTATTGCACTATTAAGATAGCCACTTTTTCGTCAAGACAGGTATTGACTCGGAGAATACCAGTAACCTATGGAAGGAGTAACGATGAATCTCTTAAGATACACAACGAGTGACATATCGCTTCTGGCAGACTGGCCGCAGTAAGGAAAAGTGGCAGACTGGGTGAGCGATATGGACGAGTAACTATGACTCTCTTAAGGTAGCCAATGCCTCGTTACTTGCGGTTTGGGTTAAGAAATCTCGAATAACTCCTAGGAGGTGATACGATTACTCTTTTATGATACACAACTAGTGAATTATAGTTTCTGGCAGACAAAAACTACACAAAAAGTAGTAAACTATGTGAGCAACTCGGAGGATGAAGTATTGCACTATTAAGATAGATACTTTTTCGTCACGAGAGGTATTGACTCAGAGAATACCAGTAACCTATGGAAGGAGTAACAATGAATCTCTTAAGATACACGAGTGACATATCGCTTCTGGCAGACTGGCCACAGTAAGAAAAAGTGGCAGACTGGGTGAGCAATGGGGACGAGTAACTATGACTCTCTTAAGGTAGCCAATGCCTCGTTACTTGCGGTTTGGGTTAAGAAATCACGAATAACCCCTAGGAGGAGAAACGATGACTCTTTTATGATACACAACTAGTGACATATCGCTTCTGGCAGACTGGCAAGTACACAAAAAGTAGTAAACTGTGTGAGCAACTCGGAGGAAGAAGTATTGCACTATTAAGATAGCCACTTTTTCGTCAAGAGAGGTATTTACTCGGAGAATACCAGTAACCTATGGAAGGAGTAACGATGAGTCTCTTAAGATACACAACGAGTGACATATCGCTTCTGGCAGACTGGCCGCAGTAAGGAAAAGTGGCAGACTGGGAGAGCAATTGGGACGAGTAACTATGACTCTCTTAAGGTAGCCAATGCCTCGTTACTTGCGGTTTGGATGAAGAAATCTCGAATAACCCCTAGGAGGAGAAACGATGACTCATTTATGATACACAACTAGTGAATTATAGTTTCTGGCAGACAAAAACTACACAAAAAGCAGTAAACTGTGTGAGCAACTCGGAGGAAGAAGTATTGCACTATTAAGATAGCCACTTTTTCGTCAAGAGAGGTATTGACTCAGAGAATACCAGTAACATATGGAAGGAGTAACGATGAATCTCTTAAGATACACAACGAGAGACATATCGCTTCTGGCAGACTGGCCGCAGTAAGGAAAAGTGGCAGACTGGGTGAGCAATTGGGACGAGTAACTATGACTCTCTTAAGGTAGCCAATGCCTCGTTACTTGCGGTTTGGATTAAGAAACCTCGAATAACCCCAAGGAGGAGAAACGATGACTCTTTTATGATACACAACTAGTGACATATCGCTTCTGGCAGACTGGCAAGTACACAAAAAGTAGTAAACTGTGTTAGCAGCTCGGAGGAAGAAGTATTGCACTATTAAGATAGCCACTTTTTCGTCAAGAGAGGTATTGACTCAGAGAATACCAGTAACCTATGGAAGGAGTAACAATGAATCTCTTAAGATACACAACGAGTGACATATCGCTTCTGGCAGACTGGCCGCAGTAAGAAAAAGTGGCAGACTGGGTGAGCGATATGGACGAGTAACTATGACTCTCTTAAGGTAGCCAATGCCTCGTTACTTGCGGTTTGGATGAAGAAATCTCGAATAACCCCTAGGAGGAGAAACGATGACTCTTTTATGATACACAACTAGTGAATTATAGTTTCTGGCAGACAAAAACTACACAAAAAGCAGTAAACTGTGTGAGCAACTCGGAGGAAGAAGCATTGCACTATTAAGATAGCCACTTTTTCGTCAAGAGAGGTATTGACTCAGAGAATACCAGTAACCTATGGAAGGAGTAACGATGAATCTCTTAAGATACACAACGAGTGACATATCGCTTCTGGCAGACTGGCCGCAGTAAGAAAATGTGGCAGACTGGGTGAGCAATTGGGACGAGTAACTATGACTCTCTTAAGGTAGCCAATGCCTCGTTACTTGCGGTTTCGATTAAGAAATCTCGAATAATCCCTAGGAGGTGAAACGATAACTCTTTTATTTTACACAACTAGTGACATATCGCTTCTGGCAGACTGGCAAGTACACAAAAAGTAGTAAACTGTGTGAGCAACTGGGAGGAAGAAGTATGGCACTATTAAGAAAGCCAATGATTCGTCACGAGTAGTATTGAATCAGAGAATACCAGTAACCTATGGAAGGAGTAACGATGAATATCTTAAGATACACAACGAGTGACTTATCGCTTCTGGCAGACTGGCCGCAGTAAGAAAATCTGGCAGACTGGGTGAGCAATTGGGACGAGTAACTATGACTCTCTTAAGGTAGCCAATGCCTCGTTACTTGCGGTTTGGGTTAAGAAATCTCGAATAACTCCTAGGAGGTGAAACGATTACTCTTTTATGATACACAACTAGTGAATTATAGTTTCTGGCAGACAAAAACTACACAAAAAGTAGTAAACTATGTGAGCAACTCGGAGGATGAAGTATTGCACTATTAAGATAGATACTTTTTCGTCACGAGAGGTATTGACTCAGAGAATACCAGTAACCTATGGAAGGAGTAACGATGAATCTCTTAAGATACACAACGAGTGACATATCGCTTCTGGCAGACTGGCCACAGTAAGAAAAAGTGGCAGACTGGGTGAGCAATGGGGACGAGTAACTATGACTCTCTTAAGGTAGCCAATGCCTCGTTACTTGCGGTTTGGGTTAAGAAATCACGAATAACCCCTAGGAGGCGAAACGATGACTCTTTTATGATACACAACTAGTGACATATCGCTTCTGGCAGACTGGCAAGTACACAAAAAGTAGTAAACTGTGTGAGCAACTCGGAGGAAGAAGTATTGCACTATTAAGATAGCCACTTTTTCGTCAAGAGAGGTATTGACTCGGAGAATACCAGTAACCTATGGAAGGAGTAACGATGAATCTCTTAAGATACACAACGAGTGACATATCGCTTCTGGCAGACTGGCCGCAGTAAGGAAAAGTGGCAGACTGGGAGAGCAATTGGGACGAGTAACTATGACTCTCTTAAGGTAGCCAATGCCTCGTTACTTGCGGTTTGGATGAAGAAATCTCGAATAACCCCTAGGAGGAGAAACGATGACTCATTTATGATACACAACTAGTGAATTATAGTTTCTGGCAGACAAAAACTACACAAAAAGCAGTAAACTGTGTGAGCAACTCGGAGGAAGAAGTATTGCACTATTAAGATAGCCACTTTTTCGTCAAGAGAGGTATTGACTCAGAGAATACCAGTAACATATGGAAGGAGTAACGATGAATCTCTTAAGATACACAACGAGAGACATATCGCTTCTGGCAGACTGGCCGCAGTAAGGAAAAGTGGCAGACTGGGTGAGCAATTGGGACGAGTAACTATGACTCTCTTAAGGTAGCCAATGCCTCGTTACTTGCGGTTTGGATAAAGAAACCTCGAATAACCCCAAGGAGGAGAAACGATGACTCTTTTATGATACACAACTAGTGACATATCGCTTCTGGCAGACTGGCAAGTACACAAAAAGTAGTAAACTGTGTGAGCAGCTCGGAGGAAGAAGTATTGCACTATTAAGATAGCCACTTTTTCGTCAAGAGAGGTATTGACTCAGAGAATACCAGTAACCTATGGAAGGAGTAACGATGAATCTCTTAAGATACACAATGAGTGACATATCGCTTCTGGCAGACTGGCCGCAGTAAGAAAAAGTGGCAGACTGGGTGAGCGATATGGACGAGTAACTATGACTCTCTTAAGGTAGCCAATGCCTCGTTACTTGCGGTTTGGATGAAGAAATCTCGAATAACCCCTAGGAGGAGAAACGATGACTCTTTTATGATACACAACTAGTGAATTATAGTTTCTGGCAGACAAAAACTACACAAAAAGCAGTAAACTGTGTGAGCAACTCGGAGGAAGAAGTATTGCACTATTAAGATAGCCACTTTTTCGTCAAGAGAGGTATTGACTCAGAGAATACCAGTAACCTATGGAAGGAGTAACGATGAATCTCTTAAGATACACAACGAGTGACATATCGCTTCTGGCAGACTGGCCGCAGTAAGAAAATGTGGCAGACTGGGTGAGCAATTGGGACGAGTAACTATGACTCTCTTAAGGTAGCCAATGCCTCGTTACTTGCGGTTTCGATTAAGAAATCTCGAATAATCCCTAGGAGGTGAAACGATAACTCTTTTATTTTACACAACTAGTGACATATCGCTTCTGGCAGACTGGCAAGTACACAAAAAGTAGTAAACTGTGTGAGCAACTGGGAGGAAGAAGTATGGCACTATTAAGAAAGCCAATGATTCGTCACGAGTAGTATTGAATCAGAGAATACCAGTAACCTATGGAAGGAGTAACGATGAATATCTTAAGATACACAACGAGTGACTTATCGCTTCTGGCAGACTGGCCGCAGTAAGAAAATCTGGCAGACTGGGTGAGCAATTGGGACGAGTAACTATGACTCTCTTAAGGTAGCCAATGCCTCGTTACTTGCGGTTTGGGTTAAGAAATCTCGAATAACTCCTAGGAGGTGAAACGATTACTCTTTTATGATACACAACTAGTGAATTATAGTTTCTGGCAGACAAAAACTACACAAAAAGTAGTAAACTATGTGAGCAACTCGGAGGATGAAGTATTGTACTATTAAGATAGATACTTTTTCGTCACGAGAGGTATTGACTCAGAGAATACCAGTAACCTATGGAAGGAGTAACGATGAATCTCTTAAGATACACAACGAGTGACATATCGCTTCTGGCAGACTGGCCACAGTAAGAAAAAGTGGCAGACTGGGTGAGCAATGGGGACGAGTAACTATGACTCTCTTAAGGTAGCCAATGCCTCGTTACTTGCGGTTTGGGTTAAGAAATCACGAATAACCCCTAGGAGGCGAAACGATGACTCTTTTATGATACACAACTAGTGACATATCGCTTCTGGCAGACTGGCAAGTACACAAAAAGTAGTAAACTGTGTGAGCAACTCGGAGGAAGAAGTATTGCACTATTAAGATAGCCACTTTTTCGTCAAGACAGGTATTGACTCGGAGAATACCAGTAACCTATGGAAGGAGTAACGATGAATCTCTTAAGATACACAACGAGTGACATATCGCTTCTGGAAGACTGGCCGCAGTAAGGAAAAGTGGCAGACTGGGAGAGCAATTGGGACGAGTAACTATGACTCTCTTAAGGTAGCCAATGCCTCGTTACTTGCGGTTTGGATGAAGAAATCTCGAATAACCCCTAGGAGGAGAAACGATGACTCTTTTATGATACACAACTAGTGAATTATAGTTTCTGGCAGACAAAAACTACACAAAAAGCAGTAAACTGTGTGAACAACTCGGAGGAAGAAGTATTGCACTCTTAAGATAGCCACTTTTTCGTCAAGAGAGGTATTGACTCAGAGAATACCAGTAACCTATGGAAGGAGTAACGATGAATCTCTTAAGATACACAACGAGTGACATATCGCTTCTGGCAGACTGGCCGCAGTAAGAAAATGTGGCAGACTGGGTGAGCAATTGGGACGAGTAACTATGACTCTCTTAAGGTAGCCAATGCCTCGTTACTTGCGGTTTCGATTAAGAAATCTCGAATAATCCCTAGGAGGTGAAACGATAACTCTTTTATTTTACACAACTAGTGACATATCGCTTCTGGCAGACTGGCAAGTACACAAAAAGTAGTAAACTGTGTGAGCAACTGGGAGGAAGAAGTATGGCACTATTAAGAAAGCCAATGATTCGTCACGAGTAGTATTGAATCAGAGAATACCAGTAACCTATGGAAGGAGTAACGATGAATCTCTTAAGATACACAACGAGTGACTTATCGCTTCTGGCAGACTGGCCGCAGTAAGAAAATGTGGCAGACTGGGTGAGCAATTGGGACGAGTAACTATGACTCTCTTAAGGTAGCCAATGCCTCGTTACTTGCGGTTTGGGTTAAGAAATCTCGAATAACTCCTAGGAGGAGAAACGATTACTCTTTTATGATACACAACTAGTGAATTATAGTTTCTGGCAGACAAAAACTACACAAAAAGTAGTAAACTATGTGAGCAACTCGGAGGATGAAGTATTGCACTATTAAGATAGATACTTTTTCGTCACGAGAGGTATTGACTCAGAGAATACCAGTAACCTATGGAAGGAGTAACGATGAATCTCTTAAGATACACGAGTGACATATCGCTTCTGGCAGACTGGCCACAGTAAGAAAAAGTGGCAGACTGGGTGAGCAATGGGGACGAGTAACTATGACTCTCTTAAGGTAGCCAATGCCTCGTTACTTGCGGTTTGGGTTAAGAAATCACGAATAACCCCTAGGAGGAGAAACGATGACTCTTTTATGATACACAACTAGTGACATATCGCTTCTGGCAGACTGGCAAGTACACAAAAAGTAGTAAACTGTGTGAGCAACTCGGAGGAAGAAGTATTGCACTATTAAGATAGCCACTTTTTCGTCAAGAGAGGTATTGACACGGAGAATACCAGTAACCTATGGAAGGAGTAACGATGAATCTCTTAAGATACACAACGAGTGACATATCGCTTCTGGCAGACTGGCCGCAGTAAGGAAAAGTGGCAGACTGGGAGAGCAATTGGGACGAGTAACTATGACTCTCTTAAGGTAGCCAATGCCTCGTTACTTGCGGTTTGGATGAAGAAATCTCGAATAACCCCTAGGAGGAGAAACGATGACTCATTTATGATACACAACTAGTGAATTATAGTTTCTGGCAGACAAAAACTACACAAAAAGCAGTAAACTGTGTGAGCAACTCGGAGGAAGAAGTATTGCACTATTAAGATAGCCACTTTTTCGTCAAGAGAGGTATTGACTCAGAGAATACCAGTAACATATGGAAGGAGTAACGATGAATCTCTTAAGATACACAACGAGAGACATATCGCTTCTGGCAGACTGGCCGCAGTAAGGAAAAGTGGCAGACTGGGTGAGCAATTGGGACGAGTAACTATGACTCTCTTAAGGTAGCCAATGCCTCGTTACTTGCGGTTTGGATTAAGAAACCTCGAATAACCCCAAGGAGGAGAAACGATGACTCTTTTATGATACACAACTAGTGACATATCGCTTCTGGCAGACTGGCAAGTACACAAAAAGTAGTAAACTGTGTGAGCAGCTCGGAGGAAGAAGTATTGCACTATTAAGATAGCCACTTTTTCGTCAAGAGAGGTATTGACTCAGAGAATACCAGTAACCTATGGAAGGAGTAACGATGAATCTCTTAAGATACACAACGAGTGACATATCGCTTCTGGCAGACTGGCCGCAGTAAGAAAAAGTGGCAGACTGGGTGAGCGATATGGACGAGTAACTATGACTCTCTTAAGGTAGCCAATGCCTCGTTACTTGCGGTTTGGATGAAGAAATCTCGAATAACCCCTAGGAGGAGAAACGATGACTCTTTTATGATACACAACTAGTGAATTATAGTTTCTGGCAGACAAAAACTACACAAAAAGCAGTAAACTGTGTGAGCAACTCGGAGGAAGAAGTATTGCACTATTAAGATAGCCACTTTTTCGTCAAGAGAGGTATTGACTCAGAGAATACCAGTAACCTATGGAAGGAGTAACGATGAATCTCTTAAGATACACAACGAGTGACATATCGCTTCTGGCAGACTGGCCGCAGTAAGAAAAAGTGGCAGACTGGGTGAGCAATTGGGACGAGTAACTATGACTCTCTTAAGGTAGCCAATGCCTCGTTACTTGCGGTTTGGATGAAGAAATCTCGAATAACCCCTAGGAGGAGAAACGATGACTCTTTTATGATACACAACTAGTGAATTATAGTTTCTGGCAGACAAAAACTACACAAAAAGCAGTAAACTGTGTGAGCAACTCGGAGGAAGAAGTATTGCACTCTTAAGATAGGCACTTTTTCGTCAAGAGAGGTATTGACTCAGAGAATACCAGTAACCTATGGAAGGAGTAACGATGAATCTCTTAAGATACACAACGAGTGACATATCGCTTCTGGCAGACTGGCCGCAGTAAGAAAATGTGGCAGACTGGGTGAGCAATTGGGACGAGTAACTATGACTCTCTTAAGGTAGCCAATGCCTCGTTACTTGCGGTTTCGATTAAGAAATCTCGAATAATCCCTAGGAGGTGAAACGATAACTCTTTTATTTTACACAACTAGTGACATATCGCTTCTGGCAGACTAGCAAGTACACAAAAAGTAGTAAACTGTGTGAGCAACTGGGAGGAAGAAGTATGGCACTATTAAGAAAGCCAATGATTCGTCACGAGTAGTATTGAATCAGAGAATACCAGTAACCTATGGAAGGAGTAACGATGAATATCTTAAGATACACAACGAGTGACTTATCGCTTCTGGCAGACTGGCCGCAGTAAGAAAATGTGGCAGACTGGGTGAGCAATTGGGACGAGTAACTATGACTCTCTTAAGGTAGCCAATGCCTCGTTACTTGCGGTTTGGGTTAAGAAATCTCGAATAACTCCTAGGAGGAGAAACGATTACTCTTTTATGATACACAACTAGTGAATTATAGTTTCTGGCAGACAAAAACTACACAAAAAGTAGTAAACTATGTGAGCAACTCGGAGGATGAAGTATTGCACTATTAAGATAGATACTTTTTCGTCACGAGAGGTATTGACTCAGAGAATACCAGTAACCTATGGAAGGAGTAACGATGAATCTCTTAAGATACACGAGTGACATATCGCTTCTGGCAGACTGGCCACAGTAAGAAAAAGTGGCAGACTGGGTGAGCAATGGGGACGAGTAACTATGACTCTCTTAAGGTAGCCAATGCCTCGTTACTTGCGGTTTGGGTTAAGAAATCACGAATAACCCCTAGGAGGAGAAACGATGACTCTTTTATGATACACAACTAGTGACATATCGCTTCTGGCAGACTGGCAAGTACACAAAAAGTAGTAAACTGTGTGAGCAACTCGGAGGAAGAAGTATTGCACTATTAAGATAGCCACTTTTTCGTCAAGAGAGGTATTGACTCAGAGAATACCAGTAACCTATGGAAGGAGTAACGATGAATCTCTTAAGATACACAACGAGTGACATATCGCTTCTGGCAGACTGGCCGCAGTAAGGAAAAGTGGCAGACTGGGAGAGCAATTGGGACGAGTAACTATGACTCTCTTAAGGTAGCCAATGCCTCGTTACTTGCGGTTTGGATGAAGAAATCTCGAATAACCCCTAGGAGGAGAAACGATGACTCATTTATGATACACAACTAGTGAATTATAGTTTCTGGCAGACAAAAACTACACAAAAAGCAGTAAACTGTGTGAGCAACTCGGAGGAAGAAGTAATGCACTATTAAGATAGCCACTTTTTCGTCAAGAGAGGTATTGACTCAGAGAATACCAGTAACATATGGAAGGAGTAACGATGAATCTCTTAAGATACACAACGAGAGACATATCGCTTCTGGCAGACTGGCCGCAGTAAGGAAAAGTGGCAGACTGGGTGAGCAATTGGGACGAGTAACTATGACTCTCTTAAGGTAGCCAATGCCTCGTTACTTGCGGTTTGGATTAAGAAACCTCGAATAACCCCAAGGAGGAGAAACGATGACTCTTTTATGATACACAACTAGTGACATATCGCTTCTGGCAGACTGGCAAGTACACAAAAAGTAGTAAACTGTGTGAGCAGCTCGGAGGAAGAAGTATTGCACTATTAAGATAGCCACTTTTTCGTCAAGAGAGGTATTGACTCAGAGAATACCAGTAACCTATGGAAGGAGTAACGATGAATCTCTTAAGATACACAACGAGTGACATATCGCTTCTGGCAGACTGGCCGCAGTAAGAAAATGTGGCAGACTGGGTGAGCAATTGGGACGAGTAACTATGACTCCCTTAAGGTAGCCAATGCCTCGTTACTTGCGGTTTGGATGAAGAAATCTCGAATAACCCCTAGGAGGAGAAACGATGACTCTTTTATGATACACAACTAGTGAATTATAGTTTCTGGCAGACAAAAACTACACAAAAAGCAGTAAACTGTGTGAGCAACTCGGAGGAAGAAGTATTGCACTATTAAGATAGCCACTTTTTCGTCAAGAGAGGTATTGACTCAGAGAATACCAGTAACCTATGGAAGGAGTAACGATGAATCTCTTAAGATACACAACGAGTGACATATCGCTTCTGGCAGACTGGCCGCAGTAAGAAAAAGTGGCAGACTGGGTGAGCAATTGGGACGAGTAACTATGACTCTCTTAAGGTAGCCAATGCCTCGTTACTTGCGGTTTGGATGAAGAAATCTCGAATAACCCCTAGGAGGAGAAACGATGACTCTTTTATGATACACAACTAGTGAATTATAGTTTCTGGCAGACAAAAACTACACAAAAAGCAGTAAACTGTGTGAGCAACTCGGAGGAAGAAGTATTGCACTCTTAAGATAGGCACTTTTTCGTCAAGAGAGGTATTGACTCAGAGAATACCAGTAACCTATGGAAGGAGTAACGATGAATCTCTTAAGATACACAACGAGTGACATATCGCTTCTGGCAGACTGGCCGCAGTAAGAAAATGTGGCAGACTGGGTGAGCCATTGGGACGAGTAACTATGACTCTCTTAAGGTAGCCAATGCCTCGTTACTTGCGGTTTCGATTAAGAAATCTCGAATAATCCCTAGGAGGTGAAACGATAACTCTTTTACTTTACACAACTAGTGACATATCGCTTCTGGCAGACTGGCAAGTACACAAAAAGTAGTAAACAGTGTGAGCAACTGGGAGGAAGAAGTATGGCACTATTAAGAAAGCCAATGATTCGTCACGAGTAGTATTGAATCAGAGAATACCAGTAACCTATGGAAGGAGTAACGATGAATATCTTAAGATACACAACGAGTGACATATCGCTTCTGGCAGACTGGCCACAGTAAGAAAAAGGCGCAGACTGGGTGAGCAATGGGGACGAGTAACTATGACTCTCTTAAGGTAGCCAATGCCTCGTTACTTGCGGTTTGGGTTAAGAAATCTCGAATAACCCCTAGGAGGAGAAATGATGACTCTTTTATGATACACAACTAGTGACATATCGCTTCTGGCAGACTGGCAAGTACACAAAAAGTAGTAAACTGTGTGAGCAGCTCGGAGGAAGAAGTATTGCACTATTAAGATAGCCACTTTTTCGTCAAGAGAGGTATTGACTCAGAGAATACCAGTAACCTATGGAAGGAGTAACGATGAATCTCTTAAGATACACAACGAGTGACTTATCGCTTCTGGCAGACTGGCCGCAGTAAGAAAATGTGGCAGACTGGGTCAGCAATTGGGACGAGTAACTATGACTCTCTTAAGGTAGCCAATGCCTCGTTACTTGCGGTTTGGATGAAGAAATCTCGAATAACCCCTAGGAGGAGAAACGATGACTCTTTTATGATACACAACTAGTGAATTATAGTTTCTGGCAGACAAAAACTACACAAAAAGCAGTAAACTGTGTGAGCAACTCGGAGGAAGAAGTATTGCACTCTTAAGATAGGCACTTTTTCGTCAAGAGAGGTATTGACTCAGAGAATACCAGTAACCTATGGAAGGAGTAACGATGAATCTCTTAAGATACACAACGAGTGACATATCGCTTCTGGCAGACTGGCCACAGTAAGAAAAAGTGGCAGACTGGGTGAGCAATGGGGACGAGTAACTATGACTCTCTTAAGGTAGCCAATGCCTCGTTACTTGCGGTTTGGGTTAAGAAATCACGAATAACCCCTAGGAGGAGAAACGATGACTCTTTTATGATACACAACTAGTGACATATCGCTTCTGGCAGACTGGCAAGTACACAAAAAGTAGTAAACTGTGTGAGCAACTCGGAGGAAGAAGTATTGCACTATTAAGATAGCCACTTTTTCGTCAAGAGAGGTATTGACTCGGAGAATACCAGTAACCTATGGAAGGAGTAACGATGAATCTCTTAAGATACACAACGAGTGACATATCGCTTCTGGCAGACTGGCCGCAGTAAGGAAAAGTGGCAGACTGGGAGAGCAATTGGGACGAGTAACTATGACTCTCTTAAGGTAGCCAATGCCTCGTTACTTGCGGTTTGGATGAAGAAATCTCGAATAACCCCTAGGAGGAGAAACGATGACTCATTTATGATACACAACTAGTGAATTATAGTTTCTGGCAGACAAAAACTACACAAAAAGCAGTAAACTGTGTGAGCAACTCGGAGGAAGAAGTATTGCACTATTAAGATAGCCACTTTTTCGTCAAGAGAGGTATTGACTCAGAGAATACCAGTAACATATGGAAGGAGTAACGATGAATCTCTTAAGATACACAACGAGAGACATATCGCTTCTGGCAGACTGGACGCAGTAAGGAAAAGTGGCAGACTGGGTGAGCAATTGGGACGAGTAACTATGACTCTCTTAAGGTAGCCAATGCCTCGTTACTTGCGGTTTGGATTAAGAAACCTCGAATAAGCCCAAGGAGGAGAAACGATGACTCTTTTATGATACACAACTAGTGACATATCGCTTCTGGCAGACTGGCAAGTACACAAAAAGTAGTAAACTGTGTGAGCAGCTCGGAGGAAGAAGTATTGCACTATTAAGATAGCCACTTTTTCGTCAAGAGAGGTATTGACTCAGAGAATACCAGTAACCTATGGAAGGAGTAACGATGAATCTCTTAAGATACACAACGAGTGACATATCGCTTCTGGCAGACTGGCCACAGTAAGAAAAAGTGGCAGACTGGGTGAGCAATATGGAGGAGTAACTATGACTCTCTTAAGGTAGCCAATGCCTCGTTACTTGCGGTTTGGGTTAAGAAATCTCGAATAACCCCTAGGAGGAGAAATGATGACTCTTTTATGATACACAACTAGTGACATATCGCTTCTGGCAGACTGGCAAGTACACAAAAAGTAGTAAACTGTGTGAGCAGCTCGGAGGAAGAAGTATTGCACTATTAAGATAGCCACTTTTTCGTCAAGAGAGGTATTGACTCAGAGAATACCAGTAACCTATGGAAGGAGTAACGATGAATCTCTTAAGATACACAACGAGTGACTTATCGCTTCTGGCAGACTGGCCGCAGTAAGAAAATGTGGCAGACTGGGTCAGCAATTGGGACGAGTAACTATGACTCTCTTAAGGTAGCCAATGCCTCGTTACTTGCGGTTTGGGTTAAGAAATCTCGAATAACTCCTAGGAGGAGAAACGATTACTCTTTTATGATACACAACTAGTGAATTATAGTTTCTGGCAGACAAAAACCACACAAAAAGTAGTAAACTATGTGAGCAACTCGGAGGATGAAGTATTGCACTATTAAGATAGATACTTTTTCGTCACGAGAGGTATTGACTCAGAGAATACCAGTAACCTATGGAAGGAGTAACGATGAATCTCTTAAGATACACGAGTGACATATCGCTTCTGGCAGACTGGCCACAGTAAGAAAAAGTGGCAGACTGGGTGAGCAATGGGGACGAGTAACTATGACTCTCTTAAGGTAGCCAATGCCTCGTTACTTGCGGTTTGGGTTAAGAAATCACGAATAACCACTAGGAGGAGAAACGATGACTCTTTTATGATACACAACTAGTGACATATCGCTTCTGGCAGACTGGCAAGTACACAAAAAGTAGTAAACTGTGTGAGCAACTCGGAGGAAGAAGTATTGCACTATTAAGATAGCCACTTTTTCGTCAAGAGAGGTATTGACACGGAGAATACCAGTAACCTATGGAAGGAGTAACGATGAATCTCTTAAGATACACAACGAGTGACATATCGCTTCTGGCAGACTGGCCGCAGTAAGGAAAAGTGGCAGACTGGGAGAGCAATTGGGACGAGTAACTATGACTCTCTTAAGGTAGCCAATGCCTCGTTACTTGCGGTTTGGATGAAGAAATCTCGAATAACCCCTAGGAGGAGAAACGATGACTCATTTATGATACACAACTAGTGAATTATAGTTTCTGGCAGACAAAAACTACACAAAAAGCAGTAAACTGTGTGAGCAACTCGGAGGAAGAAGTATTGCACTATTAAGATAGCCACTTTTTCGTCAAGAGAGGTATTGACTCAGAGAATACCAGTAACATATGGAAGGAGTAACGATGAATCTCTTAAGATACACAACGAGAGACATATCGCTTCTGGCAGACTGGCCGCAGTAAGGAAAAGTGGCAGACTGGGTGAGCAATTGGGACGAGTAACTATGACTCTCTTAAGGTAGCCAATGCCTCGTTACTTGCGGTTTGGATTAAGAAACCTCGAATAACCCCAAGGAGGAGAAACGATGACTCTTTTATGATACACAACTAGTGACATATCGCTTCTGGCAGACTGGCAAGTACACAAAAAGTAGTAAACTGTGTGAGCAGCTCGGAGGAAGAAGTATTGCACTATTAAGATAGCCACTTTTTCGTCAAGAGAGGTATTGACTCAGAGAATACCAGTAACCTATGGAAGGAGTAACGATGAATCTCTTAAGATACACAACGAGTGACATATCGCTTCTGGCAGACTGGCCGCAGTAAGAAAAAGTGGCAGACTGGGTGAGCGATATGGACGAGTAACTATGACTCTCTTAAGGTAGCCAATGCCTCGTTACTTGCGGTTTGGATGAAGAAATCTCGAATAACCCCTAGGAGGAGAAACGATGACTCTTTTATGATACACAACTAGTGAATTATAGTTTCTGGCAGACAAAAACTACACAAAAAGCAGTAAACTGTGTGAGCAACTCGGAGGAAGAAGTATTGCACTATTAAGATAGCCACTTTTTCGTCAAGAGAGGTATTGACTCAGAGAATACCAGTAACCTATGGAAGGAGTAACGATGAATCTCTTAAGATACACAACGAGTGACATATCGCTTCTGGCAGACTGGCCGCAGTAAGAAAAAGTGGCAGACTGGGTGAGCAATTGGGACGAGTAACTATGACTCTCTTAAGGTAGCCAATGCCTCGTTACTTGCGGTTTGGATGAAGAAATCTCGAATAACCCCTAGGAGGAGAAACGATGACTCTTTTATGATACACAACTAGTGAATTATAGTTTCTGGCAGACAAAAACTACACAAAAAGCAGTAAACTGTGTGAGCAACTCGGAGGAAGAAGTATTGCACTCTTAAGATAGGCACTTTTTCGTCAAGAGAGGTATTGACTCAGAGAATACCAGTAACCTATGGAAGGAGTAACGATGAATCTCTTAAGATACACAACGAGTGACATATCGCTTCTGGCAGACTGGCCGCAGTAAGAAAATGTGGCAGACTGGGTGAGCAATTGGGACGAGTAACTATGACTCTCTTAAGGTAGCCAATGCCTCGTTACTTGCGGTTTCGATTAAGAAATCTCGAATAATCCCTAGGAGGTGAAACGATAACTCTTTTATTTTACACAACTAGTGACATATCGCTTCTGGCAGACTAGCAAGTACACAAAAAGTAGTAAACTGTGTGAGCAACTGGGAGGAAGAAGTATGGCACTATTAAGAAAGCCAATGATTCGTCACGAGTAGTATTGAATCAGAGAATACCAGTAACCTATGGAAGGAGTAACGATGAATATCTTAAGATACACAACGAGTGACTTATCGCTTCTGGCAGACTGGCCGCAGTAAGAAAATGTGGCAGACTGGGTGAGCAATTGGGACGAGTAACTATGACTCTCTTAAGGTAGCCAATGCCTCGTTACTTGCGGTTTGGGTTAAGAAATCTCGAATAACTCCTAGGAGGAGAAACGATTACTCTTTTATGATACACAACTAGTGAATTATAGTTTCTGGCAGACAAAAACTACACAAAAAGTAGTAAACTATGTGAGCAACTCGGAGGATGAAGTATTGCACTATTAAGATAGATACTTTTTCGTCACGAGAGGTATTGACTCAGAGAATACCAGTAACCTATGGAAGGAGTAACGATGAATCTCTTAAGATACACGAGTGACATATCGCTTCTGGCAGACTGGCCACAGTAAGAAAAAGTGGCAGACTGGGTGAGCAATGGGGACGAGTAACTATGACTCTCTTAAGGTAGCCAATGCCTCGTTACTTGCGGTTTGGGTTAAGAAATCACGAATAACCCCTAGGAGGAGAAACGATGACTCTTTTATGATACACAACTAGTGACATATCGCTTCTGGCAGACTGGCAAGTACACAAAAAGTAGTAAACTGTGTGAGCAACTCGGAGGAAGAAGTATTGCACTATTAAGATAGCCACTTTTTCGTCAAGAGAGGTATTGACTCGGAGAATACCAGTAACCTATGGAAGGAGTAACGATGAATCTCTTAAGATACACAACGAGTGACATATCGCTTCTGGCAGACTGGCCGCAGTAAGGAAAAGTGGCAGACTGGGAGAGCAATTGGGACGAGTAACTATGACTCTCTTAAGGTAGCCAATGCCTCGTTACTTGCGGTTTGGATGAAGAAATCTCGAATAACCCCTAGGAGGAGAAACGATGACTCATTTATGATACACAACTAGTGAATTATAGTTTCTGGCAGACAAAAACTACACAAAAAGCAGTAAACTGTGTGAGCAACTCGGAGGAAGAAGTATTGCACTATTAAGATAGCCACTTTTTCGTCAAGAGAGGTATTGACTCAGAGAATACCAGTAACATATGGAAGGAGTAACGATGAATCTCTTAAGATACACAACGAGAGACATATCGCTTCTGGCAGACTGGACGCAGTAAGGAAAAGTGGCAGACTGGGTGAGCAATTGGGACGAGTAACTATGACTCTCTTAAGGTAGCCAATGCCTCGTTACTTGCGGTTTGGATTAAGAAACCTCGAATAAGCCCAAGGAGGAGAAACGATGACTCTTTTATGATACACAACTAGTGACATATCGCTTCTGGCAGACTGGCAAGTACACAAAAAGTAGTAAACTGTGTGAGCAGCTCGGAGGAAGAAGTATTGCACTATTAAGATAGCCACTTTTTCGTCAAGAGAGGTATTGACTCAGAGAATACCAGTAACCTATGGAAGGAGTAACGATGAATCTCTTAAGATACACAACGAGTGACATATCGCTTCTGGCAGACTGGCCACAGTAAGAAAAAGTGGCAGACTGGGTGAGCAATATGGAGGAGTAACTATGACTCTCTTAAGGTAGCCAATGCCTCGTTACTTGCGGTTTGGGTTAAGAAATCTCGAATAACCCCTAGGAGGAGAAATGATGACTCTTTTATGATACACAACTAGTGACATATCGCTTCTGGCAGACTGGCAAGTACACAAAAAGTAGTAAACTGTGTGAGCAGCTCGGAGGAAGAAGTATTGCACTATTAAGATAGCCACTTTTTCGTCAAGAGAGGTATTGACTCAGAGAATACCAGTAACCTATGGAAGGAGTAACGATGAATCTCTTAAGATACACAACGAGTGACTTATCGCTTCTGGCAGACTGGCCGCAGTAAGAAAATGTGGCAGACTGGGTCAGCAATTGGGACGAGTAACTATGACTCTCTTAAGGTAGCCAATGCCTCGTTACTTGCGGTTTGGGTTAAGAAATCTCGAATAACTCCTAGGAGGAGAAACGATTACTCTTTTATGATACACAACTAGTGAATTATAGTTTCTGGCAGACAAAAACCACACAAAAAGTAGTAAACTATGTGAGCAACTCGGAGGATGAAGTATTGCACTATTAAGATAGATACTTTTTCGTCACGAGAGGTATTGACTCAGAGAATACCAGTAACCTATGGAAGGAGTAACGATGAATCTCTTAAGATACACGAGTGACATATCGCTTCTGGCAGACTGGCCACAGTAAGAAAAAGTGGCAGACTGGGTGAGCAATGGGGACGAGTAACTATGACTCTCTTAAGGTAGCCAATGCCTCGTTACTTGCGGTTTGGGTTAAGAAATCACGAATAACCCCTAGGAGGAGAAACGATGACTCTTTTATGATACACAACTAGTGACATATCGCTTCTGGCAGACTGGCAAGTACACAAAAAGTAGTAAACTGTGTGAGCAACTCGGAGGAAGAAGTATTGCACTATTAAGATAGCCACTTTTTCGTCAAGAGAGGTATTGACACGGAGAATACCAGTAACCTATGGAAGGAGTAACGATGAATCTCTTAAGATACACAACGAGTGACATATCGCTTCTGGCAGACTGGCCGCAGTAAGGAAAAGTGGCAGACTGGGAGAGCAATTGGGACGAGTAACTATGACTCTCTTAAGGTAGCCAATGCCTCGTTACTTGCGGTTTGGATGAAGAAATCTCGAATAACCCCTAGGAGGAGAAACGATGACTCATTTATGATACACAACTAGTGAATTATAGTTTCTGGCAGACAAAAACTACACAAAAAGCAGTAAACTGTGTGAGCAACTCGGAGGAAGAAGTATTGCACTATTAAGATAGCCACTTTTTCGTCAAGAGAGGTATTGACTCAGAGAATACCAGTAACATATGGAAGGAGTAACGATGAATCTCTTAAGATACACAACGAGAGACATATCGCTTCTGGCAGACTGGCCGCAGTAAGGAAAAGTGGCAGACTGGGTGAGCAATTGGGACGAGTAACTATGACTCTCTTAAGGTAGCCAATGCCTCGTTACTTGCGGTTTGGATTAAGAAACCTCGAATAACCCCAAGGAGGAGAAACGATGACTCTTTTATGATACACAACTAGTGACATATCGCTTCTGGCAGACTGGCAAGTACACAAAAAGTAGTAAACTGTGTGAGCAGCTCGGAGGAAGAAGTATTGCACTATTAAGATAGCCACTTTTTCGTCAAGAGAGGTATTGACTCAGAGAATACCAGTAACCTATGGAAGGAGTAACGATGAATCTCTTAAGATACACAACGAGTGACATATCGCTTCTGGCAGACTGGCCGCAGTAAGAAAAAGTGGCAGACTGGGTGAGCGATATGGACGAGTAACTATGACTCTCTTAAGGTAGCCAATGCCTCGTTACTTGCGGTTTGGATGAAGAAATCTCGAATAACCCCTAGGAGGAGAAACGATGACTCTTTTATGATACACAACTAGTGAATTATAGTTTCTGGCAGACAAAAACTACACAAAAAGCAGTAAACTGTGTGAGCAACTCGGAGGAAGAAGTATTGCACTATTAAGATAGCCACTTTTTCGTCAAGAGAGGTATTGACTCAGAGAATACCAGTAACCTATGGAAGGAGTAACGATGAATCTCTTAAGATACACAACGAGTGACATATCGCTTCTGGCAGACTGGCCGCAGTAAGAAAAAGTGGCAGACTGGGTGAGCAATTGGGACGAGTAACTATGACTCTCTTAAGGTAGCCAATGCCTCGTTACTTGCGGTTTGGATGAAGAAATCTCGAATAACCCCTAGGAGGAGAAACGATGACTCTTTTATGATACACAACTAGTGAATTATAGTTTCTGGCAGACAAAAACTACACAAAAAGCAGTAAACTGTGTGAGCAACTCGGAGGAAGAAGTATTGCACTCTTAAGATAGGCACTTTTTCGTCAAGAGAGGTATTGACTCAGAGAATACCAGTAACCTATGGAAGGAGTAACGATGAATCTCTTAAGATACACAACGAGTGACATATCGCTTCTGGCAGACTGGCCGCAGTAAGAAAATGTGGCAGACTGGGTGAGCAATTGGGACGAGTAACTATGACTCTCTTAGGGTAGCCAATGCCTCGTTACTTGCGGTTTCGATTAAGAAATCTCGAATAATCCCTAGGAGGTGAAACGATAACTCTTTTATTTTACACAACTAGTGACATATCGCTTCTGGCAGACTAGCAAGTACACAAAAAGTAGTAAACTGTGTGAGCAACTGGGAGGAAGAAGTATGGCACTATTAAGAAAGCCAATGATTCGTCACGAGTAGTATTGAATCAGAGAATACCAGTAACCTATGGAAGGAGTAACGATGAATATCTTAAGATACACAACGAGTGACTTATCGCTTCTGGCAGACTGGCCGCAGTAAGAAAATGTGGCAGACTGGGTGAGCAATTGGGACGAGTAACTATGACTCTCTTAAGGTAGCCAATGCCTCGTTACTTGCGGTTTGGGTTAAGAAATCTCGAATAACTCCTAGGAGGAGAAACGATTACTCTTTTATGATACACAACTAGTGAATTATAGTTTCTGGCAGACAAAAACTACACAAAAAGTAGTAAACTATGTGAGCAACTCGGAGGATGAAGTATTGCACTATTAAGATAGATACTTTTTCGTCACGAGAGGTATTGACTCAGAGAATACCAGTAACCTATGGAAGGAGTAACGATGAATCTCTTAAGATACACGAGTGACATATCGCTTCTGGCAGACTGGCCACAGTAAGAAAAAGTGGCAGACTGGGTGAGCAATGGGGACGAGTAACTATGACTCTCTTAAGGTAGCCAATGCCTCGTTACTTGCGGTTTGGGTTAAGAAATCACGAATAACCCCTAGGAGGAGAAACGATGACTCTTTTATGATACACAACTAGTGACATATCGCTTCTGGCAGACTGGCAAGTACACAAAAAGTAGTAAACTGTGTGAGCAACTCGGAGGAAGAAGTATTGCACTATTAAGATAGCCACTTTTTCGTCAAGAGAGGTATTGACTCAGAGAATACCAGTAACCTATGGAAGGAGTAACGATGAATCTCTTAAGATACACAACGAGTGACATATCGCTTCTGGCAGACTGGCCGCAGTAAGGAAAAGTGGCAGACTGGGAGAGCAATTGGGACGAGTAACTATGACTCTCTTAAGGTAGCCAATGCCTCGTTACTTGCGGTTTGGATGAAGAAATCTCGAATAACCCCTAGGAGGAGAAACGATGACTCATTTATGATACACAACTAGTGAATTATAGTTTCTGGCAGACAAAAACTACACAAAAAGCAGTAAACTGTGTGAGCAACTCGGAGGAAGAAGTATTGCACTATTAAGATAGCCACTTTTTCGTCAAGAGAGGTATTGACTCAGAGAATACCAGTAACATATGGAAGGAGTAACGATGAATCTCTTAAGATACACAACGAGAGACATATCGCTTCTGGCAGACTGGCCGCAGTAAGGAAAAGTGGCAGACTGGGTGAGCAATTGGGACGAGTAACTATGACTCTCTTAAGGTAGCCAATGCCTCGTTACTTGCGGTCTGGATTAAGAAACCTCGAATAACCCCAAGGAGGAGAAACGATGACTCTTTTATGATACACAACTAGTGACATATCGCTTCTGGCAGACTGGCAAGTACACAAAAAGTAGTAAACTGTGTGAGCAGCTCGGAGGAAGAAGTATTGCACTATTAAGATAGCCACTTTTTCGTCAAGAGAGGTATTGACTCAGAGAATACCAGTAACCTATGGAAGGAGTAACGATGAATCTCTTAAGATACACAACGAGTGACATATCGCTTCTGGCAGACTGGCCGCAGTAAGAAAATGTGGCAGACTGGGTGAGCAATTGGGACGAGTAACTATGACTCTCTTAAGGTAGCCAATGCCTCGTTACTTGCGGTTTGGATGAAGAAATCTCGAATAACCCCTAGGAGGAGAAACGATGACTCTTTTATGATACACAACTAGTGAATTATAGTTTCTGGCAGACAAAAACTACACAAAAAGCAGTAAACTGTGTGAGCAACTCGGAGGAAGAAGTATTGCACTATTAAGATAGCCACTTTTTCGTCAAGAGAGGTATTGACTCAGAGAATACCAGTAACCTATGGAAGGAGTAACGATGAATCTCTTAAGATACACAACGAGTGACATATCGCTTCTGGCAGACTGGCCGCAGTAAGAAAAAGTGGCAGACTGGGTGAGCAATTGGGACGAGTAACTATGACTCTCTTAAGGTAGCCAATGCCTCGTTACTTGCGGTTTGGATGAAGAAATCTCGAATAACCCCTAGGAGGAGAAACGATGACTCTTTTATGATACACAACTAGTGAATTATAGTTTCTGGCAGACAAAAACTACACAAAAAGCAGTAAACTGTGTGAGCAACTCGGAGGAAGAAGTATTGCACTCTTAAGATAGGCACTTTTTCGTCAAGAGAGGTATTGACTCAGAGAATACCAGTAACCTATGGAAGGAGTAACGATGAATCTCTTAAGATACACAACGAGTGACATATCGCTTCTGGCAGACTGGCCGCAGTAAGAAAATGTGGCAGACTGGGTGAGCAATTGGGACGAGTAACTATGACTCTCTTAAGGTAGCCAATGCCTCGTTACTTGCGGTTTCGATTAAGAAATCTCGAATAATCCCTAGGAGGTGAAACGATAACTCTTTTACTTTACACAACTAGTGACATATCGCTTCTGGCAGACTGGCAAGTACACAAAAAGTAGTAAACAGTGTGAGCAACTGGGAGGAAGAAGTATGGCACTATTAAGAAAGCCAATGATTCGTCACGAGTAGTATTGAATCAGAGAATACCAGTAACCTATGGAAGGAGTAACGATGAATATCTTAAGATACACAACGAGTGACATATCGCTTCTGGCAGACTGGCCACAGTAAGAAAAAGGCGCAGACTGGGTGAGCAATGGGGACGAGTAACTATGACTCTCTTAAGGTAGCCAATGCCTCGTTACTTGCGGTTTGGGTTAAGAAATCTCGAATAACCCCTAGGAGGAGAAATGATGACTCTTTTATGATACACAACTAGTGACATATCGCTTCTGGCAGACTGGCAAGTACACAAAAAGTAGTAAACTGTGTGAGCAGCTCGGAGGAAGAAGTATTGCACTATTAAGATAGCCACTTTTTCGTCAAGAGAGGTATTGACTCAGAGAATACCAGTAACCTATGGAAGGAGTAACGATGAATCTCTTAAGATACACAACGAGTGACTTATCGCTTCTGGCAGACTGGCCGCAGTAAGAAAATGTGGCAGACTGGGTCAGCAATTGGGACGAGTAACTATGACTCTCTTAAGGTAGCCAATGCCTCGTTACTTGCGGTTTGGGTTAAGAAATCTCGAATAACTCCTAGGAGGAGAAACGATTACTCTTTTATGATACACAACTAGTGAATTATAGTTTCTGGCAGACAAAAACTACACAAAAAGTAGTAAACTATGTGAGCAACTCGGAGGATGAAGTATTGCACTATTAAGATAGATACTTTTTCGTCACGAGAGGTATTGACTCAGAGAATACCAGTAACCTATGGAAGGAGTAACGATGAATCTCTTAAGATACACAACGAGTGACATATCGCTTCTGGCAGACTGGCCACAGTAAGAAAAAGTGGCAGACTGGGTGAGCAATGGGGACGAGTAACTATGACTCTCTTAAGGTAGCCAATGCCTCGTTACTTGCGGTTTGGGTTAAGAAATCACGAATAACCCCTAGGAGGAGAAACGATGACTCTTTTATGATACACAACTAGTGACATATCGCTTCTGGCAGACTGGCAAGTACACAAAAAGTAGTAAACTGTGTGAGCAACTCGGAGGAAGAAGTATTGCACTATTAAGATAGCCACTTTTTCGTCAAGAGAGGTATTGACTCGGAGAATACCAGTAACCTATGGAAGGAGTAACGATGAATCTCTTAAGATACACAACGAGTGACATATCGCTTCTGGCAGACTGGCCGCAGTAAGGAAAAGTGGCAGACTGGGAGAGCAATTGGGACGAGTAACTATGACTCTCTTAAGGTAGCCAATGCCTCGTTACTTGCGGTTTGGATGAAGAAATCTCGAATAACCCCTAGGAGGAGAAACGATGACTCATTTATGATACACAACTAGTGAATTATAGTTTCTGGCAGACAAAAACTACACAAAAAGCAGTAAACTGTGTGAGCAACTCGGAGGAAGAAGTATTGCACTATTAAGATAGCCACTTTTTCGTCAAGAGAGGTATTGACTCAGAGAATACCAGTAACATATGGAAGGAGTAACGATGAATCTCTTAAGATACACAACGAGAGACATATCGCTTCTGGCAGACTGGACGCAGTAAGGAAAAGTGGCAGACTGGGTGAGCAATTGGGACGAGTAACTATGACTCTCTTAAGGTAGCCAATGCCTCGTTACTTGCGGTTTGGATTAAGAAACCTCGAATAAGCCCAAGGAGGAGAAACGATGACTCTTTTATGATACACAACTAGTGACATATCGCTTCTGGCAGACTGGCAAGTACACAAAAAGTAGTAAACTGTGTGAGCAGCTCGGAGGAAGAAGTATTGCACTATTAAGATAGCCACTTTTTCGTCAAGAGAGGTATTGACTCAGAGAATACCAGTAACCTATGGAAGGAGTAACGATGAATCTCTTAAGATACACAACGAGTGACATATCGCTTCTGGCAGACTGGCCACAGTAAGAAAAAGTGGCAGACTGGGTGAGCAATATGGAGGAGTAACTATGACTCTCTTAAGGTAGCCAATGCCTCGTTACTTGCGGTTTGGGTTAAGAAATCTCGAATAACCCCTAGGAGGAGAAATGATGACTCTTTTATGATACACAACTAGTGACATATCGCTTCTGGCAGACTGGCAAGTACACAAAAAGTAGTAAACTGTGTGAGCAGCTCGGAGGAAGAAGTATTGCACTATTAAGATAGCCACTTTTTCGTCAAGAGAGGTATTGACTCAGAGAATACCAGTAACCTATGGAAGGAGTAACGATGAATCTCTTAAGATACACAACGAGTGACTTATCGCTTCTGGCAGACTGGCCGCAGTAAGAAAATGTGGCAGACTGGGTCAGCAATTGGGACGAGTAACTATGACTCTCTTAAGGTAGCCAATGCCTCGTTACTTGCGGTTTGGGTTAAGAAATCTCGAATAACTCCTAGGAGGAGAAACGATTACTCTTTTATGATACACAACTAGTGAATTATAGTTTCTGGCAGACAAAAACCACACAAAAAGTAGTAAACTATGTGAGCAACTCGGAGGATGAAGTATTGCACTATTAAGATAGATACTTTTTCGTCACGAGAGGTATTGACTCAGAGAATACCAGTAACCTATGGAAGGAGTAACGATGAATCTCTTAAGATACACAACGAGTGACATATCGCTTCTGGCAGACTGGCCACAGTAAGAAAAAGTGGCAGACAGGGTGAGCAATGGGGACGAGTAACTATGACTCTCTTAAGGTAGCCAATGCCTCGTTACTTGCGGTTTGGGTTAAGAAATCACGAATAACCCCTAGGAGGAGAAACGATGACTCTTTTATGATACACAACTAGTGACATATCGCTTCTGGCACACTGGCAAGTACACAAAAAGTAGTAAACTGTGTGAGCAACTCGGAGGAAGAAGTATTGCACTATTAAGATAGCCACTTTTTCGTCAAGAGAGGTATTGACTCGGAGAATACCAGTAACCTATGGAAGGAGTAACGATGAATCTCTTAAGATACACAACGAGTGACATATCGCTTCTGGCAGACTGGCCGCAGTAAGGAAAAGTGGCAGACTGGGAGAGCAATTGGGACGAGTAACTATGACTCTCTTAAGGTAGCCAATGCCTCGTTACTTGCGGTTTGGATGAAGAAATCTCGAATAACTCCTAGGAGGAGAAACGATGACTCATTTATGATACACAACTAGTGAATTATAGTTTCTGGCAGACAAAAACTACACAAAAAGCAGTAAACTGTGTGAGCAACTCGGAGGAAGAAGTATTGCACTATTAAGATAGCCACTTTTTCGTCAAGAGAGGTATTGACTCAGAGAATACCAGTAACATATGGAAGGAGTAACGATGAATCTCTTAAGATACACAACGAGAGACATATCGCTTCTGGCAGACTGGCCGCAGTAAGAAAATGTGGCAGACTGGGTGAGCAATTGGGACGAGTAACTATGACTCTCTTAAGGTAGCCAATGCCTCGTTACTTGCGGTTTGGATTAAGAAACCTCGAATAACCCCAAGGAGGAGAAACGATGACTCTTTTACTTTACACAACTAGTGACATATCGCTTCTGGCAGACTGGCAAGTACACAAAAAGTAGTAAACTGTGTGAGCAGCTCGGAGGAAGAAGTATTGCACTATTAAGATAGCCACTTTTTCGTCAAGAGAGGTATTGACTCAGAGAATACCAGTAACCTATGGAAGGAGTAACGATGAATCTCTTAAGATACACAACGAGTGACATATCGCTTCTGGCAGACTGGCCGCAGAAAGAAAAAGTGGCAGACTGGGTGAGCAATTGGGACGAGTAACTATGACTCTCTTAAGGTAGCCAATGCCTCGTTACTTGCGGTTTGGATGAAGAAATCTCGAATATCCCCTAGGAGGAGAAACGATGACTCTTTTATGATACACAACTAGTGAATTATAGTTTCTGGCAGACAAAAACTACACAAAAAGCTGTAAACTGTGTGAGCAACTCGGAGGAAGAAGTATTGCACTATTAAGATAGCCACTTTTTCGTCAAGAGAGGTATTGACTCAGAGAATACCAGTAACCTATGGAAGGAGTAACGATGAATCTCTTAAGATACACAACGAGTGACATATCGCTTCTGGCAGACTGGCCGCAGTAAGAAAAAGTGGCAGACTGGGTGAGCAATTGGGACGAGTAACTATGACTCTCTTAAGGTAGCCAATGCCTCGTTACTTGCGGTTTGGATGAAGAAATCTCGAATAACCCCTAGGAGGAGAAACGATGACTCTTTTATGATACACAACTAGTGAATTATAGTTTCTGGCAGACAAAAACTACACAAAAAGCAGTAAACTGTGTGAGCAACTCGGAGGAAGAAGTATTGCACTCTTAAGATAGCCACTTTTTCGTCAAGAGAGGTATTGACTCAGAGAATACCAGTAACCTATGGAAGGAGTAACGATGAATCTCTTAAGATACACAACGAGTGACATATCGCTTCTGGCAGACTGGCCGCAGTAAGAAAATGTGGCAGACTGGGTGAGCAATTGGGACGAGTAACTATGACTCTCTTAAGGTAGCCAATGCCTCGTTACTTGCGGTTTCGATTAAGAAATCTCGAATAATCCCTAGGTGGTGAAACGATAACTCTTTTATTTTACACAACTAGTGACATATCGCTTCTGGCAGACTGGCAAGTACACAAAAAGTAGTAAACTGTGTGAGCAACTGGGAGGAAGAAGTATGGCACTATTAAGAAAGCCAATGATTCGTCACGAGTAGTATTGAATCAGAGAATACCAGTAACCTATGGAATGAGTAACGATGAATATCTTAAGATACACAACGAGTGACTTATCGCTTCTGGCAGACTGGCCGCAGTAAGAAAATCTGGCAGACTGGGTGAGCAATTGGGACGAGTAACTATGACTCTCTTAAGGTAGCCAATGCCTCGTTACTTGCGGTTTGGGTTAAGAAATCTCGAATAACTCGTAGGAGGAGAAACGATTACTCTTTTATGATACACAACTAGTGAATTATAGTTTCTGGCAGACAAAAACTACACAAAAAGTAGTAAACTATGTGAGCAACTCGGAGGATGAAGTATTGCACTATTAAGATAGATACTTTTTCGTCACGAGAGGTATTGACTCAGAGAATACCAGTAACCTATGGAAGGAGTAACGATGAATCTCTTAAGATACACAACGAGTGACATATCGCTTCTGGCAGACTGGCCACAGTAAGAAAAAGTGGCAGACTGGGTGAGCAATGGGGACGAGTAACTATGACTCTCTTAAGGTAGCCAATGCCTTGTTACTTGCGGTTTGGGTTAAGAAATCACGAATAACCCCTAGGAGGAGAAACGATGACTCTTTTATGATACACAACTAGTGACATATCGCTTCTGGCAGACTGGCAAGTACACAAAAAGTAGTAAACTGTGTGAGCAACTCGGAGGAAGAAGTATTGCACTATTAAGATAGCCACTTTTTCGTCAAGAGAGGTATTGACTCGGAGAATACCAGTAACCTATGGAAGGAGTAACGATGAATCTCTTAAGATACACAACGAGTGACATATCGCTTCTGGCAGACTGGCCGCAGTAAGGAAAAGTGGCAGACTGGGAGAGCAATTGGGACGAGTAACTATGACTCTCTTAAGGTAGCCAATGCCTCGTTACTTGCGGTTTGGATGAAGAAATCTCGAATAACCCCTAGGAGGAGAAACGATGACTCATTTATGATACACAACTAGTGAATTATAGTTTCTGGCAGACAAAAACTACACAAAAAGCAGTAAACTGTGTGAGCAACTCGGAGGAAGAAGTATTGCACTATTAAGATAGCCACTTTTTCGTCAAGAGAGGTATTGACTCAGAGAATACCAGTAACATATGGAAGGAGTAACGATGAATCTCTTAAGATACACAACGAGAGACATATCGCTTCTGGCAGACTGGCCGCAGTAAGGAAAAGTGGCAGACTGGGTGAGCAATTGGGACTAGTAACTATGACTCTCTTAAGGTAGCCAATGCCTCATTACTTGCGGTTTGGATTAAGAAACCTCGAATAACCCCAAGGAGGAGAAACGATGACTCTTTTATGATACACAACTAGTGACATATCGCTTCTGGCAGACTGGCAAGTACACAAAAAGTAGTAAACTGTGTGAGCAGCTCGGAGGAAGAAGTATTGCACTATTAAGATAGCCACTTTTTCGTCAAGAGAGGTATTGACTCAGAGAATACCAGTAACCTATGGAAGGAGTAACGATGAATCTCTTAAGATACACAACGAGTGACATATTGCTTCTGGCAGACTGGCCACAGTAAGAAAAAGTGGCAGACTGGGTGAGCAATATGGACGAGTAACTATGACTCTCTTAGGGTAGCCAATGCCTCGTTACTTGCGGTTTGGGTTAAGAAATCTCGAATAACTCCTAGGAGGAGAAACGCTTACTCTTTTATGATACACAACTAGTAAATTATAGTTTCTGGCAGACAAAAACTACACAAAAAGTAGTAAACTATGTGAGCAACTCGGAGGATGAAGTATTGCACTATTAAGATAGATACTTTTTCGTCACGAGAGGTATTGACTCAGAGAATACCAGTAACCTATGGAAGGAGTAACGATGAATCTCTTAAGATACACAACGAGTGACATATCGCTTCTGGCAGACTGGCCACAGTAAGAAAAAGTGGCAGACTGGGTGAGCAATGGGGACGAGTAACTATGACTCTCTTAAGGTAGCCAATGCCTCGTTACTTGCGGTTTGGGTTAAGAAATCTCGAATAACTCCTAGGAGGAGAAACGATTACTCTTTTATGATACACAACTAGTGAATTATAGTTTCTGGCAGACAAAAACTACACAAAAACTAGTAAACTGTGTGAGCAACTCGGAGGAAGAAGTATTGCACTATTAAGATAGCCACTTTTTCGTCAAGAGAGGTATTGACTCGGAGAATACCAGTAACCTATGGAAGGAGTAACGATGAATCTCTTAAGATACACAACGAGTGACATATCGCTTCTGGCAGACTGGCCGCAGTAAGGAAAAGTGGCAGACTGGGAGAGCAATTGGGACGAGTAACTATGACTCTCTTAAGGTAGCCAATGCCTCGTTACTTGCGGTTTGGATGAAGAAATCTCGAATAACCCCTAGGAGGAGAAACGATGACTCATTTATGATACACAACTAGTGAATTATAGTTTCTGGCAGACAAAAACTACACAAAAAGCAGTAAACTGTGTGAGCACCACCGAGGAAGAAGTATTGCACTATTAAGATAGCCACTTTTTCGTCAAGAGAGGTATTGACTCAGAGAATACCAGTAACATATAGAAGGAGTAACGATGAATCTCTTAAGATACACAACGAGAGACATATCGCTTCTGGCAGACTGGCCGCAGTAAGGAAAAGTGGCAGACTGGGTGAGCAATTGGGACGAGTAACTATGACTCTCTTAAGGTAGCCAATGCCTCGTTACTTGCGGTTTGGATTAAGAAATCTCGAATAACCCCAAGGAGGAGAAACGATGACTCTTTTATGATACACAACTAGTGACATATCGCTTCTGGCAGACTGGCAAGTACACAAAAAGTAGTAAACTGTGTGAGCAACTCGGAGGAAGAAGTATTGCACTATTAAGATAGCCACTTTTTCGTCAAGAGAGGTATTGACTCAGAGAATACCAGTAACCTATGGAAGGAGTAACGATGAATCTCTTAAGATACACAACGAGTGACATATCGCTTCTGGCAGACTGGCCACAGTAAGAAAAATTGGCAGACTGGTTGAGCAATGGGGACGAGTGACTAAGACTCTCTTAAGGTAGCCAATGCCTCGTTACTTGCGGTTTGGGTTAAGAAATCTCGAATAACTCCTAGGAGGAGAAACGATGACTCTTTTATGATACACAACTAGTGACATATCGCTTCTGGCAGACTGGCAAGTACACAAAAAGTAGTAAACTGTGTGAGCAACTCGGAGGAAGAAGTATTGCACTATTAAGATAGACACTTTTTCGTCAAGAGACCTCTCTTGACGAAAAAGTGGCTATCTTAATAGGAATACCAGTAACCTATGGAAGGAGTAACGATGAATCTCTTAAGATACACAACGAGTGACATATCGCTTCTGGCAGACTGGCCGCAGTAAGAAAAAGTGGCAGACTGGGTGAGCAATTGAGACGAGTAACTATGACTCTCTTAAGGTAGCCAATGCCTCGTTACTTGCGGTTTGGATTAAGAAATCTCGAATAACCCCTAGGAGGAGAAACGATGACTCTTTTATGATACACAACTAGTGACATATCGCTTCTGGCAGACTGGCAAGTACACAAAAAGTAGTAAACCGTGTGAGCAACTCGGAGGAAGAAGTATTGCACTATTAAGATAGCCACTTTTTCGTCAAGAGAGGTATTGACTCGGAGAATACCAGTAACCTATGGAAGGAGTAACGATTAATCTCTTAAGATACACAACGAGTGACATATCGCTTCTGGCAGACTGGCCGCAGTAAGGAAAAGTGGCAGACTGGGAGAGCAATTGGGACGAGTAACTATGACTCTCTTAAGGTAGCCAATGCCTCGTTACTTGAGGTTTGGATGAAGAAATCTCGAATAACCCCTAGGAGGAGAAACGATGAATCTTTTATGATACACAACTAGTGAATTATAGTTTCTGGCAGACAAAAACTACACAAAAAGTAGTAAACTGTGTGAGAAACTCGGAGGATGAAGTATTGCACTATTAAGATAGATACTTTTTCGTCACGAGAGGTATTGACTCAGAGAATACCAGTAACCTATGGAAGGAGTAACGATGAATCTCTTAAGATACACAACGAGTGACATATCGCTTCTGGCAGACTGGCCACCGTAAGAAAAAGTGGCAGACTGGGTGAGCAATGGGGACGAGTAACTATGACTCTCTTAAGGTAGCCAATGCCTCGTTACTTGCGGTTTGGGTTAAGAAATCTCGAATAACCCCTAGGAGGAGAAACGATGACTCTTTTATGATACACAACTAGTGACATATCGCTTCTGGCAGACTGGCAAGTACACAAAAAGTAGTAAACTGTGTGAGCAACTCGGAGGAAGAAGTATTGCACTATTAAGATAGCCACTTTTTCGTCAAGAGAGGTATTGACTCGGAGAATACCAGTAACCTATGGAAGGAGTAACGATGAATCTCTTAAGATACACAACGAGTGACATATCGCTTCTGGCAGACTGGCCGCAGTACGGAAAAGTGGCAGACTGGGAGAGCAATTGGGACGAGTAACTATGACTCTCTTAAGGTAGCCAATGCCTCGTTACTTGCGGTTTGGATGAAGAAAACTCGAATAACCCCTAGGAGGAGAAACGATGACTCTTTTATGATACACAACTAGTGAATTATAGTTTCTGGCAGACAAAAACTACACAAAAAGCAGTAAACTGTGTGAGCAACTCGGAGGAAGAAGTATTGCACTCTTAAGATAGCCACTTTTTCGTCAAGAGAGGTATTGACTCAGAGAATACCAGTAACCTATGGAAGGAGTAACGGTGAATCTCTTAAGATACACAACGAGCGACATATCGCTTCTGGCAGACTGGCCGCAGTAAGAAAAAGTGGCAGACTGGGTGAGCAATGGGGACGAGTAACTATGACTCTCTTAAGGTAGCCAATGCCTCGTTACTTGCGGTTTCGATTAAGAAATCTCGAATAATCCCTAGGAGGTGAAACGATAACTCTTTTATGTTACACAACTAGTGACATATCGCTTCTGGCAGACTGGCAAGTACACAAAAAGTAGTAAACTGTGTGAGCAACTGGGAGGAAGAAGTATGGCACTATTAAGAAAGCCAATGATTCGTCACGAGTAGTATTGAATCAGAGAATACCAGTAACCTATGGAAGGAGTAACGATGAATCTCTTAAGATACACAACGAGTGACATATCGCTTCTGGCAGACTGGCCGCAGTAAGAAAATGTGGCAGACTGGGTGAGCAATTGGGACGAGTAACTATGACTCTCTTAAGGTAGCCAATGCCTCGTTACTTGCGGTTTGGATGAAGAAATCTCGAATAACCCCTAGGAGGAGAAACGATGACTCATTTATGATACACAACTAGTGAATTATAGTTTCTGGCAGACAAAAACTACACAAAAAGCAGTAAACTGTGTGAGCAACTCGGAGGAAGAAGTATTGCACTATTAAGGTAGCCACTTTTTCGTCAAGAGAGGTATTGACTTAGAGAATACCAGTAACCAATGGAAGGAGTAACGATGAATCTCTTAAGATACACAACGAGAGACATATCGCTTTTGGCAGACTGGCCGCAGTAAGGAAAAGTGGCAGACTGGGTGAGCAATTGGGACGAGTAACTATGACTCTCTTAAGGTAGCCAATGCCTCGTTACTTGCGGTTTGGATTAAGAAATCTCGAATAACCCCAAGGAGGAGAAACGATGATTCTTTTATGATACACAACTAGTGAATTATAGTTTCTGGCAGACAAAAACTACACAAAAAGCAGTAAACTGTGTGAGCAACTCGGAGGAAGAAGTATTGCACTATTAAGACAGCCACTTTTTCGTCAAGAGAGGTATTGACTCAGAGAATACCAGTAACCTATGGAAGGAGTAACGATGAATCTCTTAAGGTACACAACGAGTGACATATCGCTTCTGGCAGACTGGCCGCAGAAAGGAAAAGTGGCAGACTGGGAGAGCAATTGGGACGAGTAACTATGACTCTCTTAAGGTAGCCAATGCCTCGTTACTTGAGGTTTGGATGAAGAAATCTCGAATAACCCCTAGGAGGAGAAACGATGAATCTTTTATGATACACAACTAGTGAATTATAGTTTCTGGCAGACAAAAACTACACAAAAAGCAGTAAACTGTGTGAGCAACTCAGAGGAAGAAGTATTGCACTATTAAGGTAGCCACTTTTTCGTCAAGAGAGGTATTGACTTAGAGAATACCAGTAACCTATGGAAGGAGTAACGATGAATCTCTTAAGATACACAACGAGAGACATATCGCTTTTGGCAGACTGGCCGCAGTAAGGAAAAGTGGCAGACTGGGAGAGCAATTGGGACGAGTAACTATGACTCTCTTAAGGTAGCCAATGCCTCGTTACTTGAGGTTTGGATGAAGAAATCTCGAATAACCCCTAGGAGGAGAAACGATGAATCTTTTATGATACACAACTAGTGAATTATAGTTTCTGGCAGACAAAAACTACACAAAAAGTAGTAAACTGTGTGAGAAACTCGGAGGATGAAGTATTGCACTATTAAGATAGATACTTTTTCGTCACGAGAGGTATTGACTCAGAGAATACCAGTAACCTATGGAAGGAGTAACGATGAATCTCTTAAGATACACAACGAGTGACATATCGCTTCTGGCAGACTGGCCACAGTAAGAAAAAGTGGCAGACTGGGTGAGCAATGGGGACGAGTAACTATGACTCTCTTAAGGTAGCCAATGCCTCGTTACTTGCGGTTTGGGTTAAGAAATCTCGAATAACCCCTAGGAGGAGAAACGATGACTCTTTTATGATACACAACTAGTGACATATCGCTTCTGGCAGACTGGCAAGTACACAAAAAGTAGTAAACTGTGTGAGCAACTCGGAGGAAGAAGTATTGCACTATTAAGATAGCCACTTTTTCGTCAAGAGAGGTATTGACTCGGAGAATACCAGTAACCTATGGAAGGAGTAACGGTGAATCTCTTAAGATACACAACGAGCGACATATCGCTTCAGGCAGACTGGCCGCAGTAAGAAAAAGTGGCAGACTGGGTGAGCAATGGGGACGAGTAACTATGACTCTCTTAAGGTAGCCAATGCCTCGTTACTTGCGGTTTCGATTAAGAAATCTCGAATAATCCCTAGGAGGTGAAACGATAACTCTTTTATGTTACACAACTAGTGACATATCGCTTCTGGCAGACTGGCAAGTACACAAAAAGTAGTAAACTGTGTGAGCAACTGGGAGGAAGAAGTATGGCACTATTAAGAAAGCCAATGATTCGTCACGAGTAGTATTGAATCAGAGAATACCAGTAACCTATGGAAGGAGTAACGATGAATCTCTTAAGATACACAACGAGTGACATATCGCTTCTGGCAGACTGGCCGCAGTAAGAAAATGTGGCAGACTGGGTGAGCAATTGGGACGAGTAACTATGACTCTCTTAAGGTAGCCAATGCCTCGTTACTTGCGGTTTGGATGAAGAAAACTCGAATAACCCCTAGGAGGAGAAACGATGACTCTTTTATGATACACAACTAGTGAATTATAGTTTCTGGCAGACAAAAACTACACAACAAGCACTAAACTGTGTGTGCAACTCGGAGGAAGAAGTATTGCACTATTAAGATAGCCACTTTTTCGTCAAGAGAGGTATTGACTCAGAGAAGACCAGTAACCTATGGAAGGAGTAACGATGAATCTCTTAAGATACACAACGAGTGACATATCGCTTCTGGCAGACTGGCCGCAGTAAGAAAAAGTGGCAGACTGGGTGAGCAATTGGGACGAGTAACTATGACTCTCTTAAGGTAGCCAATGCCTCGTTACTTGCGGTTTGGATGAAGAAATCTCGAATAACCCCTAGGAGGAGAAACGATGACCCTTTTATGATACACAACTAGTGAATTATAGTTTCTGGCAGACAAAAACTACACAAAAAGCAGTAAACTGTGTGAGCAACTCGGAGGAAGAAGTATTGCACTCTTAAGATAGCCACTTTTTCGTCAAGAGAGGTATTGACTCAGAGAATACCAGTAACCTATGGAAGGAGTAACGGTGAATCTCTTAAGATACACAACGAGCGACATATCGCTTCTGGCAGACTGGCCGCAGTAAGAAAAAGTGGCAGACTGGGTGAGCAATGGGGACGAGTAACTATGACTCTCTTAAGGTAGCCAATGCCTCGTTACTTGCGGTTTCGATTAAGAAATCTCGAATAATCCCTAGGAGGTGAAACGATAACTCTTTTATGTTACACAACTAGTGACATATCGCTTCTGGCAGACTGGCAAGTACACAAAAAGTAGTAAACTGTGTGAGCAACTGGGAGGAAGAAGTATGGCACTATTAAGAAAGCCAATGATTCGTCACGAGTAGTATTGAATCAGAGAATACCAGTAACCTATGGAAGGAGTAACGATGAATCTCTTAAGATACACAACGAGTGACATATCGCTTCTGGCAGACTGGCCGCAGTAAGAAAATGTGGCAGACTGGGTGAGCAATTGGGACGAGTAACTATGACTCTCTTAAGGTAGCCAATGCCTCGTTACTTGCGGTTTGGATGAAGAAATCTCGAATAACCCCTAGGAGGAGAAACGATGACTCTTTTATGATACACAACTAGTGAATTATAGTTTCTGGCAGACAAAAACTACACAAAAAGCAGTAACCTGTGTGAGCAACTCGGAGGAAGAAGTATTGCACTATTAAGATAGCCACTTTTTCGTCAAGAGAGGTATTGACTCAGAGAATACCAGTAACCTATGGAAGGAGTAACGATGAATCTCTTAAGATACACAACGAGTGACATATCGCTTCTGGCAGACTGGCCGCAGTAAGAAAATGTGGCAGACTGGGTGAGCAATTGGGACGAGTAACTATGACTCTCTTAAGGTAGCCAATGCCTCGTTACTTGCGGTTTGGATGAAGAAATCTCGAATAACCCCTAGGAGGAGAAACGATGACTCATTTATGATACACAACTAGTGAATTATAGTTTCTGGCAGACAAAAACTACACAAAAAGCAGTAAACTGTGTGAGCAACTCGGAGGAAGAAGTATTGCACTATTAAGGTAGCCACTTTTTCGTCAAGAGAGGTATTGACTTAGAGAATACCAGTAACCTATGGAAGGAGTAACGATGAATCTCTTAAGATACACAACGAGAGACATATCGCTTTTGGCAGACTGGCCGCAGTAAGGAAAAGTGGCAGACTGGGTGAGCAATTGGGACGAGTAACTATGACTCTCTTAAGGTAGCCAATGCCTCGTTACTTGCGGTTTGGATTAAGAAATCTCGAATAACCCCAAGGAGGAGAAACGATGATTCTTTTATGATACACAACTAGTGAATTATAGTTTCTGGCAGACAAAAACTACACAAAAAGCAGTAAACTGTGTGAGCAACTCGGAGGAAGAAGTATTGCACTATTAAGACAGCCACTTTTTCGTCAAGAGAGGTATTGACTCAGAGAATACCAGTAACCTATGGAAGGAGTAACGATGAATCTCTTAAGGTACACAACGAGTGACATATCGCGTCTGGCAGACTGGCCGCAGAAAGGAAAAGTGGCAGACTGGGAGAGCAATTGGGACGAGTAACTATGACTCTCTTAAGGTAGCCAATGCCTCGTTACTTGAGGTTTGGATGAAGAAATCTCGAATAACCCCTAGGAGGAGAAACGATGAATCTTTTATGATACACAACTAGTGAATTATAGTTTCTGGCAGACAAAAACTACACAAAAAGCAGTAAACTGTGTGAGCAACTCAGAGGAAGAAGTATTGCACTATTAAGGTAGCCACTTTTTCGTCAAGAGAGGTATTGACTTAGAGAATACCAGTAACCTATGGAAGGAGTAACGATGAATCTCTTAAGATACACAACGAGAGACATATCGCTTTTGGCAGACTGGCCGCAGTAAGGAAAAGTGGCAGACTGGGTGAGCAATTGGGACGAGTAACTATGACTCTCTTAAGGTAGCCAATGCCTCGTTACTTGCGGTTTGGGTTAAGAAATCTCGAATAACCCCTAGGAGGAGAAACGATGACTCTTTTATGATACACAACTAGTGACATATCGCTTCTGGCAGACTGGCAAGTACACAAAAAGTAGTAAACTGTGTGAGCAACTCGGAGGAAGAAGTATTGCACTATTAAGATAGCCACTTTTTCGTCAAGAGAGGTATTGACTCGGAGAATACCAGTAACCTATGGAAGGAGTAACGATGAATCTCTTAAGATACACAACGAGTGACATATCGCTTCTGGCAGACTGGCCGCAGTACGGAAAAGTGGCAGACTGGGAGAGCAATTGGGACGAGTAACTATGACTCTCTTAAGGTAGCCAATGCCTCGTTACTTGCGGTTTGGATGAAGAAAACTCGAATAACCCCTAGGAGGAGAAACGATGACTCTTTTATGATACACAACTAGTGAATTATAGTTTCTGGCAGACAAAAACTACACAACAAGCACTAAACTGTGTGTGCAACTCGGAGGAAGAAGTATTGCACTATTAAGATAGCCACTTTTTCGTCAAGAGAGGTATTGACTCAGAGAAGACCAGTAACCTATGGAAGGAGTAACGATGAATCTCTTAAGATACACAACGAGTGACATATCGCTTCTGGCAGACTGGCCGCAGTAAGAAAAAGTGGCAGACTGGGTGAGCAATTGGGACGAGTAACTATGACTCTCTTAAGGTAGCCAATGCCTCGTTACTTGCGGTTTGGATGAAGAAATCTCGAATAACCCCTAGGAGGAGAAACGATGACTCTTTTATGATACACAACTAGTGAATTATAGTTTCTGGCAGACAAAAACTACACAAAAAGCAGTAAACTGTGTGAGCAACTCGGAGGAAGAAGTATTGCACTCTTAAGATAGCCACTTTTTCGTCAAGAGAGGTATTGACTCAGAGAATACCAGTAACCTATGGAAGGAGTAACGGTGAATCTCTTAAGATACACAACGAGCGACATATCGCTTCTGGCAGACTGGCCGCAGTAAGAAAAAGTGGCAGACTGGGTGAGCAATGGGGACGAGTAACTATGACTCTCTTAAGGTAGCCAATGCCTCGTTACTTGCGGTTTCGATTAAGAAATCTCGAATAATCCCTAGGAGGTGAAACGATAACTCTTTTATGTTACACAACTAGTGACATATCGCTTCTGGCAGACTGGCAAGTACACAAAAAGTAGTAAACTGTGTGAGCAACTGGGAGGAAGAAGTATGGCACTATTAAGAAAGCCAATGATTCGTCACGAGTAGTATTGAATCAGAGAATACCAGTAACCTATGGAAGGAGTAACGATGAATCTCTTAAGATACACAACGAGTGACATATCGCTTCTGGCAGACTGGCCGCAGTAAGAAAATGTGGCAGACTGGGTGAGCAATTGGGACGAGTAACTATGACTCTCTTAAGGTAGCCAATGCCTCGTTACTTGCGGTTTGGATGAAGAAATCTCGAATAACCCCTAGGAGGAGAAACGATGACTCTTTTATGATACACAACTAGTGAATTATAGTTTCTGGCAGACAAAAACTACACAAAAAGCAGTAAACTGTGTGAGCAACTCGGAGGAAGAAGTATTGCACTATTAAGATAGCCACTTTTTCGTCAAGAGAGGTATTGACTCAGAGAATACCAGTAACCTATGGAAGGAGTAACGATGAATCTCTTAAGATACACAACGAGTGACATATCGCTTCTGGCAGACTGGCCGCAGTAAGAAAATGTGGCAGACTGGGTGAGCAATTGGGACGAGTAACTATGACTCTCTTAAGGTAGCCAATGCCTCGTTACTTGCGGTTTGGATGAAGAAATCTCGAATAACCCCTAGGAGGAGAAACGATGACTCATTTATGATACACAACTAGTGAATTATAGTTTCTGGCAGACAAAAACTACACAAAAAGCAGTAAACTGTGTGAGCAACTCGGAGGAAGAAGTATTGCACTATTAAGGTAGCCACTTTTTCGTCAAGAGAGGTATTGACTTAGAGAATACCAGTAACCTATGGAAGGAGTAACGATGAATCTCTTAAGATACACAACGAGAGACATATCGCTTTTGGCAGACTGGCCGCAGTAAGGAAAAGTGGCAGACTGGGTGAGCAATTGGGACGAGTAACTATGACTCTCTTAAGGTAGCCAATGCCTCGTTACTTGCGGTTTGGATTAAGAAATCTCGAATAACCCCAAGGAGGAGAAACGATGATTCTTTTATGATACACAACTAGTGAATTATAGTTTCTGGCAGACAAAAACTACACAAAAAGCAGTAAACTGTGTGAGCAACTCGGAGGAAGAAGTATTGCACTATTAAGACAGCCACTTTTTCGTCAAGAGAGGTATTGACTCAGAGAACACCAGTAACCTATGGAAGGAGTAACGATGAATCTCTTAAGGTACACAACGAGTGACATATCGCTTCTGGCAGACTGGCCGCAGTAAGAAAATGTGGCAGACTGGGTGAGCAATTGGGACGAGTAACTATGACTCTCTTAAGGTAGCCAATGCCTCGTTACTTGCGGTTTGGATGAAGAAATCTCGAATAACCCCTAGGAGGAGAAACGATGACTCATTTATGATACACAACTAGTGAATTATAGTTTCTGGCAGACAAAAACTACACAAAAAGCAGTAAACTGTGTGAGCAACTCGGAGGAAGAAGTATTGCACTATTAAGATAGCCACTTTTTCGTCAAGAGAGGTATTGACTCAGAGAATACCAGTAACCTATGGAAGGAGTAACGATGAATCTCTTAAGATACACAACGAGTGACATATCGCTTCTGGCAGACTGGCCGCAGTAAGAAAATGTGGCAGACTGGGTGAGCAATTGGGACGAGTAACTATGACTCTCTTAAGGTAGCCAATGCCTCGTTACTTGCGGTTTCGATTAAGAAATCTCGAATAATCCCTAGGAGGTGAAACGATAACTCTTTTATTTTACACAACTAGGGACATATCGCTTCTGGCAGACTGGCAAGTACACAAAAAGTAGTAAACTGTGTGAGCAACTGGGAGGAAGAAGTATGGCACTATTAAGAAAGCCAATGTTTCGTCACGAGTAGTATTGAATCAGAGAATACCAGTAACCTATGGAAGGAGTAACGATGAATATCTTAAGATACACAACGAGTGACTTATCGCTTCTGGCAGACTGGCCGCAGTAAGAAAATCTGGCAGACTGGGTGAGCAATTGGGACGAGTAACTATGACTCTCTTAAGGTAGCCAATGCCTCGTTACTTGCGGTTTGGGTTAAGAAATCTCGAATAACTCCTAGGAGGAGAAACGATTACTCTTTTATGATACACAACTAGTGAATTATAGTTTCTGGCAGACAAAAACTACACAAAAAGTAGTAAACTATGTGAGCAACTCGGAGGATGAAGTATTGCACTATTAAGATAGATACTTTTTCGTCACGAGAGGTATTGACTCAGAGAATACCAGTAACCTATGGAAGGAGTAACGATGAATCTCTTAAGATACACAACGAGTGACATATCGCTTCTGGCAGACTGGCCACAGTAAGAAAAAGTGGCAGACTGGGTGAGCAATGGGGACGAGTAACTATGACTCTCTTAAGGTAGCCAATGCCTCGTTACTTGCGGTTTGGGTTAAGAAATCACGAATAACCCCTAGGAGGAGAAACGATGACTCTTTTATGATACACAACTAGTGACATATCGCTTCTGGCAGACTGGCAAGTACACAAAAAGTAGTAAACTGTGTGAGCAACTCGGAGGAAGAAGTATTGCACTATTAAGATAGCCACTTTTTCGTCAAGAGAGGTATTGACTCGGAGAATACCAGTAACCTATGGAAGGAGTAACGATGAATCTCTTAAGATACACAACGAGTGACATATCGCTTCTGGCAGACTGGCCGCAGTAAGGAAAAGTGGCAGACTGGGAGAGCAATTGGGACGAGTAACTATGACTCTCTTAAGGTAGCCAATGCCTCGTTACTTGCGGTTTGGATGAAGAAATCTCGAATAACCCCTAGGAGGAGAAACGATGACTCATTTATGATACACAACTAGTGAATTATAGTTTCTGGCAGACAAAAACTACACAAAAAGCAGTAAACTGTGTGAGCAACTCGGAGGAAGAAGTATTGCACTATTAAGATAGCCCTTTTTCGTCAAGAGAGGTATTGACTCAGAGAATACCAGTAACATATGGAAGGAGTAACGATGAATCTCTTAAGATACACAACGAGAGACATATCGCTTCTGGCAGACTGGCCGCAGTAAGGAAAAGTGGCAGACTGGGTGAGCAATTGGGACGAGTAACTATGACTCTCTTAAGGTAGCCAATGCCTCGTTACTTGCGGTTTGGATTAAGAAACCTCGAATAACCCCAAGGAGGAGAAACGATGACTCTTTTATGATACACAACTAGTGACATATCGCTTCTGGCAGACTGGCAAGTACACAAAAAGTAGTAAACTGTGTGAGCAGCTCGGAGGAAGAAGTATTGCACTATTAAGATAGCCACTTTTTCGTCAAGAGAGGTATTGACTCAGAGAATACCAGTAACCTATGGAAGGAGTAACGATGAATCTCTTAAGATACACAACGAGTGACATATCGCTTCTGGCAGACTGGCCACAGTAAGAAAAAGTGGCAGACTGGGTGAGCAATATGGACGAGTAACTATGACTCTCTTAAGGTAGCCAATGCCTCGTTACTTGCGGTTTGGGTTAAGAAATCTCGAATAACTCCTAGGAGGAGAAACGATTACTCTTTTATGATACACAACAAGTAAATTATAGTTTCTGGCAGACAAAAACTACACAAAAAGTAGTAAACTATGTGAGCAACTCGGAGGATGAAGTATTGCACTATTAAGATAGATACTTTTTCGTCACGAGAGGTATTGACTCAGAGAATACCAGTAACCTATGGAAGGAGTAACGATGAATCTCTTAAGATACACAACGAGTGACATATCGCTTCTGGCAGACTGGCCACAGTAAGAAAAAGTGGCAGACTGGGTGAGCAATGGGGACGAGTAACTATGACTCTCTTAAGGTAGCCAATGCCTCGTTACTTGCGGTTTGGGTTAAGAAATCTCGAATAACCCCTAGGAGGAGAAATGATGACTCTTTTATGATACACAACTAGTGACATATCGCTTCTGGCAGACTGGCAAGTACACAAAAAGTAGTAAACTGTGTGAGCAACTCGGAGGAAGAAGTATTGCACTATTAAGATAGCCACTTTTTCGTCAAGAGAGGTATTGACTCAGAGAATACCAGTAACCTATGGAAGGAGTAACGATGAATCTCTTAAGATACACAACGAGTGACATATCGCTTCTGGCAGACTGGCCACAGTAAGAAAAAGTGGCAGACTGGGTGAGCAATGGGGACGAGTAACTATGACTCTCTTAAGGTAGCCAATGCCTCGTTACTTGCGGTTTGGGTTAAGAAATCTCGAATAACTCCTAGGAGGAGAAACGATTACTCTTTTATGATACACAACTAGTAAATTATAGTTTCTGGCAGACAAAAACTACACAAAAAGTAGTAAACTATGTGAGCAACTCGGAGTATGAAGTATTGCACTATTAAGATAGATACTTTTTCGTCACGAGAGGTATTGACTCCGAGAATACCAGTAACCTATGGAAGGAGTAACGATGAATCTCTTAGGATACACAACGAGTGACATATCGCTTCTGGCAGACTGGCCACAGTAAGAAAAAGTGGCAGACTGGGTGAGCAATGGGGACGAGTAACTATGACTCTCTTAAGGTAGCCAATGCCTCGTTACTTGCGGTTTGGGTTAAGAAATCTCGAATAACCCCTAGGAGGAGAAACGATGACTCTTTTATGATACACAACTAGTGAATTATAGTTTCTGGCAGACAAAAACTACACAAAAACTAGTAAACTGTGTGAGCAACTCGGAGGAAGAAGTATTGCACTATTAAGATAGCCACTTTTTCGTCAAGAGAGGTATTGACTCGGAGAATACCAGTAACCTATGGAAGGAGTAACGATGAATCTCTTAAGATACACGAGTGACATATCGCTACTGGCAGACTGGCCGCAGTAAGGAAAAGTGGCAGACTGGGAGAGCAATTGGGACGAGTAACTATGACTCTCTCAAGGTAGCCAATGCCTCGTTACTTGCGGTTTGGATGAAGAAATCTCGAATAACCCCTAGGAGGAGAAACGATGACTCATTTATGATACACAACTAGTGAATTATAGTTTCTGGCAGACAAAAACTACACAAAAAGCAGTAAACTGTGTGAGCAACTCGGAAGAAGAAGTATTGCACTATCAAGATAGCCACTTTTTCATCAAGAGAGGTATAGACTCAGGGAATACCAGTAACATATAGAAGGAGTAACGATGAATCTCTTAAGATACACAACGAGAGACATATCGCTTCTGGCAGACTGGCCGCAGTAAGGAAAAGTGGCAGACTGGGTGAGCAATTGGGACGAGTAACTATGACTCTCTTAAGGTAGCCAATGCCTCGTTACTTGCGGTTTGGATTAAGAAATCTCGAATAACCCCAAGGAGGAGAAACGATGACTCTTTTATGATACACAACTAGTGACATATCGCTTCTGGCAGACTGGCAAGTACACAAAAAGTAGTAAACTGTGTGAGCAACTCGGAGGAAGAAGTATTGCACTATTAAGATAGCCACTTTTTCGTCAAGAGAGGTATTGACTCAGAGAATACCAGTAACCTATGGAAGGAGTAACGATGAATCTCTTAAGATACACAACGAGTGACATATCGCTTCTGGCAGACTGGCCACAGTAAGAAAAAGTGGCAGACTGGTTGAGCAATGGGGAAGAGTAACTATGACTCTCTTAAGGTAGCCAATGCCTCGTTACTTGCGGTTTGGGTTAAGAAATCACGAATAACTCCTAGGAGGAGAAACGATGACTCTTTTATGATACACAACTAGTGACATATCGCTTCTCTCAGACTGGCAAGTACACAAAAAGTAGTAAACTGTGTGAGCAACTCGGAGGAAGAAGTATTGCACTATTAAGATAGCCACTTTTTCGTCAAGAGACCTCTCTTGACGAAAAAGTGGCTATCTTAATAGGAATACCAGTAACCTATGGAAGGAGTAACGATGAATCTCTTAAGATACACAACGAGTGACATATCGCTTCTGGCAGACTGGCCGCAGTAAGAAAAAGTGGCAGACTGGGTGAGCAATTGGGACGAGTTACTATGACTCTCTTAAGGTAGCCAATGCCTCGTTACTTGCGGTTTGGATTAAGAAATCTCGAATAACCCCTAGGAGGAGAAACGATGACTCTTTTATGATACACAACTAGTGACATATCGCTTCTGGCAGACTGGCAAGGACACAAAAAGTAGTAAACCGTGTGAGCAACTCGGAGGAAGAAGTATTGCACTATTAAGATAGCCACTTTTTCGTCAAGAGAGGTATTGACTCGGAGAATACCAGTAACCTATGGAAGGAGTAACGATTAATCTCTTAAGATACACAACGAGTGACATATCGCTTCTGGCAGACTGGCCGCAGAAAGGAAAAGTGGCAGACTGGGAGAGCAATTGGGACGAGTAACTATGACTCTCTTAAGGTAGCCAATGCCTCGTTACTTGAGGTTTGGATGAAGAAATCTCGAATAACCCCTAGGAGGAGAAACGATGAATCTTTTATGACACACAACTAGTGAATTATAGTTTCTGGCAGACAAAAACTACACAAAAAGTAGTAAACTGTTTGAGAAACTCGGAGGATGAAGTATTGCACTATTAAGATAGATACTTTTTCGTCACGAGAGGTATTGACTCAGAGAATACCAGTAACCTATGGAAGGAGTAACGATGAATCTCTTAAGATACACAACGAGTGACATATCGCTTCTGGCAGACTGGCCACAGTAAGAAAAAGTGGCAGACTGGGTGAGCAATGGGGACGAGTAACTATGACTCTCTTAAGGTAGCCAATGCCTCGTTACTTGCGGTTTGGGTTAAGAAATCTCGAATAACCCCTAGGAGGAGAAACGATGACTCTTTTATGATACACAACTAGTGACATATCGCTTCTGGCAGACTGGCAAGTACACAAAAAGTAGTAAACTGTGTGAGCAACTCGGAGGAAGAAGTATTGCACTATTAAGATAGCCACTTTTTCGTCAAGAGAGGTATTGACTCGGAGAATACCAGTAACCTATGGAAGGAGTAACGATGAATCTCTTAAGATACACAACGAGTGACATATCGCTTCTGGCAGACTGGCCGCAGTACGGAAAAGTGGCAGACTGGGAGAGCAATTGGGACGAGTAACTATGACTCTCTTAAGGTAGCCAATGCCTCGTTACTTGCGGTTTGGATGAAGAAAACTCGAATAACCCCTAGGACGAGAAACGATGACTCTTTTATGATACACAACTAGTGAATTATAGTTTCTGGCAGACAAAAACTACACAACAAGCAGTAAACTGTGTGAGCAACTCGGAGGAAGAAGTATTGCACTATTAAGATAGCCACTTTTTCGTCAAGAGAGGTATTGACTCAGAGAAGACCAGTAACCTATGGAAGGAGTAACGATGAATCTCTTAAGATACACAACGAGTGACATATCGCTTCTGGCTGATTGGCCGCAGTAAGAAAATGTGGCAGACTGGGTGAGCAATTGGGACGAGTAACTATGACTCTCTTAAGGTAGCCAATGCCTCGTTACTTGCGGTTTGGATGAAGAAATCTCGAATAACCCCTAGGAGGAGAAACGATGACTCTTTTATGATACACAACTAGTGAATTATAGTTTCTGGCAGACAAAAACTACACAAAAAGCAGTAAACTGTGTGAGCAAATCGGAGGAAGAAGTATTGCACTCTTAAGATAGCCACTTTTTCGTCAAGAGAGGTATTGACTCAGAGAATACCAGTAACCTATGGAAGGAGTAACGGTGAATCTCTTAAGATACACAACGAGCGACATATCGCTTCTGGCAGACTGGCCGCAGTAAGAAAAAGTGGCAGACTGGGTGAGCAATGGGGACGAGTAACTATGACTCTCTTAAGGTAGCTAATGCCTCGTTACTTGCGGTTTCGATTAAGAAATCTCGAATAATCCCTAGGAGGTGAAACGATAACTCAATTATGTTACACAACTAGTGACATATCGCTTCTGGCAGACTGGCAAGTACACAAAAAGTAGTAAACTGTGTGAGCAACTGGGAGGAAGAAGTATGGCACAATTAAGAAAGCCAATGATTCGTCACGAGTAGTATTGAATCAGAGAATACCAGTAACCTATGGAAGGAGTAACGATGAATCTCTTAAGATACACAACGAGTGACATATCGCTTCTGGCAGACTGGCCGCAGTAAGAAAATGTGGCAGACTGGGTGAGCAATTGGGACGAGTAACTATGACTCTCTTAAGGTAGCCAATGCCTCGTTACTTGCGGTTTGGATTAAGAAATCTCGAATAACCCCAAGGAGGAGAAACGATGATTCTTTTATGATACACAACTAGTGAATTATAGTTTCTGGCAGACAAAAACTACACAAAAAGCAGTAAACTGTGTGAGCAACTCGGAGGAAGAAGTATTGCACTATTAAGACAGCCACTTTTTCGTCAAGAGAGGTATTGACTCAGAGAATACCAGTAACCTATGGAAGGAGTAACGATGAATCTCTTAAGGTACACAACGAGTGACATATCGCTTCTGGCAGACTGGCCGCAGTAAGGAAAAGTGGCAGACTGGGAGAGCAATTGGGACGAGTAACTATGACTCTCTTAAGGTAGCCAATGCCTCGTTACTTGCGGTTTGGGTTAAGAAATCTCGAATAACCCCTAGGAGGAGAAACGATGACTCTTTTATGATACACAACTAGTGACATATCGCTTCTGGCAGACTGGCAAGTACACAAAAAGTAGTAAACTGTGTGAGCAACTCGGAGGAAGAAGTATTGCACTATTAAGATAGCCACTTTTTCGTCAAGAGAGGTATTGACTCGGAGAATACCAGTAACCTATGGAAGGAGTAACGATGAATCTCTTAAGATACACAACGAGTGACATATCGCTTCTGGCAGACTGGCCGCAGTACGGAAAAGTGGCAGACTGGGAGAGCAATTGGGACGAGTAACTATGACTCTCTTAAGGTAGCCAATGCCTCGTTACTTGCGGTTTGGATGAAGAAATCTCGAATAACCCCTAGGAGGAGAAACGATGACTCTTTTATGATACACAACTAGTGAATTATAGTTTCTGGCAGACAAACACTACACAAAAAGCAGTAAACTGTGTGAGCAACTCGGAGGAAGAAGTATTGCACTATTAAGATAGCCACTTTTTCGTCAAGAGAGGTATTGACTCAGAGAATACCAGTAACCTATGGAAGGAGTAACGATGAATCTCTTAAGATACACAACGAGTGACATATCGCTTCTGGCAGACTGGCCACAGTAAGAAAAAGTGGCAGACTGGGTGAGCAATGGGGACGAGTAACTATGACTCTCTTAAGGTAGCCAATGCCTCGTTACTTGCGGTTTGGATGAAGAAATCTCGAATAACCCCTAGGAGGAGAAACGATGAATCTTTTATGATACACAACTAGTGAATTATAGTTTCTGGCAGACAAAAACTACACAAAAAGTAGTAAACTGTGTGAGAAACTCGGAGGATGAAGTATTGCACTATTAAGATAGATACTTTTTCGTCACGAGAGGTATTGACTCAGAGAATACCAGTAACCTATGGAAGGAGTAACGATGAATCTCTTAAGATACACAACGAGTGACATATCGCTTCTGGCAGACTGGCCACAGTAAGAAAAAGTGGCAGACTGGGTGAGCAATGGGGACGAGTAACTATGACTCTCTTAAGGTAGCCAATGCCTCGTTACTTGCGGTTTGGGTTAAGAAATCTCGAATAACCCCTAGGAGGAGAAACGATGACTCTTTTATGATACACAACTAGTGACATATCGCTTCTGGCAGACTGGCAAGTACACAAAAATTAGTAAACTGTGTGAGCAACTCGGAGGAAGAAGTATTGCACTATTAAGATAGCCACTTTTTCGTCAAGAGAGGTATTGACTCGGAGAATACCAGTAACCTATGGAAGGAGTAACGATGAATCTCTTAAGATACACAACGAGTGACATATCGCTTCTGGCAGACTGGCCGCAGTAAGGAAAAGTGGCAGACTGGTAGAGCAATTGGGACGAGTAACTATTACTCTCTTAAGGTAGCCAATGCCTCGTTACTTGCGGTTTGGATGAATAAATATCGAATACCCCTAGGAGGAGAAACGATGACTCTTTTATGATACACAACTAGTGAATTATAGTTTCTGGCAGACAAAAACTACACAAAAAGCCGTAAACTGTGTGAGAAACTCGGAGGAAGAAGTATTGCACTATTAAGATAGCCACTTTTTCGTCAAGAGAGGAATTGACTCAGAGAATACCAGTAACCTATGGAAGGAGTAACGATGAACCTCTTAAGATACACAACGAGTGACATATCGCTTCTGCAGACTGGCCGCAGTAAGGAAAAGTGGCAGGCTGGGTGAGCAATTGGGACGAGTAACTATGACTCTCTTAAGGTAGCCAATGCCTCGTTACTTGCGGTTTGGATTAAGAAATCTCGAATAACCCCAAGGAGGAGAAACGATGACTCTTTTATGATACACAACTAGTGACATATCGCTTCTGGCAGACTGGCAAGTACACAAAAAGTAGGAAACTGTGTGAGCAACTCGGAGGAAGAAGTATTGCACTATTAAGATAGCCACTTTTTCGTCAAGAGAGGTATTGACTCAGAGAATACCAGTAACCTATGGAAGGAGTAACGATGAATCTCTTAAGATACACAACGAGTGATATATCGCTTCTGGCAGACTGGCCACAGTAAGAAAAAGTGGCAGACTGGGTGAGCAATGGGGACGAGTAACTATGACTCTCTTAAGGTAGCCAATGCCTCGTTACTTGCGGTTTGGGTTAAGAAATCTCGAATAACCCCTAGGAGGAGAAACGATGACTCTTTTATGATACACAACTAGTGAATTATAGTTTCTGGCAGACAAAAACTACACAAAAAGCAGTAAACTGTGTGAGCAACTCGGAGGAAGAAGTATTGCACTATTAAGATAGCCACTTTTTCGTCAAGAGAGGTATTGACTCAGAGAATACCAGTAACCTATGGAAGGAGTAACGATGAATCTCTTAAGATACACAACGAGTGACATATCGCTTCTGGCAGACTGGCCACAGTAAGAAAAAGTGGCAGACTTTGTGAGCAATGGGGACGAGTAACTATGACTCTCTTAAGGTAGCCAATCCCTCGTTACTTGCGGTTTGGATGAAGAAATCTCGAATAACCCCTAGGAGGAGAAACGATGAATCTTTTATGATACACAACTAGTGAATTATAGTTTCTGGCAGACAAAAACTACACAAAAAGTAGTAAACTGTGTGAGAAACTCGGAGGATGAAGTATTGCACTATTAAGATAGATACTTTTTCGTCACGAGAGGTATTGACTCAGAGAATACCAGTAACCTATGGAAGGAGTAACGATGAATCTCTTAAGATACACAACGAGTGACATATCGCTTCTGGCAGACTGGCCACAGTAAGAAAAAGTGGCAGACTGGGTGAGCAATGGGGACGAGTAACTATGACTCTCTTAAGGTAGCCAATGCCTCGTTACTTGCGGTTTGGGTTAAGAAATCTCGAATAACCCCTAGGAGGAGAAACGATGACTCTTTTATGATACACAACTAGTGACATATCGCTTCTGGCAGACTGGCAAGTACACAAAAATTAGTAAACTGTGTGAGCAACTCGGAGGAAGAAGTATTGCACTATTAAGATAGCCACTTTTTCGTCAAGAGAGGTATTGACTCGGAGAATACCAGTAACCTATGGAAGGAGTAACGATGAATCTCTTAAGATACACAACGAGTGACATATCGCTTCTGGCAGACTGGCCGCAGTAAGGAAAAGTGGCAGACTGGTAGAGCAATTGGGACGAGTAACTATTACTCTCTTAAGGTAGCCAATGCCTCGTTACTTGCGGTTTGGATGAATAAATATCGAATAACCCCTAGGAGGAGAAACGATGACTCTTTTATGATACACAACTAGTGAATTATAGTTTCTGGCAGACAAAAACTACACAAAAAGCAGTAAACTGTGTGAGAAACTCGGAGGAAGAAGTATTGCACTATTAAGATAGCCACTTTTTCGTCAAGAGAGGAATTGACTCAGAGAATACCAGTAACCTATGGAAGGAGTAACGATGAACCTCTTAAGATACACAACGAGTGACATATCGCTTCTGCAGACTGGCCGCAGTAAGGAAAAGTGGCAGACTGGGTGAGCAATTGGGACGAGTAACTATGACTCTCTTAAGGTAGCCAATGCCTCGTTACTTGCGGTTTGGATTAAGAAATCTCGAATAACCCCAAGGAGGAGAAACGATGACTCTTTTATGATACACAACTAGTGACATATCGCTTCTGGCAGACTGGCAAGTACACAAAAAGTAGTAAACTGTGTGAGCAACTCGGAGGAAGAAGTATTGCACTATTAAGATAGCCACTTTTTCGTCAAGAGAGGTATTGACTCAGAGAATACCAGTAACCTATGGAAGGAGTAACGATGAATCTCTTAAGATACACAACGAGTGATATATCGCTTCTGGCAGACTGGCCACAGTAAGAAAAAGTGGCAGACTGGGTGAGCAATGGGGACGAGTAACTATGACTCTCTTAAGGTAGCCAATGCCTCGTTACTTGCGGTTTGGGTTAAGAAATCTCGAATAACCCCTAGGAGGAGAAACGATGACTCTTTTATGATACACAACTAGTGAATTATAGTTTCTGGCAGACAAAAACTACACAAAAAGCAGTAAACTGTGTGAGCAACTCGGAGGAAGAAGTATTGCACTATTAAGATAGCCACTTTTTCGTCAAGAGAGGTATTGACTCAGAGAATACCAGTAACCTATGGAAGGAGTAACGATGAATCTCTTAAGATACACAACGAGTGACATATCGCTTCTGGCAGACTGGCCACAGTAAGAAAAAGTGGCAGACTTTGTGAGCAATGGGGACGAGTAACTATGACTCTCTTAAGGTAGCCAATGCCTCGTTACTTGCGGTTTGGATGAAGAAATCTCGAATAACCCCTAGGAGGAGAAACGATGAATCTTTTATGATACACAACTAGTGAATTATAGTTTCTGGCAGACAAAAACTACACAAAAAGTAGTAAACTGTGTGAGAAACTCGGAGGATGAAGTATTGCACTATTAAGATAGATACTTTTTCGTCACGAGAGGTATTGACTCAGAGAATACCAGTAACCTATGGAAGGAGTAACGATGAATCTCTTAAGATACACAACGAGTGACATATCGCTTCTGGCAGACTGGCCACAGTAAGAAAAAGTGGCAGACTGGGTGAGCAATGGGGACGAGTAACTATGACTCTCTTAAGGTAGCCAATGCCTCGTTACTTGCGGTTTGGGTTAAGAAATCTCGAATAACCCCTAGGAGGAGAAACGATGACTCTTTTATGATACACAACTAGTGACATATCGCTTCTGGCAGACTGGCAAGTACACAAAAATTAGTAAACTGTGTGAGCAACTCGGAGGAAGAAGTATTGCACTATTAAGATAGCCACTTTTTCGTCAAGAGAGGTATTGACTCGGAGAATACCAGTAACCTATGGAAGGAGTAACGATGAATCTCTTAAGATACACAACGAGTGACATATCGCTTCTGGCAGACTGGCCGCAGTAAGGAAAAGTGGCAGACTGGTAGAGCAATTGGGACGAGTAACTATTACTCTCTTAAGGTAGCCAATGCCTCGTTACTTGCGGTTTGGATGAATAAATATCGAATAACCCCTAGGAGGAGAAACGATGACTCTTTTATGATACACAACTAGTGAATTATAGTTTCTGGCAGACAAAAACTACACAAAAAGCAGTAAACTGTGTGAGAAACTCGGAGGAAGAAGTATTGCACTATTAAGATAGCCACTTTTTCGTCAAGAGAGGAATTGACTCAGAGAATACCAGTAACCTATGGAAGGAGTAACGATGAACCTCTTAAGATACACAACGAGTGACATATCGCTTCTGCAGACTGGCCGCAGTAAGGAAAAGTGGCAGACTGGGTGAGCAATTGGGACGAGTAACTATGACTCTCTTAAGGTAGCCAATGCCTCGTTACTTGCGGTTTGGATTAAGAAATCTCGAATAACCCCAAGGAGGAGAAACGATGACTCTTTTATGATACACAACTAGTGACATATCGCTTCTGGCAGACTGGCAAGTACACAAAAAGTAGTAAACTGTGTGAGCAACTCGGAGGAAGAAGTATTGCACTATTAAGATAGCCACTTTTTCGTCAAGAGAGGTATTGACTCAGAGAATACCAGTAACCTATGGAAGGAGTAACGATGAATCTCTTAAGATACACAACGAGTGATATATCGCTTCTGGCAGACTGGCCACAGTAAGAAAAAGTGGCAGACTGGGTGAGCAATGGGGACGAGTAACTATGACTCTCTTAAGGTAGCCAATGCCTCGTTACTTGCGGTTTGGGTTAAGAAATCTCGAATAACCCCTAGGAGGAGAAACGATGACTCTTTTATGATACACAACTAGTGAATTATAGTTTCTGGCAGACAAAAACTACACAAAAAGCAGTAAACTGTGTGAGCAACTCGGAGGAAGAAGTATTGCACTATTAAGATAGCCACTTTTCGTCAAGAGAGGTATTGACTCAGAGAATACCAGTAACCTATGGAAGGAGTAACGATGAATCTCTTAAGATACACAACGAGTGACATATCGCTTCTGGCAGACTGGCCGCAGTAAGAAAAAGTGGCAGACTGGGTGAGCAATTGGGACGAGTAACTATGACTCTCTTAAGGTAGCCAATGCCTCGTTACTTGCGGGTTGGATTAAGAAATGTCGAAAACCCCTAGGAGGAGAAACGATGACTCTTTTATGATACACAACTAGTGAATTATAGTTTCTGGCAGACAAAAACTACACAAAAAGTAGTAAACTGTGTGAGAAACTCGGAGGATGAAGTATTGCACTATTAAGATAGATACTTTTTCGTCACGAGAGGTATTGACTCAGAGAATACCAGTAACCTATGGAAGGAGTAACGATGAATCTCTTAAGATACACAACGAGTGACATATCGCTTCTGGCAGACTGGCCACAGTAAGAAAAAGTGGCAGACTGGGTGAGCAATGGGGACGAGTAACTATGACTCTCTTAAGGTAGCCAATGCCTCGTTACTTGCGGTTTGGGTTAAGAAATCTCGAATAACCCCTAGGAGGAGAAACGATGACTCTTTTATGATACACAACTAGTGACATATCGCTTCTGGCAGACTGGCAAGTACACAAAAAGTAGTAAACTGTGTGAGCAACTCGGAGGAAGAAGTATTGCACTATTAAGATAGCCACTTTTTCGTCAAGAGAGGTATTGACTCGGAGAATACCAGTAACCTATGGAAGGAGTAACGATGAATCTCTTAAGATACACAACGAGTGACATATCGCTTCTGGCAGACTGGCCGCAGTACGGAAAAGTGGCAGACTGGGAGAGCAATTGGGACGAGTAACTATTACTCTCTTAAGGTAGCCAATGCCTCGTTACTTGCGGTTTGGATGAAGAAATCTCGAATAACCCCTAGGAGGAGAAACGATGACTCTTTTATGATACACAACTAGTGAATTATAGTTTCTGGCAGACAAACACTACACAAAAAGCAGTAAACTGTGTGAGCAACTCGGAGGAAGAAGTATTGCACTATTAAGATAGCCACTTTTTCGTCAAGAGAGGTATTGACTCAGAGAATACCAGTAACCTATGGAAGGAGTAACGATGAATCTCTTAAGATACACAACGAGTGACATATCGCTTCTGGCAGACTGGCCGCAGTAAGAAAATGTGGCAGACTGGGTGAGCAATGGGGACGAGTAACTATGACTCTCTTAAGGTAGCCAATGCCTCGTTACTTGCGGTTTCGATTAAGAAATCTCGAATAATCCCTAGGAGGTGAAACGATAACACTTTTATGTTACACAACTAGTGACATATCGCTTCTGGCAGACTGCCAAGTACACAAAAAGTAGTAAACTGTGTGAGCAACTGGGAAGAAGAAGTATGGCACTATTAAGAAAGCCAATGATTCGTCACGAGTAGTATTGAATCAGAGAATACCAGTAACCTATGGAAGGAGTAACGATGAATCTCTTAAGATACACAACGAGTGACATATCGCTTCTGGCAGACTGGCCACAGTAAGAAAAAGTGGCAGACTGGGTGAGCAATGGGGACGAGTAACTATGACTCTCTTAAGGTAGCCAATGCCTCGTTACTTGCGGTTTGGGTTAAGAAATCTCGAATAACCCCTAGGAGGAGAAACGATGACTCTTTTATGATACACAACTAGTGACATATCGCTTCTGGCAGACTGGCAAGTACACAAAAATTAGTAAATTGTGTGAGCAACTCGGAGGAAGAAGTATTGCACTATTAAGATAGCCACTTTTTCGTCAAGAGAGGTATTGACTCGGAGAATACCAGTAACCTATGGAAGGAGTAACGATGAATCTCTTAAGATACACAACGAGTGACATATCGCTTCTGGCAGACTGGCCGCAGTAAGGAAAAGTGGCAGACTGGTAGAGCAATTGGGACGAGTAACTATGACTCTCTTAAGGTAGCCAATGCCTCGTTACTTGCGGTTTGGATGAATAAATATCGAATAACCCCTAGGAGGAGAAACGATGACTCTTTTATGATACACAACTAGTGAATTATAGTTTCTGGCAGACAAAAACTACACAAAAAGCAGTAAACTGTGTGAGAAACTCGGAGGAAGAAGTATTGCACTATTAAGATAGCCACTTTTTCGTCAAGAGAGGAATTGACTCAGAGAATACCAGTAACCTATGGAAGGAGTAACGATGAACCTCTTAAGATACACAACGAGTGACATATCGCTTCTGCAGACTGGCCGCAGTAAGGAAAAGTGGCAGACTGGGTGAGCAATTGGGACGAGTAACTATGACTCTCTTAAGGTAGCCAATGCCTCGTTACTTGCGGTTTGGATTAAGAAATCTCGAATAACCCCAAGGAGGAGAAACGATGACTCTTTTATGATACACAACTAGTGACATATCGCTTCTGGCAGACTGGCAAGTACACAAAAAGTAGTAAACTGTGTGAGCAACTCGGAGGAAGAAGTATTGCACTATTAAGATAGCCACTTTTTCGTCAAGAGAGGTATTGACTCAGAGAATACCAGTAACCTATGGAAGGAGTAACGATGAATCTCTTAAGATACACAACGAGTGATATATCGCTTCTGGCAGACTGGCCACAGTAAGAAAAAGTGGCAGACTGGGTGAGCAATGGGGACGAGTAACTATGACTCTCTTAAGGTAGCCAATGCCTCGTTACTTGCGGTTTGGGTTAAGAAATCTCGAATAACCCCTAGGAGGAGAAACGATGACTCTTTTATGATACACAACTAGTGACATATCGCTTCTGGCTGACTGGCCAGTACACAAAAAGTAGTAAACTGTGTGAGCAACTCGGAGGAAGAAGTATTGCACTATTAAGATAGCCACTTTTTCGTCAAGAGAGGTATTGACTCAGAGAATACCAGTAACCTATGGAAGGAGTAACGATGAATCTCTTAAGATACACAACGAGTGACATATCGCTTCTGGCAGACTGGCCGCAGTAAGAAAAAGTGGCAGACTGGGTGAGCAATTGGGACGAGTAACTATGACTCTCTTAAGGTAGCCAATGCCTCGTTACTTGCGGTTTGGATTAAGAAATCTCGAATAACCCCTAGGAGGAGAAACGATGACTCTTTTATGATACACAACTAGTGAATTATAGTTTCTGGCAGACAAAAACTACACAAAAAGCAGTAAACTGTGTGAGCAACTCGGAGGAAGAAGTATTGCACTATTAAGATAGCCACTTTTCCGTCAAGAGAGGTATTGACTCGGAGAATACCAGTAACCTATGGAAGGAGTAACGATGAATCTCTTAAGATACACAACGAGTGACATATCGCTTCTGGCAGACTGGCCGCAGTAAGAAAAAGTGGCAGACTAGGTGAGCAATTGGGACGAGTAACTATGACTCTCTTAAGGTAGCCAATGCCTCGTTACTTGCGGGTTGGATTAAGAAATCTCGAAAACCCCTAGGAGGAGAAACGATGACTCTTTTATGATACACAACTAGTGAATTATAGTTTCTGGCAGACAAAAACTACGCAAAAAGTAGTAAACTGTGTGAGCAACTCGGAGGATGAAGCATTGCACTATTAAGATAGATACTTTTTCGTCACGAGAGGTATTGACTCAGAGAATACCAGTAACCTATGGAAGGAGTAACGATGAATCTCTTAAGATACACAACGAGTGACATATCGCTTCTGGCAGACTGGCCACAGTAAGAAAAAGTGGCAGACTGGGTGAGCAATGGGGACGAGTAACTATGACTCTCTTAAGGTAGCCAATGCCTCGTTACTTGCGGTTTGGGTTAAGAAATCTCGAATAACCCCTAGGAGGAGAAACGATGACTCTTTTATGATACACAACTAGTGACATATCGCTTCTGGCAGACTGGCAAGTACACAAAAAGTAGTAAACTGTGTGAGCAACTCGGAGGAAGAAGTATTGCACTATTAAGATAGCCACTTTTCGTCAAGAGACCTCTCTTGACGAAAAAGTGGCTATCTTAATAGGAATACCAGTAACCTATGGAAGGAGTAACGATGAATCTCTTAAGATACACAACGAGTGACATATCGCTTCTGGCAGACTGGCCGCAGTAAGAAAAAGTGGCAGACTGGGTGAGCATTTGGGACGAGTAACTATGACTCTCTTAAGGTAGCCAATGCCTCGTTACCTGCGGTTTGGATTAAGAAATCTCGAATAACCCCTAGGAGGAGAAACGATGACTCTTTTATGATACACAACTAGTGACATATCGCTTCTGGCAGACTGGCAAGTACACAAAAAGTAGTAAACTGTGTGAGCAACTCGGAGGAAGAAGTATTGCACTATTAAGATAGCCACTTTTTCGTCAAGAGAGGTATTGACTCAGAGAATACCAGTAACCTATGGAAGGAGTAACGATGAATCTCTTAAGGTACACAACGAGTGACATATCTCTTCTGGCAGACTGGCCGCAGGAAGGAAAAGTGGCAGACTGGGAGAGCAATTGGGACGAGTAACTATGACTCTCTTAAGGTAGCCAATGCCTCGTTACTTGCGGTTTGGATGAAGAAATCTCGAATAACCCCTAGGAGGAGAAACGATGACTCTTTTATGATACACAACTAGTGAATTATAGTTTCTGGCAGACAAAAACTACACAAAAAGTAGTAAACTGTGTGAGAAACTCGGAGGGTGAAGTATTGCACTATTAAGATAGATACTTTTTCGTCACGAGAGGTATTGACTCAGAGAATACCAGTAACCTATGGAAGGAGTAACGATGAATCTCTTAAGATACACAACGAGTGACATATCGCTTCTGGCAGATTGGCCACAGTAAGAAAAAGTGGCAGACTGGGTGAGCAATGGGGACGAGTAACTATGACTCTCTTAAGGTAGCCAATGCCTCGTTACTTGCGGTTTGGGTTAAGAAATCTCGAATAACCCCTAGGAGGAGAAACGATGACTCTTTTATGATACACAACTAGTGACATATCGCTTCTGGCAGACTGGCAAGTACACAAAAAGTAGTAAACTGTGTGAGCAACTCGGAGGAAGAAGTATTGCACTATTAAGATAGCCACTTTTTCGTCAAGAGAGGTATTGACTCGGAGAATACCAGTAAACTATGGAAGGAGTAACGATGAATCTCTTAAGATACACAACGAGTGACATATCGCTTCTGGCAGACTGGCCGCAGTACGGAAAAGTGGCAGACTGGGAGAGCAATTGGGACGAGTAACTATGACTCTCTTAAGGTAGCCAATGCCTCGTTACTTGCGGTTTGGATGAAGAAATCTCGAATAACCCCTAGGAGGAGAAACGATGACTCTTTTATGATACACAACTAGTGAATTATAGTTTCTGGCAGACAAACACTACACAACAAGCAGTAAACTGTGTGAGCAACTCGGAGGAAGAAGTATTGCACTATTAAGATAGCCACTTTTTCGTCAAGAGAGGTATTGACTCTGAGAATACCAGTAACCTATGGAAGGAGTAACGATGAATCTCTTAAGATACACAACGAGTGACATATCGCTTCTGGCAGACTGGCCGCAGTAAGAAAAAGTGGCAGACTGGGTGAGCAATTGGGACGAGTAACTATGACTCTCTTAAGGTAGCCAATGCCTCGTTACTTGCAGTTTGGATTAAGAAATCTCGAATAACCCCTAGGAGGAGAAACGATGACTCTTTTATGATACACAACTAGTGAATTACAGTTTCTGGCAGACAAAAACTACACAAAAAGCAGTAAACTGTGTGAGCAACTCGGAGGAAGAAGTATTGCACTATTAAGATAGCCACTTTTTCGTCAAGAGAGGTATTGACTCAGAGAATACCAGTAACCTATGGAAGGAGTAACGATGAATCTCTTAAGGTACACAACGAGTGACATATCGCTTCTGGCAGACTGGCCGCAGTAAGGAAAAGTGGCAGACTGGGAGAGCAATTGGGACGAGTAACTATGACTCGCTTAAGGTAGCCAATGCCTCGTTACTTGCGGTTTCGATTAAGAAATCTCGAATAATCCCTAGGAGGTGAAACGATAACACTTTTATGTTACACAACTAGTGACATATCGCTTCTGGCAGACTGCCAAGTACACAAAAAGTAGTAAACTGTGTGAGCAACTGGGAAGAAGAAGTATGGCACTATTAAGAAAGCCAATGATTCGTCACGAGTAGTATTGAATCAGAGAATACCAGTAACCTATGGAAGGAGTAACGATGAATCTCTTAAGATACACAACGAGTGACATATCGCTTCTGGCAGACTGGCCACAGTAAGAAAAAGTGGCAGACTGGGTGAGCAATGGGGACGAGTAACTATGACTCTCTTAAGGTAGCCAATGCCTCGTTACTTGCGGTTTGGGTTAAGAAATCTCGAATAACCCCTAGGAGGAGAAACGATGACTCTTTTATGATACACAACTAGTGACATATCGCTTCTGGCAGACTGGCAAGTACACAAAAAGTAGTAAACTGTGTGAGCAACTCGGAGGAAGAAGTATTGCACTATTAAGATAGCCACTTTTTCGTCAAGAGAGGTATTGACTCGGAGAATACCAGTAACCTATGGAAGGAGTAACGATGAATCTCTTAAGATACACAACGAGTGACATATCGCTTCTGGCAGACTGGCCGCAGTAAGGAAAAGTGGCAGACTGGGAGAGCAATTGGGACGAGTAACTATGACTCTCTTAAGGTAGCCAATGCCTCGTTACTTGCGGTTTGGATGAAGAAATATCGAATAACCCCTAGGAGGAGAAACGATGACTCTTTTATGATACACAACTAGTGAATTATAGTTTCTGGCAGACAAAAACTACACAAAAAGCAGTAAACTGTGTGAGAAACTCGGAGGAAGAAGTATTGCACTATTAAGATAGCCACTTTTTCGTCAAGAGAGGAATTGACTCAGAGAATACCAGTAATCTATGGAAGGAGTAACGATGAATCTCTTAAGAAACACAACGAGTGACATATCGCTTCTGCAGACTGGCCGCAGTAAGGAAAAGTGGCAGACTGGGTGAGCAATTGGGACGAGTAACTATGACTCTCTTAAGGTAGCCAATGCCTCGTTACTTGCGGTTTGGATTAAGAAATCTCGAATAACCCCAAGGAGGAGAAACGATGACTCTTTTATGATACACAACTAGTGAAATATCGCTTCTGGCAGACTGGCAAGTACACAAAAAGTAGTAAACTGTGTGAGCAACTCGGAGGAAGAAGTATTGCACTATTAAGATAGCCACTTTTTCGTCAAGAGAGGTATTGACTCAGAGAATACCAGTAACCTATGGAAGGAGTAACGATGAATCTCTTAAGATACACAACGAGTGACATATCGCTTCTGGCAGACTGGCCACAGTAAGAAAAAGTGGCAGACTGGGTGAGCAATGGGGACGAGTAACTATGACTCTCTTAAGGTAGCCAATGCCTCGTTACTTGCGGTTTGGGTTAAGAAATCTCGAATAACCCCTAGGAGGAGAAACGATGACTCTTTTATGATACACAACTAGTGAAATATCGCTTCTGGCTGACTGGCAAGTACACAAAAAGTAGTAAACTGTGTGAGCAACTCGGAGGAAGAAGTATTGCACTATTAAGATAGCCACTTTTTCGTCAAGAGAGGTATTGACTCAGAGAATACCAGTAACCTATGGAAGGAGTAACGATGAATCTCTTAAGATACACAACGAGTGACATATCGCTTCTGGCAGACTGGCCGCAGTAAGAAAAAGTGGCAGACTGGGTGAGCAATTGGGACGAGTAACTATGACTCTCTTAAGGTAGCCAATGCCTCGTTACTTGCGGTTTGGATTAAGAAATCTCGAATAACCCCTAGGAGGAGAAACGATGACTCTTTTATGATACACAACTAGTGAATTATAGTTTCTGGCAGACAAAAACTACACAAAAAGCAGTAAACTGTGTGAGCAACTCGGAGGAAGAAGTATTGCACTATTAAGATAGCCACTTTTTCGTCAAGAGAGGTATTGACTCAGAGAATACCAGTAACCTATGGAAGGAGTAACGATGAATCTCTTAAGATACACAACGAGTGACATATCGCTTCTGGCAGACTGGCCGCAGTAAGAAAAAGTGGCAGACTGGGTGAGCAATGGGGACGAGTAACTATGACTCTCTTAAGGTAGCCAATGCCTCGTTACTTGCGGTTTCGATTAAGAAATCTCGAATAATCCCTAGGAGGTGAAACGATAACACTTTTATGTTACACAACTAGTGACATATCGCTTCTGGCAGACTGGCAAGTACACAAAAAGTAGTAAACTGTGTGAGCAACTGGGAGGAAGAAGTATGGCACTATTAAGAAAGCCAATGATTCGTCACGAGTAGTATTGAATCAGAGAATACCAGTAACCTATGGAAGGAGTAACGATGAATCTCTTAAGATACACAACGAGTGACTTATCGCTTCTGGCAGACTGGCCGCAGTAAGAAAATGTGGCAGGTTGGGTGAGCAATTGGGACGAGTAACTATGACTCTCTTAAGGTAGCCAATACCTCGTTACTTGCGGTTTGGATTAAGAAATCTCGAATAACCCCAAAGAGGAGAAACGATGACTCTTTTATGATACACAACTAGTGACATATCGCTTCTGGCAGACTGGCAAGTACACAAAAAGTAGTAAACTGTGTGAGCAACTCGGAGGAAGAAGTATTGCACTATTAAGATAGCCACTTTTTCGTCAAGAGAGGTATTGACTCAGAGAATACCAGTAACCTATGGAAGGAGTAACGATGAATCTCTTAAGGTACACAACGAGTGACATATCGCTTCTGGCAGACTGGCCGCAGTAAGGAAAAGTGGCAGACTGGGAGAGCAATTGGGACGAGTAACTATGACTCTCTTAAGGTAGCCAATGCCTCGTTACTTGCGGTTTGGATGAAGAAATCTCGAATAACCCCTAGGAGGAGAAACGATGACTCTTTTATGATACACAACTAGTGAAATATCGCTTCTGGCTGACTGGCAAGTACACAAAAAGTAGTAAACTGTGTGAGCAACTCGGAGGAAGAAGTATTGCACTATTAAGATAGCCACTTTTTCGTCAAGAGAGGTATTGACTCAGAGAATACCAGTAACCTATGGAAGGAGTAACGATGAATCTCTTAAGATACACAACGAGTGACATATCGCTTCTGGCAGACTGGCCGCAGTAAGAAAATGTGGCAGACTGGGTGAGCAATTGGGACGAGTAACTATGACTCTCTTAAGGTAGCCAATGCCTCGTTACTTGCGGGTTGGATTAAGAAATCTCGAAAACCCCTAGGAGGAGAAACGATGACTCTTTTATGATACACAACTAGTGAATTATAGTTTCTGGCAGACAAAAACTACACAAAAAGCAGTAAACTGTGTGAGCAACTCGGAGGAAGAAGTATTGCACTATTAAGATAGCCACTTTTTCGTCAAGAGAGGTATTGACTCAGAGAATACCAGTAACCTATGGAAGGAGTAACGATGAATCTCTTAAGATACACAACGAGTGACATATCGCTTCTGGCAGACTGGCCGCAGTAAGAAAAAGTGGCAGACTGGGTGAGCAATGGGGACGAGTAACTATGACTCTCTTAAGGTAGCCAATGCCTCGTTACTTGCGGTTTCGATTAAGAAATCTCGAATAATCCCTAGGAGGTGAAACGATAACACTTTTATGTTACACAACTAGTGACATATCGCTTCTGGCAGACTGGCAAGTACACAAAAAGTAGTAAACTGTGTGAGCAACTGGGAGGAAGAAGTATGGCACTATTAAGAAAGCCAATGATTCGTCACGAGTAGTATTGAATCAGAGAATACCAGTAACCTATGGAAGGAGTAACGATGAATCTCTTAAGATACACAACGAGTGACTTATCGCTTCTGGCAGACTGGCCGCAGTAAGAAAATGTGGCAGGCTGGGTGAGCAATTGGGACGAGTAACTATGACTCTCTTAAGGTAGCCAATACCTCGTTACTTGCGGTTTGGATTAAGAAATCTCGAATAACCCCAAAGAGGAGAAACGATGACTCTTTTATGATACACAACTAGTGACATATCGCTTCTGGCAGACTGGCAAGTACACAAAAAGTAGTAAACTGTGTGAGCAACTCGGAGGAAGAAGTATTGCACTATTAAGATAGCCACTTTTTCGTCAAGAGAGGTATTGACTCAGAGAATACCAGTAACCTATGGAAGGAGTAACGATGAATCTCTTAAGGTACACAACGAGTGACATATCGCTTCTGGCAGACTGGCCGCAGTAAGGAAAAGTGGCAGACTGGGAGAGCAATTGGGACGAGTAACTATGACTCTCTTAAGGTAGCCAATGCCTCGTTACTTGCGGTTTGGATGAAGAAATATCGAATAACCCCTAGGAGGAGAAACGATGACTCTTTTATGATACACAACTAGTGAATTATAGTTTCTGGCAGACAAAAACTACACAAAAAGCAGTAAACTGTGTGAGAAACTCGGAGGAAGAAGTATTGCACTATTAAGATAGCCACTTTTTCGTCAAGAGAGGAATTGACTCAGAGAATACCAGTAACCTATGGAAGGAGTAACGATGAATCTCTTAAGATACACAACGAGTGACATATCGCTTCTGCAGACTGGCCGCAGTAAAGAAAAGTGGCAGACTGGGTGAGCAATTGGGACGAGTAACTATGACTCTCTTAAGGTAGCCAATGCCTCGTTACTTGCGGTTTGGATTAAGAAATCTCGAATAACCCCAAGGAGGAGAAACGATGACTCTTTTATGATACACAACTAGTGACATATCGCTTCTGGCAGACTGGCAAGTACACAAAAAGTAGTAAACTGTGTGAGCAACTCGGAGGAAGAAGTATTGCACTATTAAGATAGCCACTTTTTCGTCAAGAGAGGTATTGACTCAGAGAATACCAGTAACCTATGGAAGGAGTAACGATGAATCTCTTAAGATACACAACGAGTGACATATCGCTTCTGGCAGACTGGCCACAGTAAGAAAAAGTGGCAGACTGGGTGAGCAATGGGGACGAGTAACTATGACTCTCTTAAGGTAGCCAATGCCTCGTTACTTGCGGTTTGGGTTAAGAAATCTCGAATAACCCCTAGGAGGAGAAACGATGACTCTTTTATGATACACAACTAGTGACATATCGCTTCTGGCTGACTGGCAAGTACACAAAAAGTAGTAAACTGTATGAGCAACTCGGAGGAAGAAGTATTGCACTATTAAGATAGCCACTTTTTCGTCAAGAGAGGTATTGACTCAGAGAATACCAGTAACCTATGGAAGGAGTAACGATGAATCTCTTAAGATACACAACGAGTGACATATCGCTTCTGGCAGACTGGCCGCAGTAAGAAAAAGTGGCAGACTGGGTGAGCAATTGGGACGAGTAACTATGACTCTCTTAAGGTAGCCAATGCCTCGTTACTTGCGGTTTGGATTAAGAAATCTCGAATAACCCCTAGGAGGAGAAACGATGACTCTTTTATGATACACAACTAGTGAATTATAGTTTCTGGCAGACAAAAACTACACAAAAAGCAGTAAACTGTGTGAGCAACTCGGAGGAAGAAGTATTGCACTATTAAGATAGCCACTTTTTCGTCAAGAGAGGTATTGACTCAGAGAATACCAGTAACCTATGGAAGGAGTAACGATGAATCTCTTAAGATACACAACGAGTGACATATCGCTTCTGGCAGACTGGCCGCAGTAAGAAAAAGTGGCAGACTGGGTGAGCAATGGGGACGAGTAACTATGACTCTCTTAAGGTAGCCAATGCCTCGTTACTTGCGGTTTCGATTAAGAAATCTCGAATAATCCCTAGGAGGTGAAACGATAACACTTTTATGTTACACAACTAGTGACATATCGCTTCTGGCAGACTGGCAAGTACACAAAAAGTAGTAAACTGTGTGAGCAACTGGGAGGAAGAAGTATGGCACTATTAAGAAAGCCAATGATTCAACACGAGTAGTATTGAATCAGAGAATACCAGTAACCTATGGAAGGAGTAACGATGAATCTCTTAAGATACACAACGAGTGACTTATCGCTTCTGGCAGACTGGCCGCAGTAAGAAAATGTGGCAGGCTGGGTGAGCAATTGGGACGAGTAACTATGACTCTCTTAAGGTAGCCAATGCCTCGTTACTTGCGGTTTGGATGAAGAAATATCGAATAACCCCTAGGAGGAGAAACGATGACTCTTTTATGATACACAACTAGTGAATTATAGTTTCTGGCAGACAAAAACTACACAAAAAGCAGTAAACTGTGTGAGAAACTCGGAGGAAGAAGTATTGCACTATTAAGATAGCCACTTTTTCGTCAAGAGAGGAATTGACTCAGAGAATACCAGTAACCTATGGAAGGAGTAACGATGAATCTCTTAAGATACACAACGAGTGACATATCGCTTCTGCAGACTGGCCGCAGTAAGGAAGAGTGGCAGACTGGGTGAGCAATTGGGACGAGTAACTATGACTCTCTTAAGGTAGCCAATGCCTCGTTACTTGCGGTTTGGATTAAGAAATCTCGAATAACCCCAAGGAGGAGAAACGATGACTCTTTTATGATACACAACTAGTGACATATCGCTTCTGGCAGACTGGCAAGTACACAAAAAGTAGTAAACTGTGTGAGCAACTCGGAGGAAGAAGTATTGCACTATTAAGATAGCCACTTTTTCGTCAAGAGAGGTATTGACTCAGAGAATACCAGTAACCTATGGAAGGAGTAACGATGAATCTCTTAAGATACACAACGAGTGACATATCGCTTCTGGCAGACTGGCCGCAGTAAGAAAAAGTGGCAGACTGGGTGAGCAATGGGGACGAGTAACTATGACTCTCTTAAGGTAGCCAATGCCTCGTTACTTGCGGTTTCGATTAAGAAATCTCGAATAATCCCTAGGAGGTGAAACGATAACACTTTTATGTTACACAACTAGTGACATATCGCTTCTGGCAGACTGGCAAGTACACAAAAAGTAGTAAACTGTGTGAGCAACTGGGAGGATGAAGTATGGCACTATTAAGAAAGCCAATGATTCGTCACGAGTAGTATTGAATCAGAGAATACCAGTAACCTATGGAAGGAGTAACGATGAATCTCTTAAGGTACACAACGAGTGACTTATCGCTTCTGGCAGACTGGCCGCAGTAAGAAAATGTGGCAGGCTGGGTGAGCAATTGGGACGAGTAACTATGACTCTCTTAAGGTAGCCAATGCCTCGTTACTTGCGGTTTGGATTAAGAAATCTCGAATAACCCCAAAGAGGAGAAACGATGACTCTTTTATGATACACAACTAGTGACATATCGCTTCTGGCAGACTGGCAAGTACACAAAAAGTAGTAAACTGTGTGAGCAACTCGGAGGAAGAAGTATTGCACTATTAAGATAGCCACTTTTTCGTCAAGAGAGGTATTGACTCAGAGAATACCAGTAACCTATGGAAGGAGTAACGATGAATCTCTTAAGGTACACAACGAGTGACATATCGCTTCTGGCAGACTGGCCGCAGTAAGGAAAAGTGGCAGACTGGGAGAGCAATTGGGACGAGTAACTATGACTCTCTTAAGGTAGCCAATGCCTCGTTACTTGCGGTTTGGATGAAGAAATATCGAATAACCCCTAGGAGGAGAAACGATGACTCTTTTATGATACACAACTAGTGAATTATAGTTTCTGGCAGACAAAAACTACACAAAAAGCAGTAAACTGTGTGAGAAACTCGGAGGAAGAAGTATTGCACTATTAAGATAGCCACTTTTTCGTCAAGAGAGGAATTGACTCAGAGAATACCAGTAACCTATGGAAGGAGTAACGATGAATCTCTTAAGATACACAACGAGTGACATATCGCTTCTGCAGACTGGCCGCAGTAAGGAAAAGTGGCAGACTGGGTGAGCAATTGGGACGAGTAACTATGACTCTCTTAAGGTAGCCAATGCCTCGTTACTTGCGGTTTGGATTAAGAAATCTCGGATAACCTCAAGGAGGAGAAACGATGACTCTTTTATGATACACAACTAGTGACATATCGCTTCTGGCAGACTGGCAAGTACACAAAAAGTAGTAAACTGTGTGGGCAACTCGGAGGAAGAAGTATTGCACTATTAAGATAGCCACTTTTTCGTCAAGAGAGGTATTGACTCAGAGAATACCAGTAACCTATGGAAGAAGTAAAGATGAATCTCTTAAGATACACAACGAGTGACATATCGCTTCTGGCAGACTGGCCACAGTAAGAAAAAGTGGCAGACTGGGAGAGCAATTGGGACGAGTAACTATGACTCTCTTAAGGTAGCCAATGCCTCGTTACTTGCGGTTTGGATTAAGAAATCTCGAATAACCCCTAGGAGGAGAAACGATGACTCTTTTATGATACACAACTAGTGAATTATAGTTTCTGGCAGACAAAAACTACACAAAAAGCAGTAAACTGTGTGAGCAACTCGGAGGAAGAAGTATTGCACTATTAAGATAGCCACTTTTTCGTCAAGAGAGGTATTGACTCAGAGAATACCAGTAACCTATGGAAGGAGTAACGATGAATCTCTTAAGATACACAACGAGTGACATATCGCTTCTGGCAGACTGGCCGCAGTAAGAAAAAGTGGCAGACTGGGTGAGCAATGGGGACTAGTAACTATGACTCACTTAAGGTAGCCAATGCCTCGTTACTTGCGGTTTCGATTAAGAAATCTCGAATAATCCCTAGGAGGTGAAACGATAACACTTTTATGTTACACAACTAGTGACATATCGCTTCTGGCAGACTGGCAAATACACAAAAGGTAGTAAACTGTGTGAGCAACTGGGAGGAAGAAGTATGGCACTATTAAGAAAGCCAATGATTCGTCACGAGTAGTATTGAATCAGAGAATACCAGTAACCTATGGAAGGAGTAACGATGAATCTCTTAAGATACACAACGAGTGACTTATCGCTTCTGGCAGACTGGCCGCAGTAAGCAAATGTGGCAGACTGGGTGAGCAATTGGGACGAGTAACTATGACTCTCTTAAGGTAGCCAATGCCTCGTTACTTGCGGGTTGGATTAAGAAATCTCGAAAACCCCTAGGAGGAGAAACGATGACTCTTTTATGATACACAACTAATGAATTATAGTTTCTGGCAGACAAAAACTACACAAAAAGTAGTAAACTGTGTGAGCAACTCGGAGGATGAAGCATTGCACTATTAAGATAGATACTTTTTCGTCACGAGAAGTTTTAACTCAGAGAATACCAGTAACCTATGGAAGGAGTAACGATGAATCTCTTAAGATACACAACGAGTGACATATCGCTTCTGGCAGACTGGCCACAGTAAGAAAAAGTGGCAGACTGGGTGAGCAATGGGGACGAGTAACTATGACTCTCTTAAGGTAGCCAATGCCTCGTTACTTGCGGTTTGGGTTAAGAAATCTCGAATAACCCCTAGGAGGAGAAACGATGACTCTTTTATGATACACAACTAGTGACATATCGCTTCTGGCAGACTGGCAAGTACACAATAAGTAGTAAACTGTGTGAGCAACTCGGAGGAAGAAGTATTGCACTATTAAGATAGCCACTTTTTCGTCAAGAGAGGTATTGACTCAGAGAATACCAGTAACCTATGGAAGGAGTAACGATGAATCTCTTAAGATACACAACGAGTGACATATCGCTTCTGGCAGACTGGCCGCAGTAAGGAAAAGTGGCAGACTGGGAGAGCAATTGGGACGAGTAAATATGACTCTCTTAAGGTAGCCAATGCCTCGTTACTTGCGGTTTGGATTAAGAAATCTCGAATAACCCCTAGGAGGAGAAACGATGACTCTTTTATGATACACAACTAGTGAATTATAGTTTCTGGCAGACAAAAACTACACAAAAAGCAGTAAACTGTGTGAGCAACTCGGAGGAAGAAGTATTGCACTATTAAGATAGCCACTTTTTCGTCAAGAGAGGAATTGACTCAGAGAATACCAGTAACCCATGGAAGGAGTAACGATGAATCTCTTAAGATACACAACGAGTGACATATCGCTTCTGCAGACTGCCCGCAGTAAGGAAAAGTGGCAGACTGGGTGAGCAATTGGGACGAGTAACTATGACTCTCTTAAGGTAGCCAATGCCTCGTTACTTGCGGTTTGGGTTAAGAAATCTCGAATAACCCCTAGGAGGAGAAACGATGACTCTTTTATGATACACAACTAGTGACATATCGCTTCTGGCAGACTGGCAAGTACACAAAAAGTAGTAAACTGTGTGAGCAACTCGGAGGAAGAAGTATTGCACTATTAAGATAGCCACTTTTTCGTCAAGAGAGGTATTGACTCGGAGAATACCAGTAACCTATGGAAGGAGTAACGATGAATCTCTTAAGATACACAACGAGTGACATATCGCTTCTGGCAGACTGGCCGCAGTAAGGAAAAGTGGCAGACTGAGAGAGCAATTGGGACGAGTAACTATGACTCTCTTAAGGTAGCCAATGCCTCGTTACTTGCGGTTTGGATTAAGAAATCTCGAATAACCCCTAGGAGGAGAAACGATGACTCTTTTATGACACACAACTAGTGAATTATAGTTTCTGGCAGACAAAAACTACACAAAATGCAGTAAACTGTGTGAGCAACTCGGAGGAAGAAGTATTGCACTATTAAGATAGCCACTTTTTCGTCAAGAGAGGTATTGACTCAGAGAATACCAGTAACCTATGGAAGGAGTAACGATGAATCTCTTAAGATACACAACGAGTGACATATCGCTTCTGGCAGACTGGCCACAGTAAGAAAAAGTGGCAGACTGGGTGAGCAATTGGGACGAGTAACTATGACTCTCTTAAGGTAGCCAATGCCTCGTTACTTGCGGTTTGGGTTAAGAAATCTCGATTAACCCCTAGGAGGAGAAACAATGACTCTTTTATGATACACAACTGGTGACATATCGCTTCTGGCAGACTGGCAAGTACACAAAAAGTAGTAAACTGTGTGAGCAACTCGGAGGAAGAAGTATTGCACTATTAAGATAGCCACTTTTTCGTCAAGAGAGGTATTGACTCGGAGAATACCAGTAACCTATGGAAGGAGTAACGATGAATCTCTTAAGATACACAACGAGTGACATATCGCTTCTGGCAGACTGGTCGCAGTAAGGAAAAGTGGCAGACTGAGAGAGCAATTGGGACGAGTAACTATGACACTCTTAAGGTAGCCAATGCCTCGTTACTTGCGGTTTGGATGAAGAAATCTCGAATAACCCCTAGGAGGAGAAACGATGACTCTTTTATGATACACAACTAGTGAATTATAGTTTCTGGCAGACAAAAACTACACAAAAAGCAGTAAACTGTGTGAGCAACTCGGAGGAAGAAGTATTGCACTATTAAGATAGCCACTTTTTCGTCAAGAGAGGTATTGACTCAGAGAATACCAGTAACCTATGGAAGGAGTAACGATGAATCTCTTAAGATACACAACGAGTGACATATCGCTTCTGGCAGACTGGCCGCAGTAAGGAAAAGTGGCAGACTGGGTGAGCAATTGGGACGAGTATCTATGACTCTCTTAAGGTAGGCAATGCCTCGTTACTTGCGGTTTGGATTAAGAAATCTCGAATAACCCCTAGGAGGAGAAACGATGACTCTTTTATGATACACAACTAGTGAATTATAGTTTCTGGCAGACCAAAACTACACAAAAAGCAGTAAACTGTGTGAGCAACTCGGAGGAAGAAGTATTGCACTATTAAGATAGCCACTTTTTCGTCAAGAGAGGTATTGACTCAGAGAATACCAGTAAAATATGGAAGGAGTAACGATGAATCTCTTAAGATACACAACGAGTGACATATCGCTTCTGGCAGACTGGCCACAGTAAGAAAAAGTGGCAGACTGGGTGAGCAATTGGGACGAGTAACTATGACTCTCTTAAGGTAGCCAATGCCTCGTTACTTGCGGTTTGGGTTAAGAAATCTCGAATAACCCCTAGGAGGAGAAACGATGACTCTTTTATGATACACAACTGGTGACATATCGCTTCTGGCAGACTGGCAAGTACACAAAAAGTAGTAAACTGTGTGAGCAACTCGGAGGAAGAAGTATTGCACTACTAAGATAGCCACTTTTTCGTCAAGAGACCTCTCTTGAAAAAAAAGTGGCTATCCTAATAGGAATACCAGTAACCTATGGAAGGAGTAACGATGAATCTCTTAAGATACACAACGAGTGACATATCGCTTCTGGCAGACTGGCCGCAGTAAGGAAAAGTGGCAGACTGGGTGAGCAATTGGGACGAGTATCTATGACTCTCTTAAGGTAGGCAATGCCTCGTTACTTGCGGTTTGGATTAAGAAATCTCGAATAACCCCTAGGAGGAGAAACGATGACTCTTTTATGATACACAACTAGTGAATTATAGTTTCTGGCAGACCAAAACTACACAAAAAGCAGTAAACTGTGTGAGCAACTCGGAGGAAGAAGTATTGCACTATTAAGATAGCCACTTTTTCGTCAAGAGAGGTATTGACTCAGAGAATACCAGTAAAATATGGAAGGAGTAACGATGAATCTCTTAAGATACACAACGAGTGACATATCGCTTCTGGCAGACTGGCCGCAGTAAGGAAAAGTGGCAGACTGGGAGAGCAATTGGGACGAGTAACTATGACTCTCTTAAGGTTGCCAATGCCTCGTTACTTGCGGTTTGGATGAAGAAATCTCGAATAACCCCTAGGAGGAGAAACGATGACTCTTTTATGATACACAACTAGTGAATTATAGTTTCTGGCAGACAAAAACTACACAAAAAGCAGTAAACTGTGTGAGCAACTCGGAGGAAGAAGTATTGCACTATTAAGATAGCCACTTTTTCGTCAAGAGAGGTATTGACTCAGAGAATACCAGTAACCTATGGAAGGAGTAACGATGAATCTCTTAAGATACACAACGAGTGACATGTCGCTTCTGGCAGACTGGCCACAGTAAGAAAAAGTGGCAGACTGGGTGAGCAATTGGGACGAGTAACTATGACTCTCTTAAGGTAGCCAATGCCTCGTTACTTGCGGTTTGGATTAAGAAATCTCGAATAAACCCTAGGAGGAGAAACGATGACTCTTTTATGATACACAACTAGTGAATTATAGTTTCTGGCAAACAAAAACTACACAAAAAGCAGTAAACTGTGTGGGCAACTCGGAGGAAGAAGTATTGAACTATTAAGATAGCCACTTTTTCGTCAAGTGAGGTATTGACTCAGAGAATACCAGTAACCTATGGAAGGAGTAACGATGAATCTCTTAAGATACACACGAGTGACATATCGCTTCTGGCAGACTGGCCGCAGTAAGGAAAAGTGGCAGACTGGGTGAGCAATTGGGACGAGTAACTATGACTCTCTTAAGGTAGCCAATGCCTCGTTACTTGCGGTTTGGATTAAGAAATCTCGAATAACCCCTAGGAGGAGAAACGATGACTCTTTTATGATACACAACTAGTGAATTATAGTTTCTGGCAGACAAAAACTACACAAAATGCAGTAAACTGTGTGAGCAACTCGGAGGAAGAAGTATTGCACTATTAAGATAGCCACTTTTTCGTCAAGAGAGGTATTGACTCAGAGAATACCAGTAACCTATAAAAGGAGTAACGATGAATCTCTTAAGATACACAACGAGTGACATATCGCTTCTGGCAGACTGGCCACAGTAAGAAAAAGTGGCAGACTGGGTGAGCAATTGGGACGAGTAACTATGACTCTCTTAAGGTAGCCAATGCCTCGTTACTTGCGGTTTGGGTTAAGAAATCTCGAATAACCCCTAGGAGGAGAAACGATGACTCATTTATGACACACAACTAGAGACATATGGCTCCTGGCAGACTGGCAAGTACACAAAAAGTAGTAAACTGTGTGAGCAACTCGGAGGAAGAAGTATTGCACTATTAAGATAGCCACTTTTTCGTCAAGAGAGGTATTGACTTGGAGAATACCAGTAACCTATGAAAGGAGTAACGATGAATCTCTTAAGATACACAACGAGCGACATAACGCTTCTGGCAGACTGGCCGCAGTAAGGAAAAGTGGCAGACTGGGAGAGCAATTGGGACGAGTAACTATGACTCTCTTAAGGTAACCAATGCCTCGTTACTTGCGGTTTGGATGAAGAAATCTCGAATAACCCCTAGGAGGAGAAACGATGACTCTTTTATGATACACAACTAGTGAATTATAGTTTCTGGCAGACAAAAACTACACAAAAAGCAGTAAACTGTGTGAGCAACTTGGAGGAAGAAGTATTGCACTATTAAGATAGCCACTTTTTCGTCAAGAGAGGTATTGACTCAGAGAATACCAGTAACCTATGGAAGGAGTAACGATGAATCTCTTAAGATACACAACGAGTGACATACCGCTTCTGGCAGACTGGCCGCAGTAAGGAAAAGTGGCAGACTGGGTGAGCAATTGGGACGAGTAACTATGACTCTCTTAAGGTAGCCAATGCCTCGTTACTTGCGGTTTGGATTAAGAAATCTCGAATAACCCCTAGGAGGAGAAACGATGACTCTTTTATGATACAAAACTAGTGAATTATAGTTTCTGGCAGACAAAAACTACACAAAAGGCAGTAAACTGTGTGAGCAACTCGGAGGAAGAAGTATTGCACTATTAAGATAGCCACTTTTTCGTCAAGAGAGGTATTGACTCAGAGAATACCAGTAACCTATGGAAGGAGTAACGATGAATCTCTTAAGATACACAACGAGTGACATATCGCTTCTGGCAGACTGGCCACAGTAAGAAAAAGTGGCAGACTGGGTGAGCAACTGGGACGAGTAACTATGACTCTCTTAAGGTAGCCAATGCCTCGTTACTTGCGGTTTGGGTTAAGAAATCTCGAATAACCCCTAGGAGGAGAAACGATGACTCTTTTATGATACACAACTGGTGACATATCGCTTCTGGCAGACTGGCAAGTACACAAAAAGTAGTAAACTGTGTGAGCAACTCGGAGGAAGAAGTATTGCACTATTAAGATAGCCACTTTTTCGTCAAGAGAGGTATTGACTCAGAGAATACCAGTAACCTATGGAAGGAGTAACGATGAATCTCTTAAGATACACAACGAGTGACATATCGCTTCTGGCAGACTGGCCACGGTAAGAAAAAGTGGCAGACTGGGTGAGCAATGGGGACGAGTAACTATGACTCTCTTAAGGTAGCCAATGCCTCGTTACTTGCGGTTTGGTTTAAGAAATCTCGAATAACCCCTAGGAGGAGAAACGATGACTCTTTTATGATACACAACTAGTGACATATCGCTTCTGGCAGACTGGCAAGTACACAAAAAGTAGTAAACTGTGTGAGCAACTCGGAGGAAGAAGTATTGCACTATTAAGATAGCCACTTTTTTGTCAAGAGACCTCTCTTGACGAAAAAGTGGCTATCTTAATAGGAATACCAGTAACCTATGGAAGGAGTAACGATGAATCTCTTAAGATACACAACGAGTGACATATCGCTTCTGGCAGACTGGCCGCAGTAAGGAAAAGTGGAAGACTGGGAGAGCAATTGGGACGAGTAACTATGACTCTCTTAAGGTTGCCAATGCCTCGTTACTTGCGGTTTGGATGAAGAAATCTCGAATAACCCCTAGGAGGAGAAACGATGACTCTTTTATGATACACAACTAGTGAATTATAGTTTCTGGCAGACAAAAACTACACAAAAAGCAGTAAACTGTGTGAGCAACTCGGAGGAAGAAGTATTGCACTATTAAGATAGCCACTTTTTCGTCAAGAGAGGTATTGACTCAGAGAATACCAGTAACCTATGGAAGGAGTAACGATGAATCTCTTAAGATACACAACGAGTGACATATCGCTTCTGGCAGACTGGCCACGGTAAGAAAAAGTGGCAGACTGGGTGAGCAATGGGGACGAGTAACTATGACTCTCTTAAGGTAGCCAATGCCTCGTTACTTGCGGTTTGGGTTAAGAAATCTCGAATAACCCCTAGGAGGAGAAACGATGACTCTTTTATGATACACAACTAGTGACATATCGCTTCTGGCAGACTGGCAAGTACACAAAAAGTAGTAAACTGTGTGAGCAACTCGGAGGAAGAAGTATTGCACTATTAAGATAGCCACTTTTTCGTCAAGAGACCTCTCTTGACGGAAAAGTGGCTATCTTAATAGGAATACCAGTAACCTATGGAAGGAGTAACGATGAATCTCTTAAGATACACAACGAGTGACATATCGCTTCTGGCAGACTGGCCGCAGTAAGGAAAAGTGGCAGACTGGGAGAGCAATTGGGACGAGTAACTATGACTCTCTTAAGGTTGCCAATGCCTCGTTACTTGCGGTTTGGATGAAGAAATCTCGAATAACCCCTAGGAGGAGAAACGATGACTCTTTTATGATACACAACTAGTGAATTATAGTTTCTGGCAGACAAAAACTACACAAAAAGCAGTAAACTGTGTGAGCAACTCGGAGGAAGAAGTATTGCACTATTAAGATAGCCACTTTTTCGTCAAGAGAGGTATTGACTCAGAGAATACCAGTAACCTATGGAAGGAGTAACGATGAACCTCTTAAGATACACAACGAGTGACATATCGCTTCTGGCAGACTGGCCGCAGTAAGAAAAAGTGGCAGACTGGGTGAGCAATTGGGACGAGTAACTATGACTCTCTTAAGGTAGCCAATGCCTCGTTACTTGCGGTTTGGATTAAGAAATCTCGAATAACCCCTAGGAGGAGAAACGATGACACTTTTATGATACACAACTAGTGAATTATAGTTTCTGGCAGACAAAAACTACACAAAAAGCAGTAAACTGTGTGAGCAACTCGGAGGAAGAAGTATTGCACTATTAAGATAGCCACTTTTTCGTCAAGAGAGGTATTGACTCAGAGAATACCAGTAACCTATGGAAGGAGTAACGATGAATCTCTTAAGATACACAACGAGTGACATATCGCTTCTGGCAGACTGGCCGCAGTAAGGAAAAGTGGCAGACTGGGTGAGCAATTGGGACGAGTAACTATGACTCTCTTAAGGTAGCCAATGCCTCGTTACTTGCGGTTTGGATTAAGAAATCTCGAATAACCCCTAGGAGGAGAAACGATGACTCTTTTATGATACACAACTAGTGAATTATAGTTTCTGGCAGACAAAAACTACACAAAAAGCAGTAAACTGTGTGAGCAACTCGGAGGAAGAAGTATTGCACTATTAAGATAGCCACTTTTTCGTCAAGAGAGGTATTGACTCAGAGAATACCAGTAACCTATGGAAGGAGTAACGATGAATCTCTTAAGATACACAACGAGTGACATATCGCTTCTGGCAGACTGGCCACAGTAAGAAAAAGTGGCAGACTGGGTGAGCAATTGGGACGAGTAACTATGACTCTCTTAAGGTAGCCAATGCCTCGTTACTTGCGGTTTGGGTTAAGAAATCTCGAATAACCCCTAGGAGGAGAAACGATGACTCTTTTATGATACACAACTGGTGACATATCGCTTCTGGCAGACTAGCAAGTACACAAAAAGTAGTAAACCGTGTGAGCAACTCGGAGGAAGAAGTATTGCACTATTAAGATAGCCACTTTTTCGTCAAGAGAGGTATTGACTCGGAGAATACCAGTAACCTATGGAAGGAGTAACGATGAATTACTTAAGATACACAACGAGTGACATATCGCTTCTGGCAGACTGGCCGCAGTAAGGAAAAGTGGCAGACTGGGAGAGCAATTGGGACGAGTAACTATGACTCTCTTAAGGTAGCCAATGCCTCGTTACTTGCGGTTTGGGTTAAGAAATCTCGAATAACCCCTAGGAGGAGAAACGATGACTCTTTTATGATACACAACTAGTGAATTATAGTTTCTGGCAGACAAAAACTACACAAAAAGCAGTAAACTGTGTGAGCAACTCGGAGGAAGAAGTATTGCACTATTAAGATAGCCACTTTTTCGTCAAGAGAGGTATTGACTCAGAGAATACCAGTAACCTATGGAAGGAGTAACGATGAATCTCTTAAGATACACAACGAGTGACATATCGCTTCTGGCAGACTGGCCACAGTAAGAAAAAGTGGCAGACTGGGTGAGCAATTGGGACGAGTAACTATGACTCTCTTAAGGTAGCCAATGCCTCGTTACTTGCGGTTTGGGTTAAGAAATCTCGAATAAACCCTAGGAGGAGAAACGATGACTCTTTTATGATACACAACTGGTGACATATCGCTTCTGGCAGACTGGCAAGTACACAAAAAGTAGTAAACTGTGTGAGCAACTCGGAGGAAGAAGTATTGCACTATTAAGATAGCCACTTTTTCGTCAAGAGACCTCTCTTGAAAAAAAAGTGGCTATCTTAATAGGAATACCAGTAACCTATGGAAGGAGTAACGATGAATCTCTTAAGATACACAACGAGTGACATATCGCTTCTGGCAGACTGGCCGCAGTAAGGAAAAGTGGCAGACTGGGAGAGCAATTGGGACGAGTAACTATGACTCTCTTAAGGTTGCCAATGCCTCGTTACTTGCGGTTTGGATGAAGAAATCTCGAATAACCCCTAGCAGGAGAAACGATGACTCTTTTATGATACACAACTAGTGAATTATAGTTTCTGGCAGACAAAAAGTACACAAAAAGCAGTAAACTGTGTGAGCAACTCGGAGGAAGAAGTATTGCACTATTAAGATAGCCACTTTTTCGTCAAGAGAGGTATTGACTCAGAGAATACCAGTAACCTATGGAAGGAGTAACGATGAATCTCTTAAGATACACAACGAGTGACATATCGCTTCTGGCAGACTGGCCACAGTAAGAAAAAGTGGCAGACTGGGTGAGCAATTGGGACGAGTAACTATGACTCTCTTAAGGTAGCCAATGCCTCGTTACTTGCGGTTTGGGTTAAGAAATCTCGAATAACCCCTAGGAGGAGAAACGATGACTCTTTTATGATACACAACTAGTGACATATCGCTTCTGGCAGACTAGCAAGTACACAAAAAGTAGTAAACCGTGTGAGCAACTCGGAGGAAGAAGTATTGCACTATTAAGATAGCCACTTTTTCGTCAAGAGAGGTATTGACTCGGAGAATACCAGTAACCTATGGAAGGAGTAACGATGAATTACTTAAGATACACAACGAGTGACATATCGCTTCTGGCAGACTGGCCGCAGTAAGGAAAAATGGCAGACTGGGAGAGCAATTGGGACGAGTAACTATGACTCTCTTAAGGTAGCCAATGCCTCGTTACTTGCGGTTTGGATGAAGAAATCTCGAATAACCCCTAGGAGGAGAAACGATGACTCTTTTATGATACACAACTAGTGAATTATAGTTTCTGGCAGACAAAAACTAACAAAAAGCAGTAAACTGTGTGAGCAACTCGGAGGAAGAAGTATTGCACTATTAAGATAGCCACTTTTCCGTCAAGAGAGGTATTGACTCAGAGAATACCAGTAACCTATGGAAGGAGTAACGATGAATCTCTTAAGATACACAACGAGTGACATATCGCTTCTGGCAGACTGGCCGCAGTAAGGAAAAGTGGCAGACTGGGTGAGCAATTGGGACGAGTAACTATGACTCTCTTAAGGTAGCCAATGCCTCGTTACTTGCGGTTTGGGTTAAGAAATCTCGAATAACCCCTAGGAGGAGAAACGATGACTCTTTTATGATACACAACTAGTGAATTATAGTTTCTGGCAGACAAAAACTACACAAAAAGCAGTAAACTGTGTGAGCAACTCGGAGGAAGAAGTATTGCACTATTAAGATAGCCACTTTTTCGTCAAGAGAGGTATTGACTCAGAGAATACCAGTAACCTATGGAAGGAGTAACGATGAATCTCTTAAGATACACAACGAGTGACATATCGCTTCTGGCAGACTGGCCACAGTAAGAAAAAGTGGCAGTCTGGGTGAGCAATTGGGACGAGTAACTATGACTCTCTTAAGGTAGCCAATGCCTCGTTACTTGCGGTTTGGGTTAAGAAATCTCGAATAAACCCTAGGAGGAGAAACGATGACTCTTTTATGATACACAACTGGTGACATATCGCTTCTGGCAGACTGGCAAGTACACAAAAAGTAGTAAACTGTGTGAGCAACTCGGAGGAAGAAGTATTGCACTATTAAGATAGCCACTTTTTCGTCAAGAGACCTCTCTTGAAAAAAAAGTGGCTATCTTAATAGGAATACCAGTAACCTATGGAAGGAGTAACGATGAATCTCTTAAGATACACAACGAGTGACATATCGCTTCTGGCAGACTGGCCGCAGTAAGGAAAAGTGGCAGACTGGGAGAGCAATTGGGACGAGTAACTATGACTCTCTTAAGGTTGCCAATGCCTCGTTACTTGCGGTTTGGATGAAGAAATCTCGAATAACCCCTAGCAGGAGAAACGATGACTCTTTTATGATACACAACTAGTGAATTATAGTTTCTGGCAGACAAAAACTACACAAAAAGCAGTAAACTGTGTGAGCAACTCGGAGGAAGAAGTATTGCACTATTAAGATAGCCACTTTTTCGTCAAGAGAGGTATTGACTCGGAGAATACCAGTAACCTATGGAAGGAGTAACGATGAAACTCTTAAGATACACAACGAGTGACATATCGCTTCTGGCAGACTGGCCACAGTAAGAAAAAGTGGCAGACTGGGTGAGCAATTGGGACGAGTAACTATGACTCTCTTAAGGTAGCCAATGCCTCGTTACTTGCGGTTTGGGTTAAGAAATCTCGAATAAACCCTAGGAGGAGAAACGATGACTCTTTTATGATACACAACTGGTGACATATCGCTTCTGGCAGACTGGCAAGTACACAAAAAGTAGTAAACTGTGTGAGCAACTCGGAGGAAGAAGTATTGCACTATTAAGATAGCCACTTTTTCGTCAAGAGACCTCTCTTGAAAAAAAAGTGGCTATCTTAATAGGAATACCAGTAACCTATGGAAGGAGTAACGATGAATCTCTTAAGATACACAACGAGTGACATATCGCTTCTGGCAGACTGGCCGCAGTAAGGAAAAGTGGCAGACTGGGAGAGCAATTGGGACGAGTAACTATGACTCTCTTAAGGTTGCCAATGCCTCGTTACTTGCGGTTTGGATGAAGAAATCTCGAATAACCCCTAGGAGGAGAAACGATGACTCTTTTATGATACACAACTAGTGAATTATAGTTTCTGGCAGACAAAAACTACACAAAAAGCAGTAAACTGTGTGAGCAACTCGGAGGAAGAAGTATTGCACTATTAAGATAGCCACTTTTTCGTCAAGAGAGGTATTGACTCGGAGAATACCAGTAACCTATGGAAGGAGTAACGATGAATCTCTTAAGATACACAACGAGTGACATATCGCTTCTGGCAGACTGGCCGCAGTAAGGAAAAGTGGCAGACTGGGAGAGCAATTGGGACGAGTAACTATGACTCTCTTAAGGTAGCCAATGCCTCGTTACTTGCGGTTTGGATGAAGAAATCTCGAATAACCCCTAGGAGGAGAAACGATGACTCTTTTATGATACACAACTAGTGAATTATAGTTTCTGGCAGACAAAAACTACACAAAAAGCAGTAAACTGTGTGAGCAACTCGGAGGAAGAAGTATTGCACTATTAAGATAGCCACTTTTTCGTCAAGAGAGGTATTGACTCAGAGAATACCAGTAACCTATGGAAGGAGTAACGATGAATCTCTTAAGATACACAACGAGTGACATATCGCTTCTGGCAGACTGGCCGCAGTAAGGAAAAGTGGCAGACTGGGTGAGCAATTGGGACGAGTAACTATGACTCTCTTAAGGTAGCCAATGCCTCGTTACTTGCGGTTTGGATTAAGAAATCTCGAATAACCCCTAGGAGGAGAAACGATGACTCTTTTATGATACAAAACTAGTGAATTATAGTTTCTGGCAGACAAAAACTACACAAAAAGCAGTAAACTGTGTGAGCAACTCGGAGGAAGAAGTATTGCACTATTAAGATAGCCACTTTTTCGTCAAGAGAGGTATTGACTCAGAGAATACCAGTAACCTATGGAAGGAGTAACGATGACTCTCTTAAGATACACAACGAGTGACATATCGCTTCTGGCAGACTGGCCACGGTAAGAAAAAGTGGCAGACTGGGTGAGCAATGGGGACGAGTAACTATGACTCTCTTAAGGTAGCCAATGCCTCGTTACTTGCGGTTTGGGTTAAGAAATCTCGAATAACCCCTAGGAGGAGAAACGATGACTCTTTTATGATACACAACTGGTGACATATCGCTTCTGGCAGACTGGCAAGTACACAAAAAGTAGTAAACTGTGTGAGCAACTCGGAGGAAGAAGTATTGCACTATTAAGATAGCCACTTTTTCGTCAAGAGACCTCTCTTGACGAAAAAGTGGCTATCTTAATAGGAATACCAGTAACCTATGGAAGGAGTAACGATGAATCTCTTAAGATACACAACGAGTGACATATCGCTTCTGGCAGACTGGCCGCAGTAAGGAAAAGTGGCAGACTGGGAGAGCAATTGGGACGAGTAACTATGACTCTCTTAAGGTTGCCAATGCCTCGTTACTTGCGGTTTGGATGAAGAAATCTCGAATAACCCCTAGGAGGAGAAACGATGACTCTTTTGTGATACACAACTAGTGAATTATAGTTTCTGGCAGACAAAAACTACACAAAAAGCAGTAAACTGTGTGAGCAACTCGGAGGAAGAAGTATTGCACTATTAAGATAGCCACTTTTTCGTCAAGAGAGGTATTGACTCAGAGAATACCAGTAACCTATGGAAGGAGTAACGATGAATCTCTTAAGATACACAACGAGTGACATATCGCTTCTGGCAGACTGGCCGCAGTAAGAAAAAGTGGCAGACTGGGTGAGCAATTGGGACGAGTAACTATGACTCTCTTAAGGTAGCCAATGCCTCGTTACTTGCGGTTTGGATTAAGAAATCTCGAATAACCCCTAGGAGGAGAAACGATGACACTTTTATGATACACAACTAGTGAATTATAGTTTCTGGCAGACAAAAACTACACAAAAAGCAGTAAACTGTGTGAGCAACTCGGAGGAAGAAGTATTGCACTATTAAGATAGCCACTTTTTCGTCAAGAGAGGTATTGACTCAGAGAATACCAGTAACCTATGGAAGGAGTAACGATGAATCTCTTAAGATACACAACGAGTGACATATCGCTTCTAGCAGACTGGCCACAGTAAGAAAAAGTGGCAGACTGGGTGAGCAATTGGGACGAGTAACTATGACTCTCTTAAGGTAGCCAATGCCTCGTTACTTGCGGTTTGGATGAAGAAATCTAGAATAACCCCTAGGAGGAGAAACGATGACTCTTTTATGATAGACAACTAGTGAATTATAGTTTCTGGCAGACAAAAACTACACAAAAAGCAGTAAACTGTGTGAGCAACTCGGAGGAAGAAGTATTGCACTATTAAGATAGCCACTTTTTCGTCAAGAGAGGTATTGACTCAGAGAATACCAGTAACCTATGGAAGGAGTAACGATGAATCTCTTAAGATACACAACGAGTGACATATCGCTTCTGGCAGACTGGCCGCAGTAAGGAAAAGTGGCAGACTGGGAGAGCAATTGGGACGAGTAACTATGACTCTCTTAAGGTAGCCAATGCCTCGTTACTTGCGGTTTGGATGAAGAAATCTCGAATAACCCCTAGGAGGAGAAACGATGACTCTTTTATGATACACAACTAGTGAATTATAGTTTCTGGCAGACAAAAACTACACAAAAAGCAGTAAACTGTGTGAGCAACTCGGAGGAAGAAGTATTGCACTATTAAGATAGCCACTTTTTCGTCAAGAGAGGTATTGACTCAGAGAATACCAGTAACCTATGGAAGGAGTAACGATGAATCTCTTAAGATACACAACGAGTGACATATCGCTTCTGGCAGACTGGCCGCAGTAAGGAAAAGTGGCAGACTGGGTGAGCAATTGGGACGAGTAACTATGACTCTCTTAAGGTAGCCAATGCCTCGTTACTTGCGGTTTGGATTAAGAAATCTCGAATAACCCCTAGGAGGAGAAACGATGACTCTTTTATGATACAAAACTAGTGAATTATAGTTTCTGGCAGACAAAAACTACACAAAAAGCAGTAAACTGTGTGAGCAACTCGGAGGAAGAAGTATTGCACTATTAAGATAGCCACTTTTTCGTCAAGAGAGGTATTGACTCAGAGAATACCAGTAACCTATGGAAGGAGTAACGATGACTCTCTTAAGATACACAACGAGTGACATATCGCTTCTGGCAGACTGGCCACGGTAAGAAAAAGTGGCAGACTGGGTGAGCAATGGGGACGAGTAACTATGACTCTCTTAAGGTAGCCAATGCCTCGTTACTTGCGGTTTGGGTTAAGAAATCTCGAATAACCCCTAGGAGGAGAAACGATGACTCTTTTATGATACACAACTGGTGACATATCGCTTCTGGCAGACTGGCAAGTACACAAAAAGTAGTAAACTGTGTGAGCAACTCGGAGGAAGAAGTATTGCACTATTAAGATAGCCACTTTTTCGTCAAGAGACCTCTCTTGACGAAAAAGTGGCTATCTTAATAGGAATACCAGTAACCTATGGAAGGAGTAACGATGAATCTCTTAAGATACACAACGAGTGACATATCGCTTCTGGCAGACTGGCCGCAGTAAGGAAAAGTGGCAGACTGGGAGAGCAATTGGGACGAGTAACTATGACTCTCTTAAGGTTGCCAATGCCTCGTTACTTGCGGTTTGGATGAAGAAATCTCGAATAACCCCTAGGAGGAGAAACGATGACTCTTTTATGATACACAACTAGTGAATTATAGTTTCTGGCAGACAAAAACTACACAAAAAGCAGTAAACTGTGTGAGCAACTCGGAGGAAGAAGTATTGCACTATTAAGATAGCCACTTTTTCGTCAAGAGAGGTATTGACTCAGAGAATACCAGTAACCTATGGAAGGAGTAACGATGAATCTCTTAAGATACACAACGAGTGACATATCGCTTCTGGCAGACTGGCCGCAGTAAGAAAAAGTGGCAGACTGGGTGAGCAATTGGGACGAGTAACTATGACTCTCTTAAGGTAGCCAATGCCTCGTTACTTGCGGTTTGGATTAAGAAATCTCGAATAACCCCTAGGAGGAGAAACGATGACACTTTTATGATACACAACTAGTGAATTATAGTTTCTGGCAGACAAAAACTACACAAAAAGCAGTAAACTGTGTGAGCAACTCGGAGGAAGAAGTATTGCACTATTAAGATAGCCACTTTTTCGTCAAGAGAGGTATTGACTCAGAGAATACCAGTAACCTATGGAAGGAGTAACGATGAATCTCTTAAGATACACAACGAGTGACATATCGCTTCTGGCAGACTGGCCACAGTAAGAAAAAGTGGCAGACTGGGTGAGCAATTGGGACGAGTAACTATGACTCTCTTAAGGTAGCCAATGCCTCGTTACTTGCGGTTCGGATGAAGAAATCTAGAATAACCCCTAGGAGGAGAAACGATGACTCTTTTATGATAGACAACTAGTGAATTATAGTTTCTGGCAGACAAAAACTACACAAAAAGCAGTAAACTGTGTGAGCAACTCGGAGGAAGAAGTATTGCACTATTAAGATAGCCACTTTTTCGTCAAGAGAGGTATTGACTCAGAGAATACCAGTAACCTATGGAAGGAGTAACGATGAATCTCTTAAGATACACAACGAGTGACATATCGCTTCTGGCAGACTGGCCACGGTAAGAAAGAGTGGCAGACTGGGTGAGCAATGGGGACGAGTAACTATGACTCTCTTAAGGTAGCCAATGCCTCGTTACTTGCGGTTTGGGTTAAGAAATCTCGAATAACCCCTAGGAGGAGAAACGATGACTCTTTTATGATACACAACTAGTGAATTATAGTTTCTGGCAGACAAAAACTACACAAAAAGCAGTAAACTGTGTGAGCAACTCGGAGGAAGAAGTATTGCACTATTAAGATAGCCACTTTTTCGTCAAGAGACCTCTCTTGACGAAAAAGTGGCTATCTTAATAGGAATACCAGTAACCTATGGAAGGAGTAACGATGAATCTCTTAAGATACACAACGAGTGACATATCGCTTCTGGCAGACTGGCCGCAGTAAGGAAAAGTGGCAGACTGGGAGAGCAATTGGGACGAGTAACTATGACTCTCTTAAGGTTGCCAATGCCTCGTTACTTGCGGTTTGGATGAAGAAATCTCGAATAACCCCTAGGAGGAGAAACGATGACTCTTTTATGATACACAACTAGTGAATTATAGTTTCTGGCAGACAAAAACTACACAAAAAGCAGTAAACTGTGTGAGCAACTCGGAGGAAGAAGTATTGCACTATTAAGATAGCCACTTTTTCGTCAAGAGAGGTATTGACTCGGAGAATACCAGTAACCTATGGAAGGAGTAACGATGAATCTCTTAAGATACACAACGAGTGACATATCGCTTCTGGCAGACTGGCCGCAGTAAGAAAAAGTGGCAGACTGGGTGAGCAATTGGGACGAGTAACTATGACTCTCTTAAGGTAGCCAATGCCTCGTTACTTGCGGTTTGGATTAAGAAATCTCGAATAACCCCTAGGAGGAGAAACGATGACACTTTTATGATACACAACTAGTGAATTATAGTTTCTGGCAGACAAAAACTACACAAAAAGCAGTAAACTGTGTGAGCAACTCGGAGGAAGAAGTATTGCACTATTAAGATAGCCACTTTTTCGTCAAGAGAGGTATTGACTCAGAGAATACCAGTAACCTATGGAAGGAGTAACGATGAATCTCTTAAGATACACAACGAGTGACATATCGCTTCTGGCAGACTGGCCACAGTAAGAAAAAGTGGCAGACTGGGTGAGCAATTGGGACGAGTAACTATGACTCTCTTAAGGTAGCCAATGCCTCGTTACTTGCGGTTTGGATGAAGAAATCTAGAATAACCCCTAGGAGGAGAAACGATGACTCTTTTATGATAGACAACTAGTGAATTATAGTTTCTGGCAGACAAAAACTACACAAAAAGCAGTAAACTGTGTGAGCAACTCGGAGGAAGAAGTATTGCACTATTAAGATAGCCACTTTTTCGTCAAGAGAGGTATTGACTCAGAGAATACCAGTAACCTATGGAAGGAGTAACGATGAATCTCTTAAGATACACAACGAGTGACATATCGCTTCTGGCAGACTGGCCACGGTAAGAAAGAGTGGCAGACTGGGTGAGCAATGGGGACGAGTAACTATGACTCTCTTAAGGTAGCCAATGCCTCGTTACTTGCGGTTTGGGTTAAGAAATCTCGAATAACCCCTAGGAGGAGAAACGATGACTCTTTTATGATACACAACTAGTGACATATCGCTTCTGGCAGACTGGCAAGTACACAAAAAGTAGTAAACTGTGTGAGCAACTCGGAGGAAGAAGTATTGCACTATTAAGATAGCCACTTTTTCGTCAAGAGACCTCTCTTGACGAAAAAGTGGCTATCTTAATAGGAATACCAGTAACCTATGGAAGGAGTAACGATGAATCTCTTAAGATACACAACGAGTGACATATCGCTTCTGGCAGACTGGCCGCAGTAAGGAAAAGTCGCAGACTGGGAGAGCAATTGGGACGAGTAACTATGACACTCTTAAGGTAGCCAATGCCTCGTTACTTGCGGTTTGGATGAAGAAATCTAGAATAATCCCTAGGAGGAGAAACGATGACTCTTTTATGATAGACAACTAGTGAATTATAGTTTCTGGCAGACAAAAACTACACAAAAAGCAGTAAACTGTGTGAGCAACTCGGAGGAAGAAGTATTGCACTATTAAGATAGCCACTTTTTCGTCAAGAGAGGTATTGACTCAGAGAATACCAGTAACCTATGGAAGGAGTAACGATGAATCTCTTAAGATACACAACGAGTGACATATCGCTTCTGGCAGACTGGCCGCAGTAAGGAAAAGTGGCAGACTGGGTGAGCAATTGGGACGAGTAACTATGACTCTCTTAAGGTAGCCAATGCCTCGTTACTTGCGGTTTGGGTTAAGAAATCTCGAATAACCCCTAGGAGGAGAAACGATGACTCTTTTATGATACACAACTAGTGACATATCGCTTCTGGCAGACTGGCAAGTACACAAAAAGTAGTAAACTGTGTGAGCAACTCGGAGGAAGAAGTATTGCACTATTAAGATAGCCACTTTTTCGTCAAGAGACCTCTCTTGACGAAAAAGTGGCTATCTTAATAGGAATACCAGTAACCTATGGAAGGAGTAACGATGAATCTCTTAAGATACACAACGAGTGACATATCGCTTCTGGCAGACTGGCCGCAGTAAGGAAAAGTGGCAGACTGGGAGAGCAATTGGGACGAGTAACTATGACTCTCTTAAGGTAGCCAATGCCTCGTTACTTGCGGTTTGGATGAAGAAATCTCGAATAACCCCTAGGAGGAGAAACGATGACTCTTTTATGATACACAACTAGTGAATTATAGTTTCTGGCAGACAAAAACTACACAAAAAGCAGTAAACTGTGTGAACAACTCGGAGGAAGAAGTATTGCACTATTAAGATAGCCACTTTTTCGTCAAGAGAGGTATTGACTCAGAGAATACCAGTAACCTATGGAAGGAGTAACGATGAATCTCTTAAGATACACAACGAGTGACATATCGCTTCTGGCAGACTGGCCGCAGTAAGAAAATGTGGCAGACTGGGTGAGCAATTGGGACGAGTAACTATGACTCTCTTAAGGTAGCCAATGCCTCGTTACTTGCGGTTTGGATTAAGAAATCTCGAATAACCCCTAGGAGGAGAAACGATGACACTTTTATGATACACAACTAGTGAATTATAGTTTCTGGCAGACAAAAACCACACAAAAACAGTAAACTGTGTGAGCAACTCGGAGGAAGAAGTATTGCACTATTAAGATAGCCACTTTTTCGTCAAGAGAGGTATTGACTCAGACAATACCAGTAACCTATGGAAGGAGTAACGATGAATCTCTTAAGATACACAACGAGTGACATATCGCTTCTGGCAGACTGGCCACAATAAGAAAAAGTGGCAGACTGGGTGAGCAATTGGGACGAGTAACTATGACTCTCTTAAGGTAGCCAATGCCTCGTTACTTGCGGTTTGGGTTAAGAAATCTCGAATAAAGCCTAGGAGGAGAAACGATGACTCTTTTAAGATACACAACTAGTGACATATCGCTTCTGGCAGACTGGCAAGTACACAAAAAGTAGTAAACTGTGTGAGCAACTCGGAGGAAGAAGTATTGCACTATTAAGATAGCCACTTTTTCGTCAAGAGACCTCTCTTGACGAAAAAGTGGCTATCTTAATAGGAATACCAGTAACCTATGGAAGGAGTAACGATGAATCTCTTAAGATACACAACGAGTGACATATCGCTTCTGGCAGACTGGCCACAGTAAGAAAAAGTGGCAGACTGGGTGAGCAATTGGGACGAGTAACTATGACTCTCTTAAGGTAGCCAATGCCTCGTTACTTGCGGTTTGGGTTGAGAAATCTCGAATAACCCCTAGGAGGAGAAACGATGACTCTTTTATGATACACAACTAGTGACATATCGTTTCTGGCAGACTGGCAAGTACACAAAAAGTAGTAAACTGTGTGAGCAACTCGGAGGAAGAAGTATTGCACTATTAAGATAGCCACTTTTTCGTCAAGAGAGGTATTGACTCAGAGAATACCAGTAACCTATGGAAAGAGTAATGATGAATCTCTTAAGATACACAACGAGTGACATATCGCTTCTGGCAGACTGGCCACGGTAAGAAAAAGTGGCAGACTGGGTAAGCAATGGGGACGAGTAACTATGACTCTCTTAAGGTAGCCAATGCCTCGTTACTTGCGGTTTGGGTTAAGAAATCTCGAATAACCCCTAGGAGGAGAAACGATGACTCTTTTATGATACACAACTAGTGACATATCGCTTCTGGCAGACTGGCAAGTACACAAAAAGTAGTAAACTGTGTGAGCAACTCGGAGGAAGAAGTATTGCACTATTAAGATAGCCACTTCTTCGTCAAGAGACCTCTCTTGACGAAAAAGTGGCTATCTTAATAGGAATACCAGTAACCTATGGAAGCAGTAACGATGAATCTCTTAAGATACACAACGAGTGACATATCGCTTCTGGCAGACCGGCCGCAGTAAGGAAAAGTGGCAGACTGGGAGAGCAATTGGGACGAGTAACTATGACTCTCTTAAGGTAGCCAATGCCTCGTTACTTGTGGTTTGGATGAAGAAATCTCGAATAACCCCTAGGAGGAGAAACGATGACTCTTTTATGATACACAACTAGTGAATTATAGTTTCTGGCAGACAAAAACTACACAAAAAGCAGTAAACTGTGTGAGCAACTCGGAGGAAGAAGTATTGCACTATTAAGATAGCCACTTTTTCGTCAGGAGAGGTATTGACACAGAGAATACCAGTAACCTATGGAAGGAGTAACGATGAATCTCTTAAGATACACAACGAGTGACATATCGCTTCTGGCAGACTGGCCACGGTAAGAAAAAGTGGCAAACTGGGTGAGCAATGGGGACGAGTAACTATGACTCTCTTAAGGTAGCCAATGCCTCGTTTCTTGGGGTTTGGGTTAAGAAATCTCGAATAACCCCTAGGAGGAGAAACGATGACTCTTTTATGATACACAACTAGTGACATATCACTTCTGGCAGACTGGCAAGTACACAAAAAGTAGTAAACTGTGTGAGCAACTCGGAGGAAGAAGTATTGCACTATTAAGATAGCCACTTTTTCGTCAAGAGACCTCTCTTGACGAAAAAGTGGCTATCTTAATAGAAATATCAGTAACCTATGGAAGGAGTAACGATGAATCTCTTAAGATACACAACGAGTGACATATCGCTTCTGGCAGACTGGCCACAGTAACAAAAAGTGGCAGACTGGGTGAGCAATTGGGACGAGTAACTATGACTCTCTTAAGGTAGCCAATGCCTCGTTACTTGCGGTTTGGGTTAAGAAATCTCGAATAACCCCTAGGAGGAGAAACGATGACTCTTTTATGATACACAACTAGTGACATATCGCTTCTGGCAGACTGGCAAGTACACAAAAAGTAGTAAACTGTGTGAGCAACTCGGAGGAAGAAGTATTGCACTATTAAGATAGCCACTTTTTCGTCAAGAGAGGTATTGACTCAGAGAATACCAGTAACCTATGGAAGGAGTAACGATGAATCTCTTAAGATACACCACGAGTGACATATCGCTTCTGGCAGACTGGCCACGGTAAGAAAAAGTGGCAGACTGGGTGAGCAATGGGGACGAGTAACTATGACTCTCTTAAGGTAGCCAATGCCTCGTTACTTGCGGTTTGTGTTAAGAAATCTCGAATAACCCCTAGGAGGAGAAACGATGACTCTTTTATGATACACAACTAGTGACATATCGCTTCTGGCAGACTGGCAAGTACACAAAAAGTAGTAAACTGTGTGAGCAACTCGGAGGAAGAAGTATTGCACTATTAAGATAGCCACTTTTTCGTCAAGAGACCTCTCTTGACGAAAAAGTGGCTATCTTAATAGGAATACCAGTAACCTATGGAAGGAGTAACGATGAATCTCTTAAGATACACAACGAGTGACATATCGCTTCTGGCGGACTGGCCGCAGTAAGAAAAAGTGGCAGACTTGGTGAGCAATTGGGACGAGTAACTATGACTCTCTTAAGGTAGCCAATGCCTCGTTACTTGCGGTTTGGGTTAAGAAATCTCGAATAACCCCTAGGAGGAGAAACGATGACTCTTTTATGACACACAACTAGTGACATATCGCTTCTGGCAGACTGGCAAGTACACAAAAAGTAGTAAACTGTGTGAGCAACTCGGAGGAAGAAGTATTGCACTATTAAGATAGCCACTTTTTCGTCAAGAGAGGTATTGACTCAGAGAATACTAGTAACCTATGGAAGGAGTAACGATGAATCTCTTAAGATACACAACGAGTGACATATAGCTTCTGGCAGACTGGCCGCAGTAAGAAAAAGTGGCAGACTGGGTGAGCAATTGGGACGAGTAACTATGACTCTCTTAAGGTAGCCAATGCCTCGTTACTTGCGGTTTGGATGAAGAAATCTCGAATAACCCCTAGGAGGAGAAACGATGACTCTTTTATGATACACAACTAGTGAATTATAGTTTCTGGCAGACAAAAACTACACAAAAAGCAGTAAACTGTGTGAGCAACTCGGAGGAAGAAGTATTGCACTATTAAGATAGCCACTTTTTCGTCAAGAGAGGTATTGACTCAGAGAATACCAGTAACCTATGGAAGGAGTAACGATGAATCTCTTAAGATACACAACGAGTGACATATCGCTTCTGGCAGACTGGCCACAGTAAGAAAAAGTGGCAGACTGGGTGAGCAATTGGGACGAGTAACTATGACTCTCTTAAGGTAGCCAATGCCTCGTTACTTGCGGTTTGGGTTAAGAAATCTCGAATAACCCCTAGGAGGAGAAACGATGACTCTTTTACGATACACAACTAGTGACATATCGCTTCTGGCAGACTGGCAAGTACACAAAAAGTAGTAAACTGTGTGAGCAACTCCTAGGAAGAAGTATTGCACTATTAAGATAGCCACTTTTTCGTCAAGAGAGGTATTGACTCAGAGAATACCAGTAACCTATGGAAGGAGTAACGATGAATCTCTTAAGATACACCACGAGTGACATATCGCTTCTGGCAGACTGGCCACGGTAAGAAAAAGTGGCAGACTGGGTGAGCAATGGGGACGAGTAACTATGACTCTCTTAAGGTAGCCAATGCCTCGTTACTTGCGGTTTGGGTTAAGAAATCTCGAATAACCCCTAGGAGGAGAAACGATGACTCTATTATGATACACAACTAGTGACATATCGCTTCTGGCAGACTGGCAAGTACACAAAAAGTAGTAAACTGTGTGAGCAACTCGGAGGAAGAAGTATTGCACTATTAAGATAGCCACTTTTTCGTCAAGAGACCTCTCTTGACGAAAAAGTGGCTATCTTAATAGGAATACCAGTAACCTATGGAAGGAGTAACGATGAATCTCTTAAGATACACAACGAGTGACATATCGCTTCTGGCGGACTGGCCGCAGTAAGAAAAAGTGGCAGACTGGGTGAGCAATTGGGACGAGTAACTATGACTCTCTTAAGGCAGCCAATGCCTCGTTACTTGCGGTTTGGGTTAAGAAATCTCGAATAATCCCTAGGAGGAGAAACGATGACTCTTTTATGACACACAACTAGTGACATATCGCTTCTGGCAGACTGGCAAGTACACAAAAAGTAGTAAACTGTGTGAGCAACTCGGAGGAAGAAGTATTGCACTATTAAGATAGCCACTTTTTCGTCAAGAGAGGTATTGACTCAGAGAATACCAGTAACCTATGGAAGGAGTAACGATGAATCTCTTAAGATACACAACGAGTGACATATAGCTTCTGGCAGACTGGCCGCAGTAAGAAAAAGTGGCAGACTGGGTGAGCAATTGGGACGAGTAACTATGACTCTCTTAAGGTAGCCAATGCCTCGTTACTTGCGGTTTGGATTAAGAAATCTCGAATAACCCCTAGGAGGAGAAACGATGACTCTTTTATGATACACAACTAGTGAATTATAGTTTCTGGCAGACAAAAACTACACAAAAAGCAGTAAACTGTGTGAGCAACTCGGAGGAAGAATTATTGCACTATTAAGATAGCCACTTTTTCGTCAAGAGAGGTATTGACACAGAGAATACCAGTAACCTATGGAAGGAGTAACGATGAATCTCTTAAGATACACAACGAGTGACATATCGCTTCTGGCAGACTGGCCACGGTAAGAAAAAGTAGCAGACTGGGTGAGCAATGGGGACGAGTAACTATGGCTCTCTTAAGGTAGCCAATGCCTCGTTACTTGCGGTTTGGGTTAAGAAATCTCGAATAACCCCTAGGAGGAGAAACGATGACTCTTTTATGATACACAACTAGTGACATATCGCTTCTGGCAGACTTGCAAGTACACAAAAAGTAGTAAACTGTGTGAGCAACTCGGAGGAAGAAGTATTGCACTATTAAGATAGCCACTTTTTCGTCAAGAGACCTCTCTTGACGAAAAAGTGGCTATCTGAATAGGAATACCAGTAACCTATGGAAGGAGTAACGATGAATCTCTTAAGATACACAACGAGTGACATATCGCTTCTGGCAGACTGGCCACAGTAAGAAAAAGTGGCAGACTGGGTGAGCAATTGGGACGAGTAACTATGACTCTCTTAAGGTAGCCAATGCCTCGTTACTTGCGGTTTGGGTTAAGAAATCTCGAATAACCCCTAGGAGGAGAAACGATGACTCTTTTATGATACACAACTAGTGACATATCGCTTCTGGCAGACTGGCAAGTACACAAAAAGTAGTAAACTGTGTGAGCAACTCGGAGGAAGAAGTATTGCACTATTAAGATAGCCACTTTTTCGTCAAGAGAGGTATTGGCTCAGAGAATACCAGTAACCTATGGAAGGAGTAACGATGAATCTCTTAAGATACACAACGAGTGACATATCGCTTCTGGCAGACTGGCCACGGTAAGAAAAAGTGGCAGACTGGGTGAGCAATGGGGACGAGTATCTATGACTCTCTTAAGGTAGCCAATGCCTCGTTACTTGCGGTTTGGGTTAAGAAATCTCGAATAACCCGTAGGAGGAGAAACGATGACTCTTTTATGATACACAACTAGTGACATATCGCTTCTGGCAGACTGGCAAGTACACAAAAAGTAGTAAACTGTGTGAGCAACTCGGAGGAAGAAGTATTGCACTATTAAGATAGCCACTTTTCCGTCAAGAGACCTCTCTTGACGAAAAAGTGGCTATCTTAATAGGAATACCAGTAACCTATGGAAGGAGTAAAGATGAATCTCTTAAGATACACAACGAGTGACATATCACTTCTGGCAGACTGGCCGCAGTAAGGAAAAGTGGCAGACTGGGAGAGCAATTGGGACGAGTAACTATGACTCTCTTAAGGTAGCCAATGCCTCGTTACTTGCGGTTTGGATGAAGAAATCTCGAATAACCCCTAGGAGGAGAAACGATGACTCTTTTATGATACACAACTAGTGAATTATAGTTTCTGGCAGACAAAAACTACACAAAAAGCAGTAAACTGTGTGAGCAACTCGGAGGAAGAAGTATTGCACTATTAAGATAGCCACTTTTTCGTCAAGAGAGGTATTGACTCAGAGAATACCAGTAACCTATGGAAGGAGTAACGATGAATCTCTTAAGATACACAACGAGTGACATATCGCTTCTGGCAGACTGGCCGCAGTAAGAAAAAGTGGCAGACTGGGTGAGCAATTGGGACGAGTAACTATGACTCTCTTAAGGTAGCCAATGCCTCGTTACTTGCGGTTTGGATTAAGAAATCTCGAATAACCCCTAGGAGGAGAAACGATGACACTTTTATGATACACAACTAGTGAATTATGGTTTCTGGCAGACAAAAACTACACAAAAAGCAGTAAACTGTGTGAGCAACTCGGAGGAAAAAGTATTGCACTATTAAGATAGCCACTTTTTCGTCAAGAGAGGTATTGACTCAGAGAATACCAGTAACCTATGGAAGGAGTAACGATGAATCTCTTAAGATACACAACGAGTGACATATCGCTTCTGGCAGACTGGCCACAGTAAGAAAAAGTGGCAGACTGGGTGAGCAATTGGGACGAGTAACTATGACTCTCTTAAGGTAGCCAATGCCTCGTTACTTGCGGTTTGGGTTAAGAAATCTCGAATAACCCCTAGGAGGAGAAACGATGACTCTTTTATGATACACAACTAGTGACATATCGTTTCTGGCAGACTGCCAAGTACACAAAAAGTAGTAAACTGTGTGAGCAACTCGGAGGAAGAAGTATTGCACTATTAAGATAGCCACTTTTTCGTCAAGAGAGGTATTGACTCAGAGAATACCAGTAACCTATGGAAGGAGTAATGATGAATCTCTTAAGATACACAACGAGTGACATATCGCTTCTGGCAGATTGGCCACGGTAAGAAAAAGTGGCAGACTGGGTGAGCAATGGGGACGAGTAACTATGACTCTCTTAAGGTAGCCAATGCCTCGTTACTTGCGGTTTGGGTTAAGAAATCTCGAATAACCCCTGGGAGGAGAAACGATGACTCTTTTATGATACACAACTAGTGACATATCGCTTCTGGCAGACTGGCAAGTACACAAAAAGTAGTAAACTGTGTGAGCAACTCGGAGGAAGAAGTATTGCACTATTAAGATAGCCACTTCTTCGTCAAGAGACCTCTCTTGACGAAAAAGTGGCTATCTTAATAGGAATACCAGTAACCTATGGAAGGAGTAACGATGAATGTCTTAAGATACACAACGAGTGACATATCGCTTCTAGCAGACTGGCCGCAGTAAGGAAAAGTGGCAGACTGGGAGAGCAATTGGGACGAGTAACTATGACTCTCTTAAGGTAGCCAATGCCTCGTTACTTGCGGTTTGGATGAAGAAATCTCGAATAACCCCTAGGAGGAGAAACGATGACTCTTTTATGATACACAACTAGTGAATTATAGTTTCTGGCAGACAAAAACTACACAAAAAGCAGTAAACTGTGTGAGCAACTCGGAGGAAGAAGTATTGCACTATTAAGATAGCCACTTTTTCGTCAAGAGAGGTATTGACACAGAGAATACCAGTAACCTATGGAAGGAGTAACGATGAATCTCTTAAGATACACCACGAGTGACATATCGCTTCTGGCAGACTGGCCACGGTAAGAAAAAGTGGCAGACTGGGTGAGCAATGGGGACGAGTAACTATGACTCTCTTAAGGTAGCCAATGCCTCGTTACTTGCGGTTTGGGTTAAGAAATCTCGAATAACCCCTAGGAGGAGAAACGATGACTCTTTTATAATACACAACTAGTCACATATCGCTTCTGGCAGACTGGCAAGTACACAAAAAGTAGTAAACTGTGTGAGCAACTCGGAGGAAGAAGTATTGCACTATTAAGATAGCCACTTTTTCGTCAAGAGACCTCTCTTGACGAAAAAGTGGCTATCTTAATAGGAATATCAGTAACCTATGGAAGGAGTTACGATGAATCTCTTAAGATACACAACGAGTAACATATCGCTTCTGGCAGACTGGCCACAGTAAGAAAAAGTGGCAGACTGGGTGAGCAATTGGGACGAGTAACTATGACTCTCTTAAGGTAGCCAATGCCTCGTTACTTGCGGTTTGGGTTAAGAAATCTCGAATAACCCCTAGGAGGAGAAACGATGACTCTTTTATGATACACAACTAGTGACATATCGCTTCTGGCAGGCTGGCAAGTACACAAAAAGTAGTAAACAGTGTGAGCAACTCGGAGGAAGAAGTATTGCACTATTAAGATAGCCACTTTTTCGTCAAGAGAGGTATTGACTCAGAGAATACCAGTAACCTATGGAAGGAGTAACGATGAATCTCTTAAGATACACCACGAGTGACATATCGCTTCTGGCAGACTGGCCACGGTAAGAAAAAGTGGCAGACTGGGTGAGCAATGGGGACGAGTAACTATGACTCTCTTAAGGTAGCCAATGCCTCGTTACTTGCGGTTTGGGTTAAGAAATCTCGAATAACCCCTAGGAGGAGAAACGATGACTCTTTTATGATACACAACTAGTGACATATCTCTTCTGGCAGACTGGCAAGTACACAAAAAGTAGTAAACTGTGTGAGCAACTCGGAGGAAGAAGTATTGTACTATTAAGATAGCCACTTTTTTGTCAAGAGACCTCTCTTGACGAAAAAGTGGCTATCTTAATAGGAATACCAGTAACCTATGGAAGGAGTAACGATGAATCTCTTAAGATACACAACGAGTGACATATCGCTTCTGGCGGACTGGCCGCAGTAAGGAAAAGTGGCAGACTGGGAGAGCAATTGGGACGAGTAACTATGACTCTCTTAAGATGGCCAATGCCTAGGTACTTGCGGTTTGGATGAAGAAATCTCGAATAACCCCTAGGAGGAGAAACGATGACTCTTTTATGATACACAACTAGTGAATTATAGTTTCTGGCAGACAAAGCTACACAAAAAGCAGTAAACTGTGTGAGCAACTCGGAGGAAGAAGTATTGTACTATTAAGATAGCCACTTTTTCGTCAAGAGAGGTATTGACTCAGAGAATACCAGTAACCTATGGAAGGAGTAACGATGAATCTCTTAAGATACACAACGAGTGACATATAGCTTCTGGCAGACTGGCCGCAGTAAGAAAAAGTGGCAGACTGGGTGAGCAATTGGGACGAGTAACTATGACTCTCTTAAGGTAGCCAATGCCTCGTTACTTGCGGTTTGGATTAAGAAATCTCGAATAACCCCTAGGAGGAGAAACGATGACTCTTTTATGATACACAACTAGTGAATTATAGTTTCTGGCAGACTGGCCACGGTAAGAAAAAGTAGCAGACTGGGTGAGCAATGGGGACGAGTAACTATGACTCTCTTAAGGTAGCCAATGCCTCGTTACTTGCGGTTTGGGTTAAGAAATCTCGAATAACCCCTAGGAGGAGAAACGATGACTCTTTTATGATACACAACAAGTGACATATCGCTTCTGGCAGACTGGCAAGTACACAAAAAGTAGTAAACTGTGTGAGCAACTCGGAGGAAGAAGTATTGCACTATTAAGATAGCCACTTTTTCGTCAAGAGACCTCTCTTGACGAAAAAGTGGCTATCTGAATAGGAATACCAGTAACCTATGGAAGGAGTAACGATGAATCTCTTAAGATACACAACGAGTGACATTTCGCTTCTGGCAGACTGGCCACAGTAAGAAAAAGTGGCAGACTGGGTGAGCAATTGGGACGAGTAACTATGACTCTCTTAAGGTAGCCAATGCCTCGTTACTTGCGGTTTGTGTTAAGAAATCTCAATTAACCCCTAGGAGGAGAAACGATGACTCTTTTATGATACACAACTAGTGACATATCGCTTCTGGCAGACTGGCAAGTACACAAAAAGTAGTAAACTGTGTGAGCAACTCGGAGGAAGAAGTATTGCACTATTAAGATAGCCACTTTTTCGTCAAGAGAGGTATTGGCTCAGAGAATACCAGTAACCTATGGAAGGAGTAACGATGAATCTCTTAAGATACACAACGAGTGACATATCGCTTCTGGCAGACTGGCCACGGTAAGAAAAAGTGGCAGACTGGGTGAGCAATGGGGACGAGTATCTATGACTCTCTTAAGGTAGCCAATGCCTCGTTACTTGCGGTTTGGGTTAAGAAATCTCGAATAACCCCTAGGAGGAGAAACGATGACTCTTTTATGATACATAACTAGTGACATATCGCTTCTGGCAGACTGGCAAGTACACAAAAAGTAGTTAACTGTGTGAGCAATTCGGAGGAAGAAGTATTGCACTATTAAGATAGCCACTTTTCCGTCAAGAGACCTCTCTTGACGAAAAAGTGGCTATCTTAATAGGAATACCAGTAACCTATGGAAGGAGTAAAGATGAATCTCTTAAGATACACAACGAGTGACATATCGCTTCTGGCAGACTGGCCGCAGTAAGGAAAAGTGGCAGACTGGGAGAGCAATTGGGACGAGTAACTATGACTCTCTTAAGGTAGCCAATGCCTCGTTACTTGCGGTTTGGATGAAGAAATCTCGAATAACCCCTAGGAGGAGATACGATGACTCTTTTATGATACACAACTAGTGAATTATAGTTTCTGGCAGACAAAAACTACACAAAAAGCAGTAAACTGTGTGAGCAACTCGGAGGAAGAAGTATTGCACTATTAAGATAGCCACTTTTTCGTCAAGAGAGGTATTGACTCAGAGAATACCAGTAACCTATGGAAGGAGTAACGATGAATCTCTTAAGATACACAACGAGTGACATATCGCTTCTGGCAGACTGGCCGCAGTAAGGAAAAGTGGCAGACTGGGTGGGCAATTGGGACGAGTAACTATGACTCTCTTAAGGTAGCCAATGCCTCGTTACTTGCGGTTTGGATTAAGAAATCTCGAATAACCCCTAGGAGGAGAAACGATGACTCTTTTATGATACACAACTAGTGAATTATAGTTTCTGGCAGACAAAAACTACACAAAAAGCAGTAAACTGTGTGAGCAACTCGGAGGAAGAAGTATTGCACTATTAAGATAGCCACTTTTTCGTCAAGAGAGGTATTGACTCAGAGAATACCAGTAACCTATGGAAGGAGTAACGATGAATCTCTTAAGATACACAACGAGTGACATATTGCTTCTGGCAGACTGGCCACAGTAAGAAAAAGTGGCAGACTGGGTGAGCAATTGGGACGAGTAACTATGACTCTCTTAAGGTAGCCAATGCCTCGTCACTTGCGGTTTGGGTTAAGAAATCTCGAATAACCCCTAGGAGGAGAAACGATGACTCTTTTATGATACACAACTAGTGACATATCGCTTCTGGCAGACTGGCAAGTACACAAAAAGTAGTAAACTGTGTGAGCAACTCGGAGGAAGAAGTATTGCACTATTAAGATAGCCACTTTTTCGTCAAGAGAGGTATTGAATCAGAGAATACCAGTAACCTATGGAAGGAGTAACGATGAATCTCTTAAGATACACAACGAGTGACATATCGCTTCTGGCAGACTGGCCACGGTAAGAAAAAGTGGCAGACTGGGTGAGCAATGGGGACGAGTAACTATGACTCTCTTAAGGTAGCCAATGCCTCGTTACTTGCGGTTTGGGTTAAGAAATCTCGGATAACCCCTAGGAGGAGAAACGATGACTCTTTTATGATACACAACTAGTGAATTATAGTTTCTGGCAGACAAAAACTACACAAAAAGCAGTAAACTGTGTGAGCAACTCGGAGGAAGAAGTATTGCACTATTAAGATAGCCACTTTTTCGTCAAGAGAGGTATTGACTCAGAGAATACCAGTAACCTATGGAAGGAGTAACGATGAATCTCTTAAGATACACAACGAGTGACGTATCGCTTCTGGCAGACTGGCCACAGTAAGAAAAAGTGGCAGACTGGGTGAGCAATTGGGACGAGTAACTATGACTCTCTTAAGGTAGCCAATGCCTCGTCACTTGCGGTTTGGGTTAAGAAATCTCGAATAACCCCTAGGAGGAGAAACGATGACTCTTTTATGATACACAACTAGTGACATATCGCTTCTGGCAGACTGGCAAGTACACAAAAAGTAGTAAACTGTGTGAGCAACCCGGAGGAAGAAGTATTGCACTATTAAGATAGCCACTTTTTCGTCAAGAGACCTCTCTTGACGAAAAAGTGGCTATCTTAATAGGAATACCAGTAACCTATGGAAGGAGTAACGATGAATCTCTTAAGATACACAACGAGTGACATATAGCTTCTGGCAGACTGGCCGCAGTAAGGAAAAGTGGCAGACTGGGAGAGCAATTGGGACGAGTAACTATGACTCTCTTAAGGTAGCCAATGCCTCGTTACTTGCGGTTTGGATGAAGAAATCTCGAATAACCCCTAGGAAGAGAAACGATGACTCTTTTATGATACACAACTAGTGAATTATAGTTTCTGGCAGACAAAAACTACACAAAAAGCAGTAAACTGTGTGAGCAACTCGGAGGAAGAAGTATTGCACTATTAAGATAGCCACTTTTTCGTCAAGAGAGGTATTGACTCAGAGAATACCAGTAACCTATGGAAGGAGTAACGATGAATCTCTTAAGATACACAACGAGTGACATATCGCTTCTGGCAGACTGGCCGCAGTAAGAAAAAGTGGCAGACTGGGTGAGCAATTGGGACGAGTAACTATGACTCTCTTAAGGTAGCCAATGCCTCGTTACTTGCGGTTTGGGTTAAGAAATCTCGAATAACCCCTAGGAGGAGAAACGATGACTCTTTTATGATACACAACTAGTGACATATCGCGCCTGGCAGACTGGCAAGTACACAAAAAGTAGTAAAATGTGTGAGCAACTCGGAGGAAGAAGTATTGCACTATTAAGATAGCCACTTTTTCGTCAAGAGAGGTATTGACTCAGAGAAAACCAGTAACCTATGGAAGGAGTAACGATGAATCTCTTAAGATACACAACGAGTGACATATCGCTTCTGGCAGACTGGCCACGGTAAGAAAAAGTGGCAGACTGGGTGAGCAATGGGGACGAGTAACTATGACTCTCTTAAGGTAGCCAATGCCTCGTTACTTGCGGTTTGGGTTAAGAAATCTCGAATAACCCCTAGGAGGAGAAACGATGACTCTTTTATGGTACACAACTAGTGACATATCGCTTCTGGCAGACTGGCAAGTACACAAAAAGTAGTAAACTCTGTGAGCAACTCGGAGGAAGAAGTATTGCACTATTAAGAAAGCCACTTTTTCGTCAAGAGACCTCTCTTGACGAAAAAGTGGCTATCTTAATAGGAATACCAGTAACCTATGGAAGGAGTAACGATGAATCTCTTAAGATACACAACGAGTGACATATCGCTTCTGGCAGACTGGCCGCAGTAAGGAAAAGTGGCAGACTGGGAGAGCAATTGGGACGAGTAACTATGACTCTCTTAAGGTAGCCAATGCCTCGTTACTTGCGGTTTGGATGAGGAAATCTCGAATAACCCCTAGGAGGAGAAACGATGACTCTTTTATGATACCCAACTAGTGAATTATAGTTTCTGGCAGACAAAAACTACACAAAAAGCAGTAAACTGTGTGAGCAACTCGGAGGAAGAATTATTGCACAATTAAGATAGCCACTTTTTCGTCAAGAGAGGTATTGACTCAGAGAATACCAGTAACCTATGGAAGGAGTAACGATGAATCTCTTAAGATACACAACGAGTGACATATCGCTTCTGGCAGACTGGCCGCAGTAAGAAAAAGTGGCAGACTGGGTGAGCAATTGGGACGAGTAACTATGACTCTCTTAAGGTAGCCAATGCCTCGTTACTTGCGGTTTGGATTAAGAAATCTCGAATAACCCCTAGGAGGAGAAACGATGACTCTTTTATGATACACAACTAGTGAAATATAGTTTCTGGCAGACAAAAACTACACAAAAAGCAGTAAACTGGGTGAGCAACTCGGAGGAAGAAGTATTGCACTATTAAGATAGCCACTTTTTCGTCAAGAGAGGTATTGACTCAGAGAATACCAGTAACCTATGGAAGGAGTGACGATGAATCTCTTAAGATACACAACGAGTGACATATCGCTTCTGACAGACTGGCCACAGTAAGAAAAAGTGGCAGACTGGGTGAGCAATTGGGACGAGTAACTATGACTCTCTTAAGGTAGCCAATGCCTCGTCACTTGCGGTTTGGGTAAAGAAATCTCGAATAACCCCTAGGAGGAGAAACGATGACTCTTTTATGATACACAACTAGTGACATATCGCTTCTGGCAGACTGGCAAGTACACAAATGTAGTAAACTGTGTGAGCAACTCGGAGGAAGAAGTATTGCACTATTAAGATAGCCACTTTTTCGTCAAGAGAGGTATTGACTCAGAGAAAACCAGTAACCTATGGAAGGAGTAACGATGAATCTCTTAAGACACACAACGAGTGACATATCGCTTCTGGCAGACTGGCCACGGTAAGAAAAAGTGGCAGACTGGGTGAGCAATGGGGACGAGTAACTATGACTCTCTTAAGTTAGCCAATGCCTCGTTACTTGCGGTTTGGGTTAAGAAATCTCGAATAACCCCTAGGAGGAGAAACGATGACTCTTTTATGATACACAACTAGTGACATATCGCTTCTGGCAGACTGGCAAGTACACAAAAAGTAGTAAACTGTGCGAGCAACTCGGAGGAAGAAGTATTGCACTATTAAGATAGCCACTTTTTCGTCAAGAGAGGTATTGACTCGGAGAATACCAGTAACCTATGGAAGGAGTAACGATGAATCTCTTAAGATACACAACGAGTGACATATCGCTTCAGGCAGACTGGCCGCAGTAAGGAAAAGTGGCAGACTGGGAGAGCAATTGGGACGAGTAACTATGACTCTCTTAAGGTAGCCAATGCCTCGTTACTTGCGGTTTGGATGAAGAAATCCCGAATAACCCCTAGGAGGAGAAACGATGACTCTTTTATGATACACAACTAGTGAATTATAGTTTCTGGCAGACAAAAACTACACGAAAAGCAGTAAACTGTGTGAGCAACTCGGAGGAAGAAGTATTGCACTATTAAGATAGCCACTTTTTCGTCAAGAGAGGTATTGACTCAGAGAAAACCAGTAACCTATGGAAGGAGTAACGATGAATCTCTTAAGACACACAACGAGTGACATATCGCTTCTGGCAGACTGGCCACGGTAAGAAAAAGTGGCAGACTGGGTGAGCAATGGGGACGAGTAACTATGACTCTCTTAAGGTAGCCAATGCCTCGTTACTTGCGGTTTGGGTTAAGAAATCTCGAATAACCCCTAGGAGGAGAAACGATGACTCTTTTATGATACACAACTAGTGACATATCGCTTCTGGCAGACTGGCAAGTACACAAAAAGTAGTAAACTGTGCGAGCAACTCGGAGGAAGAAGTATTGCACTATTAAGATAGCCACTTTTTCGTCAAGAGAGGTATTGACTCGGAGAATACCAGTAACCTATGGAAGGAGTAACGATGAATCTCTTAAGATACACAACGAGTGACATATCGCTTCAGGCAGACTGGCCGCAGTAAGGAAAAGTGGCAGACTGGGAGAGCAATTGGGACGAGTAACTATGACTCTCTTAAGGTAGCCAATGCCTCGTTACTTGCGGTTTGGATGAAGAAATCTCGAATAACCCCTAGGAGGAGAAACGATGACTCTTTTATGATACACAACTAGTGAATTATAGTTTCTGGCAGACAAAAACTACACAAAAAGCGGTAAACTGTGTGAGCAACTCGGAGGAAGAAGTATTGCACTATTAAGATAGCCACTTTTCCGTCAAGAGAGGTATTGAGTCAGAGAATACCAGTAACCTATGGAAGGAGTAACGATGAATCTTTTAAGATACACAACGAGTGACATATCGCTTCTGGCAGACTGGCCGCAGTAAGGAAAAGTGGCAGACTGGGTGAGCAATTGGGACGAGTAACTATGACTCTCTTAAGGTAGCCAATGCCTCGTTACTTGCGGTTTGGGTTAAGAAATCTCGAATAACCCCTAGGAGGAGAAACGATGACTCTTTTATGATACACAACTAGTGACATATCGCTTCTGGCAGACTGGCAAGTACACAAAAAGTAGTAAACTGTGTGAGCAACTCGGAGGAAGAAGTATTGCACTATTAAGATAGCCACTTTTTCGTCAAGAGACCTCTCTTGACGAAAAAGTGGCTATCTTAATAGGAATACCAGTAACCTATGGAAGGAGTAACGATGAATCTCTTAAGATACACAACGAGTGACATATCGCTTCTGGCAGACTGGCCGCAGTAAGGAAAAGTGGCAGACTGGGAGAGCAATTGGGACGAGTAACTATGACTCTCTTAAGGTAGCCAATGCCTCGTTACTTGCGGTTTGGATGAGGAAATCTCGAATAACCCCTAGGAGGAGAAACGATGACTCTTTTATGATACCCAACTAGTGAATTATAGTTTCTGGCTGACAAAAACTACACAAAAAGCAGTAAACTGTGTGAGCAACTCGGAGGAAGAATTATTGCACAATTAAGATAGCCACTTTTTCGTCAAGAGAGGTATTGACTCAGAGAATACCAGTAACCTATGGAAGGAGTAACGATGAATCTCTTAAGATACACAACGAGTGACATATCGCTTCTGGCAGACTGGCCGCAGTAAGAAAAAGTGGCAGACTGGGTGAGCAATTGGGACGAGTAACTATGACTCTCTTAAGGTAGCCAATGCCTCGTTACTTGCGGTTTGGATTAAGAAATCTCGAATAACCCCTAGGAGGAGAAACGATGACTCTTTTATGATACACAACTAGTGAAATATAGTTTCTGGCAGACAAAAACTACACAAAAAGCAGTAAACTGGGTGAGCAACTCGGAGGAAGAAGTATTGCACTATTAAGATAGCCACTTTTTCGTCAAGAGAGGTATTGACTCAGAGAATACCAGTAACCTATGGAAGGAGTAACGATGAATCTCTTAAGATACACAACGAGTGACATATCGCTTCTGACAGACTGGCCACAGTAAGAAAAAGTGGCAGACTGGGTGAGCAATTGGGACGAGTAACTATGACTCTCTTAAGGTAGCCAATGCCTCGTCACTTGCGGTTTGGGTAAAGAAATCTCGAATAACCCCTAGGAGGAGAAACGATGACTCTTCTATGATACACAACTAGTGACATATCGCTTCTGGCAGACTGGCAAGTACACAAATGTAGTAAACTGTGTGAGCAGCTCGGAGGAAGAAGTATTGCACTATTAAGATAGCCACTTTTTCGTCAAGAGAGGTATTGACTCAGAGAAAACCAGTAACCTATGGAAGGAGTAACGATGAATCTCTTAAGACACACAACGAGTGACATATCGCTTCTGGCAGACTGGCCACGGTAAGAAAAAGTGGCAGACTGGGTGAGCAATGGGGACGAGTAACTATGACTCTCTTAAGGTAGCCAATGCCTCGTTACTTGCGGTTTGGGTTAAGAAATCTCGAATAACCCCTAGGAGGAGAAACGATGACTCTTTTATGATACACAACTAGTGACATATCGCTTCTGGCAGACTGGCAAGTACACAAAAAGTAGTAAACTGTGCGAGCAACTCGGAGGAAGAAGTATTGCACTATTAAGATAGCCACTTTTTCGTCAAGAGAGGTATTGACTCGGAGAATACCAGTAACCTATGGAAGGAGTAACGATGAATCTCTTAAGATACACAACGAGTGACATATCGCTTCAGGCAGACTGGCCGCAGTAAGGAAAAGTGGCAGACTGGGAGAGCAATTGGGACGAGTAACTATGACTCTCTTAAGGTAGCCAATGCCTCGTTACTTGCGGTTTGGATGAAGAAATCCCGAATAACCCCTAGGAGGAGAAACGATGACTCTTTTATGATACACAACTAGTGAATTATAGTTTCTGGCAGACAAAAACTACACAAAAAGCAGTAAACTGTGTGAGCAACTCGGAGGAAGAAGTATTGCACTATTAAGATAGCCACTTTTCCGTCAAGAGAGGTATTGAGTCAGAGAATACCAGTAACCTATGGAAGGAGTAACGATGAATCTTTTAAGATACACAACGAGTGACATATCGCTTCTGGCAGACTGGCCGCAGTAAGGAAAAGTGGCAGACTGGGTGAGCAATTGGGACGAGTAACTATGACTCTCTTAAGGTAGCCAATGCCTCGTTACTTGCGGTTTGGGTTAAGAAATCTCGAATAACCCCTAGGAGGAGAAACGATGACTCTTTTATGATACACAACTAGTGACATATCGCTTCTGGCAGACTGGCAAGTACACAAAAAGTAGTAAACTGTGTGAGCAACTCGGAGGAAGAAGTATTGCACTATTAAGATAGCCACTTTTTCGTCAAGAGACCTCTCTTGACGAAAAAGTGGCTATCTTAATAGGAATACCAGTAACCTATGGAAGGAGTAACGATGAATCTCTTAAGATACACAACGAGTGACATATCGCTTCTGGCAGACTGGCCGCAGTAAGGAAAAGTGGCAGACTGGGAGAGCAATTGGGACGAGTAACTAACACTCTCTTAAGGTAGCCAATGCCTCGTTACTTGCGGTTTGGATGAAGAAATCTCGAATAACCCCTAGGATGAGAAACGATGACTCTTTTATGATACACAACTAGTGAATTATAGTTTCTGGCAGACAAAAACTACACGAAAAGCAGTAAACTGTGTGAGCAACTCGGAGGAAGAAGTATTGCACTATTAAGATAGCCACTTTTTCGTCAAGAGAGGTATTGACTCAGAGAAAACCAGTAACCTATGGAAGGAGTAACGATGAATCTCTTAAGACACACAACGAGTGACATATCGCTTCTGGCAGACTGGCCACGGTAAGAAAAAGTGGCAGACTGGGTGAGCAATGGGGACTAGTAACTATGACTCTCTTAAGGTAGCCAATGCCTCGTTACTTGCGGTTTGGGTTAAGAAATCTCGAATAACGCCTAGGAGGAGAAACGATGACTCTTTTATGATACACAACTAGTGACATATCGCTTCTGGCAGACTGGCAAGTACACAAAAAGTAGTAAACTGTGCGAGCAACTCGGAGGAAGAAGTATTGCACTATTAAGATAGCCACTTTTTCGTCAAGAGAGGTATTGACTCGGAGAATACCAGTAACCTATGGAAGGAGTAACGATGAATCTCTTAAGATACACAACGAGTGACATATCGCTTCAGGCAGACTGGCCGCAGTAAGGAAAAGTGGCAGACTGGGAGAGCAATTGGGACGAGTAACTATGACTCTCTTAAGGTAGCCAATGCCTCGTTACTTGCGGTTTGGATGAAGAAATCTCGAATAACCCCTAGGAGGAGAAACGATGACTCTTTTATGATACACAACTAGTGAATTATAGTTTCTGGCAGACAAAAACTACACAAAAAGCAGTAAACTGTGTGAGCAACTCGGAGGAAGAAGTATTGCACTATTAAGATAGCCACTTTTCCGTCAAGAGAGGTATTGAGTCAGAGAATACCAGTAACCTATGGAAGGAGTAACGATGAATCTTTTAAGATACACAACGAGTGACATATCGCTTCTGGCAGACTGGCCGCAGTAAGGAAAAGTGGCAGACTGGGTGAGCAATTGGGACGAGTAACTATGACTCTCTTAAGGTAGCCAATGCCTCGTTACTTGCGGTTTGGGTTAAGAAATCTCGAATAACCCCTAGGAGGAGAAACGATGACTCTTTTATGATACACAACTAGTGACATATCGCTTCTGGCAGACTGGCAAGTACACAAAAAGTAGTAAACTGTGTGAGCAACTCGGAGGAAGAAGTATTGCACTATTAAGATAGCCACTTTTTCGTCAAGAGACCTCTCTTGACGAAAAAGTGGCTATCTTAATAGGAATACCAGTAACCTATGGAAGGAGTAACGATGAATCTCTTAAGATACACAACGAGTGACATATCGCTTCTGGCAGACTGGCCGCAGTAAGGAAAAGTGGCAGACTGGGAGAGCAATTGGGACGAGTAACTAACACTCTCTTAAGGTAGCCAATGCCTCGTTACTTGCGGTTTGGATGAAGAAATCTCGAATAACCCCTAGGAGGAGAAACGATGACTCTTTTATGATACACAACTAGTGAATTATAGTTTCTGGCAGACAAAAACTACACAAAAAGCAGTAAACTGTGTGAGCAACTCGGAGGAAGAAGTATTGCACTATTAAGATAGCCACTTTTTCGTCAAGAGAGGTATTGACTCAGAGAATACCAGTAACCTATGGAAGGAGTAACGATGAATCTCTTAAGATACACAACGAGTGACATATCGCTTCTGGCAGACTGGCCGCAGTAAGAAAAAGTGGCAGACTGGGTGAGCAATTGGGACGAGTAACTATGACTCTCTTAAGGTAGCCAATGCCTCGTTACTTGCGGTTTGGATTAAGAAATCTCGAATAACCCCTAGGAGGAGAAACGATGGCTCTTTTATGATACACAACTAGTGAATTATAGTTTCTGGCAGACAAAAACTACACAAAAAGCAGTAAACTGTGTGAGCAACTCGGAGGAAGAAGTATTGCACTATTAAGATAGCCACTTTTCCGTCAAGAGGGGTATTGACTCAGAGAATACCAGTAACCTATGGAAGGAGTAACGATGAATCTCTTAAGATACACAACGAGTGACATATCGCTTCTGGCAGACTGGCCGCAGTAAGGAAAAGTGGCAGACTGGGAGAGCAATTGGGACGAGTAACTATGACTCTCTTAAGGTAGCCAATGCCTCGTTACTTGCGGTTTGGATTAAGAAATCTCGAATAACCCCTAGGAGGAGAAACGATGACTCTTTTATGATACACAACTAGTGAATTATAGTTTCTGGCAGACAAAAACTACACAAAAAGCAGTAAACTGTGTGAGCAACTCGGAGGAAGAAGTATTGCACTATTAAGATAGCCACTTTTTCGTCAAGACAGGTATTGACTCAGAGAATACCAGTAACCTATGGAAGGAGTAACGATGAATCTTTTAAGATACACAACGAGTGACATATCGCTTCTGGCAGACTGGCCGCAGTAAGGAAAAGTGGCAGACTGGGTGAGCAATTGGGACGAGTAACTATGACTCTCTTAAGGTAGCCAATGCCTCGTTACTTGCGGTTTGGATTAAGAAATCTCGAATAACCCCAAGGAAGAGAAACGATTACTCTTTTATGATACACAACTAGTGACATATCGCTTCTGGCAGACTGGCAAGTACACAAAAAGTAGTAAACTGTGTGAGCAACTCGGAGGAAGAAGTATTGCACTATTAAGATAGCCACTTTTTCGTCAAGAGACCTCTCTTGACGAAAAAGTGGCTATCTTAATAGGAATACCAGTAACCTATGGAAGGAGTAACGATGAATCTCTTAAGATACACAACGAGTGACATATCGCTTCTGGCAGACTGGCCACAGTAAGACAAAGTGGCAGACTGGGTGAGCAATGGGGACGAGTAACTATGACTCTCTTAAGGTAGCCAATGCCTCGTTACTTGCGGTTTGGATTAAGAAATCTCGAATAACCCCTAGGAGGAGAAATGATGACTCTTTTATGATACACTAGTGACATATCGCTTCTGGCAGACTGGCAAGTACACAAAAAGTAGTAAACTGTGTGAGCAACTCGGAGGAAGAAGTATTACACTATTAAGATAGCCAGTTTTTCGTCAAGAGAGGTATTGACTCAGAGAATACCAGTAACCTATGGAAGGAGTAACGATGAATCTCTTAAGATACACAACGAGTGACATATCGCTTCTGGCAGACTGGCCGCAATAAGGAAAAGTGGCAGACTGGGAGAGCAATTGGGACGAGTAACTATGACTCTCTTAAGGTAGCCAATGCCTCGTTACATCCGGTTTGGATGAAGAAATCTCGAATAACCCCTAGGAGGAGAAACGATGACTCTTTTATGATACACAACTAGTGAATTATAGTTTCTGGCAGACAAAAACTACGCAAAAAGCAGTAAACTGTGTGAGCAACTCGGAGGAAGAAGTATTGCACTATTAAGATAGCCACTTTTTCGTCAAGAGAGGTATTGACTCAGAGAATACCAGTAACATATGGAAGGAGTAACGATGAATCTCTTAAGATACACAACGAGTGACATATCGCTTCTGGCAGACTGGCCGCAGTAAGAAAAAGTGGCAGACTGGGTGAGCAATTGGGACGAGTAACTATGACTCTCTTAAGTTAGCCAAAGCCTCGTTACTTGCGGTTTGGATTAAGAAATCTCGAATAACCCCTAGGAGGAGAAACGATGACTCTTTTATGATACACAACTAGTGAATTATAGTTTCTGGCAGACAAAAACTACACAAAAAGCAGTAAACTGTGTGAGCAACTCGGAGGAAGAAGTATTGCACTATTAAGATAGCCACTGTTTCGTCAAGAGAGGTATTGACTCAGAGAATACCAGTAACCTATGGAAGGAGTAACGATGAATCTCTTAAGATACACAACGAGTGACATATCGCTTCTGGCAGACTGGCCACAGTAAGACAAAGTGGCAGACTGGGTGAGCAATGGGGACGAGTAACTATGACTCTCTTAAGGTAGTCAATGCCTAGTTACTTGCGGTTTGGATTAAGAAATCTCGAATAACCCCTAGGAGGAGAAATGATGACTCTTTTATGATACACTAGTGACATATCGCTTCTGGCAGACTGGCAAGTACACAAAAAGTAGTAAACTGTGTGAGCAACTCGGAGGAAGAAGTATTGCACTATTAAGATAGCCACTTTTTCGTCAAGAGAGGTATTGACTCAGAGAATACCAGTAACCTATGGAAGGAGTAACGATGAATCTCTTAAGATACACAACGAGTGACATATCGCTTCTGGCAGACTGACCGCAGTAAGAAAAAGTGGCAGACTGGGTGAGCAATTGGGACGAGTAACTATGACTCTCTTAAGTTAGCCAAAGCCTCGTTACTTGCGGGTTGGATTAAGAAATCTCGAATAACCCCTAGGAGGAGAAACGATGACTCTTTTATGATACACAACTAGTGAATTATAGTTTCTGGCAGACAAAAACTACACAAAAAGCAGTAAACTGTGTGAGCAACTCGGAGGAAGAAGTATTGCACTATTAAGATAGCCACTTTTTCGTCAAGAGAGGTATTGACTCAGAGAATACCAGTAACCTATGGAAGGAGTAACGATGAATCTCTTAAGATACACAACGAGTGACATATCGCTTCTGGCAGACTGGCCGCAGTAAGAAAAAGTGGCAGACTGGGTGAGCAATGGGGACGAGTAACTATGACTCTCTTAAGGTAGCCAATGCCTCGTTACTTGCGGTTTGGGTTAAGAAATCTCGAGTAACCCCTAGGAGGAGAAACGATGACTCTTTTATGATACACAACTAGTGACATATCGCTTCTGGCAGACTGGCAAGTACACAAAAAGTAGTAAACTGTGTGAGCAACTCGGAGGAAGAAGTATTGCACTATTAAGATAGCCACTTTTTCGTCAAGAGACCTCTCTTGACGAAAAAGTGGCTATCTTAATAGGAATACCAGTAACCTATGGAAGGAGTAACGATGAATCTCTTAAGATACACAACGAGTGACATATCGCTTCTGGCAGACTGGCCACAGTAAGACAAAGTGGCAGACTGGGTGAGCAATGGGGACGAGTAACTATGACTCTCTTAAGGTAGCCAATGCCTCGTTACTTGCGGTTTGGATTAAGAAATCTCGAATAACCCCTAGGAGGAGAAATGATGACTCTTTTATGATACACTAGTGACATATCGCTTCTGGCAGACTGGCAAGTACACAAAAAGTAGTAAACTGTGTGAGCAACTCGGAGGAAGAAGTATTGCACTATTAAGATAGCCACTTTTTCGTCAAGAGAGGTATTGACTCAGAGAATACCAGTAACCTATGGAAGGAGCAACGATGAATCTCTTAAGATACACAACGAGTGACATATCGCTTCTGGCAGACTGGCCGCAATAAGGAAAAGTGGCAGACTGGGAGGGCAATTGGGACGAGTAACTATGACTCTCTTAAGGTAGCCAATGCCTCGTTACTTGCGGTTTGGATGAAGAAATCTCGAATAACCCCTAGGAGGAGAAACGATGACTTATTTATGATACACAACTAGTGAATTATAGTTTCTGGCAGACAAAAACTACGCAAAAAGCAGTAAACTGTGTGAGCAACTCGGAGGAAGAAGTATTGCACTATTAAGATAGCCACTTTTTCGTCAAGAGAGGTATTGACTCAGAGAATACCAGTAACCTATGGAAGGAGTAACGATGAATCTCTTAAGATACACAACGAGTGACATATCGCTTCTGGCAGACTGGCCGCAGTAAGAAAAAGCGGCAGACTGGGTGAGCAATTGGGACGAGTAACTATGACTCTCTTAAGTTAGCCAATGCTTCGTTACTTGCGGTTTGGATTAAGAAATCTCGAATAACCCCTAGGAGGAGAAACGATGACTCTTTTATGATACACAACTAGTGAATTATAGTTTCTGGCAGACAAAAACTACACAAAAAGCAGTAAACTGTGTGAGCAACTCGGAGGAAGAAGTATTGCACTATTAAGATAGCCACTTTTTCGTCAAGAGATGTATTGACTCAGAGAATACCAGTAACCTATGGAAGGAGTAACGATGAATCTCTTAAGATACACAACGTGTGACATATCGCTTCTGGCAGACTGGCCGCAGTAAGAAAAAGTGGCAGACTGGGTGAGCAATGGGGACGAGTAACTATGACTCTCTTAAGGTGGCCAATGCCTCGTTACTTGCGGTTTCGATTAAGAAATCTCGAATAATCCCTAGGAGGTGAAACGATAACTCTTTTATGTTACACAACTAGTGACATATCACTTCTGGCAGACTGGCAAGTACACAAAAAGTAGTAAACTGTGTGAGCAACTGGGAGGAAGAAGTATGGCACTATTAAGAAAGCCAATGATTCGTCACGAGTAGTATTGAATCAGAGAATACCAGTAACCTATGGATGGAGTAACGATGAATCTCTTAAGATACACAACGAGTGACATATCGCTTCTGGCAGACTGGCCGCAGTAAGAAAAAGTGGCAGACTGGGTGAGCAATTGGGACGAGTAACTATGACTCTCTTAAGGTAGCCAATGCCTCGTTACTTGCGGTTTGGATTAAGAAATTTCGAATAACCCCTAGGAGGAGAAACGATGACTCTTTTATGATACACAACTAGTGAATTATAGTTTCTGGCAGACAAAAACTACACAAAAAGCAGTAAACTGTGTGAGCAACTCGGAGGAAGAAGTATTGCACTATTAAGATAGCCACTTTTTCGTCAAGAGAGGTATTGACTCAGAGAATACCAGTAACCTATGGAAGGAGTAACGATGAATCTCTTAAGATACACAACGAGTGACATATCGCTTCTGGCAGACTGGCCACAGTAAGAAAAAGTGGCAGACTGTGTGAGCAATTGGGACGAGTAACTATGACTCTCTTAAGGTAGCCAATGCCTCGTTACTTGCGGTTTGGGTTAAGAAATCTCGAATAACCCCTAGGAGAAGAAACGATGACTCTTTTATGATACACAACTAGTGACATATCGCTTCTGGCAGACTGGCAAGTACACAAAAATAGTAAACTGTGTGAGCAACTCGGAGGAAGAAGAATTGCACTATTAAGATAGCCACTTTTTCGTCAAGAGAGGTATTGACTCAGAGAATACCAGTAACCTATGGAAGGAGTAACGATGAATCTCTTAAGATACACAACGAGTAACATATCGCTTCTGGCAGACTGGCCACGGTAAGAAAATGTGGCAAACTGGGTGAGCAATGGGGACGAGTAACTATGACTCTCTTAAGGTAGCCAATGCCTCGTTACTTGCGGTTTGGGTTAAGAAATCTCGAATAACCCCTAGGAGGAGAAACGATGACTCTTTTATGATACACAACTAGTGACATATCGCTTCTGGCAGACTGGCAAGTACACAAAAAGTAGTAAACTGTGTGAGCAACTCGGAGGAAGAAGTATTGCACTATTAAGATAGCCACTTTTTCGTCAAGAGACCTCTCTTGACGAAAAAGTGGCTATCTTAATAGGAAAACCAGTAACCTATGGAAGGAGTAACGATGAATCTCTTAAGATACACAACGAGTGACATATCGCTTCTGGCAGACTGGCCGCAGTAAGGAAAAGTGGCAGACTGGGAGAGCAATTGGGACGAGTAACTATGACTCTCTTAAGGTAGCCAATGCCTCGTTACTTGCGGTTTGGATGAAGAAATCTCGAATAACCCCTAGGAGGAGAAACGATGACTCTTTTATGATACACAACTAGTGAATTATAGTTTCTGGCAGACAAAAACTACACGAAAAGCAGTAAACTGTGTGAGCAACTCGGAGGAAGAAGTATTGCACTATTAAGATAGCCACTTTTTCGTCAAGAGAGGTATTGACTCAGAGAATACCAGTAACCTATGGAAGGAGTAACGATGAATCTCTTAAGATACACAACGAGTGACATATCGCTTCTGGCAGACTGGCCGCAGTAAGAAAAAGTGGCAGACAGGGTGAGCAATTGGGACGAGTAACTATGACTCTCTTAAGGTAGCCAATGCCTCGTTACTTGCGGTTTGGATTAAGAAATCTCGAATAACCCCTAGGAGGAGAAACGATTACTCTTTTATGATACACAACTAGTGAATTATAGTTCCTGGCAGACAAAAACTACACAAAAAGCAGTAAACTGTGTGAGCAACTCGGAGGAAGAAGTATTGCACTATTAAGATAGCCACTTTTTCGTCAAGAGAGGTATTGACTCAGAGAATACCAGTAACCTATGGAAGGAGTAACGATGAATCCCTTAAGATACACAACGAGTGACATATCGCTTCTGGCAGACTGGCCACAGTAAGAAAAAGTGGCAGACTGGGTGAGCAATTGGGACGAGTAACTATGACTCTCTTAAGGTAGCCAATGCCTCGTTACTTGCGGTTTGGGTTAAGAAATCTCGAATAACCCCTAGGAGGAGAAACGATGACTCTTTTATGATACACATCTAGTGACATATCGCTTCTGGCAGACTGGCAAGTACACAAAAAGTAGTAAACTGTGTGAGCAACTCGGAGGAAGAAGTATTGCACTATTAAGATAGCCACTTTTTCGTCAAGAGAGGTATTGACTCGGAGAATACCAGTAACCTATGGAAGGAGTAACGATGAATCTCTTAAGATACACAACGAGTGACATATCGCTTCTGGCAGACTGGCCGCAATAAGGAAAAGTGGCAGACTGGGAGAGCAATTGGGACGAGTAACTATGACTCTCTTAAGGTAGCCGATGCCTCGTTACTTGCGGTTTGGATGAAGAGGTCTCGAATAACCCCTAGGAGGAGAAACGATGACTCTTTTATGATACACAACTAGTGAATTATAGTTTCTGGCAGACAAAAACTACACAAAAAGTAGTAAACTGTGTGAGCAACTCGGAGGAAGAAGTATGGCACTATTAAGATAGCCACTTTTTCGTCACGAGAGGTATTGACTCAGAGAATACCAGTAACCTATGGAAGGAGTAACGATGAATCTCTTAAGATACACAACGAGTGACATATCGCTTCTGGCAGACTGGCCGCAGTAAGGAAAAGTGGCAGACTGGGTGAGCAATTGGGACGAGTAACTATGACTCTCTTAAGGTAGCCAATGCCTCGTTACTTGCGGTTTGGATTAAGAAATCTCGAATGTCCCCTAGGAGGAGAAACGATGACTCTTTTATGATACACAACTAGTGAATTATAGTTTCTGGCAGACAAAAACTACACAAAAAGCAGTAAACTGTGTGAGCAACTCGGGGGAAGAAGTATTGCACTATTAAGATAGCCACTTTTTCGTCAAGAGAGGTATTGACTCGGAGAATACCAGTAACCTATGGAAGGAGTAACGATGAATCTCTTAAGATACACAACGAGTGACATATCGCTTCTGGCAGACTGGCCGCAATAAGGAAAAGTGGCAGACTGGGAGAGCAATTGGGACGAGTAACTATGACTCTCTTAAGGTAGCCGATGCCTCGTTACTTGCGGTTTGGATTAAGAAATCTCGAATGTCCCCTAGGAGGAGAAACGATGACTCTTTTATGATACACAACTAGTGAATTATAGTTTCTGGCAGACAAAAACTACACAAAAAGTAGTAAACTGTGTGAGCAACTCGGAGGAAGAAGTATGGCACTATTAAGATAGCCACTTTTTCGTCACGAGAGGTATTGACTCAGAGAATACCAGTAACCTATGGAAGGAGTAACGATGAATCTCTTAAGATACACAACGAGTGACATATCGCTTCTGGCAGACTGGCCGCAGTAAGAAAATGTGGCAAACTGGGTGAGCAATGGGGACGAGTAACTATGACTCTCTTAAGGTAGCCAATGCCTCGTTACTTGCGGTTTGGGTTAAGAAATCTCGAATAACCCCTAGGAGGAGAAACGATGACTCTTTTATGATACACAACTAGTGACATATCGCTTCTGGCAGACTGGCAAGTACACAAAAAGTAGTAAACTGTGTGAGCAACTCGGAGGAAGAAGTATTGCACTATTAAGATAGCCACTTTTTCGTCAAGAGACCTCTCTTGACGAAAAAGTGGCTATCTTAATAGGAAAACCAGTAACCTATGGAAGGAGTAACGATGAATCTCTTAAGATACACAACGAGTGACATATCGCTTCTGGCAGACTGGCCGCAGTAAGGAAAAGTGGCAGACTGGGAGAGCAATTGGGACGAGTAACTATGACTCTCTTAAGGTAGCCAATGCCTCGTTACTTGCGGTTTGGATGAAGAAATCTCGAATAACCCCTAGGAGGAGAAACGATGACTCTTTTATGATACACAACTAGTGAATTATAGTTTCTGGCAGACAAAAACTACACGAAAAGCAGTAAACTGTGTGAGCAACTCGGAGGAAGAAGTATTGCACTATTAAGATAGCCACTTTTTCGTCAAGAGAGGTATTGACTCAGAGAATACCAGTAACCTATGGAAGGAGTAACGATGAATCTCTTAAGATACACAACGAGTGACATATCGCTTCTGGCAGACTGGCCGCAGTAAGAAAAAGTGGCAGACAGGGTGAGCAATTGGGACGAGTAACTATGACTCTCTTAAGGTAGCCAATGCCTCGTTACTTGCGGTTTGGATTAAGAAATCTCGAATAACCCCTAGGAGGAGAAACGATTACTCTTTTATGATACACAACTAGTGAATTATAGTTCCTGGCAGACAAAAACTACACAAAAAGCAGTAAACTGTGTGAGCAACTCGGAGGAAGAAGTATTGCACTATTAAGATAGCCACTTTTTCGTCAAGAGAGGTATTGACTCAGAGAATACCAGTAACCTATGGAAGGAGTAACGATGAATCCCTTAAGATACACAACGAGTGACATATCGCTTCTGGCAGACTGGCCACAGTAAGAAAAAGTGTCAGACTGGGTGAGCAATTGGGACGAGTAACTATGACTCTCTTAAGGTAGCCAATGCCTCGTTACTTGCGGTTTGGGTTAAGAAATCTCGAATAACCCCTAGGAGGAGAAACGATGACTCTTTTATGATACACATCTAGTGACATATCGCTTCTGGCAGACTGGCAAGTACACAAAAAGTAGTAAACTGTGTGAGCAACTCGGAGGAAGAAGTATTGCACTATTAAGATAGCCACTTTTTCGTCAAGAGAGGTATTGACTCGGAGAATACCAGTAACCTATGGAAGGAGTAACGATGAATCTCTTAAGATACACAACGAGTGACATATCGCTTCTGGCAGACTGGCCGCAATAAGGAAAAGTGGCAGACTGGGAGAGCAATTGGGACGAGTAACTATGACTCTCTTAAGGTAGCCGATGCCTCGTTACTTGCGGTTTGGATGAAGAGGTCTCGAATAACCCCTAGGAGGAGAAACGATGACTCTTTTATGATACACAACTAGTGAATTATAGTTTCTGGCAGACAAAAACTACACAAAAAGTAGTAAACTGTGTGAGCAACTCGGAGGAAGAAGTATGGCACTATTAAGATAGCCACTTTTTCGTCACGAGAGGTATTGACTCAGAGAATACCAGTAACCTATGGAAGGAGTAACGATGAATCTCTTAAGATACACAACGAGTGACATATCGCTTCTGGCAGACTGGCCGCAGTAAGGAAAAGTGGCAGACTGGGTGAGCAATTGGGACGAGTAACTATGACTCTCTTAAGGTAGCCAATGCCTCGTTACTTGCGGGTTGGATTAAGAAATCTCGAAAACCCCTAGGAGGAGAAACGATGACTCTTTTATGATACACAACTAGTGAATTATAGTTTCTGGCAGACAAAAACTACACAAAAAGTAGTAAACTGTGTGAGCAACTCGGAGGATGAAGTATTGCACTATTAAGATAGCCACTTTTTCGTCAAGAGAGGTATTGACTCGGAGAATACCAGTAACCTATGGAAGGAGTAACGATGAATCTCTTAAGATACACAACGAGTGACATATCGCTTCTGGCAGACTGGCCGCAGTAAGAAAAAGTGGCAGACTGGGTGAGCAATTGGGACGAGTAACTATGACTCTCTTAAGGTAACCAATGCCTCGTTACTTGCGGTTTGGATTAAGAAATCTCGAATAACCCCTAGGAGGAGAAACGATGACTCTTTTATGATACACAACTAGTGAATTATAGTTTCTGGCAGACAAAAACTACACAAAAAGCAGTAAACTGTGTGAGCAACTCGGAGGAAGAAGTATTGCACTATTAAGATAGCCACTTCTTCGTCAAGAGAGGTATTGACTCAGAGAATACCAGTAACCTATGGAAGGAGTAACGATGAATCTCTTAAGATACACAACGAGTGACATATCGCTTCTGGCAGACTGGCCACAGTAAGAAAAAGTGGCAGACTGTGTGAGCAATTGGGACGAGTAACTATGACACTCTTAAGGTAGCCAATGCCTCGTTACTTGCGGTTTGGGTTAAGAAATCTCGAATAACCCCTAGGAGGAGAAACGATGACTCTTTTATGATACACAACTAGTGACATATCGCTTCTGGCAGACTGGCAAGTACACAAAAGGTAGTAAACTGTGTGAGCAACTCGGAGGAAGAAGAATTGCACTATTAAGATAGCCACTTTTTCGTCAAGAGAGGTATTGACTCAGAGAATACCAGTAACCTATGGAAGGAGTAACGATGAATCTCTTAAGATACACAACGAGTGACATATCGCTTCTGGCAGACTGGCCACGGTAAGAAAATGTGGCAGACTGGGTGAGCAATGGGGACGAGTAACTATGACTCTCTTAAGGTAGCCAATGCCTCGTTACTTGCGGTTTGGGTTAAGAAATCTCGAATAACCCCTAGGAGGAGAAACGATGACTCTTTTATGATACACAACTAGTGACATATCGCTTCTGGCAGACTGGCATGTACACAAAAAGTAGTAAACTGTGTGAGCAACTCGGAGGAAGAAGTATTGCACTATTAAGATAGCAACTTTTTCGTCAAGAGAGGTATTGAATCAGAGAATACCAGTAACCTATGGAAAGAGTAACGATGAATCTCTTAAGATACACAACGAGTGACATATCGCTTCTGGCAGACTGGCCGCAGTAAGGAAAAGTGGCGGACTGGGAGAGCAATTGGGACGAGTAACTATGACTCTCTTAAGGTAGCCAATGCCTCGTTACTTGCTGTTTGGATGAAGAAATCTCGAATAACCCCTAGGAGGAGAAACGATGACTCTTTTATGATACACAACTAGTGAATTATAGTTTCTGGCAGACAAAAACTACACAAAAAGCAGTAAACGGTGTGAGCAACTCGGAGGAAGAAGTATTGCACTATTAAGATAGCCACTTTTTCGTCAAGAGAGGTATTGACTCAGAGAATACCAGTAACCTATGGAAGGAGTAACGATGAATCTCTTAAGATACACAACGAGTGACATATCGCTTCTGGCAGACTGGCCACAGTAAGAAAAAGTGGCAGACTGGGTGAGCAATTGGGACGAGTAACTATGACTCTCTTAAGGTAGCCAATGCCTCGTTACTTGCGGTTTGGTTTAAGAAATCTCGAATAACCCCTAGGAGGAGAAACGATGACTCTTTTATGATACACAACTGGTGACATATCGCTTCTGGCAGACTGGCAAGTACACAAAAAGTAGTAAACTGTGTGAGCAACTGCGAGGAAGAAGTATGGCACTATTAAGAAAGCCAATGATTCGTCACGAGTAGTATTGAATCAGAGAATACCGGTAACCTATGGAAGGAGTAACGATGAATCTCTTAAGATACACAACGAGTGACATATCGCTTCTGGCAGACTGGCCACAGTAAGAAAAAGTGGCAGACTGTGTGAGCAATTGGGACGAGTAACTATGACTCTCTTAAGGTAGCCAATGCCTCGTTACTTGCGGTTTGGGTTAAGAAATCTCGAATAACCCCTAGGAGGAGAAACGATGACTCTTTTATGATACACAACTAGTGACATATCGCTTCTGGCAGACTGGCAAGTACACAAAAATTAGTAAACTGTGTGAGCAACTCGGAGGAAGAAGAATTGCACTATTAAGATAGCCACTTTTTCGTCAAGAGAGGTATTGACTCAGAGAATACCAGTAACCTATGCAAGGAGTAACGATGAATCTCTTAAGATACACAACGAGTGACATATCGCTTCTGGCAGACTGGCCGCAGTAAGGAAAAGTGGCAGACTGGGAGAGCAATTGGGACGAGTAACTATGACTCTCTTAAGGTAGCCAATGCCTCGTTACTTGCGGTTTGGATGAAGAAATCTCGAATAACCCCTAGGAGGAGAAACGATGACTCTTTTATGATACACAACTAGTGAATTATAGTTTCTGGCAGACAAAAACTACACAAAAAGCAGTAAACTGTGTGAGCAACTCGGAGGAAGAAGTATTGCACTATTAAGATAGCCACTTTTTCGTCAAGAGAGGTATTGACTCAGAGAATACCAGTAACCTATGGAAGGAGTAACGATGAATCTCTTAAGATACACAACGAGTGACATATCGCTTCTGGCAGACTGGCCACGGTAAGAAAATGTGGCAGACTGGGTGAGCAATGGGGACGAGTAACTATGACTCTCTTAAGGTAGCCAATGCCTCGTTACTTGCGGTTTGGGTTAAGAAATCTCGAATAACCCCTAGGAGGAGAAACGATGACTCTTTTATGATACACAACTAGTGACATATCGCTTCTGGCAGACTGGCAAGTACACAAAAAGTAGTAAACTGTGTGAGCAACTCGGAGGAAGAAGTATTGCACTATTAAGATAGCCACTTTTTCGTCAAGAGACCTCTCTTGACGAAAAAGTGGCTATCTTAATAGGAATACCAGTAACCTATGGAAGGAGTAACGATGAATCTCTTAAGATACACAACGAGTGACATATCGCTTCTGGCAGACTGGCCGCAGTAAGGAAAAGTGGCAGACTGGGAGAGCAATTGGGACGAGTAACTATGACTCTCTTAAGGTAGCCAATGCCTCGTTACTTGCGGTTTGGATGAAGAAATCTCGAATAACCCCTAGGAGGAGAAACAATGACTCTTTTATGATACACAACTAGTGAATTATAGTTTCTGGCAGACAAAAACTACACAAAAAGCAGTAAACTGTGTGAGCAACTCGGAGGAAGAAGTATTGCACTATTAAGATAGCCACTTTTTCGTCAAGAGAGGTATTGACTCAGAGAATACCAGTAACCTATGGAAGGAGTAACGATGAATCTCTTAAGATACACAACGAGTGACATATCGCTTCTGGCAGACTGTCCGCAGTAAGAAAAAGTGGCAGACTGGGTGAGCGATTGGGACGAGTAACTATGACTCTCTTAAGGTAGCCAATGCCTCGTTACTTGCGGTTTGGATTAAGAAATCTCGAATAACCCCTAGGAGGAGAAACGATGACTCTTTTATGATACACAACTAGTGAATTATAGTTCCTGGCAGACAAAAACTACACAAAAAGCAGTAAACTGTGTGAGCAACTCTGAGGAAGAAGTATTGCACTATTAAGATAGCCACTTTTTCGTCAAGAGAGGTATTGACTCAGAGAATACCAGTAACCTATGGAAGGAGTAACGATGAATCTCTTAAGATACACAACGAGTGACATATCACTTCTGGCAGACTGGCCACAGTAAGAAAAAGTGGCAGACTGGGTGAGCAATTGGGACGAGTAACTATGACTCTCTTAAGGTAGCCAATGCCTCGTTACTTGCGGTTTGGGTTAAGAAATCTCGAATAACCCCTAGGAGGAGAAACGATGACTCTTTTATGATACACATCTAGTGACATATCGCTTCTGGCAGACTGGCAAGTACACAAAAAGTAGTAAACTGTGTGAGCAACTCGGAGGAAGAAGTATTGCACTATTAAGATAGCCACTTTTTCGTCAAGAGAGGTATTGACTCGGAGAATACCAGTAACCTATGGAAGGAGTAACGATGAATCTCTTAAGATACACAACGAGTGACATATCGCTTCTGGCAGACTGGCCGCAGTAAGGAAAAGTGGCAGACTGGGAGAGCAATTGGGACGAGTAACTATGGCTCTCTTAAGGTAGCCAATGCCTCGTTACTTGCGGTTTGGATGAAGAAATCTCGAATAACCCCTAGGAGGAGAAACGATGACTCTTTTATGATACACAACTAGTGAATTATAGTTTCTGACAGACAAAAACTACACAAAAAGCAGTAAACTGTGTGAGCAACTCGGAGGAAGAAGTATTGCACTATTAAGATAGCCACTTTTTCGTCAAGAGAGGTATTGACTCAGAGAATACCAGTAACCTATGGAAGGAGTAACGATGAATCTTTTAAGATACACAACGAGTGACATAACGCTTCTGGCAGACTGGCCGCAGTAAGGAAAAGTGGCAGACTGGGTGAGCAATTGGGACGAGTAACTATGACTCTCTTAAGGTAGCCAATGCCTCGTTACTTGCGGTTTCGATTAAGAAATCTCGAATAACCCCTAGGAGGAGAAACGATGACTCTTTTATGATACACAACTAGTGACATATCGCTTCTGGCAGACTGGCAAGTACACAAAAAGTAGTAAACTGTGTGGCAACTCGGAGGAAGAAGTATTGCACTATTAAGATAGCCACTTTTTCGTCAAGAGAGGTATTGAATCAGAGAATACCAGTAACCTATGGAAAGGGTAACGATGAATCTCTTAAGATACACAACGAGTGACATATCGCTTCTGGCAGACTGGCCGCAGTAAGGAAAAGTGGCAGACTGGGAGAGCAATTGGGACGAGTAACTATGACTCTCTTAAGGTAGCCAATGCCTCGTTACTTGCTGTTTGGATGAAGAAATCTCGAATAACCCCTAGGAGGAGAAACGATGACTCTTTTATGATACACAACTAGTGAATTATAGTTTCTGGCAGACAAAAACTACACAAAAAGCAGTAAACGGTGTGAGCAACTCGGAGGAAGAAGTATTGCACTATTAAGATAGCCACTTTTTCGTCAAGAGAAGTATTGACTCAGAGAATACCAGTAACCTATGGAAGGAGTAACGATGAATCTCTTAAGGTACACAACGAGTGACATATCGCTTCTGGCAGACTGGCCGCAATAAGGAAAAGTGGCAGACTGGGAGAGCAATTGGGACGAGTAACTATGACTCTCTTAAGGTAGCCGATGCCTCGTTACTTGCGGTTTGGATGAAGAAATCTCGAATAACCCCTAGGAGGAGAAACGATGACTCTTTTATGATACACAACTAGTGAATTATAGTTTCTGGCAGACAAAAACCACGCAAAAAGCAGTAAACTGTGTGAGCAACTCGGAGGAAGAAGTATTGCACTATTAAGATAGCCACTTTTTCGTCAAGAGAGGTATTGACTCAGAGAATACCAGTAACCTATGGAAGGAGTAACGATGAATCTCTTAAGATACAAACGAGTGACATATCGCTTCTGGCAGACTGGCCGCAGTAAGAAAAAGTGGCAGACTGGGTGAGCAATTGGGACGAGTAACTATGACTCTCTTAAGTTAGCCAATGCCTCGTTACTTGCGGTTTGGATTAAGAAATCTCGAATAACCCCTAGGAGGAGAAACGATGACTCTTTTATGATACACAACTAGTGAGTTATAGTTTCTGGCAGACAAAAACTACACAAAAAGCAGTAAACTGTGTGAGCAACTCGGAGGAAGAAGTATTGCACTATTAAGATAGTCACTTTTTCGTCAAGAGAGGTATTGACTCAGAGAATACCAGTAACCTATGGAAGGAGTAACGATGAATCTCTTAAGATACACAACGAGTGACATATCGCTTCTGGCAGACTGGCCGCAGTAAGAAAAAGTGGCAGACTGGGTGAGCAATGGTGACGAGTAACTATGACTCTCTTAAGGTAGCCAATGCCTCGTTACTTGCGGTTTCGATTAAGAAATCTCGAATAATCCCTAGGAGGTGAAACGATAACTCTTTTATGTTACACAACTAGTGACATATTGCTTCTGGCAGACTGGCAAGTACACAAAAAGTAGTAAACTGTGTGAGCAACTGGGAGGAAGAAGTATGGCACTATTAAGAAAGCCAATGATTCGTCACGAGTAGTATTGAATCAGAGAATACCAGTAACCTATGGAAGGAGTAACGATGAATCTCTTAAGATACACAACGAGTGACATATCGCTTCTGGCAGACTGGCCGCTGTAAGAAAATGTGGCAGACTGGGTGAGCAATTGGGACGAGTAACTATGACTCTCTTAAGGTAGCCAATGCCTCGTTACTTGCGGGTTGGATTAAGAAATCTCGAAAACCCCTAGGAGGAGAAACGATGACTCTTTTATGATACACAACTAGTGAATTATAGTTTCTGGCAGACAAAAACTACACAAAAAGCAGTAAACTGTGTGAGCAACTCGGAGGAAGAAGTATTGCACTATTAAGATAGCCACTTTTTCGTCAAGAGATGTATGACTCAGAGAATACCAGTAACCTATGGAAGGAGTAACGATGAATCTCTTAAGATACACAACGAGTGACATATCGCTTCTGGCAGACTGGCCACAGTAAGAAAAAGTGGCAGACTGGGTGAGCAATGGGGACGAGTAACTATGACTCTCTTAAGGTAGCCAATGCCTCGTTACTTGCGATTTGGGTTAAGAAATCTCGAATAACCTCTAGGAGGAGAAACGATGACTCTTTTATGATACACAACTAGTGACATATCGCTTCTGGCAGACTGGCAAGTACACAAAAAGTAGTAAACTGTGTGAGCAACTCGGAGGAAGAAGTATTGCACTATTAAGTTAGCCACTTTTTCGTCAAGAGAGGTATTGACTCAGAGAATACCAGTAACCTATGGAAGGAGTAACGATGAATCTCTTAAGATACACAACGAGTGACATATCGCTTCTGGCAGACTGGCCACAGTAAGAAAAAGTGGCAGACTGGGTGAGCAATGGGGACGAGTAACTATGACTCTCTTAAGGTAGCCAATGCCTCGTTACTTGCGGTTTGGGTTAAGAAATCTCGAATAACCCCTAGGAGGAGAAACGATGACTCTTTTATGATACACAACTAGTGACATATCGCTTCTGGCAGACTGGCAAGTACACAAAAAGTAGTAAACTGTGTGAGCAACTCGGAGGAAGAAGTATTGCACTATTAAGATAGCCACTTTTTCGTCAAGAGACCTCTCTTGACGAAAGAGTGGCTATCTTAATAGGGATACCAGTAACCTATGGAAGGAGTAACGATGAATCTCCTAAGATACACAACGAGTGACATATCGCTTCTGGCAGACTGGCTGCAGTAAGGAAAAGTGGCAGACTGGGAGAGCAATTGGGACGAGTAACTATGACTCTCTTAAGGTAGCCAATGCCTCGTTACTTGCTGTTTGGATGAAGAAATCTCGAATAACCCCTAGGAGGAGAAACGATGACTCTTTTATGATACACAACTAGTGAATTATAGTTTCTGGCAGACAAAAACTACACAAAAAGCAGTAAACTGTGTGAGCAACTCGGAGGAAGAAGTATTGCACTATTAAGATAGCCACTTTTTCGCCAAGAGAGGTATTGACTCGGAGAATACCAGTAACCTATGGAAGGAGTAACGATGAATCTCTTAAGATACACAACGAGTGACATATCGCTTCTGGCAGACTGGCCGCAGTAAGGAAAAGTGGCAGACTGGGAGAGCAATTGGGACGAGTAACTATGACTCTCTTAAGGTAGCCAATGCCTCGTTACTTGCGGTTTGGATGAAGAAATCTCGAATAACCCCTAGGAGGAGAAACGATGACTCTTTTATGATACACAACTAGTGAATTATAGTTTCTGACAGACAAAAACTACACAAAAAGCAGTAAACTGTGTGAGCAACTCGGAGGAAGAAGTATTGCACTATTAAGATAGCCACTTTTTCGTCAAGAGAGGTATTGACTCAGAGAATACCAGTAACCTATGGAAGAGTAACGATGAATCTTTTAAGATACACAACGAGTGACATAACGCTTCTGGCAGACTGGCCGCAGTAAGGAAAAGTGGCAGACTGGGTGAGCAATTGGGACGAGTAACTATGACTCTCTTAAGGTAGCCAATGCCTCGTTACTTGCGGTTTCGATTAAGAAATCTCGAATAACCCCAAGGAGGAGAAACGATGACTCTTTTATGATACACAACTAGTGACATATCGCTTCTGGCAGACTGGCAAGTACACAAAAAGTAGTAAACTGTGTGAGCAACTCGGAGGAAGAAGTATTGCACTATTAAGATAGCCACTTTTTCGTCAAGAGAGGTATTGACTCAGAGAATACCAGTAACCTATGGAAGGAGTAACGATGAATCTCTTAAGATACACAACGAGTGACATATCGCTTCTGGCAGACTGGCCGCAGTAAGGAAAAGTGGCAGACTGGGAGAGCAATTGGGACGAGTAACTATGACTCTCTTAAGGTAGCCAATGCCTCGTTACTTGCTGTTTGGATGAAGAAATCTCGAATAACCCCTAGGAGGAGAAACGATGACTCTTTTATGATACACAACTAGTGAATTATAGTTTCTGGCAGACAAAAACTACACAAAAAGCAGTAAACGGTGTGAGCAACTCGGAGGAAGAAGTATTGCACTATTAAGATAGCCACTTTTTCGTCAAGAGAAGTATTGACTCAGAGAATACCAGTAACCTATGGAAGGAGTAACGATGAATCTCTTAAGGTACACAACGAGTGACATATCGCTTCTGGCAGACTGGCCGCAATAAGGAAAAGTGGCAGACTGGGAGAGCAATTGGGACGAGTAACTATGACTCTCTTAAGGTAGCCGATGCCTCGTTACTTGCGGTTTGGATGAAGAAATCTCGAATAACCCCTAGGAGGAGAAACGATGACTCTTTTATGATACACAACTAGTGAATTATAGTTTCTGGCAGACAAAAACCACGCAAAAAGCAGTAAACTGTGTGAGCAACTCGGAGGAAGAAGTATTGCACTATTAAGATAGCCACTTTTTCGTCAAGAGAGGTATTGACTCAGAGAATACCAGTAACCTATGGAAGGAGTAACGATGAATCTCTTAAGATACAAACGAGTGACATATCGCTTCTGGCAGACTGGCCGCAGTAAGAAAAAGTGGCAGACTGGGTGAGCAATTGGGACGAGTAACTATGACTCTCTTAAGTTAGCCAATGCCTCGTTACTTGCGGTTTGGATTAAGAAATCTCGAATAACCCCTAGGAGGAGAAACGATGACTCTTTTATGATACACAACTAGTGAGTTATAGTTTCTGGCAGACAAAAACTACACAAAAAGCAGTAAACTGTGTGAGCAACTCGGAGGAAGAAGTATTGCACTATTAAGATAGTCACTTTTTCGTCAAGAGAGGTATTGACTCAGAGAATACCAGTAACCTATGGAAGGAGTAACGATGAATCTCTTAAGATACACAACGAGTGACATATCGCTTCTGGCAGACTGGCCGCAGTAAGAAAAAGTGGCAGACTGGGTGAGCAATGGGGACGAGTAACTATGACTCTCTTAAGGTAGCCAATGCCTCGTTACTTGCGGTTTCGATTAAGAAATCTCGAATAATCCCTAGGAGGTGAAACGATAACTCTTTTATGTTACACAACTAGTGACATATTGCTTCTGGCAGACTGGCAAGTACACAAAAAGTAGTAAACTGTGTGAGCAACTGGGAGGAAGAAGTATGGCACTATTAAGAAAGCCAATGATTCGTCACGAGTAGTATTGAATCAGAGAATACCAGTAACCTATGGAAGGAGTAACGATGAATCTCTTAAGATACACAACGAGTGACATATCGCTTCTGGCAGACTGGCCGCTGTAAGAAAATGTGGCAGACTGGGTGAGCAATTGGGACGAGTAACTATGACTCTCTTAAGGTAGCCAATGCCTCGTTACTTGCGGGTTGGATTAAGAAATCTCGAAAACCCCTAGGAGGAGAAACGATGACTCTTTTATGATACACAACTAGTGAATTATAGTTTCTGGCAGACAAAAACTACACAAAAAGCAGTAAACTGTGTGAGCAACTCGGAGGAAGAAGTATTGCACTATTAAGATAGCCACTTTTTCGTCAAGAGATGTATGACTCAGAGAATACCAGTAACCTATGGAAGGAGTAACGATGAATCTCTTAAGATACACAACGAGTGACATATCGCTTCTGGCAGACTGGCCACAGTAAGAAAAAGTGGCAGACTGGGTGAGCAATGGGGACGAGTAACTATGACTCTCTTAAGGTAGCCAATGCCTCGTTACTTGCGATTTGGGTTAAGAAATCTCGAATAACCTCTAGGAGGAGAAACGATGACTCTTTTATGATACACAACTAGTGACATATCGCTTCTGGCAGACTGGCAAGTACACAAAAAGTAGTAAACTGTGTGAGCAACTCGGAGGAAGAAGTATTGCACTATTAAGTTAGCCACTTTTTCGTCAAGAGAGGTATTGACTCAGAGAATACCAGTAACCTATGGAAGGAGTAACGATGAATCTCTTAAGATACACAACGAGTGACATATCGCTTCTGGCAGACTGGCCACAGTAAGAAAAAGTGGCAGACTGGGTGAGCAATGGGGACGAGTAACTATGACTCTCTTAAGGTAGCCAATGCCTCGTTACTTGCGGTTTGGGTTAAGAAATCTCGAATAACCCCTAGGAGGAGAAACGATGACTCTTTTATGATACACAACTAGTGACATATCGCTTCTGGCAGACTGGCAAGTACACAAAAAGTAGTAAACTGTGTGAGCAACTCGGAGGAAGAAGTATTGCACTATTAAGATAGCCACTTTTTCGTCAAGAGACCTCTCTTGACGAAAGAGTGGCTATCTTAATAGGGATACCAGTAACCTATGGAAGGAGTAACGATGAATCTCCTAAGATACACAACGAGTGACATATCGCTTCTGGCAGACTGGCTGCAGTAAGGAAAAGTGGCAGACTGGGAGAGCAATTGGGACGAGTAACTATGACTCTCTTAAGGTAGCCAATGCCTCGTTACTTGCTGTTTGGATGAAGAAATCTCGAATAACCCCTAGGAGGAGAAACGATGACTCTTTTATGATACACAACTAGTGAATTATAGTTTCTGGCAGACAAAAACTACACAAAAAGCAGTAAACTGTGTGAGCAACTCGGAGGAAGAAGTATTGCACTATTAAGATAGCCACTTTTTCGCCAAGAGAGGTATTGACTCGGAGAATACCAGTAACCTATGGAAGGAGTAACGATGAATCTCTTAAGATACACAACGAGTGACATATCGCTTCTGGCAGACTGGCCGCAGTAAGGAAAAGTGGCAGACTGGGAGAGCAATTGGGACGAGTAACTATGACTCTCTTAAGGTAGCCAATGCCTCGTTACTTGCGGTTTGGATGAAGAAATCTCGAATAACCCCTAGGAGGAGAAACGATGACTCTTTTATGATACACAACTAGTGAATTATAGTTTCTGACAGACAAAAACTACACAAAAAGCAGTAAACTGTGTGAGCAACTCGGAGGAAGAAGTATTGCACTATTAAGATAGCCACTTTTTCGTCAAGAGAGGTATTGACTCAGAGAATACCAGTAACCTATGGAAGAGTAACGATGAATCTTTTAAGATACACAACGAGTGACATAACGCTTCTGGCAGACTGGCCGCAGTAAGGAAAAGTGGCAGACTGGGTGAGCAATTGGGACGAGTAACTATGACTCTCTTAAGGTAGCCAATGCCTCGTTACTTGCGGTTTCGATTAAGAAATCTCGAATAACCCCAAGGAGGAGAAACGATGACTCTTTTATGATACACAACTAGTGACATATCGCTTCTGGCAGACTGGCAAGTACACAAAAAGTAGTAAACTGTGTGAGCAACTCGGAGGAAGAAGTATTGCACTATTAAGATAGCCACTTTTTCGTCAAGAGAGGTATTGACTCAGAGAATACCAGTAACCTATGGAAGGAGTAACGATGAATCTCTTAAGATACACAACGAGTGACATATCGCTTCTGGCAGACTGGCCACAGTAAGAAAAAGTGGCAGACTGGGTGAGCAATGGGGACGAGTAACTATGACTCTCTTAAGGCAGCCAATGCCTCGTTACTTGCGGTTTGGGTTAAGAAATCTCGAATAACCCCTAGGAGGAGAAACGATGACTCTTTTATGATACACAACTAGTGACATATCGCTTCTGGCAGACTGGCAAGTACACAAAAAGTAGTAAACTGTGTGGCAACTCGGAGGAAGAAGTATTGCACTATTAAGATAGCCACTTTTTCGTCAAGAGAGGTATTGAATCAGAGAATACCAGTAACCTATGGAAAGGGTAACGATGAATCTCTTAAGATACACAACGAGTGACATATCGCTTCTGGCAGACTGGCCGCAGTAAGGAAAAGTGGCAGACTGGGAGAGCAATTGGGACGAGTAACTATGACTCTCTTAAGGTAGCCAATGCCTCGTTACTTGCGGTTTGGGTTAAGAAATCTCGAATAACCCCTAGGAGGAGAAACGATGACTCTTTTATGATACACAACTAGTGAATTATAGTTTCTGGCAGACAAAAACTACACAAAAAGCAGTAAACGGTGTGAGCAACTCGGAGGAAGAAGTATTGCACTATTAAGATAGCCACTTTTTCGTCAAGAGAAGTATTGACTCAGAGAATACCAGTAACCTATGGAAGGAGTAACGATGAATCTCTTAAGGTACACAACGAGTGACATATCGCTTCTGGCAGACTGGCCGCAATAAGGAAAAGTGGCAGACTGGGAGAGCAATTGGGACGAGTAACTATGACTCTCTTAAGGTAGCCGATGCCTCGTTACTTGCGGTTTGGATGAAGAAATCTCGAATAACCCCTAGGAGGAGAAACGATGACTCTTTTATGATACACAACTAGTGAATTATAGTTTCTGGCAGACAAAAACCACGCAAAAAGCAGTAAACTGTGTGAGCAACTCGGAGGAAGAAGTATTGCACTATTAAGATAGCCACTTTTTCGTCAAGAGAGGTATTGACTCAGAGAATACCAGTAACCTATGGAAGGAGTAACGATGAATCTCTTAAGATACACAACGAGTGACATATCGCTTCTGGCAGACTGGCCGCAGTAAGAAAAAGTGGCAGACTGGGTGAGCAATGGGGACGAGTAACTATGACTCTCTTAAGGTAGCCAATGCCTCGTTACTTGCGGTTTCGATTAAGAAATCTCGAATAATCCCTAGGAGGTGAAACGATAACTCTTTTATGTTACACAACTAGTGACATATTGCTTCTGGCAGACTGGCAAGTACACAAAAAGTAGTAAACTGTGTGAGCAACTGGGAGGAAGAAGTATGGCACTATTAAGAAAGCCAATGATTCGTCACGAGTAGTATTGAATCAGAGAATACCAGTAACCTATGGAAGGAGTAACGATGAATCTCTTAAGATACACAACGAGTGACATATCGCTTCTGGCAGACTGGCCGCTGTAAGAAAATGTGGCAGACTGGGTGAGCAATTGGGACGAGTAACTATGACTCTCTTAAGGTAGCCAATGCCTCGTTACTTGCGGGTTGGATTAAGAAATCTCGAAAACCCCTAGGAGGAGAAACGATGACTCTTTTATGATACACAACTAGTGAATTATAGTTTCTGGCAGACAAAAACTACACAAAAAGCAGTAAACTGTGTGAGCAACTCGGAGGAAGAAGTATTGCACTATTAAGATAGCCACTTTTTCGTCAAGAGATGTATGACTCAGAGAATACCAGTAACCTATGGAAGGAGTAACGATGAATCTCTTAAGATACACAACGAGTGACATATCGCTTCTGGCAGACTGGCCACAGTAAGAAAAAGTGGCAGACTGGGTGAGCAATGGGGACGAGTAACTATGACTCTCTTAAGGTAGCCAATGCCTCGTTACTTGCGATTTGGGTTAAGAAATCTCGAATAACCTCTAGGAGGAGAAACGATGACTCTTTTATGATACACAACTAGTGACATATCGCTTCTGGCAGACTGGCAAGTACACAAAAAGTAGTAAACTGTGTGAGCAACTCGGAGGAAGAAGTATTGCACTATTAAGTTAGCCACTTTTTCGTCAAGAGAGGTATTGACTCAGAGAATACCAGTAACCTATGGAAGGAGTAACGATGAATCTCTTAAGATACACAACGAGTGACATATCGCTTCTGGCAGACTGGCCACAGTAAGAAAAAGTGGCAGACTGGGTGAGCAATGGGGACGAGTAACTATGACTCTCTTAAGGTAGCCAATGCCTCGTTACTTGCGGTTTGGGTTAAGAAATCTCGAATAACCCCTAGGAGGAGAAACGATGACTCTTTTATGATACACAACTAGTGACATATCGCTTCTGGCAGACTGGCAAGTACACAAAAAGTAGTAAACTGTGTGAGCAACTCGGAGGAAGAAGTATTGCACTATTAAGATAGCCACTTTTTCGTCAAGAGACCTCTCTTGACGAAAGAGTGGCTATCTTAATAGGGATACCAGTAACCTATGGAAGGAGTAACGATGAATCTCCTAAGATACACAACGAGTGACATATCGCTTCTGGCAGACTGGCTGCAGTAAGGAAAAGTGGCAGACTGGGAGAGCAATTGGGACGAGTAACTATGACTCTCTTAAGGTAGCCAATGCCTCGTTACTTGCTGTTTGGATGAAGAAATCTCGAATAACCCCTAGGAGGAGAAACGATGACTCTTTTATGATACACAACTAGTGAATTATAGTTTCTGGCAGACAAAAACTACACAAAAAGCAGTAAACTGTGTGAGCAACTCGGAGGAAGAAGTATTGCACTATTAAGATAGCCACTTTTTCGTCAAGAGAGGTATTGACTCGGAGAATACCAGTAACCTATGGAAGGAGTAACGATGAATCTCTTAAGATACACAACGAGTGACATATCGCTTCTGGCAGACTGGCCGCAGTAAGGAAAAGTGGCAGACTGGGAGAGCAATTGGGACGAGTAACTATGACTCTCTTAAGGTAGCCAATGCCTCGTTACTTGCAGTTTGGATGAAGAAATCTCGAATAACCCCTAGGAGGAGAAACGATGACTCTTTTATGATACACAACTAGTGAATTATAGTTTCTGGCAGACAAAAACTACACAAAAAGCAGTAAACGGTGTGAGCAACTCGGAGGAAGAAGTATTGCACTATTAAGATAGCCACTTTTTCGTCAAGAGAAGTATTGACTCAGAGAATACCAGTAACCTATGGAAGGAGTAACGATGAATCTCTTAAGATACACAACGAGTGACATATCGCTTCTGGCAGACTGGCCACAGTAAGAAAAAGTGGCAGACTGGGTGAGCAATTGGGACGAGTAACTATGACTCTCTTAAGGTAGCCAATGCCTCGTTACTTGCGGTTTGGGTTAAGAAATTTCGAATAACCCCTAGGAGGAGAAACGATGACTCTTTTATGATACACAACTGGTGACATATCGCTTCTGGCAGACTGGCAAGTACACAAAAAGTAGTAAACTGTGTGAGCAACTCGGAGGAAGAAGTATTGCACTATTAAGATAGCCACTTTTTCGTCAAGAGAGGTATTGACTCAGAGAATACCAGTAACCTATGGAAGGAGTAACGATGAATCTCTTAAGATACACAACGAGTGACATATCGCTTTTGGCAGACTGGCCACGGTAAGAAAATGTGGCAGACTGGGTGAGCAATGGGGACGAGTAACTATGACTCTCTTAAGGGAGCCAATGCCTCGTTACTTGCGGTTTGGGTTAAGAAATCTCGAATAACCCCTACGAGGAGAAACGATGACTCTTTTATGATACACAACTAGTGACATATCGCTTCTGGCAGACTGGCAAGTACAAAAAAAGTAGTAAACTGTGTGAGCAACTCGGAGGAAGAAGTATTGCACTATTAAGATAGCCACTTTTTCGTCAAGAGAGGTATTGACTCAGAGAATCCCAGTAACCTATGGAAGGAGTAACGATGAATCTCTTAAGGTACACAACGAGTGACATATCGCTTCTGGCAGACTGGCCGCAATAAGGAAAAGTGGCAGACTGGGAGAGCAATTGGGACGAGTAACTATGACTCTCTTAAGGTAGCCGATGCCTCGTTACTTGCGGTTTGGATGAAGAAATCTCGAATAACCCCTAGGAGGAGAAACGATGACTCTTTTATGATACACAACTAGTGAATTATAGTTTCTGGCAGACAAAAACCACGCAAAAAGCAGTAAACTGTGTGAGCAACTCGGAGGAAGAAGTATTGCACTATTAAGATAGCCACTTTTTCGTCAAGAGAGGTATTGACTCAGAGAATACCAGTAACCTATGGAAGGAGTAACGATGAATCTCTTAAGATACACAACGAGTGACATATCGCTTCTGGCAGACTGGCCGCAGTAAGAAAAAGTGGCAGACTGGGTGAGCAATTGGGACGAGTAACTATGACTCTCTTAAGTTAGCCAATGCCTCGTTACTTGCGGTTTGGATTAAGAAATCTCGAATAACCCCTAGGAGGAGAAACGATGACTCTTTTATGATACACAACTAGTGAATTATAGTTTCTGGCAGACAAAAACTACACAAAAAGCAGTAAACTGTGTGAGCAACTCGGAGGAAGAAGTATTGCACTATTAGGATAGTCACTTTTTCGTCAAGAGAGGTATTGACTCAGAGAATACCAGTAACCTATGGAAGGAGTAACGATGAATCTCTTAAGATACACAACGAGTGACATATCGCTTCTGGCAGACTGGCCGCAGTAAGAAAAAGTGGCAGACTGGGTGAGCAATGGGGACGAGTAACTATGACACTCTTAAGGTAGCCAATGCCTCGTTACTTGCGGTTTCGATTAAGAAATCTCGAATAATCCCTAGGAGGTGAAACGATAACTCTTTTATGTTACACAACTAGTGACATATTGCTTCTGGCAGACTGGCAAGTACACAAAAAGTAGTAAACTGTGTGAGCAACTGGGAGGAAGAAGTATGGCACTATTAAGAAAGCCAATGATTCGTCACGAGTAGTATTGAATCAGAGAATACCAGTAACCTATGGAAGGAGTAACGATGAATCTCTTAAGATACACAACGAGTGACATATCGCTTCTGGCAGACTGGCCGCTGTAAGAAAATGTGGCAGACTGGGTGAGCAATTGGGACGAGTAACTATGACTCTCTTAAGGTAGCCAATGCCTCGTTACTTGCGGGTTGAATTAAGAAATCTCGAAAACCCCTAGGAGGAGAAACGATGACTCTTTTATGATACACAACTAGTGAATTATAGTTTCTGGCAGACAAAAACTACACAAAAAGCAGTAAACTGTGTGAGCAACTTGGAGGAAGAAGTATTGCACTATTAAGATAGCCACTTTTTCGTCAAGAGATGTATGACTCAGAGAATACCAGTAACCTATGGAAGGAGTAACGATGAATCTCTTAAGATACACAACGAGTGACATATCGCTTCTGGCAGACTGGCCACAGTAAGAAAAAGTGGCAGACTGGGTGAGCAATGGGGACGAGTAACTATGACTCTCTTAAGGTAGCCAATGCCTCGTTACTTGCGATTTGGGTTAAGAAATCTCGAATAACCTCTAGGAGGAGAAACGATGACTCTTTTATGATACACAACTAGTGACATATCGCTTCTGGCAGACTGGCAAGTACACAAAAAGTAGTAAACTGTGTGAGCAACTCGGAGGAAGAAGTATTGCACTATTAAGTTAGCCACTTTTTCGTCAAGAGAGGTATTGACTCAGAGAATACCAGTAACCTATGGAAGGAGTAACGATGAATCTCTTAAGATACACAACGAGTGACATATCGCTTCTGGCAGACTGGCCACAGTAAGAAAAAGTGGCAGACTGGGTGAGCAATGGGGACGAGTAACTATGACTCTCTTAAGGTAGCCAATGCCTCGTTACTTGCGGTTTGGGTTAAGAAATCTCGAATAACCCCTAGGAGGAGAAACGATGACTCTTTTATGATACACAACTAGTGACATATCGCTTCTGGCAGACTGGCAAGTACACAAAAAGTAGTAAACTGTGTGAGCAACTCGGAGGAAGAAGTATTGCACTATTAAGATAGCCACATTTTCGTCAAGAGACCTCTCTTGACGAAAGAGTGGCTATCTTAATAGGGATACCAGTAACCTATGGAAGGAGTAACGATGAATCTCCTAAGATACACAACGAGTGACATATCGCTTCTGGCAGACTGGCTGCAGTAAGGAAAAGTGGCAGACTGGGAGAGCAGTTGGGACGAGTAACTATGACTCTCTTAAGGTAGCCAATGCCTCGTTACTTGCTGTTTGGATGAAGAAATCTCGAATAACCCCTAGGAGGAGAAACGATGACTCTTTTATGATACACAACTAGTGAATTATAGTTTCTGGCAGACAAAAACTACACAAAAAGCAGTAAACGGTGTGAGCAACTCGGAGGAAGAAGTATTGCACTATTAAGATAGCCACTTTTTCGTCAAGAGAAGTATTGACTCAGAGAATACCAGTAACCTATGGAAGGAGTAACGATGAATCTCTTAAGATACACAACGAGTGACATATCGCTTCTGGCAGACTGGCCACAGTAAGAAAAAGTGGCAGACTGGGTGAGCAATTGGGACGAGTAACTATGACTCTCTTAAGGTAGCCAATGCCTCGTTACTTGCGGTTTGGGTTAAGAAATCTCGAATAACCCCTAGGAGGAGAAACGATGACTCTTTTATGATACACAACTGGTGACATATCGCTTCTGGCAGACTGGCAAGTACACAAAAAGTAGTAAACTGTGTGAGCAACTCGGAGGAAGAAGTATTGCACTATTAAGATAGCCACTTTTTCGTCAAGAGAGGTATTGACTCAGAGAATACCAGTAACCTATGGAAGGAGTAACGATGAATCTCTTAAGATACACAACGAGTGACATATCGCTTCTGGCAGACTGGCCACGGTAAGAAAATGTGGCAGACTGGGTGAGCAATGGGGACGAGTAACTATGACTCTCTTAAGGGAGCCAATGCCTCGTTACTTGCGGTTTGGGTTAAGAAATCTCGAATAACCCCTAGGAGGAGAAACGATGACTCTTTTATGATACACAACTAGTGACATATCGCTTCTGGCAGACTGGCAAGTACACAAAAAGTAGTAAACTGTGTGAGCAACTCGGAGGAAGAAGTATTGCACTATTAAGATAGCCACTTTTTCGTCAAGAGAGGTATTGACTCAGAGAATCCCAGTAACCTATGGAAGGAGTAACGATGAATCTCTTAAGGTACACAACGAGTGACATATCGCTTCTGGCAGACTGGCCGCAATAAGGAAAAGTGGCAGACTGGGAGAGCAATTGGGACGAGTAACTATGACTCTCTTAAGGTAGCCGATGCCTCGTTACTTGCGGTTTGGATGAAGAAATCTCGAATAACCCCTAGGAGGAGAAACGATGACTCTCTTATGATACACAACTAGTGAATTATAGTTTCTGGCAGACAAAAACCACGCAAAAAGCAGTAAACTGTGTGAGCAACTCGGAGGAAGAAGTATTGCACTATTAAGATAGCCACTTTTTCGTCAAGAGGGGTATTGACTCAGAGAATACCAGTAACCTATGGAAGGAGTAACGATGAATCTCTTAAGATACACAACGAGTGACATATCGCTTCTGGCAGACTGGCCGCAGTAAGAAAAAGTGGCAGACTGGGTGAGCAATTGGGACGAGTAACTATGACTCTCTTAAGTTAGCCAATGCCTCGTTACTTGCGGTTTGGATTAAGAAATCTCGAATAACCCCTAGGAGGAGAAACGATGACTCTTTTATGATACACAACTAGTGAATTATAGTTTCTGGCAGACAAAAACTACACAAAAAGCAGTAAACTGTGTGAGCAACTCGGAGGAAGAAGTATTGCACTATTAAGATAGCCACTTTTTCGTCAAGAGAGGTATTGACTCAGAGAATACCAGTAACCTATGGAAGGAGTAACGATGAATCTCTTAAGATACACAACGAGTGACATATCGCTTCTGGCAGACTGGCCGCAGTAAGAAAAAGTGGCAGACTGAGTGAGCAATGGGGACGAGTAACTATGACTCTCTTAAGGTAGCCAATGCCTCGTTACTTGCGATTTGGGTTAAGAAATCTCGAATAACCTCTATTAGGAGAAACGATGACTCTTTTATGATACACAACTAGTGACATATCGCTTCTGGCAGACTGGCAAGTACACAAAAAGTAGTAAACTGTGTGAGCAACTCGGAGGAAGAAGTATTGCACTATTAAGATAGCCACTTTATCGTCAAGAGAGGTATTGACTCGGAGAATACCAGTAACCTATGGAAGGAGTAACAGTGAATCTCTTAAGATACACAACGAGTGACATATCGCTTCTGGCAGACTGGCCGCAGTAAGAAAAAGTGGCAGACTGGGTGAGCAATTGGGACGAGTAACTATGACTCTCTTAAGTTAGCCAATGCCTCGTTACTTGCGGTTTGGATTAAGAAATCTCGAATAACCCCTAGGAGGAGAAACGATGACTCTTTTATGATACACAACTAGTGAATTATAGTTTCTGGCAGACAAAAACTACACAAAAAGCAGTAAACTGTGTGAGCAACTCGGAGGAAGAAGTATTGCACTATTAAGATAGCCACTTTTTCGTCAAGAGAGGTATTGACTCAGAGAATACCAGTAACCTATGGAAGGAGTAACGATGAATCTTTTAAGATACACAACGAGTGACATATCGCTTCTGGCAGACTGGCCGCAGTAAGGAAAAGTGGCAGACTGGGTGAGCAATTGGGACGAGTAACTATGACTCTCTTAAGGTAGCCAATGCCTCGTTACTTGCGGTTTGGGTTAAGAAATCTCGAATAACCCCTAGGAGGAGAAACGATGACTCTTTTATGATACACAACTGGTGACATATCGCTTCTGGCAGACTGGCAAGTACACAAAAAGTAGTAAACTGTGTGAGCAACTCGGAGGAAGAAGTATTGCACTATTAAGATAGCCACTTTTTCGTCAAGAGAGGTATTGACTCAGAGAATACCAGTAACCTATGGAAGGAGTAACGATGCATCTCTTAAGATACACAACGAGTGACATATCGCTTCTGGCAGACTGGCCACGGTAAGAAAATGTGGCAGACTGGGTGAGCAATGGGGACGAGTAACTATGACTCTCTTAAGGGAGCCAATGCCTCGTTACTTGCGGTTTGGGTTAAGAAATCTCGAATAACCCCTAGGAGGAGAAACGATGACTCTTTTATGATACACAACTAGTGACATATCGCTTCTGGCAGACTGGCAAGTACACAAAAAGTAGTAAACTGTGTGAGCAACTCGGAGGAAGAAGTATGGCACTATTAAGATAGCCACTTTTTCGTCAAGAGAGGTATTGACTCAGAGAATCCCAGTAACCTATGGAAGGAGTAACGATGAATCTCTTAAGGTACACAACGAGTGACATATCGCTTCTGGCAGACTGGCCGCAGTAAGGAAAAGTGGCAGACTGGGTGAGCAATTGGGACGAGTAACTATGACTCTCTTAAGGTAGCCAATGCCTCGTTACTTGCGGTTTCGATTAAGAAATCTCGAATAACCCCAAGGAGGAGAAACGATGACTCTTTTATGATACACAACTAGTGACATATCGCTTCTGGCAGACTGGCAAGTACACAAAAAGTAGTAAACTGTGTGAGCAACTCGGAGGAAGAAGTATTGCACTATTAAGTTAGCCACTTTTTCGTCAAGAGAGGTATTGACTCAGAGAATACCAGTAACCTATGGAAGGAGTAACGATGAATCTCTTAAGATACACAACGAGTGACATATCGCTTCTGGCAGACTGGCCACAGTAAGAAAAAGTGGCAGACTGGGTGAGCAATGGGGACGAGTAACTATGACTCTCTTAAGGTAGCCAATGCCTCGTTACTTGCGGTTTGGGTTAAGAAATCTCGAATAACCCCTAGGAGGAGAAACGATGACTCTTTTATGATACACAACTAGTGACATATCGCTTCTGGCAGACTGGCAAGTACACAAAAAGTAGTAAACTGTGTGAGCAACTCGGAGGAAGAAGTATTGCACTATTAAGATAGCCACTTTTTCGTCAAGAGACCTCTCTTGACGAAAGAGTGGCTATCTTAATAGGGATACCAGTAACCTATTGAAGGAGTAACGATGAATCTCCTAAGATACACAACGAGTGACATATCGCTTCTGGCAGACTGGCCGCAGTAAGGAAAAGTGGCAGACTGGGAGAGCAATTGGGACGAGTAACTATGACTCTCTTAAGGTAGCCAATGCCTCGTTACTTGCTGTTTGGATAAAGAAATCTCGAATAACCCCTAGGAGGAGAAACGATGACTCTTTTATGATACACAACTAGTGAATTATAGTTTCTGGCAGACAAAAACTACACAAAAAGCAGAAAACGGTGTGAGCAACTCGGAGGAAGAAGTATTGCACTATTAAGATAGCCACTTTTTCGTCAAGAGAAGTATTGACTCAGAGAATACCAGTAACCTATGGAAGGAGTAACGATGAATCTCTTAAGATACACAACGAGTGACATATCGCTTCTGGCAGACTGGCCACAGTAAGAAAAAGTGGCAGACTGGGTGAGCAATTGGGACGAGTAACTATGACTCTCTTAAGGTAGCCAATGCCTCGTTACTTGCGGTTTGGGTTAAGAAATCTCGAATAACCCCTAGGAGGAGAAACGATGACTCTTTTATGATACACAACTGGTGACATATCGCTTCTGGCAGACTGGCAAGTACACAAAAAGTAGTAAACTGTGTGAGCAACTCGGAGGAAGAAGTATTGCACTATTAAGATAGCCACTTTTTCGTCAAGAGAGGTATTGACTCAGAGAATACCAGTAACCTATGGAAGGAGTAACGATGAATCTCTTAAGATACACAACGAGTGACATATCGCTTCTGGCAGACTGGCCACAGTAAGAAAATGTGGCAGACTGGGTGAGCAATGGGGACGAGTAACTATGACTCTCTTAAGGGAGCCAATGCCTCGTTACTTGCGGTTTGGGTTAAGAAATCTCGAATAACCCCTAGGAGGAGAAACGATGACTCTTTTATGATACACAACTAGTGACATATCGCTTCTGGCAGACTGGCAAGTACACAAAAAGTAGTAAACTGTGTGAGCAACTCGGAGGAAGAAGTATTGCACTATTAAGATAGCCACTTTTTCGTCAAGAGAGGTATTGACTCAGAGAATCCCAGTAACCTATGGAAGGAGTAACGATGAATCTCTTAAGGTACACAACGAGTGACATATCGCTTCTGGCAGACTGGCCGCAATAAGGAAAAGTGGCAGACTGGGAGAGCAATTGGGACGAGTAACTATGACTCTCTTAAGGTAGCCGATGCCTCGTTACTTGCGGTTTGGATAAAGAAATCTCGAATAACCCCTAGGAGGAGAAACGACGACTCTTTTATGATACACAACTAGTGAATTATAGTTTCTGGCAGACAAAAACCACGCAAAAAGCAGTAAACTGTGTGAGCAACTCGGAGGAAGAAGTATTGCACTATTAAGATAGCCACTTTTTCGTCAAGAGGGGTATTGACTCAGAGAATACCAGTAACCTATGGAAGGAGTAACGATGAATCTCTTAAGATACACAACAAGTGACATATCGCTTCTGGCAGACTGGCCGCAGTAAGAAAAAGTGGCAGACTGGGTGAGCAATTGGGACGAGTAACTATGACTCTCTTAAGTTAGCCAATGCCTCGTTACTTGCGGTTTGGATTAAGAAATCTCGAATAACCCCTAGGAGGAGAAACGATGACTCTTTTATGATACACAACTAGTGAATTATTGTTTCTGGCAGACAAAAACTACACAAAAAGCAGTAAACTGTGTGAGCAACTCGGAGGAAGAAGTATTGCACTATTAAGATAGCCACTTTTTCGTCAAGAGAGGTATTGACTCAGAGAATACCAGTAACCTATGGAAGGAGTAACGATGAATCTCTTAAGATACACAACGAGTGACATATCGCTTCTGGCAGACTGGCCGCAGTAAGAAAAAGTGGCAGACTGGGTGAGCAATGGGGACGAGTAACTATGACTCTCTTAAGGTAGCCAATGCCTCGTTACTTGCGATTTGGGTTAAGAAATCTCGAATAACCTCTATTAGGAGAAACGATGACTCTTTTATGATACACAACTAGTGACATATCGCTTCTGGCAGACTGGCAAGTACACAAAAAGTAGTAAACTGTGTGAGCAACTCGGAGGAAGAAGTATTGCACTATTAAGATAGCCACTTTATCGTCAAGAGAGGTATTGACTCGGAGAATACCAGTAACCTATGGAAGGAGTAACAGTGAATCTCTTAAGATACACAACGAGTGACATATCCCTTCTGGCAGACTGGCCACGGTAAGAAAATGTGGCAGACTGGGTGAGCAATGGGGACGAGTAACTATGACTCTCTTAAGGGAGCCAATGCCTCGTTACTTGCGGTTTGGGTTAAGAAATCTCGAATAACCCCTAGGAGGAGAAACGATGACTCTTTTATGATACACAACTAGTGACATATCGCTTCTGGCAGACTGGCAAGTACACAAAAAGTAGTAAACTGTGTGAGCAACTCGGAGGAAGAAGTATTGCACTATTAAGATAGCCACTTTTTCGTCAAGAGAGGTATTGACTCAGAGAATCCCAGTAACCTATGGAAGGAGTAACGATGAATCTCTTAAGGTACACAACGAGTGACATATCGCTTCTGGCAGACTGGCCGCAATAAGGAAAAGTGGCAGACTGGGAGAGCAATTGGGACGAGTAACTATGACTCTCTTAAGGTAGCCGATGCCTCGTTACTTGCGGTTTGGATGAAGAAATCTCGAATAACCCCTAGGAGGAGAAACGATGACTCTTTTATGATACACAACTAGTGAATTATAGTTTCTGGCAGACAAAAACCACGCAAAAAGCAGTAAACTGTGTGAGCAACTCGGAGGAAGAAGTATTGCACTATTAAGATAGCCACTTTTTCGTCAAGAGGGGTATTGACTCAGAGAATACCAGTAACCTATGGAAGGAGTAACGATGAATCTCTTAAGATACACAACGAGTGACATATCGCTTCTGGCAGACTGGCCGCAGTAAGAAAAAGTGGCAGACTGGGTGAGCAATTGGGACGAGTAACTATGACTCTCTTAAGTTAGCCAATGCCTCGTTACTTGCGGTTTGGATTAAGAAATCTCGAATAACCCCTAGGAGGAGAAACGATGACTCTTTTATGATACACAACTAGTGAATTATAGTTTCTGGCAGACAAAAACTACACAAAAAGCAGTAAACTGTGTGAGCAACTCGGAGGAAGAAGTATTGCACTATTAAGATAGCCACTTTTTCGTCAAGAGAGGTATTGACTCAGAGAATACCAGTAACCTATGGAAGGAGTAACGATGAATCTCTTAAGATACACAACGAGTGACATATCGCTTCTGGCAGACTGGCCGCAGTAAGAAAAAGTGGCAGACTAGGTGAGCAATGGGGACGAGTAACTATGACTCTCTTAAGGTAGCCAATGCCTCGTTACTTGCGATTTGGGTTAAGAAATCTCGAATAACCTCTATTAGGAGAAACGATGACTCTTTTATGATACACAACTAGTGACATATCGCTTCTGGCAGACTGGCAAGTACACAAAAAGTAGTAAACTGTGTGAGCAACTCGGAGGAAGAAGTATTGCACTATTAAGATAGCCACTTTATCGTCAAGAGAGGTATTGACTCGGAGAATACCAGTAACCTATGGAAGGAGTAACAGTGAATCTCTTAAGATACACAACGAGTGACATATCGCTTCTGGCAGACTGGCCGCAGTAAGAAAAAGTGGCAGACTGGGTGAGCAATTGGGACGAGTAACTATGACTCTCTTAAGTTAGCCAATGCCTCGTTACTTGCGGTTTGGATTAAGAAATCTCGAATAACCCCTAGGAGGAGAAACGATGACTCTTTTATGATACACAACTGGTGACATATCGCTTCTGGCAGACTGGCAAGTACACAAAAAGTAGTAAACTGTGTGAGCAACTCGGAGGAAGAAGTATTGCACTATTAAGATAGCCACTTTTTCGTCAAGAGAGGTATTGACTCAGAGAATACCAGTAACCTATGGAAGGAGTAACGATGAATCTCTTAAGATACACAACGAGTGACATATTGCTTCTGGCAGACTGGCCACGGTAAGAAAATGTGGCAGACTGGGTGAGCAATGGGGACGAGTAACTATGACTCTCTTAAGGGAGCCAATGCCTCGTTACTTGCGGTTTGGGTTAAGAAATCTCGAATAACCCCTAGGAGGAGAAACGATGACTCTTTTATGATACACAACTAGTGACATATCGCTTCTGGCAGACTGGCAAGTACACAAAAAGTAGTAAACTGTGTGAGCAACTCGGAGGAAGAGGTATTGCACTATTAAGATAGCCACTTTTTCGTCAAGAGAGGTATTGACTCAGAGAATCCCAGTAACCTATGGAAGGAGTAACGATGAATCTCTTAAGGTACACAACGAGTGACATATCGCTTCTGGCAGACTGGCCGCAATAAGGAAAAGTGGCAGACTGGGAGAGCAATTGGGACGAGTAACTATGACTCTCTTAAGGTAGCCGATGCCTCGTTACTTGCGGTTTGGATGAAGAAATGTCGAATAACCCCTAGGAGGAGAAACGATGACTCTTTTATGATACACAACTAGTGAATTATAGTTTCTGGCAGACAAAAACCACGCAAATAGCAGTAAACTGTGTGAGCAACTCGGAGGAAGAAGTATTGCACTATTAAGATAGCCACTTTTTCGTCAAGAGGGGTATTGACTCAGAGAATACCAGTAACCTATGGAAGGAGTAACGATGAATCTCTTAAGATACACAACGAGTGACATATCGCTTCTGGCAGACTGGCCGCAGTAAGAGAAAGTGGCAGACTGGGTGAGCAATTGGGACGAGTAACTATGACTCTCTTAAGTTAGCCAATGCCTCGTTACTTGCGGTTTGGATTAAGAAATCTCGAATAACCCCTAGGAGGAGAAACGATGACTCTTTTATGATACACAACTAGTGAATTATAGTTTCTGGCAGACAAAAACTACACAAAAAGCAGTAAACTGTGTGAGCAACTCGGAGGAAGAAGTATTGCACTATTAAGATAGCCACTTTATCGTCAAGAGAGGTATTGACTCAGAGAATACCAGTAACCTATGGAAGGAGTAACGATGAATCTCTTAAGATACACAACGAGTGACATATTGCTTCTGGCAGACTGGCCACGGTAAGAAAATGTGGCAGACTGGGTGAGCAATGGGGACGAGTAACTATGACTCTCTTAAGGGAGCCAATGCCTCGTTACTTGCGGTTTGGGTTAAGAAATCTCGAATAACCCCTAGGAGGAGAAACGATGACTCTTTTATGATACACAACTAGTGACATATCGCTTCTGGCAGACTGGCAAGTACACAAAAAGTAGTAAACTGTGTGAGCAACTCGGAGGAAGAAGTATTGCACTATTAAGATAGCCACTTTTTCGTCAAGAGAGGTATTGACTCAGAGAATCCCAGTAACCTATGGAAGGAGTAACGATGAATCTCTTAAGGTACACAACGAGTGACATATCGCTTCTGGCAGACTGGCCGCAATAAGGAAAAGTGGCAGACTTGGAGAGCAATTGGGACGAGTAACTATGACTCTCTTAAGGTAGCCGATGCCTCGTTACTTGCGGTTTGGATGAAGAAATGTCGAATAACCCCTAGGAGGAGAAACGATGACTCTTTTATGATACACAACTAGTGAATTATAGTTTCTGGCAGACAAAAACCACGCAAAAAGCAGTAAACTGTGTGAGCAACTCGGAGGAAGAAGTATTGCACTATTAAGATAGCCACTTTTTCGTCAAGAGGGGTATTGACTCAGAGAATACCAGTAACCTATGGAAGGAGTAACGATGAATCTCTTAAGATACACAACGAGTGACATATCGCTTCTGGCAGACTGGCCGCAGTAAGAGAAAGTGGCAGACTGGGTGAGCAATTGGGACGAGTAACTATGACTCTCTTAAGTTAGCCAATGCCTCGTTACTTGCGGTTTGGATTAAGAAATCTCGAATAACCCCTAGGAGGAGAAACGATGACTCTTTTATGATACACAACTAGTGAATTATAGTTTCTGGCAGACAAAAACTACACAAAAAGCAGTAAACTGTGTGAGCAACTCGGAGGAAGAAGTATTGCACTATTAAGATAGCCACTTTTTCGTCAAGAGAGGTATTGACTCAGAGAATACCAGTAACCTATGGAAGGAGTAACGATGAATCTCTTAAGATACACAACGAGTGACATATCGCTTCTGGCAGACTGGCCGCAGTAAGAAAAAGTGGCAGACTGGGTGAGCAATGGGGACGAGTAACTATGACTCTCTTAAGGTAGCCAATGCCTCGTTACTTGCGATTTGGGTTAAGAAATCTCGAATAACCTCTATTAGGAGAAACGATGACTCTTTTATGATACACAACTAGTGACATATCGCTTCTGGCAGACTGGCAAGTACACAAAAAGTAGTAAACTGTGTGAGCAACTCGGAGGAAGAAGTATTGCACTATTAAGATAGCCACTTTATCGTCAAGAGAGGTATTGACTCGGAGAATACCAGTAACCTATGGAAGGAGTAACAGTGAATCTCTTAAGATACACAACGAGTGACATATCGCTTCTGGCAGACTGGCCGCAGTAAGGAAAAGTGGCAGACTGGGAGAGAAATTGGGACGAGTAACTATGACGCTCTTAAGGTAGCCAATGCCTCGTTACTTGCGGTTTGGATGAAGAAATCTCGAATAACCCCTAGGAGGAGAAACGATGACTCTTTTATGATACACAACTAGTGAATTATAGTTTCTGGCAGACAAAAACTACACAAAAAGCAGTAAACTGTGTGAGCAACTCGGAGGAAGAAGTATTGCACTATTAAGATAGCCACTTTTTCGTCAAGAGAGGTATTGAAACAGAGAATACCAGTAACCTATGGAAGGAGTAACGATGAATCTCTTAAGATACACAACGAGTGACATATCGCTTCTGGCAGACTGGCCGCAGTAAGGAAAAGTGGCAGACTGGGTGAGCAATTGGGACGAGTAACTATGACTCTCTTAAGGTAGCCAATGCCTCGTTACCTGCGGTTTCGATTAAGAAATCTCGAATAACCCCAAGGAGGAGAAACGATGACTCTTTTATGATACACAACTAGTGACATATCGCTTCTGGCAGACTGGCAAGTACACAAAAAGTAGTAAACTGTGTGAGCAACTCGGAGGAAGAAGTATTGCACTATTAAGATAGCCACTTTTTCGTCAAGAGAGGTATTGACTCAGAGAATACCAGTAACCTATGGAAGGAGTAACGATGAATCTCTTAAGATACACAACGAGTGACATATCGCTTCTGGCAGACTGGCCACAGTAAGAAAAAGTGGCAGACTGGGTGAGCAATGGGGACGAGTAACTATGACTCTCTTAAGGTAGCCAATGCCTCGTTACTTGCGGTTTGGGTTAAGAAATCTCGAATAACCCCTAGGAGGAGAAACGATGACTCTTTTATGATACACAACTAGTGACATATCGCTTCTGGCAGACTGGCAAGTACACAAAAAGTAGTAAACTGTGTGAGCAACTCGGAGGAAGAAGTATTGCACTATTAAGATAGCCACTTTATCGTCAAGAGAGGTATTGACTCGGAGAATACCAGTAACCTATGGAAGGAGTAACAGTGAATCTCTTAAGATACACAACGAGTGACATATCGCTTCTGGCAGACTGGCCGCAGTAAGAAAAAGTGGCAGACTGGGTGAGCAATTGGGACGAGTAACTATGACTCTCTTAAGTTAGCCAATGCCTCGTTACTTGCGGTTTGGATTAAGAAATCTCGAATAACCCCTAGGAGGAGAAACGATGACTCTTTTATGATACACAACTAGTGAATTATAGTTTCTGGCAGACAAAAACTACACAAAAAGCAGTAAACTGTGTGAGCAACTCGGAGGAAGAAGTATTGCACTATTAAGATAGCCACTTTTTCGTCAAGAGAGGTATTGACTCAGAGAATACCAGTAACCTATGGAAGGAGTAACGATGAATCTTTTAAGATACACAACGAGTGACATATCGCTTCTGGCAGACTGGCCGCAGTAAGGAAAAGTGGCAGACTGGGTGAGCAATTGGGACGAGTAACTATGACTCTCTTAAGGTAGCCAATGCCTCGTTACTTGCGGTTTGGGTTAAGAAATCTCGAATAACCCCTAGGAGGAGAAACGATGACTCTTTTATGATACACAACTGGTGACATATCGCTTCTGGCAGACTGGCAAGTACACAAAAAGTAGTAAACTGTGTGAGCAACTCGGAGGAAGAAGTATTGCACTATTAAGATAGCCACTTTTTCGTCAAGAGAGGTATTGACTCAGAGAATACCAGTAACCTATGGAAGGAGTAACGATGAATCTCTTAAGATACACAACGAGTGACATATTGCTTCTGGCAGACTGGCCACGGTAAGAAAATGTGGCAGACTGGGTGAGCAATGGGGACGAGTAACTATGACTCTTTTAAGGGAGCCAATGCCTCGTTACTTGCGGTTTGGGTTAAGAAATCTCGAATAACCCCTAGGAGGAGAAACGATGACTCTTTTATGATACACAACTAGTGACATATCGCTTCTGGCAGACTGGCAAGTACACAAAAAGTAGTAAACTGTGTGAGCAACTCGGAGGAAGAAGTATTGCACTATTAAGATAGCCACTTTTTCGTCAAGAGAGGTATTGACTCAGAGAATCCCAGTAACCTATGGAAGGAGTAACGATGAATCTCTTAAGGTACACAACGAGTGACATATCGCTTCTGGCAGACTGGCCGCAATAAGGAAAAGTGGCAGACTGGGAGAGCAATTGGGACGAGTAACTATGACTCTCTTAAGGTAGCCGATGCCTCGTTACTTGCGGTTTGGATGAAGAAATGTCGAATAACCCCTAGGAGGAGAAACGATGACTCTTTTATGATACACAACTAGTGAATTATAGTTTCTGGCAGACAAAAACCACGCAAATAGCAGTAAACTGTGTGAGCAACTCGGAGGAAGAAGTATTGCACTATTAAGATAGCCACTTTTTCGTCAAGAGGGGTATTGACTCAGAGAATACCAGTAACCTATGGAAGGAGTAACGATGAATCTCTTAAGATACACAACGAGTGACATATCGCTTCTGGCAGACTGGCCGCAGTAAGAGAAAGTGGCAGACTGGGTGAGCAATTGGGACGAGTAACTATGACTCTCTTAAGTTAGCCAATGCCTCGTTACTTGCGGTTTGGATTAAGAAATCTCGAATAACCCCTAGGAGGAGAAACGATGACTCTTTTATGATACACAACTAGTGAATTATAGTTTCTGGCAGACAAAAACTACACAAAAAGCAGTAAACTGTGTGAGCAACTCGGAGGAAGAAGTATTGCACTATTAAGATAGCCACTTTTTCGTCAAGAGAGGTATTGACTCAGAGAATACCAGTAACCTATGGAAGGAGTAACGATGAATCTCTTAAGATACACAACGAGTGACATATCGCTTCTGGCAGACTGGCCGCAGTAAGAAAAAGTGGCAGACTGGGTGAGCAATGGGGACGAGTAACTATGACTCTCTTAAGGTAGCCAATGCCTCGTTACTTGCGATTTGGGTTAAGAAATCTCGAATAACCTCTATTAGGAGAAACGATGACTCTTTTATGATACACAACTAGTGACATATCGCTTCTGGCAGACTGGCAAGTACACAAAAAGTAGTAAACTGTGTGAGCAACTCGGAGGAAGAAGTATTGCACTATTAAGATAGCCACTTTATCGTCAAGAGAGGTATTGACTCGGAGAATACCAGTAACCTATGGAAGGAGTAACAGTGAATCTCTTAAGATACACAACGAGTGACATATCGCTTCTGGCAGACTGGCCGCAGTAAGAAAAAGTGGCAGACTGGGTGAGCAATTGGGACGAGTAACTATGACTCTCTTAAGTTAGCCAATGCCTCGTTACTTGCGGTTTGGATTAAGAAATCTCGAATAACCCCTAGGAGGAGAAACGATGACTCTTTTATGATACACAACTAGTGAATTATAGTTTCTGGCAGACAAAAACTACACAAAAAGCAGTAAACTGTGTGAGCAACTCGGAGGAAGAAGTATTGCACTATTAAGATAGCCACATTTTCGTCAAGAGAGGTATTGACTCAGAGAATACCAGTAACCTATGGAAGGAGTAACGATGAATCTTTTAAGATACACAACGAGTGACATATCGCTTCTGGCAGACTGGCCGCAGTAAGGAAAAGTGGCAGACTGGGTGAGCAATTGGGACGAGTAACTATGACTCTCTTAAGGTAGCCAATGCCTCGTTACTTGCGGTTTGGGTTAAGAAATCTCGAATAACCCCTAGGAGGAGAAACGATGACTCTTTTATGATACACAACTGGTGACATATCGCTTCTGGCAGACTGGCAAGTACACAAAAAGTAGTAAACTGTGTGAGCAACTCGGAGGAAGAAGTATTGCACTATTAAGATAGCCACTTTTTCGTCAAGAGAGGTATTGACTCAGAGAATACCAGTAACCTATGGAAGGAGTAACGATGAATCTCTTAAGATACACAACGAGTGACATATTGCTTCTGGCAGACTGGCCACGGTAAGAAAATGTGGCAGACTGGGTGAGCAATGGGGACGAGTAACTATGACTCTCTTAAGGGAGCCAATGCCTCGTTACTTGCGGTTTGGGTTAAGAAATCTCGAATAACCCCTAGGAGGAGAAACGATGACTCTTTTATGATACACAACTAGTGACATATCGCTTCTGGCAGACTGGCAAGTACACAAAAAGTAGTAAACTGTGTGAGCAACTCGGAGGAAGAAGTATTGCACTATTAAGATAGCCACTTTTTCGTCAAGAGAGGTATTGACTCAGAGAATCCCAGTAACCTATGGAAGGAGTAACGATGAATCTCTTAAGGTACACAACGAGTGACATATCGCTTCTGGCAGACTGGCCGCAATAAGGAAAAGTGGCAGACTGGGAGAGCAATTGGGACGAGTAACTATGACTCTCTTAAGGTAGCCGATGCCTCGTTACTTGCGGTTTGGATGAAGAAATGTCGAATAACCCCTAGGAGGAGAAACGATGACTCTTTTATGATACACAACTAGTGAATTATAGTTTCTGGCAGACAAAAACCACGCAAAAAGCAGTAAACTGTGTGAGCAACTCGGAGGAAGAAGTATTGCACTATTAAGATAGCCACTTTTTCGTCAAGAGGGGTATTGACTCAGAGAATACCAGTAACCTATGGAAGGAGTAACGATGAATCTCTTAAGATACACAACGAGTGACATATCGCTTCTGGCAGACTGGCCGCAGTAAGAGAAAGTGGCAGACTGGGTGAGCAATTGGGACGAGTAACTATGACTCTCTTAAGTTAGCCAATGCCTCGTTACTTGCGGTTTGGATTAAGAAATCTCGAATAACCCCTAGGAGGAGAAACGATGACTCTTTTATGATACACAACTAGTGAATTATAGTTTCTGGCAGACAAAAACTACACAAAAAGCAGTAAACTGTGTGAGCAACTCGGAGGAAGAAGTATTGCACTATTAAGATAGCCACTTTTTCGTCAAGAGAGGTATTGACTCAGAGAATACCAGTAACCTATGGAAGGAGTAACGATGAATCTCTTAAGATACACAACGAGTGACATATCGCTTCTGGCAGACTGGCCGCAGTAAGAAAAAGTGGCAGACTGGGTGAGCAATGGGGACGAGTAACTATGACTCTCTTAAGGTAGCCAATGCCTCGTTACTTGCGATTTGGGTTAAGAAATCTCGAATAACCTCTATTAGGAGAAACGATGACTCTTTTATGATACACAACTAGTGACATATCGCTTCTGGCAGACTGGCAAGTACACAAAAAGTAGTAAACTGTGTGAGCAACTCGGAGGAAGAAGTATTGCACTATTAAGATAGCCACTTTATCGTCAAGAGAGGTATTGACTCGGAGAATACCAGTAACCTATGGAAGGAGTAACAGTGAATCTCTTAAGATACACAACGAGTGACATATCGCTTCTGGCAGACTGGCCGCAGTAAGGAAAAGTGGCAGACTGGGAGAGAAATTGGGACGAGTAACTATGACGCTCTTAAGGTAGCCAATGCCTCGTTACTTGCGGTTTGGATGAAGAAATCTCGAATAACCCCTAGGAGGAGAAACGATGACTCTTTTATGATACACAACTAGTGAATTATAGTTTCTGGCAGACAAAAACTACACAAAAAGCAGTAAACTGTGTGAGCAACTCGGAGGAAGAAGTATTGCACTATTAAGATAGCCACTTTTTCGTCAAGAGAGGTATTGACTCAGAGAATACCAGTAACCTATGGAAGGAGTAACGATAAATCTCTTAAGATACACAACGAGTGACATATCGCTTCTGGCAGACTGGCCGCAGTAAGGAAAAGTGGCAGACTGGGTGAGCAATTGGGACGAGTAACTATGACTCTCTTAAGGTAGCCAATGCCTCGTTACTTGCGGTTTCGATTAAGATATCTCGAATAACCCCAAGGAGGAGAAACGATGACTCTTTTATGATACACAACTAGTGACATATCGCTTCTGGCAGACTGGCAAGTACACAAAAAGTAGTAAACTGTGTGAGCAACTCGGAGGAAGAAGTATTGCACTATTAAGATAGCCACTTTTTCGTCAAGAGAGGTATTGACTCAGAGAATACCAGTAACCTATGGAAGGAGTAACGATGAATCTCTTAAGATACACAACGAGTGACATATCGCTTCTGGCAGACTGGCCACAGTAAGAAAAAGTGGCAGACTGGGTGAGCAATGGGGACGAGTAACTATGACTCTCTTAAGGTAGCCAATGCCTCGTTACTTGCGGTTTGGGTTAAGAAATCTCGAATAACCCCTAGGAGGAGAAACGATGACTCTTTTATGATACACAACTAGTGACATATCGCTTCTGGCAGACTGGCAAGTACACAAAAAGTAGTAAACTGTGTGAGCAACTCGGAGGAAGAAGTATTGCACTATTAAGATAGCCACTTTTTCGTCAAGAGAACTCTCTTGACGAAAGAGTGGCTATCTTAATAGGGATACCAGTAACCTATGGAAGGAGTAACGATGAATCTCTTAAGATACACAACTAGTGACATATCGCTTCTGGCAGACTGGCCGCAGTAAGGAAAAGTGGCAGACTGGGAGAGCAATTGGGACGAGTAACTATGACTCTCTTAAGGTAGCCAATGCCTCGTTACTTGCTGTTTGGATGAAGAAATCTCGAATAACCCCTAGGAGGAGAAACGATGACTCTTTTATGATACACAACTAGTGAATTATAGTTTCTGGCAGACAAAAACTACACAAAAAGCAGTAAACGGTGTGAGCAACTCGGAGGAAGAAGTATTGCACTATTAAGATAGCCACTTTTTCGTCAAAAGAGGTATTGACTCAGAGAATACCAGTAACCTATGGAAGGAGTAACGATGAATCTCTTAAGATACACAACGAGTGACATATCGCTTCTGGCAGACTGGCCACAGTAAGAAAAAGTGGCAGACTGGGTGAGCAATTGGGACGAGTAACTATGACTCTCTTAAGGTAGCCAATGCCTCGTTACTTGCGGTTTGGGTTAAGAAATCTCGAATAACCCCTAGGAGGAGAAACGATGACTCTTTTATGATACACAACTGGTGACATATCGCTTCTGGCAGACTGGCAAGTACACAAAAAGTAGTAAACTGTGTGAGCAACTCGGAGGAAGAAGTATTGCACTATTAAGTTAGCCACTTTTTCGTCAAGAGAGGTATTGACTCAGAGAATACCAGTAACCTATGGAAGGAGTAACGATGAATCTCTTAAGATACACAACGAGTGACATATCGCTTCTGGCAGACTGGCCACGGCAAGAAAAAGTGGCAGACTGGGTGAGCAATGGGGACGAGTAACTATGACTCTCTTAAGGGAGCCAATGCCTCGTTACTTGCGGTTTGGGTTAAGAAATCTCGAATAACCCCTAGGAGGAGAAACGATGACTCTTTTATGATACACAACTAGTGACAAATCGCTTCTGGCAGACTGGCAAGTACACATAAAGTAGTAAACTGTGTGAGCAACTCGGAGGAAGAAGTATTGCACTATTAAGATAGCCACTTTTTCGTCAAGAGAGGTATTGACTCAGAGAATCCCAGTAACCTATGGAAGGAGTAACGATGAATCTCTTAAGATACACAACGAGTGACATATCGCTTCTGGCAGACTGGCCGCAATAAGGAAAAGTGGCACACTGGGAGAGCAATTGGGACGAGTAACTATGACTCTCTTAAGGTAGCCGATGCCTCGTTACTTGCGGTTTGGATGAAGAAATCTCGAATAACCCCTAGGAGGAGAAACGATGACTCTTTTATGATACACAACTAGTGAATTATAGTTTCTGGCAGACAAAAACTACACAAAAAGCAGTAAACTGTGTGAGCAACTCGGAGGAAGAAGTATTGCACTATTAAGATAGCCACTTTTTCGTCAAGAGAGGTATTGACTCAGAGAATACCAGTAACCTATGGAAGGAGTAACGATGAATCTCTTAAGATACACAACGAGTGACATATCGCTTCTGGCAGACTGGCCGCAGTAAGAAAATGTGGCAGACTGGGTGAGCAATTGGGACGAGTAACTATGACTCTCTTAAGGTAGCCAATGCCTCGTTACTTGCGCGTTGGATTAAGAAATCTCGAAAACCCCTAGGAGGAGAAACGATGACTCTTTTATGATACACAACTAGTGAATTATAATTTCTGGCAGACAAAAACTACACAAAAAGTAGTAAACTGTGTGAGCAACTCGGAGGATGAAGTATTGCACTATTAAGATAGATACTTTTTCGTCACAAGAGGTATTGACTCAGAGAATACCAGTAACCTATGGAAGGAGTAACGATGAATCTCTTAAGATACACAACGAGTGACATATCGCTTCTGGCAGACTGGCCACAGTAAGAAAAAGTGGCAGACTGGGTGAGCAATGGGGACGAGTAACTATGACTCTCTTAAGGTAGCCAATGCCTCGTTACTTGCGATTTGGGTTAAGAAATCTCGAATAACCTCTAGGAGGAGAAACGATGACTGTTTTATGATACACAACTAGTGACATATCGCTTCTGGCAGACTGGCAAGTACACAAAAAGTAGTAAACTGTGTGAGCAACTCGGAGGAAGAAGTATTGCACTATTAAGATCTCCACTTTATCGTCAAGAGAGGTATTGACTCGGAGAATACCAGTAACCTATGGAAGGAGTAACAGTGAATCTCTTAAGATACACAACGAGTGACATATCGCTTCTGGCAGACTGGCCGCAGTAAGGAAAAGTGGCAGACTGGGAGAGCAATTGGGACGAGTAACTATGACTCTCTTAAGGTAGCCAATGCCTCGTTACTTGCGGTTTGGATGAAGAAATCTCGAATAACCCCTAGGAGGAGAAACGATGACTCTTTTATGATACACAACTAGTGAATTATAGTTTCTGGCAGACAAAAACTACACAAATAGCAGTAAACTGTGTGAGCAACTCGGAGGAAGAAGTATTGCACTATTAAGATAGCCACTTTTTCGTCAAGAGAGGTATTGACTCAGAGAATACCAGTAACCTATGGAAGGAGTAACGATGAATCTTTTAAGATACACAACGAGTGACATATCGCTTCTGGCAGACTGGCCGCAGTAAGGAAAAGTGGCAGACTGGGTGAGCAATTGGGACGAGTAACTATGACTCTCTTAAGGTAGCCAATGCCTCGTTACTTGCGGTTTCGATTAAGAAATCTCGAATAACCCCAAGGAGGAGAAACGATGACTCTTTTATGATACACAACTAGTGACATATCGCTTCTGGCAGACTGGCAAGTACACAAAAAGTAGTAAACTGTGTGAGCAACTCGGAGGAAGAAGTATTGCACTATTAAGATAGCCACTTTTTCGTCAAGAGAGGTATTGACTCAGAGAATACCAGTAACCTATGGAAGGAGTAACGATGAATCTCTTAAGATACACAACGAGTGACATATCGCTTCTGGCAGACTGGCCACAGTAAGAAAAAGTGGCAGACTGGGTGAGCAATGGGGACGAGTAACTATGACTCTCTTAAGGTAGCCAATGCCTCGTTACTTGCGGTTTGGGTTAAGAAATCTCGAATAACCCCTAGGAGGAGAAACGATGACTCTTTTATGATACACAACTAGTGACATATCGCTTCTGGCAGACTGGCAAGTACACAAAAAGTAGTAAACTGTGTGAGCAACTCGGAGGAAGAAGTATTGCACTATTAAGATAGCCACTTTTTCGTCAAGAGACCTCTCTTGACGAAAAAGTGGCTATCTTAATAGGGATACCAGTAACCTATGGAAGGAGTAACGATGAATCTCTTAAGATACACAACGAGTGACATATCGCTTCTGGCAGACTGGCCACAGTAAGAAAAAGTGGCAGACTGGGTGAGCAATTGGGACGAGTAACTATGACTCTCTTAAGGTAGCCAATGCCTCGTTACTTGCGGTTTGGGTTAAGAAATCTCGAATAACCCCTAGGAGGAGAAAAGATGACTCTTTTATGATACACAACTGGTGACATATCGCTTCTGGCAGACTGGCAAGTACACAAAAAGTAGTAAACTGTGTGAGCAACTGGGAGGAAGAAGTATTGCACTATTAAGATAGCCACATTTTCGTCAAGAGAGGTATTGACTCAGAGAATACCAGTAACCTGTGGAAGGAGTAACGATGAATCTCTTAAGATACACAACGAGTGACATATCGCTTCTGGCAGACTGGCCACGGCAAGAAAAAGTGGCAGACTGGGTGAGCAATGGGGACGAGTAACTATGACTCTCTTAAGGGAGCCAATGCCTCGTTACTTGCGGTTTGGGTTAAGAAATCTCGAATAACCCCTAGGAGGAGAAACGATGACTCTTTTATGATACACAACTAGTGACAAATCGCTTCTGGCAGACTGGCAAGTACACATAAAGTAGTAAACTGTGTGAGCAACTCGGAGGAAGAAGTATTGCACTATTAAGATAGCCACTTTTTCGTCAAGAGAGGTATTGACTCAGAGAATCCCAGTAACCTATGGAAGGAGTAACGATGAATCTCTTAAGATACACAACGAGTGACATATCGCTTCTGGCAGACTGGCCGCAGTAAGGAAAAGTGGCAGACTGGGAGAGCAATTGGGACGAGTAACTATGACTCTCTTAAGGTAGCCAATGCCTCGTTACTTGCTGTTTGGATGAAGAAATCTCGAATAACCCCTAGGAGGAGAAACGATGACTCTTTTATGATACACAACTAGTGAATTATAGTTTCTGGCAGACAAAAACTACACAAAAAGCAGTAAACGGTGTGAGCAACTCGGAGGAAGAAGTATTGCACTATTAAGATAGCCACTTTTTCGTCAAAAGAGGTATTGACTCAGAGAATACCAGTAACCTATGGAAGGAGTAACGATGAATCTCTTAAGATACACAACGAGTGACATATCGCTTCTGGCAGACTGGCCACAGTAAGAAAAAGTGGCAGACTGGGTGAGCAATTGGGACGAGTAACTATGACTCTCTTAAGGTAGCCAATGCCTCGTTACTTGCGGTTTGGGTTAAGAAATCTCGAATAACCCCTAGGAGGAGAAACGATGACTCTTTTATGATACACAACTGGTGACATATCGCTTCTGGCAGACTGGCAAGTACACAAAAAGTAGTAAACTGTGTGAGCAACTCGGAGGAAGAAGTATTGCACTATTAAGTTAGCCACTTTTTCGTCAAGAGAGGTATTGACTCAGAGAATACCAGTAACCTATGGAAGGAGTAACGATGAATCTCTTAAGATACACAACGAGTGACATATCGCTTCTGGCAGACTGGCCACGGCAAGAAAAAGTGGCAGACTGGGTGAGCAATGGGGACGAGTAACTATGACTCTCTTAAGGGAGCCAATGCCTCGTTACTTGCGGTTTGGGTTAAGAAATCTCGAATAACCCCTAGGAGGAGAAACGATGACTCTTTTATGATACACAACTAGTGACAAATCGCTTCTGGCAGACTGGCAAGTACACATAAAGTAGTAAACTGTGTGAGCAACTCGGAGGAAGAAGTATTGCACTATTAAGATAGCCACTTTTTCGTCAAGAGAGGTATTGACTCAGAGAATCCCAGTAACCTATGGAAGGAGTAACGATGAATCTCTTAAGATACACAACGAGTGACATATCGCTTCTGGCAGACTGGCCGCAATAAGGAAAAGTGGCACACTGGGAGAGCAATTGGGACGAGTAACTATGACTCTCTTAAGGTAGCCGATGCCTCGTTACTTGCGGTTTGGATGAAGAAATCTCGAATAACCCCTAGGAGGAGAAACGATGACTCTTTTATGATACACAACTAGTGAATTATAGTTTCTGGCAGACAAAAACTACACAAAAAGCAGTAAACTGTGTGAGCAACTCGGAGGAAGAAGTATTGCACTATTAAGATAGCCACTTTTTCGTCAAGAGAGGTATTGACTCAGAGAATACCAGTAACCTATGGAAGGAGTAACGATGAATCTCTTAAGATACACAACGAGTGACATATCGCTTCTGGCAGACTGGCCGCAGTAAGAAAATGTGGCAGACTGGGTGAGCAATTGGGACGAGTAACTATGACTCTCTTAAGGTAGCCAATGCCTCGTTACTTGCGCGTTGGATTAAGAAATCTCGAAAACCCCTAGGAGGAGAAACGATGACTCTTTTATGATACACAACTAGTGAATTATAATTTCTGGCAGACAAAAACTACACAAAAAGTAGTAAACTGTGTGAGCAACTCGGAGGATGAAGTATTGCACTATTAAGATAGATACTTTTTCGTCACAAGAGGTATTGACTCAGAGAATACCAGTAACCTATGGAAGGAGTAACGATGAATCTCTTAAGATACACAACGAGTGACATATCGCTTCTGGCAGACTGGCCACAGTAAGAAAAAGTGGCAGACTGGGTGAGCAATGGGGACGAGTAACTATGACTCTCTTAAGGTAGCCAATGCCTCGTTACTTGCGATTTGGGTTAAGAAATCTCGAATAACCTCTAGGAGGAGAAACGATGACTCTTTTATGATACACAACTAGTGACATATCGCTTCTGGCAGACTGGCAAGTACACAAAAAGTAGTAAACTGTGTGAGCAACTCGGAGGAAGAAGTATTGCACTATTAAGATCTCCACTTTATCGTCAAGAGAGGTATTGACTCGGAGAATACCAGTAACCTATGGAAGGAGTAACAGTGAATCTCTTAAGATACACAACGAGTGACATATCGCTTCTGGCAGACTGGCCGCAGTAAGGAAAAGTGGCAGACTGGGAGAGCAATTGGGACGAGTAACTATGACTCTCTTAAGGTAGCCAATGCCTCGTTACTTGCGGTTTGGATGAAGAAATCTCGAATAACCCCTAGGAGGAGAAACGATGACTCTTTTATGATACACAACTAGTGAATTATAGTTTCTGGCAGACAAAAACTACACAAATAGCAGTAAACTGTGTGAGCAACTCGGAGGAAGAAGTATTGCACTATTAAGATAGCCACTTTTTCGTCAAGAGAGGTATTGACTCAGAGAATACCAGTAACCTATGGAAGGAGTAACGATGAATCTTTTAAGATACACAACGAGTGACATATCGCTTCTGGCAGACTGGCCGCAGTAAGGAAAAGTGGCAGACTGGGTGAGCAATTGGGACGAGTAACTATGACTCTCTTAAGGTAGCCAATGCCTCGTTACTTGCGGTTTCGATTAAGAAATCTCGAATAACCCCAAGGAGGAGAAACGATGACTCTTTTATGATACACAACTAGTGACATATCGCTTCTGGCAGACTGGCAAGTACACAAAAAGTAGTAAACTGTGTGAGCAACTCGGAGGAAGAAGTATTGCACTATTAAGATAGCCACTTTTTCGTCAAGAGAGGTATTGACTCAGAGAATACCAGTAACCTATGGAAGGAGTAACGATGAATCTCTTAAGATACACAACGAGTGACATATCGCTTCTGGCAGACTGGCCACAGTAAGAAAAAGTGGCAGACTGGGTGAGCAATGGGGACGAGTAACTATGACTCTCTTAAGGTAGCCAATGCCTCGTTACTTGCGGTTTGGGTTAAGAAATCTCGAATAACCCCTAGGAGGAGAAACGATGACTCTTTTATGATACACAACTAGTGACATATCGCTTCTGGCAGACTGGCAAGTACACAAAAAGTAGTAAACTGTGTGAGCAACTCGGAGGAAGAAGTATTGCACTATTAAGATAGCCACTTTTTCGTCAAGAGACCTCTCTTGACGAAAAAGTGGCTATCTTAATAGGGATACCAGTAACCTATGGAAGGAGTAACGATGAATCTCTTAAGATACACAACGAGTGACATATCGCTTCTGGCAGACTGGCCACAGTAAGAAAAAGTGGCAGACTGGGTGAGCAATTGGGACGAGTAACTATGACTCTCTTAAGGTAGCCAATGCCTCGTTACTTGCGGTTTGGGTTAAGAAATCTCGAATAACCCCTAGGAGGAGAAAAGATGACTCTTTTATGATACACAACTGGTGACATATCGCTTCTGGCAGACTGGCAAGTACACAAAAAGTAGTAAACTGTGTGAGCAACTGGGAGGAAGAAGTATTGCACTATTAAGATAGCCACATTTTCGTCAAGAGAGGTATTGACTCAGAGAATACCAGTAACCTGTGGAAGGAGTAACGATGAATCTCTTAAGATACACAACGAGTGACATATCGCTTCTGGCAGACTGGCCACGGCAAGAAAAAGTGGCAGACTGGGTGAGCAATGGGGACGAGTAACTATGACTCTCTTAAGGGAGCCAATGCCTCGTTACTTGCGGTTTGGGTTAAGAAATCTCGAATAACCCCTAGGAGGAGAAACGATGACTCTTTTATGATACACAACTAGTGACAAATCGCTTCTGGCAGACTGGCAAGTACACATAAAGTAGTAAACTGTGTGAGCAACTCGGAGGAAGAAGTATTGCACTATTAAGATAGCCACTTTTTCGTCAAGAGAGGTATTGACTCAGAGAATCCCAGTAACCTATGGAAGGAGTAACGATGAATCTCTTAAGATACACAACGAGTGACATATCGCTTCTGGCAGACTGGCCGCAATAAGGAAAAGTGGCACACTGGGAGAGCAATTGGGACGAGTAACTATGACTCTCTTAAGGTAGCCGATGCCTCGTTACTTGCGGTTTGGATGAAGAAATCTCGAATAACCCCTAGGAGGAGAAACGATGACTCTTTTATGATACACAACTAGTGAATAATAGTTTCTATCAGACAAAAACCACGCAAAAAGCAGTAAACTGTGTGAGCAACTCGGAGGAAGAAGTATTGCACTATTAAGATAGCCACTTTTTCGTCAAGAGAGGTATTGACTCAGAGAATACCAGTAACCTATGGAAGGAGTAACGATGAATCTCTTAAGATACACAACGAGTGACATATCGCTTCTGGCAGACTGGCCGCAGTAAGAAAAAGTGGCAGACTGGGTGAGCAATGGGGACGAGTAACTATGACTCTCTTAAGGTAGCCAATGCCTCGTTACTTGCGGTTTCGATTAAGAAATCTCGAATAATCCCTAGGAGGTGATACGATAACTCTTTTATGTTACACAACTAGTGACATATCGCTTCTGGCAGACTGGCAAGTACACAAAATGTAGTAAACTGTGTGAGCAACTGGGAGGAAGAAGTATTGCACTATTAAGAAAGCCAATGATTCGTCACGAGTAGTATTGAATCAGAGAATACCAGTAACCTATGGAAGGAGTAACGATGAATCTCTTAAGATACACAACGAGTGACATATCGCTTCTGGCAGACTGGCCGCAGTAAGAAAATGTGGCAGACTGGGTGAGCAATTGGGAAGAGTAACTATGACTCTCTTAAGGTAGCCAATGCCTCGTTACTTGCGGGTTGGATTAAGAAATCTCGAAAACCCCTAGGAGGAGAAACGATGACTCTTTTATTATACACAACTAGTGAATTATAGTTTCTGGCAGACAAAAACTACACAAAAAGTAGTAAACTGTGTGAGCAACTCGGAGGATGAAGTATTGCACTATTAAGATAGATACTTTTTCGTCACAAGAGGTATTGACTCAGAGAATACCAGTAACCTATGGAAGGAGTAACGATGAATCTCTTAAGATACACAACGAGTGACATATCGCTTCTGGCAGACTGGCCACAGTAAGAAAAAGTGGCAGACTGGGAGAGCAATGGGGACGAGTAACTATGACTCTCTTAAGGTAGCCAATGCCTCGTTACTTGCGATTTGGGTTAAGAAATCTCGAATAACCTCTAGGAGGAGAAACGATGACTCTTTTATGATACACAACTAGTGACATATCGCTTCTGGCAGACTGGCAAGTACACAAAAAGTAGTAAACTGTGTGAGCAACTCGGAGGAAGAAGTATTGCACTATTAAGATAGCCACTTTATCGTCAAGAGAGGTATTGACTCGGAGAATACCAGTAACCTATGGAAGGAGTAACAGTGAATCTCTTAAGATACACAACGAGTGACATATCGCTTCTGGCAGACTGGCCGCAGTAAGGAAAAGTGGCAGACTGGGAGAGCAATTGGGACGAGTAACTATGACTCTCTTAAGGTAGCCAATGCCTCGTTACTTGCGGTTTGGATGAAGAAATCTCGAATAACCCCTAGGAGGAGAAACGATGACTCTTTTATGATACACAACTAGTGAATTATAGTTTCTGGCAGACAAAAACTACACAAAAAGCAGTAAACTGTGTGAGCAACTCGGAGGAAGAAGTATTGCACTATTAAGATAGCCACTTTTTCGTCAAGAGAGGTATTGACTCAGAGAATACCAGTAACCTATGGAAGGAGTAACGATGAATCTTTTAAGATACACAACGAGTGACATATCGCTTCTGGCAGACTGGCCGCAGTAAGGAAAAGTGGCAGACTGGGTGAGCAATTGGGACGAGTAACTATGACTCTCTTAAGGTAGCCAATGCCTCGTTACTTGCGGTTTCGATTAAGAAATCTCGAATAACCCCAAGGAGGAGAAACGATGACTCTTTTATGATACACAACTAGTGACATATCGCTTCTGGCAGACTGGCAAGTACACAAAAAGTAGTAAACTGTGTGAGCAACTCGGAGGAAGAAGTATTGCACTATTAAGATAGCCACTTTTTCGTCAAGAGAGGTATTGACTCAGAGAATACCAGTAACCTATGGAAAGAGTAACGATGAATCTCTTAAGATACACAACGAGTGACATATCGCTTCTGGCAGACTGGCCACGGTAAGAAAAAGTGGCAGACTGGGTGAGCAATGGGGACGAGTAACTATGACTCTCTTAAGGGAGCCAATGCCTCGTTACTTGCGGTTTGGGTTAAGAAATCTCGAATAACCCGTAGGAGGAGAAACGATGACTCTTTTATGATACACAACTAGTGACATATCGCTTCTGGCAGACTGGCAAGTACACAAAAAGTAGTAAACTGTGTGAGCAACTCGGAGGAAGAAGTATTGCACTATTAAGATAGCCACTTTTTCGTCAAGAGAGGTATTGACTCAGAGAATCCCAGTAACCTATGGAAGGAGTAACGATGAATCTCTTAAGATACACAACGAGTGACATATCGCTTCTGGCAGACTGGCCGCAATAAGGAAAAGTGGCAGACTGGGAGAGCAATTGGGACGAGTAACTATGACTCTCTTAAGGTAGCCGATGCCTCGTTACTTGCGGTTTGGATGAAGAAATCTCGAATAACCCCTAGGAGGAGAAACGATGACTCTTTTATGATACACAACTAGTGAATTATAGTTTCTGGCAGACAAAAACCACGCAAAAAGCAGTAAACTGTGTGAGCAACTCGGAGGAAGAAGTATTGCACTATTAAGATAGCCACTTTTTCGTCAAGAGAGGTATTGACTCAGAGAATACCAGTAACCTATGGAAGGAGTAACGATGAATCTCTTAAGATACACAACGAGTGACATATCGCTTCTGGCAGACTGGCCGCAGTAAGAAAAGGTGGCAGACTGGGTGAGCAACTGGGACGAGTAACTATGACTCTCTTAAGTTAGCCAATGCCTCGTTACTTGCGGTTTGGATTAAGAAATCTCGAATAACCCCTAGGAGGAGAAACGATGACTCTTTTATGATACACAACTAGTGAATTATAGTTTCTGGCAGACAAAAATTACACAAAAAGCAGTAAATTGTGTGAGCAACTCGGAGGAAGAAGTATTGCACTATTAAGATAGCCACTTTTTCGTCAAGAGAGGTATTGACTCAGAGAATACCAGTAACCTATGGAAGGAGTAACGATGAATCTCTTAAGATACACAACGAGTGACGTATCGCTTCTGGCAGACTGGCCGCAGTAAGAAAAAGTGGCAGACTGGGTGAGCAATGGGGACGAGTAACTATGACTCTCTTAAGGTAGCCAATGCCTCGTTACTTGCGGTTTCGATTAAGAAATCTCGAATAATCCCTAGGAGGTGAAACGATAACGCTTTTATGTTACACAACTAGTGACATATCGCTTCTGGCAGACTGGCAAGTACACAAAAAGTAGTAAACTGTGTGAGCAACTGGGAGGAAGAAGTATGGCACTATTAAGAAAGCCAATGATTCGTCACGAGTAGTATTGAATCAGAGAATACCAGTAACCTATGGAAGGAGTAACGATGAATCTCTTAAGATACACAACGAGTGACATATCGCTTCTGGCAGACTGGCCGCAGTAAGAAAATGTGGCAGACTGGGTGAGCAATTGGGACGAGTAACTATGACTCTCTTAAGGTAGCCAATGCCTCGTTACTTGCGAGTTGGATTAAGAAATCTCGAAAACCCCTAGGAGGAGAAACGATGACTCTTTTATGATACACAACTAGTGAATTATAGTTTCTGGCAGACAAAAACTACACAAAAAGCAGTAAACTGTGTGAGCAACTCGGAGGAAGAAGTATTGCACTATTAAGATAGCCACTTTTTCGTCAAGAGAGGTATTGACTCAGAGAATACCAGTAACCTATGGAAGGAGTAACGATGAATCTCTTAAGATACACAACGAGTGACATATCGCTTCTGGCAGACTGGCCGCAGTAAGAAAAAGTGGCAGACTGGGTGAGCAATGGGGACGAGTAACTATGACTCTCTTAAGGTAGCCAATGCCTCGTTACTTGCGGTTTCGATTAAGAAATCTCGAATAATCCCTAGGAGGTGAAACGATAACTCTTTTATGTTACACAACTAGTGACATATCGCTTCTGGCAGACTGGCAAGTACACAAAAAGTAGTAAACTGTGTGAGCAACTGGGAGGAAGAAGTATGGCACTATTAAGAAAGCCAATGATTCGTCACGAGTAGTATTGAATCAGAGAATACCAGTAACCTATGGAAGGAGTAACGATGAATCTCTTAAGATACACAACGAGTGACATATCGCTTCTGGCAGACTGGCCGCAGTAAGAAAATGTGGCAGACTGGGTGAGCAATTGGGACGAGTAACTATGACTCTCTTAAGGTAGCCAATGCCTCTGTACTTGCGGGTTGGATTAAGAAATCTCGAAAACCCCTAGGAGGAGAAACGATGACTCTTTTATGATACACAACTAGTGAATTATAGTTTCTGGCAGACAAAAACTACACAAAAAGTAGTAAACTGTGTGAGCAACTCGGAGGATGAAGTATTGCACTATTAAGATAGATACTTTTTCGTCAAAAGAGGTATTGACTCAGAGAATACCAGTAACCTATGGAAGGAGTAACGATGAATCTCTTAAGATACACAACGAGTGACATATCGCTTCTGGCAGACTGGCCACAGTAAGAAAAAGTGGCAGACTGGGTGAGCAATGGGGACGAGTAACTATGACTCTCTTAAGGTAGCCAATGCCTCGTTACTTGCGATTTGGGTTAAGAAATCTCGAATAACCTCTAGGAGGAGAAACGATGACTCTTTTATGATACACAACTAGTGACATATCGCTTCTGGCAGACTGGCAAGTACACAAAAAGTAGTAAACTGTGTGAGCAACTCGGAGGAAGAAGTATTGCACTATTAAGATAGCCACTTTATCGTCAAGAGAGGTATTGACTCGGAGAATACCAGTAACCTATGGAAGGAGTAACAGTGAATCTCTTAAGATACACAACGAGTGACATATCGCTTCTGGCAGACTGGCCGCAGTAAGGAAAAGTGGCAGACTGGGAGAGCAATTGGGACGAGTAACTATGACTCTCTTAAGGTAGCCAATGCCTCGTTACTTGCTGTTTGGATGAAGAAATCTCGAATAACCCCTAGGAGGAGAAACGATGACTCTTTTATGATACACAACTAGTGAATTATAGTTTCTGGCAGACAAAAACTACACAAAAAGCAGTAAACGGTGTGAGCAACTCGGAGGAAGAAGTATTGCACTATTAAGATAGCCACTTTTTCGTCAAGAGAGGTATTGACTCAGAGAATACCAGTAACCTATGGAAGGAGTAACGATGAATCTCTTAAGATACACAACGAGTGACATATCGCTTCTGGCAAACTGGCCACAGTAAGAAAAAGTGGCAGACTGGGTGAGGAATTGGGACGAGTAACTATGACTCTCTTAAGGTAGCCAATGCCTCGTTACTTGCGGTTTGGGTTAAGAAATCTCGAATAACCCCTAGGAGGAGAAACGATGACTCTTTTATGATACACAACTGGTGACATATCGCTTCTGGCAGACTGGCAAGTACACAAAAAGTAGTAAACTGTGTGAGCAACTCGGAGGAAGAAGTATTGCACTATTAAGATAGCCACTTTTTCGTCAAGAGAGGTATTGACTCAGAGAATACCAGTAACCTATGGAAGGAGTAACGGTGAATCTCTTAAGATACACAACGAGTGACATATCGCTTCTGGCAGACTGGCCACGGTAAGAAAAAGTGGCAGACTGGGTGAGCAATGGGGACGAGTAACTATGACTCTCTTAAGGGAGCCAATGCCTCGTTACTTGCGGTTTGGGTTAAGAAATCTCGAATAACCCCTAGGAGGAGAAACGATGACTCTTTTATGATACACAACTAGTGACATATCGCTTCTGGCAGACTGGCAAGTACACAAAAAGTAGTAAACTGTGTGAGCAACTCGGAGGAAAAAGTATTGCACTATTAAGATAGCCACTTTTTCGTCAAGAGAGGTATTGACTCAGAGAATCCCAGTAACCTATGGAAGGAGTAACGATGAATCTCTTAAGATACACAACGAGTGACATATCGCTTCTGGCAGACTGCCGCAGTAAGAAAATGTGGCAGACTGGGTGAGCAATTGGGACGAGTAACTATGACTCTCTTAAGTTAGCCAATGCCTCGTTACTTGCGGTTTGGATTAAGAAATCTCGAATAACCCCTAGGAGGAGAAACGATGACTCTTTTATGATACACAACTAGTGAATTATAGTTTCTGGCAGACAAAAACTACACAAAAAACAGTAAATTGTGTGAGCAACTCGGAGGAAGAAGTATTGCACTATTAAGATAGCCACTTTTTCGTCAAGAGAGGTATTGACTCAGAGAATACCAGTAACCTATGGAAGGAGTAACGATGAATCTCTTAAGATACACAACGAGTGACGTATCGCTTCTGGCAGACTGGCCGCAGTAAGAAAAAGTGGCAGACTGGGTGGGCAATGGGGACGAGTAACTATGACTCTCTGAAGGTAGCCAATGCCTCGTTACTTGCGGTTTCGATTAAGATATCTCGAATAATCCCTAGGAGGTGAAACGATAACTCTTTTATGTTACACAACTAGTGACATATCGCTTCTGGCAGACTGGCAAGTACACAAAAAGTAGTAAACTGTGTGAGCAACTGGGAGGAAGAAGTATGGCACTATTAAGAAAGCCAATGATTCGTCACGAGTAGTATTGAATCAGAGAATACCAGTAACCTATGGAAGGAGTAACGATGAATCTCTTAAGATACACAACGAGTGACATATCGCTTCTGGCAGACTGGCCGCAGTAAGAAAATGTGGCAGACTGGGTGAGCAATTGGGACGAGTAACTATGACTCTCTTAAGGTAGCCAATGCCTCGTTACTTGCGAGTTGGATTAAGAAATCTCGAAAACCCCTAGGAGGAGAAACGATGACTCTTTTATGATACACAACTAGTGAATTATAGTTTCTGGCAGACAAAAACTACACAAAAAGCAGTAAACTGTGTGAGCAACTCGGAGGAAGAAGTATTGCACTATTAAGATAGCCACTTTTTCGTCAAGAGAGGTATTGACTCAGAGAATACCAGTAACCTATGGAAGGAGTAACGATGAATCTCTTAAGATACACAACGAGTGACATATCGCTTCTGGCAGACTGGCCGCAGTAAGAAAAAGTGGCAGACTGGGTGAGCAATGGGGACGAGTAACTATGACTCTCTTAAGGTAGCCAATGCCTCGTTACTTGCGGTTTCGATTAAGAAATCTCGAATAATCCCTAGGAGGTGAAACGATAACTCTTTTATGTTACACAACTAGTGACATATCGCTTCTGGCAGACTGGCAAGTACACAAAAAGTAGTAAACTGTGTGAGCAACTGGGAGGAAGAAGTATGGCACTATTAAGAAAGCCAATGATTCGTCACGAGTAGTATTGAATCAGAGAATACCAGTAACCTATGGAAGGAGTAACGATGAATCTCTTAAGATACACAACGAGTGACATATCGCTTCTGGCAGACAGCCGCAGTAAGAAAATGTGGCAGACTGGGTGAGCAATTGGGACGAGTAACTATGACTCTCTTAAGGTAGCCAATGCCTCGTTACTTGCGGGTTGGATTAAGAAATCTCGAAAACCCCTAGGAGGAGAAACGATGACTCTTTTATGATACACAACTAGTGAATTATAGTTTCTGGCAGACAAAAACTACACAAAAAGTAGTAAACTGTGTGAGCAACTCGGAGGATGAAGTATTGCACTATTAAGATAGATACTTTTTCGTCACAAGAGGTATTGACTCAGAAAATACCAGTAACCTATGGAAGGAGTAACGATGAATCTCTTAAGATACACAACGAGTGACATATCGCTTCTGGCAGACTGGCCACAGTAAGAAAAAGTGGCAGACTGGGTGAGCAATGGGGACGAGTAACTATGACTCTCTTAAGGTAGCCAATGCCTCGTTACTTGCGATTTGGGTTAAGAAATCTCGAATAACCTCTAGGAGGAGAAACGATGACTCTTTTATGATACACAACTAGTGACATATCGCTTCTGGCAGACTGGCAAGTACACAAAAAGTAGTAAACTGTGTGAGCAACTCGGAGGAAGAAGTATTGCACTATTAAGATAGCCACTTTATCGTCAAGAGAGGTATTGACTCGGAGAATACCAGTAACCTATGGAAGGAGTAACAGTGAATCTCTTAAGATACACAACGAGTGACATATCGCTTCTGGCAGACTGGCCGCAGTAAGGAAAAGTGGCAGACTGGGAGAGCAATTGGGACGAGTAACTATGACTCTCTTAAGGTAGCCAATGCCTCGTTACTTGCTGTTTGGATGAAGAAATCTCGAATAACCCCTAGGAGGAGAAACGATGACTCTTTTATGATACACAACTAGTGAATTATAGTTTCTGGCAGACAAAAACTACACAAAAAGCAGTAAACGGTGTGAGCAACTCGGAGGAAGAAGTATTGCACTATTAAGATAGCCACTTTTTCGTCAAGAGAGGTATTGACTCTGAGAATACCAGTAACCTATGGAAGGAGTAACGATGAATCTCTTAAGATACACAACGAGTGACATATCGCTTCTGGCAGACTGGCCACAGTAAGAAAAAGTGGCAGACTGGGTGAGGAATTGGGACGAGTAACTATGACTCTCTTAAGGTAGCCAATGCCTCGTTACTTGCGGTTTGGGTTAAGAAATCTCGAATAACCCCTAGGAGGAGAAACGATGACTCTTTTATGATACACAACTGGTGACATATCGCTTCTGGCAGACTGGCAAGTACACAAAAAGTAGTAAACTGTGTGAGCAACTCGGAGGAAGAAGTATTGCACTATTAAGATAGCCACTTTTTCGTCAAGAGAGGTATTGACTCAGAGAATACCAGTAACCTATGGAAGGAGTAACGATGAATCTCTTAAGATACACAACGAGTGACATATCGCTTCTGGCAGACTGGCCACGGTAAGAAAAAGTGGCAGACTGGGTGAGCAATGGGGACGAGTAACTATGACTCTCTTAAGGGAGCCAATGCCTCGTTACTTGCGGTTTGGGTTAAGAAATCTCGAATAACCCCTAGGAGGAGAAACGATGACTCTTTTATGATACACAACTAGTGACATATCGCTTCTGGCAGACTGGCAAGTACACAAAAAGTAGTAAACTGTGTGAGCAACTCGGAGGAAGAAGTATTGCACTATTAAGATAGCCACTTTTTCGTCAAGAGAGGTATTGACTCAGAGAATCCCAATAACCTATGGAAGGAGTAACGATGAATCTCTTAAGATACACAACGAGTGACATATCGCTTCTGGCAGACTGGCCGCAATAAGGAAAAGTGGCAGACTGGGAGAGCAATTGGGACGAGTAACTATGACTCTCTTAAGGTAGCCGATGCCTCGTTACTTGCGGTTTGGATGAAGAAATCTCGAATAACCCCTAGGAGGAGAAACGATGACTCTTTTATGATACACAACTAGTGAATTATAGTTTCTGGCAGACAAAAACCACGCAAAAAGCAGTAAACTGTGTGAGCAACTCGGAGGAAGAAGTATTGCACTATTAAGATAGCCACTTTTTCGTCAAGAGAGGTATTGACTCAGAGAATACCAGTAACCTATGGAAGGAGTAACGATGAATCTCTTAAGATACACAACGAGTGACATATCGCTTCTGGCAGACTGGCCGCAGTAAGAAAAAGTGGCAGACTGGGTGAGCAACTGGGACGAGTAACTATGACTCTCTTAAGTTAGCCAATGCCTCGTTACTTGCGGTTTGGATTAAGAAATCTCGAATAACCCCTAGGAGGAGAAACGATGACTCTTTTATGATACACAACTAGTGAATTATAGTTTCTGGCAGACAAAAACTACACAAAAAGCAGTAAACTGTGTGAGCAACTCGGAGGAAGAAGTATTGCACTATTAAGGTAGCCACTTTTTCGTCAAGAGAGGTATTGACTCAGAGAATACCAGTAACCTATGGAAGGAGTAACGATGAATCTCTTAAGATACACAACGAGTGACGTATCGCTTCTGGCAGACTGGCCGCAGTAAGAAAAAGTGGCAGACTGGGTGAGCAATGGGGACGAGTAACTATGACTCTCTTAAGGTAGCCAATGCCTCGTTCCTTGCGGTTTCGATTAAGAAATCTCGAATAATCCCTAGGAGGTGAAACGATAACTCTTTTATGTTACACAACTAGTGACATATCGCTTCTGGCAGACTGGCAAGTACACAAAAAGTAGTAAACTGTGTGAGCAACTGGGAGGAAGAAGTATGGCACTATTAAGAAAGCCAATGATTCGTCACGAGTAGTATTGAATCAGAGAATACCAGTAACCTATGGAAGGAGTAACGATGAATCTCTTAAGATACACAACGAGTGACATATCGCTTCTGGCAGACTGGCCGCAGTAAGAAAATGTGGCAGACTGGGTGAGCAATTGGGACGAGTAACTATGACTCTCTTAAGGTAGCCAATGCCTCGTTACTTGCGAGTTGGATTAAGAAATCTCGAAAACCCCTAGGAGGAGAAACGATGACTCTTTTATGATACACAACTAGTGAATTATAGTTTCTGGCAGACAAAAACTACACAAAAAGCAGTAAACTGTGTGAGCAACTCGGAGGAAGAAGTATTGCACTATTAAGATAGCCACTTTTTCGTCAAGAGAGGTATTGACTCAGAGAATACCAGTAACCTATGGAAGGAGTAACGATGAATCTCTTAAGATACACAACGAGTGACATATCGCTTCTGGCAGACTGGCCGCAGTAAGAAAATGTGGCAGACTGGGTGAGCAATTGGGACGAGTAACTATGACTCTCTTAAGGTAGCCAATGCCTCGTTACTTGCGAGTTGGATTAAGAAATCTCGAAAACCCCTAGGAGGAGAAACGATGACTCTTTTATGATACACAACTAGTGAATTATAGTTTCTGGCAGACAAAAACTACACAAAAAGTAGTAAACTGTGTGAGCAACTCGGAGGATGAAGTATTGCACTATTAAGATAGATACTTTTTCGTCACAAGAGGTATTGACTCAGAGAATACCAGTAACCTATGGAAGGAGTAACGATGAATCTCTTAAGATACACAACGAGTGACATATCGCTTCTGGCAGACTGGCCACAGTAAGAAAAAGTGGCACACTGGCTGAGCAATGGGGACGAGTAACTATGACTCTCTTAAGGTAGCCAATGCCTCGTTACTTGCGATTTGGGTTAAGAAATCTCGAATAACCTCTAGGAGGAGAAACGATGACTCTTTTATGATACACAACTAGTGACATATCGCTTCTGGCAGACTGGCAAGTACACAAAAAGTAGTAAACTGTGTGAGCAACTCGGAGGAAGAAGTATTGCACTATTAAGATAGCCACTTTATCGTCAAGAGAGGTATTGACTCGGAGAATACCAGTAACCTATGGAAGGAGTAACAGTGAATCTCTCAAGATACACAACGAGTGACATATCGCTTCTGGCAGACTGGCCGCAGTAAGGAAAAGTGGCAGACTGGGAGAGCAATTGGGACGATTAACTATGACTCTCTTAAGGTAGCCAATGCCTCGTTACTTGCGGTTTGGATGAAGAAATCTCGAATAACCCCTAGGAGGAGAAACGATGACTCTTTTATGATACACAACTAGTGAATTATAGTTTCTGGCAGACAAAAACTACACAAAAAGCAGTAAACTGTGTGAGCAACTCGGAGGAAGAAGTATTGCACTATTAAGATAGCCACTTTTTCGTCAAGAGAGGTATTGACTCAGAGAATACCAGTAACCTATGGAAGGAGTAACGATGAATCTTTTAAGATACACAACGAGTGACATATCGCTTCTGGCAGACTGGCCGCAGTAAGGAAAAGTGGCAGACTGGGTGAGCAATTGGGACGAGTAACTATGACTCTCTTAAGGTAGCCAATGCCTCGTTACTTGCGGTTTCGATTAAGAAATCTCGAATAACCCCAAGGAGGAGAAACGATGACTCTTTTATGATACACAACTAGTGACATATCGCTTCTGGCAGACTGGCAAGTACACAAAAAGTAGTAAACTGTGTGAGCAACTCGGAGGAAGAAGTATTGCACTATTAAGATAGCCACTTTTTCGTCAAGAGAGGTATTGACTCAGAGAATACCAGTAACCTATGGAAGGAGTAACGATGAATCTCTTAAGATACACAACGAGTGACATATCGCTTCTGGCAGACTGGCCACAGTAAGAAAAAGTGGCAGACTGGGTGAGCAATGGGGACGAGTAACTATGACTCTCTTAAGGTAGCCAATGCCTCGTTACTTGCGGTTTGGGTTAAGAAATCTCGAATAACCCCTAGGAGGAGAAACGATGACTCTTTTATGATACACAACTAGTGACATATCGCTTCTGGCAGACTGGCAAGTACACAAAAAGTAGTAAACTGTGTGAGCAACTCGGAGGAAGAAGTATTGCACTATTAAGATAGCCACTTTTTCGTCAAGAGACCTCTCTTGACGAAAAAGTGGCTATCTTAATAGGGATACCAGTAACCTATGGAAGGAGTAACGATGAATCTCTTAAGATACACAACGAGTGACATATCGCTTCTGGCAGACTGGCCGCAGTAAGGAAAAGTGGCAGACTGGGAGAGCAATTGGGACGAGTAACTATGACTCTCTTAAGGTAGCCAATGCCTCGTTACTTGCTGTTTGGATGAAGAAATCTCGAATAACCCCTAGGAGGAGAAACGATGACTCTTTTATGATACACAACTAGTGAATTATAGTTTCTGGCAGACAAAAACTACACAAAAAGCAGTAAACGGTGTGAGCAACTCGGAGGAAGAAGTATTGCACTATTAAGATAGCCACTTTTTCGTCAAGAGAGGTATTGACTCAGAGAATACCAGTAACCTATGGAAGGAGTAACGATGAATCTCTTAAGATACACAACGAGTGACATATCGCTTCTGGCAGACTGGCCACGGTAAGAAAAAGTGGCAGACTGGGTGAGCAATGGGGACGAGTAACTATGACTCTCTTAAGGGAGCCAATGCCTCGTTACTTGCGGTATGGGTTAAGAAATCTCGAATAACCCCTAGGAGGAGAAACGATGACTCTTTTATGATACACAACTAGTGACATATCGCTTCTGGCAGACTGGCAAGTACACAAAAAGTAGTAAACTGTGTGAGCAACTCGGAGGAAGAAGTATTGCACTATTAAGATAGCCACTTTTTCGTCAAGAGAGGTATTGACTCAGAGAATCCCAGTAACCTATGGAAGGAGTAACGATGAATCTCTTAAGATACACAACGAGTGACATATCGCTTCTGGCAGACTGGCCGCAATAAGGAAAAGTGGCAGACTGGGAGAGCAATTGGGACGAGTAACTATGACTCTCTTAAGGTAGCCGATGCCTCGTTACTTGCGGTTTGGATGAAGAAATCTCGAATAACCCCTAGGAGGAGAAACGATGACTCTTTTATGATACACAACTAGTGACATATCGCTTCTGGCAGACTGGCAAGTACACAAAAAGTAGTAAACTGTGTGAGCAACTCGGAGGAAGAAGTATTGCACTATTAAGATAGCCACTTTTTCGTCAAGAGAGGTATTGACTCAGAGAATACCAGTAACCTATGGAAGGAGTAACGATGAATCTCTTAAGATACACAACGAGTGACATATCGCTTCTGGCAGACTGGCCGCAGTAAGAAAATGTGGCAGACTGGGTGAGCAATTGGGACGAGTAACTATGACTCTCTTAAGGTAGCCAATGCCTCGTTACTTGCGGTTTGATTTAAGAAATCTCGAATAACCCCTAGGAGGAGAAACGATGACTCTTTTATGATACACAACTAGTGAATTATAGTTTCTGGCAGACAAAAACTACACAAAAAGCAGTAAACTGTGTGAGCAACTCGGAGGAAGAAGTATTGCACTATTAAGATAGCCACTTTTTCGTCAAGAGAGGTATTGACTCAGAGAATACCAGTAACCTATGGAAGGAGTAACGATGAATCTTTTAAGATACACAACGAGTGACATATCGCTTCTGGCAGACTGGCCGCAGTAAGGAAAAGTGGCAGACTGGGTGAGCAATTGGGACGAGTAACTATGACTCTCTTAAGGTAGCCAATGCCTCGTTACTTGCGGTTTCGATTAAGAAATCTCGAATAACCCCAAGGAGGAGAAACGATGACTCTTTTATGATACACAACTAGTGACATATCGCTTCTGGCAGACTGGCAAGTACACAAAAAGTAGTAAACTGTGTGAGCAACTCGGAGGAAGAAGTATTGCACTATTAAGATAGCCACTTTATCGTCAAGAGAGGTATTGACTCGGAGAATACCAGTAACCTATGGAAGGAGTAACAGTGAATCTCTCAAGATACACAACGAGTGACATATCGCTTCTGGCAGACTGGCCACAGTAAGAAAAAGTGGCAGACTGGGTGAGCAATGGGGACGAGTAACTATGACTCTCTTAAGGTAGCCAATGCCTCGTTACTTGCGGTTTGGGTTAAGAAATCTCGAATAACCCCTAGGAGGAGAAACGATGACTCTTTTATGATACACAACTAGTGACATATCGCTTCTGGCAGACTGGCAAGTACACAAAAAGTAGTAAACTGTGTGAGCAACTCGGAGGAAGAAGTATTGCACTATTAAGATAGCCACTTTTTCGTCAAGAGACCTCTCTTGACGAAAAAGTGGCTATCTTAATAGGGATACCAGTAACCTATGGAAGGAGTAACGATGAATCTCTTAAGATACACAACGAGTGACATATCGCTTCTGGCAGACTGGCCGCAGTAAGGAAAAGTGGCAGACTGGGAGAGCAATTGGGACGAGTAACTATGACTCTCTTAAGGTAGCCAATGCCTCGTTACTTGCTGTTTGGATGAAGAAATCTCGAATAACCCCTAGGAGGAGAAACGATGACTCTTTTATGATACACAACTAGTGAATTATAGTTTCTGGCAGACAAAAACTACACAAAAAGCAGTAAACGGTGTGAGCAACTCGGAGGAAGAAGTATTGCACTATTAAGATAGCCACTTTTTCGTCAAGAGAGGTATTGACTCAGAGAATACCAGTAACCTATGGAAGGAGTAACGATGAATCTCTTAAGATACACAACGAGTGACATATCGCTTCTGGCAGACTGGCCACGGTAAGAAAAAGTGGCAGACTGGGTGAGCAATGGGGACGAGTAACTATGACTCTCTTAAGGGAGCCAATGCCTCGTTACTTGCGGTATGGGTTAAGAAATCTCGAATAACCCCTAGGAGGAGAAACGATGACTCTTTTATGATACACAACTAGTGACATATCGCTTCTGGCAGACTGGCAAGTACACAAAAAGTAGTAAACTGTGTGAGCAACTCGGAGGAAGAAGTATTGCACTATTAAGATAGCCACTTTTTCGTCAAGAGAGGTATTGACTCAGAGAATCCCAGTAACCTATGGAAGGAGTAACGATGAATCTCTTAAGATACACAACGAGTGACATATCGCTTCTGGCAGACTGGCCGCAATAAGGAAAAGTGGCAGACTGGGAGAGCAATTGGGACGAGTAACTATGACTCTCTTAAGGTAGCCGATGCCTCGTTACTTGCGGTTTGGATGAAGAAATCTCGAATAACCCCTAGGAGGAGAAACGATGACTCTTTTATGATACACAACTAGTGACATATCGCTTCTGACAGACTGGCAAGTACACAAAAAGTAGTAAACTGTGTGAGCAACTCGGAGGAAGAAGTATTGCACTATTAAGATAGCCACTTTTTCGTCAAGAGAGGTATTGACTCAGAGAATACCAGTAACCTATGGAAGGAGTAACGATGAATCTCTTAAGATACACAACGAGTGACATATCGCTTCTGGCAGACTGGCCGCAGTAAGAAAATGTGGCAGACTGGGTGAGCAACTGGGACGAGTAACTATGACTCTCTTAAGTTAGCCAATGCCTCGTTACTTGCGGTTTGATTTAAGAAATCTCGAATAACCCCTAGGAGGAGAAACGATGACTCTTTTATGATACACAACTAGTGAATTATAGTTTCTGGCAGACAAAAACTACACAAAAAGCAGTAAACTGTGTGAGCAACTCGGAGGAAGAAGTATTGCACTATTAAGATAGCCACTTTTTCGTCAAGAGAGGTATTGACTCAGAGAATACCAGTAACCTATGGAAGGAGTAACGATGAATCTCTTAAGATACACAACGAGTGACATATCGCTTCTGGCAGACTGGCCGCAGTAAGAAAATGTGGCAGACTGGGTGAGCAATTGGGACGAGTAACTATGACTCTCTTAAGGTAGCCAATGCCTCGTTACTTGCGAGTTGGATTAAGAAATCTCGAAAACCCCTAGGAGGAGAAACGATGACTCTTTTATGATACACAACTAGTGAATTATAGTTTCTGGCAGACAACAACTACACAAAAAGTAGTAAACTGTGTGAGCAACTCGGAGGATGAAGTATTGCACTATTAAGATAGATACTTTTTCGTCACAAGAGGTATTGACTCAGAGAATACCAGTAACCTATGGAAGGAGTAACGATGAATCTCTTAAGATACACAACGAGTGACATATCGCTTCTGGCAGACTGGCCACAGTAAGAAAAAGTGGCACACTGGCTGAGCAATGGGGACGAGTAACTATGACTCTCTTAAGGTAGCCAATGCCTCGTTACTTGCGATTTGGGTTAAGAAATCTCGAATAACCTCTAGGAGGAGAAACGATGACTCTTTTATGATACACAACTAGTGACATATCGCTTCTGGCAGACTGGCAAGTACACAAAAAGTAGTAAACTGTGTGAGCAACTCGGAGGAAGAAGTATTGCACTATTAAGATAGCCACTTTATCGTCAAGAGAGGTATTGACTCGGAGAATACCAGTAACCTATGGAAGGAGTAACAGTGAATCTCTCAAGATACACAACGAGTGACATATCGCTTCTGGCAGACTGGCCGCAGTAAGGAAAAGTGGCAGACTGGGAGAGCAATTGGGACGATTAACTATGACTCTCTTAAGGTAGCCAATGCCTCGTTACTTGCGGTTTGGATGAAGAAATCTCGAATAACCCCTAGGAGGAGAAACGATGACTCTTTTATGATACACAACTAGTGAATTATAGTTTCTGGCAGACAAAAACTACACAAAAAGCAGTAAACTGTGTGAGCAACTCGGAGGAAGAAGTATTGCACTATTAAGATAGCCACTTTTTCGTCAAGAGAGGTATTGACTCAGAGAATACCAGTAACCTATGGAAGGAGTAACGATGAATCTTTTAAGATACACAACGAGTGACATATCGCTTCTGGCAGACTGGCCGCAGTAAGGAAAAGTGGCAGACTGGGTGAGCAATTGGGACGAGTAACTATGACTCTCTTAAGGTAGCCAATGCCTCGTTACTTGCGGTTTCGATTAAGAAATCTCGAATAACCCCAAGGAGGAGAAACGATGACTCTTTTATGATACACAACTAGTGACATATCGCTTCTGGCAGACTGGCAAGTACACAAAAAGTAGTAAACTGTGTGAGCAACTCGGAGGAAGAAGTATTGCACTATTAAGATAGCCACTTTTTCGTCAAGAGAGGTATTGACTCAGAGAATACCAGTAACCTATGGAAGGAGTAACGATGAATCTCTTAAGATACACAACGAGTGACATATCGCTTCTGGCAGACTGGCCACAGTAAGAAAAAGTGGCAGACTGGGTGAGCAATGGGGACGAGTAACTATGACTCTCTTAAGGTAGCCAATGCCTCGTTACTTGCGGTTTGGGTTAAGAAATCTCGAATAACCCCTAGGAGGAGAAACGATGACTCTTTTATGATACACAACTAGTGACATATCGCTTCTGGCAGACTGGCAAGTACACAAAAAGTAGTAAACTGTGTGAGCAACTCGGAGGAAGAAGTATTGCACTATTAAGATAGCCACTTTTTCGTCAAGAGACCTCTCTTGACGAAAAAGTGGCTATCTTAATAGGGATACCAGTAACCTATGGAAGGAGTAACGATGAATCTCTTAAGATACACAACGAGTGACATATCGCTTCTGGCAGACTGGCCGCAGTAAGGAAAAGTGGCAGACTGGGAGAGCAATTGGGACGAGTAACTATGACTCTCTTAAGGTAGCCAATGCCTCGTTACTTGCTGTTTGGATGAAGAAATCTCGAATAACCCCTAGGAGGAGAAACGATGACTCTTTTATGATACACAACTAGTGAATTATAGTTTCTGGCAGACAAAAACTACACAAAAAGCAGTAAACGGTGTGAGCAACTCGGAGGAAGAAGTATTGCACTATTAAGATAGCCACTTTTTCGTCAAGAGAGGTATTGACTCAGAGAATACCAGTAACCTATGGAAGGAGTAACGATGAATCTCTTAAGATACACAACGAGTGACATATCGCTTCTGGCAGACTGGCCACGGTAAGAAAAAGTGGCAGACTGGGTGAGCAATGGGGACGAGTAACTATGACTCTCTTAAGGGAGCCAATGCCTCGTTACTTGCGGTATGGGTTAAGAAATCTCGAATAACCCCTAGGAGGAGAAACGATGACTCTTTTATGATACACAACTAGTGACATATCGCTTCTGGCAGACTGGCAAGTACACAAAAAGTAGTAAACTGTGTGAGCAACTCGGAGGAAGAAGTATTGCACTATTAAGATAGCCACTTTTTCGTCAAGAGAGGTATTGACTCAGAGAATCCCAGTAACCTATGGAAGGAGTAACGATGAATCTCTTAAGATACACAACGAGTGACATATCGCTTCTGGCAGACTGGCCGCAATAAGGAAAAGTGGCAGACTGGGAGAGCAATTGGGACGAGTAACTATGACTCTCTTAAGGTAGCCGATGCCTCGTTACTTGCGGTTTGGATGAAGAAATCTCGAATAACCCCTAGGAGGAGAAACGATGACTCTTTTATGATACACAACTAGTGAATTATAGTTTCTGGCACACAAAATCCACGCAAAAAGCAGTAAACTGTGTGAGCAACTCGGAGGAAGAAGTATTGCACTATTAAGATAGCCACTTTTTCGTCAAGAGAGGTATTGACTCAGAGAATACCAGTAACCTATGGAAGGAGTAACGATGAATCTCTTAAGATACACAACGAGTGACATATCGCTTCTGGCAGACTGGCCGCAGTAAGAAAAAGTGGCAGACTGGGTGAGCAACTGGGACGAGTAACTATGACTCTCTTAAGTTAGCCAATGCCTCGTTACTTGCGGTTTGATTTAAGAAATCTCGAATAACCCCTAGGAGGAGAAACGATGACTCTTTTATGATACACAACTAGTGAATTATAGTTTCTGGCAGACAAAAACTACACAAAAAGCAGTAAACTGTGTGAGCAACTCGGAGGAAGAAGTATTGCACTATTAAGATAGCCACTTTTTCGTCAAGAGAGGTATTGACTCAGAGAATACCAGTAACCTATGGAAGGAGTAACGATGAATCTCTTAAGATACACAACGAGTGACATATCGCTTCTGGCAGACTGGCCGCAGTAAGAAAAAGTGGCAGACTGGGTGAGCAATGGGGACGAGTAACTATGACTCTCTTAAGGTAGCCAATGCCTCGTTACTTGCGGTTTCGATTAAGAAATCTCGAATAATCCCTAGGAGGTGAAACGATAACTCTTTTATGTTACACAACTAGTGACATATCGCTTCTGGCAGACTGGCAAGTACACAAAAAGTAGTAAACTGTGTGAGCAACTGGGAGGAAGAAGTATGGCACTATTAAGGAAGCCAATGATTCGTCACGAGTAGTATTGAATCAGAGAATACCAGTAACCTATGGAAGGAGTAACGATGAATCTCTTAAGATACACAACGAGTGACATATCGCTTCTGGCAGACTGGCCGCAGTAAGAAAATGTGGCAGACTGGGTGAGCAATTGGGACGAGTAACTATGACTCTCTTAAGGTAGCCAATGCCTCGTTACTTGCGGTTTGGGTTAAGAAATCTCGAAAACCCCTAGGAGGAGAAACGATGACTCTTTTATGATACACAACTAGTGAATTATAGTTTCTGGCAGACAAAAACTACACAAAAAGCAGTAAACTGTGTGAGCAACTCGGAGGAAGAAGTATTGCACTATTAAGATAGCCACTTTTTCGTCAAGAGAGGTATTGACTCAGAGAATACCAGTAACCTATGGAAGGAGTAACGATGAATCTCTTAAGATACACAACGAGTGACATATCGCTTCTGGCAGAATGGCCGCAGTAAGAAAATGTGGCAGACTGGGTGAGCAATTGGGACGAGTAACTATGACTCTCTTAAGGTAGCCAATGCCTCGTTACTTGCGAGTTGGATTAAGAAATCTCGAAAACCCCTAGGAGGAGAAACGATGACTCTTTTATGATACACAACTAGTGAATTATAGTTTCTGGCAGACAACAACTACACAAAAAGTAGTAAACTGTGTGAGCAACTCGGAGGATGAAGTATTGCACTATTAAGATAGATACTTTTTCGTCACAAGAGGTATTGACTCAGAGAATACCAGTAACCTATGGAAGGAGTAACGATGAATCTCTTAAGATACACAACGAGTGACATATCGCTTCTGGCAGACTGGCCACAGTAAGAAAAAGTGGCAGACTGGGTGAGCAATGGGGACGAGTAACTATGACTCTCTTAAGGTAGCCAATGCCTCGTTACTTGCGATTTGGGTTAAGAAATCTCGAATAACCTCTAGGAGGAGAAACGATGACTCTTTTATGATACACAACTAGTGACATATCGCTTCTGGCAGACTGGCAAGTACACAAAAAGTAGTAAACTGTGTGAGCAACTCGGAGGAAGAAGTATTGCACTATTAAGATAGCCACTTTATCGTCAAGAGAGGTATTGACTCAGAGAATCCCAGTAACCTATGGAAGGAGTAACGATGAATCTCTTAAGATACACAACGAGTGACATATCGCTTCTGGCAGACTGGCCGCAATAAGGAAAAGTGGCAGACTGGGAGAGCAATTGGGACGAGTAACTATGACTCTCTTAAGGTAGCCGATGCCTCGTTACTTGCGGTTTGGATGAAGAAATCTCGAATAACCCCTAGGAGGAGAAACGATGACTCTTTTATGATACACAACTAGTGAATTATAGTTTCTGGCAGACAAAAACCACGCAAAAAGCAGTAAACTGTGTGAGCAACTCGGAGGAAGAAGTATTGCACTATTAAGATAGCCACTTTTTCGTCAAGAGAGGTATTGACTCAGAGAATACCAGTAACCTATGGAAGGAGTAACGATGAATCTCTTAAGATACACAACGAGTGACATATCGCTTCTGGCAGACTGGCCGCAGTAAGAAAAAGTGGCAGACTGGGTGAGCAACTGGGACGAGTAACTATGACTCTCTTAAGTTAGCCAATGCCTCGTTACTTGCGGTTTGATTTAAGAAATCTCGAATAACCCCTAGGAGGAGAAACGATGACTCTTTTATGATACACAACTAGTGAATTATAGTTTCTGGCAGACAAAAACTACACAAAAAGCAGTAAACTGTGTGAGCAACTCGGAGGAAGAAGTATTGCACTATTAAGATAGCCACTTTTTCGTCAAGAGAGGTATTGACTCAGAGAATACCAGTAACCTATGGAAGGAGTAACGATGAATCTCTTAAGAAACACAACGAGTGACATATCGCTTCTGGCAGACTGGCCGCAGTAAGAAAAAGTGGCAGACTGGGTGAGCAATGGGGACGAGTAACTATGACTCTCTTAAGGTAGCCAATGCCTCGTTACTTGCGGTTTCGATTAAGAAATCTGGAATAATCCCTAGGAGGTGAAACGATAACTCTTTTATGTTACACAACTAGTGACATATCGCTTCTGGCAGACTGGCAAGTACACAAAAAGTAGTAAACTGTGTGAGCAACTGGGAGGAAGAAGTATGGCACTATTAAGTAAGCCAATAATTCGTCACGAGTAGTATTGAATCAGAGAATACCAGTAACCTATGGAAGGAGTAACGATGAATCTCTTAAGATACACAACGAGTGACATATCGCTTCTGGCAGACTGGCCGCAGTAAGAAAATGTGGCAGACTGGGTGAGCAATTGGGACGAGTAACTATGACTCTCTTAAGGTAGCCAATGCCTCGTTACTTGCGATTTGGGTTAAGAAATCTCGAATAACCTCTAGGAGGAGAAACGATGACTCTTTTATGATACACAACTAGTGACATATCGCTTCTGGCAGACTGGCAAGTACACAAAAAGTAGTAAACTGTGTGAGCAACTCGGAGGAAGAAGTATTGCACTATTAAGATAGCCACTTTATCGTCAAGAGAGGTATTGACTCAGAGAATCCCAGTAACCTATGGAAGGAGTAACGATGAATCTCTTAAGATACACAACGAGTGACATATCGCTTCTGGCAGACTGGCCGCAATAAGGAAAAGTGGCAGACTGGGAGAGCAATTGGGACGAGTAACTATGACTCTCTTAAGGTAGCCGATGCCTCGTTACTTGCGGTTTGGATGAAGAAATCTCGAATAACCCCTAGGAGGAGAAACGATGACTCTTTTATGATACACAACTAGTGAATTATAGTTTCTGGCAGACAAAAACCACGCAAAAAGCAGTAAACTGTGTGAGCAACTCGGAGGAAGAAGTATTGCACTATTAAGATAGCCACTTTTTCGTCAAGAGAGGTATTGACTCAGAGAATACCAGTAACCTATGGAAGGAGTAACGATGAATCTCTTAAGATACACAACGAGTGACATATCGCTTCTGGCAGACTGGCCGCAGTAAGAAAAAGTGGCAGACTGGGTGAGCAACTGGGACGAGTAACTATGACTCTCTTAAGTTAGCCAATGCCTCGTTACTTGCGGTTTGATTTAAGAAATCTCGAATAACCCCTAGGAGGAGAAACGATGACTCTTTTATGATACACAACTAGTGAATTATAGTTTCTGGCAGACAAAAACTACACAAAAAGCAGTAAACTGTGTGAGCAACTCGGAGGAAGAAGTATTGCACTATTAAGATAGCCACTTTTTCGTCAAGAGAGGTATTGACTCAGAGAATACCAGTAACCTATGGAAGGAGTAACGATGAATCTCTTAAGAAACACAACGAGTGACATATCGCTTCTGGCAGACTGGCCGCAGTAAGAAAAAGTGGCAGACTGGGTGAGCAATGGGGACGAGTAACTATGACTCTCTTAAGGTAGCCAATGCCTCGTTACTTGCGGTTTCGATTAAGAAATCTGGAATAATCCCTAGGAGGTGAAACGATAACTCTTTTATGTTACACAACTAGTGACATATCGCTTCTGGCAGACTGGCAAGTACACAAAAAGTAGTAAACTGTGTGAGCAACTGGGAGGAAGAAGTATGGCACTATTAAGTAAGCCAATAATTCGTCACGAGTAGTATTGAATCAGAGAATACCAGTAACCTATGGAAGGAGTAACGATGAATCTCTTAAGATACACAACGAGTGACATATCGCTTCTGGCAGACTGGCCGCAGTAAGAAAATGTGGCAGACTGGGTGAGCAATCGGGACGAGTAACTATGACTCTCTTAAGGTAGCCAATGCCTCGTTACTTGCGCGTTGGATTAAGAAATCTCGAAAACCCCTAGGAGGAGAAACGATGACTCTTTTATGATACACAACTAGTGAATTATAGTTTCTGGCAGACAAAAACTACACAAAAAGCAGTAAACTGTGTGAGCAACTCGGAGGAAGAAGTATTGCACTATTAAGATAGCCACTTTTTCGTCAAGAGAGGTATTGACTCAGAGAATACCAGTAACCTATGGAAGGAGTAGCGATGAATCTCTTAAGATACACAACGAGTGACATATCGCTTCTGGCAGAATGGCCGCAGTAAGAAAATGTGGCAGACTGGGTGAGCAATTGGGACGAGTAACTATGACTCTCTTAAGGTAGCCAATGCCTCGTTACTTGCGAGTTGGATTAAGAAATCTCGAAAACCCCTAGGAGGAGAAACGATGACTCTTTTATGATACACAACTAGTGAATTATAGTTTCTGGCAGACAAAAACTACACAAAAAGTAGTAAACTGTGTGAGCAACTCGGAGGATGAAGTATTGCACTATTAAGATAGATACTTTTTCGTCACAAGAGGTATTGACTCAGAGAATACCAGTAACCTATGGAAGGAGTAACGATGAATCTCTTAAGATACACAACGAGTGACATATCGCTTCTGGCAGACTGGCCACAGTAAGAAAAAGTGGCACACTGGCTGAGCAATGGGGACGAGTAACTACGACTCTCTTAAGGTAGCCAATGCCTCGTTACTTGCGATTTGGGTTAAGAAATCTCGAATAACCTCTAGGAGGAGAGACGATGACTCTTTTATGATACACAACTAGTGACATATCGCTTCTGGCAGACTGGCAAGTACACAAAAAGTAGTAAACTGTGTGAGCAACTCGGAGGAAGAAGTATTGCACTATTAAGATAGCCACTTTATCGTCAAGAGAGGTATTGACTCGGAGAATACCAGTAACCTATGGAAGGAGTAACAGTGAATCTCTTAAGATACACAACGAGTGACATATCGCTTCTGGCAGACTGGCCGCAGTAAGGAAAAGTGGCAGACTGGGAGAGCAATTGGGACGAGTAACTATGACTCTCTTAAGGTAGCCAATGCCTCGTTACTTGCGGTTTGGATGAAGAAATCTCGAATAACCCCTAGGAGGAGAAACGATGACTCTTTTATGATACACAACTAGTGAATTATAGTTTCTGGCAGACAAAAACTACACAAAAAGCAGTAAACTGTGTGAGCAACTCGGAGGAAGAAGTATTGCACTATTAAGATAGCCACTTTTTCGTCAAGAGAGGTATTGACTCAGAGAATACCAGTAACCTATGGAAGGAGTAACGATGAATCTTTTAAGATACACAACGAGTGACATATCGCTTCTGGCAGACTGGCCGCAGTAAGGAAAAGTGGCAGACTGGGTGAGCAATTGGGACGAGTAACTATGACTCTCTTAAGGTAGCCAATGCCTCGTTACTTGCGGTTTCGATTAAGAAATCTCGAATAACCCCAAGGAGGAGAAACGATGACTCTTTTATGATACACAACTAGTGACATATCGCTTCTGGCAGACTGGCAAGTACACAAAAAGTAGTAAACTGTGTGAGCAACTCGGAGGAAGAAGTATTGCACTATTAAGATAGCCACTTTTTCGTCAAGAGAGGTATTGACTCAGAGAATACCAGTAACCTATGGAAGGAGTTACGATGAATCTCTTAAGATACACAACGAGTGACATATCGCGTCTGGCAGACTGGCCACAGTAAGAAAAAGTGGCAGACTGGGTGAGCAATGGGGACGAGTAACTATGACTCTCTTAAGGTAGTCAATGCCTCGTTACTTGCGGTTTGGGTTAAGAAATCTCGAATAACCCCTAGGAGGAGAAACGATGACTCTTTTATGATACACAACTAGTGACATATCGCTTCTGGCAGACTGGCAAGTACACAAAAAGTAGTAAACTGTGTGAGCAACTCGGAGGAAGAAGTATTGCACTATTAAGATAGCCACTTTTTCGTCAAGAGACCTCTCTTGACGAAAAAGTGGCTATCTTAATAGGGATACCAGTAACCTATGGAAGGAGTAACGATGAATTTCTTAAGATACACAACGAGTGACATATCGCTTCTGGCAGACTGGCCGCAGTAAGGAAAAGTGGCAGACTGGGAGAGCAATTGGGACGAGTAACTATGACTCTCTTAAGGTAGCCAATGCCTCGTTACTTGCGGTTTGGATGAAGAAATCTCGAATAACCCCTAGGAGGAGAAACGATGACTCTTTTATGATACACAACTAGTGAATTATAGTTTCTGGCAGACAAAAACTACACAAAAAGCAGTAAACTGTGTGAGCAACTCGGAGGAAGAAGTATTGCACTATTAAGATAGCCACTTTTTCGTCAAGAGAGGTATTGACTCAGAGAATACCAGTAACCTATGGAAGGAGTAACGATGAATCTCTTAAGATACACAACGAGTGACATATCGCTTCTGGCAGACTGGCCGCAGTAAGAAAAAGTGGCAGACTGGGTGAGCAATTGGGACGAGTAACTATGACCCTCTTAAGGTAGCCAATGCCTCGTTACTTGCGGTTTGGATTAAGAAATCTCGAATAACCCCTAGGAGGAGAAACGATGACTCTTTTATGATACACAACTAGTGAATTATAGTTTCTGGCAGACAAAAACTACACAAAAAGCAGTAAACTGTGTGAGCAACACGGAGGAAGAAGTATTGCACTATTAAGATAGCCACTTTTCCGTCAAGAGAGGTATTGACTCAGAGAATACCAGTAACCTATGGAAGGAGTAACGATGAATCTCTTAAGATACACAACGAGTGACATATCGCTTCTGGCAGACTGGCCACAGTAAGAAAATGTGGCAGACTGGGTGAGCAATGGGGACGAGTAACTATGACTCTCTTAAGGTAGCCAATGCCTCGTTACTTGCGGTTTGGGTTAAGAAATCTCGAATAACCCCTAGGAGGAGAAACGATGACTCTTTTATGATACACAACTAGTAACATATCGCTTCTGGCAGACTGGCAGGCACACAAAAAGTAGTAAACTGTGTGAGCAACTCGGAGGAAGAAGTATTGCACTATTAAGATAGCCACTTTTTCGTCAAGAGAGGTATTGACTCAGAGAATACCAGTAACCTATGGAAGGAGTAACGATGAATCTCTTAAGATACACAACGAGTGACATATCGCTTCTGGCAGACTGGCCGCAATAAGGAAATGTGGCAGACTGGGAGAGCAATTGGGACGAGTAACTATGACTCTCTTAAGGTAGCCAATGCCTCGTTACTTGCGGTTTGGATGAAGAAATCTCGAATAACCCCTAGGAGGAGAAACGATGACTCTTTTATGATACACAACCAGTGAATTATAGTTTCTGGCAGACAAAAACTACGCAAAAAGCAGTAAACTGTTTGAGCAACTCGGAGGAAGAAGTATTGCACTATTAAGATAGCCACTTTTTCGTCAAGAGAGGTATTGACTCAGAGAATACCAGTAACCTATGGAAGGAGTAACGATGAATCTCTTAAGATACACAACGAGTGACATATCGCTTCTGGCAGACTGGCCGCAGTAAGAAAAAGTGGCAGACTGGGTGAGCAATTGGGACGAGTAACTATGACTCTCTTAAGTTAGCCAATGCCTCGTTACTTGCGGTTTGGATTAAGAAATCTCGAATAACCCCTAGGAGGAGAAACGATGACTCTTTTATGATACACAACTAGTGAATTATAGTTTCTGGCAGACAAAAACTACACAAAAAGCAGTAAACTGTGTGAGCAACTCGGAGGAAGAAATATTGCACTATTAAGATAGCCACTTTTTCGTCAAGAGAGGTATTGACTCAGAGAATACCAGTAACCTATGGAAGGAGTAACGATGAATCTCTTAAGATACACAACGAGTGACATATCGCTTCTGGCAGACTGGCCGCAGTAAGAAAAAGTGGCAGACTGGGTGAGCAATGGGGACGAGTAACTATGACTCTCTTAAGGTAGCCAATGCCTCGTTACTTGCGGTTTCGATTAAGAAATCTAGAATTATCCCTAGGAGGTGAAACGATAACTCTTTTATGTTACACAACTAGTGACATATCGCTTCTGACGGACTGGCAACTACACAAAAAGTAGTAAACTGTGTGAGCAACTGGGAGGAAGAAGTATGGCACTATTAAGAAAGCCAATGATTCGTCACGAGTAGTATTGAATCAGAGAATACCAGTAACCTATGGAAGGAGTAACGATGAATCTCTTAAGATACACAACGAGTGACATATCGCTTCTGGCAGACTGGCCGCAGTAAGGAAAAGTGGCAGACTGGGAGAGCAATTGGGACGAGTAACTATGACTCTCTTAAGGTAGCCAATGCCTCGTTACATGCGGTTAGGATGAAGAAATCTCGAATAACCCCTAGGAGGAGAAACGATGACTCTTTTATGATACACAACTAGTGAATTATAGTTTCTGGCAGACAAAAACTACACAAAAAGCAGTAAACTGTGTGAGCAACTCGGAGGAAGAAGTATTGCACTATTAAGATAGCCACTTTTTCGTCAAGAGAGGTATTGACTCAGAGAATACCAGTAACCTATGGAAGGAGTAACGATGAATCTCTTAAGATACACAACGAGTGACATATCGCTTCTGGCAGACTGGCAAGTACACAAAAAGTAGTAAACTGTGTGAGCTACTCGGAGGAAGAAGTATTGCACTATTAAGATAGCCACTTTTTCGTCAAGAGACGTCTCTTGACGAAAAAGTGGCTATCTTAATAGGGATACCAGTAACCTATGGAAGGAGTAACGATGTATCTTTTAAGATACACAACGAGTGACATATCGCTTCTGGCAGACTGGCCGCAGTAAGGAAAAGTGGCAGACTGGGAGAGCAATTGGGACGAGTAACTATGACTCTCTTAAGGTAGCCAATGCCTCGTTACTTGCGGTTTGGATGAAGAAATCTCGAATAACCCCTAGGAGGAGAAACGATGACTCTTTTATGATACACAACTAGTGAATTATAGTTTCTGGCAGACAAAAACTACACAAAAAGCAGTAAACTGTGTGAGCAACTCGGAGGAAGAAGTATTGCACTATTAAGATAGCCACTTTTTCGTCAAGAGAGGTATTGACTCAGAGAATACCAGTAACCTATGGAAGGAGTAACGATGAATCTCTTAAGATACACAACGAGTGACATATCGCTTCTGGCATACTGGCCGCAGTAAGAAAAAGTGGCAGACTGGGTGAGCAATTGGGACGAGTAACTATGACTCTCTTAAGGTAGCCAATGCCTCGTTACTTGCGGTTTGGATTAAGAAATCTCGAATAACCCCTAGGAGGAGAAACGATGACTCTTTTATGATACACAACTAGTGAATTATAGTTTCTGGCAGACAAAAACTACACAAAAAGCAGTAAACTGTGTGAGCAACACGGAGGAAGAAGTATTGCACTATTAAGATAGCCACTTTTCCGTCAAGAGAGGTATTGACTCAGAGAATACCAGTAACCTATGGAAGGAGTAACGATGAATCTCTTAAGATACACAACGAGTGACATATCGCTTCTGGCAGACTGGCCACAGTAAGAAAATGTGGCAGACTGGGTGAGCAATGGGGACGAGTAACTATGACTCTCTTAAGGTAGCCAATGCCTCGTTACTTGCGGTTTGGGTTAAGAAATCTCGAATAACCCCTAGGAGGAGAAACGATGACTCTTTTATGATACACAACTAGTAACATATCGCTTCTGGCAGACTGGCAAGCACACAAAAAGTAGTAAACTGTGTGAGCAACTCGGAGGAAGAAGTATTGCACTATTAAGATAGCCACTTTTTAGTCAAGAGAGGTATTGACTCAGCGAATACCAGTAACCTATGGAAGGAGTAACGATGAATCTCTTAAGATACACAACGAGTGACATATCGCTTCTGGCAGACTGGCCACAATAAGAAAAAGTGGCAGACTGGGTGAGCAATGGGGACGAGTAACTATGACACTCTTAAGGTAGCCAATGCCTCGTTACTTGCGGTTTGGATTAAGAAATCTCGAATAACCCCTAGGAGGAGAAACGATGACTCTTTTATGATACACAACTAGTGAATTATAGTTTCTGGCAGACAAAAACTACACAAAAAGCAGTAAACGGTGTGAGCAACTCGGAGGAAGAAGTATTGCACTATTAAGATAGCCACTTTTTAGTCAAGAGAGGTATTGACTCAGCGAATAACAGTAACCTATGGAAGGAGTAACGATGAATCTCTTAAGATACACAACGAGTGACATATCGCTTCTGGCAGACTGGCCACAGTAAGAAAAAGTGGCAGACTGGGTGAGCAATGGGGACGAGTAACTATGACACTCTTAAGGTAGCCAATGCCTCGTTACTTGCGGTTTGGATTAAGAAATCTCGAATAACCCCTAGGAGGAGAAACGATGACTCTTTTATGATACACTAGTGACATATCGCTTCTGGCAGACTGGCAAGTAGACAAAAAGTAGTAAACTGTGTGAGCAACTCGGAGGAAGAAGTATTGCACTATTAAGATAGCCACTTTTTCGTCAAGAGAGGTATTGACTCAGAGAATACCAGTAACCTATGGAAGGAGTAACGATGAATCTCTTAAGATACACAACGAGTGACATATCGCTTCTGGCAGACTGGCCGCAATAAGGAAATGTGGCAGACTGGGAGAGCAATTGGGACGAGTAACTATGACTCTCTTAAGGTAGCCAATGCCTCGTTACTTGCGGTTTGGATGAAGAAATCTCGAATAACCCCTAGGAGGAGAAACGATGACTCTTTTATGATACACAACTAGTGAATTATAGTTTCTGGCAGACAAAAACTACGCAAAAAGCAGTAAACTGTGTGAGCAACTCGGAGGAAGAAGTATTGCACTATTAAGATAGCCACTTTTTCGTCAAGAGAGGTATTGACTCAGAGAATACCAGTAACCTATGGAAGGAGTAACGATGAATCTCTTAAGATACACAACGAGTGACATATCGCTTCTGGCAGACTGGCCGCAGTAAGAAAAAGTGGCAGACTGGGTGAGCAATTGGGACGAGTAACTATGACTCTCTTAAGTTAGCCAATGCCTCGTTACTTGCGGTTTGGATGAAGAAATCTCGAATAACCCCTAGGAGGAGAAACGATGACTCTTTTATGATACACAACTAGTGAATTATAGTTTCTGGCAGACAAAAACTACACAAAAAGCAGTAAACAGTGTGAGCAACTCGGAGGAAGAAGTATTACACTATTAAGATAGCCACTTTTTCGTCAAGAGAGGTATTGACTCAGAGAATACCAGTAACCTATGGAAGGAGTAACGATGAATCTCTTAAGATACACAACGAGTGACATATCGCTTCTGGCAGACTGGCCGCAGTAAGAAAAAGTGGCAGACTGGGTGAGCAATGGGGACGAGTAACTATGACTCTCTTAAGGTAGCCAATGCCTCGTTACTTGCGGTTTCGATTAAGAAATCTAGAATAATCCCTAGGAGGTGAAACGATAACTCTTTTATGTTACACAACTAGTGACATATCGCTTCTGACGGACTGGCAAGTACACAAAAAGTAGTAAACTGTGTGAGCAACTGGGAGGAAGAAGTATGGCACTATTAAGAAAGCCAATGATTCGTCACGAGTAGTATTGAATCAGAGAATACCAGTAACCTATGGAAGGAGTAACGATGAATCTCTTAAGATACACAACGAGTGACATATCGCTTCTGGCAGACTGGCCGCAGTAAGAAAATGTGGCAGACTGGGTGAGCAATGGGGACGAGTAACTATGACTCTCTTAAGGTAGCCAATGCCTCGTTACTTGCGGGTTGGATTAAGAAATCTCGAAAACCCCTAGGAGGAGAAACGATGACTCTTTTATGATACACAACTAGTGAATTATAAATTCTGGCAGACAAAAACTACACAAAAAGTAGTAAACTGTGTGAGCAACTCGGAGGAAGAAGTTTTGCACTATTAAGATAGCCACTTTATCGTCAAGAGAGGTATTGACTCAGAGAATACCAGTAACCTATGGAAGGAGTAACGATGAATCTCTTAAGATACACAACGAGTGACATATCGCTTCTGGCAGACTGGCCGCAGTAAGAAATAGTGGCAGACTGGGTGAGCAATGGGGACGAGTAACTATGACTCTCTTAAGGTAGCCAATGCCTCGTTACTTGCGGTTTCGATTAAGAAATCTCGAATAATCCCTAGGAGGTGAAACGATAACTCTTTTATGTTACAGAACTAGTGACATATCGCTTCTGGCAGACTGGCAAGTACACAAAAAGTAGTAAACTGTGTGAGCAACTCGGAGGAAGAAGTATTGCACTATTAAGAAAGCCAATGATTCGTCACGAGTAGTATTGAATCAGAGAATACCAGTAACCTATGGAAGGAGTAACGATGAATCTCTTAAGATACACAACGAGTGACATATCGCTTCTGGCAGACTGGCCGCAGTAAGAAAATGTGGCAGACTGGGTGATCAATTTGGACGAGTAACTATGACTCTCTTAAGGTAGCCAATGCCTCGTTACTTGCGGGTTGGATTAAGAAATCTCGAAAACCCCTAGGAGGAGAAACGATGACTCTTTTATGATACACAACTAGTGAATTATAGTTTCTGGCAGACAAAAACTACACAAAAAGTAGTAAACTGTGTGAGCAACACGGAGGATGAAGTATTGCACTATTAAGATAGATACTTTTTCGTCACGAGAGGTATTGACTCAGAGAATACCAGTAACCTATGGAAGGAGTAACGATGAATCTCTTAAGATTCACAACGAGTTACATATCGCTTCTGGCAGACTGGCCACAGTAAGAAAAAGTGGCAGACTGGGTGAGCAATGGGGACGAGTAACTATGACTCTCTTAAGGTAGCCAATGCCACGTTACTTGCGATTTGGTTTAAGAAATCTCGAATAACCTCTAGGAGGAGAAACGATGACTCATTTATGATACACAACTAGTGACATATCGCTTCTGGCAGACTGGCAAGTACACAAAAAGTAGTAAACTGTGTGAGCAACTCGGAGGAAGAAGTATTGCACTATTAAGTTAGCCACTTTTTCGTCAAGAGAGGCGTTGACTCGGAGAATACCAGTAACCTTTGGAAGGAGTAACGATGAATCTCTTAAGATACACAACGAGTGACATATCGCTTCTGGCAGACTGGCCGCAGTACGGAAAAGTGGCAGACTGGGAGAGCAATTGGGACGAGTAACTATGACTCTCTTAAGGTAGCCAATGCCTCGTTACTTGCGGTTTGGATGAAGAAATCTCGAATAACCCCTAGGAGGAGAAACGATGACTCTTTTATGATACACAACTAGTGAATTATAGTTTCTGGCAGACAAAAACTACACAACAAGAAGTAAACTGTGCGAGCAACTCGGAGGAAGAAGTATTGCACTATTAAGATAGCCACTTTTTCGTCAAGAGAGGTATTGACTCAGAGAATACCAGTAACCTATGGAAGGAGTAACGATGAATCTCATAAGATACACAACGAGTGACATATCGCTTCTGGCAGACTGGCGGCAGTAAGAAAAAGTGGCAGACTGGGTGAGCAATGGGGACGAGTAACTATGACTCTCTTAAGCTAGCCAATGCCTCGTTACTTGCGGTTTCGATTAAGAAATCTCGAATAATCCCTAGGAGGTGAAACGATAACTCTTTTATGTTACACAACTAGTGACATATCGCTTCTGGCACACTGGCAAGTACACAAAAAGTAGTAAACTGTGTGAGCAACTGGGAGGAAGAAGTATGGCACTATTAAGAAAGCCAATGATTCGTCACGAGTAGTATTGAATCAGAGAATACCAGTAACCTATGGAAGGAGTAACGATGAATCTCTTAAGATACACAACGAGTGATATATCGCTTCTGGCAGACTGGCCGCAGTAAGGAAAAGTGGCAGACTGGGAGAGCAATTGGGACGAGTAACTATGACTCTCTTAAGGTAGCCAATGCCTCGTTACTTGCGGTTTGGATGAAGAAATCTCGAATAACCCCTAGGAGGAGAACCGATGACTCTTTTATGATACACAACTAGTGAATTATAGTTTCTGGCAGACAAAAACTACACAAAAAGCAGTAAACTGTGTGAGCAACTCGGAGGAAGAAGTATTGCACTATTAAGATAGCCACTTTTTCGTCAAGAGAGGTATTGACTCAGAGAATACCAGTAACCTATGGAAGGAGTAACGATGAATCTCTTAAGATACACAACGAGTGACATATCGCTTCTGGCAGACTGGCCGCAGTAAGAAAAAGTGGCAGACTGGGTGAGCAATTGGGACGAGTAACTATGACTCTCTTAAGGTAGCCAATGCCTCGTTACTTGCGGTTTGGATGAAGAAATCGCGAATAACCCCTAGGAGGAGAACCGATGACTCTTTTATGATACACAACTAGTGAATTATAGTTTCTGGCAGACAAAAACTACACAAAAAGCAGTAAACTGTGTGAGCCACTCGGAGGAAGAAGTATTGCACTATTAAGATAGCCACTTTTTCGTCAAGAGAGGTATTGACTCAGAGAATACCAGTAACCTATGGAAGGAGCAACGATGAATCTCTTAAGATACACAACGAGTGACATATCGCTTCTGGCAGACTGGCCGCAGTAAGAAAAAGTGGCAGACTGGGTGAGCAATGGGGACGAGTAACTATGACTCTCTTAAGCTAGCCAATGCCTCGTTACTTGCGGTTTCGATTAAGAAATCTCGAATTATCCCTAGGAGGAGAAACGATGACTCTTTTATGATACACAACTAGTGACATATCGCTTCTGGCAGACTGGCAAGTACACAAAAAGTAGTAAACTGTGTGAGCAACTGGGAGGAAGAAGTATGGCACTATTAAGAAAGCCAATGATTCGTCACGAGTAGTATTGAATCAGAGAATACCAGTAACCTATGGAAGGAGTAACGATGAATCTCTTAAGATACACAACGTGTGACATATCGCTTCTGGCAGACTGGCCACAGTAAGAAAAAGTGGCAGACTGGGTGAGCAATGGGGACGAGTAACTATGACTCTCTTAAGGTAGCCAATGCCTCGTTACTTGCGGTTTGGATTAAGAAATCTCGAATAACCCCTAGGAGGAGAAACGATGACTCTTTTATGATACACTAGTGACATATCGCTTCTGGCAGACTGGCAAGTACACAAAAAGTAGTAAACTGTGTGAGCAACTCGGAGGAAGAAGTATTGCACTATTAAGATAGCCACTTTTTCGTCAAGAGAGGTATTGACTCAGAGAATACCAGTAACCTATGGAAGGAGTGACGATGAATCTCTTAAGATACACAACGAGTGACATATCGCTACTGGCAGACTGGCCGCAGTAAGAAAAAGTGGCAGACTGGGTGAGCAATTGGGACGAGTAACTATGACTCTCTTAAGGTAGCCAATGCCTCGTTACTTGCGGTTTGGATGAAGAAATCGCGAATAACCCCTAGGAGGAGAACCGATGACTCTTTTATGATACACAACTAGTGAATTATAGTTTCTGGCAGACAAAAACTTCACAAAAAGCAGTAAACTGTGTGAGCCACTCGGAGGAAGAAGTATTGCACTATTAAGATAGCCACTTTTTCGTCAAGAGAGGTATTGACTCAGAGAATACCAGTAACCTATGGAAGGAGTAACGATGAATCTCTTAAGATACACAACGAGTGACATATCGCTTCTGGCAGACTGGCCGCAGTAAGAAAAAGTGGCAGACTGGGTGAGCAATTGGGACGAGTAACTATGACTCTCTTAAGGTAGCCAATGCCTCGTTACTTGCGGTTTGGATGAAGAAATCGCGAATAACCCCTAGGAGGAGAACCGATGACTCTTTTATGATACACAACTAGTGAATTATAGTTTCTGGCAGACAAAAACTACACAAAAAGCAGTAAACTGTGTGAGCCACTCGGAGGAAGAAGTATTGCACTATTAAGATAGCCACTTTTTCGTCAAGAGAGGTATTGACTCAGAGAATACCAGTAACCTATGGAAGGAGCAACGATGAATCTCTTAAGATACACAACGAGTGACATATCGCTTCTGGCAGACTGGCCGCAGTAAGAAAAAGTGGCAGACTGGGTGAGCAATTGGGACGAGTAACTATGACTCTCTTAAGGTAGCCAATGCCTCGTTACTTGCGGTTTGGATGAAGAAATCGCGAATAACCCCTAGGAGGAGAACCGATGACTCTTTTATGATACACAACTAGTGAATTATAGTTTCTGGCAGACAAAAACTACACAAAAAGCAGTAAACTGTGTGAGCCACTCGGAGGAAGAAGTATTGCACTATTAAGATAGCCACTTTTTCGTCAAGAGAGGTATTGACTCAGAGAATACCAGTAACCTATGGAAGGAGCAACGATGAATCTCTTAAGATACACAACGAGTGACATATCGCTTCTGGCAGACTGGCCGCAGTAAGAAAAAGTGGCAGACTGGGTGAGCAATGGGGACGAGTAACTATGACTCTCTTAAGGTAGCCAATGCCTCGTTACTTGCGGTTTCGATTAAGAAATCTCGAATAATCCCTAGGAGGTGAAACGATAACTCTTTTATGTTACACAACTAGTGACATATAGCTTCTGGCAGACTGGCCACAGTAAGAAAAAGTGGCAGACTGGGTGAGCAATGGGGACGAGTAACTATGACTCTCTTAAGGTAGCCAATGCCTCGTTACTTGCGGTTTGGATTAAGAAATCTCGAATAACCCCTAGGAGGAGAAACGATGACTCTTTTATGATACACTAGTGACATATCGCTTCTGGCAGACTGGCAAGTACACAAAAAGTAGTAAACTGTGTGAGCAACTCGGAGGAAGAAGTATTGCACTACTAAGATAGCCACTTTTTCGTCAAGAGAGGTATTGACTCAGAGAATACCAGTAACCTATGGAAGGAGTAACGATGAATCTCTTATGATACACAACGAGTGACATATCGCTTCTGGCAGACTGGCCACAGTAAGAAAAAGTGGCAGACTGGGTGAGCAATTGGGACGAGTAACTATGACTCTCTTAAGGTAGCCAATGCCTCGTTACTTGCGGTTTGGATGAAGAAATCGCGAATAACCCCTAGGAGGAGAACCGATGACTCTTTTATGATACACAACTAGTGAATTATAGTTTCTGGCAGACAAAAACTTCACAAAAAGCAGTAAACTGTGTGAGCCACTCGGAGGAAGAAGTATTGCACTATTAAGATAGCCACTTTTTCGTCAAGAGAGGTATTGACTCAGAGAATACCAGTAACCTATGGAAGGAGTAACGATGAATCTCTTAAGATACACAACGAGTGACATATCGCTTCTGGCAGACTGGCCGCAGTAAGAAAAAGTGGCAGACTGGGTGAGCAATTGGGACGAGTAACTATGACTCTCTTAAGGTAGCCAATGCCTCGTTACTTGCGGTTTGGATGAAGAAATCGCGAATAACCCCTAGGAGGAGAACCGATGACTCTTTTATGATACACAACTAGTGAATTATAGTTTCTGGCAGACAAAAACTACACAAAAAGCAGTAAACTGTGTGAGCCACTCGGAGGAAGAAGTATTGCACTATTAAGATAGCCACTTTTTCGTCAAGAGAGGTATTGACTCAGAGAATACCAGTAACCTATGGAAGGAGCAACGATGAATCTCTTAAGATACACAACGAGTGACATATCGCTTCTGGCAGACTGGCCGCAGTAAGAAAAAGTGGCAGACTGGGTGAGCAATTGGGACGAGTAACTATGACTCTCTTAAGGTAGCCAATGCCTCGTTACTTGCGGTTTGGATGAAGAAATCGCGAATAACCCCTAGGAGGAGAACCGATGACTCTTTTATGATACACAACTAGTGAATTATAGTTTCTGGCAGACAAAAACTACACAAAAAGCAGTAAACTGTGTGAGCCACTCGGAGGAAGAAGTATTGCACTATTAAGATAGCCACTTTTTCGTCAAGAGAGGTATTGACTCAGAGAATACCAGTAACCTATGGAAGGAGCAACGATGAATCTCTTAAGATACACAACGAGTGACATATCGCTTCTGGCAGACTGGCCGCAGTAAGAAAAAGTGGCAGACTGGGTGAGCAATGGGGACGAGTAACTATGACTCTCTTAAGGTAGCCAATGCCTCGTTACTTGCGGTTTCGATTAAGAAATCTCGAATAATCCCTAGGAGGTGAAACGATAACTCTTTTATGTTACACAACTAGTGACATATAGCTTCTGGCAGACTGGCCACAGTAAGAAAAAGTGGCAGACTGGGTGAGCAATGGGGACGAGTAACTATGACTCTCTTAAGGTAGCCAATGCCTCGTTACTTGTGGTTTGGATTAAGAAATCTCGAATAACCCCTAGGAGGAGAAACGATGACTCTTTTATGATACACTAGTGACATATCGCTTCTGGCAGACTGGCAAGTACACAAAAAGTAGTAAACTGTGTGAGCAACTCGGAGGAAGAAGTATTGCACTATTAAGATAGCCACTTTTTCGTCAAGAGAGGTATTGACTCAGAGAATACCAGTAACCTATGGAAGGAGTAACGATGAATCTCTTAAGATACACAACGAGTGACATATCGCTTCTGGCAGACTGGCCGCAGTAAGAAAAAGTGGCAGACTGGGTGAGCAATTGGGACGAGTAACTATGACTCTCTTAAGGTAGCCAATGCCTCGTTACTTGCGGTTTGGATGAAGAAATCGCGAATAACCCCTAGGAGGAGAACCGATGACTCTTTTATGATACACAACTAGTGAATTATAGTTTCTGGCAGACAAAAACTACACAAAAAGCAGTAAACCGTGTGAGCCACTCGGAGGAAGAAGTATTGCACTATTAAGATAGCCACTTTTTCGTCAAGAGAGGTATTGACTCAGAGAATACCAGTAACCTATGGAAGGAGCAACGATGAATCTCTTAAGATACACAACGAGTGACATATCGCTTCTGGCAGACTGGCCGCAGTAAGAAAAAGTGGCAGACTGGGTGAGCAATGGGGACGAGTAACTATGACTCTCTTAAGGTAGCCAAAGCCTCGTTACTTGCAGTTTCGATTAAGAAATCTCGAATAATCCCTAGGAGGTGAAACGATAACTCTTTTATGTTACACAACTAGTGACATATCGCTTCTGGCAGACTGGCAAGTACACAAAAAGTAGTAATCTGTGTGAGCAACTGGGAGGAAGAAGTATGGCACTATTAAGAAAGCCAATGATTCGTCACGAGTAGTATTGAATCAGAGAATACCAGTAACCTATGGAAGGAGTAACGATGAATCTCTTATGATACACAACGAGTGACATATCGCTTCTGGCAGACTGGCCACAGTAAGAAAAAGTGGCCGACTGGGTGAGCAATGGGGACGAGTAACTATGACACTCTTAAGGTAGCCAATGCCTCGTTACTTGCGGTTTGGATTAAGAAATCTCGAATAACCCCTAGGAGGAGAAACGATGACTCTTTTATGATACACTAGTGACATATCGCTTCTGGCAGACTGGCAAGTACACAAAAAGTAGTAAACTGTGTGAGCAACTCGGAGGAAGAAGTATTGCACTACTAAGATAGCCACTTTTTCGTCAAGAGAGGTATTGACTCAGAGAATACCAGTAACCTATGGAAGGAGTAACGATGAATCTCTTAAGATACACAACGAGTGACATATCGCTTCTGGCAGACTGGCCGCAATAAGGAAAAGTGGCAGACTGGGAGAGCAATTGGGACGAGTAACTATGACTCTCTTAAGGTAGCCAATGCCTCGTTACTTGCGGTTTGGATGAAGAAATCTCGAATAACCCCTAGGAGGAGAAACGATGACTCTTTTATGATACACAACTAGTGAATTATAGTTTCTGGCAGACAAAAACTACACAAAAAGCAGTAAACTGTGTGAGCAACTCGGAGGAAGAAGTATTCACTATTAAGATAGCCACTTTTTCGTCAAGAGAGGTATTGACTCAGAGAATACCAGTAACCTATGGAAGGAGTAACGATGAATCTCTTAAGATACACAACGAGTGACATATCGCTTCTGGCAGACTGGCCGCAGTAAGAAAAAGTGGCAGACTGGGTGAGCAATGGGGACGAGTAACTATGACTCTCTTAAGGTAGCCAATGCCTCGTTACTTGCGGTTTCGATTAAGATATTTCGAATAATCCCTAGGAGGTGAAACGATAACTCTTTTATGTTACACAACTAGTGAATTATAGTTTCTGGCAGACAAAAACTACACAAAAAGCAGTAAACTGTGTGAGCAACTGGGAGGAAGAAGTATGGCACTATTAAGAAAGCCAATGATTCGTCACGAGTAGTATTGAATCAGAGAATACCAGTAACCTATGGAAGGAGTAACGATGAATCTCTTAAGATACACAACGAGTGACATGTCGCTTTTGGCAGACTGGCCGCAGTAAGAAAAAGTGGCAGACTGGGTGAGCAATTGGGACGAGTAACTATGACTCTCTTAAGGTAGCCAATGCCTCGTTACTTGCGGGTTGGATTAAGAAATCTCGAAAACCCCTAGGAGGAGAAACGATGACTCTTTTATGATACACAACTAGTGAATTATAGTTTCTGCCAGACAAAAACTACACAAAAAGTAGTAAACTGTGTGAGCAACTCGGAGGAAGAAGTATTGCACTATTAAGATAGCCACTTTTTCGTCAAGAGAGGTATTGACTCAGAGAATACCAGTAACCTATGGAAGGAGTAACGATGAATCTCTTAAGATACACAACGAGTGACATATCGCTTCTGGCAGACTGGCATCAGTAAGAAAAAGTGGCAGACTGGGTGAGCAATTGGGACGAGTAACTATGACTCTCTTAAGGTAGCCAATGCCTCGTTACTTGCGGTTTGGATGAAGAAATCTCGAATAACCCCTAGGAGGAGAACCGATGACTCTTTTATGATACACAACTAGTGAATTATAGTTTCTGGCAGACAAAAACTACACAAAAAGCAGTAAACTGTGTGAGCAACTCGGAGGAAGAAGTATTGCACTATTAAGATAGCCACTTTTTCGTCAAGAGAGGTATTGACTCAGAGAATACCAGTAACCTATGGAAGGAGTAACGATGAATCTCTTAAGATACACAACGAGTGACATATCGCTTCTGGCAGACTGGCCGCAGTAAGAAAAAGTGGCAGACTGGGTGAGCAATGGGGACGAGTAACTATGACTCTCTTAAGGTAGCCAATGCCTCGTTACTTGCGGTTTCGATTAAGAAATCTCGAATAATCCCTAGGAGGTGAAACGATAACTCTTTTATGTTACACAACTAGTGACATATCGCTTCTGGCAGACTGGCAAGTACACAAAAAGTAGTAAACTGTGTGAGCAACTGGGAGGAAGAAGTATGGCACTATTAAGAAAGCCAATGATTCGTCACGAGTAGTATTGAATCAGAGAATACCAGTAACCTATGGAAGGAGTAACGATGAATCTCTTAAGATACACAACGAGTGACATATCGCTTCTGGCAGACTGGCCGCAGTAAGAAAATGTGGCAGACTGGGTGAGCAATTGGGACGAGTAACTATGACTCTCTTAAGGTAGCCAATGCCTCGTTACTTGCGGTTTGGATGAAGAAATCTCGAATAACCCCTAGGAGGAGAAACGATGACTCTTTTATGATACACAACTAGTGAATTATAGTTTCTGGCAGACAAAAACTACACAACAAGCAGTAAACTGTGTGAGCAACTCGGAGGAAGAAGTATTGCACTATTAAGATAGCCACTTTTTCGTCAAGAGGGGTATTGACTCAGAGAATACCAGTAACCTATGGAAGGAGTAACGATGAATCTCATAAGATACACAACGAGTGACATATCGCTTCTGGCAGACTGGCCGCAGTAAGAAAAAGTGGCAGACTGGGTGAGCAATGGGGACGAGTAACTATGACTCTCTTAAGCTAGCCAATGCCTCGTTACTTGCGGTTTCGATTAAGAAATCTCGAATTATCCCTAGGAGGTGAAACGATAACTCTTTTATGTTACACAACTAGTGACATATCGCTTCTGGCAGACTGGCAAGTACACAAAAAGTAGTAAACTGTGTGAGCAACTGGGAGGAAGAAGTATGGCACTATTAAGAAAGCCAATGATTCGTCACGAGTAGTATTGAATCAGAGAATACCAGTAACCTATGGAAGGAGTAACGATGAATCTCTTAAGATACACAACGAGTGATATATCGCTTCTGGCAGACTGGCCGCAGTAAGGAGAAGTGGCAGACTGGGAGAGCAATTGGGACGAGTAACTATGACTCTCTTAAGGTAGCCAATGCCTCGTTACTTGCGGTTTGGATGAAGAAATCTCGAATAACCCCTAGGAGGAGAACCGATGACTCTTTTATGATACACAACTAGTGAATTATAGTTTCTGGCAGACAAAAACTACACAAAAAGCAGTAAACTGTGTGAGCAACTCGGAGGAAGAAGTATTGCACTATTAAGATAGCCACTTTTTCGTCAAGAGAGGTATTGACTCAGAGAATACCAGTAACCTATGGAAGGAGTAACGATGAATCTCTTAAGATACACAACGAGTGACATATCGCTTCTGGCAGACTGGCAAGTACACAAAAAGTAGTAAACAGTGTGAGCAACTCGGAGGAAGAAGTATTGCACTATTAAGTTAGCCACTTTTTCGTCAAGAGAGGTATTGACTCGGAGAATACCAGTAACCTATGGAAGGAGTAACGATGAATCTCTTAAGATACACAACGAGAGACATATCGCTTCTGGCAGACTGGCCGCAGTAAGAAAAAGTGGCAGACTGGGTGAGCAATGGGGACGAGTAACTATGACTCTCTTAAGGTAGCCAATGCCTCGTTACTTGCGGTTTCGATTAAGAAATCTCGAATAATCCCTAGGAGGTGAAACGATAACTCTTTTATGTTACACAACTAGTGACATATCGCTTCTGGCAGACTGGCCACAGTAAGAAAAGCTGGCAGACTGGGTGAGCAATGGGGACGAGTAACTATGACTCTCTTAAGGTAGCCAATGCCTCGTTACTTGCGGTTTGGATTAACAAATCTCGAATAACCCCTAGGAGGAGAAACGATGACTCTTTTATGATACACTAGTGACATATCGCTTCTGGCAGACTGGCAAGTACACAAAAAGTAGTAAACTGTGTGAGCAACTCGGAGGAAGAAGTATTGCACTATTAAGATAGCCACTTTTTCGTCAAGAGAGGTATTGACTCAGAGAATACCAGTAACCTATGGAAGGAGTAACGATGAATCTCTTAAGATACACAACGAGTGACATATCGCTTCTGGCAGACTGGCCGCAGTAAGAAAAAGTGGCAGACTGGGTGAGCAATTGGGACGAGTAACTATGACTCTCTTAAGGTAGCCAATGCCTCGTTACTTGCGGTTTGGATGAAGAAATCGCGAATAACCCCTAGGAGGAGAACCGATGACTCTTTTATGATACACAACTAGTGAATTATAGTTTCTGGCAGACAAAAACTACACAAAAAGCAGTAAACTGTGTGAGCCACTCGGAGGAAGAAGTATTGCACTATTAAGATAGCCACTTTTTCGTCAAGAGAGGTATTGACTCAGAGAATACCAGTAACCTATGGAAGGAGCAACGATGAATCTCTTAAGATACACAACGAGTGACATATCGCTTCTGGCAGACTGGCCGCAGTAAGAAAAAGTGGCAGACTGGGTGAGCAATGGGGACGAGTAACTATGACTCTCTTAAGGTAGCCAATGCCTCGTTACTTGCGGTTTCGATTAAGAAATCTCGAATAATCCCTAGGAGGTGAAACGATAACTCTTTTATGTTACACAACTAGTGACATATCGCTTCTGGCAGACTGGCAAGTACACAAAAAGTAGTAATCTGTGTGAGCAACTGGGAGGAAGAAGTATGGCACTATTAAGAAAGCCAATGATTCGTCACGAGTAGTATTGAATCAGAGAATACCAGTAACCTATGGAAGGAGTAACGATGAATCTCTTAAGATACACAACGAGTGACATATCGCTTCTGGCAGACTGGCCACAGTAAGAAAAAGTGGCAGACTGGGTGAGCAATGGGGACGAGTAACTATGACTCTCTTAAGGTAGCCAATGCCTCGTTACTTCCGGTTTGGATTAAGAAATCTCGAATAACCCCTAGGAGGAGAAACGATGACTCTTTTATGATACACTAGTGACATATCGCTTCTGGCAGACTGGCAAGTACACAAAAAGTAGTAAACTGTGTGAGCAACTCGGAGGAAGAAGTATTGCACTATTAAGATAGCCACTTTTTCGTCAAGAGAGGTATTGACTCAGAGAATACCAGTAACCTATGGAAGGAGTAACGATGAATCTCTTAAGATACACAACGAGTGACATATCGCTTCTGGCAGACTGGCCGCAGTAAGAAAAAGTGGCAGACTGGGTGAGCAATGGGGACGAGTAACTATGAATCTCTTAAGGTAGCCAATGCCTCGTTACTTGCGGTTTCGATTAAGAAATCTCGAATAATCCCTAGGAGGTGAAACGATAACTCTTTTATGTTACACAACTAGTGACATATCGCTTCTGGCAGACTGGCAAGTACACAAAAAGTAGTAAACTGTGTGAGCAACTGGGAGGAAGAAGTATGGCACTATTAAGAAAGCCAATGATTCGTCACGAGTAGTATTGAATCAGAGAATACCAGTAACCTATGGAAGGAGTAACGATGAATCTCTTAAGATACACAACGAGTGACATATCGCTTCTGGCAGACTGGACGCAGTAAGAAAATGTGGCAGACTGGGTGAGCAATTGGGACGAGTATTTATGACTCTCTTAAGGTAGCCAATGCCTCGTTACTTGCGGTTTGGATGAAGAAATCTCGAATAACCCCTAGGAGGAGAAACGATGACTCTTTTATGATACACAACTAGTGAATTATAGTTTCTGGCAGACAAAAACTACACAACAAGCAGTAAACTGTGTGAGCAACTCGGAGGAAGAAGTATTGCACTATTAAGATAGCCACTTTTTCGTCAAGAGGGGTATTGACTCAGAGAATACCAGTAACCTATGGAAGGAGTAACGATGAATCTCATAAGATACACAACGAGTGACATATCGCTTCTGGCAGACTGGCCGCAGTAAGAAAAAGTGGCAGACTGGGTGAGCAATGGGGACGAGTAACTATGACTCTCGTAAGCTAGCCAATGCCTCGTTACTTGCGGTTTCGATTAAGAAATCTCGAATTATCCCTAGGAGGTGAAACGATAACTCTTTTATGTTACACAACTAGTGACATATCGCTTCTGGCAGACTGGCAAGTACACAAAAAGTAGTAAACTGTGTGAGCAACTGGGAGGAAGAAGTATGGCACTATTAAGAAAGCCAATGATTCGTCACGAGTAGTATTGAATCAGAGAATACCAGTAACCTATGGAAGGAGTAACGATGAATCTCTTAAGATACACAACGAGTGATATATCGCTTCTGGCAGACTGGCCGCAGTAAGGAGAAGTGGCAGACTGGGAGAGCAATTGGGACGAGTAACTATGACTCTCTTAAGGTAGCCAATGCCTCGTTACTTGCGGTTTGGATGAAGAAATCTCGAATAACCCCTAGGAGGAGAACCGATGACTCTTTTATGATACACAACTAGTGAATTATAGTTTCTGGCAGACAAAAACTACACAAAAAGCAGTAAACTGTGTGAGCAACTCGGAGGAAGAAGTATTGCACTATTAAGATAGCCACTTTTTCGTCAAGAGAGGTATTGACTCAGAGAATACCAGTAACCTATGGAAGGAGTAACGATGAATCTCTTAAGATACACAACGAGTGACATATCGCTTCTGGCAGACTGGCAAGTACACAAAAAGTAGTAAACAGTGTGAGCAACTCGGAGGAAGAAGTATTGCACTATTAAGTTAGCCACTTTATCGTCAAGAGAGGTATTGACTCGGAGAATACCAGTAACCTATGGAAGGAGTAACGATGAATCTCTTAAGATACACAACGAGTGACATATCGCTTCTGGCAGACTGGCCGCAGTAAGAAAAAGTGGCAGACTGGGTGAGCAATGGGGACGAGTAACTATGACTCTCTTAAGGTAGCCAATGCCTCGTTACTTGCGGTTTCGATTAAGATATTTCGAATAATCCCTAGGAGGTGAAACGATAACTCTTTTATGTTACACAACTAGTGACATATCGCTTCTGACAGACTGGCAAGTACACAAAAAGTAGTAAACTGTGTGAGCAACTGGGAGGAAGAAGTATGGCACTATTAAGGAAGCCAATGATTCGTCACGAGTAGTATTGAATCAGAGAATACCAGTAACCTATGGAAGGAGTAACGATGAATCTCTTAAGATACACAACGAGTGACATGTCGCTTTTGGCAGACTGGCCGCAGTAAGAAAAAGTGGCAGACTGGGTGAGCAATTGGGACGAGTAACTATGACTCTCTTAAGGTAGCCAATGCCTCGTTACTTGCGGGTTGGATTAAGAAATCTCGAAAACCCCTAGGAGGAGAAACGATGACTCTTTTATGATACACAACTAGTGAATTATAGTTTCTGCCAGACAAAAACTACACAAAAAGTAGTAAACTGTGTGAGCAACTCGGAGGAAGAAGTATTGCACTATTAAGATAGCCACTTTTTCGTCAAGAGAGGTATTGACTCAGAGAATACCAGTAACCTATGGAAGGAGTAACGATGAATCTCTTAAGATACACAACGAGTGACATATCGCTTCTGGCAGACTGGCCGCAGTAAGAAAAAGTGGCAGACTGGGTGAGCAATTGGGACGAGTAACTATGACTCTCTTAAGGTAGCCAATGCCTCGTTACTTGCGGTTTGGATGAAGAAATCGCGAATAACCCCTAGGAGGAGAACCGATGACTCTTTTATGATACACAACTAGTGAATTATAGTTTCTGGCAGACAAAAACTACACAAAAAGCAGTAAACTGTGTGAGCCACTCGGAGGAAGAAGTATTGCACTATTAAGATAGCCACTTTTTCGTCAAGAGAGGTATTGACTCAGAGAATACCAGTAACCTATGGAAGGAGCAACGATGAATCTCTTAAGATACACAACGAGTGACATATCGCTTCTGGCAGACTGGCCGCAGTAAGAAAAAGTGGCAGACTGGGTGAGCAATGGGGACGAGTAACTATGACTCTCTTAAGGTAGCCAATGCCTCGTTACTTGCGGTTTCGATTAAGAAATCTCGAATAATCCCTAGGAGGTGAAACGATAACTCTTTTATGTTACACAACTAGTGACATATCGCTTCTGGCAGACTGGCAAGTACACAAAAAGTAGTAATCTGTGTGAGCAACTGGGAGGAAGAAGTATGGCACTATTAAGAAAGCCAATGATTCGTCACGAGTAGTATTGAATCAGAGAATACCAGTAACCTATGGAAGGAGTAACGATGAATCTCTTAAGATACACAACGAGTGACATATCGCTTCTGGCAGACTGGCCACAGTAAGAAAAAGTGGCAGACTGGGTGAGCAATGGGGACGAGTAACTATGACTCTCTTAAGGTAGCCAATGCCTCGTTACTTCCGGTTTGGATTAAGAAATCTCGAATAACCCCTAGGAGGAGAAACGATGACTCTTTTATGATACACTAGTGACATATCGCTTCTGGCAGACTGGCAAGTACACAAAAAGTAGTAAACTGTGTGAGCAACTCGGAGGAAGAAGTATTGCACTATTAAGATAGCCACTTTTTCGTCAAGAGAGGTATTGACTCAGAGAATACCAGTAACCTATGGAAGGAGTAACGATGAATCTCTTAAGATACACAACGAGTGACATATCGCTTCTGGCAGACTGGCCGCAATAAGGAAAAGTGGCAGACTGGGAGAGCAATTGGGACGAGTAACTATGACTCTCTTAAAGTAGCCAATGCCTCGTTACTTGCGGTTTGGATTAAGAAATCTCGAATAACCCCTAGGAGGAGAAACGATGACTCTTTTATGATACACAACTAGTGAATTATAGTTTCTGGCAGACAAAAACTACGCAAAAAGCAGTAAACTGTGTGAGCAACTCGGAGGAAGAAGTATTGCACTATTAAGATAGCCACTTTTTCGTCAAGAGAGGTATTGACTCAGAGAATACCAGTAACCTATGGAAGGAGTAACGATGAATCTCTTAAGATACACAACGAGTGACATATCGCTTCTGGCAGACTGGCCGCAGTAAGAAAAAGTGGCAGACTGGGTGAGCAATTGGGACGAGTAACTATGACTCTCTTAAGTTAGCCAATGCCTCGTTACTTGCGGTTTGGATTAAGAAATCTCGAATAACCCCTAGGAGGAGAAACGATTACTCTTTTATGATACACAACTAGTGAATTATAGTTTCTGGCAGACAAAAACTACACAAAAAGCAGTAAACTGTGTGAGCAACTCGGAGGAAGAAGTATTGCACTATTAAGATAGCCACTTTTTCGTCAAGAGAGGTATTGACTCAGAGAATACCAGTAACCTATGGAAGGAGTAACGATGAATCTCTTAAGATACACAACGAGTGACATATCGCTTCTGGCAGACTGGCCGCAGTAAGAAAAAGTGGCAGACTGGGTGAGCAATGGGGACGAGTAACTATGACTCTCTTAAGGTAGCCAATGCCTCGTTACTTGCGGTTTCGATTAAGATATTTCGAATAATCCCTAGGAGGTGAAACGATAACTCTTTTATGTTACACAACTAGTGACATATCGCTTCTGACAGACTGGCAAGTACACAAAAAGTAGTAAACTGTGTGAGCAACTGGGAGGAAGAAGTATGGCACTATTAAGAAAGCCAATGATTCGTCACGAGTAGTATTGAATCAGAGAATACCAGTAACCTATGGAAGGAGTAACGATGAATCTCTTAAGATACACAACGAGTGACATGTCGCTTTTGGCAGACTGGCCGCAGTAAGAAAAAGTGGCAGACTGGGTGAGCAATTGGGACGAGTAACTATGACTCTCTTAAGGTAGCCAATGCCTCGTTACTTGCGGGTTGGATTAAGAAATCTCGAAAACCCCTAGGAGGAGAAACGATGACTCTTTTATGATACACAACTAGTAAATTATAGTTTCTGCCAGACAAAAACTACACAAAAAGTAGTAAACTGTGTGAGCAACTCGGAGGAAGAAGTATTGCACTATTAAGATAGCCACTTTTTCGTCAAGAGAGGTATTGACTCAGAGAATACCAGTAACCTATGGAAGGAGTAACAATGAATCTCTTAAGATACACAACGAGTGACATATCGCTTCTGGCAGACTGGCCGCAGTAAGAAAAAGTGGCAGACTGGGTGAGCAATTGGGACGAGTAACTATGACTCTCTTAAGGTAGCCAATGCCTCGTTACTTGCGGTTTGGATGAAGAAATCTCGAATAACCCCTAGGAGGAGAACCGATGACTCTTTTATGATACACAACTAGTGAATTATAGTTTCTGGCAGACAAAAACTACACAAAAAGCAGTAAACTGTGTGAGCAACTCGGAGGAAGAAGTATTGCACTATTAAGATAGCCACTTTTTCGTCAAGAGAGGTATTGACTCAGAGAATACCAGTAACCTATGGAAGGAGTAACGATGAATCTCTTAAGATACACAACGAGTGACATATCGCTTCTGGCAGACTGGCCGCAGTAAGAAAAAGTGGCAGACTGGGTGAGCAATGGGGACGAGTAACTATGAATCTCTTAAGGTAGCCAATGCCTCGTTACTTGCGGTTTCGATTAAGAAATCTCGAATAATCCCTAGGAGGTGAAACGATAACTCTTTTATGTTACACAACTAGTGACATATCGCTTCTGGCAGACTGGCAAGTACACAAAAAGTAGTAAACTGTGTGAGCAACTGGGAGGAAGAAGTATGGCACTATTAAGAAAGCCAATGATTCGTCACGAGTAGTATTGAATCAGAGAATACCAGTAACCTATGGAAGGAGTAACGATGAATCTCTTAAGATACACAACGAGTGACATATCGCTTCTGGCAGACTGGACGCAGTAAGAAAATGTGGCAGACTGGGTGAGCAATTGGGACGAGTATTTATGACTCTCTTAAGGTAGCCAATGCCTCGTTACTTGCGGTTTGGATGAAGAAATCTCGAATAACCCCTAGGAGGAGAAACGATGACTCTTTTATGATACACAACTAGTGAATTATAGTTTCTGGCAGACAAAAACTACACAACAAGCAGTAAACTGTGTGAGCAACTCGGAGGAAGAAGTATTGCACTATTAAGATAGCCACTTTTTCGTCAAGAGGGGTATTGACTCAGAGAATACCAGTAACCTATGGAAGGAGTAACGATGAATCTCATAAGATACACAACGAGTGACATATCGCTTCTGGCAGACTGGCCGCAGTAAGAAAAAGTGGCAGACTGGGTGAGCAATGGGGACGAGTAACTATGACTCTCGTAAGCTAGCCAATGCCTCGTTACTTGCGGTTTCGATTAAGAAATCTCGAATTATCCCTAGGAGGTGAAACGATAACTCTTTTATGTTACACAACTAGTGACATATCGCTTCTGGCAGACTGGCAAGTACACAAAAAGTAGTAAACTGTGTGAGCAACTGGGAGGAAGAAGTATGGCACTATTAAGAAAGCCAATGATTCGTCACGAGTAGTATTGAATCAGAGAATACCAGTAACCTATGGAAGGAGTAACGATGAATCTCTTAAGATACACAACGAGTGATATATCGCTTCTGGCAGACTGGCCGCAGTAAGGAGAAGTGGCAGACTGGGAGAGCAATTGGGACGAGTAACTATGACTCTCTTAAGGTAGCCAATGCCTCGTTACTTGCGGTTTGGATGAAGAAATCTCGAATAACCCCTAGGAGGAGAACCGATGACTCTTTTATGATACACAACTAGTGAATTATAGTTTCTGGCAGACAAAAACTACACAAAAAGCAGTAAACTGTGTGAGCAACTCGGAGGAAGAAGTATTGCACTATTAAGATAGCCACTTTTTCGTCAAGAGAGGTATTGACTCAGAGAATACCAGTAACCTATGGAAGGAGTAACGATGAATCTCTTAAGATACACAACGAGTGACATATCGCTTCTGGCAGACTGGCAAGTACACAAAAAGTAGTAAACAGTGTGAGCAACTCGGAGGAAGAAGTATTGCACTATTAAGTTAGCCACTTTATCGTCAAGAGAGGTATTGACTCGGAGAATACCAGTAACCTATGGAAGGAGTAACGATGAATCTCTTAAGATACACAACGAGTGACATATCGCTTCTGGCAGACTGGCCGCAGTAAGAAAAAGTGGCAGACTGGGTGAGCAATGGGGACGAGTAACTATGACTCTCTTAAGGTAGCCAATGCCTCGTTACTTGCGGTTTCGATTAAGATATTTCGAATAATCCCTAGGAGGTGAAACGATAACTCTTTTATGTTACACAACTAGTGACATATCGCTTCTGACAGACTGGCAAGTACACAAAAAGTAGTAAACTGTGTGAGCAACTGGGAGGAAGAAGTATGGCACTATTAAGGAAGCCAATGATTCGTCACGAGTAGTATTGAATCAGAGAATACCAGTAACCTATGGAAGGAGTAACGATGAATCTCTTAAGATACACAACGAGTGACATGTCGCTTTTGGCAGACTGGCCGCAGTAAGAAAAAGTGGCAGACTGGGTGAGCAATTGGGACGAGTAACTATGACTCTCTTAAGGTAGCCAATGCCTCGTTACTTGCGGGTTGGATTAAGAAATCTCGAAAACCCCTAGGAGGAGAAACGATGACTCTTTTATGATACACAACTAGTGAATTATAGTTTCTGCCAGACAAAAACTACACAAAAAGTAGTAAACTGTGTGAGCAACTCGGAGGAAGAAGTATTGCACTATTAAGATAGCCACTTTTTCGTCAAGAGAGGTATTGACTCAGAGAATACCAGTAACCTATGGAAGGAGTAACGATGAATCTCTTAAGATACACAACGAGTGACATATCGCTTCTGGCAGACTGGCCGCAGTAAGAAAAAGTGGCAGACTGGGTGAGCAATTGGGACGAGTAACTATGACTCTCTTAAGGTAGCCAATGCCTCGTTACTTGCGGTTTGGATGAAGAAATCTCGAATAACCCCTAGGAGGAGAACCGATGACTCTTTTATGATACACAACTAGTGAATTATAGTTTCTGGCAGACAAAAACTACACAAAAAGCAGTAAACTGTGTGAGCAACTCGGAGGAAGAAGTATTGCACTATTAAGATAGCCACTTTTTCGTCAAGAGAGGTATTGACTCAGAGAATACCAGTAACCTATGGAAGGAGTAACGATGAATCTCTTAAGATACACAACGAGTGACATATCGCTTCTGGCAGACTGGCCGCAGTAAGAAAAAGTGGCAGACTGGGTGAGCAATGGGGACGAGTAACTATGACTCTCTTAAGGTAGCCAATGCCTCGTTACTTGCGGTTTCGATTAAGAAATCTCGAATAATCCCTAGGAGGTGAAACGATAACTCTTTTATGTTACACAACTAGTGACATATCGCTTCTGGCAGACTGGCAAGTACACAAAAAGTAGTAAACTGTGTGAGCAACTGGGAGGAAGAAGTATTGCACTATTAAGAAAGCCAATGATTCGTCACGAGTAGTATTGAATCAGAGAATACCAGTAACCTATGGAAGGAGTAACGATGAATCTCTTAAGATACACAATGAGTGACATATCGCTTCTGGCAGACTGGACGCAGTAAGAAAATGTGGCAGACTGGGTGAGCAATTGGGACGAGTATTTATGACTCTCTTAAGGTAGCCAATGCCTCGTTACTTGCGGTTTGGATGAAGAAATCTCGAATAACCCCTAGGAGGAGAAACGATGACTCTTTTATGATACACAACTAGTGAATTATAGTTTCTGGCAGACAAAAACTACACAACAAGCAGTAAACTGTGTGAGCAACTCGGAGGAAGAAGTATTGCACTATTAAGATAGCCACTTTTTCGTCAAGAGGGGTATTGACTCAGAGAATACCAGTAACCTATGGAAGGAGTAACGATGAATCTCATAAGATACACAACGAGTGACATATCGCTTCTGGCAGACTGGCCGCAGTAAGAAAAAGTGGCAGACTGGGTGAGCAATGGGGACGAGTAACTATGACTCTCTTAAGCTAGCCAATGCCTCGTTACTTGCGGTTTCGATTAAGAAATCTCGAATTATCCCTAGGAGGTGAAACGATAACACTTTTATGTTACACAACTAGTGACATATCGCTTCTGGCAGACTGGCAAGTACACAAAAAGTAGTAAACTGTGTGAGCAACTGGGAGGAAGAAGTATGGCACTATTAAGAAAGCCAATGATTCGTCACGAGTAGTATTGAATCAGAGAATACCAGTAACCTATGGAAGGAGTAACGATGAATCTCTTAAGATACACAACGAGTGATATATCGCTTCTGGCAGACTGGCCGCAGTAAGGAGAAGTGGCAGACTGGGAGAGCAATTGGGACGAGTAACTATGACTCTCTTAAGGTAGCCAATGCCTCGTTACTTGCGGTTTGGATGAAGAAATCTCGAATAACCCCTAGGAGGAGAACCGATGACTCTTTTATGATACACAACTAGTGAATTATAGTTTCTGGCAGACAAAAACTACACAAAAAGCAGTAAACTGTGTGAGCAACTCGGAGGAAGAAGTATTGCACTATTAAGATAGCCACTTTTTCGTCAAGAGAGGTATTGACTCAGAGAATACCAGTAACCTATGGAAGGAGTAACGATGAATCTCTTAAGATACACAACGAGTGACATATCGCTTCTGGCAGACTGGCAAGTACACAAAAAGTAGTAAACAGTGTGAGCAACTCGGAGAAAGAAGTATTGCACTATTAAGTTAGCCACTTTTTCGTCAAGAGAGGTATTGACTCGGAGAATACCAGTAACCTATGGAAGGAGTAACGATGAATCTCTTAAGATACACAACGAGAGACATATCGCTTCTGGCAGACTGGCCGCAGTACGGAAAAGTGGCAGACTGGGAGAGCAATGGGGACGAGTAACTATGACTCTCTTAAGGTAGCCAATGCCTCGTTACTTGCGATTTGGGTTAAGAAATCTCGCATAACCTCTAGGAGGAGAAACGATGACTCTTTTATGATACACAACTAGTGACATATCGCTTCTGGCAGACTGGCAAGTACACAAAAAGTAGTAAACTGTGTGAGCAACTATGAGGAAGAAGTATGGCACTATTAAGAAAGCCAATGATTCGTCACGAGTAGTGTTGAATCAGAGAATACCAGTAACCTATGGAAGGAGTAACGATGAATCTCTTAAGATACACAACGAGTGACATATCGCTTCTGGCAGACTGGCCGCAGTACGGAAAAGTTGCAGACTGGGAGAGCAATGGGGACGAGTAACTATGACTCTCTTAAGGTAGCCAATGCCTCGTTACTTGCGGTTTGGGTTAAGAAATCTCGAATAATCCCTAGGAGGAGAAACGATGACTCTTTTATGATACACAACTAGTGACATATCGCTTCTGGCAGACTGGCAAGTTCACAAAAAGTAGTAAACTGTGTGAGCAACTCGGAGGAAGAAGTATTGCACTATTAAGATAGCCTCTTTTTCGTCAAGAGACCTCTCTTGACGAAAAAGTGGCTATCTTAATAGGAATACCAGTAACCTATGGAAGGAGTAACGATGAATCTCTTAAGATACACAACGAGTGACATATCGCTTCTGGCAGACTGGCCGCAGTAAGAAAAAGTGGCAGACTGGGAGAGCAATTGGGAAGAGTAACTATGACTCTCTTAAGTTAGCCAATGCCTCGTTACTTGCGGTTTGGATTAAGAAATCTCGAATAACCCCTAGGAGGAGAAACGATGACTCTTTTATGATACACAACTAGTGAATTATAGTTTCTGGCAGACAAAAACTACACAAAAAGCAGTAAACTGTGTGAGCAACTCGGAGGAAGAAGTATTGCACTATTAAGATAGCCACTTTTTCGTCAAGAGAGGTATTGACTCAGAGAATACCAGTAACCTATGGAAGGAGTAACGATGAATCTCTTAAGATTCACAACGAGTGACATATCGCTTCTGGCAGACTGGCAAGTACACAAAAAGTAGTAAACTGTGTGAGCAACTCGGAGGAAGAAGTATTGCACTATTAAGATAGCCTCTTTTTCGTCAAGAGACCTCTCTTGACGAAAAAGTGGCTATCTTACTAGGAATACCAGTAACCTATGGAAGGAGTAACGATGAATCTCTTAAGATACACAACGAGTGTCATATCGCTTCTGGCAGACTGGCCGCAGTAAGAAAAAGTGGCAGACTGGGTGAGCAGTTGGGACGAGTAACTATGACTCTCTTAAGTTAGCCAATGCCTCGTTACTTGCGGTTTGAATTAAGAAATCTCGAATAACCCCTAGGAGGAGAAACGATGACTCTTTTATGATACACAACTAGTGAATTATAGTTTCTGGCAGACAAAAACTACACAAAAAGCAGTAAACTGTATGAGCAACTCGGAGGAAGAAGTATTGCACTATTAAGATAGCCACTTTTTCGTCAAGGGAGGTATTGACTCAGAGAATACCAGTAACCTATGGAAGGAGTAACGATGAATCTCTTAAGATTCACAACGAGTGACATATCGCTTCTGGCAGACTGGCCGCAGTAAGAAAAAGTGGCAGACTGGGTGAGCAATGGGGACGAGTAACTATGACTCTCTTAAGGTAGCCAATGCCTCGTTACTTGCGGGTTGGATTAAGAAATCTCGAAAACCCCTAGGAGGAGAAACGATGACTCTTTTATGATACACAACTAGTGAATTATAGTTTCTGGCAGACAAAAACTACACAAAAAGTAGTAAACTGTGTGAGCAACTCGGAGGATGAAGTATTGCACAATTAAGATAGATACTTTTTCGTCACGAGAGGTATTGACTCAGAGAATACCAGTAACCTATGGAAGGAGTAACGATGAATCTCTTAAGATACACAACGAGTGACATATCGCTTCTGGCACACTGGCCACAGTAAGAAAAAAGTGGCAGACTGGGTGAGCAATGGGGACGAGTAACTATGACTCTCTTAAGGTAGCCAATGCCTCGTTACTTGCCGTTTGGGTTAAGAAATCTCGAATAACCCCTAGGAGGAGAAATTATGACTCTTTTATGATACACTAGTGACATATCGCTTCTGGCAGACTGGCAAGTACACAAAAAGTAGTAAACTGTGTGAGCAACTCGGAGGAAGAAGTATTGCACTATTAAGAAAGCCACTTTTTCGTCAAGAGAGGTATTGACTCAGAGAATACCAGTAACCTATGGAAGGAGTAACGATGAATCTCTTAAGATACACAACGAGTGACATATCGCTTCTGGCAGACTGGCCGCAGTAAGAAAAAGTGGCAGACTGGGTGAGCAATTGGGACGAGTAACTATGACTCTCTTAAGTTAGCCAATGCCTCGTTACTTGCGGTTTGGATTAAGAAATCTCGAATAACCCCTAGGAGGAGAAACGATGACTCTTTTATGATACACAACTAGTGAATTATAGTTTCTGGCAGACAAAAACTACACAAAAAGCAGTAAACTGTGTGAGCAACTGGGAGGAAGAAGTATTGCACTATTAAGATAGCCACTTTTTCGTCAAGAGAGGTATTGACTCAGAGAATACCAGTAACCTATGGAAGGAGTAACGATGAATCTCTTAAGATACACAACGAGTGACATATCGCTTCTGGCAGACTGGCCGCACTAAGAAAAAGTGGCAGACTGGGTGAGCAATGGGGACGAGTAACTATGACTCTCTTAAGGTAGCCAATGCCTCGTTACTTGCGGTTTCGATTAAGAAATCTCGAATAATCCCTAGGAGGTGAAACGATAACTCTTTTATGTTACACAACTAGTGACATATCGCTTCTGGCAGACTGGCAAGTACACAAAAAGTAGTAAACTGTGTGAGCAACTGGGAGGATGAAGTATGGCACTATTAAGAAAGCCAATAATTCGTCACGAGTAGTATTGAATCAGAGAATACCAGTAACCTATGGAAGGAGTAACGATGAATCTCTTAAGATACACAACGAGTGACATATCGCTTCTGGCAGACTGGCCGCAGTAAGAAAATGTGACAGACTGGGTGAGCAATTGGGACGAGTAACTATGACTCACTTAAGGTAGATAATGCCTCGTTACTTGCGGGTTGGATTAAGAAATCTCGAAAACCCCTAGGAGGAGAAACGAATACTCTTTTATGATACACAACTAGTGAATTATAGTTTCTGGCAGACAAAAACTACACAAAAAGTAGTAAACTGTGTGAGCAACTCGGAGGATGAAGTATTGCACTATTAAGATAGATACTTTTTCGTCACGAGAGGTATTGACTCAGAGAACACCAGTAACCTATGGAAGGAGTAACGATGAATCTCTTAAGATACACAACGAGTGACATATCGCTTCTGGCAGACTGGCCACAGTAAGGAAAAAGTGGCAGACTGGGTGAGCAATGGGGACGAGTAACTATGACTCTCTTAAGCTAGCCAATGCCTCGTTACTTGCGGTTTGGGTTAAGAAATCTCGAATAACCCCTAGGAGGAGAAATGATGACTCTTTTATGATACACTAGTGACATATCGCTTCTGGCAGACTGGCAAGTACACAAAAAGTAGTAAACTGTGTGAGCAACTCGGAGGAAGAAGTATTGCACTATTAAGATAGCCACTTTTTCGTCAAGAGAGGTATTGACTCGGAGAATACCAGTAACCTATGGAAGGAGTAACGATGAACCTCTTAAGATACACAACGAGTGATATATCGCTTCTGGCAGACTGGCCGCAATAAGGAAAAGTGGCAGACTGGGAGAGCAATTGGGACGAGTAACTATGACTCTCTTAAGGTAGCCAATGCCTCGTTACTTGCGGTTTGGATGAAGAAATCTCGAATAACCCCTACGAGGAGAAACGATGACTCTTTTATGATACACAACTAGTGAATTATAGTTTCTGGCAGACAAAAACTACACAAAAAGCAGTAAACTGTGTGAGCAACTCGGAGGAAGAAGTATTGCACTATTAAGATAGCCACTTTCTCGTCAAGAGAGGTATTGACTCAGAGAATACCAGTAACCTATGGAAGGAGTAACGATGAATCTCTTAAGATACACAACGAGTGACATATCGCTTCTGGCAGACTGGCCGCAGTAAGAAAAAGTGGCAGACTGGGTGAGCAATGGGGACGAGTAACTATGACTCTCGTAAGGTAGCCAGTGCCTCGTTACTTGCGGTTTCGATTAAGAAATCTCGAATAATCCCTAGGAGGTGAAACGATAACTCTTTTATGTTACACAACTAGTGACATATCGCTTCTGGCAGACTGGCAAGTACACAAAAAGTAGTAAACTGTGTGAGCAACTGGGAGGAAGAGGTATGGCACTATTAAGAAAGCCAATGATTCGTCACGAGTAGTATTGAATCAGAGAATACCAGTAACCTATGGAAGGAGTAACGATGAATCTCTTAAGATACACAACGAGTGACATATCGCTTCTGGCAGACTGGCCACAGTAAGAAAAAGTGGCAGACTGGGTGAGCAATGGGGACGAGTAACTATGACTCTCTTAAGGTAGCCAATGCCTCGTTACTTGCCGTTTGGGTTAAGAAATCTCGAATAATCCCTAGGAGGAGAAACGATGACTCTTTTATGATACACAACTAGTGACATATCGCTTCTGGCAGACTGGCAAGTACACAAAAAGTAGTAAACTGTGTGAGCAACTCGGAGGAAGAAGTATTGCACTATTAAGATAGCCACTTTTTCGTCAAGAGAGGTATTGACTCGGAGAATACCAGTAACCTATGGAAGGAGTAACGATGTATCTCTTAAGATACACAACGAGTGACATATCGCTTCTGGCAGACTGGCCGCAGTAAGAAAAAGTGGCAGACTGGGTGAGCAATGGGGACGAGTAACTATGACTCTCGTAAGGTAGCCAGTGCCTCGTTACTTGCGGTTTCGATTAAGAAATCTCGAATAATCCCTAGGAGGTGAAACGATAACTCTTTTATGTTACACAACTAGTGACATATCGCTTCTGGCAGACTGGCAAGTACACAAAAAGTAGTAAACTGTGTGAGCAACTGGGAGGAAGAGGTATGGAACTATTAAGAAAGCCAATGATTCGTCACGAGTAGTATTGAATCAGAGAATACCAGTAACCTATGGAAGGAGTAACGATGAATCTCTTAAGATACACAACGAGTGACATATCGCTTCTGGCAGACTGGCCACACTAAGAAAAAGTGGCAGACTGGGTGAGCAATGGGGACGAGTAACTATGACTCTCTTAAGGTAGCCAATGCCTCGTTACTTGCGGTTTGGGTTAAGAAATCTCGAATAATCCCTAGGAGGAGAAACGATGACTCTTTTATGATACACAACTAGTGACATATCGCTTCTGGCAGACTGGCAAGTACACAAAAAGTAGTAAACTGTGTGAGCAACTCGGAGGAAGAAGTATTGCACTATTAAGATAGCCACTTTTTCGTCAAGAGACCTCTCTTGACGAAAAAGTGGCTATCTTAATAGGAATACCAGTAACCTATGGAAGGAGTAACGATGAATCTCTTAAGATACACAACGAGTGACATATCGCTTCTGGCAGACTGGCCGCAATAAGGAAAAGTGGCAGACTGGGAGAGCAATTGGGACGAGTAACTATGACTCTCTTAAGGTAGCCAATGCCTCGTTACTTGCGGTTTGGATGAAGAAATCTCGAATAACCCCTACGAGGAGAAACGATGACTCTTTTATGATACACAACTAGTGAATTATAGTTTCTGGCAGACAAAAACTACACAAAAAGCAGTAAACTGTGTGAGCAACTCGGAGGAAGAAGTATTGCACTATTAAGATAGCCACTTTCTCGTCAAGAGAGGTATTGACTCAGAGAATACCAGTAACCTATGGAAGGAGTAACGATGAATCACTTAAGATACACAACGAGTGACATATCGCTTCTGGCAGACTGGCCGCAGTAAGAAAAAGTGGCAGACTGGGTGAGCAATGGGGACGAGTAACTATGACTCTCGTAAGGTAGCCAGTGCCTCGTTACTTGCGGTTTCGATTAAGAAATCTCGAATAATCCCTAGGAGGTGAAACGATAACTCTTTTATGTTACACAACTAGTGACATATCGCTTCTGGCAGACTGGCAAGTACACAAAAAGTAGTAAACTGTGTGAGCAACTGGGAGGAAGAGGTATGGCACTATTAAGAAAGCCAATGATTCGTCACGAGTAGTATTGAATCAGAGAATACCAGTAACCTATGGAAGGAGTAACGATGAATCTCTTAAGATACACAACGAGTGACATATCGCTTCTGGCAGACTGGCCACAGTAAGAAAAAGTGGCAGACTGGGTGAGCAATGGGGACGAGTAACTATGACTCTCTTAAGGTAGCCAATGCCTCGTTACTTGCCGTTTGGGTTAAAAAATCTCGAATAATCCCTAGGAGGAGAAACGATGACTCTTTTATGATACACAACTAGTGACATATCGCTTCTGGCAGACTGGCAAGTACACAAAAAGTAGTAAACTGTGTGAGCAACTCGGAGGAAGAAGTATTGCACTATTAAGATAGCCACTTTTTCGTCAAGAGACCTCTCTTGACGAAAAAGTGGCTATCTTAATAGGAATACCAGTAACCTATGGAAGGAGTAACGATGAATCTCTTAAGATACACAACGAGTGACATATCGCTTCTGGCAGACTGGCCGCAGTAAGGAAAAGTGGCAGACTGGGAGAGCAATTGGGACGAGTAACTATGACTCTCTTAAGGTAGCCAATGCCTCGTTACTTGCGGTTTGGATGAAGAAATCTCGAATAACCCCTAGGAGGAGAAACGATGACTCTTTTATGATACACAACTAGTGAATTATAGTTTCTGGCAGACAAAAACTACACAAAAGCTTTAAACTGTGTGAGCAACTCGGAGGAACAAGTATTGCACTATTAAGATAGCCACTTATTCGTCAAGAGAGGTATTGACTCAGAGAATACCAGTAACCTATGGAAGGAGTAACGATGAATCTCTTAAGATACACAACGAGTGACATATCGCTTCTGGCAGACTGGCCGCAGTAAGAAAATGTGGTCTGACTGGGTGAGCAATTGGGACGAGTAACTATGACTCTCTTAAGTTCGCCAATGCCTCGTTACTTGCGGTTTGGATTAAGAAATCTCGAATAACCCCTAGGAGGAGAAACGATGACTCTTTTATGATACACAACTAGAGAATTATAGTTTCTGGCACAAAAAAACTACACAAAAAGCAGTAAACTGTGTGAGCAACTCGGAGGAAGAAGTATTGCACTATTAAGATAGCCACTTTTTCGTCAAGAGACCTCTCTTGACGAAAAAGTGGCTATCTTAATAGGAATACCAGTAACCTATGGAAGGAGTAACGATGAATCTCTTAAGATACACAACGAGTGACATATCGCTTCTGGCAGACTGGCCGCAGTAAGGAAAAGTGGCAGACTGGGAGAGCAATTGGGACGAGTAACTATGACTCTCTTAAGGTAGCCAATGCCTCGTTACTTGCGGTTTGGATGAAGAAATCTCGAATAACCCCTAGGAGGAGAAACGATGACTCTTTTATGATACACAACTAGTGAATTATAGTTTCTGGCACAAAAAAACTACACAAAAAGCAGTAAACTGTGTGAGCAACTCGGAGGAAGAAGTATTGCACTATTAAGATAGCCACTTTTTCGTCAAGAGAGGTACTGACTCAGAGAATACCAGTAACCTATGGAAGGAGTAACGATGAATCTCTTAAGATACACAACGAGTGACATATCGCTACTGGCAGACTGGCCGCAGTAAGAAAAAATTGCAGACTGGGTGAGCAATGGGGACGAGTAACTATGACTCTCTTAAGGTAGCCAATGCCTCGTTACTTGAGGTTTGGATTAAGAAATCTCGAATAATCCCTAGGAGGTGAAACGATAACTCTTTTATGTTACACAACTAGTGACATATCGCTTCTGGCAGACTGGCAAGTACACAAAAAGTAGTAAACTGTGTGAGCAACTGGGAGGAAGAAGTATGGCACTATTAAGAAAGCCAATGATTCGTCACGAGTAGTATTGAATCAGAGAATACCAGTAACCTATGGAAGGAGTAACGATGAATCTCTTAAGATACACAACGAGTGACATATCGCTTCTGGCAGACTGGCCGCAGTAAGAAAATGTGGCAGACTGGGTGAGCAATTGGGACGAGTAACTATGACTCTCTTAAGGTAGATAATGCCTCGTTACTTGCGGGTTGGATTAAGAAATCTCGAAAACCCCTAGGAGGAGAAACGATGACTCTTTTATGATACACAACTAGTGAATTATAGTTTCTGGCAGACAAAAACTACACAAAAAGTAGTAAACTGTGTGAGCAACTCGGAGGATGAAGTATTGCACTATTAAGATAGATACTTTTTCGTCACGAGAGGTATTGACTCAGAGAACACCAGTAACCTATGGAAGGAGTAACGATGAATCTCTTAAGATACACAACGAGTGACATATCGCTTCTGGCAGACTGGCCACAGTAAGAAAAAAGTGGCAGACTGGGTGAGCAATGGGGACGAGTAACTATGACTCTCTTAAGGTAGCCAATGCCTCGTTACTTGCGGTTTGGGTTAAGAAATCTCGAATAACCCCTAGGAGGAGAAATGATGACTCTTTTATGATACACTAGTGACATATCGCTTCTGGCAGACTGGCAAGTACACAAAAAGTATTAAACTGTGTGAGCAACTCGGAGGAAGAAGTATTGCACTATTAAGATAGCCACTTTTTCGTCAAGAGAGGTATTGACTCGGAGAATACCAGTAACCTATGGAAGGAGTAACGATGAATCTCTTAAGATACACAACGAGTGATATATCGCTTCTGGCAGACTGGCCGCAATAGGGAAAAGTGGCAGACTGGGAGAGCAATTGGGACGAGTAACTATGACTCTCTTAAGGTAGCCAATGCCTCGTTACTTGCGGTTTGGATGAAAAAATCTCGAATAACCCCTAGGAGGAGAAACGATGACTCTTTTATGATACACAACTAGTGAATTATAGTTTGTGGCAGACAAAAACTACACAAAAAGCAGTAAACTGTGTGAGCAACTCGGAGGAAGAAGTATTGCACTACTAAGATAGCCACTTACTCGTCAAGAGAAGTATTGACTCAGAGAATACCAGTAACCTATGGAAGGAGTAACGATGAATCTCTTAAGATTCACAACGAGTGACATATCGCTTCTACCAGACTGGCCGCAGTAAGAAAAAGTGGCAGACTGGGTGAGCAATTGGGACGAGTAACTATGACTCTCTTAAGTTAGCCAATGCCTCGTTACATGCGGTTTGGATTAAGAAATCTCGAATAACCCCTAGGAGGAGAAACGATGACTCTTTTATGATACACAACTAGTGAATTATAGTTTCTGGCAGAAAAAAACTACACAAAAAGCAGTAAACTGTGTGAGCAACTCGGAGGAAGAAGTATTGCACTATTAAGATAGCCACTTTTTCGTCAAGAGAGGTATTGACTCAGAGAATACCAGTAACCTATGGAAGGAGTAACGATGTATCTCTTAAGATACACAACGAGTGACATATCGCTTCTGGCAGACTGGCCGCAGTAAGAAAAAGTGGCAGACTGGGTGAGCAATGGGGACGAGTAACTATGACTCTCGTAAGGTAGCCAATGCCTCGTTACATGCGGTTTCGATTAAGAAATCTCGAATAATCCCTAGGAGGTGAAACGATAACTCTATTATGTTACACAACTAGTGACATATCGCTTCTAGCAGACTGGCAAGTACACAAAAAGTAGTAAACTGTGTGAGCAACTGGGAGGAAGAGGTATGGCACTATTAAGAAAGCCAATGATTCGTCACGAGTAGTATTGAATCAGAGAATACCAGTAACCTATGGAAGGAGTAACGATGAATCTCTTAAGATACACAACGAGTGACATATCGCTTCTGGCAGACTGGCCACAGTAAGAAAAAGTGGCAGACTGGGTGAGCAATGGGGACGAGTAACTATGACTCTCTTAAGGTAGCCAATGCCTCGTTACTTGCGGTTTGGGTTAAGAAATCTCGAATAATCCCTAGGAGGAGAAACGATGACTCTTTTATGTTACACAACTAGTGACATATCGCTTCTGGCAGACTGGCAAGTACACAAAAAGTAGTAAACTGTGTGAGCAACTCGGAGGAAGAAGTATTGCACTATTAAGATAGCCACTTTTTCGTCAAGAGACCTCTCTTGACGTAAAAGTGGCTATCTTAATAGGAATACCAGTAACCTATGGAAGGAGTAACGATGAATCTCTTAAGATACATAACGAGTGACATATCGCTTCTGGCAGACTGGCCGCAGTAAGGAAAAGTGGCAGACTGGAGAGCAATTGTAACGAGTAACTATGACTCTCTTAAGGTAGCCAATGCCTCGTTACTTGCGGTTTGGATTAAGAAATCTCGAATAACCCCTAGGAGGAGAAACGATGACTCTTTTATGATACACAACTAGTGAATTATAGTTTCTGGCAGACAAAAACTACACAAATGCAGTAAACTGTGTGAGCAACTCGGAGGAAGAAGTATTGCACTATTAAGATAGCCACTTATTCGTCAAGAGAGGTATTGACTCAGAGAATACCAGTAACCTATGGAAGGAGAAACGATGAATCTCTTAAGATACACAACGAGTGACATATCGCTTCTGGCAGACTGGCCGCAGTAAGAAAAAGTGGCAGACTGGGTGAGCAATTGGGACGAGTAACTATGACTCTCTTAAGTTAGCCAATGCCTCGTTACTTGCGGTTTGGATTAAGAAATCTCGAATAACCCCTAGGAGGAGAAACGATGACTCTTTTATGATACACAACTAGTGAATTATAGTTTCTGGCACAAAAAAAACTACAGAAAAAGCAGTAAACTGTGTGAGCAACTCGGAGGAAGATGTATTGCACTATTAAGATAGCCACTTTTTCGTCAAGAGAGGTACTGACTCAGAGAATACCAGTAACCTATGGAAGGAGTAACGATGAATCTCTTAAGATACACAACGAGTGACATATCGCTTCTGGCAGACTGGCCGCAGTAAGAAAAAGTGGCAGACTGGGTGAGCAATGGGGACGAGTAACTATGACTCTCTTAAGGTAGCCAATGCCTCGTTACTTGCGGTTTGGATTAAGAAATCTCGAATAATCCCTAGGAGGTGAAACGATAACTCTTTTATGTTACACAACTAGTGACATATCGCTTCTGGCAGACTGGCATGTACACAAAAAGTAGTAAACTGTGTGAGCAACTGGGAGGAAGAAGTATGGCACTATTAAGAAAGCCAATGATTCGTCATGAGTAGTATTGAATCAGAGAATACCAGTAACCTATGGAAGGAGTAACGATGAATCTCTTAAGATACACAACGAGTGACATATCGCTTCTGGCAGACTGGCCGCAGTAAGAAAATGTGGCAGACTGGGTGAGCAATTGGGACGAGTAACTATGACTCTCTTAAGGTAGTCAATGCCTCGTTACTTGCGGGTTGGATTAAGAAATCTCGAAAACCCCTAGGAGGAGAAACGATGACTCTTTTATGATACACAACTAGTGAATTATAGTTTCTGGCAGACAAAAACTACACAAAAAGTAGTAAACTGTGTGAGCAACTCGGAGGATGAAGTATTGCACTATTAAGATAGATACTTTTTCGTCACGAGAGGTATTGACTCAGAGAATACCAGTAACCTATGGAAGGAGTAACGATGAATCTCTTAAGATACACAACGAGTGACATATCGCTTCTGGCAGACTGGCCACAGTAAGAAAAAGTGGCAGACTGGGTGAGCAATGGAGACGAGTAACTATGACTCTCTTAAGGTAGCCAATGCCTCGTTACTTGCGGGTTGGATTAAGAAATCTCGAAACCCCCTAGGAGGAGAAACGATGACTCTTTTATGATACACAACTAGTGAATTATAGTTTCTGGCAGACAAAAACTACAAAAAAAGTAGTAAACTGTGTGAGCAACTCGGAGGATGAAGTATTGCACTATTAAGATAGATACTTTTTCGTCACGAGAGGTATTGACTCAGAGAATACCAGTAACCTATGGAAGGAGTAACGATGAATCTCTTAAGATACACAACGAGTGATATATCGTTTCTGGCAGACTGGCCGCAGTTCGGAAAAGTGGCAGACTGGGAGAGCAATTGGGACGAGTAACTATGACTCTCTTAAGGTAGCAAATGCCTCGTTACTTGCGGTTTGGATGAAGAAATCTCGAATAACCCCTAGGAGGAGAAACGATGACTCTTTTATGATACACAACTAGTGAATTATAGTTTCTGGCAGACAAAAACTACACAACAAGCAGTAAACTGTGTGAGCAACTCGGAGGAAGAAGTATTGCACTATTAAGATAGCCACTTTTTCGTCAAGAGAGGTATTGACTCAGAGAATACCAGTAACCTATGGAAGGAGTAACGATGAATCTCTTAAGATACACAACGAGTGACATATCGCTTCTGGCAGACTGGCCGCAGTGAGAAAAAGTGGCAGACTGGGTGAGCAATTGGGACGAGTAACTATGACTCTCTTAAGGTAGCCAATGCCTCGTTACTTGCGGTTTGGATGAAGAAATCTCGAATAACCCCTAGGAGGAGAAACGATGACTCTTTTATGATACACAACTAGTGAATTATAGTTTCTGGCAGACAAAAACTACACAAAAAGCAGTAAACTGTGTGAGCAACTCGGAGGAAGAAGTATTGCACTATTAAGATAGCCACTTTTTCGTCAAGAGAGGTACTGACTCAGAGAATACCAGTAACCTATGGAAGGAGTAACGATGAATCTCTTAAGATACACAACGAGTGACATATCGCTTCTGGCAGACTGGCCGCAGTAAGAAAAAGTGGCAGACTGGGTGAGCAATGGGGACGAGTAACTATGACTCTCTTAAGGTAGCCAATGATTCGTTACTTGCGGTTTGGATTAAGAAATCTCGAATAATCCCTAGGAGGTGAAACGATAACTCTTTAATGTTACACAACTAGTGACATATCGCTTCTGGCAGACTGGCATGTACACAAAAAGTAGTAAACTGTGTGAGCAACTGGGAGGAAGAAGTATGGCACTATTAAGAAAGCCAATGATTCGTCACGAGTAGTATTGAATCAGAGAATACCAGTAACCTATGGAAGGAGTAACGATGAATCTCTTAAGATACACAACGAGTGACATATCGCTTCTGGCAGACTGGCCGCAGTAAGAAAATGTGGCAGACTGGGTGAGCAATTGGGACGAGTAACTATGACTCTCTTAAGGTAGCCAATGCCTCGTTACTTGCGGGTTGGATTAAGAAATCTCGAAAACCCCTAGGAGGAGAAACGATGACTCTTTTATGATACACAACTAGTGAATTATAGTTTCTGGCAGACAAAAACTACACAAAAAGTAGTAAACTGTGTGAGCAACTCGGAGGATGAAGTATTGCACTATTAAGATAGATACTTTTTCGTCACGAGAGGTATTGACTCAGAGAATACCAGTAACCTATGGAAGGAGTAACGATGAATCTCTTAAGATACACAATGAGTGACATATCGCTTCTGGCAGACTGGCCACAGTAAGAAAAAGTGGCAGACTGGGTGAGCAATGGAGACGAGTAACTATGACTCTCTTAAGGTAGCCAATGCCTGGTTACTTGCGAGTTGGATTAAGAAATCTCGAAAACCCCTAGGAGGAGAAACGATGACTCTTTTATGATACACAACTAGTGAATTATAGTTTCTGGCAGACAAAAACTACACAAAAAGTAGTAAACTGTGTGAGCAACTCGGAGGATGAAGTATTGCACTATTAAGATAGATACTTTTTCGTCACGAGAGGTATTGACTCAGAGAATACCAGTAACCTATGGAAGGAGTAACGATGAATCTCTTAAGATACACAACGAGTGACATATCGCTTCTGGCAGACTGGCCACAGTAAGAAAAAATGGCAGACTGGGTGAGCAATGGAGACGAGTAACTATGACTCTCTTAAGGTAGCCAATGCCTCGTTACTTGCGGTTTGGATTAAGAAATCTCGAATAACCCCTAGGAGGAGAAATGATGACTCTTTTATGATACACTAGTGACATATCGCCTCTGGCAACCTGGCAAGTACACAAAAAGTAGTAAACTGTGTGAGCAACTCGGAGGAAGAAGTATTGCACTATTAAGATAGCCACTTTTTCGTCAAGAGAGGTATTGACTCGGAGAATACCAGTAACCTATGGAAGGAGTAACGATGAATCTCTTAAGATACACAACGAGTGATATATCGCTTCTGGCAGACTGTCCGCAGTTCGGAAAAGTGGCAGACTGTGAGAGCAATTGGGACGAGTAACTATGACTCTCTTAAGGTAGCCAATGCCTCGTTACTTGCGGTTTGGATGAAGAAATCTCGAATAACCCCTAGGAGGAGAAACGATGACTCTTTTATGATACACAACTAGTGAATTATAGTTTCTGGCAGACAAAAACTACACAACAAGCAGTAAACTGTGTGAGCAACTCGGAGGAAGAAGTATTGCACTATTAAGATAGCCACTTTTTCGTCAAGAGAGGTATTGACTCAGAGAATACCAGTAACCTATGGAAGGAGTAACGATGAATCTCTTAAGATACACAACGAGTGACATATCGCTTCTGGCAGACTGGCCGCAGTAAGAAAAAGTGGCAGACTGGTTGAGCAATTGGGACGAGTAACTATGACTCTCTTAAGGTAGCCAATGCCTCGTTACTTGCGGTATGGATTAAGAAATCTCGAGTAACCCCTAGGAGGAGAAACGATGACTCTTTCATGATACACAACTAGTGAATTATAGTTTCTGGCAGACAAAAACTACACAAAAAGCAGTAAACTGTGTGAGCAACTCGGAGGAAGAAGTATTGCACTATTAAGATAGCCACTTTTTCGTCAAGAGAGGTATTGACTCAGAGAATACCAGTAACCTATGGAAGGAGTAACGATGAATCTCTTAAGATACACAACGAGTGACATATCGCTTCTGGCAGACTGGCCGCAGTAAGAAAAAGTGGCAGACTGGGTGAGCAATGGGGACGAGTAACTATGACTCTCTTAAGGTAGCCAATGCCTCGTTACTTGCGGTTTCGATTAAGAAATCTCGAATAATCCCTAGGAGGTGAAACGATAACTCTTTTATGTTACACAACTAGTGACATATCGCTTCTGGCAGACTGGCAAGTACACAAAAAGTAGTAAACTGTGTGAGCAACTGGGAGGAAGAAGTATGGCACTATTAAGAAAGCCAATGATTCGTCACGAGTAGTATTGAATCAGAGAATACCAGTAACCTATGGAAGGAGTAACGATGAATCTCTTAAGATACACAACGAGTGACATATCGCTTCTGGCAGACTGGCCACAGTAAGAAAAAGTGGCAGACTGGGTGAGCAATGGGGACGAGTAACTATGACTCTCTTAAGGTAGCCAATGCCTCGTTACTTGCGGTTTGGGTTAAGAAGTCTCGAATAACCCCTAGGAGGAGAAACGATGACTCTTTTATGATACACAACTAGTGACATATCGTTTCTGGCAGACTGGCAAGTACACAAAAAGTAGTAAACTGTGTGAGCAACTCGGAGGAAGAAGTATTGCACTATTAAGATAGCCACTTTTTCGTCAAGAGACCTCTCTTGACGAAAAAGTGGCTATCTTAATAGGAATACCAGTAACCTATGGAAGGAGTAACGATGAATCTCTTAAGATACACAACGAGTGACATATCGCTTCTGGCAGACTGGCCGCAGTAAGGAAAAGTGGCAGACTGGGAGAGCAATTGGGACGAGTAACTATGACTCTCTTAAGGTAGCCAATGCCTCGTTACTTACGGTTTGGATGAAGAAATTTCGAATAACCCCTAGGAGGAGAAACGATGACTCTTTTATGATACACAACTAGTGAATTATAGTTTCTGGCAGACAAAAACTACACAAAAAGCAGTAAACTGTGTGAGCAACTCGGAGGAAGAAGTATTGCACTATTAGGATAGCCACTTTTTCGTCAAGAGAGGTATTGACTCAGAGAATACCAGTAACCTATGGAAGGAGTAACGATGAATCTCTTAAGATACACAACGAGTGACATATCGCTTCTGGCAGACTGGCCACAGTAAGAAAAAGTGGCAGACTGGGTGAGCAATGGGGACGAGTAACTATGACTCTCTTAAGGTAGCCAATGCCTCGTTACTTGCGGTTTGGGTTAAGAAATCTCGAATAACCCCTAGGAGGAGAAACGATGACTCTTTTATGATACACAACTAGTGACATATCGCTTCTGGCAGACTGGCAAGTACACAAAAAGTAGTAAACTGTGTGAGCAACTCGGAGGAAGAAGTATTACACTATTAAGATAGCCACTTTTTCGTCAAGAGACCTCTCTTGACGAAAAAGTGGCTATCTTAATAGGAATACCAGTAACCTATGGAAGGAGTAACGATGAATCTCTTAAGATACACAACGAGTGACATATCGCTTCTGGCAGACTGGCCGCAGTAAGGAAAAGTGGCAGACTGGGAGAGCAATTGGGACGAGTAACTATGACTCTCTTAAGGTAGCCAATGCCTCGTTACTTGCGGTTTGGATGAAGAAATCTCGAATAACCCCTAGGAGGAGAAACGATGACTCTTTTATGATACACAACTAGGGAATTATAGTTTCTGGCAGACAAAAACTACACAAAAAGCAGTAAACTGTGTGAGCAACTCGGAGGAAGAAGTATTGCACTATTAAGATAGCCACTTTTTCGTCAAGAGAGGTATTGACTCAGAGAATACCAGTAACCTATGGAAGGAGTAACGATGAATCTCTTAAGATACACAACGAGTGACATATCGCTTCTGGCAGACTGGCCGCAGTAAGAAAATGTGGCAGACTGGGTGAGCAATTGGGACGAGTAACTATGACTCTCTTAAGGTAGATAATGCCTCGTTACTTGCGGGTTGGATTAAGAAATCTCGAAAACCCCTAGGAGGAGAAACGATGACTCTTTTATGATACACAACTAGTGAATTATAGTTTCAGGCAGACAAAAACTACACAAAAAGTAGTAAACTGTGTGAGCAACTCGGAGGATGAAGTATTGCATTATTAAGATAGATACTTTTTCGTCACGAGAGGTATTGACTCAGAGAACACCAGTAACCTATGGAAGGAGTAACGATGAATCTCTTAAGATACACAACGAGTGACATATCGCTTCTGGCAGACTGGCCACAGTAAGAAAAAGTGGCAGACTGGGTGAGCAATGGGGACGAGTAACTATGACTCTCTTAAGGTAGCCAATGCCTCGTTACTTGCGGTTTGGGTTAAGAAGTCTCGAATAACCCCTAGGAGGAGAAACGATGACTCTTTTATGATACACAACTAGTGACATATCGTTTCTGGCAGACTGGCAAGTACACAAAAAGTAGTAAACTGTGTGAGCAACTCGGAGGAAGAAGTATTGCACTATTAAGATAGCCACTTTTTCGTCAAGAGACCTCTCTTGACGAAAAAGTGGCTATCTTAATAGGAATACCAGTAACCTATGGAAGGAGTAACGATGAATCTCTTAAGATACACAACGAGTGACATATCGCTTCTGGCAGACTGGCCGCAGTAAGGAAAAGTGGCAGACTGGGAGAGCAATTGGGACGAGTAACTATGACTCTCTTAAGGTAGCCAATGCCTCGTTACTTACGGTTTGGATGAAGAAATTTCGAATAACCCCTAGGAGGAGAAACGATGACTCTTTTATGATACACAACTAGTGAATTATAGTTTCTGGCAGACAAAAACTACACAAAAAGCAGTAAACTGTGTGAGCAACTCGGAGGAAGAAGTATTGCACTATTAGGATAGCCACTTTTTCGTCAAGAGAGGTATTGACTCAGAGAATACCAGTAACCTATGGAAGGAGTAACGATGAATCTCTTAAGATACACAACGAGTGACATATCGCTTCTGGCAGACTGGCCACAGTAAGAAAAAGTGGCAGACTGGGTGAGCAATGGGGACGAGTAACTATGACTCTCTTAAGGTAGCCAATGCCTCGTTACTTGCGGTTTGGGTTAAGAAATCTCGAATAACCCCTAGGAGGAGAAACGATGACTCTTTTATGATACACAACTAGTGACATATCGCTTCTGGCAGACTGGCAAGTACACAAAAAGTAGTAAACTGTGTGAGCAACTCGGAGGAAGAAGTATTACACTATTAAGATAGCCACTTTTTCGTCAAGAGACCTCTCTTGACGAAAAAGTGGCTATCTTAATAGGAATACCAGTAACCTATGGAAGGAGTAACGATGAATCTCTTAAGATACACAACGAGTGACATATCGCTTCTGGCAGACTGGCCGCAGTAAGGAAAAGTGGCAGACTGGGAGAGCAATTGGGACGAGTAACTATGACTCTCTTAAGGTAGCCAATGCCTCGTTACTTGCGGTTTGGATGAAGAAATCTCGAATAACCCCTAGGAGGAGAAACGATGACTCTTTTATGATACACAACTAGGGAATTATAGTTTCTGGCAGACAAAAACTACACAAAAAGCAGTAAACTGTGTGAGCAACTCGGAGGAAGAAGTATTGCACTATTAAGATAGCCACTTTTTCGTCAAGAGAGGTATTGACTCAGAGAATACCAGTAACCTATGGAAGGAGTAACGATGAATCTCTTAAGATACACAACGAGTGACATATCGCTTCTGGCAGACTGGCCGCAGTAAGAAAATGTGGCAGACTGGGTGAGCAATTGGGACGAGTAACTATGACTCTCTTAAGGTAGATAATGCCTCGTTACTTGCGGGTTGGATTAAGAAATCTCGAAAACCCCTAGGAGGAGAAACGATGACTCTTTTATGATACACAACTAGTGAATTATAGTTTCTGGCAGACAAAAACTACACAAAAAGTAGTAAACTGTGTGAGCAACTCGGAGGATGAAGTATTGCATTATTAAGATAGATACTTTTTCGTCACGAGAGGTATTGACTCAGAGAACACCAGTAACCTATGGAAGGAGTAACGATGAATCTCTTAAGATACACAACGAGTGACATATCGCTTCTGGCAGACTGGCCACAGTAAGAAAAAAGTGGCAGACTGGGTGAGCAATGGGGACGAGTAACTATGACTCTCTTAAGGTAGCCAATGCCTCGTTACTTGCGGTTTGGGTTAAGAATTCTCGAATAACCCCTAGGAGGAGAAATGATGACTCTTTTATGATACACTAGTGACATATCGCTTCTGGCAGACTGGCAAGTACACAAAAAGTATTAAACTGTGTGAGCAACTCGGAGGAAGAAGTATTGCACTATTAAGATAGCCACTTTTTCGTCAAGAGAGGTATTGACTCGGAGAATACCAGTAACCTATGGAAGGAGTAACGATGAATCTCTTAAGATACACAACGAGTGATATATCGCTTCTGGCAGACTGGCCGCAATAGGGAAAAGTGGCAGACTGGGAGAGCAATTGGGACGAGTAACTATGACTCTCTTAAGGTAGCCAATGCCTCGTTACTTGCGGTTTGGATGAAAAAATCTCGAATAACCCCTAGGAGGAGAAACGATGACTCTTTTATGATACACAACTAGTGAATTATAGTTTGTGGCAGACAAAAACTACACAAAAAGCAGTAAACTGTGTGAGCAACTCGGAGGAAGAAATATTGCACTATTAAGATAGCCACTTACTCGTCAAGAGAGGTATTGACTCAGAGAATACCAGTAACCTATGGAAGGAGTAACGATGAATCTCTTAAGATTCACAACGAGTGACATATCGCTTCTACCAGACTGGCCGCAGTAAGAAAAAGTGGCAGACTGGGTGAGCAATTGGGACGAGTAACTATGACTCTCTTAAGTTAGCCAATGCCTCGTTACATGCGGTTTGGATTAAGAAATCTCGAATAACCCCTAGGAGGAGAAACGATGACTCTTTTATGATACACAACTAGTGAATTATAGTTTCTGGCAGAAAAAAACTACACAAAAAGCAGTAAACTGTGTGAGCAACTCGGAGGAAGAAGTATTGCACTATTAAGATAGCCACTTTTTCGTCAAGAGAGGTATTGACTCAGAGAATACCAGTAACCTATGGAAGGAGTAACGATGTATCTCTTAAGATACACAACGAGTGACATATCGCTTCTGGCAGACTGGCCGCAGTAAGAAAAAGTGGCAGACTGGGTGAGCAATGGGGACGAGTAACTATGACTCTCGTAAGGTAGCCAATGCCTCGTTACATGCGGTTTCGATTAAGAAATCTCGAATAATCCCTAGGAGGTGAAACGATAACTCTATTATGTTACACAACTAGTGACATATCGCTTCTAGCAGACTGGCAAGTACACAAAAAGTAGTAAACTGTGTGAGCAACTGGGAGGAAGAGGTATGGCACTATTAAGAAAGCCAATGATTCGTCACGAGTAGTATTGAATCAGAGAATACCAGTAACCTATGGAAGGAGTAACGATGAATCTCTTAAGATACACAACGAGTGACATATCGCTTCTGGCAGACTGGCCACAGTAAGAAAAAGTGGCAGACTGGGTGAGCAATGGGGACGAGTAACTATGACTCTCTTAAGGTAGCCAATGCCTCGTTACTTGCGGTTTGGGTTAAGAAATCTCGAATAATCCCTAGGAGGAGAAACGATGACTCTTTTATGTTACACAACTAGTGACATATCGCTTCTGGCAGACTGGCAAGTACACAAAAAGTAGTAAACTGTGTGAGCAACTCGGAGGAAGAAGTATTGCACTATTAAGATAGCCACTTTTTCGTCAAGAGACCTCTCTTGACGTAAAAGTGGCTATCTTAATAGGAATACCAGTAACCTATGGAAGGAGTAACGATGAATCTCTTAAGATACATAACGAGTGACATATCGCTTCTGGCAGACTGGCCGCAGTAAGGAAAAGTGGCAGACTGGAGAGCAATTGTAACGAGTAACTATGACTCTCTTAAGGTAGCCAATGCCTCGTTACTTGCGGTTTGGATTAAGAAATCTCGAATAACCCCTAGGAGGAGAAACGATGACTCTTTTATGATACACAACTAGTGAATTATAGTTTCTGGCAGACAAAAACTACACAAATGCAGTAAACTGTGTGAGCAACTCGGAGGAAGAAGTATTGCACTATTAAGATAGCCACTTATTCGTCAAGAGAGGTATTGACTCAGAGAATACCAGTAACCTATGGAAGGAGAAACGATGAATCTCTTAAGATACACAACGTGTGACATATCGCTTCTGGCAGACTGGCCGCAGTAAGAAAAAGTGGCAGACTGGGTGAGCAATTGGGACGAGTAACTATGACTCTCTTAAGTTAGCCAATGCCTCGTTACTTGCGGTTTGGATTAAGAAATCTCGAATAACCCCTAGGAGGAGAAACGATTACTCTTTTATGATACACAACTAGTGAATTATAGTTTCTGGCACAAAAAAAACTACAGAAAAAGCAGTAAACTGTGTGAGCAACTCGGAGGAAGATGTATTGCACTATTAAGATAGCCACTTTTTCGTCAAGAGAGGTACTGACTCAGAGAATACCAGTAACCTATGGAAGGAGTAACGATGAATCTCTTAAGATACACAACGAGTGACATATCGCTTCTGGCAGACTGGCCGCAGTAAGAAAAAGTGGCAGACTGGGTGAGCAATGGGGACGAGTAACTATGACTCTCTTAAGGTAGCCAATGCCTCGTTACTTGCGGTTTGGGTTAAGAAATCTCGAATAATCCCTAGGAGGAGAAACGATGACTCTTTTATGTTACACAACTAGTGACATATCGCTTCTGGCAGACTGGCAAGTACACAAAAAGTAGTAAACTGTGTGAGCAACTCGGAGGAAGAAGTATTGCACTATTAAGATAGCCACTTTTTCGTCAAGAGACCTCTCTTGACGTAGAAGTGGCTATCTTAATAGGAATACCAGTAACCTATGGAAGGAGTAACGATGAATCTCTTAAGATACACAACGAGTGACATATCGCTTCTGGCATACTGGCCGCAGTAAGGAAAGGTGGCAGACTGGGAGAGCAATTGGGACGAGTAACTATGACTCTCTTAAGGTAGCCAATGCCTCGTTACTTACGGTTTGGATGAAGAAATCTCGAATAACCCCTAGGAGGAGAAACGATGACTCTTTTATGATACACAACTAGTGAATTATAGTTTCTGGCAGACAAAAACTACACAAAAAGCAGTAAACTGTGTGAGCAACTCGGAGGAAGAAGTATTGCACTATTAGGATAGCCACTTTTTCGTCAAGAGAGGTATTGACTCAGAGAATACCAGTAACCTATGGAAGGAGTAACGATGAATCTCTTAAGATACACAACGAGTGACATATCGCTTCTGGCAGACTGGCCACAGTAAGAAAAAGTGGCAGACTGGGTGAGCAATGGGGACGAGTAACTATGACTCTCTTAAGGTAGCCAATGCCTCGTTACTTGCGGTTTGGGTTAAGAAATCTCGAATAACCCCTAGGAGGAGAAACGATGACTCTTTTATGATACACAACTAGTGACATATCGCTTCTGGCAGACTGGCAAGTACACAAAAAGTAGTAAACTGTGTGAGCAACTCGGAGGAAGAAGTATTGCACTATTAAGATAGCCACTTTTTCGTCAAGAGACCTCTCTTGACGAAAAAGTGGCTATCTTAATAGGAATACCAGTAACCTATGGAAGGAGTAACGATGAATCTCTTAAGATACACAACGAGTGACATATCGCTTCTGGCAGACTGGCCGCAGTAAGGAAAAGTGGCAGACTGGGAGAGCAATTGGGACGAGTAACTATGACTCTCTTAAGGTAGCCAATGCCTCGTTACTTGCGGTTTGGATGAAGAAATCTCGAATAACCCCTAGGAGGAGATACGATGACTCTTTTATGATACACAACTAGGGAATTATAGTTTCTGGCAGACAAAAACTACACAAAAAGGAGTAAACTGTGTGAGCAACTGGGAGGAAGAAGTATGGCACTATTAAGAAAGCCAATGATTCGTCACGAGTAGTATTGAATCAGAGAATACTAGTAACCTATGGAAGGAGTAACGATGAATCTCTTAAGATACACAACGAGTGACATATCGCTTCTGGCAGACTGGCCGCAGTAAGAAAATGTGGCAGACTGGGTGAGCAATTGGGACGAGTAACTATGACTCTCTTAAGGTAGATAATGCCTCGTTACTTGCGGGTTGGATTAAGAAATCTCGAAAACCCCTAGGAGGAGAAACGATGACTCTTTTATGATACACAACTAGTGAATTATAGTTTCTGGCAGACAAAAACTACACAAAAAGTAGTAAACTGTGTGAGCAACTCGGAGGATGAAGTATTGCACTATTAAGATATATACTTTTTCGTCACGTGAGGTATTGACTCAGAGAACACCAGTAACCTATGGAAGGAGTAACGATGAATCTCTTAAGATACATAACGAGTGACATATCGCTTCTGGCAGACTGGCCGCAGTAAGGAAAAGTGGCAGACTGGAGAGCAATTGTAACGAGTAACTATGACTCTCTTAAGGTAGCCAATGCCTCGTTACTTGCGGTTTGGATTAAGAAATCTCGAATAACCCCTAGGAGGAGAAACGATGACTCTTTTATGATACACAACTAGTGAATTATAGTTTCTGGCAGACAAAAACTACACAAATGCAGTAAACTGTGTGAGCAACTCGGAGGAAGAAGTATTGCACTATTAAGATAGCCACTTATTCGTCAAGAGAGGTATTGACTCAGAGAATACCAGTAACCTATGGAAGGAGAAACGATGAATCTCTTAAGATACACAACGTATGACATATCGCTTCTGGCAGACTGGCCGCAGTAAGAAAAAGTGGCAGACTGGGTGAGCAATTGGGACGAGTAACTATGACTCTCTTAAGTTAGCCAATGCCTCGTTACTTGCGGTTTGGATTAAGAAATCTCGAATAACCCCTAGGAGGAGAAACGATTACTCTTTTATGATACACAACTAGTGAATTATAGTTTCTGGCACAAAAAAAACTACAGAAAAAGCAGTAAACTGTGTGAGCAACTCGGAGGAAGATGTATTGCACTATTAAGATAGCCACTTTTTCGTCAAGAGAGGTACTGACTCAGAGAATACCAGTAACCTATGGAAGGAGTAACGATGAATCTCTTAAGATACACAACGAGTGACATATCGCTTCTGGCAGACTGGCCGCAGTAAGAAAAAGTGGCAGACTGGGTGAGCAATGGGGACGAGTAACTATGACTCTCTTAAGGTAGCCAATGCCTCGTTACTTGCGGTTTGGGTTAAGAAATCTCGAATAATCCCTAGGAGGAGAAACGATGACTCTTTTATGTTACACAACTAGTGACATATCGCTTCTGGCAGACTGGCAAGTACACAAAAAGTAGTAAACTGTGTGAGCAACTCGGAGGAAGAAGTATTGCACTATTAAGATAGCCACTTTTTCGTCAAGAGACCTCTCTTGACGTAGAAGTGGCTATCTTAATAGGAATACCAGTAACCTATGGAAGGAGTAACGATGAATCTCTTAAGATACACAACGAGTGACATATCGCTTCTGGCATACTGGCCGCAGTAAGGAAAGGTGGCAGACTGGGAGAGCAATTGGGACGAGTAACTATGACTCTCTTAAGGTAGCCAATGCCTCGTTACTTACGGTTTGGATGAAGAAATCTCGAATAACCCCTAGGAGGAGAAACGATGACTCTTTTATGATACACAACTAGTGAATTATAGTTTCTGGCAGACAAAAACTACACAAAAAGCAGTAAACTGTGTGAGCAACTCGGAGGAAGAAGTATTGCACTATTAGGATAGCCACTTTTTCGTCAAGAGAGGTATTGACTCAGAGAATACCAGTAACCTATGGAAGGAGTAACGATGAATCTCTTAAGATACACAACGAGTGACATATCGCTTCTGGCAGACTGGCCACAGTAAGAAAAAGTGGCAGACTGGGTGAGCAATGGGGACGAGTAACTATGACTCTCTTAAGGTAGCCAATGCCTCGTTACTTGCGGTTTGGGTTAAGAAATCTCGAATAACCCCTAGGAGGAGAAACGATGACTCTTTTATGATACACAACTAGTGACATATCGCTTCTGGCAGACTGGCAAGTACACAAAAAGTAGTAAACTGTGTGAGCAACTCGGAGGAAGAAGTATTGCACTATTAAGATAGCCACTTTTTCGTCAAGAGACCTCTCTTGACGAAAAAGTGGCTATCTTAATAGGAATACCAGTAACCTATGGAAGGAGTAACGATGAATCTCTTAAGATACACAACGAGTGACATATCGCTTCTGGCAGACTGGCCGCAGTAAGGAAAAGTGGCAGACTGGGAGAGCAATTGGGACGAGTAACTATGACTCTCTTAAGGTAGCCAATGCCTCGTTACTTGCGGTTTGGATGAAGAAATCTCGAATAACCCCTAGGAGGAGATACGATGACTCTTTTATGATACACAACTAGGGAATTATAGTTTCTGGCAGACAAAAACTACACAAAAAGGAGTAAACTGTGTGAGCAACTGGGAGGAAGAAGTATGGCACTATTAAGAAAGCCAATGATTCGTCACGAGTAGTATTGAATCAGAGAATACTAGTAACCTATGGAAGGAGTAACGATGAATCTCTTAAGATACACAACGAGTGACATATCGCTTCTGGCAGACTGGCCGCAGTAAGAAAATGTGGCAGACTGGGTGAGCAATTGGGACGAGTAACTATGACTCTCTTAAGGTAGATAATGCCTCGTTACTTGCGGGTTGGATTAAGAAATCTCGAAAACCCCTAGGAGGAGAAACGATGACTCTTTTATGATACACAACTAGTGAATTATAGTTTCTGGCAGACAAAAACTACACAAAAAGTAGTAAACTGTGTGAGCAACTCGGAGGATGAAGTATTGCACTATTAAGATATATACTTTTTCGTCACGTGAGGTATTGACTCAGAGAACACCAGTAACCTATGGAAGGAGTAACGATGAATCTCTTAAGATACACAACGAGTGACATATCGCTTCTGGCAGACTGGCCACAGTAAGAAAAAAGTGGCAGACTGGGTGAGCAATGGGGACGAGTAACTATGACTCTCTTAAGGTAGCCAATGCCTCGTTACTTGCGGTTTGGATGAAGAAACCTCGAATAACCCCTAGGAGGAGAAACGATGACTCTTTTATGATACACAACTAGGGAATTATAGTTTCTGGCAGACAAAAACTACACAAAAAGCAGTAAACTGTGTGAGCAACTCGGAGGAAGAAGTATTGCACTATTAAGATAGCCACTTTTTCGTCAAGAGAGGTATTGACTCAGAGAATACCAGTAACCTATGGAAGGAGTAACGATGAATCTCTTAAGATACACAACGAGTGACATATCGCTTTTGGCAGACTGGCCGCAGTAAGAAAATGTGGCAGACTGGGTGAGCAATTGGGACGAGTAACTATGACTCTCTTCAGGTAGCCAATGCCTCGTTACTTGCGGTTTGGGTTAAGAAATCTCGAATAACCCCTAGGAGGAGAAACGATGACTCTTTTATGATACACAACTAGTGACATATCGCTTCTGGCAGACTAGCAAGTACACAAAAAGTAGTAAACTGTGTGAGCAACTCGGAGGAAGAAGTATTGCACTATTAAGATAGCCACTTTTTCGTCAAGAGAGGTATTGACTCGGAGAATACCAGTAACCTATGGAAGGAGTAACGATGAATCAATTAAGATACACAACGAGTGACATATCGCTTCTGGCATACTGGCCGCAGTAAGGAAAGGTGGCAGACTGGGAGAGCAATTGGGACGAGTAACTATGACTCTCTTAAGGTAGCCAATGCCTCGTTACTTACGGTTTGGATGAAGAAATCTCGAATAACCCCTAGGAGGAGAAACGATGACTCTTTTATGATACACAACTAGTGAATTATAGTTTCTGGCAGACAAAAACTACACAAAAAGCAGTAAACTGTGTGAGCAACTCGGAGGAAGAAGTATTGCACTATTAGGATAGCCACTTTTTCGTCAAGAGAGGTATTGACTCAGAGAATACCAGTAACCTATGGAAGGAGTAACGATGAATCTCTTAAGATACACAACGAGTGACATATCGCTTCTGGCAGACTGGCCACAGTAAGAAAAAGTGGCAGACTGGGTGAGCAATGGGGACGAGTAACTATGACTCTCTTAAGGTAGCCAATGCCTCGTTACTTGCGGTTTGGGTTAAGAAATCTCGAATAACCCCTAGGAGGAGAAACGATGACTCTTTTATGATACACAACTAGTGACATATCGCTTCTGGCAGACTGGCAAGTACACAAAAAGTAGTAAACTGTGTGAGCAACTCGGAGGAAGAAGTATTGCACTATTAAGATAGCCACTTTTTCGTCAAGAGACCTCTCTTGACGAAAAAGTGGCTATCTTAATAGGAATACCAGTAACCTATGGAAGGAGTAACGATGAATCTCTTAAGATACACAACGAGTGACATATCGCTTCTGGCAGACTGGCCGCAGTAAGGAAAAGTGGCAGACTGGGAGAGCAATTGGGACGAGTAACTATGACTCTCTTAAGGTAGCCAATGCCTCGTTACTTGCGGTTTGGATGAAGAAATCTCGAATAACCCCTAGGAGGAGAAACGATGACTCTTTTATGATACACAACTAGGGAATTATAGTTTCTGGCAGACAAAAACTACACAAAAAGGAGTAAACTGTGTGAGCAACTGGGAGGAAGAAGTATGGCACTATTAAGAAAGCCAATGATTCGTCACGAGTAGTATTGAATCAGAGAATACCAGTAACCTATGGAAGGAGTAACGATGAATCTCTTAAGATACACAACGAGTGACATATCGCTTCTGGCAGACTGGCCGCAGTAAGAAAATGTGGCAGACTGGGTGAGCAATTGGGACGAGTAACTATGACTCTCTTAAGGTAGATAATGCCTCGTTACTTGCGGGTTGGATTAAGAAATCTCGAGAACCCCTAGGAGGAGAAACGATGACTCTTTTATGATACACAACTAGTGAATTATAGTTTCTGGTAGACAAAAACTACACAAAAAGTAGTAAACTGTGTGAGCAACTCGGAGGATGAAGTATTGCACTATTAAGATAGATACTTTTTCGTCACGAGAGGTATTGACTCAGAGAACACCAGTAACCTATGGAAGGAGTAACGATGAATCTCTTAAGATACACAACGAGTGACATATCGCTTCTGGCAGACTGGCCACAGTAAGAAAAAAGTGGCAGACTGGGTGAGCAATGGGGACGAGTAACTATGACTCTCTTAAGGTAGCCAATGCCTCGTTACTTGCGGTTTGGATGAAGAAACCTCGAATAACCCCTAGGAGGAGAAACGATGACTCTTTTATGATACACAACTAGGGAATTATAGTTTCTGGCAGACAAAAACTACACAAAAAGCAGTAAACTGTGTGAGCAACTCGGAGGAAGAAGTATTGCACTATTAAGATAGCCACTTTTTCGTCAAGAGAGGTATTGACTCAGAGAATACCAGTAACCTATGGAAGGAGTAACGATGAATCTCTTAAGATACACAACGAGTGACATATCGCTTTTGGCAGACTGGCCGCAGTAAGAAAATGTGGCAGACTGGGTGAGCAATTGGGACGAGTAACTATGACTCTCTTAAGGTAGCCAATGCCTCGTTACTTGCGGTTTGGGTTAAGAAATCTCGAATAACCCCTAGGAGGAGAAACGATGACTCTTTTATGATACACAACTAGTGACATATCGCTTCTGGCAGACTAGCAAGTACACAAAAAGTAGTAAACTGTGTGAGCAACTCGGAGGGAGAAGTATTGCACTATTAAGATAGCCACTTTTTCGTCAAGAGAGGTATTGACTCGGAGAATACCAGTAACCTATGGAAGGAGTAACGATGAATCAATTAAGATACACAACGAGTGACATATCGCTTCTGGCAGACTGGCCGCAGTCAGGAAAAGTGGCAGACTGGGAGAGCAATTGGGACGAGTAACTATGACTCTCTTAAGGTAGCCAATGCCTCGTTACTTGCGGTTTGGATGAAGAAATCTCGAATAACCCCTAGGAGGAGAAACGATGACTCTTTTATGATACACAACTAGTGAATTATAGTTTCTGGCAGACAAAAACTACACAAAAAGCAGTAAACTGTGTGAGCAACTCGGAGGAAGAAGTATTGCACTATTAAGATAGCCAGTTTTTCGTCAAGAGAGGTATTGACTCAGAGAATACCAGTAACCTATGGAAGGAGTAACGATGAATCTCTTAAGATACACAACGAGTGACATATCGCTTCTGGCAGACTGGCCGCAGTAAGAAAATGTGGCAGACTGGGTGAGCAATTGGGACGAGTAACTATGACTCTCTTAAGTTAGCCAATGCCTCGTTACTTGCGGTGTGGATTAAGAAATCTCGAATAACCCCTAGGAGGAGAAACGATGACTCTTTTATGATACACAACTAGTGAATTATAGTTTCTGGCAGACAAAAACTACACAAAAAGCAGTAAACTGTGTGAGCAACTCGGAGGAAGAAGTATTGCACTATTAGGATAGCCACTTTTTCGTCAAGAGAGGTATTGACTCAGAGAATACCAGTAACCTATGGAAGGAGTAACGATGAATCTCTTAAGATACACAACGAGTGACATATCGCTTCTGGCAGACTGGCCACAGTAAGAAAAATTGGCAGACTGGGTGAGCAATGGGGACGAGTAACTATGACTCTCTTAAGGTAGCCAATGCCTCGTTACTTGCGGTTTGGGTTAAGAAATCTCGAATAACCCCTAGGAGGAGAAACGATGACTCTTTTATGATACACAACTAGTGACATATCGCTTCTGGCAGACTGGCAAGTACACAAAAAGTAGTAAACTGTGTGAGCAACTCGGAGGAAGAAGTATTGCACTATTAAGATAGCCACTTTTTCGTCAAGAGAGGTATTGACTCGGAGAATACCAGTAACCTATGGAAGGAGTAACGATGAATCAATTAAGATACACAACGAGTGACATATCGCTTCTGGCAGACTGGCCGCAGTAAGGAAAAGTGGCAGACTGGGAGAGCAATTGGGACGAGTAACTATGACTCTCTTAAGGTAGCCAATGCCTCGTTACTTGCGGTTTGGATGAAGAAATCTCGAATAACCCCTAGGAGGAGAAACGATGACTCTTTTATGATACACAACTAGTGAATTATAGTTTCTGGCAGACAAAAACTACACAAAAAGCAGTAAACTGTGTGAGCAACTCGGAGGAAGAAGTATTGCACTATTAAGATAGCCAGTTTTTCGTCAAGAGAGGTATTGACTCAGAGAATACCAGTAACCTATGGAAGGAGTAACGATGAATCTCTTAAGATACACAACGAGTGACATATCGCTTCTGGCAGACTGGCCGCAGTAAGAAAATGTGGCAGACTGGGTGAGCAATTGGGACGAGTAACTATGACTCTCTTAAGTTAGCCAATGCCTCGTTACTTGCGGTTTGGATTAAGAAATCTCGAATAACCCCTAGGAGGAGAAACGATGACTCTTTTATGATACACAACTAGTGAATTATAGTTTCTGGCAGACAAAAACTACACAAAAAGCAGTAAACTGTGTGAGCAACTCGGAGGAAGAAGTATTGCACTATTAGGATAGCCACTTTTTCGTCAAGAGAGGTATTGACTCAGAGAATACCAGTAACCTATGGAAGGAGTAACGATGAATCTCTTAAGATACACAACGAGTGACATATCGCTTCTGGCAGACTGGCCACAGTAAGAAAAAGTGGCAGACTGGGTGAGCAATGGGGACGAGTAACTATGACTCTCTTAAGGTAGCCAATGCCTCGTTACTTGCGGTTTGGGTTAAGAAATCTCGAATAACCCCTAGGAGGAGAAACGATGACTCTTTTATGATACACAACTAGTGACATATCGCTTCTGGCAGACTGGCAAGTACACAAAAAGTAGTAAACTGTGTGAGCAACTCGGAGGAAGAAGTATTGCACTATTAAGATAGATACTTTTTCGTCACGAGAGGTATTGACTCAGAGAACACCAGTAACCTATGGAAGGAGTAACGATGAATCTCTTAAGATACACAACGAGTGACATATCGCTTCTGGCAGACTGGCCACAGTAAGAAAAAAGTGGCAGACTGGGTGAGCAATGGGGACGAGTAACTATGACTCTCTTAAGGTAGCCAATGCCTCGTTACTTGCGGTTTGGATGAAGAAACCTCGAATAACCCCTAGGAGGAGAAACGATGACTCTTTTATGATACACAACTAGGGAATTATAGTTTCTGGCAGACAAAAACTACACAAAAAGCAGTAAACTGTGTGAGCAACTCGGAGGAAGAAGTATTGCACTATTAAGATAGCCACTTTTTCGTCAAGAGAGGTATTGACTCAGAGAATACCAGTAACCTATGGAAGGAGTAACGATGAATCTCTTAAGATACACAACGAGTGACATATCGCTTTTGGCAGACTGGCCGCAGTAAGAAAATGTGGCAGACTGGGTGAGCAATTGGGACGAGTAACTATGACTCTCTTAAGGTAGCCAATGCCTCGTTACTTGCGGTTTGGGTTAAGAAATCTCGAATAACCCCTAGGAGGAGAAACGATGACTCTTTTATGATACACAACTAGTGACATATCGCTTCTGGCAGACTAGCAAGTACACAAAAAGTAGTAAACTGTGTGAGCAACTGGGAGGAAGAAGTATTGCACTATTAAGATAGCCACTTTTTCGTCAAGAGAGGTATTGACTCGGAGAATACCAGTAACCTATGGAAGGAGTAACGATGAATCAATTAAGATACACAACGAGTGACATATCGCTTCTGGCAGACTGGCCGCAGTAAGGAAAAGTGGCAGACTGGGAGAGCAATTGGGACGAGTAACTATGACTCTCTTAAGGTAGCCAATGCCTCGTTACTTGCGGTTTGGATGAAGAAATCTCGAATAACCCCTAGGAGGAGAAACGATGACTCTTTTATGATACACAACTAGTGAATTATAGTTTCTGGCAGACAAAAACTACACAAAAAGCAGTAAACTGTGTGAGCAACTCGGAGGAAGAAGTATTGCACTATTAAGATAGCCAGTTTTTCGTCAAGAGAGGTATTGACTCAGAGAATACCAGTAACCTATGGAAGGAGTAACGATGAATCTCTTAAGATACACAACGAGTGACATATCGCTTCTGGCAGACTGGCCGCAGTAAGAAAATGTGGCAGACTGGGTGAGCAATTGGGACGAGTAACTATGACTCTCTTAAGTTAGCCAATGCCTCGTTACTTGCGGTTTGGATTAAGAAATCTCGAATAACCCCTAGGAGGAGAAACGATGACTCTTTTATGATACACAACTAGTGAATTATAGTTTCTGGCAGACAAAAACTACACAAAAAGCAGTAAACTGTGTGAGCAACTCGGAGGAAGAAGTATTGCACTATTAGGATAGCCACTTTTTCGTCAAGAGAGGTATTGACTCAGAGAATACCAGTAACCTATGGAAGGAGTAACGATGAATCTCTTAAGATACACAACGAGTGACATATCGCTTCTGGCAGACTGGCCACAGTAAGAAAAATTGGCAGACTGGGTGAGCAATGGGGACGAGTAACTATGACTCTCTTAAGGTAGCCAATGCCTCGTTACTTGCGGTTTGGGTTAAGAAATCTCGAATAACCCCTAGGAGGAGAAACGATGACTCTTTTATGATACACAACTAGTGACATATCGCTTCTGGCAGACTGGCAAGTACACAAAAAGTAGTAAACTGTGTGAGCAACTCGGAGGAAGAAGTATTGCACTATTAAGATAGCCACTTTTTCGTCAAGAGAGGTATTGACTCGGAGAATACCAGTAACCTATGGAAGGAGTAACGATGAATCAATTAAGATACACAACGAGTGACATATCGCTTCTGGCAGACTGGCCGCAGTAAGGAAAAGTGGCAGACTGGGATAGCAATTGGGACGAGTAACTATGACTCTCTTAAGGTAGCCAATGCCTCGTTACTTGCGGTTTGGATGAAGAAATCTCGAATAACCCCTAGGAGGAGAAACGATGACTCTTTTATGATACACAACTAGTGAATTATAGTTTCTGGCAGACAAAAACTACACAAAAAGCAGTAAACTGTGTGAGCAACTCGGAGGAAGAAGTATTGCACTATTAAGATAGCCAGTTTTTCGTCAAGAGAGGTATTGACTCAGAGAATACCAGTAACCTATGGAAGGAGTAACGATGAATCTCTTAAGATACACAACGAGTGACATATCGCTTCTGGCAGACTGGCCGCAGTAAGAAAATGTGGCAGACTGGGTGAGCAATTGGGACGAGTAACTATGACTCTCTTAAGTTAGCCAATGCCTCGTTACTTGCGGTTTGGATTAAGAAATCTCGAATAACCCCTAGGAGGAGAAACGATGACTCTTTTATGATACACAACTAGTGAATTATAGTTTCTGGCAGACAAAAACTACACAAAAAGCAGTAAACTGTGTGAGCAACTCGGAGGAAGAAGTATTGCACTATTAGGATAGCCACTTTTTCGTCAAGAGAGGTATTGACTCAGAGAATACCAGTAACCTATGGAAGGAGTAACGATGAATCTCTTAAGATACACAACGAGTGACATATCGCTTCTGGCAGACTGGCCACAGTAAGAAAAAGTGGCAGACTGGGTGAGCAATGGGGACGAGTAACTATGACTCTCTTAAGGTAGCCAATGCCTCGTTACTTGCGGTTTGGGTTAAGAAATCTCGAATAACCCCTAGGAGGAGAAACGATGACTCTTTTATGATACACAACTAGTGACATATCGCTTCTGGCAGACTGGCAAGTACACAAAAAGTAGTAAACTGTGTGAGCAACTCGGAGGAAGAAGTATTGCACTATTAAGATAGCCACTTTTTCGTCAAGAGACCTCCCTTGACGAAAAAGTGGCTATCTTAATAGGAATACCAGTAACCTATGGAAGGAGTAACGATGAATCTCTTAAGATACAAAACGAGTGACATATTGCTTCTGGCAGACTGGCCGCAGTAAGGAAAAGTGGCAGACTGGGAGAGCAATTGGGACGAGTAACTATGACTCTCTTAAGGTAGCCAATGCCTCGTTACTTGCGGTTTGGATGAAGAAATCTTGAATGACCCCTAGGAGGAGAAACGATGACTCTTTTATGATACACAACTAGGGAATTATAGTTTCTGGCAGACAAAAACTACACAAAAAGCAGTAAACTGTGTGAGCAACTCGGAGGAAGAAGTATTGCACTATTAAGATAGCCACTTTTTCGTCAAGAGAGGTATTGACTCAGAGAATACCAGTAACCTATGGAAGGAGTAACGATGAATCTCTTAAGATACACAACGAGTGACATATCGCTTCTGGCAGACTGGCCGCAGTAAGAAAATGTGGCAGACTGGGTGAGCAATTGGGACGAGTAACTATGACTCTCTTAAGGTAGCCAATGCCTCGTTACTTGCGGTTTGGGTTAAGAAATCTCGAATAACCCCTAGGAGGAGAAACGATGACTCTTTTATGATACACAACTAGTGACATATCGCTTCTGGCAGACTAGCAAGTACACAAAAAGTAGTAAACTGTGTGAGCAACTCGGAGGAAGAAGTATTGCACTATTAAGATAGCCACTTTTTCGTCAAGAGAGGTATTGACTCGGAGAATACCAGTAACCTATGGAAGGAGTAACGATGAATCAATTAAGATACACAACGAGTGACATATCGCTTCTGGCAGACTGGCCGCAGTAAGGAAAAGTGGCAGACTGGGAGAGCAATTGGGACGAGTAACTATGACTCTCTTAAGGTAGCCAATGCCTCGTTACTTGCGGTTTGGATGAAGAAATCTCGAATAACCCCTAGGAGGAGAAACGATGACTCTTTTATGATACACAACTAGTGAATTATAGTTTCTGGCAGACAAAAACTACACAAAAAGCAGTAAACTGTGTGAGCAACTCGGAGGAAGAAGTATTGCACTATTAAGATAGCCACTTTTTCGTCAAGAGAGGTATTGACTCAGAGAATACCAGTAACCTATGGAAGGAGTAACGATGAATCTCTTAAGATACACAACGAGTGACATATCGCTTCTGGCAGACTGGCCGCAGTAAGAAAATGTGGCAGACTGGGTGAGCAATTGGGACGAGTAACTATGACTCTCTTAAGTTAGCCAATGCCTCGTTACTTGCGGTTTGGATTAAGAAATCTCGAATAACCCCTAGGAGGAGAAACGATGACTCTTTTATGATACACAACTAGTGAATTATAGTTTCTGGCAGACAAAAACTACACAAAAAGCAGTAAACTGTGTGAGCAACTCGGAGGAAGAAGTATTGCACTATTAGGATAGCCACTTTTTCGTCAAGAGAGGTATTGACTCAGAGAATACCAGTAACCTATGGAAGGAGTAACGATGAATCTCTTAAGATACACAACGAGTGACATATCGCTTCTGGCAGACTGGCCACAGTAAGAAAAAGTGGCAGACTGGGTGAGCAATGGGGACGAGTAACTATGACTCTCTTAAGGTAGCCAATGCCTCGTTACTTGCGGTTTGGGTTAAGAAATCTCGAATAACCCCTAGGAGGAGAAACGATGACTCTTTTATGATACACAACTAGTGACATATCGCTTCTGGCAGACTGGCAAGTACACAAAAAGTAGTAAACTGTGTGAGCAACTCGGAGGAAGAAGTATTGCACTATTAAGATAGCCACTTTTTCGTCAAGAGACCTCTCTTGACGAAAAAGTGGCTATCTTAATAGGAATACCAGTAACCTATGGAAGGAGTAACGATGAATCTCTTAAGATACAAAACGAGTGACATATTGCTTCTGGCAGACTGGCCGCAGTAAGGAAAAGTGGCAGACTGGGAGAGCAATTGGGACGAGTAACTATGACTCTCTTAAGGTAGCCAATGCCTCGTTACTTGCGGTTTGGATGAAGAAATCTCGAATAACCCCTAGGAGGAGAAACGATGACACTTTTATGATACACAACTAGGGAATTATAGTTTCTGGCAGACAAAAACTACACAAAAAGCAGTAAACTGTGTGAGCAACTCGGAGGAAGAAGTATTGCACTATTAAGATAGCCACTTTTTCGTCAAGAGAGGTATTGACTCAGAGAATACCAGTAACCTATGGAAGGAGTAACGATGAATCTCTTAAGATACACAACGAGTGACATATCGCTTCTGGCAGACTGGCCGCAGTAAGAAAATGTGGCAGACTGGGTGAGCAATTGGGACGAGTAACTATGACTCTCTTAAGGTAGCCAATGCCTCGTTACTTGCGGTTTGGGTTAAGAAATCTCGAATAACCCCTAGGAGGAGAAACGATGACTCTTTTATGATACACAACTAGTGACATATCGCTTCTGGCAGACTAGCAAGTACACAAAAAGTAGTATACTGTATGAGCAACTCGGAGGAAGAAGTATTGCACTATTAAGATAGCCACTTTTTCGTCAAGAGAGGTATTGACTCGGAGAATACCAGTAACCTATGGAAGGAGTAACGATGAATCAATTAAGATACACAACGAGTGACATATCGCTTCTGGCAGACTGGCCGCAGTAAGGAAAAGTGGCAGACTGGGAGAGCAATTGGGACGAGTAACTATGACTCTCTTAAGGTAGCCAATGCCTCGTTACTTGCGGTTTGGATGAAGAAATCTCGAATAACCCCTAGGAGGAGAAACGATGACTCTTTTATGATACACAACTAGTGAATTATAGTTTCTGGCAGACAAAAACTACACAAAAAGCAGTAAACTGTGTGAGCAACTCGGAGGAAGAAGTATTGCACTATTAAGATAGCCACTTTTTCGTCAAGAGAGGTATTGACTCAGAGAATACCAGTAACCTATGGAAGGAGTAACGATGAATCTCTTAAGATACACAACGAGTGACATATCGCTTCTGGCAGACTGGCCGCAGTAAGAAAATGTGGCAGACTGGGTGAGCAATTGGGACGAGTAACTATGACTCTCTTAAGTTAACCAATGCCTCGTTACTTGCGGTTTGGATTAAGAAATCTCGAATAACCCCTAGGAGGAGAAACGATGACTCTTTTATGATACACAACTAGTGAATTATAGTTTCTGGCAGACAAAAACTACACAAAAAGCAGTAAACTGTGTGAGGAACTCGGAGGAAGAAGTATTGCACTATTAAGATAGCCACTTTTTCGACAAGAGAGGTATTGACTCAGAGAATACCAGTAACCTATGGAAGGAGTAACGATGAATCTCTTAAGATACACAACGAGTGACATATCGCTTCTGGCAGACTGGCCGTAGTAAGAAAAAGTGGCAGACTGGGTGAGCAATGGGGACGAGTAACTATGACTCTCTTAAGGTAGCCAATGCCTCGTTACTTGCGGTTTCGAATAAGAAATCTCGAATAATCCCTAGGAGGTGAAACGATAACTCTTTTATGTTACACAACTAGTGACATATCGCTTCTGGCAGACTGGCAAGTACACAAAAAGTAGTAAACTGTGTGAGCAACTGGGAGGAAGAAGTATGGCACTATTAAGAAAGCCAATGATTCGTCACGAGTAGTATTGAATCAGAGAATACCAGTAACCTATGGAAGGAGTAACGATGAATCTCTTAAGATACACAACGAGTGACATATCGCTTCTGGCAGACTGGCCGCAGTAAGAAAATGTGGCAGACTGGGTGAGCAATTGGGACGAGTAACTGTGACTCTCTTAAGGTAGCCAATGCCTCGTTACTTGCGGGTGGATTAAGAAATCTCGAAAACCAATAGGAGGAGAAACGATGACTCTTTTATGATACACAACTAGTGACATATCGCTTCTGGCAGACTGGCAAGTACACAAAAAGTAGTAAACTGTGTGAGCAACTCGGAGGAAGAAGTATTGCACTATTAAGATAGCCACTTTTTCGTCAAGAGACCTCTCTTGACGAAAAAGTGGCTATCTTAATAGGAATACCAGTAACCTATGGAAGGAGTAACGATGAATCTCTTAAGATACAAAACGAGTGACATATTGCTTCTGGCAGACTGGCCGCAGTAAGGAAAAGTGGCAGACTGGGAGAGCAATTGGGACGAGTAACTATGACTCTCTTAAGGTAGCCAATGCCTCGTTACTTGCGGTTTGGATGAAGAAATCTCGAATAACCCCTAGGAGGAGAAACGATGACTCTTTTATGATACACAACTAGGGAATTATAGTTTCTGGCAGACAAAAACTACACAAAAAGCAGTAAACTGTGTGAGCAACTCGGAGGAAGAAGTATTGCACTATTAAGATAGCCACTTTTTCGTCAAGAGAGGTATTGACTCAGAGAATACCAGTAACCTATGGAAGGAGTAACGATGAATCTCTTAAGATACACAACGAGTGACATATCGCTTCTGGCAGACTGGCCGCAGTAAGAAAATGTGGCAGACTGGGTGAGCAATTGGGACGAGTAACTATGACTCTCTTAAGGTAGCCAATGCCTCGTTACTTGCGGTTTGGGTTAAGAAATCTCGAATAACCCCTAGGAGGAGAAACGATGACTCTTTTATGATACACAACTAGTGACATATCGCTTCTGGCAGACTAGCAAGTACACAAAAAGTAGTAAACTGTATGAGCAACTCGGAGGAAGAAGTATTGCACTATTAAGATAGCCACTTTTTCGTCAAGAGAGGTATTGACTCGGAGAATACCAGTAACCTATGGAAGGAGTAACGATGAATCAATTAAGATACACAACGAGTGACATATCGCTTCTGGCAGACTGGCCGCAGTAAGGAAAAGTGGCAGACTGGGAGAGCAATTGGGACGAGTAACTATGACTCTCTTAAGGTAGCCAATGCCTCGTTACTTGCGGTTTGGATGAAGAAATCTCGAATAACCCCTAGGAGGAGAAACGATGACTCTTTTATGATACACAACTAGTGAATTATAGTTTCTGGCAGACAAAAACTACACAAAAAGCAGTAAACTGTGTGAGCAACTCGGAGGAAGAAGTATTGCACTATTAAGATAGCCACTTTTTCGTCAAGAGAGGTATTGACTCAGAGAATACCAGTAACCTATGGAAGGAGTAACGATGAATCTCTTAAGATACACAACGAGTGACATATCGCTTCTGGCAGACTGGCCGCAGTAAGAAAATGTGGCAGACTGGGTGAGCAATTGGGACGAGTAACTATGACTCTCTTAAGTTAGCCAATGCCTCGTTACTTGCGGTTTGGATTAAGAAATCTCGAATAACCCCTAGGAGGAGAAACGATGACTCTTTTATGATACACAACTAGTGAATTATAGTTTCTGGCAGACAAAAACTACACAAAAAGCAGTAAACTGTGTGAGGAACTCGGAGGAAGAAGTATTGCACTATTAAGATAGCCACTTTTTCGACAAGAGAGGTATTGACTCAGAGAATACCAGTAACCTATGGAAGGAGTAACGATGAATCTCTTAAGATACACAACGAGTGACATATCGCTTCTGGCAGACTGGCCGTAGTAAGAAAAAGTGGCAGACTGGGTGAGCAATGGGGACGAGTAACTATGACTCTCTTAAGGTAGCCAATGCCTCGTTACTTGCGGTTTGGATGAAGAAATCTTGAATAACCCCTAGGAGGAGAAACGATGACTCTTTTATGATACACAACTAGGGAATTATAGTTTCTGGCAGACAAAAACTACACAAAAAGCAGTAAACTGTGTGAGCAACTCGGAGGAAGAAGTATTGCACTATTAAGATAGCCACTTTTTCGTCAAGAGAGGTATTGACTCAGAGAATACCAGTAACCTATGGAAGGAGTAACGATGAATCTCTTAAGATACACAACGAGTGACATATCGCTTCTGGCAGACTGGCCGCAGTAAGAAAATGTGGCAGACTGGGTGAGCAATTGGGACGAGTAACTATGACTCTCTTAAGGTAGCCAATGCCTCGTTACTTGCGGTTTGGGTTAAGAAATCTCGAATAACCCCTAGGAGGAGAAACGATGACTCTTTTATGATACACAACTAGTGACATATCGCTTCTGGCAGACTAGCAAGTACACAAAAAGTAGTAAACTGTGTGAGCAACTCGGAGGAAGAAGTATTGCACTATTAAGATAGCCACTTTTTCGTCAAGAGAGGTATTGACTCGGAGAATACCAGTAACCTATGGAAGGAGTAACGATGAATCAATTAAGATACACAACGAGTGACATATCGCTTCTGGCAGACTGGCCGCAGTAAGGAAAAGTGGCAGACTGGGAGAGCAATTGGGACGAGTAACTATGACTCTCTTAAGGTAGCCAATGCCTCGTTACTTGCGGTTTGGATGAAGAAATCTCGAATAACCCCTAGGAGGAGAAACGATGACTCTTTTATGATACACAACTAGTGAATTATAGTTTCTGGCAGACAAAAACTACACAAAAAGCAGTAAACTGTGTGAGCAACTCGGAGGAAGAAGTATTGCACTATTAAGATAGCCACTTTTTCGTCAAGAGAGGTATTGACTCAGAGAATACCAGTAACCTATGGAAGGAGTAACGATGAATCTCTTAAGATACACAACGAGTGACATATCGCTTCTGGCAGACTGGCCGCAGTAAGAAAATGTGGCAGACTGGGTGAGCAATTGGGACGAGTAACTATGACTCTCTTAAGGTAGCCAATGCCTCGTTACTTGCGGTTTGGATGAAGAAATCTCGAATAACCCCTAGGAGGAGAAACGATGACTCTTTTATGATACACAACTAGGGAATTATAGTTTCTGGCAGACAAAAACTACACAAAAAGCAGTAAACTGTGTGAGCAACTCGGAGGAAGAAGTATTGCACTATTAAGATAGCCACTTTTTCGTCAAGAGAGGTATTGACTCAGAGAATACCAGTAACCTATGGAAGGAGTAACGATGAATCTCTTAAGATACACAACGAGTGACATATCGCTTCTGGCAGACTGGCCGCAGTAAGAAAATGTGGCAGACTGGGTGAGCAATTGGGACGAGTAACTATGACTCTCTTAAGGTAGCCAATGCCTCGTTACTTGCGGTTTGGGTTAAGAAATCTCGAATAACCCCTAGGAGGAGAAACGATGACTCTTTTATGATACACAACTAGTGACATATCGCTTCTGGCAGACTAGCAAGTACACAAAAAGTAGTAAACTGTATGAGCAACTCGGAGGAAGAAGTATTGCACTATTAAGATAGCCACTTTTTCGTCAAGAGAGGTATTGACTCGGAGAATACCAGTAACCTATGGAAGGAGTAACGATGAATCAATTAAGATACACAACGAGTGACATATCGCTTCTGGCAGACTGGCCGCAGTAAGGAAAAGTGGCAGACTGGGAGAGCAATTGGGACGAGTAACTATGACTCTCTTAAGGTAGCCAATGCCTCGTTACTTGCGGTTTGGATGAAGAAATCTCGAATAACCCCTAGGAGGAGAAACGATGACTCTTTTATGATACACAACTAGTGAATTATAGTTTCTGGCAGACAAAAACTACACAAAAAGCAGTAAACTGTGTGAGCAACTCGGAGGAAGAAGTATTGCACTATTAAGATAGCCACTTTTTCGTCAAGAGAGGTATTGACTCAGAGAATACCAGTAACCTATGGAAGGAGTAACGATGAATCTCTTAAGATACACAACGAGTGACATATCGCTTCTGGCAGACTGGCCGCAGTAAGAAAATGTGGCAGACTGGGTGAGCAATTGGGACGAGTAACTATGACTCTCTTAAGTTAGCCAATGCCTCGTTACTTGCGGTTTGGATTAAGAAATCTCGAATAACCCCTAGGAGGAGAAACGATGACTCTTTTATGATACACAACTAGTGAATTATAGTTTCTGGCAGACAAAAACTACACAAAAAGCAGTAAACTGTGTGAGGAACTCGGAGGAAGAAGTATTGCACTATTAAGATAGCCACTTTTTCGACAAGAGAGGTATTGACTCAGAGAATACCAGTAACCTATGGAAGGAGTAACGATGAATCTCTTAAGATACACAACGAGTGACATATCGCTTCTGGCAGACTGGCCGTAGTAAGAAAAAGTGGCAGACTGGGTGAGCAATGGGGACGAGTAACTATGACTCTCTTAAGGTAGCCAATGCCTCGTTACTTGCGGTTTCGAATAAGAAATCTCGAATAATCCCTAGGAGGTGAAACGGTAACTCTTTTATGTTACACAACTAGTGACATATCGCTTCTGGCAGACTGGCAAGTACACAAAAAGTAGTAAACTGTGTGAGCAACTGGGAGGAAGAAGTATGGCACTATTAAGAAAGCCAATGATTCGTCACGAGTAGTATTGAATCAGAGAATACCAGTAACCTATGGAAGGAGTAACGATGAATCTCTTAAGATACACAACGAGTGACATATCGCTTCTGGCAGACTGGCCGCAGTAAGAAAATGTGGCAGACTGGGTGAGCAATTGGGACGAGTAACTGTGACTCTCTTAAGGTAGCCAATGCCTCGTTACTTGCGGGTGGATTAAGAAATCTCGAAAACCAATAGGAGGAGAAACGATGACTCTTTTATGATACACAATTAGTGAATTATAGTTTCTGGCAGACAAAAACTACACAAAAAGTAGTAAACTGTGTGAGCAACTCGGAGGATGAAGTATTGCACTATTAAGATAGATACTTTTTCGTCACGAGAGGTATTGACTCAGAGAATACCAGTAACCTATGGAAGGAGTAACGATGAATCTCTTAAGATACACAACGAGTGACATATCGCTTCTGGCAGACTGGCCACAGTAAGAAAAAGTGGCAGACTGGGTGAGCAATGGGGACGAGTAACTATGACTCTCTTAAGGTAGCCAATGCCTCGTTACTTGCGGTTTGGGTTAAGAAATCTCGAATAACCCCTAGGAGGAGAAACGATGACTCTTTTATGATACACAACTAGTGAATTATAGTTTCTGGCAGACAAAAACTACACAAAAAAGTAGTAAACTGTGTGAGCAACTGGGAGGAAGAAGTATTGCACTATTAAGATAGCCACTTTTTCGTCACGAGAGGCACTGAGTCAGAGAATACCAGTAACCTATGGAAAGAGTAACGATGAATCTCTTAAGATACACAACGAGTGACATATCGCTTCTGGCAGACTGGCCGCAGTAAGGAAAAAAGGCAGACTGGGTGAGCAATTGGGACGAGTAACTATGACTCTCTTAAGGTAGCCAATGCCTCGTTACTTGCGGTTTGGATGAAGAAATCTCGAATAACCCCTAGGAGGAGAAACGATGACTCTTTTATGATACACAACTAGTGAATTATAGTTTCTGGCAGACAAAAACTACACAAAAAGCAGTAAACTGTGTGAGCAACTCGGAGGAAGAAGTATTGCACTATTAAGATAGCCACTTTTTCGTCAAAAGAGGTATTGACTCAGAGAATACCAGTAACCTATGGAAGGAGTAACGATGAATTTCTTAAGATACACAACGAGTGACATATCGCTTCTGGCAGACTGGCCGCAGTAAGAAAAAGTGGCAGACTGGGTGAGCAATGGGGACGAGTAACTATGACTCTCTTAAGGTAGCCAATGCCTCGTTACTTGCGGTTTGGGTTAAGAAATCTCGAATAACCCCTAGGAGGACAAACGATGACTCTTTTATGATACACAACTAGTGACATATCGCTTCTGGCAGACTGGCAAGTACACAAAAAGTAGTAAACTGTGTGAGCAACTCGGAGGAAGAAGTATTGCACTATTAAGATAGCCACTTTTTCGTCAGGAGAGGTATTGACTCGGAGAATACCAGTAACCTATGGAAGGAGTAACGATGAATCTCTTAAGATACACAACGAGTGACATATCGCTTCTGGCAGCATGGCCGCAGTAAGGAAAAGTGGCAGACTGGGAGAGCAATTGGGACGAGTAACTATGACTCTCTTAAGGTAGCCAATGCCTCGTTACTTGCGGTTTGGATTAAGAAATCTCGAATAACCCCTAGGAGGAGGAACGATGACTCTTTTATGATACACAACTAGTGAATTATAGTTTCTGGCAGACAAAAACTACACAAAAAGCAGTAAACGGTGTGAGCAACTCGGAGGAAGAAGTATTGCTCTATTAAGATAGCCACTTTTTCGTCAAGAGAGGTATTGACTCAGAGAATACCAGTAACCTATGGAAGGAGTAACGATGAATCTCTTAAGATACACAACGAGTGACATATCGCTTCTGGCAGACTGGCCGCAGTAAGAAAAAGTGGCAGACTGGGTGAGCAATTGGGACGAGTAACTATGACTCTCTTACGGTAGCCAATGCCTCGTTATTTGCGGATTGGATTAAGAAATCTCGAAAACCCGTAGGAGGAGAAACGATGACTCTTTTATGATACACAACTAGTGAATTATAGTTTCTGGCAGACAAAAACTACACAAAAAGTAGTAAACTGTGTGAGCAACTCGGAGGATGAAGTATTGCACTATTAAGATAGATACTTTTTCGTCACGAGAGGTATTGACTCAGAGAATACCAGTAACCTATGGAAGGAGTAACGATGAATCTCTTAAGATACACAACGAGTGACATATCGCTTCTGGCAGACTGGCCGCAGTAAGGAAAAGTGGCAGACTGGGAGAGCAATTGGGACGAGTAACTATGACTCTCTTAAGGTAGCCAATGCCTCGTTACTTGCGGTTTGGATGAAGAAATCTCGAATAACCCCTAGGAGGAGAAACGATGACTCTTTTATGATACACAACTAGTGAATTATAGTTTCTGGCAGTCAAAAACTACACAAAAAGCAGTAAACTGTGTGAGCAACTCGGAGGAAGAAGTATTGCACTATTAAGATAGCCACTTTTTCGTCAAAAGAGGTATTGACTCAGAGAATACCAGTAACCTATGGAAGGAGTAACGATGAATCTCTTAAGATACACAACGAGTGACATATCGCTTCTGGCAGACTGGCCGCAGTAAGAAAAAGTGGCAGACTGGGTGAGCAATGGGGACGAGTAACTATGACTCTCTTAAGGTAGCCAATGCCTCGTTACTTGCGGTTTGGGTTAAGAAATCTAGAATAACCCCTAGGAGGACAAACGATGACTCTTTTATGATACACAACTAGTGACATATCGCTTCTGGCAGACTGGCAAGTACACAAAAAGTAGTAAACTGTGTGAGCAACTCGGAGGAAGAAGTATTGCACTATTAAGATAGCCACTTTTTCGTCAGGAGAGGTATTGACTCGGAGAATACCAGTAACCTATGGAAGGAGTAACGATGAATCTCTTAAGATACACAACGAGTGACATATCGCTTCTGGCAGCATGGCCGCAGTAAGGAAAAGTGGCAGACTGGGAGAGCAATTGGGACGAGTAACTATGACTCTCTTACGGTAGCCAATGCCTCGTTATTTGCGGATTGGATTAATAAATCTCGAAAACCCCTAGGAGGAGAAACGATGACTCTTTTATGATACACAACTAGTGAATTATAGTTTCTGGCAGACAAAAACTACACAAAAAGTAGTAAACTGTGTGAGCAACTCGGAGGATGAAGTATTGCACTATTAAGATAGATACTTTTTCGTCACGAGAGGTATTGACTCAGAGAATACCAGTAACCTATGGAAGGAGTAACGATGAATCTCTTAAGATACACAACGAGTGACATATCGCTTCTGGCAGACTGGCCGCAGTAAGGAAAAGTGGCAGACTGGGAGAGCAATTGGGACGAGTAACTATGACTCTCTTAAGGTAGCCAATGCCTCGTTACTTGCGGTTTGGATGAAGAAATCTCGAATAACCCCTAGGAGGAGAAACGATGACTCTTTTATGATACACAACTAGTGAATTATAGTTTCTGGCAGACAAAAACTACATAAAAAGCAGTAAACTGTGTGAGCAACTCGGAGGAAGAAGTATTGCACTATTAAGATAGCCACTTTTTCGTCAAAAGAGGTATTGACTCAGAGAATACCAGTGACCTATGGAAGGAGTAACGATGAATCTCTTAAGATACACAACGAGTGACATATCGCTTCTGGCAGACTGGCCGCAGTAAGAAAAAGTGGCAGACTGGGTGAGCAATGGGGACGAGTAACTATGACTCTCTTAAGGTAGCCAATGCCTCGTTACTTGCGGTTTGGGTTAAGAAATCTCGAATAACCCCTAGGAGGACAAACGATGACTCTTTTATGATACACAACTAGTGACATATCGCTTCTGGCAGACTGGCAAGTACACAAAAAGTAGTAAACTGTGTGAGCAACTCGGAGGAAGAAGTATTGCACTATTAAGATAGCCACTTTTTCGTCAGGAGAGGTATTTACTCGGAGAATACCAGTAACGTATGGAAGGAGTAACGATGAATCTCTTAAGATACACAACGAGTGACATATCGCTTCTGGCAGCATGGCCGCAGTAAGGAAAAGTGGCAGACTGGGAGAGCAATTGGGACGAGTAACTATGACTCTCTTAAGGTAGCCAATGCCTCGTTACTTGCGGTTTGGATTAAGAAATCTCGAATAACCCCTAGGAGGAGGAACGATGACTCTTTTATGATACACAACTAGTGAATTATAGTTTCTGGCAGACAAAAACTACACAAAAAGCAGTAAACGGTGTGAGCAACTCGGAGGAAGAAGTATTGCTCTATTAAGATAGCCACTTTTTCGTCAAGAGAGGTATTGACTCAGAGAATACCAGTAACCTATGGAAGGAGTAACGATGAATCTCTTAAGATACACAACGAGTGACATATCGCTTCTGGCAGACTGGCCGCAGTAAGAAAAAGTGGCAGACTGGGTGTGCAATTGGGACGAGTAACTATGACTCTCTTACGGTAGCCAATGCCTCGTTATTTGCGGATTGGATTAAGAAATCTCGAAAAACCCTAGGAGGAGAAACGATGACTCTTTTATGATACACAACTAGTGAATTATAGTTTCTGGCAGACAAAAACTACACAAAAAGTAGTAAACTGTGTGAGCAACTCGGAGGATGAAGTATTGCACTATTAAGATAGATACTTTTTCGTCACGAGAGGTATTGACTCAGAGAATACCAGTAACCTATGGAAGGAGTAACGATGAATCTCTTAAGATACACAACGAGTGACATATCGCTTCTGGCAGACTGGCCACAGTAAGAAAAAGTGGCAGACTGGGTGAGCAATGGGGACGAGTAACTATGACTCTCTTAAGGTAGCCAATGCCTCGTTACTTGCAGTTTGGGTTAAGAAATCTCGAATAACCCCTAGGAGGAGAAACGATGACTCTTTTATGATACACAACTAGTGACATATCGCTTCTGGCAGACTGGCAAGTACACAAAAAGTAGTAAACTGTGTGAGCAACTCGGAGGAAGAAGTATTGCACTATTAAGATAGCCACTTTTTCGTCAAGAGAGGTATTGACTCGGAGAATACCAGTAACCTATGGAAGGAGTAACGATGAATCTCTTAAGATACACAACGAGTGACATATCGCTTCTGGCAGACTGGCCGCAGTAAGGAAAAGTGGCAGACTGGGAGAGCAATTGGGACGAGTAACTATGACTCTCTTAAGGTAGCCAATGCCTCGTTACTTGCAGTTTGGGTTAAGAAATCTCGAATAACCCCTAGGAGGAGAAATGATGACTCTTTTATGATACACAACTAGTGACATATCGCTTCTGGCAGACTGGCAAGTACACAAAAAGTAGTAAACTGTGTGAGCAACTCGGAGGAAGAAGTATTGCACTATTAAGATAGCCACTTTTTCGTCAAGAGAGGTATTGACTCGGAGAATACCAGTAACCTATGGAAGGAGTAACGATGAATCTCTTAAGATACACAACGAGTGACATATCGCTTCTGGCAGACTGGCCGCAGTAAGGAAAAGTGGCAGACTGGGAGAGCAATTGGGACGAGTAACTATGACTCTCTTAAGGTAGCCAATGCCTCGTTACTTGCGGTTTGGATTAAGAAATCTCGAATAACCCCTAGGAGGAGGAACGATGACTCTTTTATGATACACAACTAGTGAATTATAGTTTCTGGCAGACAAAAACTACACAAAAAGCAGTAAACGGTGTGAGCAACTCGGAGGAAGAAGTATTGCACTATTAAGATAGCCACTTTTTCGTCATGAGAGGTATTGACTCAGAGAATACCAGTAACCTATGGAAGGAGTAACGATGAATCTCTTAAGATACACAGCGAGTGACATATCGCTTCTGGCAGACTGGCCGCAGTAAGAAAAAGTGGCAGACTGGGTGAGCAATTGGGACGAGTAACTATGACTCTCTTAAGGTAGCCAATGCCTCGTTATTTGCGGATTGGATTAAGAAACCTCGAAAACCCCTAGGAGGAGAAACGATGACTCTTTTATGATACACAACTAGTGAATTATAGTTTCTGGCAGACAAAAACTACACAAAAAGTAGTAAACTGTGTGAGCAACTCGGAGGATGAAGTATTGCACTATTAAGATAGATACTTTTTCGTCACGAGAGGTATTGACTCAGAGAATACCAGTAACCTATGGAAGGAGTAACGATGAATCTCTTAAGATACACAACGAGTGACATATCGCTTCTGGCAGACTGGCCACAGTAAGAAAAAGTGGCAGACTGGGTGAGCAATGGGGACGAGTAACTATGACTCTCTTAAGGTAGCCAAAGCCTCGTTACTTGCGGTTTGGGTTAAGAAATCTCGAATAACCCCTAGGAGAAGAAACGATGACTCTTTTATGATACACAACTAGTGACATATCGCTTCTGGCAGACTAGCAAGTACACAAAAAGTAGTAAACTGTGTGAGCAACTCGGAGGAAGAAGTATTGCACTATTAAGATAGCCACTTTTTCGTCAAGAGAGGTATTGACTCGGAGAATACCAGTAACCTATGGAAGGAGTAACGATGAATCAATTAAGATACACAACGAGTGACATATCGCTTCTGGCAGACTGGCCGCAGTAAGGAAAAGTGGCAGACTGGGAGAGCAATTGGGACGAGTAACTATGACTCTCTTAAGGTAGCCAATGCCTCGTTACTTGCGGTTTGGATGAAGAAATCTCGAATACCCCCTAGGAGGAGAAACGATGACTCTTTTATGATACACAACTAGTGAATTATAGTTTCTGGCAGACAAAAACTACACAAAAAGCAGTAAACTGTGTGAGCAACTCGGAGGAAGAAGTATTGCACTATTAAGATAGCCACTTTTTCGTCAAGAGAGGTATTGACTCAGAGAATACCAGTAACCTATGGAAGGAGTAACGATGAATCTCTTAAGATACACAACGAGTGACATATCGCTTCTGGCAGACTGGCCGCAGTAAGAAAAACTGGCAGACTGGGTGAGCAATTGGGACGAGTAACTATGACTCTCTTAAGTTAGCCAATGCCTCGTTACTTGCGGTTTGGATTAAGAAATCTCGAATAACCCCTAGGAGGAGAAACGATGACTCTTTTATGATACACAACTAGTGAATTATAGTTTCTGGCAGACAAAAACTACACAAAAAGCAGTAAACTGTGTGAGCAACTCGGAGGAAGAAGTATTGCACTATTAAGATAGCCACTTTTTCGTCAAGAGAGGTATTGACTCAGAGAATACCAGTAACCTATGGAAGGAGTAACGATGAATCTCTTAAGATACACAACGAGTGACATATCGCTTCTGGCAGACTGGCCGCAGTAAGAAAAAGTGGCAGACTGGGTGAGCAATGGGGACGAGTAACTATGACTCTCTTAAGGTAGCCAATGCCTCGTTACTTGCGGTTTCGAATAAGAAATCTCGAATAATCCCTAGGAGGTGAAACGAAAACTCTTTTATGTTACACAACTAGTGACATATCGCTTCTGGCAGACTGGCAAGTACACAAAAAGTAGTAAACTGTGTGAGCAACTCGGAGGAAGAAGTATTGCACTATTAAGATAGCCACTTTTTCGTCAAGAGAGGTAGTGACTCAGAGAATACCAGTAACCTATGGATGGAGTAACGATGAATCTCTTAAGATACACAACGAGTGACTTATCGCTTCTGGCAGACTGGCCGCAGTAAGGAAAAGTGGCAGACTGGGAGAGCAATTGGGACGAGTAACTATGACTCTCTTAAGGTAGCCAATGCCTCGTTACTTGCGGGTTGGATTAAGAAATCTCGAAAACCCCTATGAGGAGAAACGATGACTCTTTTATGATACACAATTAGTGAATTATAGTTTCTGGCAGACAAAAACTACACAAAAAGTAGTAAACTGTGTGAGCAACTCGGAGGATGAAGTATTGCACTATTAAGATAGATACTTTTTCGTCACGAGAGGTATTGACTCAGAGAATACCAGTAACCTATGGAAGGAGTAACGATGAATCTCTTAAGATACACAACGAGTGACATATCGCTTCTGGCAGACTGGCCACAGTAAGAAAAAGTGGCAGACTGGGTGAGCAATGGGGACGAGTAACTATGACTCTCTTAAGGTAGCCAATGCCTCGTTACTTGCGGTTTGGGTTAAGAAATCTCGAATAACCCCTAGGAGGAGAAACGATGACTCTTTTATGATACACAACTAGTGAATTATAGTTTCTGGCAGACAAAAACTACACAAAAAAGTAGTAAACTGTGTGAGCAACTGGGAGGAAGAAGTATTGCACTATTAAGATAGCCACTTTTTCGTCAAGACAGGTATTGACTCAGAGAATACCAGTAACCTATGGAAGGAGTAACGATGAATCTCTTAAGATACACAACGAGTGACATATCGCTTCTGGCAGACTGGCCGCAGTAAGAAAAAGTGGCAGACTGGGTGAGCAATTGGGACGAGTAACTATGACTCTCTTAAGAAAGCCAATGCCTCGTTACTTGCGGTTTGGATGAAGAAATCTCGAATAACCCCTAGGAGGAGAAACGATGACTCTTTTATGATACACAACTAGTGAATCATAGTTTCTGGCAGACAAAAAACTACACAAAAAGCAGTAAACTGTGTGAGCAACTCGGAGGAAGAAGTATTGCACTATTAAGATAGCCACTTTTTCGTCAAGAGAGGTATTGACTCAGAGAATACCAGTAACCTATGGAAGGAGTAACGATGAATCTCTTAAGATACACAACGAGTGACATATCGCTTCTGGCAGACTGGCCGCAGTAAGAAAAAGTGGCAGACTGGGTGAGCAATTGGGACGAGTAACTATGACTCTCTTACGGTAGCCAATGCCTCGTTACTTGCGGTTTGGATTAAGAAATCTCGAATAACCCCTAGGAGGAGAAACGATGACTCTTTTATGATACACAACTAGTGAATTATAGTTTCTGGCAGACAAAAACTACACAAAAAGCAGTAAACTGTGTGAGCAACTCGGAGGAAGAAGTATTGCACTATTAAGATAGCCACTTTTTCGTCAAGACAGGTATTGACTCAGAGAATACCAGTAACCTATGGAAGGAGTAACGATGAATCTCTTAAGATACACAACGAGTGACATATCGCTTCTGGCAGACTGGCCGCAGTAAGAAAAAGTGGCAGACTGGGTGAGCAATTGGGACGAGTAACTATGACTCTCTTAAGGTAGCCAATGCCTCGTTACTTGCGGGTTGGATTAAGAAATCTCGAAAACCCCTAGGAGGAGAAACGATGACTCTTTTATGATACACAATTAGTGAATTATAGTTTCTGGCAGACAAAAACTACACAAAAAGTAGTAAACTGTGTGAGCAACTCGGAGGATGAAGTATTGCACTATTAAGATAGATACTTTTTCGTCACGAGAGGTATTGACTCAGAGAATACCAGTAACCTATGGAAGGAGTAACGATGAATCTCTTAAGATACACAACGAGTGACATATCGCTTCTGGCAGACTGGCCACAGTAAGAAAAAGTGGCAGACTGGGTGGGCAATGGGGACGAGTAACTATGACTCTCTTAAGGTAGCCAATGCCTCGTTACTTGCGGTTTGGGTTAAGAAATCTCGAATAACCCCTAGGAGGAGAAACGATGACTCTTTTATGATACACAACTAGTGACATATCGCTTCTGGCAGACTGGCAAGTACACAAAAAGTAGTAAACTGTGTGAGCAACTCGGAGGAAGAAGTATTGCACTATTAAGATAGCCACTTTTTCGTCAAGAGAGGTATTGACTCGGAGAATACCAGTAACCTATGGATGGAGTAACGATGAATCTCTTAAGATACACAACGAGTGACATATCGCTTCTGGCAGACTGGCCGCAGTAAGGAAAAGTGGCAGACTGGGAGAGCAATTGGGACGAGTAACTATGACTCTCTTAAGGTAGCCAATGCCTCGTTACTTGCGGGTTGGATTAAGAAATCTCGAATAACCCCTAGGAGGAGAAACGATGCCTCTTTTATGATACACAATTAGTGAATTATAGTTTCTGGCAGACAAAAACTACACAAAAAGTAGTAAACTGTGTGAGCAACTCGGAGGATGAAGTATTGCACTATTAAGATAGATACTTTTTCGTCACGAGAGGTATTGACTCAGAGAATACCAGTAACCTATGGAAGGAGTAACGATGAATCTCTTAAGATACACAACGAGTGACATATCGCTTCTGGCAGACTGGCCACAGTAAGAAAAAGTGGCAGACTGGGTGAGCAATGGGGACGAGTAACTATGACTCTCTTAAGGTAGCCAATGCCTCGTTACTTGCGGTTTGGGTTAAGAAATCTCGAATAACCCCTAGGAGGAGAAACGATGACTCTTTTATGATACACAACTAGTGAATTATAGTTTCTGGCAGACAAAAACTACACAAAAAAGTAGTAAACTGTGTGAGCAACTAGGAGGAAGAAGTATTGCACTATTAAGATAGCCACTTTTTCGTCACGAGAGGCACTGAGTCAGAGAATACCAGTAACCTATGGAAAGAGTAACGATGAATCTCTTAAGATACACAACGAGTGACATATCGCTTCTGGCAGACTGGCCGCAGTAAGGAAAAAAGGCAGACTGGGTGAGCAATTGGGACGAGTAACTATGACTCTCTTAAAGTAGCCAATGCCTCGTTACTTGCGGATTGGATTAAGAAACCTCGAAAACCCCTAGGAGGAGAAACGATGACTCTTTTATGATACACAACTAGTGAATTATAGTTTCTGGCAGACAAAAACTACACAAAAAGTAGTAAACTGTGTGAGCAACTCGGAGGATGAAGTATTGCACTATTAAGATAGATACTTTTTCGTCACGAGAGGTATTGACTCAGAGAATACCAGTAACCTATGGAAGGAGTAACGATGAATCTCTTAAGATACACAACGAGTGACATATCGCTTCTGGCAGACTGGCCACAGTAAGAAAAAGTGGCAGACTGGGTGAGCAATGGGGACGAGTAACTATGACTCTCTTAAGGTAGCCAAAGCCTCGTTACTTGCGGTTTGGGTTAAGAAATCTCGAATAACCCCTAGGAGGAGAAACGATGACTCTTTTATGATACACAACTAGTGACATATCGCTTCTGGCAGACTAGCAAGTACACAAAAAGTAGTAAACTGTGTGAGCAACTCGGAGGAAGAAGTATTGCACTATTAAGATAGCCACTTTTTCGTCAAGAGAGGTATTGACTCGGAGAATACCAGTAACCTATGGAAGGAGTAACGATGAATCAATTAAGATACACAACGAGTGACATATCGCTTCTGGCAGACTGGCCGCAGTAAGGAAAAGTGGCAGACTGGGAGAGCAATTGGGACGAGTAACTATGACTCTCTTAAGGTAGCCAATGCCTCGTTACTTGCGGTTTGGATGAAGAAATCTCGAATAACCCCTAGGAGGAGAAACGATGAATCTTTTATGATACACAACTAGTGAATTATAGTTTCTGGCAGACAAAAACTACACAAAAAGCAGTAAACTGTGTGAGCAACTCGGAGGAAGAAGTATTGCACTATTAAGATAGCCACTTTTTCGTCAAGAGAGGTATTGACTCAGAGAATACCAGTAACCTATGGAAGGAGTAACGATGAATCTCTTAAGATACACAACGAGTGACATATCGCTTCTGGCAGACTGGCCGCAGTAAGAAAAAGTGGCAGACTGGGTGAGCAATTGGGACGAGTAACTATGACTCTCTAAAGTTAGCCAATGCCTCGTTACTTGCGGTTTGGATTAAGAAATCTCGAATAACCCCTAGGAGGAGAAACGATGACTCTTTTATGATACACAACTAGTGAATTATAGTTTCTGGCAGACAAAAACTACACAAAAAGCAGTAAACTGTGTGAGCAACTCGGAGGAAGAAGTATTGCACTATTAAGATAGCCACTTTTTCGTCAAGAGAGGTATTGACTCAGAGAATACCAGTAACCTATGGAAGGAGTAACGATGAATCTCTTAAGATACACAACGAGTGACATATCGCTTCTGGCAGACTGGCCGCAGTAAGAAAAAGTGGCAGACTGGGTGAGCAATGGGGACGAGTAACTATGACTCTCTTAAGGTAGCCAATGCCTCGTTACTTGCGGTTTCGAATAAGAAATCTCGAATAATCCCTAGGAGGTGAAACGATAACTCTTTTATGTTACACAACTAGTGACATATCGCTTCTGGCAGACTGGCAAGTACACAAAAAGTAGTAAACTGTGTGAGCAACTCGGAGGAAGAAGTATTGCACTATTAAGATAGCCACTTTTTCGTCAAGAGAGGTATTGACATGGAGAATACCAGTAACCTATGGATGGAGTAACGATGAATCTCTTAAGATACACAACGAGTGACATATCGCTTCTGGCAGACTGGCCACAGTAAGAAAAAGTGGCAGACTAGGTGAGCAATGGGGACGAGTAACTATGACTCTCTTAAGGTAGCCAATGCCTCGTTACTTGCGGTTTGGGTTAAGAAATCTAGAATAACCCCTAGGAGGAGAAACGATGACTCTTTTATGATACACAACTAGTGAATTATAGTTTCTGGCAGACAAAAACTACACAAAAAAGTAGTAAACTGTGTGAGCAACTGGGAGGAAGAAGTATTGCACTATTAAGATAGCCACTTTTTCGTCACGAGAGGCACTGAGTCAGAGAATACCAGTAACCTATGGAAAGAGTAACGATGAATCTCTTAAGATACACAACGAGTGACATATCGCTTCTGGCAGACTGGCCGCAGTAAGGAAAAAAGGCAGACTGGGTGAGCAATTGGGACGAGTAACTATGACTCTCTTAAGAAAGCCAATGCCTCGTTACTTGCGGTTTGGATGAAGAAATCTCGAATAACCCCTAGGAGGAGAAACGATGACTCTTTTATGATACACAACTAGTGAATCATAGTTTCTGGCAGACAAAAAACTACACAAAAAGCAGTAAACTGTGTGAGCAACTCGGAGGAAGATGTATTGCACTATTAAGATAGCCACTTTTTCGTCAAGAGAGGTATTGACTCAGAGAATACCAGTAACCTATGGAAGGAGTAACGATGAATCTCTTAAGATACACAACGAGTGACATATCGCTTCTGGCAGACTGGCCGCAGTAAGAAAAAGTGGCAGACTGGGTGAGCAATTGGGACGAGTAACTATGACTCTCTTACGGTAGCCAATGCCTCGTTACTTGCGGTTTGGATTAAGAAATCTCGAATAACCCCTAGGAGGAGAAACGATGACTCTTTTATGATACACAACTAGTGAATTATAGTTTCTGGCAGACAAAAACTACACAAAAAGCAGTAAACTGTGTGAGCAACTCGGAGGAAGAAGTATTGCACTATTAAGATAGCCACTTTTTCGTCAAGACAGGTATTGACTCAGAGAATACCAGTAACCTATGGAAGGAGTAACGATGAATCTCTTAAGATACACAACGAGTGACATATCGCTTCTGGCAGACTGGCCGCAGTAAGAAAATGTGGCAGACTGGGTGAGCAATTGGGACGAGTAACTATGACTCTCTTAAGGTAGCCAATGCCTCGTTACTTGCGGGTTGGATTAAGAAATCTCGAAAACCCCTAGGAGGAGAAACGATGACTCTTTTATGATACACAATTAGTGAATTATAGTTTCTGGCAGACAAAAACTACACAAAAAGTAGTAAACTGTGTGAGCAACTCGGAGGATGAAGTATTGCACTATTAAGATAGATACTTTTTCGTCACGAGAGGTATTGACTCAGAGAATACCAGTAACCTATGGAAGGAGTAACGATGAATCTCTTAAGATACACAACGAGTGACATATCGCTTCTGGCAGACTGGCCACAGTAAGAAAAAGTGGCAGACTGGGTGGGCAATGGGGACGAGTAACTATGACTCTCTTAAGGTAGCCAATGCCTCGTTACTTGCGGTTTGGGTTAAGAAATCTCGAATAACCCCTAGGAGGAGAAACGATGACTCTTTTATGATACACAACTAGTGACATATCGCTTCTGGCAGACTGGCAAGTACACAAAAAGTAGTAAACTGTGTGAGCAACTCGGAGGAAGAAGTATTGCACTATTAAGATAGCCACTTTTTCGTCAAGAGAGGTATTGACTCGGAGAATACCAGTAACCTATGGATGGAGTAACGATGAATCTCTTAAGATACACAACGAGTGACATATCGCTTCTGGCAGACTGGCCGCAGTAAGGAAAAGTGGCAGACTGGGAGAGCAATTGGGACGAGTGACTATGACTCTCTTAAGGTAGCCAATGCCTCGTTACTTGCGGGTTGGATTAAGAAATCTCGAAAACCCCTAGGAGGAGAAACGATGACTCTTTTATGATACACAATTAGTGAATTATAGTTTCTGGCAGACAAAAACTACACAAAAAGTAGTAAACTGTGTGAGCAACTCGGAGGATGAAGTATTGCACTATTAAGATAGATACTTTTTCGTCACGAGAGGTATTGACTCAGAGAATACCAGTAACCTATGGAAGGAGTAACGATGAATCTCTTAAGATACACAACGAGTGACATATCGCTTCTGGCAGACTGGCCACAGTAAGAAAAAGTGGCAGACTGGGTGAGCAATGGGGACGAGTAACTATGACTCTCTTAAGGTAGCCAATGCCTCGTTACTTGCGGTTTGGGTTAAGAAATCTCGAATAACCCCTAGGAGGAGAAACGATGACTCTTTTATGATACACAACTAGTGACATATCGCTTCTGGCAGACTGGCAAGTACACAAAAAGTAGTAAACTGTGTGAGCAACTCGGAGGAAGAAGTATTGCACTATTAAGATAGCCACTTTTTCGTCAAGAGAGGTATTGACTCGGAGAATACCAGTAACCTATGGATGGAGTAACGATGAATCTCTTAAGATACACAACGAGTGACATATCGCTTCTGGCAGACTGGCCGCAGTAAGGAAAAGTGGCAGACTGGGAGAGCAATTGGGACGAGTAACTATGACTCTCTTAAGGTAGCCAATCCCTCGTTACTTGCGGTTTGGATTAAGAAATCTCGAATAACCCCTAGGAGGAGGAACGATGACTCTTTTATGATACACAACTAGTGAATTATAGTTTCTGGCCGACAAAAACTACACAAAAAGCAGTAAACGGTGTGAGCAACTCGGAGGAAGAAGTATTGCACTATTAAGATAGCCACTTTTTCGTCAAGAGAGGTATTGACTCAGAGAATACCAGTAACCTATGGAAGGAGTAACGATGAATCTCTTAAGATACACAACGAGTGACATATCGCTTCTGGCAGACTGGCCGCAGTAAGAAAAAGTGGCAGACTGGGTGAGCAATTGGGACGAGTAACTATGACTCTCTTAAGGTAGCCAATGCCTCGTTATTTGCGGATTGGATTAAGAAATCTCGAAAACCCCTAGGAGGAGAAACGATGACTCTTTTATGATACACAACTAGTGAATTATAGTTTCTGGCAGACAAAAACTACACAAAAAGTAGTAAACTGTGTGAGCAACTCGGAGGATGAAGTATTGCACTATTAAGATAGATACTTTTTCGTCACGAGAGGTATTGACTCAGAGAATACCAGCAACCTATGGAAGGAGTAACGATGAATCTCTTAAGATACACAACGAGTGACATATCGCTTCTGGCAGACTGGCCGCAGTAAGGAAAAGTGGCAGACTGGGAGAGCAATTGGGACGAGTAACTATGACTCTCTTAAGGTAGCCAATGCCTCGTTACTTGCGGTTTGGATGAAGAAATCTCGAATAACCCCTAGGAGGAGAAACGATGACTCTTTTATTATACACAACTAGTGAATTATAGTTTCTGGCAGACAAAAACTACACAAAAAGCAGTAAAGTGTGTGAGCAACTCGGAGGAAGAAGTATTGCACTATTAAGATAGCCACTTTTTCGTCAAGAGAGGTATTGACTCAGAGAATACCAGTAACCTATGGAAGGAGTAACGATGAATCTCTTAAGATACACAACGAGTGACATATCGCTTCTGGCAGACTGGCCGCAGTAAGGAAAAGTGGCAGACTGGGAGAGCAATTGGGACGAGTAACTATGACTCTCTTAAGGTAGCCAATGCCTCGTTACTTGCGGTTTGGATTAAGAAATCTCGAATAACCCCTAGGAGGAGGAACGATGACTCTTTTATGATACACAACTAGTGAATTATAGTTTCTGGCAGACAAAAACTACACAAAAAGCAGTAAACGGTGTGAGCAACTCGGAGGAAGAAGTATTGCACTATTAAGATAGCCACTTTTTCGTCAAGAGAGGTATTGACTCAGAGAATACCAGTAACCTATTTAAGGAGTAACGATGAATCTCTTAAGATACACAACGAGTGACATATCGCTTCTGGCAGACTGGCCGCAGTAAGAAAAAGTGGCAGACTGGGTGAGCAATTGGGACGAGTAACTATGACTCTCTTAAGGTAGCCAATGCCTCGTTATTTGCGGATTGGATTAAGAAATCTCGAAAACCCCTAGGAGGAGAAACGATGACACCTTTATGATACACAACTAGTGAATTATAGTTTCTGGCAGACAAAAACTACACAAAAAGTAGTAAACTGTGTGAGCAACTCGGAGGATGAAGTATTGCACTATTAAGATAGATACTTTTTCGTCACGAGAGGTATTGACTCAGAGAATACCAGTAACCTATGGAAAGAGTAACGATGAGTCTCTTAAGATACACAACGAGGGACATATCGCTTCTGGCAGACTGGCCACAGTAAGAAAAAGTGGCAGACTGGGTGAGCAATGGGGACGAGTAACTATGACTCTCTTAAGGTAGCCAATGCCTCGTTACTTGCGGTTAGGGTTAAGAAATCTCGAATAACCCCTAGGAGGAGAAACGATGACTCTTTTATGATACACAACTAGTGACATATCGCTTCTGGCAGACTAGCAAGTACACAAAAAGTAGTAAACTGTGTGAGCAACTCGGAGGAAGAAGTATTGCACTATTAAGATAGCCACTTTTTCGTCAAGAGAGGTATTGACTCGGAGAATACCAGTAACCTATGGAAGGAGTAACGATGAATCAATTAAGATACACAACGAGTGACATATCGCTTCTGGCAGACTGGCCGCAGTAAGGAAAAGTGGCAGACTGGGAGAGCAATTGGGACGAGTAACTATGACTCTCTTAAGGTAGCCAATGCCTCGTTACTTGCGGTTTGGATGAAGAAATCTCGAATAACCCCTAGGAGGAGAAACGATGACTCTTTTATGATACACAACTAGTGAATTATAGTTTCTGGCAGACAAAGACTACACAAAAGCAGTAAACTGTGTGAGCAACTCGGAGGAAGAAGTATTGCACTATTAAGATAGCCACTTTTTCGTCAAGAGAGGTATTGACTCAGAGAATACCAGTAACCTATGGAAGGAGTAACGATGAATCTCTTAAGATACACAACGAGTGACATATCGCTTCTGGCAGACTGGCCACAGTAAGAAAAAGTGGCAGACTGGGTGAGCAATGGGGACGAGTAACTATGACTCTCTTAAGGTAGCCAATGCCTCGTTACTTGCGGTTTGGGTTAAGAAATCTCGAATAACCCCTAGGAGGAGAAACGATGACTCTTTTATGATACACAACTAGTGACATATCGCTTCTGGCAGACTGGCAAGTACACAAAAAGTAGTAAACTGTGTGAGCAACTCGGAGGAAGAAGTATTGCACTATTAAGATAGCCACTTTTTCGTCAAGAGAGGTATTGACTCGGAGAATACCAGTAACCTATGGAAGGAGTAACGATGAATCTATTAAGATACACAACGAGTGACATATCGCTTCTGGCAGACTGGCCGCAGTAAGAAAAAGTGGCAGACTGGGTGAGCAATGGGGACGAGTAACTATGACTCTCTTAAGGTAGCCAATGCCTCGTTACTTGCGGTTTCGATTAAGAAATCTCGAATAATCCCTAGGAGGTGAAACGATAACTTTTTTATGTTACACAACTAGTGACATATCGCTTCTGGCAGACTGGCAAGTACACAAAAAGTAGTATACTGTGTGTGCAACTGGGAGGAAGAAGTATGGCACTATTAAGAAAGCCAATAATTCGTCACGAGTAGTATTGAATCAGAGAATACCAGTAACCTATGGAAGGAGTAACGTTGAATCTCTTAAGATACACAACGAGTGACATATCGCTTCTGGCAGACTGGCCGCAGTAAGAAAAAGTGGCAGACTGGGTGAGCAATTGGGACGAGTAACTATGACTCTCTTAAGGTAGCCAATGCCTCGTTATTTGCGGATTGGATTAAGAAATCTCGAAAACCCCTAGGAGGAGAAACGATGACACTTTTATGATACACAACTAGTGAATTATAGTTTCTGGCAGACAAAAACTACACAAAAAGTAGTAAACTGTGTGAGCAACTCGGAGGATGAAGTATTGCACTATTAAGATAGATACTTTTTCGTCAAGAGAGGTATTGACTCAGAGAATACCAGTAACCTATGGAAAGAGTAACGATGAATCTCTTAAGATACACAACGAGTGACATATCGCTTCTGGCAGACTGGCCACAGTAAGAAAAAGTGGCAGACTGGGTGAGCAATGGGGACGAGTAACTATGACTCTCTTAAGGTAGCCAATGCCTCGTTACTTGCGGTTAGGGTTAAGAAATCTCGAATAACCCCTAGGAGGAGAAACGATGACTCTTTTATGATACACAACTAGTGACATATCGCTTCTGGCAGACTAGCAAGTACACAAAAAGTAGTAAACTGTGTGAGCAACTCGGAGGAAGAAGTATTGCACTATTAAGATAGCCACTTTTTCGTCAAGAGAGGTATTGACTCGGAGAATACCAGTAACCTATGGAAGGAGTAACGATGAATCAATTAAGATACACAACGAGTGACATATCGCTTCTGGCAGACTGGCCACAGTAAGAAAAAGTGGCAGACTGGGTGAGCAATGGGGACGAGTAACTATGACTCTCTTAAGGTAGCCAATGCCTCGTTACTTGCGGTTTGGGTGAAGAAATCTCGAATAACCCATAGGAGGAGAAACGATGACTCTTTTATGATACACAACTAGTGAATAATAGTTTCTGGCAGACAAAGACTACACAAAAGTAGTAAACTGTGTGAGCAACTCGGAGGAAGAAGTATTGCACTATTAAGATAGGCACTTTTTCGTCAAGAAAGGTATTGACTCAGAGAATACCAGTAACCTATGGAAGGAGTAACGATGAATCTCTTAGGATACACAACGAGTGACATATCGCTTCTGGCAGACTGGCCGCAGTAAGAAAAAGTGGCAGACTGGGTGAGCAATGGGGACGAGTAACTATGACTCTCTTAAGGTAGCCAATGCCTCGTTACTTGCGGTTTCGATTAAGAAATCTCGAATAATCCCTAGGAGGTGAAACGATAACTTTTTTATGTTACACAACTAGTGACATATCGCTTCTGGCAGACTGGCAAGTACACAAAAAGTAGTATACTGTGTGTGCAACTGGGAGGAAGAAGTATGGCACTATTAAGAAAGCCAATGATTCGTCACGAGTAGTATTGAATCAGAGAATACCAGTAACCTATGGAAGGAGTAACGTTGAATCTCTTAAGATACACAACGAGTGACATATCGCTTCTGGCAGACTGGCCACAGTAAGAAAAAGTGGCAGACTGGGTGAGCAATGGGGACGAGTAACTATGACTCTCTTAAGGTAGCCAATGCCTCGTTACTTGCGGTTTGGTTTAAGAAATCTCGAATAACCCCTAGGAGGAGAAACGATGACTCTTTTATGACACACAACTAGTGACATATCGCTTCTGGCAGACTGGCAAGTACACAAAAAGTAGTAAACTGTGTGAGCAACTCGGAGGAAGAAGTATTGCACTATTAAGATAGCCACTTTTTCGTCAAGACACCTCTCTTGACGAAAAAGTGGCTATCTTAATAGGAATACCAGTAACCTATGGAAGGAGTAACGATGAATCTCTTAAGATACACAACGAGTGACATATCGCTTCTGGCAGACTGGCCGCAGTAAGGAAAAGTGGCAGACTGGGAGAGCAATTGGGACGAGTAACTATGACTCTCTTAAGGTAGCCAATTCCTCGTTACTTGCGGTTTGGGTGAAGAAATCTCGAATAACCCATAGGAGGAGAAACGATGACTCTTTTATGATACACAACTAGTGAATAATAGTTTCTGGCAGACAAAAACTACACAAAAAGCAGTAAACTGTGTGAGCAACTCGGAGGAAGAAGTATTGCACTATTAAGGTAGCCACTTTTTCGTCAAGAGAGGTATTGACTCAGAGAATACCAGTAACCTATGGAAGGAGTAACGATGAATCTCTTAAGATACACAACGAGTGACATATCGCTTCTGGCAGACTGGCCGCAGTAAGAAAAAGTGGCAGACTGGGTGAGCAATTGGGACGAGTAACTATGACTCTCTTAAGGTAGCCAATGCCTCGTTATTTGTGGATTGGATTAAGAAATCTCGAAAACCCCTAGGAGGAGAAACGATGACTCTTTTATGATACACAACTAGTGAATTATAGTTTCTGGCAGACAAAAACTACACAAAAAGTAGTAAACTGTGTGAGCAACTCGGAGGATGAAGTATTGCACTATTAAGATAGATACTTTTTCGTCACGAGAGGTATTGACTCAGAGAATACCAGCAACCTATGGAAGGAGTAACGATGAATCTCTTAAGATACACAACGAGTGACATATCGCTTCTGGCAGACTGGCCGCAGTAAGGAAAAGTGGCAGACTGGGAGAGCAATTGGGACGAGTAACTATGACTCTCTTAAGGTAGCCAATGCCTCGTTACTTGCGGTTTGGATGAAGAAATCTCGAATAACCCCTAGGAGGAGAAACGATGACTCTTTTATGATACACAACTAGTGAATTATAGTTTCTGGCAGACAAAAACTACACAAAAAGCAGTAAACTGTGTGAGCAACTCGGAGGAAGAAGTATTGCACTATTAAGATAGCCACTTTTTCGTCAAGAGAGGTATTAACTCAGAGAATACCAGTAACCTATGGAAGGAGTAACGATGAATCTCTTAAGATACACAACGAGTGACATATCGCTTCTGGCAGACTGGCCGCAGTAAGGAAAAGTGGCAGACTGGGAGAGCAATTGGGACGAGTAACTATGACTTTCTTAAGGTAGCCAATGCCTCGTTACTTGCGGTTTGGATTAAGAAATCTCGAATAACCCCTAGGAGGAGGAACGATGACTCTTTTATGATACACAACTAGTGAATTATAGTTTCTGGCAGACAAAAACTACACAAAAAGCAGTAAACGGTGTGAGCAACTCGGAGGAAGAAGTATTGCACTATTAAGATAGCCACTTTTTCGTCAAGAGAGGTATTGACTCAGAGAATACCAGTAACCTATTTAAGGAGTAACGATGAATCTCTTAAGATACACAACGAGTGACATATCGCTTCTGGCAGACTGGCCGCAGTAAGAAAAAGTGGCAGACTGGGTGAGCAATTGGGACGAGTAACTATGACTCTCTTAAGGTAGCCAATGCCTCGTTATTTGCGGATTGGATTAAGAAATCTCGAAAACCCCTAGGAGGAGAAACGATGACACTTTTATGATACACAACTAGTGAATTATAGTTTCTGGCAGACAAAAACTACACAAAAAGTAGTAAACTGTGTGAGCAACTCGGAGGATGAAGTATTGCACTATTAAGATAGATACTTTTTCGTCACGAGAGGTATTGACTCAGAGAATACCAGTAACCTATGGAAAGAGTAACGATGAATCTCTTAAGATACACAACGAGTGACATATCGCTTCTGGCAGACTGGCCACAGTAAGAAAAAGTGGCAGACTGGGTGAGCAATGGGGACGAGTAACTATGACTCTCTTAAGGTAGCCAATGCCTCGTTACTTGCGGTTTGGGTTAAGAAATCTCGAATAACCCCTAGGAGGAGAAACGATGACTCTTTTATGATACACAACTAGTGACATATCGCTTCTGGCAGACTGGCAAGTACACAAAAAGTAGTAAACTGTGTGAGCAACTCGGAGGAAGAAGTATTGCACTATTAAGATAGCCACTTTTTCGTCAAGAGAGGTATTGACTCGGAGAATACCAGTAACCTATGGAAGGAGTAACGATGAATCTATAAAGATACACAACGAGTGACATATCGCTTCTGGCAGACTGGCCGCAGTAAGAAAAAGTGGCAGACTGGGTGAGCAATGGGGACGAGTAACTATGACTCTCTTAAGGTAGCCAATGCCTCGTTACTTGCGGTTTCGATTAAGAAATCTCGAATAATCCCTAGGAGGTGAAACGATAACTTTTTTATGTTACACAACTAGTGACATATCGCTTCTGGCAGACTGGCAAGTACACAAAAAGTAGTATACTGTGTGTGCAACTGGGAGGAAGAAGTATGGCACTATTAAGAAAGCCAATGATTCGTCACGAGTAGTATTGAATCAGAGAATACCAGTAACCTATGGAAGGAGTAACGTTGAATCTCTTAAGATACACAACGAGTGACATATCGCTTCTGGCAGACTGGCCGCAGTAAGAAAAAGTGGCAGACTGGGTGAGCAATTGGGACGAGTAACTATGACTCTCTTAAGGTAGCCAATGCCTCGTTATTTGCGGATTGGATTAAGAAATCTCGAAAACCCCTAGGAGGAGAAACGATGACACTTTTATGATACACAACTAGTGAATTATAGTTTCTGGCAGACAAAAACTACACAAAAAGTAGTAAACTGTGTGAGCAACTCGGAGGATGAAGTATTGCACTATTAAGATAGATACTTTTTCGTCACGAGAGGTATTGACTCAGAGAATACCAGTAACCTATGGAAAGAGTAACGATGAATCTCTTAAGATACACAACGAGTGACATATCGCTTCTGGCAGACTGGCCACAGTAAGAAAAAGTGGCAGACTGGGTGAGCAATGGGGACGAGTAACTATGACTCTCTTAAGGTAGCCAATGCCTCGTTACTTGCGGTTAGGGTTAAGAAATCTCGAATAACCCCTAGGAGGAGAAACGATGACTCTTTTATGATACACAACTAGTGAATTATAGTTTCTGGCAGACAAAGACTACACAAAAGCAGTAAACTGTGTGAGCAACTCGGAGGAAGAAGTATTGCACTATTAAGATAGCCACTTTTTTGTCAAGAGAGGTATTGACTCAGAGAATACCAGTAACCTATGGAAAGAGTAACGATGAATCTCTTAAGATACACAACGAGTGACATATCGCTTCTGGCAGACTGGCCACAGTAAGAAAAAGTGGCAGACTGGGTGAGCAATGGGGACGAGTAACTATGACTCTCTTAAGGTAGCCAATGCCTCGTTACTTGCGGTTTGGGTTAAGAAATCTCGAATAACCCCTAGGAGGAGAAACGATGACTCTTTTATGATACACAACTAGTGACATATCGCTTCTGGCAGACTGGCAAGTACACAAAAAGTAGTAAACTGTGTGAGCAACTCGGAGGAAGAAGTATTGCACTATTAAGATAGCCACTTTTTCGTCAAGAGAGGTATTGACTCGGAGAATACCAGTAACCTATGGAAGGAGTAACGATGAATCTATTAAGATACACAACGAGTGACATATCGCTTCTGGCAGACTGGCAAGTACACAAAAAGTAGTATACTGTGTGTGCAACTGGGAGGAAGAAGTATGGCACTATTAAGAAAGCCAATGATTCGTCACGAGTAGTATTGAATCAGAGAATACCAGTAACCTATGGAAGGAGTAACGTTGAATCTCTTAAGATACACAACGAGTGACATATCGCTTCTGGCAGACTGGCCGCAGTAAGAAAAAGTGGCAGACTGGGTGAGCAATTGGGACGAGTAACTATGACTCTCTTAAGGTAGCCAATGCCTCGTTATTTGCGGATTGGATTAAGAAATCTCGAAAACCCCTAGGAGGAGAAACGATGACACTTTTATGATACACAACTAGTGAATTATAGTTTCTGGCAGACAAAAACTACACAAAAAGTAGTAAACTGTGTGAGCAACTCGGAGGATGAAGTATTGCACTATTAAGATAGATACTTTTTCGTCACGAGAGGTATTGACTCAGAGAATACCAGTAACCTATGGAAGGAGTAACGATGAATCTCTTAAGATACACAACGAGTGACATATCGCTTCTGGCAGACTGGCCACAGTAAGAAAAAGTGGCAGACTGGGTGAGCAATGGGGACGAGTAACTATGACTCTCTTAAGGTAGCCAATGCCTCGTTACTTGCGGTTAGGGTTAAGAAATCTCGAATAACCCCTAGGAGGAGAAACGATGACTCTTTTATGATACACAACTAGTGACATATCGCTTCTGGCAGACTAGCAAGTACACAAAAAGTAGTAAACTGTGTGAGCAACTCGGAGGAAGAAGTATTGCACTATTAAGATAGCCACTTTTTCGTCAAGAGAGGTATTGACTCGGAGAATACCAGTAACCTATGGAAGGAGTAACGATGAATCAATTAAGATACACAACGAGTGACATATCGCTTCTGGCAGACTGGCCGCAGTAAGGAAAAGTGGCAGACTGGGAGAGCAATTGGGACGAGTAACTATGACTCTCTTAAGGTAGCCAATGCCTCGTTACTTGCGGTTTGGATGAAGAAATCTCGAATAACCCCTAGGAGGAGAAACGATGACTCTTTTATGATACACAACTAGTGAATTATAGTTTCTGGCAGACAAAGACTACACAAAAGCAGTAAACTGTGTGAGCAACTCGGAGGAAGAAGTATTGCACTATTAAGATAGCCACTTTTTCGTCAAGAGAGGTATTGACTCAGAGAATACCAGTAACCTATGGAAGGAGTAACGATGAGTCTCTTAAGATACACAACGAGTGACATATCGCTTCTGGCAGACTGGCCACAGTAAGAAAAAGTGGCAGACTGGGTGAGCAATGGGGACGATTAACTATGACTCTCTTAAGGTAGCCAATGCCTCGTTACTTGCGGTTTGGGTTAAGAAATCTCGAATAACCCCTAGGAGGAGAAACGATGACTCTTTTATGATACACAACTAGTGACATATCGCTTCTGGCAGACTGGCAAGTACACAAAAAGTAGTAAACTGTGTGAGCAACTCGGAGGAAGAAGTATTGCACTATTAAGATAGCCACTTTTTCGTCAAGAGAGGTATTGACTCGGAGAATACCAGTAACCTATGGAAGGAGTAACGATGAATCTATTAAGATACACAACGAGTGACATATCGCTTCTGGCAGACTGGCCGCAGTAAGAAAAAGTGGCAGACTGGGTGAGCAATGGGTCGAGTAACTATGACTCTCTTAAGGTAGCCAATGCCTCGTTACTAGCGGTTTCGATTAAGAAATCTCGAATAACCCCTAGGAGTAGAAACGATGACTCTTTTATGATACACAACTAGTGACATATCGCTTCTGGCAGACTGGCAAGTACACAAAAAGTAGTAAACTGTGTGTGCAACTGGGAGGAAGAAGTATGGCACTATTAAGAAAGCCAATGATTCGTCACGAGTAGTATTGAATCAGAGAATACCAGTAACCTATGGAAGGAGTAACGTTGAATCTCTTAAGATACACAACGAGTGACATGTCGCTTCTGGCAGACTGGCCACAGTAAGAAAAAGTGGCAGACTGGGTGAGCAATGGGGACGAGTAACTATGACTCTCTTAAGGCAGCCAATGCCTCGTTACTTGCGGTTTGGGTTAAGAAATCTCGAATAACCCCTAGGAGGAGAAACGATGACTCTTTTATGATACACAACTAGTGACATATCGCTTCTGGCAGACTGGCTAGTACACAAAAAGTAGTAAACTGTGTGAGCAACTCGGAGGAAGAAGTATTGCACTATTAAGATAGCCACTTTTTCGTCAAGAGACCTCTCTTGACGAAAAAGTGGCTATCTTAATAGGAATACCAGTAACCTATGGAAGGAGTAACGATGAATCTCTTAAGATACACAACGAGTGACATATCGCTTCTGGCAGACTGGCCGCAGTAAGGAAAAGTGGCAGACTGGGAGAGCAATTGGGACGAGTAACTATGACTCTCTTAAGGTAGCCAATGCCTCGTTACTTGCGGTTTGGCCTGAAGAAATCTCGAATAACCCATAGCAGGAGAAACGATGACTCTTTTATGATACACAACTAGTGAATAATAGTTTCTGGCAGACAAAAACTACACAAAAAGCAGTAAACTGTGTGAGCAACTCGGAGGAAGAAGTATTGCACTATTAAGATAGCCAGTTTTTCGTCAAGACAGGTATTGACTCAGAGAATACCAGTAACCTATGGAAGGAGTAACGATGAATCTCTTAAGATACACAACGAGTGACATATCGCTTCTGGCAGACTGGCCGCAGTAAGAAAAAGTGGCAGACTGGGTGAGCAATTGGGACGAGTAACTATGACTCTCTTAAGGTAGCCAATGCCTCGTTATTTGCGGATTGGATTAAGAAATCTCGAAAACCCCTAGGAGGAGAAACGATGACACTTTTATGATACACAACTAGTGAATTATAGTTTCTGGCAGACAAAAACTACACAAAAAGTAGTAAACTGTGTGAGCAACTCGGAGGATGAAGTATTGCACTATTAAGATAGATACATTTTCGTCACGAGAGGTATTGACTCAGAGAATACCAGTAACCTATGGAAGGAGTAACGATGAATCTCTTAAGATACACAACGAGTGACATATCGCTTCTGGCAGACTGGCCACAGTAAGAAAAAGTGGCAGACTGGGTGAGCAATGGGGACGAGTAACTATGACTCTCTTAAGGTAGCCAATGCCTCGTTACTTGCGGTTAGGGTTAAGAAATCTCGAATAACCCCTAGGAGGAGAAACGATGACTCTTTTATGATACACAACTAGTGACATATCGCTTCTGGCAGACTAGCAAGTACACAAAAAGTAGTAAACTGTGTGAGCAACTCGGAGGAAGATGTATTGCACTATTAAGATAGCCACTTTTTCGTCAAGAGAGGTATTGACTCTTAGAATACCAGTAACCTATGGAAGGAGTAACGATGAATCAATTAAGATACACAACGAGTGACATATCGCTTCTGGCAGACTGGCCGCAGTAAGGAAATGTGGCAGACTGGGAGAGCAATTGGGACGAGTAACTATGACTCTCTTAAGGTAGCCAATGCCTCGTTACTTGCGGTTTGGATGAAGAAATCTCGAATAACCCCTAGGAGGAGAAACGATGACTCTTTTATGATACACAACTAGTGACATATCGCTTCTGGCAGACTGGCAAGTACACAAAAAGTAGTAAACAGTGTGAGCAACTCGGAGGAAGAAGTATGGCACTATTAAGAAAGCCAATGATTCGTCACGAGTAGTATTGTATCAGAGAATACCAGTAACCTATGGAAGGAGTAACGTTGAATCTCTTAAGATACACAACGAGTGACATATCGCTTCTGGCAGACTGGCCACAGTAAGAAAAAGTGGCAGACTGGGTGAGCAATGGGGACGAGTAACTATGACTCTCTTAAGGTAGCCAATGCCTCGTTACTTGCGGTTTGGGTTAAGAAATCTCGAATAACCCCTAGGAGAAGAAACGATGACTCTTTTATGATACACAACTAGTGACATATCGCTTCTGGCAGACTGGCAAGTACACAAAAAGTAGTAAACTGTGTGAGCAACTCGGAGGAAGAAGTATTGCACTATTAAGATAGCCACTTTTTCGTCAAGAGACCTCTCTTGACGAAAAAGTGGCTATCTTAATAGGAATACCAGTAACCTATGGAAGGAGTAACGATGAATCTCTTAAGATACACAACGAGTGACATATCGCTTCTGGCAGACTGGCCGCAGTAAGGAAAAGTGGCAGACTGGGAGAGCAATTGGGACGAGTAACTATGACTCTCTTAAGGTAGCCAATGCCTCGTTACTTGCGGTTTGGATGAAGAAATCTCGAATAACCCCTAGGAGGAGAAACGATGACTCTTTTATGATACACAACTAGTGAATAATAGTTTCTGGCAGACAAAAACTACACAAAAAGCAGTAAACTGTGTGAGCAACTCGGAGGAAGAAGTATTGCACTATTAAGATAGCCACTTTTTCGTCAAGAGAAATATTGACTCAGAGAATACCAGTAACCTATGGAAGGAGTAACGATGAATCTCTTAAGATACACAACGAGTGACATATCGCTTCTGGCAGACTGGCCGCAGTAAGGAAAAGTGGCAGACTGGGAGAGCAATTGGGACGAGTAACTATGACTCTCTTAAGGTAGCCAATGCCTCGTTACTTGCGGTTTGGATGAAGAAATCTCGAATAACCCCTAGGAGGAGAAACGATGACTCTTTTATGATACACAACTAGTGAATTATAGTTTCTGGCAGACAAAAACTACACAAAAAGCAGTAAACTGTGTGAGCAACTCGGAGGAAAAAGTATTGCACTATTAAGATAGCCACTTTTTCGTCAAGAGAGGTATTGACTCAGAGAATACCAGTAACCTATGGAAGGAGTAACGATGAATCTCTTAAGATACACAACGAGTGACATATCGCTTCTGGCAGACTGGCCGCAGTAAGAAAAAGTGGCAGACTGGGTGAGCAATTGGGACGAGTAACTATGACTCTCTTAAGTTAGCCAATGCCTCGTTACTTGCGGTTTGGATTAAGAAATCTCGAATAACCCCTAGGAGGAGAAACGATGACTCTTTTATGATACACAACTAGTGAATTATAGTTTCTGGCAGACAAAAACTACACAAAAAGCAGTAAACTGTGTGAGCAACTCGGAGGAAGAAGTATTGCACTATTAAAATAGCCACTTTTTCGTCAAGAGAGGTATTGACTCAGAGAATACCAGTAACCTATGGAAGGAGTAACGATGAATCTCTTAAGATACACAACGAGTGACATATCGCTTCTGGCAGACTGGCCGCAGTAAGAAAAAGTGGCACACTGGGTGAGCAATGGGGACGAGTAACTATGACTCTCTTAAGGTAGCCAATGCCTCGTTACTTGCGGTTTCGATTAAGAAATCTCGAATAATCCCTAGGAGGTGAAACGATAACTCTTTTATGTTACACAACTAGTGACATATCGCTTCTGGCAGACTGGCAAGTACACAAAAAGTAGTAAACTGTGTGAGCAACTGGGACGAAGAAGTATGGCACTATTAAGAAAGCCAATAATTCGTCACGAGTAGTATTGAATCAGAGAATACCAGTAACCTATGGAAGGAGTAACGATGAATCTCTTAAGATACACAACGAGTGACATATCGCTTCTGGCAGACTGGCCGCAGTAAGAAAAAGTGGCAGACTGGGTGAGCAATTGGGACGAGTAACTATGACTCTCTTAAGGTAGCCAATGCCTCGTTACTTGCGGTTTGGATTAAGAAATCTCGAATAACCCCTAGGAGGAGAAACGATGACTCTTTTATGATACACAACTAGTGAATTATAGTTTCTGGCAGGCAAAAACTACACAAAAAAGTAGTAAACTGTGTGAGCAACTGGGAGGAAGAAGTATTGCACTATTAAGATAGCCACTTTTTCGTCACGAGAGGCACTGAGTCAGAGAATACCAGTAACCTATGGAAAGAGTAACGATGAATCTCTTAAGATACACAACGAGTGACATATCGCTTCTGGCAGACTGGCCGCAGTAAGGAAAAAAGGCAGACTGGGTGAGCAATTGGGACGAGTAACTATGACTCTCTTAAGGTAGCCAATGCCTCGTTACTTGCGGTTTGGATGAAGAAATCTCGAATAACCCCTAGGAGGAGAAACGATGACTCTTTTATGATACACAACTAGTGAATTATAGTTTCTGGCAGACAAAAAACTACACAAAAAGCAGTAAACTGTGTGAGCAACTCGGAGGAAGAAGTATTGCACTATTAAGGTAGCCACTTTTTCGTCAAGAGAGGTATTGACTCAGAGAATACCAGTAACCTATGGAAGGAGTAACAATGAATCTCGTAAGATACACAACGAGTGACATATCGCTTCTGGCAGACTGGCCGCAGTAAGAAAAAGTGGCAGACTGGGTGAGCAATTGGGACGAGTAACTATGACTCTCTTACGGTAGCCAATGCCTCGTTACTTGCGGTTTGGATTAAGAAATCTCGAATAACCCCTAGGAGGAGAAACGATGACTCTTTTATGATACACAACTAGTGAATTATAGTTTCTGGCAGACAAAAACTACACAAAAAGCAGTAAACTGTGTGAGCAACTCGGAGGATGAAGTATTGCACTATTAAGATAGCCACTTTTTCGTCAAGAGAGGTATTGACTCAGAGAATACCAGTAACCTATGGAAGGAGTAACGATGAATCTCTTAAGATACACAACGAGTGACATATCGCTTCTGGCAGACTGGCCGCAGTAAGAAAAAGTGGCAGACTGGGTGAGCAATTGGGACGAGTAACTATGACTCTCTTAAGGTAGCCAATGCCTCGTTACTTGCGGTTTGGATTAAGAAATCTCGAATAACCCCTAGGAGGAGAAACGATGACTCTTTTATGATACACAACTAGTGAATTATAGTTTCTGGCAGACAAAAACTACACATAAAGCAGTAAACTGTGTGAGCAACTCGGAGGAAAAAGTATTGCACTATTAAGATAGCCACTTTTTCGTCAAGAGAGGTATTGACTCAGAGAATACCAGTAACCTATGGAAGGAGTAACGATGAATCTCTTAAGATACACAACGAGTGACATATCGCTTCTGGCAGACTGACCGCAGTAAGAAAAAGTGGCAGACTGGGTGAGCAATGGGGACGAGTAACTATGACTCTCTTAAGGTAGCCAATGCCTCGTTACTTGCGGTTTGGGTTAAGAAATCTCGAATAACCCCTAGGAGGAGAAACGATGACTCTTTTATGATACACAACTAGTGACATATCGCTTCTGGCAGACTAGCAAGTACACAAAAAGTAGTAAACTGTGTGAGCAACTCGGAGGAAGAAGTATTGCACTATTAAGATAGCCACTTTTTCGTCAAGAGAGGTATTGACTCGGAGAATACCAGTAACCTATGGTAGGAGTAACGATGAATCAATTAAGATACACAACGAGTGACATATCGCTTCAGGCAGACTGGCCGCAGTAAGGAAAAGTGGCAGACTGGGAGAGCAATTGGGACGAGTAACTATGACTCTCTTAAGGTAGCCAATGCCTCGTTACTTGCGGTTTGGATGAAGAAATCTCGAATAACCCCTAGGAGGAGAAACGATGACTCTTTTATGATACACAACTAGTGAATTATAGTTTCTGGCAGACAAAAACTACACAAAAGCAGTAAACTGTGTGAGCAACTCGGAGGAAGAAGTATTGCACTATTAAGATAGCCACTTTTTCGTCAAGAGAGGTATTGACTCAGAGAATACCAGTAACCTATGGAAGGAGTAACGATGAATCTCTTAAGATACACAACGAGTGACATATCGCTTCTGGCAGACTGGCCACAGTAAGAAAAAGTGGCAGACTGGGTGAGCAATGGGGACGAGTAACTATGACTCTCTTAAGGTAGCCAATGCCTCGTTACTTGCGGTTTGGGTTAAGAAATCTCGAATAACCCCTAGGAGGAGAAACGATGACTCTTTTATGATACACAACTAGTGACATATCGCTTCTGGCAGACTGGCAAGTACACAAAAAGTAGTAAACTGTGTGAGCAACTCGGAGGAAGAAGTATTGCACTATTAAGATAGCCACTTTTTCGTCAAGAGAGGTATTGACTCGGAGAATACCAGTAACCTATGGAAGGAGTAACGATGAATCAATTAAGATACACAACGAGTGACATATCGCTTCTGGCAGACTGGCCGCAGTAAGGAAAAGTGGCAGACTGGGAGAGCAGTTGGGACGAGTAACTATCACTCTCTTAAGGTAGCCAATGCCTCGTTACTTGCGGTTTGGATGAAGAAATCTCGAATAACCCCTAGGAGGAGAAACGATGACTCTTTTATGATACACAACTAGTGAATTATAGTTTCTGGCAGACAAAAACTACACAAAAAGCAGTAAACTGTGTGAGCAACTCGGAGGAAGAAGTATTGCACTATTAAGATAGCCACTTTTTCGTCAAGAGAGGTATTGACTCAAAGAATACCAGTAACCTATGGAAAGAGTAACGATGAATCTCTTAAGATACACAACGAGTGACATATCGCTTCTGGCAGACTGGCCGCAGTAAGAAAAAGTGGTAGACTGGGTGAGCAATTGGGACGAGTAACTATGACTCTCTTAAGGTAGCCAATGCCTCGTTACTTGCGGTTTGGATTAAGAAATCTCGAATAACCCCTAGGAGGAGAAACGATGACTCTTTTATGATACACAACTAGTGAATTATAGTTTCTGGCAGACAAAAACTACACAAAAAGCAGTAAACTGTGTGAGCAACTCGGAGGAAGAAATATTGCACTATTAAGATAGCCACTTTTTCGTCAAGAGAGGTATTGACTCAGAGAATACCAGTAACCTATGGAAGGAGTAACGATGAATCTCTTAAGATACACAACGAGTGACATATCGCTTCTGGCAGACTGGCCGCAGTAAGAAAAAGTGGCAGACTGGGTGAGCAATGGGGACGAGTAACTATGACTCCCTCAAGGTAGCCAATGCCTCGTTACTTGCGGTTTCGATTAAGAAATCTCGAATAATCCCTAGGAGGTGAAACGATAACTCCTTTATGTTACACAACTAGTGACATATCGCTTTTGACAGACTGGCAAGTACACAAAAAGTAGTAAACTGTGTGAGCAACTGGGAGGAAGAAGTATGGCACTATTAAGAATGCCAATGATTCGTCACGAGTAGTATTGAATCAGAGAATACCAGGAACCTATGGAAGGAGTAACGATGAATCTCTTAAGATACACAACGAGTGACATATCGCTTCTGGCAGACTGGCCACAGTAAGAAAAAGTGGCAGACTGGGTGAGCAATGGGGACGAGTAACTATGACTCTCTTAAGGTAGCCAATGCCTCGTTACTTGCGGTTTGGGTTAAGAAATCTCGAATAACCCCTAGGAGGAGAAACGATGACTCTTTTATGATACACAACTAGTGACATATCGCTTCTGGCAGACTGGCAAGTACACAAAAAGTAGTAAACTGTGTGAGCAACTCGGAGGAAGAAGTATTGCACTATTAAGATAGCCACTTTTTCGTCAAGAGAGGTATTGACTCGGAGAATACCAGTAACCTATGGAAGGAGTAACGATGAATCTCTTAAGATACACAACGAGTGACATATCGCTTCTGGCAGACTGGCCGCAGTAAGGAAAAGTGGCAGACTGGGAGAGCAATTGGGACGAGTAACTATGACTCTCTTAAGGTAGCCAATGCCTCGTTACTTGCGGTTTGGATTAAGAAATCTCGAATAACCCCTAGGAGGAGGAACGATGACTCTTTTATGATACACAACTAGTGAATTATAGTTTCTGGCAGACAAAAACTACACAAAAAGCAGTAAACGGTGTGAGCAACTCGGAGGAAGAAGTATTGCACTATTAAGATAGCCACTTTTTCGTCAAGAGAGGTATTGACTCAGAGAATACCAGTAACCTATGGAAGGAGTAACGATGAATCTCTTAAGATACACAACGAGTGACATATCGCTTCTGGCAGACTGGCCGCAGTAAGAAAAAGTGGCAGGCTGGGTGAGCAATTGGGACGAGTAACTAAGACTCTCTTAAGGTAGCCAATGCCTCGTTATTTGCGGATTGGATTAAGAAATCTCGAAAACCCCTAGGAGGAGAAACGATGACTCTTTTATGATACACAACTAGTGATTTATAGTTTCTGGCAGACAAAAACTACACAAAAAGTAGTAAACTGTGTGAGCAACTCGGAGGATGAAGTATTGCACTATTAAGATAGAAACTTTTTCGTCACGAGAGGTATTGACTCAGAGAATACCAGTAACCTATGGAAGGAGTAACGATGAATCTCTTAAGATACACAACGAGTGACATATCGCTTCTGGCAGACTGGCCACAGTAAGAAAAAGTGGCAGACTGGGTGAGCAATGGGGACGAGTAACTATGACTCTCTTAAGGTAGCCAATGCCTCGTTACTTGCGGTTTGGGTTAAGAAATCTCGAATAACCCCTAGGAGGAGAAACGATGACTCTTTTATGATACACAACTAGTGACATATCGCTTCTGGCAGACTAGCAAGTACACAAAAAGTAGTAAACTGTGTGAGCAACTCGGAGGAAGAAGTATTGCACTATTAAGATAGCCACTTTTTCGTCAAGAGAGGTATTGACTCGGAGAATACCAGTAACCTATGGTAGGAGTAACGATGAATCAATTAAGATACACAACGAGTGACATATCGCTTCTGGCAGACTGGCCGCAGTAAGGAAAAGTGGCAGACTGGGAGAGCAATTGGGACGAGTAACTATGACTCTCTTAAGGTAGCCAATGCCTCGTTACTTGCGGTTTGGATGAAGAAATCTCGAATAACCCCTAGGAGGAGAAACGATGACTCTTTTATGATACACAACTAGTGAATTATAGTTTCTGGCAGACAAAAACTACACAAAAGCAGTAAACTGTGTGAGCAACTCGGAGGAAGAAGTATTGCACTATTAAGATAGCCACTTTTTCGTCAAGAGAGGTATTGACTCAGAGAATACCAGTAACCTATGGAAGGAGTAACGATGAATCTCTTAAGATACACAACGAGTGACATATCGCTTCTGGCAGACTGGCCACAGTAAGAAAAAGTGGCAGACTGGGTGAGCAATGGGGACGAGTAACTATGACTCTCTTAAGGTAGCCAATGCCTCGTTACTTGCGGTTTGGGTTAAGAAATCTCGAATAACCCCTAGGAGGAGAAACGATGACTCTTTTATGATACACAACTAGTGACATATCGCTTCTGGCAGACTGGCAAGTACACAAAAAGTAGTAAACTGTGTGAGCAACTCGGAGGAAGAAGTATTGCACTATTAAGATAGCCACTTTTTCGTCAAGAGAGGTATTGACTCGGAGAATACCAGTAACCTATGGAAGGAGTAACGATGAATCAATTAAGATACACAACGAGTGACATATCGCTTCTGGCAGACTGGCCGCAGCAAGGAAAAGTGGCAGACTGGGAGAGCAGTTGGGACGAGTAACTATGACTCTCTTAAGGTAGCCAATGCCTCGTTACTTGCGGTTTGGATGAAGAAATCTCGAATAACCCCTAGGAGGAGAAACGATGACTCTTTTATGATACACAACTAGTGAATTATAGTTTCTGGCAGACAAAAACTACACAAAAAGCAGTAAACTGTGTGAGCAACTCGGAGGAAGAAGTATTGCACTTTTTCGTCAAGAGAGGTATTGACTCAGAGAATACCAGTAACCTATGGGAGGAGTAACGATGAATCTCTTAAGATACACAACGAGTGACATATCGCTTCTGGCAGACTGGCCACAGTAAGAAAAAGTGGCAGACTGGGTGAGCAATGGGGACGAGTAACTATGACTCTCTTAAGGTAGCCAATGCCTCGTTACTTGCGGTTTGGGTTAAGAAATCTCGAATAACCCCTAGGAGGAGAAACGATGACTCTTTTATGATACACAACTAGTGACATATCGCTTCTGGCAGACTGGCAAGTACACAAAAAGTAGTAAACTGTGTGAGCAACTCGGAGGAAGAAGTATTGCACTATTAAGATAGCCACTTTTTCGTCAAGAGAGGTATTGACTCGGAGAATACCAGTAACCTATGGAAGGAGTAACGATGAATCTCTTAAGATACACAACGAGTGACATATCGCTTCTGGCAGACTGGCCGCAGTAAGGAAAAGTGGCAGACTGGGAGAGCAATTGGGACGAGTAACTATGACTCTCTTAAGGTAGCCAATGCCTCGTTACTTGCGGTTTGGATTAAGAAATCTCGAATAACCCCTAGGAGGAGGAACGATGACTCTTTTATGATACACAACTAGTGAATTATAGTTTCTGGCAGACAAAAACTACACAAAAAGCAGTAAACGGTGTGAGCAACTCGGAGGAAGAAGTATTGCACTATTAAGATAGCCACTTTTTCGTCAAGAGAGGTATTGACTCAGAGAATACCAGTAACCTATGGAAGGAGTAACGATGAATCTCTTAAGATACACAACGAGTGACATATCGCTTCTGGCAGACTGGCCGCAGTAAGAAAAAGTGGCAGGCTGGGTGAGCAATTGGGACGAGTAACTAAGACTCTCTTAAGGTAGCCAATGCCTCGTTATTTGCGGATTGGATTAAGAAATCTCGAAAACCCCTAGGAGGAGAAACGATGACTCTTTTATGATACACAACTAGTGATTTATAGTTTCTGGCAGACAAAAACTACACAAAAAGTAGTAAACTGTGTGAGCAACTCGGAGGATGAAGTATTGCACTATTAAGATAGAAACTTTTTCGTCACGAGAGGTATTGACTCAGAGAATACCAGTAACCTATGGAAGGAGTAACGATGAATCTCTTAAGATACACAACGAGTGACATATCGCTTCTGGCAGACTGGCCACAGTAAGAAAAAGTGGCAGACTGGGTGAGCAATGGGGACGAGTAACTATGACTCTCTTAAGGTAGCCAATGCCTCGTTACTTGCGGTTTGGGTTAAGAAATCTCGAATAACCCCTAGGAGGAGAAACGATGACTCTTTTATGATACACAACTAGTGACATATCGCTTCTGGCAGACTAGCAAGTACACAAAAAGTAGTAAACTGTGTGAGCAACTCGGAGGAAGAAGTATTGCACTATTAAGATAGCCACTTTTTCGTCAAGAGAGGTATTGACTCGGAGAATACCAGTAACCTATGGTAGGAGTAACGATGAATCAATTAAGATACACAACGAGTGACATATCGCTTCTGGCAGACTGGCCGCAGTAAGGAAAAGTGGCAGACTGGGAGAGCAATTGGGACGAGTAACTATGACTCTCTTAAGGTAGCCAATGCCTCGTTACTTGCGGTTTGGATGAAGAAATCTCGAATAACCCCTAGGAGGAGAAACGATGACTCTTTTATGATACACAACTAGTGAATTATAGTTTCTGGCAGACAAAAACTACACAAAAGCAGTAAACTGTGTGAGCAACTCGGAGGAAGAAGTATTGCACTATTAAGATAGCCACTTTTTCGTCAAGAGAGGTATTGACTCAGAGAATACCAGTAACCTATGGAAGGAGTAACGATGAATCTCTTAAGATACACAACGAGTGACATATCGCTTCTGGCAGACTGGCCACAGTAAGAAAAAGTGGCAGACTGGGTGAGCAATGGGGACGAGTAACTATGACTCTCTTAAGGTAGCCAATGCCTCGTTACTTGCGGTTTGGGTTAAGAAATCTCGAATAACCCCTAGGAGGAGAAACGATGACTCTTTTATGATACACAACTAGTGACATATCGCTTCTGGCAGACTGGCAAGTACACAAAAAGTAGTAAACTGTGTGAGCAACTCGGAGGAAGAAGTATTGCACTATTAAGATAGCCACTTTTTCGTCAAGAGAGGTATTGACTCGGAGAATACCAGTAACCTATGGAAGGAGTAACGATGAATCAATTAAGATACACAACGAGTGACATATCGCTTCTGGCAGACTGGCCGCAGCAAGGAAAAGTGGCAGACTGGGAGAGCAGTTGGGACGAGTAACTATGACTCTCTTAAGGTAGCCAATGCCTCGTTACTTGCGGTTTGGATGAAGAAATCTCGAATAACCCCTAGGAGGAGAAACGATGACTCTTTTATGATACACAACTAGTGAATTATAGTTTCTGGCAGACAAAAACTACACAAAAAGCAGTAAACTGTGTGAGCAACTCGGAGGAAGAAGTATTGCACTTTTTCGTCAAGAGAGGTATTGACTCAGAGAATACCAGTAACCTATGGGAGGAGTAACGATGAATCTCTTAAGATACACAACGAGTGACATATCGCTTCTGGCAGACTGGCCGCAGTAAGAAAAAGTGGCAGACTGGGTGAGCAATGGGGACGAGTAACTATGACTCTCTTAAGGTAGCCAATGCCTCGTTACTTGCGGTTTCGATTAAGAAATCTCGAATAACCCCTAGGAGGAGAAACGATGACTCTTTTATGATACACAACTAGTGAATTATAGTTTCTGGCAGACAAAAACTACACAAAAAGCAGTAAACTGTGTGAGCAACTCGGAGGAAGAAGTATTGCACTATTAAGATAGCCACTTTTTCGTCAAGAGAGGTATTGACTCAGAGAATACCAGTAACCTATGGAAGGAGTAACGATGAATCTCTTAAGATACACAACGAGTGACATATCGCTTCTGGCAGACTGGCCGCAGTAAGAAAAAGTGGCAGACTGGGTGAGCAATGGGGACGAGTAACTATGACTCTCTTAAGGTAGCCAATGCCTCGTTACTTGCGGTTTCGATTAAGAAATCTCGAATAATCCCTAGGAGGTGAAACGATAACTCCTTTATGTTACACAACTAGTGACATATCGCTTTTGACAGACTGGCAAGTACACAAAAAGTAGTAAACTGTGTGAGCAACTGGGAGGAAGAAGTATGGCACTATTAAGAATGCCAATGATTCGCCACGAGTAGTATTGAATCAGAGAATACCAGGAACCTATGGAAGGAGTAACGATGAATCTCTTAAGATACACAACGAGTGACATATCGCTTCTGGCAGACTGGCCACAGTAAGAAAAAGTGGCAGACTGGGTGAGCAATGGGGACGAGTAACTATGACTCTCTTAAGGTAGCCAATGCCTCGTTACTTGCGGTTTGGGATAAGAAATCTCGAATAACCCCTAGGAGGAGAAACGATGACTCTTTTGTGATACACAACTAGTGACATATCGCTTCTGGCAGACTGGCAAGTACACAAAAAGTAGTAAATTGTGTGAGAAACTCGGAGGAAGAAGTATTGCACTATTAAGATAGCCACTTTTTCGTCAAGAGAGGTATTGACTCGGAGAATACCAGTAACCTATGGAAGGAGTAACGATGAATCTCTTAAGATACACAACGAGTGACATATCGCTTCTGGCAGACTGGCGGCAGTAAGGAAAAGTGGCAGACTGGGAGAGCAATTGGGACGAGTAACTATGACTCTCTTAAGGTAGCCAATGCCTCGTTACTTGCGGTTTGGATTAAGAAATCTCGAATAACCCCTAGGAGGAGGAACGATGACTCTTTTATGATACACAACTAGTGAATTATAGTTTCTGGCAGACAAAAACTACACAAAAAGCAGTAAACGGTGTGAGCAACTCGGAGGAAGAAGTATTGCACTATTAAGATAGCCACTTTTTCGTCAAGAGAGGTATTGACTCAGAGAATACCAGTAACCTATGGAAGGAGTAACGATGAATCTCTTAAGATACACAACGAGTGACATATCGCTTCTGGCAGACTGGCCGCAATAAGAAAAAGTGGCAGACTGGGTGAGCAATTGGGACGAGTAACTAAGACTCTCTTAAGGTAGCCAATGCCTCGTTATTTGCGGATTGGATTAAGAAATCTCGAAAACCCCTAGGAGGAGAAACGATGACTCTTTTATGATACACAACTAGTGATTTATAGTTTCTGGCAGACAAAAACTACACAAAAAGTAGTAAACTGTGTGAGCAACTCGGAGGATGAAGTATTGCACTATTAAGATAGAAACTTTTTCGTCACGAGAGGTATTGACTCAGAGAATACCAGTAACCTATGGAAGGAGTAACGATGAATCTCTTAAGATACACAACGAGTGACATATCGCTTCTGGCAGACTGGCCACAGTAAGAAAAAGTGGCAGACTGGGTGAGCAATGGGGACGAGTAACTATGACTCTCTTAAGGTAGCCAATGCCTCGTTACTTGCGGTTTGGGTTAAGAAATCTCGAATAACCCCTAGGAGGAGAAACGATGACTCTTTTATGATACACAACTAGTGACATATCGCTTCTGGCAGACTAGCAAGTACACAAAAAGTAGTAAACTGTGTGAGCAACTCGGAGGAAGAAGTATTGCACTATTAAGATAGCCACTTTTTCGTCAAGAGAGGTATTGACTCGGAGAATACCAGTAACCTATGGTAGGAGTAACGATGAATCAATTAAGATACACAACGAGTGACATATCGCTTCTGGCAGACTGGCCGCAGTAAGGAAAAGTGGCAGACTGGGAGAGCAATTGGGACGAGTAACTATGACTCTCTTAAGGTAGCCAATGCCTCGTTACTTGCGGTTTGGATGAAGAAATCTCGAATAACCCCTAGGAGGAGAAACGATGACTCTTTTATGATACACAACTAGTGAATTATAGTTTCTGGCAGACAAAAACTACACAAAAGCAGTAAACTGTGTGAGCAACTCGGAGGAAGAAGTATTGCACTATTAAGATAGCCACTTTTTCGTCAAGAGAGGTATTGACTCAGAGAATACCAGTAACCTATGGAAGGAGTAACGATGAATCTCTTAAGATACACAACGAGTGACATATCGCTTCTGGCAGACTGGCCACAGTAAGAAAAAGTGGCAGACTGGGTGAGCAATGGGGACGAGTAACTATGACTCTCTTAAGGTAGCCAATGCCTCGTTACTTGCGGTTTGGGTTAAGAAATCTCGAATAACCCCTAGGAGGAGAAACGATGACTCTTTTATGATACACAACTAGTGACATATCGCTTCTGGCAGACTGGCAAGTACACAAAAAGTAGTAAACTGTGTGAGCAACTCGGAGGAAGAAGTATTGCACTATTAAGATAGCCACTTTTTCGTCAAGAGAGGTATTGACTCGGAGAATACCAGTAACCTATGGAAGGAGTAACGATGAATCAATTAAGATACACAACGAGTGACATATCGCTTCTGGCAGACTGGCCGCAGCAAGGAAAAGTGGCAGACTGGGAGAGCAGTTGGGACGAGTAACTATGACTCTCTTAAGGTAGCCAATGCCTCGTTACTTGCGGTTTGGATGAAGAAATCTCGAATAACCCCTAGGAGGAGAAACGATGACTCTTTTATGATACACAACTAGTGAATTATAGTTTCTGGCAGACAAAAACTACACAAAAAGCAGTAAACTGTGTGAGCAACTCGGAGGAAGAAGTATTGCACTTTTTCGTCAAGAGAGGTATTGACTCAGAGAATACCAGTAACCTATGGGAGGAGTAACGATGAATCTCTTAAGATACACAACGAGTGACATATCGCTTCTGGCAGACTGGCCGCAGTAAGAAAAAGTGGCAGACTGGGTGAGCAATGGGGACGAGTAACTATGACTCTCTTAAGGTAGCCAATGCCTCGTTACTTGCGGTTTCGATTAAGAAATCTCGAATAACCCCTAGGAGGAGAAACGATGACTCTTTTATGATACACAACTAGTGAATTATAGTTTCTGGCAGACAAAAACTACACAAAAAGCAGTAAACTGTGTGAGCAACTCGGAGGAAGAAGTATTGCACTATTAAGATAGCCACTTTTTCGTCAAGAGAGGTATTGACTCAGAGAATACCAGTAACCTATGGAAGGAGTAACGATGAATCTCTTAAGATACACAACGAGTGACATATCGCTTCTGGCAGACTGGCCGCAGTAAGAAAAAGTGGCAGACTGGGTGAGCAATGGGGACGAGTAACTATGACTCTCTTAAGGTAGCCAATGCCTCGTTACTTGCGGTTTCGATTAAGAAATCTCGAATAATCCCTAGGAGGTGAAACGATAACTCCTTTATGTTACACAACTAGTGACATATCGCTTTTGACAGACTGGCAAGTACACAAAAAGTAGTAAACTGTGTGAGCAACTGGGAGGAAGAAGTATGGCACTATTAAGAATGCCAATGATTCGCCACGAGTAGTATTGAATCAGAGAATACCAGGAACCTATGGAAGGAGTAACGATGAATCTCTTAAGATACACAACGAGTGACATATCGCTTCTGGCAGACTGGCCACAGTAAGAAAAAGTGGCAGACTGGGTGAGCAATGGGGACGAGTAACTATGACTCTCTTAAGGTAGCCAATGCCTCGTTACTTGCGGTTTGGGATAAGAAATCTCGAATAACCCCTAGGAGGAGAAACGATGACTCTTTTGTGATACACAACTAGTGACATATCGCTTCTGGCAGACTGGCAAGTACACAAAAAGTAGTAAATTGTGTGAGAAACTCGGAGGAAGAAGTATTGCACTATTAAGATAGCCACTTTTTCGTCAAGAGAGGTATTGACTCGGAGAATACCAGTAACCTATGGAAGGAGTAACGATGAATCTCTTAAGATACACAACGAGTGACATATCGCTTCTGGCAGACTGGCGGCAGTAAGGAAAAGTGGCAGACTGGGAGAGCAATTGGGACGAGTAACTATGACTCTCTTAAGGTAGCCAATGCCTCGTTACTTGCGGTTTGGATTAAGAAATCTCGAATAACCCCTAGGAGGAGGAACGATGACTCTTTTATGATACACAACTAGTGAATTATAGTTTCTGGCAGACAAAAACTACACAAAAAGCAGTAAACGGTGTGAGCAACTCGGAGGAAGAAGTATTGCACTATTAAGATAGCCACTTTTTCGTCAAGAGAGGTATTGACTCAGAGAATACCAGTAACCTATGGAAGGAGTAACGATGAATCTCTTAAGATACACAACGAGTGACATATCGCTTCTGGCAGACTGGCCGCAATAAGAAAAAGTGGCAGACTGGGTGAGCAATTGGGACGAGTAACTAAGACTCTCTTAAGGTAGCCAATGCCTCGTTATTTGCGGATTGGATTAAGAAATCTCGAAAACCCCTAGGAGGAGAAACGATGACTCTTTTATGATACACAACTAGTGATTTATAGTTTCTGGCAGACAAAAACTACACAAAAAGTAGTAAACTGTGTGAGCAACTCGGAGGATGAAGTATTGCACTATTAAGATAGAAACTTTTTCGTCACGAGAGGTATTGACTCAGAGAATACCAGTAACCTATGGAAGGAGTAACGATGAATCTCTTAAGATACACAACGAGTGACATATCGCTTCTGGCAGACTGGCCACAGTAAGAAAAAGTGGCAGACTGGGTGAGCAATGGGGACGAGTAACTATGACTCTCTTAAGGTAGCCAATGCCTCGTTACTTGCGGTTTGGGTTAAGAAATCTCGAATAACCCCTAGGAGGAGAAACGATGACTCTTTTATGATACACAACTAGTGACATATCGCTTCTGGCAGACTAGCAAGTACACAAAAAGTAGTAAACTGTGTGAGCAACTCGGAGAAAGAAGTATTGCACTATTAAGATAGCCACTTTTTCGTCAAGAGAGGTATTGACTCGGGGAATACCAGTAACCTATCGTAGGAGTAACGATGAATCAATTAAGATACACAACGAGTGACATATCGCTTCTGGCAGACTGGCCACAGTAAGAAAAAGTGGCAGACTGGGTGAGCAATGGGGACGAGTAACTATGACTCTCTTAAGGTAGCCAATGCCTCGTTACTTGCGGTTTGGGTTAAGAAATCTCGAATAACCCCTAGGAGGAGAAACGATGACTCTTTTATGATACACAACTAGTGAATTATAGTTTCTGGCAGACAAAAACTACACAAAAGCAGTAAACTGTGTGAGCAACTCGGAGGAAGAAGTATTGCACTATTAAGATAGCCACTTTTTCGTCAAGAGAGGTATTGACTCAGAGAATACCAGTAACCTATGGAAGGAGTAACGATGAATCTCTTAAGATACACAACGAGTGACATATCGCTTCTGGCAGACTGGCCGCAGTAAGAAAAAGTGGCAGACTGGGTGAGCAATGGGGACGAGTAACTATGACTCTCTTAAGGTAGCCAATGCCTCGTTACTTGCGGTTTCGATTAAGAAATCTCGAATAATCCCTAGGAGGTGAAACGATAACTCCTTTATGTTACACAACTAGTGACATATCGCTTTTGACAGACTGGCAAGTACACAAAAAGTAGTAAACTGTGTGAGCAACTGGGAGGAAGAAGTATGGCACTATTAAGAATGCCAATGATTCGCCACGAGTAGTATTGAATCAGAGAATACCAGGAACCTATGGAAGGAGTAACGATGAATCTCTTAAGATACACAACGAGTGACATATCGCTTCTGGCAGACTGGCCACAGTAAGAAAAAGTGGCAGACTGGGTGAGCAATGGGGACGAGTAACTATGACTCTCTTAAGGTAGCCAATGCCTCGTTACTTGCGGTTTGGGATAAGAAATCTCGAATAACCCCTAGGAGGAGAAACGATGACTCTTTTGTGATACACAACTAGTGACATATCGCTTCTGGCAGACTGGCAAGTACACAAAAAGTAGTAAATTGTGTGAGAAACTCGGAGGAAGAAGTATTGCACTATTAAGATAGCCACTTTTTCGTCAAGAGAGGTATTGACTCGGAGAATACCAGTAACCTATGGAAGGAGTAACGATGAATCTCTTAAGATACACAACGAGTGAGATATCGCTTCTGGCAGACTGGCGGCAGTAAGGAAAAGTGGCAGACTGGGAGAGCAATTGGGACGAGTAACTATGACTCTCTTAAGGTAGCCAATGCCTCGTTACTTGCGGTTTGGATTAAGAAATCTCGAATAACCCCTAGGAGGAGGAACGATGACTCTTTTATGATACACAACTAGTGAATTATAGTTTCTGGCAGACAAAAACTACACAAAAAGCAGTAAACGGTGTGAGCAACTCGGAGGAAGAAGTATTGCACTATTAAGATAGCCACTTTTTCGTCAAGAGAGGTATTGACTCAGAGAATACCAGTAACCTATGGAAGGAGTAACGATGAATCTCTTAAGATACACAACGAGTGACATATCGCTTCTGGCAGACTGGCCGCAATAAGAAAAAGTGGCAGACTGGGTGAGCAATTGGGACGAGTAACTAAGACTCTCTTAAGGTAGCCAATGCCTCGTTATTTGCGGATTGGATTAAGAAATCTCGAAAACCCCTAGGAGGAGAAACGATGACTCTTTTATGATACACAACTAGTGATTTATAGTTTCTGGCAGACAAAAACTACACAAAAAGTAGTAAACTGTGTGAGCAACTCGGAGGATGAAGTATTGCACTATTAAGATAGAAACTTTTTCGTCACGAGAGGTATTGACTCAGAGAATACCAGTAACCTATGGAAGGAGTAACGATGAATCTCTTAAGATACACAACGAGTGACATATCGCTTCTGGCAGACTGGCCACAGTAAGAAAAAGTGGCAGACTGGGTGAGCAATGGGGACGAGTAACTATGACTCTCTTAAGGTAGCCAATGCCTCGTTACTTGCGGTTTGGGTTAAGAAATCTCGAATAACCCCTAGGAGGAGAAACGATGACTCTTTTATGATACACAACTAGTGACATATCGCTTCTGGCAGACTAGCAAGTACACAAAAAGTAGTAAACTGTGTGAGCAACTCGGAGGAAGAAGTATTGCACTATTAAGATAGCCACTTTTTCGTCAAGAGAGGTATTGACTCGGAGAATACCAGTAACCTATGGTAGGAGTAACGATGAATCAATTAAGATACACAACGAGTGACATATCGCTTCTGGCAGACTGGCCGCAGTAAGGAAAAGTGGCAGACTGGGAGAGCAATTGGGACGAGTAACTATGACTCTCTTAAGGTAGCCAATGCCTCGTTACTTGCGGTTTGGATGAAGAAATCTCGAATAACCCCTAGGAGGAGAAACGATGACTCTTTTATGATACACAACTAGTGAATTATAGTTTCTGGCAGACAAAAACTACACAAAAGCAGTAAACTGTGTGAGCAACTCGGAGGAAGAAGTATTGCACTATTAAGATAGCCACTTTTTCGTCAAGAGAGGTATTGACTCAGAGAATACCAGTAACCTATGGAAGGAGTAACGATGAATCTCTTAAGATACACAACGAGTGACATATCGCTTCTGGCAGACTGGCCACAGTAAGAAAAAGTGGCAGACTGGGTGAGCAATGGGGACGAGTAACTATGACTCTCTTAAGGTAGCCAATGCCTCGTTACTTGCGGTTTGGGTTAAGAAATCTCGAATAACCCCTAGGAGGAGAAACGATGACTCTTTTATGATACACAACTAGTGACATATCGCTTCTGGCAGACTGGCAAGTACACAAAAAGTAGTAAACTGTGTGAGCAACTCGGAGGAAGAAGTATTGCACTATTAAGATAGCCACTTTTTCGTCAAGAGAGGTATTGACTCGGAGAATACCAGTAACCTATGGAAGGAGTAACGATGAATCAATTAAGATACACAACGAGTGACATATCGCTTCTGGCAGACTGGCCGCAGCAAGGAAAAGTGGCAGACTGGGAGAGCAATTGGGACGAGTAACTATGACTCTCTTAAGGTAGCCAATGCCTCGTTACTTGCGGTTTGGATTAAGAAATCTCGAATAACCCCTAGGAGGAGGAACGATGACTCTTTTATGATACACAACTAGTGAATTATAGTTTCTGGCAGACAAAAACTACACAAAAAGCAGTAAACGGTGTGAGCAACTCGGAGGAAGAAGTATTGCACTATTAAGATAGCCACTTTTTCGTCAAGAGAGGTATTGACTCAGAGAATACCAGTAACCTATGGAAGGAGTAACGATGAATCTCTTAAGATACACAACGAGTGACATATCGCTTCTGGCAGACTGGCCGCAATAAGAAAAAGTGGCAGACTGGGTGAGCAATTGGGACGAGTAACTAAGACTCTCTTAAGGTAGCCAATGCCTCGTTATTTGCGGATTGGATTAAGAAATCTCGAAAACCCCTAGGAGGAGAAACGATGACTCTTTTATGATACACAACTAGTGATTTATAGTTTCTGGCAGACAAAAACTACACAAAAAGTAGTAAACTGTGTGAGCAACTCGGAGGATGAAGTATTGCACTATTAAGATAGAAACTTTTTCGTCACGAGAGGTATTGACTCAGAGAATACCAGTAACCTATGGAAGGAGTAACGATGAATCTCTTAAGATACACAACGAGTGACATATCGCTTCTGGCAGACTGGCCACAGTAAGAAAAAGTGGCAGACTGGGTGAGCAATGGGGACGAGTAACTATGACTCTCTTAAGGTAGCCAATGCCTCGTTACTTGCGGTTTGGGTTAAGAAATCTCGAATAACCCCTAGGAGGAGAAACGATGACTCTTTTATGATACACAACTAGTGACATATCGCTTCTGGCAGACTAGCAAGTACACAAAAAGTAGTAAACTGTGTGAGCAACTCGGAGAAAGAAGTATTGCACTATTAAGATAGCCACTTTTTCGTCAAGAGAGGTATTGACTCGGGGAATACCAGTAACCTATCGTAGGAGTAACGATGAATCAATTAAGATACACAACGAGTGACATATCGCTTCTGGCAGACTGGCCACAGTAAGAAAAAGTGGCAGACTGGGTGAGCAATGGGGACGAGTAACTATGACTCTCTTAAGGTAGCCAATGCCTCGTTACTTGCGGTTTGGGTTAAGAAATCTCGAATAACCCCTAGGAGGAGAAACGATGACTCTTTTATGATACACAACTAGTGAATTATAGTTTCTGGCAGACAAAAACTACACAAAAGCAGTAAACTGTGTGAGCAACTCGGAGGAAGAAGTATTGCACTATTAAGATAGCCACTTTTTCGTCAAGAGAGGTATTGACTCAGAGAATACCAGTAACCTATGGAAGGAGTAACGATGAATCTCTTAAGATACACAACGAGTGACATATCGCTTCTGGCAGACTGGCCGCAGTAAGAAAAAGTGGCAGACTGGGTGAGCAATGGGGACGAGTAACTATGACTCTCTTAAGGTAGCCAATGCCTCGTTACTTGCGGTTTCGATTAAGAAATCTCGAATAATCCCTAGGAGGTGAAACGATAACTCCTTTATGTTACACAACTAGTGACATATCGCTTTTGACAGACTGGCAAGTACACAAAAAGTAGTAAACTGTGTGAGCAACTGGGAGGAAGAAGTATGGCACTATTAAGAATGCCAATGATTCGCCACGAGTAGTATTGAATCAGAGAATACCAGGAACCTATGGAAGGAGTAACGATGAATCTCTTAAGATACACAACGAGTGACATATCGCTTCTGGCAGACTGGCCACAGTAAGAAAAAGTGGCAGACTGGGTGAGCAATGGGGACGAGTAACTATGACTCTCTTAAGGTAGCCAATGCCTCGTTACTTGCGGTTTGGGATAAGAAATCTCGAATAACCCCTAGGAGGAGAAACGATGACTCTTTTGTGATACACAACTAGTGACATATCGCTTCTGGCAGACTGGCAAGTACACAAAAAGTAGTAAATTGTGTGAGAAACTCGGAGGAAGAAGTATTGCACTATTAAGATAGCCACTTTTTCGTCAAGAGAGGTATTGACTCGGAGAATACCAGTAACCTATGGAAGGAGTAACGATGAATCTCTTAAGATACACAACGAGTGAGATATCGCTTCTGGCAGACTGGCGGCAGTAAGGAAAAGTGGCAGACTGGGAGAGCAATTGGGACGAGTAACTATGACTCTCTTAAGGTAGCCAATGCCTCGTTACTTGCGGTTTGGATTAAGAAATCTCGAATAACCCCTAGGAGGAGGAACGATGACTCTTTTATGATACACAACTAGTGAATTATAGTTTCTGGCAGACAAAAACTACACAAAAAGCAGTAAACGGTGTGAGCAACTCGGAGGAAGAAGTATTGCACTATTAAGATAGCCACTTTTTCGTCAAGAGAGGTATTGACTCAGAGAATACCAGTAACCTATGGAAGGAGTAACGATGAATCTCTTAAGATACACAACGAGTGACATATCGCTTCTGGCAGACTGGCCGCAATAAGAAAAAGTGGCAGACTGGGTGAGCAATTGGGACGAGTAACTAAGACTCTCTTAAGGTAGCCAATGCCTCGTTATTTGCGGATTGGATTAAGAAATCTCGAAAACCCCTAGGAGGAGAAACGATGACTCTTTTATGATACACAACTAGTGATTTATAGTTTCTGGCAGACAAAAACTACACAAAAAGTAGTAAACTGTGTGAGCAACTCGGAGGATGAAGTATTGCACTATTAAGATAGAAACTTTTTCGTCACGAGAGGTATTGACTCAGAGAATACCAGTAACCTATGGAAGGAGTAACGATGAATCTCTTAAGATACACAACGAGTGACATATCGCTTCTGGCAGACTGGCCACAGTAAGAAAAAGTGGCAGACTGGGTGAGCAATGGGGACGAGTAACTATGACTCTCTTAAGGTAGCCAATGCCTCGTTACTTGCGGTTTGGGTTAAGAAATCTCGAATAACCCCTAGGAGGAGAAACGATGACTCTTTTATGATACACAACTAGTGACATATCGCTTCTGGCAGACTAGCAAGTACACAAAAAGTAGTAAACTGTGTGAGCAACTCGGAGGAAGAAGTATTGCACTATTAAGATAGCCACTTTTTCGTCAAGAGAGGTATTGACTCGGAGAATACCAGTAACCTATGGTAGGAGTAACGATGAATCAATTAAGATACACAACGAGTGACATATCGCTTCTGGCAGACTGGCCGCAGTAAGGAAAAGTGGCAGACTGGGAGAGCAATTGGGACGAGTAACTATGACTCTCTTAAGGTAGCCAATGCCTCGTTACTTGCGGTTTGGATGAAGAAATCTCGAATAACCCCTAGGAGGAGAAACGATGACTCTTTTATGATACACAACTAGTGAATTATAGTTTCTGGCAGACAAAAACTACACAAAAGCAGTAAACTGTGTGAGCAACTCGGAGGAAGAAGTATTGCACTATTAAGATAGCCACTTTTTCGTCAAGAGAGGTATTGACTCAGAGAATACCAGTAACCTATGGAAGGAGTAACGATGAATCTCTTAAGATACACAACGAGTGACATATCGCTTCTGGCAGACTGGCCACAGTAAGAAAAAGTGGCAGACTGGGTGAGCAATGGGGACGAGTAACTATGACTCTCTTAAGGTAGCCAATGCCTCGTTACTTGCGGTTTGGGTTAAGAAATCTCGAATAACCCCTAGGAGGAGAAACGATGACTCTTTTATGATACACAACTAGTGACATATCGCTTCTGGCAGACTGGCAAGTACACAAAAAGTAGTAAACTGTGTGAGCAACTCGGAGGAAGAAGTATTGCACTATTAAGATAGCCACTTTTTCGTCAAGAGAGGTATTGACTCGGAGAATACCAGTAACCTATGGAAGGAGTAACGATGAATCAATTAAGATACACAACGAGTGACATATCGCTTCTGGCAGACTGGCCGCAGCAAGGAAAAGTGGCAGACTGGGAGAGCAGTTGGGACGAGTAACTTTGACTCTCTTAAGGTAGCCAATGCCTCGTTACTTGCGGTTTGGATGAAGAAATCTCGAATAACCCCTAGGAGGAGAAACGATGACTCTTTTATGATACACAACTAGTGAATTATAGTTTCTGGCAGACAAAAACTACACAAAAAGCAGTAAACTGTGTGAGCAACTCGGAGGAAGAAGTATTGCACTTTTTCGTCAAGAGAGGTATTGACTCAGAGAATACCAGTAACCTATGGGAGGAGTAACGATGAATCTCTTAAGATACACAACGAGTGACATATCGCTTCTGGCAGACTGGCCGCAGTAAGAAAAAGTGGCAGACTGGGTGAGCAATGGGGACGAGTAACTATGACTCTCTTAAGGTAGCCAATGCCTCGTTACTTGCGGTTTCGATTAAGAAATCTCGAATAACCCCTAGGAGGAGAAACGATGACTCTTTTATGATACACAACTAGTGAATTATAGTTTCTGGCAGACAAAAACTACACAAAAAGCAGTAAACTGTGTGAGCAACTCGGAGGAAGAAGTATTGCACTATTAAGATAGCCACTTTTTCGTCAAGAGAGGTATTGACTCAGAGAATACCAGTAACCTATGGAAGGAGTAACGATGAATCTCTTAAGATACACAACGAGTGACATATCGCTTCTGGCAGACTGGCCGCAGTAAGAAAAAGTGGCAGACTGGGTGAGCAATGGGGACGAGTAACTATGACTCTCTTAAGGTAGCCAATGCCTCGTTACTTGCGGTTTCGATTAAGAAATCTCGAATAATCCCTAGGAGGTGAAACGATAACTCCTTTATGTTACACAACTAGTGACATATCGCTTTTGACAGACTGGCAAGTACACAAAAAGTAGTAAACTGTGTGAGCAACTGGGAGGAAGAAGTATGGCACTATTAAGAATGCCAATGATTCGCCACGAGTAGTATTGAATCAGAGAATACCAGGAACCTATGGAAGGAGTAACGATGAATCTCTTAAGATACACAACGAGTGACATATCGCTTCTGGCAGACTGGCCACAGTAAGAAAAAGTGGCAGACTGGGTGAGCAATGGGGACGAGTAACTATGACTCTCTTAAGGTAGCCAATGCCTCGTTACTTGCGGTTTGGGATAAGAAATCTCGAATAACCCCTAGGAGGAGAAACGATGACTCTTTTGTGATACACAACTAGTGACATATCGCTTCTGGCAGACTGGCAAGTACACAAAAAGTAGTAAATTGTGTGAGAAACTCGGAGGAAGAAGTATTGCACTATTAAGATAGCCACTTTTTCGTCAAGAGAGGTATTGACTCGGAGAATACCAGTAACCTATGGAAGGAGTAACGATGAATCTCTTAAGATACACAACGAGTGACATATCGCTTCTGGCAGACTGGCGGCAGTAAGGAAAAGTGGCAGACTGGGAGAGCAATTGGGACGAGTAACTATGACTCTCTTAAGGTAGCCAATGCCTCGTTACTTGCGGTTTGGATTAAGAAATCTCGAATAACCCCTAGGAGGAGGAACGATGACTCTTTTATGATACACAACTAGTGAATTATAGTTTCTGGCAGACAAAAACTACACAAAAAGCAGTAAACGGTGTGAGCAACTCGGAGGAAGAAGTATTGCACTATTAAGATAGCCACTTTTTCGTCAAGAGAGGTATTGACTCAGAGAATACCAGTAACCTATGGAAGGAGTAACGATGAATCTCTTAAGATACACAACGAGTGACATATCGCTTCTGGCAGACTGGCCGCAATAAGAAAAAGTGGCAGACTGGGTGAGCAATTGGGACGAGTAACTAAGACTCTCTTAAGGTAGCCAATGCCTCGTTATTTGCGGATTGGATTAAGAAATCTCGAAAACCCCTAGGAGGAGAAACGATGACTCTTTTATGATACACAACTAGTGATTTATAGTTTCTGGCAGACAAAAACTACACAAAAAGTAGTAAACTGTGTGAGCAACTCGGAGGATGAAGTATTGCACTATTAAGATAGAAACTTTTTCGTCACGAGAGGTATTGACTCAGAGAATACCAGTAACCTATGGAAGGAGTAACGATGAATCTCTTAAGATACACAACGAGTGACATATCGCTTCTGGCAGACTGGCCACAGTAAGAAAAAGTGGCAGACTGGGTGAGCAATGGGGACGAGTAACTATGACTCTCTTAAGGTAGCCAATGCCTCGTTACTTGCGGTTTGGGTTAAGAAATCTCGAATAACCCCTAGGAGGAGAAACGATGACTCTTTTATGATACACAACTAGTGACATATCGCTTCTGGCAGACTAGCAAGTACACAAAAAGTAGTAAACTGTGTGAGCAACTCGGAGAAAGAAGTATTGCACTATTAAGATAGCCACTTTTTCGTCAAGAGAGGTATTGACTCGGGGAATACCAGTAACCTATCGTAGGAGTAACGATGAATCAATTAAGATACACAACGAGTGACATATCGCTTCTGGCAGACTGGCCACAGTAAGAAAAAGTGGCAGACTGGGTGAGCAATTGGGACGAGTAACTATGACTCTCTTAAGGTAGCCAATGCCTCGTTACTTGCGGTTTGGATGAAGAAATCTCGAATAACCCCTAGGAGGAGAAACGATGACTCTTTTATGATACACAACTAGTGAATTATAGTTTCTGGCAGACAAAAACTACACAAAAGCAGTAAACTGTGTGAGCAACTCGGAGGAAGAAGTATTGCACTATTAAGATAGCCACTTTTTCGTCAAGAGAGGTATTGACTCAGAGAATACCAGTAACCTATGGAAGGAGTAACGATGAATCTCTTAAGATACACAACGAGTGACATATCGCTTCTGGCAGACTGGCCACAGTAAGAAAAAGTGGCAGACTGGGTGAGCAATGGGGACGAGTAACTATGACTCTCTTAAGGTAGCCAATGCCTCGTTACTTGCGGTTTGGGTTAAGAAATCTCGAATAACCCCTAGGAGGAGAAACGATGACTCTTTTATGATACACAACTAGTGACATATCGCTTCTGGCAGACTGGCAAGTACACAAAAAGTAGTAAACTGTGTGAGCAACTCGGAGGAAGAAGTATTGCACTATTAAGATAGCCACTTTTTCGTCAAGAGAGGTATTGACTCGGAGAATACCAGTAACCTATGGAAGGAGTAACGATGAATCAATTAAGATACACAACGAGTGACATATCGCTTCTGGCAGACTGGCCGCAGTAAGGAAAAGTGGCAGACTGGGAGAGCAGTTGGGACGAGTAACTATGACTCTCTTAAGGTAGCCAATGCCTCGTTACTTGCGGTTTGGATGAAGAAATCTCGAATAACCCCTAGGAGGAGAAACGATGAGTCTTTTATGATACACAACTAGTGAATTATAGTTTCTGGCAGACAAAAACTACACAAAAAGCAGTAAACTGTGTGAGCAACTCGGAGGAAGAAGTATTGCACTTTTTCGTCAAGAGAGGTATTGACTCAGAGAATACCAGTAACCTATGGGAGGAGTAACGATGAATCTCTTAAGATACACAACGAGTGACATATCGCTTCTGGCAGACTGGCCGCAGTAAGAAAAAGTGGCAGACTGGGTGAGCAATGGGGACGAGTAACTATGACTCTCTTAAGGTAGCCAATGCCTCGTTACTTGCGGTTTCGATCAAGAAATCTCGAATAACGCCTAGGAGGAGAAACGATGACTCTTTTATGATACACAACTAGTGAATTATAGTTTCTGGCAGACAAAAACTACACAAAAAGCAGTAAACTGTGTGAGCAACTCGGAGGAAGAAGTATTGCACTATTAAGATAGCCACTTTTTCGTCAAGAGAGGTATTGACTCAGAGAATACCAGTAACCTATGGAAGGAGTAACGATGAATCTCTTAAGATACACAACGAGTGACATATCGCTTCTGGCAGACTGGCCGCAGTAAGAAAAAGTGGCAGACTGGGTGAGCAATGGGGACGAGTAACTATGACTCTCTTAAGGTAGCCAATGCCTCGTTACTTGCGGTTTCGATTAAGAAATCTCGAATAATCCCTAGGAGGTGAAACGATAACTCCTTTATGTTACACAACTAGTGACATATCGCTTTTGACAGACTGGCAAGTACACAAAAAGTAGTAAACTGTGTGAGCAACTGGGAGGAAGAAGTATGGCACTATTAAGAATGCCAATGATTCGCCACGAGTAGTATTGAATCAGAGAATACCAGGAACCTATGGAAGGAGTAACGATGAATCTCTTAAGATACACAACGAGTGACATATCGCTTCTGGCAGACTGGCCACAGTAAGAAAAAGTGGCAGACTGGGTGAGCAATGGGGACGAGTAACTATGACTCTCTTAAGGTAGCCAATGCCTCGTTACTTGCGGTTTGGGTTAAGAAATCTCGAATAACCCCTAGGAGGAGAAACGATGACTCTTTTGTGATACACAACTAGTGACATATCGCTTCTGGCAGACTGGCAAGTACACAAAAAGTAGTAAATTGTGTGAGAAACTCGGAGGAAGAAGTATTGCACTATTAAGATAGCCACTTTTTCGTCAAGAGAGGTATTGACTCGGAGAATACCAGTAACCTATGGAAGGAGTAACGATGAATCTCTTAAGATACACAACGAGTGACATATCGCTTCTGGCAGACTGGCGGCAGTAAGGAAAAGTGGCAGACTGGGAGAGCAATTGGGACGAGTAACTATGACTCTCTTAAGGTAGCCAATGCCTCGTTACTTGCGGTTTGGATTAAGAAATCTCGAATAACCCCTAGGAGGAGGAACGATGACTCTTTTATGATACACAACTAGTGAATTATAGTTTCTGGCAGACAAAAACTACACAAAAAGCAGTAAACGGTGTGAGCAACTCGGAGGAAGAAGTATTGCACTATTAAGATAGCCACTTTTTCGTCAAGAGAGGTATTGACTCAGAGAATACCAGTAACCTATGGAAGGAGTAACGATGAATCTCTTAAGATACACAACGAGTGACATATCGCTTCTGGCAGACTGGCCGCAATAAGAAAAAGTGGCAGACTGGGTGAGCAATTGGGACGAGTAACTGAGACTCTCTTAAGGTAGCCAATGCCTCGTTATTTGCGGATTGGATTAAGAAATCTCGAAAACCCCTAGGAGGAGAAACGATGACTCTTTTATGATACACAACTAGTGATTTATAGTTTCTGGCAGACAAAAACTACACAAAAAGTAGTAAACTGTGTGAGCAACTCGGAGGATGAAGTATTGCACTATTAAGATAGAAACTTTTTCGTCACGAGAGGTATTGACTCAGAGAATACCAGTAACCTATGGAAGGAGTAACGATGAATCTCTTAAGATACACAACGAGTGACATATCGCTTCTGGCAGACTGGCCACAGTAAGAAAAAGTGGCAGACTGGGTGAGCAATGGGGACGAGTAACTATGACTCTCTTAAGGTAGCCAATGCCTCGTTACTTGCGGTTTGGGTTAAGAAATCTCGAATAACCCCTAGGAGGAGAAACGATGACTCTTTTATGATACACAACTAGTGACATATCGCTTCTGGCAGACTAGCAAGTACACAAAAAGTAGTAAACTGTGTGAGCAACTCGGAGGAAGAAGTATTGCACTATTAAGATAGCCACTTTTTCGTCAAGAGAGGTATTGACTGGGGGAATACCAGTAACCTATCGTAGGAGTAACGATGAATCAATTAAGATACACAACGAGTGACATATCGCTTCTGGCAGACTGGCCGCAGTAAGGAAAAGTGGCAGACTGGGAGAGCAATTGGGACGAGTAACTATGACTCTCTTAAGGTAGCCAATGCCTCGTTACTTGCGGTTTGGATGAAGAAATCTCGAATAACCCCTAGGAGGAGAAACGATGACTCTTTTATGATACACAACTAGTGAATTATAGTTTCTGGCAGACAAAAACTACACAAAAGCAGTAAACTGTGTGAGCAACTCGGAGGAAGAAGTATTGCACTATTAAGATAGCCACTTTTTCGTCAAGAGAGGTATTGACTCAGAGAATACCAGTAACCTATGGAAGGAGTAACGATGAATCTCTTAAGATACACAACGAGTGACATATCGCTTCTGGCAGACTGGCCACAGTAAGAAAAAGTGGCAGACTGGGTGAGCAATGGGGACGAGTAACTATGACTCTCTTAAGGTAGCCAATGCCTCGTTACTTGCGGTTTGGGTTAAGAAATCTCGAATAACCCCTAGGAGGAGAAACGATGACTCTTTTATGATACACAACTAGTGACATATCGCTTCTGGCAGACTGGCAAGTACACAAAAAGTAGTAAACTGTGTGAGCAACTCGGAGGAAGAAGTATTGCACTATTAAGATAGCCACTTTTTCGTCAAGAGAGGTATTGACTCGGAGAATACCAGTAACCTATGGAAGGAGTAACGATGAATCAATTAAGATACACAACGAGTGACATATCGCTTCTGGCAGACTGGCCGCAGTAAGGAAAAGTGGCAGACTGGGAGAGCAATTGGGACGAGTAACTATGACTCTCTTAAGGTAGCCAATGCCTCGTTACTTGCGGTTTGGATTAAGAAATCTCGAATAACCCCTAGGAGGAGGAACGATGACTCTTTTATGATACACAACTAGTGAATTATAGTTTCTGGCAGACAAAAACTACACAAAAAGCAGTAAACGGTGTGAGCAACTCGGAGGAAGAAGTATTGCACTATTAAGATAGCCACTTTTTCGTCAAGAGAGGTATTGACTCAGAGAATACCAGTAACCTATGGAAGGAGTAACGATGAATCTCTTAAGATACACAACGAGTGACATATCGCTTCTGGCAGACTGGCCGCAGTAAGAAAAAGTGGCAGGCTGGGTGAGCAATTGGGACGAGTAACTAAGACTCTCTTAAGGTAGCCAATGCCTCGTTATTTGCGGATTGGATTAAGAAATCTCGAAAACCCCTAGGAGGAGAAACGATGACTCTTTTATGATACACAACTAGTGATTTATAGTTTCTGGCAGACAAAAACTACACAAAAAGTAGTAAACTGTGTGAGCAACTCGGAGGATGAAGTATTGCACTATTAAGATAGAAACTTTTTCGTCACGAGAGGTATTGACTCAGAGAATACCAGTAACCTATGGAAGGAGTAACGATGAATCTCTTAAGATACACAACGAGTGACATATCGCTTCTGGCAGACTGGCCACAGTAAGACAAAGTGGCAGACTGGGTGAGCAATGGGGACGAGTAACTATGACTCTCTTAAGGTAGCCAATGCCTCGTTACTTGCGGTTTGGGTTAAGAAATCTCGAATAACCCCTAGGAGGAGAAACGATGACTCTTTTATGATACACAACTAGTGACATATCGCTTCTGGCAGACTAGCAAGTACACAAAAAGTAGTAAACTGTGTGAGCAACTCGGAGGAAGAAGTATTGCACTATTAAGATAGCCACTTTTTCGTCAAGAGAGGTATTGACTCGGAGAATACCAGTAACCTATGGTAGGAGTAACGATGAATCAATTAAGATACACAACGAGTGACATATCGCTTCTGGCAGACTGGCCGCAGTAAGGAAAAGTGGCAGACTGGGAGAGCAATTGGGACGAGTAACTATGACTCTCTTAAGGTAGCCAATGCCTCGTTACTTGCGGTTTGGATGAAGAAATCTCGAATAACCCCTAGGAGGAGAAACGATGACTCTTTTATGATACACAACTAGTGAATTATAGTTTCTGGCAGACAAAAACTACACAAAAGCAGTAAACTGTGTGAGCAACTCGGAGGAAGAAGTATTGCACTATTAAGATAGCCACTTTTTCGTCAAGAGAGGTATTGACTCAGAGAATACCAGTAACCTATGGAAGGAGTAACGATGAATCTCTTAAGATACACAACGAGTGACATATCGCTTCTGGCAGACTGGCCACAGTAAGAAAAAGTGGCAGACTGGGTGAGCAATGGGGACGAGTAACTATGACTCTCTTAAGGTAGCCAATGCCTCGTTACTTGCGGTTTGGGTTAAGAAATCTCGAATAACCCCTAGGAGGAGAAACGATGACTCTTTTATGATACACAACTAGTGACATATCGCTTCTGGCAGACTGGCAAGTACACAAAAAGTAGTAAACTGTGTGAGCAACTCGGAGGAAGAAGTATTGCACTATTAAGATAGCCACTTTTTCGTCAAGAGAGGTATTGACTCGGAGAATACCAGTAACCTATGGAAGGAGTAACGATGAATCAATTAAGATACACAACGAGTGACATATCGCTTCTGGCAGACTGGCCGCAGCAAGGAAAAGTGGCAGACTGGGAGAGCAGTTGGGACGAGTAACTATGACTCTCTTAAGGTAGCCAATGCCTCGTTACTTGCGGTTTGGATGAAGAAATCTCGAATAACCCCTAGGAGGAGAAACGATGACTCTTTTATGATACACAACTAGTGAATTATAGTTTCTGGCAGACAAAAACTACACAAAAAGCAGTAAACTGTGTGAGCAACTCGGAGGAAGAAGTATTGCACTTTTTCGTCAAGAGAGGTATTGACTCAGAGAATACCAGTAACCTATGGGAGGAGTAACGATGAATCTCTTAAGATACACAACGAGTGACATATCGCTTCTGGCAGACTGGCCGCAGTAAGAAAAAGTGGCAGACTGGGTGAGCAATGGGGACGAGTAACTATGACTCTCTTAAGGTAGCCAATGCCTCGTTACTTGCGGTTTCGATTAAGAAATCTCGAATAACCCCTAGGAGGAGAAACGATGACTCTTTTATGATACACAACTAGTGAATTATAGTTTCTGGCAGACAAAAACTACACAAAAAGCAGTAAACTGTGTGAGCAACTCGGAGGAAGAAGTATTGCACTATTAAGATAGCCACTTTTTCGTCAAGAGAGGTATTGACTCAGAGAATACCAGTAACCTATGGAAGGAGTAACGATGAATCTCTTAAGATACACAACGAGTGACATATCGCTTCTGGCAGACTGGCCGCAGTAAGAAAAAGTGGCAGACTGGGTGAGCAATGGGGACGAGTAACTATGACTCTCTTAAGGTAGCCAATGCCTCGTTACTTGCGGTTTCGATTAAGAAATCTCGAATAATCCCTAGGAGGTGAAACGATAACTCCTTTATGTTACACAACTAGTGACATATCGCTTTTGACAGACTGGCAAGTACACAAAAAGTAGTAAACTGTGTGAGCAACTGGGAGGAAGAAGTATGGCACTATTAAGAATGCCAATGATTCGCCACGAGTAGTATTGAATCAGAGAATACCAGGAACCTATGGAAGGAGTAACGATGAATCTCTTAAGATACACAACGAGTGACATATCGCTTCTGGCAGACTGGCCACAGTAAGAAAAAGTGGCAGACTGGGTGAGCAATGGGGACGAGTAACTATGACTCTCTTAAGGTAGCCAATGCCTCGTTACTTGCGGTTTGGGATAAGAAATCTCGAATAACCCCTAGGAGGAGAAACGATGACTCTTTTGTGATACACAACTAGTGACATATCGCTTCTGGCAGACTGGCAAGTACACAAAAAGTAGTAAATTGTGTGAGAAACTCGGAGGAAGAAGTATTGCACTATTAAGATAGCCACTTTTTCGTCAAGAGAGGTATTGACTCGGAGAATACCAGTAACCTATGGAAGGAGTAACGATGAATCTCTTAAGATACACAACGAGTGACATATCGCTTCTGGCAGACTGGCGGCAGTAAGGAAAAGTGGCAGACTGGGAGAGCAATTGGGACGAGTAACTATGACTCTCTTAAGGTAGCCAATGCCTCGTTACTTGCGGTTTGGATTAAGAAATCTCGAATAACCCCTAGGAGGAGGAACGATGACTCTTTTATGATACACAACTAGTGAATTATAGTTTCTGGCAGACAAAAACTACACAAAAAGCAGTAAACGGTGTGAGCAACTCGGAGGAAGAAGTATTGCACTATTAAGATAGCCACTTTTTCGTCAAGAGAGGTATTGACTCAGAGAATACCAGTAACCTATGGAAGGAGTAACGATGAATCTCTTAAGATACACAACGAGTGACATATCGCTTCTGGCAGACTGGCCGCAATAAGAAAAAGTGGCAGACTGGGTGAGCAATTGGGACGAGTAACTAAGACTCTCTTAAGGTAGCCAATGCCTCGTTATTTGCGGATTGGATTAAGAAATCTCGAAAACCCCTAGGAGGAGAAACGATGACTCTTTTATGATACACAACTAGTGATTTATAGTTTCTGGCAGACAAAAACTACACAAAAAGTAGTAAACTGTGTGAGCAACTCGGAGGATGAAGTATTGCACTATTAAGATAGAAACTTTTTCGTCACGAGAGGTATTGACTCAGAGAATACCAGTAACCTATGGAAGGAGTAACGATGAATCTCTTAAGATACACAACGAGTGACATATCGCTTCTGGCAGACTGGCCACAGTAAGAAAAAGTGGCAGACTGGGTGAGCAATGGGGACGAGTAACTATGACTCTCTTAAGGTAGCCAATGCCTCGTTACTTGCGGTTTGGGTTAAGAAATCTCGAATAACCCCTAGGAGGAGAAACGATGACTCTTTTATGATACACAACTAGTGACATATCGCTTCTGGCAGACTAGCAAGTACACAAAAAGTAGTAAACTGTGTGAGCAACTCGGAGGAAGAAGTATTGCACTATTAAGATAGCCACTTTTTCGTCAAGAGAGGTATTGACTCGGGGAATACCAGTAACCTATCGTAGGAGTAACGATGAATCAATTAAGATACACAACGAGTGACATATCGCTTCTGGCAGACTGGCCACAGTAAGAAAAAGTGGCAGACTGGGTGAGCAATTGGGACGAGTAACTATGACTCTCTTAAGGTAGCCAATGCCTCGTTACTTGCGGTTTGGATGAAGAAATCTCGAATAACCCCTAGGAGGAGAAACGATGACTCTTTTATGATACACAACTAGTGAATTATAGTTTCTGGCAGACAAAAACTACACAAAAGCAGTAAACTGTGTGAGCAACTCGGAGGAAGAAGTATTGCACTATTAAGATAGCCACTTTTTCGTCAAGAGAGGTATTGACTCAGAGAATACCAGTAACCTATGGAAGGAGTAACGATGAATCTCTTAAGATACACAACGAGTGACATATCGCTTCTGGCAGACTGGCCACAGTAAGAAAAAGTGGCAGACTGGGTGAGCAATGGGGACGAGTAACTATGACTCTCTTAAGGTAGCCAATGCCTCGTTACTTGCGGTTTGGGTTAAGAAATCTCGAATAACCCCTAGGAGGAGAAACGATGACTCTTTTATGATACACAACTAGTGACATATCGCTTCTGGCAGACTGGCAAGTACACAAAAAGTAGTAAACTGTGTGAGCAACTCGGAGGAAGAAGTATTGCACTATTAAGATAGCCACTTTTTCGTCAAGAGAGGTATTGACTCGGAGAATACCAGTAACCTATGGAAGGAGTAACGATGAATCAATTAAGATACACAACGAGTGACATATCGCTTCTGGCAGACTGGCCGCAGTAAGGAAAAGTGGCAGACTGGGAGAGCAGTTGGGACGAGTAACTATGACTCTCTTAAGGTAGCCAATGCCTCGTTACTTGCGGTTTGGATGAAGAAATCTCGAATAACCCCTAGGAGGAGAAACGATGAGTCTTTTATGATACACAACTAGTGAATTATAGTTTCTGGCAGACAAAAACTACACAAAAAGCAGTAAACTGTGTGAGCAACTCGGAGGAAGAAGTATTGCACTTTTTCGTCAAGAGAGGTATTGACTCAGAGAATACCAGTAACCTATGGGAGGAGTAACGATGAATCTCTTAAGATACACAACGAGTGACATATCGCTTCTGGCAGACTGGCCGCAGTAAGAAAAAGTGGCAGACTGGGTGAGCAATGGGGACGAGTAACTATGACTCTCTTAAGGTAGCCAATGCCTCGTTACTTGCGGTTTCGATCAAGAAATCTCGAATAACGCCTAGGAGGAGAAACGATGACTCTTTTATGATACACAACTAGTGAATTATAGTTTCTGGCAGACAAAAACTACACAAAAAGCAGTAAACTGTGTGAGCAACTCGGAGGAAGAAGTATTGCACTATAAAGATAGCCACTTTTTCGTCAAGAGAGGTATTGACTCAGAGAATACCAGTAACCTATGGAAGGAGTAACGATGAATCTCTTAAGATACACAACGAGTGACATATCGCTTCTGGCAGACTGGCCGCAGTAAGAAAAAGTGGCAGACTGGGTGAGCAATGGGGACGAGTAACTATGACTCTCTTAAGGTAGCCAATGCCTCGTTACTTGCGGTTTCGATTAAGAAATCTCGAATAATCCCTAGGAGGTGAAACGATAACTCCTTTATGTTACACAACTAGTGACATATCGCTTTTGACAGACTGGCAAGTACACAAAAAGTAGTAAACTGTGTGAGCAACTGGGAGGAAGAAGTATGGCACTATTAAGAATGCCAATGATTCGCCACGAGTAGTATTGAATCAGAGAATACCAGGAACCTATGGAAGGAGTAACGATGAATCTCTTAAGATACACAACGAGTGACATATCGCTTCTGGCAGACTGGCCACAGTAAGAAAAAGTGGCAGACTGGGTGAGCAATGGGGACGAGTAACTATGACTCTCTTAAGGTAGCCAATGCCTCGTTACTTGCGGTTTGGGTTAAGAAATCTCGAATAACCCCTAGGAGGAGAAACGATGACTCTTTTGTGATACACAACTAGTGACATATCGCTTCTGGCAGACTGGCAAGTACACAAAAAGTAGTAAATTGTGTGAGAAACTCGGAGGAAGAAGTATTGCACTATTAAGATAGCCACTTTTTCGTCAAGAGAGGTATTGACTCGGAGAATACCAGTAACCTATGGAAGGAGTAACGATGAATCTCTTAAGATACACAACGAGTGACATATCGCTTCTGGCAGACTGGCGGCAGTAAGGAAAAGTGGCAGACTGGGAGAGCAATTGGGACGAGTAACTATGACTCTCTTAAGGTAGCCAATGCCTCGTTACTTGCGGTTTGGATTAAGAAATCTCGAATAACCCCTAGGAGGAGGAACGATGACTCTTTTATGATACACAACTAGTGAATTATAGTTTCTGGCAGACAAAAACTACACAAAAAGCAGTAAACGGTGTGAGCAACTCGGAGGAAGAAGTATTGCACTATTAAGATAGCCACTTTTTCGTCAAGAGAGGTATTGACTCAGAGAATACCAGTAACCTATGGAAGGAGTAACGATGAATCTCTTAAGATACACAACGAGTGACATATCGCTTCTGGCAGACTGGCCGCAATAAGAAAAAGTGGCAGACTGGGTGAGCAATTGGGACGAGTAACTAAGACTCTCTTAAGGTAGCCAATGCCTCGTTATTTGCGGATTGGATTAAGAAATCTCGAAAACCCCTAGGAGGAGAAACGATGACTCTTTTATGATACACAACTAGTGATTTATAGTTTCTGGCAGACAAAAACTACACAAAAAGTAGTAAACTGTGTGAGCAACTCGGAGGATGAAGTATTGCACTATTAAGATAGAAACTTTTTCGTCACGAGAGGTATTGACTCAGAGAATACCAGTAACCTATGGAAGGAGTAACGATGAATCTCTTAAGATACACAACGAGTGACATATCGCTTCTGGCAGACTGGCCACAGTAAGAAAAAGTGGCAGACTGGGTGAGCAATGGGGACGAGTAACTATGACTCTCTTAAGGTAGCCAATGCCTCGTTACTTGCGGTTTGGGTTAAGAAATCTCGAATAACCCCTAGGAGGAGAAACGATGACTCTTTTATGATACACAACTAGTGACATATCGCTTCTGGCAGACTAGCAAGTACACAAAAAGTAGTAAACTGTGTGAGCAACTCGGAGGAAGAAGTATTGCACTATTAAGATAGCCACTTTTTCGTCAAGAGAGGTATTGACTGGGGGAATACCAGTAACCTATCGTAGGAGTAACGATGAATCAATTAAGATACACAACGAGTGACATATCGCTTCTGGCAGACTGGCCGCAGTAAGGAAAAGTGGCAGACTGGGAGAGCAATTGGGACGAGTAACTATGACTCTCTTAAGGTAGCCAATGCCTCGTTACTTGCGGTTTGGATGAAGAAATCTCGAATAACCCCTAGGAGGAGAAACGATGACTCTTTTATGATACACAACTAGTGAATTATAGTTTCTGGCAGACAAAAACTACACAAAAGCAGTAAACTGTGTGAGCAACTCGGAGGAAGAAGTATTGCACTATTAAGATAGCCACTTTTTCGTCAAGAGAGGTATTGACTCAGAGAATACCAGTAACCTATGGAAGGAGTAACGATGAATCTCTTAAGATACACAACGAGTGACATATCGCTTCTGGCAGACTGGCCACAGTAAGAAAAAGTGGCAGACTGGGTGAGCAATGGGGACGAGTAACTATGACTCTCTTAAGGTAGCCAATGCCTCGTTACTTGCGGTTTGGGTTAAGAAATCTCGAATAACCCCTAGGAGGAGAAACGATGACTCTTTTATGATACACAACTAGTGACATATCGCTTCTGGCAGACTGGCAAGTACACAAAAAGTAGTAAACTGTGTGAGCAACTCGGAGGAAGAAGTATTGCACTATTAAGATAGCCACTTTTTCGTCAAGAGAGGTATTGACTCGGAGAATACCAGTAACCTATGGAAGGAGTAACGATGAATCAATTAAGATACACAACGAGTGACATATCGCTTCTGGCAGACTGGCCGCAGTAAGGAAAAGTGGCAGACTGGGAGAGCAGTTGGGACGAGTAACTATGACTCTCTTAAGGTAGCCAATGCCTCGTTACTTGCGGTTTGGATGAAGAAATCTCGAATAACCCCTAGGAGGAGAAACGATGACTCTTTTATGATACACAACTAGTGAATTATAGTTTCTGGCAGACAAAAACTACACAAAAAGCAGTAAACTGTGTGAGCAACTCGGAGGAAGAAGTATTGCACTTTTTCGTCAAGAGAGGTATTGACTCAGAGAATACCAGTAACCTATGGGAGGAGTAACGATGAATCTCTTAAGATACACAACGAGTGACATATCGCTTCTGGCAGACTGGCCGCAGTAAGAAAAAGTGGCAGACTGGGTGAGCAATGGGGACGAGTAACTATGACTCTCTTAAGGTAGCCAATGCCTCGTTACTTGCGGTTTCGATCAAGAAATCTCGAATAACGCCTAGGAGGAGAAACGATGACTCTTTTATGATACACAACTAGTGAATTATAGTTTCTGGCAGACAAAAACTACACAAAAAGCAGTAAACTGTGTGAGCAACTCGGAGGAAGAAGTATTGCACTATTAAGATAGCCACTTTTTCGTCAAGAGAGGTATTGACTCAGAGAATACCAGTAACCTATGGAAGGAGTAACGATGAATCTCTTAAGATACACAACGAGTGACATATCGCTTCTGGCAGACTGGCCGCAGTAAGAAAAAGTGGCAGACTGGGTGAGCAATGGGGACGAGTAACTATGACTCTCTTAAGGTAGCCAATGCCTCGTTACTTGCGGTTTCGATTAAGAAATCTCGAATAATCCCTAGGAGGTGAAACGATAACTCCTTTATGTTACACAACTAGTGACATATCGCTTTTGACAGACTGGCAAGTACACAAAAAGTAGTAAACTGTGTGAGCAACTGGGAGGAAGAAGTATGGCACTATTAAGAATGCCAATGATTCGCCACGAGTAGTATTGAATCAGAGAATACCAGGAACCTATGGAAGGAGTAACGATGAATCTCTTAAGATACACAACGAGTGACATATCGCTTCTGGCAGACTGGCCACAGTAAGAAAAAGTGGCAGACTGGGTGAGCAATGGGGACGAGTAACTATGACTCTCTTAAGGTAGCCAATGCCTCGTTACTTGCGGTTTGGGTTAAGAAATCTCGAATAACCCCTAGGAGGAGAAACGATGACTCTTTTGTGATACACAACTAGTGACATATCGCTTCTGGCAGACTGGCAAGTACACAAAAAGTAGTAAATTGTGTGAGAAACTCGAAGGAAGAAGTATTGCACTATTAAGATAGCCACTTTTTCGTCAAGAGAGGTATTGACTCGGAGAATACCAGTAACCTATGGAAGGAGTAACGATGAATCTCTTAAGATACACAACGAGTGACATATCGCTTCTGGCAGACTGGCGGCAGTAAGGAAAAGTGGCAGACTGGGAGAGCAATTGGGACGAGTAACTATGACTCTCTTAAGGTAGCCAATGCCTCGTTACTTGCGGTTTGGATTAAGAAATCTCGAATAACCCCTAGGAGGAGGAACGATGACTCTTTTATGTTACACAACTAGTGAATTATAGTTTCTGGCAGACAAAAACTACACAAAAAGCAGTAAACGGTGTGAGCAACTCGGAGGAAGAAGTATTGCACTATTAAGATAGCCACTTTTTCGTCAAGAGAGGTATTGACTCAGAGAATACCAGTAACCTATGGAAGGAGTAACGATGAATCTCTTAAGATACACAACGAGTGACATATCGCTTCTGGCAGACTGGCCGCAATAAGAAAAAGTGGCAGACTGGGTGAGCAATTGGGACGAGTAACTAAGACTCTCTTAAGGTAGCCAATGCCTCGTTATTTGCGGATTGGATTAAGAAATCTCGAAAACCCCTAGGAGGAGAAACGATGACTCTTTTATGATACACAACTAGTGATTTATAGTTTCTGGCAGACAAAAACTACACAAAAAGTAGTAAACTGTGTGAGCAACTCGGAGGATGAAGTATTGCACTATTAAGATAGAAACTTTTTCGTCACGAGAGGTATTGACTCAGAGAATACCAGTAACCTATGGAAGGAGTAACGATGAATCTCTTAAGATACACAACGAGTGACATATCGCTTCTGGCAGACTGGCCACAGTAAGAAAAAGTGGCAGACTGGGTGAGCAATGGGGACGAGTAACTATGACTCTCTTAAGGTAGCCAATGCCTCGTTACTTGCGGTTTGGGTTAAGAAATCTCGAATAACCCCTAGGAGGAGAAACGATGACTCTTTTATGATACACAACTAGTGACATATCGCTTCTGGCAGACTAGCAAGTACACAAAAAGTAGTAAACTGTGTGAGCAACTCGGAGGAAGAAGTATTGCACTATTAAGATAGCCACTTTTTCGTCAAGAGAGGTATTGACTGGGGGAATACCAGTAACCTATCGTAGGAGTAACGATGAATCAATTAAGATACACAACGAGTGACATATCGCTTCTGGCAGACTGGCCGCAGTAAGGAAAAGTGGCAGACTGGGAGAGCAATTGGGACGAGTAACTATGACTCTCTTAAGGTAGCCAATGCCTCGTTACTTGCGGTTTGGATGAAGAAATCTCGAATAACCCCTAGGAGGAGAAACGATGACTCTTTTATGATACACAACTAGTGAATTATAGTTTCTGGCAGACAAAAACTACACAAAAGCAGTAAACTGTGTGAGCAACTCGGAGGAAGAAGTATTGCACTATTAAGATAGCCACTTTTTCGTCAAGAGAGGTATTGACTCAGAGAATACCAGTAACCTATGGAAGGAGTAACGATGAATCTCTTAAGATACACAACGAGTGACATATCGCTTCTGGCAGACTGGCCACAGTAAGAAAAAGTGGCAGACTGGGTGAGCAATGGGGACGAGTAACTATGACTCTCTTAAGGTAGCCAATGCCTCGTTACTTGCGGTTTGGGTTAAGAAATCTCGAATAACCCCTAGGAGGAGAAACGATGACTCTTTTATGATACACAACTAGTGACATATCGCTTCTGGCAGACTGGCAAGTACACAAAAAGTAGTAAACTGTGTGAGCAACTCGGAGGAAGAAGTATTGCACTATTAAGATAGCCACTTTTTCGTCAAGAGAGGTATTGACTCGGAGAATACCAGTAACCTATGGAAGGAGTAACGATGAATCAATTAAGATACACAACGAGTGACATATCGCTTCTGGCAGACTGGCCGCAGTAAGGAAAAGTGGCAGACTGGGAGAGCAGTTGGGACGAGTAACTATGACTCTCTTAAGGTAGCCAATGCCTCGTTACTTGCGGTTTGGATGAAGAAATCTCGAATAACCCCTAGGAGGAGAAACGATGACTCTTTTATGATACACAACTAGTGAATTATAGTTTCTGGCAGACAAAAACTACACAAAAAGCAGTAAACTGTGTGAGCAACTCGGAGGAAGAAGTATTGCACTATTAAGATAGCCACTTTTTCGTCAAGAGAGGTATTGACTCAAAGAATACCAGTAACCTATGGAAGGAGTAACGATGAATCTCTTAAGATACACAACGAGTGACATATCGCTTCTGGCAGACTGGCCGCAGTAAGAAAAAGTGGTAGACTGGGTGAGCAATTGGGACGAGTAACTATGACTCTCTTAAGGTAGCCAATGCCTCGTTACTTGCGGTTTGGATTAAGAAATCTCGAATAACCCCTAGGAGGAGAAACGATGACTCTTTTATGATACACAACTAGTGAATTATAGTTTCTGGCAGACAAAAACTACACAAAAAGCAGTAAACTGTGTGAGCAACTCGGAGGAAGAAGTATTGCACTATTAAGATAGCCACTTTTTCGTCAAGAGAGGTATTGACTCAGAGAATACCAGTAACCTATGGAAGGAGTAACGATGAATCTCTTAAGATACACAACGAGTGACATATCGCTTCTGGCAGACTGGCCGCAATAAGAAAAAGTGGCAGACTGGGTGAGCAATTGGGACGAGTAACTAAGACTCTCTTAAGGTAGCCAATGCCTCGTTATTTGCGGATTGGATTAAGAAATCTCGAAAACCCCTAGGAGGAGAAACGATGACTCTTTTATGATACACAACTAGTGATTTATAGTTTCTGGCAGACAAAAACTACACAAAAAGTAGTAAACTGTGTGAGCAACTCGGAGGATGAAGTATTGCACTATTAAGATAGAAACTTTTTCGTCACGAGAGGTATTGACTCAGAGAATACCAGTAACCTATGGAAGGAGTAACGATGAATCTCTTAAGATACACAACGAGTGACATATCGCTTCTGGCAGACTGGCCACAGTAAGAAAAAGTGGCAGACTGGGTGAGCAATGGGGACGAGTAACTATGACTCTCTTAAGGTAGCCAATGCCTCGTTACTTGCGGTTTGGGTTAAGAAATCTCGAATAACCCCTAGGAGGAGAAACGATGACTCTTTTATGATACACAACTAGTGACATATCGCTTCTGGCAGACTAGCAAGTACACAAAAAGTAGTAAACTGTGTGAGCAACTCGGAGGAAGAAGTATTGCACTATTAAGATAGCCACTTTTTCGTCAAGAGAGGTATTGACTCGGGGAATACCAGTAACCTATCGTAGGAGTAACGATGAATCAATTAAGATACACAACGAGTGACATATCGCTTCTGGCAGACTGGCCGCAGTAAGGAAAAGTGGCAGACTGGGAGAGCAATTGGGACGAGTAACTATGACTCTCTTAAGGTAGCCAATGCCTCGTTACTTGCGGTTTGGATGAAGAAATCTCGAATAACCCCTAGGAGGAGAAACGATGACTCTTTTATGATACACAACTAGTGAATTATAGTTTCTGGCAGACAAAAACTACACAAAAGCAGTAAACTGTGTGAGCAACTCCGAGGAAGAAGTATTGCACTATTAAGATAGCCACTTTTTCGTCAAGAGAGGTATTGACTCAGAGAATACCAGTAACCTATGGAAGGAGTAACGATGAATCTCTTAAGATACACAACGAGTGACATATCGCTTCTGGCAGACTGGCCACAGTAAGAAAAAGTGGCAGACTGGGTGAGCAATGGGGACGAGTAACTATGACTCTCTTAAGGTAGCCAATGCCTCGTTACTTGCGGTTTGGGTTAAGAAATCTCGAATAACCCCTAGGAGGAGAAACGATGACCCTTTTATGATACACAACTAGTGATTTATAGTTTCTGGCAGACAAAAACTACACAAAAAGTAGTAAACTGTGTGAGCAACTCGGAGGATGAAGTATTGCACTATTAAGATAGAAACTTTTTCGTCACGAGAGGTATTGACTCAGAGAATACCAGTAACCTATGGAAGGAGTAACGATGAATCTCTTAAGATACACAACGAGTGACATATCGCTTCTGGCAGACTGGCCACAGTAAGAAAAAGTGGCAGACTGGGTGAGCAATGGGGACGAGTAACTATGACTCTCTTAAGGTAGCCAATGCCTCGTTACTTGCGGTTTGGGTTAAGAAATCTCGAATAACCCCTAGGAGGAGAAACGATGACTCTTTTATGATACACAACTAGTGACATATCGCTTCTGGCAGACTAGCAAGTACACAAAAAGTAGTAAACTGTGTGAGCAACTCGGAGGAAGAAGTATTGCACTATTAAGATAGCCACTTTTTCGTCAAGAGAGGTATTGACTCGGGGAATACCAGTAACCTATCGTAGGAGTAACGATGAATCAATTAAGATACACAACGAGTGACATATCGCTTCTGGCAGACTGGCCGAGGTAAGGAAAAGTGGCAGACTGGGAGAGCAATTGGGACGAGTAACTATGACTCTCTTAAGGTAGCCAATGCCTCGTTACTTGCGGTTTGGATGAAGAAATCTCGAATAACCCCTAGGAGGAGAAACGATGACTCTTTTATGATACACAACTAGTGAATTATAGTTTCTGGCAGACAAAAACTACACAAAAGCAGTAAACTGTGTGAGCAACTCGGAGGAAGAAGTATTGCACTATTAAGATAGCCACTTTTTCGTCAAGAGAGGTATTGACTCAGAGAATACCAGTAACCTATGGAAGGAGTAACGATGAATCTCTTAAGATACACAACGAGTGACATATCGCTTCTGGCAGACTGGCCGCAGTAAGGAAAAGTGGCAGACTGGGAGAGCAGTTGGGACGAGTAACTATGACTCTCTTAAGGTAGCCAATGCCTCGTTACTTGCGGTTTGGATGAAGAAATCTCGAATAACCCCTAGGAGGAGAAACGATGACTCTTTTATGATACACAACTAGTGAATTATAGTTTCTGGCAGACAAAAACTACACAAAAAGCAGTAAACTGTGTGAGCAACTCGGAGGAAGAAGTATTGCACTATTAAGATAGCCACTTTTTCGTCAAGAGAGGTATTGACTCGGAGAATACCAGTAACCTATGGAAGGAGTAACGATGAATCTCTTAAGATACACAACGAGTGACATATCGCTTCTGGCAGACTGGCTGCAGTAAGAAAAAGTGGTAGACTGGGTGAGCAATTGGGACGAGTAACTATGACTCTCTTAAGGTAGCCAATGCCTCGTTACTTGCGGTTTGGATTAAGAAATCTCGAATAACCCCTAGGAGGAGAAACGATGACTCTTTTATGATACACAACTAGTGAATTATAGTTTCTGGCAGACAAAAACTACACAAAAAGCAGTAAACTGTGTGAGCAACTCGGAGGAAGAAGTATTGCACTATTAAGATAGCCACTTTTTCGTCAAGAGAGGTATTGACTCAGAGAATACCAGTAACCTATGGAAGGAGTAACGATGAATCTCTTAAGATACACAACGAGTGACATATCGCTTCTGGCAGACTGGCCGCAGTAAGAAAAAGTGGCAGACTGGGTGAGCAATGGGGAAGAGTAACTATGACTCTCTTAAGGTAGCCAATGCCTCGTTACTTGCGGTTTCGATTAAGAAATCTCGAATAATCCCTAGGAGGTGAAACGATAACTCCTTTATGTTACACAACTAGTGACATATCGCTTCCGACAGACTGGCAAGTACACAAAAAGTAGTAAACTGTGTGAGCAACTGGGAGGAAGAAGTATGGCACTATTAAGAATGCCAATGATTCGTCACGAGTAGTATTGAATCAGAGAATACCAGGAACCTATGGAAGGAGTAACGATGAATCTCTTAAGATACACAACGAGTGACATATCGCTTCTGGCAGACTGGCCACAGTAAGAAAAAGTGGCAGACTGGGTGAGCAATGGGGACGAGTAACTATGACTCTCTTAAGGTAGCCAATGCCTCGTTACTTGCGGTTTGGGTTAAGAAATCTCGAATAACCCCTAGGAGGAGAAACGATGACTCTTTTATGATACACAACTAGTGACATATCGCTTCTGGCAGACTGGCAAGTACACAAAAAGTAGTAAACTGTGTGAGCAACTCGGAGGAAGAAGTATTGCACTATTAAGATAGCCACTTTTTCGTCAAGAGAGGTATTGACTCGGAGAATACCAGTAACCTATGGAAGGAGTAACGATGAATCAATTAAGATACACAACGAGTGACATATCGCTTCTGGCAGACTGGCCGCAGTAAGGAAAAGTGGCAGACTGGGAGAGCAGTTGGGACGAGTAACTATGACTCTCTTAAGGTAGCCAATGCCTCGTTACTTGCGGTTTGGATGAAGAAATCTCGAATAACCCCTAGGAGGAGAAACGATGACTCTTTTATGATACACAACTAGTGAATTATAGTTTCTGGCAGACAAAAACTACACAAAAAGCAGTAAACTGTGTGAGCAACTCGGAGGAAGAAGTATTGCACTATTAAGATAGCCACTTTTTCGTCAAGAGAGGTATTGACTCGGAGAATACCAGTAACCTATGGAAGGAGTAACGATGAATCTCTTAAGATACACAACGAGTGACATATCGCTTCTGGCAGACTGGCCGCAGTAAGAAAAAGTGGTAGACTGGGTGAGCAATTGGGACGAGTAACTATGACTCTCTTAAGGTAGCCAATGCCTCGTTACTTGCGGTTTGGATTAAGAAATCTCGAAAACCCCTAGGAGGAGAAACGATGACTCTTTTATGATACACAACTAGTGAATTATAGTTTCTGGCAGACAAAAACTACACAAAAAGCAGTAAACTGTGTGAGCAACTCGGAGGAAGAAGTATTGCACTATTAAGATAGCCACTTTTTCGTCAAGAGAGGTATTGACTCAGAGAATACCAGTAACCTATGGAAGGAGTAACGATGAATCTATTAAGATACACAACGAGTGACATATCGCTTCTGGCAGACTGGCCGCAGTAAGAAAAAGTGGCAGACTGGGTGAGCAATGGGGACGAGTAACTATGACTCTCTTAAGGTAGCCAATGCCTCGTTACTTGCGGTTTCGATTAAGAAATCTCGAATAATCCCTAGGAGGTGAAACGATAACTCCTTTATGTTACACAACTAGTGACATATCGCTTCTGACAGACTGGCAAGTACACAAAAAGTAGTAAACTGTGTGAGCAACTGGGAGGAAGAAGTATGGCACTATTAAGAATGCCAATGATTCGTCACGAGTAGTATTGAATCAGAGAATACCAGGAACCTATGGAAGGAGTAACGATGAATCTCTTAAGATACACAACGAGTGACATATCGCTTCTGGCAGACTGGCCGCAGTAAGAAAAAGTGGCAGACTGGGTGAGCAATTGGGACGAGTAACTATGACTCTCTTAAGGTAGCCAATGCCTCGTTACTTGCGGGTTGGATTAAGAAATCTCGAAAACCCCTAGGAGGAGAAACGATGACTCTTTTATGATACACAACTAGTGAATTATAGTTTCTGGCAGACAAAAACTACACAAAAAGTAGTAAACTGTGTGAGCAACTCGGAGGATGAAGTATTGCACTATTAAGATAGATACTTTTTCGTCACGAGAGGTATTGACTCAGAGAATACCAGTAACCTATGGAAGGAGTAACGATGAATCTCTTAAGATACACAACGAGTGACATATCGCTTCTGGCAGACTGGCCGCAGTAAGAAAAAGTGGCAGACTGGGTGAGCAATTGGGACGAGTAACTATGACTCTCTTAAGGTAGCCAATGCCTCGTTACTTGCGGGTTGGATTAAGAAATCTCGAAAACCCCTAGGAGGAGAAACAATGACTCTTTTATGATACACAACTAGTGAATTATAGTTTCTGGCAGACAAAAACTACACAAAAAGTAGTAAACTGTGTGAGCAACTCGGAGGATGAAGTATTGCACTATTAAGATAGATACTTTTTCGTCACGAGAGGTATTGACTCAGAGAATACCAGTAACCTATGGAAGGAGTAACGATGAATCTCTTAAGATACACAACGAGTGACATATCGCTTCTGGCAGACTGGCCACAGTAAGAAAAAGTGGCAGACTGGGTGAGCAATGGGGACGAGTAACTATGACTCTCTTAAGGTAGCCAATGCCTCGTTACTTGCGGTTTGGGTTAAGAAATCTCGAATAACCCCTAGGAGGAGAAACGATGACTCTTTTATGATACACAACTAGTGACATATCGCTTCGGGCAGACTGGCAAATACACAAAAAGTAGTAAACTGTGTGAGCAACTCGGAGGAAGAAGTATTGCACTATTAAGATAGCCACTTTTTCGTCAAGAGAGGTATTGACTCGGAGAATACCAGTAACCTATGGAAGGAGTAACGATGAATCAATTAAGATACACAACGAGTGACATATCCATTCTGGCAGACTGGCCGCAGTAAGGAAAAGTGGCAGACTGGGAGAGCAATTGGACGAGTAACTATGACTCTCTTAAGGTAGCCAATGCCTCGTTACTTGCGGTTTGGATGAAGAAATCTCGAATAACCCCTAGGAGGAGAAACGATGACTCTTTTATGATACACAACTAGTGAATTATAGTTTCTGGCAGACAAAAACTACACAAAAAGCAGTAAACTGTGTGAGCAACTCGGAGGAAGAAGTATTGCACTATTAAGATAGCCACTTTTTCGTCAAGAGAGGTATTGACTCAGAGAATACCAGTAACCTATGGAAGGAGTAACGATGAATCTCTTAAGATACACAACGAGTGACATATCGCTTCTGGCAGACTGGCCGCAGTAAGAAAAAGTGGCAGACTGGGTGAGCAATTGGGACGAGTAACTATGACTCTCTTAAGGTAGCCAATGCCTCGTTACTTGCGGGTTGGATTAAGAAATCTCGAAAACCCCTAGGAGGAGAAACAATGACTCTTTTATGATACACAACTAGTGAATTATAGTTTCTGGCAGACAAAAACTACACAAAAAGTAGTAAACTGTGTGAGCAACTCGGAGGATGAAGTATTGCACTATTAAGATAGATACTTTTTCGTCACGAGAGGTATTGACTCAGAGAATACCAGTAACCTATGGAAGGAGTAACGATGAATCTCTTAAGATACACAACGAGTGACATATCGCTTCTGGCAGACTGGCCACAGTAAGAAAAAGTGGCAGACTGGGTGAGCAATGGGGACGAGTAACTATGACTCTCTTAAGGTAGCCAATGCCTCGTTACTTGCGGTTTGGGTTAAGAAATCTCGAATAACCCCTAGGAGGAGAAACGATGACTCTTTTATGATACACAACTAGTGACATATCGCTTCTGGCAGACTGGCAAGTACACAAAAAGTAGTAAACTGTGTGAGCAACTCGGAGGAAGAAGTATTGCACTATTAAGATAGCCACTTTTTCGTCAAGAGAGGTATTGACTCGGAGAATAGCAGTAACCTATGGAAGGAGTAACGATGAAACAATTAAGATACACAACGAGTGACATATCCATTCTGGCAGACTGGCCGCAGTAAGGAAAAGTGGCAGACTGGGAGAGCAATTGGACGAGTAACTATGACTCTCTTAAGGTAGCCAATGCCTCGTTACTTGCGGTTTGGATGAAGAAATCTCGAATAACCCCTAGGAGGAGAAACGATGACTCTTTTATGATACACAACTAGTGAATTATAGTTTCTGGCAGACAAAAACTACACAAAAAGCAGTAAACTGTGTGAGCAACTCGGAGGAAGAAGTATTGCACTATTAAGATAGCCACTTTTTCGTCAAGAGAGGTATTGACTCAGAGAATACCAGTAACCTATGGAAGGAGTAACGATGAATCTCTTAAGATACACAACGAGTGACATATCGCTTCTGGAAGACTGGCCGCAGTAAGAAAATGTGGCAGACTGGGTGAGCAATTGGGACGAGTAACTATGACTCTCTTAAGGTAGCCAATGCCTCATTACTTGCGGGTTGGATTAAGAAATCTCGAAAACCCCTAGGAGGAGAAACAATGACTCTTTTATGATACACAACTAGTGAATTATAGTTTCTGGCAGACAAAAACTACACAAAAAGTAGTAAACTGTGTGAGCAACTCGGAGGATGAAGTATTGCACTATTAAGATAGATACTTTTTCGTCACGAGAGGTATTGACTCAGAGAATACCAGTAACCTATGGAAGGAGTAACGATGAATCTCTTAAGATACACAACGAGTGACATATCGCTTCTGGCAGACTGGCCACAGTAAGAAAAAGTGGCAGACTGGGTGAGCAATGGGGACGAGTAACTATGACTCTCTTAAGGTAGCCAATGCCTCGTTACTTGCGGTTTGGGTTAAGAAATCTCGAATAACCCCTAGGAGGAGAAACGATGACTCTTTTATGATACACAACTAGTGAATTATAGTTTCTGGCAGACAAAAACTACACAAAAAGCAGTAAACTGTGTGAGCAACTCGGAGGAAGAAGTATTGCACTATTAAGATAGCCACTTTTTCGTCAAGAGAGGTACTGACTCAGAGAATACCAGTAACCTATGGAAGGAGTAACGATGAATCTCTTAAGATACACAACGAGTGACATATCGCTTCTGGCAGACTGGCCGCAGTAAGAAAAAGTGGCAGAATGGGTGAGCAATGGGGACGAGTGACTATGACTCTCTTAAGGTAGCCAATGCCTCGTTACTTGCGGTTTCGATTAAGAAATCTCGAATAATCCCTAGGAGGTGAAACGATAACTCTTTTATGTTACACAACTAGTGACATATCGCTTCTGACAGACTGGCAAGTACACAAAAAGTAGTAAACTGTGTGAGAAACTGGGAGGAAGAAGTATGGCACTATTAAGAATGCCAATGATTCGTCACGAGTAGTATTGAATCAGAGAATACCAGTAACCTATGGAAGGAGTAACGATGAATCTCTTAAGATACACAACGAGTGACATATCGCTTCTGGCAGACTGGCCGCAAAAAGGAAAAGTGGCAGACTGGGACAGCAATTGGGACGAGTAACTATGACTCTCTTAAGGTAGCCAATGCCTCGTTACTTGCGGTTTGGATGAAGAAATCTCGAATAACCCCTAGGAGGAGAAACGATGACTCTTTTATGATACACAACTAGTGAATTATAGTTTCTGGCAGACAAAAACTACACAAAAAGCAGTAAACCGTGTGAGCAACTCGGAGGAAGAAGTATTGCACTATTAAGATAGCCAATTTTTCGTCAAGAGAGGTATTGACTCAGAGAATACCAGTAACCTATGGAAGGAGTAACGATGAATCTCTTAAGATACACAACGAGTGACATATCGCTTCTGGCAGACTGGCCGCAGTAAGAAAAAGTGGCAGACTGGGTGAGCAATTGGGACGAGTAACTATGACTCTCTTAAGGTAGCCAATGCCTCGTTACTTGCGGGTTGGATTAAGAAATCTCGAAAACCCCTAGGAGGAGAAACAATGACTCTTTTATGATACACAACTAGTGACATATCGCTTCTGGCAGACCGGCAAGTACACAAAAAGTAGTAAACTGTGTGAGCAACTCGGAGGAAGAAGTATTGCACTATTAAGATAGCCACTTTTTCGTCAAGAGAGGTATTGACTCGGAGAATACCAGTAACCTATGGAAGGAGTAACGATGAATCTCTTAAGATACACAACGAGTGACATATCGCTTCTGGCAGACTGGCCGCAGTAAGGAAAAGTGGCAGACTGGGAGAGCAATTGGGACGAGTAACTATGACTCTCTTAAGGTAGCCAATGCCTCGTTACTTGCGGTTTGGATGAAGAAATCTCGAATAACCCCTAGGAGGATAAACGATGACTCTTTTATGATACACAACTAGTGAATTATAGTTTCTGGCAGACAAAAACTACACAAAAAGCAGTAAACTGTGTGAGCAACTCGGAGGAAGAAGTATTGCACTATTAAGATAGCCACTTTTTCGTCAAGAGAGGTATTGACTCAGAGAATACCAGTAACCTATGGAAGGAGTAACGATGAATCTCTTAAGATACACAACGAGTGACATATCGCTTCTGGCAGACTGGCCGCAGTAAGAAAAAGTGGCAGACTGGGTGAGCAATTGGGACGAGTATCTATGACTCTCTTAAGGTAGCCAATACCTCGTTACTTGCGGGTTGGATTAAGAAATCTCGAAAACCCCTAGGAGGAGAAACAATGACTCTTTTATGATACACAAGTAGTGAATTATAGTTTCTGGCAGACAAAAACTACACAAAAAGTAGTAAACTGTGTGAGCAACTCGGAGGAAGAAGTATTGCACTATTAAGATAGATACTTTTTCGTCACGAGAGGTATTGACTCAGAGAATACCAGTAACCTATGGAAGGAGTAACGATGAATCTCTTAAGATACACAACGAGTGACATATCGCTTCTGGCAGACTGGCCACAGTAAGAAAAATGGCACACTGGGTAAGCAATGGGGACGAGTAACTATGACTCTCTTAAGGTAGCCAATGCCTCGTTACTTGCGGTTTGGGTTAAGAAATCTCGAATAACACCTAGGAGGACAAACGATGACTCTTTTATGATACACAACTAGTGACATATCGCTTCTGGCAGACTGGCAAGTACACAAAAAGTAGTAAACTGTGTGAGCAACTCGGAGGAAGAAGTATTGCACTATTAAGATAGCCACTTTCTCGTCAAGAGAGGTATTGACTCGGAGAATACCAGTAACCTATGGAAGGAGTAACGATGAATCTCTTAAGATACACAACGAGTGACATATCGCTTCTGGCAGACTGGCCGCAGTAAGGAAAAGTGGCAGACTGGGAGAGCAATTGGGACGAGTAACTATGACTCTCTTAAGGTAGCCAATGCCTCGTTACTTGCGGTTTGGATGAAGAAATCTCGAATAACCCCTAGGAGGAGAAACAATGACTCTTTTATGATACACAACTAGTGAATTATAGTTTCTGGCAGACAAAAACTACACAAAAAGCAGTAAACTGTGTGAGCAACTCGGAGGAAGAAGTATTGCACTATTAAGATAGCCACTTTTTCGTCAAGAGAGGTATTGACTCAGAGAATACCAGTAACCTATGGAAGGAGTAACGATGAATCTCTTAAGATACACAACGAGTGACATATCGCTTCTGGCAGACTGGCCGCAGTAAGAAAAAGTGGCAGACTGGGTGAGCAATTGGGACGAGTAACTATGACTCTCTTAAGGTAGCCAATGCCTCGTTACTTGCGGGTTGGATTAAGAAATCTCGAAAACCCCTAGGAGGAGAAACAATGACTCTTTTATGATACACAACTAGTGAATTATAGTTTCTGGCAGACAAAAACTACACAAAAAGTAGTAAACTGTGTGAGCAACTCGGAGGATGAAGTATTGCACTATTAAGATAGCCACTTTTTCGTCAAGAGAGGTATTGACTCAGAGAATACCAGTAACCTATGGAAGGAGTAACGATGAATCTCTTAAGATACACAACGAGTGACATATCGCTTCTGGCAGACTGGCCACAGTAAGAAAAAGTGGCAGACTGGGTGAGCAATGGGGACGAGTAACTATGACTCTCTTAAGGTAGCCAATGCCTCGTTACTTGCGGTTTGGGTTAAGAAATCTCGAATAACCCCTAGGAGGAGAAACGATGACTCTTTTATGATACACAACTAGTGACATATCGCTTCTGGCAGACTGGCAAGTACACAAAAAGTAGTAAACCGTGTGAGCAACTCGGAGGAAGAAGTATTGCACTATTAAGATAGCCACTTTTTCGTCAAGAGAGGTATTGACTCGGAGAATACCAGTAACCTATGGAAGGAGTAACGATGAATCTCTTAAGATACACAACGAGTGACATATCGCTTCTGGCAGACTGGCCGCAGTAAGAAAAAGTGGCAGACTGGGTGAGCAATTGGGACGAGTAACTATGACTCTCTTAAGGTAGCCAATGCCTCGTTACTTGCGGGTTGGATTAAGAAATCTCGAAAACCCCTAGGAGGAGAAACAATGACTCTTTTATGATACACAACTGGTGAATTATAGTTTCTGGCAGACAAAAACTACACAAAAAGTAGTAAACTGTGTGAGCAACTCGGAGGATGAAGTATTGCACTATTAAGATAGATACTTTTTCGTCACGAGAGGTATTGACGCAGAGAATACCAGTAACCTATGGAAGGAGTAACGATGAATCTCTTAAGATACACAACGAGTGACACATCGCTTCTGGCAGACTGGCCACAGTAAGAAAAAGTGGCAGACTGGGTGAGCAATGGGGACGAGTAACTATGACTCTCTTAAGGTAGCCAATGCCTCGTTACTTGCGGTTTGGGTTAAGAAATCTCGAATAACCCCTAGGAAGACAAACAATGACTCTTTTATGATACACAACTAGTGACATATCGCTTCTGGCAGACTGGCAAGTACACAAAAAGTAGTAAACTGTGTGAGCAACTCGGAGGAAGAAGTATTGCACTATTAAGATAGCCACTTTTTCGTCAAGAGAGGTACTGACTCGGAGAATACCAGTAACCTATGGAAGGAGTAACGATGAATCTCTTAAGATACACAACGAGTGACATATCGCTTCTGGCAGACTGGCCGCAGTAAGGAAAAGTGGCAGACTGGGAGAGCATTTGGGACGAGTAACTATGACTCTCTTAAGGTAGCCAATGCCTCGTTACTTGCGGGTTGGATTAAGAAATCTCGAAAACCCCCAGGAGGAGAAACAATGACTCTTTTATGATACACAACTAGTGAATTATAGTTTCTGGCAGACAAAAACTACACAAAAAGTAGTAAACTGTGTGAGCAACTCGGAGGATGAAGTATTGCACTATTAAGATAGATAATTTTTGGTCACGAGAGGTATTGACGCAGAGAATACCAGTAACCTATGGAAGGAGTAACGATGAATCTCTTAAGATACACAACGAGTGACATATCGCTTCTGGCAGACTGGCCGCAGTAAGGAAAAGTGGCACACTGGGAGAGCAATTGGGACGAGTAACTATGACTCTCTTAAGGTAGCCAATGCCTCGTTACTTGCGGTTAGGATGAAGAAATCTCGAATAACCCCTAGGAGGAGAAACGATGACTCTTTTATGATACACAACTAGTGAATTATAGTTTCTGGCAGACAAAAACTACACAAAAAGCAGTAAACTGTGTGAGCAACTCGGAGGAAGAAGTATTGCACTATTAAGATAGCCACTTTTTCGTCAAGAGAGGTATTGACTCAGAGAATACCAGTAACCTATGGAAGGAGTAACGATGAATCTCTTAAGATACACAACGAGTGACATATCGCTTCTGGCAGACTGGCCGCAGTAAAAAAAAGTGGCAGACTGGGAGAGCAATTGGGACGAGTAACTATGACTCTCTTAAGGTAGCCAATGCCTCGTTACTTGCGGGTTGGATTAAGAAATCTCGAAAACCCCTAGGAGGAGAAACAATGACTCTTTTATGATACACAACTAGTGAATTATAGTTTCTGGCAGACAAAAACTACACAAAAAGTAGTAAACTGTGTGAGCAACTCGGAGGATGAAGTATTGCACTATTAAGATAGATACTTTTTCGTCACGAGAGGTATTGACTCAGAGAATACCAGTAACCTATGGAAGGAGTAACGATGAATCTCTTAAGATACACAACGAGTGACATATCGCTTCTGGCAGACTGGCCGCAGTAAGAAAAAGTGGCAGACTGGGTGAGCAATGGGGACGAGTGACTATGACTCTCTTAAGGTAGCCAATGCCTCGTTACTTGCGGTTTCGATTAAGAAATCTCGAATAATCCCTAGGAGGTGAAACGATAACTCTTTTATGTTACACAACTAGTGACATATCGCTTCTGACAGACTGGCAAGTACACAAAAAGTAGTAAACTGTGTGAGAAACTGGGAGGAAGAAGTATGGCACTATTAAGAATGCCAATGATTCGTCACGAGTAGTATTGAATCAGAGAATACCAGTAACCTATGGAAGGAGTAACGATGAATCTCTTAAGATACACAACGAGTGACATATCGCTTCTGGCAGACTGGCCGCAAAAAGGAAAAGTGGCAGACTGGGACAGCAATTGGGACGAGTAACTATGACTCTCTTAAGGTAGCCAATGCCTCGTTACTTGCGGTTTGGATGAAGAAATCTCGAATAACCCCTAGGAGGAGAAACGATGACTCTTTTATGATACACAACTAGTGAATTATAGTTTCTGGCAGACAAAAACTACACAAAAAGCAGTAAACCGTGTGAGCAACTCGGAGGAAGAAGTATTGCACTATTAAGATAGCCAATTTTTCGTCAAGAGAGGTATTGACTCAGAGAATACCAGTAACCTATGGAAGGAGTAACGATGAATCTCTTAAGATACACAACGAGTGACATATCGCTTCTGGCAGACTGGCCGCAGTAAGAAAAAGTGGCAGACTGGGTGAGCAATTGGGACGAGTAACTATGACTCTCTTAAGGTAGCAAATGCCTCGTTACTTGCGGGTTGGATTAAGAAATCTCGAAAACCCCTAGGAGGAGAAACAATGACTCTTTTATGATACACAACTAGTGACATATCGCTTCTGGCAGACCGGCAAGTACACAAAAAGTAGTAAACTGTGTGAGCAACTCGGAGGAAGAAGTATTGCACTATTAAGATAGCCAATTTTTCGTCAAGAGAGGTATTGACTCAGAGAATACCAGTAACCTATGGAAGGAGTAACGATGAATCTCTTAAGATACACAACGAGTGACATATCGCTTCTGGCAGACTGGCCGCAGTAAGAAAAAGTGGCAGACTGGGTGAGCAATTGGGACGAGTAACTATGACTCTCTTAAGGTAGCCAATGCCTCGTTACTTGCGGGTTGGATTAAGAAATCTCGAAAACCCCTAGGAGGAGAAACAATGACTCTTTTATGATACACAACTAGTGACATATCGCTTCTGGCAGACCGGCAAGTACACAAAAAGTAGTAAACTGTGTGAGCAACTCGGAGGAAGAAGTATTGCACTATTAAGATAGCCACTTTTTCGTCAAGAGAGGTATTGACTCGGAGAATACCAGTAACCTATGGAAGGAGTAACGATGAATCTCTTAAGATACACAACGAGTGACATATCGCTTCTGGCAGACTGGCCGCAGTAAGGAAAAGTGGCAGACTGGGAGAGCAATTGGGACGAGTAACTATGACTCTCTTAAGGTAGCCAATGCCTCGTTACTTGCGGTTTGGATGAAGAAATCTCGAATAACCCCTAGGAGGATAAACGATGACTCTTTTATGATACACAACTAGTGAATTATAGTTTCTGGCAGACAAAAACTACACAAAAAGCAGTAAACTGTGTGAGCAACTCGGAGGAAGAAGTATTGCACTATTAAGATAGCCACTTTTTCGTCAAGAGAGGTATTGACTCAGAGAATACCAGTAACCTATGGAAGGAGTAACGATGAATCTCTTAAGATACACAACGAGTGACATATCGCTTCTGGCAGACTGGCCGCAGTAAGAAAAAGTGGCAGACTGGGTGAGCAATTGGGACGAGTATCTATGACTCTCTTAAGGTAGCCAATACCTCGTTACTTGCGGGTTGGATTAAGAAATCTCGAAAACCCCTAGGAGGAGAAACAATGACTCTTTTATGATACACAAGTAGTGAATTATAGTTTCTGGCAGACAAAAACTACACAAAAAGTAGTAAACTGTGTGAGCAACTCGGAGGAAGAAGTATTGCACTATTAAGATAGATACTTTTTCGTCACGAGAGGTATTGACTCAGAGAATACCAGTAACCTATGGAAGGAGTAACGATGAATCTCTTAAGATACACAACGAGTGACATATCGCTTCTGGCAGACTGGCCACAGTAAGAAAAATGGCACACTGGGTAAGCAATGGGGACGAGTAACTATGACTCTCTTAAGGTAGCCAATGCCTCGTTACTTGCGGTTTGGGTTAAGAAATCTCGAATAACACCTAGGAGGAGAAACGATGACTCTTTTATGATACACAACTAGTGACATATCGCTTCTGGCAGACTGGCAAGTACACAAAAAGTAGTAAACTGTGTGAGCAACTCGGAGGAAGAAGTATTGCACTATTAAGATAGCCACTTTCTCGTCAAGAGAGGTATTGACTCGGAGAATACCAGTAACCTATGGAAGGAGTAACGATGAATCTCTTAAGATACACAACGAGTGACATATCGCTTCTGGCAGACTGGCCGCAGTAAGGAAAAGTGGCAGACTGGGAGAGCAATTGGGACGAGTAACTATGACTCTCTTAAGGTAGCCAATGCCTCGTTACTTGCGGTTTGGATGAAGAAATCTCGAATAACCCCTAGGAGGAGAAACAATGACTCTTTTATGATACACAACTAGTGAATTATAGTTTCTGGCAGACAAAAACTACACAAAAAGCAGTAAACTGTGTGAGCAACTCGGAGGAAGAAGTATTGCACTATTAAGATAGCCACTTTTTCGTCAAGAGAGGTATTGACTCAGAGAATACCAGTAACCTATGGAAGGAGTAACGATGAATCTCTTAAGATACACAACGAGTGACATATCGCTTCTGGCAGACTGGCCGCAGTAAGAAAAAGTGGCAGACTGGGTGAGCAATTGGGACGAGTAACTATGACTCTCTTAAGGTAGCCAATGCCTCGTTACTTGCGGGTTGGATTAAGAAATCTCGAAAACCCCTAGGAGGAGAAACAATGACTCTTTTATGATACACAACTAGTGAATTATAGTTTCTGGCAGACAAAAACTACACAAAAAGTAGTAAACTGTGTGAGCAACTCGGAGGATGAAGTATTGCACTATTAAGATAGATACTTTTTCGTCACGAGAGGTATTGACTCAGAGAATACCAGTAACCTATGGAAGGAGTAACGATGAATCTCTTAAGATACACAACGAGTGACATATCGCTTCTGGCAGACTGGCCACAGTAAGAAAAAGTGGCAGACTGGGTGAGCAATGGGGACGAGTAACTATGACTCTCTTAAGGTAGCCAATGCCTCGTTACTTGCGGTTTGGGTTAAGAAATCTCGAATAACCCCTAGGAGGAGAAACGATGACTCTTTTATGATACACAACTAGTGACATATCGCTTCTGGCAGACTGGCAAGTACACAAAAAGTAGTAAACCGTGTGAGCAACTCGGAGGAAGAAGTATTGCACTATTAAGATAGCCACTTTTTCGTCAAGAGAGGTATTGACTCGGAGAATACCAGTAACCTATGGAAGGAGTAACGATGAATCTCTTAAGATACACAACGAGTGACATATCGCTTCTGGCAGACTGGCCGCAGTAAGAAAAAGTGGCAGACTGGGTGAGCAATTGGGACGAGTAACTATGACTCTCTTAAGGTAGCCAATGCCTCGTTACTTGCGGGTTGGATTAAGAAATCTCGAAAACCCCTAGGAGGAGAAACAATGACTCTTTTATGATACACAACTGGTGAATTATAGTTTCTGGCAGACAAAAACTACACAAAAAGTAGTAAACTGTGTGAGCAACTCGGAGGATGAAGTATTGCACTATTAAGATAGATACTTTTTCGTCACGAGAGGTATTGACGCAGAGAATACCAGTAACCTATGGAAGGAGTAACGATGAATCTCTTAAGATACACAACGAGTGACACATCGCTTCTGGCAGACTGGCCACAGTAAGAAAAAGTGGCAGACTGGGTGAGCAATGGGGACGAGTAACTATGACTCTCTTAAGGTAGCCAATGCCTCGTTACTTGCGGTTTGGGTTAAGAAATCTCGAATAACCCCTAGGAAGACAAACAATGACACTTTTATGATACACAACTAGTGACATATCGCTTCTGGCAGACTGGCAAGTACACAAAAAGTAGTAAACTGTGTGAGCAACTCGGAGGAAGAAGTATTGCACTATTAAGATAGCCACTTTTTCGTCAAGAGAGGTACTGACTCGGAGAATACCAGTAACCTATGGAAGGAGTAACGATGAATCTCTTAAGATACACAACGAGTGACATATCGCTTCTGGCAGACTGGCCGCAGTAAGGAAAAGTGGCAGACTGGGAGAGCATTTGGGACGAGTAACTATGACTCTCTTAAGGTAGCCAATGCCTCGTTACTTGCGGGTTGGATTAAGAAATCTCGAAAACCCCCAGGAGGAAAAACAATGACTCTTTTATGATACACAACTAGTGAATTATAGTTTCTGGCAGACAAAAACTACACAAAAAGTAGTAAACTGTGTGAGCAACTCGGAGGATGAAGTATTGCACTATTAAGATAGATACTTTTTCGTCACGAGAGGTATTGACGCAGAGAATACCAGTAACCTATGGAAGGAGTAACGATGAATCTCTTAAGATACACAACGAGTGACATATCGCTTCTGGCAGACTGGCCGCAGTAAGGAAAAGTGGCACACTGGGAGAGCAATTGGGACGAGTAACTATGACTCTCTTAAGGTAGCCAATGCCTCGTTACTTGCGGTTAGGATGAAGAAATCTCGAATAACCCCTAGGAGGAGAAACGATGACTCTTTTATGATACACAACTAGTGAATTATAGTTTCTGGCAGACAAAAACTACACAAAAAGCAGTAAACTGTGTGAGCAACTCGGAGGAAGAAGTATTGCACTATTAAGATAGCCACTTTTTCGTCAAGAGAGGTATTGACTCAGAGAATACCAGTAACCTATGGAAGGAGTAACGATGAATCTCTTAAGATACACAACGAGTGACATATCGCTTCTGGCAGACTGGCCGCAGTAAGAAAAAGTGGCAGACTGGGAGAGCAATTGGGACGAGTAACTATGACTCTCTTAAGGTAGCCAATGCCTCGTTACTTGCGGGTTGGATTAAGAAATCTCGAAAACCCCTAGGAGGAGAAACAATGACTCTTTTATGATACACAACTAGTGAATTATAGTTTCTGGCAGACAAAAACTACACAAAAAGTAGTAAACTGTGTGAGCAACTCGGAGGATGAAGTATTGCACTATTAAGATAGATACTTTTTCGTCACGAGAGGTATTGACTCAGAGAATACCAGTAACCTATGGAAGGAGTAACGATGAATCTCTTAAGATACACAACGAGTGACATATCGCTTCTGGCAGACTGGCCACAGTAAGAAAAATGGCAGACTGGGTGAGCAATGGGGACGAGTAACTATGACTCTCTTAAGGTAGCCAATGCCTCGTTACTTGCGGTTTGGGTTAAGAAATCTCGAATAACACCTAGGAGGACAAACGATGACTCTTTTATGATACACAACTAGTGACATATCGCTTCTGGCAGACTGGCAAGTACACAAAAAGTAGTAAACTGTGTGAGCAACTCGGAGGAAGAAGTATTGCACTATTAAGATAGCCACTTTTTCGTCAAGAGAGGTATTGACTCGGAGAATACCAGTAAACTATGGAAGGAGTAACGATGAATCTCTTAAGATACACAACGAGTGACATATCGCTTCTGGCAGACTGGCCGCAGTAAGGAAAAGTGGCAGACTGGGAGAGCAATTGGGACGAGTAACTATGACTCTCTTAAGGTAGCCAATGCCTCGTTACTTGCGGTTTGGATGAAGAAATCTCGAATAACCCCTAGGAGGAGAAACGATGACTCTTTTATGATACACAACTAGTGAATTATAGTTTCTGGCAGACAAAAACTACACAAAAAGCAGTAAACTGTGTGAGCAACTCGGAGGAAGAAGTATTGCACTATTAAGATAGCCACTTTTTCGTCAAGAGAGGTATTGACTCAGAGAATACCAGTAACCTATGGAAGGAGTAACGATGAATCTCTTAAGATACACAACGAGTGACATATCGCTTCTGGCAGACTGGCCGCAGTAAGAAAAAGTGGCAGACTGGGAGAGCAATTGGGACGAGTAACTATGACTCTCTTAAGGTAGCCAATGCCTCGTTACTTGCGGGTTGGATTAAGAAATCTCGAAAACCTCTAGGAGGAGAAACAATGACTCTTTTATGATACACAACTAGTGAATTATAGTTTCTGGCAGACAAAAACTACACAAAAAGTAGTAAACTGTGTGAGCAACTCGGAGGATGAAGTATTGCACTATTAAGATAGATACTTTTTCGTCACGAGAGGTATTGACTCAGAGAATACCAGTAACCTATGGAAGGAGTAACGATGAATCTCTTAAGATACACAACGAGTGACATATCGCTTCTGGCAGACTGGCCACAGTAAGAAAAATGGCAGACTGGGTGAGCAATGGGGACGAGTAACTATGACTCTCTTAAGGTAGCCAATGCCTCGTTACTTGCGGTTTGGGTTAAGAAATCTCGAATAACACCTAGGAGGACAAACGATGACTCTTTTATGATACACAACTAGTGACATATCGCTTCTGGCAGACTGGCAAGTACACAAAAAGTAGTAAACTGTGTGAGCAACTCGGAGGAAGAAGTATTGCACTATTAAGATAGCCACTTTTTCGTCAAGAGAGGTATTGACTCGGAGAATACCAGTAAACTATGGAAGGAGTAACGATGAATCTCTTAAGATACACAACGAGTGACATATCGCTTCTGGCAGACTGGCCGCAGTAAGGAAAAGTGGCAGACTGGGAGAGCAATTGGGACGAGTAACTATGACTCTCTTAAGGTAGCCAATGCCTCGTTACTTGCGGTTTGGATGAAGAAATCTCGAATAACCCCTAGGAGGAGAAACGATGACTCTTTTATGATACACAACTAGCGAATTATAGTTTCTGGCAGACAAAAACTACACAAAAAGCAGTAAACTGTGTGAGCAACTCGGAGGAAGAAGTATTGCACTATTAAGATAGCCACTTTTTCGTCAAGAGAGGTATTGACTCAGAGAATACCAGTAACCTATGGAAGGAGTAACGATGAATCTCTTAAGATACACAACGAGTGACATATCGCTTCTGGCAGACTGGCCGCAGTAAGAAAAAGTGGCAGACTGGGAGAGCAATTGGGACGAGTAACTATGACTCTCTTAAGGTAGCCAATGCCTCGTTACTTGCGGGTTGGATTAAGAAATCTCGAAAACCCCTAGGAGGAGAAACAATGACTCTTTTATGATACACTACTAGTGAATTATAGTTTCTGGCAGACAAAAACTACACAAAAAGTAGTAAACTGTGTGAGCAACTCGGAGGATGAAGTATTGCACTATTAAGATAGATACTTTTTCGTCACGAGAGGTATTGACTCAGAGAATACCAGTAACCTATGGAAGGAGTAACGATGAATCTCTTAAGATACACAACGAGTGACATATCGCTTCTGGCAGACTGGCCACAGTAAGAAAAATGGCAGACTGTGTGAGCAATGGGGACGAGTAACTATGACTCTCTTAAGGTAGCCAATGCCTCGTTACTTGCGGTTTGGGTTAAGAAATCTCGAATAACACCTAGGAGGACAAACGATGACTCTTTTATGATACACAACTAGTGACATATCGCTTCTGGCAGACTGGCAAGTACACAAAAAGTAGTAAACTGTGTGAGCAACTCGGAGGAAGAAGTATTGCACTATTAAGATAGCCACTTTTTCGTCAAGAGAGGTATTGACTCGGAGAATACCAGTAACCTATGGAAGGAGTAACGATGAATCTCTTAAGATACACAACGAGTGACATATCGCTTCTGGCAGACTGGCCGCAGTAAGGAAAAGTGGCAGACTGGGAGAGCAATTGGGACGAGTAACTATGACTCTCTTAAGGTAGCCAATGCCTCGTTACTTGCGGTTTGGATGAAGAAATCTCGAATAACCCCTAGGAGGAGAAACGATGACTCTTTTATGATACACAACTAGTGAATTATAGTTTCTGGCAGACAAAAACTACACAAAAAGCAGTAAACTGTGTGAGCAACTCGGAGGAAGAAGTATTGCACTATTAAGATAGCCACTTTTTCGTCAAGAGAGGTATTGACTCAGAGAATACCAGTAACCTATGGAAGGAGTAACGATGAATCTCTTAAGATACACAACGAGTGACATAACGCTTCTGGCAGACTGGCCGCAGTAAGAAAAAGTGGCAGACTGGGTGAGCAATTGTGACGAGTAACTATGACTCTCTTAAGGTAGCCAATGCCTCGTTACTTGCGGGTTGGATTAAGAAATCTCGAAAACCCCTAGGAGGAGAAACAATGACTCTTTTATGATACACAACTAGTGAATTATAGTTTCTGGCAGACAAAAACTACACAAAAAGTAGTAAACTGTGTGAGCAACTCGGAGGATGAAGTATTGCACTATTAAGATAGATACTTTTTCGTCACGAGAGGTATTGACTCAGAGAATACCAGTAACCTATGGAAGGAGTAACGATGAATCTCTTAAGATACACAACGAGTGACATATCGCTTCTGGCAGACTGGCCACAGTAAGAAAAAGTTGCAGACTGGGTGAGCAATGGGGACGAGTAACTATGACTCTCTTAAGGTAGCCAAGGCCTCGTTACTTGCGGTTTGGGTTAAGAAATCTCGAATAACCCCTAGGAGGACAAACGATGACTCTTTTATGATACACAACTAGTGACATATCGCTTCTGGCAGACTGGCAAGTACACTAAAAGTAGTAAACCGTGTGAGCAACTCGGAGGAAGAAGTATTGCACTATTAAGATAGCCACTTTTTCGTCAAGAGAGGTATTGACTCGGAGAATACCAGTAACCTATGGAAGGAGTAACGATGAATCTCTTAAGATACACAACGAGTGACATATCGCTTCTGGCAGACTGGCCGCAGTAAGGAAAAGTGGCAGACTGGGAGAGCAATTGGGACGAGTAACTATGACTCTCTTAAGGTAGCCAATGCCTCGTTACTTGCGGTTTGGATTAAGAAATCTCGAATAACCCCTAGGAGGAGAAACGATGACTCTTTTATGATACACAACTAGTGAATTATAGTTTCTGGCAGACAAAAACTACACAAAAAGCAGTAAACTGTGTGAGCAACTGGGAGGAAGAAGTATGGCACTATTAAGAATGCCAATGATTCGTCACGAGTAGTATTGAATCAGAGAATACCAGTAACCTATGGAAGGAGTAACGATGAATCTCTTAAGATACACAACGAGTGACATATCGCTTCTGGCAGACTGGCCGCAGTAAGGAAAAGTGGCAGACTGGGAGAGCAATTGGGACGAGTAACTATGACTCTCTTAAGGTAGCCAATGCCTCGTTACTTGCGGGTTGGATTAAGAAATCTCGAAAACCCCTAGGAGGAGAAACAATGACTCTTTTATGATACACTACTAGTGAATTATAGTTTCTGGCAGACAAAAACTACACAAAAAGTAGTAAACTGTGTGAGCAACTCGGAGGAAGAAGTATTGCACTATTAAGATAGATACTTTTTCGTCACGAGAGGTATTGACTCAGAGAATACCAGTAACCTATGGAAGGAGTAACGATGAATCTCTTAAGATACACAACGAGTGACATATCGCTTCTGGCAGACTGGCCACAGTAAGAAAAATGGCAGACTGCGTGAGCAATGGGGACGAGTAACTATGACTCTCTTAAGGTAGCCAATGCCTCGTTACTTGCGGTTTGGGTTAAGAAATCTCGAATAACACCTAGGAGGACAAACGATGACTCTTTTATGATACACAACTAGTGACATATCGCTTCTGGCAGACTGGCAAGTACACAAAAAGTAGTAAACTGTGTGAGCAACTCGGAGGAAGAAGTATTGCACTATTAAGATAGCCACTTTCTCGTCAAGAGAGGTATTGACTCGGAGAATACCAGTAACCTATGGAAGGAGTAACGATGAATCTCTTAAGATACACAACGAGTGACATATCGCTTCTGGCAGACTGGCCGCAGTAAGGAAAAGTGGCAGACTGGGAGAGCAATTGGGACGAGTAACTATGACTCTCTTAAGGTAGCCAATGCCTCGTTACTTGCGGTTTGGGTTAAGAAATCTCGAATAACACCTAGGAGGACAAACGATGACTCTTTTATGATACACAACTAGTGACATATCGCTTCTGGCAGACTGGCAAGTACACAAAAAGTAGTAAACTGTGTGAGCAACTCGGAGGAAGAAGTATTGCACTATTAAGATAGCCACTTTTTCGTCAAGAGAGGTATTGACTCGGAGAATACCAGTAAACTATGGAAGGAGTAACGATGAATCTCTTAAGATACACAACGAGTGACATATCGCTTCTGGCAGACTGGCCGCAGTAAGGAAAAGTGGCAGACTGGGAGAGCAATTGGGACGAGTAACTATGACTCTCTTAAGGTAGCCAATGCCTCGTTACTTGCGGTTTGGATGAAGAAATCTCGAATAACCCCTAGGAGGAGAAACGATGACTCTTTTATGATACACAACTAGCGAATTATAGTTTCTGGCAGACAAAAACTACACAAAAAGCAGTAAACTGTGTGAGCAACTCGGAGGAAGAAGTATTGCACTATTAAGATAGCCACTTTTTCGTCAAGAGAGGTATTGACTCAGAGAATACCAGTAACCTATGGAAGGAGTAACGATGAATCTCTTAAGATACACAACGAGTGACATATCGCTTCTGGCAGACTGGCCGCAGTAAGAAAAAGTGGCAGACTGGGAGAGCAATTGGGACGAGTAACTATGACTCTCTTAAGGTAGCCAATGCCTCGTTACTTGCGGGTTGGATTAAGAAATCTCGAAAACCCCTAGGAGGAGAAACAATGACTCTTTTATGATACACTACTAGTGAATTATAGTTTCTGGCAGACAAAAACTACACAAAAAGTAGTAAACTGTGTGAGCAACTCGGAGGATGAAGTATTGCACTATTAAGATAGATACTTTTTCGTCACGAGAGGTATTGACTCAGAGAATACCAGTAACCTATGGAAGGAGTAACGATGAATCTCTTAAGATACACAACGAGTGACATATCGCTTCTGGCAGACTGGCCACAGTAAGAAAAATGGCAGACTGTGTGAGCAATGGGGACGAGTAACTATGACTCTCTTAAGGTAGCCAATGCCTCGTTACTTGCGGTTTGGGTTAAGAAATCTCGAATAACACCTAGGAGGACAAACGATGACTCTTTTATGATACACAACTAGTGACATATCGCTTCTGGCAGACTGGCAAGTACACAAAAAGTAGTAAACTGTGTGAGCAACTCGGAGGAAGAAGTATTGCACTATTAAGATAGCCACTTTTTCGTCAAGAGAGGTATTGACTCGGAGAATACCAGTAACCTATGGAAGGAGTAACGATGAATCTCTTAAGATACACAACGAGTGACATATCGCTTCTGGCAGACTGGCCGCAGTAAGGAAAAGTGGCAGACTGGGAGAGCAATTGGGACGAGTAACTATGACTCTCTTAAGGTAGCCAATGCCTCGTTACTTGCGGTTTGGATGAAGAAATCTCGAATAACCCCTAGGAGGAGAAACGATGACTCTTTTATGATACACAACTAGTGAATTATAGTTTCTGGCAGACAAAAACTACACAAAAAGCAGTAAACTGTGTGAGCAACTCGGAGGAAGAAGTATTGCACTATTAAGATAGCCACTTTTTCGTCAAGAGAGGTATTGACTCAGAGAATACCAGTAACCTATGGAAGGAGTAACGATGAATCTCTTAAGATACACAACGAGTGACATAACGCTTCTGGCAGACTGGCCGCAGTAAGAAAAAGTGGCAGACTGGGTGAGCAATTGTGACGAGTAACTATGACTCTCTTAAGGTAGCCAATGCCTCGTTACTTGCGGGTTGGATTAAGAAATCTCGAAAACCCCTAGGAGGAGAAACAATGACTCTTTTATGATACACAACTAGTGAATTATAGTTTCTGGCAGACAAAAACTACACAAAAAGTAGTAAACTGTGTGAGCAACTCGGAGGATGAAGTATTGCACTATTAAGATAGATACTTTTTCGTCACGAGAGGTATTGACTCAGAGAATACCAGTAACCTATGGAAGGAGTAACGATGAATCTCTTAAGATACACAACGAGTGACATATCGCTTCTGGCAGACTGGCCACAGTAAGAAAAAGTTGCAGACTGGGTGAGCAATGGGGACGAGTAACTATGACTCTCTTAAGGTAGCCAAGGCCTCGTTACTTGCGGTTTGGGTTAAGAAATCTCGAATAACCCCTAGGAGGACAAACGATGACTCTTTTATGATACACAACTAGTGACATATCGCTTCTGGCAGACTGGCAAGTACACAAAAAGTAGTAAACCGTGTGAGCAACTCGGAGGAAGAAGTATTGCACTATTAAGATAGCCACTTTTTCGTCAAGAGAGGTATTGACTCGGAGAATACCAGTAACCTATGGAAGGAGTAACGATGAATCTCTTAAGATACACAACGAGTGACATATCGCTTCTGGCAGACTGGCCGCAGTAAGGAAAAGTGGCAGACTGGGAGAGCAATTGGGACGAGTAACTATGACTCTCTTAAGGTAGCCAATGCCTCGTTACTTGCGGTTTGGATTAAGAAATCTCGAATAACCCCTAGGAGGAGAAACGATGACTCTTTTATGATACACAACTAGTGAATTATAGTTTCTGGCAGACAAAAACTACACAAAAAGCAGTAAACTGTGTGAGCAACTGGGAGGAAGAAGTATGGCACTATTAAGAATGCCAATGATTCGTCACGAGTAGTATTGAATCAGAGAATACCAGTAACCTATGGAAGGAGTAACGATGAATCTCTTAAGATACACAACGAGTGACATATCGCTTCTGGCAGACTGGCCGCAGTAAGGAAAAGTGGCAGACTGGGAGAGCAATTGGGACGAGTAACTATGACTCTCTTAAGGTAGCCAATGCCTCGTTACTTGCGGGTTGGATTAAGAAATCTCGAAAACCCCTAGGAGGAGAAACAATGACTCTTTTATGATACACTACTAGTGAATTATAGTTTCTGGCAGACAAAAACTACACAAAAAGTAGTAAACTGTGTGAGCAACTCGGAGGAAGAAGTATTGCACTATTAAGATAGATACTTTTTCGTCACGAGAGGTATTGACTCAGAGAATACCAGTAACCTATGGAAGGAGTAACGATGAATCTCTTAAGATACACAACGAGTGACATATCGCTTCTGGCAGACTGGCCACAGTAAGAAAAATGGCAGACTGCGTGAGCAATGGGGACGAGTAACTATGACTCTCTTAAGGTAGCCAATGCCTCGTTACTTGCGGTTTGGGTTAAGAAATCTCGAATAACACCTAGGAGGACAAACGATGACTCTTTTATGATACACAACTAGTGACATATCGCTTCTGGCAGACTGGCAAGTACACAAAAAGTAGTAAACTGTGTGAGCAACTCGGAGGAAGAAGTATTGCACTATTAAGATAGCCACTTTCTCGTCAAGAGAGGTATTGACTCGGAGAATACCAGTAACCTATGGAAGGAGTAACGATGAATCTCTTAAGATACACAACGAGTGACATATCGCTTCTGGCAGACTGGCCGCAGTAAGGAAAAGTGGCAGACTGGGAGAGCAATTGGGACGAGTAACTATGACTCTCTTAAGGTAGCCAATGCCTCGTTACTTGCGGTTTGGATTAAGAAATCTCGAATAACCCCTAGGAGGAGAAACGATGACTCTTTTATGATACACAACTAGTGAATTATAGTTTCTGGCAGACAAAAACTACACAAAAAGCAGTAAACTGTGTGAGCAACTCGGAGGAAGAAGTAATGCACTATTAAGATAGCCACTTTTTCGTCAAGAGAGGTATTGACTCAGAGAATACCAGTAACCTATGGAAGGAGTAACGATGAATCTCTTAAGATACACAACGAGTGACATAAAACTTCTGGCAGACTGGCCGCAGTAAGAAAAAGTGGCAGACTGGGTGAGCAATTGTGACGAGTAACTATGACTCTCTTAAGGTAGCCAATGCCTCGTTACTTGCGGGTTGGATTAAGAAATCTCGAAAACCCCTAGGAGGAGAAACAATGACTCTTTTATGATACACAACTAGTGAATTATAGTTTCTGGCAGACAAAAACTACACAAAAAGCAGTAAACTGTGTGAGCAACTCGGAGGATGAAGTATTGCACTATTAAGATAGATACTTTTTCGTCACGAGAGGTATTGACTCAGAGAATACCAGTAACCTATGGAAGGAGTAACGATGAATCTCTTAAGATACACAACGAGTGACATATCGCTTCTGGCAGACTGGCCACAGTAAGAAAAAGTGGCAGACTGGGTGAGCAATGGGGACGAGTAACAATGACTCTCTTAAGGTAGCCAATGCCTCGTTACTTGCGGTTTTGGTTAAGAAATCTCGAATAACCCCTAGGAGGACAAACGATGACTCTTTTATGATACACAACTAGTGACATATCGCTTCTGGCAGACTGGCAAGTACACAAAAAGTAGTAAACCGTGTGAGCAACTCGGAGGAAGAAGTATTGCACTATTAAGATAGCCACTTTTTCGTCAAGAGAGGTATTGACTCGGAGAATACCAGTAACCTATGGAAGGAGTAACGATGAATCTCTTAAGATAAACAACGAGCGACATATCGCTTCTGGCAGACTGGCCGCAGTAAGGAAAAGTGGCAGACTGGGAGAGCAATTGGGACGAGTAACTATGACTCTCTTAAGGTAGCCAATGCCTCGTTACTTGCGGTTTGGATTAAGAAATCTCGAATAACCCCTAGGAGTAGAAACGATGACTCTTTTATGATACACAACTAGTGAATTATAGTTTCTGGCAGACAAAAACTACACAAAAAGCAGTAAACTGTGTGAGCAACTGGGAGGAAGAAGTATGGCACTATTAAGAATGCCAATGATTCGTCACGAGTAGTATTGAATCAGAGAATACCAGTAACCTATGGAAGGAGTAACGATGAATCTCTTAAGATACACAACGAGTGACATATCGCTTCTGGCAGACTGGCCACAGTAAGAAAAAGTGGCAGACTGGGTGAGCAATGGGGACGAGTAACTATGACTCTCTTAAGGTAGCCAATGCCTCGTTACTTGCGGTTTGGATTAAGAAATCTCGAATAACCCCTAGGAGGAGAAACGATGACTCTTTTATGATACACAACTAGTGAATTATAGTTTCTGGCAGACAAAAACTACACAAAAAGCAGTAATCTGTGTGAGCAACTCGGAGGAAGAAGTATTGCACTATTAACATAGCCACTTTTTCGTCAAGAGAGGTATTGACTCAGAGAATACCAGTAACCTATGGAAGGAGTAACGATGAATCTCTTAAGATACACAACGAGTGACATATCGCTTCTGGCAGACTGGCCGCAGTAAGCAAAAGTGGCAGACTGGGAGAGCAATTGGGACGAGTAACTATGACTCTCTTAAGGTAGCCAATGCCTCGTTACTTGCGGTTTGGATGAAGAAATCTCGAATAACCCCTAGGAGGAGAAACGATGACTCTTTTATGATACACAACTAGTGAATTATAGTTTCTGGCAGACAAAAACTACACAAAAAGCAGTAAACTGTGTGAGCAACTCGGAGGAAGAAGTATTGCACTATTAAGATAGCCACTTTTTCGTCAAGAGAGGTATTGACTCAGAGAATACCAGTAACCTATGGAAGGAGTAACGATGAATCTCTTAAGATACACAACGAGTGACATATCGCTTCTGGCAGACTGGCCGCAGTAAGAAAAAGTGGCAGACTGGGAGAGCAATTGTGACGAGTAACTATGACTCTCTTAAGGTAGCCAATGCCTCGTTACTTGCTGGTTGGATTAAGAAATCTCGAAAACCCCTAGGAGGAGAAACAATGACTGTTTTATGATACACAACTAGTGAATTATAGTTTCTGGCAGACAAAAACTACACAAAAAGTAGTAAACTGTGTGAGCAACTCGGAGGATGAAGTATTGCACTATTAAGATAGATACTTTTTCGTCACGAGAGGTATTGACTCAGAGAATACCAGTAACCTATGGAAGGAGTAACGATGAATCTCTTAAGATACACAACGAGTGACATATCGCTTCTGGCAGACTGGCCACAGTAAGAAAAATGGCAGACTGGGTGAGCAATGGGGACGAGTAACTATGACTCTCTTAAGGTAGCCAATGCCTCGTTACTTGCGGTTTGGGTTAAGAAATCTCGAATAACACCTAGGAGGACAAACGATGACTCTTTTATGATACACAACTAGTGACATATCGCTTCTGGCAGACTGGCAAGTACACAAAAAGTAGTAAACTGTGTGAGCAACTCGGAGGAAGAAGTATTGCACTATTAAGATAGCCACTTTTTCGTCAAGAGAGGTATTGACTCGGAGAATACCAGTAACCTATGGAAGGAGTAACGATGAATCTCTTAAGATACACAACGAGTGACATATCGCTTCTGGCAGACTGGCCGCAGTAAGGAAAAGTGGCAGACTGGGAGAGCAATTGGGACGAGTAACTATGACTCTCTTAAGGTAGCCAATGCCTCGTTACTTGCGGTTTGGATGAAGAAATCTCGAATAATCCCTAGGAGGAGAAACGATGACTCTTTTATGATACACAACTAGTGAATTATAGTTTCTGGCAGACAAAAACTACACAAAAAGCAGTAAACTGTGTGAGCAACTCGGAGGAAGAAGTATTGCACTATTAAGATAGCCACTTTTTCGTCAAGAGAGGTATTGACTCAGAAAATACCAGTAACCTATGGAAGGAGTAACGATGAATCTCTTAAGATACACAACGAGTGACATAACGCTTCTGGCAGACTGGCCGCAGTAAGAAAAAGTGGCAGACTGGGTGAGCAATTGTGACGAGTAACTATGACTCTCTTAAGGTAGCCAATGCCTCGTTACTTGCGGGTTGGATTAAGAAATCTCGAAAACCCCTAGGAGGAGAAACAATGACTCTTTTATGATACACAACTAGTGAATTATAGTTTCTGGCAGACAAAAACTACACAAAAAGTAGTAAACTGTGTGAGCAACTCGGAGGATGAAGTATTGCACTATTAAGATAGATACTTTTTCGTCACGAGAGGTATTGACTCAGAGAATACCAGTAACCTATGGAAGGAGTAACGATGAATCTCTTAAGATACACAACGAGTGACATATCGCTTCTGGCAGACTGGCCACAGTAAGAAAAATGGCAGACTGGGTGAGCAATGGGGACGAGTAACTATGACTCTCTTAAGGTAGCCAATGCCTCGTTACTTGCGGTTTGGGTTAAGAAATCTCGAATAACACCTAGGAGGACAAACGATGACTCTTTTATGATACACAACTAGTGACATATCGCTTCTGGCAGACTGGCAAGTACACAAAAAGTAGTAAACTGTGTGAGCAACTCGGAGGAAGAAGTATTGCACTATTAAGATAGCCACTTTTTCGTCAAGAGAGGTATTGACTCGGAGAATACCAGTAACCTATGGAAGGAGTAACGATGAATCTCTTAAGATACACAACGAGTGACATATCGCTTCTGGCAGACTGGCCGCAGTAAGGAAAAGTGGCAGACTGGGAGAGCAATTGGGACGAGTAACTATGACTCTCTTAAGGTAGCCAATGCCTCGTTACTTGCGGTTTGGATGAAGAAATCTCGAATAATCCCTAGGAGGAGAAACGATGACTCTTTTATGATACACAACTAGTGAATTATAGTTTCTGGCAGACAAAAACTACACAAAAAGCAGTAAACTGTGTGAGCAACTCGGAGGAAGAAGTATTGCACTATTAAGATAGCCACTTTTTCGTCAAGAGAGGTATTGACTCAGAAAATACCAGTAACCTATGGAAGGAGTAACGATGAATCTCTTAAGATACACAACGAGTGACATAACGCTTCTGGCAGACTGGCCGCAGTAAGAAAAAGTGGCAGACTGGGTGAGCAATTGTGACGAGTAACTATGACTCTCTTAAGGTAGCCAATGCCTCGTTACTTGCGGGTTGGATTAAGAAATCTCGAAAACCCCTAGGAGGAGAAACAATGACTCTTTTATGATACACAACTAGTGAATTATAGTTTCTGGCAGACAAAAACTACACAAAAAGTAGTAAACTGTGTGAGCAACTCGGAGGATGAAGTATTGCACTATTAAGATAGATACTTTTTCGTCACGAGAGGTATTGACTCAGAGAATACCAGTAACCTATGGAAGGAGTAACGATGAATCTCTTAAGATACACAACGAGTGACATATCGCTTCTGGCAGACTGGCCACAGTAAGAAAAAGTGGCAGACTGGGTGAGCAATGGGGACGAGTAACTATGACTCTCTTAAGGTAGCCAATGCCTCGTTACTTGCGGTTTGGGTTAAGAAATCTCGAATAACCCCTAGGAGGACAAACGATGACTCTTTTATGATACACAACTAGTGACATATCGCTTCTGGCAGACTGTCAAGTACACAAAAAGTAGTAAACCGTGTGAGCAACTCGGAGGAAGAAGTATTGCACTATTAAGATAGCCACTTTTTCGTCAAGAGAGGTATTGACTCGGAGAATACCAGTAACCTATGGAAGGAGTAACGATGAATCTCTTAAGATACACAACGAGTGACATATCGCTTCTGGCAGACTGGCCGCAGTAAGGAAAAGTGGCAGACTGGGAGAGCAATTGGGACGAGTAACTATGACTCTCTTAAGGTAGCCAATGCCTCGTTACTTGCGGTTTGGATTAAGAAATCTCGAATAACCCCTAGGAGGAGAAACGATGACTCTTTTGTGATACACAACTAGTGAATTATAGTTTCTGGCAGACAAAAACTACACAAAAAGCAGTAAACTGTGTGAGCAACTGGGAGGAAGAAGTATGGCACTATTAAGAATGCCAATGATTCGTCACGAGTAGTATTGAATCAGAGAATACCAGTAACCTATGGAAGGAGTAACGATGAATCTCTTAAGATACACAACGAGTGACATATCGCTTCTGGCAGACTGGCCACAGTAAGAAAAAGTGGCAGACTGGGTGAGCAATGGGGACGAGTAACTATGACTCTCTTAAGGTAGCCAATGCCTCGTTACTTGCGGTTTGGATTAAGAAATCTCGAATAACCCCTAGGAGGAGAAACGATGACTCTTTTATGATACACAACTAGTGAATTATAGTTTCTGGCAGACAAAAACTACACAAAAAGCAGTAATCTGTGTGAGCAACTCGGAGGAAGAAGTATTGCACTATTAAGATAGCCACTTTTTCGTCAAGAGAGGTATTGACTCAGAGAATACCAGTAACCTATGGAAGGAGTAACGATGAATCTCTTAAGATACACAACGAGTGACATATCGCTTCTGGCAGACTGGCCGCAGTAAGAAAAAGTGGCAGACTGGGTGAGCAATGGGGACGAGTAACTATGACTCTCTTAAGGTAGCCAATGCCTCGTTACTTGCGGTTTCGATTAAGAAATCTCGAATAATCCCTAGGAGGTGAAACGATAACTATTTTATGTTACACAACTAGTGACATATCGCTTCTGGCAGACTGGCAAGTACACAAAAAGTAGTAAACTGTGTGAGCAACTGGGAGGAAGAAGTATGGCACTATTAAGAATGCCAATGATTCGTCACGAGTAGTATTGAATCAGAGAATACCAGTAACCTATGGAAGGAGTAACAATGAATCTCTTAAGATACACAACGAGTGACATATCGCTTCTGGCAGACTGGCCGCAGTAAGAAAAAGTGGCAGACTGTGTGAGCAATTTGGACGAGTAACTATGACTCTCTTCAGGTAGCCAATGACTCGTTACTTGCGGGTTGGATTAAGAAATCTCGAAAACCCCAAGGAGGAGAAACGATGACTCTTTTATGATACACAACTAGTGAATTATAGTTTCTGGGAGACAAAAACTACACAAAAAGTAGTAAACTGTGTGAGCAACTCGGAGGATGAAGTATTGCACTATTAAGATAGATACCTTTCGTCACGAGAGGTATTGACTCAGAGAATACCAGTAACCTATGGAAGGAGTAACGATGAATCTCTTAAGATACACAACGAGTGACATATCGCTTCTGGCTGACTGGCCACAGCAAGAAAAAGTGGCAGACTGGGTGGGCAATGGGGACGAGTAACTATGACTCTCTTAAGGTAGCCAATGCCTCGTTACTTGCGGTTTGGGTTAAGAAATCTCGAATAACCCCTAGGAGGACAAACGATGACTCTTTTATGATACACAACTAGTGACATATCGCTTCTGGCAGACTGGCAAGTACACAAAAAGTAGTAAACTGTGTGAGCAACTCGGAGGAAGAAGTATTGCACTATTAAGATAGCCACTTTTTCGTCAAGAGAGGTATTGACTCGGAGAATACCAGTAACCTATGGAAGGAGTAACGATGAATCTCTTAAGATACACAACGAGTGACATATCGCTTCTGGCAGACTGGCCGCAGTAAGGAAAAGTGGCAGACTGGGAGGGCAATTGGGACGAGTAACTATGACTCCCTTAAGGTAGCCAAGGCCTCGTTACTTGCGGTTTGGATTAAGAAATCTCGAATAACCCCTAGGAGGAGAAACGATGACTCTTTTATGATACACAACTAGTGAATTATAGTTTCTGGCAGACAAAAACTACACAAAAAGCAGTAAACTGTGTGAGCAACTCGGAGGAAGAAGTAATGCACTATTAAGATAGCCACTTTTTCGTCAAGAGAGGTATTGACTCAGGGAATACCAGTAACCTAAGGAAGGAGTAACGATGAATCTCTTAAGACACACAACGAGTGACATATCGCTTCTGGCAGACTGGCCGCAGTAAGGAAAAGTGGCAGACTGGGAGAGCAATTGGGACGAGTAACTATGACTCTCTTAAGGTAGCCAATGCCACGTTACTTGCGGTTTGGATGAAGAAATCTCGAATAACCGCTAGGAGGAGAAACGATGACTCTTTTATGATACACAACTAGTGAATTATAGTTTCTGGGAGACAAAAACTACACAAAAAGTAGTAAACTGTGTGAGCAACTCGGAGGATGAAGTATTGCACTATTAAGATAGATACCTTTCGTCACGAGAGGTATTGACTCAGAGAATACCAGTAACCTATGGAAGGAGTAACGATGAATCTCTTAAGATACACAACGAGTGACATATCGCTTCTGGCTGACTGGCCACAGCAAGAAAAAGTGGCAGACTGGGTGGGCAATGGGGACGAGTAACTATGACTCTCTTAAGGTAGCCAATGCCTCGTTACTTGCGGTTTGGGTTAAGAAATCTCGAATAACCCCTAGGAGGACAAACGATGACTCTTTTATGATACACAACTAGTGACATATCGCTTCTGGCAGACTGGCAAGTACACAAAAAGTAGTAAACTGTGTGAGCAACTCGGAGGAAGAAGTATTGCACTATTAAGATAGCCACTTTTTCGTCAAGAGAGGTATTGACTCGGAGAATACCAGTAACCTATGGAAGGAGTAACGATGAATCTCTTAAGATACACAACGAGTGACATATCGCTTCTGGCAGACTGGCCGCAGTAAGGAAAAGTGGCAGACTGGGAGGGCAATTGGGACGAGTAACTATGACTCCCTTAAGGTAGCCAAGGCCTCGTTACTTGCGGTTTGGATTAAGAAATCTCGAATAACCCCTAGGAGGAGAAACGATGACTCTTTTATGATACACAACTAGTGAATTATAGTTTCTGGCAGACAAAAACTACACAAAAAGCAGTAAACTGTGTGAGCAACTCGGAGGAAGAAGTAATGCACTATTAAGATAGCCACTTTTTCGTCAAGAGAGGTATTGACTCAGGGAATACCAGTAACCTAAGGAAGGAGTAACGATGAATCTCTTAAGACACACAACGAGTGACATATCGCTTCTGGCAGACTGGCCGCAGTAAGGAAAAGTGGCAGACTGGGAGAGCAATTGGGACGAGTAACTATGACTCTCTTAAGGTAGCCAATGCCACGTTACTTGCGGTTTGGATGAAGAAATCTCGAATAACCCCTAGGAGGAGAAACGATGACTCTTTTATGATACACAACTAGTGAATTATAGTTTCTGGCAGACAAAAACTACACAAAAAGCAGTAAACTGTGTGAGCAACTCGGAGGAAGAAGTATTGCACTATTAAGATAGCCACTTTTTCGTCAAGAGAGGTATTGACTCAGAGAATACAAGTAACCTATAGAAGGAGTAACGATGAATCTCTTAAGATACACAACGAGTGACATATCGCTTCTGGCAGACTGGCCGCAGTAAGAAAAAGTGGCAGACTGTGTGAGCAATTGGGACGAGTAACTATGACTCTCTTCAGGTAGCCAATGACTCGTTACTTGCGGGTTGGATTAAGAAATCTCGAAAACCCCTAGGAGGAGAAACGATGACTCTTTTATGATACACAACTAGTGAATTATAGTTTCTGGGAGACAAAAACTACACAAAAAGTAGTAAACTGTGTGAGCAACTCGGAGGATGAAGTATTGCACTATTAAGATAGATACTTTTTCGTCACGAGAGGTATTGACTCAGAGAATACCAGTAACCTATGGAAGGAGTAACGATGAATCTCTTAAGATACACAACGAGTGACATATCGCTTCTGGCTGACTGGCCACAGCAAGAGAAAGTGGCATTCTGGGTGGGCAATGGGGACGAGTAACTATGACTCTCTTAAGGTAGCCAATGCCTCGTTACTTGCGGTTTGGGTTAAGAAATCTCGAATAACCCCTAGGAGGACAAACGATGACTCTTTTATGATACACAACTAGTGACATATCGCTTCTGGCAGACTGGCAAGTACACAAAAAGTAGTAAACTGTGTGAGCAACTCGGAGGAAGAAGTATTGCACTATTAAGATAGCCACTTTTTCGTCAAGAGAGGTATTGACTCGGAGAATACCAGTAACCTATGGAAGGAGTAACGATGAATCTCTTAAGATACACAACGAGTGACATATCGCTTCTGGCAGACTGGCCGCAGTAAGGAAAAGTGGCAGACTGGGAGGGCAATTGGGACGAGTAACTATGACTCCCTTAAGGTAGCCAATGCCTCGTTACTTGCGGTTTGGATTAAGAAATCTCGAATAACCCCTAGGAGGAGAAACGATGACTCTTTTATGATACACAACTAGTGAATTATAGTTTCTGGCAGACAAAAACTACACAAAAAGCAGTAAACTGTGTGAGCAACTCGGAGGAAGAAGTATTGCACTATTAAGATAGCCACTTTTTCGTCAAGAGAGGTATTGACTCAGGGAATACCAGTAACCTAAGGAAGGAGTAACGATGAATCTCTTAAGACACACAACGAGTGACATATCGCTTCTGGCAGACTGGCCGCAGTAAGGAAAAGTGGCAGACTGGGAGAGCAATTGGGACGAGTAACTATGACTCTCTTAAGGTAGCCAATGCCACGTTACTTGCGGTTTGGATTAAGAAATCTCGATTAACCCCTAGGAGGAGAAACGATGACTCTTTTATGATACACAACTAGTGAATTATAGTTTCTGGCAGACAAAAACTACACAAAAAGCAGTAAACTGTGTGAGCAACTCGGAGGAAGAAGTATTGCACTATTAAGATAGCCACTTTTTCGTCAAGACAGGTATTGACTCAGAGAATACCAGTAACCTATGGAAGGAGTAACGATGAATCTCTTAAGATACACAACGAGTGACATATCGCTTCTGGCAGACTGGCCGCAATAAGAAAAAGTGGCAGACTGGGTGAGCAATGGGGACGAGTAACTATGACTCTCTTAAGGTAGCCAATGCCTCGTTACTTGCGGTTTCGATTAAGAAATCTCGAATAATCCCTAGGAGGTGAAACGATAACTCTTTTATGTTACACAACTAGTGACATATCGCTTCTGGCAGACTGGCAAGTACACAAAAAGTAGTAAACTGTGTGAGCAACTGGGAGGAAGAAGTATGGCACTATTAAGAATGCCAATGATTCGTCACGAGTAGTATTGAGTCAGAGAATACCAGTAACCTATGGAAGGAGTAACGATGAATCTCTTAAGATACACAACGAGTGACATATCGCTTCTGGCAGACTGGCCACAGTAAGAAAAAGTGGCAGACTGGGTGAGCAATGGGGACGAGTAACTATGACTCTCTTAAGGTAGCCAATGCCTCGTTATTTGCGGTTTGGATTAAGAAATCTCGAATAACCTCTAGGAGGAGAAACGATGACTCTTTTATGATACACAACTAGTGAATTATAGTTTCTGGCAGACAAAAACTACACAAAAAACAGTAAACTGTGTGAGCAACTCGGAGGAAGAAGTATTGCACTATTAAGATAGCCACTTTTTCGTCAAGACAGGTATTGACTCAGAGAATACCAGTAACCTATGGAAGGAGTAACGATGAATCTCTTAAGATACACAACGAGTGACATATCGCTTCTGGCAGACTGGCCGCAGTAAGAAAAAATGGCAGACTGGGTGAGCAATGGGGACGAGTAACTATGACTCTCCTAGGGTATCCAATGCCTCGTTACTTGCGGTTTCGATTAAGAAATCTCGAATAATCCCTAGGAGGTGAAACGATAACTCTTTTATGTTACACAACTAGTGACATATCGCTTCTGGCAGACTGGCAAGTACACAAAAAGTAGTAAACTGTGTGAGCAACTGGGAGGAAGAAGTATGGCACTATTAAGAATGCCAATGATTCGTCACGAGTAGTATTGAATCAGAGAATACCAGTAACCTATGGAAGGAGTAACGATGAATCTCTTAAGGTACACAACGAGTGACATATCGCTTCTGGCAGACTGACCGCAGTAAGAAAAAGTGGCAGACTGGGTGAGCAATTGGGACGAGTAACTATGACTCTCTTAAGGTAGCCAATGCCTCGTTACTTGCGGTTTGGATTAAGAAATCTCGATTAACCCCTAGGAGGAGAAACGATGACTCTTTTATGATACACAACTAGTGAATTATAGTTTCTGGCAGACAAAAACTACACAAAAAACAGTAAACTGTGTGAGCAACTCGGAGGAAGAAGTATTGCACTATTAAGATAGCCACTTTTTCGTCAAGACAGGTATTGACTCAGAGAATACCAGTAACCTATGGAAGGAGTAACGATGAATCTCTTAAGATACACAACGAGTGACATATCGCTTCTGGCAGACTGGCCGCAGTAAGAAAAAATGGCAGACTGGGTGAGCAATGGGGACGAGTAACTATGACTCTCCTAGGGTATCCAATGCCTCGTTACTTGCGGTTTCGATTAAGAAATCTCGAATAATCCCTAGGAGGTGAAACGATAACTCTTTTATGTTACACAACTAGTGACATATCGCTTCTGGCAGACTGGCAAGTACACAAAAAGTAGTAAACTGTGTGAGCAACTGGGAGGAAGAAGTATGGCACTATTAAGAATGCCAATGATTCGTCACGAGTAGTATTGAATCAGAGAATACCAGTAACCTATGGAAGGAGTAACGATGAATCTCTTAAGGTACACAACGAGTGACATATCGCTTCTGGCAGACTGGCCACAGTAAGAAAAAGTGGCAGACTGGGTGAGCAATTGGGACGAGTAACTATGACTCTCTTAAGGTAGCCAATGCCTCGTTACTTGCGGGTTGGATTAAGAAATCTCGAAAACCCCTAGGAGGAGAAACGATGACTCTTTTATGATACACAACTAGTGAATTATAGTTTCTGGCAGACAAAAACTACACAAAAAGTAGTAAACTGTGTGAGCAACTCGGAGGATGAAGTATTGCACTATTAAGATAGATACTTTTTCGTCACGAGAGGTATTGACTCAGAGAATACCAGTAACCTATGGAAGGAGTAACGATGAATCTCTTAAGATACACAACGAGTGACATATCGCTTCTGGCAGACTGGCCACAGTAAGAAAAAGTGGCAGACTGGGTGAGCAATGGGGACGAGTAACTATGACTCTCTTAAGGTAGCCAATGCCTCGTTACTTGCGGTTTAAATTAAGAAATCTCGAATAACCCCTAGGAGGAGAAACGATGACTCTTTTATGATACACAAGTAGTGACATATCGCTTGTGGCAGACTGGCAAGTACACAAAAAGTAGTAAACAGTGTGAGCAACTCGGAGGAAGAAGTATTGCACTATTAAGATAGCCACTTTTTCGTCAAGAGAGGTATTGACTCGGAGAATACCAGTAACCTATGGAAGGAGTAACGATGAATCTCTTAAGATACACAACGAGTGACATATCGCTTCTGGCAGACTGGCCGCAGTAAGGAAAAGTGGCAGACTGGGAGGGCAATTGGGACGAGTAACTATGACTCTCTTAAGGTAGCCAATGCGTCGTTACTTGCGGTTTGGATTAATAAATCTCGAAAACCCCTAGGAGGAGAAACGATGACTCTTTTATGATACACAACTAGTGAATTATAGTTTCTGGCAGACAAAAACTACACAAAAAGCAGTAAACTGTGTGAGCAACTCGGAGGAAGAAGTATTGCACTATTAAGATAGCCACTTTTTCGTCAAGAGAGGTATTGACTCAGGGAATACCAGTAACCTATGGAAGGAGTAACGATGAATCTCTTAAGATACACAACGAGTGACATATCGCTTCTGGCAGACTGGCCGCAGTAAGAAAAAGTGGCAGACTGGGTGAGCAATTGGGACGAGTAACTATGACTCTCTTAAGGTAGCCAATGCCTCGTTACTTGCGGTTTGGATTAAGAAATCTCGATTAACCCCTAGGAGGAGAAACGATGACTCTTTTATGATACACAACTAGTGAATTATAGTTTCTGGCAGACAAAAACTACACAAAAAGCAGTAAACTGTGTGAGCAACTCGGAGGAAGAAGTATTGCACTATTAAGATAGCCACTTTTTCGTCAAGACAGGTATTGACTCAGAGAATACCAGTAACCTATGGAAGGAGTAACGATGAATCTCTTAAGATACACAACGAGTGACATATCGCTTCTGGCTCACTGGCCACAGCAAGAAAAAGTGGCAGACTGGGTGAGCAATGGGGACGAGTAACTATGACTCTCTTAAGGTAGCCAATGCCTCGTTACTTGCGGTTTGGGTTAAGAAATCTCGAATAACCCCTAGGAGGATAAAACGATGACTCTTTTATGATACACAACTAGTGACATATCGCTTCTGGCAGACTGGCAAGTACACAAAAAGTAGTAAACTGTGTGAGTAACTCGGAGGAAGAAGTATTGCACTATTAAGATAGCCACTTTTTCGTCAAGAGAGGTATTGACTCGGAGAACACCAGTAACCTATGGAAGGAGTAACGATGAATCTCTTAAGACACACAACGAGTGACATATCGCTTCTGGCAGACTGGCCGCAGTAAGGAAAAGTGGCAGACTGGGAGGGCAATTGGGACGAGTAACTATGACTCTCTTAAGGTAGCCAATGATACGTTACTTGCGGTTTGGATGAAGAAATCTCGAATAACCCCTAGGAGGAGAAACGATGACTCTTTTATGATACACAACTAGTGAATTATAGTTTCTGGCAGACAAAAACTACACAAAAAGCAGTAATCTGTGTGAGCAACTCGGAGGAAGAAGTATTGCACTATTAAGATAGCCACTTTTTCGTCAAGACAGGTATTGACTCAGAGAATACCAGTAACCTATGGAAGGAGTAACGATGAATCTCTTAAGATACACAACGAGTGACATATCGCTTCTGGCAGACTGGCCGCAGTAAGAAAAAGTGGCAGACTGGGTGAGCAATGGGGACGAGTAACTATGACTCTCTTAGGGTAGCCAATGCCTCGTTACTTGCGGTTTCGATTAAGAAATCTCGAATAATCCCTAGGAGGTGAAACGATAACTCTTTTATGTTACACAACTAGTGACATATCGCTTCTGGCAGACTGGCAAGTACACAAAAAGTAGTAAACTGTGTGAGCAACTGGGAGGAAGAAGTATGGCACTGTTAAGAATGCCAATGATTCGTCACGAGTAGTATTGAATCAGAGAATACCAGTAACCTATGGAAGGAGTAACGATGAATCTCTTAAGGTACACAACGAGTGACATATCGCTTCTGGCTGACTGGCCACAGTAAGAAAAAGTGGCAGACTGGGTGAGCAATTGGGACGAGTAACTATGACTCTCTTAAGGTAGCCAATGCCTCGTTACTTGCGGGTTGGATTAAGAAATCTCGAAAACCCCTAGGAGGAGAAACGATGACTCTTTTATGATACACAACTAGTGAATTATAGTTTCTGGGAGACAAAAACTACACAAAAAGTAGTAAACTGTGTGAGCAACTCGGAGGATGAAGTATTGCACTATTAAGATAGATACTTTTTCGTCACGTGAGGTATTGACTCAGAGAATACCAGTAACCTATGGAAGGAGTAACGATGAATCTCTTAAGATACACAACGAGTGACATATCGCTTCTGGCAGACTGGCCACAGTAAGAAAAAGTGGCAGACTGGGTGAGCAATGGGGACGAGTAACTATGACTCTCTTAAGGTAGCCAATGCCTCGTTACTTGCGGTTTGGGTTAAGAAATCTCGAATAACCCCTAGGAGGACAAACGATGACTCTTTTATGATACACAACTAGTGACATATCGCTTCTGGCAGACTGGCAAGTACACAAAAAGTAGTAAACTGTGTGAGCAACTCGGAGGAAGATGTATTGCACTATTAAGATAGCCACTTTTTCGTCAAGAGAGGTATTGACTCGGAGAATACCAGTAACCTATGGAAGGAGTAACGATGAATCTCTTAAGACACACAACGAGTGACATATCGCTTCTGGCAGACTGGCCGCAGTAAGGAAAAGTGGCAGACTGGGAGAGCAATTGGGACGAGTAACTATGACTCTCTTAAGGTAGCCAATGATACGTTACTTGCGGTTTGGATGAAGAAATCTCGAATAACCCCTAGGAGGAGAAACGATGACTCTTTTATGATACACAACTAGTGAATTATAGTTTCTGGCAGACAAAAACTACACAAAAAGCAGTAAACTGTGTGAGCAACTCGGAGGAAGAAGTATTGCACTATTAAGATAGTCACTTTTTCGTCAAGAGAGGTATTGACTCAGAGAATACCAGTAACCTATGGAAGGAGTAACGATGAATCTCTTAAGATACACAACGAGTGACATATCGCTTCTGGCAGACTGGCCGCAGTAAGAAAAAGTGGCAGACTGGGTGAGCAATTGGGACGAGTAACTATGACTCTCTTAAGGTAGCCAATGCCTCGTTACTTGCGGTTTGGATTAAGAAATCTCGATTAACCCCTAGGAGGAGAAACGATGACTCTTTTATGATACACAACTAGTGAATTATAGTTTCTGGCAGACAAAAACTACACAAAAAGCAGTAAACTGTGTGAGCAACTCGGAGGAAGAAGTATTGCACTATTAAGATAGCCACTTTTTCGTCAAGACAGGTATTGACTCAGAGAATACCAGTAACCTATGGAAGGAGTAACGATGAATCTCTTAAGATACACAACGAGTGACATATCGCTTCTGGCAGACTGGCCGCAGTAAGAAAAAGTGGCAGACTGGGTGAGCAATGGGGACGAGTAACTATGACTCTCTTAGGGTAGCCAATGCCTCGTTACTTGCGGTTTCGATTAAGAAATCTCGAATAATCCCTAGGAGGTGAAACGATAACTCTTTTATGTTACACAACTAGTGACATATCGCTTCTGGCAGACTGGCAAGTACACAAAAAGTAGTAAACTGTGTGAGCAACTGGGAGGAAGAAGTATGGCACTATTAAGAATGCCAATGATTCGTCACGAGTAGTATTGAATCAGAGAATACCAGTAACCTATGGAAGGAGTAACGATGAATCTCTTAAGGTACACAACGAGTGACATATCGCTTCTGGCAGACTGGCCACAGTAAGAAAAAGTGGCAGACAGGGTGAGCAATTGGGACGAGTAACTATGACTCTCTTAAGGTAGCCAATGCCTCGTTACTTGCGGGTTGGATTAAGAAATCTCGAAAACCCCTAGGAGGAGAAACGATGACTCTTTTATGATACACAACTAGTGAATTATAGTTTCTGGGAGACAAAAACTACACAAAAAGTAGTAAACTGTGTGAGCAACTCGGAGGATGAAGTATTGCACTATTAAGATAGATACTTTTTCGTCACGTGAGGTATTGACTCAGAGAATACCAGTAACCTATGGAAGGAGTAACGATGAATCTCTTAAGATACACAAGAGTGACATATCGCTTCTGGCAGACTGGCCACAGTAAGAAAAAGTGGCAGACTGGGTGAGCAATGGGGACGAGTAACTATGACTCTCTTAAGGTAGCCAATGCCTCGTTACTTGCGGTTTAAATTAAGAAATCTCGAATAACCCCTAGGAGGAGAAACGATGACTCTTTTATGATACACAACTAGTGACATATCGCTTGTGGCAGACTGGCAAGTACACAAAAATTAGTAAACAGTGTGAGCAACTCGGAGGAAGAAGTATTGCACTATTAAGATAGCCACTTTTTCGTCAAGAGAGGTATTGACTCGGAGAATACCAGTAACCTATGGAAGGAGTAACGATGAATCTCTTAAGATACACAACGAGTGACATATCGCTTCTGGCAGACTGGCCGCAGTAAGGAAAAGTGGCAGACTGGGAGGGCAATTGGGACGAGTAACTATGACTCTCTTAAGGTAGCCAATGCGTCGTTACTTGCGGTTTGGATTAATAAATCTCGAATAACCCCTAGGAGGAGAAACGATGACTCTTTTATGATACACAACTAGTGAATTATAGTTTCTGGCAGACAAAAACTACACAAAAAGCAGTAAACTGTGTGAGCAACTCGGAGTAAGAAGTATTGCACTATTAAGATAGCCACTTTTTCGTCAAGAGAGGTATTGTCTCAGGGAATACCAGTAACCTAAGGAAGGAGTAACGATGAATCTCTTAAGACACACAACGAGTGACATATCGCTTCTGGCAGACTGGCCGCAGTAAGGAAAAGTGGCAGACTGGGAGAGCAATTGGGACGAGTAACTATGACTCTCTTAAGGTAGCCAATGCCACGTTACTTGCGGTTTGGATGAAGAAATCTCGAATAACCCCTAGGAGGAGAAACTATGACTCTTTTATGATACACAACTAGTGAATTATAGTTTCTGGCAGACAAAAACTACACAAAAAGCAGTAAACTGTGTGAGCAACTCGGAGGAAGAAGTATTGCACTATTAAGATAGCCACTTTTTCGTCAAGACAGGTATTGACTCAGAGAATACCAGTAACCTATGGAAGGAGTAACGATGAATCTCTTAAGATACACAACGAGTGACATATCGCTTCTGGCAGACTGGCCGCAGTAAGAAAAAGTGGCAGACTGGGTGAGCAATGGGGACGAGTAACTATGACTCTCTTAAGGTAGCCAATGCCTCGTTACTTGCGGTTTCGATTAAGAAATCTCTAATAATCCCTAGGAGGTGAAACGATAACTCTTTTATGTTACACAACTAGTGACATATCGCTTCTGGCAGACTGGCAAGTACACAAAAAGTAGTAAACTGTGTGAGCAACTGGGAGGAAGAAGTATGGCACTATTAAGAATGCCAATGATTCGTCACGAGTAGTATTGAATCAGAGAATACCAGTAACCTATGGAAGGAGTAACGATGAATCTCTTAAGATACACAACGAGTGACATATCGCTTCTGGCAGACTGGCCACAGTAAGAAAAAGTGGCAGACTGGGTGAGCAATTGGGACGAGTAACTATGACTCTCTTAAGGTAGCCAATGCCACGTTACTTGCGGTTTGGATGAAGAAATCTCGAATAACCCCTAGGAGGAGAAACGATGACTCTTTTATGATACACAACTAGTGAATTATAGTTTCTGGCAGACAAAAACTACACAAAAAGCAGTAAACTGTGTGAGCAACTCGGAGGAAGAAGTATTGCACTATTAAGATAGCCACTTTTTCGTCAAGAGAGGTATTGACTCAGAGAATACCAGTAACCTATGGAAGGAGTAACGATGAATCTCTTAAGATACACAAGAGTGACATATCGCTTCTGGCAGACTGGCCACAGTAAGAAAAAGTGGCAGACTGGGTGAGCAATGGGGACGAGTAACTATGACTCTCTTAAGGTAGCCAATGCCTCGTTACTTGCGGTTTAAATTAAGAAATCTCGAATAACCCCTAGGAGGAGAAACGATGACTCTTTTATGATACACAACTAGTGACATATCGCTTGTGGCAGACTGGCAAGTACACAAAAATTAGTAAACAGTGTGAGCAACTCGGAGGAAGAAGTATTGCACTATTAAGATAGCCACTTTTTCGTCAAGAGAGGTATTGACTCGGAGAATACCAGTAACCTATGGAAGGAGTAACGATGAATCTCTTAAGATACACAACGAGTGACATATCGCTTCTGGCAGACTGGCCGCAGTAAGGAAAAGTGGCAGACTGGGAGGGCAATTGGGACGAGTAACTATGACTCTCTTAAGGTAGCCAATGCGTCGTTACTTGCGGTTTGGATTAATAAATCTCGAATAACCCCTAGGAGGAGAAACGATGACTCTTTTATGATACACAACTAGTGAATTATAGTTTCTGGCAGACAAAAACTACACAAAAAGCAGTAAACTGTGTGAGCAACTCGGAGTAAGAAGTATTGCACTATTAAGATAGCCACTTTTTCGTCAAGAGAGGTATTGTCTCAGGGAATACCAGTAACCTAAGGAAGGAGTAACGATGAATCTCTTAAGACACACAACGAGTGACATATCGCTTCTGGCAGACTGGCCGCAGTAAGGAAAAGTGGCAGACTGGGAGAGCAATTGGGACGAGTAACTATGACTCTCTTAAGGTAGCCAATGCCACGTTACTTGCGGTTTGGATGAAGAAATCTCGAATAACCCCTAGGAGGAGAAACTATGACTCTTTTATGATACACAACTAGTGAATTATAGTTTCTGGCAGACAAAAACTACACAAAAAGCAGTAAACTGTGTGAGCAACTCGGAGGAAGAAGTATTGCACTATTAAGATAGCCACTTTTTCGTCAAGACAGGTATTGACTCAGAGAATACCAGTAACCTATGGAAGGAGTAACGATGAATCTCTTAAGATACACAACGAGTGACATATCGCTTCTGGCAGACTGGCCGCAGTAAGAAAAAGTGGCAGACTGGGTGAGCAATGGGGACGAGTAACTATGACTCTCTTAAGGTAGCCAATGCCTCGTTACTTGCGGTTTCGATTAAGAAATCTCTAATAATCCCTAGGAGGTGAAACGATAACTCTTTTATGTTACACAACTAGTGACATATCGCTTCTGGCAGACTGGCAAGTACACAAAAAGTAGTAAACTGTGTGAGCAACTGGGAGGAAGAAGTATGGCACTATTAAGAATGCCAATGATTCGTCACGAGTAGTATTGAATCAGAGAATACCAGTAACCTATGGAAGGAGTAACGATGAATCTCTTAAGATACACAACGAGTGACATATCGCTTCTGGCAGACTGGCCACAGTAAGAAAAAGTGGCAGACTGGGTGAGCAATTGGGACGAGTAACTATGACTCTCTTAAGGTAGCCAATGCCACGTTACTTGCGGTTTGGATGAAGAAATCTCGAATAACCCCTAGGAGGAGAAACGATGACTCTTTTATGATACACAACTAGTGAATTATAGTTTCTGGCAGACAAAAACTACACAAAAAGTAGTAAACTGTGTGAGCAACTCGGAGGAAGAAGTATTGCACTATTAAGATAGCCACTTTTTCGTCAAGAGAGGTATTGACTCAGAGAATACCAGTAACCTATGGAAGGAGTAACGATGAATCTCTTAAGATACACAACGAGTGACATATCGCTTCTGGCAGACTGGCCGCAGTAAGAAAAAGTGGCAGACTGGGTGAGCAATTGGGACGAGTAACTATGACTCTCTTAAGGTAGCCAATGCCACGTTACTTGCGGTTTGGATGAAGAAATCTCGAATAACCCCTAGGAGGAGAAACGATGACTCTTTTATGATACACAACTAGTGAATTATAGTTTCTGGCAGACAAAAACTACACAAAAAGCAGTAAACTGTGTGAGCAACTCGGAGGAAGAAGTATTGCACTATTAAGATAGCCACTTTTTCGTCAAGAGAGGTATTGACTCAGAGAATACCAGTAACCTATGGAAGGAGTAACGATGAATCTCTTAAGATACACAACGAGTGACATATCGCTTCTGGCAGACTGGCCGCAGTAAGAAAAAGTGCAGACTGGGTGAGCAATTGGGACGAGTAACTATGACTCTCTTAAGGTAGCCAATGCCTCGTTACTTGCGGTTTGGATTAAGAAATCTCGATTAACCCCTAGGAGGAGAAACGATGACTCTTTTATGATACACAACTAGTGAATTATAGTTTCTGGCAGACAAAAACTACACAAAAAGCAGTAAACTGTGTGAGCAACTCGGAGGAAGAAGTATTGCACTATTAAGATAGCCACTTTTTCGTCAAGACAGGTATTGACTCAGAGAATACCAGTAACCTATGGAAGGAGTAACGATGAATCTCTTAAGATACACAACGAGTGACATATCGCTTCTGGCAGACTGGCCGCAGTAAGGAAAAGTGGCAGACTGGGTGAGCAATGGGGACGAGTATTTATGACTCTCTTAAGGTAGCCAATGCCTCGTTACTTGCGGTTTCGATTAAGAAATCTCGAATAATCCCTAGGAGGTGAAACGATAACTCTTTTATGTTACACAACTAGTGACATATCGCTTCTGGCAGACTGGCAAGTACACAAAAAGTAGTAAAATGTGTGAGCAACTGGGAGGAAGAAGTATGGCACTATTAAGAATGCCAATGATTCGTCACGAGTAGTATTGAATCAGAGAATACCAGTAACCTATGGAATGAGTAACGATGAATCTCTTAAGATACACAACGAGTGACATATCGCTTCTGGCAGACTGGCCACAGTAAGAAAAAGTGGCAGACTGGGTGAGCAATTGGGACGAGTAACTATGACTCTCTTAAGGTAGCCAATGCCACGTTACTTGCGGTTTGGATGAAGAAATCTCGAATAACCCCTAGGAGGAGAAACGATGACACTTTTATGATACACAACTAGTGAATTATAGTTTCTGGCAGACAAAAACTACACAAAAAGCAGTAAACTGTGTGAGCAACTCGGAGGAAGAAGTATTGCACTATTAAGATAGCCACTTTTTCGTCAAGAGAGGTATTGACTCAGAGAATACCAGTAACCTATGGAAGGAGTAACGATGAATCTCTTAAGATACACAACGAGTGACATATCGCTTCTGGCAGACTGGCCGCAGTAAGAAAAAGTGGCAGACTGGGTGAGCAATTGGGACGAGTAACTATGACTCTCTTAAGGTAGCCAATGCCACGTTACTTGCGGTTTGGATGAAGAAATCTCGAATAACCCCTAGGAGGAGAAACGATGACTCTTTTATGATACACAACTAGTGAATTATAGTTTCTGGCAGACAAAAACTACACAAAAAGCAGTAAACTGTGTGAGCAACTCGGAGGAAGAAGTATTGCACTATTAAGATAGCCACTTTTTCGTCAAGAGAGGTATTGACTCAGAGAATACCAGTAACCTATGGAAGGAGTAACGATGAATCTCTTAAGATACACAACGAGTGACATATCGCTTCTGGCAGACTGGCCGCAGTAAGAAAAAGTGCAGACTGGGTGAGCAATTGGGACGAGTATCTATGACTCTCTTAAGGTAGCCAATGCCTCGTTACTTGCGGTTTGGATTAAGAAATCTCGATTAACCCCTAGGAGGAGAAACGATGACTCTTTTATGATACACAACTAGTGAATTATAGTTTCTGGCAGACAAAAACTACACAAAAAGCAGTAAACTGTGTGAGCAACTCGGAGGAAGAAGTATTGCACTATTAAGATAGCCACTTTTTCGTCAAGACAGGTATTGACTCAGAGAATACCAGTAACCTATGGAAGGAGTAACGATGAATCTCTTAAGATACACAACGAGTGACATATCGCTTCTGGCAGACTGGCCGCAGTAAGAAAAAGTGGCAGACTGGGTGAGCAATGGGGACGAGTATTTATGACTCTCTTAAGGTAGCCAATGCCTCGTTACTTGCGGTTTCGATTAAGAAATCTCGAATAATCCCTAGGAGGTGAAACGATAACTCTTTTATGTTACACAACTAGTGACATATCGCTTCTGGCAGACTGGCAAGTACACAAAAAGTAGTAAAATGTGTGAGCAACTGGGAGGAAGAAGTATGGCACTATTAAGAATGCCAATGATTCGTCACGAGTAGTATTGAATCAGAGAATACCAGTAACCTATGGAAGGAGTAACGATGAATCTCTTAAGATACACAACGAGTGACATATCGCTTCTGGCAGACTGGCCACAGTAAGAAAAAGTGGCAGACTGGGTGAGCAATTGGGACGAGTAACTATGACTCTCTTAAGGTAGCCAATGCCACGTTACTTGCGGTTTGGATGAAGAAATCTCGAATAACCCCTAGGAGGAGAAACGATGACTCTTTTATGATACACAACTAGTGAATTATAGTTTCTGGCAGACAAAAACTTCACAAAAAGCAGTAAACTGTGTGAGCAACTCGGATGAAGATGTATTGCACTATTAAGATAGCCACTTTTTCGTCAAGATAGGTATTGACTCAGAGAATACCAGTAACCTATGGAAGGAGTAACGATGAATCTCTTAAGATACACAACGAGTGACATATCGCTTCTGGCTGATACACAACTAGTGAATTATAGTTTCTGGCAGACAAAAACTACACAAAAAGCAGTAAACTGTGTGAGCAACTCGGAGGAAGAAGTATTGCACTATTAAGATAGCCACTTTTTCGTCAAGACAGGTATTGACTCAGAGAATACCAGTAACCTATGGAAGGAGTAACGATGAATCTCTTAAGATACACAACGAGTGACATATCGCTTCTGGCAGACTGGCCGCAGTAAGAAAAAGTGGCAGACTGGGTGAGCAATGGGGACGAGTAACTATGACTCTCTTAAGGTAGCCAATGCCTCGTTACTTGCGGTTTCGATTAAGAAATCTCTAATAATCCCTAGGAGGTGAAACGATAACTCTTTTATGTTACACAACTAGTGACATATCGCTTCTGGCAGACTGGCAAGTACACAAAAAGTAGTAAACTGTGTGAGCAACTGGGAGGAAGAAGTATGGCACTATTAAGAATGCCAATGATTCGTCACGAGTAGTATTGAATCAGAGAATACCAGTAACCTATGGAAGGAGTAACGATGAATCTCTTAAGATACACAACGAGTGACATATCGCTTCTGGCAGACTGGCCACAGTAAGAAAAAGTGGCAGACTGGGTGAGCAATTGGGACGAGTAACTATGACTCTCTTAAGGTAGCCAATGCCACGTTACTTGCGGTTTGGATGAAGAAATCTCGAATAACCCCTAGGAGGAGAAACGATGACTCTTTTATGATACACAACTAGTGAATTATAGTTTCTGGCAGACAAAAACTACACAAAAAGCAGTAAACTGTGTGAGCAACTCGGAGGAAGAAGTATTGCACTATTAAGATAGCCACTTTTTCGTCAAGAGAGGTATTGACTCAGAGAATACCAGTAACCTATGGAAGGAGTAACGATGAATCTCTTAAGATACACAACGAGTGACATATCGCTTCTGGCAGACTGGCCGCAGTAAGAAAAAGTGCAGACTGGGTGAGCAATTGGGACGAGTAACTATGACTCTCTTAAGGTAGCCAATGCCTCGTTACTTGCGGTTTGGATTAAGAAATCTCGATTAACCCCTAGGAGGAGAAACGATGACTCTTTTATGATACACAACTAGTGAATTATAGTTTCTGGCAGACAAAAACTACACAAAAAGCAGTAAACTGTGTGAGCAACTCGGAGGAAGAAGTATTGCACTATTAAGATAGCCACTTTTTCGTCAAGACAGGTATTGACTCAGAGAATACCAGTAACCTATGGAAGGAGTAACGATGAATCTCTTAAGATACACAACGAGTGACATATCGCTTCTGGCAGACTGGCCGCAGTAAGAAAAAGTGGCAGACTGGGTGAGCAATGAAGACGAGTATTTATGACTCTCTTAAGGTAGCCAATGCCTCGTTACTTGCGGTTTCGATTAAGAAATCTCGAATAATCCCTAGGAGGTGAAACGATAACTCTTTTATGTTACACAACTAGTGACATATCGCTTCTGGCAGACTGGCAAGTACACAAAAAGTAGTAAAATGTGTGAGCAACTGGGAGGAAGAAGTATGGCACTATTAAGAATGCCAATGATTCGTCACGAGTAGTATTGAATCAGAGAATACCAGTAACCTATGGAAGGAGTAACGATGAATCTCTTAAGATACACAACGAGTGACATATCGCTTCTGGCAGACTGGCCACAGTAAGAAAAAGTGGCAGACTGGGTGAGCAATTGGGACGAGTAACTATGACTCTCTTAAGGTAGCCAATGCCACGTTACTTGCGGTTTGGATGAAGAAATCTCGAATAACCCCTAGGAGGAGAAACGATGACTCTTTTATGATACACAACTAGTGAATTATAGTTTCTGGCAGACAAAAACTACACAAAAAGCAGTAAACTGTGTGAGCAACTCGGAGGAAGAAGTATTGCACTATTAAGATAGCCACTTTTTCGTCAAGAGAGGTATTGACTCAGAGAATACCAGTAACCTATGGAAGGAGTAACGATGAATCTCTTAAGATACACAACGAGTGACATATCGCTTCTGGCAGACTGGCCGCAGTAAGAAAAAGTGCAGACTGGGTGAGCAATTGGGACGAGTATCTATGACTCTCTTAAGGTAGCCAATGCCTCGTTACTTGCGGTTTGGATTAAGAAATCTCGATTAACCCCTAGGAGGAGAAACGATGACTCTTTTATGATACACAACTAGTGAATTATAGTTTCTGGCAGACAAAAACTACACAAAAAGCAGTAAACTGTGTGAGCAACTCGGAGGAAGAAGTATTGCACTATTAAGATAGCCACTTTTTCGTCAAGACAGGTATTGACTCAGAGAATACCAGTAACCTATGGAAGGAGTAACGATGAATCTCTTAAGATACACAACGAGTGACATATCGCTTCTGGCAGACTGGCCGCAGTAAGAAAAAGTGGCAGACTGGGTGAGCAATGGGGACGAGTATTTATGACTCTCTTAAGGTAGCCAATGCCTCGTTACTTGCGGTTTCGATTAAGAAATCTCGAATAATCCCTAGGAGGTGAAACGATAACTCTTTTATGTTACACAACTAGTGACATATCGCTTCTGGCAGACTGGCAAGTACACAAAAAGTAGTAAAATGTGTGAGCAACTGGGAGGAAGAAGTATGGCACTATTAAGAATGCCAATGATTCGTCACGAGTAGTATTGAATCAGAGAATACCAGTAACCTATGGAAGGAGTAACGATGAATCTCTTAAGATACACAACGAGTGACATATCGCTTCTGGCAGACTGGCCACAGTACGAAAAAGTGGCAGACTGGGTGAGCAATTGGGACGAGTAACTATGACTCTCTTAAGGTAGCCAATGCCACGTTACTTGCGGTTTGGATGAAGAAATCTCGAATAACCCCTAGGAGGAGAAACGATGACTCTTTTATGATACACAACTAGTGAATTATAGTTTCTGGCAGACAAAAACTACACAAAAAGCAGTAAACTGTGTGAGCAACTCGGATGAAGATGTATTGCACTATTAAGATAGCCACTTTTTCGTCAAGATAGGTATTGACTCAGAGAATACCAGTAACCTATGGAAGGAGTAACGATGAATCTCTTAAGATACACAACGAGTGACATATCGCTTCTGGCAGACTGGCCGCAGTAAGAAAAAGTGGCAGACTGGGTGAGCAATTGGGACGAGTAACTATGACTCTCTTAAGGTAGCCAATGCCTCGTTACTTGCGGTTTGGATTAAGAAATCTCGATTAACCCCTAGGAGGAGAAACGATGACTCTTTTATGATACACAACTAGTGAATTATAGTTTCTGGCAGACAAAAACTACACAAAAAGCAGTAAACTGTGTGAGCAACTCGGAGGAAGAAGTATTGCACTATTAAGATAGCCACTTTTTCGTCAAGACAGGTATTGACTCAGAGAATACCAGTAACCTATGGAAGGAGTAACGATGAATCTCTTAAGATACACAACGAGTGACATATCGCTTCTGGCAGACTGGCCGCAGTAAGAAAAAGTGGCAGACTGGGTGAGCAATGGGGACGAGTAACTATGACTCTCTTAAGGTAGCCAATGCCTCGTTACTTGCGGTTTCGATTAAGAAATCTCTAATAATCCCTAGGAGGTGAAACGATAACTCTTTTATGTTACACAACTAGTGACATATCGCTTCTGGCAGACTGGCAAGTACACAAAAAGTAGTAAACTGTGTGAGCAACTGGGAGGAAGAAGTATGGCACTATTAAGAATGCCAATGATTCGTCACGAGTAGTATTGAATCAGAGAATACCAGTAACCTATGGAAGGAGTAACGATGAATCTCTTAAGATACACAACGAGTGACATATCGCTTCTGGCAGACTGGCCACAGTAAGAAAAAGTGGCAGACTGGGTGAGCAATTGGGACGAGTAACTATGACTCTCTTAAGGTAGCCAATGCCACGTTACTTGCGGTTTGGATGAAGAAATCTCGAATAACCCCTAGGAGGAGAAACGATGACTCTTTTATGATACACAACTAGTGAATTATAGTTTCTGGCAGACAAAAACTACACAAAAAGCAGTAAACTGTGTGAGCAACTCGGAGGAAGAAGTATTGCACTATTAAGATAGCCACTTTTTCGTCAAGAGAGGTATTGACTCAGAGAATACCAGTAACCTATGGAAGGAGTAACGATGAATCTCTTAAGATACACAACGAGTGACATATCGCTTCTGGCAGACTGGCCGCAGTAAGAAAAAGTGCAGACTGGGTGAGCAATTGGGACGAGTAACTATGACTCTCTTAAGGTAGCCAATGCCTCGTTACTTGCGGTTTGGATTAAGAAATCTCGATTAACCCCTAGGAGGAGAAACGATGACTCTTTTATGATACACAACTAGTGAATTATAGTTTCTGGCAGACAAAAACTACACAAAAAGCAGTAAACTGTGTGAGCAACTCGGAGGAAGAAGTATTGCACTATTAAGATAGCCACTTTTTCGTCAAGACAGGTATTGACTCAGAGAATACCAGTAACCTATGGAAGGAGTAACGATGAATCTCTTAAGATACACAACGAGTGACATATCGCTTCTGGCAGACTGGCCGCAGTAAGAAAAAGTGGCAGACTGGGTGAGCAATGGGGACGAGTATTTATGACTCTCTTAAGGTAGCCAATGCCTCGTTACTTGCGGTTTCGATTAAGAAATCTCGAATAATCCCTAGGAGGTGAAACGATAACTCTTTTATGTTACACAACTAGTGACATATCGCTTCTGGCAGACTGGCAAGTACACAAAAAGTAGTAAAATGTGTGAGCAACTGGGAGGAAGAAGTATGGCACTATTAAGAATGCCAATGATTCGTCACGAGTAGTATTGAATCAGAGAATACCAGTAACCTATGGAAGGAGTAACGATGAATCTCTTAAGATACACAACGAGTGACATATCGCTTCTGGCAGACTGGCCACAGTAAGAAAAAGTGGCAGACTGGGTGAGCAATTGGGACGAGTAACTATGACTCTCTTAAGGTAGCCAATGCCACGTTACTTGCGGTTTGGATGAAGAAATCTCGAATAACCCCTAGGAGGAGAAACGATGACTCTTTTATGATACACAACTAGTGAATTATAGTTTCTGGCAGACAAAAACTACACAAAAAGCAGTAAACTGTGTGAGCAACTCGGAGGAAGAAGTATTGCACTATTAAGATAGCCACTTTTTCGTCAAGAGAGGTATTGACTCAGAGAATACCAGTAACCTATGGAAGGAGTAACGATGAATCTCTTAAGATACACAACGAGTGACATATCGCTTCTGGCAGACTGGCCGCAGTAAGAAAAAGTGCAGACTGGGTGAGCAATTGGGACGAGTAACTATGACTCTCTTAAGGTAGCCAATGCCTCGTTACTTGCGGTTTGGATTAAGAAATCTCGATTAACCCCTAGGAGGAGAAACGATGACTCTTTTATGATACACAACTAGTGAATTATAGTTTCTGGCAGACAAAAACTACACAAAAAGCAGTAAACTGTGTGAGCAACTCGGAGGAAGAAGTATTGCACTATTAAGATAGCCACTTTTTCGTCAAGACAGGTATTGACTCAGAGAATACCAGTAACCTATGGAAGGAGTAACGATGAATCTCTTAAGATACACAACGAGTGACATATCACTTCTGGCAGACTGGCCGCAGTAAGAAAAAGTGGCAGACTGGGTGAGCAATGGGGACGAGTATTTATGACTCTCTTAAGGTAGCCAATGCCTCGTTACTTGCGGTTTCGATTAAGAAATCTCGAATAATCCCTAGGAGGTGAAACGATAACTCTTTTATGTTACACAACTAGTGACATATCGCTTCTGGCAGACTGGCAAGTACACAAAAAGTAGTAAAATGTGTGAGCAACTGGGAGGAAGAAGTATGGCACTATTAAGAATGCCAATGATTCGTCACGAGTAGTATTGAATCAGAGAATACCAGTAACCTATGGAAGGAGTAACGATGAATCTCTTAAGATACACAACGAGTGACATATCGCTTCTGGCAGACTGGCCACAGTAAGAAAAAGTGGCAGACTGGGTGAGCAATTGGGACGAGTAACTATGACTCTCTTAAGGTAGCCAATGCCACGTTACTTGCGGTTTGGATGAAGAAATCTCGAATAACCCCTAGGAGGAGAAACGATGACTCTTTTATGATACACAACTAGTGAATTATAGTTTCTGGCAGACAAAAACTACACAAAAAGCAGTAAACTGTGTGAGCAACTCGGAGGAAGAAGTATTGCACTATTAAGATAGCCACTTTTTCGTCAAGAGAGGTATTGACTCAGAGAATACCAGTAACCTATGGAAGGAGTAACGATGAATCTCTTAAGATACACAACGAGTGACATATCGCTTCTGGCAGACTGGCCGCAGTAAGAAAAAGTGCAGTCTGGGTGAGCAATTGGGACGAGTATCTATGACTCTCTTAAGGTAGCCAATGCCTCGTTACTTGCGGTTTGGATTAAGAAATCTCGATTAACCCCTAGGAGGAGAAACGATGACTCTTTTATGATACACAACTAGTGAATTATAGTTTCTGGCAGACAAAAACTACACAAAAAGCAGTAAACTGTGTGAGCAACTCGGAGGAAGAAGTATTGCACTATTAAGATAGCCACTTTTTCGTCAAGAGAGGTATTGACTCAGAGAATACCAGTAACCTATGGAAGGAGTAACGATGAATCTCTTAAGATACACAACGAGTGACATATCGCTTCTGGCAGACTGGCCGCAGTAAGAAAAAGTGGCAGACTGGGTGAGCAATGGGGACGAGTATTTATGACTCTCTTAAGGTAGCCAATGCCTCGTTACTTGCGGTTTCGATTAAGAAATCTCGAATAATCCCTAGGAGGTGAAACGATAACTCTTTTATGTTACACAACTAGTGACATATCGCTTCTGGCAGACTGGCAAGTACACAAAAAGTAGTAAAATGTGTGAGCAACTGGTAGGAAGAAGTATGGCACTATTAAGAATGCCAATGATTCGTCACGAGTAGTATTGAATCAGAGAATACCAGTAACCTATGGAAGGAGTAACGATGAATCTCTTAAGATACACAACGAGTGACATATCGCTTCTGGCAGACTGGCCACAGTAAGAAAAAGTGGCAGACTGGGTGAGCAATTGGGACGAGTAACTATGACTCTCTTAAGGTAGCCAATGCCACGTTACTTGCGGTTTGGATGAAGAAATCTCGAATAACCCCTAGGAGGAGAAACGATGACTCTTTTATGATACACAACTAGTGAATTATAGTTTCTGGCAGACAAAAACTACACAAAAAGCAGTAAACTGTGTGAGCAACTCGGAGGAAGATGTATTGCACTATTAAGATAGCCACTTTTTCGTCAAGATAGGTATTGACTCAGAGAATACCAGTAACCTATGGAAGGAGTAACGATGAATCTCTTAAGATACACAACGAGTGACATATCGCTTCTGGCAGACTGGCCGCAGTAAGAAAAAGTGGCAGACTGGGTGAGCAATTGGGACGAGTAACTATGACTCTCTTAAGGTAGCCAATGCCTCGTTACTTGCGGTTTGGATTAAGAAATCTCGAATAACCCCTAGGAGGAGAAACGACGACTCTTTTATGATGCACAACTAGTGAATTATAGTTTCTGGCAGACAAAAACTACACAAAAAGCAGTAAACTGTGTGAGCAACTCGGAGGAAGAAGTATTGCACTATTAAGATAGCCACTTTTTCGTCAAGAGAGGTATTGACTCAGAGAATACCAGTAACCTATGGGAGGAGTAACGATGAATCTCTTAAGATACACAACGAGTGACATATCGCTTCTGGCAGACTGGCCGCAGTAAGAAAAAGTGGCAGACTGGGTGAGCAATGGGGACGAGTAACTATGACTCTCTTAAGGTAGCCAATGCCTCGTTACTTGCGGTTTCGATTAAGAAATCTCGAATAATCCCTAGGAGGTGAAACGATAACTCTTTTATGTTACACAACTAGTGACATATCGCTTCTGGCAGACTGGCAAGTACACAAAAAGTAGTAAACTGTGTGAGAAACTGGGAGGAAGAAGTATGGCACTATTAAGAATGCCAATGATTCGTCGCGAGTAGTATTGAATCAGAGAATACCAGTAACCTATGGAAGGAGTAACGATGAATCTCTTAAGATACACAACGAGTGACATATCGCTTCTGGCAGACTGGCCGCAGTAAGAAAAAGTGGCAGACTGGGTGAACAATTGGGACGAGTAACTATGACTCTCTTAAGGTAGCCAATGCCTCGTTACATGCGGGTTGGATTAAGAAATCTCGAAAACCCCTAGGAGGAGAAACGATGACTCTTTTATGATACACAACTAGTGAATTATAGTTTCTGGCAGACAAAAACTACACAAAAAGTAGTAAACTGTGTGAGCAACTCGGAGGATGAAGTATTGCACTATTAAGATAGATACTTTTTCGTCACGAGAGGTATTGACTCAGAGAATACCAGTAACCTATGGAAGGAGTAACGATGAATCTCTTAAGATACACAACGAGTGACATATCGCTTCTGGCAGACTGGCCGCAGTAAGAAAAAGTGGCAGACTGGGTGAGCAATTGGGACGAGTAACTATGACTCTCTTAAGGTAGCCAATGCCACGTTACTTGCGGTTTGGATGAAGAAATCTCGAATAACCCCTAGGAGGAGAAACGATGACTCTTTTATGATACACAACTAGTGAATTATAGTTTCTGGCAGACAAAAACTACACAAAAAGCAGTAAACTGTGTGAGCAACTCGGAGGAAGAAGTATTGCACTATTAAGATAGCCACTTTTTCGTCAAGAGAGGTATTGACTCAGAGAATACCAGTAACCTATGGAAGGAGTAACGATGAATCTCTTAAGATACACAACGAGTGACATATCGCTTCTGGCAGACTGGCCGCAGTAAGAAAAAGTGCAGACTGGGTGAGCAATTGGGACGAGTAACTATGACTCTCTTAAGGTAGCCAATGCCTCGTTACTTGCGGTTTGGATTAAGAAATCTCGATTAACCCCTAGGAGGAGAAACGATGACTCTTTTATGATACACAACTAGTGAATTATAGTTTCTCGCAGACAAAAACTACACAAAAAGCAGTAAACTGTGTGAGCAACTCGGAGGAAGAAGTATTGCACTATTAAGATAGCCACTTTTTCGTCAAGACAGGTATTGACTCAGAGAATACCAGTAACCTATGGAAGGAGTAACGATGAATCTCTTAAGATACACAACGAGTGACATATCGCTTCTGGCAGACTGGCCGCAGTAAGAAAAAGTGGCAGACTGGGTGAGCAATGGGGACGAGTAACTATGACTCTCTTAAGGTAGCCAATGCCTCGTTACTTGCGGTTTCGATTAAGAAATCTCGAATAATCCCTAGGAGGTGAAACGATACCTCTTTTATGTTACACAACTAGTGACATATCGCTTCTGGCAGACTGGCAAGTACACAAAAAGTAGTAAATTGTGTGAGCAACTGGGAGGAAGAAGTATGGCACTATTAAGAATGCCAATGATTCGTCACGAGTAGTATTGAATCAGAGAATACCAGTAACCTATGGAAGGAGTAACGATGAATCTCTTAAGGTACACAACGAGTGACATATCGCTTCTGGCAGACTGGCCACTGTAAGAAAAAGTGGCAGACTGGGTGAGCAATTGGGACGAGTAACTATGACTCTCTTAAGGTAGCCAATGCCTCGTTACTTGCGGGTTGGATTAAGAAATCTCGAAAACCCCTAGGAGGAGAAACGATGACTCTTTTATGATACACAACTAGTGAATTATAGTTTCTGGGAGACAAAAACTACACAAAAAGTAGTAAACTGTGTGAGCAACTCGGAGGATGAAGTATTGCACTATTAAGATAGATACTTTTTCGTCACGAGAGGTATTGACTCAGAGAATACCAGTAACCTATGGAAGGAGTAACGATGAATCTCTTAAGATACACAACGAGTGACATATCGCTTCCGGCAGACTGGCCACAGTAAGAAAAAGTGGCAGACTGGGTGAGCAATGGGGACGAGTAACTATGACTTTCTTAAGGTAGCCAATGCCTCGTTACTTGCGGTTTGGGTTAAGAAATCTCGAATAACCCCTAGGAGGAGAAACGATGACTCTTTTATGATACACAGCTAGTGAAATATCGCTTGTGGCAGACTGGCAAGTACACAAAAAGTAGTAAACTGTGTGAGCAACTCGGAGGAAGAAGTATTGCACTATTAAGATAGCCACTTTTTCGTCAAGAGAGGTATTGACTCGGAGAATACCAGTAACCTATGGAAGGAGTAACGATGAATCTCTTAAGATACACAACGAGTGACATATCGCTTCTGGCAGACTGGCCGCAGTAAGGAAAAGTGGCAGACTGGGAGAGCAATTGGGACGAGTAACTATGACTCTCTTAAGGTAGCCAATGCCTCGTTACTTGCGGTTTGGATTAAGAAATCTCGAATAACCCCTAGGAGGAGAAACGACGACTCTTTTATGATGCACAACTAGTGAATTATAGTTTCTGGCAGACAAAAACTACACAAAAAGCAGTAAACTGTGTGAGCAACTCGGAGGAAGAAGTATTGCACTATTAAGATAGCCACTTTTTCGTCAAGAGAGGTATTGACTCAGAGAATACCAGTAACCTATGGGAGGAGTAACGACGAATCTCTTAAGATACACAACGAGTGACATATCGCTTCTGGCAGACTGGCCGCAGTAAGAAAAAGTGGCAGACTGGGTGAGCAATTGGGACGAGTAACTATGACTCTCTTAAGGTAGCCAATGCCACGTTACTTGCGGTTTGGATGAAGAAATCTCGAATAACCCCTAGGAGGAGAAACGATGACTCTTTTATGATACACAACTAGTGAATTATAGTTTCTGGCAGACAAAAACTACACAAAAAGCAGTAAACTGTGTGAGCAACTCGGAGGAAGAAGTATTGCACTATTAAGATAGCCACTTTTTCGTCAAGAGAGGTATTGACTCAGAGAATACCAGTAACCTATGGAAGGAGTAACGATGAATCTCTTAAGGTACACAACGAGTGACATATCGCTTCTGGCAGACTGGCCACTGTAAGAAAAAGTGGCAGACTGGGTGAGCAATTGGGACGAGTAACTATGACTCTCTTAAGGTAGCCAATGCCTCGTTACTTGCGGGTTGGATTAAGAAATCTCGAAAACCCCTAGGAGGAGAAACGATGACTCTTTTATGATACACAACTAGTGAATTATAGTTTCTGGCAGACAAAAACTACACAAAAAGCAGTAAACTGTGTGAGCAACTCGGAGGAAGAAGTATTGCACTATTAAGATAGCCACTTTTTCGTCAAGAGAGGTATTGACTCAGAGAATACCAGTAACCTATGGAAGGAGTAACGATGAATCTCTTAAGATACACAACGAGTGACATATCGCTTCTGGCAGACTGGCCGCAGTAAGAAAAAGTGCAGTCTGGGTGAGCAATTGGGACGAGTATCTATGACTCTCTTAAGGTAGCCAATGCCTCGTTACTTGCGGTTTGGATTAAGAAATCTCGATTAACCCCTAGGAGGAGAAACGATGACTCTTTTATGATACACAACTAGTGAATTATAGTTTCTGGCAGACAAAAACTACACAAAAAGCAGTAAACTGTGTGAGCAACTCGGAGGAAGAAGTATTGCACTATTAAGATAGCCACTTTTTCGTCAAGAGAGGTATTGACTCAGAGAATACCAGTAACCTATGGAAGGAGTAACGATGAATCTCTTAAGATACACAACGAGTGACATATCGCTTCTGGCAGACTGGCCGCAGTAAGAAAAAGTGGCAGACTGGGTGAGCAATGGGGACGAGTATTTATGACTCTCTTAAGGTAGCCAATGCCTCGTTACTTGCGGTTTCGATTAAGAAATCTCGAATAATCCCTAGGAGGTGAAACGATAACTCTTTTATGTTACACAACTAGTGACATATCGCTTCTGGCAGACTGGCAAGTACACAAAAAGTAGTAAAATGTGTGAGCAACTGGTAGGAAGAAGTATGGCACTATTAAGAATGCCAATGATTCGTCACGAGTAGTATTGAATCAGAGAATACCAGTAACCTATGGAAGGAGTAACGATGAATCTCTTAAGATACACAACGAGTGACATATCGCTTCTGGCAGACTGGCCACAGTAAGAAAAAGTGGCAGACTGGGTGAGCAATTGGGACGAGTAACTATGACTCTCTTAAGGTAGCCAATGCCACGTTACTTGCGGTTTGGATGAAGAAATCTCGAATAACCCCTAGGAGGAGAAACGATGACTCTTTTATGATACACAACTAGTGAATTATAGTTTCTGGCAGACAAAAACTACACAAAAAGCAGTAAACTGTGTGAGCAACTCGGAGGAAGATGTATTGCACTATTAAGATAGCCACTTTTTCGTCAAGATAGGTATTGACTCAGAGAATACCAGTAACCTATGGAAGGAGTAACGATGAATCTCTTAAGATACACAACGAGTGACATATCGCTTCTGGCAGACTGGCCGCAGTAAGAAAAAGTGGCAGACTGGGTGAGCAATTGGGACGAGTAACTATGACTCTCTTAAGGTAGCCAATGCCTCGTTACTTGCGGTTTGGATTAAGAAATCTCGAATAACCCCTAGGAGGAGAAACGACGACTCTTTTATGATGCACAACTAGTGAATTATAGTTTCTGGCAGACAAAAACTACACAAAAAGCAGTAAACTGTGTGAGCAACTCGGAGGAAGAAGTATTGCACTATTAAGATAGCCACTTTTTCGTCAAGAGAGGTATTGACTCAGAGAATACCAGTAACCTATGGGAGGAGTAACGATGAATCTCTTAAGATACACAACGAGTGACATATCGCTTCTGGCAGACTGGCCGCAGTAAGAAAAAGTGGCAGACTGGGTGAGCAATGGGGACGAGTAACTATGACTCTCTTAAGGTAGCCAATGCCTCGTTACTTGCGGTTTCGATTAAGAAATCTCGAATAATCCCTAGGAGGTGAAACGATAACTCTTTTATGTTACACAACTAGTGACATATCGCTTCTGGCAGACTGGCAAGTACACAAAAAGTAGTAAACTGTGTGAGAAACTGGGAGGAAGAAGTATGGCACTATTAAGAATGCCAATGATTCGTCGCGAGTAGTATTGAATCAGAGAATACCAGTAACCTATGGAAGGAGTAACGATGAATCTCTTAAGATACACAACGAGTGACATATCGCTTCTGGCAGACTGGCCGCAGTAAGAAAAAGTGGCAGACTGGGTGAACAATTGGGACGAGTAACTATGACTCTCTTAAGGTAGCCAATGCCTCGTTACATGCGGGTTGGATTAAGAAATCTCGAAAACCCCTAGGAGGAGAAACGATGACTCTTTTATGATACACAACTAGTGAATTATAGTTTCTGGCAGACAAAAACTACACAAAAAGTAGTAAACTGTGTGAGCAACTCGGAGGATGAAGTATTGCACTATTAAGATAGATACTTTTTCGTCACGAGAGGTATTGACTCAGAGAATACCAGTAACCTATGGAAGGAGTAACGATGAATCTCTTAAGATACACAACGAGTGACATATCGCTTCTGGCAGACTGGCCGCAGTAAGAAAAAGTGGCAGACTGGGTGAGCAATTGGGACGAGTAACTATGACTCTCTTAAGGTAGCCAATGCCACGTTACTTGCGGTTTGGATGAAGAAATCTCGAATAACCCCTAGGAGGAGAAACGATGACTCTTTTATGATACACAACTAGTGAATTATAGTTTCTGGCAGACAAAAACTACACAAAAAGCAGTAAACTGTGTGAGCAACTCGGAGGAAGAAGTATTGCACTATTAAGATAGCCACTTTTTCGTCAAGAGAGGTATTGACTCAGAGAATACCAGTAACCTATGGAAGGAGTAACGATGAATCTCTTAAGATACACAACGAGTGACATATCGCTTCTGGCAGACTGGCCGCAGTAAGAAAAAGTGCAGACTGGGTGAGCAATTGGGACGAGTAACTATGACTCTCTTAAGGTAGCCAATGCCTCGTTACTTGCGGTTTGGATTAAGAAATCTCGATTAACCCCTAGGAGGAGAAACGATGACTCTTTTATGATACACAACTAGTGAATTATAGTTTCTGGCAGACAAAAACTACACAAAAAGCAGTAAACTGTGTGAGCAACTCGGAGGAAGAAGTATTGCACTATTAAGATAGCCACTTTTTCGTCAAGACAGGTATTGACTCAGAGAATACCAGTAACCTATGGAAGGAGTAACGATGAATCTCTTAAGATACACAACGAGTGACATATCGCTTCTGGCAGACTGGCCGCAGTAAGAAAAAGTGGCAGACTGGGTGAGCAATGGGGACGAGTAACTATGACTCTCTTAAGGTAGCCAATGCCTCGTTACTTGCGGTTTCGATTAAGAAATCTCGAATAATCCCTAGGAGGTGAAACGATACCTCTTTTATGTTACACAACTAGTGACATATCGCTTCTGGCAGACTGGCAAGTACACAAAAAGTAGTAAATTGTGTGAGCAACTGGGAGGAAGAAGTATGGCACTATTAAGAATGCCAATGATTCGTCACGAGTAGTATTGAATCAGAGAATACCAGTAACCTATGGAAGGAGTAACGATGAATCTCTTAAGGTACACAACGAGTGACATATCGCTTCTGGCAGACTGGCCACTGTAAGAAAAAGTGGCAGACTGGGTGAGCAATTGGGACGAGTAACTATGACTCTCTTAAGGTAGCCAATGCCTCGTTACTTGCGGGTTGGATTAAGAAATCTCGAAAACCCCTAGGAGGAGAAACGATGACTCTTTTATGATACACAACTAGTGAATTATAGTTTCTGGGAGACAAAAACTACACAAAAAGTAGTAAACTGTGTGAGCAACTCGGAGGATGAAGTATTGCACTATTAAGATAGATACTTTTTCGTCACGAGAGGTATTGACTCAGAGAATACCAGTAACCTATGGAAGGAGTAACGATGAATCTCTTAAGATACACAACGAGTGACATATCGCTTCCGGCAGACTGGCCACAGTAAGAAAAAGTGGCAGACTGGGTGAGCAATGGGGACGAGTAACTATGACTTTCTTAAGGTAGCCAATGCCTCGTTACTTGCGGTTTGGGTTAAGAAATCTCGAATAACCCCTAGGAGGAGAAACGATGACTCTTTTATGATACACAGCTAGTGAAATATCGCTTGTGGCAGACTGGCAAGTACACAAAAAGTAGTAAACTGTGTGAGCAACTCGGAGGAAGAAGTATTGCACTATTAAGATAGCCACTTTTTCGTCAAGAGAGGTATTGACTCGGAGAATACCAGTAACCTATGGAAGGAGTAACGATGAATCTCTTAAGATACACAACGAGTGACATATCGCTTCTGGCAGACTGGCCGCAGTAAGGAAAAGTGGCAGACTGGGAGAGCAATTGGGACGAGTAACTATGACTCTCTTAAGGTAGCCAATGCCTCGTTACTTGCGGTTTGGATTAAGAAATCTCGAATAACCCCTAGGAGGAGAAACGACGACTCTTTTATGATGCACAACTAGTGAATTATAGTTTCTGGCAGACAAAAACTACACAAAAAGCAGTAAACTGTGTGAGCAACTCGGAGGAAGAAGTATTGCACTATTAAGATAGCCACTTTTTCGTCAAGAGAGGTATTGACTCAGAGAATACCAGTAACCTATGGGAGGAGTAACGATGAATCTCTTAAGATACACAACGAGTGACATATCGCTTCTGGCAGACTGGCCGCAGTAAGAAAAAGTGGCAGACTGGGTGAGCAATGGGGACGAGTAACTATGACTCTCTTAAGGTAGCCAATGCCTCGTTACTTGCGGTTTCGATTAAGAAATCTCGAATAATCCCTAGGAGGTGAAACGATAACTCTTTTATGTTACACAACTAGTGACATATCGCTTCTGGCAGACTGGCAAGTACACAAAAAGTAGTAAACTGTGTGAGAAACTGGGAGGAAGAAGTATGGCACTATTAAGAATGCCAATGATTCGTCGCGAGTAGTATTGAATCAGAGAATACCAGTAACCTATGGAAGGAGTAACGATGAATCTCTTAAGATACACAACGAGTGACATATCGCTTCTGGCAGACTGGCCGCAGTAAGAAAAAGTGGCAGACTGGGTGAACAATTGGGACGAGTAACTATGACTCTCTTAAGGTAGCCAATGCCTCGTTACATGCGGGTTGGATTAAGAAATCTCGAAAACCCCTAGGAGGAGAAACGATGACTCTTTTATGATACACAACTAGTGAATTATAGTTTCTGGCAGACAAAAACTACACAAAAAGTAGTAAACTGTGTGAGCAACTCGGAGGATGAAGTATTGCACTATTAAGATAGATACTTTTTCGTCACGAGAGGTATTGACTCAGAGAATACCAGTAACCTATGGAAGGAGTAACGATGAATCTCTTAAGATACACAACGAGTGACATATCGCTTCTGGCAGACTGGCCGCAGTAAGAAAAAGTGGCAGACTGGGTGAGCAATTGGGACGAGTAACTATGACTCTCTTAAGGTAGCCAATGCCACGTTACTTGCGGTTTGGATGAAGAAATCTCGAATAACCCCTAGGAGGAGAAACGATGACTCTTTTATGATACACAACTAGTGAATTATAGTTTCTGGCAGACAAAAACTACACAAAAAGCAGTAAACTGTGTGAGCAACTCGGAGGAAGAAGTATTGCACTATTAAGATAGCCACTTTTTCGTCAAGAGAGGTATTGACTCAGAGAATACCAGTAACCTATGGAAGGAGTAACGATGAATCTCTTAAGGTACACAACGAGTGACATATCGCTTCTGGCAGACTGGCCACTGTAAGAAAAAGTGGCAGACTGGGTGAGCAATTGGGACGAGTAACTATGACTCTCTTAAGGTAGCCAATGCCTCGTTACTTGCGGGTTGGATTAAGAAATCTCGAAAACCCCTAGGAGGAGAAACGATGACTCTTTTATGATACACAACTAGTGAATTATAGTTTCTGGGAGACAAAAACTACACAAAAAGTAGTAAACTGTGTGAGCAACTCGGAGGATGAAGTATTGCACTATTAAGATAGATACTTTTTCGTCACGAGAGGTATTGACTCAGAGAATACCAGTAACCTATGGAAGGAGTAACGATGAATCTCTTAAGATACACAACGAGTGACATATCGCTTCCGGCAGACTGGCCACAGTAAGAAAAAGTGGCAGACTGGGTGAGCAATGGGGACGAGTAACTATGACTTTCTTAAGGTAGCCAATGCCTCGTTACTTGCGGTTTGGGTTAAGAAATCTCGAATAACCCCTAGGAGGAGAAACGATGACTCTTTTATGATACACAGCTAGTGAAATATCGCTTGTGGCAGACTGGCAAGTACACAAAAAGTAGTAAACTGTGTGAGCAACTCGGAGGAAGAAGTATTGCACTATTAAGATAGCCACTTTTTCGTCAAGAGAGGTATTGACTCGGAGAATACCAGTAACCTATGGAAGGAGTAACGATGAATCTCTTAAGATACACAACGAGTGACATATCGCTTCTGGCAGACTGGCCGCAGTAAGGAAAAGTGGCAGACTGGGAGAGCAATTGGGACGAGTAACTATGACTCTCTTAAGGTAGCCAATGCCTCGTTACTTGCGGTTTGGATGAAGAAATCTCGAATTACCCCTAGGAGGAGAAACGACGACTCTTTTATGATGCACAACTAGTGAATTATAGTTTCTGGCAGACAAAAACTACACAAAAAGCAGTAAACTGTGTGAGCAACTCGGAGGAAGAAGTATTGCACTATTAAGATAGCCACTTTTTCGTCAAGAGAGGTATTGACTCAGAGAATACCAGTAACCTATGGGAGGAGTAACGATGAATCTCTTAAGATACACAACGAGTGACATATCGCTTCTGGCAGACTGGCCGCAGTAAGAAAAAGTGGCAGACTGGGTGAGCAATGGGGACGAGTAACTATGACTCTCTTAAGGTAGCCAATGCCTCGTTACTTGCGGTTTCGATTAAGAAATCTCGAATAATCCCTAGGAGGTGAAACGATAACTCTTTTATGTTACACAACTAGTGACATATCGCTTCTGGCAGACTGGCAAGTACACAAAAAGTAGTAAACTGTGTGAGAAACTGGGAGGAAGAAGTATGGCACTATTAAGAATGCCAATGATTCGTCGCGAGTAGTATTGAATCAGAGAATACCAGTAACCTATGGAAGGAGTAACGATGAATCTCTTAAGATACACAACGAGTGACATATCGCTTCTGGCAGACTGGCCGCAGTAAGAAAAAGTGGCAGACTGGGTGAACAATTGGGACGAGTAACTATGACTCTCTTAAGGTAGCCAATGCCTCGTTACTTGCGGGTTGGATTAAGAAATCTCGAAAACCCCTAGGAGGAGAAACGATTACTCTTTTATGATACACAACTAGTGAATTATAGTTTCTGGCAGACAAAAACTACACAAAAAGTAGTAAACTGTGTGAGCAACTCGGAGGATGAAGTATTGCACTATTAAGATAGATACTTTTTCGTCACGAGAGGTATTGACTCAGAGAATACCAGTAACCTATGGAAGGAGTAACGATGAATCTCTTAAGATACACAACGAGTGACATATCGCTTCTGGCAGACTGGCCACAGTAAGAAAAAGTGGCAGACTGGGTGAGCAATGGGGACGAGTAACTATGACTCTCTTAAGGTAGCCAATGCCTCGTTACTTGCGGTTTGGATTAAGAAATCTCGAATAACCCCTAGGAGGAGAAACGATGACTCTTTTATGATACACAACTAGTGAATTATAGTTTCTGGCAGACAAAAACTACACAAAAAGCAGTAAACTGTGTGAGCAACTCGGAGGAAGAAGTATTGCACTATTAAGATAGCCACTTTTTCGTCAAGAGAGGTATTGACTCAGAGAATACCAGTAACCTATGGAAGGAGTAACGATGAATCTCTCAAGATACACAACGAGTGACATATCGCTTCTGGCAGACTGGCCGCAGTAAGAAAAAGTGGCAGACTGGGTGAGCAATGGGGACGAGTAACTATGACTCTCTTAAGGTAGCCAATGCCTCGTTACTTGCGGTTTCGATTAAGAAATCTCGAATAACCCCTAGGAGGTGAAACGATAACTCTTTTATGTTACACAACTAGTGACATATCGCTTCTGGCAGACTGGCAAGTACACAAAAAGTAGTAAACTGTGTGAGCAACTGGGAGGAAGAAGTATGGCACTATTAAGAATGCCAATGATTCGTCACGAGTAGTATTGAATCAGAGAATACCAGTAACCTATAGAAGGAGTAACGATGAATCTCTTAAGATAAACAACGAGTGACATATCGCTTCTGGCAGACTGGCCGCAGTAAGAAAAAGTGGCAGACTGGGTGAGCAATTGGGACGAGTAACTATGACTCTCTTAAGGTAGCCAATGCCTCGTTACTTGCGGGTTGGATTAAGAAATCTCGAAAACCCCCAGGAGGAGAAACGATGACTCTTTTATGATACACAACTAGTGAATTATAGTTTCTGGCAGACAAAAACTACACAAAAAGTAGTAAACTGTGTGAGCAACTCGGAGGATGAAGTATTGCACTATTAAGATAGATACTTTTTCGTCACGAGAGGTATTGACTCAGAGAATACCAGTAACCTATGGAAGGAGTAACGATGAATCTCTTAAGATACACAACGAGTGACATATCGCTTCTGGCAGACTGGCCACAGTAAGAAAAAGTGGCATACTGGGTGAGCAATGGGGACGAGTAACTATGACTCTCTTAAGGTAGCCAATGCCTCGTTACTTGCGGTTTGGGTTAAGAAATCTCGAATAACCCCTAGGAGGAAAAACGATGACTCTTTTATGATACACAACTAGTGACATATCGCTTCTGGCAGACTGGCAAGTACACAAAAAGTAGTAAACTGTGTGAGCAACTCGGAGGAAGATGTATTGCACTATTAAGATAGCCACTTTTTCGTCAAGAGAGGTATTGACTCGGAGAATACCAGTAACCTATGGAAGGAGTAACGATGAATCTCTTAAGATACACAACGAGTGACATATCGCTTCTGGCAGACTGGTCGCAGTAAGGAAAAGTGGCAGACTGGGAGAGCAATTGAAACGAGTAACTATGACTCTCTTAAGGTAGCCAATGCCTCGTTACTTGCGGTTTGGATTAAGAAATCTCGAATAACCCCTAGGAGGAGAAACGATGACTCTTTTGTGATACACAACTAGTGAATTATAGTTTCTGGCAGACAAAAACTACACAAAAAGCAGTAAACGGTGTGAGCAACTCGGAGGAAGAAGTATTGCACTATTAAGATAGCCACTTTTTCGTCAAGAGAGGTATTGACTCAGAGAATACCAGTAACCTATGGAAGGAGTAACGATGAATCTCTTAAGATACACAACGAGTGACATATCGCTTCTGGCAGACTGGCCACAGTAAGAAAAAGTGGCAGACTGGGTGAGCAATGGGGACGAGTAACTATGACTCTCTTAAGGTAGCCAATGCCTCGTTACTTGCGGTTTGGATTAAGAAATATCGAATAACCCCTAGGAGGAGAAACGATGACTCTTTTATGATACACAACTAGTGAATTATAGTTTCTGGCAGACAAAAACTACACAAAAAGCAGTAAACTGTGTGAGCAACTCGGAGGAAGAAGTATTGCACTATTAAGATAGCCACTTTTTCGTCAAGAGAGGTATTGACTCAGAGAATACCAGTAACCTATGGAAGGAGTAACGATGAATCTCTCAAGATACACAACGAGTGACATATCGCTTCTGGCAGACTGGCCGCAGTAAGAAAAAGTGGCAGACTGGGTGAGCAATTGGGACGAGTAACTATGACTCTCTTAAGGTAGCCAATGCCTCGTTACTTGCGGGTTGGATTAAGAAATCTCGAAAACCCCTAGGAGGAGAAACGATGACTCTTTTATGATACACAACTAGTGAATTATAGTTTCTGGGAGACAAAAACTACACAAAAAGTAGTAAACTGTGTGAGCAACTCGGAGGATGAAGTATTGCACTATTAAGATAGATACTTTTTCGTCACGAGAGGTATTGACTCAGAGAATACCAGTAACCTATGGAAGGAGTAACGATGAATCTCTTAAGATACACAACGAGTGACATATCGCTTCTGGCAGACTGGCCACAGTAAGAAAAAGTGGCAGACTGGGTGAGCAATGGGGACGAGTAACTATGACTCTCTTAAGGTAGCCAATGCCTCGTTACTTGCGGTTTGGATTAAGAAATCTCGAATAACCCCTAGGAGGAGAAACGATGACTCTTTTATGATACACAACTAGTGAATTATAGTTTCTGGCAGACAAAAACTACACAAAAAGCAGTAAACTGTGTGAGCAACTCGGAGGAAGAAGTATTGCACTTTTTCGTCAAAAGAGGTATTGACTCAGAGAATACCAGTAACCTATGGGAGGAGTAACGATGAATCTCTTAAGATACACAACGAGTGACATATCGCTTCTGGCAGACTGGCCGCAGTAAGAAAAAGTGGCAGACTGGGTGAGCAATGGGGACGAGTAACTATGACTCTCTTAAGGTAGCCAATGCCTCGTTACTTGCGGTTTCGATTAAGAAATCTCGAATAACCCCTAGGAGATGAAACGATAACTCTTTTATGTTACACAACTAGTGACATATCGCTTCTGGCAGACTGGCAAGTACACAAAAAGTAGTAAACTGTGTGAGCAACTGGGAGGAAGAAGTATGGCACTATTAAGAATGCCAATGATTCGTCACGAGTAGTATTGAATCAGAGAATACCAGTAACCTATAGAAGGAGTAACGATGAATCTCTTAAGATAAACAACGAGTGACATATCGCTTCTGGCAGACTGGCCGCAGTAAGAAAAAGTGGCAGACTGGGTGAGCAATTGGGACGAGTAACTATGACTCTCTTAAGGTAGCCAATGCCTCGTTACTTGCGGGTTGGATTAAGAAATCTCGAAAACCCCCAGGAGGAGAAACGATGACTCTTTTATGATACACAACTAGTGAATTATAGTTTCTGGCAGACAAAAACTACACAAAAAGTAGTAAACTGTGTGAGCAACTCGGAGGATGAAGTATTGCACTATTAAGATAGATACTTTTTCGTCACGAGAGGTATTGACTCAGAGAATACCAGTAACCTATGGAAGGAGTAACGATGAATCTCTTAAGATACACAACGAGTGACATATCGCTTCTGGCAGACTGGCCACAGTAAGAAAAAGTGGCATACTGGGTGAGCAATGGGGACGAGTAACTATGACTCTCTTAAGGTAGCCAATGCCTCGTTACTTGCGGTTTGGGTTAAGAAATCTCGAATAACCCCTAGGAGGAAAAACGATGACTCTTTTATGATACACAACTAGTGACATATCGCTTCTGGCAGACTGGCAAGTACACAAAAAGTAGTAAACTGTGTGAGCAACTCGGAGGAAGATGTATTGCACTATTAAGATAGCCACTTTTTCGTCAAGAGAGGTATTGACTCGGAGAATACCAGTAACCTATGGAAGGAGTAACGATGAATCTCTTAAGATACACAACGAGTGACATATCGCTTCTGGCAGACTGGTCGCAGTAAGGAAAAGTGGCAGACTGGGAGAGCAATTGAAACGAGTAACTATGACTCTCTTAAGGTAGCCAATGCCTCGTTACTTGCGGTTTGGATTAAGAAATCTCGAATAACCCCTAGGAGGAGAAACGATGACTCTTTTGTGATACACAACTAGTGAATTATAGTTTCTGGCAGACAAAAACTACACAAAAAGCAGTAAACGGTGTGAGCAACTCGGAGGAAGAAGTATTGCACTATTAAGATAGCCACTTTTTCGTCAAGAGAGGTATTGACTCAGAGAATACCAGTAACCTATGGAAGGAGTAACGATGAATCTCTTAAGATACACAACGAGTGACATATCGCTTCTGGCAGACTGGCCACAGTAAGAAAAAGTGGCAGACTGGGTGAGCAATGGGGACGAGTAACTATGACTCTCTTAAGGTAGCCAATGCCTCGTTACTTGCGGTTTGGATTAAGAAATATCGAATAACCCCTAGGAGGAGAAACGATGACTCTTTTATGATACACAACTAGTGAATTATAGTTTCTGGCAGACAAAAACTACACAAAAAGCAGTAAACTGTGTGAGCAACTCGGAGGAAGAAGTATTGCACTATTAAGATAGCCACTTTTTCGTCAAGAGAGGTATTGACTCAGAGAATACCAGTAACCTATGGAAGGAGTAACGATGAATCTCTCAAGATACACAACGAGTGACATATCGCTTCTGGCAGACTGGCCGCAGTAAGAAAAAGTGGCAGACTGGGTGAGCAATTGGGACGAGTAACTATGACTCTCTTAAGGTAGCCAATGCCTCGTTACTTGCGGGTTGGATTAAGAAATCTCGAAAACCCCTAGGAGGAGAAACGATGACTCTTTTATGATACACAACTAGTGAATTATAGTTTCTGGGAGACAAAAACTACACAAAAAGTAGTAAACTGTGTGAGCAACTCGGAGGATGAAGTATTGCACTATTAAGATAGATACTTTTTCGTCACGAGAGGTATTGACTCAGAGAATACCAGTAACCTATGGAAGGAGTAACGATGAATCTCTTAAGATACACAACGAGTGACATATCGCTTCTGGCAGACTGGCCACAGTAAGAAAAAGTGGCAGACTGGGTGAGCAATGGGGACGAGTAACTATGACTCTCTTAAGGTAGCCAATGCCTCGTTACTTGCGGTTTGGATTAAGAAATCTCGAATAACCCCTAGGAGGAGAAACGATGACTCTTTTATGATACACAACTAGTGAATTATAGTTTCTGGCAGACAAAAACTACACAAAAAGCAGTAAACTGTGTGAGCAACTCGGAGGAAGAAGTATTGCACTTTTTCGTCAAAAGAGGTATTGACTCAGAGAATACCAGTAACCTATGGGAGGAGTAACGATGAATCTCTTAAGATACACAACGAGTGACATATCGCTTCTGGCAGACTGGCCGCAGTAAGAAAAAGTGGCAGACTGGGTGAGCAATGGGGACGAGTAACTATGACTCTCTTAAGGTAGCCAATGCCTCGTTACTTGCGGTTTCGATTAAGAAATCTCGAATAATCCCTTGGAGGTGAAACGATAACTCTTTTATGTTACACAACTAGTGACATATCGCTTCTGGCAGACTGGTAAGTACACAAAAAGTAGTAAACTGTGTGAGCAACTGGGAGGAAGAAGTATGGCACTATTAAGAATGCCAATGATTCGTCACGAGTAGTATTGAATCAGAGAATACCAGTAACCTATGGAAGGAGTAACGATGAATCTCTTAAGATACACAACGAGTGACATATCGCTTCTGGCAGACTGGCCGCAGTAAGAAAAAGTGGCAGACTGGGTGAGCAATTGGGACGAGTAACTATGACTCTCTTAAGGTAGCCAATGCCTCGTTACTTGCGGTTTCGATTAAGAAATCTCGAATAATCCCTAGGAGGTGAAACGATAACTCTTTTATGTTACACAACTAGTGACATATCGCTTCTGGCAGACTGGCAAGTACACAAAAAGTAGTAAACTGTGTGAGCAACTGGGAGGAAGAAGTATGGCACTATTACGAATGCCAATGATTCGTCACGAGTAGTGTTGTATCAGAGAATACCAGTAACCTATGGAAGGAGTAACGATGAATCTCTTAAGATACACAACGAGTGACATATCGCTTCTGGCAGACTGGCCGCAGTAAGAAAAAGTGGCAGACTGGGTGAGCAATTGGGACGAGTAACTATGACTCTCTTAAGGTAGCCAATGCCTCGTTACTTGCGGGTTGGATTAAGAAATCTCGAAAACCCCTAGGAGGAGAAACGATGACTCTTTTATGATACACAACTAGTGAATTATAGTTTCTGGCAGACAAAAAATACACAAAAAGTAGTAAACTGTGTGAGCAACTCGGAGGATGAAGTATTGCACTATTAAGATAGATCCTTTTTCGTCACGAGAGGTATTGACTCAGAGAATACCAGTAACCTATGGAAGGAGTAACGATGAATCTCTTAAGATACACAACGAGTGACATATCGCTTCTGGCAGACTGGCCACAGTAAGAAAAAGTGGCAGACTGGGTGAGCAATGGGGACGAGTAACTATGACTCTCTTAAGGTAGCCAATGCCTCGTTAGTTGCGGTTTGGATTAAGAAATCTCGAATAACCCCTAGGAGGAGAAACGATGACTCTTTTATGATACACAACTAGTGAATTATAGTTTCTGGCAGACAAAAACTACACAAAAAGCAGTAAACTGTGTGAGCAACTCGGAGGAAGAAGTATTGCACTTTTTCGTCAAAAGAGGTATTGACTCAGAGAATACCAGTAACCTATGGGAGGAGTAACGATGAATCTCTTAAGATACACAACGAGTGACATATCGCTTCTGGCAGACTGGCCGCAGTAAGAAAAAGTGGCAGACTGGGTGAGCAATGGGGACGAGTAACTATGACTCTCTTAAGGTAGCCAATGCCTCTTTACTGGCGGTTTCGATTAAGAAATCTCGAATAATCCCTAGGAGGTGAAACGATAACTCTTTTATGTTACCCAACTAGTGACATATCGCATCTGGCAGACTGGTAAGTACACAAAAAGTAGTAAACTGTGTGAGCAACTGGGAGGAAGAAGTATGGCACTATTAAGAATGCCAATGATTCGTCACGAGTAGTATTGAATCAGAGAATACCAGTAACCTATGGAAGGAGTAACGATGAATCTCTTAAGATACACAACGAGTGACATATCGCTTCTGGCAGACTGGCCGCAGTAAGAAAAAGTGGCAGACTGGGTGAGCAATTGGGACGAGTAACTATGACTCTCTTAAGGTAGCCAATGCCTCGTTACTTGCGGTTTCGATTAAGAAATCTCGAATAATCCCTAGGAGGTGAAACGATAACTCTTTTATGTTACACAACTAGTGACATATCGCTTCTGGCAGATTGGCAAGTACACAAAAAGTAGTAAACTGTGTGAGCAACAGGGAGGAAGAAGTATGGCACTATTAAGAATGCCAATGATTCGTCACGAGTAGTATTGTATCAGAGAATACCAGTAACCTATGGAAGGAGTAACGATGAATCTCTTAAGATACACAACGAGTGACATATCGCTTCTGGCAGACTGGCCGCAGTAAGAAAAAGTGGCAGACTGGGTGAGCAATTGGGACGAGTAACTATGACTCTCTTAAGGTAGCCAATGCCTCGTTACTTGCGGGTTGGATTAAGAAATCTCGAAAACCCCTAGGAGGAGAAACGATGACTCTTTTATGATACACAACTAGTGAATTATAGTTTCTGGCAGACAAAAACTACACAAAAAGTAGTAAACTGTGTGAGCAACTCGGAGGATGAAGTATTGCACTATTAAGATAGATACTTTTTCGTCACGAGAGGTATTGACTCAGAGAATACCAGTAACCTATGGGAGGAGTAACGATGAATCTCTTAAGATACACAACGAGTGACATATCGCTTCTGGCAGACTGGCCGCAGTAAGAAAAAGTGGCAGACTGGGTGAGCAATGGGGACGAGTAACTATGACTCTCTTAAGGTAGCCAATGCCTCGTTACTTGCGGTTTCGATTAAGAAATCTCGAATAATCCCTTGGAGGTGAAACGATAACTCTTTTATGTTACACAACTAGTGACATATCGCTTCTGGCAGACTGGTAAGTACACAAAAAGTAGTAAACTGTGTGAGCAACTGGGAGGAAGAAGTATGGCACTATTAAGAATGCCAATGATTCGTCACGAGTAGTATTGAATCAGAGAATACCAGTAACCTATGGAAGGAGTAACGATGAATCTCTTAAGATACACAACGAGTGACATATCGCTTCTGGCAGACTGGCCGCAGTAAGAAAAAGTGGCAGACTGGGTGAGCAATTGGGACGAGTAACTATGACTCTCTTAAGGTAGCCAATGCCTCGTTACTTGCGGTTTCGATTAAGAAATCTCGAATAATCCCTAGGAGGTGAAACGATAACTCTTTTATGTTACACAACTAGTGACATATCGCTTCTGGCAGACTGGCAAGTACACAAAAAGTAGTAAACTGTGTGAGCAACTGGGAGGAAGAAGTATGGCACTATTACGAATGCCAATGATTCGTCACGAGTAGTATTGTATCAGAGAATACCAGTAACCTATGGAAGGAGTAACGATGAATCTCTTAAGATACACAACGAGTGACATATCGCTTCTGGCAGACTGGCCGCAGTAAGAAAAAGTGGCAGACTGGGTGAGCAATTGGGACGAGTAACTATGACTCTCTTAAGGTAGCCAATGCCTCGTTACTTGCGGGTTGGATTAAGAAATCTCGAAAACCCCTAGGAGGAGAAACGATGACTCTTTTATGATACACAACTAGTGAATTATAGTTTATGGCAGACAAAAAATACACAAAAAGTAGTAAACTGTGTGAGCAACTCGGAGGATGAAGTATTGCACTATTAAGATAGATCCTTTTTCGTCACGAGAGGTATTGACTCAGAGAATACCAGTAACCTATGGAAGGAGTAACGATGAATCTCTTAAGATACACAACGAGTGACATATCGCTTCTGGCAGACTGGCCACAGTAAGAAAAAGTGGCAGACTGGGTGAGCAATGGGGACGAGTAACTATGACTCTCTTAAGGTAGCCAATGCCTCGTTAGTTGCGGTTTGGATTAAGAAATCTCGAATAACCCCTAGGAGGAGAAACGATGACTCTTTTATGATACACAACTAGTGAATTATAGTTTCTGGCAGACAAAAACTACACAAAAAGCAGTAAACTGTGTGAGCAACTCGGAGGAAGAAGTATTGCACTTTTTCGTCAAAAGAGGTATTGACTCAGAGAATACCAGTAACCTATGGGAGGAGTAACGATGAATCTCTTAAGATACACAACGAGTGACATATCGCTTCTGGCAGACTGGCCGCAGTAAGAAAAAGTGGCAGACTGGGTGAGCAATGGGGACGAGTAACTATGACTCTCTTAAGGTAGCCAATGCCTCTTTACTGGCGGTTTCGATTAAGAAATCTCGAATAATCCCTAGGAGGTGAAACGATAACTCTTTTATGTTACCCAACTAGTGACATATCGCATCTGGCAGACTGGTAAGTACACAAAAAGTAGTAAACTGTGTGAGCAACTGGGAGGAAGAAGTATGGCACTATTAAGAATGCCAATGATTCGTCACGAGTAGTATTGAATCAGAGAATACCAGTAACCTATGGAAGGAGTAACGATGAATCTCTTAAGATACACAACGAGTGACATATCGCTTCTGGCAGACTGGCCGCAGTAAGAAAAAGTGGCAGACTGGGTGAGCAATTGGGACGAGTAACTATGACTCTCTTAAGGTAGCCAATGCCTCGTTACTTGCGGTTTCGATTAAGAAATCTCGAATAATCCCTAGGAGGTGAAACGATAACTCTTTTATGTTACACAACTAGTGACATATCGCTTCTGGCAGATTGGCAAGTACACAAAAAGTAGTAAACTGTGTGAGCAACAGGGAGGAAGAAGTATGGCACTATTAAGAATGCCAATGATTCGTCACGAGTAGTATTGTATCAGAGAATACCAGTAACCTATGGAAGGAGTAACGATGAATCTCTTAAGATACACAACGAGTGACATATCGCTTCTGGCAGACTGGCCGCAGTAAGAAAAAGTGGCAGACTGGGTGAGCAATTGGGACGAGTAACTATGACTCTCTTAAGGTAGCCAATGCCTCGTTACTTGCGGGTTGGATTAAGAAATCTCGAAAACCCCTAGGAGGAGAAACGATGACTCTTTTATGATACACAACTAGTGAATTATAGTTTCTGGCAGACAAAAACTACACAAAAAGTAGTAAACTGTGTGAGCAACTCGGAGGATGAAGTATTGCACTATTAAGATAGATACTTTTTCGTCACGAGAGGTATTGACTCAGAGAATACCAGTAACCTATGGAAGGAGTAACGATGAATCTCTTAAGATACACAACGAGTGACATATCGCTTCTGGCAGACTGGCCACAGTAAGAAAAAGTGGCAGACTGGGTGAGCAATGGGGACGAGTAACTATGACTCTCTTAAGGTAGCCAATGCCTCGTTACTTGCGGTTTGGATTAAGAAATCTCGAATAACCCCTAGGAGGAGAAACGATGACTCTTTTATGATACACAACTAGTGAATTATAGTTTCTGGCAGACAAAAACTACACAAAAAGCAGTAAACTGTGTGAGCAACTCGGAGGAAGAAGTATTGCACTTTTTCGTCAAAAGAGGTATTGACTCAGAGAATACCAGTAACCTATGGGAGGAGTAACGATGAATCTCTTAAGATACACAACGAGTGACATATCGCTTCTGGCAGACTGGCCGCAGTAAGAAAAAGTGGCAGACTGGGTGAGCAATGGGGACGAGTAACTATGACTCTCTTAAGGTAGCCAATGCCTCGTTACTTGCGGTTTCGATTAAGAAATCTCGAATAATCCCTAGGAGGTGAAACGATAACTCTTTTATGTTACACAACTAGTGACATATCGCTTCTGGCAGACTGGTAAGTACACAAAAAGTAGTAAACTGTGTGAGCAACTGGGAGGAAGAAGTATGGCACTATTAAGATAGCCACTTTTTCGTCAAGAGAGGTATTGACTCGGAGAATACCAGTAACCTATGGAAGGAGTAACGATGAATCTCTTAAGATACACAACGAGTGACATATCGCTTCTGGCAGACTGGCCGCAGTAAGGAAAAGTGGCAGACTGGGAGAGCAATTGGGACGAGTAACTATGACTCTCTTAAGGTGGCCAAGGCCTCGTTACTTGCGGTTTGGATTAAGAAATCTCGAATAACCCCTAGGAGGAGAAACGATGACTCTTTTATGATACACAACTAGTGAATTATAGTTTCTGGCAGACAAAAACTACACAAAAAGCAGTAAACTGTGTGAGCAACTCGGAGGAAGAAGTATTGCACTATTAAGATAGCCACTTTTTCGTCAAGAGAGGTATTGACTCAGAGAATACCAGTAACCTAAGGAAGGAGTAACGATGAATCTCTTAAGATACACAACGAGTGACATATCGCTTCTGGCAGACTGGCCGCAGTAAGGAAAAGTGGCAGACTGGGAGAGCAATTTGGACGAGTAACTATGACTCTCTTAAGGTAGCCAATGCCACGTTACTTGCGGTTTGGATGAAGAAATCTCGAATAACCCCTAGGAGGAGAAACGATGACTCTTTTATGATACACAACTAGTGAATTATAGTTTCTGGCAGACAAAAACTACACAAAAAGCAGTAAACTGTGTGAGCAACTCGGAGGAAGAAGTATTGCACTATTAAGATAGCCACTTTTTCGTCAAGAGAGGTATTGACTCAGAGAATACCAGTAACCTATGGAAGGAGTAACGATGAATCTCTTAAGATACACAACGAGTGACATATCGCTTCTGGCAGACTGGCCGCAGTAAGAAAAAGTGGCAGACTGGGTGAGCAATGGGGACGAGTAACTATGACTCTCTTAAGGTAGCCAATGCCTCGTTACTTGCGGTTTCGATTAAGAAATCTCGAATAATCCCTAGGAGGTGAAACGATAACTCTTTTATGTTACACAACTAGTGACATATCGCTTCTGGCAGACTGGCAAGTACACAAAAAGTAGTAAACTGTGTGAGCAACTGGGAGGAAGAAGTATGGCACTATTAAGAATGCCAATGATTCGTCACGAGTAGTATTGAATCAGTGAATACCAGTAACCTATGGAAGGAGTAACGATGAATCTCTTAAGATACACAACGAGTGACATATCGCTTCTGGCAGACTGGCCGCAGTAAGAAAAAGTGGCAGACTGGGTGAGCAATTGGGACGAGTAACTATGACTCTCTTAAGGTAGCCAATGCCTCGTTACTTGTGGGTTGGGTTAAGAAATCTCGAAAACCCCTAGGAGGAGAAACGATGACTCTTTTATGATACACAACTAGTGAATTATAGTTTCTGGGAGACAAAAACTACACAAAAAGTAGTAAACTGTGTGAGCAACTCGGAGGATGAAGTATTGCACTATTAACATAGATACTTTTTCGTCACGAGAGGTATTGACTCAGAGAATACCAGTAACCTATGGAAGGAGTAACGATGAATCTCTTAAGATACACAACGAGTGACATATCGCTTCTGGCAGACTGGCCACAGTAAGAAAAAGTGGCAGACTGGGTGAGCAATGGGGACGAGTAACTATGACTCTCTTAAGGTAGCCAATGCCTCGTTACTTGCGGTTTGGATTAAGAAATCTCGAATAACCCCTAGGAGGAGAAACGATGACTCTTTTATGATACACAACTAGTGAATTATAGTTTCTGGCAGACAAAAACTACACAAAAAGCAGTAAACTGTGTGAGCAACTCGGAGAAAGAAGTATTGCACTTTTTCCTCAAAAGAGGTATTGACTCAGAGAATACCAGTAACCTATGGGAGGAGTAACGATGAATCTCTTAAGATACACAACGAGTGACATATCGCTTCTGGCAGACTGGCCACAGTAAGAAAAAGTGGCAGACTGGGTGAGCAATGGGGACGAGTAACTATGACTCTCTTAAGGTAGCCAATGCCTCGTTACTTGCGGTTTCGATTAAGAAATCTCGAATAATCCCTAGGAGGTGAAACGATAACTCTTTTATGTTACACAACTAGTGACATATCGCTTCTGGCAGACTGGTAAGTACACAAAAAGTAGTAAACTGTGTGAGCAACTGGGAGGAAGAAGTATGGCACTATTAAGATAGCCACTTTTTCGTCAAGAGAGGTATTGACTCGGAGAATACCAGTAACCTATGGAAGGAGTAACGATGAATCTCTTAAGATACACAACGAGTGACATATCGCTTCTGGCAGACTGGCCGCAGTAAGGAAAAGTGGCAGACTGGGAGAGCAATTGGGACGAGTAACTATGACTCTCTTAAGGTGGCCAAGGCCTCGTTACTTGCGGTTTGGATTAAGAAATCTCGAATAACCCCTAGGAGGAGAAACGATGACTCTTTTATGATACACAACTAGTGAATTATAGTTTCTGGCAGACAAAAACTACACAAAAAGCAGTAAACTGTGTGAGCAACTCGGAGGAAGAAGTATTGCACTATTAAGATAGCCACTTTTTCGTCAAGAGAGGTATTGACTCAGAGAATACCAGTAACCTAAGGAAGGAGTAACGATGAATCTCTTAAGATACACAACGAGTGACATATCGCTTCTGGCAGACTGGCCGCAGTAAGGAAAAGTGGCAGACTGGGAGAGCAATTGGGACGAGTAACTATGACTCTCTTAAGGTAGCCAATGCCACGTTACTTGCGGTTTGGATGAAGAAATCTCGAATAACCCCTAGGAGGAGAAACGATGACTCTTTTATGATACACAACTAGTGAATTATAGTTTCTGGCAGACAAAAACTACACAAAAAGCAGTAAACTGTGTGAGCAACTCGGAGGAAGAAGTATTGCACTATTAAGATAGCCACTTTTTCGTCAAGAGAGGTATTGACTCAGAGAATACCAGTAACCTATGGAAGGAGTAACGATGAATCTCTTAAGATACACAACGAGTGACATATCGCTTCTGGCAGACTGGCCGCAGTAAGAAAAAGTGGCAGACTGGGTGAGCAATGGGGACGAGTAACTATGACTCTCTTAAGGTAGCCAATGCCTCGTTACTTGCGGTTTGGATTAAGAAATCTCGAATAACCCCTAGGAGGAGAAACGATGACTCTTTTATGATACACAACTAGTGAATTATAGTTTCTGGCAGACAAAAACTACACAAAAAGCAGTAAACTGTGTGAGCAACTCGGAGGAAGAAGTATTGCACTTTTTCGTCAAGAGAGGTATTGACTCAGAGAATACCAGTAACCTATGGGAGGAGTAACGATGAATCTCTTAAGATACACAACGAGTGACATATCGCTTCTGGCAGACTGGCCGCAGTAAGAAAAAGTGGCAGACTGGGTGAGCAATGGGGACGAGTAACTATGACTCTCTTAAGGTAGCCAATGCCTCGTTACTTGCGGTTTCGATTAAGAAATCTCGAATAATCCCTAGGAGGTGAAACGATAACTCTTTTATGTTACACAACTAGTGACATATCGCTTCTGGCAGACTGGTAAGTACACAAAAAGTAGTAAACTGTGTGAGCAACTGGGAGGAAGAAGTATGGCACTATTAAGATAGCCACTTTTTCGTCAAGAGAGGTATTGACTCGGAGAATACCAGTAACCTATGGAAGGAGTAACGATGAATCTCTTAAGATACACAACGAGTGACATATCGCTTCTGGCAGACTGGCCGCAGTAAGGAAAAGTGGCAGACTGGGAGAGCAATTGGGACGAGTAACTATGACTCTCTTAAGGTGGCCAAGGCCTCGTTACTTGCGGTTTGGATTAAGAAATCTCGAATAACCCCTAGGAGGAGAAACGATGACTCTTTTATGATACACAACTAGTGAATTATAGTTTCTGGCAGACAAAAACTACACAAAAAGCAGTAAACTGTGTGAGCAACTCGGAGGAAGAAGTATTGCACTATTAAGATAGCCACTTTTTCGTCAAGAGAGGTATTGACTCAGAGAATACCAGTAACCTAAGGAAGGAGTAACGATGAATCTCTTAAGATACACAACGAGTGACATATCGCTTCTGGCAGACTGGCCGCAGTAAGGAAAAGTGGCAGACTGGGAGAGCAATTGGGACGAGTAACTATGACTCTCTTAAGGTAGCCAATGCCACGTTACTTGCGGTTTGGATGAAGAAATCTCGAATAACCCCTAGGAGGAGAAACGATGACTCTTTTATGATACACAACTAGTGAATTATAGTTTCTGGCAGACAAAAACTACACAAAAAGCAGTAAACTGTGTGAGCAACTCGGAGGAAGAAGTATTGCACTATTAAGATAGCCACTTTTTCGTCAAGAGAGGTATTGACTCAGAGAATACCAGTAACCTATGGAAGGAGTAACGATGAATCTCTTAAGATACACAACGAGTGACATATCGCTTCTGGCAGACTGGCCGCAGTAAGAAAAAGTGGCAGACTGGGTGAGCAATGGGGACGAGTAACTATGACTCTCTTAAGGTAGCCAATGCCTCGTTACTTGCGGTTTGGATTAAGAAATCTCGAATAACCCCTAGGAGGAGAAACGATGACTCTTTTATGATACACAACTAGTGAATTATAGTTTCTGGCAGACAAAAACTACACAAAAAGCAGTAAACTGTGTGAGCAACTCGGAGGAAGAAGTATTGCACTTTTTCGTCAAGAGAGGTATTGACTCAGAGAATACCAGTAACCTATGGGAGGAGTAACGATGAATCTCTTAAGATACACAACGAGTGACATATCGCTTCTGGCAGACTGGCCGCAGTAAGAAAAAGTGGCAGACTGGGTGAGCAATGGGGACGAGTAACTATGACTCTCTTAAGGTAGCCAATGCCTCGTTACTTGCGGTTTCGATTAAGAAATCTCGAATAATCCCTAGGAGGTGAAACGATAACTCTTTTATGTTACACAACTAGTGACATATCGCTTCTGGCAGACTGGCAAGTACACAAAAAGTAGTAAACTGTGTGAGCAACTGGGAGGAAGAAGTATGGCACTATTAAGAATGCCAATGATTCGTCACGAGTAGTATTGAATCAGAGAATAACAGTAACCTATGGAAGGAGTAACGATGAATCTCTTAAGATACACAACGAGTGACATATCGCTTCTGGCAGACTGGCCACAGTAAGAAAAAGTGGCAGACTGGGTGAGCAATGGGGACGAGTAACTATGACTCTCTTAAGGTAGCCAATGCCTCGTTACTTGCGGTTTGGATTAAGAAATCTCGAATAACCCCTAGGAGGAGAAACGATGACTCTTTTATGATACACAACTAGTGAATTATATTTTCTGGCAGACAAAAACTACACAAAAAGCAGTAAACTGTGTGAGCAACTCGGAGGAAGAAGTATTGCACTATTAAGATAGCCACTTTTTCGTCAAGAGAGGTATTGACTCAGAGAATACCAGTAACCTATGGAAGGAGTAACGGTGAATCTCTTAAGATACACAACGAGTGACATATCGCTTCTGGCAGACTGGTCGCAGTAAGCAAAAGTGGCAGACTGGGAGAGCAATTGGGACGAGTAACTATGACTCTCTTAAGGTAGCCAATGCCTCGTTACTTGCCGTTTGGATTAAGAAATCTCGAATAACCCCTAGGAGGAGAAACGATGACTCTATTATGATACACAACTAGTGAATTATAGTTTCTGGGAGACAAAAACTACACAAAAAGTAGTAAACTGTGTGAGCAACTCGGAGGATGAAGTATTGCACTATTAAGATAGATACTTTTTCGTCACGAGAGGTATTGACTCAGAGAATACCAGTAACCTATGGAAGGAGTAACGATGAATCTCTTAAGATACACAACGAGTGACATATCGCTTCTGGCTGACTGGCCACAGCAAGAAAAAGTGGCAGACTGGGTGAGCAATGGGGACGAGTAACTATGACTCTCTTAAGGTGGCCAATGCCTCGTTACTTGCGGTTTGGGTTAAGAAATCTCGAATAACCCCTAGTAGGACAAACGATGACTCTTTTATAATACACAACCAGTGACATATCGCTTCTGGCAGACTGGCAAGTACACAAAAAGTAGTAAACTGTGTGAGCAACTCGGAGGAAGAAGTATTGCACTATTAAGGTAGCCACTTTTTCGTCAAGAGAGGTATTGACTCGGAGAATACCAGTAACCTATGGAAGGAGTAACGATGAATCTCTTAAGATACACAACGAGTGACATATCGCTTCTGGCAGACTGGCCGCAGTAAGGAAAAGTGGCAGACTGGGAGAGCAATTGGGACGAGTAACTATGACTCTCTTAAGGTAGCCAAGGCCTCGTTACTTGCGGTTTGGATTAAGAAATCTCGAATAACCCCTAGGAGGAGAAACGATGACTCTTTTATGATACACAACTAGTGAATTATAGTTTCTGGCAGACAAAAACTACACAAAAAGCAGTAAACTGTGTGAGCAACTCGGAGGAAGAAGTATTGCACTATTAAGATAGCCACTTTTTCGTCAAGAGAGGTATTGACTCAGAGAATACCAGTAACCTAAGGAAGGAGTAACGATGAATCTCTTAAGATACACAACGAGTGACATATCGCTTCTGGCAGACTGGCCGCAGTAAGGAAATGTGGCAGACTGGGAGAGCAATTGGGACGAGTAACTATGACTCTCTTAAGGTAGCCAATGCCACGTTACTTGCGGTTTGGATGAAGAAATCTCGAATAACCCCTAGGAGGAGAAACGATGACTCTTTTATGATACACAACTAGTGAATTATAGTTTCTGGCAGACAAAAACTACACAAAAAGCAGTAAACTGTGTGAGCAACTCGGAGGAAGAAGTATTGCACTATTAAGATAGCCACTTTTTCGTCAAGAGAGGTATTGACTCAGAGAATACCAGTAACCTATGGAAGGAGTAACGATGAATCTCTTAAGATACACAACGAGTGACATATCGCTTCTGGCAGACTGGCCGCAGTAAGAAAAAGTGGCAGACTGGGTGAGCAATGGGGACGAGTAACTATGACTCTCTTAAGGTAGCCAATGCCTCGTTACTTGCGGTTTCGATTAAGAAATCTCGAATAATCCCTAGGAGGTGAAACGATAACTCTTTTATGTTACACAACTAGTGACATATCGCTTCTGGCAGACTGGCAAGTACACAAAAAGTAGTAAACTGTGTGAGCAACTGGGAGGAAGAAGTATGGCACTATTAAGAATGCCAATGATTCGTCACGAGTAGTATTGAATCAGTGAATACCAGTAACCTATGGAAGGAGTAACGATGAATCTCTTAAGATACACAACGAGTGACATATCGCTTCTGGCAGACTGGCCGCAGTAAGAAAAAGTGGCAGACTGGGTGAGCAATTGGGACGAGTAACTATGACTCTCTTAAGGTAGCCAATGCCTCGTTACTTGTGGGTTGGGTTAAGAAATCTCGAAAACCCCTAGGAGGAGAAACGATGACTCTTTTATGATACACAACTAGTGAATTATAGTTTCTGGGAGACAAAAACTACACAAAAAGTAGTAAACTGTGTGAGCAACTCGGAGGATGAAGTATTGCACTATTAACATAGATACTTTTTCGTCACGAGAGGTATTGACTCAGAGAATACCAGTAACCTATGGAAGGAGTAACGATGAATCTCTTAAGATACACAACGAGTGACATATCGCTTCTGGCAGACTGGCCGCAGTAAGAAAAAGTGGCAGACTGGGTGAGCAATGGGGACGAGTAACTATGACTCTCTTAAGGTAGCCAATGCCTCGTTACTTGCGGTTTCGATTAAGAAATCTCGAATAATCCCTAGGAGGTGAAACGATAACTCTTTTATGTTACACAACTAGTGACATATCGCTTCTGGCAGACTGGTAAGTACACAAAAAGTAGTAAACTGTGTGAGCAACTGGGAGGAAGAAGTATGGCACTATTAAGAATGCCAATGATTCGTCACGAGTAGTATTGAATCAGAGAATACCAGTAACCTATGGAAGGAGTAACGATGAATCTCTTAAGATACACAACGAGTGACATATCGCTTCTGGCAGACTGGCCGCAGTAAGAAAAAGTGGCAGACTGGGTGAGCAATTGGGACGAGTAACTATGACTCTCTTAAGGTAGCCAATGCCTCGTTACTTGCGGGTTGGATTAAGAAATCTCGAAAACCCCTAGGAGGAGAAACGATGACTCTTTTATGATACACAACTATTGAATTATAGTTTCTGGCAGACAAAAACTACACAAAAAGTAGTAAACTGTGTGAGCAACTCGGAGGATGAAGTATTGCACTATTAAGATAGATACTTTTTCGTCACGAGAGGTATTGACTCAGAGAATACCAGTAACCTATGGAAGGAGTAACGATGAATCTCTTAAGATACACAACGAGTGACATATCGCTTCTGGCAGACTGGCCACAGTAAGAAAAAGTGGCAGACTGGGTGAGCAATGGGGACGAGTAGCAATGACTCTCTTAAGGTAGCCAATGCCTCGTTACTTGCGGTTTGGATTAAGAAATCTCGAATAACCCCTAGGAGGAGAAACGATGACTCTTTTATGATACACAACTAGTGAATTATAGTTTCTGGCAGACAAAAACTACACAAAAAGCAGTAAACTGTGTGAGCAACTCGGAGGAAGAAGTATTGCACTTTTTCGTCAAGAGAGGTATTGACTCAGAGAATACCAGTAACCTATGGGAGGAGTAACGATGAATCTCTTAAGATACACAACGAGTGACATATCGCTTCTGGCAGACTGGCCGCAGTAAGAAAAAGTGGCAGACTGGGTGAGCAATGGGGACGAGTAACTATGACTCTCTTAAGGTAGCCAATGCCTCGTTACTTGCGGTTTCGATTAAGAAATCTCGAATAATCCCTAGGTGGTGAAACGATAACTCTTTTATGTTACACAACTAGTGACATATCGCTTCTGGCAGACTGGCAAGTACACAAAAAGTAGTAAACTGTGTGAGCAACTGGGAGGAAGAAGTATGGCACTATTAAGAATGCCAATGATTCGTCACGAGTAGTATTGAATCAGAGAATACCAGTAACCTATGGAAGGAGTAACGATGAATCTCTTAAGATACACAACGAGTGACATATCGCTTCTGGCAGACTGGCCGCAGTAAGAAAAAGTGGCAGACTGGGTGAGCAATTGGGACGAGTAACTATGACTCTCTTAAGGTAGCCAATGCCTCGTTACTTGCGGGTTGGATTAAGAAATCTCGAAAACCCCTAGGAGGAGAAACGATGACTCTTTTATGATACACAACTAGTGAATTATAGTTTCTGGCAGACAAAAACTACACAAAAAGTAGTAAACTGTGTGAGCAACTCCGAGGATGAAGTATTGCACTATTAAGATAGATACTCTTTCGTCACGAGAGGTATTGACTCAGAGAATACCAGTAACCTATGGAAGGAGTAACGATGAATCTCTTAAGATACACAACGAGTGACATATCGCTTCTGGCAGACTGGCCACAGTAAGAAAAAGTGGCAGACTGGGTGAGCAATGGGGACGAGTAACTATGACTCTCTTAAGGTAGCCAATGCCTCGTTACTTGCGGTTTGGATTAAGAAATCTCGAATAACCCCTAGGAGGAGAAACGATGACTCTTTTATGATACACAACTAGTGAATTATAGTTTCTGGCAGACAAAAACTACACAAAAAGCAGTAAACTGTGTGAGCAACTCGGAGGAAGAAGTATTGCACTATTAAGATAGCCACTTTTTCGTCAAGAGAGGTATTGACTCAGAGAATACCAGTAACCTATGGAAGGAGTAACGATGAATCTCTTAAGATACACAACGAGTGACATATCGCTTCTGGCAGACTGGTCGCAGTAAGGAAAAGTGGCAGACTGGGAGAGCAATTGGGACGAGTAACTATGACTATCTTAAGGTAGCCAATGCCTCGTTACTTGCCGTTTGGATTAAGAAATCTCGAATAACCCCTAGGAGGAGAAACGATGACTCTTTTATGATACACAACTAGTGAATTATAGTTTCTGGGAGACAAAAACTACACAAAAAGTAGTAAACTGTGTGAGCAACTCGGAGGATGAAGTATTGCACTATTAAGATAGATACTTTTTCGTCACGAGAGGTATTGACTCAGAGAATACCAGTAACCTATGGAAGGAGTAACGATGAATCTCTTAAGATACACAACGAGTGACATATCGCTTCTGGCTGACTGGCCACAGCAAGAAAAAGTGGCAGACTGGGTGAGCAATGGGGACGAGTAACTATGACTCTCTTAAGGTGGCCAATGCCTCGTTACTTGCGGTTTGGGTTAAGACATCTCGAATAACCCCTACTAGGACAAACGATGACTCTTTTATGATACACAACCAGTGACATATCGCTTCTGGCAGACTGGCAAGTACACAAAAAGTAGTAAACTGTGTGAGCAACTCGGAGGAAGAAGTATTGCACTATTAAGATAGCCACTTTTTCGTCAAGAGAGGTATTGACTCGGAGAATACCAGTAACCTATGGAAGGAGTAACGATGAATCTCTTAAGATACACAACGAGTGACATATCGCTTCTGGCAGACTGGCCGCAGTAAGGAAAAGTGGCAGACTGGGAGAGCAATTAGGACGAGTAACTATGACTCTCTTAAGGTAGCCAAGGACTCGTTACTTGCGGTTTGGATTAAGAAATCTCGAATAACCCCTAGGAGGAGAAACGATGACTCTTATATGATACACAACTAGTGAATTATAGTTTCTGGCAGACAAAAACTACACAAAAAGCAGTAAACTGTGTGAGCAACTCGGAGGAAGAAGTATTGCACTATTAAGATAGCCACTTTTTCGTCAAGAGAGGTATTGACTCAGAGAATACCAGTAACCTAAGGAAGGAGTAACGATGAATCTCTTAAGATACACAACGAGTGACATATCGCTTCTGGCAGACTGGTCGCAGTAAGGAAAAGTGGCAGACTGGGAGAGCAATTGGGACGAGTAACTATGACTCTCTTAAGGTAGCCAATGCCACGTTACTTGCGGTTTGGATGAAGAAATCTCGAATAACCCCTAGGAGGAGAAACGATGACTCTTTTATGATACACAACTAGTGAATTATAGTTTCTGGCAGACAAAAACTACACAAAAAGCAGTAAACTGTGTGAGCAACTCGGAGGAAGAAGTATTGCACTATTAAGATAGCCACTTTTTCGTCAAGAGAGGTATTGACTCAGAGAATACCAGTAACCTATGGAAGGAGTAACGATGAATCTCTTAAGATACACAACGAGTGACATATCGCTTCTGGCAGACTGGCCGCAGTAAGAAAAAGTGGCAGACTGGGTGAGCAATGGGGACGAGTAACTATGACTCTCTTAAGGTAGCCAATGCCTCGTTACTTGCGGTTTCGATTAAGAAATCTCGAATAATCCCTAGGAGGTGAAACGATAACTCTTTTATGTTACACAACTAGTGACATATCGCTTCTGGCAGACTGGCAAGTACACAAAAAGTAGTAAACTGTGTGAGCAACTGGGAGGAAGAAGTATGGCACTATTAAGAATGCCAATGATTCGTCACGAGTAGTATTGAATCAGTGAATACCAGTAACCTATGGAAGGAGTAACGATGAATCTCTTAAGATACACAACGAGTGACATATCGCTTCTGGCAGACTGGCCGCAGTAAGAAAAAGTGGCAGACTGGGTGAGCAATTGGGACGAGTAACTATGACTCTCTTAAGGTAGCCAATGCCTCGTTACTTGTGGGTTGGGTTAAGAAATCTCGAAAACCCCTAGGAGGAGAAACGATGACTCTTTTATGATACACAACTAGTGAATTATAGTTTCTGGGAGACAAAAACTACACAAAAAGTAGTAAACTGTGTGAGCAACTCGGAGGATGAAGTATTGCACTATTAACATAGATACTTTTTCGTCACGAGAGGTATTGACTCAGAGAATACCAGTAACCTATGGAAGGAGTAACGATGAATCTCTTAAGATACACAACGAGTGACATATCGCTTCTGGCAGACTGGCCACAGTAAGAAAAAGTGGCAGACTGGGTGAGCAATGGGGACGAGTAACTATGACTCTCTTAAGGTAGCCAATGCCTCGTTACTTGCGGTTTGGGTTAAGAAATCTCGAATAACCCCTAGGAGGAGAAACGATGACTCTTTTATGATACACAACTAGTGACATATCGCTTGTGGCAGACTGGCAAGTACACAAAAAGTAGTAAACTGTGTGAGCAACTCGGAGGAAGAAGTATTGCACTATTAAGATAGCCACTTTTTCGTCAAGAGAGGTATTGACTCGGAGAATACCAGTAACCTATGGAAGGAGTAACGATGAATCTCTTAAGATACACAACGAGTGACATATCGCTTCTGGCAGACTGGCCGCAGTAAGGAAAAGTGGCAGACTGGGAGAGCAATTGGGACGAGGAACTATGACTCTCTTAAGGTAGCCAATGCCTCGTTACTTGCGGTTTGGATGAAGAAATCTCGAATAACCCCTAGGAGGAGAAACGATGACTCTTTTATGATGCACAACTAGTGAATTATAGTTTCTGGCAGACAAAAACTACACAAAAAGCAGTAAACTGTGTGAGCAACTCGGAGGAAGAAGTATTGCACTATTAAGATAGCCACTTTTTCGTCAAGAGAGGTATTGACTCAGAGAATACCAGTAACCTATGGAAGGAGTAACGATGAATCTCTTAAGATACACAACGAGTGACATATCGCTTCTGGCAGACTGGCCGCAGTAAGAAAAAGTGGCAGACTGGGTGAGCAATGGGGACGAGTAACTATGACTCTCTTAAGGTAGCCAATGCCTCGTTACTTGCGGTTTCGATTAAGAAATCTCGAATAATCCCTAGGAGGTGAAACGATAACTCTTTTATGTTACACAACTAGTGACATATCGCTTCTGGCAGACTGGCAAGTACACAAAAAGTAGTAAACTGTGTGAGCAACTGGGAGGAAGAAGTATGGCACTATTAAGAATGCCAATGATTCGTCACGAGTAGTATTGAATCAGTGAATACCAGTAACCTATGGAAGGAGTAACGATGAATCTCTTAAGATACACAACGAGTGACATATCGCTTCTGGCAGACTGGTCGCAGTAAGGAAAAGTGGCAGACTGGGAGAGCAATTGGGACGAGTAACTATGACTCTCTTAAGGTAGCCAATGCCACGTTACTTGCGGTTTGGATGAAGAAATCTCGAATAACCCCTAGGAGGAGAAACGATGACTCTTTTATGATACACAACTAGTGAATTATAGTTTCTGGCAGACAAAAACTACACAAAAAGCAGTAAACTGTGTGAGCAACTCGGAGGAAGAAGTATTGCACTATTAAGATAGCCACTTTTTCGTCAAGAGAGGTATTGACTCAGAGAATACCAGTAACCTATGGAAGGAGTAACGATGAATCTCTTAAGATACACAACGAGTGACATATCGCTTCTGGCAGACTGGCCGCAGTAAGAAAAAGTGGCAGACTGGGTGAGCAATGGGGACGAGTAACTATGACTCTCTTAAGGTAGCCAATGCCTCGTTACTTGCGGTTTCGATTAAGAAATCTCGAATAATCCCTAGGTGGTGAAACGATAACTCTTTTATGTTACACAACTAGTGACATATCGCTTCTGGCAGACTGGCAAGTACACAAAAAGTAGTAAACTGTGTGAGCAACTGGGAGGAAGAAGTATGGCACTATTAAGAATGCCAATGATTCGTCACGAGTAGTATTGAATCAGAGAATACCAGTAACCTATGGAAGGAGTAACGATGAATCTCTTAAGATACACAACGAGTGACATATCGCTTCTGGCAGACTGGCCGCAGTAAGAAAAAGTGGCAGACTGGGTGAGCAATTGGGACGAGTAACTATGACTCTCTTAAGGTAGCCAATGCCTCGTTACTTGCGGGTTGGATTAAGAAATCTCGAAAACCCCTAGGAGGAGAAACGATGACTCTTTTATGATACACAACTAGTGAATTATAGTTTCTGGCAGACAAAAACTACACAAAAAGTAGTAAACTGTGTGAGCAACTCCGAGGATGAAGTATTGCACTATTAAGATAGATACTCTTTCGTCACGAGAGGTATTGACTCAGAGAATACCAGTAACCTATGGAAGGAGTAACGATGAATCTCTTAAGATACACAACGAGTGACATATCGCTTCTGGCAGACTGGCCACAGTAAGAAAAAGTGGCAGACTGGGTGAGCAATGGGGACGAGTAACTATGACTCTCTTAAGGTAGCCAATGCCTCGTTACTTGCGGTTTGGATTAAGAAATCTCGAATAACCCCTAGGAGGAGAAACGATGACTCTTTTATGATACACAACTAGTGAATTATAGTTTCTGGCAGACAAAAACTACACAAAAAGCAGTAAACTGTGTGAGCAACTCGGAGGAAGAAGTATTGCACTTTTTCGTCAAGAGAGGTATTGACTCAGAGAATACCAGTAACCTATGGGAGGAGTAACGATGAATCTCTTAAGATACACAACGAGTGACATATCGCTTCTGGCAGACTGGCCGCAGTAAGAAAAAGTGGCAGACTGGGTGAGCAATGGGGACGAGTAACTATGACTCTCTTAAGGTAGCCAATGCCTCGTTACTTGCGGTTTCGATTAAGAAATCTCGAATAATCCCTAGGTGGTGAAACGATAACTCTTTTATGTTACACAACTAGTGACATATCGCTTCTGGCAGACTGGCAAGTACACAAAAAGTAGTAAACTGTGTGAGCAACTGGGAGGAAGAAGTATGGCACTATTAAGAATGCCAATGATTCGTCACGAGTAGTATTGAATCAGAGAATACCAGTAACCTATGGAAGGAGTAACGATGAATCTCTTAAGATACACAACGAGTGACATATCGCTTCTGGCAGACTGGCCGCAGTAAGAAAAAGTGGCAGACTGGGTGAGCAATTGGGACGAGTAACTATGACTCTCTTAAGGTAGCCAATGCCTCGTTACTTGCGGGTTGGATTAAGAAATCTCGAAAACCCCTAGGAGGAGAAACGATGACTCTTTTATGATACACAACTAGTGAATTATAGTTTCTGGCAGACAAAAACTACACAAAAAGTAGTAAACTGTGTGAGCAACTCCGAGGATGAAGTATTGCACTATTAAGATAGATACTCTTTCGTCACGAGAGGTATTGACTCAGAGAATACCAGTAACCTATGGAAGGAGTAACGATGAATCTCTTAAGATACACAACGAGTGACATATCGCTTCTGGCAGACTGGCCACAGTAAGAAAAAGTGGCAGACTGGGTGAGCAATGGGGACGAGTAACTATGACTCTCTTAAGGTAGCCAATGCCTCGTTACTTGCGGTTTGGATTAAGAAATCTCGAATAACCCCTAGGAGGAGAAACGATGACTCTTTTATGATACACAACTAGTGAATTATAGTTTCTGGCAGACAAAAACTACACAAAAAGCAGTAAACTGTGTGAGCAACTCGGAGGAAGAAGTATTGCACTATTAAGATAGCCACTTTTTCGTCAAGAGAGGTATTGACTCAGAGAATACCAGTAACCTATGGAAGGAGTAACGATGAATCTCTTAAGATACACAACGAGTGACATATCGCTTCTGGCAGACTGGTCGCAGTAAGGAAAAGTGGCAGACTGGGAGAGCAATTGGGACGAGTAACTATGACTATCTTAAGGTAGCCAATGCCTCGTTACTTGCCGTTTGGATTAAGAAATCTCGAATAACCCCTAGGAGGAGAAACGATGACTCTTTTATGATACACAACTAGTGAATTATAGTTTCTGGGAGACAAAAACTACACAAAAAGTAGTAAACTGTGTGAGCAACTCGGAGGATGAAGTATTGCACTATTAAGATAGATACTTTTTCGTCACGAGAGGTATTGACTCAGAGAATACCAGTAACCTATGGAAGGAGTAACGATGAATCTCTTAAGATACACAACGAGTGACATATCGCTTCTGGCTGACTGGCCACAGCAAGAAAAAGTGGCAGACTGGGTGAGCAATGGGGACGAGTAACTATGACTCTCTTAAGGTGGCCAATGCCTCGTTACTTGCGGTTTGGGTTAAGACATCTCGAATAACCCCTACTAGGACAAACGATGACTCTTTTATGATACACAACCAGTGACATATCGCTTCTGGCAGACTGGCAAGTACACAAAAAGTAGTAAACTGTGTGAGCAACTCGGAGGAAGAAGTATTGCACTATTAAGATAGCCACTTTTTCGTCAAGAGAGGTATTGACTCGGAGAATACCAGTAACCTATGGAAGGAGTAACGATGAATCTCTTAAGATACACAACGAGTGACATATCGCTTCTGGCAGACTGGCCGCAGTAAGGAAAAGTGGCAGACTGGGAGAGCAATTAGGACGAGTAACTATGACTCTCTTAAGGTAGCCAAGGACTCGTTACTTGCGGTTTGGATTAAGAAATCTCGAATAACCCCTAGGAGGAGAAACGATGACTCTTATATGATACACAACTAGTGAATTATAGTTTCTGGCAGACAAAAACTACACAAAAAGCAGTAAACTGTGTGAGCAACTCGGAGGAAGAAGTATTGCACTATTAAGATAGCCACTTTTTCGTCAAGAGAGGTATTGACTCAGAGAATACCAGTAACCTAAGGAAGGAGTAACGATGAATCTCTTAAGATACACAACGAGTGACATATCGCTTCTGGCAGACTGGTCGCAGTAAGGAAAAGTGGCAGACTGGGAGAGCAATTGGGACGAGTAACTATGACTCTCTTAAGGTAGCCAATGCCACGTTACTTGCGGTTTGGATGAAGAAATCTCGAATAACCCCTAGGAGGAGAAACGATGACTCTTTTATGATACACAACTAGTGAATTATAGTTTCTGGCAGACAAAAACTACACAAAAAGCAGTAAACTGTGTGAGCAACTCGGAGGAAGAAGTATTGCACTATTAAGATAGCCACTTTTTCGTCAAGAGAGGTATTGACTCAGAGAATACCAGTAACCTATGGAAGGAGTAACGATGAATCTCTTAAGATACACAACGAGTGACATATCGCTTCTGGCAGACTGGCCGCAGTAAGAAAAAGTGGCAGACTGGGTGAGCAATGGGGACGAGTAACTATGACTCTCTTAAGGTAGCCAATGCCTCGTTACTTGCGGTTTCGATTAAGAAATCTCGAATAATCCCTAGGAGGTGAAACGATAACTCTTTTATGTTACACAACTAGTGACATATCGCTTCTGGCAGACTGGCAAGTACACAAAAAGTAGTAAACTGTGTGAGCAACTGGGAGGAAGAAGTATGGCACTATTAAGAATGCCAATGATTCGTCACGAGTAGTATTGAATCAGTGAATACCAGTAACCTATGGAAGGAGTAACGATGAATCTCTTAAGATACACAACGAGTGACATATCGCTTCTGGCAGACTGGCCGCAGTAAGAAAAAGTGGCAGACTGGGTGAGCAATTGGGACGAGTAACTATGACTCTCTTAAGGTAGCCAATGCCTCGTTACTTGTGGGTTGGGTTAAGAAATCTCGAAAACCCCTAGGAGGAGAAACGATGACTCTTTTATGATACACAACTAGTGAATTATAGTTTCTGGGAGACAAAAACTACACAAAAAGTAGTAAACTGTGTGAGCAACTCGGAGGATGAAGTATTGCACTATTAACATAGATACTTTTTCGTCACGAGAGGTATTGACTCAGAGAATACCAGTAACCTATGGAAGGAGTAACGATGAATCTCTTAAGATACACAACGAGTGACATATCGCTTCTGGCAGACTGGCCACAGTAAGAAAAAGTGGCAGACTGGGTGAGCAATGGGGACGAGTAACTATGACTCTCTTAAGGTAGCCAATGCCTCGTTACTTGCGGTTTGGGTTAAGAAATCTCGAATAACCCCTAGGAGGAGAAACGATGACTCTTTTATGATACACAACTAGTGACATATCGCTTGTGGCAGACTGGCAAGTACACAAAAAGTAGTAAACTGTGTGAGCAACTCGGAGGAAGAAGTATTGCACTATTAAGATAGCCACTTTTTCGTCAAGAGAGGTATTGACTCGGAGAATACCAGTAACCTATGGAAGGAGTAACGATGAATCTCTTAAGATACACAACGAGTGACATATCGCTTCTGGCAGACTGGCCGCAGTAAGGAAAAGTGGCAGACTGGGAGAGCAATTGGGACGAGGAACTATGACTCTCTTAAGGTAGCCAATGCCTCGTTACTTGCGGTTTGGATGAAGAAATCTCGAATAACCCCTAGGAGGAGAAACGATGACTCTTTTATGATGCACAACTAGTGAATTATAGTTTCTGGCAGACAAAAACTACACAAAAAGCAGTAAACTGTGTGAGCAACTCGGAGGAAGAAGTATTGCACTATTAAGATAGCCACTTTTTCGTCAAGAGAGGTATTGACTCAGAGAATACCAGTAACCTATGGAAGGAGTAACGATGAATCTCTTAAGATACACAACGAGTGACATATCGCTTCTGGCAGACTGGCCGCAGTAAGAAAAAGTGGCAGACTGGGTGAGCAATGGGGACGAGTAACTATGACTCTCTTAAGGTAGCCAATGCCTCGTTACTTGCGGTTTCGATTAAGAAATCTCGAATAATCCCTAGGAGGTGAAACGATAACTCTTTTATGTTACACAACTAGTGACATATCGCTTCTGGCAGACTGGCAAGTACACAAAAAGTAGTAAACTGTGTGAGCAACTGGGAGGAAGAAGTATGGCACTATTAAGAATGCCAATGATTCGTCACGAGTAGTATTGAATCAGTGAATACCAGTAACCTATGGAAGGAGTAACGATGAATCTCTTAAGATACACAACGAGTGACATATCGCTTCTGGCAGACTGGCCGCAGTAAGAAAAAGTGGCAGACTGGGTGAGCAATTGGGACGAGTAACTATGACTCTCTTAAGGTAGCCAATGCCTCGTTACTTGCGGGTTGGATTAAGAAATCTCGAAAACCCCTAGGAGGAGAAACGATGACTCTTTTATGATACACAACTAGTGAATTATAGTTTCTGGGAGACAAAAACTACACAAAAAGTAGTAAACTGTGTGAGCAACTCGGAGGATGAAGTATTGCACTATTAAGATAGATACTTTTTCGTCACGAGAGGTATTGACTCAGAGAATACCAGTAACCTATGGAAGGAGTAACGATGAATCTCTTAAGATACACAACGAGTGACATATCGCTTCTGGCAGACTTGCCACAGTAAGAAAAAGTGGCAGACTGGGTGAGCAATGGGGACGAGTAACTATGACTCTCTTAAGGTAGCCAATGCCTCGTTACTTGCGGTTTGGATTAAGAAATCTCGAATAACCCCTAGGAGGAGAAACGATGACTCTTTTATGATACACAACTAGTGAATTATAGTTTCTGGCAGACAAAAACTACACAAAAAGCAGTAAACTGTGTGAGCAACTCGGAGGAAGAAGTATTGCACTATTAAGATAGCCACTTTTTCGTCAAGAGAGGTATTGACTCAGAGAATACCAGTAACCTATGGAAGGAGTAACGATGAATCTCTCAAGATACACAACGAGTGACATATCGCTTCTGGCAGACTGGCCGCAGTAAGAAAAAGTGGCAGACTGGGTGAGCAATGTGGGACGAGTAACTATGACTCTCTTAAGGTAGCCAATGCCTCGTTACTTGCGGTTTCGATTAAGAAATCTCGAATAATCCCTAGGAGGTGAAACGATAACTCTTTTATGTTACACAACTAGTGACATATCGCTTCTGGCAGACTGGCAAGTACACAAAAAGTAGTAAACTGTGTGAGCAACTGGGAGGAAGAAGTATGGCACTATTAAGAATGCCAATGATTCGTCACGAGTAGTATTGAATCAGAGAATACCAGTTACCTATGGAAGGAGTAACGATGAATCTCTTAAGATACACAACGAGTGACATATCGCTTCTGGCAGACTGGCCGCAGTAAGAAAAAGTGGCAGACTGGGTGAGCAATTGGGACGAGTAACTATGACTCTCTTAAGGTAGCCAATGCCTCGTTACTTGCGGGTTGGATTAAGAAATCTCGAAAACCCCTAGGAGGAGAAACGATGACTCTTTTATGATACACAACTATTGAATTATAGTTTCTGGCAGACAAAAACTACACAAAAAGTAGTAAACTGTGTGAGCAACTCGGAGGATGAAGTATTGCACTATTAAGATAGATACTTTTTCGTCACGAGAGGTATTGACTCAGAGAATACCAGTAACCTATGGAAGGAGTAACGATGAATCTCTTAAGATACACAACGAGTGACATATCGCTTCTGGCAGACTGGCCACAGTAAGAAAAAGTGGCAGACTGGGTGAGCAATGGGGACGAGTAACAATGACTCTCTTAAGGTAGCCAATGCCTCGTTACTTGCGGTTTGGATTAAGAAATCTCGAATAACCCCTAGGAGGAGAAACGATGACTCTTTTATGATACACAACTAGTGAATTATAGTTTCTGGCAGACAATAACTACACAAAAAGCAGTAAACTGTGTGAGCAACTCGGAGGAAGAAGTATTGCACTTTTTCGTCAAGAGAGGTATTGACTCAGAGAATACCAGTAACCTATGGGAGGAGTAAAGATGAATCTCTTAAGATACACAACGAGTGACATATCGCTTCTGGCAGACTTGCCACAGTAAGAAAAAGTGGCAGACTGGGTGAGCAATGGGGACGAGTAACTATGACTCTCTTAAGGTAGCCAATGCCTCGTTACTTGCGGTTTGGATTAAGAAATCTCGAATAACCCCTAGGAGGAGAAACGATGACTCTTTTATGATACACAACTAGTGAATTATAGTTTCTGGCAGACAAAAACTACACAAAAAGCAGTAAACTGTGTGAGCAACTCGGAGGAAGAAGTATTGCACTATTAAGATAGCCACTTTTTCGTCAAGAGAGGTATTGACTCAGAGAATACCAGTAACCTATGGAAGGAGTAACGCTGAATCTCTCAAGATACACAACGAGTGACATATCGCTTCTGGCAGACTGGCCGCAGTAAGAAAAAGTGGCAGACTGGGTGAGCAATGTGGGACGAGTAACTATGACTCTCTTAAGGTAGCCAATGCCTCGTTACTTGCGGTTTCGATTAAGAAATCTCGAATAATCCCTAGGAGGTGAAACGATAACTCTTTTATGTTACACAACTAGTGACATATCGCTTCTGGCAGACTGGCAAGTACACAAAAAGTAGTAAACTGTGTGAGCAACTGGGAGGAAGAAGTATGGCACTATTAAGAATGCCAATGATTCGTCACGAGTAGTATTGAATCAGAGAATACCAGTAACCTATGGAAGGAGTAACGATGAATCTCTTAAGATACACAACGAGTGACATATCGCTTCTGGCAGACTGGCCGCAGTAAGAAAAAGTGGCAGACTGGGTGAGCAATTGGGACGAGTAACTATGACTCTCTTAAGGTAGCCAATGCCTCGTTACTTGCGGGTTGGATTAAGAAATCTCGAAAACCCCTAGGAGGAGAAACGATGACTCTTTTATGATACACAACTATTGAATTATAGTTTCTGGCAGACAAAAACTACACAAAAAGTAGTAAACTGTGTGAGCAACTCGGAGGATGAAGTATTGCACTATTAAGATAGATACTTTTTCGTCACGAGAGGTATTGACTCAGAGAATACCAGTAACCTATGGAAGGAGTAACGATGAATCTCTTAAGATACACAACGAGTGACATATCGCTTCTGGCAGACTGGCCACAGTAAGAAAAAGTGGCAGACTGGGTGAGCAATGGGGACGAGTAACAGTGACTCTCTTAAGGTAGCCAATGCCTCGTTACTTGCGGTTTGGATTAAGAAATCTCGAATAACCCCTAGGAGGAGAAACGATGACTCTTTTATGATACACAACTAGTGAATTATAGTTTCTGGCAGACAATAACTACACAAAAAGTAGTAAACTGTGTGAGCAACTCGGAGGAAGAAGTATTGCACTTTTTCGTCAAGAGAGGTATTGACTCAGAGAATACCAGTAACCTATGGGAGGAGTAAAGATGAATCTCTTAAGATACACAACGAGTGACATATCGCTTCTGGCAGACTGGCCGCAGTAAGAAAAAGTGGCAGACTGGGTGAGCAATGGGGACGAGTAACTATGACTCTCTTAAGGTAGCCAATGCCTCGTTACTTGCGGTTTCGATTAAGAAATCTCGAATAATCCCTAGGAGGTGAAACGATAACTCTTTTATGTTACACAACTAGTGACATATCGCTTCTGGCAGACTGGCAAGTACACAAAAAGTAGTAAACTGTGTGAGCAACTGGGAGGAAGAAGTATGGCACTATTAAGAATGCCAATGATTCGTCACTAGTAGTATTGAATCAGAGAATACCAGTAACCTATGGAAGGAGTAACGATGAATCTCTTAAGATACACAACGAGTGACATATCGCTTCTGGCAGACTGGCCGCAGTAAGAAAAAGTGGCAGACTGGGTGAGCAATTGGGACGAGTAACTATGACTCTCTTAAGGTAGCCAATGCCTCGTTACTTGCGGGTTGGATTAAGAAATCTCGAAAACCCCTAGGAGGAGAAACGATGACTCTTTTATGATACACAACTAGTGAATTATAGTTTCTGGCAGACAAAAACTACACAAAAAGTAGTAAACTGTGTGAGCAACTCGGAGGATGAAGTATTGCACTATTAAGATAGATACTCTTTCGTCACGAGAGGTATTGACTCAGAGAATACCAGTAACCTATGGAAGGAGTAACGATGAATCTCTTAAGATACACAACGAGTGACATATCGCTTCTGGCAGACTGGCCACAGTAAGAAAAAGTGGCAGACTGGGTGAGCAATGGGGACGAGTAACTATGACTCTCTTAAGGTAGCCAATGCCTCGTTACTTGCGGTTTGGATTAAGAAATCTCGAATAACCCCTAGGAGGAGAAACGATGACTCTTTTATGATACACAACTAGTGAATTATAGTTTCTGGCAGACAAAAACTACACAAAAAGCAGTAAACTGTGTGAGCAACTCGGAGGAAGAAATATTGCACTATTAAGATAGCCACTTTTTCGTCAAGAGAGGTATTGACTCAGAGAATACCAGTAACCTATGGAAGGAGTAACGATGAATCTCTTAAGATACACAACGAGTGACATATCGCTTCTGGCAGACTGGTCGCAGTAAGGAAAAGTGGCAGACTGGGAGAGCAATTGGGACGAGTAACTATGACTCTCTTAAGGTAGCCAATGCCTCGTTACTTGCCGTTTGGATTAAGAAATCTCGAATAACCCCTAGGAGGAGAAACGATGACTCTTTTATGATACACAACTAGTGAATTATAGTTTCTGGGAGACAAAAACTACACAAAAAGTAGTAAACTGTGTGAGCAACTCGGAGGATGAAGTATTGCACTATTAAGATAGATACTTTTTCGTCACGAGAGGTATTGACTCAGAGAATACCAGTAACCTATGGAAGGAGTAACGATGAATCTCTTAAGATACACAACGAGTGACATATCGCTTCTGGCTGACTGGCCACAGCAAGAAAAAGTGGCAGACTGGGTGAGCAATGGGGACGAGTAACTATGACTCTCTTAAGGTGGCCAATGCCTCGTTACTTGCGGTTTGGGTTAAGAAATCTCGAATAACCCCTAGTAGGACAAACGATGACTCTTTTATGATACACAACCAGTGACATATCGCTTCTGGCAGACTGGCAAGTACACAAAAAGTAGTAAACTGTGTGAGCAACTCGGAGGAAGAAGTATTGCACTATTAAGATAGCCACTTTTTCGTCAAGAGAGGTATTGACTCGGAGAATACCAGTAACCTATGGAAGGAGTAACGATGAATCTCTTAAGATACACAACGAGTGACATATCGCTTCTGGCAGACTGGCCGCAGTAAGGAAAAGTGGCAGACTGGGAGAGCAATTGGGACGAGTAACTATGACTCTCTTAAGGTAGCCAAGGCCTCGTTACTTGCGGTTTGGATTAAGAAATCTCGAATAACCCCTAGGAGGAGAAACGATGACTCTTTTATGATACACAACTAGTGAATTATAGTTTCTGGCAGACAAAAACTACACAAAAAGCAGTAAACTGTGTGAGCAACTCGGAGGAAGAAGTATTGCACTATTAAGATAGCCACTTTTTCGTCAAGAGAGGTATTGACTCAGAGAATACCAGTAACCTAAGGAAGGAGTAACGATGAATCTCTTAAGATACACAACGAGTGACATATCGCTTCTGGCAGACTGGCCGCAGTAAGGAAAAGTGGCAGACTGGGAGAGCAATTGGGACGAGGAACTATGACTCCCTTAAGGTAGCCAATGCCACGTTACTTGCGGTTTGGATGAAGAAATCTCGAATAACCCCTAGGAGGAGAAACGATGACTCTTTTATGATACACAACTAGTGAATTATAGTTTCTGGCAGACAAAAACTACACAAAAAGCAGTAAACTGTGTGAGCAACTCGGAGGAAGAAGTATTGCACTATTAAGATAGCCACTTTTTCGTCAAGAGAGGTATTGACTCAGAGAATACCAGTAACCTATGGAAGGAGTAACGATGAATCTCTTAAGATACACAACGAGTGACATATCGCTTCTGGCAGACTGGCCGCAGTAAGAAAAAGTGGCAGACTGGGTGAGCAATGGGGACGAGTAACTATGACTCTCTTAAGGTAGCCAATGCCTCGTTACTTGCGGTTTCGATTAAGATATCTCGAATAATCCCTAGGAGGTGAAACGATAACTCTTTTATGTTACACAACTAGTGACATATCGCTTCTGGCAGACTGGCAAGTACACAAAAAGTAGTAAACTGTGTGAGCAACTGGGAGGAAGAAGTATGGCACTATTAAGAATGCCAATGATTCGTCACGAGTAGTATTGAATCAGTGAATACCAGTAACCTATGGAAGGAGTAACGATGAATCTCTTAAGATACACAACGAGTGACATATCGCTTCTGGCAGACTGGCCGCAGTAAGAAAAAGTGGCAGACTGGGTGAGCAATTGGGACGAGTAACTATGACTCTCTTAAGGTAGCCAATGCCTCGTTACTTGTGGGTTGGGTTAAGAAATCTCGAAAACCCCTAGGAGGAGAAACGATGACTCTTTTATGATACACAACTAGTGAATTATAGTTTCTGGGAGACAAAAACTACACAAAAAGTAGTAAACTGTGTGAGCAACTCGGAGGATGAAGTATTGCACTATTAAGATAGATACTTTTTCGTCACGAGAGGTATTGACTCAGAGAATACCAGTAACCTATGGAAGGAGTAACGATGAATCTCTTAAGATACACAACGAGTGACATATCGCTTCTGGCAGACTGGCCACAGTAAGAAAAAGTGGCAGACTGGGTGAGCAATGGGGACGAGTAACTATGACTCTCTTAAGGTAGCCAATGCCTCGTTACTTGCGGTTTGGGTTAAGAAATCTCGAATAACCCCTAGGAGGAGAAACGATGACTCTTTTATGATACACAACTAGTGACATATCGCTTGTGGCAGACTGGCAAGTACACAAAAAGTAGTAAACTGTGTGAGCAACTCGGAGGAAGAAGTATTGCACTATTAAGATAGCCACTTTTTCGTCAAGAGAGGTATTGACTCGGAGAATACCAGTAACCTATGGAAGGAGTAACGATGAATCTCTTAAGATACACAACGAGTGACATATCGCTTCTGGCAGACTGGCCGCAGTAAGGAAAAGTGGCAGACTGGGAGAGCAATTGGGACGAGGAACTATGACTCCCTTAAGGTAGCCAATGCCTCGTTACTTGCGGTTTGGATGAAGAAATCTCGAATAACCCCTAGGAGGAGAAACGATGACTCTTTTATGATGCACAACTAGTGAATTATAGTTTCTGGCAGACAAAAACTACACAAAAAGCAGTAAACTGTGTGAGCAACTCGGAGGAAGAAGTATTGCACTATTAAGATAGCCACTTTTTCGTCAAGAGAGGTATTGACTCAGAGAATACCAGTAACCTATGGAAGGAGTAACGATGAATCTCTTAAGATACACAACGAGTGACATATCGCTTCTGGCAGACTGGTCGCAGTAAGGAAAAGTGGCAGACTGGGAGAGCAATTGGGACGAGTAACTATGACTCTCTTAAGGTAGCCAATGCCTCGTTACTTGCCGTTTGGATTAAGAAATCTCGAATAACCCCTAGGAGGAGAAACGATGACTCTTTTATGATACACAACTAGTGAATTATAGTTTCTGGCAGACAAAAACTACACAAAAAGCAGTAAACTGTGTGAGCAACTCGGAGGAAGAAGTATTGCACTATTAAGATAGCCACTTTTTCGTCAAGAGAGGTATTGACTCAGAGAATACCAGTAACCTAAGGAAGGAGTAACGATGAATCTCTTAAGATACACAACGAGTGACATATCGCTTCTGGCAGACTGGCCGCAGTAAGGAAAAGTGGCAGACTGGGAGAGCAATTGGGACGAGGAACTATGACTCTCTTAAGGTAGCCAATGCCACGTTACTTGCGGTTTGGATGAAGAAATCTCGAATAACCCCTAGGAGGAGAAACGATGACTCTTTTATGATACACAACTAGTGAATTATAGTTTCTGGCAGACAAAAACTACACAAAAAGCAGTAAACTGTGTGAGCAACTCGGAGGAAGAAGTATTGCACTATTAAGATAGCCACTTTTTCGTCAAGAGAGGTATTGACTCAGAGAATACCAGTAACCTATGGAAGGAGTAACGATGAATCTCTTAAGATACACAACGAGTGACATATCGCTTCTGGCAGACTGGCCGCAGTAAGAAAAAGTGGCAGACTGGGTGAGCAATGGGGACGAGTAACTATGACTCTCTTAAGGTAGCCAATGCCTCGTTACTTGCGGTTTCGATTAAGAAATCTCGAATAATCCCTAGGAGGTGAAACGATAACTCTTTTATGTTACACAACTAGTGACATATCGCTTCTGGCAGACTGGCAAGTACACAAAAAGTAGTAAACTGTGTGAGCAACTGGGAGGAAGAAGTATGGCACTATTAAGAATGCCAATGATTCGTCACGAGTAGTATTGAATCAGTGAATACCAGTAACCTATGGAAGGAGTAACGATGAATCTCTTAAGATACACAACGAGTGACATATCGCTTCTGGCAGACTGGCCGCAGTAAGAAAAAGTGGCAGACTGGGTGAGCAATTGGGACGAGTAACTATGACTCTCTTAAGGTAGCCAATGCCTCGTTACTTGTGGGTTGGGTTAAGAAATCTCGAAAACCGCTAGGAGGAGAAACGATGACTCTTTTATGATACACAACTAGTGAATTATAGTTTCTGGGAGACAAAAACTACACAAAAAGTAGTAAACTGTGTGAGCAACTCGGAGGATGAAGTATTGCACTATTAAGATAGATACTTTTTCGTCACGAGAGGTATTGACTCAGAGAATACCAGTAACCTATGGAAGGAGTAACGATGAATCTCTTAAGATACACAACGAGTGACATATCGCTTCTGGCAGACTGGCCACAGTAAGAAAAAGTGGCAGACTGGGTGAGCAATGGGGACGAGTAACTATGACTCTCTTAAGGTAGCCAATGCCTCGTTACTTGCGGTTTGGGTTAAGAAATCTCGAATAACCCCTAGGAGGAGAAACGATGACTCTTTTATGATACACAACTAGTGACATATCGCTTGTGGCAGACTGGCAAGTACACAAAAAGTAGTAAACTGTGTGAGCAACTCGGAGGAAGAAGTATTGCACTATTAAGATAGCCACTTTTTCGTCAAGAGAGGTATTGACTCGGAGAATACCAGTAACCTATGGAAGGAGTAACGATGAATCTCTTAAGATACACAACGAGTGACATATCGCTTCTGGCAGACTGGCCGCAGTAAGGAAAAGTGGCAGACTGGGAGAGCAATTGGGACGAGGAACTATGACTCCCTTAAGGTAGCCAATGCCTCGTTACTTGCGGTTTGGATGAAGAAATCTCGAATAACCCCTAGGAGGAGAAACGATGACTCTTTTATGATGCACAACTAGTGAATTATAGTTTCTGGCAGACAAAAACTACACAAAAAGCAGTAAACTGTGTGAGCAACTCGGAGGAAGAAGTATTGCACTATTAAGATAGCCACTTTTTCGTCAAGAGAGGTATTGACTCAGAGAATACCAGTAACCTATGGAAGGAGTAACGATGAATCTCTTAAGATACACAACGAGTGACATATCGCTTCTGGCAGACTGGCCGCAGTAAGAAAAAGTGGCAGACTGGGTGAGCAATGGGGACGAGTAACTATGACTCTCTTAAGGTAGCCAATGCCTCGTTACTTGCGGTTTCGATTAAGAAATCTCGAATAATCCCTAGGAGGTGAAACGATAACTCTTTTATGTTACACAACTAGTGACATATCGCTTCTGGCAGACTGGCAAGTACACAAAAAGTAGTAAACTGTGTGAGCAACTGGGAGGAAGAAGTATGGCACTATTAAGAATGCCAATGATTCGTCACGAGTAGTATTGAATCAGTGAATACCAGTAACCTATGGAAGGAGTAACGATGAATCTCTTAAGATACACAACGAGTGACATATCGCTTCTGGCAGACTGGCCGCAGTAAGAAAAAGTGGCAGACTGGGTGAGCAATTGGGACGAGTAACTATGACTCTCTTAAGGTAGCCAATGCCTCGTTACTTGTGGGTTGGGTTAAGAAATCTCGAAAACCCCTAGGAGGAGAAACGATGACTCTTTTATGACACACAACTAGTGAATTATAGTTTCTGGGAGACAAAAACTACACAAAAAGTAGTAAACTGTGTGAACAACTCGGAGGATGAAGTATTGCACTATTAAGATAGATACTTTTTCGTCACGAGAGGTATTGACTCAGAGAATACCAGTAACCTATGGAAGGAGTAACGATGAATCTCTTAAGATACACAACGAGTGACATATCGCTTCTGGCTGACTGGCCACAGCAAGAAAAAGTGGCAGACTGGGTGAGCAATGGGGACGAGTAACTATGACTCTCTTAAGGTGGCCAATGCCTCGTTACTTGCGGTTTGGGTTAAGAAATCTCGAATAACCCCTAGTAGGACAAACGATGACTCTTTTATGATACACAACCAGTGACATATCGCTTGTGGCAGACTGGCAAGTACACAAAAAGTAGTAAACTATGTGAGCAACTCGGAGGAAGAAGTATTGCACTATTAAGAAAGCCACTTTTTCGTCAAGAGAGGTATTGACTCGGAGAATACCAGTAACCTATGGAAGGAGTAACGATGAATCTCTTAAGATACACAACGAGTGACATATCGCTTCTGGCAGACTGGCCGCAGTAAGGAAAAGTGGCAGACTGGGAGAGCAATTGGGACGAGTAACTATGACTCTCTTAAGGTAGCCAAGGCCTCGTTACTTGCGGTTTGGATTAAGAAATCTCGAATAACCCCTAGGAGGAGAAACGATGACTCTTTTATGATACACAACTAGTGAATTATAGTTTCTGGCAGACAAAAACTACACAAAAAGCAGTAAACTGTGTGAGCAACTCGGAGGAAGAAGTATTGCACTATTAAGATAGCCACTTTTTCGTCAAGAGAGGTATTGACTCAGAGAATACCAGTAACCTAAGGAAGGAGTAACGATGAATCTCTTAAGATACACAACGAGTGACATATCGCTTCTGGCAGACTGGCCGCAGTAAGGAAAAGTGGCAGACTGGGAGAGCAATTGGGACGAGGAACTATGACTCTCTTAAGGTAGCCAATGCCACGTTACTTGCGGTTTGGATGAAGAAATCTCGAATAACCCCTAGGAGGAGAAACGATGACTCTTTTATGATACACAACTAGTGAATTATAGTTTCTGGCAGACAAAAACTACACAAAAAGCAGTAAACTGTGTGAGCAACTCGGAGGAAGAAGTATTGCACTATTAAGATAGCCACTTTTTCGTCAAGAGAGGTATTGACTCAGAGAATACCAGTAACCTATGGAAGGAGTAACGATGAATCTCTTAAGATACACAACGAGTGACATATCGCTTCTGGCAGACTGGCCGCAGTAAGAAAAAGTGGCAGACTGGGTGAGCAATGGGGACGAGTAACTATGACTCTCTTAAGGTAGCCAATGCCTCGTTACTTGCGGTTTCGATTAAGAAATCTCGAATAATCCCTAGGAGGTGAAACGATAACTCTTTTATGTTACACAACTAGTGACATATCGCTTCTGGCAGACTGGCAAGTACACAAAAAGTAGTAAACTGTGTGAGCAACTGGGAGGAAGAAGTATGGCACTATTAAGAATGCCAATGATTCGTCACGAGTAGTATTGAATCAGTGAATACCAGTAACCTATGGAAGGAGTAACGATGAATCTCTTAAGATACACAACGAGTGACATATCGCTTCTGGCAGACTGGCCGCAGTAAGAAAAAGTGGCAGACTGGGTGAGCAATTGGGACGAGTAACTATGACTCTCTTAAGGTAGCCAATGCCTCGTTACTTGTGGGTTGGGTTAAGAAATCTCGAAAACCCCTAGGAGGAGAAACGATGACTCTTTTATGATACACAACTAGTGAATTATAGTTTCTGGGAGACAAAAACTACACAAAAAGTAGTAAACTGTGTGAGCAACTCGGAGGATGAAGTATTGCACTATTAACATAGATACTTTTTCGTCACGAGAGGTATTGACTCAGAGAATACCAGTAACCTATGGAAGGAGTAACGATGAATCTCTTAAGATACACAACGAGTGACATATCGCTTCTGGCAGACTGGCCACAGTAAGAAAAAGTGGCAGACTGGGTGAGCAATGGGGACGAGTAACTATGACTCTCTTAAGGTAGCCAATGCCTCGTTACTTGCGGTTTGGGTTAAGAAATCTCGAATAACCCCTAGGAGGAGAAACGATGACTCTTTTATGATACACAACTAGTGACATATCGCTTGTGGCAGACTGGCAAGTACACAAAAAGTAGTAAACTGTGTGAGCAACTCGGAGGAAGAAGTATTGCACTATTAAGATAGCCACTTTTTCGTCAAGAGAGGTATTGACTCGGAGAATACCAGTAACCTATGGAAGGAGTAACGATGAATCTCTTAAGATACACAACGAGTGACATATCGCTTCTGGCAGACTGGCCGCAGTAAGGAAAAGTGGCAGACTGGGAGAGCAATTGGGACGAGGAACTATGACTCCCTTAAGGTAGCCAATGCCTCGTTACTTGCGGTTTGGATGAAGAAATCTCGAATAACCACTAGGAGGAGAAACGATGACTCTTTTATGATGCACAACTAGTGAATTATAGTTTCTGGCAGACAAAAACTACACAAAAAGCAGTAAACTGTGTGAGCAACTCGGAGGAAGAAGTATTGCACTATTAAGATAGCCACTTTTTCGTCAAGAGAGGTATTGACTCAGAGAATACCAGTAACCTATGGAAGGAGTAACGATGAATCTCTTAAGATACACAACGAGTGACATATCGCTTCTGGCAGACTGGCCGCAGTAAGAAAAAGTGGCAGACTGGGTGAGCAATTGGGACGAGTAACTATGACTCTCTTAAGGTAGCCAATGCCTCGTTACTTGTGGGTTGGGTTAAGAAATCTCGAAAACCCCTAGGAGGAGAAACGATGACTCTTTTATGATACACAACTAGTGAATTATAGTTTCTGGCAGACAAAAACTACACAAAAAGCAGTAAACTGTGTGAGCAACTCGGAGGAAGAAGTATTGCACTATTAAGATAGCCACTTTTTCGTCAAGAGAGGTATTGACTCAGAGAATACCAGTAACCTATGGAAGGAGTAACGATGAATCTCTTAAGATACACAACGAGTGACATATCGCTTCTGGCAGACTGGCCGCAGTAAGAAAAAGTGGCAGACTGGGTGAGCAATGGGGACGAGTAACTATGACTCTCTTAAGGTAGCCAATGCCTCGTTACTTGCGGTTTCGATTAAGATATCTCGAATAATCCCTAGGAGGTGAAACGATAACTCTTTTATGTTACACAACTAGTGACATATCGCTTCTGGCAGACTGGCAAGTACACAAAAAGTAGTAAACTGTGTGAGCAACTGGGAGGAAGAAGTATGGCACTATTAAGAATGCCAATGATTCGTCACGAGTAGTATTGAATCAGTGAATACCAGTAACCTATGGAAGGAGTAACGATGAATCTCTTAAGATACACAACGAGTGACATATCGCTTCTGGCAGACTGGCCGCAGTAAGAAAAAGTGGCAGACTGGGTGAGCAATTGGGACGAGTAACTATGACTCTCTTAAGGTAGCCAATGCCTCGTTACTTGTGGGTTGGGTTAAGAAATCTCGAAAACCCCTAGGAGGAGAAACGATGACTCTTTTATGATACACAACTAGTGAATTATAGTTTCTGGGAGACAAAAACTACACAAAAAGTAGTAAACTGTGTGAGCAACTCGGAGGATGAAGTATTGCACTATTAACATAGATACTTTTTCGTCACGAGAGGTATTGACTCAGAGAATACCAGTAACCTATGGAAGGAGTAACGATGAATCTCTTAAGATACACAACGAGTGACATATCGCTTCTGGCAGACTGGCCACAGTAAGAAAAAGTGGCAGACTGGGTGAGCAATGGGGACGAGTAACTATGACTCTCTTAAGGTAGCCAATGCCTCGTTACTTGCGGTTTGGGTTAAGAAATCTCGAATAACCCCTAGGAGGAGAAACGATGACTCTTTTATGATACACAACTAGTGACATATCGCTTGTGGCAGACTGGCAAGTACACAAAAAGTAGTAAACTGTGTGAGCAACTCGGAGGAAGAAGTATTGCACTATTAAGATAGCCACTTTTTCGTCAAGAGAGGTATTGACTCGGAGAATACCAGTAACCTATGGAAGGAGTAACGATGAATCTCTTAAGATACACAACGAGTGACATATCGCTTCTGGCAGACTGGCCGCAGTAAGGAAAAGTGGCAGACTGGGAGAGCAATTGGGACGAGGAACTATGACTCCCTTAAGGTAGCCAATGCCTCGTTACTTGCGGTTTGGATGAAGAAATCTCGAATAACCCCTAGGAGGAGAAACGATGACTCTTTTATGATGCACAACTAGTGAATTATAGTTTCTGGCAGACAAAAACTACACAAAAAGCAGTAAACTGTGTGAGCAACTCGGAGGAAGAAGTATTGCACTATTAAGATAGCCACTTTTTCGTCAAGAGAGGTATTGACTCAGAGAATACCAGTAACCTATGGAAGGAGTAACGATGAATCTCTTAAGATACACAACGAGTGACATATCGCTTCTGGCAGACTGGTCGCAGTAAGGAAAAGTGGCAGACTGGGAGAGCAATTGGGACGAGTAACTATGACTCTCTTAAGGTAGCCAATGCCTCGTTACTTGCCGTTTGGATTAAGAAATCTCGAATAACCCCTAGGAGGAGAAACGATGACTCTTTTATGATACACAACTAGTGAATTATAGTTTCTGGCAGACAAAAACTACACAAAAAGCAGTAAACTGTGTGAGCAACTCGGAGGAAGAAGTATTGCACTATTAAGATAGCCACTTTTTCGTCAAGAGAGGTATTGACTCAGAGAATACCAGTAACCTAAGGAAGGAGTAACGATGAATCTCTTAAGATACACAACGAGTGACATATCGCTTCTGGCAGACTGGCCGCAGTAAGGAAAAGTGGCAGACTGGGAGAGCAATTGGGACGAGGAACTATGACTCTCTTAAGGTAGCCAATGCCACGTTACTTGCGGTTTGGATGAAGAAATCTCGAATAACCCCTAGGAGGAGAAACGATGACTCTTTTATGATACACAACTAGTGAATTATAGTTTCTGGCAGACAAAAACTACACAAAAAGCAGTAAACTGTGTGAGCAACTCGGAGGAAGAAGTATTGCACTATTAAGATAGCCACTTTTTCGTCAAGAGAGGTATTGACTCAGAGAATACCAGTAACCTATGGAAGGAGTAACGATGAATCTCTTAAGATACACAACGAGTGACATATCGCTTCTGGCAGACTGGCCGCAGTAAGAAAAAGTGGCAGACTGGGTGAGCAATGGGGACGAGTAACTATGACTCTCTTAAGGTAGCCAATGCCTCGTTACTTGCGGTTTCGATTAAGAAATCTCGAATAATCCCTAGGAGGTGAAACGATAACTCTTTTATGTTACACAACTAGTGACATATCGCTTCTGGCAGACTGGCAAGTACACAAAAAGTAGTAAACTGTGTGAGCAACTGGGAGGAAGAAGTATGGCACTATTAAGAATGCCAATGATTCGTCACGAGTAGTATTGAATCAGTGAATACCAGTAACCTATGGAAGGAGTAACGATGAATCTCTTAAGATACACAACGAGTGACATATCGCTTCTGGCAGACTGGCCGCAGTAAGAAAAAGTGGCAGACTGGGTGAGCAATTGGGACGAGTAACTATGACTCTCTTAAGGTAGCCAATGCCTCGTTACTTGTGGGTTGGGTTAAGAAATCTCGAAAACCCCTAGGAGGAGAAACGATGACTCTTTTATGATACACAACTAGTGAATTATAGTTTCTGGGAGACAAAAACTACACAAAAAGTAGTAAACTGTGTGAGCAACTCGGAGGATGAAGTATTGCACTATTAAGATAGATACTTTTTCGTCACGAGAGGTATTGACTCAGAGAATACCAGTAACCTATGGAAGGAGTAACGATGAATCTCTTAAGATACACAACGAGTGACATATCGCTTCTGGCAGACTGGCCACAGTAAGAAAAAGTGGCAGACTGGGTGAGCAATGGGGACGAGTAACTATGACTCTCTTAAGGTAGCCAATGCCTCGTTACTTGCGGTTTGGGTTAAGAAATCTCGAATAACCCCTAGGAGGAGAAACGATGACTCTTTTATGATACACAACTAGTGACATATCGCTTGTGGCAGACTGGCAAGTACACAAAAAGTAGTAAACTGTGTGAGCAACTCGGAGGAAGAAGTATTGCACTATTAAGATAGCCACTTTTTCGTCAAGAGAGGTATTGACTCGGAGAATACCAGTAACCTATGGAAGGAGTAACGATGAATCTCTTAAGATACACAACGAGTGACATATCGCTTCTGGCAGACTGGCCGCAGTAAGGAAAAGTGGCAGACTGGGAGAGCAATTGGGACGAGGAACTATGACTCCCTTAAGGTAGCCAATGCCTCGTTACTTGCGGTTTGGATGAAGAAATCTCGAATAACCCCTAGGAGGAGAAACGATGACTCTTTTATGATGCACAACTAGTGAATTATAGTTTCTGGCAGACAAAAACTACACAAAAAGCAGTAAACTGTGTGAGCAACTCGGAGGAAGAAGTATTGCACTATTAAGATAGCCACTTTTTCGTCAAGAGAGGTATTGACTCAGAGAATACCAGTAACCTATGGAAGGAGTAACGATGAATCTCTTAAGATACACAACGAGTGACATATCGCTTCTGGCAGACTGGCCGCAGTAAGAAAAAGTGGCAGACTGGGTGAGCAATGGGGACGAGTAACTATGACTCTCTTAAGGTAGCCAATGCCTCGTTACTTGCGGTTTCGATTAAGAAATCTCGAATAATCCCTAGGAGGTGAAACGATAACTCTTTTATGTTACACAACTAGTGACATATCGCTTCTGACAGACTGGCAAGTACACAAAAAGTAGTAAACTGTGTGAGCAACTGGGAGGAAGAAGTATGGCACTATTAAGAATGCCAATGATTCGTCACGAGTAGTATTGAATCAGTGAATACCAGTAACCTATGGAAGGAGTAACGATGAATCTCTTAAGATACACAACGAGTGACATATCGCTTCTGGCAGACTGGCCGCAGTAAGAAAAAGTGGCAGACTGGGTGAGCAATTGGGACGAGTAACTATGACTCTCTTAAGGTAGCCAATGCCTCGTTACTTGTGGGTTGGGTTAAGAAATCTCGAAAACCCCTAGGAGGAGAAACGATGACTCTTTTATGATACACAACTAGTGAATTATAGTTTCTGGGAGACAAAAACTACACAAAAAGTAGTAAACTGTGTGAGCAACTCGGAGGATGAAGTATTGCACTATTAAGATAGATACTTTTTCGTCACGAGAGGTATTGACTCAGAGAATACCAGTAACCTATGGAAGGAGTAACGATGAATCTCTTAAGATACACAACGAGTGACATATCGCTTCTGGCTGACTGGCCACAGCAAGAAAAAGTGGCAGACTGGGTGAGCAATGGGGACGAGTAACTATGACTCTCTTAAGGTGGCCAATGCCTCGTTACTTGCGGTTTGGGTTAAGAAATCTCGAATAACCCCTAGTAGGACAAACGATGACTCTTTTATGATACACAACCAGTGACATATCGCTTCTGGCAGACTGGCAAGTACACAAAAAGTAGTAAACTGTGTGAGCAACTCGGAGGAAGAAGTATTGCACTATTAAGATAGCCACTTTTTCGTCAAGAGAGGTATTGACTCGGAGAATACCAGTAACCTATGGAAGGAGTAACGATGAATCTCTTAAGATACACAACGAGTGACATATCGCTTCTGGCAGACTGGCCGCAGTAAGGAAAAGTGGCAGACTGGGAGAGCAATTGGGACGAGTAACTATGACTCTCTTAAGGTAGCCAAGGCCTCGTTACTTGCGGTTTGGATTAAGAAATCTCGAATAACCCCTAGGAGGAGAAACGATGACTCTTTTATGATACACAACTAGTGAATTATAGTTTCTGGCAGACAAAAACTACACAAAAAGCAGTAAACTGTGTGAGCAACTCGGAGGAAGAAGTATTGCACTATTAAGATAGCCACTTTTTCGTCAAGAGAGGTATTGACTCAGAGAATACCAGTAACCTAAGGAAGGAGTAACGATGAATCTCTTAAGATACACAACGAGTGACATATCGCTTCTGGCAGACTGGCCGCAGTAAGGAAAAGTGGCAGACTGGGAGAGCAATTGGGACGAGGAACTATGACTCTCTTAAGGTAGCCAATGCCACGTTACTTGCGGTTTGGATGAAGAAATCTCGAATAACCCCTAGGAGGAGAAACGATGACTCTTTTATGATACACAACTAGTGAATTATAGTTTCTGGCAGACAAAAACTACACAAAAAGCAGTAAACTGTGTGAGCAACTCGGAGGAAGAAGTATTGCACTATTAAGATAGCCACTTTTTCGTCAAGAGAGGTATTGACTCAGAGAATACCAGTAACCTATGGAAGGAGTAACGATGAATCTCTTAAGATACACAACGAGTGACATATCGCTTCTGGCAGACTGGCCGCAGTAAGAAAAAGTGGCAGACTGGGTGAGCAATGGGGACGAGTAACTATGACTCTCTTAAGGTAGCCAATGCCTCGTTACTTGCGGTTTCGATTAAGAAATCTCGAATAATCCCTAGGAGGTGAAACGATAACTCTTTTATGTTACACAACTAGTGACATATCGCTTCTGGCAGACTGGCAAGTACACAAAAAGTAGTAAACTGTGTGAGCAACTGGGAGGAAGAAGTATGGCACTATTAAGAATGCCAATGATTCGTCACGAGTAGTATTGAATCAGTGAATACCAGTAACCTATGGAAGGAGTAACGATGAATCTCTTAAGATACACAACGAGTGACATATCGCTTCTGGCAGACTGGCCGCAGTAAGAAAAAGTGGCAGACTGGGTGAGCAATTGGGACGAGTAACTATGACTCTCTTAAGGTAGCCAATGCCTCGTTACTTGTGGGTTGGGTTAAGAAATCTCGAAAACCCCTAGGAGGAGAAACGATGACTCTTTTATGATACACAACTAGTGAATTATAGTTTCTGGGAGACAAAAACTACACAAAAAGTAGTAAACTGTGTGAGCAACTCGGAGGATGAAGTATTGCACTATTAAGATAGATACTTTTTCGTCACGAGAGGTATTGACTCAGAGAATACCAGTAACCTATGGAAGGAGTAACGATGAATCTCTTAAGATACACAACGAGTGACATATCGCTTCTGGCAGACTGGCCACAGTAAGAAAAAGTGGCAGACTGGGTGAGCAATGGGGACGAGTAACTATGACTCTCTTAAGGTAGCCAATGCCTCGTTACTTGCGGTTTGGGTTAAGAAATCTCGAATAACCCCTAGGAGGAGAAACGATGACTCTTTTATGATACACAACTAGTGACATATCGCTTGTGGCAGACTGGCAAGTACACAAAAAGTAGTAAACTGTGTGAGCAACTCGGAGGAAGAAGTATTGCACTATTAAGATAGCCACTTTTTCGTCAAGAGAGGTATTGACTCGGAGAATACCAGTAACCTATGGAAGGAGTAACGATGAATCTCTTAAGATACACAACGAGTGACATATCGCTTCTGGCAGACTGGCCGCAGTAAGGAAAAGTGGCAGACTGGGAGAGCAATTGGGACGAGGAACTATGACTCCCTTAAGGTAGCCAATGCCTCGTTACTTGCGGTTTGGATGAAGAAATCTCGAATAACCACTAGGAGGAGAAACGATGACCCTTTTATGATGCACAACTAGTGAATTATAGTTTCTGGCAGACAAAAACTACACAAAAAGCAGTAAACTGTGTGAGCAACTCGGAGGAAGAAGTATTGCACTATTAAGATAGCCACTTTTTCGTCAAGAGAGGTATTGACTCAGAGAATACCAGTAACCTATGGAAGGAGTAACGATGAATCTCTTAAGATACACAACGAGTGACATATCGCTTCTGGCAGACTGGCCGCAGTAAGAAAAAGTGGCAGACTGGGTGAGCAATGGGGACGAGTAACTATGACTCTCTTAAGGTAGCCAATGCCTCGTTACTTGCGGTTTCGATTAAGAAATCTCGAATAATCCCTAGGAGGTGAAACGATAACTCTTTTATGTTACACAACTAGTGACATATCGCTTCTGGCAGACTGGCAAGTACACAAAAAGTAGTAAACTGTGTGAGCAACTGGGAGGAAGAAGTATGGCACTATTAAGAATGCCAATGATTCGTCACGAGTAGTATTGAATCAGTGAATACCAGTAACCTATGGAAGGAGTAACGATGAATCTCTTAAGATACACAACGAGTGACATATCGCTTCTGGCAGACTGGCCGCAGTAAGAAAAAGTGGCAGACTGGGTGAGCAATTGGGACGAGTAACTATGACTCTCTTAAGGTAGCCAATGCCTCGTTACTTGCGGTTTGGATTAAGAAATCTCGAATAACCCCTAGGAGGAGAAACGATGACTCTTTTATGATACACAACTAGTGAATTATAGTTTCTGGCAGACAAAAACTACACAAAAAGCAGTAAACTGTGTGAGCAACTCGGAGGAAGAAGTATTGCACTATTAAGATAGCCACTTTTTCGTCAAGAGAGGTATTGACTCAGAGAATACCAGTAACCTATGGAAGGAGTAACGATGAATCTCTCAAGATACACAACGAGTGACATATCGCTTCTGGCAGACTGGCCGCAGTAAGGAAAAGTGGCAGACTGGGAGAGCAATTGGGACGAGTAACTATGACTCTCTTAAGGTAGCCAATGCCTCGTTACTTGCGGTTTCGATTAAGAAATCTCGAATAATCCCTAGGAGGTGAAACGATAACTCTTTTATGTTACACAACTAGTGACATATCGCTTCTGGCAGACTGGCAAGTACACAAAAAGTAGTAAACTGTGTGAGCAACTGGGAGGAAGAAGTATGGCACTATTAAGAATGCCAATGATTTGTCACGAGTAGTATTGAATCAGAGAATACCAGTAACCTATGGAAGGAGTAACGATGAATCTCTCAAGATACACAACGAGTGACATATCGCTTCTGGCAGACTGGCCGCAGTAAGGAAAAGTGGCAGACTGGGAGAGCAATTGGGACGAGTAACTATGACTCTCTTAAGGTAGCCAATGCCTCGTTACTTGCGGTTTCGATTAAGAAATCTCGAATAATCCCTAGGAGGTGAAACGATAACTCTTTTATGTTACACAACTAGTGACATATCGCTTCTGGCAGACTGGCAAGTACACAAAAAGTAGTAAACTGTGTGAGCAACTGGGAGGAAGAAGTATGGCACTATTAAGAATGCCAATGATTTGTCACGAGTAGTATTGAATCAGAGAATACCAGTAACCTATGGAAGGAGTAACGATGAATCTCTTAAGATACACAACGAGTGACATATCGCTTCTGGCAGACTGGCCGCAGTAAGAAAAAGTGGCAGACTGGGTGAGCAATTGGGACGAGTAACTATGATTCTCTTAAGGTAGCCAATGCCTCGTTACTTGCGGGTTGGATTAAGAAATCTCGAAAACCCCTAGGAGGAGAAACGATGACTCTTTTATGATACACAACTAGTGAATTATAGTTTCTGGGAGACAAAAACTACACAAAAAGTAGTAAACTGTGTGAGCAACTCGGAGGATGAAGTATTGCACTATTAAGATAGATACTTTTTCGTCACGAGAGGTATTGACTCAGAGAATACCAGTAACCTATGGAAGGAGTAACGATGAATCTCTTAAGATACACAACGAGTGACATATCGCTTCTGGCTGAATGGCCACAGCAAGAAAAAGTGGCAGACTGGGTGAGCAATGGGGACGAGTAACTATGACTCTCTTAAGGTAGCCAATGCCTCGTTACTTGTGGTTTGGGTTAAGAAATCTCGAATAACCCCTAGGAGGACAAACGATGACTCTTTTATGATACACAACTAGTGACATATCGCTTCTGGCAGACTGGCAAGTACACAAAAAGTAGTAAACTGTGTGAGCAACTCGGAGGAAGAAGTATTGCACTATTAAGATAGCCACTTTTTCGTCAAGAGAGGTTTTTACTCGGAGAATACCAGTAACCTATGGAAGGAGTAACGATGAATCTCTTAAGATACACAACGAGTGACATATCGCTTCTGGCAGACTGGCTGCAGTAAGGAAAAGTGGCAGACTGGGAGAGCAATTGGGACGAGTAACTATGACTCTCTTAAGGTAGCCAATGCCTCGTTACTTGCGGTTTGGATTAAGAAATCTCGAATAACCCCTAGGAGGAGAAACGATGACTCTTTTATGATACACAACTAGTGAATTATAGTTTCTGGCAGACAAAAACTACACAAAAAGCAGTAAACTGTGTGAGCAACTCGGAGGAAGAAGTATTGCACTATTAAGATAGCCACTGTTTCGTCAAGAGAGGTATTGACTCAGAGAATACCAGTAACCTAAGGAAGGAGTAACGATGAATCTCTTAAGATACACAACGAGTGACATATCGCTTCTGGCAGACTGGCCGCAGGAAGGAAAAGTGGCAGACTGGGTGAGCAATTGGGACGAGTAACTATGACTCTCTTAAGGTAGCCAATGCCACGTTACTTGCGGTTTGGATGAAGAAATCTGGAATAACCCCTAGGAGGAGAAACGATGACTCTTTTATGATACACAACTAGTGAATTATAGTTACTGGCAGACAAAAACTACACAAAAAGCAGTAAACTGTGTGAGCAACTCGGAGGAAGAAGTATTGCACTATTAAGATAGCCACTTTTTCGTCAAGAGAGGTATTGACTCAGAGAATACCAGTAACCTATGGAAGGAGTAACGATGAATCTCTTAAGATACACAACGAGTGACATATCGCTTCTGGCAGACTGGCCGCAGTAAGAAAAAGTGGCAGACTGGGTGAGCAATTGGGACGAGTAACTATGACTCTCTTAAGGTAGCCAATGCCTCGTTACTTGCAGTTTGGGTTAAGAAATCTCGAATAACCCCTAGGAGGAGAAACGATGACTCTTTTATGATACACAACTAGTGACATATCGCTTGTGGCAGACTGGCAAGTACACAAAAAGTAGTAAACTGTGTGAGCAACTCGGAGGATGAAGTATTGCACTATTAAGATAGCCACTTTTTCGTCAAGAGAGGTATTGACTCAGAGAATACCAGTAACCTATGGAAGGAGTAACGATGAATCTCTTAAGATACACATCGAGTGACATATCGCTTCTGGCAGACTGGCCGCAGTAAGGAAAAGTGGCAGACTGGGAGAGCAATGGGGACGAGTAACTATGACTCTCTTAAGGTAGCCAATGCCTCGTTACTTGCGGTTTGGGTTAAGAAATCTCGAATAACCCCTAGGAGGACAAACGATGACTCTTTTATGATACACAACTAGTGACATATCGCTTCTGGCAGATTGGCAAGCACACAAAAAGTAGTAAACTGTGTGAGCAACTCGGAGGAAGAAGTATTGCACTATTAAGATAGCCACTTTTTCGTCAAGAGAGGTTTTTACTCGGAGAATACCAGTAACCTATGGAAGGAGTAACGATGAATCTCTTAAGATACACAACGAGTGACATATCGCTTCTGGCAGACTGGCCGCAGTAAGAAAAAGTGTAGACTGGGAGAGCAATTGGGACGAGTAACTATGAGTCTCTTAAGGTAGCCAATGCCTCGTTACTTGCGGTTTGGATTAAGAAATCTCGATTAACCCTTAGGAGGAGAAACGATGACTCTTTTATGATACACAACTAGTGAATTATAGTTTCTGGCAGACAAAAACTACACAAAAAGCAGTAAACTGTGTGAGCAACTCGGAGGAAGAAGTATTGCACTATTAAGATAGCCACTGTTTCGTCAAGACAGGTATTGACTCAGAGAATACCAGTAACCTAAGGAAGGAGTAACGATGAATCTCTTAAGATACACAACGAGTGACATATCGCTTCTGGCAGACTGGCCGCAGTAAGGAAAAGTGGCAGACTGGGTGAGCAATTGGGACGAGTAACTATGACTCTCTTAAGGTAGCCAATGCCACGTTACTTGCGGTTTGGATGAAGAAATCTGGAATAACCCCTAGGAGGAGAAACGATGACTCTTTTATGATACACAACTAGTGAATTATAGTTACTGGCAGACAAAAACTACACAAAAAGCAGTAAACTGTGTGAGCAACTCGGAGGAAGAAGTATTGCACTATTAAGATAGCCACTTTTTCGTCAAGAGAGGTATTGACTCAGAGAATACCAGTAACCTATGGAAGGAGTAACGATGAATCTCTTAAGATACACAACGAGTGACATATCGCTTCTGGCAGACTGGCCGCAGTAAGAAAAAGTGTAGACTGGGTGAGCAATTGGGACGAGTAACTATGAGTCTCTTAAGGTAGCCAATGCCTCGTTACTTGCGGTTTGGATTAAGAAATCTCGATTAACCCTTAGGAGGAGAAACGATGACTCTTTTATGATACACAACTAGTGAATTATAGTTTCTGGCAGACAAAAACTACACAAAAAGCAGTAAACTGTGTGAGAAACTCGGAGGAAGAAGCATTGCACTATTAAGATAGCCACTTTTTCGTCAAGACAGGTATTGACTCAGAGAATACCAGTAACCTACGGAAGGAGTAACGATGAATCTCTTAAGATACACAACGAGTGACATATCGCTTCTGGCAGACTGGCCGCAGTAAGAAAAAGTGGCAGACTGGGTGAGCAATGGGGACGAGTAACTATGACTCTCTTAAGGTAGCCAATGCCTCGTTACTTGCGGTTTCGATTAAGAAATCTCGAATAATCCCTAGGAGGTGAAACGATAACTCTTTTATGTTACACAACTAGTGACATATCGCTTCTGGCAGACTGGCATGTACACAAAAAGTAGTAAACTGTGTGAGCAACTGGGAGGAAGAAGTATGGCACTATTAAGAATGCCAATGATTTGTCACGAGTAGTATAGAATCAGAGAATACCAGTAACCTATGGAAGGAGTAACGATGAATCTCTTAAGATACACAACGAGTGACATATCGCTTCTGGCAGACTGGCCACAGTAAGAAAAAGTGGCTGACTGGGTGAGCAATGGGGACGAGTAACTATGACTCTCTTAAGGTAGCCAATGCCTCGTTACTTGCGGTTTGGGTTAAGAAATCTCGAATAACCCCTAGGAGGAGAAACGATGACTCTTTTATGATACACAACTAGTCACATATCGCTTGTGGCAGACTGGCAAGTACACAAAAAGTAGTAAACTGTGTGAGCAACTCGGAGGAAGAAGTATTGCACTATTAAGATAGCCACTTTTTCGTCAAGAGAGGTATTGACTCGGAGAATACCAGTAACCTATGGAAGGAGTAACGATAAATCTCTTAAGATACACAACGAGTGACATATCGCTTCTGGCAGACTGGCCGCAGTAAGGAAAAGTGGCAGACTGGGAGAGCAATTGGGACGAGTAACTATGACTCTCTTAAGGTAGCCAATGCCTCGTTACTTGCGGTTTGGATGAAGAAATCTCGAATAACCCCTAGGAGGAGAAACGATGACTCTTTTATGATGCACAACTAGTGAATTATAGTTTCTGGCAGACAAAAACTACACAAAAAGCAGTAAACTGTGTGAGCAACTCGGAGGAAGAAGTATTGCACTATTAAGATAGCCACTTTTTCGTCAAGACAGGTATTGACTCAGAGAATACCAGTAACCTACGGAAGGAGTAACGATGAATCTCTTAAGATACACAACGAGTGACATATCGCTTCTGGCAGACTGGCCGCAGTAAGAAAAAGTGGCAGACTGGGTGAGCAATGGGGACGAGTAACTATGACTCTCTTAAGGTAGCCAATGCCTCGTTACTTGCGGTTTCGATTAAGAAATCTCGAATAATCCCTAGGAGGTGAAACGATAACTCTTTTATGTTACACAACTAGTGACATATCGCTTCTGGCAGACTGGCATGTACACAAAAAGTAGTAAACTGTGTGAGCAACTGGGAGGAAGAAGTATGGCACTATTAAGAATGCCAATGATTTGTCACGAGTAGTATAGAATCAGAGAATACCAGTAACCTATGGAAGGAGTAACGATGAATCTCTTAAGATACACAACGAGTGACATATCGCTTCTGGCAGACTGGCCACAGTAAGAAAAAGTGGCTGACTGGGTGAGCAATGGGGACGAGTAACTATGACTCTCTTAAGGTAGCCAATGCCTCGTTACTTGCGGTTTGGGTTAAGAAATCTCGAATAACCCCTAGGAGGAGAAACGATGACTCTTTTATGATACACAACTAGTCACATATCGCTTGTGGCAGACTGGCAAGTACACAAAAAGTAGTAAACTGTGTGAGCAACTCGGAGGAAGAAGTATTGCACTATTAAGATAGCCACTTTTTCGTCAAGAGAGGTATTGACTCGGAGAATACCAGTAACCTATGGAAGGAGTAACGATAAATCTCTTAAGATACACAACGAGTGACATATCGCTTCTGGCAGACTGGCCGCAGTAAGGAAAAGTGGCAGACTGGGAGAGCAATTGGGACGAGTAACTATGACTCTCTTAAGGTAGCCAATGCCTCGTTACTTGCGGTTTGGATGAAGAAATCTCGAATAACCCCTAGGAGGAGAAACGATGACTCTTTTATGATGCACAACTAGTGAATTATAGTTTCTGGCAGACAAAAACTACACAAAAAGCAGTAAACTGTGTGAGCAACTCGGAGGAAGAAGTATTGCACTATTAAGATAGCCAGTTTTTCGTCAAGAGAGGTATTGACTCAGAGAATACCAGTAACCTATGGAAGGAGTAACGATGAATCTCTTAAGATACACAACGAGTGACATATCGCTTCTGGCAGACTGGCCGCAGTAAGAAAAAGTGTAGACTGGGTGAGCAATTGGGACGAGTAACTATGAGTCTCTTAAGGTAGCCAATGCCTCGTTACTTGCGGTTTGGATTAAGAAATCTCGATTAACCCCTAGGAGGAGAAACGATGACTCTTTTATGATACACAACTAGTGAATTATAGTTTCTGGCAGACAAAAACTACACAAAAAGCAGTAAACTGTGTGAGAAACTCGGAGGAAGAAGTATTGCACTATTAAGATAGCAACTTTTTCGTCAAGACAGGTATTGACTCAGAGAATACCAGTAACCTACGGAAGGAGTAACGATGAATCTCTTAAGATACACAACGAGTGACATATCGCTTCTGGCAGACTGGCCGCAGTAAGAAAAAGTGGCAGACTGGGTGAGCAATGGGGACGAGTAACTATGACTCTCTTAAGGTAGCCAATGCCTCGTTACTTGCGGTTTCGATTAAGAAATCTCGAATAATCCCTAGGAGGTGAAACGATAACTCTTTTATGTTACACAACTAGTGACATATCGCTTCTGGCAGACTGGCATGTACACAAAAAGTAGTAAACTGTGTGAGCAACTGGGAGGAAGAAGTATGGCACTATTAAGAATGCCAATGATTCGTCACGAGTAGTATAGAATCAGAGAATATAGTAACCTATGGAAGGAGTAACGATGAATCTCTTAAGATACACAACGAGTGACATATCGCTTCTGGCAGACTGGCCACAGTAAGAAAAAGTGGCAGACTGGGTGAGCAATTGGGAAGAGTAACTATGACTCTCTTAAGGTAGCCAATGCCACGTTACTTGCGGTTTGGATGAAGAAATCTCGAATAACCCCTAGGAGGAGAAACGATGACTCTTTTATGATACACAACTAGTGAATTATAGTTTCTGGCAGACAAAAACTACACAAAAAGCAGTAAACTGTGTGAGCAACTCGGAGGAAGAAGTATTGCACTATTAAGATAGCCACTTTTTCGTCAAGAGAGGTATTGACTCAGAGAATACCAGTAACCTATGGAAGGAGTAACGATGAATCTCTTAAGATACACAACGAGTGACATATCGCTTCTGGCAGACTGGCCACAGTAAGAAAAAGTGGCTGACTGGGTGAGCAATGGGGACGAGTAACTATGACTCTCTTAAGGTAGCCAATGCCTCGTTACTTGCGGTTTGGGTTAAGAAATCTCGAATAACCCCTAGGAGGAGAAACGATGACTCTTTTATGATACACAACTAGTGACATATCGCTTGTGGCAGACTGGCAAGTACACAAAAAGTAGTAAACTGTGTGAGCAACTCGGAGGAAGAAGTATTGCACTATTAAGATAGCCACTTTTTCGTCAAGAGAGGTATTGACTCGGAGAATACCAGTAACCTATGGAAGGAGTAACGATAAATCTCTTAAGATACACAACGAGTGACATATCGCTTCTGGCAGACTGGCCGCAGTAAGGAAAAGTGGCAGACTGGGAGAGCAATTGGGACCAGTAACTATGACTCTCTTAAGGTAGCCAATGCCTCGTTACTTGCGGTTTGGATTAAGAAATCTCGAATAACCCCTAGGAGGAGAAACGATGACTCTTTTATGATGCACAACTAGTGAATTATAGTTTCTGGCAGACAAAAACTACACAAAAAGCAGTAAACTGTGTGAGCAACTCGGAGGAAGAAGTATTGCACTATTAAGATAGCCACTTTTTCGTCAAGAGAGGTATTGACTCAGAGAATACCAGTAACCTATGGAAGGAGTAACGATGAATCTCTTAAGATACACAACGAGTGACATATCGCTTCTGGCAGACTGGCCGCAGTAAGAAAAAGTGGCAGACTGGGTGAGCAATGGGGACGAGTAACTATGACTCTCTTAAGGTAGCCAATGCCTCGTACTTGCGGCTTCGATTAAGAAATCTCGAATAATCCCTAGGAGGTGAAACGATAACTCTTTTATGTTACACAACTAGTGACTTATCGCTTCTGGCAGACTGGCAAGTACACAAAAAGTAGTAAACTGTGTGAGCAACTGGGAGGAAGAAGTATGGCACTATTAAGAATGCCAATGATTCGTCACGAGTAGTATTGAATCAGAGAATACCAGTAACCTATGGAAGGAGTAACGATGAATCTCTTAAGATACACAACGAGTGACATATCGCTTCTGGCAGACTGGCCGCAGTAAGGAAAAGTGGCAGACTGGGAGAGCAATTGGGACGAGTAACTATGACTCTCTTAAGGTAGCCAATGCCTCGTTACTTGCGGTTTGGATGAAGAAATCTCGAATAATCCCTAGGAGGAGAAACGATGACTCTTTTATGATGCACAACTAGTGAATTATAGTTTCTGGCAGACAAAAACTACACAAAAAGCAGTAAACTGTGTGAGCAACTCGGAGGAAGAAGTATTGCACTATTAAGATAGCCACTTTTTCGTCAAGAGAGGTATTGACTCAGAGAATACCAGTAACCTATGGAAGGAGTAACGATGAATCTCTTAAGATACACAACGAGTGACATATCGCTTCTGGCAGACTGGCCGCAGTAAGAAAAAGTGGCAGACTGGGTGAGCAATGGGGACGAGTAACTATGACTCTCTTAAGGTAGCCAATGCCTCGTTACTTGCGGTTTCGATTAAGAAATCTCGAATAATCCCTAGGAGGTGAAACGATAACTATTTTATGTTACACAACTAGTGACATATCGCTTCGGGCAGACTGGCAAGTACACAAAAAGTAGTAAACTGTGTGAGCAACTGGGAGGAAGAAGTATGGCACTATTAAGAATGCCAATGATTCGTCACGAGTAGTATTGAATCAGAGAATACCAGTAACCTATGGAAGGAGTAACGATGAATCTCTTAAGATACACAACGAGTGACATATCGCTTCTGGCAGACTGGCCGCAGTAAGAGAAAGTGGCAGACTGGGTGAGCAATTGGGACGAGTAACTATGACTCTCTTAAGGTAGCCAATGCCTCGTTACTTGCAGGTTGGATTAAGAAATCTCGAATAACCCCTAGGAGGAGAAACGATGACTCTTTTATGATACACAACTAGTGAATTATAGTTTCTGGCAGACAAAAACTACACAAAAAGTAGTAAACTGTGTGAGCAACTCGGAGGATGAAGTATTGCTCTATTAAGATAGATACTTTTTCGTCACGAGGGGTATTGACTCAGAGAATACCAGTAAAATATGGAAGGAGTAACGATGAATCTCTTAAGATACACAACGAGTGACATATCGCTTCTGGCAGACTGGCCACAGTAAGAAAAAGTGGCAGACTGGGTGAGCAATGGGGACGAGTAACTATGACTCTCTCAAGGTAGCCAATGCCTCGTTACTTGCGGTTTGGATTAAGAAATCTCGAATAACCCCTAGGAGGAGAAACGATGACTCTTTTATGATACACAACTAGTGAATTATAGTTTCTGGCAGACAAAAACTACACAAAATCAGTAAACTGTGTGAGCAAGTCGGAGGAAGAAGTATTGCACTATTAAGATAGCCACTTTTTCGTCAATTGACTCAGAGAATACCAGTAACCTATGGAAGGAGTAACGATGAATCTCTCAAGATACACAACGAGTGACATATCGCTTCTGGCAGACTGGCCGCAGTAAGAAAAAGTGGCAGACTGGGTGAGCAATGTGGGACGAGTAACTATGACTCTCTTAAGGTAGCCAATGCCTCGTTACTTGCGGTTTCGATTAAGAAATCTCGAATAATCCCTAGGAGGTGAAACGATAACTCTTTTATGTTACACAACTAGTGACATATCGCTTCTGGCAGACTGGCAAGTACACAAAAAGTAGTAAACTGTGTGAGCAACTGGGGGGAAGATGTATGGCACTATTAAGAATGCCAATGATTCGTCACGAGTAGTATTGAATCAGAGAATACCAGTAACCTATGGAAGGAGTAACGATGAATCTCTTAAGATACACAACGAGTGACATATCGCTTCTGGCAGACTGGCCGCAGTAAGAAAAAGTGGCAGACTGGGTGAGCAATTGGGACGAGTAACTATGACTCTCTTAAGGTAGCCAAAGCCTCGTTACTTGCGGGTTGGATTAAGAAATCTCGAAAACCCCTAGGAGGAGAAACGATGACTCTTTTATGATACACAACTGGTGAATTATAGTTTCTGGCAGACAAAAACTACACAAAAAGCAGTAAACTGTGTGAGCAACTCGGAGGAAGAAGTATTGCACTATTAAGATAGCCACTTTTTCTTCAAGAGAGGTATTGACTCAGAGAATACCAGTAACCTAAGGAAGGAGTAACGATGAATCTCTTAAGATACACAACGAGTGACATATCGCTTCTGGCAGACTGGCCGCAGTAAGAAAAAGTGGCAGACTGTGTGAGCAATGGGGACGAGTAACTATGACTCTCTTAAGGTAGCCAATGCCTCGTTACTTGCGGTTTCGATTGAGAAATCTCCAATAATCCCTAGGAGGTGAAACGATAACTCTTTTATGTTACACAACTAGTGACATATCGCTTCTGGCAGACTGGCAAGTACACAAAAAGTAGTAAACTGTGTGAGCAACTGGCAGGAAGAAGTATGGCACTATTAAGAATGCCAATGATTCGTCACGAGTAGTATTGAATCAGAGAATACCAGTAACCTATGGAAGGAGTAACGATGAATCTCTTAAGATACACAACGAGTGACATATCGCTTCTGGCAGACTGGCCACAGTAAGATAAAGTGGCAGACTGGGTGAGCAATTGGGACGAGTAACTATGACTCTCTTAAGGTAGCCAATGCCTCATTACTTCCGGGTTGGATTAAGAAATCTCGAAAACCCCTAGGAGGAGAAACGATGACTCTTTTATGATACACAACTAGTGAATTATAGTTTCTGGGAGACAAAAACTACACAAAGAGTAGTAAACTGTGTGAGCAACTCGGAGGATGAAGTATTGCACTATTAAGATAGATACTTTTTCGTCACGAGAGGTATTGACTCAGAGAATACCAGTAACCTATGGAAGGAGTAACGATGAATCTCTTAAGATACACAACGAGTGACATATCGCTTCTGGCAGACTGGCCACAGTAAGAAAAAGTGGCAGACTGGGTGAGCAATGGGGACGAGTTACTATGACTCTCTTAAGGTAGCCAATGCCTCGTTACTTGCGGTTTGGGTTAAGAAATCTCGAATAACCCCTAGGAGGAGAAACGATGACTCTTTTATGATACACAACTAGTGACATATCGCTTGTGGCAGACTGGCAAGTACACAAAAAGTAGTAAACTGTGTGAGCAACTCGGAGGAAGAAGCATTGCACTATTAAGATAGCCACTTTTTCGTCAAGAGAGGTATTGACTCGGAGAATACCAGTAACCTATGGAAGGAGTAACGATGAATCTCTTAAGATACACAACGAGTGACATATCGCTTCTGGCAGACTGGCCGCAGTAAGGAAAAGTGGCAGACTGGGAGAGCAATTGGGACGAGTAACTATGACTCTCTTAAGGTAGCCAATGCCTCGTTACTTGCGGTTTGGATGAAGAAATCTCGAATAACCCCTAGGAGGAGAAACGATGACTCTTTTATGATGCACAACTAGTGAATTATAGTTTCTGGCAGACAAAAACTACACAAAAAGCAGTAAACTGTGTGAGCAACTCGGAGGAAGAAGTATTGCACTATTAAGATAGCCACTTTTTCGTCAAGAGAGGTATTGACTCAGAGAATACCAGTAACCTATGGAAGGAGTAACGATGAATCTCTTAAGATACACAACGAGTGACATATCGCTTCTGGCAGACTGGCCGCAGTAAGAAAAAGTGGCAGACTGTGTGAGCAATGGGGACGAGTAACTATGACTCTCTTAAGGTAGCCAATGCCTCGTTACTTGCGGTTTCGATTGAGAAATCTCCAATAATCCCTAGGAGGTGAAACGATAACTCTTTTATGTTACACAACTAGTGACATATCGCTTCTGGCAGACTGGCAAGTACACAAAAAGTAGTAAACTGTGTGAGCAACTGGCAGGAAGAAGTATGGCACTATTAAGAATGCCAATGATTCGTCACGAGTAGTATTGAATCAGAGAATACCAGTAACCTATGGAAGGAGTAACGATGAATCTCTTAAGATACACAACGAGTGACATATCGCTTCTGGCAGACTGGCCACAGTAAGATAAAGTGGCAGACTGGGTGAGCAATTGGGACGAGTAACTATGACTCTCTTAAGGTAGCCAATGCCTCATTACTTCCGGGTTGGATTAAGAAATCTCGAAAACCCCTAGGAGGAGAAACGATGACTCTTTTATGATACACAACTAGTGAATTATAGTTTCTGGGAGACAAAAACTACACAAAGAGTAGTAAACTGTGTGAGCAACTCGGAGGATGAAGTATTGCACTATTAAGATAGATACTTTTTCGTCACGAGAGGTATTGACTCAGAGAATACCAGTAACCTATGGAAGGAGTAACGATGAATCTCTTAAGATACACAACGAGTGACATATCGCTTCTGGCAGACTGGCCACAGTAAGAAAAAGTGGCAGACTGGGTGAGCAATGGGGACGAGTTACTATGACTCTCTTAAGGTAGCCAATGCCTCGTTACTTGCGGTTTGGGTTAAGAAATCTCGAATAACCCCTAGGAGGAGAAACGATGACTCTTTTATGATACACAACTAGTGACATATCGCTTGTGGCAGACTGGCAAGTACACAAAAAGTAGTAAACTGTGTGAGCAACTCGGAGGAAGAAGCATTGCACTATTAAGATAGCCACTTTTTCGTCAAGAGAGGTATTGACTCGGAGAATACCAGTAACCTATGGAAGGAGTAACGATGAATCTCTTAAGATACACAACGAGTGACATATCGCTTCTGGCAGACTGGCCGCAGTAAGGAAAAGTGGCAGACTGGGAGAGCAATTGGGACGAGTAACTATGACTCTCTTAAGGTAGCCAATGCCTCGTTACTTGCGGTTTGGATGAAGAAATCTCGAATAACCCCTAGGAGGAGAAACGATGACTCTTTTATGATGCACAACTAGTGAATTATAGTTTCTGGCAGACAAAAACTACACAAAAAGCAGTAAACTGTGTGAGCAACTCGGAGGAAGAAGTATTGCACTATTAAGATAGCCACTTTTTCGTCAAGAGAGGTATTGACTCAGAGAATACCAGTAACCTATGGAAGGAGTAACGATGAATCTCTTAAGATACACAACGAGTGACATATCGCTTCTGGCAGACTGGCCGCAGTAAGAAAAAGTGGCAGACTGGGTGAGCAATGGGGACGAGTAACTATGACTCTCTTAAGGTAGCAAATGCCTCGTTACTTGCGGTTTCGATTAAGAAATCTCGAATAATCCCTAGGAGGTGAAACGATAACTCTTTTATGTTACACAACTAGTGACATATCGCTTCTGGCAGACTGGCAAGTACACAAAAAGAAGTAAACTGTGTGAGCAACTGGGAGGAAGAAGTATGGCACTATTAAGAATGCCAATGATTCGTCACGAGTTGTATTGAATCAGTGAATACCAGTAACCTATGGAAGGAGTAACGATGAATCTCTTAAGATACACAACGAGTGACATATCGCTTCTGGCAGACTGGCCGCAGTAAGAAAAAGTGGCAGACTGGGTGAGCAATTGGGACGAGTAACTATGACTCTCTTAAGGTAGCCAATGCCTCGTTACTTGCGGGTTGGATTAAGAAATCTCGAAAACCCCTAGGAGGAGAAACGATGACTCTTTTATGATACACAACTGGTGAATTATAGTTTCTGGCAGACAAAAACTACACAAAAAGCAGTAAACTGTGTGAGCAACTCGGAGGAAGAAGTATTGCACTATTAAGATAGCCACTTTTTCTTCAAGAGAGGTATTGACTCAGAGAATACCAGTAACCTAAGGAAGGAGTAACGATGAATCTCTTAAGATACACAACGAGTGACATATCGCTTCTGGCAGACTGGCCGCAGTAAGAAAAAGTGGCAGACTGTGTGAGCAATGGGGACGAGTAACTATGACTCTCTTAAGGTAGCCAATGCCTCGTTACTTGCGGTTTGGGTTAAGAAATCTCGAATAACCCCTAGGAGGAGAAACGATGACTCTTTTATGATACACAACTAGTGACATATCGCTTGTGGCAGACTGGCAAGTACACAAAAAGTAGTAAACTGTGTGAGCAACTCGGAGGAAGAAGCATTGCACTATTAAGATAGCCACTTTTTCGTCAAGAGAGGTATTGACTCGGAGAATACCAGTAACCGATGGAAGGAGTAACGATGAATCTCTTAAGATACACAACGAGTGACATATCGCTTCTGGCAGACTGGCCGCTGTAAGGAAAAGTGGCAGACTGGGAGAGCAATTGGGACGAGTAACTATGACTCTCTTAAGGTAGCCAATGCCTCGTTACTTGCGGTTTGGATGAAGAAATCTCGAATAACCCCTAGGAGGAGAAACGATGACTCTTTTATGATGCACAACTAGTGAATTATAGTTTCTGGCAGACAAAAACTACACAAAAAGCAGTAAACTGTGTGAGCAACTCGGAGGAAGAAGTATTGCACTATTAAGATAGCCACTTTTTCGTCAAGAGAGGTATTGACTCAGAGAATACCAGTAACCTATGGAAGGAGTAACGATGAATCTCTTAAGATACACAACGAGTGACATATCGCTTCTGGCAGACTGGCCGCAGTATGAAAAAGTGGCAGACTGGGTGAGCAATGGGGACGAGTAACTATGACTCTCTTAAGGTAGCCAATGCCTCGTTACTTGCGGTTTCGATTAAGAAATCTCGAATAATCCCTAGGAGGTGAAACGATAACTCTTTTATGTTACACAACTAGTGACATATCGCTTCTGGCAGACTGGCAAGTACACAAAAAGAAGTAAACTGTGTGAGCAACTGGGAGGAAGAAGTATGGCACTATTAAGAATGCCAATGATTCGTCACGAGTAGTATTGAATCAGTGAATACCAGTAACCTATGGAAGGAGTAACGATGAATCTCTTAAGATACACAACGAGTGACATATCGCTTCTGGCAGACTGGCCGCAGTAAGAAAAAGTGGCAGACTGGGTGAGCAATTGGGACGAGTAACTATGACTCTCTTAAGGTAGCCAATGCCTCGTTACTTGCGGGTTGGATTAAGAAATCTCGAAAACCCCTAGGAGGAGAAACGATGATTCTTTTATGATACACAACTAGTGAATTATATTTTCTGGCAGACAAAAACTACACAAAAAGTAGTAAACTGTGTGAGCAACTCGGAGGATGAAGTATTGCACTATTAAGATAGATACTTTTTCGTCACGAGAGGTATTGACTCAGAGAATACCAGTAACCTATGGAAGGAGTAACGATGAATCTCTTAAGATACACAACGAGTGACATATCGCTTCTGGCAGACTTGCCACAGTAAGAAAAAGTGGCAGACTGGGTGAGCAATGGGGACGAGTAACTATGACTCTCTTAAGGTAGCCAATGCCTCGTTACTTGCGGTTTGGATTAAGAAATCTCGAATAACCCCTAGGAGGAGAAACGATGACTCTTTTATGATACACAACTAGTGAATTATAGTTTCTGGCAGACAAAAACTACACAAAAAGCAGTAAACTGTGTGAGCAACTCGGAGGAAGAAGTATTGCACTATTAAGATAGCCACTTTTTCGTCAAGAGAGGTATTGACTCAGAGAATACCAGTAACCTATGGAAGGAGTAACGATGAATCTCTCAAGATACACAACGAGTGACATATCGCTTCTGGCAGACTGGCCGCAGTAAGAAAAAGTGGCAGACTGGGTGAGCAATGTGGGACGAGTAACTATGACTCTCTTAAGGTAGCCAATGCCTCGTTACTTGCGGTTTCGATTAAGAAATCTCGAATAATCCCTAGGAGGTGAAACGATAACTCTTTTATGTTACACAACTAGTGACATATCGCTTCTGGCAGACTGGCAAGTACACAAAAAGTAGTAAACTGTGTGAGCAACTGGGAGGAAGAAGTATGGCACTATTAAGAATGCCAATGATTTGTCACGAGTAGTATTGAATCAGAGAATACCAGTAACCTATGGAAGGAGTAACGATGAATCTCTTAAGATACACAACGAGTGACATATCGCTTCTGGCAGACTGGCCGCAGTAAGAAAAAGTGGCAGACTGGGTGAGCAATTGGGACGAGTAACTATGACTCTCTTAAGGTAGCCAATGCCTCGTTACTTGCGGGTTGGATTAAGAAATCTCGAAAACCCCTAGGAGGAGAAACGATGACTCTTTTATGATACACAACTAGTGAATTATAGTTTCTGGCAGACAAAAACTACACAAAAAGTAGTAAACTGTGTGAGCAACTCGGAGGATGAAGTATTGCACTATTAAGATAGATACTTTTTCGTCACGAGAGGTATTGACTCGGAGAATACCAGTAACCTATGGAAGGAGTAACGATGAATCTCTTAAGATACACAACGAGTGACAAATCGCTTCTGGCAGACTGGTCGCAGTAAATAAAAGTGGCAGACTGGGTGAGCAATTGGGACGAGTAACTATGATTCTCTTAAGGTAGCCAATGCCTCGTTACTTGCGGGTTGGATTAAGAAATCTCGAAAACCCCTAGGAGGAGAAACGATGACTCTTTTATGATACACAACTAGTGAATTATAGTTTCTGGGAGACAAAAACTACACAAAAAGTAGTAAACTGTGTGAGCAACTCGGAGGATGAAGTATTGCACTATTAAGATAGATACTTTTTCGTCACGAGAGGTATTGACTGAGAGAATACCAGTAACCTATGGAAGGAGTAACGATGAATCTCTTAAGATACACAACGAGTGACATATCGCTTCTGGCTGACTGGCCACAGCAAGAAAAAGTGGCAGACTGGGTGAGCAATGGGGACGAGTAACTATGACTCTCTTAAGGTAGCCAATGCCTCGTTACTTGCGGTTTGGGTTAAGAAATCTCGAATAACCCCTAGGAGGACAAACGATGACTCTTTTATGATACACAACTAGTGACATATCGCTTCTGGCAGACTGGCAAGTACACAAAAAGTAGTAAACTGTGTGAGCAACTCGGAGGAAGAAGTATTGCACTATTAAGATAGCCACTTTTTCGTCAAGAGAGGTTTTTACTCGGAGAATACCAGTAACCTATGGAAGGAGTAACGATGAATCTCTTAAGATACACAACGAGTGACATATCGCTTCTGGCAGACTGGCTGCAGTAAGGAAAAGTGGCAGACTGGGAGAGCAATTGGGGGGACGAGTAACTATGACTCTCTTAAGGTAGCAAATGCCTCGTTACTTGCGGTTTGGATTAAGAAATCTCGAATAACCCCTAGGAGGAGAAACGATGACTCTTTTATGATACACAACTAGTGAATTATAGTTTCTGGCAGACAAAAACTACACAAAAAGCAGTAAACTGTGTGAGCAACTCGGAGGAAGAAGTATTGCACTATTAAGATAGCCACTGTTTCGTCAAGAGAGGTATTGACTCAGAGAATACCAGTAACCTAAGGAAGGAGTAACGATGAATCTCTTAAGATACACAACGAGTGACATATCGCTTCTGGCAGACTGGCCGCAGGAAGGAAAAGTGGCAGACTGGGTGAGCAATTGGGACGAGTAACTATGACTCTCTTAAGGTAGCCAATGCCACGTTACTTGCGGTTTGGATGAAGAAATCTGGAATAACCCCTAGGAGGAGAAACGATGACTCTTTTATGATACACAACTAGTGAATTATAGTTACTGGCAGACAAAAACTACACAAAAAGCAGTAAACTGTGTGAGCAACTCGGAGGAAGAAGTATTGCACTATTAAGATAGCCACTTTTTCGTCAAGAGAGGTATTGACTCAGAGAATACCAGTAACCTATGGAAGGAGTAACGATGAATCTCTTAAGATACACAACGAGTGACATATCGCTTCTGGCAGACTGGCCGCAGTAAGAAAAAGTGGCAGACTGGGTGAGCAATTGGGACGAGTAACTATGACTCTCTTAAGGTAGCCAATGCCTCGTTACTTGCGGTTTGGATTAAGAAATCTCGAATAACCCCTAGGAGGAGAAACGATGACTCTTTTATGATACACAACTAGTGAATTATAGTTTCTGGCAGACAAAAACTACACAAAAAGCAGTAAACTGTGTGAGCAACTCGGAGGAAGAAGTATTGCACTATTAAGATAGCCACTTTTTCGTCAAGAGAGGTATTGACTCAGAGAATACCAGTAACCTATGGAAGGAGTAACGATGAATCTCTCAAGATACACAACGAGTGACATATCGCTTCTGGCAGACTGGCCGCAGTAAGAAAAAGTGGCAGACTGGGTGAGAAATGTGGGACGAGTAACTATGACTCTCTTAAGGTAGCCAATGCCTCGTTACTTGCGGTTTCGATTAAGAAATCTCGAATAATCCCTAGGAGGTGAAACGATAACTCTTTTATGTTACACAACTAGTGACATATCGCTTCTGACAGACTGGCAAGTACACAAAAAGTAGTAAACTGTGTGAGCAACTGGGAGGAAAAAGTATGGCACTATTAAGAATGCCAATGATTTGTCACGAGTAGTATTGAATCAGAGAATACCAGTAACCTATGGAAGGAGTAACGATGAATCTCTTAAGATACACAACGAGTGACATATCGCTTCTGGCAGACTGGCCGCAGTAAGAAAAAGTGGCAGACTGGGTGAGCAATTGGGACGAGTAACTATGACTCTCTTAAGGTAGCCAATGCCTCGTTACTTGCGGGTTGGATTAAGAAATCTCGAAAACCCCTAGGAGGAGAAACGATGACTCTTTTATGATACACAACTAGTGAATTATAGTTTCTGGCAGACAAAAACTACACAAAAAGTAGTAAACTGTGTGAGCAACTCGGAGGATGAAGTATTGCACTATTAAGATAGATACTTTTTCGTCACGAGAGGTATTGACTCGGAGAATACCAGTAACCTATGGAAGGAGTAACGATGAATCTCTTAAGATACACAACGAGTGACATATCGCTTCTGGCAGACTGGTCGCAGTAAATAAAAGTGGCAGAGTGGGTGAGCAATTGGGACGAGTAACTATGATTCTCTTAAGGTAGCCAATGCCTCGTTACTTGCGGGTTGGATTAAGAAATCTCGAAAACCCCTCGGAGGAGAAACGATGACTCTTTTATGATACACAACTAGTGAATTATAGTTTCTGGGAGACAAAAACTACACAAAAAGTAGTAAAATGTGTGAGCAACTCGGAGGATGAAGTATTGCACTATTAAGATAGATACTTTTTCGTCACGAGAGGTATTGACTCAGAGAATACCAGTAACCTATGGAAGGAGTAACGATGAATCTCTTAAGATACACAACGAGTGACATATCGCTTCTGGCTGACTGGCCACAGCAAGAAAAAGTGGCAGACTGGGTGAGCAATGGGGACGAGTAACTATGACTCTCTTAAGGTAGCCAATGCCTCGTTACTTGCGGTTTGGGTTAAGAAATCTCGAATAACCCCTAGGAGGACAAACGATGACTCTTTTATGATACACAACTAGTGACATATCGCTTCTGGCCGACTGGCAAGTACACAAAAAGTAGTAAACTGTGTGAGCAACTCGGAGGAAGAAGTATTGCACTATTAAGATAGCCACTTTTTCGTCAAGAGAGGTTTTTACTCGGAGAATACCAGTAACCTATGGAAGGAGTAACGATGAATCTCTTAAGATACACAACGAGTGACATATCGCTTCTGGCAGACTGGCTGCAGTAAGGAAAAGTGGCAGACTGGGAGAGCAATTGGGACGAGTAACTATGACTCTCTTAAGGTAGCAAATGCCTCGTTACTTGCGGTTTGGATTAAGAAATCTCGAATAACCCCTAGGAGGAGAAACGATGACTCTTTTATGATACACAACTAGTGAATTATAGTTTCTGGCAGACAAAAACTACACAAAAAGCAGTAAACTGTGTGAGCAACTCGGAGGAAGAAGTATTGCACTATTAAGATAGCCACTGTTTCGTCAAGAGAGGTATTGACTCAGAGAATACCAGTAACCTAAGGAAGGAGTAACGATGAATCTCTTAAGATACACAACGAGTGACATATCGCTTCTGGCAGACTGGCCGCAGGAAGGAAAAGTGGCAGACTGGGTGAGCAATTGGGACGAGTAACTATGACTCTCTTAAGGTAGCCAATGCCACGTTACTTGCGGTTTGGATGAAGAAATCTGGAATAACCCCTAGGAGGAGAAACGATGACTCTTTTATGATACACAACTAGTGAATTATAGTTACTGGCAGACAAAAACTACACAAAAAGCAGTAAACTGTGTGAGCAACTCGGAGGAAGAAGTATTGCACTATTAAGATAGCCACTTTTTCGTCAAGAGAGGTATTGACTCAGAGAATACCAGTAACCTATGGAAGGAGTAACGATGAATCTCTTAAGATACACAACGAGTGACATATCCCTTCTGGCAGACTGGCCGCAGTAAGGAAAAGTGGCAGACTGGGAGAGCAATGGGGACGAGTAACTATGACTCTCTTAAGGTAGCCAATGCCTCGTTACTTGCGGTTTCGATTAAGAAATCTCGAATAATCCCTAGGAGGTGAAACGATAACTCTTTTATGTTACACAACTAGTGACATATCGCTTCTGGCAGACTGGCAAGTACACAAAAAGTAGTAAACTGTGTGAGCAACTGGGAGGAAAAAGTATGGCACTATTAAGAATGCCAATGATTTGTCACGAGTAGTATTGAATCAGAGAATACCAGTAACCTATGGAAGGAGTAACGATGAATCTCTTAAGATACACAACGAGTGACATATCGCTTCTGGCAGACTGGCCGCAGTAAGAAAAAGTGGCAGACTGGGTGAGCAATTGGGACGAGTAACTATGACTCTCTTAAGGTAGCCAATGCCTCGTTACTTGCGGGTTGGATTAAGAAATCTCGAAAACCCCTAGGAGGAGAAACGATGACTCTTTTATGATACACAACTAGTGAATTATAGTTTCTGGCAGACAAAAACTACACAAAAAGTAGTAAACTGTGTGAGCAACTCGGAGGATGAAGTATTGCACTATTAAGATAGATACTTTTTCGTCACGAGAGGTATTGACTCGGAGAATACCAGTAACCTATGGAAGGAGTAACGATGAATCTCTTAAGATACACAACGAGTGACATATCGCTTCTGGCAGACTGGTCGCAGTAAATAAAAGTGGCAGAGTGGGTGAGCAATTGGGACGAGTAACTATGATTCTCTTAAGGTAGCCAATGCCTCGTTACTTGCGGGTTGGATTAAGAAATCTCGAAAACCCCTCGGAGGAGAAACGATGACTCTTTTATGATACACAACTAGTGAATTATAGTTTCTGGGAGACAAAAACTACACAAAAAGTAGTAAAATGTGTGAGCAACTCGGAGGATGAAGTATTGCACTATTAAGATAGATACTTTTTCGTCACGAGAGGTATTGACTCAGAGAATACCAGTAACCTATGGAAGGAGTAACGATGAATCTCTTAAGATACACAACGAGTGACATATCGCTTCTGGCTGACTGGCCACAGCAAGAAAAAGTGGCAGACTGGGTGAGCAATGGGGACGAGTAACTATGACTCTCTTAAGGTAGCCAATGCCCCGTTACTTGCGGTTTGGGTTAAGAAATCTCGAATAACCCCTAGGAGGACAAACGATGACTCTTTTATGATACACAACTAGTGACATATCGCTTCTGGCAGACTGGCAAGTACACAAAAAGTAGTAAACTGTGTGAGCAACTCGGAGGAAGAAGTATTGCACTATTAAGATAGCCACTTTTTCGTCAAGAGAGGTTTTTACTCGGAGAATACCAGTAACCTATGGAAGGAGTAACGATGAATCTCTTAAGATACACAACGAGTGACATATCGCTTCTGGCAGACTGGCTGCAGTAAGGAAAAGTGGCAGACTGGGAGAGCAATTGGGACGAGTAACTATGACTCTCTTAAGGTAGCAAATGCCTCGTTACTTGCGGTTTGGATTAAGAAATCTCGAATAACCCCTAGGAGGAGAAACGATGACTCTTTTATGATACACAACTAGTGAATTATAGTTTCTGGCAGACAAAAACTACACAAAAAGCAGTAAACTGTGTGAGCAACTCGGAGGAAGAAGTATTGCACTATTAAGATAGCCACTGTTTCGTCAAGAGAGGTATTGACTCAGAGAATACCAGTAACCTAAGGAAGGAGTAACGATGAATCTCTTAAGATACACAACGAGTGACATATCGCTTCTGGCAGACTGGCCGCAGGAAGGAAAAGTGGCAGACTGGGTGAGCAATTGGGACGAGTAACTATGACTCTCTTAAGGTAGCCAATGCCACGTTACTTGCGGTTTGGATGAAGAAATCTGGAATAACCCCTAGGAGGAGAAACGATGACTCTTTTATGATACACAACTAGTGAATTATAGTTACTGGCAGACAAAAACTACACAAAAAGCAGTAAACTGTGTGAGCAACTCGGAGGAAGAAGTATTGCACTATTAAGATAGCCACTTTTTCGTCAAGAGAGGTATTGACTCAGAGAATACCAGTAACCTATGGAAGGAGTAACGATGAATCTCTTAAGATACACAACGAGTGACATATCGCTTCTGGCAGACTGGCCGCAGTAAGAAAAAGTGGCAGACTGGGTGAGCAATTGGGACGAGTAACTATGACTCTCTTAAGGTAGCCAATGCCTCGTTACTTGCGGTTTGGGTTAAGAAATCTCGAATAACCCCTAGGAGGAGAAACGATGACTCTTTTATGATACACAACTAGTGACATATCGCTTGTGGCAGACTGGCAAGTACACAAAAAGTAGTAAACTGTGTGAGCAACTCGGAGGATGAAGTATTGCACTATTAAGATAGCCACTTTTTCGTCAAGAGAGGTATTGACTCGGAGAATACCAGTAACCTATGGAAGGAGTAACGATGAATCTCTTAAGATACACAACGAGTGACATATCGCTTCTGGCAGACTGGCCGCAGTAAGGAAAAGTGGCAGACTGGGAGAGCAATGGGGACGAGTAACTATGACTCTCTTAAGGTAGCCAATGCCTCGTTACTTGCGGTTTGGGTTAAGAAATCTCGAATAACCCCTAGGAGGACAAACGATGACTCTTTTATGATACACAACTAGTGACATATCGCTTCTGGCAGATTGGCAAGCACACAAAAAGTAGTAAACTGTGTGAGCAACTCGGAGGAAGAAGTATTGCACTATTAAGATAGCAACTTTTTCGTCAAGAGAGGTTTTTACTCGGAGAATACCAGTAACCTATGGAAGGAGTAACGATGAATCTCTTAAGATACACAACGAGTGACATATCGCTTCTGGCAGACTGGCTGCAGTAAGGAAAAGTGGCAGACTGGGAGAGCAATTGGGACGAGTAACTATGACTCTCTTAAGGTAGCAAATGCCTCGTTACTTGCGGTTTGGATTAAGAAATCTCGAATAACCCCTAGGAGGAGAAACGATGACTCTTTTATGATACACAACTAGTGAATTATAGTTTCTGGCAGACAAAAACTACACAAAAAGCAGTAAACTGTGTGAGCAACTCGGAGGAAGAAGTATTGCACTATTAAGATAGCCACTGTTTCGTCAAGAGAGGTATTGACTCAGAGAATACCAGTAACCTAAGGAAGGAGTAACGATGAATCTCTTAAGATACACAACGAGTGACATATCGCTTCTGGCAGACTGGCCGCAGTAAGGAAAAGTGGCAGACTGGGTGAGCAATTGGGACGAGTAACTATGACTCTCTTAAGGTAGCCAATGCCACGTTACTTGCGGTTTGGATGAAGAAATCTCGAATAACCCCTAGGAGGAGAAACGATGACTCTTTTATGATACACAACTAGTGAATTATAGTTACTGGCAGACAAAAACTACACAAAAAGCAGTAAACTGTGTGAGCAACTCGGAGGAGGAAGTATTGCACTATTAAGATAGCCACTTTTTCGTCAAGAGAGGTATTGACTCAGAGAATACCAGTAACCTATGGAAGGAGTAACGATGAATCTCTTAAGATACACAACGAGTGACATATCGCTTCTGGCAGACTGGCCGCAGTAAGAAAAAGTGTAGACTGGGTGAGCAATTGGGACGAGTAACTACGAGTCTCTTAAGGTAGCCAATGCCTCGTTACTTGCGGTTTGGATTAAGAAATCTCGATTAACCCTTAGGAGGAGAAACGATGACTCTTTTATGATACACAACTAGTGAATTATAGTTTCTGGCAGACAAAAACTACACAAAAAGCAGTAAACTGTGTGAGAAACTCGGAGGAAGAAGCATTGCACTATTAAGATAGCCACTTTTTCGTCAAGACAGGTATTGACTCAGAGAATACCAGTAACCTACGGAAGGAGTAACGATGAATCTCTTAAGATACACAACGAGTGACATATCGCTTCTGGCAGACTGGCCGCAGTAAGAAAAAGTGGCAGACTGGGTGAGCAATGGGGACGAGTAACTATGACTCTCTTAAGGTAGCCAATGCCTCGTTACTTGCGGTTTCGATTAAGAAATCTCGAATAATCCCTAGGAGGTGAAACGATAACTCTTTTATGTTACACAACTAGTGACATATCGCTTCTGGCAGACTGGCATGTACACAAAAAGTAGTAAACTGTGTGAGCAACTGGGAGGAAGAAGTATGGCACTATTAAGAATGCCAATGATTTGTCACGAGTAGTATAGAATCAGAGAATACCAGTAACCTATGGAAGGAGTAACGATGAATCTCTTAAGATACACAACGAGTGACATATCGCTTCTGGCAGACTGGCCACAGTAAGAAAAAGTGGCAGACTGGGTGAGCAATTGGGACGAGTAACTATGACTCTCTTAAGGTAGCCAATGCCTCGTTACTTGCGGGTTGGATTAAGAAATCTCGAAAACCCCTAGGAGGAGAAACGATGACTCTTTTATGATACACAACTAGTGAATTATAGTTTCTGGGAGACAAAAAATACACAAAAAGTAGTAAACTGTGTGAGCAACTCGGAGGATGAAGTATTGCACTATTAAGATAGATACTTTTTCGTCACGAGAGGTATTGACTCAGAGAATACCAGTAACCTATGGAAGGAGTAACGATGAATCTCTTAAGATACACAACGAGTGACATATCTTCTGGCAGACTGGCCACAGTAAGAAAAAGTGGCTGACTGGGTGAGCAATTGGGACGAGTAACTATGACTCTCTTAAGGTAGCCAATGCCTCGTTACTTGCGGTTTGGGTTAAGAAATCTCGAATAACCCCTAGGAGGAGAAACGATGACTCTTTTATGATACACAACTAGTGACATATCGCTTGTGGCAGACTGGCAAGTACACAAAAAGTAGTAAACTGTGTGAGCAACTCGGAGGAAGAAGTATTGCACTATTAAGATAGCCAATTTTTCGTCAAGAGAGGTATTGACTCGGAGAATACCAGTAACCTATGGAAGGAGTAACGATAAATCTCTTAAGATACACAACGAGTGACATATCGCTTCTGGCAGACTGGCCGCAGTAAGGAAAAGTGGCAGACTGGGAGAGCAATTGGGACGAGTAACTATGACTCTCTTAAGGTAGCCAATGCCTCGTTACTTGCGGTTTGGATGAAGAAATCTCGAATAACCCCTAGGAGGAGAAACGATGACTCTTTTATGATGCACAACTAGTGAATTATAGTTTCTGGCAGACAAAAACTACACAAAAAGCAGTAAACTGTGTGAGCAACTCGGAGGAAGAAGTATTGCACTATTAAGATAGCCAGTTTTTCGTCAAGAGAGGTATTGACTCAGAGAATACCAGTAACCTATGGAAGGAGTAACGATGAATCTCTTAAGATACACAACGAGTGACATATCGCTTCTGGCAGACTGGCTGCAGTAAGGAAAAGTGGCAGACTGGGAGAGCAATTGGGACGAGTAACTATGACTCTCTTAAGGTAGCCAATGCCTCGTTACTTGCGGTTTGGATTAAGAAATCTCGAATAACCCCTAGGAGGAGAAACGATGACTCTTTTATGATACACAACTAGTGAATTATAGTTTCTGGCAGACAAAAACTACACAAAAAGCAGTAAACTGTGTGAGCAACTCGGAGGAAGAAGTATTGCACTATTAAGATAGCCACTGTTTCGTCAAGAGAGGTATTGACTCAGAGAATACCAGTAACCTAAGGAAGGAGTAACGATGAATCTCTTAAGATACACAACGAGTGACATATCGCTTCTGGCAGACTGGCCGCAGTAAGGAAAAGTGGCAGACTGGGTGAGCAATTGGGACGAGTAACTATGACTCTCTTAAGGTAGCCAATGCCACGTTACTTGCGGTTTGGATGAAGAAATCTCGAATAACCCCTAGGAGGAGAAACGATGACTCTTTTATGATACACAACTAGTGAATTATAGTTACTGGCAGACAAAAACTACACAAAAAGCAGTAAACTGTGTGAGCAACTCGGAGGAAGAAGTATTGCACTATTAAGATAGCCACTTTTTCGTCAAGAGAGGTATTGACTCAGAGAATACCAGTAACCTATGGAAGGAGTAACGATGAATCTCTTAAGATACACAACGAGTGACATATCGCTTCTGGCAGACTGGCCGCAGTAAGAAAAAGTGTAGACTGGGTGAGCAATTGGGACGAGTAACTATGAGTCTCTTAAGGTAGCCAATGCCTCGTTACTTGCGGTTTGGATTAAGAAATCTCGATTAACCCTTAGGAGGAGAAACGATGACTCTTTTATGATACACAACTAGTGAATTATAGTTTCTGGCAGACAAAAACTACACAAAAAGCAGTAAACTGTGTGAGAAACTCGGAGGAAGAAGCATTGCACTATTAAGATAGCCACTTTTTCGTCAAGACAGGTATTGACTCAGAGAATACCAGTAACCTACGGAAGGAGTAACGATGAATCTCTTAAGATACACAACGAGTGACATATCGCTTCTGGCAGACTGGCCGCAGTAAGAAAAAGTGGCAGACTGGGTGAGCAATGGGGACGAGTAACTATGACTCTCTTAAGGTAGCCAATGCCTCGATACTTGCGGTTTCGATTAAGAAATCTCGAATAATCCCTAGGAGGTGAAACGATAACTCTTTTATGTTACACAACTAGTGACATATCGCTTCTGGCAGACTGGCATGTACACAAAAAGTAGTAAACTGTGTGAGCAACTGGGAGGAAGAAGTATGGCACTATTAAGAATGCCAATGATTTGTCACGAGTAGTATAGAATCAGAGAATACCAGTAACCTATGGAAGGAGTAACGATGAATCTCTTAAGATACACAACGAGTGACATATCGCTTCTGGCAGACTGGCCACAGTAAGAAAAAGTGGCAGACTGGGTGAGCAATTGGGACGAGTAACTATGACTCTCTTAAGGTAGCCAATGCCTCGTTACTTGCGGGTTGGATTAAGAAATCTCGAAAACCCCTAGGAGGAGAAACGATGACTCTTTTATGATACACAACTAGTGAATTATAGTTTCTGGGAGACAAAAAATACACAAAAAGTAGTAAACTGTGTGAGCAACTCGGAGGATGAAGTATTGCACTATTAAGATAGATACTTTTTCGTCACGAGAGGTATTGACTCAGAGAATACCAGTAACCTATGGAAGGAGTAACGATGAATCTCTTAAGATACACAACGAGTGACATATCGCTTCTGGCAGACTGGCCACAGTAAGAAAAAGTGGCTGACTGGGTGAGCAATGGGGACGAGTAACTATGACTCTCTTAAGGTAGCCAATGCCTCGTTACTTGCGGTTTGGGTTAAGAAATCTCGAATAACCACTAGGAGGAGAAACGATGACTCTTTTATGATACACAACTAGTGACATATCGCTTGTGGCAGACTGGCAAGTACACAAAAAGTAGTAAACTGTGTGAGCAACTCGGAGGAAGAAGTATTGCACTATTAAGATAGCCACTTTTTCGTCAAGAGAGGTATTGACTCGGAGAATACCAGTAACCTATGGAAGGAGTAACGATAAATCTCTTAAGATACACAACGAGTGACATATCGCTTCTGGCAGACTGGCTGCAGTAAGGAAAAGTGGCAGACTGGGAGAGCAATTGGGACGAGTAACTATGACTCTCTTAAGGTAGCAAATGCCTCGTTACTTGCGGTTTGGATTAAGAAATCTCGAATAACTCCTAGGAGGAGAAACGATGACTCTTTTATGATACACAACTAGTGAATTATAGTTTCTTGCAGACAAAAACTACACAAAAAGCAGTAAACTGTGTGAGCAACTCGGAGGAAGAAGTATTGCACTATTAAGATAGCCACTGTTTCGTCAAGAGAGGTATTGACTCAGAGAATACCAGTAACCTAAGGAAGGAGTAACGATGAATCTCTTAAGATACACAACGAGTGACATATCGCTTCTGGCAGACTGGCCGCAGGAAGGAAAAGTGGCAGACTGGGTGAGCAATTGGGACGAGTAACTATGACTCTCTTAAGGTAGCCAATGCCACGTTACTTGCGGTTTGGATGAAGAAATCTGGAATAACCCCTAGGAGGAGAAACGATGACTCTTTTATGATACACAACTAGTGAATTATAGTTACTGGCAGACAAAAACTACACAAAAAGCAGTAAACTGTGTGAGCAACTCGGAGGAAGAAGTATTGCACTATTAAGATAGCCACTTTTTCGTCAAGAGAGGTATTGACTCAGAGAATACCAGTAACCTATGGAAGGAGTAACGATGAATCTCTTAAGATACACAACGAGTGACATATCGCTTCTGGCAGACTGGCCGCAGTAAGAAAAAGTGGCAGACTGGGTGAGCAATTGGGACGAGTAACTATGACTCTCTTAAGGTAGCCAATGCCTCGTTACTTGCGGTTTGGATTAAGAAATCTCGAATAACCCCTAGGAGGAGAAACGATGACTCTTTTATGATACACAACTAGTGAATTATAGCTTCTGGCAGACAAAAACTACACAAAAAGCAGTAAACTGTGTGAGCAACTCGGAGGAAGAAGTATTGCACTATTAAGATAGCCACTTTTTCGTCAAGAGAGGTATTGACTCAGAGAATACCAGTAACCTATGGAAGGAGTAACGATGAATCTCTCAAGATACACAACGAGTGACATATCGCTTCTGGCAGACTGGCCGCAGTAAGAAAAAGTGGCAGACTGGGTGAGCAATGTGGGACGAGTAACTATGACTCTCTTAAGGTAGCCAATGCCTCGTTACTTGCGGTTTCGATTAAGAAATCTCGAATAATCCCTAGGAGGTGAAACGATAACTCTTTTATGTTACACAACTAGTGACATATCGCTTCTGACAGACTGGCAAGTACACAAAAAGTAGTAAACTGTGTGAGCAACTGGGAGGAAAAAGTATGGCACTATTAAGAATGCCAATGATTTGTCACGAGTAGTATTGAATCAGAGAATACCAGTAACCTATGGAAGGAGTAACGATGAATCTCTTAAGATACACAACGAGTGACATATCGCTTCTGGCAGACTGGCCGCAGTAAGAAAAAGTGGCAGACTGGGTGAGCAATTGGGACGAGTAACTATGACTCTCTTAAGGTAGCCAATGCCTCGTTACTTGCGGGTTGGATTAAGAAATCTCGAAAACCCCTAGGAGGAGAAACGATGACTCTTTTATGATACACAACTAGTGAATTATAGTTTCTGGCAGACAAAAACTACACAAAAAGTAGTAAACTGTGTGAGCAACTCGGAGGATGAAGTATTGCACTATTAAGATAGATACTTTTTCGTCACGAGAGGTATTGACTCGGAGAATACCAGTAACCTATGGAAGGAGTAACGATGAATCTCTTAAGATACACAACGAGTGACATATCGCTTCTGGCAGACTGGTCGCAGTAAATAAAAGTGGCAGAGTGGGTGAGCAATTGGGACGAGTAACTATGATTCTCTTAAGGTAGCCAATGCCTCGTTACTTGCGGGTTGGATTAAGAAATCTCGAAAACCCCTCGGAGGAGAAACGATGACTCTTTTATGATACACAACTAGTGAATTATAGTTTCTGGGAGACAAAAACTACACAAAAAGTAGTAAAATGTGTGAGCAACTCGGAGGATGAAGTATTGCACTATTAAGATAGATACTTTTTCGTCACGAGAGGTATTGACTCAGAGAATACCAGTAACCTATGGAAGGAGTAACGATGAATCTCTTAAGATACACAACGAGTGACATATCGCTTCTGGCTGACTGGCCACAGCAAGAAAAAGTGGCAGACTGGGTGAGCAATGGGGACGAGTAACTATGACTCTCTTAAGGTAGCCAATGCCTCGTTACTTGCGGTTTGGGTTAAGAAATCTCGAATAACCCCTAGGAGGACAAACGATGACTCTTTTATGATACACAACTAGTGACATATCGCTTCTGGCCGACTGGCAAGTACACAAAAAGTAGTAAACTGTGTGAGCAACTCGGAGGAAGAAGTATTGCACTATTAAGATAGCCACTTTTTCGTCAAGAGAGGTTTTTACTCGGAGAATACCAGTAACCTATGGAAGGAGTAACGATGAATCTCTTAAGATACACAACGAGTGACATATCGCTTCTGGCAGACTGGCTGCAGTAAGGAAAAGTGGCAGACTGGGAGAGCAATTGGGACGAGTAACTATGACTCTCTTAAGGTAGCAAATGCCTCGTTACTTGCGGTTTGGATTAAGAAATCTCGAATAACCCCTAGGAGGAGAAACGATGACTCTTTTATGATACACAACTAGTGAATTATAGTTTCTGGCAGACAAAAACTACACAAAAAGCAGTAAACTGTGTGAGCAACTCGGAGGAAGAAGTATTGCACTATTAAGATAGCCACTGTTTCGTCAAGAGAGGTATTGACTCAGAGAATACCAGTAACCTAAGGAAGGAGTAACGATGAATCTCTTAAGATACACAACGAGTGACATATCGCTTCTGGCAGACTGGCCGCAGGAAGGAAAAGTGGCAGACTGGGTGAGCAATTGGGACGAGTAACTATGACTCTCTTAAGGTAGCCAATGCCACGTTACTTGCGGTTTGGATGAAGAAATCTGGAATAACCCCTAGGAGGAGAAACGATGACTCTTTTATGATACACAACTAGTGAATTATAGTTACTGGCAGACAAAAACTACACAAAAAGCAGTAAACTGTGTGAGCAACTCGGAGGAAGAAGTATTGCACTATTAAGATAGCCACTTTTTCGTCAAGAGAGGTATTGACTCAGAGAATACCAGTAACCTATGGAAGGAGTAACGATGAATCTCTTAAGATACACAACGAGTGACATATCGCTTCTGGCAGACTGGCCGCAGTAAGAAAAAGTGGCAGACTGGGTGAGCAATTGGGACGAGTAACTATGACTCTCTTAAGGTAGCCAATGCCTCGTTACTTGCGGTTTGGGTTAAGAAATCTCGAATAACCCCTAGGAGGAGAAACGATGACTCTTTTATGATACACAACTAGTGACATATCGCTTGTGGCAGACTGGCAAGTACACAAAAAGTAGTAAACTGTGTGAGCAACTCGGAGGATGAAGTATTGCACTATTAAGATAGCCACTTTTTCGTCAAGAGAGGTATTGACTCGGAGAATACCAGTAACCTATGGAAGGAGTAACGATGAATCTCTTAAGATACACAACGAGTGACATATCGCTTCTGGCAGACTGGCCGCAGTAAGGAAAAGTGGCAGACTGGGAGAGCAATGGGGACGAGTAACTATGACTCTCTTAAGGTAGCCAATGCCTCGTTACTTGCGGTTTCGATTAAGAAATCTCGAATAATCCCTAGGAGGTGAAACGATAACTCTTTTATGTTACACAACTAGTGACATATCGCTTCTGGCAGACTGGCAAGTACACAAAAAGTAGTAAACTGTGTGAGCAACTGGGAGGAAAAAGTATGGCACTATTAAGAATGCCAATGATTTGTCACGAGTAGTATTGAATCAGAGAATACCAGTAACCTATGGAAGGAGTAACGATGAATCTCTTAAGATACACAACGAGTGACATATCGCTTCTGGCAGACTGGCCGCAGTAAGAAAAAGTGGCAGACTGGGTGAGCAATTGGGACGAGTAACTATGACTCTCTTAAGGTAGCCAATGCCTCGTTACTTGCGGGTTGGATTAAGAAATCTCGAAAACCCCTAGGAGGAGAAACGATGACTCTTTTATGATACACAACTAGTGAATTATAGTTTCTGGCAGACAAAAACTACACAAAAAGTAGTAAACTGTGTGAGCAACTCGGAGGATGAAGTATTGCACTATTAAGATAGATACTTTTTCGTCACGAGAGGTATTGACTCGGAGAATACCAGTAACCTATGGAAGGAGTAACGATGAATCTCTTAAGATACACAACGAGTGACATATCGCTTCTGGCAGACTGGTCGCAGTAAATAAAAGTGGCAGAGTGGGTGAGCAATTGGGACGAGTAACTATGATTCTCTTAAGGTAGCCAATGCCTCGTTACTTGCGGGTTGGATTAAGAAATCTCGAAAACCCCTCGGAGGAGAAACGATGACTCTTTTATGATACACAACTAGTGAATTATAGTTTCTGGGAGACAAAAACTACACAAAAAGTAGTAAACTGTGTGAGCAACTCGGAGGATGAAGTATTGCACTATTAAGATAGATACTTTTTCGTCACGAGAGGTATTGACTCAGAGAATACCAGTAACCTATGGAAGGAGTAACGATGAATCTCTTAAGATACACAACGAGTGACATATCGCTTCTGGCTGACTGGCCACAGCAAGAAAAAGTGGCAGACTGGGTGAGCAATGGGGACGAGTAACTATGACTCTCTTAAGGTAGCCAATGCCTCGTTACTTGCGGTTTGGGTTAAGAAATCTCGAATAACCCCTAGGAGGACAAACGATGACTCTTTTATGATACACAACTAGTGACATATCGCTTCTGGCAGACTGGCAAGTACACAAAAAGTAGTAAACTGTGTGAGCAACTCGGAGGAAGAAGTATTGCACTATTAAGATAGCCACTTTTTCGTCAAGAGAGGTTTTTACTCGGAGAATACCAGTAACCTATGGAAGGAGTAACGATGAATCTCTTAAGATACACAACGAGTGACATATCGCTTCTGGCAGACTGGCTGCAGTAAGGAAAAGTGGCAGACTGGGAGAGCAATTGGGACGAGTAACTATGACTCTCTTAAGGTAGCAAATGCCTCGTTACTTGCGGTTTGGATTAAGAAATCTCGAATAACCCCTAGGAGGAGAAACGATGACTCTTTTATGATACACAACTAGTGAATTATAGTTTCTGGCAGACAAAAACTACACAAAAAGCAGTAAACTGTGTGAGCAACTCGGAGGAAGAAGTATTGCACTATTAAGATAGCCACTGTTTCGTCAAGAGAGGTATTGACTCAGAGAATACCAGTAACCTAAGGAAGGAGTAACGATGAATCTCTTAAGATACACAACGAGTGACATATCGCTTCTGGCAGACTGGCCGCAGGAAGGAAAAGTGGCAGACTGGGTGAGCAATTGGGACGAGTAACTATGACTCTCTTAAGGTAGCCAATGCCACGTTACTTGCGGTTTGGATGAAGAAATCTGGAATAACCCCTAGGAGGAGAAACGATGACTCTTTTATGATACACAACTAGTGAATTATAGTTACTGGCAGACAAAAACTACACAAAAAGCAGTAAACTGTGTGAGCAACTCGGAGGAAGAAGTATTGCACTATTAAGATAGCCACTTTTTCGTCAAGAGAGGTATTGACTCAGAGAATACCAGTAACCTATGGAAGGAGTAACGATGAATCTCTTAAGATACACAACGAGTGACATATCGCTTCTGGCAGACTGGCCGCAGTAAGAAAAAGTGGCAGACTGGGTGAGCAATTGGGACGAGTAACTATGACTCTCTTAAGGTAGCCAATGCCTCGTTACTTGCGGTTTGGGTTAAGAAATCTCGAATAACCCCTAGGAGGAGAAACGATGACTCTTTTATGATACACAACTAGTGACATATCGCTTGTGGCAGACTGGCAAGTACACAAAAAGTAGTAAACTGTGTGAGCAACTCGGAGGATGAAGTATTGCACTATTAAGATAGCCACTTTTTCGTCAAGAGAGGTATTGACTCGGAGAATACCAGTAACCTATGGAAGGAGTAACGATGAATCTCTTAAGATACACAACGAGTGACATATCGCTTCTGGCAGACTGGCCGCAGTAAGGAAAAGTGGCAGACTGGGAGAGCAATGGGGACGAGTAACTATGACTCTCTTAAGGTAGCCAATGCCTCGTTACTTGCGGTTTGGGTTAAGAAATCTCGAATAACCCCTAGGAGGACAAACGATGACTCTTTTATGATACACAACTAGTGACATATCGCTTCTGGCAGATTGGCAAGCACACAAAAAGTAGTAAACTGTGTGAGCAACTCGGAGGAAGAAGTATTGCACTATTAAGATAGCCACTTTTTCGTCAAGAGAGGTTTTTACTCGGAGAATACCAGTAACCTATGGAAGGAGTAACGATGAATCTCTTAAGATACACAACGAGTGACATATCGCTTCTGGCAGACTGGCTGCAGTAAGGAAAAGTGGCAGACTGGGAGAGCAATTGGGACGAGTAACTATGACTCTCTTAAGGTAGCAAATGCCTCGTTACTTGCGGTTTGGATTAAGAAATCTCGAATAACCCCTAGGAGGAGAAACGATGACTCTTTTATGATACACAACTAGTGAATTATAGTTTCTGGCAGACAAAAACTACACAAAAAGCAGTAAACTGTGTGAGCAACTCGGAGGAAGAAGTATTGCACTATTAAGATAGCCACTGTTTCGTCAAGAGAGGTATTGACTCAGAGAATACCAGTAACCTAAGGAAGGAGTAACGATGAATCTCTTAAGATACACAACGAGTGACATATCGCTTCTGGCAGACTGGCCGCAGTAAGGAAAAGTGGCAGACTGGGTGAGCAATTGGGACGAGTAACTATGACTCTCTTAAGGTAGCCAATGCCACGTTACTTGCGGTTTGGATGAAGAAATCTCGAATAACCCCTAGGAGGAGAAACGATGACTCTTTTATGATACACAACTAGTGAATTATAGTTACTGGCAGACAAAAACTACACAAAAAGCAGTAAACTGTGTGAGCAACTCGGAGGAGGAAGTATTGCACTATTAAGATAGCCACTTTTTCGTCAAGAGAGGTATTGACTCAGAGAATACCAGTAACCTATGGAAGGAGTAACGATGAATCTCTTAAGATACACAACGAGTGACATATCGCTTCTGGCAGACTGGCCGCAGTAAGAAAAAGTGTAGACTGGGTGAGCAATTGGGACGAGTAACTACGAGTCTCTTAAGGTAGCCAATGCCTCGTTACTTGCGGTTTGGATTAAGAAATCTCGATTAACCCTTAGGAGGAGAAACGATGACTCTTTTATGATACACAACTAGTGAATTATAGTTTCTGGCAGACAAAAACTACACAAAAAGCAGTAAACTGTGTGAGAAACTCGGAGGAAGAAGCATTGCACTATTAAGATAGCCACTTTTTCGTCAAGACAGGTATTGACTCAGAGAATACCAGTAACCTACGGAAGGAGTAACGATGAATCTCTTAAGATACACAACGAGTGACATATCGCTTCTGGCAGACTGGCCGCAGTAAGAAAAAGTGGCAGACTGGGTGAGCAATGGGGACGAGTAACTATGACTCTCTTAAGGTAGCCAATGCCTCGTTACTTGCGGTTTCGATTAAGAAATCTCGAATAATCCCTAGGAGGTGAAACGATAACTCTTTTATGTTACACAACTAGTGACATATCGCTTCTGGCAGACTGGCATGTACACAAAAAGTAGTAAACTGTGTGAGCAACTGGGAGGAAGAAGTATGGCACTATTAAGAATGCCAATGATTTGTCACGAGTAGTATAGAATCAGAGAATACCAGTAACCTATGGAAGGAGTAACGATGAATCTCTTAAGATACACAACGAGTGACATATCGCTTCTGGCAGACTGGCCACAGTAAGAAAAAGTGGCAGACTGGGTGAGCAATTGGGACGAGTAACTATGACTCTCTTAAGGTAGCCAATGCCTCGTTACTTGCGGGTTGGATTAAGAAATCTCGAAAACCCCTAGGAGGAGAAACGATGACTCTTTTATGATACACAACTAGTGAATTATAGTTTCTGGGAGACAAAAAATACACAAAAAGTAGTAAACTGTGTGAGCAACTCGGAGGATGAAGTATTGCACTATTAAGATAGATACTTTTTCGTCACGAGAGGTATTGACTCAGAGAATACCAGTAACCTATGGAAGGAGTAACGATGAATCTCTTAAGATACACAACGAGTGACATATCTTCTGGCAGACTGGCCACAGTAAGAAAAAGTGGCTGACTGGGTGAGCAATTGGGACGAGTAACTATGACTCTCTTAAGGTAGCCAATGCCTCGTTACTTGCGGTTTGGGTTAAGAAATCTCGAATAACCCCTAGGAGGAGAAACGATGACTCTTTTATGATACACAACTAGTGACATATCGCTTGTGGCAGACTGGCAAGTACACAAAAAGTAGTAAACTGTGTGAGCAACTCGGAGGAAGAAGTATTGCACTATTAAGATAGCCAATTTTTCGTCAAGAGAGGTATTGACTCGGAGAATACCAGTAACCTATGGAAGGAGTAACGATAAATCTCTTAAGATACACAACGAGTGACATATCGCTTCTGGCAGACTGGCCGCAGTAAGGAAAAGTGGCAGACTGGGAGAGCAATTGGGACGAGTAACTATGACTCTCTTAAGGTAGCCAATGCCTCGTTACTTGCGGTTTGGATGAAGAAATCTCGAATAACCCCTAGGAGGAGAAACGATGACTCTTTTATGATGCACAACTAGTGAATTATAGTTTCTGGCAGACAAAAACTACACAAAAAGCAGTAAACTGTGTGAGCAACTCGGAGGAAGAAGTATTGCACTATTAAGATAGCCAGTTTTTCGTCAAGAGAGGTATTGACTCAGAGAATACCAGTAACCTATGGAAGGAGTAACGATGAATCTCTTAAGATACACAACGAGTGACATATCGCTTCTGGCAGACTGGCTGCAGTAAGGAAAAGTGGCAGACTGGGAGAGCAATTGGGACGAGTAACTATGACTCTCTTAAGGTAGCCAATGCCTCGTTACTTGCGGTTTGGATTAAGAAATCTCGAATAACCCCTAGGAGGAGAAACGATGACTCTTTTATGATACACAACTAGTGAATTATAGTTTCTGGCAGACAAAAACTACACAAAAAGCAGTAAACTGTGTGAGCAACTCGGAGGAAGAAGTATTGCACTATTAAGATAGCCACTGTTTCGTCAAGAGAGGTATTGACTCAGAGAATACCAGTAACCTAAGGAAGGAGTAACGATGAATCTCTTAAGATACACAACGAGTGACATATCGCTTCTGGCAGACTGGCCGCAGTAAGGAAAAGTGGCAGACTGGGTGAGCAATTGGGACGAGTAACTATGACTCTCTTAAGGTAGCCAATGCCACGTTACTTGCGGTTTGGATGAAGAAATCTCGAATAACCCCTAGGAGGAGAAACGATGACTCTTTTATGATACACAACTAGTGAATTATAGTTACTGGCAGACAAAAACTACACAAAAAGCAGTAAACTGTGTGAGCAACTCGGAGGAAGAAGTATTGCACTATTAAGATAGCCACTTTTTCGTCAAGAGAGGTATTGACTCAGAGAATACCAGTAACCTATGGAAGGAGTAACGATGAATCTCTTAAGATACACAACGAGTGACATATCGCTTCTGGCAGACTGGCCGCAGTAAGAAAAAGTGTAGACTGGGTGAGCAATTGGGACGAGTAACTATGACTCTCTTAAGGTAGCCAATGCCTCGTTACTTGCGGTTTGGATGAAGAAATCTCGAATAACCCCTAGGAGGAGAAACGATGACTCTTTTATGATACACAACTAGTGAATTATAGTTACTGGCAGACAAAAACTACACAAAAAGCAGTAAACTGTGTGAGAAACTCGGAGGAAGAAGCATTGCACTATTAAGATAGCCACTTTTTCGTCAAGACAGGTATTGACTCAGAGAATACCAGTAACCTACGGAAGGAGTAACGATGAATCTCTTAAGATACACAACGAGTGACATATCGCTTCTGGCAGACTGGCCGCAGTAAGAAAAAGTGGCAGACTGGGTGAGCAATGGGGACGAGTAACTATGACTCTCTTAAGGTAGCCAATGCCTCGTTACTTGCGGTTTCGATTAAGAAATCTCGAATAATCCCTAGGAGGTGAAACGATAACTCTTTTATGTTACACAACTAGTGACATATCGCTTCTGGCAGACTGGCATGTACACAAAAAGTAGTAAACTGTGTGAGCAACTGGGAGGAAGAAGTATGGCACTATTAAGAATGCCAATGATTTGTCACGAGTAGTATAGAATCAGAGAATACCAGTAACCTATGGAAGGAGTAACGATGAATCTCTTAAGATACACAACGAGTGACATATCGCTTCTGGCAGACTGGCCACAGTAAGAAAAAGTGGCAGACTGGGTGAGCAATTGGGACGAGTAACTATGACTCTCTTAAGGTAGCCAATGCCTCGTTACTTGCGGGTTGGATTAAGAAATCTCGAAAACCCCTAGGAGGAGAAACGATGACTCTTTTATGATACACAACTAGTGAATTATAGTTTCTGGGAGACAAAAAATACACAAAAAGTAGTAAACTGTGTGAGCAACTCGGAGGATGAAGTATTGCACTATTAAGATAGATACTTTTTCGTCACGAGAGGTATTGACTCAGAGAATACCAGTAACCTATGGAAGGAGTAACGATGAATCTCTTAAGATACACAACGAGTGACATATCTTCTGGCAGACTGGCCACAGTAAGAAAAAGTGGCTGACTGGGTGAGCAATTGGGACGAGTAACTATGACTCTCTTAAGGTAGCCAATGCCTCGTTACTTGCGGTTTGGGTTAAGAAATCTCGAATAACCCCTAGGAGGAGAAACGATGACTCTTTTATGATACACAACTAGTGACATATCGCTTGTGGCAGACTGGCAAGTACACAAAAAGTAGTAAACTGTGTGAGCAACTCGGAGGAAGAAGTATTGCACTATTAAGATAGCCAATTTTTCGTCAAGAGAGGTATTGACTCGGAGAATACCAGTAACCTATGGAAGGAGTAACGATAAATCTCTTAAGATACACAACGAGTGACATATCGCTTCTGGCAGACTGGCCGCAGTAAGGAAAAGTGGCAGACTGGGAGAGCAATTGGGACGAGTAACTATGACTCTCTTAAGGTAGCCAATGCCTCGTTACTTGCGGTTTGGATGAAGAAATCTCGAATAACCCCTAGGAGGAGAAACGATGACTCTTTTATGATGCACAACTAGTGAATTATAGTTTCTGGCAGACAAAAACTACACAAAAAGCAGTAAACTGTGTGAGCAACTCGGAGGAAGAAGTATTGCACTATTAAGATAGCCAGTTTTTCGTCAAGAGAGGTATTGACTCAGAGAATACCAGTAACCTATGGAAGGAGTAACGATGAATCTCTTAAGATACACAACGAGTGACATATCGCTTCTGGCAGACTGGCTGCAGTAAGGAAAAGTGGCAGACTGGGAGAGCAATTGGGACGAGTAACTATGACTCTCTTAAGGTAGCCAATGCCTCGTTACTTGCGGTTTGGATTAAGAAATCTCGAATAACCCCTAGGAGGAGAAACGATGACTCTTTTATGATACACAACTAGTGAATTATAGTTTCTGGCAGACAAAAACTACACAAAAAGCAGTAAACTGTGTGAGCAACTCGGAGGAAGAAGTATTGCACTATTAAGATAGCCACTGTTTCGTCAAGAGAGGTATTGACTCAGAGAATACCAGTAACCTAAGGAAGGAGTAACGATGAATCTCTTAAGATACACAACGAGTGACATATCGCTTCTGGCAGACTGGCCGCAGTAAGGAAAAGTGGCAGACTGGGTGAGCAATTGGGACGAGTAACTATGACTCTCTTAAGGTAGCCAATGCCACGTTACTTGCGGTTTGGATGAAGAAATCTCGAATAACCCCTAGGAGGAGAAACGATGACTCTTTTATGATACACAACTAGTGAATTATAGTTACTGGCAGACAAAAACTACACAAAAAGCAGTAAACTGTGTGAGCAACTCGGAGGAAGAAGTATTGCACTATTAAGATAGCCACTTTTTCGTCAAGAGAGGTATTGACTCAGAGAATACCAGTAACCTATGGAAGGAGTAACGATGAATCTCTTAAGATACACAACGAGTGACATATCGCTTCTGGCAGACTGGCCGCAGTAAGAAAAAGTGTAGACTGGGTGAGCAATTGGGACGAGTAACTATGAGTCTCTTAAGGTAGCCAATGCCTCGTTACTTGCGGTTTGGATTAAGAAATCTCGATTAACCCTTAGGAGGAGAAACGATGACTCTTTTATGATACACAACTAGTGAATTATAGTTTCTGGCAGACAAAAACTACACAAAAAGCAGTAAACTGTGTGAGAAACTCGGAGGAAGAAGCATTGCACTATTAAGATAGCCACTTTTTCGTCAAGACAGGTATTGACTCAGAGAATACCAGTAACCTACGGAAGGAGTAACGATGAATCTCTTAAGATACACAACGAGTGACATATCGCTTCTGGCAGACTGGCCGCAGTAAGAAAAAGTGGCAGACTGGGTGAGCAATGGGGACGAGTAACTATGACTCTCTTAAGGTAGCCAATGCCTCGATACTTGCGGTTTCGATTAAGAAATCTCGAATAATCCCTAGGAGGTGAAACGATAACTCTTTTATGTTACACAACTAGTGACATATCGCTTCTGGCAGACTGGCATGTACACAAAAAGTAGTAAACTGTGTGAGCAACTGGGAGGAAGAAGTATGGCACTATTAAGAATGCCAATGATTTGTCACGAGTAGTATAGAATCAGAGAATACCAGTAACCTATGGAAGGAGTAACGATGAATCTCTTAAGATACACAACGAGTGACATATCGCTTCTGGCAGACTGGCCACAGTAAGAAAAAGTGGCAGACTGGGTGAGCAATTGGGACGAGTAACTATGACTCTCTTAAGGTAGCCAATGCCTCGTTACTTGCGGGTTGGATTAAGAAATCTCGAAAACCCCTAGGAGGAGAAACGATGACTCTTTTATGATACACAACTAGTGAATTATAGTTTCTGGGAGACAAAAAATACACAAAAAGTAGTAAACTGTGTGAGCAACTCGGAGGATGAAGTATTGCACTATTAAGATAGATACTTTTTCGTCACGAGAGGTATTGACTCAGAGAATACCAGTAACCTATGGAAGGAGTAACGATGAATCTCTTAAGATACACAACGAGTGACATATCGCTTCTGGCAGACTGGCCACAGTAAGAAAAAGTGGCTGACTGGGTGAGCAATGGGGACGAGTAACTATGACTCTCTTAAGGTAGCCAATGCCTCGTTACTTGCGGTTTGGGTTAAGAAATCTCGAATAACCACTAGGAGGAGAAACGATGACTCTTTTATGATACACAACTAGTGACATATCGCTTGTGGCAGACTGGCAAGTACACAAAAAGTAGTAAACTGTGTGAGCAACTCGGAGGAAGAAGTATTGCACTATTAAGATAGCCACTTTTTCGTCAAGAGAGGTATTGACTCGGAGAATACCAGTAACCTATGGAAGGAGTAACGATAAATCTCTTAAGATACACAACGAGTGACATATCGCTTCTGGCAGACTGGCCGCAGTAAGGAAAAGTGGCAGACTGGGAGAGCAATTGGGACGAGTAACTATGACTCTCTTAAGGTAGCCAATGCCTCGTTACTTGCGGTTTGGATGAAGAAATCTCGAATAACCCCTAGGAGGAGAAACGATGACTCTTTTATGATACACAACTAGTGAATTATAGTTTCTGGCAGACAAAAACTACACAAAAAGCAGTAAACTGTGTGAGCAACTCGGAGGAAGAAGTATTGCACTATTAAGATAGCCACTGTTTCGTCAAGAGAGGTATTGACTCAGAGAATACCAGTAACCTAAGGAAGGAGTAACGATGAATCTCTTAAGATACACAACGAGTGACATATCGCTTCTGGCAGACTGGCCGCAGTAAGGAAAAGTGGCAGACTGGGTGAGCAATTGGGACGAGTAACTATGACTCTCTTAAGGTAGCCAATGCCACGTTACTTGCGGTTTGGATGAAGAAATCTCGAATAACCCCTAGGAGGAGAAACGATGACTCTTTTATGATACACAACTAGTGAATTATAGTTACTGGCAGACAAAAACTACACAAAAAGCAGTAAACTGTGTGAGCAACTCGGAGGAAGAAGTATTGCACTATTAAGATAGCCACTTTTTCGTCAAGAGAGGTATTGACTCAGAGAATACCAGTAACCTATGGAAGGAGTAACGATGAATCTCTTAAGATACACAACGAGTGACATATCGCTTCTGGCAGACTGGCCGCAGTAAGAAAAAGTGTAGACTGGGTGAGCAATTGGGACGAGTAACTATGAGTCTCTTAAGGTAGCCAATGCCTCGTTACTTGCGGTTTGGATTAAGAAATCTCGATTAACCCTTAGGAGGAGAAACGATGACTCTTTTATGATACACAACTAGTGAATTATAGTTTCTGGCAGACAAAAACTACACAAAAAGCAGTAAACTGTGTGAGAAACTCGGAGGAAGAAGCATTGCACTATTAAGATAGCCACTTTTTCGTCAAGACAGGTATTGACTCAGAGAATACCAGTAACCTACGGAAGGAGTAACGATGAATCTCTTAAGATACACAACGAGTGACATATCGCTTCTGGCAGACTGGCCGCAGTAAGAAAAAGTGGCAGACTGGGTGAGCAATGGGGACGAGTAACTATGACTCTCTTAAGGTAGCCAATGCCTCGATACTTGCGGTTTCGATTAAGAAATCTCGAATAATCCCTAGGAGGTGAAACGATAACTCTTTTATGTTACACAACTAGTGACATATCGCTTCTGGCAGACTGGCATGTACACAAAAAGTAGTAAACTGTGTGAGCAACTGGGAGGAAGAAGTATGGCACTATTAAGAATGCCAATGATTTGTCACGAGTAGTATAGAATCAGAGAATACCAGTAACCTATGGAAGGAGTAACGATGAATCTCTTAAGATACACAACGAGTGACATATCGCTTCTGGCAGACTGGCCACAGTAAGAAAAAGTGGCAGACTGGGTGAGCAATTGGGACGAGTAACTATGACTCTCTTAAGGTAGCCAATGCCTCGTTACTTGCGGGTTGGATTAAGAAATCTCGAAAACCCCTAGGAGGAGAAACGATGACTCTTTTATGATACACAACTAGTGAATTATAGTTTCTGGGAGACAAAAAATACACAAAAAGTAGTAAACTGTGTGAGCAACTCGGAGGATGAAGTATTGCACTATTAAGATAGATACTTTTTCGTCACGAGAGGTATTGACTCAGAGAATACCAGTAACCTATGGAAGGAGTAACGATGAATCTCTTAAGATACACAACGAGTGACATATCGCTTCTGGCAGACTGGCCACAGTAAGAAAAAGTGGCTGACTGGGTGAGCAATGGGGACGAGTAACTATGACTCTCTTAAGGTAGCCAATGCCTCGTTACTTGCGGTTTGGGTTAAGAAATCTCGAATAACCACTAGGAGGAGAAACGATGACTCTTTTATGATACACAACTAGTGACATATCGCTTGTGGCAGACTGGCAAGTACACAAAAAGTAGTAAACTGTGTGAGCAACTCGGAGGAAGAAGTATTGCACTATTAAGATAGCCACTTTTTCGTCAAGAGAGGTATTGACTCGGAGAATACCAGTAACCTATGGAAGGAGTAACGATAAATCTCTTAAGATACACAACGAGTGACATATCGCTTCTGGCAGACTGGCCGCAGTAAGGAAAAGTGGCAGACTGGGAGAGCAATTGGGACGAGTAACTATGACTCTCTTAAGGTAGCCAATGCCTCGTTACTTGCGGTTTGGATGAAGAAATCTCGAATAACCCCTAGGAGGAGAAACGATGACTCTTTTATGATGCACAACTAGTGAATTATAGTTTCTGGCAGACAAAAACTACACAAAAAGCAGTAAACTGTGTGAGCAACTCGGAGGAAGAAGTATTGCACTATTAAGATAGCCAGTTTTTCGTCAAGAGAGGTATTGACTCAGAGAATACCAGTAACCTATGGAAGGAGTAACGATGAATCTCTTAAGATACACAACGAGTGACATATCGCTTCTGGCAGACTGGCTGCAGTAAGGAAAAGTGGCAGACTGGGAGAGCAATTGGGACGAGTAACTATGACTCTCTTAAGGTAGCCAATGCCTCGTTACTTGCGGTTTGGATTAAGAAATCTCGAATAACCCCTAGGAGGAGAAACGATGACTCTTTTATGATACACAACTAGTGAATTATAGCTTCTGGCAGACAAAAACTACACAAAAAGCAGTAAACTGTGTGAGCAACTCGGAGGAAGAAGTATTGCACTATTAAGATAGCCACTTTTTCGTCAAGAGAGGTATTGACTCAGAGAATACCAGTAACCTATGGAAGGAGTAACGATGAATCTCTCAAGATACACAACGAGTGACATATCGCTTCTGGCAGACTGGCCGCAGTAAGAAAAAGTGGCAGACTGGGTGAGCAATGTGGGACGAGTAACTATGACTCTCTTAAGGTAGCCAATGCCTCGTTACTTGCGGTTTCGATTAAGAAATCTCGAATAATCCCTAGGAGGTGAAACGATAACTCTTTTATGTTACACAACTAGTGACATATCGCTTCTGACAGACTGGCAAGTACACAAAAAGTAGTAAACTGTGTGAGCAACTGGGAGGAAAAAGTATGGCACTATTAAGAATGCCAATGATTTGTCACGAGTAGTATTGAATCAGAGAATACCAGTAACCTATGGAAGGAGTAACGATGAATCTCTTAAGATACACAACGAGTGACATATCGCTTCTGGCAGACTGGCCGCAGTAAGAAAAAGTGGCAGACTGGGTGAGCAATTGGGACGAGTAACTATGACTCTCTTAAGGTAGCCAATGCCTCGTTACTTGCGGGTTGGATTAAGAAATCTCGAAAACCCCTAGGAGGAGAAACGATGACTCTTTTATGATACACAACTAGTGAATTATAGTTTCTGGCAGACAAAAACTACACAAAAAGTAGTAAACTGTGTGAGCAACTCGGAGGATGAAGTATTGCACTATTAAGATAGATACTTTTTCGTCACGAGAGGTATTGACTCGGAGAATACCAGTAACCTATGGAAGGAGTAACGATGAATCTCTTAAGATACACAACGAGTGACATATCGCTTCTGGCAGACTGGTCGCAGTAAATAAAAGTGGCAGAGTGGGTGAGCAATTGGGACGAGTAACTATGATTCTCTTAAGGTAGCCAATGCCTCGTTACTTGCGGGTTGGATTAAGAAATCTCGAAAACCCCTCGGAGGAGAAACGATGACTCTTTTATGATACACAACTAGTGAATTATAGTTTCTGGGAGACAAAAACTACACAAAAAGTAGTAAAATGTGTGAGCAACTCGGAGGATGAAGTATTGCACTATTAAGATAGATACTTTTTCGTCACGAGAGGTATTGACTCAGAGAATACCAGTAACCTATGGAAGGAGTAACGATGAATCTCTTAAGATACACAACGAGTGACATATCGCTTCTGGCTGACTGGCCACAGCAAGAAAAAGTGGCAGACTGGGTGAGCAATGGGGACGAGTAACTATGACTCTCTTAAGGTAGCCAATGCCTCGTTACTTGCGGTTTGGGTTAAGAAATCTCGAATAACCCCTAGGAGGACAAACGATGACTCTTTTATGATACACAACTAGTGACATATCGCTTCTGGCCGACTGGCAAGTACACAAAAAGTAGTAAACTGTGTGAGCAACTCGGAGGAAGAAGTATTGCACTATTAAGATAGCCACTTTTTCGTCAAGAGAGGTTTTTACTCGGAGAATACCAGTAACCTATGGAAGGAGTAACGATGAATCTCTTAAGATACACAACGAGTGACATATCGCTTCTGGCAGACTGGCTGCAGTAAGGAAAAGTGGCAGACTGGGAGAGCAATTGGGACGAGTAACTATGACTCTCTTAAGGTAGCAAATGCCTCGTTACTTGCGGTTTGGATTAAGAAATCTCGAATAACCCCTAGGAGGAGAAACGATGACTCTTTTATGATACACAACTAGTGAATTATAGTTTCTGGCAGACAAAAACTACACAAAAAGCAGTAAACTGTGTGAGCAACTCGGAGGAAGAAGTATTGCACTATTAAGATAGCCACTGTTTCGTCAAGAGAGGTATTGACTCAGAGAATACCAGTAACCTAAGGAAGGAGTAACGATGAATCTCTTAAGATACACAACGAGTGACATATCGCTTCTGGCAGACTGGCCGCAGGAAGGAAAAGTGGCAGACTGGGTGAGCAATTGGGACGAGTAACTATGACTCTCTTAAGGTAGCCAATGCCACGTTACTTGCGGTTTGGATGAAGAAATCTGGAATAACCCCTAGGAGGAGAAACGATGACTCTTTTATGATACACAACTAGTGAATTATAGTTACTGGCAGACAAAAACTACACAAAAAGCAGTAAACTGTGTGAGCAACTCGGAGGAAGAAGTATTGCACTATTAAGATAGCCACTTTTTCGTCAAGAGAGGTATTGACTCAGAGAATACCAGTAACCTATGGAAGGAGTAACGATGAATCTCTTAAGATACACAACGAGTGACATATCGCTTCTGGCAGACTGGCCGCAGTAAGAAAAAGTGGCAGACTGGGTGAGCAATTGGGACGAGTAACTATGACTCTCTTAAGGTAGCCAATGCCTCGTTACTTGCGGTTTGGGTTAAGAAATCTCGAATAACCCCTAGGAGGAGAAACGATGACTCTTTTATGATACACAACTAGTGACATATCGCTTGTGGCAGACTGGCAAGTACACAAAAAGTAGTAAACTGTGTGAGCAACTCGGAGGATGAAGTATTGCACTATTAAGATAGCCACTTTTTCGTCAAGAGAGGTATTGACTCGGAGAATACCAGTAACCTATGGAAGGAGTAACGATGAATCTCTTAAGATACACAACGAGTGACATATCGCTTCTGGCAGACTGGCCGCAGTAAGGAAAAGTGGCAGACTGGGAGAGCAATGGGGACGAGTAACTATGACTCTCTTAAGGTAGCCAATGCCTCGTTACTTGCGGTTTCGATTAAGAAATCTCGAATAATCCCTAGGAGGTGAAACGATAACTCTTTTATGTTACACAACTAGTGACATATCGCTTCTGGCAGACTGGCAAGTACACAAAAAGTAGTAAACTGTGTGAGCAACTGGGAGGAAAAAGTATGGCACTATTAAGAATGCCAATGATTTGTCACGAGTAGTATTGAATCAGAGAATACCAGTAACCTATGGAAGGAGTAACGATGAATCTCTTAAGATACACAACGAGTGACATATCGCTTCTGGCAGACTGGCCGCAGTAAGAAAAAGTGGCAGACTGGGTGAGCAATTGGGACGAGTAACTATGACTCTCTTAAGGTAGCCAATGCCTCGTTACTTGCGGGTTGGATTAAGAAATCTCGAAAACCCCTAGGAGGAGAAACGATGACTCTTTTATGATACACAACTAGTGAATTATAGTTTCTGGCAGACAAAAACTACACAAAAAGTAGTAAACTGTGTGAGCAACTCGGAGGATGAAGTATTGCACTATTAAGATAGATACTTTTTCGTCACGAGAGGTATTGACTCGGAGAATACCAGTAACCTATGGAAGGAGTAACGATGAATCTCTTAAGATACACAACGAGTGACATATCGCTTCTGGCAGACTGGTCGCAGTAAATAAAAGTGGCAGAGTGGGTGAGCAATTGGGACGAGTAACTATGATTCTCTTAAGGTAGCCAATGCCTCGTTACTTGCGGGTTGGATTAAGAAATCTCGAAAACCCCTCGGAGGAGAAACGATGACTCTTTTATGATACACAACTAGTGAATTATAGTTTCTGGGAGACAAAAACTACACAAAAAGTAGTAAAATGTGTGAGCAACTCGGAGGATGAAGTATTGCACTATTAAGATAGATACTTTTTCGTCACGAGAGGTATTGACTCAGAGAATACCAGTAACCTATGGAAGGAGTAACGATGAATCTCTTAAGATACACAACGAGTGACATATCGCTTCTGGCTGACTGGCCACAGCAAGAAAAAGTGGCAGACTGGGTGAGCAATGGGGACGAGTAACTATGACTCTCTTAAGGTAGCCAATGCCTCGTTACTTGCGGTTTGGGTTAAGAAATCTCGAATAACCCCTAGGAGGACAAACGATGACTCTTTTATGATACACAACTAGTGACATATCGCTTCTGGCAGACTGGCAAGTACACAAAAAGTAGTAAACTGTGTGAGCAACTCGGAGGAAGAAGTATTGCACTATTAAGATAGCCACTTTTTCGTCAAGAGAGGTTTTTACTCGGAGAATACCAGTAACCTATGGAAGGAGTAACGATGAATCTCTTAAGATACACAACGAGTGACATATCGCTTCTGGCAGACTGGCTGCAGTAAGGAAAAGTGGCAGACTGGGAGAGCAATTGGGACGAGTAACTATGACTCTCTTAAGGTAGCAAATGCCTCGTTACTTGCGGTTTGGATTAAGAAATCTCGAATAACCCCTAGGAGGAGAAACGATGACTCTTTTATGATACACAACTAGTGAATTATAGTTTCTGGCAGACAAAAACTACACAAAAAGCAGTAAACTGTGTGAGCAACTCGGAGGAAGAAGTATTGCACTATTAAGATAGCCACTGTTTCGTCAAGAGAGGTATTGACTCAGAGAATACCAGTAACCTAAGGAAGGAGTAACGATGAATCTCTTAAGATACACAACGAGTGACATATCGCTTCTGGCAGACTGGCCGCAGGAAGGAAAAGTGGCAGACTGGGTGAGCAATTGGGACGAGTAACTATGACTCTCTTAAGGTAGCCAATGCCACGTTACTTGCGGTTTGGATGAAGAAATCTGGAATAACCCCTAGGAGGAGAAACGATGACTCTTTTATGATACACAACTAGTGAATTATAGTTACTGGCAGACAAAAACTACACAAAAAGCAGTAAACTGTGTGAGCAACTCGGAGGAAGAAGTATTGCACTATTAAGATAGCCACTTTTTCGTCAAGAGAGGTATTGACTCAGAGAATACCAGTAACCTATGGAAGGAGTAACGATGAATCTCTTAAGATACACAACGAGTGACATATCGCTTCTGGCAGACTGGCCGCAGTAAGAAAAAGTGGCAGACTGGGTGAGCAATTGGGACGAGTAACTATGACTCTCTTAAGGTAGCCAATGCCTCGTTACTTGCGGTTTGGGTTAAGAAATCTCGAATAACCCCTAGGAGGAGAAACGATGACTCTTTTATGATACACAACTAGTGACATATCGCTTGTGGCAGACTGGCAAGTACACAAAAAGTAGTAAACTGTGTGAGCAACTCGGAGGATGAAGTATTGCACTATTAAGATAGCCACTTTTTCGTCAAGAGAGGTATTGACTCGGAGAATACCAGTAACCTATGGAAGGAGTAACGATGAATCTCTTAAGATACACAACGAGTGACATATCGCTTCTGGCAGACTGGCCGCAGTAAGGAAAAGTGGCAGACTGGGAGAGCAATGGGGACGAGTAACTATGACTCTCTTAAGGTAGCCAATGCCTCGTTACTTGCGGTTTGGGTTAAGAAATCTCGAATAACCCCTAGGAGGACAAACGATGACTCTTTTATGATACACAACTAGTGACATATCGCTTCTGGCAGATTGGCAAGCACACAAAAAGTAGTAAACTGTGTGAGCAACTCGGAGGAAGAAGTATTGCACTATTAAGATAGCCACTTTTTCGTCAAGAGAGGTTTTTACTCGGAGAATACCAGTAACCTATGGAAGGAGTAACGATGAATCTCTTAAGATACACAACGAGTGACATATCGCTTCTGGCAGACTGGCTGCAGTAAGGAAAAGTGGCAGACTGGGAGAGCAATTGGGACGAGTAACTATGACTCTCTTAAGGTAGCAAATGCCTCGTTACTTGCGGTTTGGATTAAGAAATCTCGAATAACCCCTAGGAGGAGAAACGATGACTCTTTTATGATACACAACTAGTGAATTATAGTTTCTGGCAGACAAAAACTACACAAAAAGCAGTAAACTGTGTGAGCAACTCGGAGGAAGAAGTATTGCACTATTAAGATAGCCACTGTTTCGTCAAGAGAGGTATTGACTCAGAGAATACCAGTAACCTAAGGAAGGAGTAACGATGAATCTCTTAAGATACACAACGAGTGACATATCGCTTCTGGCAGACTGGCCGCAGTAAGGAAAAGTGGCAGACTGGGTGAGCAATTGGGACGAGTAACTATGACTCTCTTAAGGTAGCCAATGCCACGTTACTTGCGGTTTGGATGAAGAAATCTCGAATAACCCCTAGGAGGAGAAACGATGACTCTTTTATGATACACAACTAGTGAATTATAGTTACTGGCAGACAAAAACTACACAAAAAGCAGTAAACTGTGTGAGCAACTCGGAGGAGGAAGTATTGCACTATTAAGATAGCCACTTTTTCGTCAAGAGAGGTATTGACTCAGAGAATACCAGTAACCTATGGAAGGAGTAACGATGAATCTCTTAAGATACACAACGAGTGACATATCGCTTCTGGCAGACTGGCCGCAGTAAGAAAAAGTGTAGACTGGGTGAGCAATTGGGACGAGTAACTACGAGTCTCTTAAGGTAGCCAATGCCTCGTTACTTGCGGTTTGGATTAAGAAATCTCGATTAACCCTTAGGAGGAGAAACGATGACTCTTTTATGATACACAACTAGTGAATTATAGTTTCTGGCAGACAAAAACTACACAAAAAGCAGTAAACTGTGTGAGAAACTCGGAGGAAGAAGCATTGCACTATTAAGATAGCCACTTTTTCGTCAAGACAGGTATTGACTCAGAGAATACCAGTAACCTACGGAAGGAGTAACGATGAATCTCTTAAGATACACAACGAGTGACATATCGCTTCTGGCAGACTGGCCGCAGTAAGAAAAAGTGGCAGACTGGGTGAGCAATGGGGACGAGTAACTATGACTCTCTTAAGGTAGCCAATGCCTCGTTACTTGCGGTTTCGATTAAGAAATCTCGAATAATCCCTAGGAGGTGAAACGATAACTCTTTTATGTTACACAACTAGTGACATATCGCTTCTGGCAGACTGGCATGTACACAAAAAGTAGTAAACTGTGTGAGCAACTGGGAGGAAGAAGTATGGCACTATTAAGAATGCCAATGATTTGTCACGAGTAGTATAGAATCAGAGAATACCAGTAACCTATGGAAGGAGTAACGATGAATCTCTTAAGATACACAACGAGTGACATATCGCTTCTGGCAGACTGGCCACAGTAAGAAAAAGTGGCAGACTGGGTGAGCAATTGGGACGAGTAACTATGACTCTCTTAAGGTAGCCAATGCCTCGTTACTTGCGGGTTGGATTAAGAAATCTCGAAAACCCCTAGGAGGAGAAACGATGACTCTTTTATGATACACAACTAGTGAATTATAGTTTCTGGGAGACAAAAAATACACAAAACGTAGTAAACTGTGTGAGCAACTCGGAGGATGAAGTATTGCACTATTAAGATAGATACTTTTTCGTCACGAGAGGTATTGACTCAGAGAATACCAGTAACCTATGGAAGGAGTAACGATGAATCTCTTAAGATACACAACGAGTGACATATCTTCTGGCAGACTGGCCACAGTAAGAAAAAGTGGCTGACTGGGTGAGCAATTGGGACGAGTAACTATGACTCTCTTAAGGTAGCCAATGCCTCGTTACTTGCGGTTTGGGTTAAGAAATCTCGAATAACCCCTAGGAGGAGAAACGATGACTCTTTTATGATACACAACTAGTGACATATCGCTTGTGGCAGACTGGCAAGTACACAAAAAGTAGTAAACTGTGTGAGCAACTCGGAGGAAGAAGTATTGCACTATTAAGATAGCCAATTTTTCGTCAAGAGAGGTATTGACTCGGAGAATACCAGTAACCTATGGAAGGAGTAACGATAAATCTCTTAAGATACACAACGAGTGACATATCGCTTCTGGCAGACTGGCCGCAGTAAGGAAAAGTGGCAGACTGGGAGAGCAATTGGGACGAGTAACTATGACTCTCTTAAGGTAGCCAATGCCTCGTTACTTGCGGTTTGGATGAAGAAATCTCGAATAACCCCTAGGAGGAGAAACGATGACTCTTTTATGATGCACAACTAGTGAATTATAGTTTCTGGCAGACAAAAACTACACAAAAAGCAGTAAACTGTGTGAGCAACTCGGAGGAAGAAGTATTGCACTATTAAGATAGCCAGTTTTTCGTCAAGAGAGGTATTGACTCAGAGAATACCAGTAACCTATGGAAGGAGTAACGATGAATCTCTTAAGATACACAACGAGTGACATATCGCTTCTGGCAGACTGGCTGCAGTAAGGAAAAGTGGCAGACTGGGAGAGCAATTGGGACGAGTAACTATGACTCTCTTAAGGTAGCCAATGCCTCGTTACTTGCGGTTTGGATTAAGAAATCTCGAATAACCCCTAGGAGGAGAAACGATGACTCTTTTATGATACACAACTAGTGAATTATAGTTTCTGGCAGACAAAAACTACACAAAAAGCAGTAAACTGTGTGAGCAACTCGGAGGAAGAAGTATTGCACTATTAAGATAGCCACTGTTTCGTCAAGAGAGGTATTGACTCAGAGAATACCAGTAACCTAAGGAAGGAGTAACGATGAATCTCTTAAGATACACAACGAGTGACATATCGCTTCTGGCAGACTGGCCGCAGTAAGGAAAAGTGGCAGACTGGGTGAGCAATTGGGACGAGTAACTATGACTCTCTTAAGGTAGCCAATGCCACGTTACTTGCGGTTTGGATGAAGAAATCTCGAATAACCCCTAGGAGGAGAAACGATGACTCTTTTATGATACACAACTAGTGAATTATAGTTACTGGCAGACAAAAACTACACAAAAAGCAGTAAACTGTGTGAGCAACTCGGAGGAAGAAGTATTGCACTATTAAGATAGCCACTTTTTCGTCAAGAGAGGTATTGACTCAGAGAATACCAGTAACCTATGGAAGGAGTAACGATGAATCTCTTAAGATACACAACGAGTGACATATCGCTTCTGGCAGACTGGCCGCAGTAAGAAAAAGTGTAGACTGGGTGAGCAATTGGGACGAGTAACTATGAGTCTCTTAAGGTAGCCAATGCCTCGTTACTTGCGGTTTGGATTAAGAAATCTCGATTAACCCTTAGGAGGAGAAACGATGACTCTTTTATGATACACAACTAGTGAATTATAGTTTCTGGCAGACAAAAACTACACAAAAAGCAGTAAACTGTGTGAGAAACTCGGAGGAAGAAGCATTGCACTATTAAGATAGCCACTTTTTCGTCAAGACAGGTATTGACTCAGAGAATACCAGTAACCTACGGAAGGAGTAACGATGAATCTCTTAAGATACACAACGAGTGACATATCGCTTCTGGCAGACTGGCCGCAGTAAGAAAAAGTGGCAGACTGGGTGAGCAATGGGGACGAGTAACTATGACTCTCTTAAGGTAGCCAATGCCTCGATACTTGCGGTTTCGATTAAGAAATCTCGAATAATCCCTAGGAGGTGAAACGATAACTCTTTTATGTTACACAACTAGTGACATATCGCTTCTGGCAGACTGGCATGTACACAAAAAGTAGTAAACTGTGTGAGCAACTGGGAGGAAGAAGTATGGCACTATTAAGAATGCCAATGATTTGTCACGAGTAGTATAGAATCAGAGAATACCAGTAACCTATGGAAGGAGTAACGATGAATCTCTTAAGATACACAACGAGTGACATATCGCTTCTGGCAGACTGGCCACAGTAAGAAAAAGTGGCAGACTGGGTGAGCAATTGGGACGAGTAACTATGACTCTCTTAAGGTAGCCAATGCCTCGTTACTTGCGGGTTGGATTAAGAAATCTCGAAAACCCCTAGGAGGAGAAACGATGACTCTTTTATGATACACAACTAGTGAATTATAGTTTCTGGGAGACAAAAAATACACAAAAAGTAGTAAACTGTGTGAGCAACTCGGAGGATGAAGTATTGCACTATTAAGATAGATACTTTTTCGTCACGAGAGGTATTGACTCAGAGAATACCAGTAACCTATGGAAGGAGTAACGATGAATCTCTTAAGATACACAACGAGTGACATATCGCTTCTGGCAGACTGGCCACAGTAAGAAAAAGTGGCTGACTGGGTGAGCAATGGGGACGAGTAACTATGACTCTCTTAAGGTAGCCAATGCCTCGTTACTTGCGGTTTGGGTTAAGAAATCTCGAATAACCACTAGGAGGAGAAACGATGACTCTTTTATGATACACAACTAGTGACATATCGCTTGTGGCAGACTGGCAAGTACACAAAAAGTAGTAAACTGTGTGAGCAACTCGGAGGAAGAAGTATTGCACTATTAAGATAGCCACTTTTTCGTCAAGAGAGGTATTGACTCGGAGAATACCAGTAACCTATGGAAGGAGTAACGATAAATCTCTTAAGATACACAACGAGTGACATATCGCTTCTGGCAGACTGGCCGCAGTAAGGAAAAGTGGCAGACTGGGAGAGCAATTGGGACGAGTAACTATGACTCTCTTAAGGTAGCCAATGCCTCGTTACTTGCGGTTTGGATGAAGAAATCTCGAATAACCCCTAGGAGGAGAAACGATGACTCTTTTATGATGCACAACTAGTGAATTATAGTTTCTGGCAGACAAAAACTACACAAAAAGCAGTAAACTGTGTGAGCAACTCGGAGGAAGAAGTATTGCACTATTAAGATAGCCAGTTTTTCGTCAAGAGAGGTATTGACTCAGAGAATACCAGTAACCTATGGAAGGAGTAACGATGAATCTCTTAAGATACACAACGAGTGACATATCGCTTCTGGCAGACTGGCTGCAGTAAGGAAAAGTGGCAGACTGGGAGAGCAATTGGGACGAGTAACTATGACTCTCTTAAGGTAGCCAATGCCTCGTTACTTGCGGTTTGGATTAAGAAATCTCGAATAACCCCTAGGAGGAGAAACGATGACTCTTTTATGATACACAACTAGTGAATTATAGTTTCTGGCAGACAAAAACTACACAAAAAGCAGTAAACTGTGTGAGCAACTCGGAGGAAGAAGTATTGCACTATTAAGATAGCCACTGTTTCGTCAAGAGAGGTATTGACTCAGAGAATACCAGTAACCTAAGGAAGGAGTAACGATGAATCTCTTAAGATACACAACGAGTGACATATCGCTTCTGGCAGACTGGCCGCAGTAAGGAAAAGTGGCAGACTGGGTGAGCAATTGGGACGAGTAACTATGACTCTCTTAAGGTAGCCAATGCCACGTTACTTGCGGTTTGGATGAAGAAATCTCGAATAACCCCTAGGAGGAGAAACGATGACTCTTTTATGATACACAACTAGTGAATTATAGTTACTGGCAGACAAAAACTACACAAAAAGCAGTAAACTGTGTGAGCAACTCGGAGGAAGAAGTATTGCACTATTAAGATAGCCACTTTTTCGTCAAGAGAGGTATTGACTCAGAGAATACCAGTAACCTATGGAAGGAGTAACGATGAATCTCTTAAGATACACAGCGAGTGACATATCGCTTCTGGCAGACTGGCCGCAGTAAGAAAAAGTGTAGACTGGGTGAGCAATTGGGACGAGTAACTATGAGTCTCTTAAGGTAGCCAATGCCTCGTTACTTGCGGTTTGGATTAAGAAATCTCGATTAACCCTTAGGAGGAGAAACGATGACTCTTTTATGATACACAACTAGTGAATTATAGTTTCTGGCAGACAAAAACTACACAAAAAGCAGTAAACTGTGTGAGAAACTCGGAGGAAGAAGCATTGCACTATTAAGATAGCCACTTTTTCGTCAAGACAGGTATTGACTCAGAGAATACCAGTAACCTACGGAAGGAGTAACGATGAATCTCTTAAGATACACAACGAGTGACATATCGCTTCTGGCAGACTGGCCGCAGTAAGAAAAAGTGGCAGACTGGGTGAGCAATGGGGACGAGTAACTATGACTCTCTTAAGGTAGCCAATGCCTCGTTACTTGCGGTTTCGATTAAGAAATCTCGAATAATCCCTAGGAGGTGAAACGATAACTCTTTTATGTTACACAACTAGTGACATATCGCTTCTGGCAGACTGGCATGTACACAAAAAGTAGTAAACTGTGTGAGCAACTGGGAGGAAGAAGTATGGCACTATTAAGAATGCCAATGATTTGTCACGAGTAGTATAGAATCAGAGAATACCAGTAACCTATGGAAGGAGTAACGATGAATCTCTTAAGATACACAACGAGTGACATATCGCTTCTGGCAGACTGGCCACAGTAAGAAAAAGTGGCAGACTGGGTGAGCAATTGGGACGAGTAACTATGACTCTCTTAAGGTAGCCAATGCCTCGTTACTTGCGGGTTGGATTAAGAAATCTCGAAAACCCCTAGGAGGAGAAACGATGACTCTTTTATGATACACAACTAGTGAATTATAGTTTCTGGGAGACAAAAAATACACAAAAAGTAGTAAACTGTGTGAGCAACTCGGAGGATGAAGTATTGCACTATTAAGATAGATACTTTTTCGTCACGAGAGGTATTGACTCAGAGAATACCAGTAACCTATGGAAGGAGTAACGATGAATCTCTTAAGATACACAACGAGTGACATATCGCTTCTGGCAGACTGGCCACAGTAAGAAAAAGTGGCTGACTGGGTGAGCAATGGGGACGAGTAACTATGACTCTCTTAAGGTAGCCAATGCCTCGTTACTTGCGGTTTGGGTTAAGAAATCTCGAATAACCACTAGGAGGAGAAACGATGACTCTTTTATGATACACAACTAGTGACATATCGCTTGTGGCAGACTGGCAAGTACACAAAAAGTAGTAAACTGTGTGAGCAACTCGGAGGAAGAAGTATTGCACTATTAAGGTAGCCACTTTTTCGTCAAGAGAGGTATTGACTCGGAGAATACCAGTAACCTATGGAAGGAGTAACGATAAATCTCTTAAGATACACAACGAGTGACATATCGCTTCTGGCAGACTGGCCGCAGTAAGGAAAAGTGGCAGACTGGGAGAGCAATTGGGACGAGTAACTATGACTCTCTTAAGGTAGCCAATGCCTCGTTACTTGCGGTTTGGATGAAGAAATCTCGAATAACCCCTAGGAGGAGAAACGATGACTCTTTTATGATGCACAACTAGTGAATTATAGTTTCTGGCAGACAAAAACTACACAAAAAGCAGTAAACTGTGTGAGCAACTCGGAGGAAGAAGTATTGCACTATTAAGATAGCCAGTTTTTCGTCAAGAGAGGTATTGACTCAGAGAATACCAGTAACCTATGGAAGGAGTAACGATGAATCTCTTAAGATACACAACGAGTGACATATCGCTTCTGGCAGACTGGCCGCAGTAAGAAAAAGTGTAGACTGGGTGAGCAATTGGGACGAGTAACTATGAGTCTCTTAAGGTAGCCAATGCCTCGTTACTTGCGGTTTGGATTAAGAAATCTCGATTAACCCCTAGGAGGAGGAACGATGACTCTTTTATGATACACAACTAGTGAATTATAGTTTCTGGCAGACAAAAACTACACAAAAAGCAGTAAACTGTGGAGAAACTCGGAGGAAGAAGTATTGCACTATTAAGATAGCCACTTTTTCGTCAAGACAGGTATTGACTCAGAGAATACCAGTAACCTACGGAAGGAGTAACGATGAATCTCTTAAGATACACAACGAGTGACATATCGCTTCTGGCAGACTGGCCGCAGTAAGAAAAAGTGGCAGACTGGGTGAGCAATGGGGACGAGTAACTATGACTCTCTTAAGGTAGCCAATGCCTCGTTACTTGCGGTTTCGATTAAGAAATCTCGAATAATCCCTAGGAGGTGAAACGATAACTCTTTTATGTTACACAACTAGTGACATATCGCTTCTGGCAGACTGGCATGTACACAAAAAGTAGTAAACTGTGTGAGCAACTGGGAGGAAGAAGTATGGCACTATTAAGAATGCCAATGATTCGTCATGAGTAGTATAGAATCAGAGAATATAGTAACCTATGGAAGGAGTAACGATGAATCTCTTAAGATACACAACGAGTGACATATCGCTTCTGGCAGACTGGCCACAGTAAGAAAAAGTGGCAGACTGGGTGAGCAATTGGGACGAGTAACTATGACTCTCTTAAGGTAGCCAATGCCATGTTACTTGCGGTTTGGATGAAGAAATCTCGAATAACCCCTAGGAGGAGAAACGATGACTCTTTTATGATACACAACTAGTGAATTATAGTTTCTGGCAGACAAAAACTACACAAAAAGCAGTAAACTGTGTGAGCAACTCGGAGGAAGAAGTATTGCACTATTAAGATAGCCACTTTTTCGTCAAGAGAGGTATTGACTCAGAGAATACCAGTAACCTATGGAAGGAATAACGATGAATCTCTTAAGATACACAACGAGTGACATATCGCTTCTGGCAGACTGGCCACAGTAAGAAAAAGTGGCTGACTGGGTGAGCAATGGGGACGAGTAACTATGACTCTCTTAAGGTAGCCAATGCCTCGTTACTTGCGGTTTGGGTTAAGAAATCTCGAATAACCCCTAGGAGGAGAAACGATGACTCTTTTATGATACACAACTAGTGACATATCGCTTATGGCAGACTGGCAAGTACACAAAAAGTAGTAAACTGTGTGAGCAACTCGGAGGAAGAAGTATTGGACTATTAAGATAGCCACTTTTTCGTCAAGAGAGGTATTGACTCGGAGAATACCAGTAACCTATGGAAGGAGTAACGATAAATCTCTTAAGATACACAACGAGTGACATATCGCTTCTGGCAGACTGGCCGCAGTAAGGAAAAGTGGCAGACTGGGAGAGCAATTGGGACGAGTAACTATGACTCTCTTAAGGTAGCCAATGCCTCGTTACTTGCGGTTTGGATGAAGAAATCTCGAATAACCCCTAGGAGGAGAAACGATGACTCTTTTATGATGCACAACTAGTGAATTATAGTTTCTGGCAGACAAAAACTACACAAAAAGCAGTAAACTGTGTGAGCAACTCGGAGGAAGAAGTATTGCACTATTAAGATAGCCACTTTTTCGTCAAGAGAGGTATTGACTCAGAGAATACCAGTAACCTATGGAAGGAGTAACGATGAATCTCTTAAGATACACAACGAGTGACATATCGCTTCTGGCAGACTGGCCGCAGTAAGAAAAAGTGGCAGACTGGGTGAGCAATGGGGACGAGTAACTATGACTCTCTTAAGGTAGCCAATGCCTCGTTACTTGCGGCTTCGATTAAGAAATCTCGAATAATCCCTAGGAGGTGAAACGATAACTCTTTTATGTTACACAACTAGTGACATATCGCTTCTGGCAGACTGGCAAGTACACAAAAAGTAGTAAACTGTGTGAGCAACTGGGAGGAAGAAGTATGGCACTATTAAGAATGCCAATGATTCGTCACGAGTAGTATTGAATCAGAGAATACCAGTAACCTATGGAAGGAGTAACGATGAATCTCTTAAGATACACAACGAGTGACATATCGCTTCTGGCAGACTGGCCGCAGTAAGGAAAAGTGGCAGACTGGGAGAGCAATTGGGACGAGTAACTATGACTCTCTTAAGGTAGCCAATGCCTCGTTACTTGCGGTTTGGATGAAGAAATCTCGAATAATCCCTAGGAGGAGAAACGATGACTCTTTTATGATGCACAACTAGTGAATTATAGTTTCTGGCAGACAAAAACTACACAAAAAGCAGTAAACTGTGTGAGCAACTCGGAGGAAGAAGTATTGCACTATTAAGATAGCCACTTTTTCGTCAAGAGAGGTATTGACTCAGAGAATACCAGTAACCTATGGAAGGAGTAACGATGAATCTCTTAAGATACACAACGAGTGACATATCGCTTCTGGCAGACTGGCCGCAGTAAGAAAAAGTGGCAGACTGGGTGAGCAATGGGGACGAATAACTATGACTCTCTTAAGGTAGCCAATGCCTCGTTACTTGCGGTTTCGATTAAGAAATCTCGAATAATCCCTAGGAGGTGAAACGATAACTATTTTATGTTACACAACTAGTGACATATCGCTTCTGGCAGACTGGCAAGTACACAAAAAGTAGTAAACTGTGTGAGCAACTGGAAGGAAGAAGTATGGCACTATTAAGAATGCCAATGATTCGTCACGAGTAGTATTGAATCAGAGAATACCAGTAACCTATGGAAGGAGTAACGATGAATCTCTTAAGATACACAACGAGTGACATATCGCTTCTGGCAGACTGGCCGCAGTAAGAGAAAGTGGCAGACTGGGTGAGCAATTGGGACGAGTAACTATGACTCTCTTAAGGTAGCCAATGCCTCGTTACTTGCAGGTTGGATTAAGAAATCTCGAAAACCCCTAGGAGGAGAAACGATGACTCTTTTATGATACACAACTAGTGAATTATAGTTTCTGGCAGACAAAAACTACACAAAAAGTAGTAAACTGTGTGAGCAACTCGGAGGATGAAGTATTGCACTATTAAGATAGATACTTTTTCGTCACGAGGGGTATTGACTCAGAGAATACCAGTAACCTATGGAAGGAGTAACGATGAATCTCTTAAGATACACAACGAGTGACATATCGCTTCTGGCAGACTGGCCACAGTAAGAAAAAGTGGCAGACTGGGTGAGCAATGGGGACGAGTAACTATGACTCTCTTAAGGTAGCCAATGCCTCGTTACTTGCGGTTTGGATTAAGAAATCTCGAATAACCCCTAGGAGGAGAAACGATGACTCTTTTATGATACACAACTAGTGAATTATAGTTTCTGGCAGACAAAAACTACACAAAAAGCAGTAAACTGTGTGAGCAACTCGGAGGAAGAAGTATTGCACTATTAAGATAGCCACTTTTTCGTCAATTGACTCAGAGAATACCAGTAACCTATGGAAGGAGTAACGATGAATCTCTTAAGATACACAACGAGTGACATATCGCTTCTGGCAGACTGGCCACAGTAAGAAAAAGTGGCTGACTGGGTGAGCAATGGGGACGAGTAACTATGACTCTCTTAAGGTAGCCAATGCCTCGTTACTTGCGGTTTGGGTTAAGAAATCTCGAATAACCCCTAGGAGGAGAAACGATGACTCTTTTATGATACACAACTAGTGACATATCGCTTGTGGCAGACTGGCAAGTACACAAAAAGTAGTAAACTGTGTGAGCAACTCGGAGGAAGAAGTATTGCACTATTAAGATAGCCACTTTTTCGTCAAGAGAGGTATTGACTCGGAGAATACCAGTAACCTATGGAAGGAGTAACGATAAATCTCTTAAGATACACAACGAGTGACATATCGCTTCTGGCAGACTGGCCGCAGTAAGGAAAAGTGGCAGACTGGGAGAGCAATTGGGACGAGTAACTATGACTCTCTTAAGGTAGCCAATGCCTCGTTACTTGCGGTTTGGATGAAGAAATCTCGAATAACCCCTAGGAGGAGAAACGATGACTCTTTTATGATGCACAACTAGTGAATTATAGTTTCTGGCAGACAAAAACTACACAAAAAGCAGTAAACTGTGTGAGCAACTCGGAGGAAGAAGTATTGCACTATTAAGATAGCCAGTTTTTCGTCAAGAGAGGTATTGACTCAGAGAATACCAGTAACCTATGGAAGGAGTAACGATGAATCTCTTAAGATACACAACGAGTGACATATCGCTTCTGGCAGACTGGCCGCAGTAAGAAAAAGTGTAGACTGGGTGAGCAATTGGGACGAGTAACTATGAGTCTCTTAAGGTAGCCAATGCCTCGTTACTTGCGGTTTGGATTAAGAAATCTCGATTAACCCCTAGGAGGAGAAACGATGACTCTTTTATGATACACAACTAGTGAATTATAGTTTCTGGCAGACAAAAACTACACAAAAAGCAGTAAACTGTGGAGAAACTCGGAGGAAGAAGTATTGCACTATTAAGATAGCCACTTTTTCGTCAAGACAGGTATTGACTCAGAGAATACCAGTAACCTACGGAAGGAGTAACGATGAATCTCTTAAGATACACAACGAGTGACATATCGCTTCTGGCAGACTGGCCGCAGTAAGAAAAAGTGGCAGACTGGGTGAGCAATGGGGACGAGTAACTATGACTCTCTTAAGGTAGCCAATGCCTCGTTACTTGCGGTTTCGATTAAGAAATCTCGAATAATCCCTAGGAGGTGAAACGATAACTCTTTTATGTTACACAACTAGTGACATATCGCTTCTGGCAGACTGGCATGTACACAAAAAGTAGTAAACTGTGTGAGCAACTGGGAGGAAGAAGTATGGCACTATTAAGAATGCCAATGATTCGTCATGAGTAGTATAGAATCAGAGAATATAGTAACCTATGGAAGGAGTAACGATGAATCTCTTAAGATACACAACGAGTGACATATCGCTTCTGGCAGACTGGCCGCAGTAAGGAAAAGTGGCAGACTGGGAGAGCAATTGGGACGAGTAACTATGACTCTCTTAAGGTAGCCAATGCCTCGTTACTTGCGGTTTGGATGAAGAAATCTCGAATAACCCCTAGGAGGAGAAACGATGACTCTTTTATGATGCACAACTAGTGAATTATAGTTTCTGGCAGACAAAAACTACACAAAAAGCAGTAAACTGTGTGAGCAACTCGGAGGAAGAAGTATTGCACTATTAAGATAGCCACTTTTTCGTCAAGAGAGGTATTGACTCAGAGAATACCAGTAACCTATGGAAGGAGTAACGATGAATCTCTTAAGATACACAACGAGTGACATATCGCTTCTGGCAGACTGGCCGCAGTAAGAAAAAGTGGCAGACTGGGTGAGCAATGGGGACGAGTAACTATGACTCTCTTAAGGTAGCCAATGCCTCGTTACTTGCGGCTTCGATTAAGAAATCTCGAATAATCCCTAGGAGGTGAAACGATAACTCTTTTATGTTACACAACTAGTGACATATCGCTTCTGGCAGACTGGCAAGTACACAAAAAGTAGTAAACTGTGTGAGCAACTGGGAGGAAGAAGTATGGCACTATTAAGAATGCCAATGATTCGTCACGAGTAGTATTGAATCAGAGAATACCAGTAACCTATGGAAGGAGTAACGATGAATCTCTTAAGATACACAACGAGTGACATATCGCTTCTGGCAGACTGGCCGCAGTAAGGAAAAGTGGCAGACTGGGAGAGGAATTGGGACGAGTAACTATGACTCTCTTAAGGTAGCCAATGCCTCGTTACTTGCGGTTTGGATGAAGAAATCTCGAATAATCCCTAGGAGGAGAAACGATGACTCTTTTATGATGCACAACTAGTGAATTATAGTTTCTGGCAGACAAAAACTACACAAAAAGCAGTAAACTGTGTGAGCAACTCGGAGGAAGAAGTATTGCACTATTAAGATAGCCACTTTTTCGTCAAGAGAGGTATTGACTCAGAGAATACCAGTAACCTATGGAAGGAGTAACGATGAATCTCTTAAGATACACAACGAGTGACATATCGCTTCTGGCAGACTGGCCGCAGTAAGAAAAAGTGGCAGACTGGGTGAGCAATGGGGACGAATAACTATGACTCTCTTAAGGTAGCCAATGCCTCGTTACTTGCGGTTTCGATTAAGAAATCTCGAATAATCCCTAGGAGGTGAAACGATAACTATTTTATGTTACACAACTAGTGACATATCGCTTCTGGCAGACTGGCAAGTACACAAAAAGTAGTAAACTGTGTGAGCAACTGGAAGGAAGAAGTATGGCACTATTAAGAATGCCAATGATTCGTCACGAGTAGTATTGAATCAGAGAATACCAGTAACCTATGGAAGGAGTAACGATGAATCTCTTAAGATACACAACGAGTGACATATCGCTTCTGGCAGACTGGCCGCAGTAAGAGAAAGTGGCAGACTGGGTGAGCAATTGGGACGAGTAACTATGACTCTCTTAAGGTAGCCAATGCCTCGTTACTTGCAGGTTGGATTAAGAAATCTCGAAAACCCCTAGGAGGAGAAACGATGACTCTTTTATGATACACAACTAGTGAATTATAGTTTCTGGCAGACAAAAACTACACAAAAAGTAGTAAACTGTGTGAGCAACTCGGAGGATGAAGTATTGCACTATTAAGATAGATACTTTTTCGTCACGAGGGGTATTGACTCAGAGAATACCAGTAACCTATGGAAGGAGTAACGATGAATCTCTTAAGATACACAACGAGTGACATATCGCTTCTGGCAGACTGGCCACAGTAAGAAAAAGTGGCAGACTGGGTGAGCAATGGGGACGAGTAACTATGACTCTCTTAAGGTAGCCAATGCCTCGTTACTTGCGGTTTGGATTAAGAAATCTCGAATAACCCCTAGGAGGAGAAACGATGACTCTTTTATGATACACAACTAGTGAATTATAGTTTCTGGCAGACAAAAACTACACAAAAAGCAGTAAACTGTGTGAGCAACTCGGAGGAAGAAGTATTGCACTATTAAGATAGCCACTTTTTCGTCAATTGACTCAGAGAATACCAGTAACCTATGGAAGGAGTAACGATGAATCTCTTAAGATACACAACGAGTGACATATCGCTTCTGGCAGACTGGCCACAGTAAGAAAAAGTGGCTGACTGGGTGAGCAATGGGGACGAGTAACTATGACTCTCTTAAGGTAGCCAATGCCTCGTTACTTGCGGTTTGGGTTAAGAAATCTCGAATAACCCCTAGGAGGAGAAACGATGACTCTTTTATGATACACAACTAGTGACATATCGCTTGTGGCAGACTGGCAAGTACACAAAAAGTAGTAAACTGTGTGAGCAACTCGGAGGAAGAAGTATTGCACTATTAAGATAGCCACTTTTTCGTCAAGAGAGGTATTGACTCGGAGAATACCAGTAACCTATGGAAGGAGTAACGATAAATCTCTTAAGATACACAACGAGTGACATATCGCTTCTGGCAGACTGGCCGCAGTAAGGAAAAGTGGCAGACTGGGAGAGCAATTGGGACGAGTAACTATGACTCTCTTAAGGTAGCCAATGCCTCGTTACTTGCGGTTTGGATGAAGAAATCTCGAATAACCCCTAGGAGGAGAAACGATGACTCTTTTATGATGCACAACTAGTGAATTATAGTTTCTGGCAGACAAAAACTACACAAAAAGCAGTAAACTGTGTGAGCAACTCGGAGGAAGAAGTATTGCACTATTAAGATAGCCAGTTTTTCGTCAAGAGAGGTATTGACTCAGAGAATACCAGTAACCTATGGAAGGAGTAACGATGAATCTCTTAAGATACACAACGAGTGACATATCGCTTCTGGCAGACTGGCCGCAGTAAGAAAAAGTGTAGACTGGGTGAGCAATTGGGACGAGTAACTATGAGTCTCTTAAGGTAGCCAATGCCTCGTTACTTGCGGTTTGGATTAAGAAATCTCGATTAACCCCTAGGAGGAGAAACGATGACTCTTTTATGATACACAACTAGTGAATTATAGTTTCTGGCAGACAAAAACTACACAAAAAGCAGTAAACTGTGGAGAAACTCGGAGGAAGAAGTATTGCACTATTAAGATAGCCACTTTTTCGTCAAGACAGGTATTGACTCAGAGAATACCAGTAACCTACGGAAGGAGTAACGATGAATCTCTTAAGATACACAACGAGTGACATATCGCTTCTGGCAGACTGGCCGCAGTAAGAAAAAGTGGCAGACTGGGTGAGCAATGGGGACGAGTAACTATGACTCTCTTAAGGTAGCCAATGCCTCGTTACTTGCGGTTTCGATTAAGAAATCTCGAATAATCCCTAGGAGGTGAAACGATAACTCTTTTATGTTACACAACTAGTGACATATCGCTTCTGGCAGACTGGCAGGTACACAAAAAGTAGTAAACTGTGTGAGCAACTGGGAGGAAGAAGTATGGCACTATTAAGAATGCCAATGATTCGTCATGAGTAGTATAGAATCAGAGAATATAGTAACCTATGGAAGGAGTAACGATGAATCTCTTAAGATACACAACGAGTGACATATCGCTTCTGGCAGACTGGCCACAGTAAGAAAAAGTGGCAGACTGGGTGAGCAATTGGGACGAGTAACTATGACTCTCTTAAGGTAGCCAATGCCATGTTACTTGCGGTTTGGATGAAGAAATCTCGAATAACCCCTAGGAGGAGAAACGATGACTCTTTTATGATACACAACTAGTGAATTATAGTTTCTGGCAGACAAAAACTACACAAAAAGCAGTAAACTGTGTGAGCAACTCGGAGGAAGAAGTATTGCACTATTAAGATAGCCACTTTTTCGTCAAGAGAGGTATTGACTCAGAGAATACCAGTAACCTATGGAAGGAGTAACGATGAATCTCTTAAGATACACAACGAGTGACATATCGCTTCTGGTAGACTGGCCACAGTAAGAAAAAGTGGCTGACTGGGTGAGCAATGGGGACGAGTAACTATGACTCTCTTAAGGTAGCCAATGCCTCGTTACTTGCGGTTTGGGTTAAGAAATCTCGAATAACCCCTAGGAGGAGAAACGATGACTCTTTTATGATACACAACTAGTGACATATCGCTTATGGCAGACTGGCAAGTACACAAAAAGTAGTAAACTGTGTGAGCAACTCGGAGGAAGAAGTATTGCACTATTAAGATAGCCACTTTTTCGTCAAGAGAGGTATTGACTCGGAGAATACCAGTAACCTATGGAAGGAGTAACGATAAATCTCTTAAGATACACAACGAGTGACATATCGCTTCTGGCAGACTGGCCGCAGTAAGGAAAAGTGGCAGACTGGGAGAGCAATTGGGACGAGTAACTATGACTCTCTTAAGGTAGCCAATGCCTCGTTACTTGCGGTTTGGATGAAGAAATCTCGAATAACCCCTAGGAGGAGAAACGATGACTCTTTTATGATGCACAACTAGTGAATTATAGTTTCTGGCAGACAAAAACTACACAAAAAGCAGTAAACTGTGTGAGCAACTCGGAGGAAGAAGTATTGCACTATTAAGATAGCCACTTTTTCGTCAAGAGAGGTATTGACTCAGAGAATACCAGTAACCTATGGAAGGAGTAACGATGAATCTCTTAAGATACACAACGAGTGACATATCGCTTCTGGCAGACTGGCCGCAGTAAGAAAAAGTGGCAGACTGGGTGAGCAATGGGGACGAGTAACTATGACTCTCTTAAGGTAGCCAATGCCTCGTTACTTGCGGCTTCGATTAAGAAATCTCGAATAATCCCTAGGAGGTGAAACGATAACTCTTTTATGTTACACAACTAGTGACATATCGCTTCTGGCAGACTGGCAAGTACACAAAAAGTAGTAAACTGTGTGAGCAACTGGAAGGAAGAAGTATGGCACTATTAAGAATGCCAATGATTCGTCACGAGTAGTATTGAATCAGAGAATACCAGTAACCTATGGAAGGAGTAACGATGAATCTCTTAAGATACACAACGAGTGACATATCGCTTCTGGCAGACTGGCCGCAGTAAGGAAAAGTGGCAGACTGGGAGAGCAATTGGGACGAGTAACTATGACTCTCTTAAGGTAGCCAATGCCTCGTTACTTGCGGTTTGGATGAAGAAATCTCGAATAATCCCTAGGAGGAGAAACGATGACTCTTTTATGATGCACAACTAGTGAATTATAGTTTCTGGCAGACAAAAACTACACAAAAAGCAGTAAACTGTGTGAGCAACTCGGAGGAAGAAGTATTGCACTATTAAGATAGCCACTTTTTCGTCAAGAGAGGTATTGACTCAGAGAATACCAGTAACCTATGGAAGGAGTAACGATGAATCTCTTAAGATACACAACGAGTGACATATCGCTTCTGGCAGACTGGCCGCAGTAAGAAAAAGTGGCAGACTGGGTGAGCAATGGGGACGAATAACTATGACTCTCTTAAGGTAGCCAATGCCTCGTTACTTGCGGTTTCGATTAAGAAATCTCGAATAATCCCTAGGAGGTGAAACGATAACTATTTTATGTTACACAACTAGTGACATATCGCTTCTGGCAGACTGGCAAGTACACAAAAAGTAGTAAACTGTGTGAGCAACTGGAAGGAAGAAGTATGGCACTATTAAGAATGCCAATGATTCGTCACGAGTAGTATTGAATCAGAGAATACCAGTAACCTATGGAAGGAGTAACGATGAATCTCTTAAGATACACAACGAGTGACATATCGCTTCTGGCAGACTGGCCGCAGTAAGAGAAAGTGGCAGACTGGGTGAGCAATTGGGACGAGTAACTATGACTCTCTTAAGGTAGCCAATGCCTCGTTACTTGCAGGTTGGATTAAGAAATCTCGAAAACCCCTAGGAGGAGAAACGATGACTCTTTTATGATACACAACTAGTGAATTATAGTTTCTGGCAGACAAAAACTACACAAAAAGTAGTAAACTGTGTGAGCAACTCGGAGGATGAAGTATTGCACTATTAAGATAGATACTTTTTCGTCACGAGGGGTATTGACTCAGAGAATACCAGTAACCTATGGAAGGAGTAACGATGAATCTCTTAAGATACACAACGAGTGACATATCGCTTCTGGCAGACTGGCCACAGTAAGAAAAAGTGGCAGACTGGGTGAGCAATGGGGACGAGTAACTATGACTCTCTTAAGGTAGCCAATGCCTCGTTACTTGCGGTTTGGATTAAGAAATCTCGAATAACCCCTAGGAGGAGAAACGATGACTCTTTTATGATACACAACTAGTGAATTATAGTTTCTGGCAGACAAAAACTACACAAAAAGCAGTAAACTGTGTGAGCAACTCGGAGGAAGAAGTATTGCACTATTAAGATAGCCACTTTTTCGTCAATTGACTCAGAGAATACCAGTAACCTATGGAAGGAGTAACGATGAATCTCTCAAGATACACAACGAGTGACATATCGCTTCTGGCAGACTGGCCGCAGTAAGAAAAAGTGGCAGACTGGGTGAGCAATGTGGGACGAGTAACTATGACTCTCTTAAGGTAGCCAATGCCTCGTTACTTGCGGTTTCGATTAAGAAATCTCGAATAATCCCTAGGAGGTGAAACGATAACTCTTTTATGTTACACAACTAGTGACATATCGCTTCTGGCAGACTGGCAAGTACACAAAAAGTAGTAAACTGTGTGAGCAACTGGGGGGAAGATGTATGGCACTATTAAGAATGCCAATGATTCGTCACGAGTAGTATTGAATCAGAGAATACCAGTAACCTATGGAAGGAGTAACGATGAATCTCTTAAGATACACAACGAGTGACATATCGCTTCTGGCAGACTGGCCGCAGTAAGAAAAAGTGGCAGACTGGGTGAGCAATTGGGACGAGTAACTATGACTCTCTTAAGGTAGCCAAAGCCTCGTTACTTGCGGGTTGGATTAAGAAATCTCGAAAACCCCTAGGAGGAGAAACGATGACTCTTTTATGATACACAACTGGTGAATTATAGTTTCTGGCAGACAATAACTACACAAAAAGCAGTAAACTGTGTGAGCAACTCGGAGGAAGAAGTATTGCACTATTAAGATAGCCACTTTTTCTTCAAGAGAGGTATTGACTCAGAGAATACCAGTAACCTAAGGAAGGAGTAACGATGAATCTCTTAAGATACACAACGAGTGACATATCGCTTCTGGCAGACTGGCCGCAGTAAGAAAAAGTGGCAGACTGTGTGAGCAATGGGGACGAGTAACTATGACTCTCTTAAGGTAGCCAATGCCTCGTTACTTGCAGTTTCGATTGAGAAATCTCCAATAATCCCTAGGAGGTGAAACGATAACTCTTTTATGTTACACAACTAGTGACATATCGCTTCTGGCAGACTGGCAAGTACACAAAAAGTAGTAAACTGTGTGAGCAACTGGCAGGAAGAAGTATGGCACTATTAAGAATGCCAATGATTCGTCACGAGTAGTATTGAATCAGAGAATACCAGTAACCTATGGAAGGAGTAACGATGAATCTCTTAAGATACACAACGAGTGACATATCGCTTCTGGCAGACTGGCCACAGTAAGATAAAGTGGCAGACTGGGTGAGCAATTGGGACGAGTAACTATGACTCTCTTAAGGTAGCCAATGCCTCATTACTTCCGGGTTGGATTAAGAAATCTCGAAAACCCCTAGGAGGAGAAACGATGACTCTTTTATGATACACAACTAGTGAATTATAGTTTCTGGGAGACAAAAACTACACAAAAAGTAGTAAACTGTGTGAGCAACTCGGAGGATGAAGTATTGCACTATTAAGATAGATACTTTTTCGTCACGAGAGGTATTGACTCAGAGAATACCAGTAACCTATGGAAGGAGTAACGATGAATCTCTTAAGATACACAACGAGTGACATATCGCTTCTGGCAGACTGGCCACAGTAAGAAAAAGTGGCAGACTGGGTGAGCAATGGGGACGAGTAACTATGACTCTCTTAAGGTAGCCAATGCCTCGTTACTTGCGGTTTGGGTTAAGAAATCTCGAATAACCCCTAGGAGGAGAAACGATGACTCTTTTATGATACACAACTAGTGACATATCGCTTGTGGCAGACTGGCAAGTTCACAAAAAGTAGTAAACTGTGTGAGCAACTCGGAGGAAGAAGCATTGCACTATTAAGATAGCCACTTTTTCGTCAAGAGAGGTATTGACTCGGAGAATACCAGTAACCTATGGAAGGAGTAACGATGAATCTCTTAAGATACACAACGAGTGACATATCGCTTCTGGCAGACTGGCCGCAGTAAGGAAAAGTGGCAGACTGGGAGAGCAATTGGGACGAGTAACTATGACTCTCTTAAGGTAGCCAATGCCTCGTTACTTGCGGTTTGGATGAAGAAATCTCGAATAACCCCTAGGAGGAGAAACGATGACTCTTTTATGATGCACAACTAGTGAATTATAGTTTCTGGCAGACAAAAACTACACAAAAAGCAGTAAACTGTGTGAGCAACTCGGAGGAAGAAGTATTGCACTATTAAGATAGCCACTTTTTCGTCAAGAGAGGTATTGACTCAGAGAATACCAGTAACCTATGGAAGGAGTAACGATGAATCTCTTAAGATACACAACGAGTGACATATCGCTTCTGGCAGACTGGCCGCAGTAAGAAAAAGTGGCAGACTGGGTGAGCAATGGGGACGAGTAACTATGACCCTCTTAAGGTAGCCAATGCCTCGTTACTTGCGGTTTCGATTAAGAAATCTCGAATAATCCCTAGGAGGTGAAACGATAACTCTTTTATGTTACACAACTAGTGACATATCGCTTCTGGCAGACTGGCAAGTACACAAAAAGAAGTAAACTGTGTGAGCAACTGGGAGGAAGAAGTATGGCACTATTAAGAATGCCAATGATTTGTCACGAGTAGTATTGAATCAGAGAATACCAGTAACCTATGGAAGGAGTTACGATGAATCCTTTAAGATACACAACGAGTGACATATCGCTTCTGGCAGACTGGCCGCAGTAAGAAAAAGTGGCAGACTGGGTGAGCAATTGGGACGAGTAACTATGACTCTCTTAAGGTAGCCAATGCCTCGTTACTTGCGGGTTGGATTAAGAAATCTCGAAAACCCCTAGGAGGAGAAACGATGACACTTTTATGATACACAACTAGTGAATTATAGTTTCTGGCAGACAAAAACTACACAAAAAGTAGTAAACTGTGTGAGCAACTCGGAGGATGAAGTATTGCACTATTAAGATAGCCACTTTTTCGTCACGAGAGGTATTGACTCAGAGAATACCAGTAACCTATGGAAGGAGTAACGATGAATCTCTTAAGATACACAACGAGTGACATATCGCTTCTGGCAGACTGGCCACAGTAAGAAAAAGTGGCAGACTGGGTGAGCAATAGGGACGAGTAACTATGACTCTCTTAAGGTAGCCAATGCCTCGTTACTTGCGGTTTGGATTAAGAAATCTCGAATAACCCCTAGGAGGAGAAACGATGACTCTTTTATGATACACAACTAGTGAATTATAGTTTCTGGCAAACAAAAACTACACAAAAAGCAGTAAACTGTGTGAGCAACTCGGAGGAAGAAGTATTGCACTATTAAGATAGCCACTTTTTCGTCAAGAGAGGTATTGACTCAGAGAATACCAGTAACCTAAGGAAGGAGTAACGATGAATCTCTTAAGATACACAACGAGTGACATATCGCTTCTGGCAGACTGGCAGCAGTAAGAAAAAGTGGCAGACTGTATGAGCAATGGGGACGAGTAACTATGACTCTCTTAAGGTAGCCAATGCCTCGTTACTTGCGGTTTCGATTAAGAAATCTCGAATAATCCCTAGGAGGTGAAACGATAACTCTTTTATGTTACACAACTAGTGACATATCGCTTCTGGCAGACTGGCAAGTACACAAAAAGTAGTAAACTGTGTGAGCAACTGGCAGGAAGACGTATGGCACTATTAAGAATGCCAATGATTCGTCACGAGTAGTATTGAATCAGAGAATACCAGTAACCTATGGAAGGAGTAACGATGAATCTCTTAAGATACACAACGAGTGACATATCGCTTCTGGCAGACTGGCCACAGTAAGAAAAAGTGGCAGACTGGGTGAGCAATTGGGACGAGTAACTATGACTCTCTTAAGGTAGCCAGTGCCTCATTACTTCCGGGTTGGATTAAGAAATCTCGAAAACCCCTAGGAGGAGAAACGATGACTCTTTTATGATACACAACTAGTGAATTATAGTTTCTGGGAGACAAAAACTACACAAAAAGTAGTAAACTGTGTGAGCAACTCGGAGGATGAAGTATTGCACTATTAAGATAGATACTTTTTCGTCACGAGAGGTATTGACTCAGAGAATACCAGTAACCTATGGAAGGAGTAACGATGAATCTCTTAAGATACACAACGAGTGACATATCGCTTCTGGCAGACTGGCCACAGTAAGAAAAAGTGGCAGACTGGGTGAGCAATGGGGACGAGTAACTATGACTCTCTTAAGGTAGCCAATGCCTCGTTACTTGCGGTTTGGGTTAAGAAATCTCGAATAACCCCTAGGAGGAGAAACGATGACTCTTTTATGATACACAACTAGTGGCATATCGCTTGTGGCAGACTGGCAAGTACACAAAAAGTAGTAAACTGTGTGAGCAACTCGGAGGAAGAAGTATTGCACTATTAAGATAGCCACTTTTTCGTCAAGAGAGGTATTGACTCGGAGAATACCAGTAACCTATGGAAGGAGTAACGATGAATCTCTTAAGATACACAACGAGTGACATATCGCTTCTGGCAGACTGGCCGCAGTAAGGAAAAGTGGCAGACTGGGAGAGCAATTGGGACGAGTAACTATGACTCTCTTAAGGTAGCCAATGCCTCGTTACTTGCGGTTTGGATGAAGAAATCTCGAATAACCCCTAGGAGGAGAAACGATGACCCTTTTATGATGCACAACTAGTGAATTATAGTTTCTGGCAGACAAAAACTACACAAAAAGCAGTAAACTGTGTGAGCAACTCGGAGGAAGAAGTATTGCACTATTAAGATAGCCACTTTTTCGTCAAGAGAGGTATTGACTCAGAGAATACCAGTAACCTATGGAAGGAGTAACGATGAATCTCTTAAGATACACAACGAGTGACATATCGCTTCTGGCAGACTGGCCGCAGTAAGAAAAAGTGGCAGACTGGGTGAGCAATGGGGACGAGTAACTATCACTCTCTTAAGGTAGCCAATGCCTCGTTACTTGCGGTTTCGATTAAGAAATCTCGAATAATCCCTAGGAGGTGAAACGATAACTCTTTTATGTTACACAACTAGTGACATATCGCTTCTGGCAGACTGGCAAGTACACAAAAAGAAGTAAACTGTGTGAGCAACTGGATGGAAGAAGTATGGCACTATTAAGAATGCCAATGATTCGTCACGAGTAGTATTGAATCAGAGAATACCAGTAACCTATGGAAGGAGTTACGATGAATCTTTTAAGATACACAACGAGTGACATATCGCTTCTGGCAGACTGGCCGCAGTAAGAAAAAGTGGCAGACTGGGTGAGCAATTGGGACGAGTAACTATGACTCTCTTAAGGTAGCCAATGCCTCGTTACTTGCGTGTTGGATTAAGAAATCTCGAAAACCCCTAGGAGGAGAAACGATGACTCTTTTATGATACACAACTAGTGAATTATAGTTTCTGGCAGACAAAAACTACACAAAAAGTAGTAAACTGTGTGAGCAACTCGGAGGATGAAGTATTGCACTATTAAGATAGCCACTTTTTCGTCACGAGAGGTATTGACTCAGAGAATACCAGTAACCTATGGAAGGAGTAACGATGAATCTCTTAAGATACACAACGAGTGACATATCGCTTCTGGCAGACTGGCCACAGTAAGAAAAAGTGGCAGACTGGGTGAGCAATGGGGACGAGTAACTATGACTCTCTTAAGGTAGCCAATGCCTCGTTACTTGCGGTTTGGATTAAGAAATCTCGAATAACCCCTAGGAGGAGAAACGATGACTCTTTTATGATACACAACTAGTGAATTATAGTTTCTGGAAGACAAAAACTACACAAAAAGCTGTAAACTGTGTGAGCAACTCGGAGGAAGAAGTATTGCACTATTAAGATAGCCACTTTTTCGTCAAGAGAGGTATTGACTCAGAGAATACCAGTAACCTACGGAAGGAGTAACGATGAATCTCTCAAGATACACAACGAGTGACATATCGCTTCTGGCAGACTGGCCGTAGTAAGAAAAAGTGGCAGACTGGGTGAGCAATGGGGACGAGAAACTATGACTCTCTTAAGGTAGCCAATGCCTCGTTACTTGCGGTTTCGATTAAGAAATATCGAATAATCCCTAGGAGGTGAAACGATAACTCTTTTATGTTACACAACTAGTGACATATCGCTTCTGGCAGACTGGCAAGTACACAAAAAGTAGTAAACTGTGTGAGCAACTGGGAGGAAGAAGTATGGCACTATTAAGAATGCCAATGATTCGTCACGAGTAGTATTGAATCAGAGAATACCAGTAACCTATGGAAGGAGTAACGATGAATCTCTTAAGATACACAACGAGTGACATATCGCTTCTGGCAGACTGGCCGCAGTAAGAAAAAGTGGCAGACTGGGTGAGCAATTGGGACGAGTAACTATGACTCTCTTAAGGTAGCCAATGCCTCGTTACTTGTGGGTTGGATTAAGAAATCTCGAAAACCCCTAGGAGGAGAAACGATGACTCTTTTATGATACACAACTAGTGAATTATAGTTTCTGGCAGACAAAAACTACACAAAAAGTAGTAAACTGTGTGAGCAACTCGGAGGATGAAGTATTGCACTATTAAGATAGATACTTTTTCGTCACGAGAGGTATTGACTCAGAGAATACCAGTAACCTAAGGAAGGAGTAACGATGAATCTCTTAAGATACACAACGAGTGACATATCGCTTCTGGCAGACTGGCCGCAGTAAGAAAAAGTGGCAGACTGGGTGAGCAATGGGGACGAGTAACTATGACTCTCTTAAGGTAGCCAATGCCTCGTTACTTGCGGTTTCGATTAAGAAATCTCGAATAATCCCTAGGAGGTGAAACGATAACTCTTTTATGTTACACAACTAGTGACATATCGCTTCTGGCAGACTGGCAAGTACACAAAAAGTAGTAAACTGTGTGAGCAACTGGGAGGAAGAAGTATGGCACTATTAAGAATGCCGATGATTCGTCACGAGTAGTATTGAATCAGAGAATACCAGTAACCTATGGAAGGAGTTACGATGAATCCTTTAAGATACACAACGAGTGACATATCGCTTCTGGCAGACTGGCCGCAGTAAGAAAAAGTGGCAGACTGGGTGAGCAATTGGGACGAGTAACTATGACTCTCTTAAGGTAGCCAATGCCTCGTTACTTGCGGGTTGGATTAAGAAATCTCGAAAACCCCTAGGAGGAGAAACGATGACTCTTTTATGATACACAACTAGTGAATTATAGTTTCTGGCAGACAAAAACTACACAAAAAGTAGTAAACTGTGTGAGCAACTCGGAGGAAGAAGTATTGCACTATTAAGATAGCCACTTTTTCGTCTAGAGAGGTATTGACTCAGAGAATACCAGTAACCTATGGAAGGAGTAACGATGAATCTCTCAAGATACACAACGAGTGACATATCGCTTCTGGCAGACTGGCCGCAGTAAGAAAAAGTGGCAGTCTGGGTGAGCAATGGGGACGAGAAACTATGACTCTCTTAAGGTAGCCAATGCCTCGTTACTTGCGGTTTCGATTAAGAAAACTCGAATAATCCCTAGGAGGTGAAACGATAACTTTTTATGTTACACAACTAGTGACATATCGCTTCTGGCAGACTGGCAAGTACACAAAAAGTAGTAAACTGTGTGAGCAACTGGGAGGATGAAGTATGGCACTATTAAGAATGCCAATGATTCGTCACGAGTAGTATTGAATCAGAGAATACCAGTAACCTATGGAAGGAGTAACGATGAATCTCTTAAGATACACAACGAGTGACATATCGCTTCTGGCAGACTGGCCGCAGTAAGAAAAAGTGGCAGACTGGGTGAGCAATTGGGACGAGTAACTATGACTCTCTTAAGGTAGCCAATGCCTCGTTAATTGCGGGTTGGATTAAGAAATCTCGAAAACCCCTAGGAGGAGAAACGATGACTCTTTTACGATACACAACTAGCGAATTATAGTTTCTGGCAGACAAACACTACACAAAAAGTAGTAAACTGTGTGAGCAACTCGGAGGATGAAGTATTGCACTATTAAGATAGATACTTTTTCGTCACGAGAGGTATTGACTCAGAGAATACCAGTAGCCTATGGAAGGAGTAACGATGAATCTCTTAAGATACACAACGAGTGACATATCGCTTCTGGCAGACTGGCCACAGTAAGAAAAAGTGGCAGACTGGGTGAGCAATGGGGTCGAGTAACTATGACTCTCTTAAGGTAGCCAATGCCTCGTTACTTGCGGTTTGGATTAAGAAATCTCGAATAACCCCTAGGAGGAGAAACGAAGACTCTTTTATGATACACAACTAGTGAATTATAGTTTCTGGCAGACAAAAACTACACTAAAAGCAGTAAAATGTGTGAGCAACTCGGAGGAAGAAGTATTGCACTATTAAGATAGCCACTTTTTCGTCAAGAGAGGTATTGACTCAGAGAATCCCAGTAACCTATGGAAGGAGTAACGATGAATCTCTCAAGATACACAACGAGTGACATATCGCTTCTGGCAGACTGGCCGCAGTAAGAAAAAGTGGCAGACTGGGTGAGCAATGGGGACGAGAAACTATGACTCTCTTAAGGTAGCCAATGCCTCGTTACTTGCGGTTTCGATTAAGAAATCTCGAATAATCCCTAGGAGGTGAAACGATAACTCTTTTATGTTACACAACTAGTGACATATCGCTTCTGGCAGACTGGCAAGTACACAAAAAGTAGTAAACTGTGTGAGCAACTGGGAGGAAGAAGTATGGCACTATTAAGAATGCCAGTGATTCGTCACGAGTAGTATTGAATCAGAGAATACCAGTAACCTATGGAAGGAGTAACGATGAATCTCTTAAGATACACAACGAGTGACATATCGCTTCTGGCAGACTGGCCGCAGTAAGAAAAAGTGGCAGACTGGGTGAGCAATTGGGACGAGTAACTATGACTCTCTTAAGGTAGCCAATGCCTCGTTACTTGTGGGTTGGATTAAGAAATCTCGAAAACCCCTAGGAGGAGAAACGATGACGCTTTTATGATACACAACTAGTGAATTATAGTTTCTGGCAGACAAAAACTACACAAAAAGTGGTAAACTGTGTGAGCAACTCGGAGGATGAAGTATTGCACTATTAAGATAGATACTTTTTCGTCACGAGAGGTATTGACTCAGAGAATACCAGTAACCTATGGAAGGAGTAACGATGAATCTCTTAAGATACACAACAAGTGACATATCGCTTCTGGCAGACTGGCCGCAGTAAGAAAAAGTGGCAGACTGGGTGAGCAATGGGGACGAGTAACTATGACTCTCTTAAGGTAGCCAATGCCTCGTTACTTGCGGTTTCGATTAAGAAATCTCGAATAATCCCTAGGAGGTAAAACGATAACTCTTTTATGTTACACAACTAGTGACATATCGCTTCTGGCAGACTGGCAAGTACACAAAAAGCAGTAAACTGTGTGAGCAACTGGAAGGAAGAAGTATGGCACTATTAAGAATGCCAATGATTCGTCACGAGTAGTATTGAATCAGAGAATACCAGTAACCTATGGAAGGAGTTACGATGAATCCTTTAAGATACACAACGAGTGACATATCGCTTCTGGCAGACTGGCCGCAGTAAGAAAAAGTGGCAGACTGGGTGAGCAATTGGGACGAGTAACTATGACTCTCTTAAGGTAGCCAATGCCTCGTTACTTGCGGGTTGGATTAAGAAATCTCGAAAACCCCTAGGAGGAGAAACGATGACTCTTTTATGATACACAACTAGTGACATATCGCTTCTGGCAGACTGGCAAGTACACAAAAAGTAGTAAACTGTGTGAGCAACTCGGAGGAAGATGTATTGCCCTATTAAGATAGCCACTTTTTCGTCAAGAGAGGTATTGACTCGGATAATACCAGTAACCTATGGAAGGAGTAACGATGAATCTCTTAAGATACACAACGAGTGACATATCGCTTCTGGCAGACTGGTCGCAGTAAGGAAAAGTGGCAGACTGGGAGAGCAATTGGGACGAGTAACTATGACTCTCTTAAGGTAGCCAATGCCTCGTTATTTGCGGTTTGGATTAAGAAACCTCGAATAACCCCTAGGAGGAGAAACGATGACTCTTTTATGATACACAACTAGTGAATTATAGTTTCTGGCAGACAAAAACTACACAAAAAGCAGCAAACGGTGTGAGCAACTCGGAGGAAGAAGTAATGCACTATTAAGATAGCCACTTTTTCGTCAAGAGAGGTATTGACTCAGAGAATACCAGTAACCTATGGAAGGAGTAACGATTAATCTCTTAAGATACACAACGAGTGACATATCGCTTCTGGCAGACTGGCCGCAGTAAGAAAAAGTGGCAGACTGGGTGAGCAATTGGGACGAGTATCTATGACTCTCTTAAGGTAGCCAATGCCTCGTTACTTGCGGGTTGGATTAAGAAATCTCGAAAACCCCTAGGAGGAGAAACGATGACTCTTTTATGATACACAACTAGTGAATTATAGTTTCTGGCAGACAAAAACTACACAAAAAGTAGTAAACTGTGTGAGCAACTTGGAGGATGAAGTATTGCACTATTAAGATAGATACTTTTTCGTCACGAGAGGTATTGACTCAGAGAATACCAGTAACCTATGGAAGGAGTAACGATGAATCTCTTAAGATACACAACGAGTGACATATCGCTTCTGGCTGACTGGCCACAGCAAGAAAAAGTGGCAGACTGGGTGAGCAATGGGGACGAGTAACTATGACTCTCTTAAGGTAGCCAATGGCTCGTTACTTGCGGTTTGGGTTAAGAAATCTCGAATAACCCCTAGTAGGACAAACGATGATACACAACTAGTGAATTATAGTTTCTGGCAGACAAAAACTACACAAAAAGCAGTAAACTGTGTGAGCAACTCGGAGGATGAAGTATTGCACTATTAAGATAGCCACTTTTTCGTCAAGAGAGGTATTGACTCGGAGAATACCAGTAACCTATGGAAGGAGTAACGATGAATCTCTTAAGATACACAACGAGTGACATATCACTTCTGGCAGACTGGTCGCAGTAAGGAAAAGTGGCAGACTGGGAGAGCAATTGGGACGAGTAACTATGACTCTCTTAAGGTAGCCAATGCCTCGTTACTTGCGGTTTGGATTAAGAAACCTCGAATAACCCCTAGGAGGAGAAACGATGACTCTTTTATGATACACAACTAGTGAATTATAGTTTCTGGCACACAAAAACTACACAAAAAGCGGTAAACGGTGTGAGCAACTCGGAGGAAGAAGTAATGCACTATTAAGATAGCCACTTTTTCGTCAAGAGAGGTATTGACTCAGAGAATACCAGTAACCTATGGAAGGAGTAACGATTAATCTCTTAAGATACACAACGAGTGACATATCGCTTCTGGCAGACTGGCCGCAGTAAGAAAAAGTGGCAGACTGGGTGAGCAATTGGGACGAGTAACTATGACTCTCTTAAGGTAGCCAATGCCTCGTTACTTGCGGGTAGGATTAAGAAATCTCGAAAACCCCTAGGAGGAGAAACGATGACTCTTTTATGATACACAACTAGTAAATTATACTTTCTGGCACACAAAAACTACACAAAAAGTAGTAAACTGTGTGAGCAACTCGGAGGATGAAGTATTGCACTATTAAGATAGATACTTTTTCGTCACGAGAGGTATTGACTCAGAGAATACCAGTAACCTATGGAAGGAGTAACGATGAATCTCTTAAGATACACAACGAGTGACATATCGCTTCTGGCAGACTGGCCACAGTAAGAAAAAGTGGCAGACTGGGTGAGCAATGGGGACGAGTAACTATGACTCTCTTAAGGTAGCCAATGCCTCGTTACTTGCGGTTTGGATTAAGAAATCTCGAATAACCCCTAGGAGGAGAAACGAAGACCCATTTATGATACACAACTAGTGAATTATAGTTTCTGGCAGACAAAAACTACACTAAAAGCAGTAAAATGTGTGAGCAACTCGGAGGAAGAAGTATTGCACTATTAAGATAGCCACTTTTTCGTCAAGAGAGGTATTGACTCAGAGAATCCCAGTAACCTATGGAAGGAGTAACGATGAATCTCTTAAGATACACAACGAGTGACATATCGCTTCTGGCAGACTGGCCGCAGTAAGAAAAAGTGGCAGACTGGGTGAGCAATGGGGACGAGAAACTATGACTCTCTTAAGGTAGCCAATGCCTCGTTACTTGCGGTTTCGATTAAGAAATCTCGAATAATCCCTAGGAGGTGAAACGATAACTCTTTTATGTTACACAACTAGTGACATATCGCTTCTGGCAGACTGGCAAGTACACAAAAAGTAGTAAACTGTGTGAGCAACTGGGAGGATGAAGTATGGCACTATTAAGAATGCCAATGATTCGTCACGAGTAGTATTGAATCAGAGAATACCAGTAACCTATGGAAGGAGTAACGATGAATCTCTTAAGATACACAACGAGTGACATATCGCTTCTGGCAGACTGGCCGCAGTAAGAAAAAGTGGCAGACTGGGTGAGCAATTGGGACGAGTAACTATGACTCTCTTAAGGTAGCCAATGCCTCGTTAATTGCGGGTTGGATTAAGAAATCTCGAAAACCCCTAGGAGGAGAAACGATGACTCTTTTACGATACACAACTAGCGAATTATAGTTTCTGGCAGACAAAAACTACACAAAAAGTAGTAAACTGTGTGAGCAACTCGGAGGATGAAGTATTGCACTATTAAGATAGATACTTTTTCGTCACGAGAGGTATTGACTCAGAGAATACCAGTAACCTATGGAAGGAGTAACGATGAATCTCTTAAGATACACAACGAGTGACATATCGCTTCTGGCAGACTGGCCACAGTAAGAAAAAGTGGCAGACTGGGTGAGCAATGGGGACGAGTAACTATGACTCTCTTAAGGTAGCCAATGCCTCGTTACTTGCGGTTTCGATTAAGAAATCTCGAATAACCCCTAGGAGGAGAAACGAAGACTCTTTTATGATACACAACTAGTGAATTATAGTTTCTGGCAGACAAAAACTACACTAAAAGCAGTAAAATGTGTGAGCAACTCGGAGGAAGAAGTATTGCACTATTAAGATAGCCACTTTTTCGTCAAGAGAGGTATTGACTCAGAGAATCCCAGTAACCTATGGAAGGAGTAACGATGAATCTCTCAAGATACACAACGAGTGACATATCGCTTCTGGCAGACTGGCCGCAGTAAGAAAAAGTGGCAGACTGGGTGAGCAATGGGGACGAGAAACTATGACTCTCTTAAGGTAGCCAATGCCTCGTTACTTGCGGTTTCGATTAAGAAATCTCGAATAATCCCTAGGAGGTGAAACGATAACTCTTTTATGTTACACAACTAGTGACATATCGCTTCTGGCAGACTGGCAAGTACACAAAAAGTAGTAAACTGTGTGAGCAACTGGGAGGAAGAAGTATGGCACTATTAAGAATGCCAATGATTCGTCACGAGTAGTATTGAATCAGAGAATACCAGTAACCTATGGAAGGAGTAACGATGAATATCTTAAGATACACAACGAGTGACATATCGCTTCTGGCAGACTGGCCGCAGTAAGAAAAAGTGGCAGACTGGGTGAGCAATTGGGACGAGTAACTATGACTCTTTTAAGGTAGCCAATGCCTCGTTACTTGTGGGTTGGATTAAGAAATCTCGAAAACCCCTAGGAGGAGAAACGATGACGCTTTTATGATACACAACTAGTGAATTATAGTTTCTGGCAGACAAAAACTACACAAAAAGTAGTAAACTGTGTGAGCAACTCGGAGGATGAAGTATTGCACTATTAAGATAGATACTTTTTCGTCACGAGAGGTATTGACTCAGAGAATACCAGTAACCTATGGAAGGAGTAACGATGAATCTCTTAAGATACACAACAAGTGACATATCGCTTCTGGCAGACTGGCCGCAGTAAGAAAAAGTGGCAGACTGGGTGAGCAATGGGGACGAGTAACTATGACTCTCTTAAGGTAGCCAATGCCTCGTTACTTGCGGTTTCGATTAAGAAATCTCGAATAATCCCTAGGAGGTTAAACGATAACTCTTTTATGTTACACAACTAGTGACATATCGCTTCTGGCAGACTGGCAAGTACACAAAAAGCAGTAAACTGTGTGAGCAACTGGAAGGAAGAAGTATGGCACTATTAAGAATGCCAATGATTCGTCACGAGTAGTATTGAATCAGAGAATACCAGTAACCTATGGAAGGAGTTACGATGAATCCTTTAAGATACACAACGAGTGACATATCGCTTCTGGCAGACTGGCCGCAGTAAGAAAAAGTGGCAGACTGGGTGAGCAATTGGGACGAGTAACTATGACTCTCTTAAGGTAGCCAATGCCTCGTTACTTGCGGGTTGGATTAAGAAATCTCGAAAACCCCTAGGAGGAGAAACGATGACTCTTTTATGATACACAACTAGTGACATATCGCTTCTGGCAGACTGGCAAGTACACAAAAAGTAGTAAACTGTGTGAGCAACTCGGAGGAAGATGTATTGCACTATTAAGATAGCCACTTTTTCGTCAAGAGAGGTATTGACTCGGAGAATACCAGTAACCTATGGAAGGAGTAACGATGAATCTCTTAAGATACACAACGAGTGACATATCGCTTCTGGCAGACTGGTCGCAGTAAGGAAAAGTGGCAGACTGGGAGAGCAATTGGGACGAGTAACTATGACCCTCTTAAGGTAGCCAATGCCTCGTTACTTGCGGTTTGGATTAAGAAACCTCGAATAACCCCTAGGAGGAGAAACGATGACTCTTTTATGATACACAACTAGTGAATTATAGTTTCTGGCAGACAAAAACTACACAAAAAGCAGTAAACGGTGTGAGCAACTCGGAGGAAGAAGTAATGCACTATTAAGATAGCCACTTTTTCGTCAAGAGAGGTATTGACTCAGAGAATACCAGTAACCTATGGAAGGAGTAACGATTAATCTCTTAAGATACACAACGAGTGACATATCGCTTCTGGCAGACTGGCCGCAGTAAGAAAAAGTGGCAGACTGGGTGAGCAATTGGGACGAGTAACTATGACTCTCTTAAGGTAGCCAATGCCTCGTTACTTGCGGGTTGGATTAAGAAATCTCGAAAACCCCTAGGAGGAGAAACGATGACTCTTTTATGATACACAACTAGTGAATTATAGTTTCTGGCAGACAAAAACTACACAAAAAGTAGTAAACTGTGTGAGCAACTCGGAGGATGAAGTATTGCACTATTAAGATAGATACTTTTTCGTCACGAGAGGTATTGACTCAGAGAATACCAGTAACCTATGGAAGGAGTAACGATGAATCTCTTAAGATACACAACGAGTGACATATCGCTTCTGGCTGACTGGCCACAGCAAGAAAAAGTGGCAGACTGGGTGAGCAATGGGGACGAGTAACTATGACTCTCTTAAGGTAGCCAATGCCTCGTTACTTGCGGTTTGGGTTAAGAAATCTCGAATAACCCCTAGGAGGACAAACGATGACTCTTTTATGATACATAACTAGTGAATTATAGTTTCTGGCAGACAAAAACTACACAAAAAGCAGTAAACTGTGTGAGCAACTCGGAGGAAGAAGTATTGCACTATTAAGATAGCCACTTTTTCGTCTAGAGAGGTATTGACTCAGAGAATACCAGTAACCTATGGAAGGAGTAACGATGAATCTCTCAAGATACACAACGAGTGACATATCGCTTCTGGCAGACTGGCAAGTACACAAAAAGTAGTAAACTGTGTGAGCAACTGGGAGGATGAAGTATGGCACTATTAAGAATGCCAATGATTCGTCACGAGTAGTATTGAATCAGAGAATACCAGTAACCTATGGAAGGAGTAACGATGAATCTCTTAAGATACACAACGAGTGACATATCGCTTCTGGCAGACTGGCCGCAGTAAGAAAAAGTGGCAGACTGGGTGAGCAATTGGGACGAGTAACTATGACTCTCTTAAGGTAGCCAATGCCTCGTTAATTGCGGGTTGGATTAAGAAATCTCGAAAACCCCTAGGAGGAGAAACGATGACTCTTTTACGATACACAACTAGCGAATTATAGTTTCTGGCAGACAAAAACTACACAAAAAGTAGTAAACTGTGTGAGCAACTCGGAGGATGAAGTATTGCACTATTAAGATAGATACTTTTTCGTCACGAGAGGTATTGACTCAGAGAATACCAGTAACCTATGGAAGGAGTAACGATGAATCTCTTAAGATACACAACGAGTGACATATCGCTTCTGGCAGACTGGCCGCAGTAAGAAAAAGTGGCAGACTGGGTGAGCAATGGGGACGAGAAACTATGACTCTCTTAAGGTAGCCAATGCCTCGTTACTTGCGGTTTCGATTAAGAAATCTCGAATAATCCCTAGGAGGTGAAACGATAACTCTTTTATGTTACACAACTAGTGACATATCGCTTCTGGCAGACTGGCAAGTACACAAAAAGTAGTAAACTGTGTGAGCAACTGGGAGGATGAAGTATGGCACTATTAAGAGTGCCAATGATTCGTCACGAGTAGTATTGAATCAGAGAATACCAGTAACCTATGGAAGGAGTAACGATGAATCTCTTAAGATACACAACGAGTGACATATCGCTTCTGGCAGACTGGCCGCAGTAAGAAAAAGTGGCAGACTGGGTGAGCAATTGGGACGAGTAACTATGACTCTCTTAAGGTAGCCAATGCCTCGTTAATTGCGGGTTGGATTAAGAAATCTCGAAAACCCCTAGGAGGAGAAACGATGACTCTTTTACGATACACAACTAGCGAATTATAGTTTCTGGCAGACAAAAACTACACAAAAAGTAGTAAACTGTGTGAGCAACTCGGAGGATGAAGTATTGCACTATTAAGATAGATACTTTTTCGTCACGAGAGGTATTGACTCAGAGAATACCAGTAACCTATGGAAGGAGTAACGATGAATCTCTTAAGATACACAACGAGTGACATATCGCTTCTGGCAGACTGGCCACAGTAAGAAAAAGTGGCAGACTGGGTGAGCAATGGGGACGAGTAACTATGACTCTCTTAAGGTAGCTAATGCCTCGTTACTTGCGGTTTGGATTAAGAAATCTCGAATAACCCCTAGGAGGAGAAACGAAGACTCTTTTATGATACACAACTAGTGAATTATAGTTTCTGGCAGACAAAAACTACACTAAAAGCAGTAAAATGTGTGAGCAACTCGGAGGAAGAAGTATTGCACTATTAAGATAGCCACTTTTTCGTCAAGAGAGGTATTGACTCAGAGAATCCCAGTAACCTATGGAAGGAGTAACGATGAATCTCTCAAGATACACAACGAGTGACATATCGCTTCTGGCAGACTGGCCGCAGTAAGAAAAAGTGGCAGACTGGGTGAGCAATTGGGACGAGTAACTATGACTCTCTTAAGGTAGCCAATGCCTCGTTACTTGTGGGTTGGATTAAGAAATCTCGAAAACCCCTAGGAGGAGAAACGATGACGCTTTTATGATACACAACTAGTGAATTATAGTTTCTGGCAGACAAAAACTACACAAAAAGTAGTAAACTGTGTGAGCAACTCGGAGGATGAAGTATTGCACTATTAAGATAGATACTTTTTCGTCACGAGAGGTATTGACTCAGAGAATACCAGTAACCTATGGAAGGAGTAACGATGAATCTCTTAAGATACACAACAAGTGACATATCGCTTCTGGCAGACTGGCCGCAGTAAGAAAAAGTGGCAGACTGGGTGAGCAATGGGGACGAGTAACTATGACTCTCTTAAGGTAGCCAATGCCTCGTTACTTGCGGTTTCGATTAAGAAATCTCGAATAATCCCTAGGAGGTAAAACGATAACTCTTTTATGTTACACAACTAGTGACATATCGCTTCTGGCAGACTGGCAAGTACACAAAAAGCAGTAAACTGTGTGAGCAACTGGAAGGAAGAAGTATGGCACTATTAAGAATGCCAATGATTCGTCACGAGTAGTATTGAATCAGAGAATACCAGTAACCTATGGAAGGAGTTACGATGAATCCTTTAAGATACACAACGAGTGACATATCGCTTCTGGCAGACTGGCCGCAGTAAGAAAAAGTGGCAGACTGGGTGAGCAATTGGGACGAGTAACTATGACTCTCTTAAGGTAGCCAATGCCTCGTTACTTGCGGGTTGGATTAAGAAATCTCGAAAACCCCTAGGAGGAGAAACGATGACTCTTTTATGATACACAACTAGTGACATATCGCTTCTGGCAGACTGGCAAGTACACAAAAAGCAGTAAACTGTGTGAGCAACTGGAAGGAAGAAGTATGGCACTATTAAGAATGCCAATGATTCGTCACGAGTAGTATTGAATCAGAGAATACCAGTAACCTATGGAAGGAGTTACGATGAATCCTTTAAGATACACAACGAGTGACATATCGCTTCTGGCAGACTGGCCGCAGTAAGAAAAAGTGGCAGACTGGGTGAGCAATTGGGACGAGTAACTATGACTCTCTTAAGGTAGCCAATGCCTCGTTAATTGCGGGTTGGATTAAGAAATCTCGAAAACCCCTAGGAGGAGAAACGATGACTCTTTTACGATACACAACTAGCGAATTATAGTTTCTGGCAGACAAAAACTACACAAAAAGTAGTAAACTGTGTGAGCAACTCGGAAGATGAAGTATTGCACTATTAAGATAGATACTTTTTCGTCACGAGAGGTATTGACTCAGAGAATACCAGTAACCTATGGAAGGAGTAACGATGAATCTCTTAAGATACACAACGAGTGACATATCGCTTCTGGCAGACTGGCCACAGTAAGAAAAAGTGGCAGACTGGGTGAGCAATGGGGACGAGAAACTATGACTCTCTTAAGGTAGCCAATGCCTCGTTACTTGCGGTTTCGATTAAGAAATCTCGAATAATCCCTAGGAGGTGAAACGATAACTCTTTTATGTTACACAACTAGTGACATATCGCTTCTGGCAGACTGGCAAGTACACAAAAAGTAGTAAACTGTGTGAGCAACTGGGAGGAAGAAGTATGGCACTATTAAGAATGCCAATGATTCGTCACGAGTAGTATTGAATCAGAGAATACCAGTAACCTATGGAAGGAGTAACGATGAATCTCTTAAGATACACAACGAGTGACATATCGCTTCTGGCAGACTGGCCGCAGTAAGAAAAAGTAGCAGACTGGGTGAGCAATTGGGACGAGTAACTATGACTCTCTTAAGGTAGCCAATGCCTCGTTACTTGTGGGTTGGATTAAGAAATCTCGAAAACCCCTAGGAGGAGAAACGATGACGCTTTTATGATACACAACTAGTGAATTATAGTTTCTGGCAGACAAAAACTACACAAAAAGTAGTAAACTGTGTGAGCAACTCGGAGGATGAAGTATTGCACTATTAAGATAGATACTTTTTCGTCACGAGAGGTATTGACTCAGAGAATACCAGTAACCTATGGAAGGAGTAACGATGAATCTCTTAAGATACACAACAAGTGACATATCGCTTCTGGCAGACTGGCCGCAGTAAGAAAAAGTGGCAGACTGGGTGAGCAATGGGGACGAGTAACTATGACTCTCTTAAGGTAGCCAATGCCTCGTTACTTGCGGTTTCGATTAAGAAATCTCGAATAATCCCTAGGAGGTAAAACGATAACTCTTTTATGTTACACAACTAGTGACATATCGCTTCTGGCAGACTGGCAAGTACACAAAAAGCAGTAAACTGTGTGAGCAACTGGAAGGAAGAAGTATGGCACTATTAAGAATGCCAATGATTCGTCACGAGTAGTATTGAATCAGAGAATACCAGTGACCTATGGAAGGAGTTACGATGAATCCTTTAAGATACACAACGAGTGACATATCGCTTCTGGCAGACTGGCCGCAGTAAGAAAAAGTGGCAGACTGGGTGAGCAATTGGGACGAGTAACTATGACTCTCTTAAGGTAGCCAATGCCTCGTTACTTGCGGGTTGGATTAAGAAATCTCGAAAACCCCTAGGAGGAGAAACGATGACTCTTTTATGATACACAACTAGTGACATATCGCTTCTGGCAGACTGGCAAGTACACAAAAAGTAGTAAACTGTGTGAGCAACTCGGAGGAAGATGTATTGCACTATTAAGATAGCCACTTTTTCGTCAAGAGAGGTATTGACTCGGAGAATACCAGTAACCTATGGAAGGAGTAACGATGAATCTCTTAAGATACACAACGAGTGACATATCGCTTCTGGCAGACTGGCCGCAGTAAGAAAAAGTGGCAGACTGGGTGAGCAATTGGGACGAGTAACTATGACTCTCTTAAGGTAGCCAATGCCTCGTTACTTGCGGGTTGGATTAAGAAATCTCGAAAACCCCTAGGAGGAGAAACGATGACTCTTTTATGATACACAACTAGTGAATTATAGTTTCTGGCAGACAAAAACTACACAAAAAGTAGTAAACTGTGTGAGCAACTCGGAGGATGAAGTATTGCACTATTAAGATAGATACTTTTTCGTCACGAGAGGTATTGACTCAGAGAATACCAGTAACCTATGGAAGGAGTAACGATGAATCTCTTAAGATACACAACAAGTGACATATCGCTTCTGGCTGACTGGCCACAGCAAGAAAAAGTGGCAGACTGGGTGAGCAATGGGGACGAGTAACTATGACTCTCTTAAGGTAGCCAATGCCTCGTTACTTGCGGTTTGGGTTAAGAAATCTCGAATAACCCCTAGGAGGACAAACGATGACTCTTTTATGATACACAACTAGTGAATTATAGTTTCTGGCAGACAAAAACTACACAAAAAGCAGTAAACTGTGTGAGCAACTCGAAGGAAGAAGTATTGCACTATTAAGATAGCCACTTTTTCGTCTAGAGAGGTATTGACTCAGAGAATACCAGTAACCTATGGAAGGAGTAACGATGAATCTCTCAAGATACACAAAGAGTGACATATCGCTTCTGGCAGACTGGCCACAGTAAGAAAAAGTGGCAGACTGGGTGAGCAATGGGGACGAGAAACTATGACTCTCTTAAGGTAGCCAATGCCTCGTTACTTGCGGTTTCGATTAAGAAATCTCGAATAATCCCTAGGAGGTGAAATGATAACTCTTTTATGTTACACAACTAGTGACATATCGCTTCTGGCAGACTGGCAAGTACACAAAAAGTAGTAAACTGTGTGAGCAACTGGGAGGATGAAGTATGGCACTATTAAGAATGCCAATGATTCGTCACGAGTAGTATTGAATCAGAGAATACCAGTAACCTATGGAAGGAGTAACGATGAATCTCTTAAGATACACAACGAGTGACATATCGCTTCTGGCAGACTGGCCGCAGTAAGAAAAAGTGGCAGACTGGGTGAGCAATTGGGACGAGTAACTATGACTCTCTTAAGGTAGCCAATGCCTCGTTACTTGTGGGTTGGATTAAGAAATCTCGAAAACCCCTTGGAGGAGAAACGACGACTCTTTTATGATACACAACTAGTGAATTATAGTTTCTGGCAGACAAAAACTACACCAAAAAGTAGTAAACTGTGTGAGCAACTCGGAGGATGAAGTATTGCACTATTAAGATAGATACTTTTTCGTCACGAGAGGTATTGACTCAGAGAATACCAGTAACCTATGGAAGGAGTAACGATCAATCTCTTAAGATACACAACGAGTGACATATCGCTTCTGGCAGACTGGCCACAGTAAGAAAAAGTGGCAGACTGGGTGAGCAATGGGGACGTGTAACTATGACTCTCTTAAGGTAGCCAATGCCTCGTTACTTGCGGTTTGGGTTAAGAAATCTCGAATAACCCCTAGGAGGACAAACGATGACTCTTTTATGATACACAACTAGTGACATATCGCTTCTGGCAGACTGGCAAGTACACAAAAAGTAGTAAACTGTGTGAGCAACTCGGAGGAAGATGTATTGCACTATTAAGATAGCCACTTTTTCGTCAAGAGAGGTATTGACTCGGAGAATACCAGTAACCTATGGAAGGAGTAACGATGAATCTCTTAAGATACACAACGAGTGACATATCGCTTCTGGCAGACTGGTCGCAGTAAGGAAAAGTGGCAGACTGGGAGAGCAATTGGGACGAGTAACTATGACTCTCTTAAGGTAGCCAATGCCTCGTTACTTGCGGTTTGGATTAAGAAACCTCGAATAACCCCTAGGAGGAGAAACGATGACTCTTTTATGATACACAACTAGTGAATTATAGTTTCTGGCAGACAAAAACTACACAAAATGCGGTAAACGGTGTGAGCAACTCGGAGGAAGAAGTAATGCACTATTAAGATAGCCACTTTTTCGTCAAGAGAGGTATTGACTCAGAGAATACCAGTAACCTATGGAAGGAGTAACGATTAATCTCTTAAGATACACAACGAGTGACATATCGCTTCTGGCAGACTGGCCGCAGTAAGAAAAAGTGGCAGACTGGGTGAGCAATTGGGACGAGTAACTATGACTCTCTTAAGGTAGCCAATGCCTCGTTACTTGCGGGTAGGATTAAGAAATCTCGAAAACCCCTAGGAGGAGAAACGATGACTCTTTTATGATACACAACTAGTAAATTATACTTTCTGGCACACAAAAACTACACAAAAAGTAGTAAACTGTGTGAGCAACTCGGAGGATGAAGTATTGCACTATTAAGATAGATACTTTTTCGTCACGAGAGGTATTGACTCAGAGAATACCAGTAACCTATGGAAGGAGTAACGATGAATCTCTTAAGATACACAACGAGTGACATATCGCTTCTGGCAGACTGGCCACAGTAAGAAAAAGTGGCAGACTGGGTGAGCAATGGGGACGAGTAACTATGACTCTCTTAAGGTAGCCAATGCCTCGTTACTTGCGGGTTGGATTAAGAAATCTCGAAAACCCCTAGGAGGATAAACGATGACTCTTTTATGATACACAACTAGTGAATTATAGTTTCTGGCAGACAAAAACTACACAAAAAGTAGTAAACTGTGTGAGCAACTCGGAGGATGAAGTATTGCACTATTAAGATAGATACTTTTTCGTCACGAAAGGTATTGACTCAGAGAATACCAGTAACCTATGGAAGGAGTAACGATGAATCTCTTAAGATACACAACGAGTGACATATCGCTTCTGGCAGACTGGCCACAGTAAGAAAAAGTGGCAGACTGGGTGAGCAATGGGGACGAGTAACTATGACTCTCATAAGGTAGCCAATGCCTCGTTACTTGCGGTTTGGGTTAAGAAATCTCGAATAACCCCTAGGAGGACAAACGATGACTCTTTTATGATACACAACTAGTGACATATCGCTTCTGGCAGACTGGCAAGTACACAGAAAGTAGTAAACTGTGTGAGCAACTGGGAGGAAGAAGTATGGCACTATTAAGAATGCCAATGATTAGTCACGAGTAGTATTGAATCAGAGAATACCAGTAACCTATGGAAGGAGTAACGATGAATCCTTTAAGATACACAACGAAAGACATATCGCTTCTGGCAGACTGGCCACAGTAAGAAAAAGTGGCAGACTGGGTGAGCAATGGGGACGAGTAACTATGACTCTCATAAGGTAGCCAATGCCTCGTTACTTGCGGTTTGGATTAAGAAATCTCGAAAACCCCTAGGAGGAGAAACGATGACTCTTTTATGATACACAACTAGTGAATTATAGTTTCTGGCAGACAAAAACTACACAAAAAGTAGTAAACTGTGTGAGCAACTCGGAGGATGAAGTATTGCACTATTAAGATAGATACTTTTTCGTCACGAAAGGTATTGACTCAGAGAATACCAGTAACCTATGGAAGGAGTAACGATGAATCTCTTAAGATACACAACGAGTGACATATCGCTTCTGGCAGACTGGCCACAGTAAGAAAAAGTGGCAGACTGGGTGAGCAATGGGGACGAGTAACTATGACTCTCATAAGGTAGCCAATGCCTCGTTACTTGCAATTTGGGTTAAGAAATCTCGAATAACCCCTAGGAGGACAAACGATGACTCTTTTATGATACACAACTAGTGACATATCGCTTCTGGCAGACTGGCAAGTACACAAAAAGTAGTAAACTGTGTGAGCAACTCGGAGGAAGATGTATTGCACTATTAAGATAGCCACTTTTTCGTCAAGAGAGGTATTGACTCGGAGAATACCAGTAACCTATGGAAGGAGTAACGATGAATCTCTTAAGATACACAACGAGTGACATATCGCTTCTGGCAGACTGGTCGCAGTAAGGAAAAGTGGCAGACTGGGAGAGCAATTGGGACGAGTAACTATGACTCTCTTAAGGTAGCCAATGCCTCGTTACTTGCGGTTTGGATTAAGAAACCTCGAATAACCCCTAGGAGGAGAAACGATGACTCTTTTATGATACACAACTAGTGAATTATAGTTTCTGGCAGACAAAAACTACACAAAAAGTAGTAAACGGTGTGAGCAACTCGGAGGAAGAAGTAATGCACTATTAAGATAGCCACTTTTTCGTCAAGAGAGGTATTGACTCAGAGAATACCAGTAACCTATGGAAGGAGTAACGATGAATCTCTTAAGATACACAACGAGTGACATATCGCTTCTGGCAGACTGGCCACAGTAAGAAAAAGTGGCAGACTGGGTGAGCAATGGGGACGAGTAACTATGACTCTCTTAAGGTAGCCAATGCCTCGTTACTTGCGGGTTGGATTAAGAAATCTCGAATAACCCCTAGGAGGAGAAACGATGACTCTTTTATGATACACAACTAGTGACATATCGCTTGTGGCAGACTGGCAAGTACACAAAAAGTAGTAAACTGTGTGAGCAACTCGGAGGAAGAAGTATTGCACTATTAAGATAGCCACTTTTTCGTCAAGAGAGGTATTGACTCGGAGAATACCAGTAACCTATGGAAGGAGTAACGATGAATCTCTTAAGATACACAACGAGTGACATATCGCTTCTGGCAGACTGGCCGCAGTAAGGAAAAGTGGCAGACTGGGTGAGCAATTGGGACGAGTAACTATGACTCTCTTAAGGTAGCCAATGCCTCGTTACTTGCGGTATGGATGAAGAAATCTCGAATAACCCCTAGGAGGAGAAACGATGACTCTTTTATGATGCACAACTAGTGAATTATAGTTTCTGGCAGACAAAAACTACACAAAAAGCAGTAAACTGTGTGAGCAACTCGGAGGAAGAAGTATTGCACTATTAGGATAGCCACTTTTTCGTCAAGAGAGGTATTGACTCAGAGAATACCAGTAACCTATGGAAGGAGTAACGATGAATCTCTTAAGATACACAACGAGTGACATATCGCTTCTGGCAGACTGGCCGCAGTAAGAAAAAGTGGCAGACTGGGTGAGCATTGGGGACGAGTAACTATGACTCTCTTAAGGTAGCCAATGCCTCGTTACTTGCGGTTTCGATTAAGAAATCTCGAATAATCCCTAGGAGGTGAAACGATAACTCTTTTATGTTACACAACTAGTGACATATCGCTTCTGGCAGACTGGCAAGTACACAAAAAGAAGTAAACTGTGTGAGCAACTGGGAGGAAGAAGTATGGCACTATTAAGAATGCCAATGATTCGTCACGAGTAGTATTGAATCAGAGAATACCAGTAACCTATGGAAGGAGTTACGATGAATCCTTTAAGATACACAACGAGTGACATATCGCTTCTGGCAGACTGGCCGCAGTAAGAAAAAGTGGCAGACTGGGTGAGCAATTGGGACGAGTAACTATGACTCTCTTAAGGTAGCCAATGCCTCGTTACTTGCGGGTTGGATTAAGAAATCTCGAAAACCCCTAGGAGGAGAAACGATGACTCTTTTATGATACACAACTAGTGAATTATAGTTTCTGGCAGACAAAAACTACACAAAAAGTAGTAAACTGTGTGAGCAACTCGGAGGATGAAGTATTGCACTATTAAGATAGCCACTTTTTCGTCACGAGAGGTATTGACTCAGAGAATACCAGTAACCTATGGAAGGAGTAACGATGAATCTCTTAAGATACACAACGAGTGACATATCGCTTCTATCAGACTGGTCACAGTAAGAAAAAGTGGCAGACTGGGTGAGCAATGGGGACGAGTAACTATGACTCTCTTAAGGTAGCCAATGCCTCGTTACTTGCGGTTTGGATTAAGAAATCTCGAATAACCCCTAGGAGGAGAAACGATGACTCTTTTATGATACACAACTAGTGAATTATAGTTTCTGGCAGACAAAAACTACACAAAAAGCAGTAAACTGTGTGAGCAACTCGGAGGAAGAAGTATTGCACTATTAAGATAGCCACTTTTTCGTCAAGAGAGGTATTGACTCAGAGAATACCAGTAACCTATGGAAGGAGTAACGATGAATCTCTCAAGATACACAACGAGTGACATATCGCTTCTGGCAGACTGGCCGCAGTAAGAAAAAGTGGCAGACTGGGTGAGCAATGGGGACGAGAAACTATGACTCTCTTAAGGTAGCCAATGCCTCGTTACTTGCGGTTTCGATTAAGAAATCTCGAATAATCCCTAGGAGGTGAAACGATAACTCTTTTATGTTACACAACTAGTGACATATCGTTTCTGGCAGACTGGCAGGTACACAAAAAGTAGTAAACTGTGTGAGCAACTGGGAGGAAGAAGTATGGCACTATTAAGAATGCCAATGATTCGTCACGAGTAGTATTGAATCAGAGAATACCAGTAACCTATGGAAGGAGTAACGATGAATCTCTTAAGATACACAACGAGTGACATATCGCTTCTGGCAGACTGGCCGCAGTAAGAAAAAGTGGCAGACTGGGTGAGCAATTGGGACGAGTAACTATGACTCTCTTAAGGTAGCCAATGCCTCTTTACTTGTGGGTTGGATTAAGAAATCTCGAAAACCCCTAGGAGGAGAAACGATGACTCTTTTATGATACACAACAAGTGAATTATAGTTTCTGGCAGACAAAAACTACACAAAAAGTTGTAAACTGTTTGAGCAACTCGGAGGATGAAGTATTGCACTATTAAGATAGATACTTTTTCGTCACGAGAGGTATTGACTCAGAGAATACCAGTAACCTATGGAAGGAGTAACGATGAATGTCTTAAGATACACAACGAGTGACATATCGCTTCTGGCAGACTGGCCGCAGTAAGAAAAAGTGGCAGACTGGGTGAGCAATGGGGACGAGTAACTATGACTCTCTTAAGGTTGCCAATGCCTTGTTACTTGCGGTTTCGATTAAGAAATCTCGAATAATCCCTAGGAGGTGAAACGATAACTCTTTTATGTTACACAACTAGTGACATATCGCTTCTGGCAGACTGGCAAGTACACAAAAAGTAGTAAACTGTGTGAGCAACTGGGAGGAAGAAGTATGGCACTATTAAGAATGCCAATGATTCGTCACGAGTAGTATTGAATCAGAGAATACCAGTAACCTATGGAAGGAGTTACGATGAATCCTTTAAGATACACAACGAGTGACATATCGCTTCTGGCAGACTGGCCGCAGTAAGAAAAAGTGGCAGACTGGGTGAGCAATTGGGACGAGTAAGTATGACTCTCTTAAGGTAGCCAATGCCTCGTTACTTGCGGGTTGGATGAAGAAATCTCGAAAACCCCTAGGAGGAGAAACGATGACTCTTTTATGATACACAACTAGTGAATTATAGTTTCTGGCAGACAAAAACTACACAAAAAGTAGTAAACTGTGTGAGCAACTCGGAGGATGAAGTATTGCACTATTAAGATAGATACTTTTTCGTCACGAGAGGTATTGACTCAGAGAATACCAGTAACCTATGGAAAGAGTAACGATGAATCTCTTAAGATACACAACGAGTGACATATCGCTTCTGGCAGACTGGCCACAGTAAGAAAAAGTGGCAGACTGGGTGAGCAATGGGGACGAGTAACTATGACTCTCTTAAGGTAGCCAATGCCTCGTTACTTGCGGTTTGGATTAAGAAATCTCGAATAACCCCTAGGAGGAGGAACGATGACTCTTTTATGATACACAACTAGTGAATTATAGTTTCTGGCAGACAAAAACTACACAAAAAGCAGTAAACTGTTTGAGCAACTCGGAGGAAGAAGTATTGCACTATTAAGGTAGCCACTTTTTCGTCTAGAGAGGTATTGACTCAGAGAATACCAGTAACCTATGGAAGGAGTAACGATGAATCTCTCAAGATACACAACGAGTGACATATCGCTTCTGGCAGACTGGCCGCAGTAAGAAAAAGTGGCAGACTGGGTGAGCAATGGGGACGAGAAACTATGACTCTCTTAAGGTAGCCAATGCCTCGTTACTTGCGGTTTCGATTAAGAAATCTCGAATAATCCCTAGGAGGTGAAACGATAACTCTTTTATGTTACACAACTAGTGACATATCGCTTCTGGCAGACTGGCTAGTACACAAAAAGTAGTAGACTGTGTGAACAACTGGGAGGATGAAGTATGGCACTATTAAGAATGCCAATGATTCGTCACGAGTAGTATTGAATCAGAGAATACCAGTAACCTATGGAAGGAGTAACGATGAATCTCTTAAGATACACAACGAGTGACATATCGCTTCTGGCAGACTGGCCGCAGTAAGAAAAAGTGGCAGACTGGGTGAGCAATTGGGACGAGTAACTATGACTCTCTTAAGGTAGCCAATGCCTCGTTACTTGTGGGTTGGATTAAGAAATCTCGAAAACCCCTAGGAGGAGAAACGACGACTCTTTTATGATCCACAACTAGTGAATTATAGTTTCTGGCAGACAAAAACTACACCAAAAAGTAGTAAACTGTGTGAGCAACTCGGAGGATGAAGTATTGCACTATTAAGATAGATACTTTTTCGTCACGAGAGGTATTGACTCAGAGAATACCAGTAACCTATGGAAGGAGTAACGATGAATCTCTTAAGATACACAACGAGTGACATATCGCTTCTGGCAGACTGGCCACAGTAAGAAAAAGTGGCAGACTGGGTGAGCAATGGGGACGAGTAACTATGACTCTCTTAAGGTAGCCAATGCCTCGTTACTTGCGGTTTGGGTTAAGAAATCTCGAATAACCCCTAGGAGGACAAACGATGACTCTTTTATGATACACAACTAGTGACATATCGCTTCTGGCAGACTGGCAAGTACACAAAAAGTAGTAAACTGTGTGAGCAACTCGGAGGAAGATGTATTGCACTATTAAGATAGCCACTTTTTCGTCAAGAGAGGTATTGACTCGGAGAATACCAGTAACCTATGGAAGGAGTAACGATGAATCTCTTAAGATACACAACGAGTGACATATCGCTTCTGGCAGACTGGTCGCAGTAAGAAAAAGAGGCAGACTGGGAGAGCAATTGGGACGAGTAACTATGACTCTCTTAAGGTAGCCAATGAATCGTTACTTGCGGTTTGGATTAAGAAACCTCGAATAACCCCTAGGAGGAGAAACGATGACTCTTTTATGATACACAACTAGTGAATTATAGTTTCTGGCAGACAAAAACTACACAAAAAGCAGTAAACGGTGTGAGCAACTCGGAGGAAGAAGTAATGCACTATTAAGATAGCCACTTTTTCGTCAAGAGAGGTATTGACTCAGAGAATACCAGTAACCTATGGAAGGAGTAACGATTAATCTCTTAAGATACACAACGAGTGACATATCGCTTCTGGCAGACTGGCCGCAGTAAGAAAAAGTGGCAGACTGGGTGAGCAATTGGGACGAGTAACTATGACTCTCTTAAGGTAGCCAATGCCTCGTTACTTGCGGGTTGGATTAAGAAATCTCGAAAACCCCTAGGAGGAGAAACGATGACTCTTTTATGATACACAACTAGTGAATTATAGTTTCTGGCAGACAAAAACTACACAAAAAGTAGTAAACTGTGTGAGCAACTCGGAGGATGAAGTATTGCACTATTAAGATAGATACTTTTTCGTCACGAGAGGTATTGACTCAGAGAATACCAGTAACCTATGGAAGGAGTAACGATGAATCTCTTAAGATACACAACGAGTAACATATCGCTTCTGGCAGACTGGCCACAGTAAGAAAAAGTGGCAGACTGGGTGAGCAATGGGGACGAGTAACTATGACTCTCTTAAGGTAGCCAATGCCTCGTTACTTGCGGTTTCGATTAAGAAATCTCGAATAATCCCTAGGAGGTGAAACGATAACTCTTTTATGTTACACAACTAGTGACATATCGCTTCTGGCAGACTGGCAAGTACACAGAAAGTAGTAAACTGTGTGAGCAACTGGGAGGAAGAAGTATGGCACTATTAAGAATGCCAATGATTAGTCACGAGTAGTATTGAATCAGAGAATACCAGTAACCTATGTAAGGAGTAACGATGAATCTCTTAAGATACACAAAGAGTGACATATCGCTTCTGGCAGACTGGCCGCAGAAAGAAAAAGTGGCAGACTGGGTGAGCAATTGGGACGAGTAACTATGACTCTCTTAAGGTAGCCAATGCCTCGTTACTTGCGGGTTGGATTAAGAAATCTCGAAAACCCCTAGGAGGAGAAACGATGACTCTTTTATGATACACAACTAGTGAATTATAGTTTCTGGGAGACAAAAACTACACAAAAAGTAGTAAACTGTGTGAGCAACTCGGAGGATGAAGTATTGCAATATTAAGATAGATACTTTTTCGTCACGAGAGGTATTGACTCAGAGAATACCAGTAACCTATGGAAGGAGTAACGATGAATCTCTTAAGATACACAACGAGTGACATATCGCTTCTGGCAGACTGGCCACAGTAAGAAAAAGTGGCAGACTGGGTGAGCAATGGGGACGAGTAACTATGACTCTCTTAAGGTAGCCAATGCCTCGTTACTTGCGGTTTGGGTTAAGAAATCTCGAATAACCCCTAGGAGGAGAAACGATGACTCTTTTATGATACACAACTAGTGACATATCGCTTGTGGCAGACTGGCAAGTACACAAAAAGTAGTAAACTGTGTGAGCAACTCGGAGGAAGAAGTATTGCACTATTAAAATAGCCACTTTTTCGTCAAGAGAGGTATTGACTCGGAGAATACCAGTAACCTATGGAAGGAGTAACGATGAATCTCTTAAGATACACAACGAGTGACATATCGCTTCTGGCAGACTGGCCGCAGTAAGGAAAAGTGGCAGACTGGGAGAGCAATTGGGACGAGTAACTATGACTCTCTTAAGGTAGCCAATGCCTCGTTACTTGCGGTATGGATGAAGAAATCTCGAATAACCCCTAGGAGGAGAAACGATGACTCTTTTATGATGCACAACTAGTGAATTATAGTTTCTGGCAGACAAAAACTACACAAAAAGCAGTAAACTGTGTGAGCAACTCGGAGGAAGAAGTATTGCACTATTAGGATAGCCACTTTTTCGTCAAGAGAGGTATTGACTCAGAGAATACCAGTAACCTATGGAAGGAGTAACGATGAATCTCTTAAGATACACAACGAGTGACATATCGCTTCTGGCAGACTGGCCGCAGTAAGAAAAAGTGGCAGACTGGGTGAGCAATGGGGACGAGTAACTATGACTCTCTTAAGGTAGCCAATGCCTCGTTACTTGCGGTTTCGATTAAGAAATCTCGAATAATCCCTAGGAGGTGAAACGATAACTCTTTTATGTTACACAACTAGTGACATATCGCTTCTGGCAGACTGGCAAGTACACAAAAAGAAGTAAACTGTGTGAGCAACTGGGAGGAAGAAGTATGGCACTATCAAGAATGCCAATGATTCGTCACGAGTAGTATTGAATCAGAGAATACCAGTAACCTATGGAAGGAGTTGCGATGAATCCTTTAAGATACACAACGAGTGACATATCGCTTCTGGCAGACTGGCCGCAGTAAGAAAAAGTGGCAGACTGGGTGAGCAATTGGGACGAGTAACTATGACTCTCTTAAGGTAGCCAATGCCTCGTTACTTGCGGGTTGGATTAAGAAATCTCGAAAACCCCTAGGAGGAGAAACGATGACTCTTTTATGATACACAACTAGTGAATTATAGTTTCTGGCAGACAAAAACTACACAAAAAGTAGTAAACTGTGTGAGCAACTCGGAGGATGAAGTATTGCACTATTAAGATAGCCACTTTTTCGTCACGAGAGGTATTGACTCAGAGAATACCAGTAACCTATGGAAGGAGTAACGATGAATCTCTTAAGATACACAACGAGTGACATATCGCTTCTGGCAGACTGGTCACAGTAAGAAAAAGTGGCAGACTGGGTGAGCAATGGGGACGAGTAACTATGACTCTCTTAAGGTAGCCAATGCCTCGTTACTTGCGGTTTGGATTAAGAAATCTCGAATAACCCCTAGGAGGAGAAACGATGACTCTTTTATGATACACAACTAGTGAATTATAGTTTCTGGCAGACAAAAACTACACAAAAAGCAGTAAACTGTGTGAGCAACTCGGAGGAAGAAGTATTGCACTATTAAGATAGCCACTTTTTCGTCAAGAGAGGTATTGACTCAGAGAATACCAGTAACCTATGGAAGGAGTAACGATGAATCTCTCAAGATACACAACGAGTGACATATCGCTTCTGGCAGACTGGCCGCAGTAAGAAAAAGTGGCAGACTGGGTGAGCAATGGGGACGAGAAACTATGACTCTCTTAAGGTAGCCAATGCCTCGTTACTTGCGGTTTCGATTAAGAAATCTCGAATAATCCCTAGGAGGTGAAACGATAACTCTTTTATGTTACACAACTAGTGACATATCGTTTCTGGCAGACTGGCAGGTACACAAAAAGTAGTAAACTGTGTGAGCAACTGGGAGGAAGAAGTATGGCACTATTAAGAATGCCAATGATTCGTCACGAGTAGTATTGAATCAGAGAATACCAGTAACCTATGGAAGGAGTAACGATGAATCTCTTAAGATACACAACGAGTGACATATCGCTTCTGGCAGACTGGCCGCAGTAAGAAAAAGTGGCAGACTGGGTGAGCAATTGGGACGAGTAACTATGACTCTCTTAAGGTAGCCAATGCCTCGTTACTTGTGGGTTGGATTAAGAAATCTCGAAAACCCCTAGGAGGAGAAACGATGACTCTTTTATGATACACAACAAGTGAATTATAGTTTCTGGCAGACAAAAACTACACAAAAAGTTGTAAACTGTTTGAGCAACTCGGAGGATGAAGTATTGCACTATTAAGATAGATACTTTTTCGTCACGAGAGGTATTGACTCAGAGAATACCAGTAACCTATGGAAGGAGTAACGATGAATCTCTTAAGATACACAACGAGTGACATATCGCTTCTGGCAGACTGGCCGCAGTAAGAAAAAGTGGCAGACTGGGTGAGCAATGGGGACGAGTAACTATGACTCTCTTAAGGTTGCCAATGCCTCGTTACTTGCGGTTTCGATTAAGAAATCTCGAATAATCCCTAGGAGGTGAAACGATAACTCTTTTATGTTACACAACTAGTGACATATCGCTTCTGGCAGACTGGCAAGTACACAAAAAGTAGTAAACTGTGTGAGCAACTGGGAGGAAGAAGTATGGCACTATTAAGAATGCCAATGATTCGTCACGAGTAGTATTGAATCAGAGAATACCAGTAACCTATGGAAGGAGTTACGATGAATCCTTTAAGATACACAACGAGTGACATATCGCTTCTGGCAGACTGGCCGCAGTAAGAAAAAGTGGCAGACTGGGTGAGCAATTGGGACGAGTAAGTATGACTCTCTTAAGGTAGCCAATGCCTCGTTACTTGCGGGTTGGATTAAGAAATCTCGAAAACCCCTAGGAGGAGAAACGATGACTCTTTTATGATACACAACTAGTGAATTATAGTTTCTGGCAGACAAAAACTACACAAAAAGTAGTAAACTGTGTGAGCAACTCGGAGGAAGAAGTATTGCACTTTTAAGATAGCCACTTTTTCGTCAAGAGAGGTATTGACTCAGAGAATACCAGTAACCTATGGAAGGAGTAACGATGAATCTCTCAAGATACACAACGAGTGACATATCGCTTCTGGCAGACTGGCCGCAGTAAGAAAAAGTGGCAGACTGGGTGAGCAATGGGGACGAGAAACTATGACTCTCTTAAGGTAGCCAATGCCTCGTTACTTGCGGTTTCGATTAAGAAATCTCGAATAATCCCTAGGAGGTGAAACGATAACTCTTTTATGTTACACAACTAGTGACATATCGTTTCTGGCAGACTGGCAGGTACACAAAAAGTAGTAAACTGTGTGAGCAACTGGGAGGAAGAAGTATGGCACTATTAAGAATGCCCATGATTCGTCACGAGTAGTATTGAATCAGAGAATACCAGTAACCTATGGAAGGAGTAACGATGAATCTCTTAAGATACACAACGAGTGACATATCGCTTCTGGCAGACTGGCCGCAGTAAGAAAAAGTGGCAGACTGGGTGAGCAATTGGGACGAGTAACTATGACTCTCTTAAGGTAGCCAATGCCTCGTTACTTGTGGGTTGGATTAAGAAATCTCGAAAACCCCTAGGAGGAGAAACGATGACTCTTTTATGATACACAACAAGTGAATTATAGTTTCTGGCAGACAAAAACTACACAAAAAGTTGTAAACTGTTTGAGCAACTCGGAGGATGAAGTATTGCACTATTAAGATAGATACTTTTTCGTCACGAGAGGTATTGACTCAGAGAATACCAGTAACCTATGGAAGGAGTAACGATGAATCTCTTAAGATACACAACGAGTGACATATCGCTTCTGGCAGACTGGCCGCAGTAAGAAAAAGTGGCAGACTGGGTGAGCAATGGGGACGAGTAACTATGACTCTCTTAAGGTTGCCAATGCCTCGTTACTTGCGGTTTCGATTAAGAAATCTCGAATAATCCCTAGGAGGTGAAACGATAACTCTTTTATGTTACACAACTAGTGACATATCGCTTCTGGCAGACTGGCAAGTACACAAAAAGTAGTAAACTGTGTGAGCAACTGGGAGGAAGAAGTATGGCACTATTAAGAATGCCAATGATTCGTCACGAGTAGTATTGAATCAGAGAATACCAGTAACCTATGGAAGGAGTTACGATGAATCCTTTAAGATACACAACGAGTGACATATCGCTTCTGGCAGACTGGCCGCAGTAAGAAAAAGTGGCAGACTGGGTGAGCAATTGGGACGAGTAAGTATGACTCTCTTAAGGTAGCCAATGCCTCGTTACTTGCGGGTTGGATTAAGAAATCTCGAAAACCCCTAGGAGGAGAAACGATGACTCTTTTATGATACACAACTAGTGAATTATAGTTTCTGGCAGACAAAAACTACACAAAAAGTAGTAAACTGTGTGAGCAACTCGGAGGAAGAAGTATTGCACTTTTAAGATAGCCACTTTTTCGTCAAGAGAGGTATTGACTCAGAGAATACCAGTAACCTATGGAAGGAGTAACGATGAATCTCTCAAGATACACAACGAGTGACATATCGCTTCTGGCAGACTGGCCGCAGTAAGAAAAAGTGGCAGACTGGGTGAGCAATGGGGACGAGAAACTATGTCTCTCTTAAGGTAGCCAATGCCTCGTTACTTGCGGTTTCGATTAAGAAATCTCGAATAATCCATAGGAGGTGAAACGATAACTCTTTTATGTTACACAACTAGTGACATATCGTTTCTGGCAGACTGGCAGGTACACAAAAAGTAGTAAACTGTGTGAGCAACTGGGAGGAAGAAGTATGGCACTATTAAGAATGCCAATGATTCGTCACGAGTAGTATTGAATCAGAGAATACCAGTAACCTATGGAAGGAGTAACGATGAATCTCTTAAGATACACAACGAGTGACATATCGCTTCTGGCAGACTGGCCGCAGTAAGAAAAAGTGGCAGACTGGGTGAGCAATTGGGACGAGTAACTATGACTCTCTTAAGGTAGCCAATGCCTCGTTACTTGTGGGTTGGATTAAGAAATCTCGAAAACCCCTAGGAGGAGAAACGATGACTCTTTTATGATACACAACAAGTGAATTATAGTTTCTGGCAGACAAAAACTACACAAAAAGTTGTAAACTGTTTGAGCAACTCGGAGGATGAAGTATTGCACTATTAAGATAGATACTTTTTCGTCACGAGAGGTATTGACTCAGAGAATACCAGTAACCTATGGAAGGAGTAACGATGAATCTCTTAAGATACACAACGAGTGACATATCGCTTCTGGCAGACTGGCCGCAGTAAGAAAAAGTGGCAGACAGGGTGAGCAATGGGGACGAGTAACTATGACTCTCTTAAGGTTGCCAATGCCTCGTTACTTGCGGTTTCGATTAAGAAATCTCGAATAATCCCTAGGAGGTGAAACGATAACTCTTTTATGTTACACAACTAGTGACATATCGCTTCTGGCAGACTGGCAAGTACACAAAAAGTAGTAAACTGTGTGAGCAACTGGGAGGAAGAAGTATGGCACTATTAAGAATGCCAATGATTCGTCACGAGTAGTATTGAATCAGAGAATACCAGTAACCTATGGAAGGAGTTACGATGAATCCTTTAAGATACACAACGAGTGACATATCGCTTCTGGCAGACTGGCCGCAGTAAGAAAAAGTGGCAGACTGGGTGAGCAATTGGGACGAGTAAGTATGACTCTCTTAAGGTAGCCAATGCCTCGTTACTTGCGGGTTGGATTAAGAAATCTCGAAAACCCCTAGGAGGAGAAACGATGACTCTTTTATGATACACAACTAGTGAATTATAGTTTCTGGCAGACAAAAACTACACAAAAAGTAGTAAACTGTGTGAGCAACTCGGAGGATGAAGTATTGCACTATTAAGATAGATACTTTTTCGTCACGAGAGGTATTGACTCAGAGAATACCAGTAACCTATGGAAAGAGTAACGATGAATCTCTTAAGATACACAACGAGTGACATATCGCTTCTGGCAGACTGGCCACAGTAAGAAAAAGTGGCAGACTGGGTGAGCAATGGGGACGAGTAACTATGACTCTCTTAAGGTAGCCAATGCCTCGTTACTTGCGGTTTGGATTAAGAAATCTCGAATAACCCCTAGGAGGAGGAACGATGACTCTTTTATGATACACAACTAGTGAATTATAGTTTCTGGCAGACAAAAACTACACAAAAAGCAGTAAACTGTTTGAGCAACTCGGAGGAAGAAGTATTGCACTATTAAGGTAGCCACTTTTTCGTCTAGAGAGGTATTGACTCAGAGAATACCAGTAACCTATGGAAGGAGTAACGATGAATCTCTCAAGATACACAACGAGTGACATATCGCTTCTGGCAGACTGGCCGCAGTAAGAAAAAGTGGCAGACTGGGTGAGCAATGGGGACGAGAAACTATGACTCTCTTAAGGTAGCCAATGCCTCGTTACTTGCGGTTTCGATTAAGAAATCTCGAATAATCCCTAGGAGGTGAAACGATAACTCTTTTATGTTACACAACTAGTGACATATCGCTTCTGGCAGACTGGCTAGTACACAAAAAGTAGTAGACTGTGTGAACAACTGGGAGGATGAAGTATGGCACTATTAAGAATGCCAATGATTCGTCACGAGTAGTATTGAATCAGAGAATACCAGTAACCTATGGAAGGAGTAACGATGAATCTCTTAAGATACACAACGAGTGACATATCGCTTCTGGCAGACTGGCAAGTACACAAAAAGTAGTAAACTGTGTGAGCAACTCGGAGGAAGATGTATTGCACTATTAAGATAGCCACTTTTTCGTCAAGAGAGGTATTGACTCGGAGAATACCAGTAACCTATGGAAGGAGTAACGATGAATCTCTTAAGATACACAACGAGTGACATATCGCTTCTGGCAGACTGGTCGCAGTAAGAAAAAGAGGCAGACTGGGAGAGCAATTGGGACGAGTAACTATGACTCTCTTAAGGTAGCCAATGAATCGTTACTTGCGGTTTGGATTAAGAAACCTCGAATAACCCCTAGGAGGAGAAACGATGACTCTTTTATGATACACAACTAGTGAATTATAGTTTCTGGCAGACAAAAACTACACAAAAAGCAGTAAACGGTGTGAGCAACTCGGAGGAAGAAGTAATGCACTATTAAGATAGCCACTTTTTCGTCAAGAGAGGTATTGACTCAGAGAATACCAGTAACCTATGGAAGGAGTAACGATTAATCTCTTAAGATACACAACGAGTGACATATCGCTTCTGGCAGACTGGCCGCAGTAAGAAAAAGTGGCAGACTGGGTGAGCAATTGGGACGAGTAACTATGACTCTCTTAAGGTAGCCAATGCCTCGTTACTTGCGGGTTGGATTAAGAAATCTCGAAAACCCCTAGGAGGAGAAACGATGACTCTTTTATGATACACAACTAGTGAATTATAGTTTCTGGCAGACAAAAACTACACAAAAAGTAGTAAACTGTGTGAGCAACTCGGAGGATGAAGTATTGCACTATTAAGATAGATACTTTTTCGTCACGAGAGGAATTGACTCAGAGAATACCAGTAACCTATGGAAGGAGTAACGATGAATCTCTTAAGATACACAACGAGTACCATATCGCTTCTGGCAGACTGGCCACAGTAAGAAAAAGTGGCAGACTGGGTGAGCAATGGGGACGAGTAACTATGACTCTATTAAGGTAGCCAATGCCTCGTTACTTGCGGTTTCGATTAAGAAATCTCGAATAATCCCTAGGAGGTGAAACGATAACTCTTTTATGTTACACAACTAGTGACATATCGCTTCTGGCAGACTGGCAAGTACACAGAAAGTAGTAAACTGTGTGAGCAACTGGGAGGAAGAAGTATGGCACTATTAAGAACGCCAATGATTCGTCACGAGTAGTATTGAATCAGAGAATAGCAGTAACCTATGTAAGGAGTAACGATAAATCTCTTAAGATACACAAAGAGTGACATATCGCTTCTGGCAGACTGGCCGCAGAAAGAAAAAGTGGCAGACTGGGTGAGCAATTGGGACGAGTAACTATGACTCTCTTAAGGTAGCCAATGCCTCGTTACTTGCGGGTTGGATTAAGAAATCTCGAAAACCCCTAGGAGGAGAAACGATGACTCTTTTATGATACACAACTAGTGAATTATAGTTTCTGGCAGACAAAAACTACACAAAAAGTAGTAAACTGTGTGAGCAACTCGGAGGATGAAGTATTGCACTATTAAGATAGATACTTTTTCGTCACGAAAGGTATTGACTCAGAGAATACCAGTAACCTATGGAAGGAGTAACGATGAATCTCTTAAGATACACAACGAGTGACATATCGCTTCTGGCAGACTGGCCACAGTAAGAAAAAGTGGCAGACTGGGTGAGCAATGGGGACGAGTAACTATGACTCTCATAAGGTAGCCAATGCCTCGTTACTTGCGGTTTGGGTTAAGAAATCTCGAATAACCCCTAGGAGGAGAAACGATGACTCTTTTATGATACACAACTAGTGACATATCGCTTCTGGCAGACTGGCAAGTACACAAAAAGTAGTAAACTGTGTGAGCAACTGGGAGGACGAAGTATGGCACTATTAATAATGCCAATGATTCGTCACGAGTAGTATTGAATCAGAGAATACCAGTAACCAATGGAAGGAGTAACGATGAATCTCTTAAGATACACAACGAGTGACATATCGCTTCTGGCAGACTGGCCGCAGTAAGAAAAAGTGGCAGACTGGGTGAGCAATTGGGACGAGTAACTATGACTCTCTTAAGGTAGCCAATGCCTCGTTACTTGTGGGTTGGATTAAGAAATCTCGAAAACCCCTAGGAGGAGAAACGACGACTCTTTTATGATACACAACTAGTGAATTATAGTTTCTGGCAGACAAAAACTACACCAAAAAGTAGTAAACTGTGTGAGCAACTCGGAGGATGAAGTATTGCACTATTAAGATAGATACTTTTTCGTCACGAGAGGTATTGACTCAGAGAATACCAGTAACCTACGGAAGGAGTAACGATGAATCTCTTAAGATACACAACGAGTGACAAATCGCTTCTGGCAGACTGGCCACAGTAAGAAAAAGTGGCAGACTGGGTGAGCAATGGGGACGAGTAACTATGACTCTCTTAAGGTAGCCAATGCCTCGTTACTTGCGGTTTGGGTTAAGAAATCTCGAATAACCCCTAGGAGGACAAACGATGACTCTTTTATGATACACAACTAGTGACATATCGCTTCTGGCAGACTGGCAAGTACACAAAAAGTAGTAAACTGTGTGAGCAACTCGGAGGAAGATGTATTGCACTATTAAGATAGCCACTTTTTCGTCAAGAGAGGTATTGACTCGGAGAATACCAGTAACCTATGGAAGGAGTAACGATGAATCTCTTAAGATACACAACGAGTGACATATCGCTTCTGGCAGACTGGTCGCAGTAAGGAAAAGTGGCAGACTGGGAGAGCAATTGGGACGAGTAACTATGACTCTCTTAAGGAAGCCAATGCCTCGTTACTTGCGGTTTGGATTAAGAAACCTCGAATAACCCCTAGGAGGAGAAACGATGACTCTTTTATGATACACAACTAGTGAATTATAGTTTCTGGCAGACAAAAACTACACAAAAAGCAGTAAACGGTGTGAGCAACTCGGAGGAAGAAGTAATGCACTATTAAGATAGCCACTTTTTCGTCAAGAGAGGTATTGACTCAGAGAATACCAGTAACCTATGGAAGGAGTAACGATGAATCTCTTAAGATACACAACGAGTGACATATCGCTTCTGGCAGACTGGTCGCAGTAAGAAAAAGAGGCAGACTGGGAGAGCAATTGGGACGAGTAACTATGACTCTCTTAAGGTAGCCAATGAATCGTTACTTGCGGTTTGGATTAAGAAACCTCGAATAACCCCTAGGAGGAGAAACGATGACTCTTTTATGATACACAACTAGTGAATTATAGTTTCTGGCAGACAAAAACTACATAAAAAGCAGTAAACGGTGTGAGCAACTCGGAGGAAGAAGTAATGCACTTTTAAGATAGCCACTTTTTCGTCAAGAGAGGTATTGACTCAGAGAATACCAGTAACCTATGGAAGGAGTAACGATGAATCTCTTAAGATACACAACGAGTGACATATCGCTTCTGGCAGACTGGCCGCAGTAAGAAAAAGTGGCAGACTGGGTGAGCAATTGGGACGAGTAACTATGACTCTCTTAAGGTAGCCAATGCCTCGTTACTTGCGGGTTGGATTAAGAAATCTCGAAAACCCCTAGGAGGAGAAACGATGACTCTTTTATGATACACAACTAGTGAATTATAGTTTCTGGCAGACAAAAACTACACAAAAAGTAGTAAACTGTGTGAGCAACTCGGAGGATGAAGTATTTCACTATTAAGATAGATACTTTTTCGTCACGAGAGGTATTGACTCAGAGAATACCAGTAACCTATGGAAGGAGTAACGATGAATCTCTTAAGATACACAACGAGTAACATATCGCTTCTGGCAGACTGGCCACAGTAAGAAAAAGTGGCAGACTGGGTGAGCAATGGGGACGAGAAACTATGACTCTCTTAAGGTAGCCAATGCCTCGTTACTTGCGGTTTCGATTAAGAAATCTCGAATAATCCCTAGGAGGTGAAACGATAACTCTTTTATGTTACACAACTAGTGACATATCGCTTCTGGCAGACTGGCTAGTACACAAAAAGTAGTAGACTGTGTGAACAACTGGGAGGATGAAGTATGGCACTATTAAGAATGCCAATGATTCGTCACGAGTAGTATTGAATCAGAGAATACCAGTAACCTATGGAAGGAGTAACGATGAATCTCTTAAGATACACAACGAGTGACATATCGCTTCTGGCAGACTGGCCGCAGTAAGAAAAAGTGGCAGACTGGGTGAGCAATTGGGACGAGTAACTATGACTCTCTTAAGGTAGCCAATGCCTCGTTACTTGTGGGTTGGATTAAGAAATCTCGAAAACCCCTAGGAGGAGAAACGACGACTCTTTTATGATACACAACTAGTGAATTATAGTTTCTGGCAGACAAAAACTACACCAAAAAGTAGTAAACTGTGTGAGCAACTCGGAGGATGAAGTATTGCACTATTAAGATAGATACTTTTTCGTCACGAGAGGTATTGACTCAGAGAATACCAGTAACCTATGGAAGGAGTAACGATGAATCTCTTAAGATACACAACGAGTGACATATCGCTTCTGGCAGACTGGCCACAGTAAGAAAAAGTGGCAGACTGGGTGAGCAATGGGGACGAGTAACTATGACTCTCTTAAGGTAGCCAATGCCTCGTTAATTGCGGTTTGGGTTAAGAAATCTCGAATAACCCCTAGGAGGACAAACGATGACTCTTTTATGATACACAACTAGTGACATATCGCTTCTGGCAGACTGGCAAGTACACAAAAAGTAGTAAACTGTGTGAGCAACTCGGAGGAAGATGTATTGCACTATTAAGATAGCCACTTTTTCGTCAAGAGAGGTATTGACTCGGAGAATACCAGTAACCTATGGAAGGAGTAACGATGAATCTCTTAAGATACACAACGAGTGACATATCGCTTCTGGCAGACTGGTCGCAGTAAGAAAAAGAGGCAGACTGGGAGAGCAATTGGGACGAGTAACTATGACTCTCTTAAGGTAGCCAATGAATCGTTACTTGCGGTTTGGATTAAGAAACCTCGAATAACCCCTAGGAGGAGAAACGATGACTCTTTTATGATACACAACTAGTGAATTATAGTTTCTGGCAGACAAAAACTACACAAAAAGCAGTAAACGGTGTGAGCAACTCGGAGGAAGAAGTAATGCACTATTAAGATAGCCACTTTTTCGTCAAGAGAGGTATTGACTCAGAGAATACCAGTAACCTATGGAAGGAGTAACGATTAATCTCTTAAGATACACAACGAGTGACATATCGCTTCTGGCAGACTGGCCGCAGTAAGAAAAAGTGGCAGACTGGGTGAGCAATTGGGACGAGTAACTATGACTCTCTTAAGGTAGCCAATGCCTCGTTACTTGCGGGTTGGATTAAGAAATCTCGAAAACCCCTAGGAGGAGAAACGATGACTCTTTTATGATACACAACTAGTGAATTATAGTTTCTGGCAGACAAAAACTACACAAAAAGTAGTAAACTGTGTGAGCAACTCGGAGGATGAAGTATTGCACTATTAAGATAGATACTTTTTCGTCACGAGAGGTATTGACTCAGAGAATACCAGTAACCTATGGAAGGAGTAACGATGAATCTCTTAAGATACACAACGAGTAACATATCGCTTCTGGCAGACTGGCCACAGTAAGAAAAAGTGGCAGACTGGGTGAGCAATGGGGACGAGAAACTATGACTCTCTTAAGGTAGCCAATGCCTCGTTACTTGCGGTTTCGATTAAGAAATCTCGAATAATCCCTAGGAGGTGAAACGATAACTCTTTTATGTTACACAACTAGTGACATATCGCTTCTGGCAGACTGGCTAGTACACAAAAAGTAGTAGACTGTGTGAACAACTGGGAGGATGAAGTATGGCACTATTAAGAATGCCAATGATTCGTCACGAGTAGTATTGAATCAGAGAATACCAGTAACCTATGGAAGGAGTAACGATGAATCTCTTAAGATACACAACGAGTGACATATCGCTTCTGGCAGACTGGCCGCAGTAAGAAAAAGTGGCAGACTGGGTGAGCAATTGGGACGAGTAACTATGACTCTCTTAAGGTAGCCAATGCCTCGTTACTTGTGGGTTGGATTAAGAAATCTCGAAAACCCCTAGGAGGAGAAACGACGACTCTTTTATGATACACACTAGTGAATTATAGTTTCTGGCAGACAAAAACTACACCAAACAGTAGTAAACTGTGTGAGCAACTCGGAGGATGAAGTATTGCACTATTAAGATAGATACTTTTTCGTCACGAGAGGTATTGACTCAGAGAATACCAGTAACCTGTGGAAGGAGTAACGATGAATCTCTTAAGATACACAACGAGTGACATATCGCTTCTGGCAGACTGGCCACAGTAAGAAAAAGTGGCAGACTGGGTGAGCAATGGGGACGAGTAACTATGACTCTCTTAAGGTAGCCAATGCCTCGTTACTTGCGGTTTGGGTTAAGAAATCTCGAATAACCCCTAGGAGGACAAACGATGACTCTTTTATGATACACAACTAGTGACATATCGCTTCTGGCAGACTGGCAAGTACACAAAAAGTAGTAAACTGTGTGAGCAACTAGGAGGAAGATGTATTGCACTATTAAGATAGCCACTTTTTCGTCAAGAGAGGTATTGACTCGGAGAATACCAGGAACCTATGGAAGGAGTAACGATGAATCTCTTAAGATACACAACGAGTGACATATCGCTTCTGGCAGACTGGTCGCAGTAAGAAAAAGAGGCAGACTGGGAGAGCAATTGGGACGAGTAACTATGACTCTCTTAAGGTAGCCAATGAATCGTTACTTGCGGTTTGGATTAAGAAACCTCGAATAACCCCTAGGAGGAGAAACGATGACTCTTTTATGATACACAACTAGTGAATTATAGTTTCTGGCAGACAAAAACTACACAAAAAGCAGTAAACGGTGTGAGCAACTCGGAGGAAGAAGTAATGCACTATTAAGATAGCCACTTTTTCGTCAAGAGAGGTATTGACTCAGAGAATACCAGTAACCTATGGAAGGAGTAACGATTAATCTCTTAAGATACACAACGAGTGACATATCGCTTCTGGCAGACTGGCCGCAGTAAGAAAAAGTGGCAGACTGGGTGAGCAATTGGGACGAGTAACTATGACTCTCTTAAGGTAGCCAATGCCTCGTTACTTGCGGGTTGGATTAAGAAATCTCGAAAACCCCTAGGAGGAGAAACGATGACTCTTTTATGATACACAACTAGTGAATTATAGTTTCTGGCAGACAAAAACTACACAAAAAGTAGTAAACTGTGTGAGCAACTCGGAGGATGAAGTATTGCACTATTAAGATAGATACTTTTTCGTCACGAGAGGTATTGACTCAGAGAATACCAGTAACCTATGGAAGGAGTAACGATGAATCTCTTAAGATACACAACGAGTAACATATCGCTTCTGGCAGACTGGCCACAGTAAGAAAAAGTGGCAGACTGGGGGAGCAATGGGGACGAGTAACTATGACTCTCTTAAGGTAGCCAATGCCTCGTTACTTGCGGTTTCGATTAAGAAATCTCGAATAATCCCTAGGAGGTGAAACGATAACTCTTTTATGTTACACAACTAGTGACATATCGCTTCTGGCAGACTGGCAAGTACACAGAAAGTAGTAAACTGTGTGAGCAACTGGGAGGAAGAAGTATGGCACTATTAAGAATGCCAATGATTAGTCACGAGTAGTATTGAATCAGAGAATACCAGTAACCTATGGAAGGAGTAACGATGAATCCTTTAAGATACACAACGAGTGACATATCGCTTCTGGCAGACTGGCCGCAGTAAGAAAAAGTGGCAGACTGGGTGAGCAATGGGGACGAGTAACTATGACTCTCTTAAGGTAGCCAATGCCTCGTTACTTGCGGTTTCGATTAAGAAATCTCGAATAATCCATAGGAGGTGAAACGATAACACTTTTATGTTACACAACTAGTGACATATCGCTTCTGGCAGACTGGCAAATACACAAAAAGTAGTAAACTGTGTGAGCAACTGGGAGGAAGAAGTATGGCACTATTAAGAACGCCAATGATTCGTCACGAGTAGTATTGAATCAGAGAATACCAGTAACCTATGTAAGGAGTAACGATAAATCTCTTAAGATACACAAAGAGTGACATATCGCTTCTGGCAGACTGGCCGCAGAAAGAAAAAGTGGCAGACTGGGTGAGCAATTGGGACGAGTAACTATGACTCTCTTAAGGTAGCCAATGCCTCGTTACTTGCGGGTTGGATTAAGAAATCTCGAAAACCCCTAGGAGGAGAAACGATGACTCTTTTATGATACACAACTAGTGAATTATAGTTTCTGGCAGACAAAAACTACACAAAAAGTAGTAAACTGTGTGAGCAACTCGGAGGATGAAGTATTGCACTATTAAGATAGATACTTTTTCGTCACGAGCGGTATTGACTCAGAGAATACCACTAACCTATGGAAGGAGTAACGATGAATCTCTTAAGATACACAACGAGTGACATATCGCTTCTGGCAGACTGGACACAGTAAGAAAAAGTGGCAGACTGGGTGAGCAATGGGGACGAGTAACTATGACTCTCATAAGGTAGCCAATGCCTCGTTACTTGCGGTTTGGGTTAAGAAATCTCGAATAACCCCTAGGAGGAGAAACGATGACTCTTTTATGATACACAACTAGTGACATATCGCTTCTGGCAGACTGGCAAGTACACAAAAAGTAGTAAACTGTGTGAGCAACTGGGAGGAAGAAGTATGGCACTATTAAGAATGCCAATGATTCGTCACGAGTAGTATTGAATCAGAGAATACCAGTAACCTATGGAAGGAGTAACGATGAATCTCTTAAGATACACAACGAGTGACATATCGCTTCTGGCAGACTGGCCGCAGTAAGAAAAAGTGGCAGACTGGGTGAGCAATTGGGACGAGTAACTATGACTCTCTTAAGGTAGCCAATGCCTCGTTACTTGTGGGTTGGATTAAGAAATCTCGAAAACCCCTAGGAGGAGAAACGACGACTCTTTTATGATACACAACTAGTGAATTATAGTTTCTGGCAGACAAAAACTACACCAAAAAGTAGTAAACTGTGTGAGCAACTCGGAGGATGAAGTATTGCACTATTAAGATAGATACTTTTTCGTCACGAGAGGTATTGACTCAGAGAATACCAGTAACCTATGGAAGGAGTAACGATGAATCTCTTAAGATACACAACGAGTGACATATCGCTTCTGGCAGACTGGCCACAGTAAGAAAAAGTGGCAGACTGGGTGAGCAATGGGGACGAGTAACTATGACTCTCTTAAGGTAGCCAATGCCTCGTTACTTGCGGTTTGGGTTAAGAAATCTCGAATAACCCCTAGGAGGACAAACGATGACTCTTTTATGATACACAACTAGTGACATATCGCTTCTGGCAGACTGGCAAGTACACAAAAAGTAGTAAACTGTGTGAGCAACTCGGAGGAAGATGTATTGCACTATTAAGATAGCCACTTTTTCGTCAAGAGAGGTATTGACTCGGAGAATACCAGTAACCTATGGAAGGAGTAACGATGAATCTCTTAAGATACACAACGAGTGACATATCGCTTCTGGCAGACTGGTCGCAGTAAGGAAAAGTGGCAGACTGGGAGAGCAATTGGGACGAGTAACTATGACTCTCTTAAGGTAGCCAATGCCTCGTTACTTGCGGTTTGGATTAAGAAACCTCGAATAACCCCTAGGAGGAGAAACGATGACTCTTTTATGATACACAACTAGTGAATTATAGTTTCTGGCAGACAAAAACTACACAAAAAGCAGTAAACGGTGTGAGCAACTCGGAGGAAGAAGTAATGCACTATTAAGATAGCCACTTTTTCGTCAAGAGAGGTATTGACTCAGAGAATACCAGTAACCTATGGAAGGAGTAACGATGAATCTCTTAAGATACACAACGAGTGACATATCGCTTCTGGCAGACTGGTCGCAGTAAGAAAAAGAGGCAGACTGGGAGAGCAATTGGGACGAGTAACTATGACTCTCTTAAGGTAGCCAATGAATCGTTACTTGCGGTTTGCATTAAGAAACCTCGAATAACCCCTAGGAGGAGAAACGATGACTCTTTTATGATACACAACTAGTGAATTATAGTTTCTGGCAGACAAAAACTACACAAAAAGCAGTAAACGGTGTGAGCAACTCGGAGGAAGAAGTAATGCACTTTTAAGATAGCCACTTTTTCGTCAAGAGAGGTATTGACTCAGAGAATACCAGTAACCTATGGAAGGAGTAACGATTAATCTCTTAAGATACACAACGAGTGACATATCGCTTCTGGCAGACTGGCCGCAGTAAGAAAAAGTGGCAGACTGGGTGAGCAATTGGGACGAGTAACTATGACTCTCTTAAGGTAGCCAATGCCTCGTTACTTGCGGGTTGGATTAAGAAATCTCGAAAACCCCTAGGAGGAGAAACGATGACTCTTTTATGATACACAACTAGTGAATTATAGTTTCTGGCAGACAAAAACTACACAAAAAGTAGTAAACTGTGTGAGCAACTCGGAGGATGAAGTATTGCACTATTAAGATAGATACTTTTTCGTCACGAGAGGTATTGACTCAGAGAATACCAGTAACCTATGGAAGGAGTAACGATGAATCTCTTAAGATACACAACGAGTAACATATCGCTTCTGGCAGACTGGCCACAGTAAGAAAAAGTGGCAGACTGGGTGAGCAATGGGGACGAGTAACTATGACTCTCTTAAGGTAGCCAATGCCTCGTTACTTGCGGTTTCGATTAAGAAATCTCGAATAATCCCTAGGAGGTGAAACGATAACTCTTTTATGTTACACAACTAGTGACATATCGCTTCTGGCAGACTGGCAAGTACACAGAAAGTAGTAAACTGTGTGAGCAACTGGGAGGAAGAAGTATGGCACTATTAAGAATGCCAATGATTAGTCACGAGTAGTATTGAATCAGAGAATACCAGTAACCTATGGAAGGAGTAACGATGAATCCTTTAAGATACACAACGAGTGACATATCGCTTCTGGCAGACTGGCCGCAGTAAGAAAATGTGGCAGACTGGGTGAGCAATGGGGACGAGTAACTATGACTCTCTTAAGGTAGCCAATGCCTCGTTACTTGCGGTTTCGATTAAGAAATCTCGAATAATCCCTAGGAGGTGAAACGATAACACTTTTATGTTACACAACTAGTGACATATCGCTTCTGGCAGACTAGCAAGTACACAAAAAGTAGTAAACTGTGTGAGCAACTGGGAGGAAGAAGTATGGCACTATTAAGAACGCCAATGATTCGTCACGAGTAGTATTGAATCAGAGAATACCAGTAACCTATGTAAGGAGTAACGATGAATCTCTTAATATACACAAAGAGTGACATATCGCTTCTGGCAGACTGGCCGCAGAAAGAAAAAGTGGCAGACTGGGTGAGCAATTGGGACGAGTAACTATGACTCTCTTAAGGTAGCCAATGCCTCGTTACTTGCGGGTTGGATTAAGAAATCTCGAAAACCCCAAGGAGGAGAAACGATGACTCTTTTATGATACACAACTAGTGAATTATAGTTTCTGGCAGACAAAAACTACACAAAAAGTAGTAAACTGTGTGAGCAACTCGGAGGATGAAGTATTGCACTATTAAGATAGATACTTTTTCGTCACGAAAGGTATTGACTCAGAGAATACCAGTAACCTATGGAAGGAGTAACGATGAATCTCTTAAGATACACAACGAGTGACATATCGCTTCTGGCAGACTGGCCACAGTAAGAAAAAGTGGCAGACTGGGTGAGCAATGGGGACGAGTAACTATGACTCTCATAAGGTAGCCAATGCCTCGTTACTTGCGGTTTGGGTTAAGAAATCTCGAATAACCCCTAGGAGGAGAAACGATGACTCTTTTATGATACACAACTAGTGACATATCGCTTCTGGCAGACTGGCAAGTACACAAAAAGTAGTAAACTGTGTGAGCAACTGGGAGGAAGAAGTATGGCACTATTAAGAATGCCAATGATTCGTCACGAGTAGTATTGAATCAGAGAATACCAGTAACCTATGGAAGGAGTAACGATGAATCTCTTAAGATACACAACGAGTGACATATCGCTTCTGGCAGACTGGCCGCAGTAAGAAAAAGTGGCAGACTGGGTGAGCAATTGGGACGAGTAACTATGACTCTCTTAAGGTAGCCAATGCCTCGTTACTTGTGGGTTGGATTAAGAAATCTCGAAAACCCCTAGGAGGAGAAACGACGACTCTTTTATGATACACAACTAGTGAATTATAGTTTCTGGCAGACAAAAACTACACCAAAAAGTAGTAAACTGTGTGAGCATCACGGAGGATGAAGTATTGCACTATTAAGATAGATACTTTTTCGTCACGAGAGGTATTGACTCAGAGAATACCAGTAACCTATGGAAGGAGTAACGATGAATCTCTTAAGATACACAACGAGTGACAAATCGCTTCTGGCAGACTGGCCACAGTAAGAAAAAGTGGCAGACTGGGTGAGCAATGGGGACGAGTAACTATGACTCTCTTAAGGTAGCCAATGCCTCGTTACTTGCGGTTTGGGTTAAGAAATCTCGAATAACCCCTAGGAGGACAAACGATGACTCTTTTATGATACACAACTAGTGACATATCGCTTCTGGCAGAGTGGCAAGTACACAAAAAGTAGTAAACTGTGTGAGCAACTCGGAGGAAGATGTATTGCACTATTAAGATAGCCACTTTTTCGTCAAGAGAGGTATTGACTCGGAGAATACCAGTAACCTATGGAAGGAGTAACGATGAATCTCTTAAGATACACAACGAGTGACATATCGCTTCTGGCAGACTGGTCGCAGTAAGGAAAAGTGGCAGACTGGGAGAGCAATTGGGACGAGTAACTATGACTCTCTTAAGGTAGCCAGTGCCTCGTTACTTGCGGTTTGGATTAAGAAACCTCGAATAACCCCTAGGAGGAGAAACGTTGACTCTTTTATGATACACAACTAGTGAATTATAGTTTCTGGCAGACAAAAACTACACAAAAAGCAGTAAACGGTGTGAGCAACTCGGAGGAAGAAGTAATGCACTATTAAGATAGCCACTTTTTCGTCAAGAGAGGTATTGACTCAGAGAATACCAGTAACCTATGGAAGGAGTAACGATGAATCTCTTAAGATACACAACGAGTGACATATCGCTTCTGGCAGACTGGCCGCAGTAAGAAAAAGTGGCAGACTGGGTGAGCAATTGGGACGAGTAACTATGACTCTCTTAAGGTAGCCAATGCCTCGTTACTTGCGGGTTGGATTAAGAAATCTCGAATAACCCCTAGGAGGAGAAACGAAGACTCTTTTATGATACACAACTAGTGAATTATAGTTTCTGGCAGACAAAAACTACACTAAAAGCAGTAAAATGTGTAAGCAACTCGGAGGAAGAAGTATTGCACTATTAAGATAGCCACTTTTTCGTCACGAGAGGTATTGACTCAGAGAATAGCAGTAACCTATGGAAGGAGTAACGATGAATCTCTTAAGATACACAACGAGTGACATATCGCTTCTGGCAGACTGGCCACAGTAAGAAAAAGTGGCAGACTGGGTGAGCAATGGGGACGAGTAACTATGACTCTCATAAGGTAGCCAATGCCTCGTTACTTGCGGTTTGGGTTAAGAAATCTCGAATAACCCCTAGGAGGAGAAACGATGACTCTTTTATGATACACAACTAGTGACATATCGCTTCTGGCAGACTGGCCGCAGTAAGAAAAAGTGGCAGACTGGGTGAGCAATTGGGACGAGTAACTATGACTCTCTTAAGGTAGCCAATGCATCGTTACTTGTGGGTTGGATTAAGAAATCTCGAAAACCCCTAGGAGGAGAAACTACGACTCTTTTATGATACACAACTAGTGAATTATAGTTTCTGGCAGACAAAAACTACACCAAAACGTAGTAAACTGTGTGAGCAACTCGGAGGATGAAGTATTGCACTATTAAGATAGATACTTTTTCGTCACGAGAGGTATTGACTCAGAGAATACCAGTAACCTATGGAAGGAGTAACGATGAATCTCTTAAGATACACAACGAGTGACATATCGCTTCTGGCAGACTGGCCACAGTAAGAAAAAGTGGCAGACTGGGTGAGCAATGGGGACGAGTAACTATGACTCTCTTAAGGTAGCCAATGCCTCGTTACTTGCGGTTTGGGTTAAGAAATCTCGAATAACCCCTAGGAGGACAAACGATGACTCTTTTATGATACACAACTAGTGACATATCGCTTCTGGCAGACTGGCAAGTACACAAAAAGTAGTAAACTGTGTGAGCAACTCGGAGGAAGATGTATTGCACTATTAAGATAGCCACTTTTTCGTCAAGAGAGGTATTGACTCAGAGAATACCAGTAACCTATGGAAGGAGTAACGATTAATCTCTTAAGATACACAACGAGTGACATATCGCTTCTGGCAGACTGGCCGCAGTAAGAAAAATTGGCAGACTGGGTGAGCAATTGGGACGAGTAACTATGACTTTCTTAAGGTAGCCAATGCCTCGTTACTTGCGGGTTGGATTAAGAAATCTCGAAAACCCCTAGGAGGAGAAACGATGACTCTTTTATGATACACAACTAGTGAATTATAGTTTCTGGCAGACAAAAACTACACAAAAAGTAGTAAACTGTGTGAGCAACTCGGAGGATGAAGTATTGCACTATTAAGATAGATACTTTTTCGTCACGAGAGGTATTGACTCAGAGAATACCAGTAACCTATGGAAGGAGTAACGATGAATCTCTTAAGATACACAACGAGTGACATATCGCTTCTGGCAGACTGGCCGCAGTAAGAAAAAGTGGCAGACTGGGTGAGCAATGGGGACGAGTAACTATGACTCTCTTAAGGTAGCCAATGCCTCGTTACTTGCGGTTTCGATTAAGAAATCTCGAATAATCCCTAGGAGGTGAAACGATAACTCTTTTATGTTACACAACTAGTGACATATCGCTTCTGGCAGACTGGCAAGTACACAGAAAGTAGTAAACTGTGTGAGCAACTGGGAGGAAGAAGTATGGCACTACTAAGAATGCCAATGATTAGTCACGAGTAGTATTGAATCAGAGAATACCAGTAACCTATGGAAGGAGTAACGATGAATCCTTTAAGATACACAACGAGTGACATTCGCTTCTGGCAGACTGGCCGCAGTAAGAAAAAGTGGCAGACTGGGTGAGCAATGGGGACGAGTAACTATGACTCTCTTAAGGTAGCCAATGCCTCGTTACTTGCGGTTTCGATTAAGAAATCTCGAATAATCCCTAGGAGGTGAAACGATAACTCTTTTATGTTACACAACTAGTGACATATCGCTTCTGGCAGACTGGCAAGTACACAAAAAGTAGTAAACTGTGTGAGCAACTGGGAGGAAGAAGTATGGCACTATTAAGAACGCCAATGATTCGTCACAAGTAGTATTGAATCAGAGAATACCAGTAACCTATGTAAGGAGTAACGATGAATCTCTTAAGATACACAAAGAGTGACATATCGCTTCTGGCAGACTGGCCGCAGAAAGAAAAAGTGGCAGACTGGGTGAGCAATTGGGACGAGTAACTATGACTCTCTTAAGGTAGCCAATGCCTTGTTACTTGCGGGTTGGATTAAGAAATCTCGAAAACCCCTAGGAGGAGAAACGATGACTCTTTTATGATACACAACTAGTGAATTATAGTTTCTGGCAGACAAAAACTACACAAAAAGTAGTAAACTGTGTGAGCAACTCGGAGGATGAAGTATTGCACTATTAAGATAGATACTTTTTCGTCACGAGAGGTATTGACTCAGAGAATACCAGTAACCTATGGAAGGAGTAACGATGAATCTCTTAAGATACACAACGAGTGACATATCGCTTCTGGCAGACTGGCCACAGTAAGAAAAAGTGGCAGACTGGGTGAGCAATGGGGACGAGTAACTATGACTCTCATAAGGTAGCCAATGCCTCGTTACTTGCGGTTTGGGTTAAGAAATCTCGAATAACCCCTAGGAGAAGAAACGATGACTCTTTTATGATACACAACTAGTGACATATCGCTTCTGGCAGACTGGCAAGTACACAAAAAGTAGTAAACTGTGTGAGCAACTGGGAGGAAGAAGTATGGCACTATTAAGAATGCCAATGATTCGTCACGAGTAGTATTGAATCAGAGAATACCAGTAACCTATGGAAGGAGTAACGATGAATCTCTTAAGATACACAACGAGTGACATATCGCTTCTGGCAGACTGGCCGCAGTAATAAAAAGTGGCAGACTGGGTGAGCAATTGGGACGAGTAAGTATGACTCTCTTAAGGTAGCCAATGCCTCGTTACTTGTGGGTTGGATTAAGATATCTCGAAAACCCCTAGGAGGAGAAACGATGACTCTTTTATGATACACAACTAGTGAATTATAGTTTCTGGCAGACAAAAACTACACAAAAAGTAGTAAACTGTGTGAGCAACTCGGAGGATGAAGTATTGCACTATTAAGATAGATACTTTTTCGTCACGAGAGATATTGACTCAGAGAATACCAGTAACCTATGGAAGGAGTAACGATGAATCTCTTAAGATACACAACGAGTGACATATCGCTTCTGGCAGACTGGCCACAGTAAGAAAAAGTGGCAGACTGGGTGAGCAGTGGGGACGAGTAACTATGACTCTCTTAAGGTAGCCAATGCCTCGTTACTTGCGGTTTGGGTTAAGAAATCTCGAATAACCCCTAGGAGGACAAACGATGACTCTTTTATGATACACAACTTGTGACATATCGCTTCTGGCAGACTGGCAAGTACACAAAAAGTAGTAAACTGTGTGAGCAACTCGGAGGAAGATGTAATGCACTATTAAGATAGCCACTTTTTCGTCAAGAGAGGTATTGACTCAGAGAATACCAGTAACCTATAGCAGGAGTAACGATGAATCTCTTAAGATACACAACGAGTGACATATCGCTTCTGGCAGACTGGCCGCAGTAAGAAAAAGTGGCAGACTGGGTGAGCAATTGGGACGAGTAACTATGACTCTCTTAAGGTAGCCAATGCCTCGTTACTTGCGGGTTGCATTAAGAAATCTCGAAAACCCCTAGGAGGAGAAACGATGACTCTTTTATGATACACAACTAGTGAATTATAGTTTCTGGCAGGCAAGAACTACACAAAAAGTAGTAAACTGTGTGAGCAACTCGGAGGATGAAGTATTGCACTATTAAGATAGATACTTTTTCGTCACGAGAGATATTGACTCAGAGAATACCAGTAACCTATGGAAGGAGTAACAATGAATCTCTTAAGATACACAACGAGTGACATATCGCTTCTGGCAGACTGGCCACAGTAAGAAAAAGTGGCAGACTGGGTGAGCAATGGGGACGAGTAACTATGACTCTCTTAAGGTAGCCAATGCCTCGTTACTTGCGGTTTGGGTTAAGAAATCTCGAATAACCCCTAGGAGGACAAAGGATGACTCTTTTATGATACACAACTAGTGACATATCGCTTCTGGCAGACTGGCAAGTACACAAAAAGTAGTAAACTGTGTGAGCAACTCGGAGGAAGAAGTATTGCACTATTAAGATAGCCACTTTTTCGTCAAGAGAGGTATTGACTCAGAGAATACCAGTAACCTATAGCAGGAGTAACGATGAATCTCTTAAGATACACAACGGGTGACATATCGCTTCTGGCAGACTGGCCGCAGTAAGAAAAAGTGGCAGACTGGGTGAGCAATGGGGACGAGTAACTATGCCTCTCTTAAGGTAGCCAATGCCTCGTTACTTGCGGTTTCGATTAAGAAATCTAGAATAATCCCTAGGAGGTGAAACGATAACTCTTTTATGTTACACAACTAGTGACATATCGCTTCTGGCAGACTGGCAAGTACACAAAATATAGTAAACTGTGTGAGCAACTGGGAGGAAGAAGTATGGCACTATTAAGAATGCCAATGATTCGTCACGAGTAGTATTGAATCAGAGAATACCAGTAACCTATGGAAGGAGTAACGATGAATCCTTTAAGATACACAACGAGTGACATATCGCTTCTGGCAGACTGGCCGCAGTAAGAAAAAGTGGCAGACTGGGTGAGCAATGGGGACGAGTAACTATGACTCTCTTAAGGTAGCCAATGCCTCGTTACTTGCGGTTTCGATTAAGAAATCTCGAATAATCCCTAGGAGGTGAAACGATAACTCTTTTATGTTACACAACTAGTGACATATCGCTTCTGGCAGACTGGCAAGTACACAAAAAGTAGTAAACTGTGTGAGCAACTGGGAGGATGAAGTATGGCACTATTAAGAATGCCAATGATTCGTCACGAGTAGTATTGAATCAGAGAATACCAGTAACCTATGTAAGGAGTAACGATGAATCTCTTAAGATACACAAAGAGTGACATATCGCTTCTGGCAGACTGGCCGCAGAAAGAAAAAGTGGCAGACTGGGTGAGCAATTGGGACGAGTAACTATGACTCTCTTAAGGTAGCCAATGCCTCGTTACTTGCGGGTTGGATTAAGAAATCTCGAAAACCCCTAGGAGGAGAAACGATGACTCTTTTATGATACACAACTAGTGAATTATAGTTTCTGGCAGACAAAATCTACACAAAAAGTAGTAAACTGTGTGAGCAACTCGGAGGATGAAGTATTGCACTATTAAGATAGATACTTTTTCGTCACGAGAGATATTGACTCAGAGGATACCAGTAACCTATGGAAGGAGTAACGATGAATCTCTTAAGATACACAACGAGTGACATATCGCTTCTGGCAGACTGGCCACAGTAAGAAAAAGTGGCAGACTGGGTGAGCAATGGGGACGAGTAACTATGACTCTCTTAAGGTAGCCAATGCCTCGTTACTTGCGGTTTGGGTTAAGAAATCTCGAATAACCCCTAGGAGGACAAACGATGACTCTTTTATGATACACAACTAGTGACATATCGCTTCTGGCAGACTGGCAAGTACACAAAAAGTAGTTAACTGTGTGAGCAACTCGGAGGAAGATGTATTGCACTATTAAGATAGCCACTTTTTCGTCAAGAGAGGTATTGACTCGGAGAATACCAGTAACCTATGGAAGGAGTAACGATGAATCTCTTAAGATACACAACGAGTGACATATCGCTTCTGGCAGACTGGTCGCAGTAAGGAAAAGTGGCAGACTGGGAGAGCAATTGGGACGAGTAACTATGACTCTCTTAAGGTAGCCAATGCCTCGTTACTTGCGGTTTGGATTAAGAAACCTCGAATAACCCCTAGGAGGAGAAACGATGACTCTTTTATGATACACAACTAGTGAATTATAGTTTCTGGCAGACAAAAACTACACAAAAAGCAGTAAACGGTGTGAGCAACTCGGAGGAAGAAGTATTGCACTATTAAGATAGCCACTTTTTCGTCAAGAGAGGTATTGACTCAGAGAATACCAGTAACCTATGGAAGGAGTAACGATGAATCTCTTAAGATACACAACGAGTGACATATCGCTTCTGGCAGACTGGCCGCAGTAAGAAAATGTGGCAGACTGGGTGAGCAATTGGGACGAGTAACTACGACTCTCTTAAGGTAGCCAATGCCTCGTTACTTGCGGGTTGGATTAAGAAATCTCGAAAACCCCTAGGAGGAGAAACGATGATTCTTTTATGATACACAACTAGTGAATTATAGTTTCTGGCAGACAAAAACTACACAAAAAGTAGTAAACTGTGTGAGCAACTCGGAGGATGAAGTATTGCACTATTAAGATAGATACTTTTTCGTCACGAGAGGTATTGACTCAGAGAATACCAGTAACCTATGGAAGGAGTAACAATGAATCTCTTAAGATACACAACGAGTGACATATCGCTTCTGGCAGACTGGCCACAGTAAGAAAAAGTGGCAGACTGGGTGAGCAATGGGGACGAGTAACTATGACTCTCTTAAGGTAACCAATGCCTCGTTACTTGCGGTTTGGATTAAGAAATCTCGAATAACCCCTAGGAGGAGAAACGAAGACTCTTTTATGATACACAACTAGTGAATTATAGTTTCTGGCAGACAAAAACTACACAAAAAGCAGTAAACTGTGTGAGCAACTCGGAGGAAGAAGTATTGCACTATTAAGATAGCCACTTTTTCGTCAAGAGAGGTATTGACTCAGAGAATACCAGTAACCTATGGAAGGAGTAACGATGAATCTCTTAAGATACACAACGAGTGACATATCGCTTCTGGCAGACTGGCCGCAGTAAGAAAAAGTGGCAGACTGGGTGAGCAATGGGGACGAGTAACTATGACTCTCTTAAGGTAGCCAATGCCTCGTTACTTGCGGTTTCGATTAAGAAATCTCGAATAATCCCTAGGAGGTGAAACGATAACTCTTTTATGTTACACAACTAGTGACATATCGCTTCTGGCAGACTGGCAAGTACACAAAAAGTAGTAAACTGTGTGAGCAACTGGGAGGAAGAAGTATGGCACTATTAAGAATGCCAATGATTCGTCACGAGTAGTATTGAATCAGAGAATACCAGTAACCTATGTAAGGAGTAAAGATGAATCTCTTAAGATACACAAAGAGTGACATATCGCTTCTGGCAGACTGGCCGCAGAAAGAAAAGTGGCAGACTGGGTGAGCAATTGGGACGAGTAACTATGACTCTCTTAAGGTAGCCAATGCCTCGTTACTTGCGGGTTGGATTAAGAAATCTCGAAAACCCCTAGGAGGAGAAACGATGACTCTTTTATGATACACAACTAGTGAATTATAGTTTCTGGCAGACAAAAACTACACAAAAAGTAGTAAACAGTGTGAGCAACTCGGAGGATGAAGTATTGCACTATTAAGATAGATACTTTTTCGTCACGAGAGGTATTGAGTCAGAGAATACCAGTAACCTATGGAAGGAGTAACGATGAATCTCTTAAGATACACAACGAGTGACATATCGCTTCTGGCAGACTGGCCACAGTAAGAAAAAGTGGCAGACTGGGTGAGCAATGGGGACGAGTAACTGTGACTCTCATAAGGTAGCCAATGCCTCGTTACTTGCGGTTTGGGTTAAGAAATCTCGATTAACCCCTAGGAGGAGAAACGATGACTCTTTTATGATACACAACTAGTGACATATCGCTTCTGGCAGACTGGCAAGTACACAAAAAGTAGTAAACTGTGTGAGCAACTGGGAGGAAGAAGTATGGCACTATTAAGAATGTCAATGATTCGTCACGAGTAGTATTGAATCAGAGAATACCAGTAACCTATGGAAGGAGTAACGATGAATCCTTTAAGATACACAACGAGTGACATATCGCTTCTGGCAGACTGGTCGCAGTAAGGAAAAGTGGCAGACTGGGAGAGCAATTGGGACGAGTAACTATGACTCTCTTAAGGTAGCCAATGACTCGTTACTTGCGGTTTGGATTAAGAAACCTCGAATAACCCCTAGGAGGAGAAACGATGACTCTTTTATGATACACAACTAGTGAATTATAGTTTCTGGCAGACAAAAACTACACAAAAAGCAGTAAACGGTGTGAGCAACTCGGAGGAAGAAGTATTGCACTATTAAGATAGCCACTTTTTCGTCAAGAGAGGTATTGACTCAGAGAATACCAGTAACCTATGGAAGGAGTAACGATGAATCTCTTAAGATACACAACGAGTGACATATCGCTTCTGGCAGACTGGCCGCAGTAAGAAAAAGTGGCAGACTGGGTGAGCAATTGGGACGAGTAACTATGACTCTCTTAAGGTAGCCAATGCCTCGTTACTTGCGGGTTGGATTAAGAAATCTCGAAAACCCCTAGGAGGAGAAACGATGACTCTTTTATGATACACAACTAGTGAATTATAGTTTCTGGCAGACAAAAACTACACAAAAAGTAGTAAACTGTGTGAGCAACTCGGAGGATGAAGTATTGCACTATTAAGATAGATACTTTTTCGTCACGAGAGGTATTGACTCAGAGAATACCAGTAACCTATGGAAGGAGTAACGATGAATCTCTTAAGATACACAACGAGTGACATATCGCTTCTGGCAGACTGGCCACAGTAAGAAAAAGTGGCAGACTGGGTGAGCAATGGGGACGAGTAACTATGACTCTCTTAAGGTAGCCAATGCCTCGTTACTTGCGGTTTGGATTAAGAAATCTCGAATAACCCCTAGGAGGAGAAACGAAGACTCTTTTATGATACACAACTAGTGAATTATAGTTTCTGGCAGACAAAAACTACACAAAAAGCAGTAAACTGTGTGAGCAACTCGGAGGAAGAAGTATTGCACTATTAAGATAGCCACTTTTTCGTCAAGAGAGGTATTGACTCAGAGAATACCAGTAACCTATGGAAGGAGTAACGATGAATCTCTTAAGATACACAACGAGTGACATATCGCTTCTGGCAGACTGGCCGCAGTAAGAAAAAGTGGCAGACTGGGTGAGCAATGGGGACGAGTAACTATGACTCTCTTAAGGTAGCCAATGCCTCGTTACTTGCGGTTTCGATTAAGAAATCTCGAATAATCCCTAGGAGGTGAAACGATAACTCTTTTATGTTACACAACTAGTGACATATCGCTTCTGGCAGACTGGCAAGTACACAAAATATAGTAAACTGTGTGAGCAACTGGGAGGAAGAAGTATGGCACTATTAAGAATGCCAATGATTCGTCACGAGTAGTATTGAATCAGAGAATACCAGTAACCTATGGAAGGAGTAACGATGAATCCTTTAAGATACACAACGAGTGACATATCGCTTCTGGCAGACTGGCCGCAGTAAGAAAAAGTGGCAGACTGGGTGAGCAATGGGGACGAGTAACTATGACTCTCTTAAGGTAGCCAATGCATCGTTACTTGCGGTTTCGATTAAGAAATCTCGAATAATCCCTAGGAGGTGAAACGATAACTCTTTTATGTTACACAACTAGTGACATATCGCTTCTGGCAGACTGGCAAGTACACAAAAAGTAGTAAACTGTGTGAGCAACTGGGAGGAAGAAGTATGGCACTATTAAGAATGCCAATGATTCGTCACGAGTAGTATTGAATCAGAGAATACCAGTAACCTATGTAAGGAGTAAAGATGAATCTCTTAAGATACACAAAGAGTGACATATCGCTTCTGGCAGACTGGCCGCAGAAAGAAAAAGTGGCAGACTGGGTGAGCAATTGGGACGAGTAACTATGACTCTCTTAAGGTAGCCAATGCCTCGTTACTTGCGGGTTGGATTAAGAAATCTCGAAAACCCCTAGGAGGAGAAACGATGACTCTTTTATGATACACAACTAGTGAATTATAGTTTCTGGCAGACAAAAACTACACAAAAAGTAGTAAACAGTGTGAGCAACTCGGAGGATGAAGTATTGCACTATTAAGATAGATACTTTTTCGTCACGAGAGGTATTGACTCAGAGAATACCAGTAACCTATGGAAGGAGTAACGATGAATCTCTTAAGATACACAACGAGTGACATATCGCTTCTGGCAGACTGGCCACAGTAAGAAAAAGTGGCAGACTGGGTGAGCAATGGGGACGAGTAACTGTGACTCTCATAAGGTAGCCAATGCCTCGTTACTTGCGGTTTGGGTTAAGAAATCTCGAATAACCCCTAGGAGGTGAAACGATAACTCTTTTATGTTACACAACTAGTGACATATCGCTTCTGGCAGACTGGCAAGTACACAAAAAGTAGTAAACTGTGTGAGCAACTGGGAGGAAGAAGTATGGCACTATTAAGAATGCCAATGATTCGTCACGAGTAGTATTGAATCAGAGAATACCAGTAACCTATGTAAGGAGTAAAGATGAATCTCTTAAGATACACAAAGAGTGACATATCGCTTCTGGCAGACTGGCCGCAGAAAGAAAAAGTGGCAGACTGGGTGAGCAATTGGGACGAGTAACTATGACTCTCTTAAGGTAGCCAATGCCTCGTTACTTGCGGGTTGGATTAAGAAATCTCGAAAACCCCTAGGAGGAGAAACGATGACTCTTTTATGATACACAACTAGTGAATTATAGTTTCTGGCAGACAAAAACTACACAAAAAGTAGTAAACAGTGTTAGCAACTCGGAGGATGAAGTATTGCACTATTAAGATAGATACTTTTTCGTCACGAGAGGTATTGACTCAGAGAATACCAGTAACCTATGGAAGGAGTAACGATGAATCTCTTAAGATACACAACGAGTGACATATCGCTTCTGGCAGACTGGCCACAGTAAGAAAAAGTGGCAGACTGGGTGAGCAATGGGGACGAGTAACTGTGACTCTCATAAGGTAGCCAATGCCTCGTTACTTGCGGTTTGGGTTAAGAAATCTCGAATAACCCCTAGGAGGAGAAACGATGACTCTTTTATGATACACAACTAGTGACATATCGCTTCTGGCAGACTGGCAAGTACACAAAAAGTAGTAAACTGTGTGAGCAACTGGGAGGAAGAAGTATGGCACTATTAAGAATGTCAATGATTCGTCACGAGTAGTATTGAATCAGAGAATACCAGTAACCTATGGAAGGAGTAACGATTAATCTCTTAAGATACACAACGAGTGACATATCGCTTCTGGCAGACTGGCCGCAGAAAGAAAAAGTGGCAGACTGGGTGAGCAATTGGGACGAGTAACTATGACTCTCTTAAGGTAGCCAATGCCTCGTTACTTGCGGGTTGGATTAAGAAATCTCGAAAACCCCTAGGAGGAGAAACGATGACTCCTTTATGATACACGACTAGTGAATTATAGTTTCTAGCAGACAAAAACTACACAAATAGTAGTAAACTGTGTAAGCAACTCGGAGGATGAAGTATTGCACTATTAAGATAGATACTTTTTCGTCACGAGAGGTATTGACTCAGAGAATACCAGTAACCTATGGAAGGAGTAACGATGAATCTCTTAAGATACACAACGAGTGACATATCGCTTCTGGCAGACTGGACACAGTAAGAAAAAGTGGCAGACTGGGTGAGCAATGGGGACGAGTAACTATGACTCTCCTAAGGTAGCCAATGCCTCGTTACTTGCGGTTTGGATTAAGAAATCTCGAATAACCCCTAGGAGGAGAAACGATGACTCTTTTATGATACACAACTAGTGAATTATAGTTTCTGGCAGACAAAAACTACACAAAAAGCAGTAAACTGTGTGAGCAACTCGGAGGAAGAAGTATTGCACTATTAAGATAGCCACTTTTTCGTCAAGAGAGGTATTGACTCAGAGAATACCAGTAACCTATGGAAGGAGTAACGATGAATCTCTTAAGATACACAACGAGTGACATATCGCTTCTGGCAGACTGGCCGCAGTAAGAAAAAGTGGCAGACTGGGTGAGCAATGGGGACGAGTAACTATGACTCTCTTAAGGTAGCCAATGCCTCGTTACTTGCGGTTTCGATTAAGAAATCTCGAATAATCCCTAGGAGGTGAAACGATAACTCTTTTATGTTACACAACTAGTGACATATCGCTTCTGGCAGACTGGCAAGTACACAAAAAGTAGTAAACTGTGTGATCAACTGGGAGGAAGAAGTATGGCACTATTAAGAATGCCAATGATTCGTCACGAGTAGTATTGAATCAGAGAATACCAATAACCTATGGAAGGAGTAACGATGAATCCTTTAAGATACACAACGAGTGACATATCGCTTCTGGCAGACTGGCCGCAGTAAGAAAAAGTGGCAGACTGGGTGAGCAATGGGGACGAGTAACTATGACTCTCATAAGGTAGCCAATGCCTCGTTACTTGCGGTTTGGGTTAAGAAATCTCGAATAACCCCTAGGAGGAGAAACGATGACTCTTTTATGATACACAACTAGTGACATATCGCTTCTGGCAGACTGGCAAGTACACAAAAAGTAGTAAACTGTGTGAGCAACTCGGAGGAAGAAGTATTGCACTATTAAGATAGCCACTTTTTCGTCAAGAGAGGTATTGACTCGGAGAATACCAGTAACCTATGGAAGGAGTAACGATGAATCTCTTAAGATACACAACGAGTGACATATCGCTTCTGGCAGACTGCCCGCAGTAAGAAAAAGTGGCAGACTGGGTGAGCAATGGGGACGAGTAACTATGACTCTCTTAAGGTAGCCAATGCCTCGTTACTTGCGGTTTCGATTAAGAAATCTCGAATAATCCCTAGGAGGTGAAACGATAACTCTTTTATGTTACACAGCTAGTGACATATCGCTTCTGGCAGACTGGCAAGTACACAAAAAGTAGTAAACTGTGTGAGCAACTGGGAGGAAGAAGTATGGCACTATTAAGAATGCCAATGATTCGTCACGAGTAGTATTGAATCAGAGAATACCAGTAACCTATGGAAGGAGTAACGATGAATCCTTTAAGATACACAAAGAGTGACATATCGCTTCTGGCAGACTGGCCGCAGTAAGAAAAAGTGGCAGACTGGGTGAGCAATGGGGACGAGTAACTATGACTCTCTTAAGGTAGCCAATGCCTCGTTACTTGCGGTTTCGATTAAGAAATCTCGAATAATCCCTAGGAGGTGAAACGATAACTCTTTTATGTTACACAACTAGTGACATATCGCTTCTGGCAGACTGGCAAGTACACAAAAAGTAGTAAACTGTGTGAGCAACTGGGAGGAAGAAGTATGGCACTATTAAGAATGCCAATGATTCGTCACGAGTAGTATTGAATCAGAGAATACCAGTAACCTATGGAAGGAGTAACGATGAATCCTTTAAGATACACAACGAGTGACATATCGCTTCTGGCAGACTGGCCGCAGTAAGAAAAAGTGGCAGACTGGGTGAGCAATGGGGACGAGTAACTATGACTCTCTTAAGGTAGCCATTGCCTCGTTACTTGCGGTTTCGATTAAGAAATCTCGAATAATCCCTAGGAGGTGAAACGATAACTCTTTTATGTTACACAACTAGTGACATATCGCTTCTGGCAGACTGGCAAGTACACAAAAAGTAGTAAACTGTGTGAGCAACTGGGAGGAAGAAGTATGGCACTATTAAGAATGTCAATGATTCGTCACGAGTAGTATTGAATCAGAGAATACCAGTAACCTATGGAAGGAGTAACGATGAATCTCTTAAGATACACAACGAGTGACATATCGCTTCTGGCAGACTGGCCGCAGAAAGAAAAAGTGGCAGACTGGGTGAGCAATTGGGACGAGTAACTATGACCCTCTTAAGGTAGCCAATGCCTCGTTACTTGCGGGTTGGATTAAGAAATCTCGAAAACCCCTGGGAGGAGAAACGATGACTCTTTTATGATACACGACTAGTGAATTATAGTTTCTAGCAGACAAAAACTACACAAATAGTAGTAAACTGTGTGAGCAACTCGGAGGATGAAGTATTGCACTATTAAGATAGATACTTTTTCGTCACGAGAGGTATTGACTCAGAGAATACCAGTAACCTATGGAAGGAGTAACGATGAATCTCTTAAGATACACAACGAGTGACATATCGCTTCTGGCAGACTGGCCACAGTAAGAAAAAGTGGCAGACTGGGTGAGCAATGGGGACGAGTAACTATGACTCTCTTAAGGTAGCCAATGCCTCGTTACTTGCGGTTTGGATTAAGAAATCTCGAATAACCCCTAGGAGGAGAAACGATGACTCTTTTATGATACACAACTAGTGAATTATAGTTTCTGGCAGACAAAAACTACACAAAAAGCAGTAAACTGTGTGAGAAACTCGGAGGAAGAAGTATTGCACTATTAAGATATTCACTTTTTCGTCAAGAGAGGTATTGACTCAGAGAATACCAGTAACCTATGAAAGGAGTAACGATGAATCTCTTAAGATACACAACGAGTGACATATCGCTTCTGGCAGACTGCCCGCAGTAAGAAAATGTGGCAGACTGGGTGAGCAATGGGGACGAGTAACTATGACTCTCTTAAGGTAGCCAATGCCTCGTTACTTGCGGTTTCGATTAAGAAATCTCGAATAATCCCTAGGAGGTGAAACGATAACTCTTTTATGTTACACAGCTAGTGACATATCGCTTCTGGCAGACTGGCAAGTACACAAAAAGTAGTAAACTGTGTGAGCAACTGGGAGGAAGAAGTATGGCACTATTAAGAATGCCAATGATTCGTCACGAGTGGTATTGAATCAGAGAATACCAGTAACCTATGGAAGGAGTAACGATGAATCCTTTAAGATACACAACGAGTGACATATCGCTTCTGGCAGACTGGCCGCAGTAAGAAAAAGTGGCAGACTGGGTGAGCAATGGGGACGAGTAACTATGACTCTCTTAAGGTAGCCAATGCCTCGTTACTTGCGGTTTCGATTAAGAAATCTCGAATAATCCCTAGGAGGTGAAACGATAACTTTTTTATGTTACACAACTAGTGACATATCGCTTCTGGCAGACTGGCCGCAGAAAGAAAAAGTGGCAGACTGGGTGTGCAATTGGGACGAGTAACTATGACTCTCTTAAGGTAGCCAATGCCTCGTTACTTGCGGGTTGGATTAAGAAATCTCGAAAACCCCTAGGAGGAGAAACGATGACTCTTTTATGATACACGACTAGTGAATTATAGTTTCTAGCAGACAAAAACTACACAAATAGTAGTAAACTGTGTGAGTAACTCGGAGGATGAAGTATTGCACTATTAAGATAGATACTTTTTCGTCACGAGAGGTATTGACTCAGAGAATACCAGTAACCTATGGAAGGAGTAACGATGAATCTCTTAAGATACACAACGAGTGACATATCGCTTCTGGCAGACTGGCCACAGTAAGAAAAAGTGGCAGACTGGGTGAGCAATGGGGACGAGTAACTATGACTCTCTTAAGGTAGCCAACGCCTCGTTACTTGCGGTTTGGATTAAGAAATCTCGAATAACCCCTAGGAGGAGAAACGATGACACTTTTATGATACACAACTAGTGAATTATAGTTTCTGGCAGACAAAAACTACACAAAAAGCATTAAACTGTGTGAGCAACTCGGAGGAAGAAGTATTGCACTATTAAGATAGCCACTTTTTCGTCAAGAGAGGTATTGACTCAGCGAATACCAGTAACCTATGGAAGGAGTAACGATGAATCTCTTAAGATACACAACGAGTGACATATCGCTTCTGGCAGACTGGCCGCAGTAAGAAAAAGTGGCAGACTGGGTGAGCAATGGGGACGAGTAACTATGACTCTCTTAAGGTAGCCAATGCCTCGTTACTTGCGGTTTCGATTAAGAAATCTCGAATAATCCCTAGGAGGTGAAACGATAACTCTTTTATGTTACACAACTAGTGACATATCGCTTCTGGCAGACTGGCAAGTACACAAAAAGTAGTAAACTGTGTGAGCAACTGGGAGGAAGAAGTATGGCACTATTAAGAATGCCAATGATTCGTCACGAGTAGTATTGAATCAGAGAATACCAGTAACCTATGGAAGGAGTAACGATGAATCTCTTAAGATACACAACGAGTGACATATCGCTTCTGGCAGACTGGCCGCAGAAAGAAAAAGTGGCAGACTGGGTGAGCAATTGGGACGAGTAACTATGACTCTCTTAAGGTAGCCAATGCCTCGTTACTTGCGGGTTGGATTAAGAAATCTCGAAAACCCCTAGGAGGAGAAACGATGACTCTTTTATGATACACAACTAGTGAATTATAGTTTCTGGCAGACAAAAACTACACTAAAAGTAGTAAACTGTGTGAGCAACTCGGAGGATGAAGTATTGCACTATTAAGATAGATACTTTTTCGTCACGAGAGGTATTGACTCAGAGAATACCAGTAACCTATGGAAGGAGTAACGATCAATCTCTTAAGATACACAACGAGTGACATATCGCTTCTGGCAGACTGGCCACAGTAAGAAAAAGTGGCAGACTGGGTGAGCAATGGGGACGAGTAACTATGACTCTCATAAGGTAGCCAATGCCTCGTTACTTGCGGTTTGGGTTAAGAAATCTCGAATAACCCCTAGGAGGAGAAACGATGACTCTTTTATGATACACAACTAGTGACATATCGCTTCTGGCAGACTGGCAAGTACACAAAAAGTAGTAAACTGTGTGAGCAACTCGGAGGAAGAAGTATTGCACTATTAAGATAGCCACTTTTTCGTCAAGAGAGGTATTGACTCAGAGAATACCAGTAACCTATGGAAGGAGTAACGATGAATCTCTTAAGATACACAACGAGTGACATATCGCTTCTGGCAGACTGGCCGCAGAAAGAAAAAGTGGCAGACTGGGTGAGCAATTGGGACGAGTAACTATGACTCTCTTAAGGTAGCCAATGCCTCGTTACTTGCGGTTTGGATTAAGAAATCTCGAATAACCCCTAGGAGGAGAAACGATGACTCTTTTATGATACACAACTAGTGAATTATAGTTTCTGGCAGACAAAAACTACACAAAAAGCAGTAAACTGTGTGAGCAACTCGGAGGAAGAAGTATTGCACTATTAAGATAGATACTTTTTCGTCACGAGAGGTACTGACTCAGCGAATACCAGTAACCTATGGAAGGAGTAACGATGAATCTCTTAAGATACACAACGAGTGACATATCGCTTCTGGCAGACTGGCCACAGTAAGAAAAAGTGGCAGACTGGGTGAGCAATGGGGACGAGTAACTATGACTCTCTTAAGGAAGCCAATGCCTCGTTACTTGCGGTTTGGGTTAAGAAATCTCGAATAACCCCTAGGAGGACAAACGATGACTCTTTTATGATACACAACTAGTGACATATCGCTTCTGGCAGACTGGCAAGTACACAAAAAGTAGTAAACTGTGTGAGCAACTCGGAGGAAGAAGTATTGCACTATTAAGATAGCCACTTTTTCGTCAAGAGAGGTATTGACTCGGAGAATACCAGTAACCTATGGAAGGAGTAACGATGAATCTCTTAAGATACACAACGAGTGACATATCGCTTCTGGCAGACTGGCCGCAGTAAGGAAAAGTGGCAGACTGGGAGAGCAATTGGGACGAGTAACTATGACTCTCTTAAGGTAGCCAATGCCTCGTTACTTGCGGATTGGATTAAGAAATCTCGAATAACCCCTAGGAGGAGAAACGATGACTCTTTTATGATACACAACTAGTGAATTATAGTTTCTGGCAGACAAAAACTACACAAAAAGCAGTAAACGGTGTGAGCAACTCGGAGGAAGAAGTATTGCACTATTAAGATAGCCACTTTTTCGTCAAGAGAGGTATTGACTCAGAGAATACCAGTAACCTATGGAAGGAGTAACGATGAATCTCTTAAGATACACAACGAGTGACATATCGCTTCTGGCAGACTGGCCGCAGTAAGAAAAAGTGGCAGACTGGGTGAGCAATTGGGACGAGGAACTATGACTCTCTTAAGGTAGCCAATGCCTCGTTACTTGCGGTTTGGATTAAGAAATCGCGAATAATCCCTAGGAGGTGAAACGATAACTCTTTTATGTTACACAACTAGTGACATATCGCTTCTGGCAGACTGGCAAATACACAAAAAGTAGTAAACTGTGTGAGCAACTGGGAGGAAGAAGTATGGCACTATTAAGAATGCCAATGATTCGTCACGAGTAGTATTGAATCAGAGAATACCAGTAACCTATGGAAGGAGTAACGATGAATCTCTTAGGATACACAACGAGTGACATATCGCTTCTGGCAGACTGGCCACAGTAAGAAAAAGTGGCAGACTGGGTGAGCAATGGGGACGAGTAACTATGACTCTCTTAAGGTAGCCAATGCCTCGTTACTTGCGGTTTGGGTTAAGAAATCTCGAATAACCCCTAGGAGGACAAACGATGACTTTTTTATGATACACAACTAGTGACATATCGCTTCTGGCAGACTGGCAAGTACACAAAAAGTAGTAAACTGTGTGAGCAACTCGGAGGAAGAAGTATTGCACTATTAAGATAGCCACTTTTTCGTCAAGAGAGGTATTGACTCGGAGAATACCAGTAACCTATGGAAGGAGTAACGATGAATCTCTTAAGATACACAACGAGTGACATATCGCTTCTGGCAGACTGGCCGCAATAAGGAAAAGTGGCAGACTGGGAGAACAATTGGGACGAGTAACTATGACTCTCTTAAGGTAGCCAATGCCTCGTTACTTGCGGTTTGGATTAAGAAATCTCGAATAACCCCTAGGAGGAGAAACGATGACTCTTTTATGATACACAACTAGTGAATTATAGATTCTGGCAGACAAAAACTACACAAAAAGCAGTAAACGGTGTGAGCAACTCGGAGGATTAAGTATTGCACTATTAAGATAGCCACTTTTTCGTCAAGAGAGGTATTGACTCAGAGAATACCAGTAATCTATGGAAGGAGTAACGATGAATCTCTTAAGATACACAACGAGTGACATATCGCTTCTGGCAGACTGGCCGCAGTAAGAAAAAGTGGCAGACTGGGTGAGCAATTGGGACGAGTAACTATGACTCTCTTAAGGTAGCCAATGCCTCGTTACTTGCGGGTTGGATTAAGAAATCTCGAAAACCCCTAGGAGGAGAAACGATGACTCTTTTATGATGCACAACTAGTGACATATCGCTTCTGGCAGACTGGCAAGTACACAAAAAGTAGTAAACTGTGTGAGCAACTCGGAGGAAGAAGTGTTGCACTATTAAGATAGCCACTTTTTCGTCAAGAGAGGTATTGACTCGGAGAATACCAGTAACCTATGGAAGGAGTAACGATGAATCTCTCAAGATACACAACGAGTGACATATCGCTTCTGGCAGACTGGCCGCAGTAAGGAAAAGTGGCAGACTGGGAGAGCAATTGGGACGAGTAACTATGACTCTCTTAAGGTAACCAATGCCTCGTTACTTGCGGTTTGGATGAAGAAATCTCGAATAACCCCTAGGAGGAGAAACGATGACTCTTTTATGATACACAACTAGTGAATTATAGTTTCTGGAAGACAAAAACTACACAAAAAGCAGTAAACTGTGTGAGCAACTGGGAGGAAGAAGTATAGCACTATTAAGATAACCACTTTTTCGTCAAGAGAGGTATTGACTCAGAGAATACCAGTAACCTATGGAAGGAGTAACGATGAATCTCTTAAGATACACAACGAGTGACATATCGCTTCTGGCAGACTGGCCGCAGTAAGAAAAAGTGGCAGACTGGGTGAGCAATTGGGACGAGTAACTATGACTCTCTTAAGGTAGCCAATGCCTCGTTACTTGCGGTTTGGATTAAGAAATCTCGAATAACCCCTAGGAGGAGAAACGATGACTCTTTTATGATACACAACTAGTGAATTATAGTTTCTGGCAGACAAAAACTACACAAAAAGCAGTAAACTGTGTGAGCAACTCGGAGGAAGAAGTATTGCACTATTAAGATAGCCACTTTTTCGTCAAGAGAGGTATTGACTCAGAGAATACCAGTAACCTATGGAAGGAGTAACGATGAATCTCTTAAGATACACAACGAGTGACATATCGCTTCTGGCAGACTGGCCGCAGTAAGAAAAAGTGGCAGACTGGGTGAGCAATTGGGACGAGTAACTATGACTCTCTTAAGGTAGCCAATGCCTCGTTACTTGCGGTTTGGATTAAGAAATCTCGAATAATCCCTAGGAGGTGAAACGATAACTCTTTTATGTTACACAACTAGTGACATATCGCTTCTGGCAGACTGGCAAATACACAAAAAGTAGTAAACTGTGTGAGCAACTGGGAGGAAGAAGTATGGCACTATTAAGAATGCCAATGATTCGTCACGAGTAGTATTGAATCAGAGAATACCAGTAACCTATGGAAGGAGTAACGATGAATCTCTTAGGATACACAACGAGTGACATATCGCTTCTGGCAGACTGGCCACAGTAAGAAAAAGTGGCAGACTGGGTGAGCAATGGGGACGAGTAACTATGACTCTCTTAAGGAAGCCAATGCCTCGTTACTTGCGGTTTGGGTTAAGAAATCTCGAATAACCCCTAGGAGGACAAACGATGACTCTTTTATGATACACAACTAGTGACATATCGCTTCTGGCAGACTGGCAAGTACACAAAAAGTAGTAAACTGTGTGAGCAACTCGGAGGAAGAAGTATTGCACTATTAAGATAGCCACTTTTTCGTCAAGAGAGGTATTGACTCGGAGAATACCAGTAACCTATGGAAGGAGTAACGATGAATCTCTTAAGATACACAACGAGTGACATATCGCTTCTGGCAGACTGGCCGCAGTAAGGAAAAGTGGCAGACTGGGAGAGCAATTGGGACGAGTAACTATGACTCTCTTAAGGTAGCCAATGCCTCGTTACTTGCGGATTGGATTAAGAAATCTCGAATAACCCCTAGGAGGAGAAACGATGACTCTTTTATGATACACAACTAGTGAATTATAGTTTCTGGCAGACAAAAACTACACAAAAAGCAGTAAACGGTGTGAGCAACTCGGAGGAAGAAGTATTGCACTATTAAGATAGCCACTTTTTCGTCAAGAGAGGTATTGACTCAGAGAATACCAGTAACCTATGGAAGGAGTAACGATGAATCTCTTAAGATACACAACGAGTGACATATCGCTTCTGGCAGACTGCCGCAGTAAGAAAAAGTGGCAGACTGGGTGAGCAATTGGGACGAGTAACTATGACTCTCTTAAGGTAGCCAATGCCTCGTTACTTGCGGTTTGGATTAAGAAATCGCGAATAATCCCTAGGAGGTGAAACGATAACTCTTTTATGTTACACAACTAGTGACATATCGCTTCTGGCAGACTGGCAAATACACAAAAAGTAGTAAACTGTGTGAGCAACTGGGAGGAAGAAGTATGGCACTATTAAGAATGCCAATGATTCGTCACGAGTAGTATTGAATCAGAGAATACCAGTAACCTATGGAAGGAGTAACGATGAATCTCTTAGGATACACAACGAGTGACATATCGCTTCTGGCAGACTGGCCACAGTAAGAAAAAGTGGCAGACTGGGTGAGCAATGGGGACGAGTAACTATGACTCTCTTAAGGTAGCCAATGCCTCGTTACTTGCGGTTTGGGTTAAGAAATCTCGAATAACCCCTAGGAGGACAAACGATGACTCTTTTATGATACACAACTAGTGACATATCGCTTCTGGCAGACTGGCAAGTACACAAAAAGTAGTAAACTGTGTGAGCAACTCGGAGGAAGAAGTATTGCACTATTAAGATAGCCACTTTTTCGTCAAGAGAGGTATTGACTCGGAGAATACCAGTAACCTATGGAAGGAGTAACGATGAATCTCTTAAGATACACAACGAGTGACATATCGCTTCTGGCAGACTGGCCGCAATAAGGAAAAGTGGCAGACTGGGAGAACAATTGGGACGAGTAACTATGACTCTCTTAAGGTAGCCAATGCCTCGTTACTTGCGGTTTGGATTAAGAAATCTCGAATAACCCCTAGGAGGAGAAACGATGACTCTTTTATGATACACAACTAGTGAATTATAGTTTCTGGCAGACAAAAACTACACAAAAAGCAGTAAACGGTGTGAGCAACTCGGAGGATTAAGTATTGCACTATTAAGATAGCCACTTTTTCGTCAAGAGAGGTATTGACTCAGAGAATACCAGTAATCTATGGAAGGAGTAACGATGAATCTCTTAAGATACACAACGAGTGACATATCGCTTCTGGCAGACTGGCCGCAGTAAGAAAAAGTGGCAGACTGGGTGAGCAATTGGGACGAGTAACTATGACTCTCTTAAGGTAGCCAATGCCTCGTTACTTGCGGGTTGGATTAAGAAATCTCGAAAACCCCTAGGAGGAGAAACGATGACTCTTTTATGATGCACAACTAGTGACATATCGCTTCTGGCAGACTGGCAAGTACACAAAAAGTAGTAAACTGTGTGAGCAACTCGGAGGAAGAAGTGTTGCACTATTAAGATAGCCACTTTTTCGTCAAGAGAGGTATTGACTCGGAGAATACCAGTAACCTATGGAAGGAGTAACGATGAATCTCTCAAGATACACAACGAGTGACATATCGCTTCTGGCAGACTGGCCGCAGTAAGGAAAAGTGGCAGACTGGGAGAGCAATTGGGACGAGTAACTATGACTCTCTTAAGGTAACCAATGCCTCGTTACTTGCGGTTTGGATGAAGAAATCTCGAATAACCCCTAGGAGGAGAAACGATGACTCTTTTATGATACACAACTAATGAATTATAGTTTCTGGAAGACAAAAACTACACAAAAAGCAGTAAACTGTGTGAGCAACTGGGAGGAAGAAGTATAGCACTATTAAGATAACCACTTTTTCGTCAAGAGAGGTATTGACTCAGAGAATACCAGTAACCTATGGAAGGAGTAACGATGAATCTCTTAAGATACACAACGAGTGACATATCGCTTCTGGCAGACTGGCCGCAGTAAGAAAAAGTGGCAGACTGGGTGAGCAATTGGGACGAGTAACTATGACTCTCTTAAGGTAGCCAATGCCTCGTTACTTGCGGTTTGGATTAAGAAATCTCGAATAACCCCTAGGAGGAGAAACGATGACTCTTTTATGATACACAACTAGTGAATTATAGTTTCTGGCAGACAAAAACTACACAAAAAGCAGTAAACTGTGTGAGCAACTCGGAGGAAGAAGTATTGCACTATTAAGATAGCCACTTTTTCGTCAAGAGAGGTATTGACTCAGAGAATACCAGTAACCTATGGAAGGAGTAACGATGAATCTCTTAAGATACACAACGAGTGACATATCGCTTCTGGCAGACTGGCCGCAGTAAGAAAAAGTGGCAGACTGGGTGAGCAATTGGGACGAGTAACTATGACTCTCTTAAGGTAGCCAATGCCTCGTTACTTGCGGTTTGGATTAAGAAATCTCGAATAATCCCTAGGAGGTGAAACGATAACTCTTTTATGTTACACAACTAGTGACATATCGCTTCTGGCAGACTGGCAAATACACAAAAAGTAGTAAACTGTGTGAGCAACTGGGAGGAAGAAGTATGGCACTATTAAGAATGCCAATGATTCGTCACGAGTAGTATTGAATCAGAGAATACCAGTAACCTATGGAAGGAGTAACGATGAATCTCTTAGGATACACAACGAGTGACATATCGCTTCTGGCAGACTGGCCACAGTAAGAAAAAGTGGCAGACTGGGTGAGCAATGGGGACGAGTAACTATGACTCTCTTAAGGTAGCCAATGCCTCGTTACTTGCGGTTTGGGTTAAGAAATCTCGAATAACCCCTAGGAGGACAAACGATGACTCTTTTATGATACACAACTAGTGACATATCGCTTCTGGCAGACTGGCAAGTACACAAAAAGTAGTAAACTGTGTGAGCAACTCGGAGGAAGAAGTATTGCACTATTAAGATAGCCACTTTTTCGTCAAGAGAGGTATTGACTCGGAGAATACCAGTAACCTATGGAAGGAGTAACGATGAATCTCTTAAGATACACAACGAGTGACATATCGCTTCTGGCAGACTGGCCGCAATAAGGAAAAGTGGCAGACTGGGAGAACAATTGGGACGAGTAACTATGACTCTCTTAAGGTAGCCAATGCCTCGTTACTTGCGGTTTGGATTAAGAAATCTCGAATAACCCCTAGGAGGAGAAACGATGACTCTTTTATGATACACAACTAGTGAATTATAGTTTCTGGCAGACAAAAACTACACAAAAAGCAGTAAACGGTGTGAGCAACTCGGAGGATTAAGTATTGCACTATTAAGATAGCCACTTTTTCGTCAAGAGAGGTATTGACTCAGAGAATACCAGTAATCAATGGAAGGAGTAACGATGAATCTCTTAAGATACACAACGAGTGACATATCGCTTCTGGCAGACTGGCCGCAGTAAGAAAAAGTGGCAGACTGGGTGAGCAATTGGGACGAGTAACTATGACTCTCTTAAGGTAGCCAATGCCTCGTTACTTGCGGGTTGGATTAAGAAATCTCGAAAACCCCTAGGAGGAGTAACGATGACTCTTTTATGATGCACAACTAGTGACATATCGCTTCTGGCAGACTGGCAAGTACACAAAAAGTAGTAAACTGTGTGAGCAACTCGGAGGAAGAAGTGTTGCACTATTAAGATAGCCACTTTTTCGTCAAGAGAGGTATTGACTCGGAGAATACCAGTAACCTATGGAAGGAGTAACGATGAATCTCTCAAGATACACAACGAGTGACATATCGCTTCTGGCAGACTGGCCGCAGTAAGGAAAAGTATCAGACTGGGAGAGCAATTGGGACGAGTAACTATGACTCTCTTAAGGTAACCAATGCCTCGTTACTTGCGGTTTGGATGAAGAAATCTCGAATAACCCCTAGGAGGAGAAACGATGACTCTTTTATGATACACAACTAGTGAATTATAGTTTCTGGAAGACAAAAACTACACAAAAAGCAGTAAACTGTGTGAGCAACTGGGAGGAAGAAGTATAGCACTATTAAGATAACCACTTTTTCGTCAAGAGAGGTATTGACTCAGAGAATCCCAGAACCTATGGAAGGAGTAACGATGAATCTCTTAAGATACACAACGAGTGACATATCGCTTCTGGCAGACTGGCCGCAGTAAGAAAAAGTGGCAGACTGGGTGAGCATTTGGGACGAGTAACTATGACTCTCTTAAGGTAGCCAATGCCTCGTTACTTGCGGTTTGGATTAAGAAATCTCGAATAACCCCTAGGAGGAGAAACGATGACTCTTTTATGATACACAACTAGTGAATTATAGTTTCTGGCAGACAAAAACTACACAAAAAGCAGTAAACTGTGTGAGCAACTCGGAGGAAGAAGTATTGCACTATTAATATAGCCACTTTTTCGTCAAGAGAGGTATTGACTCAGAGAATACCAGTAACCTATGGAAGGAGTAACGATGAATCTCTTAAGATACACAACGAGTGACATATCGCTTCTGGCAGACTGGCCGCAGTAAGAAAAAGTGGCAGACTGGGTGAGCAATTGGGACGAGTAACTATGACTCTCTTAAGGTAGCCAATGCCTCGTTACTTGCGGTTTGGATTAAGAAATCTCGAATAACCCAAAGGAGGAGAAACGATGACACTTTTATGATACACAACTAGTGAATTATAGTTTCTGGGAGACAAAAACTACACAAAATGCAGTAAACTGTGTGAGCAACTCGGAGGAAGAAGTATTGCACTATTAAGATAGCCACTTTTTCGTCAAGACAGGTATTGACTCAGAGAATACCAGTAACCTATGGAAAGAGTAACGATGAATCTCTTAAGATACACAACGAGTGACATATCGCTTCTGGCAGACTGGCCGCAGTAAGAAAAAGTGGCAGACTGGGTGAGCAATTGGGACGAGTAACTATGACTCTCTTAAGGTAGCCAATGCCTCGTTACTTGCGGTTTGGATTAAGAAATCTCGAATAATCCCTAGGAGGTGAAACGATAACTCTTTTATGTTACACAACTAGTGACATATCGCTTCTGGCAGACTGGCAAATACACAAAAAGTAGTAAACTGTGTGAGCAACTGGGAGGAAGAAGTATGGCACTATTAAGAATGCCAATGATTCGTCACGAGTAGTATTGAATCAGAGAATACCAGTAACCTATGGAAGGAGTAACGATGAATCTCTTAGGATACACAACGAGTGACATATCGCTTCTGGCAGACTGGCCACAGTAAGAAAAAGTGGCAGACTGGGTGAGCAATGGGGACGAGTAACTATGACTCTCTTAAGGTAGCCAATGCCTCGTTACTTGCGGTTTGGGTTAAGAAATCTCGAAAACCCCTAGGAGGAGAAACGATGACTCTTTTATGATGCACAACTAGTGACATATCGCTTCTGGCAGACTGGCAAGTACACAAAAAGTAGTAAACTGTGTGAGCAACTCGGAGGAAGAAGTGTTGCACTATTAAGATAACCACTTTTTCGTCAAGAGAGGTATTGACTCAGAGAATACCAGTAACCTATGGAAGGAGTAACGATGAATCTCTTAAGATACACAACGAGTGACATATCGCTTCTGGCAGACTGGCCGCAGTAAGAAAAAGTGGCAGACTGGGTGAGCAATTGGGACGAGTAACTATGACTCTCTTAAGGTAGCCAATGCCTCGTTACTTGCGGTTTGGATTAAGAAATCTCGAATAACCCCTAGGAGGAGAAACGATGACTCTTTTATGATACACAACTAGTGAATTATAGTTTCTGGCAGACAAAAACTACACAAAAAGCAGTAAACTGTGTGAGCAACTCGGAGGAAGAAGTATTGCACTATTAAGATAGCCACTTTTTCGTCAAGAGAGGTATTGACTCAGAGAATACCAGTAACCTATGGAAGGAGTAACGATGAATCTCTTAAGATACACAACGAGTGACATATCGCTTCTGGCAGACTGGCCGCAGTAAGAAAAAGTGGCAGACTGGGTGAGCAATTGGGACGAGTAACTATGACTCTCTTAAGGTAGCCAATGCCTCGTTACTTGCGGTTTGGATTAAGAAATCTCGAATAATCCCTAGGAGGTGAAACGATAACTCTTTTATGTTACACAACTAGTGACATATCGCTTCTGGCAGACTGGCAAATACACAAAAAGTAGTAAACTGTGTGAGCAACTGGGAGGAAGAAGTATGGCACTATTAAGAATGCCAATGATTCGTCACGAGTAGTATTGAATCAGAGAATACCAGTAACCTATGGAAGGAGTAACGATGAATCTCTTAGGATACACAACGAGTGACATATCGCTTCTGGCAGACTGGCCACAGTAAGAAAAAGTGGCAGACTGGGTGAGCAATGGGGACGAGAAACTATGACTCTCTTAAGGTAGCCAATGCCTCGTTACTTGCGGTTTGGGTTAAGAAATCTCGAATAACCCCTAGGAGGACAAACGATGACTCTTTTATGATACACAACTAGTGACATATCGCTTCTGGCAGACTGGCAAGTACACAAAAAGTAGTAAACTGTGTGAGCAACTCGGAGGAAGAAGTATTGCACTATTAAGATAGCCACTTTTTCGTCAAGAGAGGTATTGACTCGGAGAATACCAGTAACCTATGGAAGGAGTAACGATGAATCTCTTAAGATACACAACGAGTGACATATCGCTTCTGGCAGACTGGCCGCAATAAGGAAAAGTGGCAGACTGGGAGAACAATTGGGACGAGTAACTATGACTCTCTTAAGGTAGCCAATGCCTCGTTACTTGCGGTTTGGATTAAGAAATCTCGAATAACCCCTAGGAGGAGAAACGATGACTCTTTTATGATACACAACTAGTGAATTATAGTTTCTGGCAGACAAAAACTACACAAAAAGCAGTAAACGGTGTGAGCAACTCGGAGGATTAAGTATTGCACTATTAAGATAGCCACTTTTTCGTCAAGAGAGGTATTGACTCAGAGAATACCAGTAATCTATGGAAGGAGTAACGATGAATCTCTTAAGATACACAACGAGTGACATATCGCTTCTGGCAGACTGGCCGCAGTAAGAAAAAGTGGCAGACTGGGTGAGCAATTGGGACGAGTAACTATGACTCTCTTAAGGTAGCCAATGCCTCGTTACTTGCGGGTTGGATTAAGAAATCTCGAAAACCCCTAGGAGGAGAAACGATGACTCTTTTATGATGCACAACTAGTGACATATCGCTTCTGGCAGACTGGCAAGTACACAAAAAGTAGTAAACTGTGTGAGCAACTCGGAGGAAGAAGTGTTGCACTATTAAGATAGCCACTTTTTCGTCAAGAGAGGTATTGACTCGGAGAATACCAGTAACCTATGGAAGGAGTAACGATGAATCTCTCAAGATACACAACGAGTGACATATCGCTTCTGGCAGACTGGCCGCAGTAAGGAAAAGTGGCAGACTGGGAGAGCAATTGGGACGAGTAACTATGACTCTCTTAAGGTAACCAATGCCTCGTTACTTGCGGTTTGGATGAAGAAATCTCGAATAACCCCTAGGAGGAGAAACGATGACTCTTTTATGATACACAACTAGTGAATTATAGTTTCTGGAAGACAAAAACTACACAAAAAGCAGTAAACTGTGTGAGCAACTGGGAGGAAGAAGTATAGCACTATTAAGATAACCACTTTTTCGTCAAGAGAGGTATTGACTCAGAGAATACCAGTAACCTATGGAAGGAGTAACGATGAATCTCTTAAGATACACACCGAGTGACATATCGCTTCTGGCAGACTGGCCGCAGTAAGAAAAAGTGGCAGACTGGGTGAGCAATTGGGACGAGTAACTATGACTCTCTTAAGGTAGCCAATGCCTCGTTACTTGCGGTTTGGATTAAGAAATCTCGAATAACCCCTAGGAGGAGAAACGATGACACTTTTATGATACACAACTAGTGAATTATAGTTTCTGGGAGACAAAAACTACACAAAATGCAGTAAACTGTGTGAGCAACTCGGAGGAAGAAGTATTGCACTATTAAGATAGCCACTTTTTCGTCAAGACAGGTATTGACTCAGAGAATACCAGTAACCTATGGAAAGAGTAACGATGAATCTCTTAAGATACACAACGAGTGACATATCGCTTCTGGCAGACTGGCCGCAGTAAGAAAAAGTGGCAGACTGGGTGAGCAATTGGGACGAGTAACTATGACTCTCTTAAGGTAGCCAATGCCTCGTTACTTGTGGGTTGGATTAAGAAATCTCGAAAACCCCTAGGAGGAGAAACGATGACACTTTTATGATACACAACTAGTGAATTATAGTTTCTGGGAGACAAAAACTACACAAAAAGTAGTAAACTGTGTGAGCAACTCGGAGGATGAAGTATTGCACTATTAAGATAGATACGTTTTCGTCACGAGAGGTATTGACTCAGAGAATACCAGTAACCTATGGAAGGAGTAACGATGAATCTCTTAAGATACACAACGAGTGACATATCGCTTCTGGCAGACTGGCCACAGTAAGAAAAAGTGGCAGACTGGGTGAGCAATGGGGACGAGTAACTATGACTCTCTTAAGGAAGCCAATGCCTCGTTACTTGCGGTTCGGGTTAAGAAATCTCGAATAACCCCTAGGAGGACAAACGATGACTCTTTTATGATACACAACTAGTGACATATCGCTTCTGACAGACTGGCAAGTACACAAAAAGTAGTAAACTGTGTGAGCAACTCGGAGGAAGAAGTATTGCACTATTAAGATAGCCACTTTTTCGTCAAGAGAGGTATTGACTCGGAGAATACCAGTAACCTATGGAAGGAGTAACGATGAACATCTTAAGATACACAACGAGTGACATATCGCTTCTGGCAGACTGGCAAGTACACAAAAAGTAGTAAACTGTGTGAGCAACTGGGAGGAAGAAGTATGGCACTATTAAGAATGCCAATGATTCGTCACGAGTAGTATTGAATCAGAGAATACGAGTAACCTATGGAAGGAGTAACGATGAATCTCTTAGGATACACAACGAGTGACATATCGCTTCTGGCAGACTGGCCACAGTAAGAAAAAAGTGGCAGACTGGGTGAGCAATGGGGACGAGTAACTATGACTCTCTTAAGGTAGCCCATGCCTCGTTACTTGCGGTTTGGGTTAAGAAATCTCGAATAACCCCTAGGAGGACAAACGATGACACTTTTATGATACACAACTAGTGACATATCGCTTCTGGCAGACTGGCAAGTACACAAAAAGTAGTAAACTGTGTGAGCAACTCGGAGGAAGAAGTATTGCACTATTAAGATAGCCACTTTTTCGTCAAGAGAGGTATTGACTCGGAGAATACCAGTAACCTATGGAAGGAGTAACGATGAATTTCTCAAGATACACAACGAGTGACATATCGCTTCTGGCAGACTGGCCGCAATAAGGAAAAGTGGCAGACTGGGAGAACAATTGGGACGAGTAACTATGACTCTCTTAAGGTAGCCAATGCCTCGTTACTTGCGGTTTGGATTAAGAAATCTCGAATAACCCCTAGGAGGAGAAACGATGACTCTTTTATGATACACAACTAGTGAATTATAGTTTCTGGCAGACAAAAACTACACAAAAAGCAGTAAACGGTGTGAGCAACTCGGAGGATTAAGTATTGCACTATTAAGATAGCCACTTTTTCGTCAAGAGAGGTATTGACTCAGAGAATACCAGTAATCTATGGAAGGAGTAACGATGAATCTCTTAAGATACACAACGAGTGACATATCGCTTCTGGCAGACTGGCCGCAGTAAGAAAAAGTGGCAGACTGGGTGAGCAATTGGGACGAGTAACTATGACTCTCTTAAGGTAGCCAATGCCTCGTTACTTGCGGGTTGGATTAAGAAATCTCGAAAACCCCTAGGAGGAGAAACGATGACTCTTTTATGATGCACAACTAGTGACATATCGCTTCTGGCAGACTGGCAAGTACACAAAAAGTAGTAAACTGTGTGAGCAACTCGGAGGAAGAAGTGTTGCACTATTAAGATAGCCACTTTTTCGTCAAGAGAGGTATTGACTCGGAGAATACCAGTAACCTATGGAAGGAGTAACGATGAATCTCTCAAGATACACAACGAGTGACATATCGCTTCTGGCAGACTGGCCGCAGTAAGGAAAAGTGGCAGACTGGGAGAGCAATTGGGACGAGTAACTATGACTCTCTTAAGGTAACCAATGCCTCGTTACTTGCGGTTTGGATGAAGAAATCTCGAATAACCCCTAGGAGGAGAAACGATGACTCTTTTATGATACACAACTAGTGAATTATAGTTTCTGGAAGACAAAAACTACACAAAAAGCAGTAAACTGTGTGAGCAACTGGGAGGAAGAAGTATAGCACTATTAAGATAACCACTTTTTCGTCAAGAGAGGTATTGACTCAGAGAATACCAGTAACCTATGGAAGGAGTAACGATGAATCTCTTAAGATACACACCGAGTGACATATCGCTTCTGGCAGACTGGCCGCAGTAAGAAAAAGTGGCAGACTGGGTGAGCAATTGGGACGAGTAACTATGACTCTCTTAAGGTAGCCAATGCCTCGTTACTTGCGGTTTGGATTAAGAAATCTCGAATAACCCCTAGGAGGAGAAACGATGACACTTTTATGATACACAACTAGTGAATTATAGTTTCTGGGAGACAAAAACTACACAAAATGCAGTAAACTGTGTGAGCAACTCGGAGGAAGAAGTATTGCACTATTAAGATAGCCACTTTTTCGTCAAGACAGGTATTGACTCAGAGAATACCAGTAACCTATGGAAAGAGTAACGATGAATCTCTTAAGATACACAACGAGTGACATATCGCTTCTGGCAGACTGGCCGCAGTAAGAAAAAGTGGCAGACTGGGTGAGCAATTGGGACGAGTAACTATGACTCTCTTAAGGTAGCCAATGCCTCGTTACTTGTGGGTTGGATTAAGAAATCTCGAAAACCCCTAGGAGGAGAAACGATGACACTTTTATGATACACAACTAGTGAATTATAGTTTCTGGGAGACAAAAACTACACAAAAAGTAGTAAACTGTGTGAGCAACTCGGAGGATGAAGTATTGCACTATTAAGATAGATACGTTTTCGTCACGAGAGGTATTGACTCAGAGAATACCAGTAACCTATGGAAGGAGTAACGATGAATCTCTTAAGATACACAACGAGTGACATATCGCTTCTGGCAGACTGGCCACAGTAAGAAAAAGTGGCAGACTGGGTGAGCAATGGGGACGAGTAACTATGACTCTCTTAAGGAAGCCAATGCCTCGTTACTTGCGGTTCGGGTTAAGAAATCTCGAATAACCCCTAGGAGGACAAACGATGACTCTTTTATGATACACAACTAGTGACATATCGCTTCTGACAGACTGGCAAGTACACAAAAAGTAGTAAACTGTGTGAGCAACTCGGAGGAAGAAGTATTGCACTATTAAGATAGCCACTTTTTCGTCAAGAGAGGTATTGACTCGGAGAATACCAGTAACCTATGGAAGGAGTAACGATGAACATCTTAAGATACACAACGAGTGACATATCGCTTCTGGCAGACTGGCAAGTACACAAAAAGTAGTAAACTGTGTGAGCAACTGGGAGGAAGAAGTATGGCACTATTAAGAATGCCAATGATTCGTCACGAGTAGTATTGAATCAGAGAATACGAGTAACCTATGGAAGGAGTAACGATGAATCTCTTAGGATACACAACGAGTGACATATCGCTTCTGGCAGACTGGCCACAGTAAGAAAAAAGTGGCAGACTGGGTGAGCAATGGGGACGAGTAACTATGACTCTCTTAAGGTAGCCCATGCCTCGTTACTTGCGGTTTGGGTTAAGAAATCTCGAATAACCCCTAGGAGGACAAACGATGACACTTTTATGATACACAACTAGTGACATATCGCTTCTGGCAGACTGGCAAGTACACAAAAAGTAGTAAACTGTGTGAGCAACTCGGAGGAAGAAGTATTGCACTATTAAGATAGCCACTTTTTCGTCAAGAGAGGTATTGACTCGGAGAATACCAGTAACCTATGGAAGGAGTAACGATGAATTTCTCAAGATACACAACGAGTGACATATCGCTTCTGGCAGACTGGCCGCAGTAAGGAAAAGTGGCAGACTGGGAGAGCAATTGGGACGAGTAACTATGACTCTCTTAAGGTAGCCAATGCCTCGTTACTTGCGGTTTGGATTAAGAAATCTCGAAAACCCCTAGGAGGAGAAACGATGACTCTTTTATGATACACAACTAGTGAATTATAGTTTCTGGGAGACAAAAACTACACAAAAAGTAGTAAACTGTGTGAGCAACTCGGAGGATGAAGTATTGCACTATTAAGATAGATACTTTTTCGTCACGAGAGGTATTGACTCAGAGAATACCAGTAACCTATGGAAGGAGTAACGATGAATCTCTTAAGATACACAACGAGTGACATATCGCTTCTGGCAGACTGGCCACAGTAAGAAAAAGTGGCAGACTGGGTGAGCAATGGGGACGAGTAACTATGACTCTCTTAAGGTAGCCAATGCCTCGTTACTTGCGGTTTGGATGAAGAAATCTCGAATAACCCCTAGGAGGAGAAACGATGACTCTTTTATGATACACAACTAGTGAATTATAGTTTCTGGAAGACAAAAACTACACAAAAAGCAGTAAACTGTGTGAGCAACTGGGAGGAAGAAGTATAGCACTATTAAGATAACCACTTTTTCGTCAAGAGAGGTATTGACTCAGAGAATACCAGTAACCTATGGAAGGAGTAACGATGAATCTCTTAAGATACACAACGAGTGACATATCGCTTCTGGCAGACTGGCCGCAGTAAGGAAAAGTGGCAGACTGGGAGAGCAATTGGGACGAGTAACTATGACTCTCTTAAGGTAGCCAATGCCTCGTTACTTGCGGTTTGAATTAAGAAATCTCGTCTAACCCCTAGGAGGAGAAACGATGACTCTTTTATGATACACAACTAGTGAATTATAGTTTCTGGCAGACAAAAACTACACAAAAAGCAGTAAACGGTGTGAGCAACTCGGAGGAAGAAGTATTGCACTATTAAGATAGCCACTTTTTCGTCAAGAGAGGTATTGACTCAGAGAATACCAGTAACCTATGGAAGGAGTAACGATGAATCTCTTAAGATACACAACGAGTGACATATCGCTTCTGGCAGACTGGCCGCAGTAAGAAAAAGTGGCAGACTGGGTGTGCAATTGGGACGCGTAACTATGACTCTCTTAAGGTAGCCAATGCCTCGTTACTTGCGGGTTGGAATAAGACATCTCGAAAACCCCTAGGAGGAGAAACGATGACTCTTTTATGATACACAACTAGTGACATATCGCTTCTGGCTGACTGGCAAGTACACAAAAAGTAGTAAACTGTGTGAGCAACTCGGAGGAAGAAGTGTTGCACTATTAAGATAGCCACTTTTTCGTCAAGAGAGGTATTGACTCGGAGAATACCAGTAACCTATGGAAGGAGTAACGATGAATTTCTCAAGATACACAACGAGTTACATATCGCTTCTGGCAGACTGGCCGCAGTAAGGAAAAGTGGCAGACTGGGAGAGCAATTGGGACGAGTAACTATGACTCTCTTAAGGTAGCCAATGCCTCGTTACTTGCGGTTTGGATGAAGAAATCTCGAATAACCCCTAGGAAGAGAAACGATGACTCTTTTATGATACACAACTAGTGAATTATAGTTTCTGGCAGACAAAAACTACACAAAAAGCAGTAAACTGTGTGAACAACGCGGAGGAAGAAGTATTGCACTATTAAGATAGCCACTTTTTCGTCAAGAGAGGTACTGACTCAGAGAATACCAGTAACCTATGGAAGGAGTAACGATGAATCTCTTAAGATACACAACGAGTGACATATCGCTTCTGGCAGACTGGCCGCAGTAAGAAAAAGTGGCAGACTGCGTGAGCAATTGGGACGAGTAACTATGACTCTCTTAAGGTAGCCAATGCCTCGTTACTTGCGGTTTGGATTAAGAAATCTCGAATAATCCCTAGGAGGTGAAACGATAACTCTTTTATGTTACACAACTAGTGACATATCGCTTCTGGCAGACTGGCAAGTACACAAAAAGTAGTAAACTGTGTGAGCAACTGGGAGGAAGAAGTATGGCACTATTAAGAATGCCAATGATTCGTCACGAGTAGTATTGAATCAGAGAATACCAGTAACCTATGGAAGGAGTAACGATGAATCTCTTAGGATACACAACGAGTGACATATCGCTTCTGGCAGACTGGACACAGTAAGAAAAAGTGGCAGACTGGGTGAGCAATGGGGACGAGTAACTATGACTCTCTTAAGGTAGCCAATGCCTCGTTACTTGCGGTTTGGGTTAAGAAATCTCGAATAACCCCTAGGAGGACAAACGATGACTCTTTTATGATACACAACTAGTGACATATCGCTTCTGGCAGACTGGCAAGTACACAAAAAGTAGTACACTGTGTGAGCAACTCGGAGGAAGAAGTATTGCACTATTAAGATAGCCACTTTTTCGTCAAGAGAGGTATTGACTCGGAGAATACCAGTAACCTATGGAAGGAGTAACGATGAATCTCTTAAGATACACAACGAGTGACATATCGCTTCTGGCAGACTGGCCGCAATAAGGAAAAGTGGCAGACTGGGAGAGCAATTGGGACGAGTAACTATGACTCTCTTAAGGTAGCCAATGCCTCGTTACTTGCGGTTTGGATGAAGAAATCTCGAATAACCCCTAGGAGGAGAAACGATGACTCTTTTATGATACACAACTAGTGAATTATAGTTTCTGGCAGACAAAAACTACACAAAAAGCAGTAAACGGTGTGAGCAACTCGGAGGATTAAGTATTGCACTATTAAGATAGCCACTTTTTCGTCAAGAGAGGTATTGACTCAGAGAATACCAGTAACTTATGGAAGGAGTAACGATGAATCTCTTAAGATACACAACGAGTGACATATCGCTTCTGGCAGACTGGCCGCAGTAAGAAAAAGTGGCAGACTGGGTGAGCAATTGGGACGAGTAACTATGACTCTCTTAAGGTAGCCAATGCCTCGTTACTTGCGGGTTGGATTAAGAAATCTCGAAAACCCCTAGGAGGAGAAACGATGACTCTTTTATGATACACAACTAGTGAATTATAGTTTCTGGCAGACAAAAACTACACAAAAAGTAGTAAACTGTGTGAGCAACTCGGAAGATGAAGTATTGCACTATTAAGATAGATACTTTTTCGTCACGAGAGGTATTGACTCAGAGAATACCAGTAACCTATGGAAGGAGTAACGATGAATCTCTTAAGATACACAACGAGTGACATATCGCTTCTGGCAGACTGGCCACAGTAAGAAAAAGTGGCAGACTGGGTGAGCAATTGGGACGAGTAACTATGACTCTCTTAAGGTAGCCAATGCCTCGTTACTTGCGGTTTGGGTTAAGAAATCTCGAATAACCCCTAGGAGGACAAACGATGACTCTTTTATGATACATAACTAGTGACATATCGCTTCTGGCAGACTGGCAAGTACACAAAAAGTAGTAAACTGTGTGAGCAACTCGGAGGAAGAAGTATTGCACTATTAAGATAGCCACTTTTTCGTCAAGAGAGGTATTGACTCGGAGAATACCAGTAACCTATGGAAGGAGTAACGATGAATCTCTCAAGATACACAACGAGTGACATATCGCTTCTGGCAGACTGGCCGCAGTAAGGAAAAGTGGCAGACTGGGAGAGCAATTGGGACGAGTAACTATGACTCTCTTAAGGTAGCCAATGCCTCGTTACTTGCGGTTTCGATTAAGAAATCTCGAATAACCCCTAGGAGGAGAAACGATGACTCTTTTATGATACACAACTAGTGAATTATAGTTTCTGGCAGACAAAAACTACACAAAAAGCAGTAAACGGTGTGAGCAACTCGGAGGATTAAGTATTGCACTATTAAGATAGCCACTTTTTCGTCAAGACAGGTAATGACTCAGAGAATACCAGTAACCTATGGAAGGAGTAACGATGAATCTCTTAAGATACACAACGAGTGACATATAGCTTCTGGCAGACTGGCCGCAGTAAGAGAAAGTGGCAGACTGGGTGAGCAATTGGGACGAGTAACTATGACTCTCTTAAGGTAGCCAATGCCTCGTTACTTGCGGTTTGGATTAAGAAATCTCGAATAATCCCTAGGAGTTGAAACGATAACTCTTTTATGTTACACAACTAGTGACATATCGCTTCTGGCAGACTGGCAAGTACACAAAAAGTAGTAAACTGTGTTAGCAACTGGGAGGAAGAAGTATGGCACTATTAAGAATGCCAATGATTCGTCACGAGTAGTATTGAATCAGAGAATACCAGTAACCTATGGAAGGAGTAACGATGAATCTCTTAAGATACACAACGAGTGACATATCGCTTCTGGCAGACTGGCCACAGTAAGAAAAAGTGGCAGACTGGGTGAGCAATGGGGACGAGTAACTATGACTCTCTTAAGGTAGCCAATGCCTCGTTACTTGCGGTTTGGGTTAAGAAATCTCGAATAACCCCTATTAGGACAAACGATGACTCTTTTATGATACACGACTAGGGACATATCGCTTCTGGCAGACTGGCAAGTACACAAAAAGTAGTAAACTGTGTGAGCAACTCGGAGGAAGAAGTATTGCACTATTAAGATAGCCACTTTTTCGTCAAGAGAGGTATTGACTCGGAGAATACCAGTAACCTATGGAAGGAGTAACGATGAATCTCTTAAGATACACAACGAGTGACATATCGCTTCTGGCAGACTGGCCGCAGTAAGGAAAAGTGGCAGACTGGGAGAGCAATTGGGACGAGTAACTATGACTCTCTTAAGGTAGCCAATGCCTCGTTACTTGCGGTTTGAATTAAGAAATCTCGAATAACCCCTAGGAGGAGAAACGATGACTCTTTTATGATACACAACTAGTGACATATCGCTTCTGGCAGACTGGCAAGTACACAAAAAGTAGTAAACTGTGTGAGCAACTCGGAGGAAGAAGTATTGCACTATTAAGATAGCCACTTTTTCGTCAAGAGAGGTATTGACTCGGAGAATACCAGTAACCTATGGAAGGAGTAACGATGAATCTCTTAAGATACACAACGAGTGACATATCGCTTCTGGCAGACTGGCCGCAGTAAGGAAAAGTGGCAGACTGGGAGAGCAATTGGGACGAGTAACTATGACTCTCTTAAGGTAGCCAATGCCTCGTTACTTGCGGTTTGGATGAAGAAATCTCGAATAACCCCTAGGAGGAGAAACGATGACTCTTTTATGATACACAACTAGTGAATTATAGTTTCTGGCAGACAAAAACTACACAAAAAGCAGTAAACTGTGTGAGCAACTCGGAGGAAGAAGTATTGCACTATTAAGATAGCCACTTTTTCGTCAAGAGAGGTATTGACTCAGAGAATACCAGTAACCTATGGAAGGAGTAACGATGAATCTCTTAAGATACACAACGAGTGACATATCGCTTCTGGCAGACTGGCCGCAGTAAGAAAATGTGGCAGACTGCGTGAGCAATTGGGACGAGTAACTATGACTCTCTTAAGGTAGCCAATGCCTCGTTACTTGCGGTTTGGATTAAGAAATCTCGAATAATCCCTAGGAGGTGAAACGATAACTCTTTTATGTTACACAACTAGTGACATATCGCTTCTGGCAGACTGGCAAGTACACAAAAAGTAGTAAACTGTGTGAGCAACAGGGAGGAAGAAGTATGGCACTATTAAGAATGCCAATGATTCGTCACGAGTAGTATTGAATCAGAGAATACCAGTAACCTATGGAAGGAGTAACGATGAATCTCTTAGGATACACAACGAGTGACATATCGCTTCTGGCAGACTGGCCACAGTAAGAAAAAGTGGCAGACTGGGTGAGCAATGGGGACGAGTAACTATGACTCTCTTAAGGTAGCCAATGCCTCGTTACTTGCGGTTTGGGTTAAGAAATCTCGAATAACCCCTAGGAGGACAAACGTTGACTCTTTTATGATACACAACTAGTGACATATCGCTTCTGGCAGACTGGCAAGTACACAAAAAGTAGTACACTGTGTGAGCAACTCGGAGGAAGAAGTATTGCACTATTAAGATAGCCACTTTTTCGTCAAGAGAGGTATTGACTCGGAGAATACCAGTAACCTATGGAAGGAGTAACGATGAATCTCTTAAGTTACACAACGAGTGACATATCGCTTCTGGCAGACTGGCCGCAATAAGGAAAAGTGGCAGACTGGGAGAGCAATTGGGACGAGTAACTATGACTCTCTTAAGGTAGCCAATGCCTCGTTACTTGCGGTTTGGATGAAGAAATCTCGAATAACCCCTAGGAGGAGAAACGATGACTCTTTTATGATACACAACTAGTGAATTATAGTTTCTGGCAGACAAAAACTACACAAAAAGCAGTAAACTGTGTGAGCAACTCGGAGGAAGAAGTATTGCACTATTAAGATAGCCACTTTTTCGTCAAGAGAGGTATTGACTCAGAGAATACCAGTAACCTATGGAAGGAGTAACGATGAATCTCTTAAGATACACAACGAGTGACATATCGCTTCTGGCAGACTGGCCGCAGTAAGAAAAAGTGGCAGACTGCGTGAGCAATTGGGACGAGTAACTATGACTCTCTTAAGGTAGCCAATGCCTCGTTACTTGCGGTTTGGATTAAGAAATCTCGAATAATCCCTAGGAGGTGAAACGATAACTCTTTTATGTTACACAACTAGTGACATATCGCTTCTGGCAGACTGGCAAGTACACAAAAAGTAGTAAACTGTGTGAGCAACTCGGAGGAAGAAGTATTGCACTATTAAGAATGCCAATGATTCGTCACGAGTAGTATTGAATCAGAGAATACCAGTAACCTATGGAAGGAGTAACGATGAATCTCTTAAGATACACAACGAGTGACATATCGCTTCTGGCAGACTGGCCACAGTATGAAAAAGTGGCAGACTGGGTGAGCAATGGGGACGAGTAACTATGACTCTCTTAAGGTAGCCAATGCCTCGTTACTTGCGGTTTGGGTTAAGAAATCTCGAATAACCCCTAGGAGGACAAACGATGACTCTTTTATGATACATAACTAGTGACATATCGCTTCTGGCAGACTGGCAAGTACACAAAAAGTAGTAAACTGTGTGAGCAACTCGGAGGAAGAAGTATTGCACTATTAAGATAGCCACTTTTTCGTCAAGAGAGGTATTGACTCGGAGAATACCAGTAACCTATGGAAGGAGTAACGATGAATCTCTTAAGATACACAACGAGTGACATATCGCTTCTGGCAGACTGGCCGCAGTAAGAAAAAGTGGCAGACTGGGTGAGCAATTGGGACGAGTAACTATGACTCTCTTAAGGTAGCCAATGCCTCGTTACTTGCGGGTTGGATTAAGAAATCTCGAAAACCCCTAGAAGGAGAAACGATGACTCTTTTATGATACACAACTAGTGACATATCGCTTCTGGCAGACTGGCAAGTACACAAAAAGTAGTAAACTGTGTGAGCAACTCGGAGGAAGAAGTGTTGCACTATTAAGATAGCCACTTTTTCGTCAAGAGAGGTATTGACTCGGAGAATACCAGTAACCTATGGAAGGAGTAACGATGAATCTCTTAAGATACACAACGAGTGACATATCGCTTCTGGCAGACTGGCCGCAGTAAGGAAAAGTGGCAGACTGGGAGTGCAATTGGGACGAGTAACTATGACTCTCTTAAGGTAGCCAATGCCTCGTTACTTGCGGTTTGGATGAAGAAATCTCGAATAACCCCTAGGAGGAGAAACGATGACTCTTTTATGATACACAACTAGTGAATTATAGTTTCTGGCAGACAAAAACTACACAAAAAGCAGTAAACTGTGTGAGCAACTCGGAGGAAGAAGTATTGCACTATTAAGATAGCCACTTTTTCGTCAAGAGAGATATTGACTCAGAGAATACCAGTAACCTATGGAAGGAGTAACGATGAATCTCTTAAGATACACAACGAGTGACATATCGCTTCTGGCAGACTGGCCGCAGTAAGAAAAAGTGGCAGACTGCGTGAGCAATTGGGACGAGTAACTATGACTCTCTTAAGGTAGCCAATGCCTCGTTACTTGCGGTTTGGATTAAGAAATCTCGAATAATCCCTAGGAGGTGAAACGATAACTCTTTTATGTTACACAACTAGTGACATATCGCTTCTGGCAGACTGGCAAGTACACAAAAAGTAGTAAACTGTGTGAGCAACTCGGAGGAAGAAGTATTGCACTATTAAGAATGCCAATGATTCGTCACGAGTAGTATTGAATCAGAGAATACCAGTAACCTATGGAAGGAGTAACGATGAATCTCTTAGGATACACAACGAGTGACATATCGCTTCTGGCAGACTGGCCACAGTAAGAAAAAGTGGCAGACTGGGTGAGCAATGGGGACGAGTAACTATGACTCTCTTAAGGTAGCCAATGCCTCGTTACTTGCGGTTTGGGTTAAGAAATCTCGAATAACCCCTAGGAGGACAAACGTTGACTCTTTTATGATACACAACTAGTGACATATCGCTTCTGGCAGACTGGCAAGTACACAAAAAGTAGTACACTGTGTGAGCAACTCGGAGGAAGAAGTATTGCACTATTAAGATAGCCACTTTTTCGTCAAGAGAGGTATTGACTCGGAGAATACCAGTAACCTATGGAAGGAGTAACGATGAATCTCTTAAGATACACAACGAGTGACATATCGCTTCTGGCAGACTGGCCGCAATAAGGAAAAGTGGCAGACTGGGAGAGCAATTGGGACGAGTAACTATGACTCTCTTAAGGTAGCCAATGCCTCGTTACTTGCGGTTTGGATGAAGAAATCTCGAATAACCCCTAGGAGGAGAAACGATGACTCTTTTATGATACACAACTAGTGAATTATAGTTTCTGGCAGACAAAAACTACACAAAAAGCAGTAAACGGTGTGAGCAACTCGGAGGATTAAGTATTGCACTATTAAGATAGCCACTTTTTCGTCAAGAGAGGTATTGACGCAGAGAATACCAGTAACCTATGGAAGGAGTAACGATGAATCTCTTAAGATACACAACGAGTGACATATCGCTTCTGGCAGACTGGCCGCAGTAAGAAAAAGTGGCAGACTGGGTGAGCAATTGGGACGAGTAACTATGACTCTCTTAAGGTAGCCAATGCCTCGTTACTTGCGGTTTGGATTAAGATATCTCGAAAACCCCTAGGAGGAGAAACGATGACTCTTTTATGATACACAACTAGTGAATTATAGTTTCTGGGAGACAAAAACTACACAAAAAGTAGTAAACTGTGTGAGCAACTCGGAAGATGATGTATTGCACTATTAAGATAGATACTTTTTCGTCACGAGAGGTATTGACTCAGAGAATACCAGTAACCTATGGAAGGAGTAACGATGAATCTCTTAAGATACACAACGAGTGACATATCGCTTCTGGCAGACTGGCCACAGTAAGAAAAAGTGGCAGACTTTGTGAGCAATGGGGACGAGTAACTATGACTCTCTTAAGGTAGCCAATGCCTCGTTACTTGCGGTTTGGGTTAAGAAATCTCGAATAACCCCTAGGAGGAAAAACGATGACTCTTTTATGATACATAATTAGTGACATATCGCTTCTGGCAGACTGGCAAGTACACAAAAAGTAGTAATCTGTGTGAGCAACTCGGAGGAAGAAGTATTGCACTATTAAGATAGCCACTTTTTCGTCAAGAGAGGTATTGACTCGGAGAATACCAGTAACCTATGGAAGGAGTAACGATGAATCTCTTAAGATACACAACGAGTGACATATCGCTTCTGGCAGACTGGCCGCAGTAAGAAAAAGTGGCAGACTGGGTGAGCAATTGGGACGAGTAACTATGACTCTCTTAAGGTAGCCAATGCCTCGTTACTTGCGGGTTGGATTAAGAAATCTCGAAAACCCCTAGAAGGAGAAACGATGACTCTTTTATGATACACAACTAGTGACATATCGCTTCTGGCAGACTGGCAAGTACACAAAAAGTAGTAAACTGTGTGAGCAACTCGGAGGAAGAAGTGTTGCACTATTAAGATAGCCACTTTTTCGTCAAGAGAGGTATTGACTCGGAGAATACCAGTAACCTATGGAAGGAGTAACGATGAATCTCTCAAGATACACAACGAGTGACATATCGCTTCTGGCAGACTGGCCGCAGTAAGGAAAAGTGGCAGACTGGGAGAGCAATTGGGACGAGTAACTATGACTCTCTTAAGGTAGCCAATGCCTCGTTACTTGCGGTTTGGATGAAGAAATCTCGAATAACCTCTAGGAGGAGAAACGATGACTCTTTTATGATACACAACTAGTGAATTATATTTTCTGGCAGACAAAAACTACACAAAAAGCAGTAAACTAAGTGAGCAATTCGGAGGAAGAAGCATTGCACTATTAAGATAGCCACTTTTTCGTCAAGAGAGGTATTGACTCAGAGAATACCAGTAACCTATGGAAGGAGTAACGATGAATCTCTTAAGATACACAACGAGTGACATATCGCTTCCGGCAGACTGGCCGCAGTAAGAAAAAGTGGCAGACTGGGTGAGCAATTGGGACGAGTAACTATGACTCTCATAAGGTAGCCAATGCCTCGTTACTTGCGGTTTGGATTAAGAAATCTCGAAAACCCCTAGGAGGAGCAACGATTACTCTTTTATGATACACAACTAGTGAATTATAGCTTCCGGCAGACAAAAACTACACAAAAAGCAGTAAACTGTGTGAGCAACCCGGAGGAAGAAGTATTGCACTATTAAGATAGCCCCTTTTTCGTCGAGAGAGGTATTGACTCGGAGAATACCAGTAACCTATGGAAGGAGTAACGATGAATCTCTTAAGATACACAACGAGTGACATATCGCTTCTGGCAGACTGGCCACAGTAAGAAAAAGTGGCAGACTGGGTGAGCAATGGGGACGAGTAACTATGACTCTCTTAAGGTAGCCAACGCCTCGTTACTTGCGGTTTGGATTAAGAAATCGCGAATAACCCCTAGGAGGAGAAACGATGACTCTTTTATGATACACAACTAGTGAATTATAGTTTCTGGCAGACAAAAACTACACAAAAAGCAGTAAACGGTGTGAGCAACTCGGAGGATTAAGTATTGCACTATTAAGATAGCCACTTTTTCGTCAAGACAGGTATTGACTCAGAGAATACCAGTAACCTATGGAAGGAGTAACGATGAATCTCTTAAGATACACAACGAGTGACATATAGCTTCTGGCAGACTGGCCGCAGTAAGAAAAAGTGGCAGACTGGGTGAGCAATTGGGACGAGTAACTATGACTCTCTTAAGGTAGCCAATGCCTCGTTACTTGCGGTTTGGATTAAGAAATCTCGAATAATCCCTAGGAGTTGAAACGATAACTCTTTTATGTTACACAACTAGTGACATATCGCTTCTGGCAGACTGGCAAGTACACAAAAAGTAGTAAACTGTGTTAGCAACTGGGAGGAAGAAGTATGGCACTATTAAGAATGCCAATGATTCGTCACGAGTAGTATTGAATCAGAGAATACCAGTAACCTATGGAAGGAGTAACGATGAATCTCTTAGGATACACAACGAGTGACATATCGCTTCTGGCAGACTGGCCACAGTAAGAAAAAGTGGCAGACTGGGTGAGCAATGGGGACGAGTAACTATGACTCTCTTAAGGTAGCCAATGCCTCGTTACTTGCGGTTTGGGTTAAGAAATCTCGAATAACCCCTAGGAGGACAAACGATGACTCTTTTATGATACACGACTAGGGACATATCGCTTCTGGCAGACTGGCAAGTACACAAAAAGTAGTAAACTGTGTGAGCAACTCGGAGGAAGAAGTATTGCACTATTAAGATAGCCACTTTTTCGTCAAGAGAGGTATTGACTCGGAGAATACCAGTAACCTATGGAAGGAGTAACGATGAATCTCTTAAGATACACAACGAGTGACATATCGCTTCTGGCAGACTGGCCGCAACAAGGAAAAGTGGCAGACTGGGAGAGCAATTGGGACGAGTAACTATGACTCTCTTAAGGTAGCCAATGCCTCGTTACTTGCGGTTTCGATTAAGAAATCTCGAATAACCCCTAGGAGGAGAAACGATGACTCTTTTATGATACACAACTAGTGAATTATAGTTTCTGGCAGACAAAAACTACTCAAAAAGCAGTAAACGGTGTGAGCAACTCGGAGGATTAAGTATTGCACTATTAAGATAGATACTTTTTCGTCACGAGAGGTATTGACTCAGAGAATACCAGTAACCTATGGAAGGAGTAACGATGAATCTCTTAAGATACACAACGAGTGACATATCGCTTCTGGCAGACTGGCCACAGTAAGAAAAAGTGGCAGACTGGGTGAGCAATGGGGACGAGTAACTATGACTCTCTTAAGGTAGCCAATACCTCGTTACTTGCGGTTTGGGTTAAGAAATCTCGAATAACCCCTAGGAGGACAAACGATGACTCTTTTATGATACGCAACTAGTGACATATCGCTTCTGGCAGACTGGCAAGTACACAAAAAGTAGTAAACTGTGTGAGCAACTCGGAGGAAGAAGTATTGCACTATTAAGATAGCCACTTTTTCGTCAAGACAGGTATTGACTCGGAGAATACCAGTAACCTATGGAAGGAGTAACGATGAATGTCTTAAGATACACAACAAGTGACATATCGCTTCTGGCAGACTGGCCGCAGTAAGAAAAAGTGGCAGACTGGGTGAGCAATTGGGACGAGTAACTATGACTCTCTTAAGGTAGCCAATGCCTCGTTACTTGCGGGTTGGATTAAAAAATCTCGAAAACCCCTAGGAGGAGAAACGATGACTCTTTTATGATACACAACTAGTGACATATCGCTTCTGGCAGACTGGCAAGTACACAAAAAGTAGTAAACTGTGTGAGCAACTCGGAGGAAAAAGTGTTGCACTATTAAGATAGCCACTTTTTCGTCAAGAGAGGTATTGACTCGGAGAATACCAGTAACCTATGGAAGGAGTAACGATGAATCTCTTAAGATACACAACGAGTGACATATCGCTTCTGGCAGACTGGCCGCAGTAAGAAAAAGTGGCAGACTGGGTGAGCAATTGGGACGAGTAACTATGACTCTCTTAAGGTAGCCAATGCCTCGTCACTTGCGGTTTGGATTAAGAAATCTCGAAAACCCCTAGGAGGAGAAACGATGACACTTTTATGATACACAACTAGTGAATTATAGCTTCTGGCAGACAAAAACTACACAAAAAGCTGTAAACTGTGTGAGCAACTCGGAGGAAGAAGTATTGCACTATTAAGATAGCCACTTTTTCGTCAAGAGAGGTATTGACTCAGAGAATACCAGTAACCTATGGAAGGAGTAACGATGAATCTCTTAAGATACACAGCGAGTGACATATCGCTTCTGGCAGACTGGCCGCAGTAAGAAAAAGTGGCAGACTGGGTGAGCAATGGGGACGAGTAACTATGACTCTCTTAAGGTAGCCAATGCCTCGTTACTTGCGGTTTCCATTAAGAAATCTCGAATAATCTCTAGGAGGTGAAACGATAACACTTTTATGATACACAACTAGTGACATTTCGCTTCTGGCAGACTGGCAAGTACACAAATAGTAGTAAACTGTGTGAGCAACTGGGAGGAAGAAGTATGGCACTATTAAGAATGCCAATGATTCGTCACGAGTAGTATTGAATCAGAGAATACCAGTAACCTATGGAAGGAGTAACGATGAATCTCTTAAGATACACAACGAGTGACATATCGCTTCTGGCAGACTGGCCACAGTAAGAAAAAGTGGCAGACTGGGTGAGCAATGAGGACGAGAAACTATGACTCTCTTAAGGTAGCTAATGCCTCTTTACTTGCGGTTTGGGTTAAGAAATCTCGAATAACCCCTAGGAGGACAAACGATGACTCTTTTATGATACACAACTAGTGACATATCGCTTCTGGCAGACTGGCAAGTACACAAAAAGTAGTAAACTGTGTGAGCAACTCGGAGGAAGAAGTATTGCACTATTAAGATAGCCACTTTTTCGTCAAGAGAGGTATTGACTCGGAGAATACCAGTAACCTATGGAAGGAGTAACGATGAATCTCTTAAGATACACAACGAGTGACATATCGCTTCTGGCAGACTGACCGCAATAAGGAAAAGTGGCAGACTGGGAGAGCAATTGGGACGACTAACTATGACTCTCTTAAGGTAGCCAATGCCTCGTTACTTGCGGTTTGGATTAAGAAATCTCGAATAACCCCTAGGAGGAGAAATGATGACTCTTTTATGATACACAACTAGTGAATTATAGTTTCTGGCAGACAAAAACTACACAAAAAGCAGTAAACGGTGTGAGCAACTCGGAGGATTAAGTATTGCACTATTAAGATAGATACTTTTTCGTCACGAGAGGTATTGACTCAGAGAATATCAGTAACCTATGGAAGGAGTAACGATGAATCTCTTAAGATACACAACGAGTGACATATCGCTTCTGGCAGACTGGCCACAGTAAGAAAAAGTGGCAGACTGGGTGAGCAATGGGGACGAGTAACTATGACTCTCTTAAGGTAGCCAATACCTCGTTACTTGCGGTTTGGGTTAAGAAATCTCGAATAACCCCTAGGAGGACAAACGATGACTCTTTTATGATACGCAACTAGTGACATATCGCTTCTGGCAGACTGGCAAGTACACAAAAAGTAGTAAACTGTGTGAGCAACTCGGAGGAAGAAGTATTGCACTATTAAGATAGCCACTTTTTCGTCAAGACAGGTATTGACTCGGAGAATACCAGTAACCTATGGAAGGAGTAACGATGAATGTCTTAAGATACACAACAAGTGACATATCGCTTCTGGCAGACTGGCCGCAGTAAGAAAAAGTGGCAGACTGGGTGAGCAATTGGGACGAGTAACTATGACTCTCTTAAGGTAGCCAATGCCTCGTTACTTGCGGGTTGGATTAAAAAATCTCGAAAACCCCTAGGAGGAGAAACGATGACTCTTTTATGATACACAACTAGTGACATATCGCTTCTGGCAGACTGGCAAGTACACAAAAAGTAGTAAACTGTGTGAGCAACTCGGAGGAAAAAGTGTTGCACTATTAAGATAGCCACTTTTTCGTCAAGAGAGGTATTGACTCGGAGAATACCAGTAACCTATGGAAGGAGTAACGATGAATCTCTCAAGATACACAACGAGTGACATATCGCTTCTGGCAGACTGGCCGCAGTAAGGAAAAGTGGCAGACTGGGAGAGCAATTGGGACGAGTAACTATGACTCTCTTAACGTAGCCAATGCCTCGTTACTTGCGGTTTTTGATGAAGGAATCTCGAATAACCCCTAGGAGGAGAAACGATGACTCTTTTATGATACACAACTAGTGAATTATAGTTTCTGGCAGACAAAAACTACACAAAAAGCAGTAAACTGTGTGAGCAACTCGGAGGAAGAAGTATTGCACTATTAAGATAGCCACTTTTTCGTCAAGAGAGGCATTGACTCAGAGAATACCAGTAACCTATGGAGGGAGTAACGATGAATCTCTTAAGATACACAACGAGTGACATATCGCTTCTGGCAGACTGGCCGCAGTAAGAAAAAGTGGCAGACTGGGTGAGCAATTGGGACGAGTAACTATGACTCTCTTAAGGTAGCCAATGCCTCGTTACTTGCGGTTTGGATTAAGAAATCTCGAATAACCCCTAGGAGGAGAAACGATGACACTTTTATGATACACAACTAGTGAATTATAGCTTCTGGCAGACAAAAACTACACAAAAAGCTGTAAACTGTGTGAGCAACTCGGAGGAAGAAGTATTGCACTATTAAGATAGCCACTTTTTCGTCAAGAGAGGTATTGACTCAGAGAATACCAGTAACCTATGGAAGGAGTAACGATGAATCTCTTAAGATACACAGCGAGTGACATATCGCTTCTGGCAGACTGGCCGCAGTAAGAAAAAGTGGCAGACTGGGTGAGCAATGGGGACGAGTAACTATGACTCTCTTAAGGTAGCCAATGCCTCGTTACTTGCGGTTTCGATTAAGAAATCTCGAATAATCTCTAGGAGGTGAAACGATAACACTTTTATGATACACAACTAGTGACATTTCGCTTCTGGCAGACTGGCAAGTACACAAAAAGTAGTAAACTGTGTGAGCAACTGGGAGGAAGAAGTATGGCACTATTAAGAATGCCAATGATTCGTCACGAGTAGTATTGAATCAGAGAATACCAGTAACCTATGGAAGGAGTAACGATGAATCTCTTAAGATACACAACGAGTGACATATCGCTTCTGGCAGACTGGCCACAGTAAGAAAAAGTGGCAGACTGGGTGAGCAATGGGGACGAGAAACTATGACTCTCTTAAGGTAGCTAATGCCTCTTTACTTGCGGTTTGGGTTAAGAAATCTCGAATAACCCCTAGGAGGACAAACGATGACTCTTTTATGATACACAACTAGTGACATATCGCTTCTGGCAGACTGGCAAGTACACAAAAAGTAGTAAACTGTGTGAGCAACTCGGAGGAAGAAGTATTGCACTATTAAGATAGCCACTTTTTCGTCAAGAGAGGTATTGACTCGGAGAATACCAGTAACCTATGGAAGGAGTAACGATGAATGTCTTAAGATACACAACAAGTGACATATCGCTTCTGGCAGACTGGCCGCAGTAAAAAAAGTGGCAGACTGGGTGAGCAATTGGGACGAGTAACTATGACTCTCTTAAGGTAGCCAATGCCTCGTTACTTGCGAGTTGGATTAAAAAATCTCGAAAACCCCTAGGAGGAGAAACGATGACTCTTTTATGATACACAACTAGTGACATATCGCTTCTGGCAGACTGGCAAGTACACAAAAAGTAGTAAACTGTGTGAGCAACTCGGAGGAAAAAGTGTTGCACTATTAAGATAGCCACTTTTTCGTCAAGAGAGGTATTGACTCGGAGAATACCAGTAACCTATGGAAGGAGTAACGATGAATCTCTCAAGATACACAACGAGTGACATATCGCTTCTGGCAGACTGGCCGCAGTAAGGAAAAGTGGCAGACTGGGAGAGCAATTGGGACGAGTAACTATGACTCTCTTAAGGTAGCCAATGCCTCGTTACTTGCGGTTTTTGATGAAGAAATCTCGAATAACCCCTAGGAGGAGAAACGATGACTCTTTTATGATACACAACTAGTGAATTATAGTTTCTGGCAGACAAAAACTACACAAAAAGCAGTAAACTGTGTGAGCAACTCGGAGGTAGAAGTATTGCACTATTAAGATAGCCACTTTTTCGTCAAGAGAGGCATTGACTCAGAGAATACCAGTAACCTATGGAAGGAGTAACGATGAATCTCTTAAGATACACAACGAGTGACATATCGCTTCTGGCAGACTGGCCGCAGTAAGAAAAAGTGGCAGACTGGGTGAGCAATTGGGACGAGTAACTATGACTCTCTTAAGGTAGCCAATGCCTCGTTACTTGCGGTTTGGATTAAGAAATCTCGAATAAACCCTAGGAGGAGAAACGATGACACTTTTATGATACACAACTAGTGAATTATAGCTTCTGGCAGAAAAAACTACACAAAAGGCAGTAAACTGTGTGAGCAACTCGGAGGAAGAAGTATTGCACTATTAAGATAGCCACTTTTTCGTCAAGAGAGGTATTGACTCAGAGAATACCAGTAACCTATGGAAGGAGTAACGATGAATCTCTTAAGATACACAGCGAGTGACATATCGCTTCTGGCAGACTGGCCGCAGTAAGAAAAAGTGGCAGACTGGGTGAGCAATGGGGACGAGTAACTATGACTCTCTTAAGGTAGCCAATGCCTCGTTACTTGCGGTTTCGATTAAGAAATCTCGAATAATCCCTAGGAGGTGAAACGATAACACTTTTATGATACACAACTAGTGACATTTCGCTTCTGGCAGACTGGCAAGTACACAAAAAGTAGTAAACTGTGTGAGCAACTGGGAGGAAGAAGTATGGCACTATTAAGAATGCCAATGATTCGTCACGAGTAGTATTGAATCAGAGAATACCAGTAACCTATGGAAGGAGTAACGATGAATCTCTTAAGATACACAACGAGTGACATATCGCTTCTGGCAGACTGGCCACAGTAAGAAAAAGTGGCAGACTGGGTGAGCAATGGGGACGAGAAACTATGACTCTCTTAAGGTAGCTAATGCCTCTTTACTTGCGGTTTGGGTTAAGAAATCTCGAATAACCCCTAGGAGGACAAACGATGACTCTTTTATGATACACAACTAGTGACATATCGCTTCTGGCAGACTGGCAAGTACACAAAAAGTAGTAAACTGTGTGAGCAACTCGGAGGAAGAAGTATTGCACTATTAAGATAGCCACTTTTTCGTCAAGAGAGGTATTGACTCGGAGAATACCAGTAACCTATGGAAGGAGTAACGATGAATCTCTTAAGATACACAACGAGTGACATATCGCTTCTGGCAGACTGACCGCAATAAGGAAAAGTGGCAGACTGGGAGAGCAATTGGGACGAGTAACTATGACTCTCTTAAGGTAGCCAATGCCTCGTTACTTGCGGTTTGGATTAAGAAATCTCGAATAACCCCTAGGAGGAGAAACAATGACTCTTTTATGATACACAACTAGTGAATTATAGTTTCTGGCAGACAAAAACTACACAAAAAGCAGTAAACGGTGTGAGCAACTCGGAGGAAGAAGTATTGCACTATTAAGATAGCCACTTTTTCGTCAAGAGAGGTATTGACTCAGAGAATACCAGTAACCTATGGAAGGAGTAACGATGAATCTCTTAAGATACACAACGAGTGATATATCGCTTCTGGCAGACTGGCCGCAGTAAGAAAAAGTGGCAGACTGGGTGAGCAATTGGGACGAGTAACTATGACTCTCTTAAGGTAGCCAATGCCTCGTTGCTTGCGGGTTGGATTAAGAAATCTCGAAAACCCCTAGGAGGAGAAACGATGACTCTTTTATGATACACAACTAGTGAATTATAGTTTCTGGCAGACAAAAACTACACAAAAAGTAGTAAACTGTGTGAGCAACTCGGAGGATGAAGTATTGCACTATTAGGATAGATACTTTTTCGTCACGAGAGGTATTGACTCAGAGAATACCAGTAACCTATGGAAGGAGTAACGATGAATCTCTTAAGATACACAACGAGTGACATATCGCTTCTGGCAGACTGGCCACAGTAAGAAAAAGTGGCAGACTGGGTGAGCAATGGGGACGATTAACTATGACTCTCTTAAGGTAGCCAATGCCTCGTTACTTGCGGTTTGGGTTAAGAAATCTCGAATAACCCCTAGGAGGAGAAACGATGACTCTTTTATGATACACAACTAGTGACATATCGATTCTGGCAGACTGGCAAGTACACAAAAAGTAGTAAACTGTGTGAGCAACTCGGAGGAAGAAGTATTGCACTATTAAGATAGCCACTTTTTCGTGGGTATTGACACGGAGAATACCAGTAACCTATGGAAGGAGTAACGATGAATCTCTTAAGATACACAACGAGTGACATATCGCTTCTGGCAGACTGGCCGCAGTAAGGAAAAGTGGCAGACTGGGAGAGCAATTGGGACGAGTAACTATGACTCTCTTAAGGTAGCCAATGCCTCGTTACTTACGGTTTGGATGAAGAAATCTCGAATAACCCCTAGGAGGAGAAACGATGACTCTTTTATGATACACAACTAGTGAATTATAGTTTCTGGCAGACAAAAACTACACAAAAAGCAGTAAACTGTGTGAGCAACTCGGAGGAAGAAGTATTGCACTATTAAGATAGCCACTTTTTCGTCAAGAGAGGTATTGACTCAGAGAATACCAGTAACCTATGGAAGGAGTAACGATGAATCTTTTAAGATACACAATGAGTGACATATCGCTTCTGGCAGACTGGCCGCAGTAAGAAAAAGTGGCAGACTGGGTGAGCAATGGGGACGAGTAACTATGACTCTCTTAAGGTAGCCAATGCCTCGTTACTTGCGGTTTCGATTAAGAAATCTCGAATAATCCCTAGGAGGTGAAACGATAACTCTTTTATGTTACACAACTAGTGACATATCGCTTCTGGCAGACTGGCAAGTACACAAAAAGTAGTAAACTGTGTGAGCAACTGGGAGGAAGAAGTATGGCACTATTAAGAATGCCAATGATTCGTCACGAGTAGTATTGAATCAGAGAATACCAGTAACCTATGGAAGGAGTAACGATGAATCTCTTAAGATACACAACGAGTGACATATCGCTTCTGGCAGACTGGCCGAAGTAAGAAAAAGTGGCAGACTGGGTGAGCAATTGGGACGAGTAACTGTGACTCTCTTAAGGTAGCCAATGCCTCGTTACTTGCGGGTTGGATTAAGAAATCTCGAAAACCCCTAGGAGGAGAAACGATGACTCTTTTATGATACACAACTAGTGAATTATAGTTTCTGGCAGACAAAAACTACACAAAAAGCAGTAAACTGTGTGAGCAACTCGGAGGAAGAAGTATTGCACTATTAAGATAGCCACTTTTTCGTCAAGAGAGGTATTGACTCAGAGAATACCAGTAACCTATGGAAGGAGTAACGATGAATCTTTTAAGATACACAATGAGTGACATATCGCTTCTGGCAGACTGGCCGCAGTAAGAAAAAGTGGCAGACTGGGTGAGCAATGGGGACGAGTAACTATGACTCTCTTAAGGTAGCCAATGCCTCGTTACTTGCGGTTTCGATTAAGAAATCTCGAATAATCCCTAGGAGGTGAAACGATAACTCTTTTATGTTACACAACTAGTGACATATCGCTTCTGGCAGACTGGCAAGTACACAAAAAGTAGTAAACTGTGTGAGCAACTGGGAGGAAGAAGTATGGCACTATTAAGAATGCCAATGATTCGTCACGAGTAGTATTGAATCAGAGAATACCAGTAACCTATGGAAGGAGTAACGATGAATCTCTTAAGATACACAACGAGTGACATATCGCTTCTGGCAGACTGGCCGAAGTTAGAAAAAGTGGCAGACTGGGTGAGCAATTGGGACGAGTAACTGTGACTCTCTTAAGGTAGCCAATGCCTCGTTACTTGCGGGTTGGATTAAGAAATCTCGAAAACCCCTAGGAGGAGAAACGATGACTCTTTTATGATACACAACTAGTGAATTATAGTTTCTGGGAGACAAAAACTACACAAAAAGTATTAAACTGTGTGAGCAACTCGGAGGATGAAGTATTGCACTATTAAGATAGATACTTTTTCGTCACGAGAGGTATTGACTCAGAGAATACCAGTAACCTATGGAAGGAGTAACGATGAATCTCTTAAGATACACAACGAGTGACATATCGCTTCTGGCAGACTGGCCACAGTAAGAAAAAGTGGCAGACTGGGTGAGCAATGGGGACGATTAACTATGACTCTCTTAAGGTAGCCAATGCCTCGTTACTTGCGGTTTGGGTTAAGAAATCTCGAATAACCCCTAGGAGGAGAAACGATGACTCTTTTATGATACACAACTAGTGACATATCGATTCTGGCAGACTGGCAAGTACACAAAAAGTAGTAAACTGTGTGAGCAACTCGGAGGAAGAAGTATTGCACTATTAAGATAGCCACTTTTTCGTGGGTATTGACACGGAGAATACCAGTAACCTATGGAAGGAGTAACGATGAATCTCTTAAGATACACAACGAGTGACATATCGCTTCTGGCAGACTGGCCGCAGTAAGGAAAAGTGGCAGACTGGGAGAGCAATTGGGACGAGTAACTATGACTCTCTTAAGGTAGCCAATGCCTCGTTACTTACGGTTTGGATGAAGAAATCTCGAATAACCCCTAGGAGGAGAAACGATGACTCTTTTATGATACACAACTAGTGAATTATAGTTTCTGGCAGACAAAAACTACACAAAAAGCAGTAAACTGTGTGAGCAACTCGGAGGAAGAAGTATTGCACTATTAAGATAGCCACTTTTTCGTCAAGAGAGGTATTGACTCAGAGAATACCAGTAACCTATGGAAGGAGTAACGATGAATCTTTTAAGATACACAATGAGTGACATATCGCTTCTGGCAGACTGGCCGCAGTAAGAAAAAGTGGCAGACTGGGTGAGCAATGGGGACGAGTAACTATGACTCTCTTAAGGTAGCCAATGCCTCGTTACTTGCGGTTTCGATTAAGAAATCTCGAATAATCCCTAGGAGGTGAAACGATAACTCTTTTATGTTACACAACTAGTGACATATCGCTTCTGGCAGACTGGCAAGTACACAAAAAGTAGTAAACTGTGTGAGCAACTGGGAGGAAGAAGTATGGCACTATTAAGAATGCCAATGATTCGTCACGAGTAGTATTGAATCAGAGAATACCAGTAACCTATGGAAGGAGTAACGATGAATCTCTTAAGATACACAACGAGTGACATATCGCTTCTGGCAGACTGGCCGAAGTAAGAAAAAGTGGCAGACTGGGTGAGCAATTGGGACGAGTAACTGTGACTCTCTTAAGGTAGCCAATGCCTCGTTACTTGCGGGTTGGATTAAGAAATCTCGAAAACCCCTAGGAGGAGAAACGATGACTCTTTTATGATACACAACTAGTGAATTATAGTTTCTGGCAGACAAAAACTACACAAAAAGCAGTAAACTGTGTGAGCAACTCGGAGGAAGAAGTATTGCACTATTAAGATAGCCACTTTTTCGTCAAGAGAGGTATTGACTCAGAGAATACCAGTAACCTATGGAAGGAGTAACGATGAATCTTTTAAGATACACAATGAGTGACATATCGCTTCTGGCAGACTGGCCGCAGTAAGAAAAAGTGGCAGACTGGGTGAGCAATGGGGACGAGTAACTATGACTCTCTTAAGGTAGCCAATGCCTCGTTACTTGCGGTTTCGATTAAGAAATCTCGAATAATCCCTAGGAGGTGAAACGATAACTCTTTTATGTTACACAACTAGTGACATATCGCTTCTGGCAGACTGGCAAGTACACAAAAAGTAGTAAACTGTGTGAGCAACTGGGAGGAAGAAGTATGGCACTATTAAGAATGCCAATGATTCGTCACGAGTAGTATTGAATCAGAGAATACCAGTAACCTATGGAAGGAGTAACGATGAATCTCTTAAGATACACAACGAGTGACATATCGCTTCTGGCAGACTGGCCGAAGTAAGAAAAAGTGGCAGACTGGGTGAGCAATTGGGACGAGTAACTGTGACACTCTTAAGGTAGCCAATGCCTCGTTACTTGCGGGTTGGATTAAGAAATCTCGAAAACCCCTAGGAGGAGAAACGATGACTCTTTTATGATACACAACTAGTGAATTATAGTTTCTGGGAGACAAAAACTACACAAAAAGTATTAAACTGTGTGAGCAACTCGGAGGATGAAGTATTGCACTATTAAGATAGATACTTTTTCGTCACGAGAGGTATTGACTCAGAGAATACCAGTAACCTATGGAAGGAGTAACGATGAATCTCTTAAGATACACAACGAGTGACATATCGCTTCTGGCAGACTGGCCGCAGTAAGAAAAAGTGGCAGACTGGGTGAGCAATTGGGACGAGTAACTATGACTCTCTTAAGGTAGCCAATGCCTCGTTACTTGCGGGTTGGATTAAGAAATCTCGAAAACCCCTAGGAGGAGAAACGATGACTCTTTTATGATACACAACTAGTGAATTATAGTTTCTGGCAGACAAAAACTACACAAAAAGCAGTAAATGGTGTGAGCAACTCGGAGGAAGAAGTATTGCACTATTAAGATAGCCACTTTTTCGTCAAGAGAGGTATTGACTCAGAGAATACCAGTAACCTATGGAAGGAGTAACGATGAATCTCTTAAGATACACAACGAGTGACATATCGTTTCTTGCAGACTGGCCGCAGTAAGAAAAAGTGGCAGACTGGGTGAGCAATTGGGACGAGTAATTATGACTCTCTTAAGGTAGCCAATGCCTCGTTACTTGCGGGTTGGATTAAGAAATCTCGAAAACCCCTAGGAGGAGAAACGATGACTCTTTTATGATACACAACTAGTGAATTATAGTTTCTGGCAGACAAAAACTACACAAAAAGTAGTAAACTGTGTGAGCAACTCGGAGGATGAAGTATTGCACTATTAAGATAGATACTTTTTCGTCACGAGAGGTATTGACTCAGAGAATACCAGTAACCTATGGAAGGAGTAACGATGAATCTCTTAAGATACACAACGAGTGACATATCGCTTCTGGCAGACTGGCCACAGTAAGAAAAATCGGCAGAATGGGTGAGCAATGGGGACGAGTAACTATGACTCTCATAAGGTAGCCAATGCCTCGTTACTTGCGGTTTGGGTTAAGAAATCTCGAATAACCCCTAGGAGGAGAAACGATGACTCTTTTATGATACACAACTAGTGAATATAGTTTCTGGCAGACAAAAACTACACAAAAAGCAGTAAATGGTGTGAGCAACTCGGAGGAAGAAGTATTGCACTATTAAGATAGCCACTTTTTCGTCAAGAGAGGTATTGACTCAGAGAATACCAGTAACCTATGGAAGGAGTAACGATGAATCTCTTAAGATACACAACGAGTGACATATCGTTTCTTGCAGACTGGCCGCAGTAAGAAAAAGTGGCAGACTGGGTGAGCAATTGGGACGAGTAATTATGACTCTCTTAAGGTAGCCAATGCCTCGTTACTTGCGGGTTGGATTAAGAAATCTCGAAAACCCCTAGGAGGAGAAACGATGACTCTTTTATGATACACAACTAGTGAATTATAGTTTCTGGCAGACAAAAACTACACAAAAAGTAGTAAACTGTGTGAGCAACTCGGAGGATGAAGTATCGCACTATTAAGATAGATACTTTTTCGTCACGAGAGGTATTGACTCAGAGAATACCAGTAACCTATGGAAGGAGTAACGATGAATCTCTTAAGATACACAACGAGTGACATATCGCTTCTGGCAGACTGGCCACAGTAAGAAAAAGTGGCAGAATGGGTGAGCAATGGGGACGAGTAACTATGACTCTCATAAGGTAGCCAATGCCTCGTTACTTGCGGTTTGGGTTAAGAAATCTCGAATAACCCCTAGGAGGAGAAACGATGACTCTTTTATGATACACAACTAGTGACATATCGATTCTGGCAGACTGGCAAGTACACAAAAAGTAGTAAACTGTGTGAGCAACTCGGAGGAAGAAGTATTGCACTATTAAGATAGCCACTTTTTCGTGGGTATTGACACGGAGAATACCAGTAACCTATGGAAGGAGTAACGATGAATCTCTTAAGATACACAACGAGTGACATATCGCTTCTGGCAGACTGGCCGCAGTAAGGAAAAGTGGCAGACTGGGAGAGCAATTGGGACGAGTAACTATGACTCTCTTAAGGTAGCCAATGCCTCGTTACTTACGGTTTGGATGAAGAAATCTCGAATAACCCCTAGGAGGAGAAACGATGACTCTTTTATGATACACAACTAGTGAATTATAGTTTCTGGCAGACAAAAACTACACAAAAAGCAGTAAACTGTGTGAGCAACTCGGAGGAAGAAGTATTGCACTATTAAGATAGCCACTTTTTCGTCAAGAGAGGTATTGACTCAGAGAATACCAGTAACCTATGGAAGGAGTAACGATGAATCTTTTAAGATACACAATGAGTGACATATCGCTTCTGGCAGACTGGCCGCAGTAAGAAAAAGTGGCAGACTGGGTGAGCAATGGGGACGAGTAACTATGACTCTCTTAAGGTAGCCAATGCCTCGTTACTTGCGGTTTCGATTAAGAAATCTCGAATAATCCCTAGGAGGTGAAACGATAACTCTTTTATGTTACACAACTAGTGACATATCGCTTCTGGCAGACTGGCAAGTACACAAAAAGTAGTAAACTGTGTGAGCAACTGGGAGGAAGAAGTATGGCACTATTAAGAATGCCAATGATTCGTCACGAGTAGTATTGAATCAGAGAATACCAGTAACCTATGGAAGGAGTAACGATGAATCTCTTAAGATACACAACGAGTGACATATCGCTTCTGGCAGACTGGCCGCAGTAAGAAAAAGTGGCAGACTGGGTGAGCAATGGGGACGAGTAACTATGACTCTCTTAAGGTAGCCAATGCCTCGTTACTTGCGGTTTCGATTAAGAAATCTCGAATAATCCCTAGGAGGAGAAACGATGACTCTTTTATGATACACAACTAGTGAATTATAGTTTCTGGCAGACAAAAACTACACAAAAAGTAGTAAACTGTGTGAGCAACTCGGAGGATGAAGTATTGCACTATTAAGATAGATACTTTTTCGTCACGAGAGGTATTGACTCAGAGAATACCAGTAACCTATGGAAGGAGTAACGATGAATCTCTTAAGATACACAACGAGTGACATATCGCTTCTGGCAGACTGGCCACAGTAAGAAAAAGTGGCAGAATGGGTGAGCAATGGGGACGAGTAACTATGACTCTCATAAGGTAGCCAATGCCTCGTTACTTGCGGTTTGGGTTAAGAAATCTCGAATAACCCCTAGGAGGAGAAACGATGACTCTTTTATGATACACAACTAGTGACATATCGCTTCTGGCAGACTGGCAAGTACACAAAAAGTAGTAAACTGTGTGAGCAACTGGGAGGAAGAAGTATGGCACTATTAAGAATGCCAATGATTCGTCACGAGTAGTATTGAATCAGAGAATACCAGTAACCTATGGAAGGAGTAACGATGAATCTCTTAAGATACACAACGAGTGACATATCGCTTCTGGCAGACTGGCCACAGTAAGAAAAAGTGGCAGACTGGGTGAGCAATTGGGACGAGTAACTATGATTCTCTTAAGGTAGCCAATGCCTCGTTACTTGCGGGTTGGATTAAGAAATCTCGAAAACCCCTAGGAGGAGAAACCATGACTCTTTTATGATACTCAACTAGTGAATTATAGTTTCTGGCAGACAAAAACTACACAAAAAGCAGTAAACGGTGTGAGCAACTCGGAGGAAGAAGTATTGCACTATTAAGATAGCCACTTTTTCGTCAAGAGAGGTATTGACTCAGAGAATACCAGTAACCTATGGAAGGAGTAACGATGAATCTCTTAAGATACACAACGAGTGACATATCGCTTCTGGCAGACTGGCCGCAGTAAGAAAAAGTGGCAGACTGGGTGAGCAATTGGGACGAGTAACTATGACTCTCTTATGGTAGCCAATGCCTCGTTACTTGCGGGTTGGATTAAGAAATCTCGAAAACCCCTAGGAGGAGAAACGATGACTCTTTTATGATACACAACTAGTGAATTATAGTTTCTGGCAGACAAAAACTACACAAAAAGTAGTAAACTGTGTGAGCAACTCGGAGGATGAAGTATTGCACTATTAAGATAGATACTTTTTCGTCACGAGAGGTATTGACTCAGAGAATACCAGTAACCTATGGAAGGAGTAACGATGAATCTCTTAAGATACACAACGAGTGACATATCGCTTCTGGCAGACTGGCCACAGTAAGAAAAAGTGGCAGACTGGGTGAGCAATGGGGACGAGTAACTATGACTCTCATAAGGTAGCCAATGCCTCGTTACTTGCGGTTTGGGTTAAGAAATCTCGAATAACCCCTAGGAGGAGAAACGATGACTCTTTTATGATACACAACTAGTGACATATCGCTTCTGGCAGACTGGCAAGTACACAAAAAGTAGTAAACTGTGTGAGCAACTCGGAGGAAGAAGTATTGCACTATTAAGATAGCCACTTTTTCGTCAAGAGAGGTATTGACTCGGAGAATACCAGTAACCTATGGAAGGAGTAACGACTAATCTCTTAAGATACACAACGAGTGACATATCGCTTCTGGCAGACTGGCCGCAGTAAGGAAAAGTGGCAGACTGGGAGAGCAATTGGGACGAGTAACTATGACTCTCTTAAGGTAGCCAATGCCTCGTTACTTGCGGTTTGGATGAAGAAATCTCGAATAACCCCTAGGAGGTGAAACGATGACTCTTTTATGATACACAACTAGTGAATTTTAGTTTCTGGCAGACAAAAACTACACAAAAAGCAGTAAACTGTGTGAGCAACTCGGAGGAAGAAGTATTGCACTATTAAGATTGCCACTTTTTCGTCAAGAGAGGTATTGATTCAGAGAATAGCAGTAACCTATGGAAGGAGTAACGATGAATCTCTTAAGATACACAACGAGTGACATATCGCTTCTGGCAGACTGGCCGCAGTAAGAAAAAGTGGCAGACTGGGTGAGCAATTGGGACGAGTAACTATGACTCTCTTAAGGTAGCCAATGCCTCGTTACTTGCGGGTTGGATTAAGAAATCTCGAAAACCCCTAGGAGGAGAAACGATGAATCTTTTATGATACACAACTAGTGAATTATAGTTTCTGGCAGACAAAAACTACACAAAAAGTAGTAAACTGTGTGAGCAACTCGGAGGATGAAGTATTGCACTATTAAGATAGATACTTTTTCGTCACGAGAGGTATTGACTCAGAGAATACCAGTAACCTATGGAAGGAGTAACGATGAATCTCTTAAGATACACAACGAGTGACATATCGCTTCTGGCAGACTGGCCGCAGTAAGAAAAAGTGGCAGACTGATTGAGCAATTGGGACGAGTAACTATGACTCTCTTAAGGTAGCCAATGCCTCGTTACTTGCGGTTTGGGTTAAGAAATCTCGAATGACCCCTAGGAGGAGAAACGATGACTCTTCTATGATACACAACTAGTGACATATCGCTTCTGGCAGACTGGCAAGTACACAAAAAGTAGTAAACTGTGTGAGCAACTCGGAGGAAGAAGTATTGCACTATTAAGATAGCCACTTTTTCGTCAAGAGAGGTATTGACTCAGAGAATACCAGTAACATAAGGAAGGAGTAACGATGAATCTCTTAAGATACACAACGAGTGACATATCGCTTCTGGCAGACTGGCCGCAGTAAGGAAAAGTGGCAGACTGGGAGAGCAATTGGGACGAGTAACTATGACTCTCTTAAGGTAGCCAATGCCACGTTACTTGCGGTTTGGATGAAGAAATCTCGAATAACCCCTAGGAGGAGAAACGGTGACTCTTTTATGATACACAACTAGTGAATTATAGTTCCTGGCAGACAAAAACTACACAAAAAGCAGTAAACTGTGTGAGCAACTCGGAGGAAGAAGTATTGCACTATTAAGATAGCCACTTTTTCGTCAAGAGAGGTATTGACTCAGAGAATACCAGTAACCTATGGAAGGAGTAACGATGAATCTCTTAAGATACACAACGAGTGACATATCGCTTCTGGCAGACTGGCCGCAGTAAGAAAAAGTGGCAGACTGGGTGAGCAATGGGGACGAGTAACTATGACTCTCTTAAGGTAGCCAATGCCTCGTTACTTGCGGTTTCGATTAAGAAATCTCGAATAATCCATAGGAGGTGAAACGATAACTCTTTTATGTTACACAACTAGTGACATATCGCTTCTGGCAGACTGGCAAGTACACAAAAAGTAGTAAACTGTGTGAGCAACTGGGAGGAAGAAGTATGGCACTATTAAGAATGCCAATGATTAGTCACGAGTAGTATTCAATCAGAGAATACCAGTAACCTATGGAAGGAGTAACGATGAATCTCTTAAGATACACAACGAGTGACATATCGCTTCTGGCAGACTGGCCGCAGTAAGAAAAAGTGGCAGACTGGGTGAGCAATTGGGACGAGTAACTATGACTCTCTTAAGGTAGCCAATGCCTCGTTACTTGCGGGTTGGATTAAGAAATCTCGAAAACCCCTAGGAGGAGAAACGATGACTCTCTTATGATACACAACTAGTGAATTATAGTTTCTGGGAGACAAAAACTACAGAAAAAGTAGTAAACTGTGTGAGCAACTCGGAGGATGAAGTACTGCACTATTAAGATAGATACTTTTTCGTCACGAGAGGTATTGAATCAGAGAATACCAGTAACCTATGGAAGGAGTAACGATGAATCTCTTAAGATACACAACGAGTGACATATCGCTTCTGGCACACTGGCCGCAGTAAGAAAAAGTGGCAGACTGGGTGAGCAATTGGGACGAGTAACTATGACTCTCTTATGGTAGCCAATGCCTCGTTACTTGCGGGTTGGATTAAGAAATCTCGAAAACCCCTAGGAGGAGAAACGATGACTCTTTTATGATACACAACTAGTGAATTATAGTTTCTGGCAGACAAAAACTACACAAAAAGTAGTAAACTGTGTGAGCAACTCGGAGGATGAAGTATTGCACTATTAAGATAGATACTTTTTCGTCACGAGAGGTATTGACTCAGAGAATACCAGTAACCTATGGAAGGAGTAACGATGAATCTCTTAAGATACACAACGAGTGACATATCGCTTCTGGCAGACTGGCCACAGTAAGAAAAAGTGGCAGACTGGGTGAGCAATGGGGACGAGTAACTATGACTCTCATAAGGTAGCCAATGCCTCGTTACTTGCGGTTTGGGTTAAGAAATCTCGAATAACCCCTAGGAGGAGAAACGATGACTCTTTTATGATACACAACTAGTGACATATCGCTTCTGGCAGACTGGCAAGTACACAAAAAGTAGTAAACTGTGTGAGCAACTCGGAGGAAGAAGTATTGCACTATTAAGATAGCCACTTTTTCGTCAAGAGAGGTATTGACTCGGAGAATACCAGTAACCTATGGAAGGAGTAACGACTAATCTCTTAAGATACACAACGAGTGACATATCGCTTCTGGCAGACTGGCCGCAGTAAGGAAAAGTGGCAGACTGGGAGAGCAATTGGGACGAGTAACTATGACTCTCTTAAGGTAGCCAATGCCTCGTTACTTGCGGTTTGGATGAAGAAATCTCGAATAACCCCTAGGAGGTGAAACGATGACTCTTTTATGATACACAACTAGTGAATTATAGTTTCTGGCAGACAAAAACTACACAAAAAGCAGTAAACTGTGTGAGCAACTCGGAGGAAGAAGTATTGCACTATTAAGATTGCCACTTTTTCGTCAAGAGAGGTATTGATTCAGAGAATAGCAGTAACCTATGGAAGGAGTAACGATGAATCTCTTAAGATACACAACGAGTGACATATCGCTTCTGGCAGACTGGCCGCAGTAAGAAAAAGTGGCAGACTGGGTGAGCAATTGGGACGAGTAACTATGACTCTCTTAAGGTAGCCAATGCCTCATTACTTGCGGGTTGGATTACGAAATCTCGAAAACCCCTAGGAGGAGAAACGATGACTCTTTTATGATACACAACTAGTGAATTATAGTTTCTGGCAGACAAAAACTATACAAAAAGCAGTAAACTGTGTGAGCAACTCGGAGGAAGAAGTATTGCACTATTAAGATAGCCACTTTTTCGTGGGTATTGACACGGAGAATACCAGTAACCTATGGAAGGAGTAACGATGAATCTCTCAAGATACACAACGAGTGACATATCGCTTCTGGCAGACTGGCCGCAGTAAGAAAAAGTGGCAGACTGGGTGAGCAATGGGGAGGAGTAACTATGACTCTCTTAAGGTAGCCAATGCCTCGTTACTTGCGGTTTCGATTAAGAAAGCTCGAATAATCCATAGGAGGTGAAACGATAACTCTTTTATGTTACACAACTAGTGACATATCGCTTCTGGCAGACTGGCAAGTACACAAAAAGTAGTAAACTGTGTGAGCAACTGGGAGGAAGAAGTATGGCACTATTAAGAATGCCAATGATTCGTCACGAGTAGTATTGAATCAGAGAATACCAGTAACCTTTGGAAGGAGTAACGATGAATCTCTTAAGATACACAACGAGTGACATATCGCTTCTGGCAGACTGGCCGCAGTAAGAAAAAGTGGCAGACTGGGTGAGCAATTGGGACGAGTAACTATGACTCTCTTAAGGTAGCCAATGCCTCGTTACTTGCGGGTTGGATTAAGAAATCTCGAAAACCCCTAGGAGGAGAAACGATGACTCTTTTATGATACACAACTAGTGAATTATAGTTTATGGCAGACAAAAACTACACAAAAAGTAGTAAACTGTGTGAGCAACTCGGAGGATGAAGTATTGCACTATTAAGATAGATACTTTTTCGTCACGAGAGGTATTGACTCAGAGAATACCTGTAACTTATGGAAGGAGTAACGATGAATCTCTTAAGATACACAACGAGTGACATATCGCTTCTGGCAGACTGGCCACAGTAAGAAAAAGTGGCAGACTGGGTGAGCAATGGGGACGAGTAACTATGACTCTCTTAAGGTAGCCAATGCCCCGTTACTTGCGGTTTGGGTTAAGAAATCTCGAATAACCCCTAGGAGGAGAAACGATGACTCTTTTATGATACACAACTAGTGACATATCGCTTCTGGCAGACTGGCAAGTACACAAAAAGTAGTAAACTGTGTGAGCAACTCGGAGGAAGAAGTATTGCACTATTAAGATAGCCACTTTTTCGTCAAGAGAGGTATTGACTCGGAGAATACCAGTAACCTATGGAAGGAGTAACGATGAATCTCTTAAGATACACAACGAGTGACATATCGCTTCTGGCAGACTGGCCGCAGTAAGGAAAAGTGGCAGACTGGGAGAGCAATTGGGACGAGTAACTATGACTCTCTTAAGGTAGCCAATGCCTCGTTACTTGCGGTTTGGATGAAGAAATCTCGAATAACCCCTAGGAGGAGAAACGATGACTCTTTTATGATGCACAACTGGTGAATTATAGTTTCTGGCAGACAAAAACTACACAAAAAGCAGTAAACTGTGTGAGCAACTCGGAGGAAGAAGTATTGCACTATTAAGATAGCCACTTTTTCGTCAAGAGAGGTATTGACTCAGAGAATACCAGTAACCTATGGAAGGAGTAACGATGAATCTCTTAAGATACACAACGAGTGACATATCGCTTCTGGCAGACTGGCCGCAGTAAGAAAAAGTGGCAGACTGGGTGAGCAATGGGGACGAGTAACTATGACTCTCTTAAGGTAGCCAATGCTTCGTTACTTGCGGTTTCGATTAAGAAATCTCGAATAATCCCTAGGAGGTGAAACGATAACTCTTTTATGTTACACAACTAGTGACATATCGCTTCTGGCAGACTGGCAAGTACACAAAAAGTAGTAAACTGTGTGAGCAACTGGGAGGAAGAAGTATGGCACTACTAAGAATGCCAATGATTCGTCACGAGTAGTATTGAATCAGAGAATACCAGTAACCTATGGAAGGAATAACGATGAATCTCTTAAGATACACAACGAGTGACATATCGCTTCTGGCACACTGGCCGCAGTATGAAAAAGTGGCAGACTGGGTGAGCAATGGGGACGAGTAACTATGACTCTCTTAAGGTAGCCAATGCCTCGTTACTTGCGGGTTGGATTAAGAAATCTCGAAAACCCCTAGGAGGAGAAACGATGACTCTTTTATGATACACAACTAGTGAATTATAGTTTATGGCAGACAAAAACTACACAAAAAGTAGTAAACTGTGTGAGCAACTCGGAGGATGAAGTATTGCACTATTAAGATAGATACTTTTTCGTCACGAGAGGTATTGACACAGAGAATACCAGTAACCTATGGAAGGAGTAACGATGAATCTCTTAAGATACACAACGAGTGACATATCGCTTCTGGCAGACTGGCCACAGTAAGAAAAAGTGGCAGACTGGGTGAGCAATGGGGACGAGTAACTATGACTCTCTTAAGGTAGCCAATGCCTCGTTACTTGCGGTTTGGGTTAAGAAATCTCGAATAACCCCTAGGAGGACAAACGATGACTCTTTTATGATACACAACTAGTGACATATCGCTTCTGGCAGACTGGCAAGTACACAAAAAGTAGTAAACTGTGTGAGCAACTCGGAGGAAGATGTATTGCACTATTAAGATAGCCACTTTTTCGTCAAGAGAGATATTGACTCGGAGAATACCAGTAACCTATGGAAGGAGTAACGATGAATCTCTTAAGATACACAACGAGTGACATATCGCTTCTGGCAGACTGGTCGCAGTAAGGAAAAGTGGTAGACTGGGAGAGCAATTGGGACAAGTAACTATGACTCTCTTAAGGTAGCCAATGCCTCTTTACTTGCGGTTTGGATTAAGAAATCTCGAATAACCCCTAGGAGGAGAAACAATGACTCTTTTATGATACACAACTAGTGAATTATAGTTTCTGGCAGACAAAAACTACACAAAAAGCAGTAAACGGTGTGAGCAACTCGGAGGAAGAAGTATTGCACTATTAAGATAGCCACTTTTTCGTCAAGAGAGGTATTGACTCAGAGAATACCAGTAACCTATGGAAGGAGTAACGATGAATCGCTTAAGATACACAACGGGTGACATATCGCTTCTGGCAGACTGGCCGCAGTAAGAAAAAGTGGCAGACTGGGTGAGCAATTGGGACGAGTAACTATGACTCTCTTAAGGGAGCCAATGCCTTGTTACTTGCGGGTTGGATTAAGAAATCTCGAAAACCCCTAGGAGGAGAAACGATGACAATTTTATGATACACAACTAGTGAATTATAGTTTCTGGCAGACAAAAACTACACAAAAAGTAGTAAACTGTGTGAGCAACTCGGAGGATGAAGTATTGCACTATTAAGATAGATACTTTTTCGTCACGAGAGGTATTGACTCAGAGAATACCAGTAACCTATGGAAGGAGTAACGATGAATCTCTTAAGATACACAACGAGTGACATATCGCTTCTGGCAGACTGGCCGCAGTAAGAAAAAGTGGCAGACTGGGTGAGCAATGGGGACGAGTAACTATGACTCTCTTAAGGTAGCCAATGCCTCGTTACTTGCGGTTTCGATTAAGAAATCTCGAATAATCCCTAGGAGGTGAAACGATAACTCTTTTATGTTACACAACTAGTGACATATCGCTTCTGGCAGACTGGCAAGTACACAAAAAGTAGTAAACTGTGTGAGCAACTGGGAGGAAGAATTATGGCACTATTAAGAATGCCAATGATTCGTCACGAGTAGTATTGAATCAGAGAATACCAGTAACCTATGGAAGGAGTAACGATGAATCTCTTAAGATACACAACGAGTGACATATCGCTTCTGGCAGACTGGCCGCAGAAAGAAAAAGTGGCAGACTGGGTGAGCAATTGGGACGAGTAACTATGACTCTGTTAAGGTAGCCAATGCCTCGTTACTTGCGGGTTGGATTAAGAAATCTCGAAAACCCCTAGGAGGAGAAACGATGACTCTTTTATGATACACAACTAGTGACATATCGCTTCTGGCAGACTGGCAAGTACACAAAAAGTAGTAAACTGTGTGAGCAACTCGGAGGAAGAAGTATTGCACTATTAAGATAGCCACTTTTTCGTCAAGAGAGGTATTGACTCGGAGAATACCAGTAACCTATGGAAGGAGTAACGATGAATCTCTTAAGATACACAACGAGTGACATATCGCTTCTGGCAGACTGGCCGCAGTAAGGAAAAGTGGCAGACTGGGAGAGCAATTGGGATGTGTAACTATGACTCTCTTAAGGTAGCCAATGCCTCGTTACTTGCGGTTTGGATTAAGAAATCTCGAATAACCCCTAGGAGGAGAAACGATGACTCTTTTATGATACACAACTAGTGAATTATAGTTTCTGGCAGACAAAAACTACACAAAAAGCAGTAAACGGTGTGAGCAACTCGGAGGAAGAAGTATTGCACTATTAAGATAGCCACTTTTTCGTCAAGAGAGGTATTGACTCAGAGAATACCAGTAACCTATGGAAGGAGTAACGATGAATCTCTTAAGATACACAACGAGTGACATATCGCTTCTGGCAGACTGGCCGCAGTAAGAAAAAGTGGCAGACTGGGTGAGCAATTGGGACGAGTAACTATGACTCTCTTAAGGTAGCCAATGCCTCGTTACTTGCGGGTTGGATTAAGAAATCTCGAAAACCCCTAGGAGGAGAAACGACGACTCTTTTATGATACACAACTAGTGAATTATAGTTTCTGGCAGACAAAAAGTACACAAAAAGTAGTAAACTGTGTGAGCAACTGGGAGGATGAAGTATTGCACTATTAAGATAGATACTTTTTCGTCACGAGAGGTATTGACTCAGAGAATACCAGTAACCTATGGAAGGAGTAACGATGAATCTCTTAAGATACACAACGAGTGACACATCGCTTCTGGCAGACTGGCCACAGTAAGAAAAAGTGGCAGACTGGGTGAGCAATGGGGACGAGTAACTATGACTCTCATAAGGTAGCCAATGCCTCGTAACTTGCGGTTTGGGTTAAGAAATCTCGAATAACCCCTAGGAGGAGAAACGATGACTCTTTTATGATGCACAACTAGTGAATTATAGTTTCTGGCAGACAAAAACTACACAAAAAGCAGTAAATTGTGTGAGCAACTCGGAGGAAGAAGTATTGCACTATTAAGATAGCCACTTTTTCGTCAAGAGAAGTATTGACTCAGAGAATACCAGTAACCTATGGAAGGAGTAACGATGAATCTCTTAAGATACACAACGAGTGACATATCGCTTCTGGCAGACTGGCCGCAGTAAGAAAAAGTGGCAGACTGGGTGAGCAATGAGGACGAGTAACTATGACTCTCTTAAGGTAGCCAATGCCTCGTTACTTGCGGTTTCGATTAAGAAATCTCGAATAATCCCTAGGAGGTGAAACGATAACTCTTTTATGTTACACAACTAGTGACATATCGCTTCTGGCAGACTGGCAAGTACACAAAAAGTAGTAAACTGTGTGAGCAACTGGGAGGAAGAATTATGGCACTATTAAGAATGCCAATGATTCGTCACGAGTAGTATTGAATCAGAGAATACCAGTAACCTATGGAAGGAGTAACGATGAATCTCTTAAGATACACAACGAGTGACATATCGCTTCTGGCAGACTGGCCGCAGAAAGAAAAAGTGGCAGACTGGGTGAGCAATTGGGACGAGTAACTATGACTCTGTTAAGGTAGCCAATGCCTCGTTACTTGCGGGTTGGATTAAGAAATCTCGAAAACCCCTAGGAGGAGAAACGATGACTCTTTTATGATACACAACTAGTGACATATCGCTTCTGGCAGACTGGCAAGTACACAAAAAGTAGTAAACTGTGTGAGCAACTCGGAGGAAGAAGTATTGCACTATTAAGATAGCCACTTTTTCGTCAAGAGAGGTATTGACTCGGAGAATACCAGTAACCTATGGAAGGAGTAACGATGAATCTCTTAAGATACACAACGAGTGACATATCGCTTCTGGCAGACTGGCCGCAGTAAGGAAAAGTGGCAGACTGGGAGAGCAATTGGGATGTGTAACTATGACTCTCTTAAGGTAGCCAATGCCTCGTTACTTGCGGTTTGGATTAAGAAATCTCGAATAACCCCTAGGAGGAGAAACGATGACTCTTTTATGATACACAACTAGTGAATTATAGTTTCTGGCAGACAAAAACTACACAAAAAGCAGTAAACGGTGTGAGCAACTCGGAGGAAGAAGTATTGCACTATTAAGATAGCCACTTTTTCGTCAAGAGAGGTATTGACTCAGAGAATACCAGTAACCTATGGAAGGAGTAACGATGAATCTCTTAAGATACACAACGAGTGACATATCGCTTCTGGCAGACTGGCCGCAGTAAGAAAAAGTGGCAGACTGGGTGAGCAATTGGGACGAGTAACTATGACTCTCTTAAGGTAGCCAATGCCTCGTTACTTGCGGGTTGGATTAAGAAATCTCGAAAACCCCTAGGAGGAGAAACGATGACTCTTTTATGATACACAACTAGTGACATATCGCTTCTGGCAGACTGGCAAGTACACAAAAAGTAGTAAACTGTGTGAGCAACTCGGAGGAAGAAGTGTTGCACTATTAAGATAGCCACTTTTTCGTCAAGAGAGGTATTTACTCGGAGAATACCAATAACCTATGGAAGGAGTAACGATGAATCTCTCAAGATACACAACGAGTGACATATCGCTTCTGGCAGACTGGCCGCAGTAAGGAAAAGTGGCAGACTGGGAGAGCGATTGGGACGAGTAACTGACTCTCTTAAGGTAGCCAATGCCTCGTTACTTGCGGTTTGGATGAAGAAATCTCGAATAACCCCTAGGAGGAGAAACGATGACTCTTTTATGATACACAACTAGTGAATTATAGTTTCTGGCAGACAAAAACTACACAAAAAGCAGTAAACTGTGTGAGCAACTCGGAGGAAGAAGTATTGCACTATTAAGATAGCCACTTTTTCGTCAAGACAGGTATTGACTCAGAGAATACCAGTAACCTATGGAAGGAGTAACGATGAATCTCTTAAGATACACAACGAGTGACATATCGCTTCTGGCAGACTGGCCGCAGTAAGAAAAAGTGGCAGACTGGGTGAGCAATTGGGACGAGTAACTATGACTCTCTTAAGGTAGCCAATGCCTCGTTACTTGCGGTTTGGATTAAGAAATCTCGAATAATCCCTAGGAGGTGAAACGATAACTCTTTTATGTTACACAACTAGTGACATATCGCTTCTGGCAGACTGGCAAGTACACAAAAAGTAGTAAACTGTGTGAGCAACTGGGAGGAAGAAGTATGGCACTATTAAGAATGCCAATGATTCGTCACGAGTAGTATTGAATCAGAGAATACCAGTAACCTATGGAAGGAGTAACGATGAATCTCTTAGGATACACAACGAGTGACATATCGCTTCTGGCAGACTGGCCACAGTAGGAAAAAGTGGCAGACTGGGTGAGCAATGGGGACGAGTAACTATGACTCTCTTAAGGTAGCCAATGCCTCGTTACTTGCGGTTTGAGTTAAGAAATCTCGAATAACCCCTTGGAGGACAAACGATGACTCTTTTATGATACACAACTAGTGACATATCGCTTCTGGCAGACTGGCAAGTACACAAAAAGTAGTAAACTGTGTGAGCAACTCGGAGGAAGAAGTATTGCACTATTAAGATAGCCACTTTTTCGTCAAGAGAGGTATTGACTCGGAGAATACCAGTAACCTATGGAAGGAGTAACGATAAATATCTTAAGATACATAACGAGTGACATATCGCTTCTGGCAGACTGGCCGCAATAAGGAAAAGTGGCAGACTGGGAGAGCAATTGGGACGAGTAACTATGACTCTCTTAAGGTAGCCAATGCCTCGTTACTTGCGGTTTGGATTAAGAAATCTCGAATAACCCCTAGGAGGAGAAACGATGACTCTTTTATGATACACAACTAGTGAATTATAGTTTCTGGCAGACAAAAACTACACAAAAAGCAGTAAACGGTGTGAGCAACCCGGAGGATTAAGTATTGCACTATTAAGATAGCCACTTTTTCGTCAAGAGAGGTATTGACTTAGAGAATACCAGTAACCTATGGAAGGAGTAACGATGAATCTCTTAAGATACACAACGAGTGACATATCGCTTCTGGCAGACTGGCCGCAGTAAGAAAAAGTGGCAGACTGGGTGAGCAATTGGGACGAGTAACTATGACTCTCTTAAGGTAGCCAATGCCTCGTTACTTGCGGTTTGGATTAAGAAATCTCGAAAACCCCTAGGAGGAGAAACGATGACTCTTTTATGATACACAACTAGTGAATTATAGTTTCTGGGAGACAAAAACTACACAAAAAGTAGTAAACTGTGTGAGCAACTCGGAGGATGAAGTATTGCACTATTAAGATAGATACTTTTTCGTCACGAGAGGTATTGACTCAGAGAATACCAGTAACCTATGGAAGGAGTAACGATGAATCTCTTAAGATACACAACGAGTGACATATCGCTTCTGGCAGACTGGCCACAGTAAGAAAAAGTGGCAGACTGGGTGAGCAATGGGGACGAGTAACTATGACTCTCTTAAGGTAGCCAATGCCTCGTTACTTGCGGTTTGGGTTAAGAAATCTCGAATAACCCCTAGGAGGACAAACGATGACTCTTTTATGATACACAACTAGTGACATATCGCTTCTGGCAGACTGGCAAGTACACAAAAAGTAGTAAACTGTGTGAGCAACTCGGAGGAAGAAGTATTGCACTATTAAGATAGCCACTTTTTCGTCAAGAGAGGTATTGACTCAGAGAATACCAGTAACCTATGGAAGGAGTAACGATGAATCTCTTAAGATACACAACGAGTGACATATCGCTTCTGGCAGACTGGCCACAGTAAGAAAAAGTGGCAGACTGGGTGAGCAATTGGGACGAGTAACTATGACTCTCTTAAGGTAGCCAATGCCTCGTTACTTGCGGGTTGGATTAAGAAATCTCGAAAACCCCTAGGAGGAGAAACGATGACCCTTTTATGATACACAACTAGTGAATTATAGTTTCTGGCAGACAAAAACTACACAAAAAGTAGTAAACTGTGTGAGCAACTCGGAGGATGAAGTATTGCACTATTAAGATAGATACTTTTTCGTCACGAGAGGTACTGACTCAGAGAATACCAGTAACCTATGGAAGGAGTAACGATGAATCTCTTAAGATACACAACGAGTGACATATCGCTTCTGGCAGACTGGCCACAGTAAGAAAAAGTGGCAGACTGGGTGAGCAATGGGGACGAGTAACTATGACTCTCTTAAGGTAGCCAATGCCTCGTTACCTGCGGTTTGGGTTAAGAAATCTCGAATAACCCCTAGGAGGACAAACGATGACTCTTTTATGATACACAACTAGTGACATATCACTTCTGGCAGACTGGCAAGTACACAAAAAGCAGTAAACTGTGTGAGCAACTCGGAGGAAGAAGTATTGCACTATTAAGATAGCCACTTTTTCGTCAAGAGAGGTATTGACTCAGAGAATACCAGTAACCTATGGAAGGAGTAACGATGAATCTCTTAAGATACACAACGAGTGACATATCGCTTCTGGCAGACTGGCCGCAGTAAGAAAAATTGGCAGACTGGGTGAGCAATTGGGACGAGTAACTATGACTCTCTTAAGGTAGCCAATGCCTCGTTACTTGCGGGTTGGATTAAGAAATCTCGAAAACCCCTAGGAGGAGAAACGATGACTCTTTTATGATACACAACTAGTGAATTATAGTTTCTGGCAGACAAAAACTACACAAAAAGTAGTAAACTGTGTGAGCAACTCGGAGGATGAAGTATTGCACTATTAAGATAGATACTTTTTCGTCACGAGAGGTATTGATTCAGAGAATACCAGTAACCTATGGAAGGAGTAACGATGAATCTCTTAAGATACACAACGAGTGACATATCGCTTCTGGCAGACTGGCCGCAGTAAGATAAAGTGGCAGACTGGGTTAGCAATTTGGACGAGTAACTATGACTCTCTTAAGGTAGCCAATGCCTCGTTACTTGCGGTTTGGATTAAGAAATCTCGAATAACCCCTAGGAGGAGAAACGATGACTCTTTTATGATACACAACTAGTGAATTATAGTTTCTGGCAGACAAAAACTACACAAAAAGCAGTAAACTGTGTGAGCAACTCGGAGGAAGAAGTATTGCACTATTAAGATAGCCACTTTTTCGTCAAGAGAGGTATTGATTCAGAGAATACCAGTAACCTATGGAAGGAGTAACGATGAATCTCTTAAGATACACAACGAGTGACATATCGCTTCTGGCAGACTGGCTGCAGTAAGATAAAGTGGCAGACTGGGTGAGCAATTTGGACGAGTAACTATGACTCTCTTAAGGTAGCCAATGCCTCGTTACTTGCGTTACTTACTTTATGATACACAACTAGTGAATTATAGTTTCTGGCAGACAAAAACTACACAAAAAGTAGTAAACTGTGTGAGCAACTCGGAGGATGAAGTATTGCACTATTAAGATAGATACTTTTCGTCACGAGAGGTATTGACTCAGAGAATACCAGTAACCTATGGAAGGAGTACCGATGAATCTCTTAAGATACACAACGAGTGACATATCGCTTCTGGCAGACTGGCCGCAGTAAGAAAAAGTGGCAGACTGGGTGAGCAATTGGGACGAGTAACTATGACTCTCTTAAGGTAGCCAATGCCTCGTTACTTGCGGTTTGGGTTAAGAAATCTCGAATAACCCCTAGGAGGAGAAACCATGACTCTTCTATGATACACAACTAGTGACATATCGCTTCTGGCAGACTGGCAAGTACACAAAAAGTAGAAAACTGTGTGAGCAACGCGGAGGAAGAAGTATTGCACTATTAAGATAGCCACTTTTTCGTCAAGAGAGGTATTGACTCAGAGAATACCAGTAACCTATGGAAGGAGTAACGATGAATCTCTTAAGATACACAACGAGTGACATATCGCTTCTGGCAGACTGGCCGCAGTAAGAAAAAGTGGCAGACTGGGTGAGCAATTGGGACGAGTAACTATGACTCTCTTAAGGTAGCCAATGCCTCGTTACTTGCGGGTTGGATTAAGAAATCTCGAAAACCCCTAGGAGGAGAAACGATGACTCTTTTATGATACACAACTAGTGAATTATAGTTTCTGGCAGACAAAAACTACACAAAAAGTAGTAAACTGTGTGAGCAACTCGGAGGATGAAGTATTGCACTATTAAGATAGATACTTTTTCGTCACGAGAGGTATTGACTCAGAGAATACCAGTAACCTATGGAAGGAGTAACGATGAATCTCTTAAGATACACAACGAGTGACATATCGCTTCTGGCAGACTGGCCACTGTAAGAAAAAGTGGCAGACTGGGTGAGCAATGGGGACGAGTAACTATGACTCTCATAAGGTAGCCAATGCCTCGTTACTTGCGGTTTGGGTTAAGAAATCTCGAATAACCCCTAGGAGGAGAAACGATGACTCTTTTATGATACACAACTAGTGACATATCGCTTCTGGCAGACTGGCAAGTACACAAAAAGTAGTAAACTGTGTGAGCAACTCGGAGGAAGAAGTATTGCACTATTAAGATAGCCACTTTTTCGTCAAGAGAGGTATTGACTCGGAGAATACCAGTAACCTACGGAAGGAGGAACGATGAATCTCTTAAGATACACAAAGAGTGACATATCGCTTCTGGCAGACTGGCCGCAGTAAGGAAAAGTGGCAGACTGGGAGAGCAATTGGGACGAGTAACTATGACTCTCTTAAGGTAGCCAATGCCTCGTTACTTGCGGTTTGGATTAAGAAATCTCGAATAACCCCTAGGAGGAGAAACGATGACTCTTTTATGATACACAACTAGTGAATTATAGTTTCTGGCAGACAAAAACTACACAAAAAGCCGTAAACTGTGTGAGCAACTCGGAGGAAGAAGTATTGCACTATTAAGATAGCCACTTTTTCGTCAAGAGAGGTATTGATTCAGAGAATACCAGTAACCTATGGAAGGAGTAACGATGAATCTCTTAAGATACACAACGAGTGACATATCGCTTCTGGCAGACTGGCCGCAGTAAGAAAAAGTGGCAGACTGGGTGAGCAATTGGGACGAGTAACTATGACTCTCTTAAGGTAGCCAATGCCTCGTTACTTGCGGGTTGGATTAAGAAATCTCGAAAACCCCTAGGAGGAGAAACGATGACTCTTTTATGATACACAACTAGTGAATTATAGTTTCTGGCAGACAAAAACTACACAAAAAGTAGTAAACTGTGTGAGCAACTCGGAGGATGAAGTATTGCACTATTAAGATAGATACTTTTTCGTCACGAGAGGTATTGACTCAGAGAATACCAGTAACCTATGGAAGGAGTAACGATGAATCTCTTAAGATACACAACGAGTGACATATCGCTTCTGGCAGACTGGCCACAGTAAGAAAAAGTGGCAGACTGGGTGAGAAATGGGGACGAGTAACTATGACTCTCATAAGGTAGCCAATGCCTCGTTACTTGCGGTTTGGGTTAAGAAATCTCGAATAACCCCTAGGAGGAGAAACGATGACTCTTTTATGATACACAACTAGTCACATTTCGCTTCTGGCAGACTGGCAAGTACACAAAAAGTAGTAAACTGTGTGAGCAACTCGGAGGAAGAAGTATTGCACTATTAAGATAGCCACTTTTTCGTCAAGAGAGGTATTGACTCGGAGAATACCAGTAACCTATGGAAGGAGTAACGATGAATCTCTTAAGATACACAACGAGTGACATATCGCTTCTGGCAGACGCCGCAGTAAGGAAAAGTGGCAGACTGGGAGAGCAATTGGGACGAGTAACTATGACTCTCTTAAGGTAGCCAATGCCTCGTTACTTGCGGTTTGGATTAAGAAATCTCGAATAACCCCTAGGAGGAGAAACGATGACTCTTTTATGATACACAACTAGTGAATTATAGTTCCTGGCAGACAAAAACTACACAAAAAGCAGTAAACTGTGTGAGCAACTCGGAGGAAGAAGTATTGCACTATTAAGATAGCCACTTTTTCGTCAAGAGAGGTATTGATTCAGAGAATACCAGTAACCTATGGAAGGAGTAACGATGAATCTCTTAAGATACACAACGAGTGACATATCGCTTCTGGCAGACTGGCCGCAGTAAGAAAAAGTGGCAGACTGGGTGAGCAATTGGGACGAGTAACTATGACTCTCTTAAGGTAGCCAATGCCTCGTTACTTGCGGGTTGGATTAAGAAATCTCGAAAACCCCTAGGAGGAGAAACGATGACTCTTTTATGATACACAACTAGTGAATTATAGTTTCTGGCAGACAAAAACTACACAAAAAGTAGTAAACTGTGTGAGCAACTCGGAGGATGAAGTATTGCACTATTAAGATAGATACTTTTTCGTCACGAGAGGTATTGACTCAGAGAATACCAGTAACCTATGGAAGGAGTAACGATGAATCTCTTAAGATACACAACGAGTGACATATCGCTTCTGGCAGACTGGCCACTGTAAGAAAAAGTGGCAGACTGGGTAGGCAATGGGGACGAGTAACTATGACTCTCATAAGGTAGCCAATGCCTCGTTACTTGCGGTTTGGGTTAAGAAATCTCGAATAACCCCTAGGAGGAGAAACGATGACTCTTTTATGATACACAACTAGTGACATATCGCTTCTGGCAGACTGGCAAGTACACAAAAAGTAGTAAACTGTGTGAGCAACTCGGAGGAAGAAGTATTGCACTATTAAGATAGCCACTTTTTCGTCAAGAGAGGTATTGACTCGGAGAATACCAGTAACCTACGGAAGGAGGAACGATGAATCTCTTAAGATACACAAAGAGTGACATATCGCTTCTGGCAGACTGGCCGCAGTAAGGAAAAGTGGCAGACTGGGAGAGCAATTGGGACGAGTAACTATGACTCTCTTAAGGTAGCCAATGCCTCGTTACTTGCGGTTTGGATTAAGAAATCTCGAATAACCCCTAGGAGGAGAAACGATGACTCTTTTATGATACACAACTAGTGAATTATAGTTTCTGGCAGACAAAAACTACACAAAAAGCCGTAAACTGTGTGAGCAACTCGGAGGAAGAAGTATTGCACTATTAAGATAGCCACTTTTTCGTCAAGAGAGGTATTGATTCAGAGAATACCAGTAACCTATGGAAGGAGTAACGATGAATCTCTTAAGATACACAACGAGTGACATATCGCTTCTGGCAGACTGGCCGCAGTAAGAAAAAGTGGCAGACTGGGTGAGCAATTGGGACGAGTAACTATGACTCTCTTAAGGTAGCCAATGCCTCGTTACTTGCGGGTTGGATTAAGAAATCTCGAAAACCCCTAGGAGGAGAAACGATGACTCTTTTATGATACACAACTAGTGAATTATAGTTTCTGGCAGACAAAAACTACACAAAAAGTAGTAAACTGTGTGAGCAACTCGGAGGATGAAGTATTGCACTATTAAGATAGATACTTTTTCGTCACGAGAGGTATTGACTCAGAGAATACCAGTAACCTATGGAAGGAGTAACGATGAATCTCTTAAGATACACAACGAGTGACATATCGCTTCTGGCAGACTGGCCACAGTAAGAAAAAGTGGCAGACTGGGTGAGCAATGGGGACGAGTAACTATGACTCTCATAAGGTAGCCAATGCCTCGTTACTTGCGGTTTGGGTTAAGAAATCTCGAATAACCCCTAGGAGGAGAAACGATGACTCTTTTATGATACACAACTAGTCACATTTCGCTTCTGGCAGACTGGCAAGTACACAAAAAGTAGTAAACTGTGTGAGCAACTCGGAGGAAGAAGTATTGCACTATTAAGATAGCCACTTTTTCGTCAAGAGAGGTATTGACTCGGAGAATACCAGTAACCTATGGAAGGAGTAACGATGAATCTCTTAAGATACACAACGAGTGACATATCGCTTCTGGCAGACGCCGCAGTAAGGAAAAGTGGCAGACTGGGAGAGCAATTGGGACGAGTAACTATGACTCTCTTAAGGTAGCCAATGCCTCGTTACTTGCGGTTTGGATTAAGAAATCTCGAATAACCCCTAGGAGGAGAAACGATGACTCTTTTATGATACACAACTAGTGAATTATAGTTCCTGGCAGACAAAAACTACACAAAAAGCAGTAAACTGTGTGAGCAACTCGGAGGAAGAAGTATTGCACTATTAAGATAGCCACTTTTTCGTCAAGAGAGGTATTGATTCAGAGAATACCAGTAACCTATGGAAGGAGTAACGATGAATCTCTTAAGATACACAACGAGTGACATATCGCTTCTGGCAGACTGGCCGCAGTAAGAAAAAGTGGCAGACTGGGTGAGCAATTGGGACGAGTAACTATGACTCTCTTAAGGTAGCCAATGCCTCGTTACTTGCGGGTTGGATTAAGAAATCTCGAAAACCCCTAGGAGGAGAAACGATGACTCTTTTATGATACACAACTAGTGAATTATAGTTTCTGGCAGACAAAAACTACACAAAAAGTAGTAAACTGTGTGAGCAACTCGGAGGATGAAGTATTGCACTATTAAGATAGATACTTTTTCGTCACGAGAGGTATTGACTCAGAGAATACCAGTAACCTATGGAAGGAGTAACGATGAATCTCTTAAGATACACCACGAGTGACATATCGCTTCTGGCAGACTGGCCGCAGTAAGAAAAAGTGGCAGACTGGGTGAGCAATTGGGACGAGTAACTATGACTCTCTTAAGGTAGCCAATGCCTCGTTACTTGCGGTTTGGGTTTAGAAATCTCGAATAACCCCTAGGAGGAGAAACCATGACTCTTCTATGATACACAACTAGTGACATATCGCTTCTGGCAGACTGGCAAGTACACAAAAAGTAGTAAACTGTGTGAGCAACTCGGAGGAAGAAGTATTGCACTATTAAGATAGCCACTTTTTCGTCAAGAGAGGTATTGACTCGGAGAATACCAGTAACCTATGGAAGGAGTAACGATGAATCTCTTAAGATACACAACGAGTGACATATCGCTTCTGGCAGACTGGTCGCAGTAAGGAAAAGTGGCAGACTGTGAGAGCAATTGGGACGAGTAACTATGACTCTCTTAAGGTAGCCAATGCCTCGTTACTTGCGGTTTGGATTAAGAAATCTCGAATAACCCCTAGGAGGAGAAACGATGACTCTTTTATGATACACAACTAGTGAATTATAGTTTCTGGCAGACAAAAACTACACAAAAAGCAGCAAACGGTGTGAGCAACTCGGAGGAAGAAGTATTGCACTATTAAGATAGCCACTTTTTCGTCAAGAGAGGTATTGACTCAGAGAATACCAGTAACCTATGGAAGGAGTAACGATGAATCTCTTAAGATACACAACGAGTGACATATCGCTTCTGGCAGACTGGCCGCAGTAAGAAAAAGTGGCAGACTGGGTGAGCAATTGGGACGAGTAACTATGACTCTCTTAAGGTAGCCAATGCCTTGTTACTTGCGGGTTGGATTAAGAAATCTCGAAAACCCCTAGGAGGAGAAACGATGACTCTTTTATGATACATAACTAGTGAATTATAGTTTCTGGCAGACAAAAACTACACAAAAAGTAGTAAACTGTGTGAGCAACTCGGAGGATGAAGTATTGCACTATTAAGATAGATACTTTTTCGTCACGAGAGGTATTGACTCAGAGAATACCAGTAACCTATGGAAGGAGTAACGATGAATCTCTTAAGATACACAACGAGTGACATATCGCTTCTGGCAGACTGGCCACAGTAAGAAAAAGTGGCAGACTGGGTGAGCAATGGGGACGTGTAACTATGACTCTCTTAAGGTAGCCAATGCCTCGTTACTTGCGGTTTGGATTAAGAAATCTCGAATAACCCCTAGGAGGAGAAACGATGACGCTTTTATGATACACAACTAGTGAATTGTGGTTTCTGGCAGACAAAAACTACACAAAAAGCAGTAAACTGTGTGAGCAACTCGGAGGAAGAAGTATTGCACTATTAAGATAGCCACTTTTTCGTCAAGAGAGGTATTGAATCAGAGAATACCAGTAACCTATGGAAGGAGTAACGATGAATCTCTTAAGATACATAACGAGTGACATATCGCTTCTGGCAGACTGGCCGCAGTAAGAAAAAGTGGCAGACTGGGTGAGCAATTGGGACGAGTAACTATGACTCTCTTAAGGTAGCCAATGCCTCGTTACTTGCGGTTTGGATTAAGAAATCTCGAATAACCACTAGGAGGAGAAACGATGACTCTTTTATGATACACAACTAGTGAATTATAGTTTCTGGCAGACAAAAACTACACAAAAAGCGGTAAACTGTGTGAGCAACTCGGAGGAAGAAGTATTGCACTATTAAGATAGCCACTTTTTCGTCAAGACAGGTATTGACTAAGAGAATACCAGTAACCTATGGAAGGAGTAACGATGAATCTCTTAAGATACACAACGAGTGCATATCGCTTCTGGCAGACTGGCCGCAGTAAGAAAAAGTGGCAGACTGGGTGAGCAATGGGGACGAGTAACTATGACTCTCTTAAGGTAGCCAATGCCTCGTTACTTGCGGTTTCGATTAAGAAATCTCGAATAATCCCTAGGAGGTGAAACGATAACTCTTTTATGTTACACAACTAGTGACATATCGCTTCTGGCAGACTGGCAAGTACACAAAAAGTAGTAAACTGTGTGAGCAACTGGGAGGAAGAAGTATGGCACTATTAAGAATGCCAATGATTCGTCACGAGTAGTATTGAATCAGAGAATACCAGTAACCTATGGAAGGAGTAACGATGAATCTCTTAAGATACACAACGAGTGACATATCGCTTCTGGCAGACTGGCCGCAGTAAGAAAAAGTGGCAGACTGGGTGAGCAATTGGGACGAGTAACTATGACTCTCTTAAGGTAGCCAATGCCTTGTTACTTGCGGGTTGGATTAAGAAATCTCGAAAACCCCTAGGAGGAGAAACGATGACTCTTTTATGATACACAACTAGTGAATTATAGTTTCTGGCAGACAAAAACTACACAAAAAGTAGTAAACTGTGTGAGCAACTCGGAGGATGAAGTATTGCACTATTAAGATAGATACTTTTTCGTCACGAGAGGTATTGACTCAGAGAATACCAGTAACCTATGGAAGGAGTAACGATGAATCTCTTAAGATACACAACGAGTGACATATCGCTTCTGGCAGACTGGCCACAGTAAGAAAAAGTGGCAGACTGGGTGAGCAATGGGGACGAGTAACTATGACTCTCTTAAGGTAGCCAATGCCTCGTTACTTGCGGTTTGGGTTAAGAAATCTCGAATAACCCCTAGGAGGAGAAACGATGACTCTTTTATGATACACAACTAGTGACATATCGCTTGTGGCAGACTGGCAAGTACACAAAAAGTAGTAAACTGTGTGAGCAACTCGGAGGAAGAAGTATTGCACTATTAAGATAGCCACTTTTTCGTCAAGAGAGGTATTGACTCGGAGAATACCAGTAACCTATGGAAGGAGTAACGATGAATCTCTTAAGATACACAACGAGTGACATATCGCTTCTGGCAGACTGGCCGCAGTAAGGAAAAGTGGCAGACTGGGAGAGCAATTGGGACGAGTAACTATGACTCTCTTAAGGTAGCCAATGCCTCGTTACTTGCGGTTTGCATGAAGAAATCTCGAATAACCCCTAGGAGGAGAAACGATGACTCTTTTATGATGCACAACTAGTGAATTATAGTTTCTGGCAGACAAAAACTACACAAAAAGCAGTAAACTGTGTGAGCAACTCGGAGGAAGAAGTATGGCACTATTAAGAATGCCAATGATTCGTCACGAGTAGTATTGAATCAGAGAATACCAGTAACCTATGGAAGGAGTAACGATGAATCTCTTAAGATACACAACGAGTGACATATCGCTTCTGGCAGACTGGCCGCAGTAAGAAAAAGTGGCAGACTGGGTGAGCAATTGGGACGAGTAACTATGACTCTCTTAAGGTAGCCAATGCCTCGTTACTTGCGGGTTGGATTAAGAAATCTCGAAAACCCCTAGGAGGAGAAACGATGACTCTTTTATGATACACAACTAGTGAATTATAGTTTCTGGCAGACAAAAACTACACAAAAAGTAGTAAACTGTGTGAGCAACTCGGAGGATGAAGTATTGCACTATTAAGATAGATACTTTTTCGTCACGAGAGGTATTGACTCAGAGAATACCAGTAACCTATGGAAGGAGTAACGATGAATCTCTTAAGATACACAACGAGTGACATATCGCTTCTGGCAGACTGGCCACAGTAAGAAAAAGTGGCAGACTGGGTGAGCAATGGGGACGAGTAACTATGACTCTCTTAAGGTAGCCAATGCCTCGTTACTTGCGGTTTCGATTAAGAAATCTCGAATAATCCCTAGGAGGTGAAACGATAACTCTTTTATGTTACACAACTAGTGACATATCGCTTCTGGCAGACTGGCAAGTACACAAAAAGTAGTAAACTGTGTGAGCAACTGGGAGGAAGAAGTATGGCACTATTAAGAATGCCAATGATTCGTCACGAGTAGTATTGAATCAGAGAATACCAGTAACCTATGGAAGGAGTAACGATGAATCTCTTAAGATACACAACGAGTGACATATCGCTTCTGGCAGACTGGCCGCAGTAAGAAAAAGTGGCAGACTGGGTGAGCAATTGGGACGAGTAACTATGACTCTCTTAAGGTAGCCAATGCCTCGTTACTTGCGGGTTGGATTAAGAAATCTCGAAAACCCCTAGGAGGAGAAACGATGACTCTGTTATGATAGACAACTAGTGAATTATAGTTTCTGGCAGACAAAAACTACACAAAAAGTAGTAAACTGTGTGAGCAACTCGGAGGATGAAGTATTGCACTATTAAGATAGATACTTTTTCGTCACGAGAGGTATTGACTCAGAGAATACCAGTAACCTATGGAAGGAGTAACGATGAATCTCTTAAGATACACAACGAGTGACATATCGCTTCTGGCAGACTGGCCACAGTAAGAAAAAGTGGCAGACTGGGTGAGCAATGGGGACGAGTAACTATGACTCTCTTAAGGTAGCCAATGCCTCGTTACTTGCGGTTTGGGTTAAGAAATCTCGAATAACCCCTAGGAGGAGAAACGATGACTCTTTTATGATACACAACTAGTGACATATCGCTTGTGGCAGACTGGCAAGTACACAAAAAGTAGTAAACTGTGTGAGCAACTCGGAGGAAGAAGTATTGCACTATTAAGATAGCCACTTTTTCGTCAAGAGAGGTATTGACTCGGAGAATACCAGTAACCTATGGAAGGAGTAACGATGAATCTCTTAAGATACACAACGAGTGACATATCGCTTCTGGCAGACTGGCCGCAGTAAGGAAAAGTGGCAGACTGGGAGAGCAATTGGGACGAGTAACTATGACTCTCTTAAGGTAGCCAATGCCTCGTTACTTGCGGTTTGCATGAAGAAATCTCGAATAACCCCTAGGAGGAGAAACGATGACTCTTTTATGATGCACAACTAGTGAATTATAGTTTCTGGCAGACAAAAACTACACAAAAAGCAGTAAACTGTGTGAGCAACTCGGAGGAAGAAGTATGGCACTATTAAGAATGCCAATGATTCGTCACGAGTAGTATTGAATCAGAGAATACCAGTAACCTATGGAAGGAGTAACGATGAATCTCTTAAGATACACAACGAGTGCATATCGCTTCTGGCATACTGGCCGCAGTAAGAAAAAGTGGCAGACTGGGTGAGCAATGGGGACGAGTAACTATGACTCTCTTAAGGTAGCCAATGCCTCATTACTTGCGGTTTGGGTTAAGAAATCTCGAATAACCCCTAGGAGGACAAACGATGACTCTTTTATGATACACAACTAGTGGCATATCGCTTCTGGCAGACTGGCAAGTACACAAAAAGTAGTAAACTGTGTGAGCAACTCGGAGGAAGATGTATTGCACTATTAAGATAGCCACTTTTTCGTCAAGAGAGGTATTGACTCGGAGAATACCAGTAACCTATGGAAGGAGTAACGATGAATCTCTTAAGATACACAACGAGTGACATATCGCTTCTGGCAGACTGGTCGCAGTAAGAAAAAGTGGCAGACTGGGTGAGCAATTGGGACGAGTAACTATGACTCTCTTAAGGTAGCCAATGCCTTGTTACTTGCGGGTTGGATTAAGAAATCTCGAAAACCCCTAGGAGGAGAAACGATGACTCTTTTATGATACACAACTAGTGAATTATAGTTTCTGGCAGACGAAAACTACACAAAAAGTAGTAAACTGTGTGAGCAACTCGGAGGATGAAGTATTGCACTATTAAGATAGATACTTTTTCGTCACGAGAGGTATTGACTCAGACAATACCAGTAACCTATGGAAGGAGTAACGATGAATCTCTTAAGATACACAACGAGTGACATATCGCTTCTGGCAGACTGGCCACAGTAAGAAAAAGTGGCAGACTGGGTGAGCAATGGGGACGAGTAACTATGACTCTCTTAAGGTAGCCAATGCCTCGTTACTTGCGGTTTGGATTAAGAAATCTCGAATAACCCCTAGGTGGAGAAACGATGACGCTTTTATGATACACAACTAGTGAATTGTGGTTTCTGGCAGACAAAAACTACACAAAAAGCAGTAAACTGTGTGAGCAACTCGGAGGAAGAAGTATTGCACTATTAAGATAGCCACTTTTTCGTCAAGAGAGGTATTGAATCAGAGAATACCAGTAACCTATGGAATGAGTAACGATGAATCTCTTAAGATACACAACGAGTGACATATCGCTTCTGGCAGACTGGCTGCAGTAAGAAAAAGTGGCAGACTGGGTGAGCAATTGGGACGAGTAACTATGACTCTCTTAAGGTAGCCAATGCCTTGTTACTTGCGGTTTGGATTAAGAAATCTCGAATAACCACTAGGAGGAGAAACGATGACTCTTTTATGATACACAACTAGTGAATTATAGTTTCTGGCAGACAAAAACTACACAAAAAGCAGTAAACTGTGTGAGCAACTCGGAGGAAGAAGTATTGCACTATTAAGATAGCCACTTTTTCGTCAAGACAGGTATTGACTCAGAGAATACCAGTAACCTATGGAAGGAGTAACGATGAATCTCTTAAGATACACAACGAGTGCATATCGCTTCTGGCAGACTGGCCGCAGTAAGAAAAAGTGGCAGACTGGGTGAGCAATGGGGACGAGTAACTATGACTCTCTTAAGGTAGCCAATGCCTCGTTACTTGCGGTTTCGATTAAGAAATCTCGAATAATCCCTAGGAGGTGAAACGATAACTCTTTTATGTTACACAACTAGTGACATATCGCTTCTGGCAGACTGGCAAGTACACAAAAAGTAGTAAACTGTGTGAGCAACTGGGAGGAAGAAGTATGGCACTATTAAGAATGCCAATGATTCGTCACGAGTAGTATTGAATCAGAGAATACCAGTAACCTATGGAAGGAGTAACGATGAATCTCTTAAGATACACAACGAGTGACATATCGCTTCTGGCAGACTGGCCGCAGTAAGAAAAAGTGGCAGACTGGGTGAGCAATTGGGACGAGTAACTATGACTCTCTTAAGGTAGCCAATGCCTCGTTACTTGCGGGTTGGATTAAGAAATCTCGAAAACCCCTAGGAGGAGAAACGATGACTCTTTTATGATACACAACTAGTGAATTATAGTTTCTGGCAGACAAAAACTACACAAAAAGTAGTAAACTGTGTGAGCAACTCGGAGGATGAAGTATTGCACTATTAAGATAGATACTTTTTCGTCACGAGAGGTATTGACTCAGAGAATACCAGTAACCTATGGAAGGAGTAACGATGAATCTCTTAAGATACACAACGAGTGACATATCGCTTCTGGCAGACTGGCCACAGTAAGAAAAAGTGGCAGACTGGGTGAGCAATGGGGACGAGTAACTATGACTCTCTTAAGGTAGCCAATGCCTCGTTACTTGCGGTTTGGGTTAAGAAATCTCGAATAACCCCTAGGAGGAGAAACGATGACTCTTTTATGATATGCAACTAGTGACATATCGCTTGTGGCAGACTGGCAAGTACACAAAAAGTAGTAAACTGTGTGAGCAACTCGGAGGAAGAAGTATTGCACTATTAAGATAGCCACTTTTTCGTCAAGAGAGGTATTGACTCGGAGAATACCAGTAACCTATGGAAGGAGTAACGATGAATCTCTTAAGATACACAACGAGTGACATATCGCTTCTGGCAGACTGGCCGCAGTAAGGAAAAGTGGCAGACTGGGAGAGCAATTGGGACGAGTAACTATGACTCTCTTAAGGTAGCCAATGCCTCGTTACTTGCGGTTTGCATGAAGAAATCTCGAATAACCCCTAGGAGGAGAAACGATGACTCTTTTATGATGCACAACTAGTGAATTATAGTTTCTGGCAGACAAAAACTTCACAAAAAGCAGTAAACTGTGTGAGCAACTCGGAGGAAGAAGTATGGCACTATTAAGAATGCCAATGATTCGTCACAAGTAGTATTGAATCAGAGAATACCAGTAACCTATGGAAGGAGTAACGATGAATCTCTTAAGATACACAACGAGTGCATATCGCTTCTGGCAGACTGGCCGCAGTAAGAAAAAGTGGCAGACTGGGTGAGCAATGGGGACGAGTAACTATGACTCTCTTAAGGTAGCCAATGCCTCGTTACTTGCGGTTTCGATTAAGAAATCTCGAATAATCCCTAGGAGGTGAAACGATAACTCTTTTATGTTACACAACTAGTGACATATCGCTTCTGGCAGACTGGCAAGTACACAAAAAGTAGTAAACTGTGTGAGCAACTGGGAGGAAGAAGTATGGCACTATTAAGAATGCCAATGATTCGTCACGAGTAGTATTGAATCAGAGAATACCAGTAACCTATGGAAGGAGTAACGATGAATCTCTTAAGATACACAACGAGTGACATATCGCTTCTGGCAGACTGGCCACAGTAAGAAAAAGTGGCAGACTGGGTGAGCAATGGGGACGAGTAACTATGACTCTCTTAAGGTAGCCAATGCCTCGTTACTTGCGGTTTGGGTTAAGAAATCTCGAATAACCCCTAGGAGGAGAAACGATGACTCTTTTATGATACACAACTAGTGACATATCGCTTGTGGCAGACTGGCAAGTACACAAAAAGTAGTAAACTGTGTGAGCAACTCGGAGGAAGAAGTATTGCACTATTAAGATAGCCACTTTTTCGTCAAGAGAGGTATTGACTCGGAGAATACCAGTAACCTATGGAAGGAGTAACGATGAATCTCTTAAGATACACAACGAGTGACAATCGCTTCTGGCAGACTGGCCGCAGTAAGGAAAAGTGGCAGACTGGGAGAGCAATTGGGACGAGTAACTATGACTCTCTTAAGGTAGCCAATGCCTCGTTACTTGCGGTTTGCATGAAGAAATCTCGAATAACCCCTAGGAGGAGAAACGATGACTCTTTTATGATGCACAACTAGTGAATTATAGTTTCTGGCAGACAAAAACTACACAAAAAGCAGTAAACTGTGTGAGCAACTCGGAGGAAGAAGTATGGCACTATTAAGAATGCCAATGATTCGTCACGAGTAGTATTTAATCAGAGAATACCAGTAACCTATGGAAGGAGTAACGATGAATCTCTTAAGATACACAACGAGTGCATATCGCTTCTGGCAGACTGGCCGCAGTAAGAAAAAGTGGCAGACTGGGTGAGCAATGGGGACGAGTAACTATGACTCTCTTAAGGTAGCCAATGCCTCGTTACTTGCGGTTTCGATTAAGAAATCTCGAATAATCCCTAGGAGGTGAAACGATAACTCTTTTATGTTACACAACTAGTGACATATCGCTTCTGACAGACTGGCAAGTACACAAAAAGTAGTAAACTGTGTGAGCAACTGGGAGGAAGAAGTATGGCACTATTAAGAATGCCAATGATTCGTCACGAGTAGTATTGAATCAGAGAATACCAGTAACCTATGGAAGGAGTAACGATGAATCTCTTAAGATACACAACGAGTGACATATCGCTTCTGGCAGACTGGCCGCAGTAAGAAAAAGTGGCAGACTGGGTGAGCAATTGGGACGAGTAACTATGACTCTCTTATGGTAGCCAATGCCTCGTTACTTGCGGGTTGGATTAAGAAATCTCGAAAACCCCTAGGAGGAGAAACGATGACTCTTTTATGATACACAACTAGTGAATTATAGTTTCTGGCAGACAAAAACTACACAAAAAGTAGTAAACTGTGTGAGCAACTCGGAGGATGAAGTATTGCACTATTAAGATAGATACTTTTTCGTCACGAGAGGTATTGACTCAGAGAATACCAGTAACCTATGGAAGGAGTAACGATGAATCTCTTAAGATACACAACGAGTGACATATCGCTTCTGGCAGACTGGCCACAGTAAGAAAAAGTGGCAGACTGGGTGAGCAATGGGGACGAGTAACTATGACTCTCTTAAGGTAGCCAATGCCTCGTTACTTGCGGTTTGGGTTAAGAAATCTCGAATAACCCCTAGGAGGAGAAACGATGACTCTTTTATGATACACAACTAGTGACATATCGCTTGTGGCAGACTGGCAAGTACACAAAAAGTAGTAAACTGTGTGAGCAACTCGGAGGAAGAAGTATTGCACTATTAAGATAGCCACTTTTTCGTCAAGAGAGGTATTGACTCGGAGAATACCAGTAACCTATGGAAGGAGTAACGATGAATCTCTTAAGATACACAACGAGTGACATATCGCTTCTGGCAGACTGGCCGCAGTAAGGAAAAGTGGCAGACTGGGAGAGCAATTGGGACGAGTAACTATGACTCTCTTAAGGTAGCCAATGCCTCGTTACTTGCGGTTTGCATGAAGAAATCTCGAATAACCCCTAGGAGGAGAAACGATGACTCTTTTATGATGCACAACTAGTGAATTATAGTTTCTGGCAGACAAAAACTACACAAAAAGCAGTAAACTGTGTGAGCAACTCGGAGGAAGAAGTATTGCACTATTAAGATAGCCACTTTTTCGTCAAGAGAGGTATTGACTCAGAGAATACCAGTAACCTATGGAAGGAGTAACGATGAATCTCTTAAGATACACAACGAGTGACATATCGCTTCTGGCAGACTGGCCGCAGTATGAAAAAGTGGCAGACTGGGTGAGCAATGGGGACGAGTAACTATGACTCTCTTAAGGTAGCCAATGCATCGTTACTTGCGGTTTGGATTAAGAAATCTCGAATAACCACTAGGAGGAGAAACGATGACTCTTTTATGATACACAACTAGTGAATTATAGTTTCTGGCAGACAAAAACTACACAAAAAGCAGTAAACTGTGTGAGCAACTCGGAGGAAGAAGTATTGCACTATTAAGATAGCCACTTTTTCGTCAAGACAGGTATTGACTCAGAGAATACCAGTAACCTATGGAAGGAGTAACGATGAATCTCTTAAGATACACAACGAGTGCATATCGCTTCTGGCAGACTGGCCGCAGTAAGAAAAAGTGGCAGACTGGGTGAGCAATGGGGACGAGTAACTATGACTCTCTTAAGGTAGCCAATGCCTCGTTACTTGCGGTTTCGATTAAGAAATCTCGAATAATCCCTAGGAGGTGAAACGATAACTCTTTTATGTTACACAACTAGTGACATATCGCTTCTGGCAGACTGGCAAGTACACAAAAAGTAGTAAACTGTGTGAGCAACTGGGAGGAAGAAGTATGGCACTATTAAGAATGCCAATGATTCGTCACGAGTAGTATTGAATCAGAGAATACCAGTAACCTATGGAAGGAGTAACGATGAATCTCTTAAGATACACAACGAGTGACATATCGCTTCTGGCAGACTGGCCGCAGTAAGAAAAAGTGGCAGACTGGGTGAGCAATTGGGACGAGTAACTATGACTCTCTTAAGGTAGCCAATGCCTCGTTACTTGCGGGTTGGATTAAGAAATCTCGAAAACCCCTAGGAGGAGAAACGATGACTCTTTTATGATACACAACTAGTGAATTATAGTTTCTGGCAGACAAAAACTACACAAAAAGTAGTAAACTGTGTGAGCAACTCGGAGGATGAAGTATTGCACTATTAAGATAGATACTTTTTCGTCACGAGAGGTATTGACTCAGAGAATACCAGTAACCTATGGAAGGAGTAACGATGAATCTCTTAAGATACACAACGAGTGACATATCGCTTCTGGCAGACTGGCCACAGTAAGAAAAAGTGGCAGACTGGGTGAGCAATGGGGACGAGTAACTATGACTCTCTTAAGGTAGCCAATGCCTCGTTACTTGCGGTTTGGGTTAAGAAATCTCGAATAACCCCTAGGAGGAGAAACGATGACTCTTTTATGATACACAACTAGTGACATATCGCTTGTGGCAGACTGGCAAGTACACAAAAAGTAGTAAACTGTGTGAGCAACTCGGAGGAAGAAGTATTGCACTATTAAGATAGCCACTTTTTCGTCAAGAGAGGTATTGACTCGGAGAATACCAGTAACCTATGGAAGGAGTAACGATGAATCTCTTAAGATACACAACGAGTGACATATCGCTTCTGGCAGACTGGCCGCAGTAAGGAAAAGTGGCAGACTGGGAGAGCAATTGGGACGAGTAACTATGACTCTCTTAAGGTAGCCAATGCCTCGTTACTTGCGGTTTGCATGAAGAAATCTCGAATAACCCCTAGGAGGAGAAACGATGACTCTTTTATGATGCACAACTAGTGAATTATAGTTTCTGGCAGACAAAAACTACACAAAAAGCAGTAAACTGTGTGAGCAACTCGGAGGAAGAAGTATGGCACTATTAAGAATGCCAATGATTCGTCACGAGTAGTATTGAATCAGAGAATACCAGTAACCTATGGAAGGAGTAACGATGAATCTCTTAAGATACACAACGAGTGCATATCGCTTCTGGCAGACTGGCCGCAGTAAGAAAAAGTGGCAGACTGGGTGAGCAATGGGGACGAGTAACTATGACTCTCTTAAGGTAGCCAATGCCTCGTTACTTGCGGTTTCGATTAAGAAATCTCGAATAATCCCTAGGAGGTGAAACGATAACTCTTTTATGTTACACAGCTAGTGACATATCGCTTCTGGCAGACTGGCAAGTACACAAAAAGTAGTAAACTGTGTGAGCAACTGGGAGGAAGAAGTATGGCACTATTAAGAATGCCAATGATTCGTCACGAGTAGTATTGAATCAGAGAATACCAGTAACCTATGGAAGGAGTAACGATGAATCTCTTAAGATACACAACGAGTGACATATCGCTTCTGGCAGACTGGCCGCAGTAAGAAAAAGTGGCAGACTGGGTGAGCAATTGGGACGAGTAACTATGACTCTCTTAAGGTAGCCAATGCCTCGTTACTTGCGGGTTGGATTAAGAAATCTCGAAAACCCCTAGGAGGAGAAACGATGACTCTTTTATGATACACAACTAGTGAATTATAGTTTCTGGCAGACAAAAACTACACAAAAAGTAGTAAACTGTGTGAGCAACTCGGAGGATGAAGTATTGCACTATTAAGATAGATACTTTTTCGTCACGAGAGGTATTGACTCAGAGAATACCAGTAACCTATGGAAGGAGTAACGATGAATCTCTTAAGATACACAACGAGTGACATATCGCTTCTGGCAGACTGGCCACAGTAAGAAAAAGTGGCAGACTGGGTGAGCAATGGGGACGAGTAACTATGACTCTCTTAAGGTAGCCAATGCCTCGTTACTTGCGGTTTGGGTTAAGAAATCTCGAATAACCCCTAGGAGGAGAAACGATGACTCTTTTATGATACACAACTAGTGACATATCGCTTGTGGCAGACTGGCAAGTACACAAAAAGTAGTAAACTGTGTGAGCAACTCGGAGGAAGAAGTATTGCACTATTAAGATAGCCACTTTTTCGTCAAGAGAGGTATTGACTCGGAGAATACCAGTAACCTATGGAAGGAGTAAAAATGAATCTCTTAAGATACACAACGAGTGACATATCGCTTCTGGCAGACTGGCCGCAGTAAGGAAAAGTGGCAGACTGGGAGAGCAATTGGGACGAGTAACTATGACTCTCTTAAGGTAGCCAATGCCTCGTTACTTGCGGTTTGCATGAAGAAATCTCGAATAACCCCTAGGAGGAGAAACGATGACTCTTTTATGATGCACAACTAGTGAATTATAGTTTCTGGCAGACAAAAACTACACAAAAAGCAGTAAACTGTGTGAGCAACTCGGAGGAAGAAGTATGGCACTATTAAGAATGCCAATGATTCGTCACGAGTAGTATTGAATCAGAGAATACCAGTAACCTATGGAAGGAGTAACGATGAATCTCTTAAGATACACAACGAGTGCATATCGCTTCTGGCAGACTGGCCGCAGTAAGAAAAAGTGGCAGACTGGGTGAGCAATGGGGACGAGTAACTATGACTCTCTTAAGGTAGCCAATGCCTCGTTACTTGCGGTTTGGGTTAAGAAATCTCGAATAACCCCTAGGAGGACAAACGATGACTCTTTTATGATACACAACTAGTGGCATATCGCTTCTGGCAGACTGGCAAGTACACAAAAAGTAGTAAACTGTGTGAGCAACTCGGAGGAAGATGTATTGCACTATTAAGATAGCCACTTTTTCGTCAAGAGAGGTATTGACTCGGAGAATACCAGTAACCTATGGAAGGAGTAACGATGAATCTCTTAAGATACACAACGAGTGACATATCGCTTCTGGCAGACTGGTCGCAGTAAGAAAAAGTGGCAGACTGGGTGAGCAATTGGGACGAGTAACTATGACTCTCTTAAGGTAGCCAATGCCTTGTTACTTGCGGGTTGGATTAAGAAATCTCGAAAACCCCTAGGAGGAGAAACGATGACTCTTTTATGATACACAACTAGTGAATTATAGTTTCTGGCAGACAAAAACTACACAAAAAGTAGTAAACTGTGTGAGCAACTCGGAGGATGAAGTATTGCACTATTAAGATAGATACTTTTTCGTCACGAGAGGTATTGACTCAGACAATACCAGTAACCTATGGAAGGAGTAACGATGAATCTCTTAAGATACACAACGAGTGACATATCGCTTCTGGCAGACTGGCCACTGTAAGAAAAAGTGGCAGACTGGGTGAGCAATGGGGACGAGTAACTATGACTCTCTTAAGGTAGCCAATGCCTCGTTACTTGCGGTTTGGATTAAGAAATCTCGAATAACCCCTAGGAGGAGAAACGATGACGCTTTTATGATACACAACTAGTGAATTGTGGTTTCTGGCAGACAAAAACTACACAAAAAGCAGTAAACTGTGTGAGCAACTCGGAGGAAGAAGTATTGCACTATTAAGATAGCCACTTTTTCGTCAAGAGAGGTATTGAATCAGAGAATACCAGTAACCTATGGAAGGAGTAACGATGAATCTCTTAAGATACACAACGAGTGACATATCGCTTCTGGCAGACTGGCCGCAGTAAGAAAAAGTGGCAGACTGGGTGAGCAATTGGGACGAGTAACTATGACTCTCTTAAGGTAGCCAATGCCTCGTTACTTGCGGTTTGGATTAAGAAATCTCGAATAACCACTAGGAGGAGAAACGATGACTCTTTTATGATACACAACTAGTGAATTATAGTTTCTGGCAGACAAAAACTACACAAAAAGCAGTAAACTGTGTGAGCAACTCGGAGGAAGAAGTATTGCACTATTAAGATAGCCACTTTTTCGTCAAGACAGGTATTGACTCAGAGAATACCAGTAACCTATGGAAGGAGTAACGATGAATCTCTTAAGATACACAACGAGTGCATATCGCTTCTGGCAGACTGGCCGCAGTAAGAAAAAGTGGCAGACTGGGTGAGCAATGGGGACGAGTAACTATGACTCTCTTAAGGTAGCCAATGCCTCGTTACTTGCGGTTTCGATTAAGAAATCTCGAATAATCCCTAGGAGGTGAAACGATAACTCTTTTATGTTACACAACTAGTGACATATCGCTTCTGGCAGACTGGCAAGTACACAAAAAGTAGTAAACTGTGTGAGCAACTGGGAGGAAGAAGTATGGCACTATTAAGAATGCCAATGATTCGTCACGAGTAGTATTGAATCAGAGAATACCAGTAACCTATGGAAGGAGTAACGATGAATCTCTTAAGATACACAACGAGTGACATATCGCTTCTGGCAGACTGGCCGCAGTAAGAAAAAGTGGCAGACTGGGTGAGCAATTGGGACGAGTAACTATGACTCTCTTAAGGTAGCCAATGCCTCGTTACTTGCGGGTTGGATTAAGAAATCTCGAAAACCCCTAGGAGGAGAAACGATGACTCTTTTATGATACACAACTAGTGAATTATAGTTTCTGGCAGACAAAAACTACACAAAAAGTAGTAAACTGTGTGAGCAACTCGGAGGATGAAGTATTGCACTATTAAGATAGATACTTTTTCGTCACGAGAGGTATTGACTCAGAGAATATCAGTAACCTATGGAAGGAGTAACGATGAATCTCTTAAGATACACAACGAGTGACATATCGCTTCTGGCAGACTGGCCACAGTAAGAAAAAGTGGCAGACTGGGTGAGCAATGGGGACGAGTAACTATGACTCTCTTAAGGTAGCCAATGCCTCGTTACTTGCGGTTTGGGTTAAGAAATCTCGAATAACCCCTAGGAGGAGAAACGATGACTCTTTTATGATACACAACTAGTGACATATCGCTTGTGGCAGACTGGCAAGTACACAAAAAGTAGTAAACTGTGTGAGCAACTCGGTGGAAGAAGTATTGCACTATTAAGATAGCCACTTTTTCGTCAAGAGAGGTATTGACTCGGAGAATACCAGTAACCTATGGAAGGAGTAACGATGAATCTCTTAAGATACACAACGAGTGACATATCGCTTCTGGCAGACTGGCCGCAGTAAGGAAAAGTGGCAGACTGGGAGAGCAATTGGGACGAGTAACTATGACTCTCTTAAGGTAGCCAATGCCTCGTTACTTGCGGTTTGCATGAAGAAATCTCGAATAACCCCTAGGAGGAGAAACGATGACTCTTTTATGATGCACAACTAGTGAATTATAGTTTCTGGCAGACAAAAACTACACAAAAAGCAGTAAACTGTGTGAGGAACTCGGAGGAAGAAGTATGGCACTATTAAGAATGCCAATGATTCGTCACAAGTAGTATTGAATCAGAGAATACCAGTAACCTATGGAAGGAGTAACGATGAATCTCTTAAGATACACAACGAGTGCATATCGCTTCTGGCAGACTGGCCGCAGTAAGAAAAAGTGGCAGACTGGGTGAGCAATGGGGACGAGTAACTATGACTCTCTTAAGGTAGCCAATGCCTCGTTACTTGCGGTTTCGATTAAGAAATCTCGAATAATCCCTAGGAGGTGAAACGATAACTCTTTTATGTTACACAACTAGTGACATATCGCTTCTGGCAGACTGGCAAGTACACAAAAAGTAGTAAACTGTGTGAGCAACTGGGAGGAAGAAGTATGGCACTATTAAGAATGCCAATGATTCGTCACGAGTAGTATTGAATCAGAGAATACCAGTAACCTATGGAAGGAGTAACGATGAATCTCTTAAGATACACAACGAGTGACATATCGCTTCTGGCAGACTGGCCGCAGTAAGAAAAAGTGGCAGACTGGGTGAGCAATTGGGACGAGTAACTATGACACTCTTAATGTAGCCAATGCCTCGTTACTTGCGGGTTGGATTAAGAAATCTCGAAAACCCCTAGGAGGAGAAACGATGACTCTTTTATGATACACAACTAGTGAATTATAGTTTCTGGCAGACAAAAACTACACAAAAAGTAGTAAACTGTGTGAGCAACTCGGAGGATGAAGTATTGCACTATTAAGATAGATACTTTTTCGTCACGAGAGGTATTGACTCAGAGAATACCAGTAACCTATGGAAGGAGTAACGATGAATCTCTTAAGATACACAACGAGTGACATATCGCTTCTGGCAGACTGGCCACAGTAAGAAAAAGTGGCAGACTGGGTGAGCAATGGGGACGAGTAACTATGACTCTCTTAAGGTAGCCAATGCCTCGTTACTTGCGGTTTGGGTTAAGAAATCTCGAATAACCCCTAGGAGGAGAAACGATGACTCTTTTATGATACACAACTAGTGACATATCACTTCTGGCAGACTGGCAAGTACACAAAAAGTAGTAAACTGTGTGAGCAACTCGGAGGAAGAAGTATTGCACTATTAAGATAGCCACTTTTTCGTCTAGAGAGGTATTGACTCGGAGAATACCAGTAACCTATGGAAGGAGTAACGATGAATCTCTTAAGATACACAACGAGTGACAATCGCTTCTGGCAGACTGGCCGCAGTAAGGAAAAGTGGCAGACTGGGAGAGCAATTGGGACGAGTAACTATGACTCTCTTAAGGTAGCCAATGCCTCGTTACTTGCGGTTTGCATGAAGAAATCTCGAATAACCCCTAGGAGGAGAAACGATGACTCTTTTATGATGCACAACTAGTGAATTATAGTTTCTGGCAGACAAAAACTACACAAAAAGCAGTAAACTGTGTGAGCAACTCGGAGGAAGAAGTATGGCACTATTAAGAATGCCAATGATTCGTCACGAGTAGTATTTAATCAGAGAATACCAGTAACCTATGGAAGGAGTAACGATGAATCTCTTAAGATACACAACGAGTGCATATCGCTTCTGGCAGACTGGCCGCAGTAAGAAAAAGTGGCAGACTGGGTGAGCAATGGGGACGAGTAACTATGACTCTCTTAAGGTAGCCAATGCCTCGTTACTTGCGGTTTCGATTAAGAAATCTCGAATAATCCCTAGGAGGTGAAACGATAACTCTTTTATGTTACACAACTAGTGACATATCGCTTCTGGCAGACTGGCAAGTACACAAAAAGTAGTAAACTGTGTGAGCAACTGGGAGGAAGAAGTATGGCACTATTAAGAATGCCAATGATTCGTCACGAGTAGTATTGAATCAGAGAATACCAGTAACCTATGGAAGGAGTAACGATGAATCTCTTAAGATACACAACGAGTGACATATCGCTTCTGGCAGACTGGCCGCAGTAAGAAAAAGTGGCAGACTGGGTGAGCAATTGGGACGAGTAACTATGACTCTCTTATGGTAGCCAATGCCTCGTTACTTGCGGGTTGGATTAAGAAATCTCGAAAACCCCTAGGAGGAGAAACGATGACTCTTTTATGATACACAACTAGTGAATTATAGTTTCTGGCAGACAAAAACTACACAAAAAGTAGTAAACTGTGTGAGCAACTCGGAGGATGAAGTATTGCACTATTAAGATAGATACTTTTTCGTCACGAGAGGTATTGACTCAGAGAATACCAGTAACCTATGGAAGGAGTAACGATGAATCTCTTAAGATACACAACGAGTGACATATCGCTTCTGGCAGACTGGCCACAGTAAGAAAAAGTGGCAGACTGGGTGAGCAATGGGGACGAGTAACTATGACTCTCTTAAGGTAGCCAATGCCTCGTTACTTGCGGTTTGGGTTAAGAAATCTCGAATAACCCCTAGGAGGAGAAACGATGACTCTTTTATGATACACAACTAGTGACATATCGCTTGTGGCAGACTGGCAAGTACACAAAAAGTAGTAAACTGTGTGAGCAACTCGGAGGAAGAAGTATTGCACTATTAAGATAGCCACTTTTTCGTCAAGAGAGGTATTGACTCGGAGAATACCAGTAACCTATGGAAGGAGTAACGATGAATCTCTTAAGATACACAACGAGGACATATCGCTTCTGGCAGACTGGCCGCAGTAAGGAAAAGTGGCAGACTGGGAGAGCAATTGGGACGAGTAACTATGACTCTCTTAAGGTAGCCAATGCCTCGTTACTTGCGGTTTGCATGAAGAAATCTCGAATAACCCCTAGGAGGAGAAACGATGACTCTTTTATGATGCACAACTAGTGAATTATAGTTTCTGGCAGACAAAAACTACACAAAAAGCAGTAAACTGTGTGAGCAACTCGGAGGAAGAAGTATTGCACTATTAAGATAGATACTTTTTCGTCACGAGAGGTATTGACTCAGAGAATACCAGTAACCTATGGAAGGAGTAACGATGAATCTCTTAAGATACACAGCGAGTGACATATCGCTTCTGGCAGACTGGCCACAGCAAGAAAAAGTGGCAGACTGGGTGAGCAATGGGGACGAGTAACTATGACTCTCTTAAGGTAGCCAATGCCTCGTTACTTGCGGTTTGGATTAAGAAATCTCGAATAACCCCTAGGAGGAGAAACGATGACTCTTTTATGATACACAACTAGTGAATTATAGTTTCTGGCAGACAAAAACTACACAAAAAGCAGTAAACTGTGTGAGCAACTCGGAGGAAGAAGTATTGCACTATTAAAATAGCCACTTTTTCGTCAAGAGAGGTATTGACTCAGAGAATACCAGTAACCTATGGAAGGAGTAACGATGAATCTCTTAAGATACACAACGAGTGACATATCGCTTCTGGCAGACTGGCCGCAGTAAGAAAAAGTGGCAGACTGGGTGAGCAATGGGGACGAGTAACTATGACTCTCTTAAGGTAGCCAATGCCTCGTTACTTGCGGTTTCGATTAAGAAATCTCGAATAATCCCTAGGAGGTGAAACGATAACTCTTTTATGTTACACAACTAGTGACATATCGCTTCTGGCAGACTGGCAAGTACACAAAAAGTAGTAAACTGTGTGAGCAACTAGGAGGAAGAAGTATGGCACTATTAAGAATGCCAATGATTCGTCACGAGTAGTATTGAATCAGAGAATACCAGTAACCTATGGAAGGAGTAACGATGAATCTCTTAAGATACACAACGAGTGACATATCGCTTCTGGCAGACTGGCCGCAGTAAGAAAAAGTGGCAGACTGGGTGAGCAATGGGGACGAGTAACTATGACTCTCTTAAGGTAGCCAATGCCTCGTTTCTTGCGGGTTGGATTAAGAAATCTCGAAAACCCCTAGGAGGAGAAACGATGACTCTTTTATGATACACAACTTGTGAATTATAGTTTCTGGCAGACAAAAACTACACAAAAAGTAGTAAACTGTGTGAGCAACTCGGAGGATGAAGTATTGCACTATTAAGATAGATACTTTTTCGTCACGAGAGGTATTGACTCAGAGAATACCAGTAACCTATGGAAGGAGTAACGATGAATCTCTTAAGATACACAACGAGTGACATATCGCTTCTGGCAGACTGGCCACAGTAAGAAAAAGTGGCAGACTGGGTGAGCAATGGGGACGAGTAACTATGACTCTCTTAAGGTAGCCAATGCCTCGTTACTTGCGGTTTGGGTTAAGAAATCTCGAATAACCCCTAGGAGGAGAAACGATGACTCTTTTATGATACACAACTAGTGACATATCGCTTGTGGCAGACTGGCAAGTACACAAAAAGTAGTAAACTGTGTGAGCAACTCGGAGGAAGAAGTATTGCACTATTAAGATAGCCAATGATTCGTCAAGAGAGGTATTGACTCGGAGAATACCAGTAACCTATGGAAGGAGTAACGATGAATCTCTTAAGATACACAACGAGTGACATATCGCTTCTGGCAGACTGGCCGCAGTAAGGAAAAGTGGCAGACTGGGAGAGCAATTGGGACGAGTAACTATGACTCTCTTAAGGTAGCCAATGCCTCGTTACTTGCGGTTTGCATGAAGAAATCTCGAATAACCCCTAGGAGGAGAAACGATGACTCTTTTATGATGCACAACTAGTGAATTATAGTTTCTGGCAGACAAAAACTACACAAAAAGCAGTAAACTGTGTGAGCAACTCGGAGGAAGAAGTATGGCACTATTAAGAATGCCAATGATTCGTCACGAGTAGTATTGAATCAGAGAATACCAGTAACCTATGGAAGGAGTAACGATGAATCTCTTAAGATACACAACGAGTGCATATCGCTTCTGGCAGACTGGCCGCAGTAAGAAAAAGTGGCAGACTGGGTGAGCAATGGGGACGAGTAACTATGACTCTCTTAAGGTAGCCAATGCCTCGTTACTTGCGGTTTCGATTAAACAAATCTCGAATAATCCCTAGGAGGTGAAACGATAACTCTTTTATGTTACACAACTAGTGACATATCGCTTCTGGCAGACTGGCAAGTACACAAAAAGTAGTAAACTGTGTGAGCAACTGGGAGGAAGAAGTATGGCACTATTAAGAATGCCAATGATTCGTCATGAGTAGTATTGAATCAGAGAATACCAGTAACCTATGGAAGGAGTAACGATGAATCTCTTAAGATACACAACGAGTGACATATCGCTTCTGGCAGACTGGCCGCAGTAAGAAAAATTGGCAGACTGGGTGAGCAATTGGGACGAGTAACTATGACTCTCTTAAGGTAGCCAATGCCTCGTTACTTGCGGGTTGGATTAAGAAATCTCGAAAACCCCTAGGAGGAGAAACGATGACTCTTTTATGATACACAACTAGTGAATTATAGTTTCTGGCAGACAAAAACTACACAAAAAGTAGTAAACTGTGTGAGCAACTCGGAGGATGAAGTATTGCACTATTAAGATAGATACTTTTTCGTCACGAGAGGTATTGACTCAGAGAATACCAGTAACCTATGGAAGGAGTAACGATGAATCTCTTAAGATACACAACGAGTGACATATCGCTTCTGGCAGACTGGCCACAGTAAGAAAAAGTGGCAGACTGGGTGAGCAATGGGGACGAGTAACTATGACTCTCTTAAGGTAGCCAATGCCTCGTTACTTGCGGTTTGGGTTAAGAAATCTCGAATAACCCCTAGGAGGAGAAACGATGACTCTTTTATGATACACAACTAGTGACATATCGCTTGTGGCAGACTGGCAAGTACACAAAAAGTAGTAAACTGTGTGAGCAACTCGGAGGAAGAAGTATTGCACTATTAAGATAGCCACTTTTTCGTCAAGAGAGGTATTGACTCGGAGAATACCAGTAACCTATGGAAGGAGTAACGATGAATGTCGTAAGATACACAACGAGTGACATATCGCTTCTGGCAGACTGGCCGCAGTAAGGAAAAGTGGCAGACTGGGAGAGCAATTGGGACGAGTAACTATGACTCTCTTAAGGTAGCCAATGCCTCGTTACTTGCGGTTTGCATGAAGAAATCTCGAATAACCCCTAGGAGGAGAAACGATGACTCTTTTATGATGCACAACTAGTGAATTATAGTTTCTGGCAGACAAAAACTACACAAAAAGCAGTAAACTGTGTGAGCAACTCGGAGGAAGAAGTATTGCACTATTAAGATAGCCACTTTTTCGTCAAGAGAGGTATTGACTCAGAGAATACCAGTAACCTATGGAAGGAGTAACGATGAATCTCTTAAGATACACAACGAGTGACATATCGCTTCTGGCAGACTGGCCGCAGTAAGAAAAAGTGGCAGACTGCGTGAGCAATGGGGACGAGTAACTATGACTCTCTTAAGGTAGCCAATGCCTCGTTACTTGCGGTTTCGATTAAGAAATCTCGAATAATCCCTAGGAGGTGAAACGATAACTCTTTTATGTTACACAACTAGTGACATATCGCTTCTGGCAGACTGGCAAGTACACAAAAAGTAGTAAACTGTGTGAGCAACTGGGAGGAAGAAGTATGGCACTATTAAGAATGCCAATGATTCGTCACGAGTAGTATTGAATCAGAGAATACCAGTAACCTATGGAAGGAGTAACGATGAATCTCTTAAGATACACAACGAGTGACATATCGCTTCTGGCAGACTGGCCGCAGTAAGAAAAAGTGGCAGACTGGGTGAGCAATGGGGACGAGTAACTATGACTCTCTTAAGGTAGCCAATGCCTCGTTTCTTGCGGGTTGGATTAAGAAATCTCGAAAACCCCTAGGAGGAGAAACGATGACTCTTTTATGATACACAACTAGTGAATTATAGTTTCTGGCAGACAAAAACTACACAAAAAGTAGTAAACTGTGTGAGCAACTCGGAGGATGAAGTATTGCACTATTAAGATAGATACTTTTTCGTCACGAGAGGTATTGACTCAGAGAATACCAGTAACCTATGGAAGGAGTAACGATGAATCTCTTAAGATACACAACGAGTGACATATCGCTTCTGGCAGACTGGCCACAGTAAGAAAAAGTGGCAGACTGGGTGAGCAATGGGGACGAGTAACTATGACTCTCTTAAGGTAGCCAATGCCTCGTTACTTGCGGTTTGGGTTAAGAAATCTCGAATAACCCCTAGGAGAAGAAACGATGACTCTTTTATGATACACAACTAGTGACATATCGCTTCTGGCAGACTGGCAAGTACACAAAAAGTAGTAAACTGTGTGAGCAACTCGGAGGAAGAAGTATTGCACTATTAAGATAGCCACTTTTTCGTCAAGAGAGGTATTGACTCGGAGAATACCAGTAACCTATGGAAGGAGTAACGATGAATCTCTTAAGATACACAACGAGTGACATATCGCTTCTGGCAGACTGGTCGCAGTAAGGAAAAGTGGCAGACTGGGAGAGCAATTGGGACGAGTAACTATGACTCTCTTAAGGTAGCCAATGCCTCGTTACTTGCGGTTTGGATTAAGAAATCTCGAATAACCCCTAGGAGGAGAAACGATGACTCTTTTATGATACACAACTAGTGAATTATAGTTTCTGGCAGACAAAAACTACACAAAAAGCAGCAAACGGTGTGAGCAACTCGGAGGAAGAAGTATTGCACTATTAAGATAGCCACTTTTTCGTCAAGAGAGGTATTGACTCAGAGAATACCAGTAACCTATGGAAGGAGTAACGATGAATCTCTTAAGATACACAACGAGTGACATATCGCTTCTGGCAGACTGGCCGCAGTAAGAAAAAGTGGCAGACTGGGTGAGCAATGGGGACGAGTAACTATGACACTCTTAAGGTAGCCAATGCCTCGTTACTTGCGGTTTGGATTAAGAAATCTCGAATAACCCCTAGGAGGAGAAACGATGACGCTTTTATGATACACAACTAGTGAATTGTGGTTTCTGGCAGACAAAAACTACACAAAAAGCAGTAAACTGTGTGAGCAACTCGGAGGAAGAAGTATTGCACTATTAAGATAGCCACTTTTTCGTCAAGAGAGGTATTGACTCAGAGAATACCAGTAACCTATGGAAGGAGTAACGATGAATCTCTTAAGATACACAACGAGTGACATCGCTTCTGGCAGACTGGCCGCAGTAAGAAAAAGTGGCAGACTGGGTGAGCAATGGGGACGAGTAACTATGACTCTCTTAAGGTAGCCAATGCCTCGTTACTTGCGGTTTCGATTAAGAAATCTCGAATAACCCTAGGAGGTGAAACGATAACTCTTTTATGTTACACAACTAGTGACATATCGCTTCTGGCAGACTGGCAAGTACACAAAAAGTAGTAAACTGTGTGAGCAACTGGGAGGAAGAAGTGTGGCACTATTAAGAATGCCAATGATTCGTCACGAGTAGTATTGAATCAGAGAATACCAGTAACCTATGGAAGGAGTAACGATGAATCTCTTAAGATACACAACGAGTGACATATCGCTTCTGGCAGACTGGCCACAGTAAGAAAAAGTGGCAGACTGGGTGAGCAATGGGGACGAGTAACTATGACTCTCTTAAGGTAGCCAATGCCTCGTTACTTGCGGTTTGGGTTAAGAAATCTCGAATAACCCCTAGGAGGACAAACGATGACTCTTTTACGATACACAACTAGTGACATATCGCTTCTGGCAGACTGGCAAGTACACAAAAACTAGTAAACTGTGTGAGCAACTCGGAGGAAGATGTATTGCACTATTAAGATAGCCACTTTTTCGTCAAGAGAGGTATTGACTCGGAGAATACCAGTAACCTATGGAAGGAGTAACGATGAATCTCTTAAGATACACAACGAGTGACATATCGCTTCTGGCAGACTGGTCGCAGTAAGGAAAAGTGGCAGACTGGGAGAGCAATTGGGACGAGTAACTATGACTCTCTTAAGGTAGCCAATGCCTCGTTACTTGCGGTTTGGATTAAGAAATCTCGAATAACCCCTAGGAGGAGAAACGATGACTCTTTTATGATACCCAACTAGTGAATTATAGTTTCTGGCAGACAAAAACTACACAAAAAGCAGCAAACGGTGTGAGCAACTCGGAGGAAGAAGTATTGCACTATTAAGATAGCCACTTTTTCGTCAAGAGAGGTATTGACTCAGAGAATACCAGTAACCTATGGAAGGAGTAACGATGAATCTCTTAAGATACACAACGAGTGACATATCGCTTCTGGCAGACTGGCCGCAGTAAGAAAAAGTGGCAGACTGGGTGAGCAATTGGGACGAGTAACTATGACTCTCTTAAGGTAGCCAATGCTTGTTACTTGCGGGTTGGATTAAGAAATCTCGAAAACCCCTAGGAGGAGAAACGATGACTCTTTTATGATACACAACTAGTGAATTATAGTTTCTGGCAGACAAAAACTACACAAAAAGTAGTAAACTGTGTGAGCAACTCGGAGGATGAAGTATTGCACTATTAAGATAGATACTTTTGCGTCACGAGAGGTATTGACTCAGAGAATACCAGTAACCTATGGAAGGAGTAACGATGAATCTCTTAAGATACACAACGAGTGACATATCGCTTCTCGCAGACTGGCCACAGCAAGAAAAAGTGGCAGACTGGGTGAGCAATGGGGACGAGTAACTATGACTCTCTTAAGGTAGCCAATGCCTCGTTACTTGCGGTTTGGATTAAGAAATCTCGAATAACCCCTAGGAGGAGAAACGATGACGCTTTTATGATACACAACTAGTGAATTGTAGTTTCTGGCAGACAAAAACTACACAAAAAGCAGTAAACTGTGTGAGCAACTCGGAGGAAGAAGTATTGCACTATTAAGATAGCCACTTTTTCGTCAAGAGAGGTATTGACTCAGAGAATACCAGTAACCTATGGAAGGAGTAACGATGAATCTCTTAAGATACACAACGAGTGACATATCGCTTCTCGCAGACTGGCCACAGTAAGAAAAAGTGGCAGACTGGGTGAGCAATGGGGATGAGTAACTATGACTCTCTTAAGGTAGCCAATGCCTCGTTACTGGCGGTTTCGATTAAGAAATCTCGAATAATCCCTAGGAGGTGAAACGATAACTCTTTTATGTTACACAACTAGTGACATATCGCTTCTGGCAGACTGGCAAGTACGAAAAAATTTGTAAACTGTGTGAGCAACTGGGAGGAAAAAGTATGGCACTATTAAAAATGCCAATGATTCGTCACGAGTAGTATTGAATCAGAGAATACCAGTAACCTATGGAAGGAGTAACGATGAATCCTTTAAGATACACAACGAGTGACATATCGCTTCTGGCAGACTGGCCGCAGTAAGAAAAAGTGGCAGACTGGGTGAGCAATGGGGACGAGTAACTATGACTCTCTTAAGGTAGCCAATGCCTCGTTACTTGCGGTTTCGATTAAGAAATCTCGAATAATCCCTAGGAGGTGAAACGATAACTCTTTTATGTTACACTACTAGTGACATATCGCTTCTGGCAGACTGGCAAGTACACAAAAAGTAGTAAACTGTGTGAGCAACTGGGAGGAAGAAGTATGGCACTATTAAGAATGCCAATGATTCGTCACGAGTAGTATTGAATCAGAGAATACCAGTAACCTATGGAAGGAGTAACGATGAATCTCTTAAGATACACAACGAGTGACATATCGCTTCTGGCAGACTGGCAACAGAAAGAAAAAGTGGCAGACTGGGTGAGCAATTGGGACGTGTAACTATGACTCTCTTAAGGTAGCAAATGCCTCGTTACTTGCGGTTTGGATTAAGAAATCTCGAATAACCCCTAGGAGGAGAAACGATGACTCTTTTATGATACACAACTAGGGAATTATAGTTTCTGGCAGACAAAAACTACACCAAAAGCAGTAAACGGTGTGAGCAACTCGGAGGAAGAAGTATTGCACTATTAAGATAGCCACTTTTTCGTCAAGAGAGGTATTGACTCAGAGAATACCAGTAACCTATGGAAGGAGTAACGTTGAATCTCTTAAGATACACAACGAGTGACATATCGCTTCTGGCAGACTGGCCGCAGTAAGAAAAAGTGGCAGACTGGGAGAGCAATTGGGACGAGTAACTAAGACTCTCTTAAGGTAGCCAATGCCTCGTTACTTGCGGGTTGGATTAAGAAATCTCGAAAACCCCTAGGAGGAGAAACGATGACTCTTTTATGATACACAACTAGTGACATATCGCTTCTGGCAGACTGGCAAGTACACAGAAAGTAGTAAACTGTGTGAGCAACTCGGAGGAAGAAGTGTTGCACTATTAAGATAGCCACTTTTTCGTCAAGAGTGGTATTGACTCGGAGAATACCAGTAACCTATGGAAGGAGTAACGATGAATCTCTTAAGATACACAACGAGTGACATATCGCTTCTGGCAGACTGGCCGCAGTAAGGAAAAGTGGCAGACTGGGAGAGCAATTGGAACGTGTAACTATGACTCTCTTAAGGTAGCCAATGCCTCGTTACTTGCGGTTTGGATTAAGAAATCTCGAATAACCCCTAGGAGGAGAAACGATGACTCTTTTATGATACACAACTAGTGAATTATAGTTTCTGGCAGACAAAAACTACACAAAAAGCAGTAAACTGTGTGAGCAACTCGGAGGAAGAAGTATTGCACTATTAAGATAGCCACTTTTTCGTCAAGAGAGGTATTGACTCAGAGAATACCAGTAACCTACGGAAGGAGTAACGATGAATCTCTTAAGATACACAACGAGTGACATATCGCTTCTGGCAGACTGGCCGCAGTAAGAAAAAGTGGCAGACTGGGTGAGCAATTGGGACAAGTAACTATGACTCTCTTAAGGTAGCCAATGCCTCGTTACTTGCGGTTTGGATTAAGAAATCTCGAATAACCACTAGGAGGAGAAACGATGACTCTTTTATGATACACAACTAGTGAGTTATAGTTTCTGGCAGACAAAAACTACACAAAAAGCAGTAAACTGTGTGAGCAACTCGGAGGAAGAAGTATTGCACTATTAAGATAGCCACTTTTTCGTCAAGAGAGGTATTGGATCAGAGAATACCAGTAACCTATGGAAGGAGTAACGATGAATCTCTTAAGATACACAACGAGTGACATGTCGCTTCTGGCAGACTGGCCGCAGTAAGAAAAAGTGCAGACTGGGTGAGCAATGGGGACGAGTAACTATGACTCTCTTAAGGTAGCCAATGCCTCGTTACTTGCGGTTTCGATTAAGAAATCTCGAATAATCCCTAGGAGGTGAAACGATAACTCTTTTATGTTACACAACTAGTGACATTTCGCTTCTGGCAGACTGGCAAGTACACAAAAAGTAGTAAACTGTGTGAGCAACTGGGAGGAAGAAGTATGGCACTATTAAGAATGCCAATGATTCGTCTCGAGTAGTATTGAATCAGAGAATACCAGTAACCTATGGAAGGAGTAACGATGAATCTCTTAAGATACACAACCAGTGACATATCGCTTCTGGCAGACTGGCCACAGTAAGAAAAAGTGGCAGACTGGGTGAGCAATGGGGACGAGAAACTATGACTCTCTTAAGGTAGCCAATGCCTCGTTACTTGCGGTTTGGGTTAAGAAATCTCGAATAACCCCTAGGAGGACAAACGATGACTCTTTTATGATACACAACTAGTGACATATCGCTTCTGGCAGACTGGCAAGTACACAAAAAGCAGTAAACTGTGTGAGCAACTGGGAGGAAGAAGTATGGCACTATTAAGAATGCCAATGATTCGTCACGAGTAGTATTGAATCAGAGAATACCAGTAACCTATGGAAGGAGTAACGATGAATCTCTTAAGATACACAACGAGTGACATATCGCTTCTGGCAGACTGGCCGCAGAAAGAAAAAGTGGCAGACTGGGTGAGCAATTGGGACGTGTAACTATGACTCTCTTAAGGTAGCAAATGCCTCGTTACTTGCGGTTTGGATTAAGAAATCTCGAATGACCCCTAGGAGGAGAAACGATGACTCTTTTATGATACACAACTAGTGAATTATAGTTTCTGGCAGACAAAAACTACACAAAAAGCAGTAAACGGTGTGAGCAACTCGGAGGAAGAAGTATTGCACTATTAAGATAGCCACTTTTTCGTCAAGAGAGGTATTGACTCAGAGAATACCAGTAACCTATGGAAGGAGTAACGATGAATCTCTTAAGATACACAACGAGTGACATATCGCTTCTGGCAGACTGGCCGCAGTAAGTAAAAGTGGCAGACTGGGTGAGCAATTGGGACGAGTAACTATGACTCTCTTAAGGTAGCCAATGCCTCGTTACTTGCGGTTTCGATTAAGAAATCTCGAAAACCCCTAGGAGGAGAAACGATGACTCTTTTATGATACACAACTAGTGAATTATAGTTTCTGGGAGACAAAAACTACACAAAAAGTAGTAAACTGTGTGAGCAACTCGGAGGATGAAGTATTGCACTATTAAGATAGATACTTTTTCGTCACGAGACGTATTGACTCAGAGAATACCAGTAACCTATGGAAGGAGTAACGATGAATCTCTTAAGATACACAACGAGTGACATTTCGCTTCTGGCAGACTGGCCACAGTAAGAAAAAGTGGCAGACTGGGTGAGCAATGGAGACGAGTAACTATGACTCTCTTAAGGTAGCCAATGCCTCGTTACTTGCGGTTTGGGTTAAGAAATCTCGAATAACCCCTAGGAGGACAAACGATGACTCTTTTATGATACACAACTAGTGACATATCGCTTCTGGCAGACTGGCAAGTACACAAAAAGTAGTAAACTGTGTGAGCAACTCGGAGGAAGAAGTATTGCACTATTAAGATAGCCACTTTTTCGTCATGAGAGGTATTGACTCGGAGAATACCAGTAACCTATGGAAGGAGTAACGATGAATCTCTTAAGATACACAACGAGTGACATATCGCTTCTGGCAGACTGGCCGCAGTAAGGAAAAGTGGCAGACTGGGAGAGCAATTGGGACGAGTAACTATGACTCTCTTAAGGTAGCTAATGCCTCGTTACTTGCGGTTTGAATTAAGAAATCTCGAATAACCCCTAGGAGGAGAAACGATGACTCTTTTATGATACACAACTAGTGAATTATAGTTTCTGGCAGACAAAAACTACACAAAAAGCAGTAAACGGTGTGAGCAACTCGGAGGAAGATGTATTGCACTATTAAGATAGCCACTTTTTCATCAAGAGAGGTATTGACTCAGAGAATACCAGTAACCTATGGAAGGAGTAACGATGAATCTCTTAAGATACACAACGAGTGACATATCGCTTCTGGCAGACTGGCCGCAGTAAGAAAAAGTGGCAGACTGGGTGAGCAATTGGGACGAGTAACTATGACTCTCTTAAGGTAGCCAATGCCTCGTTACTTGCGGGTTGGATTAAGAAATCTCGAAAACTCCTAGGAGAAGAAACGATGACTCTTTTATGATATACAACTAGTGACATATCGCTTCTGGCAGACTGGCAAGTACACAAAAAGTAGTAAACTGTGTGAGCAACTCGGAGGAAGAAGTGTTGCACTATTAAGATAGCCACTTTTTCGTCAAGAGAGGTATTGACTCGGAGAATACCAGTAACCTATGGAAGGAGTAACGATGAATCTCTCAAGATACACAACGAGTGACATATCGCTTCTATCAGACTGGCCGCAGTAAGGAAAAGTGGCAGACTGGGAGAGCAATTGGGACGAGTAAATATGACTCTCTTAAGGTAGCCAATGCCTCGTTACTTGCGGTTTGGATGAAGAAATCTCGAATAACCCCTAGGAGGAGAAACGATGACTCTTTTATGATACACAACTAGTGAATTATAGTTTCTGGCAGACAAAAACTACACAAAAAGCAGTAAACTGTGTGAGCAACTCGGAGGAAGAAGTATTGCACTATTAAGATAGCCACTTTTTCGTCAAGAGAGGTATTGACTCAGAGAATACCAGTAACCTATGGAAGGAGTAACGATGAATCTCTTAAGATACACAACGAGTGACATATCGCTTCTGGCAGACTGGCCGCAGTAAGAAATAGTGGCAGACTGGGTGAGCAATTGGGACAAGTAACTATGACTCTCTTAAGGTAGCCAATGCCTCGTTACTTGCGGTTTGGATGAAGAAATCTCGAATAACCCCTAGGAGGAGAAACGATGACTCTTTTATGTTACACAACTAGTGACATTTCGCTTCTGGCAGACTGGCAAGTACACAAAAAGTAGTAAACTGTGTGAGCAACTGGGAGGAAGAAGTATGGCACTATTAAGAATGCCAATGATTCGTCACGAGTAGTATTGAATCAGAGAATACCAGTAACCTATGGAAGGAGTAACGATGAATCTCTTAAGATACACAACCAGTGACATATCGCTTCTGGCAGACTGGCCACAGTAAGAAAAAGTGGCAGACTGGGTGAGCAATGGGGACGAGAAACTATGACTCTCTTAAGGTAGCCAATGCCTCGTTACTTGCGGTTTGGGTTAAGAAATCTCGAATAACCCCTAGGAGGACAAACGATGACTCTTTTATGATACACAACTAGTGACATATCGCTTCTGGCAGACTGGCAAGTACACAAAAAGTAGTAAACTGTGTGAGCAACTCGGAGGAAGAAGTATTGCACTATTAAGATAGCCACTTTTTCGTGGGTATTGACTCGGAGAATACCAGTAACCTATGGAAGGAGTAACGATGAATCTCTTAAGATACACAACGAGTGACATATCGCTTCTGGCAGACTGGCCGCAGTAAGAAAAAGTGGCAGACTTGGAGAGCAATTGGGACGAGTAACTATGACTCTCTTAAGGTAGCCAATGCCTCGTTACTTGCGGTTTGGATGAAGAAATCTCGAATAACCCCTAGGAGGAGAAACGATGACTCTTTTATGATACACAACTAGTGAATTATAGTTTCTGGCAGACAAAAACTACACAAAAAGCAGTAAACTGTGTGAGCAACTCGGAGGAAGAAGTATTGCACTATTAAGATTGCCACTTTTTCGTCAAGAGAGGTATTGACTCAGAGAATACCAGTAACCTATGGGAGGAGTAACGATGAATCTCTTAAGATACACAACGAGTGACATATCGCTTCTGGCAGACTGGCCGCAGTAAGAAAAAGTGGCAGACTGGGTGAGCAATTGGGACAAGTAACTATGACTCTCTTAAGGTAGCCAATGCCTCGTTACTTGCGGTTTGGATTAAGAAATCTCGAATAACCACTAGGAGGAGAAACGATGACTCTTTTATGATACACAACTAGTGAGTTATAGTTTCTGGCAGACAAAAACTACACAAAAAGCAGTAAACTGTGTGAGCAACTCGGAGGAAGAAGTATTGCACTATTAAGATAGCCACTTTTTCGTCAAGAGAGGTATTGGATCAGAGAATACCAGTAACCTATGGAAGGAGTAACGATGAATCTCTTAAGATACACAACGAGTGACATGTCGCTTCTGGCAGACTGGCCGCAGTAAGAAAAAGTGCAGACTGGGTGAGCAATGGGGACGAGTAACTATGACTCTCTTAAGGTAGCCAATGCCTCGTTACTTGCGGTTTCGATTAAGAAATCTCGAATAATCCCTAGGAGGTGAAACGATAACTCTTTTATGTTACACAACTAGTGACATTTCGCTTCTGGCAGACTGGCAAGTACACAAAAAGTAGTAAACTGTGTGAGCAACTGGGAGGAAGAAGTATGGCACTATTAAGAATGCCAATGATTCGTCTCGAGTAGTATTGAATCAGAGAATACCAGTAACCTATGGAAGGAGTAACGATGAATCTCTTAAGATACACAACCAGTGACATATCGCTTCTGGCAGACTGGCCACAGTAAGAAAAAGTGGCAGACTGGGTGAGCAATGGGGACGAGAAACTATGACTCTCTTAAGGTAGCCAATGCCTCGTTACTTGCGGTTTGGGTTAAGAAATCTCGAATAACCCCTAGGAGGACAAACGATGACTCTTTTATGATACACAACTAGTGACATATCGCTTCTGGCAGACTGGCAAGTACACAAAAAGCAGTAAACTGTGTGAGCAACTGGGAGGAAGAAGTATGGCACTATTAAGAATGCCAATGATTCGTCACGAGTAGTATTGAATCAGAGAATACCAGTAACCTATGGAAGGAGTAACGATGAATCTCTTAAGATACACAACGAGTGACATATCGCTTCTGGCAGACTGGCCGCAGAAAGAAAAAGTGGCAGACTGGGTGAGCAATTGGGACGTGTAACTATGACTCTCTTAAGGTAGCAAATGCCTCGTTACTTGCGGTTTGGATTAAGAAATCTCGAATGACCCCTAGGAGGAGAAACGATGACTCTTTTATGATACACAACTAGTGAATTATAGTTTCTGGCAGACAAAAACTACACAAAAAGCAGTAAACGGTGTGAGCAACTCGGAGGAAGAAGTATTGCACTATTAAGATAGCCACTTTTTCGTCAAGAGAGGTATTGACTCAGAGAATACCAGTAACCTATGGAAGGAGTAACGATGAATCTCTTAAGATACACAACGAGTGACATATCGCTTCTGGCAGACTGGCCGCAGTAAGTAAAAGTGGCAGACTGGGTGAGCAATTGGGACGAGTAACTATGACTCTCTTAAGGTAGCCAATGCCTCGTTACTTGCGGTTTCGATTAAGAAATCTCGAAAACCCCTAGGAGGAGAAACGATGACTCTTTTATGATACACAACTAGTGAATTATAGTTTCTGGGAGACAAAAACTACACAAAAAGTAGTAAACTGTGTGAGCAACTCGGAGGATGAAGTATTGCACTATTAAGATAGATACTTTTTCGTCACGAGACGTATTGACTCAGAGAATACCAGTAACCTATGGAAGGAGTAACGATGAATCTCTTAAGATACACAACGAGTGACATTTCGCTTCTGGCAGACTGGCCACAGTAAGAAAAAGTGGCAGACTGGGTGAGCAATGGAGACGAGTAACTATGACTCTCTTAAGGTAGCCAATGCCTCGTTACTTGCGGTTTGGGTTAAGAAATCTCGAATAACCCCTAGGAGGACAAACGATGACTCTTTTATGATACACAACTAGTGACATATCGCTTCTGGCAGACTGGCAAGTACACAAAAAGTAGTAAACTGTGTGAGCAACTCGGAGGAAGAAGTATTGCACTATTAAGATAGCCACTTTTTCGTCATGAGAGGTATTGACTCGGAGAATACCAGTAACCTATGGAAGGAGTAACGATGAATCTCTTAAGATACACAACGAGTGACATATCGCTTCTGGCAGACTGGCCGCAGTAAGGAAAAGTGGCAGACTGGGAGAGCAATTGGGACGAGTAACTATGACTCTCTTAAGGTAGCTAATGCCTCGTTACTTGCGGTTTGAATTAAGAAATCTCGAATAACCCCTAGGAGGAGAAACGATGACTCTTTTATGATACACAACTAGTGAATTATAGTTTCTGGCAGACAAAAACTACACAAAAAGCAGTAAACGGTGTGAGCAACTCGGAGGAAGATGTATTGCACTATTAAGATAGCCACTTTTTCATCAAGAGAGGTATTGACTCAGAGAATACCAGTAACCTATGGAAGGAGTAACGATGAATCTCTTAAGATACACAACGAGTGACATATCGCTTCTGGCAGACTGGCCGCAGTAAGAAAAAGTGGCAGACTGGGTGAGCAATTGGGACGAGTAACTATCACTCTCTTAAGGTAGCCAATGCCTCGTTACTTGCGGGTTGGATTAAGAAATCTCGAAAACTCCTAGGAGAAGAAACGATGACTCTTTTATGATATACAACTAGTGACATATCGCTTCTGGCAGACTGGCAAGTACACAAAAAGTAGTAAACTGTGTGAGCAACTCGGAGGAAGAAGTGTTGCACTATTAAGATAGCCACTTTTTCGTCAAGAGAGGTATTGACTCGGAGAATACCAGTAACCTATGGAAGGAGTAACGATGAATCTCTCAAGATACACAACGAGTGACATATCGCTTCTATCAGACTGGCCGCAGTAAGGAAAAGTGGCAGACTGGGAGAGCAATTGGGACGAGTAAATATGACTCTCTTAAGGTAGCCAATGCCTCGTTACTTGCGGTTTGGATGAAGAAATCTCGAATAACCCCTAGGAGGAGAAACGATGACTCTTTTATGATACACAACTAGTGAATTATAGTTTCTGGCAGACAAAAACTACACAAAAAGCAGTAAACTGTGTGAGCAACTCGGAGGAAGAAGTATTGCACTATTAAGATAGCCACTTTTTCGTCAAGAGAGGTATTGACTCAGAGAATACCAGTAACCTATGGAAGGAGTAACGATGAATCTCTTAAGATACACAACGAGTGACATATCGCTTCTGGCAGACTGGCCGCAGTAAGAAATAGTGGCAGACTGGGTGAGCAATTGGGACAAGTAACTATGACTCTCTTAAGGTAGCCAATGCCTCGTTACTTGCGGTTTGGATGAAGAAATCTCGAATAACCCCTAGGAGGAGAAACGATGACTCTTTTATGTTACACAACTAGTGACATTTCGCTTCTGGCAGACTGGCAAGTACACAAAAAGTAGTAAACTGTGTGAGCAACTGGGAGGAAGAAGTATGGCACTATTAAGAATGCCAATGATTCGTCACGAGTAGTATTGAATCAGAGAATACCAGTAACCTATGGAAGGAGTAACGATGAATCTCTTAAGATACACAACCAGTGACATATCGCTTCTGGCAGACTGGCCACAGTAAGAAAAAGTGGCAGACTGGGTGAGCAATGGGGACGAGAAACTATGACTCTCTTAAGGTAGCCAATGCCTCGTTACTTGCGGTTTGGGTTAAGAAATCTCGAATAACCCCTAGGAGGACAAACGATGACTCTTTTATGATACACAACTAGTGACATATCGCTTCTGGCAGACTGGCAAGTACACAAAAAGTAGTAAACTGTGTGAGCAACTCGGAGGAAGAAGTATTGCACTATTAAGATAGCCACTTTTTCGTGGGTATTGACTCGGAGAATACCAGTAACCTATGGAAGGAGTAACGATGAATCTCTTAAGATACACAACGAGTGACATATCGCTTCTGGCAGACTGGCCGCAGTAAGGAAAAGTGGCAGACTTGGAGAGCAATTGGGACGAGTAACTATGACTCTCTTAAGGTAGCCAATGCCTCGTTACTTGCGGTTTGGATGAAGAAATCTCGAATAACCCCTAGGAGGAGAAACGATGACTCTTTTATGATACACAACTAGTGAATTATAGTTTCTGGCAGACAAAAACTACACAAAAAGCAGTAAACTGTGTGAGCAACTCGGAGGAAGAAGTATTGCACTATTAAGATTGCCACTTTTTCGTCAAGAGAGGTATTGACTCAGAGAATACCAGTAACCTATGGGAGGAGTAACGATGAATCTCTTAAGATACACAACGAGTGACATATCGCTTCTGGCAGACTGGCCGCAGTAAGAAAAAGTGGCAGACTGGGTGAGCAATGGGGACGAGTAACTATGACTCTCTTAAGGTAGCCAATGCCTCGTTACTTGCGGTTTCGATTAAGAAATCTCGAATAATCCCTAGGAGGTGAAACGATAACTCTTTTATGTTACACAACTAGTGACATATCGCTTCTGGCAGACTGGCAAGTACACAAAAAGTAGAAAACTGTGTGAGCAACTGGGAGGAAGAAGTATGGCACTATTAAGAATGCCAATGATTCCTCACGAGTAGTATTGAATCAAAGAATACCAGTAACCTATGGAAGGAGTAACGATGAATCTCTTAAGATACACAACGAGTGACATATCGCTTCTGGCAGACTGGCCGCAGTAAGAAAAAGTGGCAGACTGGGTGAGCAATTGGGACGAGTAACTATGACTCTCTTAAGGTAGCCAATGCCTCGTTACTTGTGGGTTGGATTAAGAAATCTCGAAAACCCCTAGGAGGAGAAACGATGACTCTTTTATGATACACAACTAGTGAATTATAGTTTCTGGGAGACAAAAACTACACAAAAAGTAGTAAACTGTGTGAGCAACTCGGAGGATGAAGTATTGCACTATTAAGATAGATACTTTTTCGTCACGAGAGGTATTGACTCAGAGAATACCAGTAACCTATGGAAGGAGTAACGATGAATCTCTTAAGATACACAACGAGTGACATATCGCTTCTGGCAGACTGGCCGCAGTAAGAAAAAGTGGCAGACTGGGTGAGCAATTGGGACGAGTAACTATGACTCTCTTAAGGTAGCCAATGCCTCGTTACTTGCGGGTTGGATTAAGAAATCTCGAAAACTCCTAGGAGAAGAAACGATGACTCTTTTATGATATACAACTAGTGACATATCGCTTCTGGCAGACTGGCAAGTACACAAAAAGTAGTAAACTGTGTGAGCAACTCGGAGGAAGAAGTGTTGCACTATTAAGATAGCCACTTTTTCGTCAAGAGAGGTATTGACTCGGAGAATACCAGTAACCTATGGAAGGAGTAACGATGAATCTCTCAAGATACACAACGAGTGACATATCGCTTCTATCAGACTGGCCGCAGTAAGGAAAAGTGGCAGACTGGGTGAGCAATGGGGACGAGTAACTATGACTCTCATAAGGTAGCCAATGCCTCGTTACTTGCGGTTTGGGTTAAGAAATCTCGAATAACCCCTAGGAGGAGAAACGATGACTCTTTTATGATACACAACTAGTGACATATCGCTTCTGGCAGACTGGCAAGTACACAAAAAGTAGTAAACTGTGTGAGCAACTCGGAGGAAGAAGTATTGCACTATTAAGATAGCCACTTTTTCGTCAAGAGAGGTATTGACTCGGAGAATACCAGTAACCTATGGAAGGAGTAACGATGAATCTCTTAAGATACACAACGAGTGACATATCGCTTCTGGCAGACTGGCCACAGTAAGAAAAAGTGGCAGACTGGGTGAGCAATGGGGACGAGTAACTATGACTCTCATAAGGTAGCCAATGCCTCGTTACTTGCGGTTTGGGTTAAGAAATCTCGAATAACCCCTAGGAGGAGAAACGATGACTCTTTTATGATACACAACTAGTGACATATCGCTTCTGGCAGACTGGCAAGTACACAAAAAGTAGTAAACTGTGTGAGCAACTCGGAGGAAGAAGTATTGCACTATTAAGATAGCCACTTTTTCGTCAAGAGAGGTATTGACTCGGAGAATACCAGTAACCTATGGAAGGAGTAACGATGAATCTCTTAAGATACACAACGAGTGACATATCGCTTCTGGCAGACTGGCCGCAGTAAGGAAAAGTGGCAGACTGGGAGAGCAATTGGGACGAGTAACTATGACTCTCTTAAGGTAGCCAATGCCTCGTTACTTGCGGTTTGGATTAAGAAATCTCGAATAACCCCTAGGAGGACAAACGATGACTCTTTTATGATACACAACTAGTGACATATCGCTTCTGGCAGACTGGCAAGTACACAAAAAGTAGTAAACTGTGTGAGCAACTCGGAGGAAGAAGTATTGCACTATTAAGATAGCCACTTTTTCGTCAAGAGAGGTATTGACTCGGAGAATACCAGTAACCTATGGAAGGAGTAACGATGAATCTCTTAAGATACACAACGAGTGACATATCGCTTCTGGCAGACTGACCGCAATAAGGAAAAGTGGCAGACTGGGAGAGCAATTGGGACGAGTAACTATGACTCTCTTAAGGTAGCCAATGCCTCGTTACTTGCGGTTTCGATTAAGAAATCTCGAATAATCCCTAGGAGGTGAAACGATAACTCTTTTATGCTACACAACTAGTGACATATCGCTTCTGGCAGACTGGCAAGTACACAAAAAGTAGTAAACTGTGTGAGCAACTGGGAGGAAGAAGTATGGCACTATTAAGAATGCCAATGATTCGTCACGAGTAGTATTGAATCAGAGAATACCAGTAACCTATGGAAGGAGTAACGATGAATCTCTTAAGATACACAACGAGTGACATATCGCTTCTGGCAGACTGGCCACAGTAAGAAAAAGTGGCAGACTGGGTGAGCAATGGGGACGAGTAACTATGACTCTCTTAAGGTAGCCAATGCCTCGTTACTTGCGGTTTGGGTTAAGAAATCTCGAATAACCCCTAGGAGGAGAAACGATGACTCTTTTATGATACACAACTAGTGACATATCGCTTCTGGCAGACTGGCAAGTACACAAAAAGTAGTAAACTGTGTGAGCAACTCGGAGGAAGAAGTATTGCACTATTAAGATAGCCACTTTTTCGTGGGTATTGACTCGGAGAATACCAGTAACCTATGGAAGGAGTAACGATGAATCTCTTAAGATACACAACGAGTGACATATCGCTTCTGGCAGACTGGCCGCAGTAAGGAAAAGTGGCAGACTGGGAGAGCAATTGGGACGAGTAACTATGACTCTCTTAAGGTAGCCAATGCCTCGTTACTTGCGGTTTGGATGAAGAAATCTCGAATAACCCCTAGGAGGAGAAACGATGACTCTTTTATGATACACAACTAGTGAATTATAGTTTCTGGCAGACAAAAACTACACAAAAAGCAGTAAACTGTGTGAGCAACTCGGAGGAAGAAGTATTGCACTATTAAGATTGCCACTTTTTCGTCAAGAGAGGTATTGACTCAGAGAATACCAGTAACCTATGGGAGGAGTAACGAAGAATCTCTTAAGATACACAACGAGTGACATATCGCTTCTGGCAGACTGGCCGCAGTAAGAAAAAGTGGCAGACTGGGTGAGCAATGGGGACGAGTAACTATGACTCTCTTAAGGTAGCCAATGCCTCGTTACTTGCGGTTTCGATTAAGAAATCTCGAATAATCCCTAGGAGGTGAAACGATAACTCTTTTATGTTACACAACTAGTGACATATCGCTTCTGGCAGACTGGCAAGTACACAAAAAGTAGTAAACTGTGTGAGCAACTGGGAGGAAGAAGTATGGCACTATTAAGAATGCCAATGATTCGTCACGAGTAGTATTGAATCAGAGAATACCAGTAACCTATGGAAGGAGTAACGATGAATCTCTTAAGATACACAACGAGTGACATATCGCTTCTGGCAGACTGGCCACAGTAAGAAAAAGTGGCAGACTGGGTGAGCAATGGGGACGAGAAACTATGACTCTCTTAAGGTAGCCAATGCCTCGTTACTTGCGGTTTGGGTTAAGAAATCTCGAATAACCCCTAGGAGGACAAACGATGACTCTTTTATGATACACAACTAGTGACATATCGCTTCTGGCAGACTGGCAAGTACACAAAAAGTAGTAAACTGTGTGAGCAACTCGGAGGAAGAAGTATTGCACTATTAAGATAGCCACTTTTTCGTGGGTATTGACTCGGAGAATACCAGTAACCTATGGAAGGAGTAACGATGAATCTCTTAAGATACACAACGAGTGACATATCGCTTCTGGCAGACTGGCCGCAGTAAGGAAAAGTGGCAGACTTGGAGAGCAATTGGGACGAGTAACTATGACTCTCTTAAGGTAGCCAATGCCTCGTTACTTGCGGTTTGGATGAAGAAATCTCGAATAACCCCTAGGAGGAGAAACGATGACTCTTTTATGATACACAACTAGTGAATTATAGTTTCTGGCAGACAAAAACTACACAAAAAGCAGTAAACTGTGTGAGCAACTCGGAGGAAGAAGTATTGCACTATTAAGATTGCCACTTTTTCGTCAAGAGAGGTATTGACTCAGAGAATACCAGTAACCTATGGGAGGAGTAACGATGAATCTCTTAAGATACACAACGAGTGACATATCGCTTCTGGCAGACTGGCCGCAGTAAGAAAAAGTGGCAGACTGGGTGAGCAATGGGGACGAGTAACTATGACTCTCTTAAGGTAGCCAATGCCTCGTTACTTGCGGTTTCGATTAAGAAATCTCGAATAATCCCTAGGAGGTGAAACGATAACTCTTTTATGTTACACAACTAGTGACATATCGCTTCTGGCAGACTGGCAAGTACACAAAAAGTAGAAAACTGTGTGAGCAACTGGGAGGAAGAAGTATGGCACTATTAAGAATGCCAATGATTCCTCACGAGTAGTATTGAATCAAAGAATACCAGTAACCTATGGAAGGAGTAACGATGAATCTCTTAAGATACACAACGAGTGACATATCGCTTCTGGCAGACTGGCCGCAGTAAGAAAAAGTGGCAGACTGGGTGAGCAATTGGGACGAGTAACTATGACTCTCTTAAGGTAGCCAATGCCTCGTTACTTGTGGGTTGGATTAAGAAATCTCGAAAACCCCTAGGAGGAGAAACGATGACTCTTTTATGATACACAACTAGTGAATTATAGTTTCTGGGAGACAAAAACTACACGAAAAGTAGTAAACTGTGTGAGCAACTCGGAGGATGAAGTATTGCACTATTAAGATAGATACTTTTTCGTCACGAGAGGTATTGACTCAGAGAATACCAGTAACCTATGGAAGGAGTAACGATGAATCTCTTAAGATACACAACGAGTGACATATCGCTTCTGGCAGACTGGCCGCAGTAAGAAAAAGTGGCAGACTGGGTGAGCAATTGGGACGAGTAACTATGACTCTCTTAAGGTAGCCAATGCCTCGTTACTTGCGGGTTGGTTTAAGAAATCTCGAAAACCCCTAGGAGGAGAAACGATGACTCTTTTATGATACACAACTAGTGAATTATAGTTTCTGGCAGACAAAAACTACACAAAAAGCAGTAAACTGTGTGAGCAACTTGGAGGAAGAAGTATTGCACTATTAAGGTAGATACTTTTTCGTCACAAGAGGTATTGACTCAGAGAATACCAGTAACCTATGGAAGGAGTAACGATGAATCTCTTAAGATACACAACGAGTGACATATCGCTTCTGGCAGACTGGCCACAGTAAGAAAAAGTGGCAGACTGGGTGAGCAATGGGGACGAGTAACTATGACTCTCATAAGGTAGCCAATGCCTCGTTACTTGCGGTTTGGGTTAAGAAATCTCGAATAACCCCTAGGAGGAGAAACGATGACTCTTTTATGATACACAACTAGTGACATATCGCTTCTGGCAGACTGGCAAGTACACAAAAAGTAGTAAACTGTGTGAGCAACTCGGAGGAAGAAGTATTGCACTATTAAGATAGCCACTTTTTCGTCAAGAGAGGTATTGACTCGGAGAATACCAGTAACCTATGGAAGGAGTAACGATGAATCTCTTAAGATACACAACGAGTGACATATCGCTTCTGGCAGACTGGCCGCAGTAAGGAAAAGTGGCAGACTGGGAGAGCAATTGGGACGAGTAACTATGACTCTCTTAAGGTAGCCAATGCCTCGTTACTTGCGGTTTGGATTAAGAAATCTCGAATAACCCCTAGGAGGACAAACGATGACTCTTTTATGATACACAACTAGTGACATATCGCTTCTGGCAGACTGGCAAGTACACAAAAAGTAGTAAACTGTGTGAGCAACTCGGAGGAAGAAGTATTGCACTATTAAGATAGCCACTTTTTCGTCAAGAGAGGTATTGACTCGGAGAATACCAGTAACCTATGGAAGGAGTAACGATGAATCTCTTAAGATACACAACGAGTGACATATCGCTTCTGGCAGACTGACCGCAATAAGGAAAAGTGGCAGACTGGGAGAGCAATTGGGACGAGTAACTATGACTCTCTTAAGGTAGCCAATGCCTCGTTACTTGCGGTTTCGATTAAGAAATCTCGAATAATCCCTAGGAGGTGAAACGATAACTCTTTTATGCTACACAACTAGTGACATATCGCTTCTGGCAGACTGGCAAGTACACAAAAAGTAGTAAACTGTGTGAGCAACTGGGAGGAAGAAGTATGGCACTATTAAGAATGCCAATGATTCGTCACGAGTAGTATTGAATCAGAGAATACCAGTAACCTATGGAAGGAGTAACGATGAATCTCTTAAGATACACAACGAGTGACATATCGCTTCTGGCAGACTGGCCACAGTAAGAAAAAGTGGCAGACTGGGTGAGCAATGGGGACGAGTAACTATGACTCTCTTAAGGTAGCCAATGCCTCGTTACTTGCGGTTTGGGTTAAGAAATCTCGAATAACCCCTAGGAGGAGAAACGATGACTCTTTTATGATACACAACTAGTGACATATCGCTTCTGGCAGACTGGCAAGTACACAAAAAGTAGTAAACTGTGTGAGCAACTCGGAGGAAGAAGTATTGCACTATTAAGATAGCCACTTTTTCGTGGGTATTGACTCGGAGAATACCAGTAACCTATGGAAGGAGTAACGATGAATCTCTTAAGATACACAACGAGTGACATATCGCTTCTGGCAGACTGGCCGCAGTAAGGAAAAGTGGCAGACTGGGAGAGCAATTGGGACGAGTAACTATGACTCTCTTAAGGTAGCCAATGCCTCGTTACTTGCGGTTTGGATGAAGAAATCTCGAATAACCCCTAGGAGGAGAAACGATGACTCTTTTATGATACACAACTAGTGAATTATAGTTTCTGGCAGACAAAAACTACACAAAAAGCAGTAAACTGTGTGAGCAACTCGGAGGAAGAAGTATTGCACTATTAAGATTGCCACTTTTTCGTCAAGAGAGGTATTGACTCAGAGAATACCAGTAACCTATGGGAGGAGTAACGAAGAATCTCTTAAGATACACAACGAGTGACATATCGCTTCTGGCAGACTGGCCGCAGTAAGAAAAAGTGGCAGACTGGGTGAGCAATGGGGACGAGTAACTATGACTCTCTTAAGGTAGCCAATGCCTCGTTACTTGCGGTTTCGATTAAGAAATCTCGAATAATCCCTAGGAGGTGAAACGATAACTCTTTTATGTTACACAACTAGTGACATATCGCTTCTGGCAGACTGGCAAGTACACAAAAAGTAGTAAACTGTGTGAGCAACTGGGAGGAAGAAGTATGGCACTATTAAGAATGCCAATGATTCGTCACGAGTAGTATTGAATCAGAGAATACCAGTAACCTATGGAAGGAGTAACGATGAATCTCTTAAGATACACAACGAGTGACATATCGCTTCTGGCAGACTGGCCACAGTAAGAAAAAGTGGCAGACTGGGTGAGCAATGGGGACGAGTAACTATGACTCTCATAAGGTAGCCAATGCCTCGTTACTTGCGGTTTGGGTTAAGAAATCTCGAATAACCCCTAGGAGGAGAAACGATGACTCTTTTATGATACACAACTAGTGACATATCGCTTCTGGCAGACTGGCAAGTACACAAAAAGTAGTAAACTGTGTGAGCAACTCGGAGGAAGAAGTATTGCACTATTAAGATAGCCACTTTTTCGTCAAGAGAGGTATTGACTCGGAGAATACCAGTAACCTATGGAAGGAGTAACGATGAATCTCTTAAGATACACAACGAGTGACATATCGCTTCTGGCAGACTGGCCGCAGTAAGGAAAAGTGGCAGACTGGGAGAGCAATTGGGACGAGTAACTATGACTCTCTTAAGGTAGCCAATGCCTCGTTACTTGCGGTTTGGATTAAGAAATCTCGAATAACCCCTAGGAGGAGAAACGATGACTCTTTTATGATACACAACTAGTGAATTATAGTTTCTGGCAGACAAAAACTACACAAAAAGCAGTAAACTGTGTGAGCAACTCGGAGGATGAAGTATTGCACTATTAAGATAGATACTTTTTCGTCACGAGAGGTATTGACTCAGAGAATACCAGTAACCTATGGAAGGAGTAACGATGAATCTCTTAAGATACACAACGAGTGACATATCGCTTCTGGCAGACTGGCCACAGTAAGAAAAAGGGGCAGACTGGGTGAGCAATGGGGACGAGTAACTATGACTCTCATAAGGTAGCCAATGCCTCGTTACTTGCGGTTTGGATTAAGATATCTCGAATAACCCCTAGGAGGAGAAACGAAGACCCTTTTATGATACACAGCTAGTAAATTATAGTTTCTGGCAGACAAAAACTACACAAAAAGCAGTAAACTGTGTGAGCAACTCGGAGGAAGAAGTATTGCACTATTAAGATAGCCACTTTTTCGTCAAGAGAGGTATTGACTCAGAGAATACCAGTAACCTATGGAAGGAGTAACGATGAATCTCTTAAGATACACAACGAGTGACATATCGCTTCTGGCAGACTGGCCACAGTAAGGAAAAGTGGCAGACTGGGAGAGCAATTGGGACGAGTAACTATGACTCTCTTAAGGTAGCCAATGCCTCGTTACTTGCGGTTTGGATTAAGAAATCTCAAATAACCCCTAGGAGGAGAAACGATGACTCTTTTATGATACACAACTAGTGACATATCGCTTCTGGCAGACTGGCAAGTACACAAAAAGTAGTAAACTGTGTGAGCAACTCGGAGGATGAAGTATTGCACTATTAAGATAGATACTTTTTCGTCACGAGAGATATTGACTCAGAGAATACCAGTAACCTATGGAAGGAGTAACGATGAATCTCTTAAGATACACAACGAGTGACATATCGCTTCTGGCAGACTGGCCACAGTAAGAAAAAGTGGCAGACTGGGTGAGCAATGGGGACGAGTAACTATGACTCTCTTAAGGTAGCCAATGCCTCGTTACTTGCGGTTTGGGTTAAGAAATCTCGAATAACCCCTAGGAGGAGAAACGATGACTCTTTTATGATACACAACTAGTGACATATCGCTTCTGGCTGACTGGCAAGTACACAAAAAGTAGTAAACTGTGTGAGCAACTCGGAGGAAGAAGTATGGCACTATTAAGAAAGCCAATGATTCGTCACGAGTAGTATTGAATCAGAGAATACCAGTAACCTATGGAAGGAGTAACGATGAATCTCTTAAGATACACAACGAGTGACATATCGCTTCTGGCAGACTGGCCGCAGTAAGGAAATGTGGCAGACTGGGAGAGCAATTGGGACGAGTAACTATGACTCTCTTAAGGTAGCCAATGCCACGTTACTTGCGGTTTGGATGATGAAATCTCGAATAACCCCTAGGAGGAGAAACGATGACTCTTTTATGATACACAACTAGTGAATTATAGTTTCTGGCAGACAAAAACTACACAAAAAGCAGTAAACTGTGTGAGCAACTCGCAGGATGAAGTATTGCCCTATTAAGATAGCCACTTTTTCGTCAAGAGAGGTATTGACTCAGAGAATACCAGTAAACTATGGAAGGAGTAACGATGAATCTCTTAAGATACACAACGAGTGACATATCGCTTCTGGCAGACAGGCCACAGTAAGAAAAAGGGGCAGACTGGGTGAGCAATGGGGACGAGTAACTATGACTCTCATAAGGTAGCCAATGCCTCGTTACTTGCGGTTTGGGTTAAGAAATCTCGAATAACCCCTAGGAGGAGAAACGATGACTCTTTTATGATACACAACTAGTGACATATCGCTTCTGGCAGACTGGCAAGTACACAAAAAGTAATAAACTGTGTGAGCAACTCGGAGGAAGAAGTATTGCACTATTAAGATAGCCACTTTTTCGTCAAGAGAGGTATTGATTCAGAGAATACCAGTAACCTATGGAAGGAGTAACGATGAATCTCTTAAGATACACAACGAGTGACATATCGCTTCTGGCAGACTGGCCGCAATAAGAAAAAGTGGCAGACTGGGTGAGCAATTGGGACGAGTAACTATGACTCTCTTAAGGTAGCCAATGCCTCGTTACTTGCGGGTTGGATTAAGAAATCTCGAAAACCCCTAGGAGGAGAAACGATGACTCTTTTATGATACACAACTAGTGAATTATAGTTTCTGGCAGACAAAAACTACACAAAAAGTAGTAAACTGTGTGAGCAACTCGGAGGATGAAGTATTGCACTATTAAGATAGATACTTTTTCGTCACGAGAGTTATTGACTCAGAGAATACCAGTAACCTATGGAAGGAGTAACGATGAATCTCTTAAGATACACAACGAGTGACATATCGCTTCTGGCAGACTGGCCGCAGTAAGAAAAAGTGGCAGACTGGGTGAGCAATTGGGACGAGTAACTATGACTCTCTTAAGGTAGCCAATGCCTCGTTACTTGCGGGTTGGATTAAGAAATCTCGAAAACCCCTAGGAGGAGAAACGATGACTCTTTTATGATACACAACTAGTGAATTATAGTTTCTGGCAGACAAAAACTACACAAAAAGCAGTAAACTGTGTGAGCAACTCGGAGGAAGAAGTATTGCACTATTAAGATAGCCACTTTTTCGTCAAGAGAGGTATTGACTCAGAGAATACCAGTAACCTATGGAAGGAGTAACGATGAATCTCTTAAGATACACAACGAGTGACATATCGCTTCTGGCAGACTGGCCGCAGTAAGAAAAAGTGGCAGACTGGGTGAGCAATGGGGACGAGTAACTATGACTCTCTTAAGGTAGCCAATGCCTCGTTACTTGCGGTTTCGATCAAGAAATCTCGAATAATCATTAGGAGGTGAAACGATAACTCTTTTATGTTACACAACTAGTGACATATCGCTTCTGGCAGACTGGCAAGTACACAAAATGTGGTAAACTGTGTGAGCAACTGGGAGGAAGAAGTATGGCACTATTAGGAAAGCCAATGATTCGTCACGAGTAGTATTGAATCAGAGAATACGAGTAACCTATGGAAGGAGTAACGATGAATCTCTTAAGATACACAACGAGTGACATATCGCTTCTGGCAGACTGGCCGCAGTAAGAAAAAGTGGCAGACTGGGTGAGCAATTGGGACGAGTAACTATGACTCTCTTAAGGTAGCCAATGCCTCGTTACTTGCGGTTTCGATTAAGATATCTCGAATAATCCCTTGGAGGTGAAACGATGACTCTTTTATGATACACAACTAGTGAATTATAGTTTCTGGCAGACAAAAACTACACAAAAAGTAGTAAACTGTGTGAGCAACTCGGAGGATGAAGTATTGCACTATTAAGATAGATACTTTTTCGTCACGAGAGATATCGACTCAGAGAATACCAGTAACCTATGGAAGGAGTAACGATGAATCTCTTAAGATACACAACGAGTGACATATCGCTTCTGGCAGACTGGCCACAGTAAGAAAAAGTGGCAGACTGGGTGAGCAATGGGGACGAGTAACTATGACTCTCTTAAGGTAGCCAATGCCTCGTTACTTGCGGTTTGGGTTAAGAAATCTCGAATAACCCCTAGGAGGACAAACGATGACTCTTTTATGATACACAACTAGTGACATATCGCTTCTGGCTGACTGGCAAGTACACAAAAAGTAGTAAACTGTGTGAGCAACTCGGAGGAAGAAGTATGGCACTATTAAGAAAGCCAATGATTCGTCACGAGTAGTATTGAATCAGAGAATACCAGTAACCTATGGAAGGAGTAACGATGAATCTCTTAAGATACACAACGAGTGACATATCGCTTCTGGCAGACTGGCCGCAGTAAGGAAAAGTGGCAGACTGGGAGAGCAATAGGGACGAGTAACTATGACTCTCTTAAGGTAGCCAATGCCACGTTACTTGCGGTTTGGATGAAGAAATCTCGAATAACCCCTAGGAGGAGAAACGATGACTCTTTTATGATACACAACTAGTGAATTATAGTTTCTGGCAGACAAAAACTACACAAAAAGCAGTAAACTGTGTGAGCAACTCGGAGGAAGAAGTATTGCACTATTAAGATAGCCACTTTTTCGTCAAGAGAGGTATTAAATCAGAGAATACCAGTAACCTATGGAAGGAGTAACGATGAATCTCTTAAGATACACAACGAGTGACATATCGCTTCTGGCAGACTGGCCGCAGTAAGAAAAAGTGGCAGACTGGGTGAGCAATGGGGACGAGTAACTATGACTCTCTTAAGGTAGCCAATGCCTCGTTACTTGCGGTTTGGATTAAGAAATCTCGAATAACCCCTAGGAGGAGAAACGATGACTCTTTTGTGATACACAACTAGTGAATTATAGTTTCTGGCAGACAAAAATTACACAAAAAGCAGTAAACTGTGTGAGCAACTCGGAGGAAGAAGTATTGCCCTATTAAGATAGCCACTTTTTCGTCAAGAGAGGTATTGACTCAGAGAATACCAGTAAACTATGGAAGGAGTAACGATGAATCTCTTAAGATACACAACGAGTGACATATCGCTTCTGGCAGACTGGCCGCAGTAAGAAAAAGTGGCAGACTGGGTGAGCAATTGGGACGAGTAACTATGACTCTCTTAAGGTAGCCAATGCCTCGTTACTTGCGGTTTGGATTAAGAAATCTCGATTAACCCCTAGGAGGAGAAACGATGACTCTTTTATGATACACAACTAGTGAATTATAGTTTCTGGCAGACAAAAACTACACAAAAAGTAGTAAACTGTGTGAGCAACTCGGAGGATGAAGTATTGCACTATTAAGATAGATACTTTTTCGTCACGAGAGATATCGACTCAGAGAATACCAGTAACCTATGGAAGGAGTAACGATGAATCTCTTAAGATACACAACGAGTGACATATCGCTTCTGGCAGACTGGCCACAGTAAGAAAAAGTGGCAGACTGGGTGAGCAATGGGGACGAGTAACTATGACTCTCTTAAGGTAGCCAATGCCTCGTTACTTGCGGTTTGGGTTAAGAAATCTCGAATAACCCCTAGGAGGACAAACGATGACTCTTTTATGATACACAACTAGTGACATATCGCTTCTGGCTGACTGGCAAGTACACAAAAAGTAGTAAACTGTGTGAGCAACTCGGAGGAAGAAGTATGGCACTATTAAGAAAGCCAATGATTCGTCACGAGTAGTATTGAATCAGAGAATACCAGTAACCTATGGAAGGAGTAACGATGAATCTCTTAAGATACACAACGAGTGACATATCGCTTCTGGCAGACTGGCCGCAGTAAGGAAAAGTGGCAGACTGGGAGAGCAATAGGGACGAGTAACTATGACTCTCTTAAGGTAGCCAATGCCACGTTACTTGCGGTTTGGATGAAGAAATCTCGAATAACCCCTAGGAGGAGAAACGATGACTCTTTTATGATACACAACTAGTGAATTATAGTTTCTGGCAGACAAAAACTACACAAAAAGCAGTAAACTGTGTGAGCAACTCGGAGGAAGAAGTATTGCACTATTAAGATAGCCACTTTTTCGTCAAGAGAGGTATTAAATCAGAGAATACCAGTAACCTATGGAAGGAGTAACGATGAATCTCTTAAGATACACAACGAGTGACATATCGCTTCTGGCAGACTGGCCGCAGTAAGAAAAAGTGGCAGACTGGGTGAGCAATGGGGACGAGTAACTATGACTCTCTTAAGGTAGCCAATGCCTCGTTACTTGCGGTTTGGATTAAGAAATCTCGAATAACCCCTAGGAGGAGAAACGATGACTCTTTTGTGATACACAACTAGTGAATTATAGTTTCTGGCAGACAAAAATTACACAAAAAGCAGTAAACTGTGTGAGCAACTCGGAGGAAGAAGTATTGCCCTATTAAGATAGCCACTTTTTCGTCAAGAGAGGTATTGACTCAGAGAATACCAGTAAACTATGGAAGGAGTAACGATGAATCTCTTAAGATACACAACGAGTGACATATCGCTTCTGGCAGACTGGCCGCAGTAAGAAAAAGTGGCAGACTGGGTGAGCAATGGGGACGAGTAACTATGACTCTCTTAAGGTAGCCAATGCCTCGTTAGTTGCGGTTTGGATTAAGAAATCTCGAATAATCCCAAGGAGGTGAAACGATAACTCTTTTATGTTACACAACTAGTGACATATCGCTTCTGGCAGACTGGCAAGTACACAAAAAGTAGTAAACTGTGTGAGCAACTGGGAGGAAGAAGTATGGCACTATTAAGAAAGCCAATGATTCGTCACGAGTAGTATTGAATCAGAGAATACCAGTAACCTATGGAAAGAGTAACGATGAATCTCTTAAGATACACAACGAGTGACATATCGCTTCTGGCAGACTGGCCACAGTAACAAAAAGTGGCAGACTGGGTGAGCAATGGGGACGAGTAACTATGACTCTCTTAAGGTAGCCAATGCCTCGTTACTTGCGGTTTGGATGAAGAAATCTCGAATAACCCCTAGGAGGAGAAACGATGACTCTTTTATGATACACAACTAGTGAATTATAGTTTCTGGCAGACAAAAACTACACAAAAAGCAGTAAACTGTGTGAGCAACTCGGAGGATGAAGTATTGCACTATTAAGATAGATACTTTTTCGTCACGAGAGGTATTGATTCAGAGAATACCAGTAACCTATGGAAGGAGTAACGATGAAACTCTTAAGATACACAACGAGTGACATATCGCTTCTGGCAGACTTGCCGCAGTAAGAAAAAGTGGCAGACTGGGTGAGCAATGGGGACGAGTAACTATGACTCTCTTAAGGTAGCCAATGCCTCGTTACTTGCGGTTTGGGGTAAGAAATCTCGAATAACCCCTAGGAGGAGAAACGATGACTCTTTTATGATACACAACTAGTGACATATCGCTTCTGGCAGACTGGCAAGTACACAAAAAGTAGTAAACTGTGTGAGCAACTCGGAGGAAGAAGTATTGCACTATTAAGATAGCCACTTTTTCGTCAAGAGAGGTATTGACTCGGAGAATACCAGTAAACTATGGAAGGAGTAACGATGAATCTCTTAAGATACACAACGAGTGACATATCGCTTCTGGCAGACTGGCCGCAGTAAGGAAAAGTGGCAGACTGGGAGAGCAATTGGGACGAGTAACTATGATTTTCTTAAGGTAGCCAATGCCTCGTTACTTGCGGTTTGGTTGAAGAAATCTCGAATAACCCCTAGGAGGAGAAACGATGACTCTTTTATGATACACAACTAGTGAATTATAGTTTCTGGCAGACAAAAACTACACAAAAAGCAGTAAACTGTGTGAGCAACTCGGAGGAAGAATTATTGCACTATTAAGATAGCCACTTTTTCGTCAAGAGAGGTATTGACTCAGAGAATATCAGTAACCTATAGAAGGAGTAACGATGAATCTCTTAAGATACACAACGAGTGACATATCGCTTCTGGCAGACTGGCCGCAGTAAGAAAAAGTGGCAGACTGGGTGAGCAATTGGGACGAGTAACTATGACTCTCTTAAGGTAGCCAATGCCTCGTTACTTGCGGGTTGGATTAAGAAATCTCGAAAACCCCTAGGAGGAGAAACGATGACTCTTTTATGATACACAACTAGTGAATTATAGTTTCTGGCAGACAAAAACTACACAAAAAGTAGTAAACTGTGTGAGCAACTCGGAGGATGAAGTATTGCACTATTAAGATAGATACTTTTTCGTCACGAGAGGTATTGACTCAGGGAATACCAGTAACCTATGGAAGGAGTAACGATGAATCTCTTAAGATACACAACAAGTGACTTATCGCTTCTGGCAGACTGGCCACAGTAAGAAAAAGTGGCAGACTGGGTGAGCAATGGGGACGAGTAACTATGACTCTCTTAAGGTAGCCAATGCCTTGTTACTTGCGGTTTGGGTTAAGAAATCTCGAATAACCCCTAGGAGGAGAAACGATGACTGTTTTATGATACACAACTAGTGACATATCGCTTCTGGCAGACTGGCAAGTACACAAAAAGTAGTAAACTGTGTGAGCAACTGGGAGGAAGAAGTATGGCACTATTAAGAATGCCAATGATTCGTCACGAGTAGTATTGAATCAGAGAATACCAGTAACCTATGGAAGGAGTAACGATGAATCTCTTAAGATACACAACGAGTGACATATCGCTTCTGGCAGACTGGCCACAGTAAGAAAAAGTGGCAGACTGGGTGAGCAATGGGGACGAGTAACTATGACTCTCTTAAGGTACCCAATGCCTCGTTACTTGCGGTTTGGGTTAAGAAATCTTGAATAACCCCTAGGAGGAGAAACGATGACTCTTTTATGATACACAAATAGTGACATATCACTTCTGGCAGACTGGCAAGTACACAAAAAGTAGGAAACTGTGTGAGCAACTCGGAGGAAGAAGTATTGCACTATTAAGATAGCCACTTTTTCGTCAAGAGAGGTATTGACTCGGAGAATACCAGTAACCCATGGAAGGAGTAACGATGAATCTCTTAAGATACACAACGAGTGACATATCGCTTCTGGCAGACTGGCCGCAGTAAGGAAAAGTGGCAGACTGGGAGAGCAATTGGGACGAGTAACTATGACTCTCTTAAGGTAGCCAATGCCTCGTTACTTGCGGTTTGGATTAAGAAATCTCGAATAACCCCTAGGAGGAGAAACGATGACTCTTTTATGATACACAACTAGTGAATTATAGTTTCTGGCAGACAAAAACTACACAAAAAGCAGTAAACTGTGTGAGCAACTCGGAGGAAGAAGTATTGCACTATTAAAATAGCCACTTTTTCGTCAAGAGAGGTATTGACTCAGAGAATACCAGTAACCTATGGAAGGAGTAACAATGAATCTCTTAAGATACACAACGAGTGACATATCGCTTCTGGCAGACTGGCCGCAGTAAGAAAAAGTGGCAGACTGGGTGAGCAATTGGGACGAGTAACTATGACTCTCTTAAGGTAGCCAATGCCTCGTTACTTGCGGGTTGGATTAAGAAATCTCGAAAACCCCTAGGAGGAGAAACGATGATTCTTTTATGATACACAACTAGTGAATTATAGTTTCTGGCAGACAAAAACTACACAAAAAGTAGTAAACTGTGTGAGCAACTCGGAGGATGAAGTATTGCACTATTAAGATAGATACTTTTTCGTCACGAGAGGTATTGACTCAGGGAATACCAGTAACCTATGGAAGGAGTAACGATGAATCTCTTAAGATACACAACGAGTGACATATCGCTTCTGGCAGACTGGCCACAGTAAGAAAAAGTGGCAGACTGGGTGAGCAATGGGGACGAGTAACTATGACTCTCTTAAGGTAGCCAATGCCTCGTTACTTGCGGTTTGGGTTAAGAAATCTCGAATAACCCCTAGGAGGAGAAACGATGACTGTTTTATGATACACAAATAGTGACATATCGCTTCTGGCAGACTGGCAAGTACACAAAAAGTAGGAAACTGTGTGAGCAACTCGGAGGAAGAAGTATTGCACTATTAAGATAGCCACTTTTTCGTCAAGAGAGGTATTGACTCGGAGAATACCAGTAACCTATGGAAGGAGTAACGATGAATCTCTTAAGATACACAACGAGTGACATATCGCTTCTGGCAGACTGGCCGCAGTAAGGAAAAGTGGCAGACTGGGAGAGCAATTGGGACGAGTAACTATGACTCTCTTAAGGTAGCCAATGCCTCGTTACTTGCGGTTTGGATTAAGAAATCTCGAATAACCCCTAGGAGGAGAAACGATGACTCTTTTATGATACACAACTAGTGAATTATAGTTTCTGGCAGACAAAAACTACACAAAAAGTAGTAAACTGTGTGAGCAACTGGGAGGAAGAAGTATGGCACTATTAAGAATGCCAATGATTCGTCATGAGTAGTATCGAATCAGAGAATACCAGTAACCTATGGAAGGAGTAACGATGAATCTCTTAAGATACACAACGAGTGACATATCGCTTCTGGCAGACTGGCCACAGTAAGAAAAAGTGGCAGACTGGGTGAGCAATGGGGACGAGTAACTATGACTCTCTTAAGGTAGCCAATGCCTCGTTACTTGCGGTTTGGGTTAAGAAATCTCGAATAACCCCTAGGAGGAGAAACGATGACTCTTTTGTGATACACAACTAGTGACATATCGCTTCTGGCAGACTGGCAAGTACACAAAAAGTAGTAAACTGTGTGAGCAACTGGGAGGATTAAGTATGGCACTATTAAGAAAGCCAATGATTCGTTATGAGTAGTATTGAATCAGAGAATACCAGTAACCTATGGAAGGAGTAACGATGAATCTCTTAAGATACACAACGAGTTACATATCGCTTCTGGCAGACTGGCCGCAGTAAGAAAAAGTGGCAGACTGGGTGAGCAATTGGGACGAGTAACTATGACTCTCTTAAGGTAGCCAATGCCTTGTTACTTGCGGTTTGGGTTAAGAAATCTCGAATAACCCCTAGGAGGAGAAACGATGACTGTTTTATGATACACAACTAGTGACATATCGCTTCTGGCAGACTGGCAAGTACACAAAAAGTAGTAAACTGTGTGAGCAACTGGGAGGAAGAAGTATGGCACTATTAAGAAAGCCAATGATTCGTTATGAGTAGTATTGAATCAGAGAATACCAGTAACCTATGGAAGGAGTAACGATGAATCTCTTAAGATACACAACGAGTTACATATCGCTTCTGGCAGACTGGCCGCAGTAAGAAAAAGTGGCAGACTGGGTGAGCAATTGGGACGAGTAACTATGACTCTCTTAAGGTAGCCAATGCCTCGTTACTTGCGGGTTGGATTAAGAAATCTCGAAAACCCCTAGGAGGAGAAACGATGATTCTTTTATGATACACAACTAGAGAATTATAGTTTCTGGCAGACAAAAACTACACAAAAAGTAGTAAACTGTGTGAGCAACTCGGAGGATGAAGTATTGCACTATTAAGATAGATACTTTTTCGTCACGAGAGGTATTGACTCAGGGAATACCAGTAACCTATGGAAGGAGTAACGATGAATCTCTTAAGATACACAACGAGTGACATATCGCTTCTGGCAGACTGGCCACAGTAAGAAAAAGTGGCAGACTGGGTGAGCAATGGGGACGAGTAACTATGACTCTCTTAAGGTAGCCAATGCCTTGTTACTTGCGGTTTGGGTTAAGAAATCTCGAATAACCCCTAGGAGGAGAAACGATGACTCTTTTATGATACACAACTAGTGACATATCGCTTCTGGCAGACTGGCAAGTACACAAAAAGTAGTAAACTGTGTGAGCAACTGGGAGGAAGAAGTATGGCACTATTAAGAATGCCAATGATTCGTCACGAGTAGTATTGAATCAGAGAATACCAGTAACCTATGGAAGGAGTAACGATGAATCTCTTAAGATACACAACGAGTGACATATCGCTTCTGGCAGACTGGCCACAGTAAGAAAAAGTGGCAGACTGGGTGAGCAATGGGGACGAGTAACTATGACTCTCTTAAGGTAGCCAATGCCTCGTTACTTGCGGTTTGGGTTAAGATATCTCGAATAACCCCTAGGAGGAGAAACGATGACTCTTTTATGATACACAACTAGTGACATATCGCTTCTGGCAGACTGGCAAGTACACAAAAAGTAGTAAACTGTGTGAGCAACTGGGAGGAAGAAGTATGGCACTATTAAGAAAGCCAATGATTCGTTATGAGTAGTTTTGAATCAGAGAATACCAGTAACCTATGGAAGGAGTAACGATGAATCTCTTAAGATACACAACGAGTGACATATCGCTTCTGGCAGACTGGCCGCAGTATGAAAAAGTGGCAGACTGGGTGAGCAATTGGGACGAGTAACTATGACTCTCTTAAGGTAGCCAATGCCTCGTTACTTGCGGGTTGGATTAAGAAATCTCGAAAACCCCTAGGAGGAGAAACGATGACTCTTTTATGATACACAACTAGTGAATTATAGTTTCTGGCAGACAAAAACTACACAAAAAGTAGTAAACTGTGTGAGCAACTCGGAGGATGAAGTATTGCACTATTAAGATAGATACTTTTTCGTCACGAGAGGTATTGACTCAGGGAATACCAGTAACCTATGGAAGGAGTAACGATGAATCTCTTAAGATACACAACGAGTGACATATCGCTTCTGGCAGACTGGCCACAGTAACAAAAAGTGGCAGACTGGGTGAGCAATGGGGACGAGTAACTATGACTCTCTTAAGGTAGCCAATGCCTTGTTACTTGCGGTTTGGGTTAAGAAATCTCGAATAACCCCTAGGAGGAGAAACGATGACTGTTTTATGATACACAACTAGTGACATATCGCTTCTGGCAGACTGGCAAGTACACAAAAAGTAGTAAACTGTGTGAGCAACTGGGAGGAAGAAGTATGGCACTATTAAGAATGCCAATGATTCGTCACGAGTAGTATTGAATCAGAGAATACCAGTAACCTATGGAAGGAGTAACGATGAATCTCTTAAGATACACAACGAGTGACATATCGCTTCTGGCAGACTGGCCACAGTAAGAAAAAGTGGCAGACTGGGTGAGCAATGGGGACGAGTAACTATGACTCTCTTAAGGTAGCCAATGCCTCGTTACTTGCGGTTTGGGTTAAGAAATCTCGAATAACCCCTAGGAGGAGAAACGATGACTGTTTTATGATACACAAATAGTGACATATCGCTTCTGGCAGACTGGCAAGTACACAAAAAGTAGGAAACTGTGTGGGCAACTCGGAGGAAGAAGTATTGCACTATTAAGATAGCCACTTTTTCGTCAAGAGAGGTATTGACTCGGAGAATACCAGTAACCTATGGAAGGAGTAACGATGAATCTCTTAAGATACACAACGAGTGACATATCGCTTCTGGCAGACTGGCCGCAGTAAGGAAAAGTGGCAGACTGGGAGAGCAATTGGGACGAGTAACTATGACTCTCTTAAGGTAGCCAATGCCTCGTTACTTGCGGTTTGGATTAAGAAATCTCGAATAACCCCTAGGAGGAGAAACGATGACTCTTTTATGATACACAACTAGTGAATTATAGTTTCTGGCAGACAAAAACTACACAAAAAGTAGTAAACTGTGTGAGCAACTGGGAGGAAGAAGTATGGCACTATTAAGAATGCCAATGATTCGTCACGAGTAGTATTGAATCAGAGAATACCAGTAACCTATGGAAGGAGTAACGATGAATCTCTTAAGATACACAACGAGTGACATATCGCTTCTGGCAGACTGGCCACAGTAAGAAAAAGTGGCAGACTGGGTGAGCAATGGGGACGAGTAACTATGACTCTCTTAAGGTAGCCAATGCCTCGTTACTTGCGGTTTGGGTTAAGAAATCTCGAATAACCCCTAGGAGGAGAAACGATGACTCTTTTGTGATACACAACTAGTGACATATCGCTTCTGGCAGACTGGCAAGTACACAAAAAGTAGTAAACTGTGTGAGCAACTGGGAGGATGAAGTATGGCACTATTAAGAAAGCCAATGATTCGTTATGAGTAGTATTGAATCAGAGAATACCAGTAACCTATGGAAGGAGTAACGATGAATCTCTTAAGATACACAACGAGTTACATATCGCTTCTGGCAGACTGGCCGCAGTAAGAAAAAGTGGCAGACTGGGTGAGCAATTGGGACGAGTAACTATGACTCTCTTAAGGTAGCCAATGCCTTGTTACTTGCGGTTTGGGTTAAGAAATCTCGAATAACCCCTAGGAGGAGAAACGATGGCTGTTTTATGATACACAACTAGTGACATATCGCTTCTGGCAGACTGGCAAGTACACAAAAAGTAGTAAACTGTGTGAGCAACTGGGAGGAAGAAGTATGGCACTATTAAGAATGCCAATGATTCGTCACGAGTAGTATTGAATCAGAGAATACCAGTAACCTATGGAAGGAGTAACGATGAATCTCTTAAGATACACAACGAGTGACATATCGCTTCTGGCAGACTGGCCACAGTAAGAAAAAGTGGCAGACTGGGTGAGCAATGGGGACGAGTAACTATGACTCTCTTAAGGTAGCCAATGCCTCGTTACTTGCGGTTTGGGTTAAGAAATCTCGAATAACCCCTAGGAGGAGAAACGATGACTCTTTTATGATACACAAATAGTGACATATCGCTTCTGGCAGACTGGCAAGTACACAAAAAGTAGTAAACTGTGTGAGCAACTCGGAGGAAGAAGTATTGCACTATTAAGATAGCCACTTTTTCGTCAAGAGAGGTATTGACTCGGAGAATACCAGTAACCTATGGAAGGAGTAACGATGAATCTCTTAAGATACACAACGAGTGACATATCGCTTCTGGCAGACTGGCCGCAGTAAGGAAAAGTGGCAGACTGGGAGAGCAATTGGGACGAGTAACTATGACTCTCTTAAGGTAGCCAATGCCTCGTTACTTGCGGTTTGGATTAAGAAATCTCGAATAACCCCTAGGAGGAGAAGCGATGACTCTTTTATGATACACAACTAGTGAATTATAGTTTCTGGCAGACAAAAACTACACAAAAAGCAGTAAACTGTGTGAGCAACTCGGAGGAAGAAGTATTGCACTATTAAGATAGCCACTTTTTCGTCAAGAGAGGTATTGACTCAGAGAATACCAGTAACCTATGGAAGGAGTAACAATGAATCTCTTAAGATACACAACGAGTGACATATCGCTTCTGGCAGACTGGCCGCAGTAAGAAAAAGTGGCAGACTGGGTGAGCAATTGGGACGAGTAACTATGACTCTCTTAAGGTAGCCAATGCCTCGTTACTTGCGGGTTGGATTAAGAAATCTCGAAAACCCCTAGGAGGAGAAACGATGACTCTTTTATGATACACAACTAGTGAATTATAGTTTCTGGCAGACAAAAACTACACAAAAAGTAGTAAACTGTGTGAGCAACTCGGAGGATGAAGTATTGCACTATTAAGATAGATACTTTTTCGTCACGAGAGGTATTGACTCAGGGAATACCAGTAACCTATGGAAGGAGTAACGATGAATCTCTTAAGATACACAACGAGTGACATATCGCTTCTGGCAGACTGGCCACAGTAAGAAAAAGTGGCAGACTGTGTGAGCAATGGGGACGAGTAACTACGACTCTCTTAAGGTAGCCAATGCCTTGTTACTTGCGGTTTGGGTTAAGAAATCTCGAATAACCCCTAGGAGGAGAAACGATGACTCTTTTATGATACACAACTAGTGACATATCGCTTCTGGCAGACTGGCAAGTACACAAAAAGTAGTAAACTGTGTGAGCAACTGGGAGGAAGAAGTATGGCACTATTAAGAATGCCAATGATTCGTCACGAGTAGTATTGAATCAGAGAATACCAGTAACCTATGGAAGGAGTAACGATGAATCTCTTAAGATACACAACGAGTGACATATCGCTTCTGGCAGACTGGCCACAGTAAGAAAAAGTGGCAGACTGGGTGAGCAATGGGGACGAGTAACTATGACTCTCTTAAGGTAGCCAATGCCTCGTTACTTGCGGTTTGGGTTAAGAAATCTCGAATAACCCCTAGGAGGAGAAACGATGACTCTTTTGTGATACACAACTAGTGACATATCGCTTCTGGCAGACTGGCAAGTACACAAAAAGTAGTAAACTGTGTGAGCAACTGGGAGGATGAAGTATGGCACTATTAAGAAAGCCAATGATTCGTTATGAGTAGTATTGAATCAGAGAATACCAGTAACCTATGGAAGGAGTAACGATGAATCTCTTAAGATACACAACGAGTTACATATCGCTTCTGGCAGACTGGCCGCAGTAAGAAAAAGTGGCAGACTGGGTGAGCAATTGGGACGAGTAACTATGACTCTCTTAAGGTAGCCAATGCCTTGTTACTTGCGGTTTGGGTTAAGAAATCTCGAATAACCCCTAGGAGGAGAAACGATGACTGTTTTATGATACACAACTAGTGACATATCGCTTCTGGCAGACTGGCAAGTACACAAAAAGTAGTAAACTGTGTGAGCAACTGGGAGGAAGAAGTATGGCACTATTAAGAAAGCCAATGATTCGTTATGAGTAGTATTGAATCAGAGAATACCAGTAACCTATGGAAGGAGTAACGATGAATCTCTTAAGATACACAACGAGTTACGTATCGCTTCTGGCAGACTGGCCGCAGTAAGAAAAAGTGGCAGACTGGGTGAGCAATTGGGACGAGTAACTATGACTCTCTTAAGGTAGCCAATGCCTCGTTACTTGCGGGTTGGATTAAGAAATCTCGAAAACCCCTAGGAGGAGAAACGATGATTCTTTTATGATACACAACTAGAGAATTATAGTTTCTGGCAGACAAAAACTACACAAAAAGTAGTAAACTGTGTGAGCAACTCGGAGGATGAAGTATTGCACTATTAAGATAGATACTTTTTCGTCACGAGAGGTATTGACTCAGGGAATACCAGTAACCTATGGAAGGAGTAACGATGAATCTCTTAAGATACACAACGAGTGACATATCGCTTCTGGCAGACTGGCCACAGTAAGAAAAAGTGGCAGACTGTGTGAGCAATGGGGACGAGTAACTACGACTCTCTTAAGGTAGCCAATGCCTTGTTACTTGCGGTTTGGGTTAAGAAATCTCGAATAACCCCTAGGAGGAGAAACGATGACTGTTTTATGATACACAACTAGTGACATATCGCTTCTGGCAGACTGGCAAGTACACAAAAAGTAGTAAACTGTGTGAGCAACTGGGAGGAAGAAGTATGGCACTATTAAGAAAGCCAATGATTCGTTATGAGTAGTTTTGAATCAGAGAATACCAGTAACCTATGGAAGGAGTAACGATGAATCTCTTAAGATACACAACGAGTGACATATCGCTTCTGGCAGACTGGCCGCAGTAAGAAAAAGTGGCAGACTGGGTGAGCAATTGGGACGAGTAACTATGACTCTCTTAAGGTAGCCAATGCCTCGTTACTTGCGGGTTGGATTAAGAAATCTCGAAAACCCCTAGGAGGAGAAACGATGACTCTTTTATGATACACAACTAGTGAATTATAGTTTCTGGCAGACAAAAACTACACAAAAAGTAGTAAACTGTGTGAGCAACTCGGAGGATGAAGTATTGCACTATTAAGATAGATACTTTTTCGTCACGAGAGGTATTGACTCAGGGAATACCAGTAACCTATGGAAGGAGTAACGATGAATCTCTTAAGATACACAACGAGTGACATATCGCTTCTGGCAGACTGGCCACAGTAACAAAAAGTGGCAGACTGGGTGAGCAATGGGGACGAGTAACTATGACTCTCTTAAGGTAGCCAATGCCTTGTTACTTGCGGTTTGGGTTAAGAAATCTCGAATAACCCCTAGGAGGAGAAACGATGACTGTTTTATGATACACAACTAGTGACATATCGCTTCTGGCAGACTGGCAAGTACACAAAAAGTAGTAAACTGTGTGAGCAACTGGGAGGAAGAAGTATGGCACTATTAAGAATGCCAATGATTCGTCACGAGTAGTATTGAATCAGAGAATACCAGTAACCTATGGAAGGAGTAACGATGAATCTCTTAAGATACACAACGAGTGACATATCGCTTCTGGCAGACTGGCCACAGTAAGAAAAAGTGGCAGACTGGGTGAGCAATGGGGACGAGTAACTATGACTCTCTTAAGGTAGCCAATGCCTCGTTACTTGCGGTTTGGGTTAAGAAATCTCGAATAACCCCTAGGAGGAGAAACGATGACTGTTTTATGATACACAAATAGTGACATATCGCTTCTGGCAGACTGGCAAGTACACAAAAAGTAGGAAACTGTGTGAGCAACTCGGAGGAAGAAGTATTGCACTATTAAGATAGCCACTTTTTCGTCAAGAGAGGTATTGACTCAGGGAATACCAGTAACCTATGGAAGGAGTAACGATGAATCTCTTAAGATACACAACGAGTGACATATCGCTTCTGGCAGACTGGCCGCAGTAAGGAAAAGTGGCAGACTGGGAGAGCAATTGGGACGAGTAACTATGACTCTCTTAAGGTAGCCAATGCCTCGTTACTTGCGGTTTGGATTAAGAAATCTCGAATAACCCCTAGGAGGAGAAACGATGACTCTTTTATGATACACAACTAGTGAATTATAGTTTCTGGCAGACAAAAACTACACAAAAAGTAGTAAACTGTGTGAGCAACTGGGAGGAAGAAGTATGGCACTATTAAGAATGCCAATGATTCGTCACGAGTAGTATTGAATCAGAGAATACCAGTAACCTATGGAAGGAGTAACGATGAATCTCTTAAGATACACAACGAGTGACATATCGCTTCTGGCAGACTGGCCACAGTAAGAAAAAGTGGCAGACTGGGTGAGCAATGGGGACGAGTAACTATGACTCTCTTAAGGTAGCCAATGCCTCGTTACTTGCGGTTTGGGTTAAGAAATCTCGAATAACCCCTAGGAGGAGAAACGATGACTCTTTTGTGATACACAACTAGTGACATATCGCTTCTGGCAGACTGGCAAGTACACAAAAAGTAGTAAACTGTGTGAGCAACTGGGAGGATGAAGTATGGCACTATTAAGAAAGCCAATGATTCGTTATGAGTAGTATTGAATCAGAGAATACCAGTAACCTATGGAAGGAGTAACGATGAATCTCTTAAGATACACAACGAGTTACATATCGCTTCTGGCAGACTGGCCGCAGTAAGAAAAAGTGGCAGACTGGGTGAGCAATTGGGACGAGTAACTATGACTCTCTTAAGGTAGCCAATGCCTTGTTACTTGCGGTTTGGGTTAAGAAATCTCGAATAACCCCTAGGAGGAGAAACGATGGCTGTTTTATGATACACAACTAGTGACATATCGCTTCTGGCAGACTGGCAAGTACACAAAAAGTAGTAAACTGTGTGAGCAACTGGGAGGAAGAAGTATGGCACTATTAAGAATGCCAATGATTCGTCACGAGTAGTATTGAATCAGAGAATACCAGTAACCTATGGAAGGAGTAACGATGAATCTCTTAAGATACACAACGAGTGACATATCGCTTCTGGCAGACTGGCCACAGTAAGAAAAAGTGGCAGACTGGGTGAGCAATGGGGACGAGTAACTATGACTCTCTTAAGGTAGCCAATGCCTCGTTACTTGCGGTTTGGGTTAAGAAATCTCGAATAACCCCTAGGAGGAGAAACGATGACTCTTTTATGATACACAAATAGTGACATATCGCTTCTGGCAGACTGGCAAGTACACAAAAAGTAGTAAACTGTGTGAGCAACTCGGAGGAAGAAGTATTGCACTATTAAGATAGCCACTTTTTCGTCAAGAGAGGTATTGACTCGGAGAATACCAGTAACCTATGGAAGGAGTAACGATGAATCTCTTAAGATACACAACGAGTGACATATCGCTTCTGGCAGACTGGCCGCAGTAAGGAAAAGTGGCAGACTGGGAGAGCAATTGGGACGAGTAACTATGACTCTCTTAAGGTAGCCAATGCCTCGTTACTTGCGGTTTGGATTAAGAAATCTCGAATAACCCCTAGGAGGAGAAGCGATGACTCTTTTATGATACACAACTAGTGAATTATAGTTTCTGGCAGACAAAAACTACACAAAAAGCAGTAAACTGTGTGAGCAACTCGGAGGAAGAAGTATTGCACTATTAAGATAGCCACTTTTTCGTCAAGAGAGGTATTGACTCAGAGAATACCAGTAACCTATGGAAGGAGTAACAATGAATCTCTTAAGATACACAACGAGTGACATATCGCTTCTGGCAGACTGGCCGCAGTAAGAAAAAGTGGCAGACTGGGTGAGCAATTGGGACGAGTAACTATGACTCTCTTAAGGTAGCCAATGCCTCGTTACTTGCGGGTTGGATTAAGAAATCTCGAAAACCCCTAGGAGGAGAAACGATGACTCTTTTATGATACACAACTAGTGAATTATAGTTTCTGGCAGACAAAAACTACACAAAAAGTAGTAAACTGTGTGAGCAACTCGGAGGATGAAGTATTGCACTATTAAGATAGATACTTTTTCGTCACGAGAGGTATTGACTCAGGGAATACCAGTAACCTATGGAAGGAGTAACGATGAATCTCTTAAGATACACAACGAGTGACATATCGCTTCTGGCAGACTGGCCACAGTAAGAAAAAGTGGCAGACTGTGTGAGCAATGGGGACGAGTAACTACGACTCTCTTAAGGTAGCCAATGCCTTGTTACTTGCGGTTTGGGTTAAGAAATCTCGAATAACCCCTAGGAGGAGAAACGATGACTCTTTTATGATACACAACTAGTGACATATCGCTTCTGGCAGACTGGCAAGTACACAAAAAGTAGTAAACTGTGTGAGCAACTGGGAGGAAGAAGTATGGCACTATTAAGAATGCCAATGATTCGTCACGAGTAGTATTGAATCAGAGAATACCAGTAACCTATGGAAGGAGTAACGATGAATCTCTTAAGATACACAACGAGTGACATATCGCTTCTGGCAGACTGGCCACAGTAAGAAAAAGTGGCAGACTGGGTGAGCAATGGGGACGAGTAACTATGACTCTCTTAAGGTAGCCAATGCCTCGTTACTTGCGGTTTGGGTTAAGAAATCTCGAATAACCCCTAGGAGGAGAAACGATGACTCTTTTGTGATACACAACTAGTGACATATCGCTTCTGGCAGACTGGCAAGTACACAAAAAGTAGTAAACTGTGTGAGCAACTGGGAGGATGAAGTATGGCACTATTAAGAAAGCCAATGATTCGTTATGAGTAGTATTGAATCAGAGAATACCAGTAACCTATGGAAGGAGTAACGATGAATCTCTTAAGATACACAACGAGTTACATATCGCTTCTGGCAGACTGGCCGCAGTAAGAAAAAGTGGCAGACTGGGTGAGCAATTGGGACGAGTAACTATGACTCTCTTAAGGTAGCCAATGCCTTGTTACTTGCGGTTTGGGTTAAGAAATCTCGAATAACCCCTAGGAGGAGAAACGATGACTGTTTTATGATACACAACTAGTGACATATCGCTTGTGGCAGACTGGCAAGTACACAAAAAGTAGTAAACTGTGTGAGCAACTGGGAGGAAGAAGTATGGCACTATTAAGAAAGCCAATGATTCGTTATGAGTAGTATTGAATCAGAGAATACCAGTAACCTATGGAAGGAGTAACGATGAATCTCTTAAGATACACAACGAGTTACGTATCGCTTCTGGCAGACTGGCCGCAGTAAGAAAAAGTGGCAGACTGGGTGAGCAATTGGGACGAGTAACTATGACTCTCTTAAGGTAGCCAATGCCTCGTTACTTGCGGGTTGGATTAAGAAATCTCGAAAACCCCTAGGAGGAGAAACGATGATTCTTTTATGATACACAACTAGAGAATTATAGTTTCTGGCAGACAAAAACTACACAAAAAGTAGTAAACTGTGTGAGCAACTCGGAGGATGAAGTATTGCACTATTAAGATAGATACTTTTTCGTCACGAGAGGTATTGACTCAGGGAATACCAGTAACCTATGGAAGGAGTAACGATGAATCTCTTAAGATACACAACGAGTGACATATCGCTTCTGGCAGACTGGCAAGTACACAAAAAGTAGTAAACTGTGTGAGCAACTGGGAGGAAGAAGTATGGCACTATTAAGAATGCCAATGATTCGTCACGAGTAGTATTGAATCAGAGAATACCAGTAACCTATGGAAGGAGTAACGATGAATCTCTTAAGATACACAACGAGTGACATATCGCTTCTGGCAGACTGGCCACAGTAAGAAAAAGTGGCAGACTGGGTGAGCAATGGGGACGAGTAACTATGACTCTCTTAAGGTAGCCAATGCCTCGTTACTTGCGGTTTGGGTTAAGAAATCTCGAATAACCCCTAGGAGGAGAAACGATGACTCTTTTATGATACACAAATAGTGACATATCGCTTCTGGCAGACTGGCAAGTACACAAAAAGTAGTAAACTGTGTGAGCAACTCGGAGGAAGAAGTATTGCACTATTAAGATAGCCACTTTTTCGTCAAGAGAGGTATTGACTCGGAGAATACCAGTAACCTATGGAAGGAGTAACGATGAATCTCTTAAGATACACAACGAGTGACATATCGCTTCTGGCAGACTGGCCGCGGTAAGGAAAAGTGGCAGACTGGGAGAGCAATTGGGACGAGTAACTATGACTCTCTTAAGGTAGCCAATGCCTCGTTACTTGCGGTTTGGATTAAGAAATCTCGAATAACCCCTAGGAGGAGAAGCGATGACTCTTTTATGATACACAACTAGTGAATTATAGTTTCTGGCAGACAAAAACTACACAAAAAGCAGTAAACTGTGTGAGCAACTCGGAGGAAGAAGTATTGCACTATTAAGATAGCCACTTTTTCGTCAAGAGAGGTATTGACTCAGAGAATACCAGTAACCTATGGAAGGAGTAACAATGAATCTCTTAAGATACACAACGAGTGACATATCGCTTCTGGCAGACTGGCCGCAGTAAGAAAAAGTGGCAGACTGGGTGAGCAATTGGGACGAGTAACTATGACTCTCTTAAGGTAGCCAATGCCTCGTTACTTGCGGGTTGGATTAAGAAATCTCGAAAACCCCTAGGAGGAGAAACGATGACTCTTTTATGATACACAACTAGTGAATTATAGTTTCTGGCAGACAAAAACTACACAAAAAGTAGTAAACTGTGTGAGCAACTCGGAGGATGAAGTATTGCACTATTAAGATAGATACTTTTTCGTCACGAGAGGTATTGACTCAGGGAATACCAGTAACCTATGGAAGGAGTAACGATGAATCTCTTAAGATACACAACGAGTGACATATCGCTTCTGGCAGACTGGCCACAGTAAGAAAAAGTGGCAGACTGTGTGAGCAATGGGGACGAGTAACTACGACTCTCTTAAGGTAGCCAATGCCTTGTTACTTGCGGTTTGGGTTAAGAAATCTCGAATAACCCCTAGGAGGAGAAACGATGACTCTTTTATGATACACAACTAGTGACATATCGCTTCTGGCAGACTGGCAAGTACACAAAAAGTAGTAAACTGTGTGAGCAACTCGGAGGAAGAAGTATGGCACTATTAAGAATGCCAATGATTCGTCACGAGTAGTATTGAATCAGAGAATACCAGTAACCTATGGAAGGAGTAACGATGAATCTCTTAAGATACACAACGAGTGACATATCGCTTCTGGCAGACTGGCCACAGTAAGAAAAAGTGGCAGACTGGGTGAGCAATGGGGACGAGTAACTATGACTCTCTTAAGGTAGCCAATGCCTCGTTACTTGCGGTTTGGGTTAAGAAATCTCGAATAACCCCTAGGAGGAGAAACGATGACTCTTTTGTGATACACAACTAGTGACATATCGCTTCTGGCAGACTGGCAAGTACACAAAAAGTAGTAAACTGTGTGAGCAACTGGGAGGATGAAGTATGGCACTATTAAGAAAGCCAATGATTCGTTATGAGTAGTATTGAATCAGAGAATACCAGTAACCTATGGAAGGAGTAACGATGAATCTCTTAAGATACACAACGAGTTACATATCGCTTCTGGCAGACTGGCCGCAGTAAGAAAAAGTGGCAGACTGGGTGAGCAATTGGGACGAGTAACTATGACTCTCTTAAGGTAGCCAATGCCTTGTTACTTGCGGTTTGGGTTAAGAAATCTCGAATAACCCCTAGGAGGAGAAACGATGACTGTTTTATGATACACAACTAGTGACATATCGCTTCTGGCAGACTGGCAAGTACACAAAAAGTAGTAAACTGTGTGAGCAACTGGGAGGAAGAAGTATGGCACTATTAAGAAAGCCAATGATTCGTTATGAGTAGTATTGAATCAGAGAATACCAGTAACCTATGGAAGGAGTAACGATGAATCTCTTAAGATACACAACGAGTTACATATCGCTTCTGGCAGACTGGCCGCAGTAAGAAAAAGTGGCAGACTGGGTGAGCAATTGGGACGAGTAACTATGACTCTCTTAAGGTAGCCAATGCCTCGTTACTTGCGGGTTGGATTAAGAAATCTCGAAAACCCCTAGGAGGAGAAACGATGATTCTTTTATGATACACAACTAGAGAATTATAGTTTCTGGCAGACAAAAACTACACAAAAAGTAGTAAACTGTGTGAGCAACTCGGAGGATGAAGTATTGCACTATTAAGATAGATACTTTTTCGTCACGAGAGGTATTGACTCAGGGAATACCAGTAACCTATGGAAGGAGTAACGATGAATCTCTTAAGATACACAACGAGTGACATATCGCTTCTGGCAGACTGGCCACAGTAAGAAAAAGTGGCAGACTGGGTGAGCAATGGGGACGAGTAACTATGACTCTCTTAAGGTAGCCAATGCCTTGTTACTTGCGGTTTGGGTTAAGAAATCTCGAATAACCCCTAGGAGGAGAAACGATGACTCTTTTATGATACACAACTAGTGACATATCGCTTCTGGCAGACTGGCAAGTACACAAGAAGTAGTAAACTGTGTGAGCAACTGGGAGGAAGAAGTATGGCACTATTAAGAATGCCAATGATTCGTCACGAGTAGTATTGAATCAGAGAATACCAGTAACCTATGGAAGGAGTAACGATGAATCTCTTAAGATACACAACGAGTGACATATCGCTTCTGGCAGACTGGCCACAGTAAGAAAAAGTGGCAGACTGGGTGAGCAATGGGGACGAGTAACTATGACTCTCTTAAGGTAGCCAATGCCTCGTTACTTGCGGTTTGGGTTAAGATATCTCGAATAACCCCTAGGAGGAGAAACGATGACTCTTTTATGATACACAACTAGTGACATATCGCTTCTGGCAGACTGGCAAGTACACAAAAAGTAGTAAACTGTGTGAGCAACTGGGAGGAAGAAGTATGGCACTATTAAGAAAGCCAATGATTCGTTATGAGTAGTTTTGAATCAGAGAATACCAGTAACCTATGGAAGGAGTAACGATGAATCTCTTAAGATACACAACGAGTGACATATCGCTTCTGGCAGACTGGCCGCAGTAAGAAAAAGTGGCAGACTGGGTGAGCAATTGGGACGAGTAACTATGACTCTCTTAAGGTAGCCAATGCCTCGTTACTTGCGGGTTGGATTAAGAAATCTCGAAAACCCCTAGGAGGAGAAACGATGACTCTTTTATGATACACAACTAGTGAATTATAGTTTCTGGCAGACAAAAACTACACAAAAAGTAGTAAACTGTGTGAGCAACTCGGAGGATGAAGTATTGCACTATTAAGATAGATACTTTTTCGTCACGAGAGGTATTGACTCAGGGAATACCAGTAACCTATGGAAGGAGTAACGATGAATCTCTTAAGATACACAACGAGTGACATATCGCTTCTGGCAGACTGGCCACAGTAACAAAAAGTGGCAGACTGGGTGAGCAATGGGGACGAGTAACTATGACTCTCTTAAGGTAGCCAATGCCTTGTTACTTGCGGTTTGGGTTAAGAAATCTCGAATAACCCCTAGGAGGAGAAACGATGACTGTTTTATGATACACAACTAGTGACATATCGCTTCTGGCAGACTGGCAAGTACACAAAAAGTAGTAAACTGTGTGAGCAACTGGGAGGAAGAAGTATGGCACTATTAAGAATGCCAATGATTCGTCACGAGTAGTATTGAATCAGAGAATACCAGTAACCTATGGAAGGAGCAACGATGAATCTCTTAAGATACACAACGAGTGACATATCGCTTCTGGCAGACTGGCCACAGTAAGAAAAAGTGGCAGACTGGGTGAGCAATGGGGACGAGTAACTATGACTCTCTTAAGGTAGCCAATGCCTCGTTACTTGCGGTTTGGGTTAAGAAATCTCGAATAACCCCTAGGAGGAGAAACGATGACTGTTTTATGATACACAAATAGTGACATATCGCTTCTGGCAGACTGGCAAGTACACAAAAAGTAGGAAACTGTGTGAGCAACTCGGAGGAAGAAGTATTGCACTATTAAGATAGCCACTTTTTCGTCAAGAGAGGTATTGACTCGGAGAATACCAGTAACCTATGGAAGGAGTAACGATGAATCTCTTAAGATACACAACGAGTGACATATCGCTTCTGGCAGACTGGCCGCAGTAAGGAAAAGTGGCAGACTGGGAGAGCAATTGGGACGAGTAACTATGACTCTCTTAAGGTAGCCAATGCCTCGTTACTTGCGGTTTGGATTAAGAAATCTCGAATAACCCCTAGGAGGAGAAACGATGACTCTTTTATGATACACAACTAGTGAATTATAGTTTCTGGCAGACAAAAACTACACAAAAAGTAGTAAACTGTGTGAGCAACTGGGAGGAAGAAGTATGGCACTATTAAGAATGCCAATGATTCGTCACGAGTAGTATTGAATCAGAGAATACCAGTAACCTATGGAAGGAGTAACGATGAATCTCTTAAGATACACAACGAGTGACATATCGCTTCTGGCAGACTGGCCACAGTAAGAAAAAGTGGCAGACTGGGTGAGCAATGGGGACGAGTAACTATGACTCTCTTAAGGTAGCCAATGCCTCGTTACTTGCGGTTTGGGTTAAGAAATCTCGAATAACCCCTAGGAGGAGAAACGATGACTCTTTTGTGATACACAACTAGTGACATATCGCTTCTGGCAGACTGGCAAGTACACAAAAAGTAGTAAACTGTGTGAGCAACTGGGAGGATGAAGTATGGCACTATTAAGAAAGCCAATGATTCGTTATGAGTAGTATTGAATCAGAGAATACCAGTAACCTATGGAAGGAGTAACGATGAATCTCTTAAGATACACAACGAGTTACATATCGCTTCTGGCAGACTGGCCGCAGTAAGAAAAAGTGGCAGACTGGGTGAGCAATTGGGACGAGTAACTATGACTCTCTTAAGGTAGCCAATGCCTTGTTACTTGCGGTTTGGGTTAAGAAATCTCGAATAACCCCTAGGAGGAGAAACGATGACTGTTTTATGATACACAACTAGTGACATATCGCTTCTGGCAGACTGGCAAGTACACAAAAAGTAGTAAACTGTGTGAGCAACTGGGAGGAAGAAGTATGGCACTATTAAGAATGCCAATGATTCGTCACGAGTAGTATTGAATCAGAGAATACCAGTAACCTATGGAAGGAGTAACGATGAATCTCTTAAGATACACAACGAGTGACATATCGCTTCTGGCAGACTGGCCACAGTAAGAAAAAGTGGCAGACTGGGTGAGCAATGGGGACGAGTAACTATGACTCTCTTAAGGTAGCCAATGCCTCGTTACTTGCGGTTTGGGTTAAGAAATCTCGAATAACCCCTAGGAGGAGAAACGATGACTCTTTTATGATACACAAATAGTGACATATCGCTTCTGGCAGACTGGCAAGTACACAAAAAGTAGTAAACTGTGTGAGCAACTCGGAGGAAGAAGTATTGCACTATTAAGATAGCCACTTTTTCGTCAAGAGAGGTATTGACTCGGAGAATACCAGTAACCTATGGAAGGAGTAACGATGAATCTCTTAAGATACACAACGAGTGACATATCGCTTCTGGCAGACTGGCCGCAGTAAGGAAAAGTGGCAGACTGGGAGAGCAATTGGGACGAGTAACTATGACTCTCTTAAGGTAGCCAATGCCTCGTTACTTGCGGTTTGGATTAAGAAATCTCGAATAACCCCTAGGAGGAGAAGCGATGACTCTTTTATGATACACAACTAGTGAATTATAGTTTCTGGCAGACAAAAACTACACAAAAAGCAGTAAACTGTGTGAGCAACTCGGAGGAAGAAGTATTGCACTATTAAGATAGCCACTTTTTCGTCAAGAGAGGTATTGACTCAGAGAATACCAGTAACCTATGGAAGGAGTAACAATGAATCTCTTAAGATACACAACGAGTGACATATCGCTTCTGGCAGACTGGCCACAGTAAGAAAAAGTGGCAGACTGGGTGAGCAATGGGGACGAGTAACTATGACTCTCTTAAGGTAGCCAATGCCTTGTTACTTGCGGTTTGGGTTAAGAAATCTCGAATAACCCCTAGGAGGAGAAACGATGACTCTTTTATGATACACAACTAGTGACATATCGCTTCTGGCAGACTGGCAAGTACACAAGAAGTAGTAAACTGTGTGAGCAACTGGGAGGAAGAAGTATGGCACTATTAAGAATGCCAATGATTCGTCACGAGTAGTATTGAATCAGAGAATACCAGTAACCTATGGAAGGAGTAACGATGAATCTCTTAAGATACACAACGAGTGACATATCGCTTCTGGCAGACTGGCCACAGTAAGAAAAAGTGGCAGACTGGGTGAGCAATGGGGACGAGTAACTATGACTCTCTTAAGGTAGCCAATGCCTCGTTACTTGCGGTTTGGGTTAAGATATCTCGAATAACCCCTAGGAGGAGAAACGATGACTCTTTTATGATACACAACTAGTGACATATCGCTTCTGGCAGACTGGCAAGTACACAAAAAGTAGTAAACTGTGTGAGCAACTGGGAGGAAGAAGTATGGCACTATTAAGAAAGCCAATGATTCGTTATGAGTAGTTTTGAATCAGAGAATACCAGTAACCTATGGAAGGAGTAACGATGAATCTCTTAAGATACACAACGAGTGACATATCGCTTCTGGCAGACTGGCCGCAGTAAGAAAAAGTGGCAGACTGGGTGAGCAATTGGGACGAGTAACTATGACTCTCTTAAGGTAGCCAATGCCTCGTTACTTGCGGGTTGGATTAAGAAATCTCGAAAACCCCTAAGAGGAGAAACGATGACTCTTTTATGATACACAACTAGTGAATTATAGTTTCTGGCAGACAAAAACTACACAAAAAGTAGTAAACTGTGTGAGCAACTCGGAGGATGAAGTATTGCACTATTAAGATAGATACTTTTTCGTCACGAGAGGTATTGACTCAGGGAATACCAGTAACCTATGGAAGGAGTAACGATGAATCTCTTAAGATACACAACGAGTGACATATCGCTTCTGGCAGACTGGCCACAGTAACAAAAAGTGGCAGACTGGGTGAGCAATGGGGACGAGTAACTATGACTCTCTTAAGGTAGCCAATGCCTTGTTACTTGCGGTTTGGGTTAAGAAATCTCGAATAACCCCTAGGAGGAGAAACGATGACTGTTTTATGATACACAACTAGTGACATATCGCTTCTGGCAGACTGGCAAGTACACAAAAAGTAGTAAACTGTGTGAGCAACTGGGAGGAAGAAGTATGGCACTATTAAGAATGCCAATGATTCGTCACGAGTAGTATTGAATCAGAGAATACCAGTAACCTATGGAAGGAGTAACGATGAATCTCTTAAGATACACAACGAGTGACATATCGCTTCTGGCAGACTGGCCACAGTAAGAAAAAGTGGCAGACTGGGTGAGCAATGGGGACGAGTAACTATGACTCTCTTAAGGTAGCCAATGCCTCGTTACTTGCGGTTTGGGTTAAGAAATCTCGAATAACCCCTAGGAGGAGAAACGATGACTGTTTTATGATACACAAATAGTGACATATCGCTTCTGGCAGACTGGCAAGTACACAAAAAATAGGAAACTGTGTGAGCAACTCGGAGGAAGAAGTATTGCACTATTAAGATAGCCACTTTTTCGTCAAGAGAGGTATTGACTCGGAGAATACCAGTAACCTATGGAAGGAGTAACGATGAATCTCTTAAGATACACAACGAGTGACATATCGCTTCTGGCAGACTGGCCGCAGTAAGGAAAAGTGGCAGACTGGGAGAGCAATTGGGACGAGTAACTATGACTCTCTTAAGGTAGCCAATGCCTCGTTACTTGCGGTTTGGATTAAGAAATCTCGAATAACCCCTAGGAGGAGAAACGATGACTCTTTTATGATACACAACTAGTGAATTATAGTTTCTGGCAGACAAAAACTACACAAAAAGTAGTAAACTGTGTGAGCAACTGGGAGGAAGAAGTATGGCACTATTAAGAATGCCAATGATTCGTCACGAGTAGTATTGAATCAGAGAATACCAGTAACCTATGGAAGGAGTAACGATGAATCTCTTAAGATACACAACGAGTGACATATCGCTTCTGGCAGACTGGCCACAGTAAGAAAAAGTGGCAGACTGGGTGAGCAATGGGGACGAGTAACTATGACTCTCTTAAGGTAGCCAATGCCTCGTTACTTGCGGTTTGGGTTAAGAAATCTCGAATAACCCCTAGGAGGAGAAACGATGACTCTTTTGTGATACACAACTAGTGACATATCGCTTCTGGCAGACTGGCAAGTACACAAAAAGTAGTAAACTGTGTGAGCAACTGGGAGGATGAAGTATGGCACTATTAAGAAAGCCAATGATTCGTTATGAGTAGTATTGCATCAGAGAATACCAGTAACCTATGGAAGGAGTAACGATGAATCTCTTAAGATACACAACGAGTTACATATCGCTTCTGGCAGACTGGCCGCAGTAAGAAAAAGTGGCAGACTGGGTGAGCAATTGGGACGAGTAACTATGACTCTCTTAAGGTAGCCAATGCCTTGTTACTTGCGGTTTGGGTTAAGAAATCTCGAATAACCCCTAGGAGGAGAAACGATGACTGTTTTATGATACACAACTAGTGACATATCGCTTCTGGCAGACTGGCAAGTACACAAAAAGTAGTAAACTGTGTGAGCAACTGGGAGGAAGAAGTATGGCACTATTAAGAATGCCAATGATTCGTCACGAGTAGTATTGAATCAGAGAATACCAGTAACCTATGGAAGGAGTAACGATGAATCTCTTAAGATACACAACGAGTGACATATCGCTTCTGGCAGACTGGCCACAGTAAGAAAAAGTGGCAGACTGGGTGAGCAATGGGGACGAGTAACTATGACTCTCTTAAGGTAGCCAATGCCTCGTTACTTGCGGTTTGGGTTAAGAAATCTCGAATAACCCCTAGGAGGAGAAACGATGACTCTTTTATGATACACAAATAGTGACATATCGCTTCTGGCAGACTGGCAAGTACACAAAAAGTAGTAAACTGTGTGAGCAACTCGGAGGAAGAAGTATTGCACTATTAAGATAGCCACTTTTTCGTCAAGAGAGGTATTGACTCGGAGAATACCAGTAACCTATGGAAGGAGTAACGATGAATCTCTTAAGATACACAACGAGTGACATATCGCTTCTGGCAGACTGGCCGCAGTAAGGAAAAGTGGCAGACTGGGAGAGCAATTGGGACGAGTAACTATGACTCTCTTAAGGTAGCCAATGCCTCGTTACTTGCGGTTTGGATTAAGAAATCTCGAATAACCCCTAGGAGGAGAAGCGATGACTCTTTTATGATACACAACTAGTGAATTATAGTTTCTGGCAGACAAAAACTACACAAAAAGCAGTAAACTGTGTGAGCAACTCGGAGGAAGAAGTATTGCACTATTAAGATAGCCACTTTTTCGTCAAGAGAGGTATTGACTCAGAGAATACCAGTAACCTATGGAAGGAGTAACAATGAATCTCTTAAGATACACAACGAGTGACATATCGCTTCTGGCAGACTGGCCGCAGTAAGAAAAAGTGGCAGACTGGGTGAGCAATTGGGACGAGTAACTATGACTCTCTTAAGGTAGCCAATGCCTCGTTACTTGCGGGTTGGATTAAGAAATCTCGAAAACCCCTAGGAGGAGAAACGATGACTCTTTTATGATACACAACTAGTGAATTATAGTTTCTGGCAGACAAAAACTACACAAAAAGTAGTAAACTGTGTGAGCAACTCGGAGGATGAAGTATTGCACTATTAAGATAGATACTTTTTCGTCACGAGAGGTATTGACTCAGGGAATACCAGTAACCTATGGAAGGAGTAACGATGAATCTCTTAAGATACACAACGAGTGACATATCGCTTCTGGCAGACTGGCCACAGTAAGAAAAAGTGGCAGACTGTGTGAGCAATGGGGACGAGTAACTACGACTCTCTTAAGGTAGCCAATGCCTTGTTACTTGCGGTTTGGGTTAAGAAATCTCGAATAACCCCTAGGAGGAGAAACGATGACTCTTTTATGATACACAACTAGTGACATATCGCTTCTGGCAGACTGGCAAGTACACAAAAAGTAGTAAACTGTGTGAGCAACTGGGAGGAAGAAGTATGGCACTATTAAGAATGCCAATGATTCGTCACGAGTAGTATTGAATCAGAGAATACCAGTAACCTATGGAAGGAGTAACGATGAATCTCTTAAGATACACAACGATTGACATATCGCTTCTGGCAGACTGGCCACAGTAAGAAAAAGTGGCAGACAGGGTGAGCAATTGGGACGAGTAACTATGACTCTCTTAAGGTAGCCAATGCCTCGTTACTTGCGGTTTGGGTTAAGAAATCTCGAATAACCCCTAGGAGGAGAAACGATGACTCTTTTATGATACACAAATAGTGACATATCGCTTCTGGCAGACTGGCAAGTACACAAAAAGTAGTAAACTGTGTGAGCAACTCGGAGGAAGAAGTATTGCACTATTAAGATAGCCACTTTTTCGTCAAGAGAGGTATTGACTCGGAGAATACCAGTAACCTATGGAAGGAGTAACGATGAATCTCTTAAGATACACAACGAGTGACATATCGCTTCTGGCAGACTGGCCGCAGTAAGGAAAAGTGGCAGACTGGGAGAGCAATTGGGACGAGTAACTATGACTCTCTTAAGGTAGCCAATGCCTCGTTACTTGCGGTCTGGATTAAGAAATCTCGAATAACCCCTAGGAGGAGAAACGATGACTCTTTTATGATACACAACTAGTGAATTATAGTTTCTGGCAGACAAAAACTACACAAAAAGCAGTAAACTGTGTGAGCAACTCGGAGGAAGAAATATTGCACTATTAAGATAGCCACTTTTTCGTCAAGAGAGGTATTGACTCAGAGAATACCAGTAACCTATGGAAGGAGTAACAATGAATCTCTTAAGATACACAACGAGTGACATATCGCTTCTGGCAGACTGGCCGCAGTAACAAAAAGTGGCAGACTGGGTGAGCAATTGGGACGAGTAACTATGACTCTCTTAAGGTAGCCAATGCCTCGTTACTTGCGGGTTGGATTAAGAAATCTCGAAAACCCCTAGGAGGAGAAACGATGACTCTTTTATGATACACAACTAGTGAATTATAGTTTCTGGCAGACAAAAACTACACAAAAAGTTGTAAACTGTGTGAGCAACTCGGAGGATGAAGTATTGCACTATTAAGATAGATACTTTTTCGTCACGAGAGGTATTGACTCAGGGAATACCAGTAACCTATGGAAGGAGTAACGATGAATCTCTTAAGATACACAACGAGTGACATATCGCTTCTGGCAGACTGGCCACAGTAAGAAAAAGTGGCAGACTGGGTGAGCAATGGGGACGAGTAACTATGACTCTCTTAAGGTAGCCAATGCCTTGTTACTTGCGGTTTGGGTTAAGAAATCTCGAATAACCCCTAGGAGGAGAAACGATGACTCTTTTATGATACACAACTAGTGACATATCGCTTCTGGCAGACTGGCAAGTACACAAAAAGTAGTAAACTGTGTGAGCAACTGGGAGGAAGAAGTATGGCACTATTAAGAATGCCAATGATTCGTCACGAGTAGTATTGAATCAGAGAATACCAGTAACCTATGGAAGGAGTAACGATGAATCTCTTAAGATACACAACGAGTGACATATCGCTTCTGGCAGACTGGCCACAGTAAGAAAAAGTGGCAGACTGGGTGAGCAATGGGGACGAGTAACTATGACTCTCTTAAGGTAGCCAATGCCTCGTTACTTGCGGTTTGGGTTAAGAAATCTCGAATAACCCCTAGGAGGAGAAACGATGACTCTTTTATGATACACAACTAGTGACATATCGCTTCTGGCAGACTGGCAAGTACACAAAAAGTAGTAAACTGTGTGAGCAACTCGGAGGAAGAAGTATTGCACTATTAAGATAGCCACTTTTTCGTCAAGAGAGGTATTGACTCGGAGAATACCAGTAACCTATGGAAGGAGTAACGATGAATCTCTTAAGATACACAACGAGTGACATATCGCTTCTGGCAGACTGGCCGCAGTAAGGAAAAGTGGCAGACTGGGAGAGCAATTGGGACGAGTAACTATGACTCTCTTAAGGTAGCCAATGCCTCGTTACTTGCGGTTTGGATTAAGAAATCTCGAATAACCCCTAAGAGGAGAAACGATGACTCTTTTATGATACACAACTAGTGAATTATAGTTTCTGGCAGACAAAGACTACACAAAAAGCAGTAAACTGTGTGAGCACCTCGGAGGAAGAAGTATTGCACTATCAAGATAGCCACTTTTTCGTCAAGAGAGGTATTGACTCAGAGAATACCAGTAACCTATGGAAGGAGTAACAATGAATCTCTTAAGATACACAACGAGTGACATATCGCTTCTGGCAGACTGGCCGCAGTAAGAAAAAGTGGCAGACTGGGTGAGCAATTGGGACGAGTAACTATGACTCTCTTAAGGTAGCCAATGCCTCGTTACTTGCGGGTTGGATTAAGAAATCTCGAAAACCCCTAGGAGGAGAAACGATGACTCTTTTATGATACACAACTAGTGAATTATAGTTTCTGGCAGACAAAAACTACACAAAAAGTAGTAAACTGTGTGAGCAACTCGGAGGATGAAGTATTGCACTATTAAGATAGATACTTTTTCGTCACGAGAGGTATTGACTCAGGGAATACCAGTAACCTATGGAAGGAGTAAAGATGAATCTCTTAAGATACACAACGAGTGACATATCGCTTCTGGCAGACTGGCCACAGTAAGAAAAAGTGGCAGACTGGGTGAGCAATGGGGACGAGTAACTATGACTCTCTTAAGGTAGCCAATGCCTTGTTACTTGCGGTTTGGGTTAAGAAATCTCGAATAACCCCTAGGAGGAGAAACGATGACTCTTTTATGATACACAACTAGTGACATATCGCTTCTGGCAGACTGGCAAGTACACAAAAAGTAGTAAACTTTGTGAGCAACTGGGAGGAAGAAGTATGGCACTATTAAGAATGCCAATGATTCGTCACGAGTAGTATTGAATCAGAGAATACCAGTAACCTATGGAAGGAGTAACGATGAATCTCTTAAGATACACAACGAGTGACATATCGCTTCTGGCAGACTGGCCACAGTAAGAAAAAGTGGCAGACTGGGTGAGCAATGGGGACGAGTAACTATGACTCTCTTAAGGTAGCCAATGCCTCGTTACTTGCGGTTTGGGTTAAGAAATCTCGAATAACCCCTAGGAGGAGAAACGATGACTCTTTTATGATACACAACTAGTGACATATCGCTTCTGGCAGACTGGCAAGTACACAAAAAGTAGTAAACTGTGTGAGCAACTCGGAGGAAGAAGTATTGCACTATTAAGATAGCCACTTTTTCGTTAAGAGAGGTATTGACTCGGAGAATACCAGTAACCTATGGAAGGAGTAACGATGAATCTCTTAAGATACACAACGAGTGACATATCGCTTCTGGCAGACTGACCGCAGTAAGGAAAAGTGGCAGACTGGGAGAGCAATTGGGACGAGTAACTATGACTCTCTTAAGGTAGCCAATGCCTCGTTACTTGCGGTTTGGATTAGGAAATCTCGAATAACCCCTAGGAGGAGAAACGATGACTCTTTTATGATACACAACTAGTGAATTATAGTTTCTGGCAGACAAAAACTACACAAAAAGCAGTAAACTGTGTGAGCAACTCGGAGGAAGAAGTATTGCACTATTAAGATAGCCACTTTTTCGTCAAGAGAGGTATTGACTCAGAGAATACCAGTAACCTATGGAAGGAGTAACAATGAATCTCTTAAGATACACAACGAGTGACATATCGCTTCTGGCAGACTGGCCACAGTAAGAAAAAGTGGCAGACTGGGTGAGCAATGGGGACGAGTAACTATGACTCTCTTAAGGTAGCCAATGCCTTGTTACTTGCGGTTTGGGTTAAGAAATCTCGAATAACCCCTAGGAGGAGAAACGATGACTCTCTTATGATACACAACTAGTGACATATCGCTTCTGGCAGACTGGCAAGTACACAAAAAGTAGTAAACTGTGTGAGCAACTGGGAGGAAGAAGTATGGCACTATTAAGAATGCCAATGATTCGTCACGAGTAGTATTGAATCAGAGAATACCAGTAACCTATGGAAGGAGTAACGATGAATCTCTTAAGATACACAACGAGTGACATATCGCTTCTGGCAGACTGGCCACAGTAAGAAAAAGTGGCAGACTGGGTGAGCAATTGGGACGAGTAACTATGACTCTCTTAAGGTAGCCAATGCCTCGTTACTTGCGGTTTGGGTTAAGAAATCTCGAATAACCCCTAGGAGGAGAAACGATGACTCTTTTATGATACACAAATAGTGACATATCGCTTCTGGCAGACTGGCAAGTACACAAAAAGTAGTAAACTGTGTGAGCAACTCGGAGGAAGAAGTATTGCACTATTAAGATAGCCACTTTTTCGTCAAGAGAGGTATTGACTCGGAGAATACCAGTAACCTATGGAAGGAGTAACGATGAATCTCTTAAGATACACAACGAGTGACATATCGCTTCTGGCAGACTGGCCGCAGTAAGGAAAAGTGGCAGACTGGGAGAGCAATTGGGACGAGTAACTATGACTCTCTTAAGGTAGCCAATGCCTCGTTACTTGCGGTCTGGATTAAGAAATCTCGAATAACCCCTAGGAGGAGAAACGATGACTCTTTTATGATACACAACTAGTGAATTATAGTTTCTGGCAGACAAAAACTACACAAAAAGCAGTAAACTGTGTGAGCAACTCGGAGGAAGAAGTATTGCACTATTAAGATAGCCACTTTTTCGTCAAGAGAGGTATTGACTCAGAGAATACCAGTAACCTATGGAAGGAGTAACAATGAATCTCTTAAGATACACAACGAGTGACATATCGCTTCTGGCAGACTGGCCGCAGTAAGAAAAAGTGGCAGACTGGGTGAGCAATTGGGACGAGTAACTATGACTCTCTTAAGGTAGCCAATGCCTCGTTACTTGCGGGTTGGATTAAGAAATCTCGAAAACCCCTAGGAGGAGAAACGATGACTCTTTTATGATACACAACTAGTGAATTATAGTTTCTGGCAGACAAAAACTACACAAAAAGTAGTAAACTGTGTGAGCAACTCGGAGGATGAAGTATTGCACTATTAAGATAGATACTTTTTCGTCACGAGAGGTATTGACTCAGGGAATACCAGTAACCTATGGAAGGAGTGACGATGAATCTCTTAAGATACACAACTAGTGACATATCGCTTCTGGCAGACTGGCAAGTACACAAAAAGTAGTAAACTGTGTGAGCAACTCGGAGGAAGAAGTATTGCACTATTAAGATAGCCACTTTTTCGTCAAGAGAGGTACTGACTCGGAGAATACCAGTAACCTATGGAAGGAGTAACAATGAATCTCTTAAGATACACAACGAGTGACATATCGCTTCTGGCAGACTGGCCGCAGTAAGAAAAAGTGGCAGACTGGGTGAGCAATTGGGACGAGTAACTATGACTCTCTTAAGGTAACCAATGCCTCGTTACTTGCGGGTTGGATTAAGAAATCTCGAAAACCCCTAGGAGGAGAAACGATGACTCTTTTATGATACACAACTAGTGAATTATAGTTTCTGGCAGACAAAAACTACACAAAAAGTAGTAAACTGAGTGAGCAACTCGGAGGATGAAGTATTGCACTATTAAGATAGATACTTTTTCGTCACGAGAGGTATTGACTCAGGGAATACCAGTAACCTATGGAAGGAGTAACGATGAATCTCTTAAGATACACAACGAGTGACATATCGCTTCTGGCAGACTGGCCACAGTAAGAAAAAGTGGCAGACTGGGTGAGCAATGGGGACGAGTAACTATGACTCTCTTAAGGTAGCCAATGCCTTGTTACTTGTGGTTTGGGTTAAGAAATCTCGAATAACCCCTAGGAGGAGAAACGATGACTCTTTTATGATACACAACTAGTGACATATCGCTTCTGGCAGACTGGCAAGTACACAAAAAGTAGTAAACTTTGTGAGCAACTGGGAGGATGAAGTATGGCACTATTAAGAATGCCAATGATTCGTCACGAGTAGTATTGAATCAGAGAATACCAGTAACCTATGGAAGGAGTAACGATGAATCTCTTAAGATACACAACGAGTGACATATCGCTTCTGGCAGACTGGCCACAGTAAGAAAAAGTGGCAGACTGGGTGAGCAATGGGGACGAGTAACTATGACTCTCTTAAGGTAGCCAATGCCTCGTTACTTGCGGTTTGGGTTAAGAAATCTCGAATAACCCCTAGGAGGAGAAACGATGACTCTTTTATGATACACAACTAGTGACATATCGCTTCTGGCAGACTGGCAAGTACACAAAAAGTAGTAAACTGTGTGAGCAACTCGGAGGAAGAAGTATTGCACTATTAAGATAGCCACTTTTCCGTCAAGAGAGGTATTGACTCGGAGAATACCAGTAACCTATGGAAGGAGTAACGATGAATCTCTTAAGATACACAACGAGTGACATATCGCTTCTGGCAGACTGGCCGCAGTAAGGAAAAGTGGCAGACTGGGAGAGCAATTGGGACGAGTAACTATGACTCTCTTAAGGTAGCCAATGCCTCGTTACTTGCGGTTTGGATTAAGAAATCTCGAATAACCCCTAAGAGGAGAAACGATGACTCTTTTATGATACACAACTAGTGAATTATAGTTTCTGGCAGACAAAGACTACACAAAAAGCAGTAAACTGTGTGAGCACCTCGGAGGAAGAAGTATTGCACTATCAAGATAGCCACTTTTTCGTCAAGAGAGGTATTGACTCAGAGAATACCAGTAACCTATGGAAGGAGTAACAATGAATCTCTTAAGATACACAACGAGTGACATATCGCTTCTGGCAGACTGGCCGCAGTAAGAAAAAGTGGCAGACTGGGTGAGCAATTGGGACGAGTAACTATGACTCTCTTAAGGTAGCCAATGCCTCGTTACTTGCGGGTTGGATTAAGAAATCTCGAAAACCCCTAGGAGGAGAAACGATGACTCTTTTATGATACACAACTAGTGAATTATAGTTTCTGGCAGACAAAAACTACACAAAAAGTAGTAAACTGTGTGAGCAACTCGGAGGATGAAGTATTGCACTATTAAGATAGATACTTTTTCGTCACGAGAGGTATTGACTCAGGGAATACCAGTAACCTATGGAAGGAGTAACGATGAATCTCTTAAGATACACAACGAGTGACATATCGCTTCTGGCAGACTGGCCACAGTAAGAAAAAGTGGCAGACTGGGTGAGCAATGGGGACGAGTAACTATGACTCTCTTAAGGTAGCCAATGCCTTGTTACTTGCGGTTTGGGTTAAGAAATCTCGAATAACCCCTAGGAGGAGAAACGATGACTCTTTTATGATACACAACTAGTGACATATCGCTTCTGGCAGACTGGCAAGTACACAAAAAGTAGTAAACTTTGTGAGCAACTGGGAGGAAGAAGTATGGCACTATTAAGAATGCCAATGATTCGTCACGAGTAGTATTGAATCAGAGAATACCAGTAACCTATGGAAGGAGTAACGATGAATCTCTTAAGATACACAACGAGTGACATATCGCTTCTGGCAGACTGGCCACAGTAAGAAAAAGTGGCAGACTGGGTGAGCAATGGGGACGAGTAACTATGACTCTCTTAAGGTAGCCAATGCCTCGTTACTTGCGGTTTGGGTTAAGAAATCTCGAATAACCCCTAGGAGGAGAAACGATGACTCTTTTATGATACACAACTAGTGACATATCGCTTCTGGCAGACTGGCAAGTACACAAAAAGTAGTAAACTGTGTGAGCAACTCGGAGGAAGAAGTATTGCACTATTAAGATAGCCACTTTTTCGTTAAGAGAGGTATTGACTCGGAGAATACCAGTAACCTATGGAAGGAGTAACGATGAATCTCTTAAGATACACAACGAGTGACATATCGCTTCTGGCAGACTGACCGCAGTAAGGAAAAGTGGCAGACTGGGAGAGCAATTGGGACGAGTAACTATGACTCTCTTAAGGTAGCCAATGCCTCGTTACTTGCGGTTTGGATTAGGAAATCTCGAATAACCCCTAGGAGGAGAAACGATGACTCTTTTGTGATACACAACTAGTGAATTATAGTTTCTGGCAGACAAAAACTACACAAAAAGCAGTAAACTGTGTGAGCAACTCGGAGGAAGAAGTATTGCACTATTAAGATAGCCACTTTTTCGTCAAGAGAGGTATTGACTCAGAGAATACCAGTAACCTATGGAAGGAGTAACAATGAATCTCTTAAGATACACAACGAGTGACATATCGCTTCTGGCAGACTGGCCACAGTAAGAAAAAGTGGCAGACTGGGTGAGCAATGGGGACGAGTAACTATGACTCTCTTAAGGTAGCCAATGCCTTGTTACTTGCGGTTTGGGTTAAGAAATCTCGAATAACCCCTAGGAGGAGAAACGATGACTCTTTTATGATACACAACTAGTGACATATCGCTTCTGGCAGACTGGCAAGTACACAAAAAGTAGTAAACTGTGTGAGCAACTGGGAGGAAGAAGTATGGCACTATTAAGAATGCCAATGATTCGTCACGAGTAGTATTGAATCAGAGAATACCAGTAACCTATGGAAGGAGTAACGATGAATCTCTTAAGATACACAACGAGTGACATATCGCTTCTGGCAGACTGGCCACAGTAAGAAAAAGTGGCAGACTGGGTGAGCAATTGGGACGAGTAACTATGACTCTCTTAAGGTAGCCAATGCCTCGTTACTTGCGGTTTGGGTTAAGAAATCTCGAATAACCCCTAGGAGGAGAAACGATGACTCTTTTATGATACACAAATAGTGACATATCGCTTCTGGCAGACTGGCAAGTACACAAAAAGTAGTAAACTGTGTGAGCAACTCGGAGGAAGAAGTATTGCACTATTAAGATAGCCACTTTTTCGTCAAGAGAGGTATTGACTCGGAGAATACCAGTAACCTATGGAAGGAGTAACGATGAATCTCTTAAGATACACAACGAGTGACATATCGCTTCTGGCAGACTGGCCGCAGTAAGGAAAAGTGGCAGACTGGGAGAGCAATTGGGACGAGTAACTATGACTCTCTTAAGGTAGCCAATGCCTCGTTACTTGCGGTCTGGATTAAGAAATCTCGAATAACCCCTAGGAGGAGAAACGATGACTCTTTTATGATACACAACTAGTGAATTATAGTTTCTGGCAGACAAAAACTACACAAAAAGCAGTAAACTGTGTGAGCAACTCGGAGGAAGAAGTATTGCACTATTAAGATAGCCACTTTTTCGTCAAGAGAGGTATTGACTCAGAGAATACCAGTAACCTATGGAAGGAGTAACAATGAATCTCTTAAGATACACAACGAGTGACATATCGCTTCTGGCAGACTGGCCGCAGTAAGAAAAAGTGGCAGACTGGGTGAGCAATTGGGACGAGTAACTATGACTCTCTTAAGGTAGCCAATGCCTCGTTACTTGCGGGTTGGATTAAGAAATCTCGAAAACCCCTAGGAGGAGAAACGATGACTCTTTTATGATACACAACTAGTGAATTATAGTTTCTGGCAGACAAAAACTACACAAAAAGTAGTAAACTGTGTGAGCAACTCGGAGGATGAAGTATTGCACTATTAAGATAGATACTTTTTCGTCACGAGATGTATTGACTCAGGGAATACCAGTAACCTATGGAAGGAGTAACGATGAATCTCTTAAGATACACAACGAGTGACATATCGCTTCTGGCAGACTGGCCACAGTAAGAAAAAGTGGCAGACTGGGTGAGCAATGGGGACGAGTAACTATGACTCTCTTAAGGTAGCCAATGCCTTGTTACTTGCGGTTTGGGTTAAGAAATCTCGAATAACCCCTAGGAGGAGAAACGATGACTCTTTTATGATACACAACTAGTGACATATCGCTTCTGGCAGACTGGCAAGTACACAAAAAGTAGTAAACTGTGTGAGCAACTGGGAGGAAGAAGTATGGCACTATTAAGAATGCCAATGATTCGTCACGAGTAGTATTGAATCAGAGAATACCAGTAACCTATGGAAGGAGTAACGATGAATCTCTTAAGATACACAACGAGTGACATATCGCTTCTGGCAGACTGGCCACAGTAAGAAAAAGTGGCAGACTGGGTGAGCAATGGGGACGAGTAACTATGACTCTCTTAAGGTAGCCAATGCCTCGTTACTTGTGGTTTGGGTTAAGAAATCTCGAATAACCCCAAGGAGGAGAAACGATGACTCTTTTATGATACACAACTAGTGACATATCGCTTCTGGCAGACTGGCAAGTACACAAAAAGTAGTAAACTGTGTGAGCAACTCGGAGGAAGAAGTATTGCACTATTAAGATAGCCACTTTTTCGTCAAGAGAGGTACTGACTCGGAGAATACCAGTAACCTATGGAAGGAGTAACGATGAATCTCTTAAGATACACAACGAGTGACATATCGCTTCTGGCAGACTGGCCGCAGTAAGGAAAAGTGGCAGACTGGGAGAGCAATTGGGACGAGTAACTATGACTCTCTTAAGGTAGCCAATGCCTCGTTACTTGCGGTTTGGATTAAGAAATCTCGAATAACCCCTAAGAGGAGAAACGATGACTCTTTTATGATACACAACTAGTGAATTATAGTTTCTGGCAGACAAAGACTACACATAAAGCAGTAAACTGTGTGAGCACCTCGGAGGAAGAAGTATTGCACTATCAAGATAGCCACTTTTTCGTCAAGAGAGGTATTGACTCAGAGAATACCAGTAACCTATGGAAGGAGTAACAATGAATCTCTTAAGATACACAACGAGTGACATATCGCTTCTGGCAGACTGGCCGCAGTAAGAAAAAGTGGCAGACTGGGTGAGCAATTGGGACGAGTAACTATGACTCTCTTAAGGTAACCAATGCCTCGTTACTTGCGGGTTGGATTAAGAAATCTCGAAAACCCCCAGGAGGAGAAACGATGACTCTTTTATGATACACAACTAGTGAATTATAGTTTCTGGCAGACAAAAACTACACAAAAAGTAGTAAACTGTGTGAGCAACTCGGAGGATGAAGTATTGCACTATTAAGATAGATACTTTTTCGTCACGAGAGGTATTGACTCAGGGAATACCAGTAACCTATGGAAGGAGTAACGATGAATCTCTTAAGATACACAACGAGTGACATATCGCTTCTGGCAGACTGGCCACAGTAAGAAAAAGTGGCAGACTGGGTGAGCAATGGGGACGAGTAACTATGACTCTCTTAAGGTAGCCAATGCCTTGTTACTTGTGCTTTGGGTTAAGAAATCTCGAATAACCCCTAGGAGGAGAAACGATGACTCTTTTATGATACACAACTAGTGAAATATCGCTTCTGGCAGACTGGCAAGTACACAAAAAGTAGTAAACTTTGTGAGCAACTGGGAGGAAGAAGTATGGCACTATTAAGAATGCCAATGATTCGTCACGAGTAGTATTGAATCAGAGAATACCAGTAACCTATGGAAGGAGTAACGATGAATCTCTTAAGATACACAACGAGTGACATATCGCTTCTGGCAGACTGGCCACAGTAAGAAAAAGTGGCAGACTGGGTGAGCAATGGGGACGAGTAACTATCACTCTCTTAAGGTAGCCAATGCCTCGTTACTTGCGGTTTGGGTTAAGAAATCTCGAATAACCCCTAGGAGGAGAAACGATGACTCTTTTATGATACACAACTAGTGACATATCGCTTCTGGCAGACTGGCAAGTACACAAAAAGTAGTAAACTGTGTGAGCAACTCGGAGGAAGAAGTATTGCACTATTAAGATAGCCACTTTTTCGTTAAGAGAGGTATTGACCCGGAGAATACCAGTAACCTATGGAAGGAGTAACGATGAATCTCTTAAGATACACAACGAGTGACATATCGCTTCTGGCAGACTGACCGCAGTAAGGAAAAGTGGCAGACTGGGAGAGCAATTGGGACGAGTAACTATGACTCTCTTAAGGTAGCCAATGCCACGTTACTTGCGGTTTGGATTAGGAAATCTCGAATAACCCCTAGGAGGAGAAACGATGACTCTTTTATGATACACAACTAGTGAATTATAGTTTCTGGCAGACAAAAACTACACAAAAAGCAGTAAACTGTGTGAGCAACTCGGAGGAAGAAGTATTGCACTATTAAGATAGCCACTTTTTCGTCAAGAGAGGTATTGACTCAGAGAATACCAGTAACCTATGGAAGGAGTAACAATGAATCTCTTAAGATACACAACGAGTGACATATCGCTTCTGGCAGACTGGCCACAGTAAGAAAAAGTGGCAGACTGGGTGAGCAATGGGGACGAGTAACTATGACTCTCTTAAGGTAGCCAATGCCTTGTTACTTGCGGTTTGGGTTAAGAAATCTCGAATAACCCCTAGGAGGAGAAACGATGACTCTTTTATGATACACAACTAGTGACATATCGCTTCTGGCAGACTGGCAAGTACACAAAAAGTAGTAAACTGTGTGAGCAACTGGGAGGAAGAAGTATGGCACTATTAAGAATGCAAATGATTCGTCACGAGTAGTATTGAATTAGAGAATACCAGTAACCTATGGAAGGAGTAACGATGAATCTCTTAAGATACACAACGAGTGACATATCGCTTCTGGCAGACTGGCCGCGTAAGAAAAAGTGGCAGACTGGGTGAGCAATTGGGACGAGTAACTATGACTCTCTTAAGGTAGCCAATGCCTCGTTACTTGCGGGTTGGATTAAGAAATCTCGAAAACCCCTAATAGGAGAAACGATGACTCTTTTATGATACACAACTAGTGAATTATAGTTTCTGGCAGACAAAAACTACACAAAAAGTAGTACACTGTGTGAGCAACTCGGAGGATGAAGTATTGCACTATTAAGATAGATACTTTTTCGTCACGAGAGGTATTGACTCAGAGAATACCAGTAACCTATGGAAGGGGTAACAATGAATCTCTTAAGATACACAACGAGTGACATATCGCTTCTGGCAGACTGGCCACAGTAAGAAAAAGTGGCAGACTGGGTGAGCAATGGGGACGAGTAACTAAGACTCTCTTAAGGTAGCCAATGCCTTGTTACTTGCGGTTTGGGTTAAGAAATCTCGAATAACCCCTAGGAGGAGAAACGATGACTCTTTTATGATACACAACTAGTGACATATCGCTTCTGGCAGACTGGCAAGTACACAAAAAGTAGTAAACTGTGTGAGCAACTGGGAGGAAGAAGTATGGCACTATTAAGAATGCCAATGATTCGTCACGAGTAGTATTGAATCAGAGAATACCAGTAACCTATGGAAGGAGTAACGATGAATCTCTTAAGATACACAACGAGTGACATATCGCTTCTGGCAGACTGGCCACAGTAAGAAAAAGTGGCAGACTGGGTGAGCAATGGGGACGAGTAACTATGACTCTCTTAAGGTAGCCAATGCCTCGTTACTTGCGGTTTGGGTTAAGAAATCTCGAATAGCCCCTAGGAGGAGAAACGATGACTCTTTTATGATACACAACTAGTGACATATCGCTTCTGGCAGACTGGCAAGTACACAAAAAGTAGTAAACTGTGTGAGCAACTCGGAGGAAGAAGTATTGCACTATTAAGATAGCCACTTTTTCGTCAAGAGAGGTACTGACTCAGAGAATACCAGTAACCTATGGAAGGGGTAACGATGAATCTCTTAAGATACACAACCAGTGACATATCGCTTCTGGCAGACTGGCCGCAGTAAGGAAAAGTGGCAGACTGGGAGAGCAATTGGGACGAGTAACTATGACTCTCTTAAGGTAGCCAATGCCTCGTTACTTGCGGTTTGGATTAAGAAATCTCGAATAACCCCTAAGAGGAGAAACGATGACTCTTTTATGATACACAACTAGTGAATTATAGTTTCTGGCAGACAAAGACTACACAAAAAGCAGTAAACTGTGTGAGCACCTCGGAGGAAGAAGTATTGCACTATCAAGATAGCCACTTTTTCGTCAAGAGAGGTATTGACTCAGAGAATACCAGTAACCTATGGAAGGAGTAACAATGAATCTCTTAAGATACACAACGAGTGACATATCGCTTCTGGCAGACTGGCCGCAGTAAGAAAAAGTGGCAGACTGGGTGAGCAATTGGGACGAGTAACTATGACTCTCTTAAGGTAGCCAATGCCTCGTTACTTGCGGGTTGGATTAAGAAATCTCGAAAACCCCTAGGAGGAGAAACGATGACTCTTTTATGATACACAACTAGTGAATTATAGTTTCTGGCAGACAAAAACTACACAAAAAGTAGTAAACTGTTTGAGCAACTCGGAGGATGAAGTATTGCACTATTAAGATAGATACTTTTTCGTCACGAGAGGTATTGACTCAGGGAATACCAGTAACCTATGGAAGGAGTAACGATGAATCTCTTAAGATACACAACGAGTGACATATCGCTTCTGGCAGACTGGCCACAGTAAGAAAAAGTGGCAGACTGGGTGAGCAATGGGGACGAGTAACTATGACTCTCTTAAGGTAGCCAATGCCTTGTTACTTGTGGTTTGGGTTAAGAAATCTCGAATAACCCCTAGGAGGAGAAACGATGACTCTTTTATGATACACAACTAGTGACATATCGCTTCTGGCAGACTGGCAAGTACACAAAAAGTAGTAAACTTTGTGAGCAACTGGGAGGAAGAAGTATGGCACTATTAAGAATGCCAATGATTCGTCACGAGTAGTATTGAATCAGAGAATACCAGTAACCTATGGAAGGAGTAACGATGAATCTCTTAAGATACACAACGAGTGACATATCGCTTCTGGCAGACTGGCCACAGTAAGAAAAAGTGGCAGACTGGGTGAGCAATGGGGACGAGTAACTATCACTCTCTTAAGGTAGCCAATGCCTCGTTACTTGCGGTTTGGGTTAAGAAATCTCGAATAACCCCTAGGAGGAGAAACGATGACTCTTTTATGATACACAACTAGTGACATATCGCTTCTGGCAGACTGGCAAGTACACAAAAAGTAGTAAACTGTGTGAGCAACTCGGAGGAAGAAGTATTGCACTATTAAGATAGCCACTTTTTCGTTAAGAGAGGTATTGACCCGGAGAATACCAGTAACCTATGGAAGGAGTAACGATGAATCTCTTAAGATACACAACGAGTGACATATCGCTTCTGGCAGACTGACCGCAGTAAGGAAAAGTGGCAGACTGGGAGAGCAATTGGGACGAGTAACTATGACTCTCTTAAGGTAACCAATGCCTCGTTACTTGCGGTTTGGATTAGGAAATCTCGAATAACCCCTAGGAGGAGAAACGATGACTCTTTTATGATACACAACTAGTGAATTATAGTTTCTGGCAGACAAAAACTACACAAAAAGCAGTAAACTGTGTGAGCAACTCGGAGGAAGAAGTATTGCACTATTAAGATAGCCACTTTTTCGTCAAGAGAGGTATTGACTCAGAGAATACCAGTAACCTATGGAAGGAGTAACAATGAATCTCTTAAGATACACAACGAGTGACATATCGCTTCTGGCAGACTGGCCACAGTAAGAAAAAGTGGCAGACTGGGTGAGCAATGGGGACGAGTAACTATGACTCTCTTAAGGTAGCCAATGCCTTGTTACTTGCGGTTTGGGTTAAGAAATCTCGAATAACCCCTAGGAGGAGAAACGATGACTCTTTTATGATACACAACTAGTGACATATCGCTTCTGGCAGACTGGCAAGTACACAAAAAGTAGTAAACTGTGTGAGCAACTGGGAGGAAGAAGTATGGCACTATTAAGAATGCCAATGATTCGTCACGAGTAGTATTGAATTAGAGAATACCAGTAACCTATGGAAGGAGTAACGATGAATCTCTTAAGATACACAACGAGTGACATATCGCTTCTGGCAGACTGGCCACAGTAAGAAAAAGTGGCAGACTGGGTGAGCAATTGGGACGAGTAACTATGACTCTCTTAAGGTAGCCAATGCCTCGTTACTTGCGGGTTGGATTAAGAAATATCGAAAACCCCTAATAGGAGAAACGATGACTCTTTTATGATACACAACTAGTGAATTATAGTTTCTGGCAGACAAAAACTACACAAAAAGTAGTACACTGTGTGAGCAACTCGGAGGATGAAGTATTGCACTATTAAGATAGATACTTTTTCGTCACGAGAGGTATTGACTCAGAGAATACCAGTAACCTATGGAAGGGGTAACAATGAATCTCTTAAGATACACAACGAGTGACATATCGCTTCTGGCAGACTGGCCACAGTAAGAAAAAGTGGCAGACTGGGTGAGCAATGGGGACGAGTAACTATGACTCTCTTAAGGTAGCCAATGCCTTGTTACTTGCGGTTTGGGTTAAGAAATCTCGAATAACCCCTAGGAGGAGAAACGATGACTCTTTTATGATACACAACTAGTGACATATCGCTTCTGGCAGACTGGCAAGTACACAAAAAGTAGTAAACTGTGTGAGCAACTGGGAGGAAGAAGTATGGCACTATTAAGAATGCCAATGATTCGTCACGAGTAGTATTGAATCAGAGAATACCAGTAACCTATGGAAGGAGTAACGATGAATCTCTTAAGATACACAACGAGTGACATATCGCTTCTGGCAGACTGGCCACAGTAAGAAAAAGTGGCAGACTGGGTGAGCAATGGGGACGAGTAACTATGACTCTCTTAAGGTAGCCAATGCCTCGTTACTTGCGGTTTGGGTTAAGAAATCTCGAATAACCCCTAGGAGGAGAAACGATGACTCTTTTATGATACACAACTAGTGACATATCGCTTCTGGCAGACTGGCAAGTACACAAAAAGTAGTAAACTGTGTGAGCAACTCGGAGGAAGAAGTATTGCACTATTAAGATAGCCACTTTTTCGTCAAGAGAGGTACTGACTCAGAGAATACCAGTAACCTATGGAAGGGGTAACGATGAATCTCTTAAGATACACAACCAGTGACATATCGCTTCTGGCAGACTGGCCGCAGTAAGGAAAAGTGGCAGACTGGGAGAGCAATTGGGACGAGTAACTATGACTCTCTTAAGGTAGCCAATGCCTCGTTACTTGCGGTTTGGATTAAGAAATCTCGAATAACCCCTAAGAGGAGAAACTATGACTCTTTTATGATACACAACTAGTGAATTATAGTTTCTGGCAGACAAAGACTACACAAAAAGCAGTAAACTGTGTGAGCACCTCGGAGGAAGAAGTATTGCACTATCAAGATAGCCACTTTTTCGTCAAGAGAGGTATTGACTCAGAGAATACCAGTAACCTATGGAAGGAGTAACAATGAATCTCTTAAGATACACAACGAGTGACATATCGCTTCTGGCAGACTGGCCGCAGTAAGAAAAAGTGGCAGACTGGGTGAGCAATTGGGACGAGTAACTATGACTCTCTTAAGGTAGCCAATGCCTCGTTACTTGCGGGTTGGATTAAGAAATCTCGAAAACCCCTAGGAGGAGAAACGATGACTCTTTTATGATACACAACTAGTGAATTATAGTTTCTGGCAGACAAAAACTACACAAAAAGTAGTAAACTGTGTGAGCAACTCGGAGGATGAAGTATTGCACTATTAAGATAGATACTTTTTCGTCACGAGAGGTATTGACTCAGGGAATACCAGTAACCTATGGAAGGAGTAACGATGAATCTCTTAAGATACACAACGAGTGACATATCGCTTCTGGCAGACTGGCCACAGTAAGAAAAAGTGGCAGACTGGGTGAGCAATGGGGACGAGTAACTATGACTCTCTTAAGGTAGCCAATGCCTTGTTACTTGTGGTTTGGGTTAAGAAATCTCGAATAACCCCTAGGAGGAGAAACGATGACTCTTTTATGATACACAACTAGTGACATATCGCTTCTGGCAGACTGGCAAGTACACAAAAAGTACTAAACTTTGTGAGCAACTGGGAGGAAGAAGTATGGCACTATTAAAAATGCCAATGATTCGTCACGAGTAGTATTGAATCAGAGAATACCAGTAACCTATGGAAGGAGTAACGATGAATCTCTTAAGATACACAACGAGTGACATATCGCTTCTGGCAGACTGGCCACAGTAAGAAAAAGTGGCAGACTGGGTGAGCAATGGGGACGAGTAACTATGACTCTCTTAAGGTAGCCAATGCCTCGTTACTTGCGGTTTGGGTTAAGAAATCTCGAATAACCCCTAGGAGGAGAAACGATGACTCTTTTATGATACACAACTAGTGACATATCGCTTCTGGCAGACTGGCAAGTACACAAAAAGTAGTAAACTGTGTGAGCAACTCGGAGGAAGAAGTATTGCACTATTAAGATAGCCACTTTTTCGTTAAGAGAGGTATTGACTCGGAGAATACCAGTAACCTATGGAAGGAGTAACGATGAATCTCTTAAGATACACAACGAGTGACATATCGCTTCTGGCAGACTGACCGCAGTAAGGAAAAGTGGCAGACTGGGAGAGCAATTGGGACGAGTAACTATGACTCTCTTAAGGTAGCCAATGCCTCGTTACTTGCGGTTTGGATTAAGAAATCTCGAATAACCCCTAGGAGGAGAAACGATGACTCTTTTATGATACACAACTAGTGAATTATAGTTTCTGGCAGACAAAAACTACACAAAAAGCAGTAAACTGTGTGAGCAACTCGGAGGAAGAAGTATTGCACTATTAAGATAGCCACTTTTTCGTCAAGAGAGGTATTGACTCAGAGAATACCAGTAACCTATGGAAGGAGTAACAATGAATCTCTTAAGATACACAACGAGTGACATATCGCTTCTGGCAGACTGGCCACAGTAAGAAAAAGTGGCAGACTGGGTGAGCAATGGGGACGAGTAACTATGACTCTCTTAAGGTAGCCAATGCCTTGTTACTTGCGGTTTGGGTTAAGAAATCTCGAATAACCCCTAGGAGGAGAAACGATGACTCTTTTATGATACACAACTAGTGACATATCGCTTCTGGCAGACTGGCAAGTACACAAAAAGTAGTAAACTGTGTGAGCAACTGGGAGGAAGAAGTATGGCACTATTAAGAATGCAAATGATTCGTCACGAGTAGTATTGAATTAGAGAATACCAGTAACCTATGGAAGGAGTAACGATGAATCTCTTAAGATACACAACGAGTGACATATCGCTTCTGGCAGACTGGCCGCCGTAAGAAAAAGTGGCAGACTGGGTGAGCAATTGGGACGAGTAACTATGACTCTCTTAAGGTAGCCAATGCCTCGTTACTTGCGGGTTGGATTAAGAAATCTCGAAAACCCCAATTAGGAGAAACGATGACTCTTTTATGATACACAACTAGTGAATTATAGTTTCTGGCAGACAAAAACTACACAAAAAGTAGTACACTGTGTGAGCAACTCGGAGGATGAAGTATTGCACTATTAAGATAGATACTTTTTCGTCACGAGAGGTATTGACTCAGAGAATACCAGTAACCTATGGAAGGGGTAACAATGAATCTCTTAAGATACACAACGAGTGACATATCGCTTCTGGCAGACTGGCCACAGTAAGAAAAAGTGGCAGACTGGGTGAGCAATGGGGACGAGTAACTATGACTCTCTTAAGGTAGCCAATGCCTTGTTACTTGCGGTTTGGGTTAAGAAATCTCGAATAACCCCTAGGAGGAGAAACGATGACTCTTTTATGATACACAACTAGTGACATATCGCTTCTGGCAGACTGGCAAGTACACAAAAAGTAGTAAACTGTGTGAGCAACTGGGAGGAAGAAGTATGGCACTATTAAGAATGCCAATGATTCGTCACGAGTAGTATTGAATCAGAGAATACCAGTAACCTATGGAAGGAGTAACGATGAATCTCTTAAGATACACAACGAGTGACATATCGCTTCTGGCAGACTGGCCACAGTAAGAAAAAGTGGCAGACTGGGTGAGCAATGGGGACGAGTAACTATGACTCTCTTAAGGTAGCCAATGCCTCGTTACTTGCGGTTTGGGTTAAGAAATCTCGAATAACCCCTAGGAGGAGAAACGATGACTCTTTTATGACACACAACTAGTGACATATCGCTTCTGGCAGACTGGCAAGTACACAAAAAGTAGTAAACTGTGTGAGCAACTCGGAGGAAGAAGTATTGCACTATTAAGATAGCCACTTTTTCGTCAAGAGAGGTACTGACTCGGAGAATACCAGTAACCTATGGAAGGAGTAACGATGAATCTCTTAAGATACACAACGAGTGACATATTGCTTCTGGCAGACTGGCCGCAGTAAGGAAAAGTGGCAGACTGGGAGAGCAATTGGGACGAGTAACTATGACTCTCTTAAGGTAGCCAATGCCTCGTTACTTGCGGTTTGGATTAAGAAATCTCGAATAACCCCTAAGAGGAGAAACTATGACTCTTTTATGATACACAACTAGTGAATTATAGTTTCTGGCAGACAAAGACTACACAAAAAGCAGTAAACTGTGTGAGCACCTCGGAGGAAGAAGTATTGCACTATCAAGATAGCCACTTTTTCGTCAAGAGAGGTATTGACTCAGAGAATACCAGTAACCTATGGAAGGAGGAACAATGAATCTCTTAAGATACACAACGAGTGACATATCGCTTCTGGCAGACTGGCCGCAGTAAGAAAAAGTGGCAGACTGGGTGAGCAATTGGGACGAGTAACTATGACTCTCTTAAGGTAGCCAATGCCTCGTTACTTGCGGGTTGGATTAAGAAATCTCGAAAACCCCTAGGAGGAGAAACGATGACTCTTTTATGATACACAACTAGTGAATTATAGTTTCTGGCAGACAAAAACTACACAAAAAGTAGTAAACTGTGTGAGCAACTCGGAGGATGAAGTATTGCACTATTAAGATAGATACTTTTTCGTCACGAGAGGTATTGACTCAGGGAATACCAGTAACCTATGGAAGGAGTAACGATGAATCTCTTAAGATACACAACGAGTGACATATCGCTTCTGGCAGACTGGCCACAGTAAGAAAAAGTGGCAGACTGGGTGAGCAATGGGGACGAGTAACTATGACTCTCTTAAGGTAGCCAATGCCTTGTTACTTGTGGTTTGGGTTAAGAAATCTCGAATAACCCCTAGGAGGAGAAACGATGACTCTTTTATGATACACAACTAGTGACATATCGCTTCTGGCAGACTGGCAAGTACACAAAAAGTAGTAAACTGTGTGAGCAACTGGGAGGAAGAAGTATGGCACTATTAAGAATGCCAATGATTCGTCACGAGTAGTATTGAATTAGAGAATACCAGTAACCTATGGAAGGAGTAACGATGAATCTCTTAAGATACACAACGAGTGACATATCGCTTCTGGCAGACTGGCCGCCGTAAGAAAAAGTGGCAGACTGGGTGAGCAATTGGGACGAGTAACTATGACTCTCTTAAGGTAGCCAATGCCTCGTTACTTGCGGGTTGGATTAAGAAATCTCGAAAACCCCTAATAGGAGAAACGATGACTCTTTTATGATACACAACTAGTGAATTATAGTTTCTGGCAGACAAAAACTACACAAAAAGTAGTACACTGTGTGAGCAACTCGGAGGATGAAGTATTGCACTATTAAGATAGATACTTTTTCGTCACGAGAGGTATTGACTCAGAGAATACCAGTAACCTATGGAAGGGGTAACAATGAATCTCTTAAGATACACAACGAGTGACATATCGCTTCTGGCAGACTGGCCACAGTAAGAAAAAGTGGCAGACTGGGTGAGCAATGGGGACGAGTAACTATGACTCTCTTAAGGTAGCCAATGCCTTGTTACTTGCGGTTTGGGTTAAGAAATCTCGAATAACCCCTAGGACGAGAAACGATGACTCTTTTATGATACACAACTAGTGACATATCGCTTCTGGCAGACTGGCAAGTACACAAAAAGTAGTAAACTGTGTGAGCAACTGGGAGGAAGAAGTATGGCACTATTAAGAATGCCAATGATTCGTCACGAGTAGTATTGAATCAGAGAATACCAGTAACCTATGGAAGGAGTAACGATGAATCTCTTAAGATACACAACGAGTGACATATCGCTTCTGGCAGACTGGCCACAGTAAGAAAAAGTGGCAGACTGGGTGAGCAATGGGGACGAGTAACTATGACTCTCTTAAGGTAGCCAATGCCTCGTTACTTGCGGTTTGGGTTAAGAAATCTCGAATAACCCCTAGGAGGAGAAACGATGACTCTTTTATGATACACAACTAGTGACATATCGCTTCTGGCAGACTGGCAAGTACACAAAAAGTAGTAAACTGTGTGAGCAACTCGGAGGAAGAAGTATTGCACTATCAAGATAGCCACTTTTTCGTCAAGAGAGGTATTGACTCAGAGAATACCAGTAACCTATGGAAGGAGGAACAATGAATCTCTTAAGATACACAACGAGTGACATATCGCTTCTGGCAGACTGGCCGCAGTAAGAAAAAGTGGCAGACTGGGTGAGCAATTGGGACGAGTAACTATGACTCTCTTAAGGTAGCCAATGCCTCGTTACTTGCGGGTTGGATTAAGAAATCTCGAAAACCCCTAGGAGGAGAAACGATGACTCTTTTATGATACACAACTAGTGAATTAAATATAACCCCTAGGAGGAGAAACGATGACTCTTTTATGATACACAACTAGTGACATATCGCTTCTGGCAGACTGGCAAGTACACAAAAAGTAGTAAACTGTGTGAGCAACTCGGAGGAAGAAGTATTGCACTATTAAGATAGCCACTTTTTCGTTAAGAGAGGTATTGACTCGGAGAATACCAGTAACCTATGGAAGGAGTAACGATGAATCTCTTAAGATACACAACGAGTGACATATCGCTTCTGGCAGACTGGCAAGTACACAAAAAGTAGTAAACTGTGTGAGCAACTGGGAGGAAGAAGTATGGCACTATTAAGAATGCCAATGATTCGTCACGAGTAGTATTGAATTAGAGAATACCAGTAACCTATGGAAGGAGTAACGATGAATCTCTTAAGATACACAACGAGTGACATATCGCTTCTGGAAGACTGGCCGCCGTAAGAAAAAGTGGCAGACTGGGTGAGCAATTGGGACGAGTAACTATGACTCTCTTAAGGTAGCCAATGCCTCGTTACTTGCGGGTTGGATTAAGAAATCTCGAAAACCCCTAATAGGAGAAACGATGACTCTTTTATGATACACAACTAGTGAATTATAGTTTCTGGCAGACAAAAACTACACAAAAAGTAGTACACTGTGTGAGCAACTCGGAGGATGAAGTATTGCACTATTAAGATAGATACTTTTTCGTCACGAGAGGTATTGACTCAGAGAATACCAGTAACCTATGGAAGGGGTAACAATGAATCTCTTAAGATACACAACGAGTGACATATCGCTTCTGGCAGACTGGCCACAGTAAGAAAAAGTGGCAGACTGGGTGAGCAATGGGGACGAGTAACTATGACTCTCTTAAGGTAGCCAATGCCTTGTTACTTGCGGTTTGGGTTAAGAAATCTCGAATAACCCCTAGGACGAGAAACGATGACTCTTTTATGATACACAACTAGTGACATATCGCTTCTGGCAGACTGGCAAGTACACAAAAAGTAGTAAACTGTGTGAGCAACTGGGAGGAAGAAGTATGGCACTATTAAGAATGCCAATGATTCGTCACGAGTAGTATTGAATCAGAGAATACCAGTAACCTATGGAAGGAGTAACGATGAATCTCTTAAGATACACAACGAGTGACATATCGCTTCTGGCAGACTGGCCACAGTAAGAAAAAGTGGCAGACTGGGTGAGCAATGGGGACGAGTAACTATGACTCTCTTAAGGTAGCCAATGCCTCGTTACTTGCGGTTTGGGTTAAGAAATCTCGAATAACCCCTAGGAGGAGAAACGATGACTCTTTTATGATACACAACTAGTGACATATCGCTTCTGGCAGACTGGCAAGTACACAAAAAGTAGTAAACTGTGTGAGCAACTCGGAGGAAGAAGTATTGCACTATCAAGATAGCCACTTTTTCGTCAAGAGAGGTATTGACTCAGAGAATACCAGTAACCTATGGAAGGAGGAACAATGAATCTCTTAAGATACACAACGAGTGACATATCGCTTCTGGCAGACTGGCCGCAGTAAGAAAAAGTGGCAGACTGGGTGAGCAATTGGGACGAGTAACTATGACTCTCTTAAGGTAGCCAATGCCTCGTTACTTGCGGGTTGGATTAAGAAATCTCGAAAACCCCTAGGAGGAGAAACGATGACTCTTTTATGATACACAACTAGTGAATTAAATATAACCCCTAGGAGGAGAAACGATGACTCTTTTATGATACACAACTAGTGACATATCGCTTCTGGCAGACTGGCAAGTACACAAAAAGTAGTAAACTGTGTGAGCAACTCGGAGGAAGAAGTATTGCACTATTAAGATAGCCACTTTTTCGTTAAGAGAGGTATTGACTCGGAGAATACCAGTAACCTATGGAAGGAGTAACGATGAATCTCTTAAGATACACAACGAGTGACATATCGCTTCTGGCAGACTGGCAAGTACACAAAAAGTAGTAAACTGTGTGAGCAACTGGGAGGAAGAAGTATGGCACTATTAAGATAGCCACTTTTTCGTTAAGAGAGGTATTGACTCGGAGAATACCAGTAACCTATGGAAGGAGTAACGATGAATCTCTTAAGATACACAACGAGTGACATATCGCTTGTGGCAGACTGACCGCAGTAAGGAAAAGTGGCAGACTGGGAGGGCAATTGGGACGAGTAACTATGACTCTCTTAAGGTAGCCAATGCCTCGTTACTTGCGGTTTGGATTAGGAAATCTCGAATAACCCCTAGGAGGAGAAACGATGACTCTTTTATGATACACAACTAGTGAATTATAGTTTCTGGCAGACAAAAACTACACAAAAAGCAGTAAACTGTGTGAGCAACTCGGAGGAAGAAGTATTGCACTATTAAGATAGCCACTTTTTCGTCAAGAGAGGTATTGACTCAGAGAATACCAGTAACCTATGGAAGGAGTAACAATGAATCTCTTAAGATACACAACGAGTGACATATCGCTTCTGGCAGACTGGCCACAGTAAGAAAAAGTGGCAGACTGGGTGAGCAATGGGGACGAGTAACTATGACTCTCTTAAGGTAGCCAATGCCTTGTTACTTGCGGTTTGGGTTAAGAAATCTCGAATAACCCCAAGGAGGAGAAACGATGACTCTTTTATGATACACAACTAGTGACATATCGCTTCTGGCAGACTGGCAAGTACACAAAAAGTAGTAAACTGTGTGAGCAACTGGGAGGAAGAAGTATGGCACTATTAAGAATGCCAATGATTCGTCACGAGTAGTATTGAATTAGAGAATACCAGTAACCTATGGAAGGAGTAACGATGAATCTCTTAAGATACACAACGAGTGACATATCGCTTCTGGCAGACTTCCCTGCCGTAAGAAAAAGTGGCAGACTGGGTGAGCAATTGGGACGAGTAACTATGACTCTCTTAAGGTAGCCAATGCCTCGTTACTTGCGGGTTGGATTAAGAAATCTCGAAAACCCCTAATAGGAGAAACGATGACTCTTTTATGATACACAACTAGTGAATTATAGTTTCTGGCAGACAAAAACTACACAAAAAGTAGTACACTGTGTGAGCAACTCGGAGGATGAAGTATTGCACTATTAAGATGGATACTTTTTCGTCACGAGAGGTATTGACTCAGAGAATACCAGTAACCTATGGAAGGGGTAACAATGAATCTCTTAAGATACACAACGAGTGACATATCGCTTCTGGCAGACTGGCCGCAGTAAGAAAAAGTGGCAGACTGGGTGAGCAATTGGGACGAGTAACTATGACTCTCTTAAGGTAGCCAATGCCTCGTTACTTGCGGGTTGGATTAAGAAATCTCGAAAACACCTAGGAGGAGAAACGATGACTCTTTTATGATACACAACTAGTGAATTATAGTTTCTGGCAGACAAAAACTACACAAAAAGTAGTAAACTGTGTGAGCAACTCGGAGGATGAAGTATTGCACTATTAAGATAGATACTTTTTCGTCACGAGAGGTATTGACTCAGGGAATACCAGTAACCTATGGAAGGAGTAACGATGAATCTCTTAAGATACACAACGAGTGACATATCGCTTCTGGCAGACTGGCCACAGTAAGAAAAAGTGGCAGACTGGGTGAGCAATGGGGACGAGTAACTATGACTCTCTTAAGGTAGCCAATGCCTTGTTACTTGCGGTTTGGGTTAAGAAATCTCGAATAACCCCTAGGAGGAGAAACGATGACTCTTTTATGATACACAACTAGTGACATATCGCTTCTGGCAGACTGGCAAGTACACAAAAAGTAGTAAACTGTGTGAGCAACTGGGAGGAAGAAGTATGGCACTATTAAGAATGCCAATGATTCGTCACGAGTAGTATTGAATCAGATAATACCAGTAACCTATGGAAGGAGTAACGATGAATCTCTTAAGATACACAACGAGTGACATATCGCTTCTGGCAGACTGGCCACAGTAAGAAAAAGTGGCAGACTGGGTGAGCAATGGGGACGAGTAACTATGACTCTCTTAAGGTAGCCAATGCCTCGTTACTTGCGGTTTGGGTTAAGAAATCTCGAATAACCCCTAGGAGGAGAAACGATGACTCTTTTATGATACACAACTAGTGACATATCGCTTCTGGCAGACTGGCAAGTACACAAAAAGTAGTAAACTGTGTGAGCAACTCGGAGGAAGAAGTATTGCACTATTAAGATAGCCACTTTTTCGTCAAGAGAGGTATTGACTCGGAGAATACCAGTAACCTATGGAAGGAGTAACGATGAATCTCTTAAGATACACAACGAGTGACATATCGCTTCTGGCAGACTGACCGCAGTAAGGAAAAGTGGCAGACTGGGAGAGCAATTGGGACGAGTAACTATGACTCTCTTAAGGTAGCCAATGCCTCGTTACTTGCGGTTTGGATTAGGAAATCTCGAATAACCCCTAGGAGGAGAAACGATGACTCTTTTATGATACACAACTAGTGAATTATAGTTTCTGGCAGACAAAAACTACACAAAAAGCAGTAAACTGTGTGAGCAACTCGGAGGAAGAAGTATTGCACTATTAAGATAGCCACTTTTTCGTCAAGAGAGGTATTGACTCAGAGAATACCAGTAACCTATGGAAGGAGTAACAATGAATCTCTTAAGATACACAACGAGTGACATATCGCTTCTGGCAGACTGGCCACAGTAAGAAAAAGTGGCAGACTGGGTGAGCAATGGGGACGAGTAACTATGACTCTCTTAAGGTAGCCAATGCCTCGTTACTTGCGGGTTGGATTAAGAAATCTCGAAAACCCCTAGGAGGAGAAACGATGACTCTTTTATGATACACAACTAGTGAATTATAGTTTCTGGCAGACAAAAACTACACAAAAAGTAGTACACTGTGTGAGCAACTCGGAGGATGAAGTATTGCACTATTAAGATAGATACTTTTTCGTCACGAGAGGTATTGACTCAGAGAATACCAGTAACCTATGGAAGGGGTAACGATGAATCTCTTAAGATACACAACGAGTGACATATCGCTTCTGGCAGACTGGCCACAGTAAGAAAAAGTGGCAGACTGGGTGAGCAATGGGGACGAGTAACTATGACTCTCTTAAGGTAGCCAATGCCTCGTTACTTGCGGTTTGGGTTAAGAAATCTCGAATAACCCCTAGGAGGAGAAACGATGACTCTTTTATGATACACAACTAGTGACATATCGCTTCTGGCAGACTGGCAAGTACACAAAAAGTAGTAAACTGTGTGAGCAACTGGGAGGAAGAAGTATGGCACTATTAAGAAAGCCAATGATTCGTTATGAGTAGTATTGAATCAGAGAATACCAGTAACCTATGGAAGGAGTAACGATGAATCTCTTAAGATACACAACGAGTGACATATCGCTTCTGGCAGACTGGCCGCAGTAAGAAAAAGTGGCAGACTGGGTGAGCAATTGGGACGAGTAACTATGACTCTCTTAAGGTAGCCAATGCCTCGTTACTTGCGGGTTAAATTAAGAAATCTCGAAAACCCCTAGGAGGAGAAACGATGACTCTTTTATGATACACAACTAGTGAATTATAGTTTCTGGCAGACAAAAACTACACAAAAAGTAGTAAACTGTGTGAGCAACTCGGAGGAAGAAGTATTGCACTATTAAGATAGATACTTTTTCGTCACGAGAGGTATTGACTCAGGGAATACCAGTAACCTATGGAAGGAGTAACGATGAATCTCTTAAGATACACAACGAGTGACAGATCGCTTCTGGCAGACTGGCCACAGTAAGAAAAAGTGGCAGACTGGGTGAGCAATGGGGACGAGTAACTATGACTCTCTTAAGGTAGCCAATGCCTCGTTACTTGCGGTTTGGGTTAAGAAATCTCGAATAACCCCTAGGAGGAGAAACGATGACTCTTTTATGATACACAACTAGTGACATATCGCTTCTGGCAGACTGGCAAGTACACAAAAAGTAGTAAACTGTGTGAGCAACTCGGAGGAAGAATTATTGCACTATTAAGATAGCCACTTTTTCGTCAAGAGAGGTATTGACTCGGAGAATACCAGTAACCTATGGAAGGAGTAACGATGAATCTCTTAAGATACACAACGAGTGACATATCGCTTCTGGCAGACTGGCCGCAGTAAGGAAATGTGGCAGACTGGGAGAGCAATTGGGACGAGTAACTATGACTCTCTTAAGGTAGCCTATGCCTCGTTACTTGCGGTTTGGATTAAGAAATCTCGAATAACCCCTAGGAGGAGAAACGATGACTCTTTTATGATACACAACTAGTGAATTATAGTTTCTGGCAGACAAAAACTACACAAAAAGCAGTAAACTGTGTGAGCAACTCGGAGGAAGAAGTATTGCACTATTAAGATAGCCACTTTTTCGTCAAGAGAGGTATTGACTCAGAGAATACCAGTAACCTATGGAAGGAGTAACAATGAATCTCTTAAGATACACAACGAGTGACATATCGCTTCTGGCAGACTGGCCGCAGTAAGAAAAAGTGGCAGACTGGGTGAGCAATTGGGACGAGTAACTATGACTCTCTTAAGAGAGCCAATGCCTCGTTACTTGCGGGTTGGATTAAGAAATCTCGAAAACCCCTAGGAGGAGAAACGATGACTCTTTTATGATACACAACTAGTGAATTATAGTTTCTGGCAGACAAAAACTACACAAAAAGTAGTAAACTGTGTGAGCAACTCGGAGGATGAAGTATTGCACTATTAAGATAGATACTTTTTCGTCACGAGAGGTATTGACTCAGAGAATACCAGTAACCTATGGAAGGGGTAACAATGAATCTCTTAAGATACACAACGAGTGACATATCGCTTCTGGCAGACTGGCCACAGTAAGAAAAAGTGGCAGACTGGGTGAGCAATGGGGACGAGTAACTATGACTCTCTTAAGGTAGCCAATGCCTTGTTACTTGCGGTTTGGGTTAAGAAATCTCGAATAACCCCTAGGAGGAGAAACGATGACTCTTTTATGATACACAACTAGTGACATGTCGCTTCTGGCAGACTGGCAAGTACACAAAAAGTAGTAAACTGTGTGAGCAACTGGGAGGAAGAAGTATGGCACTATTAAGAATGCCAATGATTCGTCACGAGTAGTATTGAATCAGAGAATACCAGTAACCTATGGAAGGAGTAACGATGAATCTCTTAAGATACACAACGAGTGACATATCGCTTCTGGCAGACTGGCCACAGTATGAAAAAGTGGCAGACTGGGTGAGCAATGGGGACGAGTAACTATGACTCTCTTAAGGTAGCCAATGCCTCGTTACTTGCGGTTTGGGTTAAGAAATCTCGAATAACCCCTAGGAGGAGAAACGATGACTCTTTTATGATACACAACTAGTGACATATCGCTTCTGGCAGACTGGCAAGTACACAAAAAGTAGTAAACTGTGTGAGCAACTCGGAGGAAGAATTATTGCACTATTAAGATAGCCACTTTTTCGTCAAGAGAGGTATTGACTCGGAGAATACCAGTAACCTATGGAAGGAGTAACGATGAATCTCTTAAGATACACAACGAGTGACATATCGCTTCTGGCAGACTGGCCGCAGTAAGGAAATGTGGCAGACTGGGAGAGCAATTGGGACGAGTAACTATGACTCTCTTAAGGTAGCCTATGCCTCGTTACTTGCGGTTTGGATTAAGAAATCTCGAATAACCCCTAGGAGGAGAAACGATGACTCTTTTATGATACACAACTAGTGAATTATAGTTTCTGGCAGACAAAAACTACACAAAAAGCAGTAAACTGTGTGAGCAACTCGGAGGAAGAAGTATTGCACTATTAAGATAGCCACTTTTTCGTCAAGAGAGGTATTGACTCAGAGAATACCAGTAACCTATGGAAGGAGTAACAATGAATCTCTTAAGATACACAACGAGTGACATATCGCTTCTGGCAGACTGGCCGCAGTAAGAAAAAGTGGCAGACTGGGTGAGCAATTGGGACGAGTAACTATGACTCTCTTAAGAGAGCCAATGCCTCGTTACTTGCGGGTTGGATTAAGAAATCTCGAAAACCCCTAGGAGGAGAAACGATGACTCTTTTATGATACACAACTAGTGAATTATAGTTTCTGGCAGACAAAAACTACACAAAAAGTAGTAAACTGTGTGAGCAACTCGGAGGATGAAGTATTGCACTATTAAGATAGATACTTTTTCGTCACGAGAGGTATTGACTCAGAGAATACCAGTAACCTATGGAAGGGGTAACAATGAATCTCTTAAGATACACAACGAGTGACATATCGCTTCTGGCAGACTGGCCACAGTAAGAAAAAGTGGCAGACTGGGTGAGCAATGGGGACGAGTAACTATGACTCTCTTAAGGTAGCCAATGCCTTGTTACTTGCGGTTTGGGTTAAGAAATCTCGAATAACCCCTAGGAGGAGAAACGATGACTCTTTTATGATACACAACTAGTGACATGTCGCTTCTGGCAGACTGGCAAGTACACAAAAAGTAGTAAACTGTGTGAGCAACTGGGAGGAAGAAGTATGGCACTATTAAGAATGCCAATGATTCGTCACGAGTAGTATTGAATCAGAGAATACCAGTAACCTATGGAAGGAGTAACGATGAATCTCTTAAGATACACAACGAGTGACATATCGCTTCTGGCAGACTGGCCACAGTATGAAAAAGTGGCAGACTGGGTGAGCAATGGGGACGAGTAACTATGACTCTCTTAAGGTAGCCAATGCCTCGTTACTTGCGGTTTGGGTTAAGAAATCTCGAATAACCCCTAGGAGGAGAAACGATGACTCTTTTATGATACACAACTAGTGACATATCGCTTCTGGCAGACTGGCAAGTACACAAAAAGTAGTAAACTGTGTGAGCAACTCGGAGGAAGAAGTATTGCACTATCAAGATAGCCACTTTTTCGTCAAGAGAGGTATTGACTCAGAGAATACCAGTAACCTATGGAAGGAGTAACAATGAATCTCTTAAGATACACAACGAGTGACATATCGCTTCTGGCAGACTGGCCGCAGTAAGAAAAAGTGGCAGACTGGGTGAGCAATTGGGACGAGTAACTATGACTCTCTTAAGGTAGCCAATGCCTCGTTACTTGCGGGTTGGATTAAGAAATCTCGAAAACCCCTAGGAGGAGAAACGATGACTCTTTTATGATACACAACTAGTGAATTATAGTTTCTGGCAGACAAAAACTACACAAAAAGTAGTAAACTGTGTGAGCAACTCGGAGGATGAAGTATTGCACTATTAAGATAGATACTTTTTCGTCACGAGAGGTATTGACTCAGAGAATACCAGTAACCTATGGAAGGGGTAACAATGAATCTCTTAAGATACACAACGAGTGACATATCGCTTCTGGCAGACTGGCCACAGTAAGAAAAAGTGGCAGACTGGGTGAGCAATGGGGACGAGTAACTATGACTCTCTTAAGGTAGCCAATGCCTTGTTACTTGCGGTTTGGGTTAAGAAATCTCGAATAACCCCTAGGAGGAGAAACGATGACTCTTTTATGATACACAACTAGTGACATGTCGCTTCTGGCAGACTGGCAAGTACACAAAAAGTAGTAAACTGTGTGAGCAACTGGGAGGAAGAAGTATGGCACTATTAAGAATGCCAATGATTCGTCACGAGTAGTATTGAATCAGAGAATACCAGTAACCTATGGAAGGAGTAACGATGAATCTCTTAAGATACACAACGAGTGACATATCGCTTCTGGCAGACTGGCCACAGTATGAAAAAGTGGCAGACTGGGTGAGCAATGGGGACGAGTAACTATGACTCTCTTAAGGTAGCCAATGCCTCGTTACTTGCGGTTTGGGTTAAGAAATCTCGAATAACCCCTAGGAGGAGAAACGATGACTCTTTTATGATACACAACTAGTGACATATCGCTTCTGGCAGACTGGCAAGTACACAAAAAGTAGTAAACTGTGTGAGCAACTCGGAGGAAGAAGTATTGCACTATTAAGATAGCCACTTTTTCGTCAAGAGAGGTATTGACTCGGAGAATACCAGTAACCTATGGAAGGAGTAACGATGAATCTCTTAAGATACACAACGAGTGACATATCGCTTCTGGCAGACTGGCCGCAGTAAGGAAAAGTGGCAGACTGGGAGAGCAATTGGGACGAGTAACTATGACTCTCTTAAGGTAGCCAATGCCTCGTTACCTGCGGTTTGGATTAAGAAATCTCGAATAACCCCTAGGAGGAGAAACGATGACTCTTTTATGATACACAACTAGTGAATTATAGTTTCTGGCAGACAAAAACTACACAAAAAGCAGTAAACTGTGTGAGCAACTCGGAGGAAGAAGTATTGCACTATTAAGATAGCCACGTTTTCGTCAAGAGAGGTATTGACTCAGAGAATACCAGTAACCTATGGAAGGAGTAACAATGAATCTCTTAAGATACACAACGAGTGACATATCGCTTCTGGCAGACTGGCCACAGTAAGAAAAAGTGGCAGACTGGGTGAGCAATGGGGACGAGTAACTATGACTCTCTTAAGGTAGCCAATGCCTTGTTACTTGCGGTTTGGGTTAAGAAATCTCGAATAACCCCTAGGAGGAGAAACGATGACTCTTTTATGATACACAACTAGTGACATATCGCTTCTGGCAGACTGGCAAGTACACAAAAAGTAGTAAACTGTGTGAGCAACTGGGAGGAAGAAGTATGGCACTATTAAGAATGCCAATGATTCGTCACGAGTAGTATTGAATTAGAGAATACCAGTAACCTATGGAAGGAGTAACGATGAATCTCTTAAGATACACAACGAGTGACATATCGCTTCTGGCAGACTGGCCGCAGTAAGAAAAAGTGGCAGTCTGGGTGAGCAATTGGGACGAGTAACTATGACTCTCTTAAGGTAGCCAATGCCTCGTTACTTGCGGGTTGGATTAAGAAATCTCGAAAACCCCTAGGAGGAGAAACGATGACTCTTTTATGATACACAACTAGTGAATTATAGTTTCTGGCAGACAAAAACTACACAAAAAGTAGTACACTGTGTGAGCAACTCGGAGGATGAAGTATTGCACTATTAAGATAGATACTTTTTCGTCACGAGAGGTATTGACTCAGAGAATACCAGTAACCTATGGAAGGGGTAACGATGAATCTCTTAAGATACACAACGAGTGACATATCGCTTCTGGCAGACTGGCCACTGTAAGAAAAAGTGGCAGACTGGGTGAGCAATTGGGACGAGTAACTATGACTCTCTTAAGGTAGCCAATGCCTCGTTACTTGCGGTTTGGGTTAAGAAATCTCGAATAACCCCTAGGAGGAGAAACGATGACTCTTTTATGATACACAACTAGTGACATATCGCTTCTGGCAGACTGGCAAGTACACAAAAAGTAGTAAACTGTGTGAGCAACTGGGAGGAAGAAGTATGGCACTATTAAGAAAGCCAATGATTCGTTATGAGTAGTATTGAATCAGAGAATACCAGTAACCTATGGAAGGAGTAACGATGAATCTCTTAAGATACACAACGAGTGACATATCGCTTCTGGCAGACTGGCCGCAGTAAGAAAAAGTGGCAGACTGGGTGAGCAATTGGGACGAGTAACTATGACTCTCTTAAGGTAGCCAATGCCTCGTTACTTGCGGGTTAAATTAAGAAATCTCGAAAACCCCTAGGAGGAGAAACGATGACTCTTTTATGATACACAACTAGTGAATTATAGTTTCTGGCAGACAAAAACTACACAAAAAGTAGTAAACTGTGTGAGCAACTCGGAGGAAGAAGTATTGCACTATTAAGATAGATACTTTTTCGTCACGAGAGGTATTGACTCAGGGAATACCAGTAACCTATGGAAGGAGTAACGATGAATCTCTTAAGATACACAACGAGTGACAGATCGCTTCTGGCAGACTGGCCACAGTAAGAAAAAGTGGCAGACTGGGTGAGCAATGGGGACGAGTAACTATGACTCTCTTAAGGTAGCCAATGCCTCGTTACTTGCGGTTTGGGTTAAGAAATCTCGAATAACCCCTAGGAGGAGAAACGATGACTCTTTTATGATACACAACTAGTGAATTATAGTTTCTGGCAGACAAAAACTACACAAAAAGCAGTAAACTGTGTGAGCAACTCGGAGGAAGAAGTATTGCACTATTAAGATAGCCACGTTTTCGTCAAGAGAGGTATTGACTCAGAGAATACCAGTAACCTATGGAAGGAGTACCAATGAATCTCTTAAGATACACAACGAGTGACATATCGCTTCTGGCAGACTTGCCACAGTAAGAAAAAGTGGCAGACTGGGTGAGCAATGGGGACGAGTAACTATGACTCTCTTAAGGTAGCCAATGCCTTGTTACTTGCGGTTTGGGTTAAGAAATCTCGAATAACCCCTAGGAGGAGAAACGATGACTCTTTTATGATACACAACTAGTGACATATCGCTTCTGGCAGACTGGCAAGTACACAAAAAGTAGTAAACTGTGTGAGCAACTGGGAGGAAGAAGTATGGCACTATTAAGAATGCCAATGATTCGTCACGAGTAGTATTGAATTAGAGAATACCAGTAACCTATGGAAGGAGTAACGATGAATCTCTTAAGATACACAACGAGTGACATATCGCTTCTGGCAGACTGGCCGCAGTAAGAAAAAGTGGCAGTCTGGGTGAGCAATTGGGACGAGTAACTATGACTCTCTTAAGGTAGCCAATGCCTCGTTACTTGCGGGTTGGATTAAGAAATCTCGAAAACCCCTAGGAGGAGAAACGATGACTCTTTTATGATACACAACTAGTGAATTATAGTTTCTGGCAGACAAAAACTACACAAAAAGTAGTACACTGTGTGAGCAACTCGGAGGATGAAGTATTGCACTATTAAGATAGATACTTTTTCGTCACGAGAGGTATTGACTCAGAGAATACCAGTAACCTATGGAAGGGGTAACGATGAATCTCTTAAGATACACAACGAGTGACATATCGCTTCTGGCAGACTGGCCACTGTAAGAAAAAGTGGCAGACTGGGTGAGCAATTGGGACGAGTAACTATGACTCTCTTAAGGTAGCCAATGCCTCGTTACTTGCGGTTTGGGTTAAGAAATCTCGAATAACCCCTAGGAGGAGAAACGATGACTCTTTTATGATACACAACTAGTGACATATCGCTTCTGGCAGACTGGCAAGTACACAAAAAGTAGTAAACTGTGTGAGCAACTGGGAGGAAGAAGTATGGCACTATTAAGAAAGCCAATGATTCGTTATGAGTAGTATTGAATCAGAGAATACCAGTAACCTATGGAAGGAGTAACGATGAATCTCTTAAGATACACAACGAGTGACATATCGCTTCTGGCAGACTGGCCGCAGTAAGAAAAAGTGGCAGACTGGGTGAGCAATTGGGACGAGTAACTATGACTCTCTTAAGGTAGCCAATGCCTCGTTACTTGCGGGTTAAATTAAGAAATCTCGAAAACCCCTAGGAGGAGAAACGATGACTCTTTTATGATACACAACTAGTGAATTATAGTTTCTGGCAGACAAAAACTACACAAAAAGTAGTAAACTGTGTGAGCAACTCGGAGGAAGAAGTATTGCACTATTAAGATAGATACTTTTTCGTCACGAGAGGTATTGACTCAGGGAATACCAGTAACCTATGGAAGGAGTAACGATGAATCTCTTAAGATACACAACGAGTGACAGATCGCTTCTGGCAGACTGGCCACAGTAAGAAAAAGTGGCAGACTGGGTGAGCAATGGGGACGAGTAACTATGACTCTCTTAAGGTAGCCAATGCCTCGTTACTTGCGGTTTGGGTTAAGAAATCTCGAATAACCCCTAGGAGGAGAAACGATGACTCTTTTATGATACACAACTAGTGACATATCGCTTCTGGCAGACTGGCAAGTACACAAAAAGTAGTAAACTGTGTGAGCAACTCGGAGGAAGAATTATTGCACTATTAAGATAGCCACTTTTTCGTCAAGAGAGGTATTGACTCGGAGAATACCAGTAACCTATGGAAGCAGTAACGATGAGTCTCTTAAGATACACAACGAGTGACATATCGCTTCTGGCAGACTGGCCGCAGTAAGGAAAAGTGGCAGACTGGGAGAGCAATTGGGACGAGTAACTATGACTCTCTTAAGGTAGCCTATGCCTCGTTACTTGCGGTTTGGATTAAGAAATCTCGAATAACCCCTAGGAGGAGAAACGATGACTCTTTTATGATACACATCTAGTGAATTATAGTTTCTGGCAGACAAAAACTACACAAAAAGCAGTAAACTGTGTGAGCAACTCGGAGGAAGAAGTATTGCACTATTAAGATAGCCGCTTTTTCGTCAAGAGAGGTATTGACTCAGAGAATACCAGTAACCTATGGAAGGAGTAACAATGAATCTCTTAAGATACACAACGAGTGACATATCGCTTCTGGCAGACTGGCCGCAGTAAGAAAAAGTGGCAGACTGGGTGAGCAATTGGGACGAGTAACTATGACTCTCTTAAGGTAGCCAATGCCTCGTTACTTGCGGGTTGGATTAAGAAATCTCGAAAACCCCTAGGAGGAGAAACGATGACTCTTTTATGATACACAACTAGTGAATTATAGTTTCTGGCAGACAAAAACTACACAAAAAGTAGTAAACTGTGTGAGCAACTCGGAGGATGAAGTATTGCACTATTAAGATAGATACTTTTTCGTCACGAGAGGTATTGACTCAGGGAATACCAGTAACCTATGGAAGGAGTAACGATGAATCTCTTAAGATACACAACGAGTGACATATCGCTTCTGGCAGACTGGCCACAGTAAGAAAAAGTGGCAGACTGGGTGAGCAATGGGGACGAGTAACTATGACTCTCTTAAGGTAGCCAATGCCTTGTTACTTGCGGTTTGGGTTAAGAAATCTCGAAAAACCCCTAGGAGGAGAAACGATGACTCTTTTATGATACACAACTAGTGACATATCGCTTCTGGCAGACTGGCAAGTACACAAAAAGTAGTAAACTGTGTGAGCAACTGGGAGGAAGAAGTATGGCACTATTAAGAATGCCAATGATTCGTCACGAGTAGTATTGAATCAGAGAATACCAGTAACCTATGGAAGGAGTAACGATGAATCTCTTCAGATACACAACGAGTGACATATCGCTTCTGGCAGACTGGCAAGTACACAAAAAGTAGTAAACTGTGTGAGCAACTCGGAGGAAGAAGTATTGCACTATTAAGATAGCCACTTTTTCGTCAAGAGTGGTATTGACTCGGAGAATACCAGTAACCTATGGAAGGAGTAACGATGAATCTCTTAAGATACACAACGAGTGACATATCGCTTCTGGCAGACTGGCCGCAGTAAGGAAAAGTGGCAGACTGGGAGAGCTATTGGGCGAGTAACTATGACTCTCTTAAGGTAGCCTATGCCTCGTTACTTGCGGTTTGGATTAAGAAATCTCGAATAACCCCTAGGCGGAGAAACGATGACTCTTTTATGATACACAACTAGTGAATTATAGTTTCTGGCAGACAAAAACTACACAAAAAGCAGTAAACTGTGTGAGCAACTCGGAGGAAGAAGTATTGCACTATTAAGATAGCCACTTTTTCGTCAAGAGAGGTATTGACTCAGAGAATACCAGTAACCTATGGAAGGAGTAACAATGAATCTCTTAAGATACACAACGAGTGACATATCGCTTCTGGCAGACTGGCCGCAGTAAGAAAAAGTGGCAGACTGGGTGAGCAATTGGGACGAGTAACTATGACTCTCTTAAGGTAGCCAATGCCTCGTTACTTGCGGGTTGGATTAAGAAATCTCGAAAACCCCTAGGAGGAGAAACGATGACTCTTTTATGATACACAACTAGTGAATTATAGTTTCTGGCAGACAAAAATTACACAAAAAGTAGTAAACTGTGTGAGCAACTCGGAGGATGAAGTATTGCACTATTAAGATAGATACTTTTTCGTCACGAGAGGTATTGACTCAGGGAATACCAGTAACCTATGGAAGGAGTAACGATGAATCTCTTAAGATACACAACGAGTGACATATCGCTTCTGGCAGACTGGCCACAGTAAGAAAAAGTGGCAGACTGGGTGAGCAATGGGGACGAGTAACTATGACTCTCTTAAGGTAGCCAATGCCTTGTTACTTGCGGTTTGGGTTAAGAAATCTCGAATAACCCCTAGGAGGAGAAACGATGACTCTTTTATGATACACAACTAGTGACATATCGCTTCTGGCAGACTGGCAAGTACACAAAAAGTAGTAAACTGTGTGAGCAACTGGGAGGAAGAAGTATGGCACTATTAAGAATGCCAATGATTCGTCACGAGTAGTATTGAATCAGAGAATACCAGTAACCTATGGAAGGAGTAACGATGAATCTCTTAAGATACACAACGAGTGACATATCGCTTCTGGCAGACTGGCCACAGTAAGAAAAAGTGGCAGACTGGGTGAGCAATGGGGACGAGTAACTATGACTCTCTTAAGGTAGCCAATGCCTCGTTACTTGCGGTTTGGGTTAAGAAATCTCGAATAACCCCTAGGAGGAGAAACGATGACTCTTTTATGATACACAACTAGTGACATATCGCTTCTGGCAGACTGGCAAGTACACAAAAAGTAGTAAACTGTGTGAGCAACTCGGAGGAAGAAGTATTGCACTATTAAGATAGCCACTTTTTCGTCAAGAGAGGTATTGACTCGGAGAATACCAGTAACCTATGGAAGGAGTAACGATGAATCTCTTAAGATACACAACGAGTGACATATCGCTTCTGGCAGACTGGCCGCAGTAAGAAAAAGTGGCAGACTGGGTGAGCAATTGGGACGAGTAACTATGACTCTCTTAAGGTAGCCAATGCCTCGTTACTTGCGGGTTGGATTAAGAAATCTCGAACACCCCTAGGAGGAGAAACGATGACTCTTTTATGATACACAACTAGTGAATTATAGTTTCTGGCAGACAAAAACTACACAAAAAGTAGTACACTGTGTGAGCAACTCGGAGGATGAAGTATTGCACTATTAAGATAGATACTTTTTCGTCACGAGAGGTATTGACTCAGAGAATACCAGTAACCTATGGAAGGGGTAACGATGAACCTCTTAAGATACACAACGAGTGACATATCGCTTCTGGCAGACTGGCCACAGTAAGAAAAAGTGGCAGACTGGGTGAGCAATGGGGACGAGTAACTATGACTCTCTTAAGGTAGCCAATGCCTCGTTACTTGCGGTTTGGGTTTAGAAATCTCGAATAACCCCTAGGAGGAGAAACGATGACTCTTTTATGATACACAACTAGTGACATATCGCTTCTGGCAGACTGGCAAGTACACAAAAAGTAGTAAACTGTGTGAGCAACTGGGAGGAAGAAGTATGGCACTATTAAGAAAGCCAATGATTCGTTATGAGTAGTATTGAATCAGAGAATACCAGTAACCTATGGAAGGAGTAACGATGAATCTCTTAAGATACACAACGAGTGACATATCGCTTCTGGCAGACTGGCCGCAGTAAGAAAAAGTGGCAGACTGGGTGAGCAATTGGGACGAGTAACTATGACTCTCTTAAGGTAGCCAATGCCTCGTTACTTGCGGGTTGGATTAAGAAATCTCGAAAACCCCTAGGAGGAGAAACGATGACTCTTTTATGATACACAACTAGTGAATTATAGTTTCTGGCAGACAAAAACTACACAAAAAGTAGTAAACTGTGTGAGCAACTCGGAGGAAGAAGTATTGCACTATTAAGATAGATACTTTTTCGTCACGAGAGGTATTGACTCAGGGAATACCAGTAACCTATGGAAGGAGTAACGATGAATCTCTTAAGATACACAACGAGTGACATATCGCTTCTGGCAGACTGGCCGCAGTAAGAAAAAGTGGCACACTGGGTGAGCAATTGGGACGAGTAACTATGACTCTCTTAAGGTAGCCAATGCCTCGTTACTTGCGGGTTGGATTAAGAAATCTCGAAAACCCCTAGGAGGAGAAACGATGACTCTTTTATGATACACAACTAGTGAATTATAGTTTCTGGCAGACAAAAACTACACAAAAAGTAGTAAACTGTGTGAGCAACTCGGAGGATGAAGTATTGCACTATTAAGATAGATACTTTTTCGTCACGAGAGGTATTGACTCAGGGAATACCAGTAACCTATGGAAGGAGTAACGATGAATCTCTTAAGATACACAACGAGTGACATATCGCTTCTGGCAGACTGGCCACAGTAAGAAAAAGTGGCAGACTGGGTGAGCAATGGGGACGAGTAACTATGACTCTCTTAAGGTAGCCAATGCCTTGTTACTTGCGGTTTGGGTTAAGAAATCTCGAATAACCCCTAGGAGGAGAAACGATGACTCTTTTATGATACACAACTAGTGACATATCGCTTCTGGCAGACTGGCAAGTACACAAAAAGTAGTAAACTGTGTGAGCAACTGGGAGGAAGAAGTATGGCACTATTAAGAATGCCAATGATTCGTCACGAGTAGTATTGAATCAGAGAATACCAGTAACCTATGGAAGGAGTAACGATGAATCACTTCAGATACACAACGAGTGACATATCGCTTCTGGCAGACTGGCAAGTACACAAAAAGTAGTAAACTGTGTGAGCAACTCGGAGGAAGAAGTATTGCACTATTAAGATAGCCACTTTTTCGTCAAGAGTGGTATTGACTCGGAGAATACCAGTAACCTATGGAAGGAGTAACGATGAATCTCTTACGATACACAACGAGTGACATATCGCTTCTGGCAGACTGGCCGCAGTAAGGAAAAGTGGCAGACTGGGAGAGCTATTGGGCGAGTAACTATGACTCTCTTAAGGTAGCCTATGCCTCGTTACTTGCGGTTTGGATTAAGAAATCTCGAATAATTCCTAGGAGGAGAAACGATGACTCTTTTATGATACACAACTAGTGAATTATAGTTTCTGGCAGACAAAAACTACACAAAAAGCAGTAAACTGTGTGAGCAACTCGGAGGAAGAAGTATTGCACTATTAAGATAGCCACTTTTTCGTCAAGAGAGGTATTGACTCAGAGAATACCAGTAACCTATGGAAGGAGTAACGATGAATCTCTTAAGATACAGAACGAGTGACATATCGCTTCTGGCAGACTGGCCGCAGTAAGAAAAAGTGGCAGACTGGGTGAGCAATTGGGACGAGTAACTATGACTCTCTTAAGGTAGCCAATGCCTCGTTACTTGCGGGTTGGATTAAGAAATCTCGAAAACCCCTAGGAGGAGAAACGATGACTCTTTTATGATACACAACTAGTGAATTATAGTTTCTGGCAGACAAAAACTACACAAAAAGTAGTAAACTGTGTGAGCAACTCGGAGGATGAAGTATTGCACTATTAAGATAGATACTTTTTCGTCACGAGAGGTATTGACTCAGGGAATACCAGTAACCTATGGAAGGAGTAACGATGAATCTCTTAAGATACACAACGAGTGACATATCGCTTCTGGCAGACTGGCCACAGTAAGAAAAAGTGGCAGACTGGGTGAGCAATGGGGACGAGTAACTATGACTCTCTTAAGGTAGCCAATGCCTTGTTACTTGCGGTTTGGGTTAAGAAATCTCGAATAACCCCTAGGAGGAGAAACGATGACTCTTTTATGATACACAACTAGTGACATATCGCTTCTGGCAGACTGGCAAGTACACAAAAAGTAGTAAACTGTGTGAGCAACTGGGAGGAAGAAGTATGGCACTATTAAGAATGCCAATGATTCGTCACGAGTAGTATTGAATCAGAGAATACCAGTAACCTATGGAAGGAGTAACGATGAATCTCTTAAGATACACAACGAGTGACATATCGCTTCTGGCAGACTGGCCACAGTAAGAAAAAGTGGCAGACTGGGTGAGCAATGGGGACGAGTAACTATGACTCTCTTAAGGTAGCCAATGCCTCGTTACTTGCGGTTTGGATTAAGAAATCTCGAATAACCCCTAGGAGGAGAAACGATGACTCTTTTATGATACACAACTAGTGACATATCGCTTCTGGCAGACTGGCAAGTACACAAAAAGTAGTAAACTGTGTGAGCAACTCGGAGGAAGAAGTATTGCACTATTAAGATAGCCACTTTTTCGTCAAGAGAGGTATTGACTCGGAGAATACCAGTAACCTATGGAAGGAGTAACGATGAATCTCTTAAGATACACAACGAGTGACATATCGCTTCTGGCAGACTGACCGCAGTAAGGAAAAGTGGCAGACTGGGAGAGCAATTGGGACGAGTAACTATGACTCTCTTAAGGTAGCCAATGCCTCGTTACTTGCGGTTTGGATTAGGAAATCTCGAATAACCCCTAGGAGGAGAAACGATGACTCTTTTATGATACACAACTAGTGAATTATAGTTTCTGGCAGACAAAAACTACACAAAAAGCAGTAAACTGTGTGAGCAACTCGGAGGAAGAAGTATTGCACTATTAAGATAGCCACTTTTTCGTCAAGAGAGGTATTGACTCAGAGAATACCAGTAACCTATGGAAGGAGTAACGATGAATCTCTTAAGATACACAACGAGTGACATATCGCTTCTGGCAGACTGGCCACAGTAAGAAAAAGTGGCAGACTGGGTGAGCAATGGGGACGAGTAACTATGACTCTCTTAAGGTAGCCAATGCCTTGTTACTTGCGGTTTGGGTTAAGAAATCTCGAATAACCCCTAGGAGGAGAAACGATGACTCTTTTATGATACACAACTAGTGACATATCGCTTCTGGCAGACTGGCAAGTACACAAAAAGTAGTAAACTGTGTGAGCAACTGGGAGGAAGAAGTATGGCACTATTAAGAATGCCAATGATTCGTCACGAGTAGTATTGAATCAGAGAATACCAGTAACCTATGGAAGGAGTAACGATGAATCTCTTAAGATACACAACGAGTGACATATCGCTTCTGGCAGACTGGCCGCAGTAAGGAAAAGTGGCAGACTGGGAGAGCTATTCGGCGAGTAACTATGACTCTCTTAAGGTAGCCAATGCCTTGTTACTTGCGGTTTGGGTTAAGAAATCTCGAATAACCCGTAGGAGGAGAAACGATGACTCTTTTATGATACACAACTAGTGACATATCGCTTCTGGCAGACTGGCAAGTACACAAAAAGTAGTAAACTGTGTGAGCAACTGGGAGGAAGAAGTATGGCACTATTAAGAATGCCAATGATTCGTCACGAGTAGTATTGAATTAGAGAATACCAGTAACCTCTGGAAGGAGTAACGATGAATCTCTTAAGATACACAACGGGTGACATATCGCTTCTGGCAGACTGGCCGCAGTAAGAAAAAGTGGCAGACTGGGTGAGCAATTGGGACGAGTAACTATGACTCTCTTAAGGTAGCCAATGCCTCGTTACTTGCGGGTTGGATTAAGAAATCTCTAAAACCCCTAGGAGGAGAAACGATGACTCTTTTATGATACACAACTAGTGAATTATAGTTTTTGGCAGACAAAAACTACACAAAAAGTAGTAAACTGTGTGAGCAACTCGGAGGATGAAGTATTGCACTATTAAGATAGATACTTTTTCGTCACGAGAGGTATTGACTCAGGGAATACCAGTAACCTATGGAAGGAGTAACGATGAATCTCTTAAGATACACAACGAGTGACATATCGCTTCTGGCAGACTGGCCACAGTAAGAAAAAGTGGCAGACTGGGTGAGCAATGGGGACGAGTAACTATGACTCTCTTAAGGTAGCCAATGCCTTGTTACTTGCGGTTTGGGTTAAGAAATCTCGAATAACCCCTAGGAGGAGAAACGATGACTCTTTTATGATACACAACTAGTGACATATCGCTTCTGGCAGACTGGCAAGTACACAAAAAGTAGTAAACTGTGTGAGCAACTGGGAGGAAGAAGTATGGCACTATTAAGAATGCCAATGATTCGTCACGAGTAGTATTGAATCAGAGAATACCAGTAACCTATGGAAGGAGTAACGATGAATCTCTTCAGATACACAACGAGTGACATATCGCTTCTGGCAGACTGGCCACAGTAAGAAAAAGTGGCAGACTGGGTGAGCAATGGGGACGAGTAACTATGACTCTCTTAAGGTAGCCAATGCCTTGTTACTTGCGGTTTGGGTTAAGAAATCTCGAATAACCCCTAGGAGGAGAAACGATGACTCTTTTATGATACACAACTAGTGACATATCGCTTCTGGCAGACTGGCAAGTACACAAAAAGTAGTAAACTGTGTGAGCAACTGGGAGGAAGAAGTATGGCACTATTAAGAATGCCAATGATTCGTCACGAGTAGTATTGAATCAGAGAATACCAGTAACCTATGGAAGGAGTAACGATGAATCTCTTAAGATACACAACGAGTGACATATCGCTTCTGGGAGACTGGCAAGTACACAAAAAGTAGTAAACTGTGTGAGCAACTCGGAGGAAGAAGTATTGCACTATTAAGATAGCCACTTTTTCGTCAAGAGAGGTATTGACTCGGAGAATACCAGTAACCTATGGAAGGAGTAACGATGAATCTCTTAAGATACACAACGAGTGACATATCGCTTCTGGCAGACTGGCCGCAGTAAGAAAAAGTGGCAGACTGGGTGAGCAATTGGGACGAGTAACTATGACTCTCTTAAGGTAGCCAATGCCTCGTTACTTGCGGGTTGGATTAAGAAATCTCGAAAACCCCTAGGAGGAGAAACGATGACTCTTTTATGATACACAACTAGTGAATTATAGTTTCTGGCAGACAAAAACTACACAAAAAGTAGTAAACTGTGTGAGCAACTCGGAGGATGAAGTATTGCACTATTAAGATAGATACTTTTTCGTCACGAGAGGTATTGACTCAGGGAATACCAGTAACCTATGGAAGGAGTAACGATGAATCTCTTAAGATACACAACGAGTGACATATCGCTTCTGGCAGACTGGCCACAGTAAGAAAAAGTGGCAGACTGGGTGAGCAATGGGGACGAGTAACTATGACTCTCTTAAGGTAGCCAATGCCTTGTTACTTGCGGTTTGGGTTAAGAAATCTCGAATAACCCCTAGGAGGAGAAACGATGACTCTTTTATGATACACAACTAGTGACATATCGCTTCTGGCAGACTGGCAAGTACACAAAAAGTAGTAAACTGTGTGAGCAACTGGGAGGAAGAAGTATGGCACTATTAAGAATGCCAATGATTCGTCACGAGTAGTATTGAATCAGAGAATACCAGTAACCTATGGAAGGAGTAACGATGAATCTCTTAAGATACACAACGAGTGACATATCGCTTCTGGCAGACTGGCCACAGTAAGAATAAGTGGCAGACTGGGTGAGCAATGGGGACGAGTAACTATGACTCTCTTAAGGTAGCCAATGCCTCGTTACTTGCGGTTTGGGTTAAGAAATCTCGAATAACCCCTGGGAGGAGAAACGATGACTCTTTTATGAGACACAACTAGTGACATATCGCTTCTGGCAGACTGGCAAGTACACAAAAAGTAGTAAACTGTGTGAGCAACTCGGAGGAAGAAGTATTGCACTATTAAGATAGCCACTTTTTCGTCAAGAGAGGTATTGACTCGGAGAATACCAGTAACCTATGGAAGGAGTAACGATGAATCTCTTAAGATACAGAACGAGTGACATATCGCTTCTGGCAGACTGGCCGCAGTAAGGAAATGTGGCAGACTGGGAGAGCAATTGGGACGAGTAACTATGACTCTCTTAAGGTAGCCAATGCCTCGTTACTTGCGGTTTGGATTAAGAAATCTCGAATAACCCCTAGGAGGAGAAACGATGACTTTTTTATGATACACAACTAGTGAATTATAGTTTCTGGCAGACAAAAACTACACAAAAAGCAGTAAACTGTGTGAGCAACTCGGAGGAAGAAGTATTGCACTATTAAGATAGCCACTTTTTCGTCAAGAGAGGTATTGACTCAGAGAATACCAGTAACCTTTGGAAGGAGTAGCGATGAATGTCTTAAGATACACAACGAGTGACATATCGCTTCTGGCAGACTGGCCGCAGTAAGAAAAAGTGGCAGACTGGGTGAGCAATTGGGACGAGTAACTATGACTCTCTTAAGGTAGCCAATGCCTCGTTACTTGCGGGTTGGATTAAGAAATCTCGAAAACCCCTAGGAGGAGAAACGATGACTCTTTTATGATACACAACTAGTGAATTATAGTTTCTGGCAGACAAAAACTACACAAAAAGTAGTAAACTGTGTGAGCAACTCGGAGGATGAAGTATTGCACTATTAAGATAGATACTTTTTCGTCACGAGAGGTATTGACTCAGGGAATACCAGTAACCTATGGAAGGAGTAACGATGAATCTCTTAAGATACACAACGAGTGACATATCGCTTCTGGCAGACTGGCCACAGTAAGAAAAAGTGGCAGACTGGGTGAGCAATGGGGACGAGTAACTATAACTCTCTTAAGGTAGCCAATGCCTTGTTACTTGCGGTTTGGGTTAAGAAATCTCGAATAACCCCTAGGAGGAGAAACGATGACTCTTTTATGATACACAACTAGTGACATATCGCTTCTGGCAGACTGGCAAGTACACAAAAAGTAGTAAACTGTGTGAGCAACTGGGAGGAAGAAGTATGGCACTATTAAGAATGCCAATGATTCGTCACGAGTAGTATTGAATCAGAGAATACCAGTAACCTATGGAAGGAGTAACGATGAATCTCTTCAGATACACAACGAGTGACATATCGCTTCTGGCAGACTGGCCACAGTAAGAATAAGTGGCAGACTGGGTGAGCAATGGGGACGAGTAACTATGACTCTCTTAAGGTAGCCAATGCCTCGTTACTTGCGGTTTGGGTTAAGAAATCTCGAATAACCCCTAGGAGGAGAAACGATGACTCTTTTATGATACACAACTAGTGACATATCGCTTCTGGCAGACTGGCAAGTACACAAAAAGTAGTAAACTGTGTGAGCAACTCGGAGGAAGAAGTATTGCACTATTAAGATAGCCACTTTTTCGTCAAGAGAGGTATTGACTCGGAGAATACCAGTAACCTATGGAAGGAGTAACGATGAATCTCTTAAGATACAGAACGAGTGACATATCGCTTCTGGCAGACTGGCCGCAGTAAGGAAAAGTGGCAGACTGGGAGAGCAATTGGGACGAGTAACTATGACTCTCTTAAGGTAGCCAATGCCTCGTTACTTGCGGTTTGGATTAAGAAATCTCGAATAACCCCTAGGAGGAGAAACGATGACTTTTTTATGATACACAACTAGTGAATTATAGTTTCTGGCAGACAAAAACTACACAAAAAGCAGTAAACTGTGTGAGCAACTCGGAGGAAGAAGTATTGCACTATTAAGATAGCCACTTTTTCGTCAAGAGAGGTATTGACTCAGAGAATACCAGTAACCTATGGAAGGAGTAACAATGAATTTCTTAAGATACACAACGAGTGACATATCGCTTCTGGCAGACTGGCCGCAGTAAGAAAAAGTGGCAGACTGGGTGAGCAATTGGGACGAGTAACTATGACTCTCTTAAGGTAGCCAATGCCTCGTTACTTGCGGGTTGGATTAAGAAATCTCGAAAACCCCTAGGAGGAGAAACGATGACTCTTTTATGATACACAACTAGTGAATTATAGTTTCTGGCAGACAAAAACTACACAAAAAGTAGTAAACTGTGTGAGCAACTCGGAGGAAGAAGTATTGCACTATTAAGATAGATACTTTTTCGTCACGAGAGGTATTGACTCAGGGAATACCAGTAACCTATGGAAGGAGTAACGATGAATCTCTTAAGATACACAACGAGTGACATATCGCTTCTGGCAGACTGGCCACAGTAAGAAAAAGTGGCAGACTGGGTGAGCAATGGGGACGAGTAACTATAACTCTCTTAAGGTAGCCAATGCCTTGTTACTTGCGGTTTGGGTTAAGAAATCTCGAATAACCCCTAGGAGGAGAAACGATGACTCTTTTATGATACACAACTAGTGACATATCGCTTCTGGCAGACTGGCAAGTACACAAAAAGTAGTAAACTGTGTGAGCAACTGGGAGGAAGAAGTATGGCACTATTAAGAATGCCAATAATTCGTCACGAGTAGTATTGAATCAGAGAATACCAGTAACCTATGGAAGGAGTAACGATGAATCTCTTCAGATACACAACGAGTGACATATCGCTTCTGGCAGACTGACCACAGTAAGAATAAGTGGCAGACTGGGTGAGCAATGGGGACGAGTAACTATGACTCTCTTAAGGTAGCCAATGCCTCGTTACTTGCGGTTTGGGTTAAGAAATCTCGAATAACCCCTAGGAGGAGAAACGATGACTCTTTTATGATACACAACTAGTGACATATCGCTTCTGGCAGACTGGCAAGTACACAAAAAGTAGTAAACTGTGTGAGCAACTCGGAGGAAGAAGTATTGCACTATTAAGATAGCCACTTTTTCGTCAAGAGAGGTATTGACTCGGAGGATACCAGTGACCTATGGAAGGAGTAACGATGAATCTCTTAAGATACACAACGAGTTACATATCGCTTCTGGCAGACTGGCCGCAGTAAGGAAAAGTGGCAGACTGGGAGAGCAATTGGGACGAGTAACTATGACTCTCTTAAGGTAGCCAATGCCTCGTTACTTGCGGTTTGGATTAAGAAATCTCGAATAACCCCTAGGAGGAGAAACGATGACTCTTTTATGATACACAACTAGTGAATTTTAGTTTCTGGCAGACCAAAACTACACAAAAAGCAGTAAACTGTGTGAGCAACTCGGAGGAAGAGGTATTGCACTATCAAGATAGCCACTTTTTCCTCAAGAGAGGTATTGACTCAGAGAATACCAGTAACCTATGGAAGGAGTAGCGATGAATGTCTTAAGATACACAACGAGTGACATATCGCTTCTGGCAGACTGGCCACAGTAAGAAAAAGTGACAGACTGGGTGAGCAATTGGGACCAGTAACTATGACTCTCTTAAGGTAGCCAATGCCTCGTTACTTGCGGTTTGGGTTAAGAAATCTCGAATAACCCCTAGGAGGAGAAACGATGACTCTTTTATGATACACAACTAGTGAATTATAGTTTCTGGCAGACAAAAACTACACAAAAAGCAGTAAACTGTGTGAGCAACTCGGAGGAAGAAGTATTGCACTATTAAGATAGCCACTTTTTCGTCAAGAGAGGTATTGACTCAGAGAATACCAGTAACCTATGGAAGGAGTAACAATGAATCTCTTAAGATACACAACGAGTGACATATCGCTTCTGGTAGACTGGCCACAGTAAGAAAAAGTGACAGACTGGGTGAGCAATTGGGACGAGTAACTATGACTCTCTTAAGGTAGCCAATGCCTCGTTACTTGCGGGTTGGATTAAGAAATCTCGAAAACCCCTAGGAGGAGAAACGATGACTCTTTTATGATACACAACTAGTGAATTATAGTTTCTGGCAGACAAAAACTACACAAAAAGCAGAAACTGTGTGAACAACTCGGAGGAAGAAGTATTGCACTATTAAGATAGCCACTTTTTCGTCAAGAGAGGTATTGACTCAGAGAATACCAGTAACCTATGGAAGGAGTAACGATGAATCTCTTAAGATACACAACGAGTGACATATCGCTTCTGGCAGACTGGCCGCAGTAAGAAAAAGTGGCAGACTGGGTGAGCAATGGGGACGAGTAATTATGACTCTCTTAAGGTAGCCAATGCCTCGTTACTTGCAGTTTGGTTAAGAAATCTCGAATAACCCCTAGGAGGAGAAACGATGACTCTTTTATGATACACAACTAGTGAATTATAGTTTCTGGCAGACAAAAACTACACAAAAAGTAGTAAACTGTGTGAGCAACTCGGAGGATGAAGTATTGCACTATTAAGATAGATACTTTTTCGTCACGAGAGGTATTGACTCAGGGAATACCAGTAACCTATGGAAGGAGTAACGATGAATCTCTTAAGATACACAACGAGTGACATATCGCTTCTGGCAGACTGGCCACAGTAAGAAAAAGTGGCAGACTGGGTGAGCAATGGGGACGAGTAACTATGACTCTCTTAAGGTAGCCAATGCCTTGTTACTTGCGGTTTGGGTTAAGAAATCTCGAATAACCCCTAGGAGGAGAAACGATGACTCTTTTATGATACACAACTAGTGACATATCGCTTCTGGCAGACTGGCAAGTACACAAAAAGTAGTAAACTGTGTGAGCAACTGGGAGGAAGAAGTATGGCACTATTAAGAATGCCAATGATTCGTCACGAGTAGTATTGAATCAGAGAATACCAGTAACCTATGGAAGGAGTAACGATGAATCTCTTCAGATACACAACGAGTGACATATCGCTTCTGGCAGACTGGCCACAGTAAGAATAAGTGGCAGACTGGGTGAGCAATGGGGACGAGTAACTATGACTCCCTTAAGGTAGCCAATGCCTCGTTACTTGCGGTTTGGGTTAAGAAATCTCGAATAACCCCTAGGAGGAGAAACGAAAACTCTTTTATGATACACAACTAGTGACATATCGCTTCTGGCAGACTGGCAAGTACACAAAAAGTAGTAAACTGTGTGAGCAACTGGGAGGAAGAAGTATTGCACTATTAAGAAAGCCAATGATTCGTCACGAGTAGTATTGAATCAGAGAATACCAGTAACCTATGGAAGGAGTAACGATGAATCTCTTAAGATACACAACGAGTGACATATCGCTTCTGGCAGACTGGCCGCAGTAAGGAAAAGTGGCAGACTGGGAGAGCAATTGGGACGAGTAACTATGACTCTCTTAAGGTAGCCAATGCCTCGTTACTTGCGGTTTGGATTAAGAAATCTCGAATAACCCCTAGGAGGAGAAACGATGACTCTTTTATGATACACAACTAGTGAATTTTAGTTTCTTGCAGACCAAAACTACACAAAAAGCAGTAAACTGTGTGAGCAACTCGGAGGAAGAAGTATTGCACTATCAAGATAGCCACTTTTTCCTCAAGAGAGGTATTGACTCAGAGAATACCAGTAACCTATGGAAGGAGTAGCGATGAATGTCTTAAGATACACAACGAGTGACATATCGCTTCTGGCAGACTGGCCACAGTAAGAAAAAGTGACAGACTGGGTGAGCAATTGGGACCAGTAACTATGACTCTCTTAAGGTAGCCAATGCCTCGTTACTTGCGGTTTGGGTTAAGAAATCTCGAATAACCCCTAGGAGGAGAAACGATGACTCTTTTATGATACACAACTAGTGAATTATAGTTTCTGGCAGACAAAAACTACACAAAAAGCAGTAAACTGTGTGAGCAACTCGGAGGAAGAAGTATTGCACTATTAAGATAGCCACTTTTTCGTCAAGAGAGGTATTGACTCAGAGAATACCAGTAACCTATGGAAGGAGTAACAATGAATCTCTTAAGATACACAACGAGTGACATATCGCTTCTGGCAGACTGGCCACAGTAAGAAAAAGTGACAGACTGGGTGAGCAATTGGGACCAGTAACTATGACTCTCTTAAGGTAGCCAATGCCTCGTTACTTGCGGGTTGGATTAAGAAATCTCGAAAACCCCTAGGAGGAGAAACGATGACTCTTTTATGATACACAACTAGTGAATTATAGTTTCTGGCAGACAAAAACTACACAAAAAGCAGAAACTGTGTGAACAACTCGGAGGAAGAAGTATTGCACTATTAAGATAGCCACTTTTTCGTCAAGAGAGGTATTGACTCAGAGAATACCAGTAACCTATGGAAGGAGTAACGATGAATCTCTTAAGATACACAACGAGTGACATATCGCTTCTGGCAGACTGGCCGCAGTAAGAAAAAGTGGCAGACTGGGTGAGCAATGGGGACGAGTAATTATGACTCCTTTAAGGTAGCCAATGCCTCGTTACTTGCAGTTTGGTTAAGAAATCTCGAATAACCCCTAGGAGGAGAAACGATGACTCTTTTATGATACACAACTAGTGAATTATAGTTTCTGGCAGACAAAAACTACACAAAAAGTAGTAAACTGTGTGAGCAACTCGGAGGATGAAGTATTGCACTATTAAGATAGATACTTTTTCGTCACGAGAGGTATTGACTCAGGGAATACCAGTAACCTATGGAAGGAGTAACGATGAATCTCTTAAGATACACAACGAGTGACATATCGCTTCTGGCAGACTGGCCACAGTAAGAAAAAGTGGCAGACTGGGTGAGCAATGGGGACGAGTAACTATGACTCTCTTAAGGTAGCCAATGCCTTGTTACTTGCGGTTTGGGTTAAGAAATCTCGAATAACCCCTAGGAGGAGAAACGATGACTCTTTTATGATACACAACTAGTGACATATCGCTTCTGGCAGACTGGCAAGTACACAAAAAGTAGTAAACTGTGTGAGCAACTGGGAGGAAGAAGTATGGCACTATTAAGAATGCCAATGATTCGTCACGAGTAGTAATGAATCAGAGAATACCAGTAACCTATGGAAGGAGTAACGATGAATCTCTTCAGATACACAACGAGTGACATATCGCTTCTGGCAGACTGGCCACAGTAAGAATAAGTGGCAGACTGGGTGAGCAATGGGGACGAGTAACTATGACTCTCTTAAGGTAGCCAATGCCTCGTTACTTGCGGTTTGGGTTAAGAAATCTCGAATAACCCCTGGGAGGAGAAACGATGACTCTTTTATGAGACACAACTAGTGACATATCGCTTCTGGCAGACTGGCAAGTACACAAAAAGTAGTAAACTGTGTGAGCAACTCGGAGGAAGAAGTATTGCACTATTAAGATAGCCACTTTTTCGTCAAGAGAGGTATTGACTCGGAGAATACCAGTAACCTATGGAAGGAGTAACGATGAATCTCTTAAGATACAGAACGAGTGACATATCGCTTCTGGCAGACTGGCCGCAGTAAGGAAAAGTGGCAGACTGGGAGAGCAATTGGGACGAGTAACTATGACTCTCTTAAGGTAGCCAATGCCTCGTTACTTGCGGTTTGGATTAAGAAATCTCGAATAACCCCTAGGAGGAGAAACGATGACTTTTTTATGATACACAACTAGTGAATTATAGTTTCTGGCAGACAAAAACTACACAAAAAGCAGTAAACTGTGTGAGCAACTCGGAGGAAGAAGTATTGCACTATTAAGATAGCCACTTTTTCGTCAAGAGAGGTATTGACTCAGAGAATACCAGTAACCTATGGAAGGAGTAACAATGAATTTCTTAAGATACACAACGAGTGACATATCGCTTCTGGCAGACTGGCCGCAGTAAGAAAAAGTGGCAGACTGGGTGAGCAATTGGGACGAGTAACTATGACTCTCTTAAGGTAGCCAATGCCTCGTTACTTGCGGGTTGGATTAAGAAATCTCGAAAACCCCTAGGAGGAGAAACGATGACTCTTTTATGATACACAACTAGTGAATTATAGTTTCTGGCAGACAAAAACTACACAAAAAGTAGTAAACTGTGTGAGCAACTCGGAGGATGAAGTATTGCACTATTAAGATAGATACTTTTTCGTCACGAGAGGTATTGACTCAGGGAATACCAGTAACCTATGGAAGGAGTAACGATGAATCTCTTAAGATACACAACGAGTGACATATCGCTTCTGGCAGACTGGCCACAGTAAGAAAAAGTGGCAGACTGGGTGAGCAATGGGGACGAGTAACTATAACTCTCTTAAGGTAGCCAATGCCTTGTTACTTGCGGTTTGGGTTAAGAAATCTCGAATAACCCCTAGGAGGAGAAACGATGACTCTTTTATGATACACAACTAGTGACATATCGCTTCAGGCAGACTGGCAAGTACACAAAAAGTAGTAAACTGTGTGAGCAACTGGGAGGAAGAAGTATGGCACTATTAAGAATGCCAATGATTCGTCACGAGTAGTATTGAATCAGAGAATACCAGTAACCTATGGAAGGAGTAACGATGAATCTCTTCAGATACACAACGAGTGACATATCGCTTCTGGCAGACTGGCCACAGTAAGAATAAGTGGCAGACTGGGTGAGCAATGGGGACGAGTAACTATGACTCTCTTAAGGTAGCCAATGCCTCGTTACTTGCGGTTTGGGTTAAGAAATCTCGAATAACCCCTAGGAGAAGAAACGATGACTCTTTTATGATACACAACTAGTGACATATCGCTTCTGGCAGACTGGCAAGTACACAAAAAGTAGTAAACTGTGTGAGCAACTCGGAGGAAGAAGTATTGCACTATTAAGATAGCCACTTTTTCGTCAAGAGAGGTATTGACTCGGAGGATACCAGTAACCTATGGAAGGAGTAACGATGAATCTCTTAAGATACACAACGAGTTACATATCGCTTCTGGCAGACTGGCCGCAGTAAGGAAAAGTGGCAGACTGGGAGAGCAATTGGGACGAGTAACTATGACTCTCTTAAGGTAGCCAATGCCTCGTTACTTGCGGTTTGGATTAAGAAATCTCGAATAACCCCTAGGAGGAGAAACGATGACTCTTTTATGATACACAACTAGTGAATTTTAGTTTCTGGCAGACCAAAACTACACAAAAAGCAGTAAACTGTGTGAGCAACTCGGAGGAAGAAGTATTGCACTATCAAGATAGCCACTTTTTTTTTAAGAGAGGTATTGACTCAGAGAATACCAGTAACCTATGGAAGGAGTAGCGATGAATGTCTTAAGATACACAACGAGTGACATATCGCTTCTGGCAGACTGGCCACAGTAAGAAAAAGTGACAGACTGGGTGAGCAATTGGGACCAGTAACTATGACTCTCTTAAGGTAGCCAATGCCTCGTTACTTGCGGTTTGGGTTAAGAAATCTCGAATAACCCCTAGGAGGAGAAACGATGACTCTTTTATGATACACAACTAGTGAATTATAGTTTCTGGCAGACAAAAACTACACAAAAAGCAGTAAACTGTGTGAGCAACTCGGAGGAAGAAGTATTGCACTATTAAGATAGCCACTTTTTCGTCAAGAGAGGTATTGACTCAGAGAATACCAGTAACCTATGGAAGGAGTAACAATGAATCTCTTAAGATACACAACGAGTGACATATCGCTTCTGGCAGACTGGCCACAGTAAGAAAAAGTGACAGACTGGGTGAGCAATTGGGACCAGTAACTATGACTCTCTTAAGGTAGCCAATGCCTCGTTACTTGCGGGTTGGATTAAGAAATCTCGAAAACCCCTAGGAGGAGAAACGATGACTCTTTTATGATACACAACTAGTGAATTATAGTTTCTGGCAGACAAAAACTACACAAAAAGCAGAAACTGTGTGAACAACTCGGAGGAAGAAGTATTGCACTATTAAGATAGCCACTTTTTCGTCAAGAGAGGTATTGACTCAGAGAATACCAGTAACCTATGGAAGGAGTAACGATGAATCTCTTAAGATACACAACGAGTGACATATCGCTTCTGGCAGACTGGCCGCAGTAAGAAAAAGTGGCAGACTGGGTGAGCAATGGGGACGAGTAATTATGACTCTCTTAAGGTAGCCAATGCCTCGTTACTTGCAGTTTGGTTAAGAAATCTCGAATAACCCCTAGGAGGAGAAACGATGACTCTTTTATGATACACAACTAGTGACATATCGCTTCTGGCAGACTGGCAAGTACACAAAAAGTAGTAAACTGTGTGAGCCACTCGGAGGAAGAAGTATTGCACTATTAAGATAGCCACTTTTTCGTCAAGAGAGGTATTGACTCGGAGAATACCAGTAACCTATGGAAGGAGTAACGATGAATCTCTTAAGATACACAACGAGTGACATATCGCTTCTGGCAGACTGGCCGCAGTAAGGAAAAGTGGCAGACTGGGAGAGCAATTGGGACAAGTAACTATGACTCTCTTAAGGTAGCCAATGCCTCGTTAGTTGCGGTTTGGATGAAGAAATCTCGAATAACCCCTAGGAGGAGAAACGATGACTCTTTTATGATACACAACTAGTGAATTATAGTTTCTGGCAGACAAAAACTACACAAAAAGCAGTAAACTGTGTGAGCAACTCGGAGGAAGAAGTATTGCACTATTAAGATAGCCACTTTTTCCTCAAGAGAGGTATTGACTCAGAGAACACCAGTAACCTATGGAAGGAGTAACGATGAATCTCTTAAGATACACAACGAGTGACATATCGCTTCTGGCAGACTGGCCACAGTAAGAAAAAGTGGCAGACTGGGTGAGCAATTGGGACGAGTAACTATGACTCTCTTAAGGTAGCCAATGCCTCGTTACTTGCGGGTTGGATTAAGAAATCTCGAAAACCCCTAGGAGGAGAAACGATGACTCTTTTATGATACACAACTAGTGAATTATAGTTTCTGGCAGACAAAAACTACACAAAAAGTAGTAAACTGTGTGAGCAACTGGGAGGAAGAAGTATGGCACTATTAAGAAAGCCAATGATTCGTCACGAGTAGTATTGAATCAGAGAATACCAGTAACCTATGGAAGGAGTAACGATGAATCTCTTAAGATACACAACGAGTGACATATCGCTTCTGGCAGACTGGCCGCAGTAAGAAAAAGTGGCAGACTGGGTGAGCAATGGGGACGAGTAATTATGACTCTCTTAAGGTAGCCAATGCCTCGTTACTTGCGGTTTGGTTAAGAAATCTCGAATAACCCCTAGGAGGAGAAACGATGACTCTTTTATGATACACAACTAGTGACATATCGCTTCTGGCAGACTGGCAAGTACACAAAAAGTAGTAAACTGTGTGAGCAACTCGGAGGAAGAAGTATTGCACTATTAAGATAGCCACTTTTTCGTCAAGAGAGGTATTGACTCGGAGAATACCAGTAACCTATGGAAGGAGTAACGATGAATCTCTTAAGATACACAACGAGTGACATATCGCTTCTGGCAGACTGGCCGCAGTAAGGAAAAGTGGCAGACTGGGAGAGCAATGGGGACGAGTAATTATGACTCTCTTAAGGTAGCCAATGCCTCGTTACTTGCAGTTTGGTTAAGAAATCTCGAATAACCCCTAGGAGGAGAAACGATGACTCTTTTATGATACACAACTAGTGAATTATAGTTTCTGGCAGACAAAAACTACACAAAAAGTAGTAAACTGTGTGAGCAACTCGGAGGATGAAGTATTGCACTATTAAGATAGATACTTTTTCGTCACGAGAGGTATTGACTCAGGGAATACCAGTAACCTATGGAAGGAGTAACGATGAATCTCTTAAGATACACAACGAGTGACATATCGCTTCTGGCAGACTGGCCACAGTAAGAAAAAGTGGCAGACTGGGTGAGCAATGGGGACGAGTAACTATGACTCTCTTAAGGTAGCCAATGCCTTGTTACTTGCGGTTTGGGTTAAGAAATCTCGAATAACCCCTAGGAGGAGAAACGATGACTCTTTTATGATACACAACTAGTGACATATCGCTTCTGGCAGACTGGCAAGTACACAAAAAGTAGTAAACTGTGTGAGCAACTGGGAGGAAGAAGTATGGCACTATTAAGAATGCCAATGATTCGTCACGAGTAGTATTGAATCAGAGAATACCAGTAACCTATGGAAGGAGTAACGATGAATCTCTTCAGATACACAACGAGTGACATATCGCTTCTGGCAGACTGGCCACAGTAAGAATAAGTGGCAGACTGGGTGAGCAATGGGGACGAGTAACTATGACTCTCTTAAGGTAGCCAATGCCTCGTTACTTGCGGTTTGGGTTAAGAAATCTCGAATAACCCCTGGGAGGAGAAACGATGACTCTTTTATGAGACACAACTAGTGACATATCGCTTCTGGCAGACTGGCAAGTACACAAAAAGTAGTAAACTGTGTGAGCAACTCGGAGGAAGAAGTATTGCACTATTAAGATAGCCACTTTTTCGTCAAGAGAGGTATTGACTCGGAGAATACCAGTAACCTATGGAAGGAGTAACGATGAATCTCTTAAGATACAGAACGAGTGACATATGGCTTCTGGCAGACTGGCCGCAGTAAGGAAAAGTGGCAGACTGGGAGAGCAATTGGGACGAGTAACTATGACTCTCTTAAGGTAGCCAATGCCTCGTTACTTGCGGTTTGGATTAAGAAATCTCGAATAACCCCTAGGAGGAGAAACGATGACTTTTTTATGATACACAACTAGTGAATTATAGTTTCTGGCAGACAAAAACTACACAAAAAGCAGTAAACTGTGTGAGCAACTCGGAGGAAGAAGTATTGCACTATTAAGATAGCCACTTTTTCGTCAAGAGAGGTATTGACTCAGAGAATACCAGTAACCTATGGAAGGAGTAACAATGAATTTCTTAAGATACACAACGAGTGACATATCGCTTCTGGCAGACTGGCCGCAGTAAGAAAAAGTGGCAGACTGGGTGAGCAATTGGGACGAGTAACTATGACTCTCTTAAGGTAGCCAATGCCTCGTTACTTGCGGGTTGGATTAAGAAATCTCGAAAACCCCTAGGAGGAGAAACGATGACTCTTTTATGATACACAACTAGTGAATTTTAGTTTCTGGCAGACCAAAACTACACAAAAAGCAGTAAACTGTGTGAGCAACTCGGAGGAAGAAGTATTGCACTATCAAGATAGCCACTTTTTTTTCAAGAGAGGTATTGACTCAGAGAATACCAGTAACCTATGGAAGGAGTAGCGATGAATGTCTTAAGATACACAACGAGTGACATATCGCTTCTGGCAGACTGGCCACAGTAAGAAAAAGTGACAGACTGGGTGAGCAATTGGGACCAGTAACTATGACTCTCTTAAGGTAGCCAATGCCTCGTTACTTGCGGTTTGGGTTAAGAAATCTCGAATAACCCCTAGGAGGAGAAACGATGACTCTTTTATGATACACAACTAGTGAATTATAGTTTCTGGCAGACAAAAACTACACAAAAAGCAGTAAACTGTGTGAGCAACTCGGAGGAAGAAGTATTGCACTATTAAGATAGCCACTTTTTCGTCAAGAGAGGTATTGACTCAGAGAATACCAGTAACCTATGGAAGGAGTAACAATGAATCTCTTAAGATACACAACGAGTGACATATCGCTTCTGGCAGACTGGCCACAGTAAGAAAAAGTGACAGACTGGGTGAGCAATTGGGACCAGTAACTATGACTCTCTTAAGGTAGCCAATGCCTCGTTACTTGCGGGTTGGATTAAGAAATCTCGAAAACCCCTAGGAGGAGAAACGATGACTCTTTTATGATACACAACTAGTGAATTATAGTTTCTGGCAGACAAAAACTACACAAAAAGCAGAAACTGTGTGAACAACTCGGAGGAAGAAGTATTGCACTATTAAGATAGCCACTTTTTCGTCAAGAGAGGTATTGACTCAGAGAATACCAGTAACCTATGGAAGGAGTAACGATGAATCTCTTCAGATACACAACGAGTGACATATCGCTTCTGGCAGACTGGCCACAGTAAGAATAAGTGGCAGACTGGGTGAGCAATGGGGACGAGTAACTATGACTCTCTTAAGGTAGCCAATGCCTCGTTACTTGCAGTTTGGTTAAGAAATCTCGAATAACCCCTAGGAGGAGAAACGATGACTCTTTTATGATACACAACTAGTGACATATCGCTTCTGGCAGACTGGCAAGTACACAAAAAGTAGTAAACTGTGTGAGCCACTCGGAGGAAGAAGTATTGCACTATTAAGATAGCCACTTTTTCGTCAAGAGAGGTATTGACTCGGAGAATACCAGTAACCTATGGAAGGAGTAACGATGAATCTCTTAAGATACACAACGAGTGACATATCGCTTCTGGCAGACTGGCCGCAGTAAGGAAAAGTGGCAGACTGGGAGAGCAATTGGGACAAGTAACTATGACTCTCTTAAGGTAGCCAATGCCTCGTTAGTTGCGGTTTGGATGAAGAAATCTCGAATAACCCCTAGGAGGAGAAACGATGACTCTTTTATGATACACAACTAGTGAATTATAGTTTCTGGCAGACAAAAACTACACAAAAAGCAGTAAACTGTGTGAGCAACGCGGAGGAAGAAGTATTGCACTATTAAGATAGCCACTTTTTCCTCAAGAGAGGTATTGACTCAGAGAACACCAGTAACCTATGGAAGGAGTAACGATGAATCTCTTAAGATACACAACGAGTGACATATCGCTTCTGGCAGACTGGCCACAGTAAGAAAAAGTGGCAGACTGGGTGAGCAATTGGGACGAGTAACTATGACTCTCTTAAGGTAGCCAATGCCTCGTTACTTGCGGGTTGGATTAAGAAATCTCGAAAACCCCTAGGAGGAGAAACGATGACTCTTTTATGATACACAACTAGTGAATTATAGTTTCTGGCAGACAAAAACTACACAAAAAGTAGTAAACTGTGTGAGCAACTCGGAGGAAGAAGTATTGCACTATTAAGATAGCCACTTTTTCGTCAAGAGAGGTATTGACTCAGAGAATACCAGTAACCTATGGAAGGAGTAACGATGAATCTCTTAAGATACACAACGAGTGACATATCGCTTCTGGCAGACTGGCCGCAGTAAGAAAAAGTGGCAGACTGGGTGAGCAATGGGGACGAGTAATTATGACTCTCTTAAGGTAGCCAATGCCTCGTTACTTGCGGTTTGGTTAAGAAATCTCGAATAACCCCTAGGAGGAGAAACGATGACTCTTTTATGATACACAACTAGTGACATATCGCTTCTGGCAGACTGGCAAGTACACAAAAAGTAGTAAACTGTGTGAGCAACTCGGAGGAAGAAGTATTGCACTATTAAGATAGCCACTTTTTCGTCAAGAGAGGTATTGACTCGGAGAATACCAGTAACCTATGGAAGGAGTAACGATGAATCTCTTAAGATACACAACGAGTGACATATCGCTTCTGGCAGACTGGCCGCAGTAAGGAAAAGTGGCAGACTGGGAGAGCAATTGGGACAAGTAACTATGACTCTCTTAAGGTAGCCAATGCCTCGTTAGTTGCGGTTTGGATGAAGAAATCTCGAATAACCCCTAGGAGGAGAAACGATGACTCTTTTATGATACACAACTAGTGAATTATAGTTTCTGGCAGACAAAAACTACACAAAAAGCAGTAAACTGTGTGAGCAACTCGGAGGAAGAAGTATTGCACTATTAAGATAGCCACTTTTTCCTCAAGAGAGGTATTGACTCAGAGAACACCAGTAACCTATGGAAGGAGTAACGATGAATCTCTTAAGATACACAACGAGTGACATATCGCTTCTGGCAGACTGGCCACAGTAAGAAAAAGTGGCAGACTGGGTGAGCAATTGGGACGAGTAACTATGACTCTCTTAAGGTAGCCAATGCCTCGTTACTTGCGGGTTGGATTAAGAAATCTCGAAAACCCCTAGGAGGAGAAACGATGACTCTTTTATGATACACAACTAGTGAATTATAGTTTCTGGCAGACAAAAACTACACAAAAAGTAGTAAACTGTGTGAGCAACTCGGAGGATGAAGTATTGCACTATTAAGATAGATACTTTTTCGTCACGAGAGGTATTGACTCAGAGAATACCAGTAACCTATGGAAGGAGTAACGATGAATCTCTTAAGATACACAACGAGTGACATATCGCTTCTGGCAGACTGGCCACAGTAAGAAAAAGTGGCAGACTGGGTGAGCAATGGGGACGAGTAACTATGACTCTCTTAAGGTAGCCAATGCCTCGTTACTTGCGGTTTGGGTTAAGAAATCTCGAATAACCCCTAGGAGGAGAAACGATGACTCTTTTATGATACACAACTAGTGACATATCGCTTCTGGCAGACTGGCAAGTACACAAAAAGTAGTAAACTGTGTGAGCAACTCGGAGGAAGAAGTATTGCACTATTAAGATAGCCACTTTTTCGTCAAGAGAGGTATTGACTCGGAGAATACCAGTAACCTATGGAAGGAGTAACGATGAATCTCTTAAGATACACAACAAGTGACATATCGCTTCTGGCAGACTGGGCGCAGTAAGGAAAAGTGACAGACTGGGAGAGCAATTGGGACGAGTAACTATGACTCTCTTAAGGTAGCCAATGCCTCGTTACTTGCGGTTTGGATGAAGAAATCTCGAATAACCCCTAGGAGGAGAAACGATGACTTTTTTATGATACACAACTAGTGAATTATAGTTTCTGGCAGACAAAAACTACACAAAAAGCAGTAAACTGTGTGAGCAACTCGGAGGAAGAAGTATTGCACTATTAAGATAGCCACTTTTTCGTCAAGAGAGGTATTGACTCAGAGAATACCAGTAACCTATGGAAGGAGTAACGATGAATCTCTTAAGATACACAACGAGTGACATATCGCTTCTGGCCGACTAACCGCAGTAAGAAAAAGTGGCAGACTGGGTGAGCAATTGGGACGAGTAACTATGACTCTCTTAAGGTAGCCAATGCCTCATTACTTGCGGTTTGGATTAAGAAATCTCGAATAACCCCTAGGAGGAGAAACGATGACTCTTTTATGATACACAACTAGTGAATTATAGTTTCTGGCAGACAAAAACTACACAAAAAGCAGTAAACTGTGTGAGCAACTCGGAGGAAGAAGTATTGCACTATTAAGATAGCCACTTTTTCGTCAAGAGAGGTATTGACTCAGAGAATACCAGTAACCTATGGAAGGAGTAACGATGAATCTCTTAAGATACACAACGAGTGACATATCGCTTCTGGCAGACTGGCCGCAGTAAGAAAAAGTGGCAGACTGGGGGAGCAATGGGGACGAGTAACTATGACTCTCTTAAGGTAGCCAATGCCTCGTTAGTTGCGGTTTGGATTAAGAAATCTCGAATAATCCCTAGGAGGTGAAACGATAACTCTTTTATGTTACACAACTAGTGACATATCGCTTCTGGCACACTGGGAAGTACACAAAAAGTAGTACATTGTGTGAGCAACTGGGAGGAAGAAGTATGGCACTATTAAGAAAGCCAATGATTCGTCACGAGTAGTATTGAATCAGAGAATACCAGTAACCTATGGAAGGAGTAACGATGAATCTCTTAAGATACACAACGAGTGACATATCGCTTCTGGCAGACTGGCCACAGTAAGAAAAAGTGGCAGACTGGGTGAGCAATGGGGACGAGTAACTATGACTCTCTTAAGGTAGCCAATGCCTCGTTACTTGCGGTTTAGGTTAAGAAATCTCGAATAACCCCTAGGAGGAGAAACGATGACTTTTTTATGATACACAACTAGTGACATATCGCTTCTGGCAGACTGGCAAGTACACAAAAAGTAGTAAACTGTGTGAGCAACTCGGAGGAAGAAGTATTGCGCTATTAAGATAGCCACTTTTTCGTCAAGGGAGGTATTGACTCGGAGAATACCAGTAACCTATGGAAGGAGTAACGATGAATCTCTTAAGATACACAACGAGTGACATATCGCTTCTGGCAGACTGGCCGCAGTAAGGAAAAGTGGTAGACTGGGAGAGCAATTGGGACGAGTAACTATGACTCTCTTAAGGTAGCCAATGCCTCGTTACTTGCGGTTTGGATGAAGAAATCTCGAATAACCCCTAGGAGGAGAAACGATGACTCTTTTATGATACACAACTAGTGAATTATAGTTTCTGGCAGACAAAAACTACACAAAAAGCAGTAAACTGTGTGAGCAACTGGGAGGAAGAAGTATTGCACTATTAAGATAGATACTTTTTCGTCACGAGAGGTATTGACTCAGAGAATACCAGTAACCTATGGAAGGAGTAACGATGAATCTCTTAAGATACACAACGAGTGACATATCGCTTCTGGCAGACTGGCCACAGTAAGAAAAAGTGGCAGACTGGGTGAGCAATGGGGACGAGTAACTATGACTCTCTTAAGGTAGCCAATGCCTCGTTACTTGCGGTTTGGGTTAAGAAATCTCGAATAACCCCTAGGAGGAGAAACGAAAACTCTTTTATGATACACAACTAGTGACATATCGCTTCTGGCAGACTGGCAAGTACACAAAAAGTAGCAAACTGTGTGAGCAACTGGGAGGAAGAAGTATGGCACTATTAAGAAAGCCAATGATTCGTCACGAGTAGTATTGAATCAGAGAATACCAGTAACCTATGGAAGGAGTAACGATGAATCTCTTAAGATACACAACGAGTGACATATCGCTTCTGGCAGACTGGCCGCAGTAAGAAAAAGTGGCAGACTGGGTGAGCAATTGGGACGAGTAACTATGACTCTCTTAAGGTAGCCAATGCCCCGTTACTTGCGGGTTGGATTAAGAAATCTCGAAAACCCCTAGGAGGAGAAACGATGACACTTTTATGATACACAACTAGTGAATTATAGTTTCTGGCAGACAAAAACTACACAAAAAGTAGTAAATTGTGTGAGCAACTCGGAGGATGAAGTATTGCACTATTAAGATAGATACTTTTTCGTCACGAGAGGTATTGACTTAGAGAATACCAGTAACCTATGGAAGGAGTAACGATGAATCTCTTAAGATACACAACGAGTGACATATCGCTTCTGGCAGACTGGCCACAGTAAGAAAAAGTGGCAGACTGGGTGAGCAATGGGGACGAGTAACTATGACTCTCTTAAGGTAGCCAATGCCTCGTTACGTGCGGTTTGGGTTAAGAAATCTCGAATAACCCCTAGGAGGAGAAACTATGACTCTTTTATGATACACAACTAGTGACATATCACTTCTGGCAGACTGGCAAGTACACAAAAAGTAGTAAACTGTGTGAGCAACTCGGAGGAAGAAGTATTGCACTATTAAGATAGCCACTTTTTCGTCAAGAGAGGTATTGACTCGGAGAATACCAGTAACCTATGGAAGGAGTAACGATGAATCTCTTAAGATACACAACAAGTGACATATCGCTTCTGGCAGACTGGCCGCAGTAAGGAAAAGTGACAGACTGGGAGAGCAATTGGGACGAGTAACTATGACTCTCTTAAGGTAGCCAATGCCTCGTTACTTGCGGTTTGGATGAAGAAATCTCGAATAACCCCTAGGAGGAGAAACGATGACTCTTTTATGATACACAACTAGTGAATTATAGTTTCTAGCAGACAAAAACTACACAAAAAGCAGTAAACTGTGTGAGCAACTCGGAGGAAGAAGTATTGCACTATTAAGATAGCCACTTTTTCGTCAAGAGAGGTATTGACTCAGAGAATACCAGTAACCTATGGAAGGAGTAACGATGAATCTCTTAAGATACACAACGAGTGACATATCGCTTCTGGCCGACTGGCCGCAGTAAGAAAAAGTGGCAGACTGGGTGAGCAATTGGGACGAGTAACTATGACTCTCTTAAGGTAGCCAATGCCTCGTTACTTGCGGTTTGGATTAAGAAATCTCGAATAACCCCTAGGAGGAGAAACGATGACTCTTTTATGATACACAACTAGTGAATTATAGTTTCTGGCAGACAAAAACTACACAAAAAGCAGTAAACTGTGTGAGCAACTCGGAGGAAGAAGTATTGCACTATTAAGATAGCCACTTTTTCGTCAAGAGAGGTATTGACTCAGAGAATACCAGTAACCTATGGAAGGAGTAACGATGAATCTCTTAAGATACACAACGAGTGACATATCGCTTCTGGCAGACTGGCCGCAGTAAGAAAAAGTGGCAGACTGGGGGAGCAATGGGGACGAGTAACTATGACTCTCTTAAGGTAGCCAATGCCTCGTTAGTTGCGGTTTGGATTAAGAAATCTCGAATAATCCCTAGGAGGTGAAACGATAACTCTTTTATGTTACACAACTAGTGACATATCGCTTCTGGCAGACTGGGAAGTACACAAAAAGTAGTAAATTGTGTGAGCAACTGGGAGGAAGAAGTATGGCACTATTAAGAAAGCCAATGATTCGTCACGAGTAGTATTGAATCAGAGAATACCAGTAACCTATGGAAGGAGTAACGATGAATCTCTTAAGATACACAACGAGTGACATATCGCTTCTGGCCGACTGGCCGCAGTAAGAAAAAGTGGCAGACTGGGTGAGCAATTGGGACGAGTAACTATGACTCTCTTAAGGTAGCCAATGCCTCGTTTCTTGCGGTTTGGATTAAGAAATCTCGAATAACCCCTAGGAGGAGAAACGATGACTCTTTTATGATACACAACTAGTGAATTATAGTTTCTGGCAGACAAAAACTACACAAAAAGTAGTAAACTGTGTGAGCAACTCGGAGGATGAAGTATTGCACTATTAAAATAGATACTTTTTCGTCACGAGAGGTATTGACTCAGAGAATACCAGTAACCTATGGAAGGAGTAACGATGAATCTCTTAAGATACACAACGAGTGACATATCGCTTCTGGCCGACTGGCCGCAGTAAGAAAAAGTGGCAGACTGGGTGAGCAATTGGGACGAGTAACTATGACTCTCTTAAGGTAGCCAATGCCTCGTTTCTTGCGGTTTGGATTAAGAAATCTCGAATAACCCCTAGGAGGAGAAACGATGACTCTTTTATGATACACAACTAGTGAATTATAGTTTCTGGCAGACAAAAACTACACAAAAAGTAGTAAACTGTGTGAGGAACTCGGAGGATGAAGTATTGCACTATTAAAATAGATACTTTTTCGTCACGAGAGGTATTGACTCAGAGAATACCAGTAACCTATGGAAGGAGTAACGATGAATCTCTTAAGATACATAACGAGTGACATATCGCTTCTGGCAGACTGGCCACAGTAAGAAAAAGTGGCAGACTGGGTGAGCAATGGGGACGAGTAACTATGACTCTCTTAAGGTAGCCAATGCCTCGTTACTTGCGGTTTGGGTTAAGAAATCTCGAATAACCCCTAGGAGGAGAAACTATGACTCTTTTACGATACACAACTAGTGACATATCACTTCTGGCAGACTGGCAAGTACACAAAAAGTAGTAAACTGTGTGAGCAACTCGGAGGAAGAAGTATTGCACTATTAAGATAGCCACTTTTTCGTCAAGAGAGGTATTGACTCGGAGAATACCAGTAACCTATGGAAGGAGTAACGATGAATCTCTTAAGATAAACAACAAGTGACATATCGCTTCTGGCAGACTGGCCGCAGTAAGGAAAAGTGACAGACTGGGAGAGCAATTGGGACGAGTAACTATGACTCTCTTAAGGTAGCCAATGCCTCGTTACTTGCGGTTTGGATGAAGAAATCTCGAATAACCCCTAGGAGGAGAAACGATGACTTTTTTATGATACACAACTAGTGAATTATAGTTTCTGGCAGACAAAAACTACACAAAAAGTAGTAAACTGTGTGATCAACTCGGAGGAAGAAGTATTGCACTATTAAGATAGCCACTTTTTCGTCAAGAGAGGTATTGACTCAGAGAATACCAGTAACCTATGGAAGGAGTAACGATGAATCTCTTAAGATACACAACGAGTGACATATCGCTTCTGGCCGACTGGCCGCAGTAAGAAAAAGTGGCAGACTGGGTGAGCAATTGGGACGAGTAACTATGACTCTCTTAAGGTAGCCAATGCCTTGTTACTTGCGGTTTGGATGAAGAAATCTCGAATAACCCCTAGGAGGAGAAACGATGACTCTTTTATGATACACAACTAGTGAATTATAGTTTCTATCAGACAAAAACTACACAAAAAGCAGTAAACTGTGTGAGCAACTCGGAGGAAGAAGTATTGCACTATTAAGATAGCCACTTTTTCGTCAAGAGAGGTATTGACTCAGAGAATACCAGTAACCTATGGAAGGAGTAACGATGAATCTCTTAAGATACACAACGAGTGACATATCGCTTCTGGCAGACTGGCCGCAGTAAGAAAAAGTGGCAGACTGGGGGAGCAATGGGGACGAGTAACTATGACTCTCTTAAGGTAGCCAATGCCTCGTTAGTTGCGGTTTGGATTAAGAAATCTCGAATAATCCCTAGGAGGTGAAACGATAACTCTTTTATGTTACACAACTAGTGACATATCGCTTCTGGCAGACTGGGAAGTACACAAAAAGTAGTAAATTGTGTGAGCAACTGGGAGGAAGAAGTATGGCACTATTAAGAAAGCCAATGATTCGTCACGAGTAGTATTGAATCAGAGAATACCAGTAACCTATGGAAGGAGTAACGATGGATCTCTTAAGATACACAACGAGTGACATATCGCTTCCGGCAGACTGGCCGCAGTAAGGAAAAGTGGCAGACTGGGTGAGCAATTGGGACGAGTAACTATGACTCTCTTAAGGTAGCCAATGCCTCGTTTCTTGCGGTTTGGATTAAGAAATCTCGAATAACCCCTAGGAGGAGAAACGATGACTCTTTTATGATACACAACTAGTGAATTATAGTTTCTGGCAGACAAAAACTACACAAAAAGTAGTAAACTGTGTGAGCAACTCGGAGGATGAAGTATTGCACTATTAAAATAGATACTTTTTCGTCACGAGAGGTATTGACTCAGAGAATACCAGTAACCTATGGAAGGAGTAACGATGAATCTCTTAAGATACACAACGAGTGACATATCGCTTCTGGCCGACTGGCCGCAGTAAGAAAAAGTGGCAGACTGGGTGAGCAATTGGGACGAGTAACTATGACTCTCTTAAGGTAGCCAATGCCTCGTTTCTTGCGGTTTGGATTAAGAAATCTCGAATAACCCCTAGGAGGAGAAACGATGACTCTTTTATGATACACAACTAGTGAATTATAGTTTCTGGCAGACAAAAACTACACAAAAAGTAGTAAACTGTGTGAGCAACTCGGAGGATGAAGTATTGCACTATTAAAATAGATACTTTTTCGTCACGAGAGGTATTGACTCAGAGAATACCAGTAACCTATGGAAGGAGTAACGATGAATCTCTTAAGATACGTAACGAGTGACATATCGCTTCTGGCAGACTGGCCGCAGTAAGGAAAAGTGACAGACTGGGAGAGCAATTGGGACGAGTAACTATGACTCTCTTAAGGTAGCCAATGCCTCGTTACTTGCGGTTTGGATGAAGAAATCTCGAATAACCCCTAGGAGGAGAAACGATGACTTTTTTATGATACACAACTAGTGAATTATAGTTTCTGGCAGACAAAAACTACACAAAAAGTAGTAAACTGTGTGATCAACTCGGAGGAAGAAGTATTGCACTATTAAGATAGCCACTTTTTCGTCAAGAGAGGTATTGACTCAGAGAATACCAGTAACCTATGGAAGGAGTAACGATGAATCTCTTAAGATACACAACGAGTGACATATCGCTTCTGGCCGACTGGCCGCAGTAAGAAAAAGTGGCAGACTGGGTGAGCAATTGGGACGAGTAACTATGACTCTCTTAAGGTAGCCAATGCCTTGTTACTTGCGGTTTGGATGAAGAAATCTCGAATAACCCCTAGGAGGAGAAACGATGACTCTTTTATGATACACAACTAGTGAATTATAGTTTCTATCAGACAAAAACTACACAAAAAGCAGTAAACTGTGTGAGCAACTCGGAGGAAGAAGTATTGCACTATTAAGATAGCCACTTTTTCGTCAAGAGAGGTATTGACTCAGAGAATACCAGTAACCTATGGAAGGAGTAACGATGAATCTCTTAAGATACACAACGAGTGACATATCGCTTCTGGCAGACTGGCCGCAGTAAGAAAAAGTGGCAGACTGGGGGAGCAATGGGGACGAGTAACTATGACTCTCTTAAGGTAGCCAATGCCTCGTTAGTTGCGGTTTGGATTAAGAAATCTCGAATAATCCCTAGGAGGTGAAACGATAACTCTTTTATGTTACACAACTAGTGACATTTCGCTTCTGGCAGACTGGGAAGTACACAAAAAGTAGTAAATTGTGTGAGCAACTGGGAGGAAGAAGTATGGCACTATTAAGAAAGCCAATGATTCGTCACGAGTAGTATTGAATCAGAGAATACCAGTAACCTATGGAAGGAGTAACGATGGATCTCTTAAGATACACAACGAGTGACATATCGCTTCCGGCAGACTGGCCGCAGTAAGGAAAAGTGGCAGACTGGGTGAGCAATTGGGACGAGTAACTATGACTCTCTTAAGGTAGCCAATGCCTCGTTTCTTGCGGTTTGGATTAAGAAATCTCGAATAACCCCTAGGAGGAGAAACGATGACTCTTTTATGATACACAACTAGTGAATTATAGTTTCTGGCAGACAAAAACTACACAAAAAGTAGTAAACTGTGTGAGCAACTCGGAGGATGAAGTATTGCACTATTAAAATAGATACTTTTTCGTCACGAGAGGTATTGACTCAGAGAATACCAGTAACCTATGGAAGGAGTAACGATGAATCTCTTAAGATACACAACGAGTGACATATCGCTTCTGGCCGACTGGCCGCAGTAAGAAAAAGTGGCAGACTGGGTGAGCAATTGGGACGAGTAACTATGACTCTCTTAAGGTAGCCAATGCCTCGTTTCTTGCGGTTTGGATTAAGAAATCTCGAATAACCCCTAGGAGGAGAAACGATGACTCTTTTATGATACACAACTAGTGAATTATAGTTTCTGGCAGACAAAAACTACACAAAAAGTAGTAAACTGTGTGAGCAACTCGGAGGATGAAGTATTGCACTATTAAAATAGATACTTTTTCGTCACGAGAGGTATTGACTCAGAGAATACCAGTAACCTATGGAAGGAGTAACGATGAATCTCTTAAGATACGTAACGAGTGACATATCGCTTCTGGCAGACTGGCCACAGTAAGAAAAAGTGGCAGACTGGGTGAGCAATGGGGACGGGTAACTATGACTCTCTTAAGGTAGCCAATGCCTCGTTACTTGCGGTTTCGATTAAGAAATCTCGAATAATCCCTAGGAGGTGAAACGATAACTCATTTATGTTACACAACTAGTGACATATCGCTTCTGGCAGACTGGGAAGTACACAAAAAGTAGTAAATTGTGTGAGCAACTGGGAGGAAGAAGTATGGCACTATTAAGAAAGCCAATGATTCGTCACGAGTAGTATTGAATCAGAGAATACCAGTAACCTATGGAAGGAGTAACGATGAATCTCTTAAGATACACAACGAGTGACATATCGCTTCTGGCCGACTGGCCGCAGTAAGAAAAAGTTGCAGACTGGGTGAGCAATTGGGACGAGTAACTATGACTCTCTTAAGGTAGCCAATGCCTCGTTTCTTGCGGTTTGGATTAAGAAATCTCGAATAACCCCTAGGAGGAGAAACTATGACTCTTTTACGATACACAACTAGTGACATATCACTTCTGGCAGACTGGCAAGTACACAAAAAGTAGTAAACTGTGTGAGCAACTCGGAGGAAGAAGTATTGCACTATTAAGATAGCCACTTTTTCGTCAAGAGAGGTATTGACCCAGAGAATACCAGTAACCATTGGAAGGAGTAACGATGAATCTCTTAAGATACACAACGAGTGACATATCGCTTCTGGCAGACTGGCCGCAGTAAGAAAAAGTGGCAGACTGGGGGAGCAATGGGGACGAGTAACTATGACTCTCTTAAGGTAGCCAATGCCTCGTTACTTGGTGTTTGGATGAAGAAATCTCGAATAACCCCTAGGAGGAGAAACGATGACTTTTTTATGATACACAACTAGTGAATTATAGTTTCTGGCAGGCAAAAACTACACAAAAAGTAGTAAACTGTGTGATCAACTCGGAGGAAGAAGTATTGCACTATTAAGATAGCCACTTTTTCGTCAAGAGAGGTATTGACTCAGAGAATACCAGTAACCTATGGAAGGAGTAACGATGAATCTCTTAAGATACACAACGAGTGACATATCGCTTCTGGCCGACTGGCCGCAGTAAGAAAAAGTGGCAGACTGGGTGAGCAATTGGGACGAGTAACTTTGACTCTCTTAAGGTAGCCAATGCCTTGTTACTTGCGGTTTGGATGAAGAAATCTCGAATAACCCCTAGGAGGAGAAACGATGACTCTTTTATGATACACAACTAGTGAATTATAGTTTCTATCAGACAAAAACTACACAAAAAGCAGTAAACTGTGTGAGCAACTCGGAGGAAGAGGTATTGCACTATTAAGATAGCCACTTTTTCGTCAAGAGAGGTATTGACCCAGAGAATACCAGTAACCTATGGAAGGAGTAACGATGAATCTCTTAAGATACACAACGAGTGACATATCGCTTCTGGCAGACTGGCCGCAGTAAGAAAAAGTGGCAGACTGGGGGAGCAATGGGGACGAGTAACTATGACTCTCTTAAGGTAGCCAATGCCTCGTTAGTTGCGGTTTGGATTAAGAAATCTCGAATAATCCTTAGGAGGTGAAACGATAACTCTTTTATGTTACACAACTAGTGACATATCGCTTCTGGCAGACTGGGAAATACACAAAAAGTAGTAAATTGTGTGAGCAACTGGGAGGAAGAAGTATGGCACTATTAAGAAAGCCAATGATTCGTCACGAGTAGTATTGAATCAGAGAATACCAGTAACCTATGGAAGGAGTAACGATGAATCTCTTAAGATACACAACGAGTGACATATCGCTTCTGGCCGACTGGCCGCAGTAAGAAAAAGTGGCAGACTGGGTGAGCAATTGGGACGAGTAACTATGACTCTCTTAAGGTAGCCAATGCCTCGTTTCTTGCGGTTTGGATTAAGAAATCTCGAATAACCCCTAGGAGGAGAAACTATGACTCTTTTACGATACACAACTAGTGACATATCACTTCTGGCAGACTGGCAAGTACACAAAAAGTAGTAAACTGTGTGAGCAACTCGGAGGAAGAAGTATTGCACTATTAAGATAGCCACTTTTTCGTCAAGAGAGGTATTGACCCAGAGAATACCAGTAACCATTGGAAGGAGTAACGATGAATCTCTTAAGATACACAACGAGTGACATATCGCTTCTGGCAGACTGGCCGCAGTAAGAAAAAGTGGCAGACTGGGGGAGCAATGGGGACGAGTAACTATGACTCTCTTAAGGTAGCCAATGCCTCGTTAGTTGCGGTTTGGATTAAGAAATCTCGAATAATCCTTAGGAGGTGAAACGATAACTCTTTTATGTTACACAACTAGTGACATATCGCTTCTGGCAGACTGGGAAATACACAAAAAGTAGTAAATTGTGTGAGCAACTGGGAGGAAGAAGTATGGCACTATTAAGAAAGCCAATGATTCGTCACGAGTAGTATTGAATCAGAGAATACCAGTAACCTATGGAAGGAGTAACGATGAATCTCTTAAGATACACAACGAGTGACATATCGCTTCTGGCCGACTGGCCGCAGTAAGAAAAAGTGGCAGACTGGGTGAGCAATTGGGACGAGTAACTATGACTCTCTTAAGGTAGCCAATGCCTCGTTTCTTGCGGTTTCGATTAAGAAATCTCGAATAACCCCTAGGAGGAGAAACGATGACTCTTTTATGATACACAACTAGTGAATTATAGTTTCTGGCAGACAAAAACTACACAAAAAGCAGTAAACTGTGTGAGCAACTGGGAGGAAGAGGTATTGCACTATTAAGATAGATACTTTTTCGTCACGAGAGGTATTGACTCAGAGAATACCAGTAACCTATGGAAGGAGTAACGATGAATCTCTTAAGATACACAACGAGTGACATATCGCTTCTGGCAGACTGGCCACAGTAAGAAAAAGTGGCAGACTGGGTGAGCAATGGGGACGAGTAACTATGACTCTCTTAAGGTAGCCAATGCCTCGTTACTTGCGGTTTAGGTTAAGAAATCTCGAATAACCCCTAGGAGGAGAAACGATGACTTTTTTATGATACACAACTAGTGACATATCGCTTCTGGCAGACTGGCAAGTACACAAAAAGTAGTAAACTGTGTGAGCAACTCGGAGGAAGAAGTATTGCGCTATTAAGATAGCCACTTTTTCGTCAAGAGAGGTATTGACTCGGACAATACCAGTAACCTATGGAAGGAGTAATGATGAATCTCTTAAGATACACAACAAGTGACATATCGCTTGTGGCAGACTGGCCGCAGTAAGGAAAAGTGGTAGACTGGGAGAGCAATTGGGACGAGTAACTATGACTCTCTTAAGGTAGCCAATGCCTCGTTACTTGCGGTTTGGATGAAGAAATCTCGAATAACCCCTAGGAGGAGAAACGATGACTCTTTTATGATACACAACTAGTGAATTATAGTTTCTGGCAGACAAAAACTACACAAAAAGCAGTAAACTGTGTGAGCAACTGGGAGGAAGAGGTATTGCACTATTAAGATAGATACTTTTTCGTCACGAGAGGTATTGACTCAGAGAATACCAGTAACCTATGGAAGGAGTAACGATGAATCTCTTAAGATACACAACGAGTGACATATCGCTTCTGGCAGACTGGCCACAGTAAGAAAAAGTGGCAGACTGGGTGAGCAATGGGGACGAGTAACTATGACTCTCTTAAGGTAGCCAATGCCTCGTTACTTGCGGTTTCGATTAAGAAATCTCGAATAATCCCTAGGAGGTGAAACGATAACTCTTTTATGTTACACAACTAGTGACATATCGCTTCTGGCAGACTGGCAAGTACACAAAAAGTAGTAAATTGTGTGAGCAACTGGGAGGAAGAAGTATGGCACTATTAAGAAAGCCAATGATTCGTCACGAGTAGTATTGAATCAGAGAATACCAGTAACCTATGGAAGGAGTAACGATGAATCTCTTAAGATACACATCGAGTGACACATCGCTTCTGGCAGACTGGCCGCAGTAAGAAAAAGTGGCAGACTGGGGGAGCAATGGGGACGAGTAACTATGACTCTCTTAAGGTAGCCAATGCCTCGTTAGTTGCGGTTTGGATTAAGAAATCTCGAATAATCCCTAGGAGGTGAAACGATAACTCTTTTATGTTACACAACTAGTGACATATCGCTTCTGGCAGACTGGGAAGTACACAAAAAGTAGTAAATTGTGTGAGCAACTGGGAGGAAGAAGTATGGCACTATTAAGAAAGCCAATGATTCGTCACGAGTAGTATTGAATCAGAGAATACCAGTAACCTATGGAAGGAGTAACGATGAATCTCTTAAGATACACAACGAGTGACATATCGCTTCTGGCCGACTGGCCGCAGTAAGAAAAAGTGGCAGACTGGGTGAGCAATTGGGACGAGTAACTATGACTCTCTTAAGGTAGCCAATGCCTCGTTTCTTGCGGTTTGGATTAAGAAATCTCGAATAACCCCTAGGAGGAGAAACGATGACTCTTTTATGATACACAACTAGTGAATTATAGTTTCTGGCAGACAAAAACTACACAAAAAGTAGTAAACTGTGTGAGCAACTCGGAGGATGAAGTATTGCACTATTAAAATAGATACTTTTTCGTCACGAGAGGTATTGACTCAGAGAATACCAGTAACCTATGGAAGGAGTAACGATGAATCTCTTAAGATACACAACGAGTGACATATCGCTTCTGGCCGACTGGCCGCAGTAAGAAAAAGTGGCAGACTGGGTGAGCAATTGGGACGAGTAACTATGACTCTCTTAAGGTAGCCAATGCCTCGTTTCTTGCGGTTTGGATTAAGAAATCTCGAATAACCCCTAGGAGGAGAAACGATGACTCTTTTATGATACACAACTAGTGAATTATAGTTTCTGGCAGACAAAAACTACACAAAAAGTAGTAAACTGTGTGAGCAACTCGGAGGATGAAGTATTGCACTATTAAAATAGATACTTTTTCGTCACGAGAGGTATTGACTCAGAGAATACCAGTAACCTATGGAAGGAGTAACGATGAATCTCTTAAGATACACAACGAGTGACATATCGCTTCTGGCCGACTGGCCGCAGTAAGAAAAAGTGGCAGACTGGGTGAGCAATTGGGACGAGTAACTATGACTCTCTTAAGGTAGCCAATGCCTCGTTTCTTGCGGTTTGGATTAAGAAATCTCGAATAACCCCTAGGAGGAGAAACGATGACTCTTTTATGATACACAACTAGTGAATTATAGTTTCTGGCAGACAAAAACTACACAAAAAGTAGTAAACTGTGTGAGCAACACGGAGGATGAAGTATTGCACTATTAAAATAGATACTTTTTCGTCACGAGAGGTATTGACTCAGAGAATACCAGTAACCTATCGAAGGAGTAACGATGAATCTCTTAAGATACATAACGAGTGACATATCGCTTCTGGCAGACTGGCCACAGTAAGAAAAAGTGGCAGACTGGGTGAGCAATGGGGACGAGTAACTATGACTCTCTTAAGGTAGCCAATGCCTCGTTACTTGCGGTTTGGATTAAGAAATCTCGAATAACCCCTAGGAGGAGAAACGATGACTCTTTTATGATACACAACTAGTGAATTATAGTTTCTGGCAGACAAAAACTACACAAAAAGCAGTAAACTGTGTGAGCAACTCGGAGGAAGAAGTATTGCACTATTAAGATAGCCACTTTTTCGTCAAGAGAGGTATTGACTCAGAGAATACCAGTAACCTATGGAAGGAGTAACGATGAATCTCTTAAGATACACAACGAGTGACATATCGCTTCTGGCAGACTGGCCGCAGTAAGAAAAAGTGGCAGACTGGGGGAGCAATGGGGACGAGTAACTATGACTCTCTTAAGGTAGCCAATGCCTCGTTAGTTGCGGTTTGGATTAAGAAATCTCGAATAATCCCTAGGAGGTGAAACGATAACTCTTTTATGTTACACAACTAGTGACATATCGCTTCTGGCAGACTGGGAAGTACACAAAAAGTAGTAAATTGTGTGAGCAACTGGGAGGAAGAAGTATGGCACTATTAAGAAAACCAATGATTCGTCACGAGTAGTATTGAATCAGAGAATACCAGTAACCTATGGAAGGAGTAACGATGAATCTCTTAAGATACACAACGAGTGACATATCGCTTCTGGCCGACTGGCCGCAGTAAGAAAAAGTGGCAGACTGGGTGAGCAATTGGGACGAGTAACTATGACTCTCTTAAGGTAGCCAATGCCTCGTTTCTTGCGGTTTGGATTAAGAAATCTCGAATAACCCCTAGGAGGAGAAACGATGACTCTTTTATGATACACAACTAGTGAATTATAGTTTCTGGCAGACAAAAACTACACAAAAAGTAGTAAACTGTGTGAGCAACTCGGAGGATGAAGTATTGCACTATTAAAATAGATACTTTTTCGTCACGAGAGGTATTGACTCAGAGAATACCAGTAACCTATGGAAGGAGTAACGATGAATCTCTTAAGATACACAACGAGTGACATATCGCTTCTGGCCGACTGGCCGCAGTAAGAAAAAGTGGCAGACTGGGTGAGCAATTGGGACGAGTAACTATGACTCTCTTAAGGTAGCCAATGCCTCGTTTCTTGCGGTTTGGATTAAGAAATCTCGAATAACCCCTAGGAGGAGAAACGATGACTCTTTTATGATACACAACTAGTGAATTATAGTTTCTGGCAGACAAAAACTACACAAAAAGTAGTAAACTGTGTGAGCAACTCGGAGGATGAAGTATTGCACTATTAAAATAGATACTTTTTCGTCACGAGAGGTATTGACTCAGAGAATACCAGTAACCTATGGAAGGAGTAACGATGAATCTCTTAAGATACATAACGAGTGACATATCGCTTCTGGCAGACTGGCCACAGTAAGAAAAAGTGGCAGACTGGGTGAGCAATGGGGACGAGTAACTATGACTCTCTTAAGGTAGCCAATGCCTCGTTACTTGCCGTTTGGGTTAAGAAATCTCGAATAACCCCTAGGAGGAGAAACTATGACTCTTTTACGATACACAACTAGTGACATATCACTTCTGGCAGACTGGCAAGTACACAAAAAGTAGTAAACTGTGTGAGCAACTCGGAGGAAGAAGTATTGCACTATTAAGATAGCCACTTTTTCGTCAAGAGAGGTATTGACTCGGAGAATTCCAGTAACCTATGGAAGGAGTAACGATGAATCTCTTAAGATAAACAACAAGTGACATATCGCTTCTGGCAGACTGGCCGCAGTAAGGAAAAGTGACAGACTGGGAGAGCAATTGGGACGAGTAACTATGACTCTCTTAAGGTAGCCAATGCCTCGTTACTTGCGGTTTGGATGAAGAAATCTCGAATAACCCCTAGGAGGAGAAACGATGACTTTTTTATGATACACAACTAGTGAATTATAGTTTCTGGCAGGCAAAAACTACACAAAAAGTAGTAAACTGTGTGATCAACTCGGAGGAAGAAGTATTGCACTATTAAGATAGCCACTTTTTCGTCAAGAGAGGTATTGACTCAGAGAATACCAGTAACCTATGGAAGGAGTAACGATGAATCTCTTAAGATACACAACGAGTGACATATCGCTTCTGGCCGACTGGCCGCAGTAAGAAAAAGTGGCAGACTGGGTGAGCAATTGGGACGAGTAACTATGACTCTCTTAAGGTAGCCAATGCCTTGTTACTTGCGGTTTGGATGAAGAAATCTCGAATAACCCCTAGGAGGAGAAACGATGACTCTTTTATGATACACAACTAGTGAATTATAGTTTCTATCAGACAAAAACTACACAAAAAGCAGTAAACTGTGTGAGCAACTCGGAGGAAGAAGTATTGCACTATTAAGATAGCCACTTTTTCGTCAAGAGAGGTATTGACCCAGAGAATACCAGTAACCTATGGAAGGAGTAACGATGAATCTCTTAAGATACACAACGAGTGACATATCGCTTCTGGCAGACTGGCCGCAGTAAGAAAAAGTGGCAGACTGGGGGAGCAATGGGGACGAGTAACTATGACTCTCTTAAGGTAGCCAATGCCTCGTTACTTGCGGTTTAGGTTAAGAAATCTCGAATAACCCCTAGGAGGAGAAACGATGACTTTTTTATGATACACAACTAGTAACATATCGCTTCTGGCAGACTGGCAAGTACACAAAAAGTAGTAAACTGTGTGAGCAACTCGGAGGAAGAAGTATTGCGCTATTAAGATAGCCACTTTTTCGTCAAGAGAGGTATTGACTCGGGCAATACCAGTAACCTATGGAAGGAGTAATGATGAATCTCTTAAGATACACAACAAGTGACATATCGCTTGTGGCAGACTGGCCGCAGTAAGGAAAAGTGGTAGACTGGGAGAGCAATTGGGACGAGTAACTATGACTCTCTTAAGGTAGCCAATGCCTCGTTACTTGCGGTTTGGATGAAGAAATCTCGAATAACCCCTAGGAGGAGAAACGATGACTCTTTTATGATACACAACTAGTGAATTATAGTTTCTGGCAGACAAAAACTACACAAAAAGCAGTAAACTGTGCGAGCAACTGGGAGGAAGAGGTATTGCACTATTAAGATAGATACTTTTTCGTCACGAGATGTATTGACTCAGAGAATACCAGTAACCTATGGAAGGAGTAACGATGAATCTCTTAAGATACACAACGAGTGATATATCGCTTCTGGCAGACTGGCCACAGTAAGAAAAAGTGGCAGACTGGGTGAGCAATTGGGACGAGTAACTATGACTCTCTTAAGGTAGCCAATGCCTCGTTACTTGCGGTTTCGATTAAGAAATCTCGAATAATCCCTAGGAGGTGAAACGATAACTCTTTTATGTTACACAACTAGTGACATATCGCTTCTGGCAGACTGGCAAGTACACAAAAAGTAGTAAATTGTGTGAGCAACTGGGAGGAAGAAGTATGGCACTATTAAGAAAGCCAATGATTCGTCACGAGTAGTATTGAATCAGAGAATACCAGTAACCTATGGAAGGAGTAACGATGAATCTCTTAAGATACACATCGAGTGACATATCGCTTCTGGCAGACTGGCCACAGTAAGAAAAAGTGGCAGACTGGGTGAGCAATTGGGACGAGTAACTATGACTGTCTTAAGGTAGCCAATGCCTCGTTACTTGCGGGTTGGATTAAGAAATCTCGAAAACCCCTAGGAGGAGAAACGATGACTCTTTTATGATACACAACTAGTGAATTATAGTTTCTGGCAGACAAAAACTACACAAAAAGTAGTAAACTGTGTGAGCAACTCGGAGGATGAAGTATTGCACTATTAAGATAGATACTTTTTCGTCACGAGAGGTATTGACTCAGAGAATACCAGTAACCTATGGAAGGAGTAACGATGAATCTCTTAAGATACACAACGAGTGACATATCGCTTCTGGCAGACTGGCCACAGTAAGAAAAAGTGGCAGACTGGGTGAGCAATGGGGACGAGTAACTATGACTCTCTTAAGGTAGCCAATGCCTCGTTACTTGCGGTTTAGGTTAAGAAATCTCGAATAACCCCTAGGAGGAGAAACGATGACTTTTTTATGATACACAACTAGTGACATATCGCTTCTGGCAGACTGGCAAGTACACAAAAAGTAGTAAACTGTGTGAGCAACTCGGAGGAAGAAGTATTGCGCTATTAAGATAGCCACTTTTTCGTCAAGAGAGGTATTGACTCGGAGAATACCAGTAACCTATGGAAGGAGTAATGATGAATCTCTTAAGATACACAACGAGTGACATATCGCTTCTGGCAGACTGGCCGCAGTAAGGAAAAGTGGTAGACTGGGAGAGCAATTGGGACGAGTAACTATGACTCTCTTAAGGTAGCCAATGCCTCGTTACTTGCGGTTTGGATGAAGAAATCTCGAATAACCCCTAGGAGGAGAAACGATGACTCTTTTATGATACACAACTAGTGAATTATAGTTTCTGGCAGACAAAAACTACACAAAAAGCAGTAAACTGTGTGAGCAACTGGGAGGAAGAAGTATTGCACTATTAAGATAGATACTTTTTCGTCACGAGAGGTATTGACTCAGAGAATACCAGTAACCTATGGAAGGAGTAACGATGAATCTCTTAAGATACACAACGAGTGACATATCGCTTCTGGCAGACTGGCCAAAGTAAGAAAAAGTGGCAGACTGGGTGAGCAATGGGGACGAGTAACTATGACTCCCTTAAGGTAGCCAATGCCTCGTTACTTGCGGTTTGGGTTAAGAAATCTCGAATAACCCCTAGGAGGAGAAACGAAAACTCTTTTATGATACACAACTAGTGACATATCGCTTCTGGCAGACTGGCAAGTACACAAAAAGTAGTAAACTGTGTGAGCAACTCGGAGGAAGAAGTATTGCACTATTAAGATAGCCACTTTTTCGTCAAGAGAGGTATTGACTCGGAGAATACCAGTAACCTATGGAAGGAGTAACGATGAATCTCTTAAGATACACAACGAGTGCCATATCGCTTATGGCAGACTGGCCACAGTAAGAAAAAGTGGCAGACTGGGTGAGCAATGGGGACGAGTAACTATGACTCTCTTAAGGTAGCCAATGCCTCGTTACTTGCGGTTTCGATTAAGAAATCTCGAATAATCCCTAGGAGGTGAAACGATAACTCTTTTATGTTACACACCTAGTGACATATCGCTTCTGGCAGACTGGCAAGTACACAAAAAGTAGTAAATTGTGTGAGCAACTGGGAGGAAGAAGTATGGCACTATTAAGAAAGCCAATGATTCGTCACGAGTAGTATTGAATCAGAGAATACCAGTAACCTATGGAAGGAGTAACGATGAATCTCTTAAGATACACAACGAGTGACATATCGCTTCTGGCAGACTGGCCACAGTTAGAAAAAGTGGCAGACTGGGTGAGCAATTGGGACGAGTAACTATGACTGTCTTAAGGTAGCCAATGCCTCGTTACTTGCGGGTTGGATTAAGAAATCTCGAAAACCCCTAGGAGGAGAAACGATGACTCTTTTATGATACACAACTAGTGAATTATAGTTTCTGGCAGACAAAAACAACACAAAAAGTAGTAAACTGTGTGAGCAACTCGGAGGATGAAGTATTGCACTATTAAGATAGATACTTTTTCGTCACGAGAGGTATTGACTCAGAGAATACCAGTAACCTATGGAAGGAGTAACGATGAATCTCTTAAGATACACAACGAGTGACATATCGCTTCTGGCAGACTGGCCACAGTAAGAAAAAGTGGCAGACTGGGTGAGCAATGGGGACGAGTAACTATGACACTCTTAAGGTAGCCAATGCCTCGTTATTTGCGGTTTGGGTTAAGAAATCTCGAATAACCCCTAGGAGGAGAAACGATGACTCTTTTATGATACACAACTAGTGACATATCGCTTCTGGCAGACTGGCAAGTACACAAAAAGTAGTAAACTGTGTGAGCAACTCGGAGGAAGAAGTATTGCACTATTAAGATAGCCACTTTTTCGTCAAGAGAGGTATTGACTCGGAGAATACCAGTAACCTATGGAAGGAGTAACGATGAATCTCTTAAGATACACAACGAGTGACATATCGCTTCTGGCACACTGGCCGCAGTAAGGAAAAGTGGCAGACTGGGAGAGCATTTGGGACGAGTAACTATGACTCTCTTAAGGTAGCCAATGCCTCGTTACTTGCGGTTTGGGTTAAGAAATCTCGAATAACCCCTAGGAGGAGAAACGATGACTCTTTTATGATACACAACTAGTGACATATCGCTTCTGGCAGACTGGCAAGTACACAAACAGTAGTAAACTGTGTGAGCCACTCGGAGGAAGAAGTATTGCACTATTAAGATAGCCACTTTTTCGTCAAGAGAGGTATTGACTCGGAGAATGCCAGTAACCTATGGAAGGAGTAACGATGAATCTCTTAAGATACACAACGAGTGACATATCGCTTCTGGCAGACTGGCCGCAGTAAGGAAAAGTGGCAGACTGGGAGAGCAATTGGGACAAGTAACTATGACTCTCTTAAGGTAGCCAATGCCTCGTTAGTTGCGGTTTGGATGAAGAAATCTCGAATAACCCCTAGGAGGAGAAACGATGACTCTTTTATGATACAAAACTAGTGAATTATAGTTTCTGGCAGACAAAAACTACACAAAAAGCAGTAAACTGTGTGAGCAACTCGGAGGAAGAAGTATTGCACTATTAAGATAGCCACTTTTTCGTCAAGAGAGGTATTGACTCAGAGAATACCAATAACCTATGGAAGGAGTAACGATGAATCTCTTAAGATACACAACGAGTGACATATCGCTTCTGGCAGACTGGCCGCAGTAAGAAAAAGTGGCAGACTGGGTGAGCAATGGGGACGAGTAATTATGACGCTCTTAAGGTAGCCAATGCCTCGTTACTTGCGGTTTGGTTAAGAAATCTCGAATAACCCCTAGGAGGAGAAACGATGACTCTTTTATGATACACAACTAGTGACATATCGCTTCTGGCAGACTGGCAAGTACACAAACAGTAGTAAACTGTGTGAGCCACTCGGAGGAAGAAGTATTGCACTATTAAGATAGCCACTTTTTCGTCAAGAGAGGTATTGACTCGGAGAATGCCAGTAACCTATGGAAGGAGTAACGATGAATCTCTTAAGATACACAACGAGTGACATATCGCTTCTGGCAGACTGGCCGCAGTAAGGAAAAGTGGCAGACTGGGAGAGCAATTGGGACAAGTAACTATGACTCTCTTAAGGTAGCCAATGCCTCGTTAGTTGCGGTTTCGATGAAGAAATCTCGAATAACCCCTAGGAGGAGAAACGATGACTCTTTTATGATACAAAACTAGTGAATTATAGTTTCTGGCAGACAAAAACTACACAAAAAGCAGTAAACTGTGTGAGCAACACGGAGGAAGAAGTATTGCACTATTAAGATAGCCACTTTTTCCTCAAGAGAGGTATTGACTCAGAGAACACCAGTAACCTATGGAAGGAGTAACGATGAATCTCTTAAGATACACAACGAGTGACATATCGCTTCTGGCAGACTGGCCACAGTAAGAAAAAGTGGCAGACTGGGTGAGCAATTGGGACGAGTAACTATGACTGTCTTAAGGTAGCCAATGCCTCGTTACTTGCGGGTTGGATTAAGAAATCTCGAAAACCCCTAGGAGGAGAAACGATGACTCTTTTATGATACACAACTAGTGAATTATAGTTTCTGGCAGACAAAAACTACACAAAAAGTAGTAACCTGTGTGAGCAACTCGGAGGATGAAGTATTGCACTATTAAGATAGATACTTTTTCGTCACGAGAGGTATTGACTCAGAGAATACCAGTAACCTATGGAAGGAGTAACGATGAATCTCTTAAGATACACAACGAGTGACATATCGCTTCTGGCAGACTGGCCACAGTAAGAAAAAGTGGCAGACTGGGTGAGCAATGGGGACGAGTAACTATGACTCTCTTAAGGTAGCCAATGCCTCGTTACTTGCGGTTTAGGTTAAGAAATCTCGAATAACCCCTAGGAGGAGAAACGATGACTTTTTTATGATACACAACTAGTGACATATCGCTTCTGGCAGACTGGCAAGTACACAAAAAGTAGTAAACTGTGTGAGCAACTCGGAGGAAGAAGTATTGCGCTATTAAGATAGCCACTTTTTCGTCAAGAGAGGTATTGACTCGGAGAATACCAGTAACCTATGGAAGGAGTAATGATGAATCTCTTAAGATACACAACGAGTGACATATCGCTTCTGGCAGACTGGCCGCAGTAAGGAAAAGTGGTAGACTGGGAGAGCAATTGGGACGAGTAACTATGACTCTCTTAAGGTAGCCAATGCCTCGTTACTTGCGGTTTGGATGAAGAAATCTCGAATAACCCCTAGGAGGAGAAACGATGACTCTTTTATGATACACAACTAGTGAATTATAGTTTCTGGCAGACAAAAACTACACAAAAAGCAGTAAACTGTGTGAGCAACTGGGAGGAAGAAGTATTGCACTATTAAGATAGATACTTTTTCGTCACGAGAGGTATTGACTCAGAGAATACCAGTAACCTATGGAAGGAGTAACGATGAATCTCTTAAGATACACAACGAGTGACATATCGCTTCTGGCAGACTGGCCAAAGTAAGAGAAAGTGGCAGACTGGGTGAGCAATGGGGACGAGTAACTATGACTCCCTTAAGGTAGCCAATGCCTCGTTACTTGCGGTTTGGGTTAAGAAATCTCGAATAACCCCTAGGAGGAGAAACGAAAACTCTTTTATGATACACAACTAGTGACATATCGCTTCTGGCAGACTGGCAAGTACACAAAAAGTAGTAAACTGTGTGAGCAACTGGGAGGAAGAAGTATTGCACTATTAAGAAAGCCAATGATTCGTCACGAGTAGTATTGAATCAGAGAATACCAGTAACCTATGGAAGGAGTAACGATGAATCTCTTAAGATACACAACGAGTGCCATATCGCTTCTGGCAGACTGGCCACAGTAAGAAAAAGTGGCAGACTGGGTGAGCAATGGGGACGAGTAACTATGACTCTCTTAAGGTAGCCAATGCCTCGTTACTTGCGGTTTCGATTAAGAAATCTCGAATAATCCCTAGGAGGTGAAACGATAACTCTTTTATGTTACACACCTAGTGACATATCGCTTCTGGCAGACTGGCAAGTACACAAAAAGTAGTAAATTGTGTGAGCAACTGGGAGGAAGAAGTATGGCACTATTAAGAAAGCCAATGATTCGTCACGAGTAGTATTGAATCAGAGAATACCAGTAACCTATGGAAGGAGTAACGATGAATCTCTTAAGATACACAACGAGTGACATATCGCTTCTGGCAGACTGGCCACAGTTAGAAAAAGTGGCAGACTGGGTGAGCAATTGGGACGAGTAACTATGACTGTCTTAAGGTAGCCAATGCCTCGTTACTTGCGGGTTGGATTAAGAAATCTCGAAAACCCCTAGGAGGAGAAACGATGACTCTTTTATGATACACAACTAGTGAATTATAGTTTCTGGCAGACAAAAACTACACAAAAAGTAGTAAACTGTGTGAGCAACTCGGAGGATGAAGTATTGCACTATTAAGATAGATACTTTTTCGTCACGAGAGGTATTGACTCAGAGAATACCAGTAACCTATGGAAGGAGTAACGATGAATCTCTTAAGATACACAACGAGTGACGTATCGCTTCTGGCAGACTGGCCACAGTAAGAAAAAGTGGCAGACTGGGTGAGCAATTGGGACGAGTAACTATGACTGTCTTAAGGTAGCCAATGCCTCGTTACTTGCGGGTTGGATTAAGAAATCTCGAAAACCCCTAGGAGGAGAAACGATGACTCTTTTATGATACACAACTAGTGAATTATAGTTTCTGGCAAACAAAAACTACACAAAAAGTAGTAACCTGTGTGAGCAACTCGGAGGATGAAGTATTGCACTATTAAGATAGATACTTTTTCGTCACGAGAGGTATTGACTCAGAGAATACCAGTAACCTATGGAAGGAGTAACGATGAATCTCTTAAGATACACAACGAGTGACATATCGCTTCTGGCAGACTGGCCACAGTAAGAAAAAGTGGCAGACTGGGTGAGCAATGGGGACGAGTAACTATGACTCTCTTAAGGTAGCCAATGCCTCGTTACTTGCGGTTTAGGTTAAGAAATCTCGAATAACCCCTAGGAGGAGAAACGATGACTTTTTTATGATACACAACTAGTGACATATCGCTTCTGGCAGACTGGCAAGTACACAAAAAGTAGTAAACTGTGTGAGCAACTCGGAGGAAGAAGTATTGCGCTATTAAGATAGCCACTTTTTCGTCAAGAGAGGTATTGACTCGGAGAATACCAGTAACCTATGGAAGGAGTAATGATGAATCTCTTAAGATACACAACGAGTGACATATCGCTTCTGGCAGACTGGCCGCAGTAAGGAAAAGTGGTAGACTGGGAGAGCAATTGGGACGAGTAACTATGACTCTCTTAAGGTAGCCAATGCCTCGTTACTTGCGGTTTGGATGAAGAAATCTCGAATAACCCCTAGGAGGAGAAACGATGACTCTTTTATGATACACAACTAGTGAATTATAGTTTCTGGCAGACAAAAACTACACAAAAAGCAGTAAACTGTGTGAGCAACTGGGAGGAAGAAGTATTGCACTATTAAGATAGATACTTTTTCGTCACGAGAGGTATTGACTCAGAGAATACCAGTAACCTATGGAAGGAGTAACGATGAATCTCTTAAGATACACAACGAGTGACATATCGCTTCTGGCAGACTGGCCAAAGTAAGAGAAAGTGGCAGACTGGGTGAGCAATGGGGACGAGTAACTATGACTCCCTTAAGGTAGCCAATGCCTCGTTACTTGCGGTTTGGGTTAAGAAATCTCGAATAACCCCTAGGAGGAGAAACGAAAACTCTTTTATGATACACAACTAGTGACATATCGCTTCTGGCAGACTGGCAAGTACACAAAAAGTAGTAAACTGTGTGAGCAACTGGGAGGAAGAAGTATTGCACTATTAAGAAAGCCAATGATTCGTCACGAGTAGTATTGAATCAGAGAATACCAGTAACCTATGGAAGGAGTAACGATGAATCTCTTAAGATACACAACGAGTGCCATATCGCTTCTGGCAGACTGGCCACAGTAAGAAAAAGTGGCAGACTGGGTGAGCAATGGGGACGAGTAACTATGACTCTCTTAAGGTAGCCAATGCCTCGTTACTTGCGGTTTCGATTAAGAAATCTCGAATAATCCCTAGGAGGTGAAACGATAACTCTTTTATGTTACACACCTAGTGACATATCGCTTCTGGCAGACTGGCAAGTACACAAAAAGTAGTAAATTGTGTGAGCAACTGGGAGGAAGAAGTATGGCACTATTAAGAAAGCCAATGATTCGTCACGAGTAGTATTGAATCAGAGAATACCAGTAACCTATGGAAGGAGTAACGATGAATCTCTTAAGATACACAACGAGTGACATATCGCTTCTGGCAGACTGGCCACAGTTAGAAAAAGTGGCAGACTGGGTGAGCAATTGGGACGAGTAACTATGACTGTCTTAAGGTAGCCAATGCCTCGTTACTTGCGGGTTGGATTAAGAAATCTCGAAAACCCCTAGGAGGAGAAACGATGACTCTTTTATGATACACAACTAGTGAATTATAGTTTCTGGCAGACAAAAACTACACAAAAAGTAGTAAACTGTGTGAGCAACTCGGAGGATGAAGTATTGCACTATTAAGATAGATACTTTTTCGTCACGAGAGGTATTGACTCAGAGAATACCAGTAACCTATGGAAGGAGTAACGATGAATCTCTTAAGATACACAACGAGTGACGTATCGCTTCTGGCAGACTGGCCACAGTAAGAAAAAGTGGCAGACTGGGTGAGCAATGGGGACGAGTAACTATGACACTCTTAAGGTAGCCAATGCCTCGTTACTTGCGGTTTGGGTTAAGAAATCTCGAATAACCCCTAGGAGGAGAAACGATGACTCTTTTATGATACACAACTAGTGACATATCGCTTCTGGCAGACTGGAAAGTACACAAAAAGTAGTAAACTGTGTGAGCAACTCGGAGGAAGAAGTATTGCACTATTAAGATAGCCACTTTTTCGTCAAGAGAGGTATTGACTCGGAGAATACCAGTAACCTATGGAAGGAGTAACGATGAATCTCTTAAGATACACAACGAGTGACATATCGCTTCTGGCACACTGGCCGCAGTAAGGAAAAGTGGCAGACTGGGAGAGCATTTGGGACGAGTAACTATGACTCTCTTAAGGTAGCCAATGCCTCGTTACTTGCGGTTTGGGTTAAGAAATCTCGAATAACCCCTAGGAGGAGAAACGATGACTCTTTTATGATACACAACTAGTGAATTATAGTTTCTGGGAGACAAAAACTACACAAAAAGCAGTAAACTGTGTGAGCATCTCGGAGGAAGAAGTATTGCACTATTAAGATAGCCACTTTTTCGTCAAGAGAGGTATTGACTCAGAGAATACCAGTAACCTATGGAAGGAGTAACAATGAATCTCTTAAGATACACAACGAGTGACATATCGCTTCTGGCAGACTGGCCGCAGTAAGAAAAAGTGGCAGACTGGGTGAGCAATTGGGACGAGTAACTATGACTCTCTTAAGGTAGCCAATGCCTCGTTACTTGCGGTTTGGATTAAGAAATCTCGAATAACCCCTAAGAGGAGAAACGATGACTTTTTTTTGATACAGAACTAGTGAATTATAGTTTCTGGCAGACAAAAACTACACAAAAAGCAGTAAACTGTGTGAGCAACTCGGAGGAAGAAGTATTGCACTATTAAGATAGCCACTTTTTCGTCAAGAGAGGTATTGACTCAGAGAATACCAGTAACCTATGGAAGGAGTAACGATGAATCTCTTAAGATACACAACGAGTGACATATCGCTTCTGGCAGACTGGCCGCAGTAAGAAAAAGTGGCAGACTGGGTGAGCAATGGGGACGAGTAATTATGACGCTCTTAAGGTAGCCAATGCCTCGTTACTTGCGGTTTGGTTAAGAAATCTCGAATAACCCCTAGGAGGAGAAACGATGACTCTTTTATGATACACAACTAGTGACATATCGCTTCTGGCAGACTGGCAAGTACACAAACAGTAGTAAACTGTGTGAGCCACTCGGAGGAAGAAGTATTGCACTATTAAGATAGCCACTTTTTCGTCAAGAGAGGTATTGACTCGGAGAATGCCAGTAACCTATGGAAGGAGTAACGATGAATCTCTTAAGATACACAACGAGTGACATATCGCTTCTGGCAGACTGGCCGCAGTAAGGAAAAGTGGCAGACTGGGAGAGCAATTGGGACAAGTAACTATGACTCTCTTAAGGTAGCCAATGCCTCGTTAGTTGCGGTTTGGATGAAGAAATCTCGAATAACCCCTAGGAGGAGAAACGATGACTCTTTTATGATACAAAACTAGTTAATTATAGTTTCTGGCAGACAAAAACTACACAAAAAGCAGTAAACTGTGTGAGCAACTCGGAGGAAGAAGTATTGCACTATTAAGATAGCCACTTTTTCCTCAAGAGAGGTATTGACTCAGAGAACACCAGTAACCTATGGAAGGAGTAACGATGAATCTCTTAAGATACACAACGAGTGACATATCGCTTCTGGCAGACTGGCCACAGTAAGAAAAAGTGGCAGACTGGGTGAGCAATGGGGACGAGTAACTATGACTCTCTTAAGGTAGCCAATGCCTCATTACTTGCGGTTTAGGTTAAGAAATCTCGAATAACCCCTAGGAGGAGAAACGATGACTTTTTTATGATACACAACTAGTGACATATCGCTTCTGGCAGACTGGCAAGTACACAAAAAGTAGTAAACTGTGTGAGCAACTCGGAGGAAGAAGTATTGCGCTATTAAGATAGCCACTTTTTCGTCAAGAGAGGTATTGACTCGGAGAATACCAGTAACCTATGGAAGGAGTAATGATGAATCTCTTAAGATACACAACGAGTGACATATCGCTTCTGGCAGACTGGCCGCAGTAAGGAAAAGTGGTAGACTGGGAGAGCAATTGGGACGAGTAACTATGACTCTCTTAAGGTAGCCAATGCCTCGTTACTTGCGGTTTGGATGAAGAAATCTCGAATAACCCCTAGGAGGAGAAACGATGACTCTTTTATGATACACAACTAGTGAATTATAGTTTCTGGCAGACAAAAACTACACAAAAAGCAGTAAACTGTGTGAGCAACTGGGAGGAAGAAGTATTGCACTATTAAGATAGATACTTTTTCGTCACGAGAGGTATTGACTCAGAGAATACCAGTAACCTATGGAAGGAGTAACGATGAATCTCTTAAGATACACAACGAGTGACATATCGCTTCTGGCAGACTGGCCACAGTAAGAAAAAGTGGCAGACTGGGTGAGCAATGGGGACGAGTAACTATGACTCCCTTAAGGTAGCCAATGCCTCGTTACTTGCGGTTTGGGTTAAGAAATCTCGAATAACCCCTAGGAGGAGAAACGAAAACTCTTTTATGATACACAACTAGTGACATATCGCTTCTGGCAGACTGGCAAGTACACAAAAAGTAGTAAACTGTGTGAGCAACTGGGAGGAAGAAGTATTGCACTATTAAGAAAGCCAATGATTCGTCACGAGTAGTATTGAATCAGAGAATACCAGTAACCTATGGAAGGAGTAACGATGAATCTCTTAAGATACACAACGAGTGCCATATCGCTTCTGGCAGACTGGCCACAGTAAGAAAAAGTGGCAGACTGGGTGAGCAATGGGGACGAGTAACAATGACTCTCTTAAGGTAGCCAATGCCTCGTTACTTGCGGTTTCGATTAAGAAATCTCGAATAATCCCTAGGAGGTGAAACGATAACTCTTTTATGTTACACAACTAGTGACATATCGCTTCTGGCAGACTGGCAAGTACACAAAAAGTAGTAAATTGTGTGAGCCACTCGGAGGAAGAAGTATGGCACTATTAAGAAAGCCAATGATTCGTCACGAGTAGTATTGAATCAGAGAATACCAGTAACCTATGGAAGGAGTAACGATGAATCTCTTAAGATACACAACGAGTGACATATCGCTTCTGGCAGACTGGCCACAGTAAGAAAAAGTGGCAGACTGGGTGAGCAATTGGGACGAGTAACTATGACTGTCTTAAGGTAGCCAATGCCTCGTTACTTGCGGGTTGGATTAAGAAATCTCGAAAACCCCTAGGAGGAGAAACGATGACTCTTTTATGATACACAACTAGTGAATTATAGTATCTGGCAGACAAAAACTACACAAAAAGTAGTAAACTGTGTGAGCAACTCGGAGGATGAAGTATTGCACTATTAAGATAGATACTTTTTCGTCACGAGAGGTATTGACTCAGAGAATACCAGTAACCTATGGAAGGAGTAACGATGAATCTCTTAAGATACACAACGAGTGACATATCGCTTCTGGCAGATGGCCTCAGTAAGAACAAGTGGCAGACTGGGTGAGCAATGGGGACGAGTAACTATGACACTCTTAAGGTAGCCAATGCCTCGTTACTTGCGGTTTGGGTTAAGAAATCTCGAATAACCCCTAGGAGGAGAAACGATGACTCTTTTATGATACACAACTAGTGACATATCGCTTCTGGCAGACTGGCAAGTACACAAAAAGTAGTAAACTGTGTGAGCAACTCGGAGGAAGAAGTATTGCACTATTAGGATAGCCACTTTTTCGTCAAGAGAGGTATTGACTCGGAGAATACCAGTAACCTATGGAAGGAGTAACGATGAATCCCTTAAGATACACAACGAGTGACATATCGCTTCTGGCAGACTGGCCGCAGTAAGGAAAAGTGGCAGACTGGGAGAGCAATTGGGACGAGTAACTATGACTCTCTTAAGGTAGCCAATGCCTCGTTACTTGCGGTTTGGGTTAAGAAATCTCGAATAACCCCTAGGAGGAGAAACGATGACTCTTTTATGATACACAACTAGTGAATTATAGTTTCTGGCAGACAAAAACTACACAAAAAGCAGTAAACTGTGTGAGCAACTCGGAGGAAGAAGTATTGCACTATTAAGATAGCCACTTTTTCGTCAAGAGAGGTATTGACTCAGAGAATACCAGTAACCTATGGAAGGAGTAACAATGAATCTCTTAAGATACACAACGAGTGACATATCGCTTCTGGCAGACTGGCCGCAGTAAGAAAAAGTGGCAGACTGGGTGAGCAATTGGGACGAGTAACTATGACTCTCTTAAGGTAGCCAATGCCTCGTTACTTGCGGTTTGGATTAAGAAATCTCGAATAACCCCTAGGAGGAGAAACGATGACTTTTTTTTGATACAGAACTAGTGAATTATAGTTTCTGGCAGACAAAAACTACACAAAAAGCAGTAAACTGTGTGAGCAACTCGGAGGAAGAAGTATTGCACTATTAAGATAGCCACTTTTTCGTCAAGAGAGGTATTGACTCAGAGAATACCAGTAACCTATGGAAGGAGTAACGATGAATCTCTTAAGATACACAACGAGTGACATATCGCTTCTGGCAGACTGGCCGCAGTAAGAAAAAGTGGCAGACTGGGTGAGCAATGGGGACGAGTAATTATGACTCTCTTAAGGTAGCCAATGCCTCGTTACTTGCGGTTTGGTTAAGAAATCTCGAATAACCCCTAGGAGGAGAAACGATGACTCTTTTATGATACACAACTAGTGTCATATCGCTTCTGGCAGACTGGCAAGTACACAAAAAGTAGTAAACTGTGTGAGCCACTCGGAGGAAGAAGTATTGCACTATTAAGATAGCCACTTTTTCGTCAAGAGAGGTATTGACTCGGAGAATACCAGTAACCTATGGAAGGAGTAACGATGAATCTCTTAAGATACACAACGAGTGACATATCGCTTCTGGCAGACTGGCCGCAGTAAGGAAAAGTGGCAGACTGGGAGAGCAATTGGGACAAGTAACTATGACTCTCTTAAGGTAGCCAATGCCTCGTTAGTTGCGGTTTGGATGAAGAAATCTCGAATAACCCCTAGGAGGAGAAACGATGACTCTTTTATGATACAAAACTAGTGAATTATAGTTTCTGGCAGACAAAAACTACACAAAAAGCAGTAAACTGTGTGAGCAACTCGGAGGAAGAAGTATTGCACTATTAAGATAGCCACTTTTTCCTCAAGAGAGGTATTGACTCAGAGAACACCAGTAACCTATGGAAGGAGTAACGATGAATCTCTTAAGATACACAACGAGTGACATATCGCTTCTGGCAGACTGGCCACAGTAAGAAAAAGTGGCAGACTGGGTGAGCAATTGGGACGAGTAACTATGACTCTCTTAAGGTAGCCAAGGCCTCGTTACTTGCGGGTTGGATTAAGAAATCTCGAAAACCCCTAGGAGGAGAAACGATGACTCTTTTATGATACACAACTAGTGAATTATAGTTTCTGGCAGACAAAAACTACACAAAAAGTAGTAAACTGTGTGAGCAACTCGGAGGAAGAAGTATTGCACTATTAAGATAGCCACTTTTTCGTCAAGAGAGGTATTGACTCAGAGAATACCAGTAACCTATGGAAGGAGTAACGATGAATCTCATAAGATACACAACGAGTGACATATCGCTTCTGGCAGACTGGCCGCAGTAAGAAAAAGTGGCAGACTGGGTGAGCAATGGGGACGAGTAATTATGACTCTCTTAAGGTACCAATGCCTCATTACTTGCGGTTTAGGTTAAGAAATCTCGAATAACCCCTAGGAGGAGAAACGATGACTTTTTTATGATACACAACTAGTGACATATCGCTTCTGGCAGACTGGCAAGTACACAAAAAGTAGTAAACTGTGTGAGCAACTCGGAGGAAGAAGTATTGCGCTATTAAGATAGCCACTTTTTCGTCAAGAGAGGTATTGACTCGGAGAATACCAGTAACCTATGGAAGGAGTAATGATGAATCTCTTAAGATACACAACGAGTGACATATCGCTTCTGGCAGACTGGCCGCAGTAAGGAAAAGTGGTAGACTGGGAGAGCAATTGGGACGAGTAACTATGACTCTCTTAAGGTAGCCAATGCCTCGTTACTTGCGGTTTGGATGAAGAAATCTCGAATAACCCCTAGGAGGAGAAACGATGACTCTTTTATGATACACAACTAGTGAATTATAGTTTCTGGCAGACAAAAACTACACAAAAAGCAGTAAACTGTGTGAGCAACTGGGAGGAAGAAGTATTGCACTATTAAGATAGATACTTTTTCGTCACGAGAGGTATTGACTCAGAGAATACCAGTAACCTATGGAAGGAGTAACGATGAATCTCTTAAGATACACAACGAGTGACATATCGCTTCTGGCAGACTGGCCACAGTAAGAAAAAGTGGCAGACTGGGTGAGCAATGGGGACGAGTAACTATGACTCTCTTAAGGTAGCCAATGCCTCGTTACTTGCGGTTTCGATTAAGAAATCTCGAATAATCCCTAGGAGGTGAAACGATAACTCTTTTATGTTACACAACTAGTGACATATCGCTTCTGGCAGACTGGCAAGTACACAAAAAGTAGTAAATTGTGTGAGCAACTGGGAGGAAGAAGTATGGCACTATTAAGAAAGCCAATGATTCGTCACGAGTAGTATTGAATCAGAGAATACCAGTAACCTATGGAAGGAGTAACGATGAATCTCTTAAGATACACAACGAGTGACATATCGCTTCTGGCAGACTGGCCACAGTATGAAAAAGTGGCAGACTGGGTGAGCAATTGGGACGAGTAACTATGACTGTCTTAAGGTAGCCAATGCCTCGTTACTTGCGGGTTGGATTAAGAAATCTCGAAAACCCCTAGGAGGAGAAACGATGACTCTTTTATGATACACAACTAGTGAATTATAGTATCTGGCAGACAAAAACTACACAAAAAGTAGTAAACTGTGTGAGCAACTCGGAGGATGAAGTATTGCACTATTAAGATAGATACTTTTTCGTCACGAGAGGTATTGACTCAGAGAATACCAGTAACCTATGGAAGGAGTAACGATGAATCTCTTAAGATACACAACGAGTGACATATCGCTTCTGGCAGATGGCCTCAGTAAGAACAAGTGGCAGACTGGGTGAGCAATGGGGACGAGTAACTATGACACTCTTAAGGTAGCCAATGCCTCGTTACTTGCGGTTTGGGTTAAGAAATCTCGAATAACCCCTAGGAGGAGAAACGATGACTCTTTTATGATACACAACTAGTGACATATCGCTTCTGGCAGACTGGCAAGTACACAAAAAGTAGTAAACTGTGTGAGCAACTCGGAGGAAGAAGTATTGCACTATTAGGATAGCCACTTTTTCGTCAAGAGAGGTATTGACTCGGAGAATACCAGTAACCTATGGAAGGAGTAACGATGAATCCCTTAAGATACACAACGAGTGACATATCGCTTCTGGCAGACTGGCCGCAGTAAGGAAAAGTGGCAGACTGGGAGAGCAATTGGGACGAGTAACTATGACTCTCTTAAGGTAGCCAATGCCTCGTTACTTGCGGTTTGGGTTAAGAAATCTCGAATAACCCCTAGGAGGAGAAACGATGACTCTTTTATGATACACAACTAGTGAATTATAGTTTCTGGCAGACAAAAACTACACAAAAAGCAGTAAACTGTGTGAGCAACTCGGAGGAAGAAGTATTGCACTATTAAGATAGCCACTTTTTCGTCAAGAGAGGTATTGACTCAGAGAATACCAGTAACCTATGGAAGGAGTAACAATGAATCTCTTAAGATACACAACGAGTGACATATCGCTTCTGGCAGACTGGCCGCAGTAAGAAAAAGTGGCAGACTGGGTGAGCAATTGGGACGAGTAACTATGACTCTCTTAAGGTAGCCAATGCCTCGTTACTTGCGGTTTGGATTAAGAAATCTCGAATAACCCCTAGGAGGAGAAACGATGACTTTTTTTTGATACAGAACTAGTGAATTATAGTTTCTGGCAGACAAAAACTACACAAAAAGCAGTAAACTGTGTGAGCAACTCGGAGGAAGAAGTATTGCACTATTAAGATAGCCACTTTTTCGTCAAGAGAGGTATTGACTCAGAGAATACCAGTAACCTATGGAAGGAGTAACGATGAATCTCTTAAGATACACAACGAGTGACATATCGCTTCTGGCAGACTGGCCGCAGTAAGAAAAAGTGGCAGACTGGGTGAGCAATGGGGACGAGTAATTATGACTCTCTTAAGGTAGCCAATGCCTCGTTACTTGCGGTTTGGTTAAGAAATCTCGAATAACCCCTAGGAGGAGAAACGATGACTCTTTTATGATACACAACTAGTGTCATATCGCTTCTGGCAGACTGGCAAGTACACAAAAAGTAGTAAACTGTGTGAGCCACTCGGAGGAAGAAGTATTGCACTATTAAGATAGCCACTTTTTCGTCAAGAGAGGTATTGACTCGGAGAATACCAGTAACCTATGGAAGGAGTAACGATGAATCTCTTAAGATACACAACGAGTGACATATCGCTTCTGGCAGACTGGACGCAGTAAGGAAAAGTGGCAGACTGGGAGAGCAATTGGGACAAGTAACTATGACTCTCTTAAGGTAGCCAATGCCTCGTTAGTTGCGGTTTGGATGAAGAAATCTCGAATAACCCCTAGGAGGAGAAACGATGACTCTTTTATGATACAAAACTAGTGAATTATAGTTTCTGGCAGACAAAAACTACACAAAAAGCAGTAAACTGTGTGAGCAACTCGGAGGAAGAAGTATTGCACTATTAAGATAGCCACTTTTTCCTCAAGAGAGGTATTGACTCAGAGAACACCAGTAACCTATGGAAGGAGTAACGATGAATCTCTTAAGATACACAACGAGTGACATATCGCTTCTGGCAGACTGGCCACAGTAAGAAAAAGTGGCAGACTGGGTGAGCAATTGGGACGAGTAACTATGACTCTCTTAAGGTAGCCAAGGCCTCGTTACTTGCGGGTTGGATTAAGAAATCTCGAAAACCCCTAGGAGGAGAAACGATGACTCTTTTATGATACACAACTAGTGAATTATAGTTTCTGGCAGACAAAAACTACACAAAAAGTAGTAAACTGTGTGAGCAACTCGGAGGAAGAAGTATTGCACTATTAAGATAGCCACTTTTTCGTCAAGAGAGGTATTGACTCAGAGAATACCAGTAACCTATGGAAGGAGTAACGATGAATCTCATAAGATACACAACGAGTGACATATCGCTTCTGGCAGACTGGCCGCAGTAAGAAAAAGTGGCAGACTGGGTGAGCAATGGGGACGAGTAATTATGACTCTCTTAAGGTACCAATGCCTCATTACTTGCGGTTTAGGTTAAGAAATCTCGAATAACCCCTAGGAGGAGAAACGATGACTTTTTTATGATACACAACTAGTGACATATCGCTTCTGGCAGACTGGCAAGTACACAAAAAGTAGTAAACTGTGTGAGCAACTCGGAGGAAGAAGTATTGCGCTATTAAGATAGCCACTTTTTCGTCAAGAGAGGTATTGACTCGGAGAATACCAGTAACCTATGGAAGGAGTAATGATGAATCTCTTAAGATACACAACGAGTGACATATCGCTTCTGGCAGACTGGCCGCAGTAAGGAAAAGTGGTAGACTGGGAGAGCAATTGGGACGAGTAACTATGACTCTCTTAAGGTAGCCAATGCCTCGTTACTTGCGGTTTGGATGAAGAAATCTCGAATAACCCCTAGGAGGAGAAACGATGACTCTTTTATGATACACAACTAGTGAATTATAGTTTCTGGCAGACAAAAACTACACAAAAAGCAGTAAACTGTGTGAGCAACTGGGAGGAAGAAGTATTGCACTATTAAGATAGATACTTTTTCGTCACGAGAGGTATTGACTCAGAGAATACCAGTAACCTATGGAAGGAGTAACGATGAATCTCTTAAGATACACAACGAGTGACATATCGCTTCTGGCAGACTGGCCACAGTAAGAAAAAGTGGCAGACTGGGTGAGCAATGGGGACGAGTAACTATGACTCCCTTAAGGTAGCCAATGCCTCGTTACTTGCGGTTTGGGTTAAGAAATCTCGAATAACCCCTAGGAGGAGAAACTAAAACTCTTTTATGATACACAACTAGTGACATATCGCTTCTGGCAGACTGGCAAGTACACAAAAAGTAGTAAACTGTGTGAGCAACTGGGAGGAAGAAGTATTGCACTATTAAGAAAGCCAATGATTCGTCACGAGTAGTATTGAATCAGAGAATACCAGTAACCTATGGAAGGAGTAACGATGAATCTCTTAAGATACACAACGAGTGCCATATCGCTTCTGGCAGACTGGCCACAGTAAGAAAAAGTGGCAGACTGGGTGAGCAATGGGGACGAGTAACTATGACTCTCTTAAGGTAGCCAATGCCTCGTTACTTGCGGTTTCGATTAAGAAATCTCGAATAATCCCTAGGAGGTGAAACGATAACTCTTTTATGTTACACAACTAGTGACATATCGCTTCTGGCAGACTGGCAAGTACACAAAAAGTAGTAAATTGTGTGAGCAACTGGGAGGAAGAAGTATGGCACTATTAAGAAAGCCAATGATTCGTCACGAGTAGTATTGAATCAGAGAATACCAGTAACCTATGGAAGGAGTAACGATGAATCTCTTAAGATACACAACGAGTGACATATCGCTTCTGGCAGACTGGCCACAGTAAGAAAAAGTGGCAGACTGGGTGAGCAATTGGGACGAGTAACTATGACTGTCTTAAGGTAGCCAATGCCTCGTTACTTGCGGGTTGGATTAAGAAATCTCGAAAACCCCTAGGAGGAGAAACGATGACTCTTTTATGATACACAACTAGTGAATTATAGTATCTGGCAGACAAAAACTACACAAAAAGTAGTAAACTGTGTGAGCAACTCGGAGGATGAAGTATTGCACTATTAAGATAGATACTTTTTCGTCACGAGAGGTATTGACTCAGAGAATACCAGTAACCTATGGAAGGAGTAACGATGAATCTCTTAAGATACACAACGAGTGACATATCGCTTCTGGCAGATGGCCTCAGTAAGAACAAGTGGCAGACTGGGTGAGCAATGGGGACGAGTAACTATGACACTCTTAAGGTAGCCAATGCCTCGTTACTTGCGGTTTGGGTTAAGAAATCTCGAATAACCCCTAGGAGGAGAAACGATGACTCTTTTATGATACACAACTGGTGACATATCGCTTCTGGCAGACTGGCAAGTACACAAAAAGTAGTAAACTGTGTGAGCAACTCGGAGGAAGAAGTATTGCACTATTAGGATAGCCACTTTTTCGTCAAGAGAGGTATTGACTCGGAGAATACCAGTAACCTATGGAAGGAGTAACGATGAATCCCTTAAGATACACAACGAGTGACATATCGCTTCTGGCACACTGGCCGCAGTAAGGAAAAGTGGCAGACTGGGAGAGCAATTGGGACGAGTAACTATGACTCTCTTAAGGTAGCCAATGCCTCGTTACTTGCGGTTTGGGTTAAGAAATCTCGAATAACCCCTAGGAGGAGAAACGATGACTCTTTTATGATACACAACTAGTGAATTATAGTTTCTGGCAGACAAAAACTACACAAAAAGCAGTAAACTGTGTGAGCAACTCGGAGGAAGAAGTATTGCACTATTAAGATAGCCACTTTTTCCTCAAGAGAGGTATTGACTCAGAGAACACCAGTAACCTATGGAAGGAGTAACGATGAATCTCTTAAGATACACAACGAGTGACATATCGCTTCTGGCAGACTGGCCACAGTAAGAAAAAGTGGCAGACTGGGTGAGCAATTGGGACGAGTAACTATGACTCTCTTAAGGTAGCCAAGGCCTCGTTACTTGCGGGTTGGATTAAGAAATCTCGAAAACCCCTAGGAGGAGAAACGATGACTCTTTTATGATACACAACTAGTGAATTATAGTTTCTGGCAGACAAAAACTACACAAAAAGTAGTAAACTGTGTGAGCAACTCGGAGGAAGAAGTATTGCACTATTAAGATAGCCACTTTTTCGTCAAGAGAGGTATTGACTCAGAGAATACCAGTAACCTATGGAAGGAGTAACGATGAATCTCATAAGATACACAACGAGTGACATATCGCTTCTGGCAGACTGGCCGCAGTAAGAAAAAGTGGCAGACTGGGTGAGCAATGGGGACGAGTAATTATGACTCTCTTAAGGTACCAATGCCTCATTACTTGCGGTTTAGGTTAAGAAATCTCGAATAACCCCTAGGAGGAGAAACGATGACTTTTTTATGATACACAACTAGTGACATATCGCTTCTGGCAGACTGGCAAGTACACAAAAAGTAGTAAACTGTGTGAGCAACTCGGAGGAAGAAGTATTGCGCTATTAAGATAGCCACTTTTTCGTCAAGAGAGGTATTGACTCGGAGAATACCAGTAACCTATGGAAGGAGTAATGATGAATCTCTTAAGATACACAACGAGTGACATATCGCTTCTGGCAGACTGGCCGCAGTAAGGAAAAGTGGTAGACTGGGAGAGCAATTGGGACGAGTAACTATGACTCTCTTAAGGTAGCCAATGCCTCGTTACTTGCGGTTTGGATGAAGAAATCTCGAATAACCCCTAGGAGGAGAAACGATGACTCTTTTATGATACACAACTAGTGAATTATAGTTTCTGGCAGACAAAAACTACACAAAAAGCAGTAAACTGTGTGAGCAACTGGGAGGAAGAAGTATTGCACTATTAAGATAGATACTTTTTCGTCACGAGAGGTATTGACTCAGAGAATACCAGTAACCTATGGAAGGAGTAACGATGAATCTCTTAAGATACACAACGAGTGACATATCGCTTCTGGCAGACTGGCCACAGTAAGAAAAAGTGGCAGACTGGGTGAGCAATGGGGACGAGTAACTATGACTCCCTTAAGGTAGCCAATGCCTCGTTACTTGCGGTTTGGGTTAAGAAATCTCGAATAACCCCTAGGAGGAGAAACGAAAACTCTTTTATGATACACAACTAGTGACATATCGCTTCTGGCAGACTGGCAAGTACACAAAAAGTAGTAAACTGTGTGAGCAACTGGGAGGAAGAAGTATTGCACTATTAAGAAAGCCAATGATTCGTCACGAGTAGTATTGAATCAGAGAATACCAGTAACCTATGGAAGGAGTAACGATGAATCTCTTAAGATACACAACGAGTGCCATATCGCTTCTGGCAGACTGGCCACAGTAAGAAAAAGTGGCAGACTGGGTGAGCAATGGGGACGAGTAACTATGACTCTCTTAAGGTAGCCAATGCCTCGTTACTTGCGGTTTCGATTAAGAAATCTCGAATAATCCCTAGGAGGTGAAACGATAACTCTTTTATGTTACACAACTAGTGACATATCGCTTCTGGCAGACTGGCAAGTACACAAAAAGTAGTAAATTGTGTGAGCAACTGGGAGGAAGAAGTATGGCACTATTAAGAAAGCCAATGATTCGTCACGAGTAGTATTGAATCAGAGAATACCAGTAACCTATGGAAGGAGTAACGATGAATCTCTTAAGATACACAACGAGTGACATATCGCTTCTGGCAGACTGGCCACAGTAAGAAAAAGTGGCAGACTGGGTGAGCAATTGGGACGAGTAACTATGACTGTCTTAAGGTAGCCAATGCCTCGTTACTTGCGGGTTGGATTAAGAAATCTCGAAAACCCCTAGGAGGAGAAACGATGACTCTTTTATGATACACAACTAGTGAATTATAGTATCTGGCAGACAAAAACTACACAAAAAGTAGTAAACTGTGTGAGCAACTCGGAGGATGAAGTATTGCACTATTAAGATAGATACTTTTTCGTCACGAGAGGTATTGACTCAGAGAATACCAGTAACCTATGGAAGGAGTAACGATGAATCTCTTAAGATACACAACGAGTGACATATCGCTTCTGGCAGATGGCCTCAGTAAGAACAAGTGGCAGACTGGGTGAGCAATGGGGACGAGTAACTATGACACTCTTAAGGTAGCCAATGCCTCGTTACTTGCGGTTTGGGTTAAGAAATCTCGAATAACCCCTAGGAGGAGAAACGATGACTCTTTTATGATACACAACTGGTGACATATCGCTTCTGGCAGACTGGCAAGTACACAAAAAGTAGTAAACTGTGTGAGCAACTCGGAGGAAGAAGTATTGCACTATTAGGATAGCCACTTTTTCGTCAAGAGAGGTATTGACTCGGAGAATACCAGTAACCTATGGAAGGAGTAACGATGAATCCCTTAAGATACACAACGAGTGACATATCGCTTCTGGCAGACTGGCCGCAGTAAGGAAAAGTGGCAGACTGGGAGAGCAATTGGGACGAGTAACTATGACTCTCTTAAGGTAGCCAATGCCTCGTTACTTGCGGTTTGGGTTAAGAAATCTCGAATAACCCCTAGGAGGAGAAACGATGACTCTTTTATGATACACAACTAGTGAATTATAGTTTCTGGCAGACAAAAACTACACAAAAAGCAGTAAACTGTGTGAGCAACTCGGAGGAAGAAGTATTGCACTATTAAGATAGCCACTTTTTCGTCAAGAGAGGTATTGACTCAGAGAATACCAGTAACCTATGGAAGGAGTAACAATGAATCTCTTAAGATACACAACGAGTGACATATCGCTTCTGGCAGACTGGCCGCAGTAAGAAAAAGTGGCAGACTGGGTGAGCAATTGGGACGAGTAACTATGACTCTCTTAAGGTAGCCAATGCCTCGTTACTTGCGGTTTGGATTAAGAAATCTCGAATAACCCCTAGGAGGAGAAACGATGACTTTTTTTTGATACAGAACTAGTGAATTATAGTTTCTGGCAGACAAAAACTACACAAAAAGCAGTAAACTGTGTGAGCAACTCGGAGGAAGAAGTATTGCACTATTAAGATAGCCACTTTTTCGTCAAGAGAGGTATTGACTCAGAGAATACCAGTAACCTATGGAAGGAGTAACGATGAATCTCTTAAGATACACAACGAGTGACATATCGCTTCTGGCAGACTGGCCGCAGTAAGAAAAAGTGGCAGACTGGGTGAGCAATGGGGACGAGTAATTATGACTCTCTTAAGGTAGCCAATGCCTCGTTACTTGCGGTTTGGTTAAGAAATCTCGAATAACCCCTAGGAGGAGAAACGATGACTCTTTTATGATACACAACTAGTGTCATATCGCTTCTGGCAGACTGGCAAGTACACAAAAAGTAGTAAACTGTGTGAGCCACTCGGAGGAAGAAGTATTGCACTATTAAGATAGCCACCTTTTCGTCAAGAGAGGTATTGACTCGGAGAATACCAGTAACCTATGGAAGGAGTAACGATGAATCTCAAAGATACACAACGAGTGACATATCGCTTCTGGCAGACTGGCCGCAGTAAGGAAAAGTGGCAGACTGGGAGAGCAATTGGGACAAGTAACTATGACTCTCTTAAGGTAGCCAATGCCTCGTTAGTTGCGGTTTGGATGAAGAAATCTCGAATAACCCCTAGGAGGAGAAACGATGACTCTTTTATGATACAAAACTAGTGAATTATAGTTTCTGGCAGACAAAAACTACACAAAAAGCAGTAAACTGTGTGAGCAACTCGGAGGAAGAAGTATTGCACTATTAAGATAGCCACTTTTTCCTCAAGAGAGGTATTGACTCAGAGAACACCAGTAACCTATGGAAGGAGTAACGATGAATCTCTTAAGATACACAACGAGTGACATATCGCTTCTGGCAGACTGGCCACAGTAAGAAAAAGTGGCAGACAGGGTGAGCAATTGGGACGAGTAACTATGACTCTCTTAAGGTAGCCAAGGCCTCGTTACTTGCGGGTTGGATTAAGAAATCTCGAAAACCCCTAGGAGGAGAAACGATGACTCTTTTATGATACACAACTAGTGAATTATAGTTTCTGGCAGACAAAAACTACACAAAAAGTAGTAAACTGTGTGAGCAACTCGGAGGAAGAAGTATTGCACTATTAAGATAGCCACTTTTTCGTCAAGAGAGGTATTGACTCAGAGAATACCAGTAACCTATGGAAGGAGTAACGATGAATCTCATAACATACACAACGAGTGACATATCGCTTCTGGCAGACTGGCCGCAGTAAGAAAAAGTGGCAGACTGGGTGAGCAATGGGGACGAGTAATTATGACTCTCTTAAGGTAGCCAATGCCTCGTTACTTGCGGTTTGGTTAAGAAATCTCGAATAACCCCTAGGAGGAGAAACGATGACTCTTTTATGATACACAACTAGTGACATATCGCTTCTGGCAGACTGGCAAGTACACAAAAAGTAGTAAACTGTGTGAGCCACTCGGAGGAAGAAGTATTGCACTATTAAGATAGCCACTTTTTCGTCAAGAGAGGTATTGACTCGGAGAATACCAGTAACCTATGGAAGGAGTAACGATGAATCTCTTAAGATACACAACGAGTGACATATCGCTTCTGGCAGACTGGCCGCAGTAAGGAAAAGTGGCAGACTGGGAGAGCAATTGGGACAAGTAACTATGACTCTCTTAAGGTAGCCAATGCCTCGTTAGTTGCGGTTTGGATGAAGAAATCTCGAATAACCCCTAGGAGGAGAAACGATGACTCTTTTATGATACACAACTAGTGAATTATAGTTTCTGGCAGACAAAAACTACACAAAAAGCAGTAAACTGTGTGAGCAACTCGGAGGAAGAAGTATTGCACTATTAAGATAGCCACTTTTTCCTCAAGAGAGGTATTGACTCAGAGAACACCAGTAACCTATGGAAGGAGTAACGATGAATCTCTTAAGATACACAACGAGTGACATATCGCTTCTGGCAGACTGGCCACAGTAAGAAAAAGTGGCAGACTGGGTGAGCAATTGGGACGAGTAACTATGACTCTCTTAAGGTAGCCAATGCCTCGTTACTTGCGGGTTGGATTAAGAAATCTCGAAAACCCCTAGGAGGAGAAACGATGACTCTTTTATGATACACAACTAGTGAATTATAGTTTCTGGCAGACAAAAACTACACAAAAAGTAGTAAACTGTGTGAGCAACTCGGAGGATGAAGTATTGCACTATTAAGATAGATACTTTTTCGTCACGAGAGGTATTGACTCAGAGAATACCAGTAACCTATGGAAGGAGTAACGATGAATCTCTTAAGATACACAACGAGTGACATATCGCTTCTGGCAGACTGGCCACAGTAAGAAAAAGTGGCAGACTGGGTGAGCAATGGGGACGAGTAACTATGACTCTCTTAAGGTAGCCAATGCCTCGTTACTTGCGGTTTGGGTTAAGAAATCTCGAATAACCCCTAGGAGGAGAAACGATGACTCTTTTATGATACACAACTAGTGACATATCGCTTCTGGCAGACTGGCAAGTACACAAAAAGTAGTAAACTGTGTGAGCAACTCGGAGGAAGAAGTATTGCACTATTAAGATAGCCACTTTTTCGTCAAGAGAGGTATTGACTCGGAGAATACCAGTAACCTATGGAAGGAGTAAGGATGAATCTCTTAAGATACACAACAAGTGACATATCGCTTCTGGCAGACTGGGCGCAGTAAGGAAAAGTGACAGACTGGGAGAGCAATTGGGACGAGTAACTATGACTCTCTTAAGGTAGCCAATGCCTCGTTACTTGCGGTTTGGATGAAGAAATCTCGAATAACCCCTAGGAGGAGAAACGATGACTTTTTTATGATACACAACTAGTGAATTATAGTTTCTGGCAGACAAAAACTACACAAAAAGCAGTAAACTGTGTGAGCAACTCGGAGGAAGAAGTATTGCACTATTAAGATAGCCACTTTTTCGTCAAGAGAGGTATTGACTCAGAGAATACCAGTAACCTATGGAAGGAGTAACGATGAATCTCTTAAGATACACAACGAGTGACATATCGCTTCTGGCCGACTGGCCGCAGTAAGAAAAAGTGGCAGACTGGGTGAGCAATTGGGACGAGTAACTATGACTCTCTTAAGGTAGCCAATGCCCCGTTACTTGCGGTTTGGATTAAGAAATCTCGAATAACCCCTAGGAGGAGAAACGATGACTCTTTTATGATACACAACTAGTGAATTATAGTTTCTGGCAGACAAAAACTACACAAAAAGCAGTAAACTGTGTGAGCAACTCGGAGGAAGAAGTATTGCACTATTAAGATAGCCACTTTTTCGTCAAGAGAGGTATTGACTCAGAGAATACCAGTAACCTATGGAAGGAGTAACGATGAATCTCTTAAGATACACAACGAGTGACATATCGCTTCTGGCAGACTGGCCGCAGTAAGAAAAAGTGGCAGACTGGGGGAGCAATGGGGACGAGTAACTATGACTCTCTTAAGGTAGCCAATGCCTCGTTAGTTGCTGTTTGGATTAAGAAATCTCGAATAATCCCTAGGAGGTGAAACGATAACTCTTTTATGTTACACAACTAGTGACATATCGCTTCTGGCACACTGGGAAGTACACAAAAAGTAGTACATTGTGTGAGCAACTGGGAGGAAGAAGTATGGCACTATTAAGAAAGCCAATGATTCGTCACGAGTAGTATTGAATCAGAGAATACCAGTAACCTATGGAAGGAGTAACGATGAATCTCTTAAGATACACAACGAGTGACATATCGCTTCTGGCCGACCGGCCGCAGTAAGAAAAAGTGGCAGACTGGGTGAGCAATTGGGACGAGTAACTATGACTCTCTTAAGGTAGCCAATGACTCGTTACTTGCGGTTTGGATTAAGAAATCTCGAATAACTCCTAGGAGGAGAAACGATGACTCTTTTATGATACACAACTAGTGAATTATAGTTTCTGGCAGACAAAAACTACACAAAAAGTAGTAAACTGTGTGAGCAACTCGGAGGATGAAGTATTGCACTATTAAGATAGATACTTTTCGTCACGAGAGGTATTGACTCAGAGAATACCAGTAACCTATGGAAGGAGTAACGATGAATCTCTTAAGATACACAACGAGTGACATATCGCTTCTGGCAGACTGGCCACAGTAAGAAAAAGTGGCAGACTGGGTGAGCAATGGGGACGAGTAACTATGACTCTCTTAAGGTAGCCAATGCCTCGTTACTTGCGGTTTAGGTTAAGAAATCTCGAATAACCCCTAGGAGGAGAAACGATGACTTTTTTATGATACACAACTAGTGACATATCGCTTCTGGCAGACTGGCAAGTACACAAAAAGTAGTAAACTGTGTGAGCAACTCGGAGGAAGAAGTATTGCGCTATTAAGATAGCCACTTTTTCGTCAAGGGAGGTATTGACTCGGAGAATACCAGTAACCTATGGAAGGAGTAACGATGAATCTCTTAAGATACACAACGAGTGACATATCGCTTCTGGCAGACTGGCCGCAGTAAGGAAAAGTGGTAGACTGGGAGAGCAATTGGGACGAGTAACTATGACTCTCTTAAGGTAGCCAATGCCTCGTTACTTGCGGTTTGAATGAAGAAATCTCGAATAACCCCTAGGAGGAGAAACGATGACTCTTTTATGATACACAACTAGTGAATTATAGTTTCTGGCAGACAAAAACTACACAAAAAGCAGTAAACTGTGTGAGCAACTGGGAGGAAGAAGTATTGCACTATTAAGATAGATACTTTTTCGTCACGAGAGGTATTGACTCAGAGAACACCAGTAACCTATGGAAGGAGTAACGATGAATCTCATAAGATACACAACGAGTGACATATCGCTTCTGGCAGACTGGCCGCAGTAAGAAAAAGTGGCAGACTGGGTGAGCAATGGGGACGAGTAATTATGACTCTCTTAAGGTAGCCAATGCGTCGTTACTTGCGGTTTGGTTAAGAAATCTCGAATAACCCCTAGGAGGAGAAACGATGACTCTTTTATGATACACAACTAGTGACATATCGCTTCTGGCAGACTGGCAAGTACACAAAAAGTAGTAAACTGTGTGAGCCACTCGGAGGAAGAAGTATTGCACTATTAAGATAGCCACTTTTTCGTCAAGAGAGGTATTGACTCGGAGAATACCAGTAACCTATGGAAGGAGTAACGATGAATCTCTTAAGATACACAACGAGTGACATATCGCTTCTGGCAGACTGGCCGCAGTAAGGAAAAGTGGCAGACTGGGAGAGCAATTGGGACAAGTAACTATGACTCTCTTAAGGTAGCCAATGCCTCGTTAGTTGCGGTTTGGATGAAGAAATCTCGAATAACCCCTAGGAGGAGAAACGATGACTCTTTTATGATACACAACTAGTGAATTATAGTTTCTGGCAGACAAAAACTACACAAAAAGCAGTAAACTGTGTGAGCAACTCGGAGGAAGAAGTATTGCACTATTAAGATAGCCACTTTTTCCTCAAGAGAGGTATTGACTCAGAGAACACCAGTAACCTATGGAAGGAGTAACGATGAATCTCTTAAGATACACAACGAGTGACATATCGCTTCTGGCAGACTGGCCACAGTAAGAAAAAGTGGCAGACTGGGTGAGCAATTGGGACGAGTAACTATGACTCTCTTAAGGTAGCCAATGCCTCGTTACTTGCGGGTTGGATTAAGAAATCTCGAAAACCCCTAGGAGGAGAAACGATGACTCTTTTATGATACACAACTAGTGAATTATAGTTTCTGGCAGACAAAAACTACACAAAAAGTAGTAAACTGTGTGAGCAACTCGGAGGATGAAGTATTGCACTATTAAGATAGATACTTTTTCGTCACGAGAGGTATTGACTCAGAGAATACCAGTAACCTATGGAAGGAGTAACGATGAATCTCTTAAGATACACAACGAGTGACATATCGCTTCTGGCAGACTGGCCACAGTAAGAAAAAGTGGCAGACTGGGTGAGCAATGGGGACGAGTAACTATGACTCTCTTAAGGTAGCCAATGCCTCGTTACTTGCGGTTTGGGTTAAGAAATCTCGAATAACCCCTAGGAGGAGAAACGATGACTCTTTTATGATACACAACTAGTGACATATCGCTTCTGGCAGACTGGCAAGTACACAAAAAGTAGTAAACTGTGTGAGCAACTCGGAGGAAGAAGTATTGCACTATTAAGATAGCCACTTTTTCGTCAAGAGAGGTATTGACTCGGAGAATACCAGTAACCTATGGAAGGAGTAAGGATGAATCTCTTAAGATACACAACAAGTGACATATCGCTTCTGGCAGACTGGGCGCAGTAAGGAAAAGTGACAGACTGGGAGAGCAATTGGGACGAGTAACTATGACTCTCTTAAGGTAGCCAATGCCTCGTTACTTGCGGTTTGGATGAAGAAATCTCGAATAACCCCTAGGAGGAGAAACGATGACTTTTTTATGATACACAACTAGTGAATTATAGTTTCTGGCAGACAAAAACTACACAAAAAGCAGTAAACTGTGTGAGCAACTCGGAGGAAGAAGTATGGCACTATTAAGATAGCCACTTTTTCGTCAAGAGAGGTATTGACTCAGAGAATACCAGTAACCTATGGAAGGAGTAACGATGAATCTCTTAAGATACACAACGAGTGACATATCGCTTCTGGCCGACTGGCCGCAGTAAGAAAAAGTGGCAGACTGGGTGAGCAATTGGGACGAGTAACTATGACTCTCTTAAGGTAGCCAATGCCTCGTTACTTGCGGTTTGGATTAAGAAATCTCGAATAACCCCTAGGAGGAGAAACGATGACTCTTTTATGATACACAACTAGTGAATTATAGTTTCTGGCAGACAAAAACTACACAAAAAGCAGTAAACTGTGTGAGCAACTCGGAGGAAGAAGTATTGCACTGTTAAGATAGCCACTTTTTCGTCAAGAGAGGTATTGACTCAGAGAATACCAGTAACCTATGGAAGGAGTAACGATGAATCTCTTAAGATACACAACGAGTGACATATCGCTTCTGGCAGACTGGCCGCAGTAAGAAAAAGTGGCAGACTGGGGGAGCAATGGGGACGAGTAACTATGACTCTCTTAAGGTAGCCAATGCCTCGTTAGTTGCTGTTTGGATTAAGAAATCTCGAATAATCCCTAGGAGGTGAAACGATAACTCTTTTATGTTACACAACTAGTGACAGATCGCTTCTGGCACACTGGGAAGTACACAAAAAGTAGTACATTGTGTGAGCAACTGGGAGGAAGAAGTATGGCACTATTAAGAAAGCCAATGATTCGTCACGAGTAGTATTGAATCAGAGAATACCAGTAACCTATGGAAGGAGTAACGATGAATCTCTTAAGATACACAACGAGTGACATATCGCTTCTGGCCGACTGGCCGCAGTAAGAAAAAGTGGCAGACTGGGTGAGCAATTGGGACGAGTAACTATGACTCTCTTAAGGTAGCCAATGCCTCGTTACTTGCGGTTTGGATTAAGAAATCTCGAATAACTCCTAGGAGGAGAAACGATGACTCTTTTATGATACACAACTAGTGAATTATAGTTTCTGGCAGACAAAAACTACACAAAAAGTAGTAAACTGTGTGAGCAACTCGGAGGATGAAGTATTGCACTATTAAGATAGATACTTTTTCGTCACGAGAGGTATTGACTCAGAGAATACCAGTAACCTATGGAAGGAGTAACGATGAATCTCTTAAGATACACAACGAGTGACATATCGCTTCTGGCAGACTGGCCACAGTAAGAAAAAGTGGCAGACTGGGTGAGCAATGGGGACGAGTAACTATGACTCTCTTAAGGTAGCCAATGCCTCGTTACTTGCGGTTTAGGTTAAGAAATCTCGAATAACCCCTAGGAGGAGAAACGATGACTTTTTTATGATACACAACTAGTGACATATCGCTTCTGGCAGACAGGCAAGTACACAAAAAGTAGTAAACTGTGTGAGCAACTCGGAGGAAGAAGTATTGCGCTATTAAGATAGCCACTTTTTCGTCAAGGGAGGTATTGACTCGGAGAATACCAGTAACCTATGGAAGGAGTAACGATGAATCTCTTAAGATACACAACGAGTGACATATCGCTTCTGGCAGACTGGGCGCAGTAAGGAAAAGTGACAGACTGGGAGAGCAATTGGGACGAGTAACTATGACTCTCTTAAGGTAGCCAATGCCTCGTTACTTGCGGTTTGGATGAAGAAATCTCGAATAACCCCTAGGAGGAGAAACGATGACTTTTTTATGATACACAACTAGTGAATTATAGTTTCTGGCAGACAAAAACTACACAAAAAGCAGTAAACTGTGTGAGCAACTCGGAGGAAGAAGTATTGCACTATTAAGATAGCCACTTTTTCGTCAAGAGAGGTATTGACTCAGAGAATACCAGTAACCTATGGAAGGAGTAACGATGAATCTCTTAAGATACACAACGAGTGACATATCGCTTCTGGCCGACTGGCCGCAGTAAGAAAAAGTGGCAGACTGGGTGAGCAATTGGGACGAGTAACTATGACTCTCTTAAGGTAGCCAATGCCTCGTTACTTGCGGTTTGGATTAAGAAATCTCGAATAACCCCTAGGAGGAGAAACGATGACTCTTTTATGATACACAACTAGTGAATTATAGTTTCTGGCAGACAAAAACTACACAAAAAGCAGTAAACTGTGTGAGCAACTCGGAGGAAGAAGTATTGCACTATTAAGATAGCCACTTTTTCGTCAAGAGAGGTATTGACTCAGAGAATACCAGTAACCTATGGAAGGAGTAACGATGAATCTCTTAAGATACACAACGAGTGACATATCGCTTCTGGCAGACTGGCCGCAGTAAGAAAAAGTGGCAGACTGGGGGAGCAATGGGGACGAGTAACTATGACTCTCTTAAGGTAGCCAATGCCTCGTTAGTTGCTGTTTGGATTAAGAAATCTCGAATAATCCCTAGGAGGTGAAACGATAACTCTTTTATGTTACACAACTAGTGACATATCGCTTCTGGCACACTGGGAAGTACACAAAAAGTAGTACATTGTGTGAGCAACTGGGAGGAAGAAGTATGGCACTATTAAGAAAGCCAATGATTCGTCACGAGTAGTATTGAATCAGAGAATACCAGTAACCTATGGAAGGAGTAACGATGAATCTCTTAAGATACACAACGAGTGACATATCGCTTCTGGCCGACTGGCCGCAGTAAGAAAAAGTGGCAGACTGGGTGAGCAATTGGGACGAGTAACTATGACTCTCTTAAGGTAGCCAATGCCTCGTTACTTGCGGTTTGGATTAAGAAATCTCGAATAACTCCTAGGAGGAGAAACGATGACTCTTTTATGATACACAACTAGTGAATTATAGTTTCTGGCAGACAAAAACTACACAAAAAGTAGTAAACTGTGTGAGCAACTCGGAGGATGAAGTATTGCACTATTAAGATAGATACTTTTTCGTCACGAGAGGTATTGACTCAGAGAATACCAGTAACCTATGGAAGGAGTAACGATGAATCTCTTAAGATACACAACGAGTGACATATCGCTTCTGGCAGACTGGCCACAGTAAGAAAAAGTGGCAGACTGGGTGAGCAATGGGGACGAGTAACTATGACTCTCTTAATGTAGCCAATGCCCCGTTACTTGCGGTTTAGGTTAAGAAATCTCGAATAACCCCTAGGAGGAGAAACGATGACTTTTTTATGATACACAACTAGTGACATATCGCTTCTGGCAGACTGGCAAGTACACAAAAAGTAGTAAACTGTGTGAGCAACTCGGAGGAAGAAGTATTGCGCTATTAAGATAGCCACTTTTTCGTCAAGGGAGGTATTGACTCGGAGAATACCAGTAACCTATGGAAGGAGTAACGATGAATCTCTTAAGATACACAACGAGTGACATATCGCTTCTGGCAGACTGGCCGCAGTAAGGAAAAGTGGTAGACTGGGAGAGCAATTGGGACGAGTAACTATGACTCTCTTAAGGTAGCCAATGCCTCGTTACTTGCGGTTTGAATGAAGAAATGTCGAATAACCCCTAGGAGGAGAAACGATGACTCTTTTATGATACACAACTAGTGAATTATAGTTTCTGGCAGACAAAAACTACACAAAAAGCAGTAAACTGTGTGAGCAACTGGGAGGAAGAAGTATTGCACTATTAAGATAGATACTTTTTCGTCACGAGAGGTATTGACTCAGAGAATACCAGTAACCTATGGAAGGTGTAACGATGAATCTCTTAAGATACACAACGAGTGACATATCGCTTCTGGCAGACTGGCCACAGTAAGAAAAAGTGGCAGACTGGGTGAGCAATGGGGACGAGTAACTATGACTCTCTTAAGGTAGCCAATGCCCCGTTACTTGCGGGTTGGATTAAGAAATCTCGAAAACCCCTAGGAGGAGAAACGATGACACTTTTATGATACACAACTAGTGAATTATAGTTTCTGGCAGACAAAAACTACACAAAAAGTAGTAAACTGTGTGAGCAACTCGGAGGATGAAGTATTGCACTATTAAGATAGATACTTTTTCGTCACGAGAGGTATTGACTCAGAGAATACCAGTAACCTATGGAAGGAGTAACGATGAATCTCTTAAGATACACAACGAGTGACATATCGCTTCTGGCAGACTGGCCGCAGTAAGAAAAAGTGGCAGACTGGGTGAGCAATTGGGACGAGTAACTATGACTCTCTTAAGGTAGCCAATGCCCCGTTACTTGCGGGTTGGATTAAGAAATCTCGAAAACCCCTAGGAGGAGAAACGATGACACTTTTATGATACACAACTAGTGAATTATAGTTTCTGACAGACAAAAACTACACAAAAAGTAGTAAACTGTGTGAGCAACTCGGAGGATGAAGTATTGCACTATTAAGATAGATACTTTTTCGTCACGAGAGGTATTGACTCAGAGAATACCAGTAACCTATGGAAGGAGTAACGATGAATCTCTTAAGATACACAACGAGTGACATATCGCTTCTGGCAGACTGGCCACAGTAAGAAAAAGTGGCAGACTGGGTGAGCAATGGGGACGAGTAACTATGACTCTCTTAAGGTAGCCAATGCCTCGTTACTTGCGGTTTGGGTTAAGAAATCTCGAATAACCCCTAGGAGGAGAAACTATGACTCTTTTATGATACACAACTAGTGACATATCACTTCTGGCAGACTGGCAAGTACACAAAAAGTAGTAAACTGTGTGAGCAACTCGGAGGAAGAAGTATTGCACTATTAAGATAGCCACATTTTCGTCAAGAGAGGTATTGACTCGGAGAATACCAGTAACCTATGGAAGGAGTAACGATGAATCTCTTAAGATACACAACAAGTGACATATCGCTTCTGGCAGACTGGCCGCAGTAAGGAAAAGTGACAGACTTGGAGAGCAATTGGGACGAGTAACTATGACTCTCTTAAGGTAGCCAATGCCTCGTTACTTGCGGTTTGGATGAAGAAATCTCGAATAACCCCTAGGAGGAGAAACGATGACTTTTTTATGATACACAACTAGTGAATTATAGTTTCTGGCAGACAAAAACTACACAAAAAGCAGTAAACTGTGTGAGCAACTCGGAGGAAGAAGTATTGCACTATTAAGATAGCCACTTTTTCGTCAAGAGAGGTATTGACTCAGAGAATACCAGTAACCTATGGAAGGAGTAACGATGAATCTCTTAAGATACACAACGAGTGACATATCGCTTCTGGCCGACTGGCCGCAGTAAGAAAAAGTGGCAGACTGGGTGAGCAATTGGGACGAGTAACTATGACTCTCTTAAGGTAGCCAATGCCTCGTTACTTGCGGTTTGGATTAAGAAATCTCGAATAACCCCTAGGAGGAGAAACGATGACTCTTTTATGATACACAACTAGTGAATTATAGTTTCTGGCAGACAAAAACTACACAAAAAGCAGTAAACTGTGTGAGCAACTCGGAGGAAGAAGTATTGCACTATTAAGATAGCCACTTTTTCGTCAAGAGAGGTATTGACTCAGAGAATACCAGTAACCTATGGAAGGAGTAACGATGAATCTCTTAAGATACACAACGAGTGACATATCGCTTCTGGCAGACTGGCCGCAGTAAGAAAAAGTGGCAGACTGGGTGAGCAATGGGGACGAGTAACTATGACTCTCTTAAGGTAGCCAATGCCTCGTTAGTTGCGGTTTGGATTAAGAAATCTCGAATAATCCCTAGGAGGTGAAACGATAACTCTTTTATGTTACACAACTAGTGACATATCGCTTCTGGCACACTGGGAAGTACACAAAAAGTAGTACATTGTGTGAGCAACTGGGAGGAAGAAGTATGGCACTATTAAGAAAGCCAATGATTCGTCACGAGTAGTATTGAATCAGAGAATACCAGTAACCTATGGAAGGAGTAACGATGAATCTCTTAAGATACACAACGAGTGACATATCGCTTCTGGCCGACTGGCCGCAGTAAGAAAAAGTGGCAGACTGGGTGAGCAATTGGGACGAGTAAGTATGACTCTCTTAAGGTAGCCAATGCCTCGTTTCTTGCGGTTTGGATTAAGAAATCTCGAATAACCCCTAGGAGGAGAAACGATGACTCTTTTATGATACACAACTAGTGAATTATAGTTTCTGGCAGACAAAAACTACACAAAAAGTAGTAAACTGTGTGAGCAACTCGGAGGATGAAGTATTGCACTATTAAAATAGATACTTTTTCGTCACGAGAGGTATTGACTCAGAGAATACCAGTAACCTATGGAAGGAGTAACGATGAATCTCTTAAGATACATAACGAGTGACATATCGCTTCTGGCAGACTGGCCACAGTAAGAAAAAGTGGCAGACTGGGTGAGCAATGGGGACGAGTAACTATGACTCTCTTAAGGTAGCCAATGCCTCGTTACTTGCGGTTTGGGTTAAGAAATCTCGAATAACCCCTAGGAGGAGAAACTATGACTCTTTTACGATACACAACTAGTGACATATCACTTCTGGCAGACTGGCAAGTACACAAAAAGTAGTAAACTGTGTGAGTACCTCGGAGGAAGAAGTATTGCACTATTAAGATAGCCACTTTTTCGTCAAGAGAGGTATTGACTCAGAGAATACCAGTAACCTATGGAAGGAGTAACGATGAATCTCTTAAGATACACAACAAGTGACATATCGCTTCTGGCAGACTGGCCGCAGTAAGGAAAAGTGACAGACTGGGAGAGCAATTGGGACGAGTAACTATGACTCTCTTAAGGTAGCCAATGCCTCGTTACTTGCGGTTTGGATGAAGAAATCTCGAATAACCCCTAGGAGGAGAAACGATGACTTTTTTATGATACACAACTAGTGAATTATAGTTTCTGGCAGACAAAAACTACACAAAAAGCAGTAAACTGTGTGAGCAACTTGGAGGAAGAAGTATTGCACTATTAAGATAGCCACTTTTTCGTCAAGAGAGGTATTGACTCAGAGAATACCAGTAACCTATGGAAGGAGTAACGATGAATCTCTTAAGATACACAACGAGTGACATATCGCTTCTGGCCGACTGGCCGCAGTAAGAAAAAGTGGCAGACTGGGTGAGCAATTGGGACGAGTAACTATGACTCTCTTAAGGTAGCCAATGCCTTGTTACTTGCGGTTTGGATGAAGAAATCTCGAATAACCCCTAGGAGGAGAAACGATGACTCTTTTATGATACACAACTAGTGAATTATAGTTTCTGGCAGACAAAAACTACACAAAAAGCAGTAAACTGTGTGAGCAACTCGGAGGAAGAAGTATTGCACTATTAAGATAGCCACTTTTTCGTCAAGAGAGGTATTGACTCAGAGAATACCAGTAACCTATGGAAGGAGTAACGATGAATCTCTTAAGATACACAACGAGTGACATATCGCTTCTGGCAGACTGGCCGCAGTAAGAAAAAGTGGCAGACTGGGTGAGCAATGGGGACGAGTAACTATGACTCTCTTAAGGTAGCCAATGCCTCGTTAGTTGCGGTTTGGATTAAGAAATCTCGAATAATCCCTAGGAGGTGAAACGATAACTCTTTTATGTTACACAACTAGTGACATATCGCTTCTGGCACACTGGGAAGTACACAAAAAGTAGTACATTGTGTGAGCAACTGGGAGGAAGAAGTATGGCACTATTAAGAAAGCCAATGATTCGTCACGAGTAGTATTGAATCAGAGAATACCAGTAACCTATGGAAGGAGTAACGATGAATCTCTTAAGATACACAACGAGTGACATATCGCTTCTGGCCGACTGGCCGCAGTAAGAAAAAGTGGCAGACTGGGTGAGCAATTGGGACGAGTAAGTATGACTCTCTTAAGGTAGCCAATGCCTCGTTTCTTGCGGTTTGGATTAAGAAATCTCGAATAACCCCTAGGAGGAGAAACGATGACTCTTTTATGATACACAACTAGTGAATTATAGTTTCTGGCAGACAAAAACTACACAAAAAGTAGTAAACTGTGTGAGCAACTCGGAGGATGAAGTATTGCACTATTAAAATAGATACTTTTTCGTCACGAGAGGTATTGACTCAGAGAATACCAGTAACCTATGGAAGGAGTAACGATGAATCTCTTAAGATACATAACGAGTGACATATCGCTTCTGGCAGACTGGCCACAGTAAGAAAAAGTGGCAGACTGGGTGAGCAATGGGGACGAGTAACTATGACTCTCTTAAGGTAGCCAATGCCTCGTTACTTGCGGTTTGGGTTAAGAAATCTCGAATAACCCCTAGGAGGAGAAACTATGACTCTTTTACGATACACAACTAGTGACATATCACTTCTGGCAGACTGGCAAGTACACAAAAAGTAGTAAACTGTGTGAGTACCTCGGAGGAAGAAGTATTGCACTATTAAGATAGCCACTTTTTCGTCAAGAGAGGTATTGACTCAGAGAATACCAGTAACCTATGGAAGGAGTAACGATGAATCTCTTAAGATACACAACAAGTGACATATCGCTTCTGGCAGACTGGCCGCAGTAAGGAAAAGTGACAGACTGGGAGAGCAATTGGGACGAGTAACTATGACTCTCTTAAGGTAGCCAATGCCTCGTTACTTGCGGTTTGGATGAAGAAATCTCGAATAACCCCTAGGAGGAGAAACGATGACTTTTTTATGATACACAACTAGTGAATTATAGTTTCTGGCAGACAAAAACTACACAAAAAGCAGTAAACTGTGTGAGCAACTTGGAGGAAGAAGTATTGCACTATTAAGATAGCCACTTTTTCGTCAAGAGAGGTATTGACTCAGAGAATACCAGTAACCTATGGAAGGAGTAACGATGAATCTCTTAAGATACACAACGAGTGACATATCGCTTCTGGCCGACTGGCCGCAGTAAGAAAAAGTGGCAGACTGGGTGAGCAATTGGGACGAGTAACTATGACTCTCTTAAGGTAGCCAATGCCTTGTTACTTGCGGTTTGGATGAAGAAATCTCGAATAACCCCTAGGAGGAAAAACGATGACTCTTTTATGATACACAACTAGTGAATTATAGTTTCTGGCAGACAAAAACTACACAAAAAGCAGTAAACTGTGTGAGCAACTCGGAGGAAGAAGTATTGCACTATTAAGATAGCCACTTTTTCGTCAAGAGAGGTATTGACCCAGAGAATACCAGTAACCTATGGAAGGAGTAACGATGAATCTCTTAAGATACACATCGAGTGACATATCGCTTCTGGCAGACTGGCCGCAGTAAGAAAAAGTGGCAGACTGGGGGAGCAATGGGGACGAGTAACTATGACTCTCTTAAGGTAGCCAATGCCTCGTTAGTTGCGGTTTGGATCAAGAAATCTCGAATAATCCCTAGGAGGTGAAACGATAACTCTTTTATGTTACACAACTAGTGACATATCGCTTCTGGCAGACTGGGAAGTACACAAAAAGTAGTAAATTGTGTGAGCAACTGGGAGGAAGAAGTATGGCACTATTAAGAAAGCCAATGATTCGTCACGAGTAGTATTGAATCAGAGAATACCAGTAACCTATGGAAGGAGTAACGATGAATCTCTTAAGATACACAACGAGTGACATATCGCTTCTGGCCGACTGGCCGCAGTAAGAAAAAGTGGCAGACTGGGTGAGCAATTGGGACGAGTAACTATGACTTTCTTAAGGTAGCCAATGCCTCGTTTCTTGCGGTTTGGTTTAAGAAATCTCAAATAACCCCTAGGAGGAGAAACGATGACTCTTTTATGATACACAACTAGTGAATTATAGTTTCTGGCAGACAAAAACTACACAAAAAGTAGTAAACTGTGTGAGCAACTCGGAGGATGAAGTATTGCACTATTAAGATAGATACTTTTTCGTCACGAGAGGTATTGACTCAGAGAATACCAGTAACCTATGGAAGGAGTAACGATGAATCTCTTAAGATACACAACGAGTGACATATCGCTTCTGGCAGACTGGCCACAGTAAGAAAAAGTGGCAGACTGGGTGAGCAATGGGGACGAGTAACTATGACTCTCTTAAGGTAGCCAATGCCTCGTTACTTGCGGTTTAGGTTAAGAAATCTCGAATAACCCCTAGGAGGAGAAACGATGACTTTTTTATGATACACAACTAGTGACATATCGCTTCTGGCAGACTGGCAAGTACACAAAAAGTAGTAAACTGTGTGAGCAACTCGGAGGAAGAAGTATTGCGCTATTAAGATAGCCACTTTTTCGTCAAGAGAGGTATTGACTCGGAGAATACCAGTAACCTATGGAAGGAGTAATGATGAAACTCTTAAGATACACAACGAGTGACATATCGCTTCTGGCAGACTGGCCGCAGTAAGGAAAAGTGACAGACTGGGAGAGCAATTGGGACGAGTAACTATGACTCTCTTAAGGTAGCCAATGCCTCGTTACTTGCGGTTTGGATGAAGAAATCTCGAATAACCCCTAGGAGGAGAAACGATGACTTTTTTATGATACACAACTAGTGAATTATAGTTTCTGGCAGACAAAAACTACACAAAAAGCAGTAAACTGTGTGAGCAACTTGGAGGAAGAAGTATTGCACTATTAAGATAGCCACTTTTTCGTCAAGAGAGGTATTGACTCAGAGAATACCAGTAACCTATGGAAGGAGTAACGATGAATCTCTTAAGATACACAACGAGTGACATATCGCTTCTGGCCGACTGGCCGCAGTAAGAAAAAGTGGCAGACTGGGTGAGCAATTGGGACGAGTAACTATGACTCTCTTAAGGTAGCCAATGCCTTGTTACTTGCGGTTTGGATGAAGAAATCTCGAATAACCCCTAGGAGGAGAAACGATGACTCTTTTATGATACACAACTAGTGAATTATAGTTTCTGGCAGACAAAAACTACACAAAAAGCAGTAAACTGTGTGAGCAACTCGGAGGAAGAAGTATTGCACTATTAAGATAGCCACTTTTTCGTCAAGAGAGGTATTGACTCAGAGAATACCAGTAACCTATGGAAGGAGTAACGATGAATCTCTTAAGATACACAACGAGTGACATATCGCTTCTGGCAGACTGGCCGCAGTAAGAAAAAGTGGCAGACTGGGTGAGCAATGGGGACGAGTAACTATGACTCTCTTAAGGTAGCCAATGCCTCGTTAGTTGCGGTTTGGATTAAGAAATCTCGAATAATCCCTAGGAGGTGAAACGATAACTCTTTTATGTTACACAACTAGTGACATATCGCTTCTGGCACACTGGGAAGTACACAAAAAGTAGTACATTGTGTGAGCAACTGGGAGGAAGAAGTATGGCACTATTAAGAAAGCCAATGATTCGTCACGAGTAGTATTGAATCAGAGAATACCAGTAACCTATGGAAGGAGTAACGATGAATCTCTTAAGATACACAACGAGTGACATATCGCTTCTGGCCGACTGGCCGCAGTAAGAAAAAGTGGCAGACTGGGTGAGCAATTGGGACGAGTAAGTATGACTCTCTTAAGGTAGCCAATGCCTCGTTTCTTGCGGTTTGGATTAAGAAATCTCGAATAACCCCTAGGAGGAGAAACGATGACTCTTTTATGATACACAACTAGTGAATTATAGTTTCTGGCAGACAAAAACTACACAAAAAGTAGTAAACTGTGTGAGCAACTCGGAGGATGAAGTATTGCACTATTAAAATAGATACTTTTTCGTCACGAGAGGTATTGACTCAGAGAATACCAGTAACCTATGGAAGGAGTAACGATGAATCTCTTAAGATACATAACGAGTGACATATCGCTTCTGGCAGACTGGCCACAGTAAGAAAAAGTGGCAGACTGGGTGAGCAATGGGGACGAGTAACTATGACTCTCTTAAGGTAGCCAATGCCTCGTTACTTGCGGTTTGGGTTAAGAAATCTCGAATAACCCCTAGGAGGAGAAACTATGACTCTTTTACGATACACAACTAGTGACATATCACTTCTGGCAGACTGGCAAGTACACAAAAAGTAGTAAACTGTGTGAGTACCTCGGAGGAAGAAGTATTGCACTATTAAGATAGCCACTTTTTCGTCAAGAGAGGTATTGACTCAGAGAATACCAGTAACCTATGGAAGGAGTAACGATGAATCTCTTAAGATACACAACAAGTGACATATCGCTTCTGGCAGACTGGCCGCAGTAAGGAAAAGTGACAGACTGGGAGAGCAATTGGGACGAGTAACTATGACTCTCTTAAGGTAGCCAATGCCTCGTTACTTGCGGTTTGGATGAAGAAATCTCGAATAACCCCTAGGAGGAGAAACGATGACTTTTTTATGATACACAACTAGTGAATTATAGTTTCTGGCAGACAAAAACTACACAAAAAGCAGTAAACTGTGTGAGCAACTTGGAGGAAGAAGTATTGCACTATTAAGATAGCCACTTTTTCGTCAAGAGAGGTATTGACTCAGAGAATACCAGTAACCAATGGAAGGAGTAACGATGAATCTCTTAAGATACACAACGAGTGACATATCGCTTCTGGCCGACTGGCCGCAGTAAGAAAAAGTGGCAGACTGGGTGAGCAATTGGGACGAGTAACTATGACTCTCTTAAGGTAGCCAATGCCTTGTTACTTGCGGTTTGGATGAAGAAATCTCGAATAACCCCTAGGAGGAGAAACGATGACTCTTTTATGATACACAACTAGTGAATTATAGTTTCTGGCAGACAAAAACTACACAAAAAGCAGTAAACTGTGTGAGCAACTCGGAGGAAGAAGTATTGCACTATTAAGATAGCCACTTTTTCGTCAAGAGAGGTATTGACCCAGAGAATACCAGTAACCTATGGAAGGAGTAACGATGAATCTCTTAAGATACACATCGAGTGACATATCGCTTCTGGCAGACTGGCCGCAGTAAGAAAAAGTGGCAGACTGGGGGAGCAATGGGGACGAGTAACTATGACTCTCTTAAGGTAGCCAATGCCTCGTTAGTTGCGGTTTGGATCAAGAAATCTCGAATAATCCCTAGGAGGTGAAACGATAACTCTTTTATGTTACACAACTAGTGACATATCGCTTCTGGCAGACTGGGAAGTACACAAAAAGTAGTAAATTGTGTGAGCAACTGGGAGGAAGAAGTATGGCACTATTAAGAAAGCCAATGATTCGTCACGAGTAGTATTGAATCAGAGAATACCAGTAACCTATGGAAGGAGTAACGATGAATCTCTTAAGATACACAACGAGTGACATATCGCTTCTGGCCGACTGGCCGCAGTAAGAAAAAGTGGCAGACTGGGTGAGCAATTGGGACGAGTAACTATGACTCTCTTAAGGTAGCCAATGCCTCGTTTCTTGCGGTTTGGTTTAAGAAATCTCAAATAACCCCTAGGAGGAGAAACGATGACTCTTTTATGATACACAACTAGTGAATTATAGTTTCGGGCAGACAAAAACTACACAAAAAGTAGTAAACTGTGTGAGCAACTCGGAGGATGAAGTATTGCACTATTAAGATAGATACTTTTTCGTCACGAGAGGTATTGACTCAGAGAATACCAGTAACCTATGGAAGGAGTAACGATGAATCTCTTAAGATACACAACGAGTGACATATCGCTTCTGGCAGACTGGCCACAGTAAGAAAAAGTGGCAGACTGGGTGAGCAATGGGGACGAGTAACTATGACTCTCTTAAGGTAGCCAATGCCTCGTTACTTGCGGTTTAGGTTAAGAAATCTCGAATAACCCCTAGGAGGAGAAACGATGACTTTTTTATGATACACAACTAGTGACATATCGCTTCTGGCAGACTGGCAAGTACACAAAAAGTAGTAAACTGTGTGAGCAACTCGGAGGAAGAAGTATTGCGCTATTAAGATAGCCACTTTTTCGTCAAGAGAGGTATTGACTCGGAGAATACCAGTAACCTATGGAAGGAGTAATGATGAAACTCTTAAGATACACAACGAGTGACATATCGCTTCTGGCAGACTGGCCGCAGTAAGGAAAAGTGGTAGACTGGGAGAGCAATTGGGACGAGTAACTATGACTCTCTTAAGGTAGCCAATGCCTCGTTACTTGCGGTTTGGATGAAGAAATCTCGAATAACCCCTAGGAGGAGAAACGATGACTCTTTTATGATACACAACTAGTGAATTATAGTTTCTGGCAGACAAAAACTACACAAAAAGCAGTAAACTGTGTGAGCAACTGGGAGGAAGAAGTATTGCACTATTAAGATAGATACTTTTTCGTCACGAGAGGTATTGACTCAGAGAATACTAGTAACCTATGGAAGGAGTAACGATGAATCTCTTAAGATACACAACGAGTGACATATCGCTTCTGGCAGACTGGCCACAGTAAGAAAAAGTGGCAGACTGGGTGAGCAATGGGGACAAGTAACTATGACTCCCTTAAGGTAGCCAATGCCTCGTTACTTGCGGTTTGGGTTAAGAAATCTCGAATAACCCCTAGGAGGAGAAACGAAAACTCTTTTATGATACACAACTAGTGACATATCGCTTCTGGCAGACTGGCAAGTACACAAAAAGTAGTAAACTGTGTGAGCAACTGGGAGGAAGAAGTATTGCACTATTAAGAAAGCCAATGATTCGTCACGAGTAGTATTGAATCAGAGAATACCAGTAACCTATGGAAGGAGTAACGATGAATCTCTTAAGATACACAACGAGTGACATATCGCTTCTGGCAGACTGGCCACAGTAAGAAAAAGTGGCAGACTGGGTGAGCAATGGGGACGAGTAACTATGACTCTCTTAAGGTAGCCAATGCCTCGTTACTTGCGGTTTAGGTTAAGAAATCTCGAATAACCCCTAGGAGGAGAAACGATGACTTTTTTATGATACACAACTAGTGACATATCGCTTCTGGCAGACAGGCAAGTACACAAAAAGTAGTAAACTGTGTGAGCAACTCGGAGGAAGAAGTATTGCGCTATTAAGATAGCCACTTTTTCGTCAAGGGAGGTATTGACTCGGAGAATACCAGTAACCTATGGAAGGAGTAACGATGAATCTCTTAAGATACACAACGAGTGACATATCGCTTCTGGCAGACTGGCCACAGTAAGAAAAAGTGGCAGACTGGGTGAGCAATTGGGACGAGTAACTATGACTGTCTTAAGGTAGCCAATGCCTCGTTACTTGCGGGTTGGATTAAGAAATCTCGAAAACCCCTAGGAGGAGAAACGATGACTCTTTTATGATACACAACTAGTGAATTACAGTTTCTGGCAGACAAAAACTACACAAAAAGTAGTAAACTGTGTGAGCAACTAGGAGGATGAAGTATTGCACTATTAAGATAGATACTTTTTCGTCACGAGAGGTATTGACTCAGAGAATACCAGTAACCTATGGAAGGAGTAACGATGAGTCTCTTAAGATACACAACGAGTGACATATCGCTTCTGGCAGACTGGCCACAGTAAGAAAAAGTGGCAGACTGGGTGAGCAATGGGGACGAGTAACTATGACACTCTTAAGGTAGCCAATGCCTCGTTACTTGCGGTTTGGGTTAAGAAATCTCGAATAACCCCTAGGAGGAGAAACGATGACTCTTTTATGATACACAACTAGTGACATATCGCTTCTGGCAGACTGGCAAGTACACAAAAAGTAGTAAACTGTGTGAGCAACTCGGAGGAAGAAGTATTGCACTATTAAGATAGCCACTTTTTCGTCAAGAGAGGTATTGACTCGGAGAATACCAGTAACCTATGGAAGGAGTAACGATGAATCTCTTAAGATACACAACGAGTGACATATCGCTTCTGGCAGACTGGCCACAGTAAGAAAAAGTGGCAGACTGGGTGAGCAATTGGGACGAGTAACTATGACTCTCTTAAGGTAGCCAATGCCTCGTTTCTTGCGGTTTGGATGAAGAAATCTCGAATAACCCCTAGGAGGAGAAACGATGACTCTTTTATGATACACAACTAGTGAATTATAGTTTCTGGCAGACAAAAAAAACACAAAAAGCAGTAAACTGTGTGAGCAACTGGGAGGAAGAAGTATTGCACTATTAAGATAGATACTTTTTCGTCACGAGAGGTATTGACTCAGAGAATACTAGTAACCTATGGAAGGAGTAACGATGAATCTCTTAAGATACACAACGAGTGACATATCGCTTCTGGCAGACTGGCCACAGTAAGAAAAAGTGGCAGACTGGGTGAGCAATGGGGACAAGTAACTATGACTCCCTTAAGGTAGCCAATGCCTCGTTACTTGCGGTTTGGGTTAAGAAATCTCGAATAACCCCTAGGAGGAGAAACGAAAACTCTTTTATGATACACAACTAGTGACATATCGCTTCTGGCAGACTGGCAAGTACACAAAAAGTAGTAAACTGTGTGAGCAACTGGGAGGAAGAAGTATTGCACTATTAAGAAAGCCAATGATTCGTCACGAGTAGTATTGAATCAGAGAATACCAGTAACCTATGGAAGGAGTAACGATGAATCTCTTAAGATACACAACGAGTGACATATCGCTTCTGGCAGACTGGCCACAGTAAGAAAAAGTGGCAGACTGGGTGAGCAATGGGGACGAGTAACTATGACTCTCTTAAGGTAGCCAATGCCTCGTTACTTGCGGTTTAGGTTAAGAAATCTCGAATAACCCCTAGGAGGAGAAACGATGACTTTTTTATGATACACAACTAGTGACATATCGCTTCTGGCAGACAGGCAAGTACACAAAAAGTAGTAAACTGTGTGAGCAACTCGGAGGAAGAAGTATTGCGCTATTAAGATAGCCACTTTTTCGTCAAGGGAGGTATTGACTCGGAGAATACCAGTAACCTATGGAAGGAGTAACGATGAATCTCTTAAGATACACAACGAGTGACATATCGCTTCTGGCAGACTGGCCACAGTAAGAAAAAGTGGCAGACTGGGTGAGCAATTGGGACGAGTAACTATGACTGTCTTAAGGTAGCCAATGCCTCGTTACTTGCGGGTTGGATTAAGAAATCTCGAAAACCCCTAGGAGGAGAAACGATGACTCTTTTATGATACACAACTAGTGAATTACAGTTTCTGGCAGACAAAAACTACACAAAAAGTAGTAAACTGTGTGAGCAACTAGGAGGATGAAGTATTGCACTATTAAGATAGATACTTTTTCGTCACGAGAGGTATTGACTCAGAGAATACCAGTAACCTATGGAAGGAGTAACGATGAGTCTCTTAAGATACACAACGAGTGACATATCGCTTCTGGCAGACTGGCCACAGTAAGAAAAAGTGGCAGACTGGGTGAGCAATGGGGACGAGTAACTATGACACTCTTAAGGTAGCCAATGCCTCGTTACTTGCGGTTTGGGTTAAGAAATCTCGAATAACCCCTAGGAGGAGAAACGATGACTCTTTTATGATACACAACTAGTGACATATCGCTTCTGGCAGACTGGCAAGTACACAAAAAGTAGTAAACTGTGTGAGCAACTCGGAGGAAGAAGTATTGCACTATTAAGATAGCCACTTTTTCGTCAAGAGAGGTATTGACTCGGAGAATACCAGTAACCTATGGAAGGAGTAACGATGAATCTCTTAAGATACACAACGAGTGACATATCGCTTCTGGCAGACTGGCCGCAGTAAGGAAAAGTGGCAGACTGGGAGAGCAATTGGGACGAGTAACTATGACTCTCTTAAGGTAGCCAATGCCTCGTTACTTGCGGTTTGGATGAAGAAATCTCGAATAACCCCTAGGAGGAGAAACGATGACTCTTTTATGATACACAACTAGTGAATTATAGTTTCTGGGAGACAAAAACTACACAAAAAGCAGTAAACTGTGTGAGCAACTCGGAGGAAGAAGTATTGCACTATTAAGATAGCCACTTTTTCGTCAAGAGAGGTATTGACTCAGAGAATACCAGTAACCTATGGAAGGAGTAACGATGAATCTCTTAAGATACACAACGAGTGACATATCGCTTCTGGCAGACTGGCCACAGTAAGAAAAAGTGGCAGACTGGGTGAGCAATTGGGACGAGTAACTATGACTCTCTTAAGGTAGCCAATGCCTCGTTTCTTGCGGTTTGGATTAAGAAATCTCGAATAACCCCTAGGAGGAGAAACGATGACTCTTTTATGATACACAACTAGTGAATTATAGTTTCTGGCAGACAAAAACTACACAAAAAGTAGTAAACTGTGTGAGCAACTCGGAGGATGAAGTATTGCACTATTAAGATAGATACTTTTTCGTCACGAGAGGTATTGACTCAGAGAATACCAGTAACCTATGGAAGGAGTAACGATGAATCTCTTAAGATACACAACGAGTGACATATCGCTTCTGGCAGACTGGCCACAGTAAGAAAAAGTGGCAGACTGGGTGAGCAATAGGGACGAGTAACTATGACTCTCTTAAGGTAGCCAATGCCTCGTTACTTGCGGTTTAGGTTAAGAAATCTCGAATAACCCCTAGGAGGAGAAACGATGACTTTTTTATGATACACAACTAGTGACATATCGCTTCTGGCAGACTGGCAAGTACACAAAAAGTAGTAAACTGTGTGAGCAACTCGGAGGAAGAAGTATTGCGCTATTAAGATAGCCACTTTTTCGTCAAGAGAGGTATTGACTCGGAGAATACCAGTAACCTATGGAAGGAGTAATGATGAATCTCTTAAGATACACAACGAGTGACATATCGCTTCTGGCAGACTGGCCGCAGTAAGGAAAAGTGGTAGACTGGGAGAGCAATTGGGACGAGTAACTATGACTCTCTTAAGGTAGCCAATGCCTCGTTACTTGCGGTTTGGATGAAGAAATCTCGAATAACCCCTAGGAGGAGAAACGATGACTCTTTTATGATACACAACTAGTGAATTATAGTTTCTGGCAGACAAAAACTACACAAAAAGCAGTAAACTGTGTGAGCAACTGGGAGGAAGAAGTATTGCACTATTAAGATAGATACTTTTTAGTCACGAGAGGTATTGACTCAGAGAATACTAGTAACCTATGGAAGGAGTAACGATGAATCTCTTAAGATACACAACGAGTGACATATCGCTTCTGGCAGACTGGCCACAGTAAGAAAAAGTGGCAGACTGGGTGAGCAATGGGGACAAGTAACTATGACTCCCTTAAGGTAGCCAATGCCTCGTTACTTGCGGTTTGGGTTAAGAAATCTCGAATAACCCCTAGGAGGGAAACGAAAACTCTTTTATGATACACAACTAGTGACATATCGCTTCTGGCAGACTGGCAAGTACACAAAAAGTAGTAAACTGTGTGAGCAACTGGGAGGAAGAAGTATTGCACTATTAAGAAAGCCAATGATTCGTCACGAGTAGTATTGAATCAGAGAATACCAGTAACCTATGGAAGGAGTAACGATGAATCTCTTAAGATACACAACGAGTGACATATCGCTTCTGGCAGACTGGCCACAGTAAGAAAAAGTGGCAGACTGGGTGAGCAATGGGGACGAGTAACTATGACTCTCTTAAGGTAGCCAATGCCTCGTTACTTGCGGTTTCGATTAAGAAATCTCGAATAATCCCTAGGAGGTGAAACGATAACTCTTTTATGTTACACAACTAGTGACATATCGCTTCTGGCAGACTGGCAAGTACACAAAAAGTAGTAAATTGTGTGAGCAACTGGGAGGAAGAAGTATGGCACTATTAAGAAAGCCAATGATTCGTCACGAGTAGTATTGAATCAGAGAATACCAGTAACCTATGGAAGGAGTAACGATGAATCTCTTAAGATACACAACGAGTGACATATCGCTTCTGGCAGACTGGCCACAGTAAGAAAAAGTGGCAGACTGGGTGAGCAATTGGGACGAGTAACTATGACTGTCTTAAGGTAGCCAATGCCTCGTTACTTGCGGGTTGGATTAAGAAATCTCGAAAACCCCTAGGAGGAGAAACGATGACTCTTTTATGATACACAACTAGTGAATTACAGTTTCTGGCAGACAAAAACTACACAAAAAGTAGTAAACTGTGTGAGCAACTAGGAGGATGAAGTATTGCACTATTAAGATAGATACTTTTTCGTCACGAGAGGTATTGACTCAGAGAATACCAGTAACCTATGGAAGGAGTAACGATGAGTCTCTTAAGATACACAACGAGTGACATATCGCTTCTGGCAGACTGGCCACAGTAAGAAAAAGTGGCAGACTGGGTGAGCAATGGGGACGAGTAACTATGACACTCTTAAGGTAGCCAATGCCTCGTTACTTGCGGTTTGGGTTAAGAAATCTCGAATAACCCCTAGGAGGAGAAACGATGATTCTTTTATGATACACAACTAGTGACATATCGCTTCTGGCAGACTGGCAAGTACACAAAAAGTAGTAAACTGCGTGAGCAACTCGGAGGAAGAAGTATTGCACTATTAAGATAGCCACTTTTTCGTCAAGAGAGGTATTGACTCGGAGAATACCAGTAACCTATGGAAGGAGTAACGATGAATCTCTTAAGATACACAACGAGTGACATATCGCTTCTGGCAGACTGGCCGCAGTAAGGAAAAGTGGCAGACTGGGAGAGCAATTGGGACGAGTAACTATGACTCTCTTAAGGTAGCCAATGCCTCGTTACTTGCGGTTTGGATGAAGAAATCTCGAATAACCCCTAGGAGGAGAAACGATGACTCTTTTATGATACACAACTAGTGAATTATAGTTTCTGGGAGACAAAAACTACACAAAAAGCAGTAAACTGTGTGAGCAACTCGGAGGAAGAAGTATTGCACTATTAAGATAGCCACTTTTTCGTCAAGAGAGGTATTGACTCAGAGAATACCAGTAACCTATGGAAGGAGTAACGATGAATCTCTTAAGATACACAACGAGTGACATATCGCTTCTGGCAGACTGGCCACAGTAAGAAAAAGTGGCAGACTGGGTGAGCAATTGGGACGAGTAACTATGACTCTCTTAAGGTAGCCAATGCCTCGTTTCTTGCGGTTTGGATTAAGAAATCTCGAATAACCCCTAGGAGGAGAAACGATGACTCTTTTATGATACACAACTAGTGAATTATAGTTTCTGGCAGACAAAAACTACACAAAAAGTAGTAAACTGTGTGAGCAACTCGGAGGATGAAGTATTGCACTATTAAGATAGATACTTTTTCGTCACGAGAGGTATTGACTCAGAGAATACCAGTAACCTATGGAAGGAGTAACGATGAATCTCTTAAGATACACAACGAGTGACATATCGCTTCTGGCAGACTGGCCACAGTAAGAAAAAGTGGCAGACTGGGTGAGCAATAGGGACGAGTAACTATGACTCTCTTAAGGTAGCCAATGCCTCGTTACTTGCGGTTTAGGTTAAGAAATCTCGAATAACCCCTAGGAGGAGAAACGATGACTTTTTTATGATACACAACTAGTGACATATCGCTTCTGGCAGACTGGCAAGTACACAAAAAGTAGTAAACTGTGTGAGCAACTCGGAGGAAGAAGTATTGCGCTATTAAGATAGCCACTTTTTCGTCAAGAGAGGTATTGACTCGGAGAATACCAGTAACCTATGGAAGGAGTAATGATTAATCTCTTAAGATACACAACGAGTGACATATCGCTTCTGGCAGACTGGCCGCAGTAAGGAAAAGTGGTAGACTGGGAGAGCAATTGGGACGAGTAACTATGACTCTCTTAAGGTAGCCAATGCCTCGTTACTTGCGGTTTGGATGAAGAAATCTCGAATAACCCCTAGGAGGAGAAACGATGACTCTTTTATGATACACAACTAGTGAATTATAGTTTCTGGCAGACAAAAACTACACAAAAAGCAGTAAACTGTGTGAGCAACTGGGAGGAAGAATTATTGCACTATTAAGATAGATACTTTTTCGTCACGAGAGGTATTGACTCAGAGAATACCAGTAACCTATGGAAGGAGTAACGATGAATCTCTTAAGATACACAACGAGTGACATATCGCTTCTGGCAGACTGGCCACAGTAAGAAAAAGTGGCAGACTGGGTGAGCAATAGGGACGAGTAACTATGACTCTCTTAAGGTAGCCAATGCCTCGTTACTTGCGGTTTAGGTTAAGAAATCTCGAATAACCCCTAGGAGGAGAAACGATGACTTTTTTATGATACACAACTAGTGACATATCGCTTCTGGCAGACTGGCAAGTACACAAAAAGTAGTAAACTGTGTGAGCAACTCGGAGGAAGAAGTATTGCGCTATTAAGATAGCCACTTTTTCGTCAAGAGAGGTATTGACTCGGAGAATACCAGTAACCTATGGAAGGAGTAATGATGAATCTCTTAAGATACACAACGAGTGACATATCGCTTCTGGCAGACTGGCCGCAGTAAGGAAAAGTGGTAGACTGGGAGAGCAATTGGGACGAGTAACTATGACTCTCTTAAGGTAGCCAATGCCTCGTTACTTGCGGTTTGGATGAAGAAATCTCGAATAACCCCTAGGAGGAGAAACGATGACTCTTTTATGATACACAACTAGTGAATTATAGTTTCTGGCAGACAAAAACTACACAAAAAGCAGTAAACTGTGTGAGCAACTGGGAGGAAGAATTATTGCACTATTAAGATAGATACTTTTTCGTCAGGAGAGGTATTGACTCAGAGAATACCAGTAACCTATGGAAGGAGTAACGATGAATCTCTTAAGATACACAACGAGTGACATATCGCTTCTGGCAGACTGGCCACAGTAAGAAAAAGTGGCAGACTGGGTGAGCAATGGGGACGAGTAACTATGACTCTCTTAAGGTAGCCAATGCCTCGTTACTTGCGGTTTGGGTTAAGAAATCTCGAATAACCCCTAGGAGGAGAAACGAAAACTCTTTTATGATACACAACTAGTGACATATCGCTTCTGGCAGACTGGCAAGTACACAAAAAGTAGTAAACTGTGTGAGCAACTGGGAGGAAGAAGTATGGCACTATTAAGAAAGCCAATGATTCGTCACGAGTAGTATTGAATCAGAGAATACCAGTAACCTATGGAAGGAGTAACGATGAATCTCTTAAGATACACAACGAGTGACATATCGCTTCTGGCAGACTGGCCACAGTAAGAAAAAGTGGCAGACTGGGTGAGCAATGGGGACGAGTAACTATGACTCTCTTAAGGTAGCCAATGCCTCGTTACTTGCGGTTTCGATTAAGAAATCTCGAATAATCCCTAGGAGGTGAAACGATAACTCTTTTATGTTACACAACTAGTGACATATCGCTTCTGGCAGACTGGCAAGTACACAAAAAGTAGTAAATTATGTGAGCAACTGGGAGGAAGAAGTATGGCACTATTAAGAAAGCCAATGATTCGTCACGAGTAGTATTGAATCAGAGAATACCAGTAACCTATGGAAGGAGTAACGATGAATCTCTTAAGATACACAACGAGTGACATATCGCTTCTGGCACACTGGCCACAGTAAGAAAAAGTGGCAGACTGGGTGAGCAATGGGGACGAGTAACTATGACACTCTTAAGGTAGCCAATGCCTCGTTACTTGCGGTTTGGGTTAAGAAATCTCGAATAACCCCTAGGAGGAGAAACGATGACTCTTTTATGATACACAACTAGTGACATATCGCTTCTGGCAGACTGGCAAGTACACAAAAAGTAGTAAACTGTGTGAGCAACTCGGAGGAAGAAGTATTGCACTATTAAGATAGCCACTTTTTCGTCAAGAGAGGTATTGACTCGGAGAATACCAGTAACCTATGGAATGAGTAACGATGAATCTCTTAAGATACACAACGAGTGACATATCGCTTCTGGCAGACTGGCCGCAGTAAGGAAAAGTGGCAGACTGGGTGAGCAATTGGGACGAGTAACTATGACTCTCTTAAGGTAGCCAATGCCTCGTTACTTGCGGTTTGGATGAAGAAATCTCGAATAACCCCTAGGAGGAGAAACGATGACTCTTTTATGATACACAACTAGTGAATTATAGTTTCTGGCAGACAAAAACTACACAAAAAGCAGTAAACTGTGTGAGCAACTGGGAGGAAGAATTATTGCACTATTAAGATAGATACTTTTTCGTCACGAGAGGTATTGACTCAGAGAATACCAGTAACCTATGGAAGGAGTAACGATGAATCTCTTAAGATACACAACGAGTGACATATCGCTTCTGGCAGACTGGCCACAGTAAGAAAAAGTGGCAGACTGGGTGAGCAATAGGGACGAGTAACTATGACTCTCTTAAGGTAGCCAATGCCTCGTTACTTGCGGTTTAGGTTAAGAAATCTCGAATAACCCCTAGGAGGAGAAACGATGACTTTTTTATGATACACAACTAGTGACATATCGCTTCTGGCAGACTGGCAAGTACACTAAAAGTAGTAAACTGTGTGAGCAACTCGGAGGAAGAAGTATTGCGCTATTAAGATAGCCACTTTTTCGTCAAGAGAGGTATTGACTCGGAGAATACCAGTAACCTATGGAAGGAGTAATGATGAATCTCTTAAGATACACAACGAGTGACATATCGCTTCTGGCAGACTGGCCGCAGTAAGGAAAAGTGGTAGACTGGGAGAGCAATTGGGACGAGTAACTATGACTCTCTTAAGGTAGCCAATGCCTCGTTACTTGCGGTTTGGATGAAGAAATCTCGAATAACCCCTAGGAGGAGAAACGATGACTCTTTTATGATACACAACTAGTGAATTATAGTTTCTGGCAGACAAAAACTACACAAAAAGCAGTAAACTGTGTGAGCAACTGGGAGGAAGAATTATTGCACTATTAAGATAGATACTTTTTCGTCACGAGAGGTATTGACTCAGAGAATACCAGTAACCTATGGAAGGAGTAACGATGAATCTCTTAAGATACACAACGAGTGACATATCGCTTCTGGCAGACTGGCCACAGTAAGAAAAAGTGGCAGACTGGGTGAGCAATGGGGACGAGTAACTATGACTCTCTTAAGGTAGCCAATGCCTCGTTACTTGCGGTTTGGGTTAAGAAATCTCGAATAACCCCTAGGAGGAGAAACGAAAACTCTTTTATGATACACAACTAGTGACATATCGCTTCTGGCAGACTGGCAAGTACACAAAAAGTAGTAAACTGTGTGAGCAACTGGGAGGAAGAAGTATGGCACTATTAAGAAAGCCAATGATTCGTCACGAGTAGTATTGAATCAGAGAATACCAGTAACCTATGGAAGGAGTAACGATGAATCTCTTAAGATACACAACGAGTGACATATCGCTTCTGGCAGACTGGCCACAGTAAGAAAAAGTGGCAGACTGGGTGAGCAATGGGGACGAGTAACTATGACTCTCTTAAGGTAGCCAATGCCTCGTTACTTGCGGTTTCGATTAAGAAATCTCGAATAATCCCTAGGAGGTGAAACGATAACTCTTTTATGTTACACAACTAGTGACATATCGCTTCTGGCAGACTGGCAAGTACACAAAAAGTAGTAAATTATGTGAGCAACTGGGAGGAAGAAGTATGGCACTATTAAGAAAGCCAATGATTCGTCACGAGTAGTATTGAATCAGAGAATACCAGTAACCTATGGAAGGAGTAACGATGAATCTCTTAAGATAAACAACGAGTGACATATCGCTTCTGGCAGACTGGCCACAGTAAGAAAAAGTGGCAGACTGGGTGAGCAATGGGGACGAGTAACTATGACACTCTTAAGGTAGCCAATGCCTCGTTACTTGCGGTTTGGGTTAAGAAATCTCGAATAACCCCTAGGAGGAGAAACGATGACTCTTTTATGATACACAACTAGTGACATATCGCTTCTGGCAGACTGGCAAGTACACAAAAAGTAGTAAACTGTGTGAGCAACTCGGAGGAAGAAGTATTGCACTATTAAGATAGCCACTTTTTCGTCAAGAGAGGTATTGACTCGGAGAATACCAGTAACCTATGGAAGGAGTAACGATGAATCTCTTAAGATACACAACGAGTGACATATCGCTTCTGGCAGACTGGCCGCAGTAAGGAAAAGTGGCAGACTGGGAGAGCAATTGGGACGAGTAACTATGACTCTCTTAAGGTAGCCAATGCCTCGTTACTTGCGGTTTGGATGAAGAAATCTCGAATAACCCCTAGGAGGAGAAACGATGACTCTTTTATGATACACAACTAGTGAATTATAGTTTCTGGCAGACAAAAACTACACAAAAAGCAGTAAACTGTGTGAGCAACTCGGAGGAAGAAGTATTGCACTATTAAGATAGCCACTTTTTCGTCAAGAGAGGTATTGACTCAGAGAATACCAGTAACCTATGGAAGGAGTAACGATGAATCTCTTAAGATACACAACGAGTGACATATCGCTTCTGGCAGACTGGCCGCAGTAAGGAAAAGTGGCAGACTGGGAGAGCAATTGGGACGAGTAACTATGACTCTCTTAAGGTAGCCAATGCCTCGTTACTTGCGGTTTGGATGAAGAAATCTCGAATAACCCCTAGGAGGAGAAACGATGACTCTTTTATGATACACAACTAGTGAATTATAGTTTCTGGCAGACAAAAACTACACAAAAAGCAGTAAACTGTGTGAGCAACTGGGAGGAAGAAGTATTGCACTATTAAGATAGATACTTTTTCGTCACGAGAGGTATTGACTCAGAGAATACCAGTAACCTATGGAAGGAGTAACGATGAATCTCTTAAGATACACAACGAGTGACATATCGCTTCTGGCAGACTGGCCACAGTAAGAAAAAGTGGCAGACTGTGTGAGCAATGGGGACGAGTAACTATGACTCTCTTAAGGTAGCCAATGCCTCGTTACTTGCGGTTTCGATTAAGAAATCTCGAATAATCCCTAGGAGGTGAAACGATAACTCTTTTATGTTACACAACTAGTGACATATCGCTTCTGGCAGACTGGCAAGTACACAAAAAGTAGTAAATTGTGTGAGCAACTGGGAGGAAGAAGTATGGCACTATTAAGAAAGCCAATGATTCGTCACGAGTAGTATTGAATCAGAGAATACCAGTAACCTATGGAAGGAGTAACGATGAATCTCTTAAGATACACAACGAGTGACATATCGCTTCTGGCAGACTGGCCACAGTAAGAAAAAGTGGCAGACTGGGTGAGCAATGGGGACGAGTAACTATGACACTCTTAAGGTAGCCAATGCCTCGTTACTTGCGGTTTGGGTTAAGAAATCTCGAATAACCCCTAGGAGGAGAAACGATGACTCTTTTATGATACACAACTAGTGACATATCGCTTCTGGCAGACTGGCAAGTACACAAAAAGTAGTAAACTGTGTGAGCAACTCGGAGGAAGAAGTATTGCACTATTAAGATAGCCACTTTTTCGTCAAGAGAGGTATTGACTCGGAGAATACCAGTAACCTATGGAAGGAGTAACGATGAATCTCTTAAGATACACAACGAGTGACATATCGCTTCTGGCAGACTGGCCGCAGTAAGGAAAAGTGGCAGACTGGGAGAGCAATTGGGACGAGTAACTATGACTCTCTTAAGGTAGCCAATGCCTCGTTACTTGCGGTTTGGATGAAGAAATCTCGAATAACCCCTAGGAGGAGAAACGATGACTCTTTTATGATACACAACTAGTGAATTATAGTTTCTGGGAGACAAAAACTACACGAAAAGCAGTAAACTGTGTGAGTAACTCGGAGGAAGAAGTATTGCACTATTAAGATAGCCACTTTTTCGTCAAGAGAGGTATTGACTCAGAGAATACCAGTAACCTATGGAAGGAGTAACGATGAATCTCTTAAGATACACAACGAGTGACATATCGCTTCTGGCAGACTGGCCGCAGTAAGAAAAAGTGGCAGACTGGGTGAGCAATTGGGACGAGTAACTATGACTCTCTTAATGTAGCCAATGCCTCGTTACTTGCGGTTTGGATTAAGAAATCTCGAATAACCCCTAGGAGGAGAAACGATGACTCTTTTATGATACACAACTAGTGAATTATAGTTTCTGGCAGACAAAAACTACACAAAAAGTAGTAAACTGTGTGAGCAACTCGGAGGAAGAAGTATTGCACTATTAAGATAGCCACTTTTTCGTCAAGAGAGGTATTGACTCAGAGAATACCAGTAACCTATGGAAGGAGTAACGATGAATCTCTTAAGATACACGACGAGTGACATATCTCTCCTGGCAGACTGGCCGCAGTAAGAAAAAGTGGCAAACTGTGTGAGCAATGGGGACGAGTAACTATGACTCTCTTAAGGTAGCCAATGCCTCGTTGCTTGCGGTTTCGATTAAGAAATCTCGAATAATCCCTAGGAGGTGAAACGATAACTCTTTTATGTTACACAACTAGTGACATATCGCTTCTGACAGACTGGCAAGTACACAAAAAGTAGTAAATTGTGTGAGCAACTGGGAGGAAGAAGTATGGCACTTTTAAGAAAGCCAATGATTCGTCACGAGTAGTATTGAATCAGAGAATACCAGTAACCTATGGAAGGAGTAACGATGAATCTCTTAAGATACACAACGAGTGACATATCGCTTCTGGCAGACTGGCCGCAGTAAGAAAAAGTGGCAGACTGGGTGAGCAATTGGGACGAGTAACTATGACTCTCTTAAGGTAGCCAATGCCTCGTTACTTGCGGGTTGGATTAAGAAATCTCGAAAACCCCTAGGAGGAGAAACGATGACTCTTTTATGATACACAACTAGTGAATTATAGTTTCTGGCAGACAAAAACTACACAAAAAGTAGTAAACTGTGTGAGCAACTCGGAGGAAGAAGTATTGCACTATTAAGATAGCCACTTTTTCGTCAAGAGAGGTATTGACTCAGAGAATACCAGTAACCTATGGAAGGAGTAACGATGAATCTCTTAAGATACACAACGAGTGACATATCGCTTCTGGCAGACTGGCCGCAGTAAGAAAAAGTGGCAGACTGGGTGAGCAATGGGGAAGAGTAACTATGACTCTCTTAAGGTAGCCAATGCCTCGTTACTTGCGGTTTGGGTTAAGAAATCTCGAATAACCCCTAGGAGGAGAAACGATGAACCTTTATGATACACAACTAGTGACATATCGCTTCTGGCAGACTGGCAAGTACACAAAAAGTAGTAAACTGTGTGAGCAACTCGGAGGAAGAAGTATTGCACTATTAAGATAGCCACTTTTTCGTCAAGAGAGCTATTGACTCGGAGAATACCAGTAACCTATGGAAGGAGTAACGATGAATCTCTTAAGATACACAACGAGTGACATATCGCTTCTGGCAGACTGGCCACAGTAAAAAAAAGTGGCAGACTGGGTGAGCAATTGGGACGACTAACTATGACTCTCTTAAGGTAGCCAATGCCTCGTTACTTGCGGGTTGGATTAAGAAATCTCGAAAACCCCTAGGAGGAGAAACGATGACTCTTTTATGATACACAACTAGTGAATTATAGTTTCTGGCAGACAAAAACTACACAAAAAGTAGTAACTGTGTGAGCAACTCGGAGGATGAAGTATTGCACTATTAAGATAGATACTTTTTCGTCACGAGAGGTATTGACTCAGAGAATACCAGTAACCTATGGAAGGAGTAACGATGAATCTCTTAAGATACACAACGAGTGACATATCGCTTCTGGCAGACTGGCCACAGTAAGAAAAAGTGTCAGACTGGGTGAGCAATGGGGACGAGTAACTATGACATTCTTAAGGTAGCCAATGCCTCGTTACTTGCGGTTTGGGTTAAGAAATCTCGAATAACCCCTAGGAGGAGAAACGATGACTCTTTTATGATACACAACTAGTGACATATCGCTTCTGGCAGACTGGCAAGTACACAAAAAGTAGTAAACTGTGTGAGCAACTGGGAGGAAGAAGTATGGCACTATTAAGAAAGCCAATGATTCGTCACGAGTAGTATTGAATCAGAGAATACCAGTAACCTATGGAAGGAGTAACGATGAATCTCTTAAGATACACAACGAGTGACATATCGCTTCTGGCAGACTGGCCACAGTAAGAAAAAGTGGCAGACTGGGTGATCAATTGGGACGAGTAACTATGACTCTCTTAAGGTAGCCAATGCCTCGTTACTTGCGGGTTGGATTAAGAAATCTCGAAAACCCCTAGGAGGAGAAACGATGACTCTTTTATGATACACAACTAGTGAATTATAGTTTCTGGCAGACAAAAACTACACAAAAAGTAGTAAACTGTGTGAGCAACTCGGAGGATGAAGTATTGCACTATTAAGATAGATACTTTTTCGTCACGAGAGGTATTGACTCAGAGAATACCAGTAACCTATGGAAGGAGTAACGATGAATCTCTTAAGATACACAACGAGTGACATATCGCTTCTGGCAGACTGGCCACAGTAAGAAAAAGTGGCAGACTGGGTGAGCAATGGGGACGAGTAACTATGACTCTCTTAAGGTAGCCAATGCCTCGTTACTTGCGGTTTGGGTTAAGAAATCTCGAATAACCCCATGGAGGAGAAACGATGACTCTTTTATGATACACAACTAGTGACATATCGCTTCTGGCAGACTGGCAAGTACACAAAAAGTAGTAAACTGTGTGAGCAACTCGGAGGAAGAAGTATTGCACTATTAAGATAGCCACTTTTTCGTCAAGAGAGGTATTGACTCGGAAAATACCAGTAACCTATGGAAGGAGTAACGATGAACCTCTTAAGATACACAACGAGTGACATATCGCTTCTGGCAGACTGGCCAGAGTAAAAAAAAAGTGGCAGACTGGGTGAGCAATGGGGACGAGTAACTATGACTCTCTTAAGGTAGCCAATGCCTCGTTACTTGCGGGTTGGATTAAGAAATCTCGAAAGCCCCTAGGAGGAGAAACGATGACTCTTTTATGATACACAACTAGTGAATTATAGTTTCTGGCAGACAAAAACTACACAAAAAGTAGTAAACTGTGTGAGCAACTCGGAGGATGGAGTATTGCACTATTAAGATAGATACTTTTTCATCACGAGAGGTATTGACTCAGAGAATACCAGTAACCTATGGAAGGAGTAACGATGAATCTCTTAAGATACACAACGAGTGACATATCGCTTCTGGCAGACTGGCCACAGTAAGAAAAAGTGGCAGACTGGGTGAGCAATGGGGACGAGTAACTATGACTCCCTTGAGGTAGCCAATGCCTCGTTACTTGCGGTTTGGGTTAAGAAATCTCGAATAACCCCTAGGAGGAGAAACGATGACTCTTTTATGATACACAACTAGTGACATATCGCTTCTGGCAGACTGGCAAGTACACAAAAAGTAGTAAACTGTGTGAGCAACTGGGAGGAAGAAGTATGGCACTATTAAGAAAGCCAATGATTCGTCACGAGTAGTATTGAATCAGAGAATACCAGTAACCTATGGAAGGAGTAACGATGAATCTCTTAAGATACACAACGAGTGACATATCGCTTCTGGCAGACTGGCCGCAGTAAGAAAAAGTGGCAGACTGGGTGAGCAATTGGGACGAGTAACTATGACTCTCTTAAGGTTGCCAATGCCTCGTTACTTGCGGGTTGGATTAAGAAATCTCGAAAACCCCTAGGAGGAGAAACGATGACTCTTTTATGATACACAACTAGTGAATTATAGTTTCTGGCAGACAAAAACTACACAAAAAGTAGTAAACTGTGTGAGCAACTCGGAGGATGAAGTATTGCACTATTAAGATAGATACTTTTTCGTCACGAGAGGTATTGACTCAGAGAATACCAGTAACCTATGGAAGGAGTAACGATGAATCTCTTAAGATACACAACGAGTGACATATCGCTTCTGGCAGACTGGCCGCAGTAAGAAAAAGTGGCAGACTGGGTGAGCAATTGGGACGAGTAACTATGACTCTCTTAAGGTAGCCAATGCCTCGTTACTTGCGGGTTGGATTAAGAAATCTCGAAAACCCCTAGGAGGAGAAACGATGACTCTTTTATGATACACAACTAGTGAATTATAGTTTCTGGCAGACAAAAACTACACAAAAAGTAGTAAACTGTGTGAGCAACTCGGAGGAAGAAGTATTGCACTATTAAGATAGCCACTTTTTCGTCAAGAGAGGTATTGACTCAGAGAATACCAGTAACCTATGGAAGGAGTAACGATGAATCTCTTAAGATACACAACGAGTGACATATCGCTTCTGGCAGACTGGCCGCAGTAAGAAAAAGTGGCAGACTGGGTGAGCAATGGGGAAGAGTAACTATGACTCTCTTAAGGTAGCCAATGCCTCGTTACTTGCGGTTTGGGTTAAGAAATCTCGAATAACCCCTAGGAGGAGAAACGATGAACCTTTATGATACACAACTAGTGACATATCGCTTCTGGCAGACTGGCAAGTACAGAAAAAGTAGTAAACTGTGTGAGCAACTCGGAGGAAGAAGTATTGCACTATTAAGATAGCCACTTTTTCGTCAAGAGAGCTATTGACTCGGAGAATACCAGTAACCTATGGAAGGAGTAACGATGAATCTCTTAAGATACACAACGAGTGACATATCGCTTCTGGCAGACTGGCCACAGTAAGAAAAAGTGGCAGACTGGGTGATCAATTGGGACGAGTAACTATGACTCTCTTAAGGTAGCCAATGCCTCGTTACTTGCGGGTTGGATTAAGAAATCTCGAAAGCCCCTAGGAGGAGAAACGATGACTCTTTTATGATACACAACTAGTGAATTATAGTTTCTGGCAGACAAAAACTACATCAAAAGTAGTAAACTGTGTGAGCAACTCGGAGGATGGAGTATTGCACTATTAAGATAGATACTTTTTCGTCACGAGAGGTATTGACTCAGAGAATACCAGTAACCTATGGAAGGAGTAACGATGAATCTCTTAAGATACTCAACGAGTGACATATCGCTTCTGGCAGACTGGCCACAGTAAGAAAAAGTGGCAGACTGGGTGAGCAATTGGGACGAGTAACTATGACTCCCTTGAGGTAGCCAATGCCTCGTTACTTGCGGTTTGGGTTAAGAAATCTCGAATAACCCCTAGGAGGAGAAACGATGACTCTTTTATGATACACAACTAGTGACATATCGCTTCTGGCAGACTGGCAAGTACACAAAAAGTAGTAAACTGTGTGAGCAACTGGGAGGAAGAAGTATGGCACTATTAAGAAAGCCAATGATTCGTCACGAGTAGTATTGAATCAGAGAATACCAGTAACCTATGGAAGGAGTAACGATGAATATCTTAAGACACACAACGAGTGACATATCGCTTCTGGCAGACTGGCAAGTACACAAAAAGTAGTAAACTGTGTGAGCAACTGGGAGGAAGAAGTATGGCACTATTAAGAAAGCCAATGATTCGTCACGAGTAGTATTGAATCAGAGAATACCAGTAACCTATGGAAGGAGTAACGATGAATCTCTTAAGATACACAACGAGTGACATATCGCTTCTGGCAGACTGGCCGCAGTAAGAAAAAGTGGCAGACTGGGTGAGCAATTGGGACGAGTAACTATGACTCTCTTAAGGTAGCCAATGCCTCGTTACTTGCGGGTTGGATTAAGAAATCTCGAAAACCCCTAGGAGGAGAAACGATGACTCTTTTATGATACACAACTAGTGAATTATAGTTTCTGGCAGACAAAAACTACACAAAAAGTAGTAAACTGTGTGAGCAACTCGGAGGATGAAGTATTGCACTATTAAGATAGATACTTTTTCGTCACGAGAGGTATTGACTCAGAGAATACCAGTAACCTATGGAAGGAGTAACGATGAATCTCTTAAGATACACAACGAGTGACATATCGCTTCTGGCAGACTGGCCGCAGTAAGAAAAAGTGGCAGACTGGGTGAGCAATTGGGACGAGTAACTATGACTCTCTTAAGGTAGCCAATGCCTCGTTACTTGCGGGTTGGATTAAGAAATCTCGAAAACCCCTAGGAGGAGAAACGATGACTCTTTTATGATACACAACTAGTGAATTATAGTTTCTGGCAGACAAAAACTACACAAAAAGTAGTAAACTGTGTGAGCAACTCGGAGGAAGAAGTATTGCACTATTAAGATAGCCACTTTTTCGTCAAGAGAGCTATTGACTCGGAGAATACCAGTAACCTATGGAAGGAGTAACGATGAATCTCTTAAGATACACAACGAGTGACATATCGCTTCTGGCAGACTGGCCACAGTAAAAAAAAGTGGCAGACTGGGTGAGCAATTGGGACGACTAACTATGACTCTCTTAAGGTAGCCAATGCCTCGTTACTTGCGGGTTGGATTAAGAAATCTCGAAAACCCCTAGGAGGAGAAACGATGACTCTTTTATGATACACAACTAGTGAATTATAGTTTCTGGCAGACAAAAACTACACAAAAAGTAGTAACTGTGTGAGCAACTCGGAGGATGAAGTATTGCACTATTAAGATAGATACTTTTTCGTCACGAGAGGTATTGACTCAGAGAATACCAGTAACCTATGGAAGGAGTAACGATGAATCTCTTAAGATACACAACGAGTGACATATCGCTTCTGGCAGACTGGCCACAGTAAGAAAAAGTGGCAGACTGGGTGAGCAATGGGGACGAGTAACTATGACATTCTTAAGGTAGCCAATGCCTCGTTACTTGCGGTTTGGGTTAAGAAATCTCGAATAACCCCTAGGAGGAGAAACGATGACTCTTTTATGATACACAACTAGTGACATATCGCTTCTGGCAGACTGGCAAGTACACAAAAAGTAGTAAACTGTGTGAGCAACTGGGAGGAAGAAGTATGGCACTATTAAGAAAGCCAATGATTCGTCACGAGTAGTATTGAATCAGAGAATACCAGTAACCTATGGAAGGAGTAACGATGAATCTCTTAAGATACACAACGAGTGACATATCGCTTCTGGCAGACTGGCCACAGTAAGAAAAAGTGGCAGACTGGGTGATCAATTGGGACGAGTAACTATGACTCTCTTAAGGTAGCCAATGCCTCGTTACTTGCGGGTTGGATTAAGAAATCTCGAAAACCCCTAGGAGGAGAAACGATGACTCTTTTATGATACACAACTAGTGAATTATAGTTTCTGGCAGACAAAAACTACACAAAAAGTAGTAAACTGTGTGAGCAACTCGGAGGATGAAGTATTGCACTATTAAGATAGATACTTTTTCGTCACGAGAGGTATTGACTCAGAGAATACCAGTAACCTATGGAAGGAGTAACGATGAATCTCTTAAGATACACAACGAGTGACATATCGCTTCTGGCAGACTGGCCACAGTAAAAAAAAGTGGCAGACTGGGTGAGCAATTGGGACGACTAACTATGACTCTCTTAAGGTAGCCAATGCCTCGTTACTTGCGGGTTGGATTAAGAAATCTCGAAAACCCCTAGGAGGAGAAACGATGACTCTTTTATGATACACAACTAGTGAATTATAGTTTCTGGCAGACAAAACTACACAAAAAGTAGTAACTGTGTGAGCAACTCGGAGGATGAAGTATTGCACTATTAAGATAGATACTTTTTCGTCACGACAGGTATTGACTCAGAGAATACCAGTAACCTATGGAAGGAGTAACGATGAATCTCTTAAGATACACAACGAGTGACATATCGCTTCTGGCAGACTGGCCACAGTAAGAAAAAGTGGCAGACTGGGTGAGCAATGGGGACGAGTAACTATGACATTCTTAAGGTAGCCAATGCCTCGTTACTTGCGGTTTGGGTTAAGAAATCTCGAATAACCCCTAGGAGGAGAAACGATGACTCTTTTATGATACACAACTAGTGACATATCGCTTCTGGCAGACTGGCAAGTACACAAAAAGTAGTAAACTGTGTGAGCAACTGGGAGGAAGAAGTATGGCACTATTAAGAAAGCCAATGATTCGTCACGAGTAGTATTGAATCAGAGAATACCAGTAACCTATGGAAGGAGTAACGATGAATCTCTTAAGATACACAACGAGTGACATATCGCTTCTGGCAGACTGGCCACAGTAAGAAAAAGTGGCAGACTGGGTGATCAATTGGGACGAGTAACTATGACTCTCTTAAGGTAGCCAATGCCTCGTTACTTGCGGGTTGGATTAAGAAATCTCGAAAACCCCTAGGAGGAGAAACGATGACTCTTTTATGATACACAACTAGTGAATTATAGTTTCTGGCAGACAAAAACTACACAAAAAGTAGTAAACTGTGTGAGCAACTCGGAGGATGAAGTATTGCACTATTAAGATAGATACTTTTTCGTCACGAGAGGTATTGACTCAGAGAATACCAGTAACCTATGGAAGGAGTAACGATGAATCTCTTAAGATACACAACGAGTGACATATCGCTTCTGGCAGACTGGCCACAGTAAGAAAAAGTGGCAGACTGGGTGAGCAATGGGGACGAGTAACTATGACTCTCTTAAGGTAGCCAATGCCTCGTTACTTGCGGTTTGGGTTAAGAAATCTCGAATAACCCCAAGGAGGAGAAACGATGACTCTTTTATGATACACAACTAGTGACATATCGCTTCTGGCAGACTGGCAAGTACACAAAAAGTAGTAAACTGTGTGAGCAACTCGGAGGAAGAAGTATTGCACTATTAAGATAGCCACTTTTTCGTCAAGAGAGCTATTGACTCGGAGAATACCAGTAACCTATGGAAGGAGTAACGATGAACCTCTTAAGATACACAACGAGTGACATATCGCTTCTGGCAGACTGGCCACAGTAAAAAAAAGTGGCAGACTGGGTGAGCAATGGGGACGAGTAACTATGACTCTCTTAAGGTAGCCAATGCCTCGTTACTTGCGGGTTGGATTAAGAAATCTCGAAAGCCCCTAGGAGGAGAAACGATGACTCTTTTATGATACACAACTAGTGAATTATAGTTTCTGGCAGACAAAAACTACACAAAAAGTAGTAAACTGTGTGAGCAACTCGGAGGATGGAGTATTGCACTATTAAGATAGATACTTTTTCGTCACGAGAGGTATTGACTCAGAGAATACCAGTAACCTATGGAAGGAGTAACGATGAATCTCTTAAGATACACAACGAGTGACATATCGCTTCTGGCAGACTGGCCACAGTAAGAAAAAGTGGCAGACTGGGTGAGCAATGGGGACGAGTAACTATGACTCCCTTGAGGTAGCCAATGCCTCGTTACTTGCGGTTTGGGTTAAGAAATCTCGAATAACCCCTAGGAGGAGAAACGATGACTCTTTTATGATACACAACTAGTGACATATCGCTTCTGGCAGACTGGCAAGTACACAAAAAGTAGTAAACTGTGTGAGCAACTGGGAGGAAGAAGTATGGCACTATTAAGAAAGCCAATGATTCGTCACGAGTAGTATTGAATCAGAGAATACCAGTAACCTATGGAAGGAGTAACGATGAATCTCTTAAGACACACAACGAGTGACATATCGCTTCTGGCAGACTGGCAAGTACACAAAAAGTAGTAAACTGTGTGAGCAACTCGGAGGAAGAAGTATTGCACTATTAAGATAGCCACCTTTTCGTCAAGAGAGGTATTGACTCAGAGAATACCAGTAACCTATGGAAGGAGTAACGATGAACCTCTTAAGATACACAACGAGTGACATATCGCTTCTGGCAGACTGGCCACAGTAAAAAAAAGTGGCAGACTGGGTGAGCAATTGGGACGAGTAACTATGACTCTCTTAAGGTAGCCAATGCCTCGTTACTTGCGGGTTGGATTAAGAAATCTCGAAAACCCCTAGGAGGAGAAACGATGACTCTTTTATGATACACAACTAGTTTCTGGCAGACAAAAACTACACAAAAAGCAGTAAACTGTGTGAGCAACTCGGAGGAAGAAGTATTGCACTTTTAAGATAGCCACCTTTTCGTCAAGAGAGGTATTGCCTCAGAGAATACCAGTAACCTATGGAAGGAGTAACGATGAATCTCTTAAGATACACAACGAGTGACATATCGCTTCTGGCAGACAGGCCGCAATAAGGAAAAGTGGCAGACTGGGAGAGCAATTGGGACAAGTAACTATGACTCTCTTAAGGTAGCCAATGCCTCGTTACTTGCGGTTTGGATGAAGAAATCTCGAATAACCCCTAGGAGGAGAAACGATGACTCTTTTATGATACACAACTAGTGAATTATAGTTTCTGGCAGACAAAAACTACACAAAAAGTAGTAAACTGTGTGAGCAACTCGGAGGATGTGGTATTGCACTATTAAGATAGATACTTTTTCGTCACGACAGGTATTGACTCAGAGAATACCAGTAACCTATGGAAGGAGTAACGATGAATCTCTTAAGATACACAACGAGTGACATATCGCTTCTGGCAGACTGGCCACAGTAAGAAAAAGTGGCAGACTGGGTGAGCAATGGGGACGAGTAACTATGACTCCCTTAAGGTAGCCAATGCCTCGTTACTTGCGGTTTGGGTTAAGAAATCTCGAATAACCCGTAGGAGGAGAAACGATGACTCTTTTATGATACACAACTAGTGACATATCGCTTCTGGCAGACAGGCAAGTACACAAAAAGTAGTAAACTATGTGAGCACCTTGGAGGAAGAAGTATGGCACTATTAAGAAAGCCAATGATTCGTCACGAGTAGTATTGAATCAGAGAATACCAGTAACCTATGGAAGGAGTAACGATGAATCTCTTAAGATACACAACGAGTGACATATCGCTTCTGGCAGACTGGCCGCAGTAAGAAAAAGTGGCAGAGTGGGTGAGCAATTGGGACGAGTAACTATGACTCTCTTAAGGTAGCCAATGCCTCGTTACTTGCGGTTTGGATTAAGAAATCTCGAATAACACCTAGGAGGAGAAACGATGACTCTTTTATGATACACAACTAGTAAATTATAGTTTCTGGCAGACAAAAACTACACAAAAAGCAGTAAACTGTGTGAGCAACTCGGAGGAAGAAGTATTGCAGTATTAAGATAGCCACTTGTTCGTCAAGAGAGGTATTGACTCAGAGAATACCAGTAACCTATGGAAGGAGTAACGATGAATCTCTTAAGATACACAACGAGTGACATATCGCTTCTGGCAGACTGGCCGCAGTAAGAAAAAGTGGCAGACTGGGTGAGCAATGGGGACGAGTAACATTGACTCTCTTAAGGTAGCCAATGCCTCGTTACTTGCGGTTTCGATTAAGAAATCTCGAATAATCCCTAGGAGGTGAAACGATAACTTTTTTATGTTACACAACTAGTGACATATCGCTTCTGGCAGACTGGCAAGTACACAAAAAGTAGTAAACTGTGTGAGCAACTGGGAGGAAGAAGTATGGCACTATTAAGAAAGCCAATGATTCGTCACGAGTAGTATTGAATCAGAGAATACCAGTAACCTATGGAAGGAGTAACGATGATTCTCTTAAGATACACAACGAGTGACATATCGCTTCTGGCAGACTGGCCACAGTAAGAGAAAGTGGCAGACTGGGTGAGCAATTGGGACGAGTAACTATGACTCTCTTAAGGTAGCCAATGCCTCGTTACTTGCGGTTTGGATTAAGAAATCTCGAATAACCCCTAGGAGGAGAAACGATGACTCTTTTATGATACACAACTAGTGACATATCGCTTCTGGCAGACAAAAACTACACAAAAAGCAGTAAACTGTGTGAGCAACTCGGAGGAAGAAGTATTGCACTATTAAGATTGCCACTTTTTCGTCAAGAGAGGTATTGACTCAGAGAATACCAGTAACCTATGGAAGGAGTAACGGTGAATCTCTTAAGATACACAACGAGTGACATATCGCTTCTGGCAGACTGGCCGCAGTAAGAAAAAGTGGCAGACTGGGTGAGCAATGGGGACGAGTAACTATGACTCTCTTAAGGTAGCCAATACCTCGTTACTTGCGGTTTGGGTTAAGAAATCTCGAATAACCCCTAGGAGGAGAAACGATGACTCTTTTATGATACACAACTAGTGACATATCGCTTCTGGCAGACTGGCAAGTACACAAAAAGTAGTAAACTGTGTGAGCAACTTGGAGGAAGAAGTATGGCACTATTAAGAAAGCCAATGATTCGTCATGAGTAGTATTGAATCAGAGAATACCAGTAACCTATGGAAGGAGTAACGATGAATCTCTTAAGATACACAACGAGTGACATATCGCTTCTGGCAGACTGGCCACAGTAAGAAAAAGTGGCAGACTGGGTGAGCAATGGGGACGAGTAACTATGACTCTCTTAAGGTAGCCAATGCCTCGTTACTTGCGGTTTGGGTTAAGAAATCTCGAATAACCCCTAGGAGGAGAAACGATGACTCTTTTATGATACACAACTAGTGACATATCGCTTCTGGCAGACTGGCAAGTACACAAAAAGTAGTAAACTGTGTGAGCAACTCGGAGGAAGAAGTATTGCACTATTAAGATAGCCACCTTTTCGTCAAGAGAGGTATTGACTCAGAGAATACCAGTAACCTATGGAAGGAGTAACGATGAACCTCTTAAGATACACAACGAGTGACATATCGCTTCTGGCAGACTGGCCACAGTAAAAAAAAGTGGCAGACTGGGTGAGCAATTGGGACGAGTAACTATGACTCTCTTAAGGTAGCCAATGCCTCGTTACTTGCGGGTTGGATTAAGAAATCTCGAAAACCCCTAGGAGGAGAAACGATGACTCTTTTATGATACACAACTAGTTTCTGGCAGACAAAAACTACACAAAAAGCAGTAAACTGTGTGAGCAACTCGGAGGAAGAAGTATTGCACTTTTAAGATAGCCACCTTTTCGTCAAGAGAGGTATTGCCTCAGAGAATACCAGTAACCTATGGAAGGAGTAACGATGAATCTCTTAAGATACAAAACGAGTGACATATCGCTTCTGGCTGACTGGCCGCAGTAAGAAAAAGTGGCAGACTGGGTGAGCAATGGGGACGAGTAACTATGACTCTCTTAAGGTAGCCAATGCCTCGTTACTTGCGGTTTGGGTTAAGAAATCTCGAATAACCCCTAGGAGGAGAAACGATGACTCTTTTATGATACACAACTAGTGAATTATAGTTTCTGGCAGACAAAAACTACACAAAAAGCAGTAAAGTGTGTGAGCAACTCGGAGGAAGAAGTATTGCACTATTAAGATAGCCACTTTTTCGTCAAGAAAGGTATTGACTCAGAGAATACCAGTAACCTATGGAAGGAGTAACGATGAATCTCTTAAGATACACAACGAGTGGCATATCGCTTCTGGCAGACTGGCCGCAGTAAGAAAAAGTGGCAGACTGGGTGAGCAATTGGGACGAGTAACTATGACTCTCTTAAGGTAGCCAATGCCTCGTTACTTGCGGGTTGGATTAAGATATCTCGAAAGCCCCTAGGAGGAGAAACGATGACTCTTTTATGATACACAACTAGTGAATTATAGTTTCTGGCAGACAAAAACTACACAAAAAGTAGTAAACTGTGTGAGCAACTCGGAGGATGTGGTATTGCACTATTAAGATAGATACTTTTTCGTCACGACAGGTATTGACTCAGAGAATACCAGTAACCTATGGAAGGAGTAACGATGAATCTCTTAAGATACACAACGAGTAACATATCGCTTCTGGCAGACTGGCCACAGTAAGAAAAAGTGGCAGACTGGGTGAGCAATGGGGACGAGTAACTATGACTCCCTTAAGGTAGCCAATGCCTCGTTACTTGCGGTTTGGGTTAAGAAATCTCGAATAACCCGTAGGAGGAGAAACGATGACTCTTTTATGATACACAACTAGTGACATATCGCTTCTGGCAGACTGGCAAGTACACAAAAAGTAGTAAACTATGTGAGCACCTTGGAGGAAGAAGTATGGCACTATTAAGAAAGCCAATGATTCGTCACGAGTAGTATTGAATCAGAGAATACCAGTAACCTATGGAAGGAGTAACGATGAATCTCTTAAGATACACAACGAGTGACATATCGCTTCTGGCAGACTGGCCGCAGTAAGAAAAAGTGGCAGACTGGGTGAGCAATTGGGACGAGTAACTATGACTCTCTTAAGGTAGCCAATGCCTCGTTACTTGCGGTTTGGATTAAGAAATCTCGAATAACACCTAGGAGGAGAAACGATGACTCTTTTATGACACACAACTAGTAAATTATAGTTTCTGGCAGACAAAAACTACACAAAAAGCAGTAAACTGTGTGAGCAACTCGGAGGAAGAAGTATTGCAGTATTAAGATAGCCACTTGTTCGTCAAGAGAGGTATTGACTCAGAGAATACCAGTAACCTATGGAAGGAGTAACGATGAATCTCTTAAGATACACAACGAGTGACATATCGCTTCTGGCAGACTGGCCGCAGTAAGAAAAAGTGGCAGACTGGGTGAGCAATGGGGACGAGTAACTATGACTCTCTTAAGGTAGCCAATGCCTCGTTACTTGCGGTTTCGATTAAGAAATCTCGAATAATCCCTAGGAGGTGAAACGATAACTTTTTTATGTTACACAACTAGTGACATATCGCTTCTGGCAGACTGGCAAGTACACAAAAAGTAGTAAACTGTGTGAGCAACTGGGAGGAAGAAGTATGGCACTATTAAGAAAGCCAATGATTCGTCACGAGTAGTATTGAATCAGAGAATACCAGTAACCTATGGAAGGAGTAACGATGATTCTCTTAAGATACACAACGAGTGACATATCGCTTCTGGCAGACTGGCCACAGTAAGAGAAAGTGGCAGACTGGGTGAGCAATTGGGACGAGTAACTATGACTCTCTTAAGGTAGCCAATGCCTCGTTACTTGCGGTTTGGATTAAGAAATCTCGAATAACCCCTAGGAGGAGAAACGATGACTCTTTTATGATACACAACTAGTGACATATCGCTTCTGGCAGACAAAAACTACACAAAAAGCAGTAAACTGTGTGAGCAACTCGGAGGAAGAAGTATTGCACTATTAAGATTGCCACTTTTTCGTCAAGAGAGGTATTGACTCAGAGAATACCAGTAACCTATGGAAGGAGTAACGGTGAATCTCTTAAGATACACAACGAGTGACATATCGCTTCTGGCAGACTGGCCGCAGTAAGAAAAAGTGGCAGACTGGGTGAGCAATGGGGACGAGTAACTATGACTCTCTTAAGGTAGCCAATACCTCGTTACTTGCGGTTTGGGTTAAGAAATCTCGAATAACCCCTAGGAGGAGAAACGATGACTCTTTTATGATACACAACTAGTGACATATCGCTTCTGGCAGACTGGCAAGTACACAAAAAGTAGTAAACTGTGTGAGCAACTTGGAGGAAGAAGTATGGCACTATTAAGAAAGCCAATGATTCGTCATGAGTAGTATTGAATCAGAGAATACCAGTAACCTATGGAAGGAGTAACGATGAATCTCTTAAGATACACAACGAGTGACATATCGCTTCTGGCAGACTGGCCGCAGTAAGAAAAAGTGGCAGACTGGGTGAGCAATTGGGACGACTAACTATGACTCTCTAAGGTAGCCAATGCCTCGTTACTTGCGGGTTGGATTAAGAAATCTCGAAAACCCCTAGGAGGAGAAACGATGACTCTTTTATGATACACAACTAGTGAATAATAGTTTCTGGCAGACAAAAACTACACAAAAAGTAGTAAACTGTGTGAGCAATTCGGAGGATGAAGTATTGCACTATTAAGATAGATACTTTTTCGTCACGAGAGGTATTGACTCAGAGAATACCAGTAACCTATGGAAGGAGTAACGATGAATCTCTTAAGATACACAACGAGTGACATATCGCTTCTGGCAGACTGGCCACAGTAAGAAAAAGTGGCAGACTGGGTGAGCAATGGGGACGAGTAACTATGACTCCCTTAAGGTAGCCAATGCCTCGTTACTGGCGGTTTGGGTTAAGAAATCTCGAATAACCCCTAGGAGGAGAAACGATGACTCTTTTATGATACACAACTAGTGACATATCGCTTCTGGCAGACTGGCAAGTACACAAAAAGTAGTAAACTGTGTGAGCAACTGGGAGGAAGAAGTATGGCACTATTAAGAAAGCCAATGATTCGTCACGAGTAGTATTGAATCAGAGAATACCAGTAACCTATGGAAGGAGTTACGATGAATCTCTTAAAGTACACAACGAGTGACATATCGCTTCTGGCAGACTGGCCGCAGTAAGAAAAAGTGGCAGACTGGTTGAGCAATTGGGACGAGTAACTATGACTCTCTTAAGGTAGCCAATGCCTCGTTACTTGCGGGTTGGATTAAGAAATCTCGAAAGCCCCTAGGAGGAGAAACGATGACTCTTTTATGATACACAACTAGTGAATAATAGTTTCTGGCAGACAAAAACTACACAAAAAGTAGTAAACTGTGTGAGCAACTCGGAGGATGAAGTATTGCACTATTAAGATAGATACTTTTTCGTCACGAGAGGTATTGACACAGAGAAAACCAGTAACCTATGGAAGGAGTAACGATGAATCTCTTAAGATACACAACGAGTGACATATCGCTTCTGGCAGACTGGCCACAGTAAGAAAAAGTGGCAGACTGGGTGAGCAATGGGGACGAGTAACTATGACTCCCTTAAGGTAGCCAATGCCTCGTTACTTGCGGTTTGGGTTAAGCAATCTCGAATAACCCCTAGGAGGAGAAACGATGACTCTTTTATGATACACAACTAGTGACATATCGCTTCTGGCAGACTGGCAAGTACACAAAAAGTAGTAAACTGTGTGAGCAACTGGGAGGGGGAAGTATGGCACTATTAAGAAAGCCAATGATTCGTCACGATTAGTATTGAATCAGAGAATACCAGTAACCTATGGAAGGAGTAACGATGAATCTCTTAAGATACACAACGAGTGACATATCGCTTCTGGCAGACTGGCCGCAGTAAGAAAAAGTGGCAGACTGGGTGAGCAATTGGGACGAGTAACTATGACTCTCTTAAGGTAGCCAATGCCTCGTTACTTGCGGTTTGGATGAAGAAATCTCGAATAACCCATAGGAGGAGAAACGATGACTCTTTTATGATACACAACTAGTGAATTATAGTTTCTGGCAGACAAAAACTACACAAAAAGCAGTAAACTGTGTGAGCAACTCGGAGGAAGAAGTATTGCACTATTAAGATAGCCACTTTTTCGTCAAGAGAGGTATTGACTCAGAGAATACCAGTAACCTATGGAAGGAGTAACGATGAATCTCTTAAGATACACAACGAGTGACATATCGCTTCTGGCAGACTGGCCACAGTAAGAAAAAGTGGCAGACTGGGTGAGCAATGGGGACGAGTAACTATGACTCTCTTAAGGTAGCCAATGCCTCGTTACTTGCGGTTTGGGTTAAGAAATCTCGAATAACCCCTAGGAGGAGAAACGATGACTCTTTTATGATACACAACTAGTGAATTATAGTTTCTGGCAGACAAAAACTACACAAAAAGCAGTAAAGTGTGTGAGCAACTCGGAGGAAGAAGTATTGCACTATTAAGATAGCCACTTTTTCGTCAAGAAAGGTATTGACTCAGAGAATACCAGTAACCTATGGAAGGAGTAACGATGAATCTCTTAAGATACACAACGAGTGGCATATCGCTTCTGGCAGACTGGCCGCAGTAAGAAAAAGTGGCAGACTGGGTGAGCAATTGGGACGAGTAACTATGACTCTCTTAAGGTAGCCAATGCCTCGTTACTTGCGGGTTGGATTAAGAAATCTCGAAAGCCCCTAGGAGGAGAAACGATGACTCTTTTATGATACACAACTAGTGAATTATAGTTTCTGGCAGACAAAAACTACACAAAGAGTAGTAAACTGTGTGAGCAACTCGGAGGATGGAGTATTGCACTATTAAGATAGATACTTTTCCGTCACGACAGGTATTGACTCAGAGAACTCCAGTAACCTATGGAAGGAGTAACGATGAAACTCTTAAGATACACAACGAATGACATATCGCTTCTGGCAGACTGGCCACAGTAAGAGAAAGTGGCAGACTGGGTGAGCAATTGGGACGAGTAACTATGACTCTCTTAAGGTAGCCAATGCCTCGTTACTTGCGGTTTGGATTAAGAAATCTCGAATAACCCCTAGGAGGAGAAACGATGACTCTTTTATGATACACAACTAGTGACATATCGCTTCTGGCAGACAAAAACTACACAAAAAGCAGTAAACTGTGTGAGCAACTCGGAGGAAGAAGTATTGCACTATTAAGATTGCTACTTTTTCGTCAAGAGAGGTATTGACTCAGAGAATACCAGTAACCTATGGAAGGAGTAACGGTGAATCTCTTAAGATACACAACGAGTGACATATCGCTTCTGGCAGACTGGCCACAGTAAGAAAAAGTGGCAGACTGGGTGAGCAATGGGGACGAGTAACTATGACTCTCTTAAGGTAGCCAATGCCTCGTTACTTGCGGTTTGGGTTAAGAAATCTCGAATAACCCCTAGGAGGAGAAACGATGACTCTTTTATGATACACAACTAGTGAATTATAGTTTCTGGCAGACAAAAACTACACAAAAAGCAGTAAAGTGTGTGAGCAACTCGGAGGAAGAAGTATTGCACTATTAAGATAGCCACTTTTTCGTCAAGAGAGGTATTGACTCAGAGAATACCAGTAACCTATGGAAGGAGTAACGATGAATCTCTTAAGATACACAACGAGTGACATATCGCTTCTGGCAGACTGGCCACAGTAAGAAAACGTGGCAGACTGGGTGAGCAATGGGGACGAGTAACTATGACTCAATTAAGGTAGCCAATGCCTCGTTACTTGCGGCTTGGGTTAAGAAATCTCGAATAACCCCTAGGAGGAGAAACGATGACTCTTTTATGATACACAACTAGTGAATTATAGTTTCTGGCAGACAAAAACTACACAAAAAGCAGTAAAGTGTGTGAGCAACTCGGAGGAAGAAGTATTGCACTATTAAGATAGCCACTTTTTCGTCAAGAAAGGTATTGACTCAGAGAATACCAGTAACCTATGGAAGGAGTAACGATGAATCTCTTAAGATACACAACGAGTGGCATATCGCTTCTGGCAGACTGGCCACAGTAAGAAAAAGTGGCAGACTGGGTGAGCAATGGGGACGAGTAACTATGACTCCCTTAAGGTAGCCAATGCCTCGTTACTTGCGGTTTGGGTTAAGAAATCTCGAATAACCCCTAGGAGGAGAAACGATGACTCTTTTATGATACACAACTAGTGACATATCGCTTCTGGCAGACTGGCAAGTACACAAAAAGTAGTAAACTGTGTGAGCAACTGGGAGGGGGAAGTATGGCACTATTAAGAAAGCCAATGATTCGTCACGATTAGTATTGAATCAGAGAATACAGTAACCTATGGAAGGAGTAACGATGAATCTCTTAAGATACACAACGAGTGACATATCGCTTCTGGCAGACTGGCCGCAGTAAGAAAAAGTGGCAGACTGGGTGAGCAATTGGGACGAGTAACTATGACTCTCTTAAGGTAGCCAATGCCTCGTTACTTGCGGTTTGGATTAAGAAATCTCGAATAACCCCTAGGAGGAGAAACGATAACTCTTTTATGATACACAACTAGTAAATTATAGTTTCTGGCAGACAAAAACTACACAAAAAGCAGTAAACTGTGTGAGCAACTCGGAGGAAGAAGTATTGCACTATTAAGATAGCCACTTTTTCGTCAAGAGAGGTATTGACTCGGAGAATACCAGTAACCTATGGAAGGAGTAACGATGAATCTCTTAAGATACACAACGAGTGACATATCGCTTCTGGTTGACTGGCCGCAGTAAGGAAAAGTGGCAGACTGGGAGAGCAATTGGGACGAGTAACTGTGACTCTCTTAAGGTAGCCAATGCCTCGTTACTTGCGGTTTGGATGAAGAAATCTCGAATAACCCATAGGAGGAGAAACGATGACTCTTTTATGATACACAACTAGTGAATTATAGTTTCTGGCAGACAAAAACTACACAAAAAGCAGTAAACTGTGTGAGCAACTCGGAGGAAGAAGTATTGCACTATTAAGATAGCCACCTTTTCGTCAAGAGAGGTATTGACTCAGAGAATAACAGTAACCTATGGAAGGAGTAACGATGAATCTCTTAAGATACACAACGAGTGACATATCGCTTCTGGCAGACTGGCCACAGTAGGAAAAAGTGGCAGACTGGGTGAGCAATGGGGACGAGTAACTATGACTCTCTTAAGGTAGCCAATGCCTCGTTACTTGCGGTTTGGGTTAAGAAATCTCGAATAACCCCTAGGAGGAGAAACGATGACTCTTTTATGATACACAACTAGTGAATTATAGTTTCTGGCAGACAAAAACTACACAAAAAGCAGTAAAGTGTGTGAGCAACTCGGAGGAAGAAGTATTGCACTATTAAGATAGCCACTTTTTCGTCAAGAAAGGTATTGACTCAGAGAATACCAGTAACCTATGGAAGGAGTAACGATGAATCTCTTAAGATACACAACGAGTGGCATATCGCTTCTGGCAGACTGGCCGCAGTAAGAAAAAGTGGCAGACTGGGTGAGCAATTGGGACGAGTAACTATGACTCTCTTAAGGTAGCCAATGCCTCGTTACTTGCGGGTTGGATTAAGAAATCTCGAAAGCCCCTAGGAGGAGAAACGATGACTCTTTTATGATACACAACTAGTGAATTATAGTTTCTGGCAGACAAAAACTACACAAAAAGTAGTAAACTGTGTGAGCAACTCAGAGGATGGAGTATTGCACTATTAAGATAGATACTTTTTCGTCACGACAGGTATTGACTCAGAGAATTCCAGTAACCTATGGAAGGAGTAACGATGAATCTCTTAAGATACACAACGAGTGACATATCGCTTCTGGCAGACTGGCCACAGTACGAGAAAGTGGCAGACTGGGTGAGCCATTGGGACGAGTAACTATGACTCTCTTAAGGTAGCCAATGCCTCGTTACTTGCGGTTTGGATTAAGAAATCTCGAATAACCCCTAGGAGGAGAAACGATGACTCTTTTATGATACACAACTAGTGACATATCGCTTCTGGCAGACAAAAACTACACAAAAAGCAGTAAACTGTGTGAGCAACTCGGAGGAAGAAGTATTGCACTATTAAGATTGCCACTTTTTCGTCAAGAGAGGTATTGACTCAGAGAATACCAGTAACCTAAGGAAGGAGTAACGGTGAATCTCTTAAGATACACAACGAGTGACATATCGCTTCTGGCAGACTGGCCACAGTAAGAAAAAGTGGCAGACTGGGTGAGCAATGGGGACGAGTAACTATGACTCTCTTAAGGTAGCCAATGCCTCGGTACTTGCGGTTTGGGTTAAGAAATCTCGAATAACCCCTAGGAGGAGAAACGATGACCCTTTTATGATACACAACTAGTGAATTATAGTTTCTGGCAGACAAAAACTACACAAAAAGCAGTAAAGTGTGTGAGCAACTCGGAGGAAGAGGTATTGCACTATTAAGATAGCCACTTTTTCGTCAAGAGAGGTATTGACTCAGAGAATACCAGTAACGTATGGAAGGAGTAACGATGAATCTCTTAAGATACACAACGAGTGACATATCGCTTCTGGCAGACTGGCCACAGTAAGAAAACGTGGCAGACTGGGTGAGCAATGGGGACGAGTAACTATGACTCCCTTAAGGTAGCCAATGCCTCGTTACTTGCGGTTTGGGTTAAGAAATCTCGGATAACCCCTAGGAGGAGAAACGATGACTCTTTTATGATACACAACTAGTGAATTATAGTTTCTGGCAGACAAAAACTACACAAAAAGCAGTAAAGTGTGTGAGCAACTCGGAGGAAGAAGTATTGCACTATTAAAATAGCCACTTTTTCGTCAAGAAAGGTATTGACTCAGAGAATACCAGTAACCTATGGAAGGAGTAACGATGAATCTCAAAAGATACACAACGAGTGGCATATCGCTTCTGGCAGACTGGCCGCAGTAAGAAAAAGTGGCAGACTGGGTGAGCAATTGGGACGAGTAACTATGACTCTCTTAAGGTAGCCAATGCCTCGTTACTTGCGGGTTGGATTAAGAAATCTCGAAAGCCCCTAGGAGGAGAAACGATGACTCTTTTAGGATACACAACTAGTGAAATATAGTTTCTGGCAGACAAAAACTACACAAAAAGTAGTAAACTGTGTGAGCAACTCGGAGGATGGAGTATTGCACTATTAAGATAGATACTTTTTCGTCACGACAGGTATTGACTCAGAGAATACCAGTAACCTATGGAAGGAGTAACGATGAATCTCTTAAGATACACAACGAGTGACATATCGCTTCTGGCAGACTGGCCACAGTAAGAAAACGTGGCAGACTGGGTGAGCAATGGGGACGAGTAACTATGACTCCCTTAGGGCAGCCAATGCCTCGTTACTTGCGGTTTGGGTTAAGAAATCTCGAATAACCCCTAGGAGGAGAAACGATGACTCTTTTATGATACACAACTAGTGACATATCGCTTCTGGCAGACTGGCAAGTACACAAAAAGTAGTAAACTGTGTGAGCTCCTTGGAGGAAGAAGTATGGCACTATTAAGAAAGCCAATGATTCGTCACGAGTAGTATTGAATCAGAGAATACCAGTAACCTATGGAAGGTGTAACGATGAATCTCTTAAGATACACAACGAGTGACATATCGCTTCTGGCAGACTGGCCGCAGTAAGAGAAAGTGGCAGACTGGGTGAGCAATTGGGACGAGTAACTATGACTCTCTTAAGGTAGCCAATGCCTCGTTACTTGCGGTTTGGATTAAGAAATCTCGAATAACACCTAGGAGGAGAAACGATGACTCTTTTATGATACACAACTAGTAAATTATAGTTTCTGGCAGACAAAAACTACACAAAAAGCAGTAAACTGTGTGAGCAACTCGGAGGAAGAAGTATTGCACTATTAAGATGGCCACTTTTTCGTCAAGAGAGGTATTGACTCAGAGAATACCAGTAACCTATGGAAGGAGTAACGATGAATCTCTTAAGATACACAACGAGTGACGTATCGCTTCTGGCAGACTGGCCGCAGTAAGAAAAAGTGGCAGACTGGGTGAGCAATGGGGACGAGTAACTATGACTCTCTTAAGGTAGCCAATGCCTCGTTACTTGCGGTTTGGGTTAAGAAATCTCGAATAACCCCTAGGAGGAGAAACGATGACTCTTTTATGATACACAACTAGTGACATATCGCTTCTGGCAGACTGGCAAGTACACAAAAAGTAGTAAACTGTGTGAGCAACTTGGAGGAAGAAGTATGGCACTATTAAGAAAGCCAATGATTCGTCATGAGTAGTATTGAATCAGAGAATACCAGTAACCTATGGAAGGAGTAACGATGAATCTCTTAAGATACACAACGAGTGACATATCGCTTCTGGCAGACTGGCCGCAGTAAGAAAAAGTGGCAGACTGGGTGAGCAATTGGGACGACTAACTATGACTCTCTTAAGGTAGCCAATGCCTCGTTACTTGCGGGTTGGATTAAGAAATCTCGAAAACCCCTAGGAGGAGAAACGATGACTCTTTTATGATACACAACTAGTGAATAATAGTTTCTGGCAGACAAAAAATACACAAAAAGTAGTAAACTGTGTGAGCAACTCGGAGGATGAAGTATTGCACTATTAAGATAGATACTTTTTCGTCACGAGAGGTATTGACTCAGAGAATACCAGTAACCTATGGAAGGAGTAACGATGAATCTCTTAAGATACACAACGAGTGACATATCGCTTCTGGCAGACTGGCCACAGTAAGAAAAAGTGGCAGACTGGGTGAGCAATGAGGACGAGTAACTATGACTCCCTTAAGGTAGCCAATGCCTCGTTACTGGCGGTTTGGGTTAAGAAATCTCGAATAACCCCTAGGAGGAGAAACGATGACTCTTTTATGATACACAACTAGTGACATATCGCTTCTGGCAGACTGGCAAGTACACAAAAAGTAGTAAACTGTGTGAGCAACTGGGAGGAAGAAGTATGGCACTATTAAGAAAGCCAATGATTCGTCACGAGTAGTATTGAATCAGAGAATACCAGTAATCTATGGAAGGAGTAACGATGAATCTCTTAAGATACACAACGAGTGACATATCGCTTCTGGCAGACTGGCCGCAGTAAGAAAAAGTGGCAGACTGGGTGAGCAATTGGGACGAGTAACTATGACTCTCTTAAGGTAGCCAATGCCTCGTTACTTGCGGTTTGGATTAAGAAATCTCGAATAACCCCTAGGAGGAGAAACGATAACTCTTTTATGATACACAACTAGTAAATTATAGTTTCTGGCAGACAAAAACTACACAAAAAGCAGTAAACTGTGTGAGCAACTCGGAGGAAGAAGTATTGCACTATTAAGATAGCCACTTTTTCGTCAAGAGAGGTATTGACTCGGAGAATACCAGTAACCTATGGAAGGAGTAACGATGAATCTCTTAAGATACACAACGAGTGACATATCGCTTCTGGTTGACTGGCCGCAGTAAGGAAAAGTGGCAGACTGGGAGAGCAATTGGGACGAGTAACTGTGACTCTCTTAAGGTAGCCAATGCCTCGTTACTTGCGGTTTGGATGAAGAAATCTCGAATAACCCATAGGAGGAGAAACGATGACTCTTTTATGATACACAACTAGTGAATTATAGTTTCTGGCAGACAAAAACTACACAAAAAGCAGTAAACTGTGTGAGCAACTCGGAGGAAGAAGTATTGCACTATTAAGATAGCCACCTTTTCGTCAAGAGAGGTATTGACTCAGAGAATAACAGTAACCTATGGAAGGAGTAACGATGAATCTCTTAAGATACACAACGAGTGACATATCGCTTCTGGCAGACTGGCCACAGTAGGAAAAAGTGGCAGACTGGGTGAGCAATGGGGACGAGTAACTATGACTCTCTTAAGGTAGCCAATGCCTCGTTACTTGCGGTTTGGGTTAAGAAATCTCGAATAACCCCTAGGAGGAGAAACGATGACTCTTTTATGATACACAACTAGTGAATTATAGTTTCTGGCAGACAAAAACTACACAAAAAGCAGTAAAGTGTGTGAGCAACTCGGAGGAAGAAGTATTGCACTATTAAGATAGCCACTTTTTCGTCAAGAAAGGTATTGACTCAGAGAATACCAGTAACCTATGGAAGGAGTAACGATGAATCTCTTAAGATACACAACGAGTGGCATATCGCTTCTGGCAGACTGGCCGCAGTAAGAAAAAGTGGCAGACTGGGTGAGCAATTGGGACGAGTAACTATGACTCTCTTAAGGTAGCCAATGCCTCGTTACTTGCGGGTTGGATTAAGAAATCTCGAAAGCCCCTAGGAGGAGAAACGATGACTCTTTTATGATACACAACTAGTGAATTATAGTTTCTGGCAGACAAAAACTACACAAAAAGTAGTAAACTGTGTGAGCAACTCAGAGGATGGAGTATTGCACTATTAAGATAGATACTTTTTCGTCACGACAGGTATTGACTCAGAGAATTCCAGTAACCTATGGAAGGAGTAACGATGAATCTCTTAAGATACACAACGAGTGACATATCGCTTCTGGCAGACTGGCCACAGTACGAGAAAGTGGCAGACTGGGTGAGCCATTGGGACGAGTAACTATGACTCTCTTAAGGTAGCCAATGCCTCGTTACTTGCGGTTTGGATTAAGAAATCTCGAATAACCCCTAGGAGGAGAAACGATGACTCTTTTATGATACACAACTAGTGACATATCGCTTCTGGCAGACAAAAACTACACAAAAAGCAGTAAACTGTGTGAGCAACTCGGAGGAAGAAGTATTGCACTATTAAGATTGCCACTTTTTCGTCAAGAGAGGTATTGACTCAGAGAATACCAGTAACCTAAGGAAGGAGTAACGGTGAATCTCTTAAGATACACAACGAGTGACATATCGCTTCTGGCAGACTGGCCACAGTAAGAAAAAGTGGCAGACTGGGTGAGCAATGGGGACGAGTAACTATGACTCTCTTAAGGTAGCCAATGCCTCGGTACTTGCGGTTTGGGTTAAGAAATCTCGAATAACCCCTAGGAGGAGAAACGATGACCCTTTTATGATACACAACTAGTGAATTATAGTTTCTGGCAGACAAAAACTACACAAAAAGCAGTAAAGTGTGTGAGCAACTCGGAGGAAGAGGTATTGCACTATTAAGATAGCCACTTTTTCGTCAAGAGAGGTATTGACTCAGAGAATACCAGTAACGTATGGAAGGAGTAACGATGAATCTCTTAAGATACACAACGAGTGACATATCGCTTCTGGCAGACTGGCCACAGTAAGAAAACGTGGCAGACTGGGTGAGCAATGGGGACGAGTAACTATGACTCCCTTAAGGTAGCCAATGCCTCGTTACTTGCGGTTTGGGTTAAGAAATCTCGGATAACCCCTAGGAGGAGAAACGATGACTCTTTTATGATACACAACTAGTGAATTATAGTTTCTGGCAGACAAAAACTACACAAAAAGCAGTAAAGTGTGTGAGCAACTCGGAGGAAGAAGTATTGCACTATTAAAATAGCCACTTTTTCGTCAAGAAAGGTATTGACTCAGAGAATACCAGTAACCTATGGAAGGAGTAACGATGAATCTCTTAAGATACACAACGAGTGGCATATCGCTTCTGGCAGACTGGCCGCAGTAAGAAAAAGTGGCAGACTGGGTGAGCAATTGGGACGAGTAACTATGACTCTCTTAAGGTAGCCAATGCCTCGTTACTTGCGGGTTGGATTAAGAAATCTCGAAAGCCCCTAGGAGGAGAAACGATGACTCTTTTAGGATACACAACTAGTGAAATATAGTTTCTGGCAGACAAAAACTACACAAAAAGTAGTAAACTGTGTGAGCAACTCGGAGGATGGAGTATTGCACTATTAAGATAGATACTTTTTCGTCACGACAGGTATTGACTCAGAGAATACCAGTAACCTATGGAAGGAGTAACGATGAATCTCTTAAGATACACAACGAGTGACATATCGCTTCTGGCAGACTGGCCACAGTAAGAAAACGTGGCAGACTGGGTGAGCAATGGGGACGAGTAACTATGACTCCCTTAGGGCAGCCAATGCCTCGTTACTTGCGGTTTGGGTTAAGAAATCTCGAATAACCCCTAGGAGGAGAAACGATGACTCTTTTATGATACACAACTAGTGACATATCGCTTCTGGCAGACTGGCAAGTACACAAAAAGTAGTAAACTGTGTGAGCTCCTTGGAGGAAGAAGTATGGCACTATTAAGAAAGCCAATGATTCGTCACGAGTAGTATTGAATCAGAGAATACCAGTAACCTATGGAAGGTGTAACGATGAATCTCTTAAGATACACAACGAGTGACATATCGCTTCTGGCAGACTGGCCGCAGTAAGAGAAAGTGGCAGACTGGGTGAGCAATTGGGACGAGTAACTATGACTCTCTTAAGGTAGCCAATGCCTCGTTACTTGCGGTTTGGATTAAGAAATCTCGAATAACACCTAGGAGGAGAAACGATGACTCTTTTATGATACACAACTAGTAAATTATAGTTTCTGGCAGACAAAAACTACACAAAAAGCAGTAAACTGTGTGAGCAACTCGGAGGAAGAAGTATTGCACTATTAAGATGGCCACTTTTTCGTCAAGAGAGGTATTGACTCAGAGAATACCAGTAACCTATGGAAGGAGTAACGATGAATCTCTTAAGATACACAACGAGTGACGTATCGCTTCTGGCAGACTGGCCGCAGTAAGAAAAAGTGGCAGACTGGGTGAGCAATGGGGACGAGTAACTATGACTCTCTTAAGGTAGCCAATGCCTCGTTACTTGCGGTTTGGGTTAAGAAATCTCGAATAACCCCTAGGAGGAGAAACGATGACTCTTTTATGATACACAACTAGTGACATATCGCTTCTGGCAGACTGGCAAGTACACAAAAAGTAGTAAACTGTGTGAGCAACTTGGAGGAAGAAGTATGGCACTATTAAGAAAGCCAATGATTCGTCATGAGTAGTATTGAATCAGAGAATACCAGTAACCTATGGAAGGAGTAACGATGAATCTCTTAAGATACACAACGAGTGACATATCGCTTCTGGCAGACTGGCCGCAGTAAGAAAAAGTGGCAGACTGGGTGAGCAATTGGGACGACTAACTATGACTCTCTTAAGGTAGCCAATGCCTCGTTACTTGCGGGTTGGATTAAGAAATCTCGAAAACCCCTAGGAGGAGAAACGATGACTCTTTTATGATACACAACTAGTGAATAATAGTTTCTGGCAGACAAAAAATACACAAAAAGTAGTAAACTGTGTGAGCAACTCGGAGGATGAAGTATTGCACTATTAAGATAGATACTTTTTCGTCACGAGAGGTATTGACTCAGAGAATACCAGTAACCTATGGAAGGAGTAACGATGAATCTCTTAAGATACACAACGAGTGACATATCGCTTCTGGCAGACTGGCCACAGTAAGAAAAAGTGGCAGACTGGGTGAGCAATGAGGACGAGTAACTATGACTCCCTTAAGGTAGCCAATGCCTCGTTACTGGCGGTTTGGGTTAAGAAATCTCGAATAACCCCTAGGAGGAGAAACGATGACTCTTTTATGATACACAACTAGTGACATATCGCTTCTGGCAGACTGGCAAGTACACAAAAAGTAGTAAACTGTGTGAGCAACTGGGAGGAAGAAGTATGGCACTATTAAGAAAGCCAATGATTCGTCACGAGTAGTATTGAATCAGAGAATACCAGTAATCTATGGAAGGAGTTACGATGAATCTCTTAAAGTACACAACGAGTGACATATCGCTTCTGGCAGACTGGCCGCAGTAAGAAAAAGTGGCAGACTGGTTGAGCAATTGGGACGAGTAACTATGACTCTCTTAATGTAGCCAATGCCTCGTTACTTGCGGGTTGGATTAAGAAATCTCGAAAGCCCCTAGGAGGAGAAACGATGACTCTTTTATGATACACAACTAGTGAATAATAGTTTGTGGCAGACAAAAACTACACAAAAAGTAGTAAACTGTGTGAGCAACTCGGAGGATGAAGTATTGCACTATTAAGATAGATACTTTTTCGTCACGAGAGGTATTGACTCAGAGAAAACCAGTAACCTATGGAAGGAGTAACGATGAATCTCTTAAGATACACAACGAGTGACATATCGCTTCTGGCAGACTGGCCACAGTAAGAAAACGTGGCAGACTGGGTGAGCAATGGGGACGAGTAACTATGACTCTCTTAAGGTAGCCAATGCCTCGTTACTTGCGGTTTGGGTTAAGAAATCTCGAATAACCTCTAGGAGGAGAAACGATGACTCTTTTATGATACACAACTAGTGAATTATAGTTTCTGGCAGACAAAAACTACACAAAAAGCAGTAAAGTGTGTGAGCAACTCGGAGGAAGAAGTATTGCACTATTAAGATAGCCACTTTTTCGTCAAGAAAGGTATTGACTCAGAGAATACCAGTAACCTATGGAAGGAGTAACGATGAATCTCTTAAGATACACAACGAGTGGCATATCGCTTCTGGCAGACTGGCCGCAGTAAGAAAAAGTGGCAGACTGGGTGAGCAATTGGGACGAGTAACTATGACTCTCTTAAGGTAGCCAATGCCTCGTTACTTGCGGGTTGGATTAAGAAATCTCGAAAGCCCCTAGGAGGAGAAACGATGACTCTTTTATGATACACAACTAGTGAATTATAGTTTCTGGCAGACAAAAACTACACAAAAAGTAGTAAACTGTGTGAGCAACTCAGAGGATGGAGTATTGCACTATTAAGATAGATACTTTTTCGTCACGACAGGTATTGACTCAGAGAATTCCAGTAACCTATGGAAGGAGTAACGATGAATCTCTTAAGATACACAACGAGTGACATATCGCTTCTGGCAGACTGGCCACAGTAAGAGAAAGTGGCAGACTGGGTGAGCAATTGGGACGAGTAACTATGACTCTCTTAAGGTAGCCAATGCCTCGTTACTTGCGGTTTGGATTAAGAAATCTCGAATAACCCCTAGGAGGAGAAACGATGACTCTTTTATGATACACAACTAGTGACATATCGCTTCTGGCAGACAAAAACTACACAAAAAGCAGTAAACTGTGTGAGCAACTCGGAGGAAGAAGTATTGCACTATTAAGATTGCCACTTTTTCGTCAAGAGAGGTATTGACTCAGAGAATACCAGTAACCTAAGGAAGGAGTAACGGTGAATCTCTTAAGATACACAACGAGTGACATATCGCTTCTGGCAGACTGGCCACAGTAAGAAAAAGTGGCAGACTGGGTGAGCAATGGGGACGAGTAACTATGACTCTCTTAAGGTAGCCAATGCCTCGGTACTTGCGGTTTGGGTTAAGAAATCTCGAATAACCCCTAGGAGGAGAAACGATGACCCTTTTATGATACACAACTAGTGAATTATAGTTTCTGGCAGACAAAAACTACACAAAAAGCAGTAAAGTGTGTGAGCAACTCGGAGGAAGAAGTATTGCACTATTAAGATAGCCACTTTTTCGTCAAGAGAGGTATTGACTCAGAGAATACCAGTAACCTATGGAAGGAGTAACGATGAATCTCTTAAGATACACAACGAGTGACATATCGCTTCTGGCAGACTGGCCACAGTAAGAAAACGTGGCAGACTGGGTGAGCAATGGGGACGAGTAACTATGACTCCCTTAAGGTAGCCAATGCCTCGTTACTTGCGGTTTGGGTTAAGAAATCTCGGATAACCCCTAGGAGGAGAAACGATGACTCTTTTATGATACACAACTAGTGAATTATAGTTTCTGGCAGACAAAAACTACACAAAAAGCAGTAAAGTGTGTGAGCAACTCGGAGGAAGAAGTATTGCACTATTAAGATAGCCACTTTTTCGTCAAGAAAGGTATTGACTCAGAGAATACCAGTAACCTATGGAAGGAGTAACGATGAATCTCTTAAGATACACAACGAGTGGCATATCGCTTCTGGCAGACTGGCCGCAGTAAGAAAAAGTGGCAGACTGGGTGAGCAATTGGGACGAGTAACTATGACTCTCTTAAGGTAGCCAATGCCTCGTTACTTGCGGGTTGGATTAAGAAATCTCGAAAGCCCCTAGGAGGAGAAACGATGACTCTTTTAGGATACACAACTAGTGAATTATAGTTTCTGGCAGACAAAAACTACACAAAAAGTAGTAAACTGTGTGAGCAACTCGGAGGATGGAGTATTGCACTATTAAGATAGATACTTTTTCGTCACGACAGGTATTGACTCAGAGAATACCAGTAACCTATGGAAGGAGTAACGATGAATCTCTTAAGATACACAACGAGTGACATATCGCTTCTGGCAGACTGGCCACAGTAAGAAAACGTGGCAGACTGGGTGAGCAATGGGGACGAGTAACTATGACTCCCTTAAGGTAGCCAATGCCTCGTTACTTGCGGTTTGGGTTAAGAAATCTCGAATAACCCCTAGGAGGAGAAACGATGACTCTTTTATGATACACAACTAGTGACATATCGCTTCTGGCAGACTGGCAAGTACACAAAAAGTAGTAAACTGTGTGAGCTCCTTGGAGGAAGAAGTATGGCACTATTAAGAAAGCCAATGATTCGTCACGAGTAGTATTGAATCAGGGAATACCAGTAACCTATGGAAGGTGTAACGATGAATCTCTTAAGATACACAACGAGTGACATATCGCTTCTGGCAGACTGGCCGCAGTAAGAGAAAGTGGCAGACTGGGTGAGCAATTGGGACGAGTAACTATGACTCTCTTAAGGTAGCCAATGCCTCGTTACTTGCGGTTTGGATTAAGAAATCTCGAATAACACCTAGGAGGAGAAACGATGACTCTTTTATGATACACAACTAGTAAATTATAGTTTCTGGCAGACAAAAACTACACAAAAAGCAGTAAACTGTGTGAGCAACTCGGAGGAAGAAGTATTGCACTATTAAGATGGCCACTTTTTCGTCAAGAGAGGTATTGACTCAGAGAATACCAGTAACCTATGGAAGGAGTAACGATGAATCTCTTAAGATACACAACGAGTGACGTATCGCTTCTGGCAGACTGGCCGCAGTAAGAAAAAGTGGCAGACTGGGTGAGCAATGGGGACGAGTAACTATGACTCTCTTAAGGTAGCCAATGCCTCGTTACTTGCGGTTTGGGTTAAGAAATCTCGAATAACCCCTAGGAGGAGAAACGATGACTCTTTTATGATACACAACTAGTGACATATCGCTTCTGGCAGACTGGCAAGTACACAAAAAGTAGTAAACTGTGTGAGCAACTTGGAGGAAGAAGTATGGCACTATTAAGAAAGCCAATGATTCGTCATGAGTAGTATTGAATCAGAGAATACCAGTAACCTATGGAAGGAGTAACGATGAATCTCTTAAGATACACAACGAGTGACATATCGCTTCTGGCAGACTGGCCGCAGTAAGAAAAAGTGGCAGACTGGGTGAGCAATTGGGACGACTAACTATGACTCTCTTAAGGTAGCCAATGCCTCGTTACTTGCGGGTTGGATTAAGAAATCTCGAAAACCCCTAGGAGGAGAAACGATGACTCTTTTATGATACACAACTAGTGAATAATAGTTTCTGGCAGACAAAAAATACACAAAAAGTAGTAAACTGTGTGAGCAACTCGGAGGATGAAGTATTGCACTATTAAGATAGATACTTTTTCGTCACGAGAGGTATTGACTCAGAGAATACCAGTAACCTATGGAAGGAGTAACGATTAATCTCTTAAGATACACAACGAGTGACATATCGCTTCTGGCAGACTGGCCACAGTAAGAAAAAGTGGCAGACTGGGTGAGCAATGAGGACGAGTAACTATGACTCCCTTAAGGTAGCCAATGCCTCGTTACTGGCGGTTTGGGTTAAGAAATCTCGAATAACCCCTAGGAGGAGAAACGATGACTCTTTTATGATACACAACTAGTGACATATCGCTTCTGGCAGACTGGCAAGTACACAAAAAGTAGTAAACTGTGTGAGCAACTGGGAGGAAGAAGTATGGCACTATTAAGAAAGCCAATGATTCGTCACGAGTAGTATTGAATCAGAGAATACCAGTAACCTATGGAAGGAGTTACGATGAATCTCTTAAAGTACACAACGAGTGACATATCGCTTCTGGCAGACTGGCCGCAGTAAGAAAAAGTGGCAGACTGGTTGAGCAATTGGGACGAGTAACTATGACTCTCTTAATGTAGCCAATGCCTCGTTACTTGCGGGTTGGATTAAGAAATCTCGAAAGCCCCTAGGAGGAGAAACGATGACTCTTTTATGATACACAACTAGTGAATAATAGTTTGTGGCAGACAAAAACTACACAAAAAGTAGTAAACTGTGTGAGCAACTCGGAGGATGAAGTATTGCACTATTAAGATAGATACTTTTTCGTCACGAGAGGTATTGACTCAGAGAAAACCAGTAACCTATGGAAGGAGTAACGATGAATCTCTTAAGATACACAACGAGTGACATATCGCTTCTGGCAGACTGGCCACAGTAAGAAAAAGTGGCAGACTGGGTGAGCAATGGGGACGAGTAACTATGACTCCCTTAAGGTAGCCAATGCCTCGTTACTTGCGGTTTGGGTTAAGAAATCTCGAATAACCCCTAGGAGGAGAAACGATGACTCTTTTATGATACACAACTAGTGACATATCGCTTCTGGCAGACTGGCAAGTACACAAAAAGTAGTAAACTGTGCGAGCAACTGGGAGGGAGAAGTATGGCACTATTAAGAAAGCCAATGATTCGTCACGAGTAGTATTGAATCAGAGAATACCAGTAACCTATGGATGGAGTAACGATGAATCTCTTAAGATACACAACGAGTGACATATCGCTTCTGGCAGACTGGCCGCAGTAAGAAAAAGTGGCAGACTGGGTGAGCAATTGGGACGAGTAACTATGACTCTATTAAGGTAGCCAATGCCTCGTTACTTGCGGTTTGGATTAAGAAATCTCGAATAACCCCTAGGAGGAGAAACGATGACTCTTTTATGATACACAACTAGTAAATTATAGTTTCTGGCAGACAAAAACTACACAAAAAGCAGTAAACTGTGTGAGCAACTCGGAGGAAGAAGTGTTGCACTATTAAGACTGCCACTTTTTCGTCAAGAGAGGTATTGACTCAGAGAATACCAGTAACCTATGGAAGGAGTAACAATGAATCTCTTAAGATACACAACGAGTGACATATCGCTTCTGGCAGACTGGCCGCAGTAAGAAAAAGTGGCAGACTGGGTGAGCAATGGGGACGAGTAACTATGACTCTCTTAAGGTAGCCAATGCCTCGTTACTTGCGGTTTCGATTAAGAAATCTCGAATAATCCCTAGGAGGAGAAACGATGACTCTTTTATGATACACAACTAGTGACATATCGCTTCTGGCAGACTGGCAAGTACACAAAAAGTAGTAAACTGTGTGAGCAACTCGGAGGAAGAAGTATTGCACTATTAAGATAGCCACTTTTTCGTCAAGAGAGGTATTGACTCAGAGAATACCAGTAACCTATGGAAGGAGTAACGATGAATCTCTTAAGATACACAACGAGTGACATATCGCTTCTGGTTGACTGGCCGCAGTAAGGAAAAGTGGCAGACTGGGAGAGCAATTGGGACGAGTAACTATGACTCTCTTAAGGTAGCCAATGCGTCGTTACTTGCGGTTTGGATTAAGAAATCACGAATAACCCCTAGGAGGAGAAACGATGACTCTTTTATGATACACAACTAGTGACATATCGCTTCTGGCAGACTGGCAAGTACACAAAAAGTAGTAAAATGTGTGAGCAACTTGGAGGAAGAAGTATGGCACTATTAAGAAAGCCAATGATTCGTCATGAGTAGTATTGAATCAGAGAATACCAGTAACCTATGGAAGGAGTAACGATGAATCTCTTAAGATACACAACGAGTGACATATCGCTTCTGGCAGACTGGCCGCAGTAAGAAAAAGTGGCAGACTGGGTAAGCAATTGGGACGACTAACTATGACTCTCTTAAGGTAGCCAATGCCTCGTTACTTGCGGGTTGGATTAAGAAATCTCTAAAACCCCTAGGAGGAGAAACGATGACTCTTTTATGATACACAACTAGTGAATAATAGTTTCTGGCAGACAAAAACTACACAAAAAGTAGTAAACTGTGTGAGCAACTCGGAGGATGAAGTATTGCACTATTAAGATAGATACTTTTTCGTCACGAGAGGTATTGACTCAGAGAATACCAGTAACCTATGGAAGGAGTAACGATGAATCTCTTAAGATACACAACGAGTGACATATCGCTTCTGGCAGACTGGCCACAGTAAGAAAAAGTGGCAGACTGGGTGAGCAATGAGGATGAGTAACTATGACTCCCTTAAGGTAGCCAATGCCTCGTTACTGGCGGTTTGGGTTAAGAAATCTCGAATAACCCCTAGGAGGAGAAACGATGACTCTTTTATGATACACAACTAGTGACATATCGCTTCTGGCAGACTGGCAAGTACACAATAAGTAGTAAACTGTGTGAGCAACTGGGAGGAAGAAGTATGGCACTATTAAGAAAGCCAATGATTCGTCACGAGTAGTATTAAATCAGAGAATACCAGTAACCTATGGAAGGAGTTACGATGAATCTCTTAAAGTACACAACGAGTGACATATCGCTTCTGGCAGACTGGCCGCAGTAAGAAAAAGTGGCAGACTGGTTGAGCAATTGGGACGAGTAACTATGACTCTCTTAAGGTAGCCAATGCCTCGTTACTTGCGGGTTGGATTAAGAAATCTCGAAAGCCCCTAGGAGGAGAAACGATGACTCTTTTATGATACACAACTAGTGAATAATAGTTTCTGGCAGACAAAAACTACACAAAAGGTAGTAAACTGTGTGAGCAACTCGGAGGATGAAGTATTGCACTATTAAGATAGATACTTTTTCGTCACGAGAGGTATTGACTCAGAGAAAACCAGTAACCTATGGAAGGAGTAACGATGAATCTCTTAAGATACACAACGAGTGACATATCGCTTCTGGCAGGCTGGCCACAGTAAGAAAAAGTGGCAGACTGGGTGAGCAATGGGGACGAGTAACAATGACTCCCTTAAGGTAGCCAATGCCTCGTTACTTGCGGTTTGGGTTAAGAAATCTCGAATAACCCCTAGGAGGAGAAACGATGACTCTTTTATGATACACAACTAGTGACATATCGCTTCTGGCAGACTGGCAAGTACACAAAAAGGTGTAAACTGTGCGAGCAACTGGGAGGGAGAAGTATGGCACTATTAAGAAAGCCAATGATTCGTCACGAGTAGTATTGAATCAGAGAATACCAGTAACCTATGGAAGGAGTAACGATGAATCTCTTAAGATACACAACGAGTGACATATCGCTTCTGGCAGACCGGCCGCAGTAAGAAAAAGTGGCAGACTGGGTGAGCAATTGGGACGAGTAACTATGACTCTCTTAAGGTAGCCAACGCCTCGTTACTTGCGGTTTGGATTAAGAAATCTCGAATAACCCCTAGGAGGAGAAACGATGACTCTTTTATGATACACAACTAGTAAATTATAGTTTCTGGCAGACAAAAACTACACAAAAAGCAGTAAACTGTGTGAGCAACTCGGAGGAAGAAGTGTTGCACTATTAAGATGGCCACTTTTTTGTCAAGAGAGGTATTGACTCAGAGAATACCAGTAACCTATGGAAGGAGTAACGATGAATCTCTTAAGATACACAACGAGTGACATATCGCTTCTGGCAGACTGGCCGCAGTAAGAAAAAGTGGCAGACTGGGTGAGCAATGGGGACGAGTAACTATGACTCTCTTAAGGTAGCCAATGCCTCGTTACTTGCGGTTTCGATTAAGAAATCTCGAATAATCCCTAGGAGGAGAAACGATGACTCTTTTATGATGCACAACTAGTGACATATCGCTTCTGGCAGACTGGCAAGTACACAAAAAGTAGTAAACTGTGTGAGCAACTCGGAGGAAGAAGTATTGCACCATTAAGATAGCCACTTTTTCGTCAAGAGAGGTATTGACTCAGAGAATACCAGTAACCTATGGAAGGAGTAACGATGAATCTCTTAAGATACACAACGAGTGACATATCGCTTCTGGTTGACTGGCCGCAGTAAGGAAAAGTGGCAGACTGGGAGAGCAATTGGGACGAGTAACTATGACTCTCTTAAGGTAGCCAATGCGTCGTTACTTGCGGTTTGGATGAAGAAATCTCGAATAACCCATAGGAGGAGAAACGATGACTCTTTTATGATACACAACTAGTGAATTATAGTTTCTGGCAGACAAAAACTACACAAAAAGCAGTAAACTGTGTGAGCAACTCGGAGGAAGAAGTATTGCACTATTAAGATAGCCACTTTTTCGTCAAGAGAGGTATTGACTCAGAGAATACCAGTAACCTATGGAAGGAGTAACGATGAATCTCTTAAGATACACAACGAGTGACATATCGCTTCTGGCAGACTGGCCGCAGTAAGAAAAAGTGGCAGACTGGGAGAGCAATTGGGACGAGTAACTATGACTCTCTTAAGGTAGCCAATGCCTCGTTACTTGCGGTTTGGATTAAGAAATCTCGAATAACACCTAGGAGGAGAAACGATGACTCTTTTATGATACACAACTATTGGATTATAGTTTCTGGCAGACAAAAACTACACAAAAAGCAGTAAACTGTGTGAGCAACTCGGAGGAAGAAGTGTTGCACTATTAAGATGGCCACTTTTTCGTCACGAGAGGTATTGACTCAGAGAATACCAGTAACCTATGGAAGGAATAACGATGAATCTCTTAAGATACACAACGAGTGACATATCGCTTCTGGCAGACTGGCCGCAGTAAGAAAAAGTGGCAGACTGGGTGAGCAATGGGGACGAGTAACTATGACTCTCTTAAGGTAGCCAATGCCTCGTTACTTGCGGTTTCGATTAAGAAATCTCGAATAATCCCTAGGAGGAGAAACGATGACTCTTTTATGATACACAACTAGTGACATATCGCTTCTGGCAGACTGGCAAGTACACAAAAAGTAGTAAACTGTGTGAGCAACTCGGAGGAAGAAGTATTGCTCTATTAAGATAGCCACTTTTTCGTCAAGAGAGGTATTGACTCAGAGAATACCAGTAACCTATGGAAGGAGTAACGATGAATCTCTTAAGATACACAACGAGTGACATATCGCTTCTGGCAGACTGGCGGCAGTAAGAAAAAGTGGCAGACTGGGTGAGCAATGGGGACGAGTAACTATGACTCTCTTAAGATAGCCAATGCCTCGTTACTTGCGGTTTCGATTAAGAAAACTCGAATAATCCCTACTAGGTGAAACGATAACTCTTTTATGTTACACAACTAGTGACATAACGCTTCTGGCAGACTGGCAAGTACACAAAAAGTAGTAAACTGTGTGAGCAACTGGGAGGAAGAAGTATGGCACTATTAAGATAGCCACCTTTTCGTCAGGAGAGGTATTGACTCAGAGAATACCAGTAACCTATGGAAGGAGTAACGATGAATCTCTTAAAGTACACAACGAGTGACATATCGCTTCTGGCAGACTGGCCGCAGTAAGAAAAAGTGGCAGACTGGGTGAGCAATGGGGACGAGTAACTATGACTCTCTTAAGGTAGCCAATGCCTCGTTACTTGCGGGTTGGATTAAGAAATCTCGAAAACCCCTAGGAGGAGAAACGATGACTCTTTTATGATACACAACTAGTGAATAATAGTTTCTGTCAGACAAGAACTACACAAAAAGTAGTAAACTGTGTGAGCAACTCGGTGGATGAAGTATTGCACTATTAAGATAGATACTTTTTCGTCACGAGAGGTATTGACTCAGAGAATACCAGTAACCTATGGAAGGAGTAACGATGAATCTCTTAAGATACACAACGAGTGACATATCGCTTCTGGCAGACTGGCCACAGTAAGAAAAAGTGGCAGACTGGGTGAGCAATGGGGACGAGTAACTATGACTCTCTTAAGGTAGCCAATGCCTCGTTACATGCGGTTTCGATTAAGAAATCTCGAATTATCCCTAGGAGGTGAAACGATAACTCTTTTATGTTACACAACTAGTGACATATCGCTTCTGGCAGACTGGCAAGTACACAAAAAGTAGTAAACTGTGTAAGCAACTCGGAGGAAGAAGTATTGCACTATTAAGATAGCCACTTTTTCGTCAAGAGAGGTATTGACTCGGAGAATACCAGTAACCTATGGAAGGAGTAACGATGAATCTCTTAAGATACACAACGAGTGACATATCGCTTCTGGCAGACTGGCCGCAGTAAGGAAAAGTGGCAGACTGGGAGAGCAATTGGGACGAGTAACTATGACTCTCTTAAGGTAGCCAATGCCTCGTTACTTGCGGGTTGGATTAAGAAATCTCGAAAGCCCCTAGGAGGAGAAACGATGACTCTTTTAGGATACACAACTAGTGAATTATAGTTTCTGGCAGACAAAAACTACACAAAAAGTAGTAAACTGTGTGAGCAACTCGGAGGATGGAGTATTGCACTATTAAGATAGATACTTTTTCGTCACGACAGGTATTGACTCAGAGAATACCAGTAACCTATGGAAGGAGTAACGATGAATCTCTTAAGATACACAACGAGTGACATATCGCTTCTGGCAGACTGGCCACAGTAAGAAAACGTGGCAGACTGGGTGAGCAATGGGGACGAGTAACTATGACTCCCTTAAGGTAGCCAATGCCTCGTTACTTGCGGTTTGGATTAAGAAATCTCGAATAACACCTAGGAGGAGAAACGATGACTCTTTTATGATACACAACTAGTAAATTATAGTTTCTGGCAGACAAAAACTACACAAAAAGCAGTAAACTGTGTGAGCAACTCGGAGGAAGAAGTATTGCACTATTAAGATGGCCACTTTTTCGTCAAGAGAGGTATTGACTCAGAGAATACCAGTAACCTATGGAAGGAGTAACGATGAATCTCTTAAGATACACAACGAGTGACGTATCGCTTCTGGCAGACTGGCCGCAGTAAGAAAAAGTGGCAGACTGGGTGAGCAATGGGGACGAGTAACTATGACTCTCTTAAGGTAGCCAATCCCTCGTTACTTGCGGTTTCGATTAAGAAATCTCGAATAATCCCTAGGAGGTGAAACGATAACTTTTTTATGTTACACAACTAGTGACATATCGCTTCTGGCAGACTGGCAAGTACACAAAAAGTAGTAAACTGTGTGAGCAACTGGGAGGAAGAAGTATGGCACTATTAAGAAAGCCAATGATTCGTCACGAGTAGTATTGAATCAGAGAATACCAGTAACCTATGGAAGGAGTAACGATGGATCTCTTAAGATACACAACGAGTGACATATCGCTTCTGGCAGACTGGCCACAGTAAGAGAAAGTGGCAGACTGGGTGAGCAATTGGGACGAGTAACTATGACTCTCTTAAGGTAGCCAATGCCTCGTTACTTGCGGTTTGGATTAAGAAATCACGAATAACCCCTAGGAGGAGAAACGATGACTCTTTTATGATACACAACTAGTGACATATCGCTTCTGGCAGACAAAAACTACACAAAAAGCAGTAAACTGTGTGAGCAACTCGGAGGAAGAAGTATTGCACTATTAAGATTGCCACTTTTTCGTCAAGAGAGGTATTGACTCAGAGAATACCAGTAACCTATGGAAGGAGTAACGGTGAATCTCTTAAGATACACAACGAGTGACATATCGCTTCTGGCAGACTGGCCGCAGTAAGAAAAAGTGGCAGACTGGGTGAGCAATGGGGACGAGTAACTATGACTCTCTTAAGGTAGCCAATGCCTCGTTACTTGCGGTTTGGGTTAAGAAATCTCGAATAACCCCTAGGAGGAGAAACGATGACTCTTTTATGATACACAACTAGTGAATAATAGTTTCTGGCAGACAAAAACTACACAAAAAGTAGTAAACTGTGTGAGCAACTCGGAGGATGAAGTATTGCACTATTAAGATAGATACTTTTTCGTCACGAGAGGTATTGACTCAGAGAATACCAGTAACCTATGGAAGGAGTAACGATGAATCTCTTAAGATACACAACGAGTGACATATCGCTTCTGGCAGACTGGCCACAGTAAGAAAAAGTGGCAGACTGGGTGAGCAATGAGGACGAGTAACTATGACTCCCTTAAGGTAGCCAATGCCTCGTTACTGGCGGTTTGGGTTAAGAAATCTCGAATAACCCCTAGGAGGAGAAACGATGACTCTTTTATGATACACAACTAGTGACATATCGCTTCTGGCAGACTGGCAAGTACACAAAAAGTAGTAAACTGTGTGAGCAACTGGGAGGAAGAAGTATGGCACTATTAAGAAAGCCAATGATTCGTCACGAGTAGTATTGAATCAGAGAATACCAGTAACCTATGGAAGGAGTAACGATGAATCTCTTAAGATACACAACGAGTGACATATCGCTTCTGGCAGACTGGCCGCAGTAAGAAAAAGTGGCAGACTGGGTGAGCAATTGGGACGACTAACTATGACTCTCTTAAGGTAGCCAATGCCTCGTTACTTGCGGGTTGGATTAAGAAATCTCGAAAACCCCTAGGAGGAGAAACGATGACTCTTTTATGATACACAACTAGTGAATAATAGTTTCTGGCAGACAAAAACTACACAAAAAGTAGTAAACTGTGTGAGCAACTCGGAGGATGAAGTATTGCACTATTAAGATAGATACTTTTTCGTCACGAGAGGTATTGACTCAGAGAATACCAGTAACCTATGGAAGGAGTAACGATGAATCTCTTAAGATACACAACGAGTGACATATCGCTTCTGGCAGACTGGCCACAGTAAGAAAAAGTGGCAGACTGGGTGAGCAATGAGGACGAGTAACTATGACTCCCTTAAGGTAGCCAATGCCTCGTTACTGGCGGTTTGGGTTAAGAAATCTCGAATAACCCCTAGGAGGAGAAACGATGACTCTTTTATGATACACAACTAGTGACATATCGCTTCTGGCAGACTGGCAAGTACACAAAAAGTAGTAAACTGTGTGAGCAACTGGGAGGAAGAAGTATGGCACTATTAAGAAAGCCAATGATTCGTCACGAGTAGTATTGAATCAGAGAATACCAGTAACCTATGGAAGGAGTAACGATGAATCTCTTAAGATACACAACGAGTGACATATCGCTTCTGGCAGACTGGCCGCAGTAAGAAAAAGTGGCAGACTGGGTGAGCAATTGGGACGAGTAACTATGACTCTATTAAGGTAGCCAAGGCCTCGTTACTTGCGGTTTGGATTAAGAAATCTCGAATAACCCCTAGGAGGAGAAACGATGACTCTTTTATGATACACAACTAGTAAATTATAGTTTCTGGCAGACAAAAACTACACAAAAAGCAGTAAACTGTGTGAGCAACTCGGAGGAAGAAGTGTTGCACTATTAAGACTGCCACTTTTTCGTCAAGAGAGGTATTGACTCAGAGAATACCAGTAACCTATGGAAGGAGTAACGATGAATCTCTTAAGATACACAACGAGTGACATATCGCTTCTGGCAGACTGGCCGCAGTAAGAAAAAGTGGCAGACTGGGTGAGCAATGGGGACGAGTAACTATGACTCTCTTAAGGTAGCCAATGCCTCGTTACTTGCGGTTTCGATTAAGAAATCTCGAATAATCCCTAGGAGGAGAAACGATGACTCTTTTATGATACACAACTAGTGACATATCGCTTCTGGCAGACTGGCAAGTACACAAAAAGTAGTAAAGTGTGTGAGCAACTCGGAGGAAGAAGTATTGCACTATTAAGATAGCCACTTTTTCGTCAAGAGAGGTATTGACTCAGAGAATACCAGTAACCTATGGAAGGAGTAACGATGAATCTCTTAAGATACACAACGAGTGACATATCGCTTCTGGTTGACTGGCCGCAGTAAGGAAAAGTGGCAGACTGGGAGAGCAATTGGGACGAGTAACTATGACTCTCTTAAGGTAGCCAATGCGTCGTTACTTGTGGTTTGGATTAAGAAATCACGAATAACCCCTAGGAGGAGAAACGATGACTCTTTTATGATACACAACTAGTGACATATCGCTTCTGGCAGACAAAAACTACACAAAAAGCAGTAAACTGTGTGAGCAACTCGGAGGAAGAAGTATTGCACTATTAAGATTGCCACTTTTTCGTCAAGAGAGGTATTGACTCAGAGAATACCAGTAACCTATGGAAGGAGTAACGGTGAATCTCTTATGATACACAACGAGTGACATATCGCTTCTGGCAGACTGGCCGCAGTAAGAAAAAGTGGCAGACTGGGTGAGCAATGGGGACGAGTAACTATGACTCTCTTAAGGTAGCCAATGCCTCGTTACTTGCGGTTTGGGTTAAGAAATCTCGAATAACCCCTAGGAGGAGAAACGATGACTCTTTTATGATACACAACTAGTGACATATCGCTTCTGGCAGACTGGCAAGTACACAAAAAGTAGTAAACTGTGTGAGCAACTTGGAGGAAGAAGTATGGCACTATTAAGAAAGCCAATGATTCGTCATGAGTAGTATTGAATCAGAGAATACCAGTAACCTATGGAAGGAGTAACGATGAATCTCTTAAGATACACAACGAGTGACATATCGCTTCTGGCAGACTGGCCGCAGTAAGAAAAAGTGGCAGACTGGGTAAGCAATTGGGACGACTAACTATGACTCTCTTAAGGTAGCCAATGCCTCGTTACTTGCGGGTTGGATTAAGAAATCTCTAAAACCCCTAGGAGGAGAAACGATGACTCTTTTATGATACACAACTAGTGAATAATAGTTTCTGGCAGACAAAAACTACACAAAAAGTAGTAAACTGTGTGAGCAACTCGGAGGATGAAGTATTGCACTATTAAGATAGATACTTTTTCGTCACGAGAGGTATTGACTCAGAGAATACCAGTAACCTATGGAAGGAGTAACGATGAATCTCTTAAGATACACAACGAGTGACATATCGCTTCTGGCAGACTGGCCACAGTAAGAAAAAGTGGCAGACTGGGTGAGCAATGAGGACGAGTAACTATGACTCCCTTAAGGTAGCCAATGCCTCGTTACTGGCGGTTTGGGTTAAGAAATCTCGAATAACCCCTAGGAGGAGAAACGATGACTCTTTTATGATACACAACTAGTGACATATCGCTTCTGGCAGACTGGCAAGTACACAAAAAGTAGTAAACTGTGTGAGCAACTGGGAGGAAGAAGTATGGCACTATTAAGAAAGCCAATGATTCGTCACGAGTAGTATTGAATCAGAGAATACCAGTAACCTATGGAAGGAGTTACGATGAATCTCTTAAAGTACACAACGAGTGACATATCGCTTCTGGCAGACTGGCCGCAGTAAGAAAAAGTGGCAGACTGGTTGAGCAATTGGGACGAGTAACTATGACTCTCTTAAGGTAGCCAATGCCTCGTTACTTGCGGGTTGGATTAAGAAATCTCGAAAGCCCCTAGGAGGAGAAACGATGACTCTTTTATGATACACAACTAGTGAATAATAGTTTCTGGCAGACAAAAACTACACAAAAGGTAGTAAACTGTGTGAGCAACTCGGAGGATGAAGTATTGCACTATTAAGATAGATACCTTTTCGTCACGAGAGGTATTGACTCAGAGAAAACCAGTAACCTATGGAAGGAGTAACGATGAATCTCTTAAGATACACAACGAGTGACATATCGCTTCTGGCAGGCTGGCCACAGTAAGAAAAAGTGGCAGACTGGGTGAGCAATGGGGACGAGTAACTATGACTCCCTTAAGGTAGCCAATGCCTCGTTACTTGCGGTTTGGGTTAAGAAATCTCGAATAACCCCTAGGAGGAGAAACGATGACTCTTTTATGATACACAACTAGTGACATATCGCTTCTGGCAGACTGGCAAGTACACAAAAAGTAGTAAACTGTGCGAGCAACTGGGAGGGAGAAGTATGGCACTATTAAGAAAGCCAATGATTCGTCACGAGTAGTATTGAATCAGAGAATACCAGTAACCTATGGAAGGAGTAACGATGAATCTCTTAAGATACACAACGAGTGACATATCGCTTCTGGCAGACCGGCCGCAGTAAGAAAAAGTGGCAGACTGGGTGAGCAATTGGGACGAGTAACTATGACTCTCTTAAGGTAGCCAATGCCTCGTTACTTGCGGTTTGGATTAAGAAATCTCGAATAACCCCTAGGAGGAGAAACGATGACTCTTTTATGATACACAACTAGTAAATTATAGTTTCTGGCAGACAAAAACTACACAAAAAGCAGTAAACTGTGTGAGCAACTCGGAGGAAGAAGTGTTGCACTATTAAGATGGCCACTTTTTTGTCAAGAGAGGTATTGACTCAGAGAATACCAGTAACCTATGGAAGGAGTAACGATGAATCTCTTAAGATACACAACGAGTGACATATCGCTTCTGGCAGACTGGCCGCAGTAAGAAAAAGTGGCAGACTGGGTGAGCAATGGGGACGAGTAACTATGACTCTCTTAAGGTAGCCAATGCCTCGTTACTTGCGGTTTCGATTAAGAAATCTCGAATAATCCCTAGGAGGAGAAACGATGACTCTTTTATGATGCACAACTAGTGACATATCGCTTCTGGCAGACTGGCAAGTACACAAAAAGTAGTAAACTGTGTGAGCAACTCGGAGGAAGAAGTATTGCACTATTAAGATAGCCACTTTTTCGTCAAGAGAGGTATTGACTCAGAGAACACCAGTAACCTATGGAAGGAGTAACGATGAATCTCTTAAGATACACAACGAGTGACATATCGCTTCTGGTTGACTGGCCGCAGTAAGGAAAAGTGGCAGACTGGGAGAGCAATTGGGACGAGTAACTATGACTCTCTTAAGGTAGCCAATGCGTCGTTACTTGCGGTTTGGATGAAGAAATCTCGAATAACCCATAGGAGGAGAAACGATGACTCTTTTATGATACACAACTAGTGAATTATAGTTTCTGGCAGACAAAAACTACACAAAAAGCAGTAAACTGTGTGAGCAACTCGGAGGAAGAAGTATTGCACTATTAAGATAGCCACTTTTTCGTCAAGAGAGGTATTGACTCAGAGAATACCAGTAACCTATGGAAGGAGTAACGATGAATCTCTTAAGATACACAACGAGTGACATATCGCTTCTGGCAGACTGGCCGCAGTAAGAAAAAGTGGCAGACTGGGAGAGCAATTGGGACGAGTAACTATGACTCTCTTAAGGTAGCCAATGCCTCGTTACTTGCGGTTTGGATTAAGAAATCTCGAATAACCCCTAGGAGGAGAAACGATGACTCTTTTATGATACACAACTATTGAATTATAGTTTCTGGCAGACAAAAACTACACAAAAAGCAGTAAACTGTGTGAGCAACTCGGAGGAAGAAGTGTTGCACTATTAAGATGGCCACTTTTTCGTCACGAGAGGTATTGACTCAGAGAATACCAGTAACCTATGGAAGGAGTAACGATGAATCTCTTAAGATACACAACGAGTGACATATCGCTTCTGGCAGACTGGCCGCAGTAAGAAAAAGTGGCAGACTGGGTGAGCAATGGGGACGAGTAACTATGACTCTCTTAAGGTAGCCAATGCCTCGTTACTTGCGGTTTCGATTAAGAAATCTCGAATAATCCCTAGGAGGAGAAACGATGACTCTTTTATGATACACAACTAGTGACATATCGCTTCTGGCAGACTGGCAAGTACACAAAAAGTAGTAAACTGTGTGAGCAACTCGGAGGAAGAAGTATTGCACTATTAAGATAGCCACTTTTTCGTCAAGAGAGGTATTGACTCAGAGAATACCAGTAACCTATGGAAGGAGTAACGATGAATCTCTTAAGATACACAACGAGTGACATATCGCTTCTGGCAGACTGGCGGCAGTAAGAAAAAGTGGCAGACTGGGTGAGCAATGGGGACGAGTAACTATGACTCTCTTAAGATAGCCAATGCCTCGTTACTTGCGGTTTCGATTAAGAAAACTCGAATAATCCCTACTAGGTGAAACGATAACTCTTTTATGTTACACAACTAGTGACATAACGCTTCTGGCAGACTGGCAAGTACACAAAAAGTAGTAAACTGTGCGAGCAACTGGGAGGAAGAAGTATGGCACTATTAAGATAGCCACCTTTTCGTCAGGAGAGGTATTGACTCAGAGAATACCAGTAACCTATGGAAGGAGTAACGATGAATCTCTTAAAGTACACAACGAGTGACATATCGCTTCTGGCAGACTGGCCGCAGTAAGAAAAAGTGGCAGACTGGGTGAGCAATTGGGACGAGTACTCTCTTAAGGTAGCCAATGCCTCGTTACTTGCGGGTTGGATTAAGAAATCTCGAAAACCCCTAGGAGGAGAAACGATGACTCTTTTATGATACACAACTAGTGAATAATAGTTTCTGTCAGACAAGAACTACACAAAAAGTAGTAAACTGTGTGAGCAACTCGGAGGATGAAGTATTGCACTATTAAGATAGATACTTTTTCGTCACGAGAGGTATTGACTCAGAGAATACCAGTAACCTATGGAAGGAGTAACGATGAATCTCTTAAGATACACAACGAGTGACATATCGCTTCTGGCAGACTGGCCACAGTAAGAAAAAGTGGCAGACTGGGTGAGCAATGGGGACGAGTAACTATGACTCTCTTAAGGTAGCCAATGCCTCGTTACATGCGGTTTCGATTAAGAAATCTCGAATTATCCCTAGGAGGTGAAACGATAACTCTTTTATGTTACACAACTAGTGACATATCGCTTCTGGCAGACTGGCAAGTACACAAAAAGTAGTAAACTGTGTAAGCAACTCGGAGGAAGAAGTATTGCACTATTAAGATAGCCACTTTTTCGTCAAGAGAGGTATTGACTCGGAGAATACCAGTAACCTATGGAAGGAGTAACGATGAATCTCTTAAGATACACAACGAGTGACATATCGCTTCTGGCAGACTGGCCGCAGTAAGGAAAAGTGGCAGACTGGGAGAGCAATTGGGACGAGTAACTATGACTCTCTTAAGGTAGCCAATGCCTCGTTACTTGCGGTTTGGGTGAGGAAATCTCGAATAACCCCTAGGAGGAGAAACGATGACTCTTTTATGATACACAACTAGTGAATTATAGTTTCTGGCAGACAAAAACTACACAAAAAGCAGTAAACTGTGTGAGCAACTCGGAGGAAGAAGTATAGCACTATTAAGATAGCCACTTTTTCGTCATGAGAGGTATTGACTCAGAGAATACCAGTAACCTATGGAAGGAGTAACGATGAATCTCTTAAGATACACAACGAGTGACATATCGCTTCTGGCAGACTGGCCGCAGTAAGAAAAAGTGGCAGACTGGGTGAGCAATTGGGACGAGTAACTATGACTCTCTTAAGGTAGCCAATGCCTCGTTACTTGTGGTTTGGATTAAGAAATCTCGAATAACCCCTAGGAGGAGAAACGATGACTCTTTTATGATACACAACTAGTGAATTATAGTTTCTGGCAGACAAAAACTACACAAAAAGCAGTAAAATGTGTGAGCAACTCGGAGGAAGAAGTATTGCACTATTAAGATAGCCACTTTTTCGTCAAGAGAGGTATTGACTCAGAGAATACCAGTAACCTATGGAAGGAGTAACGATGAATCTCTTAAGATACACAACGAGTGACATATCGCTTCTGGCAGACTGGCCGCAGTAAGAAAAAGTGGCAGACTGGGTGAGCAATGGGGACGAGTAACTATGACTCTCTTAAGGTAGCCAATGCCTCGTTACATGCGGTTTCGATTAAGAAATCTCGAATTATCCCTAGGAGGTGAAACGATAACTCTTTTATGTTACACAACTAGTGACATATCGCTTCTGGCAGACTGGCAAGTACACAAAAAGTAGTAAACTGTGTGAGCAACTGGGAGGAAGAAGTATGGCACTATTAAGAAAGCCAATGATTCGTCACGAGTAGTATTGAATCAGAGAATACCAGTAACCTATGGAAGGAGTAACGATGAATCTCTTAAGATACACAACGAGTGACATATCGCTTCTGGCAGACTGGCCACAGTAAGAAAAAGTGGCAGACTGGGAGAGCAATTGGGACGAGTAACTATGACTCTCTTAAGGTAGCCAATGCCTCGTTACTTGCGGTTTGGATGAAGAAATCTCGAATAACCCCTAGGAGGAGAAACGATGACTCTTTTATGATACACAACTAGTGAATTATAGTTTCTGGCAGACAAAAACTACACAAAAAGCAGTAAACTGTGTGAGCAACTCGGAGGAAGAAGTATTGCACTATTAAGATAGCCACTTTTTCGTCAAGAGAGGTATTGACTCAGAGAATACCAGTAACCTATGGAAGGAGTAACGATGAATCTCTTAAGATACACAACGAGTGACATATCGCTTCTGGCAGACTGGCGGCAGTAAGAAAAAGTGGCAGACTGGGTGAGCAATGGGGACGAGTAACTATGACTCTCTTAAGATAGCCAATGCCTCGTTACTTGCGGTTTCGATTAAGAAAATTCGAATAATCCCTACTAGGTGAAACGATAACTCTTTTATGTTACACAACTAGTGACATAACGCTTCTGGCAGACTGGCAAGTACACAAAAAGTAGTAAACTGTGTGAGCAACTGGGAGGAAGAAGTATGGCACTATTAAGATAGCCACCTTTTCGTCAGGAGAGGTATTGACTCAGAGAATACCAGTAACCTATGGAAGGAGTAACGATGAATCTCTTAAAGTACACAACGAGTGACATATCGCTTCTGGCAGACTGGCCGCAGTAAGAAAAAGTGGCAGACTGGGTGAGCAATTGGGACGAGTAACTATGACTCTCTTAAGGTAGCCAATGCCTCGTTACTTGCGGGTTGGATTAAGAAATCTCGAAAACCCCTAGGAGGAGAAACGATGACTCTTTTATGATACACAACTAGTGAATAATAGTTTCTGTCAGACAAGAACTACACAAAAAGTAGTAAACTGTGTGAGCAACTCGGAGGATGAAGTATTGCACTATTAAGATAGATACTTTTTCGTCACGAGAGGTATTGACTCAGAGAATACCAGTAACCTATGGAAGGAGTAACGATGAATCTCTTAAGATACACAACGAGTGACATATCGCTTCTGGCAGACTGGCCACAGTAAGAAAAAGTGGCAGACTGGGTGAGCAATGGGGACGAGTAACTATGACTCTCTTAAGGTAGCCAATGCCTCGTTACATGCGGTTTCGATTAAGAAATCTCGAATTATCCCTAGGAGGTGAAACGATAACTCTTTTATGTTACACAACTAGTGACATATCGCTTCTGGCAGACTGGCAAGTACACAAAAAGTAGTAAACTGTGTAAGCAACTCGGAGGAAGAAGTATTGCACTATTAAGATAGCCACTTTTTCGTCAAGAGAGGTATTGACTCGGAGAATACCAGTAACCTATGGAAGGAGTAACGATGAATCTCTTAAGATACACAACGAGTGACATATCGCTTCTGGCAGACTGGCCGCAGTAAGGAAAAGTGGCAGACTGGGAGAGCAATTGGGACGAGTAACTATGACTCTCTTAAGGTAGCCAATGCCTCGTTACTTGCGGTTTGGGTGAGGAAATCTCGAATAACCCCTAGGAGGAGAAACGATGACTCTTTTATGATACACAACTAGTGAATTATAGTTTCTGGCAGACAAAAACTACACAAAAAGCAGTAAACTGTGTGAGCAACTCGGAGGAAGAAGTATAGCACTATTAAGATAGCCACTTTTTCGTCATGAGAGGTATTGACTCAGAGAATACCAGTAACCTATGGAAGGAGTAACGATGAATCTCTTAAGATACACAACGAATGACATATCGCTTCTGGCAGACTGGCCGCAGTAAGAAAAAGTGGCAGACTGGGTGAGCAATTGGGACGAGTAACTATGACTCTCTTAAGGTAGCCAATGCCTCGTTACTTGTGGTTTGGATTAAGAAATCTCGAATAACCCCTAGGAGGAGAAACGATGACTCTTTTATGATACACAACTAGTGAATTATAGTTTCTGGCAGACAAAAACTACACAAAAAGCAGTAAAATGTGTGAGCAACTCGGAGGAAGAAGTATTGCACTATTAAGATAGCCACTTTTTCGTCAAGAGAGGTATTGACTCAGAGAATACCAGTAACCTATGGAAGGAGTAACGATGAATCTCTTAAGATACACAACGAGTGACATATCGCTTCTGGCAGACTGGCCGCAGTAAGAAAAAGTGGCAGACTGGGTGAGCAATGGGGACGAGTAACTATGACTCTCTTAAGGTAGCCAATGCCTCGTTACTTGCGGTTTCGATTAAGAAATCTCGAATTATCCCTAGGAGGTGAAACGATAACTCTTTTATGTTACACAACTAGTGACATATCGCTTCTGGCAGACTGGCAAGTACACAAAAAGTAGTAAACTGTGTGAGCAACTGGGAGGAAGAAGTATGGCACTATTAAGAAAGCCAATGATTCGTCACGAGTAGTATTGAATCAGAGAATACCAGTAACCTATGGAAGGAGTAACGATGAATCTCTTAAGATACACAACGAGTGACATATCGCTTCTGGCAGACTGGCCACAGTAAGAAAAAGTGGCAGACTGGGAGAGCAATTGGGACGAGTAACTATGACTCTCTTAAGGTAGCCAATGCCTCGTTACTTGCGGTTTGGATGAAGAAATCTCGAATAACCCCTAGGAGGAGAAACGATGACTCTTTTATGATACACAACTAGTGAATTATAGTTTCTGGCAGACAAAAACTACACAAAAAGCAGTAAACTGTGTGAGCAACTCGGAGGAAGAAGTATTGCACTATTAAGATAGCCACCTTTTTGTCAAGAGAGGTATTGACTCAGAGAATACCAGTAACCTATGGAAGGAGTAACGATGAATCTCTTAAAGTACACAAAGAGTGACATATCGCTTCTGGCAGACTGGCCGCAGTAAGAAAAAGTGGCAGACTGGGTGAGCAATTGGGACGAGTAACTATGACTCTCTTAAGGTAGCCAATGCCTCGTTACTTGCGGGTTGGATTAAGAAATCTCGAAAACCCCTAGGAGGAGAAACGATGACTCTTTTATGATACACAACTAGTGAATAATAGTTTCTGGCAGACAAAAACTACACAAAAAGTAGTAAACAGTGTGAGCAACTCGGAGGATGAAGTATTGCACTATTAAGATAGCCACTTTTTCGTCAAGAGAGGTATTGACTCAGAGAATACCAGTAACCTATGGAAGGAGTAACAATGAATCTCTTAAGATACACAACGAGTGACATATCGCTTCTGGCAGACTGGCCGCAGTTAGAAAAAGTGGCAGACTGGGTGAGCAATGGGGACGAGTAACTATGACTCTCTTAAGGTAGCCAATGCCTCGTTACTTGCGGTTTCGATTAAGAAATCTCGAATTATCCCTAGGAGGTGAAACGATAACTCTTTTATGTTACACAACTAGTGACATATCGCTTCTGGCAGACTGGCAAGTACACAAAAAGTGGTAAACTGTGTGAGCAACTGGGAGGAAGAAGTATGGCACTATTAAGAAAGCCAATGATTCGTCACGAGTAGTATTGAATCAGAGAATACCAGTAACCTATGGAAGGAGTAACGATGAATCTCTTAAGATACACAACGAGTGACATATCGCTTCTGGCAGACTGGCCACAGTAAGAAAAAGTGGCAGACTGGGTGAGCAATGGGGACGAGTAACTATGACTCTTTTAAGGTAGCCAATGCCTCGTTACTTGCGGTTTGGGTTAAGAAATCTCGAATAACCCCTAGGAGGAGAAACGATGACTCTTTTATGATACACAACTAGTGACATATCGTTTCTGGCAGACTGGCAAGTACACAAAAAGTAGTAAACTGTGTGAGCAACTGGGAGGAAGAAGTATGGCACTATTAAGATAGCCACCTTTTCGTCAGGAGAGGTATTGACTCAGAGAATACCAGTAACCTATGGAAGGAGTAACGATGAATCTCTTAAAGTACACAACGAGTGACATATCGCATCTGGCAGACTAGCCGCAGTAAGAAAAAGTGGCAGACTGGGTGAGCAATTGGGACGAGTAACTATGACTCTCTTAAGGTAGCCAATGCCTCGTTACTTGCGGGTTGGATTAAGAAATCTCGAAAACCCCTAGGAGGAGAAACGATGACTCTTTTATGATACACAACTAGTGAATAATAGTTTCTGTCAGACAAGAACTACACAAAAAGTAGTAAACTGTGTGAGCAACTCGGAGGATGAAGTATTGCACTATTAAGATAGATACTTTTTCGTCACGAGAGGTATTGACTCAGAGAATACCAGTAAATTATGGAAGGAGTAACGATGAATCTCTTAAGATACACAACGAGTGACATATCGCTTCTGGCAGACTGGCCGATGTTAGAAAAAGTGGCAGACTGGGTGAGCAATTGGGACGAGTAACTATGACTCTCTTAAGGTAGCCAATGCCTCGTTACTTGCGGTTTGGATTAAGAAATCTCGAATAACCCCTAGGAGGAGAAACGATGACTCTTTTATGATACACAACTAGTGAATTATAGTTTCTGGCAGACAAAAACTACACAAAAAGCAGTAAAATGTGTGAGCAACTCGGAGGAAGAAGTATTGCACTATTAAGATAGCCACTTTTTCGTCAAGAGAGGTATTGACTCAGAGAATACCAGTAACCTATGGAAGGAGTAACGATGAATCTCTTAAGATACACAACGAGTGACATATCGCTTCTGGCAGACTGGCCGCAGTAAGAAAAAGTGGCAGACTGGGTGAGCAATGGGGACGAGTAACTATGACTCTCTTAAGGTAGCCAATGCCTCGTTACTTGCGGTTTCGATTAAGAAATCTCGAATTATCCCTAGGAGGTGAAACGATAACTCTTTTATGTTACACAACTAGTGACATATCGCTTCTGGCAGACTGGCAAGTACACAAAAAGTAGTAAACTGTGTGAGCAACTGGGAGGAAGAAGTATGGCACTATTAAGAAAGCCAATGATTCGTCACGAGTAGTATTGAATCAGAGAATACCAGTAACCTATGGAAGGAGTAACGATGAATCTCTTAAGATACACAACGAGTGACATATCGCTTCTGGCAGACTGGCCACAGTAAGAAAAAGTGGCAGACTGGGAGAGCAATTGGGACGAGTAACTATGACTCTCTTAAGGTGGCCAATGCCTCGTTACTTGCGGTTTGGATGAAGAAATCTCGAATAACCCCTAGGAGGAGAAACGATGACTCTTTTATGATACACAACTAGTGAATTATAGTTTCTGGCAGACAAAAACTACACAAAAAGCAGTAAACTGTGTGAGCAACTCGGAGGAAGAAGTATTGCACTATTAAGATAGCCACTTTTTCGTCAAGAGAGGTATTGACTCAGAGAATACCAGTAACCTATGGAAGGAGTAATGATGAATCTCTTAAGATATACAACGAGTGACATATCGCTTCTGGCAGACTGGCCGCGGTAAGAAAAAGTGGCAGACTGGGTGAGCAATTGGGACGAGTAACTATGACTCTCTTAAGGTAGCCAATGCCTCGTTACTTGCGGTTTGGATTAAGAAATCTCGAATAACCCCTAGGAGCAGAAACGATGACTCTTTTATGATACACAACTAGTGAATTATAGTTTCTGGCAGACAAAAACTACACCAAAAGCAGTAAACTGTGTGAGCAACTCGAAGGAAGAGGTATTGCACTATTAAGATAGCCACTTTTTCGTCAAGAGAGGTATTGACTCAGAGAATACCAGTAACCTATGGAAGGAGTAACGATGAATCTCTTAAGATACACAACGAGTGACATATCGCTTCTGGCAGACTGGCCGCAGTAAGGAAAAGTGGCAGACTGGGTGAGCAATGGGGACGAGTAACTATGACTCTCTTAAGGTAGCCAATGCCTTGTTACTTGCGGTTTCGATTAAGAAATCTCGAATAATCCCTACTAGGTGAAACGATAACTCTTTTATGTTACACAACTAGTGACATAACGCTTCTGGCAGACTGGCAAGTACACAAAAAGTAGTAAACTGTGTGAGCAACTGGGAGGAAGAAGTATGGCACTATTAGGGTAGCCACCTTTTCGTCAAGAGAGGTATTGACTCAGAGAATACCAGTAACCTATGGAAGGAGTAACGATGAATCTCTTAAAGTACACAAAGAGTGACATATCGCTTCTGGCAGACTGGCCGCAGTAAGAAAAAGTGGCAGACTGGGTGAGCAATTGGGACGAGTAACTATGACTCTCTTAAGGTAGCCAATGCCTCGTTACTTGCGGGTTGGATTAAGAAATCTCGAAAACCCCTAGGAGGAGAAACGATGACTCTTTTATGATACACAACTAGTGAATAATAGTTTCTGGCAGACAAAAACTACACAAAAAGTAGTAAACAGTGTGAGCAACTCGGAGGATGAAGTATTGCACTATTAAGATAGATACTTTTTCGTCTCGAGAGGTATTGACTCAGAGAATACCAGTAACCTATGGAAGGAGTAACGATGAATCTCTTAAGATACACAACGAGTGACATATCGCTTCTGGCAGACTGGCCACAGTAAGAAAAAGTGGCAGACTGGGTGAGCAATGGGGACGAGTAACTATGACTCTCTTAAGGTAGCCAATGCCTCGTTACTTGCGGTTTGGGTTAAGAAATCTCGCATAACCCCTAGGAGGAGAAACGATGACTCTTTTATGATACACAACTAGTGAATTATAGTTTCTGGCAGACAAAAACTGCACAAAAAGCAGTAAACTGTGTGAGCAACTCGGAGGAAGAAGTATTGCACTATTAAGATAGCCACTTTTTCGTCAAGAGAGGTATTGACTCAGAGAATACCAGTAACCTATGGAAGGAGTAACAATGAATCTCTTAAGATACACAACGAGTGACATATCGCTTCTGGCAGACTGGCCGATGTTAGAAAAAGTGGCAGACTGGGTGAGCAATGGGGACGAGTAACTATGACTCTCTTAAGGTAGCCAATGCCTCGTTACTTGCGGTTTCGATTAAGAAATCTCGAATTATCCCTAGGAGGAGAAACGATAACTCTTTTATGTTACACAACTAGTGACATATCGCTTCTGGCAGACTGGCAAGTACACAAAAAGTAGTAAACTGTGTGAGCAACTGGGAGGAAGAAGTATGGCACTATTAAGAAAGCCAATGATTCGTCACGAGTAGTATTGAATCAGAGAATACCAGTAACCTATGGAAGGAGTAACGATGAATCTCTTAAGATACACAACGAGTGACATATCGCTTCTGGCAGACTGGCCACAGTAAGAAAAAGTGGCAGACTGGGTGAGCAATGGGGACGAGTAACTATGACTCTTTTAAGGTAGCCAATGCCTCGTTACTTGCGGTTTGGGTTAAGAAATCTCGAATAACCCCTAGGAGGAGAAACGATGACTCTTTTATGATACACAACTAGTGACATATCGTTTCTGGCAGACTGGCAAGTACACAAAAAGTAGTAAACTGTGTGAGCAACTCGGAGTAAGAAGTATTGCACTATTAAGATAGCCACTTTTTCGTCAAGAGAGGTATTGACTCAGAGAATACCAGTAACCTATGGAAGGAGTAACGATGAATCTCTTAAGATACACAACGAGTGACATATCGCTTCTGGCAGACTGGCGGCAGTAAGAAAAAGTGGCAGACTGGGTGAGCAATGGGGACGAGTAACTATGACTCTCTTAAGATAGCCAATGCCTCGTTACTTGCGGTTTCGATTAAGAAATCTCGAATAATCCCTAGGAGGTGAAACGATAACTCTTTTATGTTACACAACTAGTGACATATCGCTTCTGGCAGACTGGCAAGTACACAAAAAGTAGTAAACTGTGTGGGCAACTGGGAGGAAGAAGTATGGCATTATTAAGAAAGCCAATGATTCGTCACGAGTAGTATTGAATCAGAGAATACCAGTAACCTATGGAAGGAGTAACGATGAATCTCTTAAGATACACAACGAGTGACATATCGCTTCTGGCAGACTGGCCGCAGTAAGAAAAAGTGGCAGACTGGGTGAGCAATTGGGACGAGTAACTATGACTCTCTAAAGGTAGCCAATGCCTCGTTACTTGTAGGTTGGATTAAGAAATCTCGAAAACCCCTAGGAGGAGAAACGATGTCTCTTTTATGATACACAACTAGTGAATTTTAGTTTCTGGCAGACAAAAACTACACAAAAAGTAGTAAACTGTGTGAGCAACTCGGAGGATGAAATATTGCACTATTAAGATAGATACTTTTTCGTCATGAGAGGCATTGACACAGAGAATACCAGTAACCTATGGAAGGAGTAACGATGAATCTCTTAAGATACACAACGAGTGACATGACGCTTCTGGCAGACTGTCCACAGTAAGAAAAAGTAGCAGACTGGGTGAGCAATGGGGACGAGTAACTATGACTCTCTTAAGGTAGCCAATGCCTCGTTACTTGCGGTTTGGGTTAAGAAATCTCGAATAACCCCTAAGAGGAGAAACGATGACTCTTTTATGATACACAACTAGTGTTTATCGCTTCTGGCAGACTGGCAAGTACACAAAACGTAGTAAACTGTGTGAGCAACTCGGAGGAAGATGTATTGCACTATTAAGATAGCCACTTTTTCGTCAAGAGAGGTATTGACTCAGAGAATACCAGTAACCTATGGAAGGAGTAACGATGAATCTCTTAAGATACACAACGAGTGACATATCGCTTCTGGCAGACTGGCCGCAGTAAGGAAAAGTGGCATACTGGGAGAGCAATTGGGACGAGTAACTATGACTCTCTTAAGGTAGCCAATGCCTCGTTACTTGCGGTTTGGATGAAGAAATCTCGAATAACGCCTAGGAGGAGACATGATGACTCTTTTATGATACACAACTAGTGACATATCGCTTCTGGCAGACTGGCAAGTACACAAAAAGTAGTAAACTGTGTGAGCAACTCGGAGGAAGATGTATTGCACTATGAAGATAGCCACTTTTTCGTCAAGAGAGGTATTGACTCAGAGAATACCAGTAACCTATGGAAGGAGTAACGATGAATCTCTTAAGATACACAACGAGTGACATATCGCTTCTGGCAGACTGGCTGCAGTAAGGAAAAGTGGCAGACTGGGTGAGCAAATGGGGCGATTAACTATGACTCTCTTAAGGTAGCCAATGCCTCGTTACTTGCGGTTTGGATTAAGAAATCTCGAATAACCCCTAGGAGGAGAAACGATGACCCTTTTATGATACACAACTAGTGACATATCGCTTCTGGCAGACTGGCAAGTACACAAAAAGTAGTAAACTGTGTGAGCAACTCGGAGGAAGAAGTATTGCACTATTAAGATAGCCACTTTTTCGTCAAGAGAGGTATTGACTCAGAGAATACCAGTAACCTATGGAAGGAGTAACGATGAATCTCTTAAGATACACAACGAGTGACATATCGCTTCTGGCAGACTGGCGGCAGTAAGAAAAAGTGACAGACTGGGTGAGCAATGGGGACGAGTAACTATGACTCTCTTAAGATAGCCAATGCCTCGTTACTTGCGGTTTCGATTAAGAAATCTCGAATAATCCCTAGGAGGTGAAACGATAACTCTTTTATGTTACACAACTAGTGACATATCGCTTCTGGCAGACTGGCAAGTACACAAAAAGTAGTAAACTGTGTGAGCAACTGGGAGGAAGAAGTATGGCATTATTAAGAAAGCCAATGATTCGTCACGAGTAGTATTGAATCAGAGAATACCAGTAACCTATGGAAGGAGTAACGATGAATCTCTTAAGATACACAACGAGTGACATATCGCTTCTGGCAGACTGGCCGCAGTAAGAAAAAGTGGCAGACTGGGTGAGCAATTGGGACGAGTAACTATGACTCTCTAAAGGTAGCCAATGCCTCGTTACTTGCAGGTTGGATTAAGAAATCTCGAAAACCCCTAGGAGGAGAAACGATGTCTCTTTTATGATACACAACTAGTGAATTTTAGTTTCTGGCAGACAAAAACTACACAAAAAGTAGTAAACTGTGTGAGCAACTCGGAGGATGAAATATTGCACTATTAAGATAGATACTTTTTCGTCACGAGAGGCATTGACTCAGAGAATACCAGTAACCTATGGAAGGAGTAACGATGAATCTCTTAAGATACACAACGAGTGACATGACGCTTCTGGCAGACTGGCCACAGTAAGAAAAAGTGGCAGACTGGGTGAGCAATGGGGACGAGTAACTATGACCCTCTTAAGGTAGCCAATGCCTCGTTACTTGCGGTTTGGGTTAAGAAATCTCGAATAACCCCTAGGAGGAGAAACGATGACTCTTTTATGATACACAACTAGTGACATATCGCTTCTGGCAGACTGGCAAGTACACAAAAAGTAGTAAACTGTGTGAGCAACTCGGAGGAAGAAGTATTGCACTATTAAGATAGCCACTTTTTCGTCAAGAGAGGTATTGACTCGGAGAATACCAGTAACCTATGGAAGGAGTAACGATGAATCACTTAAGATACACAACGAGTGACATATCGCTTCTGGCAGACTGGCCGCAGTAAGGAAAAGTGGCAGACTGGGTGAGCAAATGGCGCGAGTAACTATGACTCTCTTAAGGTAGCCAATGCCTCGTTACTTGCGGTTTGGATTAAGAAATCTCGAATAACCCCTAGGAGGAGAAACGATGACCCTTTTATGATACACAACTAGTGACATATTGCTTCTGGCAGACTGGCAAGTACACAAAAAGTAGTAAACTGTGTGAGCAACTCGGAGGAAGAAGTATTGCACTATTAAGATAGCCACTTTTTCGTCAAGAGAGGTATTGACTCAGAGAATACCAGTAACCTATGGAAGGAGTAACGATGAATCTCTTAAGATACACAACGAGTGACATATCGCTTCTGGCAGACTGGCGGCAGTAAGAAAAAGTGACAGACTGGGTGAGCAATGGGGACGAGTAACTATGACTCTCTTAAGATAGCCAATGCCTCGTTACTTGCGGTTTCGATTAAGAAATCTCGAATAATCCCTAGGAGGTGAAACGATAACTCTTTTATGTTACACAACTAGTGACATATCGCTTCTGGCAGACTGGCAAGTACACAAAAAGTAGTAAACTGTGTGAGCAACTGGGAGGAAGAAGTATGGCATTATTAAGAAAGCCAATGATTCGTCACGAGTAGTATTGAATCAGAGAATACCAGTAACCTATGGAAGGAGTAACGATGAATCTCTTAAGATACACAACGAGTGACATATCGCTTCTGGCAGACTGGCCGCAGTAAGAAAAAGAGGCAGACTGGGTGAGCAATTGGGACGAGTAACTATGACTCTCTAAAGGTAGCCAATGCCTCGTTACTTGCAGGTTGGATTAAGAAATCTCGAAAACCCCTAGGAGGAGAAACGATGTCTCTTTTATGATACACAACTAGTGAATTTTAGTTTCTGGCAGACTAAAACTACACAAAAAGTAGTAAACTGTGTGAGCAACTCGGAGGATGAAATATTGCACTATTAAGATAGATACTTTTTCGTCACGAGAGGCATTGACTCAGAGAATACCAGTAACCTATGGAAGGAGTAACGATGAATCTCTTAAGATACACAACGAGTGACATGACGCTTCTGGCAGACTGTCCACAGTAAGAAAAAGTGGCAGACTGGGTGAGCAATGGGGACGAGTAACTATGACTCTCTTAAGGTAGCCAATGCCTCGTTACTTGCGTGTTGGGTTAAAAAACTCGAATAACCCCTAAGAGGAGAAACGATGACTCTTTTATGATACACAACTAGTGACATATCGCTTCTGGCAGACTGGCAAGTACACAAAAAGTAGTAAACTGTGTGAGCAACTCGGAGGAAGATGTATTGCACTATTAAGATAGCCACTTTTTCGTCAAGAGAGGTATTGACTCAGAGAATACCAGTAACCTATGGAAGGAGTAACGATGAATCTCTTAAGATACACAACGAGTGACATATCGCTTCTGGCAGACTGGCCGCAGTAAGGAAAAGTGGCAGACTGGGAGAGCAATTGGGACGAGTAACTATGACTCTTTTAAGGTAGCCAATGCCTCGTTACTTGCGGTTTGGATGAAGAAATCTCGAATAACGCCTAGGAGGAGACATGATGACTCTTTTATGATACACAACTAGTGAATTATAGTTTCTGGCAGACAAAAACTACACAAAAAGCAGTAAACTGTGTGAGCAACTCGGAGGAAGAAGTATTGCACTATTAAGATAGCCACTTTTTCGTCAAGAGAGGTATTGACGCAGAGAATACCAGTAACCTATGGAAGGAGTAACGATGAATCTCTTAAGATACACAACGAGTGACATATCGCTTCTGGCAGACTGGCGGCAGTAAGAAATAGTGACAGACTGGGTGAGCAATGGGGACGAGTAACTATGACTCTCTTAAGATAGCCAATGCCTCGTTACTTGCGGTTTCGATTAAGAAATCTCGAATAATCCCTAGGAGGTGAAACGATAACTCTTTTATGTTACACAACTAGTGACATATCGCTTCTGGCAGACTGGCAAGTACACAAAAAGTAGTAAACTGTGTGAGCAACTGGGAGGAAGAAGTATGGCATTATTAAGAAAGCCAATGATTCGTCACGAGTAGTATTGAATCAGAGAATACCAGTAACCTATGGAAGGAGTAACGATGAATCTCTTAAGATACACAACGAGTGACATATCGCTTCTGGCAGACTGGCCGCAGTAAGAAAAAGTGGCAGACTGGGTGAGCAATTGGGACGAGTAACTATGACTCTCTAAAGGTAGCCAATGCCTCGTTACTTGCAGGTTGGATTAAGAAATCTCGAAAACCCCTAGGAGGAGAAACGATGTCTCTTTTATGATACACAACTAGTGAATTTTAGTTTCTGGCAGACAAAAACTACACAAAAAGTAGTAAACTGTGTGAGCAACTCGGAGGATGAAATATTGCACTATTAAGATAGATACTTTTTCGTCACGAGAGGCATTGACTCAGAGAATACCAGTAACCTATGGAAGGAGTAACGATGAATCTCTTAAGATACACAACGAGTGACATGACGCTTCTGGCAGACTGTCCACAGTAAGAAAAAGTGGCAGACTGGGTGAGCAATGGGGACGAGTAACTATGACTCTCTTAAGGTAGCCAATGCCTCGTTACTTGCGGTTTGGGTTAAGAAATCTCGAATAACCCCTAGGAGGAGAAACGATGACTCTTTTATGATACACAACTAGTGACATATCGCTTCTGGCAGACTGGCAAGTACACAAAAAGTAGTAAACTGTGTGAGCAACTCGGAGGAAGATGTATTGCACTATTAAGATAGCCACTTTTTCGTCAAGAGAGGTATTGACTCAGAGAATACCAGTAACCTATGGAAGGAGTAACGATGAATCACTTAAGATACACAACGAGTGACATATCGCTTCTGGCAGACTGGCCGCAGTAAGGAAAAGTGGCAGACTGGGTGAGCAAATGGGGCGAGTAACTATGACTCTCTTAAGGTAGCCAATGCCTCGTTACTTGCGGTTTGGATTAAGAAATCTCGAATAACCCCTAGGAGGAGAAACGATGACCCTTTTATGATACACAACTAGTGACATATCGCTTCTGGCAGACTGGCAAGTACACAAAAAGTAGTAAACTGTGTGAGCAACTCGGAGGAAGAAGTATTGCACTATTAAGATAGCCACTTTTTCGTCAAGAGAGGTATTGACTCAGAGAATACCAGTAACCTATGGAAGGAGTAACGATGAATCTCTTAAGATACACAACGAGTGACATATCGCTTCTGGCAGACTGGCGGCAGTAAGAAAAAGTGGCAGACTGGGTGAGCAATGGGGACGAGTAACTATGACTCTCTTAAGATAGCCAATGCCTCGTTACTTGCGGTTTCGATTAAGAAATCTCGAATAATCCCTAGGAGGTGAAACGATTACTCTTTTATGTTACACAACTAGTGACATATCGCTTCTGGCAGACTGGCAAGTACACAAAAAGTAGTAAACTGTGTGAGCAACTGGGAGGAAGAAGTATGGCATTATTAAGAAAGCCAATGATTCGTCACGAGTAGTATTGAATCAGAGAATACCAGTAACCTATGGAAGGAGTAACGATGAATCTCTTAAGATACACAACGAGTGACATATCGCTTCTGGCAGACTGGCCGCAGTAAGAAAAAGTGGCAGACTGGGTGAGCAATTGGGACGAGTAACTATGACTCTCTTAAGGTAGCCAATGTCTCGTTACTTGCGGGTTGGATTAAGAAATCTCGAATAACCCCTAGGAGGAGAAACGATGACCCTTTTATGATACACAACTAGTGACATATCGCTTCTGGCAGACTGGCAAGTACACAAAAAGTAGTAAACTGTGTGAGCAACTCGGAGGAAGATGTATTGCACTATTAAGATAGCCACTTTTTCGTCAAGAGAGGTATTGACTCAGAGAATACCAGTAACCTATGGAAGGAGTAACGATGAATCTCTTAAGATACACAACGAGTGACATATCGCTTCTGGCAGACTGGCCGCAGTAAGGAAAAGTGGCAGACTGGGAGAGCAATTGGGACGAGTAACTATGACTCTCTTAAGGTAGCCAATGCCTCGTTACTTGCGGTTTGGATGAAGAAATCTCGAATAACGCCTAGGAGGAGACATGATGACTCTTTTATGATACACAACTAGTGAATTATAGTTTCTGGCAGACAAAAACTACACAAAAAGCAGTAAACTGTGTGAGCAACTCGGAGGAAGAAGTATTGCACTATTAAGATAGCCACTTTTTCGTCAAGAGAGGTATTGACTCAGAGAATACCAGTAACCTATGGAAGGAGTAACGATGAATCTCTTAAGATATACAACGAGTGACATATCGCTTCTGGCAGACTGGCCGCAGTAAGAAAAAGTGGCAGACTGGGTGAGCAATTGGGACGAGTAACTATGACTCTCTTAAGGTAGCCAATGCCTCGTTACTTGCGGTTTGGATTAAGAAATCTCGAATAATACCTACTAGGTGAAACGATAACTCCTTTATGTTACACAACTAGTGTCATAACGCTTCTGGCAGACTGGCAAGTACACAAAAAGTAGTAAACTGTGTGAGCAACTGGGAGGAAGAAGTATGGCACTATTAAGAAAGCCAATGATTCGTCACGAGTAGTATTGAATCAGAGAATACCAGTAACCTATGGAAGGAGTAACGATGAATCTCTTAAGATACACAACGAGTGACATATCGCTTCTGGCAGACTGGCCGCAGTAAGAAAAAGTGGCAGACAGGGTGAGCAATTGGGACGAGTAACTATGACTCTCTTAAGGTAGCCAATGTCTCGTTACTTGCGGGTTGGATTAAGAAATCTCGAAAACCCCTAGGAGGAGAAACGATGATTCTTTTATGATACACAACTAGTGAATTATAGTTTCTGGCAGACAAAAACTACACAAAAAGTAGTAAACAGTGTGAGCAACTGGGAGGAAGATGTATGGCACTATTAAGAAAGCCAATGATTCGTCACGAGTAGTATTGAATCAGAGAATACCAGTAACCTATGGAAGGAGTAACGATGAATCTATTAAGATTCACAACGAGTGACATATCGCTTCTGGCAGACTGGCTGCAGTAAGAAAAAGTGGCAGACTGGGTGAGCAATTGGGACGAGTAGCTATGACTCTCTTAAGGTAGCCAATGCCTCGTTACTTGCGGGTTGGATTAAGAAATCTCGAAAACCCCTAGGAGGAGAAACGATGACTCTTTTATGATACACAACTAGTGAATTATAGTTTCTGGCAGACAAAAACTACACAAAAAGTAGTAAACTGTGTGAGCAACTCGGAGGATGAAGTATTGCACTATTAAGATAGACACTTTTTCGTCACGAGAGGTATTGACTCAGAGAATAGCAGTAACCTATGGAAGGAGTAACGATGAATCTCTTAAGATACACAACGAGTGACATGACGCTTCTGGCAGACTGGCCACAGTAAGAAAAAGTGGCAGACTGGGTGAGCAATGGGGACGAGTAACTATGACTCTCTTAAGGTAGCCAATGCCTCGTTACTTGCGGTTTGGGTTAAGAAATCTCGAATAACCCCTAAGAGGAGAAACGATGACTCTTTTATGATACACAACTAGTGACATATCGCTTCTGGCAGACTGGCAAGTACAATAAAAATGTAGTAAACTGTGTGAGCAACTCGGAGGAAGATGTATTGCACTATTAAGATAGCCACTTTTTCGTCAAGAGAGGTATTGACTCAGAGAATACCAGTAACCTATGGAAGGAGTAACGATGAATCTCTTAAGATACACAACGAGTGACATATCGCTTCTGGCAGACTGGCCGCAGTAAGGAAAAGTGGCAGACTGGGAGAGCAATTGGGACGAGTAACTATGACTCTCTTAAGGTAGCCAATGCCTCGTTACTTGCGGTTTGGATGAAGAAATCTCGAATAACGCCTAGGAGGAGACATGATGACTCTTTTATGATACACAACTAGTGAATTATAGTTTCTGGCAGACAAAAACTACACAAAAAGCAGTAAACTGTGTGAGCAACTCGGAGGAAGAAGTATTGCACTATTAAGATAGCCACTTTTTCGTCAAGAGAGGTATTGACTCAGAGAATACCAGTAACCTATGGAAGGAGTAACGATGAATCTCTTAAGATATACAACGAGTGACATATCGCTTCTGGCAGACTGGCCGCAGTAAGAAAAAGTGGCAGACTGGGTGAGCAATTGGGACGAGTAACTATGACTCTCTTAAGGTAGCCAATGCCTCGTTACTTGCGGTTTGGATTAAGAAATCTCGAATAATACCTACTAGGTGAAACGATAACTCCTTTATGTTACACAACTAGTGTCATAACGCTTCTGGCAGACTGGCAAGTACACAAAAAGTAGTAAACTGTGTGAGCAACTGGGAGGAAGAAGTATGGCACTATTAAGAAAGCCAATGATTCGTCACGAGTAGTATTGAATCAGAGAATACCAGTAACCTATGGAAGGAGTAACGATGAATCTCTTAAGATACACAACGAGTGACATATCGCTTCTGGCAGACTGGCCGCAGTAAGGAAAAGTGGCAGACTGGGAGAGCAATTGGGACGAGTAACTATGACTCTCTTAAGGTAGCCAATGCCTCGTTACTTGCGGTTTGGATGAAGAAATCTCGAATAACGCCTAGGAGGAGACATGATGACTCTTTTATGATACACAACTAGTGAATTATAGTTTCTGGCAGACAAAAACTACACAAAAAGCAGTAAACTGTGTGAGCAACTCGGAGGAAGAAGTATTGCACTATTAAGATAGCCACTTTTTCGTCAAGAGAGGTATTGACTCAGAGAATACCAGTAACCTATGGAAGGAGTAACGATGAATCTCTTAAGATATACAACGAGTGACATATCGCTTCTGGCAGACTGGCCGCAGTAAGAAAAAGTGGCAGACTGGGTGAGCAATTGGGACGAGTAACTATGACTCTCTTAAGGTAGCCAATGCCTCGTTACTTGCGGTTTGGATTAAGAAATCTCGAATAATACCTACTAGGTGAAACGATAACTCCTTTATGTTACACAACTAGTGTCATAACGCTTCTGGCAGACTGGCAAGTACACAAAAAGTAGTAAACTGTGTGAGCAACTGGGAGGAAGAAGTATGGCACTATTAAGAAAGCCAATGATTCGTCACGAGTAGTATTGAATCAGAGAATACCAGTAACCTATGGAAGGAGTAACGATGAATCTCTTAAGATACACAACGAGTGACATATCGCTTCTGGCAGACTGGCCGCAGTAAGAAAAAGTGGCAGACTGGGTGAGCAATTGGGACGAGTAACTATGACTCTCTTAAGGTAGCCAATGTCTCGTTACTTGCGGGTTGGATTAAGAAATCTCGAAAACCCCTAGGAGGAGAAACGATGATTCTTTTATGATACACAACTAGTGAATTATAGTTTCTGGCAGACAAAAACTACACAAAAAGTAGTAAACTGTGTGAGCAACTGGGAGGAAGATGTATGGCACTATTAAGAAAGCCAATGATTCGTCACGAGTAGTATTGAATCAGAGAATACCAGTAACCTATGGAAGGAGTAACGATGAATCTATTAAGATACACAACGAGTGACATATCGCTTCTGGCAGACTGGCTGCAGTAAGAAAAAGTGGCAGACTGGGTGAGCAATTGGGACGAGTAGCTATGACTCTCTTAAGGTAGCCAATGCCTCGTTACTTGCGGGTTGGATTAAGAAATCTCGAAAACCCCTAGGAGGAGAAACGATGACTCTTTTATGATACACAACTAGTGAATTATAGTTTCTGGCAGACAAAAACTACACAAAAAGTAGTAAACTGTGTGAGCAACTCGGAGGATGAAGTATTGCACTATTAAGATAGACACTTTTTCGTCACGAGAGGTATTCACTCAGAGAATAGCAGTAACCTATGGAAGGAGTAACGATGAATCTCTTAAGATACACAACGAGTGACATGACGCTTCTGGCAGACTGGCCACAGTAAGAAAAAGTGGCAGACTGGGTGAGCAATGGGGACGAGTAACTATGACTCTCTTAAGGTAGCCAATGCCTCGTTACTTGCGGTTTGGGTTAAGAAATCTCGAATAACCCCTAGGAGGAGAAACGATGACTCTTTTATGATACACAACTAGTGACATATCGCTTCTGGCAGACTGGCAAGTACACAAAAAGTAATAAACTGTGTGAGCAACTCGGAGGAAGAAGTATTGCACTATTAAGATAGCCACTTTTTCGTCAAGACAGGTATTGACTCAGAGAATACCAGTAACCTATGGAAGGAGTAACGATGAATCTCTTAAGATACACAACGAGTGACATATCGCTTCTGGCAGACTGGCCGCAGTTAGAAAATGTGGCAGACTGGGTGAGCAATTGGGACGAGTAACTATGACTCTCTTAAGGTAGCCAATGCCTCGTTACTTGCGGTTTGGATTAAGAAATCTCGAATAACCCCTAGGAGGAGAAACGATGACTCTTTTATGATACACAACTAGTGAATTATAGTTTCTGGCAGACAAAAACTACACAAAAAGCAGTAAACTGTGTGAGCAACTCGGAGGAGGAGGTATTGCACTATTAAGATAGCCACTTTTTCGTCAAGAGAGGTATTGACTCAGAGAATACCAGTAACCTATGGAAGGAGTAACGATGAATCACTTAAGATACACAACGAGTGACATATCGCTTCTGGCAGACTGGCCGCAGTAAGGAAAAGTGGCAGACTGGGTGAGCAAATGGGGCGAGTAACTATGACTCTCTTAAGGTAGCCAATGCCTCGTTACTTGCGGTTTGGATTAAGAAATCTCGAATAACCCCTAGGAGGAGAAACGATGACCCTTTTATGATACACAACTAGTGACATATCGCTTCTGGCAGACTGGCAAGTACACAAAAAGTAGTAAACTGTGTGAGCAACTCGGAGGAAGAAGTATTGCACTATTAAGATAGCCACTTTTTCGTCAAGAGAGGTATTGACTCAGAGAATACCAGTAACCTATGGAAGGAGTAACGATGAATCTCTTAAGATACACAACGAGTGACATATCGCTTCTGGCAGACTGGCGGCAGTAAGAAAAAGTGGCAGACTGGGTGAGCAATGGGGACGAGTAACTATGACTCTCTTAAGATAGCCAATGCCTCGTTACTTGCGGTTTCGATTAAGAAATCTAGAATAATCCCTAGGAGGTGAAACGATTACTCTTTTATGTTACACAACTAGTGACATATCGCTTCTGGCAGACTGGCAAGTACACAAAAAGTAGTAAACTGTGTGAGCAACTGGGAGGAAGAAGTATGGCATTATTAAGAAAGCCAATGATTCGTCACGAGTAGTATTGTATCAGAGAATACCAGTAACCTATGGAAGGAGTAACGATGAATCTCTTAAGATACACAACGAGTGACATATCGCTTCTGGCAGACTGGCCGCAGTAAGAAAAAGAGGCAGACTGGGTGAGCAATTGGGACGAGTAACTATGACTCTCTAAAGGTAGCCAATGCCTCGTTACTTGCAGGTTGGATAAAGAAATCTCGAAAACCCCTAGGAGGAGAAACGATGTCTCTTTTATGATACACAACTAGTGAATTTTAGTTTCTGGCAGACTAAAACTACACAAAAAGTAGTAAACTGTGTGAGCAACTCGGAGGATGAAATATTGCACTATTAAGATAGATACTTTTTCGTCACGAGAGGCATTGACTCAGAGAATACCAGTAACCTATGGAAGGAGTAACGATGAATCTCTTAAGATACACAACGAGTGACATGACGCTTCTGGCAGACTGTCCACAGTAAGAAAAAGTGGCAGACTGGGTGAGCAATGGGGACGAGTAACTATGACTCTCTTAAGGTAGCCAATGCCTCGTTACTTGCGGTTTGGGTTAAGAAATCTCGAATAACCCCTAAGAGGAGAAACGATGACTCTTTTATGATACACAACTAGTGACATATCGCTTCTGGCAGACTGGCAAGTACACAAAAAGTAGTAAACTGTGTGAGCAACTCGGAGGAAGATGTATTGCACTATTAAGATAGCCACTTTTTCGTCAAGAGAGGTATTGACTCAGAGAATACCAGTAACCTATGGAAGGAGTAACGATGAATCTCTTAAGATACACAACGAGTGACATATCGCTTCTGGCAGACTGGCCGCAGTAAGGAAAAGTGGCAGACTGGGAGAGCAATTGGGACGAGTAACTATGACTCTCTTAAGGTAGCCAATGCCTCGTTACTTGCGGTTTGGATGAAGAAATCTCGAATAACGCCTAGGAGGAGACATGATGACTCTTTTATGATACACAACTAGTGAATTATAGTTTCTGGCAGACAAAAACTACACAAAAAGCAGTAAACTGTGTGAGCAACTCGGAGGAAGAAGTATTGCACTATTAAGATAGCCACTTTTTCGTCAAGAGAGGTATTGACTCAGAGAATACCAGTAACCTATGGAAGGAGTAACGATGAATCTCTTAAGATATACAACGAGTGACATATCGCTTCTGGCAGACTGGCCGCAGTAAGAAAAAGTGGCAGACTGGGTGAGCAATTGGGACGAGTAACTATGACTCTCTTAAGGTAGCCAATGCCTCGTTACTTGCGGTTTGGATTAAGAAATCTCGAATAATACCTACTAGGTGAAACGATAACTCCTTTATGTTACACAACTAGTGTCATAACGCTTCTGGCAGACTGGCAAGTACACAAAAAGTAGTAAACTGTGTGAGCAACTGGGAGGAAGAAGTATGGCACTATTAAGAAAGCCAATGATTCGTCACGAGTAGTATTGAATCAGAGAATACCAGTAACCTATGGAAGGAGTAACGATGAATCTATTAAGATACACAACGAGTGACATATCGCTTCTGGCAGACTGGCTGCAGTAAGAAAAAGTGGCAGACTGGGTGAGCAATTGGGACGAGTAGCTATGACTCTCTTAAGGTAGCCAATGCCTCGTTACTTGCGGGTTGGATTAAGAAATCTCGAAAACACCTAGGAGGAGAAACGATGACTCTTTTATGATACACAACTAGTGAATTATAGTTTCTGGCAGACAAAAACTACACAAAAAGTAGTAAACTGTGTGAGCAACTGGGAGGAAGATGTATGGCACTATTAAGAAAGCCAATGATTCGTCACGAGTAGTATTGAATCAGAGAATACCAGTAACCTATGGAAGGAGTAACGATGAATCTATTAAGATACACAACGAGTGACATATCGCTTCTGGCAGACTGGCTGCAGTAAGAAAAAGTGGCAGACTGGGTGAGCAATTGGGACGAGTAGCTATGACTCTCTTAAGGTAGCCAATGCCTCGTTACTTGCGGGTTGGATTAAGAAATCTCGAAAACACCTAGGAGGAGAAACGATGACTCTTTTATGATACACAACTAGTGAATTATAGTTTCTGGCAGACAAAAACTACACAAAAAGTAGTAAACTGTGTGAGCAACTCGGAGGATGAAGTATTGCACTATTAAGATAGACACTTTTTCGTCACGAGAGGTATTGACTCAGAGAATAGCAGTAACCTATGGAAGGAGTAACGATGAATCTCTTAAGATACACAACGAGTGACATGACGCTTCTGGCAGACTGGCCACAGTAAGAAAAAGTGGCAGACTGGGTAAGCAATGGGGACGAGTAACTATGACTCTCTTAAGGTAGCCAATGCCTCGTTACTTGCGGTTTGGGTTAAGAAATCTCGAATAACCCCTAGGAGGAGAAACGATGACTCTTTTATGATACACAACTAGTGACATATCGCTTCTGGCAGACTGGCCAGTACACAAAAAGTAGTAAACTGTGTGAGCAACTCGGAGGAAGAAGTATTGCACTATTAAGATAGCCACTTTTTCGTCAAGAGAGGTATTGACTCAGAGAATACCAGTAACCTATGGAAGGAGTAACGATGAATCTCTTAAGATACACAACGAGTGACATATCGCTTCTGGCAGACTGGCCGCAGTAAGAAAAAGTGGCAGACTGGGTGAGCAATGGGGACGAGTAACTATGACTCTCTTAAGGTAGCCAATGCCTCGTTACTTGCGGTTTCGATTAAGAAATCTCGAATTATCCCTAGGAGGTGAAACGATAACTCTTTTATGTTACACAACTAGTGACATATCGCTTCTGGCAGACTGGCAAGTACACAAAAAGTAGTAAACTGTGTGAGCAACTGGGAGGAAGAAGTATGGCACTATTAAGAAAGCCAATGATTCGTCACGAGTAGTATTGAATCAGAGAATACCAGTAACCTATGGAAGGAGTAACGATGAATCTCTTAAGATACACAACGAGTGACATATCGCTTCTGGCAGACTGGCCACAGTAAGAAAAAGTGGCAGACTGGGAGAGCAATTGGGACGAGTAACTATGACTCTCTTAAGGTAGCCAATGCCTCGTTACTTGCGGTTTGGATGAAGAAATCTCGAATAACCCCTAGGAGGAGAAACGATGACTCTTTTATGATACACAACTAGTGAATTATAGTTTCTGGCAGACAAAAACTACACAAAAAGCAGTAAACTGTGTGAGCAACTCGGAGGAAGAAGTATTGCACTATTAAGATAGCCACTTTTTCGTCAAGAGAGGTATTGACTCAGAGAATACCAGTAACCTATGGAAGGAGTAACGATGAATCTCTTAAGATACACAACGAGTGACATATCGCTTCTGGCAGACTGGCCGCAGTAAGGAAAAGTGGCAGACTGGGTGAGCAATGGGGACGAGTAACTATGACTCTCTTAAGGTAGCCAATGCCTTGTTACTTGCGGTTTCGATTAAGAAATCTCGAATAATCCCTACTAGGTGAAACGATGACTCTTTTATGATACACAACTAGTGACATATCGCTTCTGGCAGACTGGCAAGTACACAAAAAGTAGTAAACTGTGTGAGCAACTCGGAGGAAGATGTATTGCACTATTAAGATAGCCACTTTTTCGTCAAGAGAGGTATTGACTCAGAGAATACCAGTAACCTATGGAAGGAGTAACGATGAATCTCTTAAGATACACAACGAGTGACATATCGCTTCTGGCAGACTGGCGGCAGTAAGAAAAAGTGGCAGACTGGGTGAGCAATGGGGACGAGTAACTATGACTCTCTTAAGATAGCCAATGCCTCGTTACTTGCGGTTTCGATTAAGAAATCTCGAATAATCCCTAGGAGGTGAAACGATTACTCTTTTATGTTACACAACTAGTGACATATCGCTTCTGGCAGACTGGCAAGTACACAAAAAGTAGTAAACTGTGTGAGCAACTGGGAGGAAGAAGTATGGCATTATTAAGAAAGCCAATGATTCGTCACGAGTAGTATTGAATCAGAGAATACCAGTAACCTATGGAAGGAGTAACGATGAATCTCTTAAGATACACAACGAGTGACATATCGCTTCTGGCAGACTGGCCGCAGTAAGAAAAAGAGGCAGACTGGGTGAGCAATTGGGACGAGTAACTATGACTCTCTAAAGGTAGCCAATGCCTCGTTACTTGCAGGTTGGATTAAGAAATCTCGAAAACCCCTAGGAGGAGAAACGATGTCTCTTTTATGATACACAACTAGTGAATTTTAGTTTCTGGCAGACTAAAACTACACAAAATGTAGTAAACTGTGTGAGCAACTCGGAGGATGAAATATTGCACTATTAAGATAGATACTTTTTCGTCACGAGAGGCATTGACTCAGAGAATACCAGTAACCTATGGAAGGAGTAACGATGAATCTCTTAAGATACACAACGAGTGACATGACGCTTCTGGCAGACTGTCCACAGTAAGAAAAAGTGGCAGACTGGGTGAGCAATGGGGACGAGTAACTATGACTCTCTTAAGGTAGCCAATGCCTCGTTACTTGCGGTTTGGGTTAAGAAATCTCGAATAACCCCTAAGAGGAGAAACGATGACTCTTTTATGATACACAACTAGTGACATATCGCTTCTGGCAGACTGGCAAGTACACAAAAAGTAGTAAACTGTGTGAGCAACTCGGAGGAAGATGTATTGCACTATTAAGATAGCCACTTTTTCGTCAAGAGAGGTATTGACTCAGAGAATACCAGTAACCTATGGAAGGAGTAACGATGAATCACTTAAGATACACAACGAGTGACATATCGCTTCTGGCAGACTGGCCGCAGTAAGGAAAAGTGGCAGACTGGGTGAGCAAATGGGGCGAGTAACTATGACTCTCTTAAGGTAGCCAATGCCTCGTTACTTGCGGTTTGGATTAAGAAATCTCGAATAACCCCTAGGAGGAGAAACGATGACCCTTTTATGATACACAACTAGTGACATATCGCTTCTGGCAGACTGGCAAGTACACAAAAAGTAGTAAACTGTGTGAGCAACTCGGAGGAAGAAGTATTGCACTATTAAGATAGCCACTTTTTCGTCAAGAGAGGTATTGACTCAGAGAATACCAGTAACCTATGGAAGGAGTAACGATGAATCTCTTAAGATACACAACGAGTGACATATCGCTTCTGGCAGACTGGCGGCAGTAAGAAAAAGTGGCAGACTGGGTGAGCAATGGGGACGAGTAACTATGACTCTCTTAAGATAGCCAATGCCTCGTTACTTGCGGTTTCGATTAAGAAATCTCGAATAATCCCTAGGAGGTGAAACGATTACTCTTTTATGTTACACAACTAGTGACATATCGCTTCTGGCAGACTGGCAAGTACACAAAAAGTAGTAAACTGTGTGAGCAACTGGGAGGAAGAAGTATGGCATTATTAAGAAAGCCAATGATTCGTCACGAGTAGTATTGAATCAGAGAATACCAGTAACCTATGGAAGGAGTAACGATGAATCTATTAAGATACACAACGAGTGACATATCGCTTCTGGCAGACTGGCTGCAGTAAGAAAAAGTGGCAGACTGGGTGAGCAATTGGGACGAGTAGCTATGACTCTCTTAAGGTAGCCAATGCCTCGTTACTTGCGGGTTGGATTAAGAAATCTCGAATAACCCCTAGGAGGAGAAACGATGACTCTTTTATGATACACAACTAGTGAATTATAGTTTCTGGCAGACAAAAACTACACAAAAAGTAGTAAACTGTGTGAGCAACTCGGAGGATGAAGTATTGCACTATTAAGATAGACACTTTTTCGTCACGAGAGGTATTGACTCAGAGAATAGCAGTAACCTATGGAAGGAGTAACGATGAATCTCTTAAGATACACAACGAGTGACATGACGCTTCTGGCAGACTGGCCACAGTAAGAAAAAGTGGCAGACTGGGTGAGCAATGGGGACGAGTAACTATGACTCTCTTAAGGTAGCCAATGCCTCGTTACTTGCGGTTTGGGTTAAGAAATCTCGAATAACCCCTAGGAGGAGAAACGATGACTCTTTTATGATACACAACTAGTGACATATCGCTTCTGGCAGACTGGCAAGTACACAAAAAGTAGTAAACTGTGTGAGCAACTCGGAGGAAGAAGTATTGCACTATTAAGATAGCCACTTTTTCGTCAAGACAGGTATTGACTCAGAGAATACCAGTAACCTATGGAAGGAGTAACGATGAATCTCTTAAGATACACAACGAGTGACATATCGCTTCTGGCAGACTGGCCGCAGTTAGAAAATGTGGCAGACTGGGTGAGCAATTGGGACGAGTAACTATGACTCTCTTAAGGTAGCCAATGCCTCGTTACTTGCGGTTTGGATTAAGAAATCTCGAATAACCCCTAGGAGGAGAAACGATGACTCTTTTATGATACACAACTAGTGAATTATAGTTTCTGGCAGACAAAAACTACACAAAAAGCAGTAAACTGTGTGAGCAACTCGGAGGAGGAGGTATTGCACTATTAAGATAGCCACTTTTTCGTCAAGAGAGGTATTGACTCAGAGAATACCAGTAACCTATGGAAGGAGTAACGATGAATCTCTTAAGATACACAACGAGTGACATATCGCTTCTGGCAGACTGGCCGCAGTAAGAAAAAGTGGCAGACTGGGTGAGCAATGGGGACGAGTAACTATGACTCTCTTAAGGTAGCCAATGCCTCTTTACTTGCGGTTTCGATTAAGAAATCTCGAATAATCCCTACTAGGTGAAACGATAACTCTTTTATGTTACACAACTAGTGACATATCGCTTCTGGCAGACTGGCAAGTACACAAAAAGTAGTAAACTGTGTGAGCAACTGGGAGGAAGAAGTATGGGCCTATTAAGAAAGCCAATGATTCGTCACGAGTAGTATTGAATCAGAGAATACCAGTAACCTATGGAAGGAGTAACGATGAATCTCTTAAGATACACAACGAGTGACATATCGCTTCTGACAGACTGGCCGCAGTAAGAAAAAGTGGCAGACTGGGTGAGCAATGGGGACGAGTAACTATGACTCTCTTAAGGTAGCCAATGCCTCGTTACTTGCGGTTTCGATTAAGAAATCTCGAATAATCCCTACTAGGTGAAACGATAACTCTTTTATGTTACACAACTAGTGACATATCGCTTCTGGCAGACTGGCAAGTACACAAAAAGTAGTAAACTGTGTGAGCAACTGGGAGGAAGAAGTATGGCACTATTAAGAAAGCCAATGATTCGTCACGAGTAGTATTGAATCAGAGAATACCAGTAACCTATGGAAGGAGTAACGATGAATCTCTTAAGATACACAACGAGTGACATATCGCTTCTGGCAAACTGGCCGGAGTAAGAAAAAGTGGCAGACTGGGTGAGCAATGGGGACGAGTAACTATGACTCTCTTTAGGTAGCCAATGCCTCGTTACTTGCGGTTTGGGTTAAGAAATCTCGAATAACCCCAAGGAGCAGAAACGATGACTCTTTTATGATACACAACTAGTGACATATCGCTTCTGGCAGACTGGCAAGTACACAAAAAGTAGTAAACTGTGTGAGCAACTCGGAGGAAGAAGAATTGCACTATTAAGATAGATACTTTTTCGTCAAGAGAGGTATTGACTCGGAGAATACCAGTAACCTATGGAAGGAGTAACGATGAATCTCTTAAGATACACAACGAGTGACATATCGATTCTGGCAGACTGGCCGCAGTAAGAAAAAGTGGCAGACTGGGTGTGCAATTGGGACGAGTAACTATGACTCTCTTAAGGTAGCCAATGCCTCGTTACTTGCGGTTTCGATTAAGAATTCTCGAATAATCCCTAGGAGGTGAAACGATAACTCTTTTATGTTACACAACTAGTGACATATCGCTTCTGGCAGACTGGCAAGTACACAAAAAGTAGTAAACTGTGTGAGCAACTGGGAGGAAGAAGTATGGCACTATTAAGAAAGCCAATGATTCGTCACGAGTAGTATTGAATCAGAGAATACCAGTAACCTATGGAAGGAGTAACGACGAATCTTTTAAGATACACAACGAGTGACATATCGCTTCTGGCAGACTGGCCGCAGTAAGAAAAAGTGGCAGACTGGGTGAGCAATTGGGACGAGTAACTATGACTCTCTTAAGGTAGCCAATGCCTCGTTACTTGCGGGTTGGATTAAGAAATCTCGAAAACCCCTAGGAGGAGAAACGATGACTCTTTTATGATACACAACTAGTGAATTATAGTTTCTGGCAGACAAAAACTACACAAAAATTAGTAAACTGTGTGAGCAACTCGGAGGATGAAGTATTGCACTATTAAGATAGATACTTTTTCGTCACGAGAGGTATTGACTCAGAGAATACCAGTAACCTATGGAAGGAGTAACGATGAATCTCTTAAGATACACAACGAGTGACATGACGCTTCTGGCAGACTGGCCACAGTAAGAAAAAGTGGCAGACTGGGTGAGCAATGGGGACGAGTAACTATGACTCTCTTAAGGTAGCCAGTGCCTCGTTACTTGCGGTTTGGGTTAAGAAATCTCGAATAACCCCTAGGAGGAGAAACGATGACTCTTTTATGATACACAACTAGTGACATATCGCTTCTGGCAGACTGGCAAGTACACAAAAAGTAGTAAACTGTGTGAGCAACTCGGAGGAAGAAGTATTGCACTATTAAGATAGCCACTTTTTCGTCAAGAGAAGTATTGACTCGGAGAATACCAGTAACCTATGGAAGGAGTAACGATGAAACTCTTAAGATACACAACGAGTGACATATCGCTTCTGGCAGACTGGCCGCAGTAAGGAAAAGTGGCAGACTGGGAGAGCAATTGGGACGAGTAACTATGACTCTCTTAAGGTAGCCAATGCCTCGTTACTTGCGGTTTGGATTAAGAAATCTCGAATAACCCCTAGGAGGAGAAACGATGACTCTTTTATGATACACAACTAGTGAATTATAGTTTCTGGCAGACAAAAACTACACAAAAAGCAGTAAACTGTGTGAGCAACTCGGAGGAAGAGGTATTGCACTATTAAGATAGCTACTTTTTCGTCAAGAGAGGTATTGACTCAGAGAATACCAGTAACCTATGGAAGGAGTAACGATGAATCTCTTAAGATACACAACGAGTGACATATCGCTTCTGGTTGACTGGCCGCAGTAAGAAAAAGTGGCAGACTGGGTGAGCAATGGGGACGAGTAACTATGACTCTCTTAAGGTAGCCAATGCCTCGTTACTTGCGGTTTCGATTAAGAAATCTCGAATAATCCCTACTAGGTGAAACGATAACACTTTTATGTCACACAACTAGTGACATATCGCTTCTGGCAGACTGACAAGTACACAAAAAGTAGTAAACTGTGTGAGCAACTGGGAGGAAGAAGTATGGCACTATTAAGAAAGCCAATAATTCGTCACAAGTAGTATTGAATCAGAGAATACCAGTAACCTATGGAAGGAGTAACGATGAATCTCTTAAGATACACAACGAGTGACATATCGCTTCTGGCAGACTGGCCACAGTAAGAAAAAGTGGCAGACTGGGTGAGCAATGGGGACGAGTAACTATGACTCTCTTAAGGTAGCCAATGCCTCGTTACTTGCGGTTTGGGTTAAGAAATCTCGAATAACCCCTAGGAGGAGAAACGATGACTCTTTTATGATACACAACTAGTGACATATCGCTTCTGGCAGACTGGCAAGTACACAAAAAGTAGTAAACTGTGTGAGCAACTCGGAGGAAGAATTATTGCACTATTAAGATAGCCACCTTTTCGTCAAGAGAGGTATTGACTCGGAGAATACCAGTAACCTATGGAAGGAGTAACGATGAATCTCTTAAGATACACAACGAGTGACATATCGCTTCTGGCAGACTGGCCGCAGTAAGAAAAAGTGGCAGACTGGGTGAGCGATGGGGACGAGTAACTATGACTCTCTTAAGGTAGCCAATGCCTCGTTACTTGCAGGTTGGATTAAGAAATCTCGAAAACCCCTAGGAGGAGAAACGATGACTCTTTTATGATACACAACTAGTGAATTATAGTTTCTGGCAGACAAAAACTACACAAAAAGTAGTAAACTGTGTGAGCAACTCGGAGGATGAAGTATTGCACTATTAAGATAGATACTTTTTCGTCACGAGAGGTATTGACTCAGAGAATACCAGTAACCTATGGAAGGAGTAACGATGAATCTCTTAAGATACACAACGAGTGACATATCGCTTCTGGCAGACTGGCCACAGTAAGAAAAAGTGGCAGACTAGGTGAGCAATTGGGACGAGTAACTATGACTCTCTTAAGGTAGCCAATGCCTCGTTACTTGCGGTTTCGATTAAGAAATCTCGAATAATCCCTAGGAGGTGAAACGATAACTCTTTTATGTTACACAACTAGTGACATATCGCTTCTGGCAGACTGGCAAGTACACAAAAAGTAGTAAACTGTGTGAGCAACTGGGAGGAAGAAGTATGGCACTATTAAGAAAGCCAATGATTCGTCACGAGTAGTATTGAATCAGAGAATACCAGTAACCTATGGAAGGAGTAACGATGAATCTCTTAAGATACACAACGAGTGACATATCGCTTCTGGCAGACTGGCCGCAGTAAGAAAAAGTGGCAGACTGGGTGAGCAATTGGGACGAGTAACTATGACTCTCTTAAGGTAGCCAATGCCTCGTTACTTGCGGGTTGGATTAAGAAATCTCGAAAACCCCTAGGAGGAGAAACGATGACTCTTTTATGATACACAACTAGTGAATTATAGTTTCTGGCAGACAAAAACTACACAAAATGTAGTAAACTGTGTGAGCAACTCGGAGGATGAAGTATTGCACTATTAAGATAGATACTTTTTCGTCACGAGAGGTATTGACTCAGAGAATACCAGTAACCTATGGAAGGAGTAACGATGAATCTCTTAAGATACACAACGAGTGACATGACGCTTCTGGCAGACTGGCCACAGTAAGAAAAAGTGGCAGACTGGGTGAGCAATGGGGACGAGTAACTATGACTCTCTTAAGGTAGCCAATGCCTCGTTACTTGCGGTTTGGGTTAAGAAATCTCGAATAACCCCTAGGAGGAGAAACGATGACTCTTTTATGATACACAACTAGTGACATATCGCTTCTGGCAGACTGGCAAGTACACAAAAAGTAGTAAACTGTGTGAGCAACTCGGAGGAAGAAGTATTGCACTATTAAGATAGCCACCTTTTCGTCAAGAGAGGTATTGACTCGGAGAATACCAGTAACCTATGGAAGGAGTAACGATGAATCTCTTAAGATACACAACGAGTGACATATCGCTTCTGGCAGACTGGCCGCAGTAAGAAAAAGTGGCAGACTGGGTGAGCGATGGGGACGAGTAACTATGACTCTCTTAAGGTAGCCAATGCCTCGTTATTTGCAGGTTGGATTAAGAAATCTCGAAAACCCCTAGGAGGAGAAACGATGACTCTTTTATGATACACAACTAGTGAATTATAGTTTCTGGCAGACAAAAACTACACAAAAAGTAGTAAACTGTGTGAGCAACTCGGAGGATGAAGTATTGCACTATTAAGATAGATACTTTTTCGTCACGAGAGGTATTGACTCAGAGAATACCAGTAACCTATGGAAGGAGTAACGATGAATCTCTTAAGATACACAACGAGTGACATATCGCTTCTGGCAGACTGGCCACAGTAAGAAAAAGTGGCAGACTAGGTGAGCAATTGGGACGAGTAACTATGACTCTCTTAAGGTAGCCAATGCCTCGTTACTTGCGGTTTCGATTAAGAAATCTCGAATAATCCCTAGGAGGTGAAACGATAACTCTTTTATGTTACACAACTAGTGACATATCGCTTCTGGCAGACTGGCAAGTACACAAAAAGTAGTAAACTGTGTGAGCAACTGGGAGGAAGAAGTATGGCACTATTAAGAAAGCCAATGATTCGTCACGAGTAGTATTGAATCAGAGAATACCAGTAACCTATGGAAGGAGTAACGATGAATCTCTTAAGATACACAACGAGTGACATATCGCTTCTGGCAGACTGGCCGCAGTAAGAAAAAGTGGCAGACTGGGTGTGCAATTGGGACGAGTAACTATGACTCTCTTAAGGTAGCCAATGCCTCGTTACTTGCGGGTTGGATTAAGAAATCTCGAAAACCCCTAGGAGGAGAAACGATGACTCTTTTATGATACACAACTAGTGAATTATAGTTTCTGGCAGACAAAAACTACACAAAATGTAGTAAACTGTGTGAGCAACTCGGAGGATGAAGTATTGCACTATTAAGATAGATACTTTTTCGTCACGAGAGGTATTGACTCAGAGAATACCAGTAACCTATGGAAGGAGTAACGATGAATCTCTTAAGATACACAACGAGTGACATGACGCTTCTGGCAGACTGGCCACAGTAAGAAAAAGTGGCAGACTGGGTGAGCAATGGGGACGAGTAACTATGACTCTCTTAAGGTAGCCAATGCCTCGTTACTTGCGGTTTGGGTTAAGAAATCTCGAATAACCCCTAGGAGGAGAAACGATGACTCTTTTATGATACACAACTAGTGACATATCGCTTCTGGCAGACTGGCAAGTACACAAAAAGTAGTAAACTGTGTGAGCAACTCGGAGGAAGAAGTATTGCACTATTAAGATAGCCACCTTTTCGTCAAGAGAGGTATTGACTCGGAGAATACCAGTAACCTATGGAAGGAGTAACGATGAATCTCTTAAGATACACAACGAGTGACATATCGCTTCTGGCAGACTGGCCGCAGTAAGAAAAAGTGGCAGACTGGGTGAGCGATGGGGACGAGTAACTATGACTCTCTTAAGGTAGCCAATGCCTCGTTACTTGCAGGTTGGATTAAGAAATCTCGAAAACCCCTAGGAGGAGAAACGATGACTCTTTTATGATACACAACTAGTGAATTATAGTTTCTGGCAGACAAAAACTACACAAAAAGTAGTAAACTGTGTGAGCAACTCGGAGGATGAAGTATTGCACTATTAAGATAGATACTTTTTCGTCACGAGAGGTATTGACTCGGAGAATACCAGTAACCTATGGAAGGAGTAACGATGAATCTCTTAAGATACACAACGAGTGACATATCGCTTCTGGCAGACTGGCCACAGTAAGAAAAAGTGGCAGACTAGGTGAGCAATTGGGACGAGTAACTATGACTCTCTTAAGGTAGCCAATGCCTCGTTACTTGCGGTTTCGATTAAGAAATCTCGAATAATCCCTAGGAGGTGAAACGATAACTCTTTTATGTTACACAACTAGTGACATATCGCTTCTGGCAGACTGGCAAGTACACAAAAAGTAGTAAACTGTGTGAGCAACTGGGAGGAAGAAGTATGGCACTATTAAGAAAGCCAATGATTCGTCACGAGTAGTATTGAATCAGAGAATACCAGTAACCTATGGAAGGAGTAACGATGAATCTCTTAAGATACACAACGAGTGACATATCGCTTCTGGCAGACTGGCCGCAGTAAGAAAAAGTGGCAGACTGGGTGAGCAATTGGGACGAGTAACTATGACTCTCTTAAGGTAGCCAATGCCTCGTTACTTGCGGGTTGGATTAAGAAATCTCGAAAACCCCTAGGAGGAGAAACGATGACTCTTTTATGATACACAACTAGTGAATTATAGTTTCTGGCAGACAAAAACTACACAAAATGTAGTAAACTGTGTGAGCAACTCGGAGGATGAAGTATTGCACTATTAAGATAGATACTTTTTCGTCACGAGAGGTATTGACTCAGAGAATACCAGTAACCTATGGAAGGAGTAACGATGAATCTCTTAAGATACACAACGAGTGACATGACGCTTCTGGCAGACTGGCCACAGTAAGAAAAAGTGGCAGACTGGGTGAGCAATGGGGACGAGTAACTATGACTCTCTTAAGGTAGCCAATGCCTCGTTACTTGCGGTTTGGGTTAAGAAATCTCGAATAACCCCTAGGAGGAGAAACGATGACTGTTTTATGATACACAACTAGTGACATATCGCTTCTGGCAGACTGGCAAGTACACAAAAAGTAGTAAACTGTGTGAGCAACTGGGAGGAAGAAGTATTGCACTATTAAGATAGCCACTTTTTCGTCAAGAGAGGTATTGACTCGGAGAATACCAGTAACCTATGGAAGGAGTAACGATGAAACTCTTAAGATACACAACGAGTGACATATCGCTTCTGGCAGACTGGCCGCAGTAAGGAAAAGTGGTAGACTGGGAGAGCAATTGGGACGAGTAACTATGACTCTCTTAAGGTAGCCAATGCCTCGTTACTTGCGGTTTGGATGAAGAAATCTCGAATAACCCCTAGGAGGAGAAACGATGACTCTTTTATGATACACAACTAGTGAATTATAGTTTCTGGCAGACAAAAACTACACAAAAAGCAGTAAACTGTGTGAGCAACTCGGAGGAAGAGGTATTGCACTATTAAGATAGCCACTTTTTCGTCAAGAGAGGTATTGACTCAGAGAATACCAGTAACCTATGGAAGGAGTAACGATGAATCTCTTAAGATACACAACGAGTAATATATCGCTTCTGGCAGACTGGCCGCAGTAAGAAAAAGTGGCAGACTGGGTGAGCAATGGGGACGAGTAACTATGACTCTCTTAAGGTAGCCAATGCCTCGTTACTTGCGGTTTCGATTAAGAAATCTCGAATAATCCCTACTAGGTGAAACGATAACTCTTTTATGTTACACAACTAGTGACATATCGCTTCTGGCAGACTGGAAAGTACACAAAAAGTAGTAAACTGTGTGAGCAACTGGGAGGAAGAAGTATGGCACTATTAAGAAAGCCAATGATTCGTCACGAGTAGTATTGAATCAGAGAATACCAGTAACCTATGGAAGGAGTATCGATGAATCTCTTAAGATACACAACGAGTGACATATCGCTTCTGGCAGACTGGCCACAGTAAGAAAAAGTGGCAGACTGGGTGAGCAATGGGGACGAGTAACTATGACTCTCTTAAGGTAGCCAATGCCTCGTTACTTGCGATTTGGGTTAAGAAATCTCGAATAACCCCTAGGAGGAGAAACGATGACTCTTTTATGATACACAACTAGTGACATATCGCTTCTGGCAGACTGGCAAGTACACAAAAAGTAGTAAACTGTGTGAGCAACTCGGAGGAAGAAGTATTGCACTATTAAGATAGCCACTTTTCCGTCAAGAGAGGTATTGACTCGGAGAATACCAGTAACCTATGGAAGGAGTAACGATGAATCTCTTAAGATACACAACGAGTGACATATCGCTTCTGGCAGACTGGCCGCAGTAAGAAAAAGTGGCAAACTGGGTGAGCAATTGGGACGAGTAACTATGACTCTCTTAAGGTAGCCAATGCCTCGTTACTTGCGGTTTGGATTAACAAATCTCGAAAACTCCTAGGAGGATTAACGATGACTCTTTTATGATACACAACTAGTGAATTATAGTTTCTGGCAGACAAAAACTACACAAAAAGTAGTAAACTGTGTGAGAAACTCGGAGGATGAAGTATTGCACTATTAAGATAGATACTTTTTCGTCACGAGAGGTGTTGACTCAGAGAATACCAGTAACCTATGGAAGGAGTAACGATGAATCTCTTAAGATACACAACGAGTGACATATCGCTTCTGGCAGACTGGCCACAGTAAGAAAAAGTGGCAGACTGGGTGAGCAATGGGGACGAGTAACTATGACTCTCTTAAGGTAGCCAATGCCTCGTTACTTGCGGTTTGGGTTAAGAAATCTCGAATAACCCCTAGGAGGAGAAACGATGACTCTTTTATGATACACAACTAGTGACATATCGCTTCTGGCAGACTGGCAAGTACACAAAAAGTAATAAACTGTGTGAGCAACTTGGAGGAAGAAGTATTGCACCATTAAGATAGCCACTTTTTCGTCAAGAGAGGTATTGACTCGGAGAATACCAGTAACCTATGGAAGGAGTAACGATGAAACTCTTAAGATACACAACGAGTGACATATCGCTTCTGGCAGACTGGCCGCAGTAAGGAAAAGTGGCCGACTGGGAAAGCAATTGGGACGAGTAACTATGACTCTCTTAAGGTAGCCAATGCCTCGTTACTTGCGGTTTGGATGAAGAAATCTCGAATAACCCCTAGGAGGAGAAACGATGACTCTTTTATTATACACAACTAGTGAATTATAGTTTCTGGCAGACAAAAACTACACAAAAAGTAGTAAACTGTGTGAGCAACTCGGAGGAAGAAGTATTGCACTATTAAGATAGCCACCTTTTCGTCAAGAGAGGTATTGACTCGGAGAATACCAGTAACCTATGGAAGGAGTAACGATGAATCTCTTAAGATACACAACGAGTGACATATCGCTTCTGGCAGACTGGCCGCAGTAAGAAAAAGTGGCAGACTGGGTGAGCGATGGGGACGAGTAACTATGACTCTCTTAAGGTAGCCAATGCCTCGTTACTTGCAGGTTGGATTAAGAAATCTCGAAAACCCCTAGGAGGAGAAACGATGACTCTTTTATGATACACAACTAGTGAATTATAGTTTCTGGCAGACAAAAACTACACAAAAAGTAGTAAACTGTGTGAGCAACTCGGAGGATGAAGTATTGCACTATTAAGATAGATACTTTTTCGTCACGAGAGGTATTGACTCAGAGAATACCAGTAACCTATGGAAGGAGTAACGATGAATCTCTTAAGATACACAACGAGTGACATATCGCTTCTGGCAGACTGGCCACAGTAAGAAAAAGTGGCAGACTAGGTGAGCAATTGGGACGAGTAACTATGACTCTCTTAAGGTAGCCAATGCCTCGTTACTTGCGGTTTCGATTAAGAAATCTCGAATAATCCCTAGGAGGTGAAACGATAACTCTTTTATGTTACACAACTAGTGACATATCGCTTCTGGCAGACTGGCAAGTACACAAAAAGTAGTAAACTGTGTGAGCAACTGGGAGGAAGAAGTATGGCACTATTAAGAAAGCCAATGATTCGTCACGAGTCGTATTGAATCAGAGAATACCAGTAACCTATGGAAGGAGTAACGATGAATCTCTTAAGATACACAACGAGTGACATATCGCTTCTGGCAGACTGGCCGCAGTAAGAAAAAGTGGCAGACTGGGTGAGCAATTGGGACGAGTAACTATGACTCTCTTAAGGTAGCCAATGCCTCGTTACTTGCGGGTTGGATTAAGAAATCTCGAAAACCCCTAGGAGGAGAAACGATGACTCTTTTATGATACACAACTAGTGAATTATAGTTTCTGGCAGACAAAAACTACACAAAATGTAGTAAACTGTGTGAGCAACTCGGAGGATGAAGTATTGCACTATTAAGATAGATACTTTTTCGTCACGAGAGGTATTGACTCAGAGAATACCAGTAACCTATGGAAGGAGTAACGATGAATCTCTTAAGATACACAACGAGTGACATGACGCTTCTGGCAGACTGGCCACAGTAAGAAAAAGTGGCAGACTGGGTGAGCAATGGGGACGAGTAACTATGACTCTCTTAAGGTAGCCAATGCCTCGTTACTTGCGGTTTGGGTTAAGAAATCTCGAATAACCCCTAGGAGGAGAAACGATGACTGTTTTATGATACACAACTAGTGACATATCGCTTCTGGCAGACTGGCAAGTACACAAAAAGTAGTAAACTGTGTGAGCAACTGGGAGGAAGAAGTATTGCACTATTAAGATAGCCACTTTTTCGTCAAGAGAGGTATTGACTCGGAGAATACCAGTAACCTATGGAAGGAGTAACGATGAAACTCTTAAGATACACAACGAGTGACATATCGCTTCTGGCAGACTGGCCGCAGTAAGGAAAAGTGGTAGACTGGGAGAGCAATTGGGACGAGTAACTATGACTCTCTTAAGGTAGCCAATGCCTCGTTACTTGCGGTTTGGATGAAGAAATCTCGAATAACCCCTAGGAGGAGAAACGATGACTCTTTTATGATACACAACTAGTGAATTATAGTTTCTGGCAGACAAAAACTACACAAAAAGCAGTAAACTGTGTGAGCAACTCGGAGGAAGAGGTATTGCACTATTAAGATAGCCACTTTTTCGTCAAGAGAGGTATTGACTCAGAGAATACCAGTAACCTATGGAAGGAGTAACGATGAATCTCTTAATATACACAACGAGTAATATATCGCTTCTGGCAGACTGGCCGCAGTAAGAAAAAGTGGCAGACTGGGTGAGCAATGGGGACGAGTAACTATGACTCTCTTAAGGTAGCCAATGCCTCGTTACTTGCGGTTTCGATTAAGAAATCTCGAATAATCCCTACTAGGTGAAACGATAACTCTTTTATGTTACACAACTAGTGACATATCGCTTCTGGCAGACTGGCAAGTACACAAAAAGTAGTAAACTGTGTGAGCAACTGGGAGGAAGAAGTATGGCACTATTAAGAAAGCCAATGATTCGTCACGAGTAGTATTGAATCAGAGAATACCAGTAACCTATGGAAGGAGTATCGATGAATCTCTTAAGATACACAACGAGTGACATATCGCTTCTGGCAGACTGGCCACAGTAAGAAAAAGTGGCAGACTGGGTGAGCAATGGGGACGAGTAACTATGACTCTCTTAAGGTAGCCAATGCCTCGTTACTTGCGGTTTGGGTTAAGAAATCTCGAATAACCCCTAGGAGGAGAAACGATGACTCTTTTATGATACACAACTAGTGACATATCGCTTCTGGCAGACTGGCAAGTACACAAAAAGTAGTAAACTGTGTGAGCAACTCGGAGGAAGAAGTATTGCACTATTAAGATAGCCACTTTTTCGTCAAGAGAGGTATTGACTCGGAGAATACCAGTAACCTATGGAAGGAGTAACGATGAAACTCTTAAGATACACAACGAGTGACATATCGCTTCTGGCAGACTGGCCGCAGTAAGGAAAAGTGGTAGACTGGGAGAGCAATTGGGACGAGTAACTATGACTCTCTTAAGGTAGCCAATGCCTCGTTACTTGCGGTTTGGATGAAGAAATCTCGAATAACCCCTAGGAGGAGAAACGATGACTCTTTTATGATACACAACTAGTGAATTATAGTTTCTGGCAGACAAAAACTACACAAAAAGCAGTAAACTGTGTGAGCAACTCGGAGGAAGAGGTATTGCACTATTAAGATAGCCACTTTTTCGTCAAGAGAGGTATTGACTCAGAGAATACCAGTAACCTATGGAAGGAGTAACGATGAATCTCTTAAGATACACAACGAGTAATATATCGCTTCTGGCAGACTGGCCGCAGTAAGAAAAAGTGGCAGACTGGGTGAGCAATGGGGACGAGTAACTATGACTCTCTTAAGGTAGCCAATGCCTCGTTACTTGCGGTTTCGATTAAGAAATCTCGAATAATCCCTACTAGGTGAAACGATAACTCTTTTATGTTACACAACTAGTGACATATCGCTTCTGGCAGACTGGCAAGTACACAAAAAGTAGTAAACTGTGTGAGCAACTGGGAGGAAGAAGTATGGCACTATTAAGAAAGCCAATGATTCGTCACGAGTAGTATTGAACCAGAGAATACCAGTAACCTATGGAAGGAGTATCGATGAATCTCTTAAGATACACAACGAGTGACATATCGCTTCTGGCAGACTGGCCACAGTAAGAAAAAGTGGCAGACTGGGTGAGCAATGGGGACGAGTAACTATGACTCTCTTAAGGTAGCCAATGCCTCGTTACTTGCGGTTTGGGTTAAGAAATCTCGAATAACCCCTAGGAGGAGAAACGATGACTCTTTTATGATACACAACTAGTGACATATCGCTTCTGGCAGACTGGCAAGTACACAAAAAGTAGTAAACTGTGTGAGCAACTGGGAGGAAGAAGTATGGCACTATTAAGAAAGCCAATGATTCGTCACGAGTAGTATTGAATCAGAGAATACCAGTAACCTATGGAAGGAGTAACGATGAATCTCTTAAGATACACAACGAGTGACATATCGCTTCTGGCAGACTGGTCGCAGTAAGAAAAAGTGGCAGACTGGGTGAGCAATGGGGACGAGTAACTATGACTCTCTTAAGGTAGCCAATGCCTCGTTACTTGCGGTTTGGGTTAAGAAATCTCGAATAAGCCCTAGGAGGAGAAACGATGACTCTTTTATGATACACAACTAGTGACATATCGCTTCTGGCAGACTGGCAAGTACACAAAAAGTAGTAAACTGTGTGAGCAACTCGGAGGAAGAAGTATTGCACTATTAAGATAGCCACTTTTTCGTCAAGAGAGGTATTGACTCGGAGAATTCCAGTAACCTATGGAAGGAGTAACGATGAAACTCTTAAGATACACAACGAGTGACATATCGCTTCTGGCAGACTGGCCGCAGTAAGGAAAAGTGGCAGACTGGGAGAGCAATTGGGACGAGTAACTATGACTCCCTTAAGGTAGCCAATGCCTCGTTACTTGCGGTTTGGATGAAGAAATCTCGAATAACCCCTAGGAGGAGAAACGATGACTCTTTTATTATACACAACTAGTGAATTATAGTTTCTGGCAGACAAAAACTACACAAAAAGCAGTAAACTGTGTGAGCAACTCGGAGGAAGAAGTATTGCACTATTAAGATAGCCACTTTTTCGTCAAGAGAGGTATTGACTCAGAGAATACCAGTAACCTATGGAAGGAGTAACGATGAATCTCTTAAGATACACAACGAGTGACATATCGCTTCTGGCAGACTGGCCGCAGTAAGAAAAAATGGCAGACTGGGTGAGCAATTGGGACGAGTAACTATGACTCTCTCAAGGTAGCCAATGCCTCGTTACTTGCGGGTTGGATTAAGAAATCTCGAAAACCCCTAGGAGGAGAAACGATGACTCTTTTATGATACACAACTAGTGAATTATAGTTTCTGGCAGACAAAAACTACACAAAAAGTAGTAAACTGTGTGAGCAACTCGGAGGATGAAGTATTGCACTATTAAGATAGATACTTTTTCGTCACGAGAGGTATTGACTCAGAGAATACCAGTAACCTATGGAAGGAGTAACGATGAATCTCTTAAGATACACAACGAGTGACATGACGCTTCTGGCAGACTGGCCACAGTAAGAAAAAGTGGCAGACTGGGTGAGCAATGGGGACGAGTAACTATGACTCTCTTAAGGTAGCCAATGCCTCGTTACTTGCGGTTTGGGTTAAGAAATCTCGAATAAGCCCTAGGAGGAGAAACGATGACTCTTTTATGATACACAACTAGTGACATATCGCTTCTGGCAGACTGGCAAGTACACAAAAAGTAGTAAACTGTGTGAGCAACTGGGAGGAAGAAGTATGGCACTATTAAGAAAGCCAATGATTCGTCACGAGTAGTATTGAATCAGAGAATACCAGTAACCTATGGAAGGAGTAACGATGAATCTCTTAAGATACACAACGAGTGACATATCGCTTCTGGCAGACTGGTCGCAGTAAGAAAAAGTGGCAGACTGGGTGAGCAATGGGGACGAGTAACTATGACTCTCTTAAGGTAGCCAATGCCTCGTTACTTGCGGTTTGGGTTAAGAAATCTCGAATAAGCCCTAGGAGGAGAAACGATGACTCTTTTATGATACACAACTAGTGACATATCGCTTCTGGCAGACTGGCAAGTACACAAAAAGTAGTAAACTGTGTGAGCAACTCGGAGGAAGAAGTATTGCACTATTAAGATAGCCACTTTTTCGTCAAGAGAGGTATTGACTCGGAGAATTCCAGTAACCTATGGAAGGAGTAACGATGAAACTCTTAAGATACACAACGAGTGACATATCGCTTCTGGCAGACTGGCCGCAGTAAGGAAAAGTGGCAGACTGGGAGAGCAATTGGGACGAGTAACTATGACTCCCTTAAGGTAGCCAATGCCTCGTTACTTGCGGTTTGGATGAAGAAATCTCGAATAACCCCTAGGAGGAGAAACGATGACTCTTTTATGATACACAAATAGTGAATTATAGTTTCTGGCAGACAAAAACTACACAAAAAGCAGTAAACTGTGTGAGCAACTCGGAGGAAGAAGTATTGCACTATTAAGATAGCCACTTTTTCGTCAAGAGAGGTATTGACTCAGAGAATACCAGTAACCTATGGAAGGAGTAACGATGAATCTCTTAAGATACACAACGAGTGACATATCGCTTCTGGCAGACTGGCCGCAGTATGAAAAAGTGGCAGACTGGGTGAGCAATTGGGACGAGTAACTATGACTCTCTCAAGGTAGCCAATGCCTCGTTACTTGCGGGTTGGATTAAGAAATCTCGAAAACCCCTAGGAGGAGAAACGATGACTCTTTTATGATACACAACTAGTGAATTATAGTTTCTGGCAGACAAAAACTACACAAAAAGTAGTAAACTGTGTGAGCAACTCGGAGGATGAAGTATTGCACTATTAAGATAGATACTTTTTCGTCACGAGAGGTATTGACTCAGAGAATACCAGTAACCTATGGAAGGAGTAACGATGAATCTCTTAAGATACACAACGAGTGACATATCGCTTCTGGCAGACTGGCTGCAGTAAGAAAAAGTGGCAGACTGGGTGAGCAATTGGGACGAGTAACTATGACTCTCTTAAGGTAGCCAATACCTCGTTACTTGCGGTTTCGATTAAGAAATCTCGAAAACCCCTAGGAGGAGAAACGATGACTCTTTTATGATACACAACTAGTGAATTATAGTTTCTGGCAGACAAAAACTACACAAACAGCAGTAAACTGTGTGAGCAACTGGGAGGAAGAAGTATTGCACTATTAAGATAGATACTTTTTCGTCACGAGAGGTGTTGACTCAGAGAATACCAGTAACCTATGGAAGGAGTAACGATGAATCTCTTAAGATACACAACGAGTGACATATCGCTTCTGGCAGACTGGCCACAGTAAGAAAAAGTGGCAGACTGGGTGAGCAATGGGGACGAGTAACTATGACTCTCTTAAGGTAGCCAATGCCTCGTTACTTGCGGTTTGGGTTAAGAAATCTCGAATAACCCCTAGGAGGAGAAACGATGACTCTTTTATGATACACAACTAGTGACATATCGCTTCTGGCAGACTGGCAAGTACACAAAAAGTAGTAAACTGTGTGAGCAACTTGGAGGAAGAAGTATTGCACCATTAAGATAGCCACTTTTTCGTCAAGAGAGGTATTGACTCGGAGAATACCAGTAACCTATGGAAGGAGTAACGATGAAACTCTTAAGATACACAACGAGTGACATATCGCTTCTGGCAGACTGGCCGCAGTAAGGAAAAGTGGCAGACTGGGAAAGCAATTGGGACGAGTAACTATGACTCTCTTAAGGTAGCCAATGCCTCGTTACTTGCGGTTTGGATGAAGAAATCTCGAATAACCCCTAGGAGGAGAAACGATGACTCTTTTATGATACACAACTAGTGAATTATAGTTTCTGGCAGACAAAAACTACACAAATAGCAGTAAACTGTGTGAGCAACTCGGAGGAAGAAGTATTGCACTATTAAGATAGCCACTTTTTCGTCAAGAGAGGTATTGACTCAGAGAATACCAGTAACCTATGGAAGGAGTAACGATGAATCTCTTAAGATACACAACGAGTGACATATCGCTTCTGGCAGACTGGCCGCAGTAAGAAAAAGTGGCAGACTGGGTGAGCAATTGGGACGAGTAACTATGACTCTCTTAAGGTAGCCAATGCCTCGTTACTTGCGGTTTGGATTAAGAAATCTCGAATAACCCCTAGGAGGAGAAACGATGACTCTTTTATGATACACAACTAGTGAATTATAGTTTCTGGCAGACAAAAACTACACAAAAAGCTCTAAACTGTGTGAGCAACTCGGAGGAAGAGGTATTGCACTATTAAGATAGCCACTTTTTCGTCAAGAGAGGTATTGACTTAGAGAATACCAGTAACCTATGGAAGGAGTAACGATGAATCTCTTAAGATACACAACGAGTGACATATCGCTTCTGGCAGACTGGCCGCAGTAAGAAAAAGTGGCAGACTGGGTGAGCAATGGGGACGAGTAACTATGACTCTCTTAAGGTAGCCAATGCCTCGTTACTTGCGGTTTCGATTAAGAAATCTCGAATAATCCCTACTAGGTGAAACGATAACTCTTTTATGTTACACAACTAGTGACATATCGCTTCTGGCAGACTGGCAAGTACACAAAAAGTAGTAAACTGTGTGAGCAACTGGGAGGAAGAAGTATGGCACTATTAAGAAAGCCAATGATTCGTCATGAGTAGTATTGAATCAGAGAATACCAGTAACCTATGGAAGGAGTAACGATGAATATCTTAAGATACACAACGAGTGACATATCGCTTCTGGCAGACTGGCCACAGTAAGAAGAAGTTTCAGACTGGGTGAGCAATGGGGACGAGTAACTATGACTCTCTTAAGGTAGCCAATGCCTCATTACTTGCGGTTTGGGTTAAGAAATCTCGAATAACCCCTAGGAGGAGAAACGATGACTCTTTTATGATACACAACTAGTGACATATCGCTTCTGGCAGACTGGCAAGTACACAAAAAGTAGTAAACTGTGTGAGCAACTCGGAGGAAGAAGTATTGCACTATTAAGATAGCCACTTTTCCGTCAAGAGAGGTATTGACTCGGAGAATACCAGTAACCTATGGAAGGAGTAACGATGAATCTCTTAAGATACACAACGAGTGACATATCGCTTCTGGCAGACTGGCCGCAGTAAGAAAAAGTGGCAGACTGGGTGAGCAATTGGGACGACTAACTATGACTCTCTTAAGGTAGCCAATGCCTCGTTACTTGCGGGTTGGATTAAGAAATCTCGAAAACCCCTAGGAGGAGAAACGATGACTCTTTTATGATACACAACTAGTGACATATCGCTTCTGGCAGACTGGCAAGTACACAAAAAGTAGTAAACTGTGTGAGCAACTCGGAGGAAGAAGTATTGCACTATTAAGATAGCCACTTTTCCGTCAAGAGAGGTATTGACTCGGAGAATACCAGTAACCTATGGAAGGAGTAACGATGAATCTCTTAAGATACACAACGAGTGACATATCGCTTCTGGCAGACTGGCCGCAGTAAGAAAAAGTGGCAGACTGGGTGAGCAATTGGGACGAGTAACTATGACTCTCTAAAGGTAGCCAATGCCTCGTTACTTGCGGGTTGGATTAAGAAATCTCGAAAACCCCTAGGAGGAGAAACGATGACTCTTTTATGATACACAACTAGTGAATTATAGTTTCTGGCAGACAAAAACTACACAAAAAGTAGTAAACTGTGTGAGCAACTCGGAGGAAGAAGTATTGCACTATTAAGATAGATACTTTTTCGTCACGAGAGGTATTGACTCAGAGAATACCAGTAACTTATGGAAGGAGTAACGATGAATCTCTTAAGATACACAACGAGTGACATGACGCTTCTGGCAGACTGGCCACAGTAAGAAAAAGTGGCAGACTGGGTGAGCAATGGGGACGAGTAACTATGACTCTCTTAAGGTAGTCAATGCCTCGTTACTTGCGGTTTGGGTTAAGAAATCTCGAATAACCCCTAGGAGGAGAAACGATGACTCTTTTATGATACACAACTAGTGACATATCGCTTCTGGCAGACTGGCAAGTACACAAAAAGTAGTAAACTGTGTGAGCAACTCGGAGGAAGAAGTATTGCACTATTAAGATAGCCACTTTTTCGTCAAGAGAGGTATTGACTCGGAGAATACCAGTAACCTATGGAAGGAGTAACGATGAAACTCTTAAGATACACAACGAGTGACATATCGCTTCTGGCAGACTGGCCGCAGTAAGGAAAAGTGGCAGACTGGGAGAGCAATTGGGACGAGTAACTATGACTCTCTTAAGGTAGCCAATGCCTCGTTACTTGCGGTTTGGATGAAGAAATCTCGAATAACCCCTAGGAGGAGAAACGATGACTCTTTTATGATACACAACTAGTGAATTATAGTTTCTGGCGGACAAAAACTACACAAAAAGCAGTAAACTGTGTGAGCAACTCGGAGGAAGAAGTATTGCACTATTAAGATAGCCACTTTTTCGTCAAGAGAGGTATTGACTCAGAGAATACCAGTAACCTATGGAAGGACTAACGATGAATCTCTTAAGATACACAACGAGTGACATATCGCTTCTGGCAGACTGGCCGCAGTAAGAAAAAGTGGCAGACTGGGTGAGCAATTGGGACGAGTAACCATGACTCTCTTAAGGTAGCCAATGCCTCGTTACTTGCGGTTTGGATGAAGAAATCTCGAATAACCCCTAGGAGGAGAAACGATGACTCTTTTATGATACACAACTAGTGAATTATAGTTTCTGGCAGACAAAAACTACACAAAAAGCAGTAAACTGTGTGAGCAACTCGGAGGAAGAGGTATTGCACTATTAAGATAGCCACTTTTTCGTCAAGAGCGGTATTGACTCAGAGAATACCAGTAACCTATGGAAGGAGTAACGATGAATCTCTTAAGATACACAACGAGTGACATATCGCTTCTGGCAGACTGGCCGCAGTAAGAAAAAGTGGCAGACTGGGTGAGCAATGGGGACGAGTAACTATGACTCTCTTAAGGTAGCCAATGCCTCGTTACTTGCGGTTTCGATTAAGAAATCTCGAATAATCCCTACTAGGTGAAACGATAACTCTTTTATGTTACACAACTAGTGACATATCGCTTCTGGCATACTGGCAAGTACACAAAGAGTAGTAAACTGTGTGAGCAACTGGGAGGAAGAAGTATGGCACTATTAAGAAAGCCAATGATTCGTCACGAGTAGTATTGAATCTGAGAATACCAGTAACCTATGGAAGGAGTAACGATGAATCTCTTAAGATACACAACGAGTGACATATCGCTTCTGGCAGACTGGCCACAGTAAGAAAAAGTGGCAGACTGGGTGAGCAACGGGGACGAGTAACTATGACTCTCTTAAGGTAGCCAATGCCTCGTTACTTGCGGTTTGGGTTAAGAAATCTCGAATAACCCCTAGGAGGAGAAACGATGACTCTTTTATGATACACAACTAGTGACATATCGCTTCTGGCAGACTGGCAAGTACACAAAAAGTAGTAAACTGTGTGAGAAACTCGGAGGAAGAAGTATTGCACTATTAAGATAGCCACTTTTTCGTCAAGAGAGGTATTGACTCGGAGAATACCAGTAACCTATGGAAGGAGTAACGATGAATCTCTTAAGATACACAACGAGTGACATATCGCTTCTGGCAGACTGGCCGCAGTAAGAAAAAGTGGCAGACTGGGTGAGCAATTGGGACGAGTAACTATGACTCTCTTAAGGTAGCCAATGCCTCGTTACTTGCGGTTTCGATTAAGAAATCTCGAAAACCCCTAGGAGGAGAAACGATGACTCTTTTATGATACACAACTAGTGAATTATAGTTTCTGGCAGACAAAAACTACACAAAAAGTAGTAAACTGTGTGAGCAACTCGGAGGATGAAGTATTGCACTATTAAGATAGATACTTTTTCGTCACGAGAGGTATTGACTCAGAGAATACCAGTAACCTATGGAAGGAGTAACGATGAATATCTTAAGATACACAACGAGTGACATATCGCTTCTGGCAGACTGGCCGCAGTAAGAAAAAGTGGCAGACTGGGTGAGCAATTGGGACGAGTAACCATGACTCTCTTAAGGTAGCCAATGCCTCGTTACTTGCGGTTTGGATTAAGAAATCTCGAATAACCCCTAGGAGGAGAAACGATGACTCTTTTATGATACACAACTAGTGAATTATAGTTTCTGGCAGACAAAAACTACACAAAAAGCAGTAAACTGTGTGAGCAACTCGGAGGAAGAGGTATTGCACTATTAAGATAGCCACTTTTTCGTCAAGAGCGGTATTGACTCAGAGAATACCAGTAACCTATGGAAGGAGTAACGATGAATCTCTTAAGATACACAACGAGTGACATATCGCTTCTGGCAGACTGGCCGCAGTAAGAAAAAGTGGCAGACTGGGTGAGCAATGGGGACGAGTAACTATGACTCTCTTAAGGTAGCCAATGCCTCGTTACTTGCGGTTTCGATTAAGAAATCTCGAATAATCCCTACTAGGTGAAACGATAACTCTTTTATGTTACACAACTAGTGACATATCGCTTCTGGCATACTGGCAAGTACACAAAGAGTAGTAAACTGTGTGAGCAACTGGGAGGAAGAAGTATGGCACTATTAAGAAAGCCAATGATTCGTCACGAGTAGTATTGAATCAGAGAATACCAGTAACCTATGGAAGGAGTAACGATGAATCTCTTAAGATACACAACGAGTGACATATCGCTTCTGGCAGACTGGCCACAGTAAGAAAAAGTGGCAGACTGGGTGAGCAACGGGGACGAGTAACTATGACTCTCTTAAGGTAGCCAATGCCTCGTTACTTGCGGTTTGGGTTAAGAAATCTCGAATAACCCCTAGGAGGAGAAACGATGACTCTTTTATAATACACAACTAGTGACATATCGCTTCTGGCAGACTGGCAAGTACACAAAAAGTAGTAAACTGTATGAGCAACTCGGAGGAAGAAGTATTGCACTATTAAGATAGCCACTTTTTCGTCAAGAGAGGTATTGACTCGGAGAATACCAGTAACCTATGGAAGGAGTAACGATGAAACTCTTAAGATACACAACGAGTGACATATCGCTTCTGGCAGACTGGCCGCAGTAAGGAAAAGTGGCAGACTGGGAGAGCAATTGGGACGAGTAACTATGACTCCCTTAAGGTAGCCAATGCCTCGTTACTTGCGGTTTGGATGAAGAAATCTCGAATAACCCCTAGGAGGAGAAAAGATGACTCTTTTATGATACACAACTAGTGAATTATAGTTTCTGGCAGACAAAAACTACACAAAAAGCAGTAAACTGTGTGAGCAACTCGGAGGAAGAAGTATTGCACTATTAAGATAGCCACTTTTTCGTCAAGAGAGGTATTGACTCAGAGAATACCAGTAACCTATGGAAGGAGTAACGATGAATCTCTTAAGATACACAACGAGTGACATATCGCTTCTGGCAGACTGGCCGCAGTAAGAAAAAGTGGCAGACTGGGTGAGCAATTGGGACGAGTAACCATGACTCTCTTAAGGTAGCCAATGCCTCGTTACTTGCGGTTTGGATTAAGAAATCTCGAATAACCCCTAGGAGGAGAAACGATGACTCTTTTATGATACACAACTAGTGAATTATAGTTTCTGGCAGACAAAAACTACACAAAAAGCAGTAAACTGTGTGAGCAACTCGGAGGAAGAGGTATTGCACTATTAAGATTGCCACTTTTTCGTCAAGAGAGGTATTGACTCAGAGAATACCAGTAACCTATGGAAGGAGTAACGATGAATCTCTTAAGATACACAACGAGTGACATATCGCTTCTGGCAGACTGGCCGCAGTAAGAAAAAGTGGCAGACTGGGTGAGCAATGGGGACGAGTAACTATGACTCTCTTAAGGTAGCCAATGCCTCGTTACTTGCGGTTTCGATTAAGAAATCTCGAATAATCCCTACTAGGTGAAACGATAACTCTTTTATGTTACACAACTAGTGACATATCGCTTCTGGCAGACTGGCAAGTACACAAAAAGTAGTAAACTGTGTGAGCAACTGGGAGGAAGAAGTATGGCACTATTAAGAAAGCCAATGATTCGTCACGAGTAGTATTGAATCAGAGAATACCAGTAACCTATGGAAGGAGTAACGATGAATATCTTAAGATACACAACGAGTGACATATCGCTTCTGGCAGACTGGCCACAGTAAGAAGAAGTGGCAGACTGGGTGAGCAATGGGGACGAGTAACTATGACTCTCTTAAGGTAGCCAATGCCTCATTACTTGCGGTTTGGGTTAAGAAATCTCGAATAACCCCTAGGAGGAGAAACGATGACTCTTTTATGATACACAACTAGTGACATATCGCTTCTGGCAGACTGGCAAGTACACAAAAAGTAGTAAACTGTGTGAGCAACTCGGAGGAAGAAGTATTGCACTATTAAGATAGCCACTTTTCCGTCAAGAGAGGTATTGACTCGGAGAATACCAGTAACCTATGGAAGGAGTAACGATGAATCTCTTAAGATACACAACGAGTGACATATCGCTTCTGGCAGACTGGCCGCAGTAAGAAAAAGTGGCAGACTGGGTGAGCAATTGGGACGAGTAACTATGACTCTCTCAAGGTAGCCAATGCCCCGTTACTTGCGGGTTGGATTAAGAAATCTCGAAAACCCCTAGGAGGAGAAACGATGACTCTTTTATGATACACAACTAGTGAATTATAGTTTCTGGCAGACAAAAACTACACAAAAAGTAGTAAACTGTGTGAGCAACTCGGAGGAAGAAGTATTGCACTATTAAGATAGATACTTTTTCGTCACGAGAGGTATTGACTCAGAGAATACCAGTAACCTATGGAAGGAGTAACGATGAATCTCTTAAGATACACAACGAGTGACATGACGCTTCTGGCAGACTGGCCACAGTAAGAAAAAGTGGCAGACTGGGTGAGCAATGGGGACGAGTAACTATGACTCTCTTAAGGTAGCCAATGCCTCGTTACTTGCGGTTTGGGTTAAGAAATCTCGAATAACCCCTAGGAGGAGAAACGATGACTCTTTTATGATACACAACTAGTGACATATCGCTTCTGGCAGACTGGCAAGTACACAATAAGTAGTAAACTGTGTGAGCAACTCGGAGGAAGAAGTATTGCACTATTAAGATAGCCACTTTTTCGTCAAGAGAGGTATTGACTCGGAGAATACCAGTAACCTATGGAAGGAGTAACGATGAAACTCTTAAGATACACAACGAGTGACATATCGCTTCTGGCAGACTGGCCGCAGTAAGGAAAAGTGGCAGACTGGGAGAGCAATTGGGACGAGTAACTATGACTTTCTTAAGGTAGCCAATGCCTCGTTACTTGCGGTTTGGATGAAGAAATCTCGAATAACCCCTAGGAGGAGAAACGATGACTCTTTTATGATACACAACTAGTGAATTATAGTTTCTGGCAGACAAAAACTACACAAAAAGCAGTAAACTGTGTGAGCAACTCGGAGGAAGAAGTATTGCACTATTAAGATAGCCACTTTTTCGTCAAGAGAGGTATTGACTCAGAGAATACCAGTAACCTATGGAAGGAGTAACGATGAATCTCTTAAGATACACAACGAGTGACATATCGCTTCTGGCAGACTGGCCGCAGTAAGGAAAAGTGGCAGACTGGGAGAGCAATTGGGACGAGTAACCATGACTCTCTTAAGGTAGCCAATGCCTCGTTACTTGCGGTTTGGATTAAGAAATCTCGAATAACCCCTAGGAGGAGAAACGATGACTCTTTTATGATACACAACTAGTGAATTATAGTTTCTGGCAGACAAAAACTACACAAAAAGCAGTAAACTGTGTGAGCAACTCGGAGGAAGAGGTATTGCACTATTAAGATAGCCACTTTTTCGTCAAGAGCGGTATTGACTCAGAGAATACCAGTAACCTATGGAAGGAGTAACGATGAATCTCTTAAGATACACAACGAGTGACATATCGCTTCTGGCAGACTGGCCGCAGTAAGAAAAAGTGGCAGACTGGGTGAGCAATGGGGACGAGTAACTATGACTCTCTTAAGGTAGCCAATGCCTCGTTACTTGCGGTTTCGATTAAGAAATCTCGAATAATCCCTACTAGGTGAAACGATAACTCTTTTATGTTACACAACTAGTGACATATCGCTTCTGGCAGACTGGCAAGTACACAAAAAGTAGTAAACTGTGTGAGCAACTGGGAGGAAGAAGTATGGCACTATTAAGAAAGGCAATGATTCGTCACGAGTAGTATTGAATCAGAGAATACCAGTAACCTATGGAAGGAGTAACGATGAATCTCTTAAGATACACAACGAGTGACATATCGCTTCTGGCAGACTGGCCACAGTAAAAAAAAGTGGCAGACTGGGTGAGCAATGGGGACGAGTAACTATGACTCTCTTAAGGTAGCCAATGCCTCGTTACTTGCGGTTTGGGTTAAGAAATCTCGAATAACCCCTAGGAGGAGAAACGATGACTCTTTTATGATACACAACTAGTGACATATCGCTTCTGGCAGACTGGCAAGTACACAAAAAGTAGTAAACTGTGTGAGCAACTCGGAGGAAGAAGTATTGCACTATTAAGATAGCCACTTTTTCGTCAAGAGAGGTATTGACTCGGAGAATACCTGTAACCTATGGAAGGAGTAACGATGAATCTCTTAAGATACACAACGAGTGACATATCGCTTCTGGCAGACTGGCCGCAGTAAGAAAAAGTGGCAGACTGGGTGAGCAATTGGGACGAGTAACTATGACTCTCTTAAGGTAGCCAATGCCTCGTTACTTGCGGTTTCGATTAAGAAATCTCGAAAACCCCTAGGAGGAGAAACGATGACTCTTTTATGATACACAACTAGTGAATTATAGTTTCTGGCAGACAAAAACTACACAAACAGCAGTAAACTGTGTGAGCAACTGGGAGGAAGAAGTATTGCACTATTAAGATAGCCACATTTTCGTCAAGAGAGGTATTGACTCAGAGAATACCAGTAACCTATGGAAGGAGTAACGATGAATCTCTTAAGATACACAACGAGTGACATATCGCTTCTGGCAGACTGGCCGCAGTAAGAAAAAGTGGCAGACTGGGTGAGCAATTGGGACGAGTAACTATGACTCTCTTAAGGTAGCCAATGCCTCGTTACTTGCGGTTTTTATTAACAAATCTCGAAAACCCCTAGGAGGATTAAAGATGACTCTTTTATGATACACAACTAGTGAATTATAGTTTCTGGCAGACAAAAACTACACAAAAAGTAGTAAACTGTGTGAGAAACTCGGAGGATGAAGTATTGCACTATTAAGATAGATACTTTTTCGTCACGAGAGGTGTTGACTCAGAGAATACCAGTAACCTATGGAAGGAGTAACGATGAATCTCTTAAGATACACAACGAGTGACATATCGCTTCTGGCCGACTGGCCACAGTAAGAAAAGTGGCAGACTGGGTGAGCAATGGGGACGAGTAACTATGACTCTCTTAAGGTAGCCAATGCCTCGTTACTTGCGGTTTGGGTTAAGAAATCTCGAATAACCCCTAGGAGGAGAAACGATGACTCTTTTATGATACACAACTAGTGACATATCGCTTCTAGCAGACTGGCAAGTACACAAAAAGTAGTAAACTGTGTGAGCAACTCGGAGGAAGAAGTATTGCACTATTAAGATAGCCACTTTTTCGTCAAGAGAGGTATTGACTCGGAGAATACCAGTAACCTATGGAAGGAGTAACGATGAAACTCTTAAGATACACAACGAGTGACATATCGCTTCTGGCAGACTGGCCGCAGTAAGGAAAAGTGGCAGACTGGGAGAGCAATTGGGACGAGTAACTATGACTCTCTTAAGGTAGCCAATGCCCCGTTACTTGCGGTTTGGATGAAGAAATCTCGAATAACCCCTAGGAGGAGAAACGATGACTCTTTTATGATACACAACTAGTGAATTATAGTTTCTGGCAGACAAAAACTACACAAAAAGCAGTAAACTGTGTGAGCAACTCGGAGGAAGAAGTATTGCACTATTAAGATAGCCACTTTTTCGTCAAGAGAGGTATTGACTCAGAGAATACCAGTAACCTATGGAAGGAGTAACGATGAATCTCTTAAGATACACAACGAGTGACATATCGCTTCTGGCAGACTGGCCGCAGTAAGAAAAAGTGGCAGACTGGGTGAGCAATTGGGACGAGTAACTATGACTCTCTTAAGGTAGCCAATGCCTCGTTACTTGCGGTTTGGATTAAGAAATCTCGAATAACCCCTAGGAGGAGAAACGATGACTCTTTTATGATACACAACTAGTGAATTATAGTTTCTGGCAGACAAAAACTACACAAAAAGCTCTAAACTGTGTGAGCAACTCGGAGGAAGAGGTATTGCACTATTAAGATAGCCACTTTTTCGTCAAGAGAGGTATTGACTTAGAGAATACCAGTAACCTATGGAAGGAGTAACGATGAATCTCTTAAGATACACAACGAGTGACATATCGCTTCTGGCAGACTGGCCGCAGTAAGAAAAAGTGGCAGACTGGGTGAGCAATGGGGACGAGTAACTATGACTCTCTTAAGGTAGCCAATGCCTCGTTACTTGCGGTTTCGATTAAGAAATCTCGAATAATCCCTACTAGGTGAAACGATAACTCTTTTATGTTACACAACTAGTGACATATCGCTTCTGGCAGACTGGCAAGTACACAAAAAGTAGTAAACTGTGTGAGCAACTCGGAGGAAGAAGTATTGCACTATTAAGATAGCCACTTTTTCGTCAAGAGAGGTATTGACTCGGAGAATACCTGTAACCTATGGAAGGAGTAACGATGAATCTCTTAAGATACACAACGAGTGACATATCGCTTCTGGCAGACTGGCCGCAGTAAGAAAAAGTGGCAGACTGGGTGAGCAATTGGGACGAGTAACTATGACTCTCTTAAGGTAGCCAATGCCTCGTTACTTGCGGTTTCGATTAAGAAATCTCGAAAACCCCTAGGAGGAGAAACGATGACTCTTTTATGATACACAACTAGTGAATTATAGTTTCTGGCAGACAAAAACAACACAAACAGCAGTAAACTGTGTGAGCAACTGGGAGGAAGAAGTATTGCACTATTAAGATAGCCACATTTTCGTCAAGAGAGGTATTGACTCAGAGAATACCAGTAACCTATGGAAGGAGTAACGATGAATCTCTTAAGATACACAACGAGTGACATATCGCTTCTGGCAGACTGGCCGCAGTAAGAAAAAGTGGCAGACTGGGTGAGCAATTGGGACGAGTAACTATGACTCTCTTAAGGTAGCCAATGCCTCGTTACTTGCGGTTTTTATTAACAAATCTCGAAAACCCCTAGGAGGATTAAAGATGACTCTTTTATGATACACAACTAGTGAATTATAGTTTCTGGCAGACAAAAACTACACAAAAAGTAGTAAACTGTGTGAGAAACTCGGAGGATGAAGTATTGCACTATTAAGATAGATACTTTTTCGTCACGAGAGGTGTTGACTCAGAGAATACCAGTAACCTATGGAAGGAGTAACGATGAATCTCTTAAGATACACAACGAGTGACATATCGCTTCTGGCCGACTGGCCACAGTAAGAAAAAGTGGCAGACTGTGTGAGCAATGGGGACGAGTAACTATGACTCTCTTAAGGTAGCCAATGCCTCGTTACTTGCGGTTTGGGTTAAGAAATCTCGAATAACCCCTAGGAGGAGAAACGATGACTCTTTTATGATACACAACTAGTGACATATCGCTTCTGGCAGACTGGCAAGTACACAAAAAGTAGTAAACTGTGTGAGCAACTCGGAGGAAGAAGTATTGCACTATTAAGATAGCCACTTTTTCGTCAAGAGAGGTATTGACTCGGAGAATACCAGTAACCTATGGAAGGAGTAACGATGAAACTCTTAAGATACACAACGAGTGACATATCGCTTCTGGCAGACTGGCCGCAGTAAGGAAAAGTGGCAGACTGGGAGAGCAATTGGGACGAGTAACTATGACTCTCTTAAGGTAGCCAATGCCTCGTTACTTGCGGTTTGGATGAAGAAATCTCGAATAACCCCTAGGAGGAGAAACGATGACTCTTTTATGATACACAACTAGTGAATTATAGTTTCTGGCAGACAAAAACTACACAAAAAGCAGTAAACTGTGTGAGCAACTCGGAGGAAGAAGTATTGCACTATTAAGATAGCCACTTTTTCGTCAAGAGAGGTATTGACTCAGAGAATACCAGTAACCTATGGAAGGAGTAACGATGAATCTCTTAAGATACACAACGAGTGACATATCGCTTCTGGCAGACTGGCCGCAGTAAGAAAAAGTGGCAGACTGGGTGAGCAATTGGGACGAGTAACTATGACTCTCTTAAGGTAGCCAATGCCTCGTTACTTGCGGTTTGGATTAAGAAATCTCGAATAACCCCTAGGAGGAGAAACGATGACTCTTTTATGATACACAACTAGTGAATTATAGTTTCTGGCAGACAAAAACTACACAAAAAGCTCTAAACTGTGTGAGCAACTCGGAGGAAGAGGTATTGCACTATTAAGATAGCCACTTTTTCGTCAAGAGAGGTATTGACTCGGAGAATACCAGTAACCTATGGAAGGAGTAACGATGAATCTCTTAAGATACACAACGAGTGACATATCGCTTCTGGCAGACTGTCCGCAGTAAGAAAAAGTGGCAGACTGGGTGAGCAATTGGGACGAGTAACTATGACTCTCTTAAGGTAGCCAATGCCTCGTTACTTGCGGTTTGGATTAAGAAATCTCGAAAACCCCTAGGAGGATTAACGATGACTCTTTTATGATACACAACTAGTGAATTATAGTTTCTGGCAGACAAAAACTACACAAAAAGTAGTAAACTGTGTGAGCAACTCGGAGGATGAAGTATTGCACTATTAAGATAGATACTTTTTCGTCGCGAGAGGTGTTGACTCAGAGAATACCAGTAACCTATGGAAGGAGTAACGATGAATCTCTTAAGATACACAACGAGTGACATATCGCTTCTGGCAGACTGGCTGCAGTAAGAAAAAGTGGCAGACTGGGTGAGCAATGGGGACGAGTAACTATGACTCTCTTAAGGTAGCCAATGCCTCGTTACTTGCGGTTTGGGTTAAGAAATCTCGAATAACCCCTAGGAGGAGAAACGATGACTCTTTTATGATACACAACTAGTGACATATCGCTTCTGGCAGACTGGCAAGTACACAAAAAGTAGTAAACTGTGTGAGCAACTCGGAGGAAGAAGTATTGCACTATTAAGATAGCCACTTTTCCGTCAAGAGAGGTATTGACTCGGAGAATACCACTAACCTATGGAAGGAGTAACGATGAATCTCTTAAGATACACAACGAGTGACATATCGCTTCTGGCTGACTGGCCGCAGTAAGAAAATGTGGCGGACTGGGTGAGCAATTGGGACGAGTAACTATGACTCTCTTAAGGTAGCCAATGCCTCGTTACTTGCGGTTTCGATTAAGAAATCTCGAAAACCCCTAGGAGGAGAAACGATGAATCTTTTATGATACACAACTAGTGAATTATAGTTTCTGGCAGACAAAAACAACACAAACAGCAGTAAACTGTGTGAGCAACTGGGAGGAAGAAGTATTGCACTATTAAGATAGCCACATTTTCGTCAAGAGAGGTATTGACTCAGAGAATACCAGTAACCTATGGAAGGAGTAACGATGAATCTCTTAAGATACACAACGAGTGACATATCGCTTCTGGCAGACTGGCTGCAGTAAGAAAAAGTGGCAGACTGGGTGAGCAATTGGGACGAGTAACTATGACTCTCTTAAGGTAGCCAATGCCTCGTTACTTGCGGTTTGGATTAAGAAATCTCGAAAACCCCTAGGAGGATTAACGATGACTCTTTTATGATACACAACTAGTGAATTATAGTTTCTGGCAGACAAAAACTACACAAAAAGTAGTAAACTGTGTGAGCAACTCGGAGGATGAAGTATTGCACTATTAAGATAGATACTTTTTCGTCGCGAGAGGTGTTGACTCAGAGAATACCAGTAACCTATGGAAGGAGTAACGATGAATCTCTTAAGATACACAACGAGTGACATATCGCTTCTGGCAGACTGGCCACAGTAAGAAAAAGTGACAGACTGGGTGAGCAATGGGGACGAGTAGCTATGACTCTCTTAAGGTAGCCAATGCCTCGTTACTTGCGGTTTGGGTTAAGAAATCTCGAATAACCCCTAGGAGGAGAAACGATGACTCTTTTATGATACACAACTAGTTACATATCGCTTCTGGCAGACTGGCAAGTACACAAAAAGTAGTAAACTGTGTGAGCAACTCGGAGGAAGAAGTATTGCACTATTAAGATAGCCACTTTTTCGTCAAGAGAGGTATTGACTCAGAGAATACCAGTAACCTATGGAAGGAGTAACGATGAATCTCTTAAGATACACAACGAGTGACATATCGCTTCTGGCAGACTGGCCGCAGTAAGAAAAAGTGGCAGACTGGGTGAGCAATTGGGACGAGTAACTATGACTCTCTTAAGGTAGCCAATGCCTCGTTACTTGCGTTTTGGATTAAGAAATCTCGAATAACCCCTAGGAGGAGAAACGATGACTCTTTTATGATACACAACTAGTGAATTATAGTTTCTGGCAGACAAAAACTACACAAAAAGCAGTAAACTGTGTGAGCAACTCGGAGGAAGAGGTATTGCACTATTAAGATAGCCACTTTTTCGTCAAGAGAGGTATTGACTCAGAGAATACCAGTAACCTATGGAAGGAGTAACGATGAATCTCTTAAGATACACAACGAGTGACATATCGCTTCTGGCAGACTGGCCGCAGTAAGAAAAAGTGGCAGACTGGGTGAGCAATGGGGAGGAGTAACTATGACTCTCTTAAGGTAGCCAATGCCTCGTTACTTGCGGTTTCGATTAAGAAATCTCGAATAATCCCTACTAGGTGAAACGATAACTCTTTTATGTTACACAACTAGTGACATATCGCTTCTGGCAGACTGGCAAGTACACAAAAAGTAGTAAACTGTGTGAGCAACTGGGAGGAAGAAGTATGGCACTATTAAGAAAGCCAATGATTCGTCACGAGTAGTATTGAATCAGAGAATACCAGTAACCTATGGAAGGAGTAACGATGAATCTCTTAAGATACACAACGAGTGACATATCGCTTCTGGCAGACTGGCCGCAGTAAGAAAAAGTGGCAGACTGGGTGAGCAATTGGGACGAGTAACTATGACTCTCTTAAGGTAGCCAATGCCTCGTTACTTGCGGTTTCGATTAAGAAATATCGAAAACCCCTAGGAGGAGAAACGATGACTCTTTTATGATACACAACTAGTGAATTATAGTTTCTGGCAGACAAAAACTACACAAACAGCAGTAAACTGTGTGAGCAACTGGGAGGAAGAAGTATTGCACTATTAAGATAGCCACATTTTCGTCAAGAGAGGTATTGACTCAGAGAATACCAGTAACCTATGGAAGGAGTAACGATGAATCTCTTAAGATACACAACGAGTGACATATCGCTTCTGGCAGACTGGCCGCAGTAAGAAAAAGTGGCAGACTGGGTGAGCAATTGGGACGAGTAACTATGACTCTCTTAAGGTAGCCAATGCCTCGTTACTTGCGGTTTGGATTAACAAATCTCGAAAACCCCTAGGAGGATTAAAGATGACTCTTTTATGATACACAACTAGTGAATTATAGTTTCTGGCAGACAAAAACTACACAAAAAGTAGTAAACTGTGTGAGAAACTCGGAGGATGAAGTATTGCACTATTAAGATAGATACTTTTTCGTCACGAGAGGTGTTGACTCAGAGAATACCAGTAACCTATGGAAGGAGTAACGATGAATCTCTTAAGATACACAACGAGTGACATATCGCTTCTGGCAGACTGGCCGCAGTAAGGAAAAGTGGCAGACTGGGAGAGCAATTGGGACGAGTAACTATGACTCTCTTAAGGTAGCCAATGCCTCGTTACTTGCGGTTTGGATGAAGAAATCTCGAATAACCCCTAGGAGGAGAAACGATGACTCTTTTATGATACACAACTAGTGAATTATAGTTTCTGGCAGACAAAAACTACACAAAAAGCAGTAAACTGTGTGAGCCACTCGGAGGAAGAAGTATTGCACTATTAAGATAGCCACTTTTTCGTCAAGAGAGGTATTGACTCGGAGAATACCAGTAACCTATGGAAGGAGTAACGATGAATCTCTTAAGATACACAACGAGTGACATATCGCTTCTGGCAGACTGGCCGCAGTAAGAAAAAGTGGCAGACTGGGTGAGCAATTGGGACGAGTAACTATGACTCTCTTAAGGTAGCCAATGCCTCGTTACTTGCGGTTTGGATTAAGAAATCTCGAATAACCCCTAGGAGGAGAAACGATGACTCTTTTATGATACACAACTAGTGAATTATAGTTTCTGGCAGACAAAAACTACACAAAAAGCTCTAAACTGTGTGAGCAACTCGGAGGAAGAGGTATTGCACTATTAAGATAGCTACTTTTTCGTCAAGAGAGGTATTGACTTAGAGAATACCAGTAACCTATGGAAGGAGTAACGATGAATCTCTTAAGATACACAACGAGTGACATATCGCTTCTGGCAGACTGGCCGCAGTAAGAAAAAGTGGCAGACTGGGTGAGCAATGGGGACGAGTAACTATGACTCTCTTAAGGTAGCCAATGCCTCGTTACTTGCGGTTTCGATTAAGAAATCTCGAATAATCCCTACTAGGTGAAACGATAACTCTTTTATGTTACACAACTAGTTACATATCGCTTCTGGCAGACTGGCAAGTACACAAAAAGTAGTAAACTGTGTGAGCAACTCGGAGGAAGAAGTATTGCACTATTAAGATAGCCACTTTTTCGTCAAGAGAGGTATTGACTCAGAGAATACCAGTAACCTATGGAAGGAGTAACGATGAATCTCTTAAGATACACAACGAGTGACATATCGCTTCTGGCAGACTGGCCGCAGTAAGAAAAAGTGGCAGACTGGGTGAGCAATTGGGACGAGTAACTATGACTCTCTTAAGGTAGCCAATGCCTCGTTACTTGCGTTTTGGATTAAGAAATCTCGAATAACCCCTAGGAGGAGAAACGATGACTCTTTTATGATACACAACTAGTGAATTATAGTTTCTGGCAGACAAAAACTACACAAAAAGCAGTAAACTGTGTGAGCAACTCGGAGGAAGAGGTATTGCACTATTAAGATAGCCACTTTTTCGTCAAGAGAGGTATTGACTCAGAGAATACCAGTAACCTATGGAAGGAGTAACGATGAATCTCTTAAGATACACAACGAGTGACATATCGCTTCTGGCAGACTGGCCGCAGTAAGAAAAAGTGGCAGACTGGGTGAGCAATGGGGACGAGTAACTATGACTCTCTTAAGGTAGCCAATGCCTCGTTACTTGCGGTTTCGATTAAGAAATCTCGAATAATCCCTACTAGGTGAAACGATAACTCTTTTATGTTACACAACTAGTGACATATCGCTTCTGGCAGACTGGCAAGTACACAAAAAGTAGTAAACTGTGTGAGCAACTGGGAGGAAGAAGTATGGCACTATTAAGAAAGCCAATGATTCGTCACGAGTAGTATTGAATCAGAGAATACCAGTAACCTATGGAAGGAGTAACGATGAATCTCTTAAGATACACAACGTGTGACATATCGCTTCTGGCAGACTGGCCACAGTAAGAAATAGTGGCAGACTGGGTGAGCAATGGGGACGAGTAACTATGACTCTCTTAAGGTAGCCAATGCCTCGTTACTTGCGGTTTGGGTTAAGAAATCTCGAATAACCCCTAGGAGGAGAAACGATGACTCTTTTATGATACACAACTAGTGACATATCGCTTCTGGCAGACTGGCAAGTACACAAAAAGTAGTAAACTGTGTGAGCAACTCGGAGGAAGAAGTATTGCACTATTAAGATAGCCACATTTTCGTCAAGAGAGGTATTGACTCAGAGAATACCAGTAACCTATGGAAGGAGTAACGATGAATCTCTTAAGATTCACAACGAGTGACATATCGCTTCTGGCAGACTGGCCGCAGTAAGAAAAAGTGGCAGACTGGGTGAGCAATTGGGACGAGTAACTATGACTCTCTTAAGGTAGCCTCGTTACTTGCGGTTTGGATGAAGAAATCTCGAAAACCCCTAGGAAGATTAACGATGACTCTTTTATGATACACAACTAGTGAATTATAGTTTCTGGCAGACAAAAACTACACAAAAAGTAGTAAACTGTGTGAGCAACTCGGAGGATGAAGTATTGCACTATTAAGATAGATACTTTTTCGTCACGAGAGGTGTAGACTCAGAGAATACCAGTAACCTATGGAAGGAGTAACGATGAATCTCTTAAGATACACAACGAGTGACATATCGCTTCTGGCAGACTGGCCACAGTAAGAAAAAGTGACAGACTGGGTGAGCAATGGGGACGAGTAACTATGACTCTCTTATGGTAGCCAATGCCTCGTTACTTGCGGTTTGGGTTAAGAAATCTCGAATAACCCCTAGGAGGAGAAACGATGACTCTTTTATGATACACAACTAGTGACATATCGCTTCTGGCAGACTGGCAAGTACACAAAAAGTAGTAAACTGTGTGAGCAACTGGGAGGAAGAAGTATGGCACTATTAAGAAAGCCAATGATTCGTCACGAGTAGTATTGAATCAGAGAATACCAGTAACCTATGGAAGGAGTAACGATGAATCTCTTAAGATACACAACGTGTGACATATCGCTTCTGGCAGACTGGCCACAGTAAGAAATAGTGGCAGACTGGGTGAGCAATGGGGACGAGTAACTATGACTCTCTTAAGGTAGCCAATGCCTCGTTACTTGCGGTTTGGGTTAAGAAATCTCGAATAACCCCTAGGAGGAGAAACGATGACTCTTTTATGATACACAACTAGTGACATATCGCTTCTGGCAGACTGGCAAGTACACAAAAAGTAGTAAACTGTGTGAGCAACTCGGAGGAAGAAGTATTGCACTATTAAGATAGCCACATTTTCGTCAAGAGAGGTATTGACTCAGAGAATACCAGTAACCTATGGAAGGAGTAACGATGAATCTCTTAAGATACACAACGAGTGACATATCGCTTCTGGCAGACTGGCCGCAGTAAGAAAAAGTGGCAGACTGGGTGAGCAATTGGGACGAGTAACTATGACTCTCTTAAGGTAGCCAATGTCTCGTTACTTGCGGTTTGGATGAAGAAATCTCGAAAACCCCTAGGAAGATTAACGATGACTCTTTTATGATACACAACTAGTGAATTATAGTTTCTGGCAGACAAAAACTACACAAAAAGTAGTAAACTGTGTGAGCAACTCGGAGGATGAAGTATTGCACTATTAAGATAGATACTTTTTCGTCACGAGAGGTGTTGACTCAGAGAATACCAGTAACCTATGGAAGGAGTAACGATGAATCTCTTAAGATACACAACGAGTGACATATCGCTTCTGGCAGACTGGCAAGTACACAAAAAGTAGTAAACTGTGTGAGCAACTCGGAGGAAGAAGTATTGCACTATTAAGATAGCCACTTTTTCGTCAAGAGAGGTATTGACTCAGAGAATACCAGTAACCTATGGAAGGAGTAACGATGAATCTCTTAAGATACACAACGAGTGACATATCGCTTCTGGCAGACTGGCCGCAGTAAGAAAAAGTGGCAGACTGGGTGAGCAATTGGGACGAGTAACTATGACTCTCTTAAGGTAGCCAATGCCTCGTTACTTGCGTTTTGGATTAAGAAATCTCGAATAACCCCTAGGAGGAGAAACGATGACTCTTTTATGATACACAACTAGTGAATTATAGTTTCTGGCAGACAAAAACTACACAAAAAGCAGTAAACTGTGTGAGCAACTCGGAGGAAGAGGTATTGCACTATTAAGATAGCCACTTTTTCGTCAAGAGAGGTATTGACTCAGAGAATACCAGTAACCTATGGAAGGAGTAACGATGAATCTCTTAAGATACACAACGAGTGACATATCGCTTCTGGCAGACTGGCCGCAGTAAGAAAAAGTGGCAGACTGGGTGAGCAATGGGGAGGAGTAACTATGACTCTCTTAAGGTAGCCAATGCCTCGTTACTTGCGGTTTCGATTAAGAAATCTCGAATAATCCCTACTAGGTGAAACGATAACTCTTTTATGTTACACAACTAGTGACATATCGCTTCTGGCAGACTGGCAAGTACACAAAAAGTAGTAAACTGTGTGAGCAACTGGGAGGAAGAAGTATGGCACTATTAAGAAAGCCAATGATTCGTCACGAGTAGTATTGAATCAGAGAATACCAGTAACCTATGGAAGGAGTAACGATGAATCTCTTAAGATACACAACGTGTGACATATCACTTCTGGCAGACTGGCCACAGTACGAAATAGTGGCAGACTGGGTGAGCAATGGGGACGAGTAACTATGACTCTCTTAAGGTAGCCAATGCCTCGTTACTTGCGGTTTGGGTTAAGAAATCTCGAATAACCCCTAGGAGGAGAAACGATGACTCTTTTATGATACACAACTAGTGACATATCGCTTCTGGCAGACTGGCAAGTACACAAAAAGTAGTAAACTGTGTGAGCAACTCGGAGGAAGAAGTATTGCACTATTAAGATAGCCACATTTTCGTCAAGAGAGGTATTGACTCAGAGAATACCAGTAACCTATGGAAGGAGTAACGATGAATCTCTTAAGATACACAACGAGTGACATATCGCTTCTGGCAGACTGGCCGCAGTAAGAAAAAGTGGCAGACTGGGTGAGCAATTGGGACGAGTAACTATGACTCTCTTAAGGTAGCCAATGCCTCGTTACTTGCGGTTTGGATGAAGAAATCTCGAAAACCCCTAGGAGGATTAACGATGACTCTTTTATGATACACAACTAGTGAATTATAGTTTCTGGCAGACAAAAACTACACAAAAAGTAGTAAACTGTGTGAGCAACTCGGAGGATGAAGTATTGCACTATTAAGATAGATACTTTTTCGTCACGAGAGGTGTTGACTCAGAGAATACCAGTAACCTATGGAAGGAGTAACGATGAATCTCTTAAGATACACAACGAGTGACATATCGCTTCTGGCAGACTGGCCGCAGTAAGAAAAAGTGGCAGACTGGGTGAGCAATGGGGAGGAGTAACTATGACTCTCTTAAGGTAGCCAATGCTCGTTACTTGCGGTTTCGATTAAGAAATCTCGAATAATCCCTACTAGGTGAAACGATAACTCTTTTATGTTACACAACTAGTGACATATCGCTTCTGGCAGACTGGCAAGTACACAAAAAGTAGTAAACTGTGTGAGCAACTGGGAGGAAGAAGTATGGCACTATTAAGAAAGCCAATGATTCGTCACGAGTAGTATTGAATCAGAGAATACCAGTAACCTATGGAAGGAGTAACGATGAATCTCTTAAGATACACAACGTGTGACATATCACTTCTGGCAGACTGGCCACAGTACGAAATAGTGGCAGACTGGGTGAGCAATGGGGACGAGTAACTATGACTCTCTTAAGGTAGCCAATGCCTCGTTACTTGCGGTTTGGGTTAAGAAATCTCGAATAACCCCTAGGAGGAGAAACGATGACTCTTTTATGATACACAACTAGTGACATATCGCTTCTGGCAGACTGGCAAGTACACAAAAAGTAGTAAACTGTGTGAGCAACTCGGAGGAAGAAGTATTGCACTATTAAGATAGCCACATTTTCGTCAAGAGAGGTATTGACTCAGAGAATACCAGTAACCTATGGAAGGAGTAACGATGAATCTCTTAAGATACACAACGAGTGACATATCGCTTCTGGCAGACTGGCCGCAGTAAGAAAAAGTGGCAGACTGGGTGAGCAATTGGGACGAGTAACTATGACTCTCTTAAGGTAGCCAATGCCTCGTTACTTGCGGTTTGGATGAAGAAATCTCGAAAACCCCTAGGAGGATTAACGATGACTCTTTTATGATACACAACTAGTGAATTATAGTTTCTGGCAGACAAAAACTACACAAAAAGTAGTAAACTGTGTGAGCAACTCGGAGGATGAAGTATTGCACTATTAAGATAGATACTTTTTCGTCACGAGAGGTGTTGACTCAGAGAATACCAGTAACCTATGGAAGGAGTAACGATGAATCTCTTAAGATACACAACGAGTGACATATCGCTTCTGGCAGACTGGCCGCAGTAAGAAAAAGTGGCAGACTGGGTGAGCAATTGGGACGAGTAACTATGACTCTCTTAAGGTAGACAATGCCTCGTTACTTGCGGTTTGGATTAAGAAATCTCGAAAACCCCTAGGAGGATTAACGATGACTCTTTTATGATACACAACTAGTGAATTATAGTTTCTGGCAGACAAAAACTACACAAAAAGTAGTAAACTGTGTGAGCAACTCGGAGGATGAAGTATTGCACTATTAAGATAGATACTTTTTCGTCACGAGAGGTGTTGACTCAGAGAATACCAGTAACCTATGGAAGGAGTAACGATGAATCTCTTAAGATACACAACGAGTGACATATCGCTTCTGGCAGACTGGCCACAGTAAGACAAAGTGACAGACTGGGTGAGCAATGGGGACGAGTAACTATGACTCTCTTAAGGTAGCCAATGCCTCGTTACTTGCGGTTTGGGTTAAGAAATCTCGAATAACCCCTAGGAGGAGAAACGATGACTCTTTTATGATACACAACTAGTGACATATCGCTTCTGGCAGACTGGCAAGTACACAAAAAGTAGTAAACTGTGTGAGCAACTCGGAGGAAGAAGTATTGCACTATTAAGATAGCCACTTTTTCGTCAAGAGAGGTATTGACTCAGAGAATACCAGTAACCTATGGAAGGAGTAACGATGAATCTCTTAAGATACACAACGAGTGACATATCGCTTCTGGCAGACTGGCCGCAGTAAGAAAAAGTGGCAGACTGGGTGAGCAATTGGGACGAGTAACTATGACTCTCTTAAGGTAGCCAATGCCTCGTTACTTGCGTTTTGGATTAAGAAATCTCGAATAACCCCTAGGAGGAGAAACGATGACTCTTTTATGATACACAACTAGTGACATATCGCTTCTGGCAGACTGGCAAGTACACAAAAAGTAGTAAACTGTGTGAGCAACTCGGAGGAAGAAGTATTGCACTATTAAGATAGCCACTTTTTCGTCAAGAGAGGTATTGACTCAGAGAATACCAGTAACCTATGGAAGGAGTAACGATGAATCTCTTAAGATACACAACGAGTGACATATCGCTTCTGGCAGACTGGCCGCAGTAAGAAAAAGTGGCAGACTGGGTGAGCAATGGGGAGGAGTAACTATGACTCTCTTAAGGTAGCCAATGCTCGTTACTTGCGGTTTCGATTAAGAAATCTCGAATAATCCCTACTAGGTGAAACGATAACTCTTTTATGTTACACAACTAGTGACATATCGCTTCTGGCAGACTGGCAAGTACACAAAAAGTAGTAAACTGTGTGAGCAACTGGGAGGAAGAAGTATGGCACTATTAAGAAAGCCAATGATTCGTCACGAGTAGTATTGAATCAGAGAATACCAGTAACCTATGGAAGGAGTAACGATGAATCTCTTAAGATACACAACGTGTGACATATCACTTCTGGCAGACTGGCCACAGTACGAAATAGTGGCAGACTGGGTGAGCAATGGGGACGAGTAACTATGACTCTCTTAAGGTAGCCAATGCCTCGTTACTTGCGGTTTGGGTTAAGAAATCTCGAATAACCCCTAGGAGGAGAAACGATGACTCTTTTATGATACACAACTAGTGACATATCGCTTCTGGCAGACTGGCAAGTACACAAAAAGTAGTAAACTGTGTGAGCAACTCGGAGGAAGAAGTATTGCACTATTAAGATAGCCACATTTTCGTCAAGAGAGGTATTGACTCAGAGAATACCAGTAACCTATGGAAGGAGTAACGATGAATCTCTTAAGATACACAACGAGTGACATATCGCTTCTGGCAGACTGGCCGCAGTAAGAAAAAGTGGCAGACTGGGTGAGCAATTGGGACGAGTAACTATGACTCTCTTAAGGTAGCCAATGCCTCGTTACTTGCGGTTTGGATGAAGAAATCTCGAAAACCCCTAGGAGGATTAACGATGACTCTTTTATGATACACAACTAGTGAATTATAGTTTCTGGCAGACAAAAACTACACAAAAAGTAGTAAACTGTGTGAGCAACTCGGAGGATGAAGTATTGCACTATTAAGATAGATACTTTTTCGTCACGAGAGGTGTTGACTCAGAGAATACCAGTAACCTATGGAAGGAGTAACGATGAATCTCTTAAGATACACAACGAGTGACATATCGCTTCTGGCAGACTGGCCGCAGTAAGAAAAAGTGGCAGACTGGGTGAGCAATTGGGACGAGTAACTATGACTCTCTTAAGGTAGACAATGCCTCGTTACTTGCGGTTTGGATTAAGAAATCTCGAAAACCCCTAGGAGGATTAACGATGACTCTTTTATGATACACAACTAGTGAATTATAGTTTCTGGCAGACAAAAACTACACAAAAAGTAGTAAACTGTGTGAGCAACTCGGAGGATGAAGTATTGCACTATTAAGATAGATACTTTTTCGTCACGAGAGGTGTTGACTCAGAGAATACCAGTAACCTATGGAAGGAGTAACGATGAATCTCTTAAGATACACAACGAGTGACATATCGCTTCTGGCAGACTGGCCGCAGTAAGAAAAAGTGGCAGACTGGGTGAGCAATTGGGACGAGTAACTATGACTCTCTTAAGGTAGACAATGCCTCGTTACTTGCGGTTTGGATTAAGAAATCTCGAAAACCCCTAGGAGGATTAACGATGACTCTTTTATGATACACAACTAGTGAATTATAGTTTCTGGCAGACAAAAACTACACAAAAAGTAGTAAACTGTGTGAGCAACTCGGAGGATGAAGTATTGCACTATTAAGATAGATACTTTTTCGTCACGAGAGGTGTTGACTCAGAGAATACCAGTAACCTATGGAAGGAGTAACGATGAATCTCTTAAGATACACAACGAGTGACATATCGCTTCTGGCAGACTGGCCACAGTAAGACAAAGTGACAGACTGGGTGAGCAATGGGGACGAGTAACTATGACTCTCTTAAGGTAGCCAATGCCTCGTTACTTGCGGTTTGGGTTAAGAAATCTCGAATAACCCCTAGGAGGAGAAACGATGACTCTTTTATGATACCCAACTAGTGACATATCGCTTCTGGCAGACTGGCAAGTACACAAAAAGTAGTAAACTGTGTGAGCAACTCGGAGGAAGAAGTATTGCACTATTAAGATAGCCACTTTTTCGTCAAGAGAGGTATTGACTCAGAGAATACCAGTAACCTATGGAAGGAGTAACGATGAATCTCTTAAGATACACAACGAGTGACATATCGCTTCTGGCAGACTGGCCGCAGTAAGAAAAAGTGGCAGACTGGGTGAGCAATTGGGACGAGTAACTATGACTCTCTTAAGGTAGCCAATGCCTCGTTACTTGCGTTTTGGATTAAGAAATCTCGAATAACCCCTAGGAGGAGAAACGATGACTCTTTTATGATACACAACTAGTGACATATCGCTTCTGGCAGACTGGCAAGTACACAAAAAGTAGTAAACTGTGTGAGCAACTCGGAGGAAGAAGTATTGCACTATTAAGATAGCCACTTTTTCGTCAAGAGAGGTATTGACTCAGAGAATACCAGTAACCTATGGAAGGAGTAACGATGAATCTCTTAAGATACACAACGAGTGACATATCGCTTCTGGCAGACTGGCCGCAGTAAGAAAAAGTGGCAGACTGGGTGAGCAATGGGGAGGAGTAACTATGACTCTCTTAAGGTAGCCAATGCCTCGTTACTTGCGGTTTCGATTAAGAAATCTCGAATAATCCCTACTAGGTGAAACGATAACTCTTTTATGTTACACAACTAGTGACATATCGCTTCTGGCAGACTGGCAAGTACACAAAAAGTAGTAAACTGTGTGAGCAACTGGGAGGAAGAAGTATGGCACTATTAAGAAAGCCAATGATTCGTCACGAGTAGTATTGAATCAGAGAATACCAGTAACCTATGGAAGGAGTAACGATGAATCTCTTAAGATACACAACGTGTGACATATCGCTTCTGGCAGACTGGCCACAGTAAGAAATAGTGGCAGACTGGGTGAGCAATGGGGACGAGTAACTATGACTCTCTTAAGGTAGCCAATGCCTCGTTACTTGCGGTTTGGGTTAAGAAATCTCGAATAACCCCTAGGAGGAGAAACGATGACTCTTTTATGATACACAACTAGTGACATATTGCTTCTGGCAGACTGGCAAGTACACAAAAAGTAGTAAACTGTGTGAGCAACTCGGAGGATGAAGTATTGCACTATTAAGATAGATACTTTTTCGTCACGAGAGGTGTTGACTCAGAGAATACCAGTAACCTATGGAAGGAGTAACGATGAATCTCTTAAGATACACAACGAGTGACATATCGCTTCTGGCAGACTGGCCACAGTAAGACAAAGTGACAGACTGGGTGAGCAATGGGGACGAGTAACTATGACTCTCTTAAGGTAGCCAATGCCTCGTTACTTGCGGTTTGGGTTAAGAAATCTCGAATAACCCCTAGGAGGAGAAACGATGACTCTTTTATGATACACAACTAGTGACATATCGCTTCTGGCAGACTGGCAAGTACACAAAAAGTAGTAAACTGTGTGAGCAACTCGGAGGAAGAAGTATTGCACTATTAAGATAGCCACTTTTTCGTCAAGAGAGGTATTGACTCAGAGAATACCAGTAACCTATGGAAGGAGTAACGATGAATCTCTTAAGATACACAACGAGTGACATATCGCTTCTGGCAGACTGGCCGCAGTAAGAAAAAGTGGCAGACTGGGTGAGCAATTGGGACGAGTAACTATGACTCTCTTAAGGTAGCCAATGCCTCGTTACTTGCGTTTTGGATTAAGAAATCTCGAATAACCCCTAGGAGGAGAAACGATGACTCTTTTATGATACACAACTAGTGACATATCGCTTCTGGCAGACTGGCAAGTACACAAAAAGTAGTAAACTGTGTGAGCAACTCGGAGGAAGAAGTATTGCACTATTAAGATAGCCACTTTTTCGTCAAGAGAGGTATTGACTCAGAGAATACCAGTAACCTATGGAAGGAGTAACGATGAATCTCTTAAGATACACAACGAGTGACATATCGCTTCTGGCAGACTGGCCGCAGTAAGAAAAAGTGGCAGACTGGGTGAGCAATGGGGAGGAGTAACTATGACTCTCTTAAGGTAGCCAATGCTCGTTACTTGCGGTTTCGATTAAGAAATCTCGAATAATCCCTACTAGGTGAAACGATAACTCTTTTATGTTACACAACTAGTGACATATCGCTTCTGGCAGACTGGCAAGTACACAAAAAGTAGTAAACTGTGTGAGCAACTGGGAGGAAGAAGTATGGCACTATTAAGAAAGCCAATGATTCGTCACGAGTAGTATTGAATCAGAGAATACCAGTAACCTATGGAAGGAGTAACGATGAATCTCTTAAGATACACAACGTGTGACATATCACTTCTGGCAGACTGGCCACAGTACGAAATAGTGGCAGACTGGGTGAGCAATGGGGACGAGTAACTATGACTCTCTTAAGGTAGCCTATGCCTCGTTACTTGCGGTTTGGGTTAAGAAATCTCGAATAACCCCTAGGAGGAGAAACGATGACTCTTTTATGATACACAACTAGTGACATATCGCTTCTGGCAGACTGGCAAGTACACAAAAAGTAGTAAACTGTGTGAGCAACTCGGAGGAAGAAGTATTGCACTATTAAGATAGCCACATTTTCGTCAAGAGAGGTATTGACTCAGAGAATACCAGTAACCTATGGAAGGAGTAACGATGAATCTCTTAAGATACACAACGAGTGACATATCGCTTCTGGCAGACTGGCCGCAGTAAGAAAAAGTGGCAGACTGGGTGAGCAATTGGGACGAGTAACTATGACTCTCTTAAGGTAGCCAATGCCTCGTTACTTGCGGTTTGGATGAAGAAATCTCGAAAACCCCTAGGAGGATTAACGATGACTCTTTTATGATACACAACTAGTGAATTATAGTTTCTGGCAGACAAAAACTACACAAACAGCAGTAAACTGTGTGAGCAACTGGGAGGAAGAAGTATTGCACTATTAAGATAGCCACATTTTCGTCAAGAGAGGTATTGACTCAGAGAATACCAGTAACCTATGGAAGGAGTAACGATGAATCTCTTAAGATACACAACGAGTGACATATCGCTTCTGGCAGACTGGCCGCAGTAAGAAAAAGTGGCAGACTGGGTGAGCAATTGGGACGAGTAACTATGACTCTCTTAAGGTAGCCAATGCCTCGTTACTTGCGTTTTGGATTAAGAAATCTCGAATAACCCCTAGGAGGAGAAACGATGACTCTTTTATGATACACAACTAGTGACATATCGCTTCTGGCAGACTGGCAAGTACACAAAAAGTAGTAAACTGTGTGAGCAACTCGGAGGAAGAAGTATTGCACTATTAAGATAGCCACTTTTTCGTCAAGAGAGGTATTGACTCAGAGAATACCAGTAACCTATGGAAGGAGTAACGATGAATTTCTTAAGATACACAACGAGTGACATATCGCTTCTGGCAGACTGGCCGCAGTAAGAAAAAGTGGCAGACTGGGTGAGCAATGGGGAGGAGTAACTATGACTCTCTTAAGGTAGCCAATGCCTCGTTACTTGCGGTTTCGATTAAGAAATCTCGAATAATCCCTACTAGGTGAAACGATAACTCTTTTATGTTACACAACTAGTGACATATCGCTTCTGGCAGACTGGCAAGTACACAAAAAGTAGTAAACTGTGTGAGCAACTGGGAGGAAGAAGTATGGCACTATTAAGAAAGCCAATGATTCGTCACGAGTAGTATTGAATCAGAGAATACCAGTAACCTATGGAAGGAGTAACGATGAATCTCTTAAGATACACAACGTGTGACATATCGCTTCTGGCAGACTGGCCACAGTAAGAAATAGTGGCAGACTGGGTGAGCAATGGGGACGAGTAACTATGACTCTCTTAAGGTAGCCAATGCCTCGTTACTTGCGGTTTGGGTTAAGAAATCTCGAATAACCCCTAGGAGGAGAAACGATGACTCTTTTATGATACACAACTAGTGACATATTGCTTCTGGCAGACTGGCAAGTACACAAAAAGTAGTAAACTGTGTGAGCAACTCGGAGGATGAAGTATTGCACTATTAAGATAGATACTTTTTCGTCACGAGAGGTGTTGACTCAGAGAATACCAGTAACCTATGGAAGGAGTAACGATGAATTTCTTAAGATACACAACGAGTGACATATCGCTTCTGGCAGACTGGCCGCAGTAAGAAAAAGTGGCAGACTGGGTGAGCAATGGGGAGGAGTAACTATGACTCTCTTAAGGTAGCCAATGCCTCGTTACTTGCGGTTTCGATTAAGAAATCTCGAATAATCCCTACTAGGTGAAACGATAACTCTTTTATGTTACACAACTAGTGACATATCGCTTCTGGCAGACTGGCAAGTACACAAAAAGTAGTAAACTGTGTGAGCAACTGGGAGGAAGAAGTATGGCACTATTAAGAAAGCCAATGATTCGTCACGAGTAGTATTGAATCAGAGAATACCAGTAACCTATGGAAGGAGTAACGATGAATCTCTTAAGATACACAACGTGTGACATATCGCTTCTGGCAGACTGGCCGCAGTAAGAAAAAGTGGCAGACTGGGTGAGCAATTGGGACGAGTAACTATGACTCTCTTAAGGTAGCCAATGCCTCGTTACTTGCGGTTTGGATGAAGAAATCTCGAAAACCCCTAGGAGGATTAACGATGACTCTTTTATGATACACAACTAGTGAATTATAGTTTCTGGCAGACAAAAACTACACAAACAGCAGTAAACTGTGTGAGCAACTGGGAGGAAGAAGTATTGCACTATTAAGATAGCCACATTTTCGTCAAGAGAGGTATTGACTCAGAGAATACCAGTAACCTATGGAAGGAGTAACGATGAATCTCTTAAGATACACAACGAGTGACATATCGCTTCTGGCAGACTGGCCGCAGTAAGAAAAAGTGGCAGACTGGGTGAGCAATTGGGACGAGTAACTATGACTCTCTTAAGGTAGCCAATGCCTCGTTACTTGCGTTTTGGATTAAGAAATCTCGAATAACCCCTAGGAGGAGAAACGATGACTCTTTTATGATACACAACTAGTGACATATCGCTTCTGGCAGACTGGCAAGTACACAAAAAGTAGTAAACTGTGTGAGCAACTCGGAGGAAGAAGTATTGCACTATTAAGATAGCCACTTTTTCGTCAAGAGAGGTATTGACTCAGAGAATACCAGTAACCTATGGAAGGAGTAACGATGAATTTCTTAAGATACACAACGAGTGACATATCGCTTCTGGCAGACTGGCCGCAGTAAGAAAAAGTGGCAGACTGGGTGAGCAATGGGGAGGAGTAACTATGACTCTCTTAAGGTAGCCAATGCCTCGTTACTTGCGGTTTCGATTAAGAAATCTCGAATAATCCCTACTAGGTGAAACGATAACTCTTTTATGTTACACAACTAGTGACATATCGCTTCTGGCAGACTGGCAAGTACACAAAAAGTAGTAAACTGTGTGAGCAACTGGGAGGAAGAAGTATGGCACTATTAAGAAAGCCAATGATTCGTCACGAGTAGTATTGAATCAGAGAATACCAGTAACCTATGGAAGGAGTAACGATGAATCTCTTAAGATACACAACGTGTGACATATCGCTTCTGGCAGACTGGCCACAGTAAGAAATAGTGGCAGACTGGGTGAGCAATGGGGACGAGTAACTATGACTCTCTTAAGGTAGCCAATGCCTCGTTACTTGCGGTTTGGGTTAAGAAATCTCGAATAACCCCTAGGAGGAGAAACGATGACTCTTTTATGATACACAACTAGTGACATATTGCTTCTGGCAGACTGGCAAGTACACAAAAAGTAGTAAACTGTGTGAGCAACTCGGAGGATGAAGTATTGCACTATTAAGATAGATACTTTTTCGTCACGAGAGGTGTTGACTCAGAGAATACCAGTAACCTATGGAAGGAGTAACGATGAATCTCTTAAGATACACAACGAGTGACATATCGCTTCTGGCAGACTGGCCACAGTAAGACAAAGTGACAGACTGGGTGAGCAATGGGGACGAGTAACTATGACTCTCTTAAGGTAGCCAATGCCTCGTTACTTGCGGTTTGGGTTAAGAAATCTCGAATAACCCCTAGGAGGAGAAACGATGACTCTTTTATGATACACAACTAGTGACATATCGCTTCTGGCAGACTGGCAAGTACACAAAAAGTAGTAAACTGTGTGAGCAACTCGGAGGAAGAAGTATTGCACTATTAAGATAGCCACTTTTTCGTCAAGAGAGGTATTGACTCAGAGAATACCAGTAACCTATGGAAGGAGTAACGATGAATCTCTTAAGATACACAACGAGTGACATATCGCTTCTGGCAGACTGGCCGCAGTAAGAAAAAGTGGCAGACTGGGTGAGCAATGGGGAGGAGTAACTATGACTCTCTTAAGGTAGCCAATGCCTCGTTACTTGCGGTTTCGATTAAGAAATCTCGAATAATCCCTACTAGGTGAAACGATAACTCTTTTATGTTACACAACTAGTGACATATCGCTTCTGGCAGACTGGCAAGTACACAAAAAGTAGTAAACTGTGTGAGCAACTGGGAGGAAGAAGTATGGCACTATTAAGAAAGCCAATGATTCGTCACGAGTAGTATTGAATCAGAGAATACCAGTAACCTATGGAAGGAGTAACGATGAATCTCTTAAGATACACAACGTGTGACATATCGCTTCTGGCAGACTGGCCACAGTAAGAAATAGTGGCAGACTGGGTGAGCAATGGGGACGAGTAACTATGACTCTCTTAAGGTAGCCAATGCCTCGTTACTTGCGGTTTGGGTTAAGAAATCTCGAATAACCCCTAGGAGGAGAAACGATGACTCTTTTATGATACACAACTAGTGACATATTGCTTCTGGCAGACTGGCAAGTACACAAAAAGTAGTAAACTGTGTGAGCAACTCGGAGGATGAAGTATTGCACTATTAAGATAGATACTTTTTCGTCACGAGAGGTGTTGACTCAGAGAATACCAGTAACCTATGGAAGGAGTAACGATGAATCTCTTAAGATACACAACGAGTGACATATCGCTTCTGGCAGACTGGCCACAGTAAGACAAAGTGACAGACTGGGTGAGCAATGGGGACGAGTAACTATGACTCTCTTAAGGTAGCCAATGCCTCGTTACTTGCGGTTTGGGTTAAGAAATCTCGAATAACCCCTAGGAGGAGAAACGATGACTCTTTTATGATACACAACTAGTGACATATCGCTTCTGGCAGACTGGCAAGTACACAAAAAGTAGTAAACTGTGTGAGCAACTCGGAGGAAGAAGTATTGCACTATTAAGATAGCCACTTTTTCGTCAAGAGAGGTATTGACTCAGAGAATACCAGTAACCTATGGAAGGAGTAACGATGAATCTCTTAAGATACACAACGAGTGACATATCGCTTCTGGCAGACTGGCCGCAGTAAGAAAAAGTGGCAGACTGGGTGAGCAATTGGGACGAGTAACTATGACTCTCTTAAGGTAGCCAATGCCTCGTTACTTGCGTTTTGGATTAAGAAATCTCGAATAACCCCTAGGAGGAGAAACGATGACTCTTTTATGATACACAACTAGTGACATATCGCTTCTGGCAGACTGGCAAGTACACAAAAAGTAGTAAACTGTGTGAGCAACTCGGAGGAAGAAGTATTGCACTATTAAGATAGCCACTTTTTCGTCAAGAGAGGTATTGACTCAGAGAATACCAGTAACCTATGGAAGGAGTAACGATGAATCTCTTAAGATACACAACGAGTGACATATCGCTTCTGGCAGACTGGCCGCAGTAAGAAAAAGTGGCAGACTGGGTGAGCAATGGGGAGGAGTAACTATGACTCTCTTAAGGTAGCCAATGCTCGTTACTTGCGGTTTCGATTAAGAAATCTCGAATAATCCCTACTAGGTGAAACGATAACTCTTTTATGTTACACAACTAGTGACATATCGCTTCTGGCAGACTGGCAAGTACACAAAAAGTAGTAAACTGTGTGAGCAACTGGGAGGAAGAAGTATGGCACTATTAAGAAAGCCAATGATTCGTCACGAGTAGTATTGAATCAGAGAATACCAGTAACCTATGGAAGGAGTAACGATGAATCTCTTAAGATACACAACGTGTGACATATCACTTCTGGCAGACTGGCCACAGTACGAAATAGTGGCAGACTGGGTGAGCAATGGGGACGAGTAACTATGACTCTCTTAAGGTAGCCTATGCCTCGTTACTTGCGGTTTGGGTTAAGAAATCTCGAATAACCCCTAGGAGGAGAAACGATGACTCTTTTATGATACACAACTAGTGACATATCGCTTCTGGCAGACTGGCAAGTACACAAAAAGTAGTAAACTGTGTGAGCAACTCGGAGGAAGAAGTATTGCACTATTAAGATAGCCACATTTTCGTCAAGAGAGGTATTGACTCAGAGAATACCAGTAACCTATGGAAGGAGTAACGATGAATCTCTTAAGATACACAACGAGTGACATATCGCTTCTGGCAGACTGGCCGCAGTAAGAAAAAGTGGCAGACTGGGTGAGCAATTGGGACGAGTAACTATGACTCTCTTAAGGTAGCCAATGCCTCGTTACTTGCGGTTTGGATGAAGAAATCTCGAAAACCCCTAGGAGGATTAACGATGACTCTTTTATGATACACAACTAGTGAATTATAGTTTCTGGCAGACAAAAACTACACAAACAGCAGTAAACTGTGTGAGCAACTGGGAGGAAGAAGTATTGCACTATTAAGATAGCCACATTTTCGTCAAGAGAGGTATTGACTCAGAGAATACCAGTAACCTATGGAAGGAGTAACGATGAATCTCTTAAGATACACAACGAGTGACATATCGCTTCTGGCAGACTGGCCGCAGTAAGAAAAAGTGGCAGACTGGGTGAGCAATTGGGACGAGTAACTATGACTCTCTTAAGGTAGCCAATGCCTCGTTACTTGCGTTTTGGATTAAGAAATCTCGAATAACCCCTAGGAGGAGAAACGATGACTCTTTTATGATACACAACTAGTGACATATCGCTTCTGGCAGACTGGCAAGTACACAAAAAGTAGTAAACTGTGTGAGCAACTCGGAGGAAGAAGTATTGCACTATTAAGATAGCCACTTTTTCGTCAAGAGAGGTATTGACTCAGAGAATACCAGTAACCTATGGAAGGAGTAACGATGAATTTCTTAAGATACACAACGAGTGACATATCGCTTCTGGCAGACTGGCCGCAGTAAGAAAAAGTGGCAGACTGGGTGAGCAATGGGGAGGAGTAACTATGACTCTCTTAAGGTAGCCAATGCCTCGTTACTTGCGGTTTCGATTAAGAAATCTCGAATAATCCCTACTAGGTGAAACGATAACTCTTTTATGTTACACAACTAGTGACATATCGCTTCTGGCAGACTGGCAAGTACACAAAAAGTAGTAAACTGTGTGAGCAACTGGGAGGAAGAAGTATGGCACTATTAAGAAAGCCAATGATTCGTCACGAGTAGTATTGAATCAGAGAATACCAGTAACCTATGGAAGGAGTAACGATGAATCTCTTAAGATACACAACGTGTGACATATCGCTTCTGGCAGACTGGCCACAGTAAGAAATAGTGGCAGACTGGGTGAGCAATGGGGACGAGTAACTATGACTCTCTTAAGGTAGCCAATGCCTCGTTACTTGCGGTTTGGGTTAAGAAATCTCGAATAACCCCTAGGAGGAGAAACGATGACTCTTTTATGATACACAACTAGTGACATATTGCTTCTGGCAGACTGGCAAGTACACAAAAAGTAGTAAACTGTGTGAGCAACTCGGAGGATGAAGTATTGCACTATTAAGATAGATACTTTTTCGTCACGAGAGGTGTTGACTCAGAGAATACCAGTAACCTATGGAAGGAGTAACGATGAATCTCTTAAGATGCACAACGAGTGACATATCGCTTCTGGCAGACTGGCCACAGTAAGACAAAGTGACAGACTGGGTGAGCAATGGGGACGAGTAACTATGACTCTCTTAAGGTAGCCAATGCCTCGTTACTTGCGGTTTGGGTTAAGAAATCTCGAATAACCCCTAGGAGGAGAAACGATGACTCTTTTATGATACACAACTAGTGACATATCGCTTCTGGCAGACTGGCAAGTACACAAAAAGTAGTAAACTGTGTGAGCAACTCGGAGGAAGAAGTATTGCACTATTAAGATAGCCACTTTTTCGTCAAGAGAGGTATTGACTCAGAGAATACCAGTAACCTATGGAAGGAGTAACGATGAATCTCTTAAGATACACAACGAGTGACATATCGCTTCTGGCAGACTGGCCGCAGTAAGAAAAAGTGGCAGACTGGGTGAGCAATTGGGACGAGTAACTATGACTCTCTTAAGGTAGCCAATGCCTCGTTACTTGCGTTTTGGATTAAGAAATCTCGAATAACCCCTAGGAGGAGAAACGATGACTCTTTTATGATACACAACTAGTGACATATCGCTTCTGGCAGACTGGCAAGTACACAAAAAGTAGTAAACTGTGTGAGCAACTCGGAGGAAGAAGTATTGCACTATTAAGATAGCCACTTTTTCGTCAAGAGAGGTATTGACTCAGAGAATACCAGTAACCTATGGAAGGAGTAACGATGAATCTCTTAAGATACACAACGAGTGACATATCGCTTCTGGCAGACTGGCCGCAGTAAGAAAAAGTGGCAGACTGGGTGAGCAATGGGGAGGAGTAACTATGACTCTCTTAAGGTAGCCAATGCTCGTTACTTGCGGTTTCGATTAAGAAATCTCGAATAATCCCTACTAGGTGAAACGATAACTCTTTTATGTTACACAACTAGTGACATATCGCTTCTGGCAGACTGGCAAGTACACAAAAAGTAGTAAACTGTGTGAGCAACTGGGAGGAAGAAGTATGGCACTATTAAGAAAGCCAATGATTCGTCACGAGTAGTATTGAATCAGAGAATACCAGTAACCTATGGAAGGAGTAACGATGAATCTCTTAAGATACACAACGTGTGACATATCACTTCTGGCAGACTGGCCACAGTACGAAATAGTGGCAGACTGGGTGAGCAATGGGGACGAGTAACTATGACTCTCTTAAGGTAGCCAATGCCTCGTTACTTGCGGTTTGGGTTAAGAAATCTCGAATAACCCCTAGGAGGAGAAACGATGACTCTTTTATGATACACAACTAGTGACATATCGCTTCTGGCAGACTGGCAAGTACACAAAAAGTAGTAAACTGTGTGAGCAACTCGGAGGAAGAAGTATTGCACTATTAAGATAGCCACATTTTCGTCAAGAGAGGTATTGACTCAGAGAATACCAGTAACCTATGGAAGGAGTAACGATGAATCTCTTAAGATACACAACGAGTGACATATCGCTTCTGGCAGACTGGCCGCAGTAAGAAAAAGTGGCAGACTGGGTGAGCAATTGGGACGAGTAACTATGACTCTCTTAAGGTAGCCAATGCCTCGTTACTTGCGGTTTGGATGAAGAAATCTCGAAAACCCCTAGGAGGATTAACGATGACTCTTTTATGATACACAACTAGTGAATTATAGTTTCTGGCAGACAAAAACTACACAAAAAGTAGTAAACTGTGTGAGCAACTCGGAGGATGAAGTATTGCACTATTAAGATAGATACTTTTTCGTCACGAGAGGTGTTGACTCAGAGAATACCAGTAACCTATGGAAGGAGTAACGATGAATCTCTTAAGATACACAACGAGTGACATATCGCTTCTGGCAGACTGGCCGCAGTAAGAAAAAGTGGCAGACTGGGTGAGCAATTGGGACGAGTAACTATGACTCTCTTAAGGTAGACAATGCCTCGTTACTTGCGGTTTGGATTAAGAAATCTCGAAAACCCCTAGGAGGATTAACGATGACTCTTTTATGATACACAACTAGTGAATTATAGTTTCTGGCAGACAAAAACTACACAAAAAGTAGTAAACTGTGTGAGCAACTCGGAGGATGAAGTATTGCACTATTAAGATAGATACTTTTTCGTCACGAGAGGTGTTGACTCAGAGAATACCAGTAACCTATGGAAGGAGTAACGATGAATCTCTTAAGATACACAACGAGTGACATATCGCTTCTGGCAGACTGGCCACAGTAAGACAAAGTGACAGACTGGGTGAGCAATGGGGACGAGTAACTATGACTCTCTTAAGGTAGCCAATGCCTCGTTACTTGCGGTTTGGGTTAAGAAATCTCGAATAACCCCTAGGAGGAGAAACGATGACTCTTTTATGATACACAACTAGTGACATATCGCTTCTGGCAGACTGGCAAGTACACAAAAAGTAGTAAACTGTGTGAGCAACTCGGAGGAAGAAGTATTGCACTATTAAGATAGCCACTTTTTCGTCAAGAGAGGTATTGACTCAGAGAATACCAGTAACCTATGGAAGGAGTAACGATGAATCTCTTAAGATACACAACGAGTGACATATCGCTTCTGGCAGACTGGCCGCAGTAAGAAAAAGTGGCAGACTGGGTGAGCAATTGGGACGAGTAACTATGACTCTCTTAAGGTAGCCAATGCCTCGTTACTTGCGTTTTGGATTAAGAAATCTCGAATAACCCCTAGGAGGAGAAACGATGACTCTTTTATGATACACAACTAGTGACATATCGCTTCTGGCAGACTGGCAAGTACACAAAAAGTAGTAAACTGTGTGAGCAACTCGGAGGAAGAAGTATTGCACTATTAAGATAGCCACTTTTTCGTCAAGAGAGGTATTGACTCAGAGAATACCAGTAACCTATGGAAGGAGTAACGATGAATCTCTTAAGATACACAACGAGTGACATATCGCTTCTGGCAGACTGGCCGCAGTAAGAAAAAGTGGCAGACTGGGTGAGCAATGGGGAGGAGTAACTATGACTCTCTTAAGGTAGCCAATGCCTCGTTACTTGCGGTTTCGATTAAGAAATCTCGAATAATCCCTACTAGGTGAAACGATAACTCTTTTATGTTACACAACTAGTGACATATCGCTTCTGGCAGACTGGCAAGTACACAAAAAGTAGTAAACTGTGTGAGCAACTGGGAGGAAGAAGTATGGCACTATTAAGAAAGCCAATGATTCGTCACGAGTAGTATTGAATCAGAGAATACCAGTAACCTATGGAAGGAGTAACGATGAATCTCTTAAGATACACAACGTGTGACATATCGCTTCTGGCAGACTGGCCACAGTAAGAAATAGTGGCAGACTGGGTGAGCAATGGGGACGAGTAACTATGACTCTCTTAAGGTAGCCAATGCCTCGTTACTTGCGGTTTGGGTTAAGAAATCTCGAATAACCCCTAGGAGGAGAAACGATGACTCTTTTATGATACACAACTAGTGACATATTGCTTCTGGCAGACTGGCAAGTACACAAAAAGTAGTAAACTGTGTGAGCAACTCGGAGGAAGAAGTATTGCACTATTAAGATAGCCACATTTTCGTCAAGAGAGGTATTGACTCAGAGAATACCAGTAACCTATGGAAGGAGTAACGATGAATCTCTTAAGATACACAACGAGTGACATATCGCTTCTGGCAGACTGGCCGCAGTAAGAAAAAGTGGCAGACTGAGTGAGCAATTGGGACGAGTAACTATGACTCTCTTAAGGTAGCCAATGCCTCGTTACTTGCGGTTTGGATGAAGAAATCTCGAAAACCCCTAGGAGGATTAACGATGACTCTTTTATGATACACAACTAGTGAATTATAGTTTCTGGCAGACAAAAACTACACAAAAAGTAGTAAACTGTGTGAGCAACTCGGAGGATGAAGTATTGCACTATTAAGATAGATACTTTTTCGTCACGAGAGGTGTTGACTCAGAGAATACCAGTAACCTATGGAAGGAGTAACGATGAATCTCTTAAGATACACAACGAGTGACATATCGCTTCTGGCAGACTGGCCGCAGTAAGAAAAAGTGGCAGACTGGGTGAGCAATTGGGACGAGTAACTATGACTCTCTTAAGGTAGCCAATGCCTCGTTACTTGCGGTTTGGATTAAGAAATCTCGAAAACCCCTAGGAGGATTAACGATGACTCTTTTATGATACACAACTAGTGAATTATAGTTTCTGGCAGACAAAAACTACACAAAAAGTAGTAAACTGTGTGAGCAACTCGGAGGATGAAGTATTGCACTATTAAGATAGATACTTTTTCGTCACGAGAGGTGTTGACTCAGAGAATACCAGTAACCTATGGAAGGAGTAACGATGAATCTCTTAAGATACACAACGAGTGACATATCGCTTCTGGCAGACTGGCCACAGTAAGACAAAGTGACAGACTGGGTGAGCAATGGGGACGAGTAACTATGACTCTCTTAAGGTAGCCAATGCCTCGTTACTTGCGGTTTGGGTTAAGAAATCTCGAATAACCCCTAGGAGGAGAAACGATGACTCTTTTATGATACACAACTAGCGACATATCGCTTCTGGCAGACTGGCAAGTACACAAAAAGTAGTAAACTGTGTGAGCAACTCGGAGGAAGAAGTATTGCACTATTAAGATAGCCACTTTTTCGTCAAGAGAGGTATTGACTCAGAGAATACCAGTAACCTATGGAAGGAGAAACGATGAATCTCTTAAGATACACAACGAGTGACATATCGCTTCTGGCAGACTGGCCGCAGTAAGAAAATGTGGCAGACTAAGTGAGCAATTGGGACGAGTAACTATGACTCTCTTAAGGTAGCCAATGCCTCGTTACTTGCGTTTTGGATTAAGAAATCTCGAATAACCCCTAGGAGGAGAAACGATGACTCTTTTATGATACACAACTAGTGACATATCGCTTCTGGCAGACTGGCAAGTACACAAAAAGTAGTAAACTGTGTGAGCAACTCGGAGGAAGAAGTATTGCACTATTAAGATAGCCACTTTTCCGTCAAGAGAGGTATTGACTCGGAGAATACCAGTAACCTATGGAAGGAGTAACGATGAATCTCTTAAGATACACAACGAGTGACATATCGCTTCTGGCTGACTGGCCGCAGTAAGAAAATGTGGCGGACTGGATGAGCAATTGGGACGAGTAACTATGACTCTCTTAAGGTAGCCAATGCCTCGTTACTTGCGGTTTCGATTAAGAAATCTCGAAAACCCCTAGGAGGAGAAACGATGACTCTTTTATGATACACAACTAGTGAATTATAGTTTCTGGCAGACAAAAACTACACAAACAGCAGTAAACTGTGTGAGCAACTGGGAGGAAGAAGTATTGCACTATTAAGATAGCCACATTTTCGTCAAGAGAGGTATTGACTCAGAGAATACCAGTAACCTATGGAAGGAGTAACGATGAATCTCTTAAGATACACAACGAGTGACATATCGCTTCTGGCAGACTGGCCGCAGTAAGAAAAAGTGGCAGACTGGGTGAGCAATTGGGACGAGTAACTATGACTCTCTTAAGGTAGCCAATGCCTCGTTACTTGCGGTTTGGATGAAGAAATCTCGAAAACCCCTAGGAGGATTAACGATGACTCTTTTATGATACACAACTAGTGAATTATAGTTTCTGGCAGACAAAAACTACACAAAAAGTAGTAAACTGTGTGAGCAACTCGGAGGATGAAGTATTGCACTATTAAGATAGATACTTTTTCGTCACGAGAGGTGTTGACTCAGAGAATACCAGTAACCTATGGAAGGAGTAACGATGAATCTCTTAAGATACACAACGAGTGACATATCGCTTCTGGCAGACTGGCCGCAGTAAGAAAAAGTGGCAGACTGGGTGAGCAATTGGGACGAGTAACTATGACTCTCTTAAGGTAGCCAATGCCTCGTTACTTGCGGTTTGGATTAGGAAATCTCGAAAACCCCTAGGAGGATTAACGATGACTCTTTTATGATACACAACTAGTGAATTATAGTTTCTGGCAGACAAAAACTACACAAAAAGTAGTAAACTGTGTGAGCAACTCGGAGGATGAAGTATTGCACTATTAAGATAGATTCTTTTTCGTCACGAGAGGTGTTGACTCAGAGAATACCAGTAACCTATGGAAGGAGTAACGATGAATCTCTTAAGATACACAACGAGTGACATATCGCTTCTGGCAGACTGGCCACAGTAAGACAAAGTGACAGACTGGGTGAGCAATGGGGACGAGTAACTATGACTCTCTTAAGGTAGCCAATGCCTCGTTACTTGCGGTTTGGGTTAAGAAATCTCGAATAACCCCTAGGAGGAGAAACGATGACTCTTTTATGATACACAACTAGCGACATATCGCTTCTGGCAGACTGGCAAGTACACAAAAAGTAGTAAACTGTGTGAGCAACTCGGAGGAAGAAGTATTGCACTATTAAGATAGCCACTTTTTCGTCAAGAGAGGTATTGACTCAGAGAATACCAGTAACCTATGGAAGGAGTAACGATGAATCTCTTAAGATACACAACGAGTGACATATCGCTTCTGGCAGACTGGCCGCAGTAAGAAAATGTGGCAGACTGGGTGAGCAATTGGGACGAGTAACTATGACTCTCTTAAGGTAGCCAATGCCTCGTTACTTGCGTTTTGGATTAAGAAATCTCGAATAACCCCTAGGAGGAGAAACGATGACTCTTTTATGATACACAACTAGTGACATATCGCTTCTGGCAGACTGGCAAGTACACAAAAAGTAGTAAACTGTGTGAGCCACTCGGAGGAAGAAGTATTGCACTATTAAGATAGCCACTTTTCCGTCAAGAGAGGTATTGACTCGGAGAATACCAGTAACCTATGGAAGGAGTAACGATGAATCTCTTAAGATACACAACGAGTGACATATCGCTTCTGGCTGACTGGCCGCAGTAAGAAAATGTGGCGGACTGGATGAGCAATTGGGACGAGTAACTATGACTCTCTTAAGGTAGCCAATGCCTCGTTACTTGCGGTTTCGATTAAGAAATCTCGAAAACCCCTAGGAGGAGAAACGATGACTCTTTTATGATACACAACTAGTGAATTATAGTTTCTGGCAGACAAAAACAACACAAACAGCAGTAAACTGTGTGAGCAACTGGGAGGAAGAAGTATTGCACTATTAAGATAGCCACATTTTCGTCAAGAGAGGTATTGACTCAGAGAATACCAGTAACCTATGGAAGGAGTAACGATGAATCTCTTAAGATACACAACGAGTGACATATCGCTTCTGGCAGACTGGCCGCAGTAAGAAAAAGTGGCAGACTGGGTGAGCAATTGGGACGAGTAACTATGACTCTCTTAAGGTAGCCAATGCCTCGTTACTTGCGGTTTGGATTAAGAAATCTCGAAAACCCCTAGGAGGATTAACGATGACTCTTTTATGATACACAACTAGTGAATTATAGTTTCTGGCAGACAAAAACTACACAAAAAGTAGTAAACTGTGTGAGCAACTCGGAGGATGAAGTATTGCACTATTAAGATAGATACTTTTTCGTCACGAGGGGTGTTGACTCAGAGAATACCAGTAACCTATGGAAGGAGTAACGATGAATCTCTTAAGATACACAACGAGTGACATATCGCTTCTGGCAGACTGGCCACAGTAAGAAAAAGTGACAGACTGGGTGAGCAATGGGGACGAGTAACTATGACTCTCTTAAGGTAGCCAATGCCTCGTTACTTGCGGTTTGGGTTAAGAAATCTCGAATAACCCCTAGGAGGAGAAACGATGACTCTTTTATGATACACAACTAGTGACATATCGCTTCTGGCAGACTGGCAAGTACACAAAAAGTAGTAAACTGTGTGAGCAACTCGGAGGAAGAAGTATTGCACTATTAAGATAGCCACTTTTTCGTCAAGAGAGGTATTGACTCGGAGAATACCAGTAACCTATGGAAGGAGTAACGATGAAACTCTTAAGATACACAACGAGTGACATATAGCTTCTGGCAGACTGGCCGCAGTAAGGAAAAGTGGCAGACTGGGAGAGCAATTGGGACGAGTAACTATGACTCTCTTAAGGTAGTCAATGCCTCGTTACTTGCGGTTTGGATGAAGAAATCTCGAATAACCCCTAGGAGGAGATACGATGACTCTTTTATGATACACAACTAGTGAATTATAGTTTCTGGCAGACAAAAACTACACAAAAAGCAGTATACTGTGTGAGCAACTCGGAGGAAGACGTATTGCACTATTAAGATAGCCACTTTTTCGTCAAGAGAGGTATTGACTCAGAGAATACCAGTAACCTATGGAAGGAGTAACGATGAATCTCTTAAGATACACAACGAGTGACATATCGCTTCTGGCAGAATGGCCGCAGTAAGAAAAAGTAGCAGACTGGGTGAGCAATGGGGACGAGTAACTATGACTCTCTTAAGGTAGCCAATGCCTCGTTACTTGCGGTTTCGATTAAGAAATCTCGAATAATCCCTACTAGGTGAAACGATAACTCTTTTATGTTACACAACTAGTGACATATCGCTTCTGGCAGACTGTCAAGTACACAAAAAGTAGTAAACTGTGTGAGCAACTGGGAGGAAGAAGTATGGCACTATTAAGAAAGCCAATGATTCGTCACGAGTAGTATTGAATCAGAGAATACCAGTAACCTATGGAAGGAGTAACGATGAATCTCTTAAGATACACAACGTGTGACATATCGCTTCTGGCAGACTGGCCACAGTAAGAAAAAGTGGCAGACTGGGTGAGCAATGGGGACGAGTAACTATGACTCTCTTAAGGTAGCCAATGCCTCGTTACTTGCGGTTTGGGTTAAGAAATCTCGAATAACCCCTAGGAGGAGAAACGATGACTCTTTTATGATACACAACTAGTGACATATCGCTTCTGGCAGACAAAAACTACACAAAAAGCAGTAAACTGTGTGAGCAACTCGGAGGAAGAAGTATTGCACTATTAAGATAGCCACTTTTTCGTCAAGAGAGGTATTGACTCAGAGAATACCAGTAACCTATGGAAGGAGAAACGATGAATCTCTTAAGATACACAACGAGTGACATATCGCTTCTGGCAGACTGGCCGCAGTAAGAAAAAGTAGCAGACTGGGTGAGCAATGGGGACGAGTAACTATGACTCTCTTAAGGTAGCCAATGCCTCGTTACTTGCGGTTTCGATTAAGAAATCTCGAATAATCCCTACTAGGTGAAACGATAACTCTTTTATGTTACACAACTAGTGACATATCGCTTCTGGCAGACTGTCAAGTACACAAAAAGTAGTAAACTGTGTGAGCAACTGGGAGGAAGAAGTATGGCACTATTAAGAAAGCCAATGATTCGTCACGAGTAGTATTGAATCAGAGAATACCAGTAACCTATGGAAGGAGTAACGATGAATCTCTTAAGATACACAACGTGTGACATATCGCTTCTGGCAGACTGGCCACAGTAAGAAAAAGTGGCAGACTGGGTGAGCAATGGGGACGAGTAACTATGACTCTCTTAAGGTAGCCAATGCCTCGTTACTTGCGGTTTGGGTTAAGAAATCTCGAATAACCCCTAGGAGGAGAAACGATGACTCTTTTATGATACACAACTAGCGACATATCGCTTCTGGCAGACTGGCAAGTACACAAAAAGTAGTAAACTGTGTGAGCAACTCGGAGGAAGAAGTATTGCACTATTAAGATAGCCACTTTTTCGTCAAGAGAGGTATTGACTCAGAGAATACCAGTAACCTATGGAAGGAGAAACGATGAATCTCTTAAGATACACAACGAGTGACATATCGCTTCTGGCAGACTGGCCGCAGTAAGAAAATGTGGCAGACTAGGTGAGCAATTGGGACGAGTAACTATGTCTCTCTTAAGGTAGCCAATGCCTCGTTACTTGCGTTTTGGATTAAGAAATCTCGAATAACCCCTAGGAGGAGAAACGATGACTCTTTTATGATACACAACTAGTGACATATCGCTTCTGGCAGACTGGCAAGTACACAAAAAGTAGTAAACTGTGTGAGCAACTCGGAGGAAGAAGTATTGCACTATTAAGATAGCCACTTTTCCGTCAAGAGAGGTATTGACTCGGAGAATACCAGTAACCTATGGAAGGAGTAACGATGAATCTCTTAAGATACACAACGAGTGACATATCGCTTCTGGCTGACTGGCCGCAGTAAGAAAATGTGGCGGACTGGATGAGCAATTGGGACGAGTAACTATGACTCTCTTAAGGTAGCCAATGCCTCGTTACTTGCGGTTTCGATTAAGAAATCTCGAAAACCCCTAGGAGGAGAAACGATGACTCTTTTATGATACACAACTAGTGAATTATAGTTTCTGGCAGACAAAAACTACACAAACAGCAGTAAACTGTGTGAGCAACTGGGAGGAAGAAGTATTGCACTATTAAGATAGCCACATTTTCGTCAAGAGAGGTATTGACTCAGAGAATACCAGTAACCTATGGAAGGAGTAACGATGAATCTCTTAAGATACACAACGAGTGACATATCGCTTCTGGCAGACTGGCCGCAGTAAGAAAAAGTGGCAGACTGGGTGAGCAATTGGGACGAGTAACTATGACTCTCTTAAGGTAGCCAATGCCTCGTTACTTGCGGTTTGGATGAAGAAATCTCGAAAACCCCTAGGAGGATTAACGATGACTCTTTTATGATACACAACTAGTGAATTATAGTTTCTGGCAGACAAAAACTACACAAAAAGTAGTAAACTGTGTGAGCAACTCGGAGGATGAAGTATTGCACTATTAAGATAGATACTTTTTCGTCACGAGAGGTGTTGACTCAGAGAATACCAGTAACCTATGGAAGGAGTAACGATGAATCTCTTAAGATACACAACGAGTGACATATCGCTTCTGGCAGACTGGCCGCAGTAAGAAAAAGTGGCAGACTGGGTGAGCAATTGGGACGAGTAACTATGACTCTCTTAAGGTAGCCAATGCCTCGTTACTTGCGGTTTGGATTAAGAAATCTCGAAAACCCCTAGGAGGATTAACGATGACTCTTTTATGATACACAACTAGTGAATTATAGTTTCTGGCAGACAAAAACTACACAAAAAGTAGTAAACTGTGTGAGCAACTCGGAGGATGAAGTATTGCACTATTAAGATAGATTCTTTTTCGTCACGAGAGGTGTTGACTCAGAGAATACCAGTAACCTATGGAAGGAGTAACGATGAATCTCTTAAGATACACAACGAGTGACATATCGCTTCTGGCAGACTGGCCACAGTAAGACAAAGTGACAGACTGGGTGAGCAATGGGGACGAGTAACTATGACTCTCTTAAGGTAGCCAATGCCTCGTTACTTGCGGTTTGGGTTAAGAAATCTCGAATAACCCCTAGGAGGAGAAACGATGACTCTTTTATGATACACAACTAGCGACATATCGCTTCTGGCAGACTGGCAAGTACACAAAAAGTAGTAAACTGTGTGAGCAACTCGGAGGAAGAAGTATTGCACTATTAAGATAGCCACTTTTTCGTCAAGAGAGGTATTGACTCAGAGAATACCAGTAACCTATGGAAGGAGTAACGATGAATCTCTTAAGATACACAACGAGTGACATATCGCTTCTGGCAGACTGGCCGCAGTAAGAAAATGTGGCAGACTGGGTGAGCAATTGGGACGAGTAACTATGACTCTCTTAAGGTAGCCAATGCCTCGTTACTTGCGTTTTGGATTAAGAAATCTCGAATAACCCCTAGGAGGAGAAACGATGACTCTTTTATGATACACAACTAGTGACATATCGCTTCTGGCAGACTGGCAAGTACACAAAAAGTAGTAAACTGTGTGAGCCACTCGGAGGAAGAAGTATTGCACTATTAAGATAGCCACTTTTCCGTCAAGAGAGGTATTGACTCGGAGAATACCAGTAACCTATGGAAGGAGTAACGATGAATCTCTTAAGATACACAACGAGTGACATATCGCTTCTGGCTGACTGGCCGCAGTAAGAAAATGTGGCGGACTGGATGAGCAATTGGGACGAGTAACTATGACTCTCTTAAGGTAGCCAATGCCTCGTTACTTGCGGTTTCGATTAAGAAATCTCGAAAACCCCTAGGAGGAGAAACGATGACTCTTTTATGATACACAACTAGTGAATTATAGTTTCTGGCAGACAAAAACAACACAAACAGCAGTAAACTGTGTGAGCAACTGGGAGGAAGAAGTATTGCACTATTAAGATAGCCACATTTTCGTCAAGAGAGGTATTGACTCAGAGAATACCAGTAACCTATGGAAGGAGTAACGATGAATCTCTTAAGATACACAACGAGTGACATATCGCTTCTGGCAGACTGGCCGCAGTAAGAAAAAGTGGCAGACTGGGTGAGCAATTGGGACGAGTAACTATGACTCTCTTAAGGTAGCCAATGCCTCGTTACTTGCGGTTTGGATTAAGAAATCTCGAAAACCCCTAGGAGGATTAACGATGACTCTTTTATGATACACAACTAGTGAATTATAGTTTCTGGCAGACAAAAACTACACAAAAAGTAGTAAACTGTGTGAGCAACTCGGAGGATGAAGTATTGCACTATTAAGATAGATACTTTTTCGTCACGAGGGGTGTTGACTCAGAGAATACCAGTAACCTATGGAAGGAGTAACGATGAATCTCTTAAGATACACAACGAGTGACATATCGCTTCTGGCAGACTGGCCACAGTAAGAAAAAGTGACAGACTGGGTGAGCAATGGGGACGAGTAACTATGACTCTCTTAAGGTAGCCAATGCCTCGTTACTTGCGGTTTGGGTTAAGAAATCTCGAATAACCCCTAGGAGGAGAAACGATGACTCTTTTATGATACACAACTAGTGACATATCGCTTCTGGCAGACTGGCAAGTACACAAAAAGTAGTAAACTGTGTGAGCAACTCGGAGGAAGAAGTATTGCACTATTAAGATAGCCACTTTTTCGTCAAGAGAGGTATTGACTCAGAGAATACCAGTAACCTATGGAAGGAGTAACGATGAATCTCTTAAGATACACAACGAGTGACATATCGCTTCTGGCAGACTGTCCGCAGTAAGAAAAAGTGGCAGACTGGGTGAGCAATTGGGACGAGTAACTATGACTCTCTTAAGGTAGCCAATGCCTCGTTACTTGCGTTTTGGATTAAGAAATCTCGAATAACCCCTAGGAGGAGAAACGATGACTCTTTTATGATACACAACTAGTGAATTATAGTTTCTGGCAGACAAAAACTACACAAAAAGCAGTAAACTGTGTGAGCAACTCGGAGGAAGAGGTATTGCACTATTAAGATAGCCACTTTTTCGTCAAGAAGGTATTGACTCAGAGAATACCAGTAACCTATGGAAGGAGTAACGATGAATCTCTTAAGATACACAACGAGTGACATATCGCTTCTGGCAGACTGGCCGCAGTAAGAAAAAGTGGCAGACTGGGTGAGCAATGGGGAGGAGTAACTATGACTCTCTTAAGGTAGCCAATGCCTCGTTACTTGCGGTTTCGATTAAGAAATCTCGAATAATCCCTACTAGGTGAAACGATGACTCTTTTATGATACACAACTAGTGACATATCGCTTCTGGCAGACTGGCAAGTACACAAAAAGTAGTAAACTGTGTGAGCAACTGGGAGGAAGAAGTATGGCACTATTAAGAAAGCCAATGATTCGTCACGAGTAGTATTGAATCAGAGAATACCAGTAACCTATGGAAGGAGTAACGATGAATCTCTTAAGATACACAACGAGTGACATATCGCTTCTGGCAGACTGGCCACAGTAAGAAAAAGTGGCAGACTGGGTGAGCAATGGGGACGAGTAACTATGACTCTCTTAAGGTAGCCAATGCCTCGTTACTTGCGGGTTGGTTTAAGAAATCTCAAATAACCCCTAGGAGGAGAAACGATGACTCTTTTATGATACACAACTAGTGACATATCGCTTCTGGCAGACTGGCAAGTACACAAAAAGTAGTAAACTGTGTGAGCAACTCGGAGGAAGAAGTATTGCACTATTAAGATAGCCACTTTTTCGTCAAGAGAGGTATTGACTCGGAGAATACCAGTAACCTATGGAAGGAGTAACGATGAAACTCTTAAGAGACACAACGAGTGACATATAGCTTCTGGCAGACTGGCCGCAGTAAGGAAAAGTGGCAGACTGGGAGAGCAATTGGGACGAGTAACTATGACTCTCTTAAGGTAGTCAATGCCTCGTTACTTGCGGTTTGGATGAAGAAATCTCGAATAACCCCTAGGAGGAGATACGATGACTCTTTTATGATACACAACTAGTGAATTATAGTTTCTGGCAGACAAAAACTACACAAAAAGCAGTATACTGTGTGAGCAACTCGGAGGAAGACGTATTGCACTATTAAGATAGCCACTTTTTCGTCAAGAGAGGTATTGACTCAGAGAATACCAGTAACCTATGGAAGGAGTAACGATGAATCTCTTAAGATACACAACGAGTGACATATCGCTTCTGGCAGACTGGCCGCAGTAAGAAAAAGTAGCAGACTGGGTGAGCAATGGGGACGAGTAACTATGACTCTCTTAAGGTAGCCAATGCCTCGTTACTTGCGGTTTCGATTAAGAAATCTCGAATAATCCCTACTAGGTGAAACGATAACTCTTTTATGTTACACAACTAGTGACATATCGCTTCTGGCAGACTGTCAAGTACACAAAAAGTAGTAAACTGTGTGAGCAACTGGGAGGAAGAAGTATGGCACTATTAAGAAAGCCAATGATTCGTCACGAGTAGTATTGAATCAGAGAATACCAGTAACCTATGGAAGGAGTAACGATGAATCTCTTAAGATACACAACGTGTGACATATCGCTTCTGGCAGACTGGCCGCAGTAAGGAAAAGTGGCAGACTGGGAGAGCAATTGGGACGAGTAACTATGACTCTCTTAAGGTAGCCAATGCCTCGTTACTTGCGGTTTGGATGAAGAAATCTCGAATAACCCCTAGGAGGAGAAACGATGACTCTTTTATGATACACAACTAGTGACATATCGCTTCTGGCAGACTGGCAAGTACACAAAAAGTAGTAAACTGTGTGAGCAACTCGGAGGAAGAAGTATTGCACTATTAAGATAGCCACTTTTTCGTCAAGAGAGGTATTGACTCGGAGAATAACAGTAACCTATGGAAGGAGTAACGATGAATCTCTTAAGATACACAACGAGTGACATATCGCTTCTGGCAGACTGGCCGCAGTAAGAAAAAGTGGCAGACTGGGTGAGCAATTGGGACGAGTAACTATGACTCTCTTAAGGTAGCCAATGCCTCGTTACTTGCGGTTTGGATTAAGAAATCTCGAAAACCCCTAGGAGGATTAACGATGACTCTTTTATGATACACAACTAGTGAATTATAGTTTCTGGCAGACAAAAACTACACAAAAAGTAGTAAACTGTGTGAGCAACTCGGAGGATGAAGTATTGCACTATTAAGATAGATACTTTTTCGTCACGAGAGGTGTTGACTCAGAGAATACCAGTAACCTATGGAAGGAGTAACGATGAATCTCTTAAGATACACAACGAGTGACATATCGCTTCTGGCAGACTGGCCGCAGTAAGAAAAAGTGGCAGACTAGGTGAGCAATTGGGACGAGTAACTATGACTCTCTTAAGGTAGCCAATGCCTCGTTACTTGCGGTTTGGATTAAGAAATCTCGAAAACCCCTAGGAGGATTAACGATGACTCTTTTATGATACACAACTAGTGAATTATAGTTTCTGGCAGACAAAAACTACACAAAAAGTAGTAAACTGTGTGAGCAACTCGGAGGATGAAGTATTGCACTATTAAGATAGATACTTTTTCGTCACGAGAGGTGTTGACTCAGAGAATACCAGTAACCTATGGAAGGAGTAACGATGAATCTCTTAAGATACACAACGAGTGACATATCGCTTCTGGCAGACTGGCCACAGTAAGACAAAGTGACAGACTGGGTGAGCAATGGGGACGAGTAACTATGACTCTCTTAAGGTAGCCAATGCCTCGTTACTTGCGGTTTGGGTTAAGAAATCTCGAATAACCCCTAGGAGGAGAAACGATGACTCTTTTATGATACACAACTAGCGACATATCGCTTCTGGCAGACTGGCAAGTACACAAAAAGTAGTAAACTGTGTGAGCAACTCGGAGGAAGAAGTATTGCACTATTAAGATAGCCACTTTTTCGTCAAGAGAGGTATTGACTCGGAGAATAACAGTAACCTATGGAAGGAGTAACGATGAATCTCTTAAGATACACAACGAGTGACATATCGCTTCTGGCAGACTGGCCGCAGTAAGAAAAAGTGGCAGACTGGGTGAGCAATTGGGACGAGTAACTATGACTCTCTTAAGGTAGCCAATGCCTCGTTACTTGCGGTTTGGATTAAGAAATCTCGAAAACCCCTAGGAGGATTAACGATGACTCTTTTATGATACACAACTAGTGAATTATAGTTTCTGGCAGACAAAAACTACACAAAAAGTAGTAAACTGTGTGAGCAACTCGGAGGATGAAGTATTGCACTATTAAGATAGATACTTTTTCGTCACGAGAGGTGTTGACTCAGAGAATACCAGTAACCTATGGAAGGAGTAACGATGAATCTCTTAAGATACACAACGAGTGACATATCGCTTCTGGCAGACTGGCCGCAGTAAGAAAAAGTGGCAGACTAGGTGAGCAATTGGGACGAGTAACTATGACTCTCTTAAGGTAGCCAATGCCTCGTTACTTGCGGTTTGGATTAAGAAATCTCGAAAACCCCTAGGAGGATTAACGATGACTCTTTTATGATACACAACTAGTGAATTATAGTTTCTGGCAGACAAAAACTACACAAAAAGTAGTAAACTGTGTGAGCAACTCGGAGGATGAAGTATTGCACTATTAAGATAGATACTTTTTCGTCACGAGAGGTGTTGACTCAGAGAATACCAGTAACCTATGGAAGGAGTAACGATGAATCTCTTAAGATACACAACGAGTGACATATCGCTTCTGGCAGACTGGCCACAGTAAGACAAAGTGACAGACTGGGTGAGCAATGGGGACGAGTAACTATGACTCTCTTAAGGTAGCCAATGCCTCGTTACTTGCGGTTTGGGTTAAGAAATCTCGAATAACCCCTAGGAGGAGAAACGATGACTCTTTTATGATACACAACTAGCGACATATCGCTTCTGGCAGACTGGCAAGTACACAAAAAGTAGTAAACTGTGTGAGCAACTCGGAGGAAGAAGTATTGCACTATTAAGATAGCCACTTTTTCGTCAAGAGATGTATTGACTCAGAGAATACCAGTAACCTATGGAAGGAGTAACGATGAATCTCTTAAGATACACAACGAGTGACATATCGCTTCTGGCAGACTGGCCGCAGTAAGAAAATGTGGCAGACTGGATGAGCAATTGGGACGAGTAACTATGACTCTCTTAAGGTAGCCAATGCCTCGTTACTTGCGGTTTCGATTAAGAAATCTCGAAAACCCCTAGGAGGAGAAACGATGACTCTTTTATGATACACAACTAGTGAATTATAGTTTCTGGCAGACAAAAACTACACAAACAGCAGTAAACTGTGTGAGCAACTGGGAGGAAGAAGTATTGCACTATTAAGATAGCCACATTTTCGTCAAGAGAGGTATTGACTCAGAGAATACCAGTAACCTATGGAAGGAGTAACGATGAATCTCTTAAGATACACAACGAGTGACATATCGCTTCTGGCAGACTGGCCGCAGTAAGAAAAAGTGGCAGACTGGGTGAGCAATTGGGACGAGTAACTATGACTCTCTTAAGGTAGCCAATGCCTCGTTACTTGCGGTTTGGATTAAGAAATCTCGAAAACCCCTAGGAGGATTAACGATGACTCTTTTATGATACACAACTAGTGAATTATAGTTTCTGGCAGACAAAAACTACACAAAAAGTAGTAAACTGTGTGAGCAACTCGGAGGATGAAGTATTGCACTATTAAGATAGATACTTTTTCGTCACGAGGGGTGTTGACTCAGAGAATACCAGTAACCTATGGAAGGAGTAACGATGAATCTCTTAAGATACACAACGAGTGACATATCGCTTCTGGCAGACTGGCCACAGTAAGAAAAAGTGACAGACTGGGTGAGCAATGGGGACGAGTAACTATGACTCTCTTAAGGTAGCCAATGCCTCGTTACTTGCGGTTTGGGTTAAGAAATCTCGAATAACCCCTAGGAGGAGAAACGATGGCTCTTTTATGATACACAACTAGTGACATATCGCTTCTGGCAGACTGGCAAGTACACAAAAAGTAGTAAACTGTGTGAGCAACTCGGAGGAAGAAGTATTGCACTATTAAGATAGCCACTTTTTCGTCAAGAGAGGTATTGACTCAGAGAATACCAGTAACCTATGGAAGGAGTAACGATGAATCTCTTAAGATACACAACGAGTGACATATCGCTTCTGGCAGAATGGCCGCAGTAAGAAAAAGTAGCAGACTGGGTGAGCAATGGGGACGAGTAACTATGACTCTCTTAAGGTAGCCAATGCCTCGTTACTTGCGGTTTCGATTAAGAAATCTCGAATAATCCCTACTAGGTGAAACGATAACTCTTTTATGTTACACAACTAGTGACATATCGCTTCTGGCAGACTGTCAAGTACACAAAAAGTAGTAAACTGTGTGAGCAACTGGGAGGAAGAAGTATGGCACTATTAAGAAAGCCAATGATTCGTCACGAGTAGTATTGAATCAGAGAATACCAGTAACCTATGGAAGGAGTAACGATGAATCTCTTAAGATACACAACGTGTGACATATCGCTTCTGGCAGACTGGCCACAGTAAGAAAAAGTGGCAGACTGGGTGAGCAATGGGGACGAGTAACTATGACTCTCTTAAGGTAGCCAATGCCTCGTTACTTGCGGTTTGGGTTAAGAAATCTCGAATAACCCCTAGGAGGAGAAACGATGACTCTTTTATGATACACAACTAGTGACATATCGCTTCTGGCAGACAAAAACTACACAAAAAGCAGTAAACTGTGTGAGCAACTCGGAGGAAGAAGTATTGCACTATTAAGATAGCCACTTTTTCGTCAAGAGAGGTATTGACTCAGAGAATACCAGTAACCTATGGAAGGAGAAACGATGAATCTCTTAAGATACACAACGAGTGACATATCGCTTCTGGCAGACTGGCCGCAGTAAGAAAAAGTGGCAGACTGGGTGAGCAATGGGGACGAGTAACTATGACTCTCTTAAGGTAGCCAATGCCTCGTTACTTGCGGTTTCGATTAAGAAATCTCGAATAATCCCTACTAGGTGAAACGATAACTCTTTTATGTTACACAACTAGTGACATATCGCTTCTGGCAGACTGTCAAGTACACAAAAAGTAGTAAACTGTGTGAGCAACTGGGAGGAAGAAGTATGGCACTATTAAGAAAGCCAATGATTCGTCACGAGTAGTATTGAATCAGAGAATACCAGTAACCTATGGAAGGAGTAACGATGAATCTCTTAAGATACACAACGTGTGACATATCGCTTCTGGCAGACTGGCCACAGTAAGAAAAAGTGGCAGACTGGGTGAGCAATGGGGACGAGTAACTATGACTCTCTTAAGGTAGCCAATGCCTCGTTACTTGCGGTTTGGGTTAAGAAATCTCGAATAACCCCTAGGAGGAGAAACGATGACTCTTTTATGATACACAACTAGCGACATATCGCTTCTGGCAGACTGGCAAGTACACAAAAAGTAGTAAACTGTGTGAGCAACTCGGAGGAAGAAGTATTGCACTATTAAGATAGCCACTTTTTCGTCAAGAGAGGTATTGACTCAGAGAATACCAGTAACCTATGGAAGGAGAAACGATGAATCTCTTAAGATACACAACGAGTGACATATCGCTTCTGGCAGACTGGCCGCAGTAAGAAAATGTGGCAGACTAGGTGAGCAATTGGGACGAGTAACTATGTCTCTCTTAAGGTAGCCAATGCCTCGTTACTTGCGTTTTGGATTAAGAAATCTCGAATAACCCCTAGGAGGAGAAACGATGACTCTTTTATGATACACAACTAGTGACATATCGCTTCTGGCAGACTGGCAAGTACACAAAAAGTAGTAAACTGTGTGAGCAACTCGGAGGAAGAAGTATTGCACTATTAAGATAGCCACTTTTCCGTCAAGAGAGGTATTGACTCGGAGAATACCAGTAACCTATGGAAGGAGTAACGATGAATCTCTTAAGATACACAACGAGTGACATATCGCTTCTGGCTGACTGGCCGCAGTAAGAAAATGTGGCGGACTGGATGAGCAATTGGGACGAGTAACTATGACTCTCTTAAGGTAGCCAATGCCTCGTTACTTGCGGTTTCGATTAAGAAATCTCGAAAACCCCTAGGAGGAGAAACGATGACTCTTTTATGATACACAACTAGTGAATTATAGTTTCTGGCAGACAAAAACTACACAAACAGCAGTAAACTGTGTGAGCAACTGGGAGGAAGAAGTATTGCACTATTAAGATAGCCACATTTTCGTCAAGAGAGGTATTGACTCAGAGAATACCAGTAACCTATGGAAGGAGTAACGATGAATCTCTTAAGATACACAACGAGTGACATATCGCTTCTGGCAGACTGGCCGCAGTAAGAAAAAGTGGCAGACTGGGTGAGCAATTGGGACGAGTAACTATGACTCTCTTAAGGTAGCCAATGCCTCGTTACTTGCGGTTTGGATGAAGAAATCTCGAAAACCCCTAGGAGGATTAACGATGACTCTTTTATGATACACAACTAGTGAATTATAGTTTCTGGCAGACAAAAACTACACAAAAAGTAGTAAACTGTGTGAGCAACTCGGAGGATGAAGTATTGCACTATTAAGATAGATACTTTTTCGTCACGAGAGGTGTTGACTCAGAGAATACCAGTAACCTATGGAAGGAGTAACGATGAATCTCTTAAGATACACAACGAGTGACATATCGCTTCTGGCAGACTGGCCGCAGTAAGAAAAAGTGGCAGACTGGGTGAGCAATTGGGACGAGTAACTATGACTCTCTTAAGGTAGCCAATGCCTCGTTACTTGCGGTTTGGATTAAGAAATCTCGAAAACCCCTAGGAGGATTAACGATGACTCTTTTATGATACACAACTAGTGAATTATAGTTTCTGGCAGACAAAAACTACACAAAAAGTAGTAAACTGTGTGAGCAACTCGGAGGATGAAGTATTGCACTATTAAGATAGATTCTTTTTCGTCACGAGAGGTGTTGACTCAGAGAATACCAGTAACCTATGGAAGGAGTAACGATGAATCTCTTAAGATACACAACGAGTGACATATCGCTTCTGGCAGACTGGCCACAGTAAGACAAAGTGACAGACTGGGTGAGCAATGGGGACGAGTAACTATGACTCTCTTAAGGTAGCCAATGCCTCGTTACTTGCGGTTTGGGTTAAGAAATCTCGAATAACCCCTAGGAGGAGAAACGATGACTCTTTTATGATACACAACTAGCGACATATCGCTTCTGGCAGACTGGCAAGTACACAAAAAGTAGTAAACTGTGTGAGCAACTCGGAGGAAGAAGTATTGCACTATTAAGATAGCCACTTTTTCGTCAAGAGAGGTATTGACTCAGAGAATACCAGTAACCTATGGAAGGAGTAACGATGAATCTCTTAAGATACACAACGAGTGACATATCGCTTCTGGCAGACTGGCCGCAGTAAGAAAATGTGGCAGACTGGGTGAGCAATTGGGACGAGTAACTATGACTCTCTTAAGGTAGCCAATGCCTCGTTACTTGCGTTTTGGATTAAGAAATCTCGAATAACCCCTAGGAGGAGAAACGATGACTCTTTTATGATACACAACTAGTGACATATCGCTTCTGGCAGACTGGCAAGTACACAAAAAGTAGTAAACTGTGTGAGCCACTCGGAGGAAGAAGTATTGCACTATTAAGATAGCCACTTTTCCGTCAAGAGAGGTATTGACTCGGAGAATACCAGTAACCTATGGAAGGAGTAACGATGAATCTCTTAAGATACACAACGAGTGACATATCGCTTCTGGCTGACTGGCCGCAGTAAGAATATGTGGCGGACTGGATGAGCAATTGGGACGAGTAACTATGACTCTCTTAAGGTAGCCAATGCCTCGTTACTTGCGGTTTCGATTAAGAAATCTCGAAAACCCCTAGGAGGAGAAACGATGACTCTTTTATGATACACAACTAGTGAATTATAGTTTCTGGCAGACAAAAACAACACAAACAGCAGTAAACTGTGTGAGCAACTGGGAGGAAGAAGTATTGCACTATTAAGATAGCCACATTTTCGTCAAGAGAGGTATTGACTCAGAGAATACCAGTAACCTATGGAAGGAGTAACGATGAATCTCTTAAGATACACAACGAGTGACATATCGCTTCTGGCAGACTGGCCGCAGTAAGAAAAAGTGGCAGACTGGGTGAGCAATTGGGACGAGTAACTATGACTCTCTTAAGGTAGCCAATGCCTCGTTACTTGCGGTTTGGATTAAGAAATCTCGAAAACCCCTAGGAGGATTAACGATGACTCTTTTATGATACACAACTAGTGAATTATAGTTTCTGGCAGACAAAAACTACACAAAAAGTAGTAAACTGTGTGAGCAACTCGGAGGATGAAGTATTGCACTATTAAGATAGATACTTTTTCGTCACGAGGGGTGTTGACTCAGAGAATACCAGTAACCTATGGAAGGAGTAACGATGAATCTCTTAAGATACACAACGAGTGACATATCGCTTCTGGCAGACTGGCCACAGTAAGAAAAAGTGACAGACTGGGTGAGCAATGGGGACGAGTAACTATGACTCTCTTAAGGTAGCCAATGCCTCGTTACTTGCGGTTTGGGTTAAGAAATCTCGAATAACCCCTAGGAGGAGAAACGATGACTCTTTTATGATACACAACTAGTGACATATCGCTTCTGGCAGACTGGCAAGTACACAAAAAGTAGTAAACTGTGTGAGCAACTCGGAGGAAGAAGTATTGCACTATTAAGATAGCCACTTTTTCGTCAAGAGAGGTATTGACTCAGAGAATACCAGTAACCTATGGAAGGAGTAACGATGAATCTCTTAAGATACACAACGAGTGACATATCGCTTCTGGCAGACTGTCCGCAGTAAGAAAAAGTGGCAGACTGGGTGAGCAATTGGGACGAGTAACTATGACTCTCTTAAGGTAGCCAATGCCTCGTTACTTGCGTTTTGGATTAAGAAATCTCGAATAACCCCTAGGAGGAGAAACGATGACTCTTTTATGATACACAACTAGTGAATTATAGTTTCTGGCAGACAAAAACTACACAAAAAGCAGTAAACTGTGTGAGCAACTCGGAGGAAGAGGTATTGCACTATTAAGATAGCCACTTTTTCGTCAAGAAGGTATTGACTCAGAGAATACCAGTAACCTATGGAAGGAGTAACGATGAATCTCTTAAGATACACAACGAGTGACATATCGCTTCTGGCAGACTGGCCGCAGTAAGAAAAAGTGGCAGACTGGGTGAGCAATGGGGAGGAGTAACTATGACTCTCTTAAGGTAGCCAATGCCTCGTTACTTGCGGTTTCGATTAAGAAATCTCGAATAATCCCTACTAGGTGAAACGATGACTCTTTTATGATACACAACTAGTGACATATCGCTTCTGGCAGACTGGCAAGTACACAAAAAGTAGTAAACTGTGTGAGCAACTGGGAGGAAGAAGTATGGCACTATTAAGAAAGCCAATGATTCGTCACGAGTAGTATTGAATCAGAGAATACCAGTAACCTATGGAAGGAGTAACGATGAATCTCTTAAGATACACAACGAGTGACATATCGCTTCTGGCAGACTGGCCACAGTAAGAAAAAGTGGCAGACTGGGTGAGCAATGGGGACGAGTAACTATGACTCTCTTAAGGTAGCCAATGCCTCGTTACTTGCGGGTTGGTTTAAGAAATCTCAAATAACCCCTAGGAGGAGAAACGATGACTCTTTTATGATACACAACTAGTGACATATCGCTTCTGGCAGACTGGCAAGTACACAAAAAGTAGTAAACTGTGTGAGCAACTCGGAGGAAGAAGTATTGCACTATTAAGATAGCCACTTTTTCGTCAAGAGAGGCATTGACTCGGAGAATACCAGTAACCTATGGAGGGAGTAACGATGAAACTCTTAAGATACACAACGAGTGACATATCGCTTCTGGCAGACTGGCCGCAGTAAGAAAAAGTGGCAGACTGGGAGAGCAATTGGGACGAGTAACTATGACTCTCTTAAGGTAGTCAATGCCTCGTTACTTGCGGTTTGGATGAAGAAATCTCGAATAACCCCTAGGAGGAGAAACGATGACTCTTTTATGATACACAACTAGTGAATTATAGTTTCAGGCAGACAAAAACTACACAAAAAGCAGTAAACTGTGTGAGCAACTCGGAGGAAGAAGTATTGCACTATTAAGATAGCCACTTTTTCGTCAAGAGAGGTATTGACTCGGAGAATACCAGTAACCTATGGAAGGAGTAACGATGAAACTCTTAAGATACACAACGAGTGACATATAGCTTCTGGCAGACTGGCCGCAGTAAGGAAAAGTGGCAGACTGGGAGAGCAATTGGGACGAGTAACTATGACTCTCTTAAGGTAGTCAATGCCTCGTTACTTGCGGTTTGGATGAAGAAATCTCGAATAACCCCTAGGAGGAGATACGATGACTCTTTTATGATACACAACTAGTGAATTATAGTTTCTGGCAGACAAAAACTACACAAAAAGCAGTATACTGTGTGAGCAACTCGGAGGAAGACGTATTGCACTATTAAGATAGCCACTTTTTCGTCAAGAGAGGTATTGACTCAGAGAATACCAGTAACCTATGGAAGGAGTAACGATGAATCTCTTAAGATACACAACGAGTGACATATCGCTTCTGGCAGACTGGCCGCAGTAAGAAAAAGTAGCAGACTGGGTGAGCAATGGGGACGAGTAACTATGACTCTCTTAAGGTAGCCAATGCCTCGTTACTTGCGGTTTCGATTAAGAAATCTCGAATAATCCCTACTAGGTGAAACGATAACTCTTTTATGTTACACAACTAGTGACATATCGCTTCTGGCAGACTGTCAAGTACACAAAAAGTAGTAAACTGTGTGAGCAACTGGGAGGAAGAAGTATGGCACTATTAAGAAAGCCAATGATTCGTCACGAGTAGTATTGAATCAGAGAATACCAGTAACCTATGGAAGGAGTAACGATGAATCTCTTAAGATACACAACGTGTGACATATCGCTTCTGGCAGACTGGCCGCAGTAAGGAAAAGTGGCAGACTGGGAGAGCAATTGGGACGAGTAACTATGACTCTCTTAAGGTAGCCAATGCCTCGTTACTTGCGGTTTGGATGAAGAAATCTCGAATAACCCCTAGGAGGAGAAACGATGACTCTTTTATGATACACAACTAGTGACATATCGCTTCTGGCAGACTGGCAAGTACACAAAAAGTAGTAAACTGTGTGAGCAACTCGGAGGAAGAAGTATTGCACTATTAAGATAGCCACTTTTTCGTCAAGAGAGGTATTGACTCGGAGAATAACAGTAACCTATGGAAGGAGTAACGATGAATCTCTTAAGATACACAACGAGTGACATATCGCTTCTGGCAGACTGGCCGCAGTAAGAAAAAGTGGCAGACTGGGTGAGCAATTGGGACGAGTAACTATGACTCTCTTAAGGTAGCCAATGCCTCGTTACTTGCGGTTTGGATTAAGAAATCTCGAAAACCCCTAGGAGGATTAACGATGACTCTTTTATGATACACAACTAGTGAATTATAGTTTCTGGCAGACAAAAACTACACAAAAAGTAGTAAACTGTGTGAGCAACTCGGAGGATGAAGTATTGCACTATTAAGATAGATACTTTTTCGTCACGAGAGGTGTTGACTCAGAGAATACCAGTAACCTATGGAAGGAGTAACGATGAATCTCTTAAGATACACAACGAGTGACATATCGCTTCTGGCAGACTGGCCGCAGTAAGAAAAAGTGGCAGACTAGGTGAGCAATTGGGACGAGTAACTATGACTCTCTTAAGGTAGCCAATGCCTCGTTACTTGCGGTTTGGATTAAGAAATCTCGAAAACCCCTAGGAGGATTAACGATGACTCTTTTATGATACACAACTAGTGAATTATAGTTTCTGGCAGACAAAAACTACACAAAAAGTAGTAAACTGTGTGAGCAACTCGGAGGATGAAGTATTGCACTATTAAGATAGATACTTTTTCGTCACGAGAGGTGTTGACTCAGAGAATACCAGTAACCTATGGAAGGAGTAACGATGAATCTCTTAAGATACACAACGAGTGACATATCGCTTCTGGCAGACTGGCCACAGTAAGACAAAGTGACAGACTGGGTGAGCAATGGGGACGAGTAACTATGACTCTCTTAAGGTAGCCAATGCCTCGTTACTTGCGGTTTGGGTTAAGAAATCTCGAATAACCCCTAGGAGGAGAAACGATGACTCTTTTATGATACACAACTAGCGACATATCGCTTCTGGCAGACTGGCAAGTACACAAAAAGTAGTAAACTGTGTGAGCAAATCGGAGGAAGAAGTATTGCACTATTAAGATAGCCACTTTTTCGTCAAGAGAGGTATTGACTCGGAGAATAACAGTAACCTATGGAAGGAGTAACGATGAATCTCTTAAGATACACAACGAGTGACATATCGCTTCTGGCAGACTGGCCGCAGTAAGAAAAAGTGGCAGACTGGGTGAGCAATTGGGACGAGTAACTATGACTCTCTTAAGGTAGCCAATGCCTCGTTACTTGCGGTTTGGATTAAGAAATCTCGAAAACCCCTAGGAGGATTAACGATGACTCTTTTATGATACACAACTAGTGAATTATAGTTTCTGGCAGACAAAAACTACACAAAAAGTAGTAAACTGTGTGAGCAACTCGGAGGATGAAGTATTGCACTATTAAGATAGATACTTTTTCGTCACGAGAGGTGTTGACTCAGAGAATACCAGTAACCTATGGAAGGAGTAACGATGAATCTCTTAAGATACACAACGAGTGACATATCGCTTCTGGCAGACTGGCCGCAGTAAGAAAAAGTGGCAGACTAGGTGAGCAATTGGGACGAGTAACTATGACTCTCTTAAGGTAGCCAATGCCTCGTTACTTGCGGTTTGGATTAAGAAATCTCGAAAACCCCTAGGAGGATTAACGATGACTCTTTTATGATACACAACTAGTGAATTATAGTTTCTGGCAGACAAAAACTACACAAAAAGTAGTAAACTGTGTGAGCAACTCGGAGGATGAAGTATTGCACTATTAAGATAGATACTTTTTCGTCACGAGAGGTGTTGACTCAGAGAATACCAGTAACCTATGGAAGGAGTAACGATGAATCTCTTAAGATACACAACGAGTGACATATCGCTTCTGGCAGACTGGCCACAGTAAGACAAAGTGACAGACTGGGTGAGCAATGGGGACGAGTAACTATGACTCTCTTAAGGTAGCCAATGCCTCGTTACTTGCGGTTTGGGTTAAGAAATCTCGAATAACCCCTAGGAGGAGAAACGATGACTCTTTTATGATACACAACTAGCGACATATCGCTTCTGGCAGACTGGCAAGTACACAAAAAGTAGTAAACTGTGTGAGCAACTCGGAGGAAGAAGTATTGCACTATTAAGATAGCCACTTTTTCGTCAAGAGATGTATTGACTCAGAGAATACCAGTAACCTATGGAAGGAGTAACGATGAATCTCTTAAGATACACAACGAGTGACATATCGCTTCTGGCAGACTGGCCGCAGTAAGAAAATGTGGCAGACTGGGTGAGCAATTGGGACGAGTAACTATGACTCTCTTAAGGTAGCCAATGCCTCGTTACTTGCGTTTTGGATTAAGAAATCTCGAATAACCCCTAGGAGGAGTAACGATGACTCTTTTATGATACACAACTAGTGACATATCGCTTCTGGCAGACTGGCAAGTACACAAAAAGTAGTAAACTGTGTGAGCCACTCGGAGGAAGAAGTATTGCACTATTAAGATAGCCACTTTTCCGTCAAGAGAGGTATTGACTCGGAGAATACCAGTAACCTATGGAAGGAGTAACGATGAATCTCTTAAGATACACAACGAGTGACATATCGCTTCTGGCTGACTGGCCGCAGTAAGAAAATGTGGCGGACTGGATGAGCAATTGGGACGAGTAACTATGACTCTCTTAAGGTAGCCAATGCCTCGTTACTTGCGGTTTCGATTAAGAAATCTCGAAAACCCCTAGGAGGAGAAACGATGACTCTTTTATGATACACAACTAGTGAATTATAGTTTCTGGCAGACAAAAACTACACAAACAGCAGTAAACTGTGTGAGCAACTGGGAGGAAGAAGTATTGCACTATTAAGATAGCCACATTTTCGTCAAGAGAGGTATTGACTCAGAGAATACCAGTAACCTATGGAAGGAGTAACGATGAATCTCTTAAGATACACAACGAGTGACATATCGCTTCTGGCAGACTGGCCGCAGTAAGAAAAAGTGGCAGACTGGGTGAGCAATTGGGACGAGTAACTATGACTCTCTTAAGGTAGCCAATGCCTCGTTACTTGCGGTTTGGATTAAGAAATCTCGAAAACCCCTAGGAGGATTAACGATGACTCTTTTATGATACACAACTAGTGAATTATAGTTTCTGGCAGACAAAAACTACACAAAAAGTAGTAAACTGTGTGAGCAACTCGGAGGATGAAGTATTGCACTATTAAGATAGATACTTTTTCGTCACGAGGGGTGTTGACTCAGAGAATACCAGTAACCTATGGAAGGAGTAACGATGAATCTCTTAAGATACACAACGAGTGACATATCGCTTCTGGCAGACTGGCCACAGTAAGAAAAAGTGACAGACTGGGTGAGCAATGGGGACGAGTAACTATGACTCTCTTAAGGTAGCCAATGCCTCGTTACTTGCGGTTTGGGTTAAGAAATCTCGAATAACCCCTAGGAGGAGAAACGATGGCTCTTTTATGATACACAACTAGTGACATATCGCTTCTGGCAGACTGGCAAGTACACAAAAAGTAGTAAACTGTGTGAGCAACTCGGAGGAAGAAGTATTGCACTATTAAGATAGCCACTTTTTCGTCAAGAGAGGTATTGACTCAGAGAATACCAGTAACCTATGGAAGGAGTAACGATGAATCTCTTAAGATACACAACGAGTGACATATCGCTTCTGGCAGACTGGCCGCAGTAAGAAAAAGTGGCAGACTGGGTGAGCAATTGGGACGAGTAACTATGACTCTCTTAAGGTAGCCAATGCCTCGTTACTTGCGTTTTGGATTAAGAAATCTCGAATAACCCCTAGGAGGAGAAACGATGACTCTTTTATGATACACAACTAGTGAATTATAGTTTCTGGCAGACAAAAACTACACAAAAAGCAGTAAACTGTGTGAGCAACTCGGAGGAAGAGGTATTGCACTATTAAGATAGCCACTTTTTCGTCAAGAGAGGTATTGACTCAGAGAATACCAGTAACCTATGGAAGGAGTAACGATGAATCTCTTAAGATACACAACGAGTGACATATCGCTTCTGGCAGACTGGCCGCAGTAAGAAAAAGTGGCAGATACTTTTTCGTCACGAGGGGTGTTGACTCAGAGAATACCAGTAACCTATGGAAGGAGTAACGATGAATCTCTTAAGATACACAACGAGTGACATATCGCTTCTGGCAGAGTAACGATGAATCTCTTAAGATACACAACGAGTGACATATCGCTTCTGGCAGACTGGCCGCAGTAAGAAAAAGTGGCAGACTGGGTGAGCAATTGGGACGAGTAACTATGACTCTCTTAAGGTAGCCAATGCCTCGTTACTTGCGGTTTGGATTAAGAAATCTCGAAAACCCCTAGGAGGATTAACGATGACTCTTTTATGATACACAACAAGTGAATTATAGTTTCTGGCAGACAAAAACTACACAAAAAGTAGTAAACTGTGTGAGCAACTTGGAGGATGAAGTATTGCACTATTAAGATAGATACTTTTTCGTCACGAGGGGTGTTGACTCAGAGAATACCAGTAACCTATGGAAGGAGTAACGATGAATCTCTTAAGATACACAACGAGTGACATATCGCTTCTGGCAGACTGGCCACAGTAAGAAAAAGTGACAGACTGGGTGAGCAATGGGGACGAGTAACTATGACTCTCTTAAGGTAGCCAATGCCTCGTTACTTGCGGTTTGGGTTAAGAAATCTCGAATAACCCCTAGGAGGAGAAACGATGGCTCTTTTATGATACACAACTAGTGACATATCGCTTCTGGCAGACTGGCAAGTACACAAAAAGTAGTAAACTGTGTGAGCAACTCGGAGGAAGAAGTATTGCACTATTAAGATAGCCACTTTTTCGTCAAGAGAGGTATTGACTCAGAGAATACCAGTAACCTATGGAAGGAGTAACGATGAATCTCTTAAGATACACAACGAGTGACATATCGCTTCTGGCAGACTGGCCGCAGTAAGAAAAAGTGGCAGACTGGGTGAGCAATTGGGACGAGTAACTATGACTCTCTTAAGGTAGCCAATGCCTCGTTACTTGCGGTTTCGATTAAGAAATCTCGAATAATCCCTACTAGGTGAAACGATGACTCTTTTATGATACACAACTAGTGACATATCGCTTCTGGCAGACTGGCAAGTACACAAAAAGTAGTAAACTGTGTGAGCAACTCGGAGGAAGAAGTATTGCACTATTAAGATAGCCACATTTTCGTCAAGAGAGGTATTGACTCAGAGAATACCAGTAACCTATGGAAGGAGTAACGATGAATCTCTTAAGATACACAACGAGTGACATATCGCTTCTGGCAGACTGGCCACAGTAAGAAAAAGTGGCAGACTGGGTGAGCAATGGGGACGAGTAACTATGACTCTCTTAAGGTAGCCAATGCCTCGTTACTTGCGGGTTGGTTTAAGAAATCTCAAATAACCCCTAGGAGGAGAAACGATGACTCTTTTATGATACACAACTAGTGACATATCGCTTCTGGCAGACTGGCAAGTACACAAAAAGTAGTAAACTGTGTGAGCAACTCGGAGGAAGAAGTATTGCACTATTAAGATAGCCACTTTTTCGTCAAGAGAGGTATTGACTCGGAGAATACCAGTAACCTATGGAGGGAGTAACGATGAAACTCTTAAGATACACAACGAGTGACATATCGCTTCTGGCAGACTGGCCGCAGTAAGAAAAAGTGGCAGACTGGGAGAGCAATTGGGACGAGTAACTATGACTCTCTTAAGGTAGTCAATGCCTCGTTACTTGCGGTTTGGATGAAGAAATCTCGAATAACCCCTAGGAGGAGAAACGATGACTCTTTTATGATACACAACTAGTGAATTATAGTTTCAGGCAGACAAAAACTACACAAAAAGCAGTAAACTGTGTGAGCAACTCGGAGGAAGAAGTATTGCACTATTAAGATAGCCACTTTTTCGTCAAGAGAGGTATTGACTCGGAGAATACCAGTAACCTATGGAAGGAGTAACGATGAAACTCTTAAGATACACAACGAGTGACATATAGCTTCTGGCAGACTGGCCGCAGTAAGGAAAAGTGGCAGACTGGGAGAGCAATTGGGACGAGTAACTATGACTCTCTTAAGGTAGTCAATGCCTCGTTACTTGCGGTTTGGATGAAGAAATCTCGAATAAACACTAGGAGGAGAAACGATGACTCTTTTATGATACACAACTAGTGAATTACAGTTTCTGGCAGACAAAAACTACACAAAAAGCAGTAAACTGTGTGAGCAACTCGGAGGAAGAAGTATTGCACTATTAAGATAGCCACTTTTTCGTCAAGAGAGGTATTGACTCAGAGAATACCAGTAACCTATTGATGGAGTAACGATGAATCTCTTAAGATACACAACGAGTGACATATCGCTTCTGGCAGACTGGCCGCAGTAAGAAAAAGTGGCAGACTGGGTGAGCAATTGGGACGAGTAACTATGACTCTCTTAAGGTAGCCAATGCCTCGTTACTTGCGTTTTGGATTAAGAAATCTCGAATAACCCCTAGGAGGAGAAACGATGACTCTTTTATGATACACAACTAGTGAATTATAGTTTCTGGCAGACAAAAACTACACAAAAAGCAGTAAACTCTGTGAGCAACTCGGAGGAAGACGTATTGCACTATTAAGATAGCCACTTTTTCGTCAAGAGAGGTATTGACTCAGAGAATACCAGTAACCTATGGAAGGAGTAACGATGAATCTCTTAAGATACACAACGAGTGACATATCGCTTCTGGCAGACTGGCCGCAGTAAGAAAAAGTAGCAGACTGGGTGAGCAATGGGGACGAGTAACTATGACTCTCTTAAGGTAGCCAATGCCTCGTTACTTGCGGTTTCGATTAAGAAATCTCGAATAATCCCTACTAGGTGAAACGATAACTCTTTTATGTTACACAACTAGTGACATATCGCTTCTGGCAGACTGTCAAGTACACAAAAGGTAGTAAACTGTGTGAGCAACTGGGAGGAAGAAGTATGGCACTATTAAGAAAGCCATGATTCGTCACGAGTAGTATTGAATCAGAGAATACCAGTAACCTATGGAAGGAGTAACGATGAATCTCTTAAGATACACAACGTGTGACATATCGCTTCTGGCAGACTGGCCGCAGTAAGGAAAAGTGGCAGACTGGGAGAGCAATTGGGACGAGTAACTATGACTCTCTTAAGGTAGCCAATGCCTCGTTACTTGCGGTTTGGATGAAGAAATCTCGAATAACCCCTAGGAGGAGAAACGATGACTCTTTTATGATACACAACTAGTGACATATCGCTTCTGGCAGACTGGCAAGTACACAAAAAGTAGTAAACTGTGTGAGCAACTCGGAGGAAGAAGTATTGCACTATTAAGATAGCCACTTTTTCGTCAAGAGAGGTATTGACTCGGAGAATAACAGTAACCTATGGAAGGAGTAACGATGAAACTCTTAAGATACACAACGAGTGACATATCGCTTCTGGCAGACTGGCCGCAGTAAGGAAAAGTGGCAGACTGGGAGAGCAATTGGGACGAGTAACTATGACTCTCTTAAGGTAGTCAATGCCTCGTTACTTGCGGTTTGGATGAAGAAATCTCGAATAACCCCTAGGAGGAGAAACGATGACTCTTTTATGAATCACAACTAGTGAATTATAGTTTCTGGCAGACAAAAACTACACAAAAAGCAGTAAACTGTGTGAGCAACTCGGAGGAAGAGGTATTGCACTATTAAGATAGCCACTTTTTCGTCAAGAGAGGTATTGACTCAGAGAATACCAGTAACCTATGGAAGGAGTAACGATGAATCTCTTAAGATACACAACGAGTGACATATCGCTTCTGGCAGACTGGCCGCAGTAAGAAAAAGTGGCAGACTGGGTGAGCAATGGGGACGAGTAACTATGACTCTCTTAAGGTAGCCAATGCCTCGTTACTTGCGGTTTCGATTAAGAAATCTCGAATAATCCCTACTAGGTGAAACGATAACTCTTTTATGTTACACAACTAGTGACATATCGCTTCTGGCAGGCTGGCAAGTACACAAAAAGTAGTGAACTGTGTGAGCAACTGGGAGGAAGAAGTATGGCACTATTAAGAAAGCCAATGATTCGTCACGAGTAGTATTGAATCAGAGAATACGAGTAACCTATGGAAGGAGTAACGATGAATCTCTTAAGATACACAACGAGTGACATATCGCTTCTGTCAGACTGGCCACAGTAAGAAAAAGTGGCAGACTGGGTGAGCAATGGGGACGAGTAACTATGACTCTCTTAAGGTAGCCAATGCCTCGTTACTTGCGGTTTCGATTAAGAAATCTCGAATAATCCCTACTAGGTGAAACGATAACTCTTTTATGTTACACAACTAGTGACATATCGCTTCTGGCAGACTGGCAAGTACACAAAAAGTAGTAAAATGTGTGAGCAACTGGCAGGAACTAGTATGGCACTATTAAGAAAGCCAATGATTCGTCACGAGTAGTATTGAATCAGAGAATACCAGTAACCTATGGAAGGAGTAACGATGAATCTCTTAAGATACACAACGAGTGACATATCGCTTCTGGCAGACTGGCCACAGTAAGAAAAAGTGGCAGACTGGGTGAGCAATGGGGACGAGTAACTATGACTCTCTTAAGGTAGCCAATGCCTCGTTACTTGCGGTTTGGGTTAAGAAATCTCGAATAACCCCTAGGAGGAGAAACGATGACTCTTTTATGATACACAACTAGTGGCATATCGCTTCTGGCAGACTGGCAAGTACACAAAAAGTAGTAAACTGTGTGAGCATCTCGGAGGAAGAAGTTATGCACTATTAAGATAGCCACTTTTTCGTCAAGAGAGGTATTGACTCGGAGAATACCAGTAACCTATGGAAGGAGTAACGATGAAACTCTTAAGATACACAACGAGTGACATATCGCTTCTGGCAGACTGGCCGCAGTAAGGAAAAGTGGAAGACTGGGAGAGCAATTGGGACGAGTAACTATGACTCTCTTAAGGTAGTCAATGCCTCGTTACTTGTGGTTTGGATGAAGAAATCTCGAATAACCCCTAGGAGGAGAAACGATGACTCTTTTATGATACACAACTAGTGAATTATAGTTTCTGGCAGACAAAAACTACACAAAAAGCAGAAAAATGTGTGAGCACCTCGGAGAAAGAAGTATTGCACTATTAAGATAGCCACTTTTTCGTCAAGAGAGGTATTGACTCAGAGAATACCAGTAACCTATGGAAGGAGTAACGATGAATCTCTTAAGATACACAACGAGTGACATATCGCTTCTGGCAGACTGGCCGCAGTAAGAAAAAGTGGCAGACTGGGTGAGCAATTGGGACGAGTAACTATGACTCTCTTAAGGTAGCCAATGCCTCGTTACTTGCGGTTTGGATTAAGAAATCTCGAATAACCCCTAGGAGGAGAAACGATGACTCTTTTATTATACACAACTAGTGAATTATAGTTTCTGGCAGACATAAAATACACAAAAAGCAGTAAACTGTGTGAGCAACTCGGAGGAAGAGGTATTGCACTATTAAGATAGCCACTTTTTCGTCAAGAGAGGTATTGACTCAGAGGATACCAGTAACCTATGGAAGGAGTAACGATGAATCTCTTAAGATACACAACGAGTGACATATCGCTTCTGGCAGACTGGCCGCAGTAAGAAAAAGTGGCAGACTGGGTGAGCAATTGGGACGAGTAACTATGACTCTCTTAAGGTAGCCAATGCCTCGTTACTTGCGGTTTGGATTAAGAAATCTCGAATAACCCCTAGGAGGAGAAACGATGACTCTTTTATTATACACAACTAGTGAATTATAGTTTCTGGCAGACATAAAATACACAAAAAGCAGTAAACTGTGTGAGCAACTCGGAGGAAGAGGTATTGCACTATTAAGATAGCCACTTTTTCGTCAAGAGAGGTATTGACTCAGAGGATACCAGTAACCTATGGAATAAGTAACGATGAATCTCTTAAGATACACAACGAGTGACATATCGCTTCTGGCAGACTGGCCGCAGTAAGAAAAAGTGGCAGACTGGGTGAGCAATGGGGACGAGTAACAATGACTCTCTTAAGGTAGCCAATGCCTCGTTACTTGCGGTTTCGATTAAGAAATCTCGAATAATCCCTACTAGGTGAAACGATAACTCTTTTATGTTACACAACTAGTGACATATCGCTTCTGGCAGGCTGGCAAGTACACAAAAAGTAGTGAACTGTGTGAGCAACTGGGAGGAAGAAGTATGGCACTATTAAGAAAGCCAATGATTCGTCACGAGTAGTATTGAATCAGAGAATACGAGTAACCTATGGAAGGAGTAACGATGAATCTCTTAAGATACACAACGAGTGACATATCGCTTCTGTCAGACTGGCCACAGTAAGAAAAAGTGGCAGACTGGGTGAGCAATGGGGACGAGTAACTATGACTCTCTTAAGGTAGCCAATGCCTCGTTACTTGCGGTTTCGATTAAGAAATCTCGAATAATCCCTACTAGGTGAAACGATAACTCTTTTATGTTACACAACTAGTGACATATCGCTTCTGGCAGACTGGCAAGTACACAAAAAGTAGTAAAATGTGTGAGCAACTGGCAGGAACTAGTATGGCACTATTAAGAAAGCCAATGATTCGTCACGAGTAGTATTGAATCAGAGAATACCAGTAACCTATGGAAGGAGTAACGATGAATCTCTTAAGATACACAACGAGTGACATATCGCTTCTGGCAGACTGGCCACAGTAAGAAAAAGTGGCAGACTGGGTGAGCAATGGGGACGAGTAACTATGACTCTCTTAAGGTAGCCAATGCCTCGTTACTTGCGGTTTGGGTTAAGAAATCTCGAATAACCCCTAGGAGGAGAAACGATGACTCTTTTATGATACACAACTAGTGGCATATCGCTTCTGGCAGACTGGCAAGTACACAAAAAGTAGTAAACTGTGTGAGCATCTCGGAGGAAGAAGTTATGCACTATTAAGATAGCCACTTTTTCGTCAAGAGAGGTATTGACTCGGAGAATACCAGTAACCTATGGAAGGAGTAACGATGAAACTCTTAAGATACACAACGAGTGACATATCGCTTCTGGCAGACTGGCCGCAGTAAGGAAAAGTGGAAGACTGGGAGAGCAATTGGGACGAGTAACTATGACTCTCTTAAGGTAGTCAATGCCTCGTTACTTGTGGTTTGGATGAAGAAATCTCGAATAACCCCTAGGAGGAGAAACGATGACTCTTTTATGATACACAACTAGTGAATTATAGTTTCTGGCAGACAAAAACTACACAAAAAGCAGAAAAATGTGTGAGCACCTCGGAGAAAGAAGTATTGCACTATTAAGATAGCCACTTTTTCGTCAAGAGAGGTATTGACTCAGAGAATACCAGTAACCTATGGAAGGAGTAACGATGAATCTCTTAAGATACACAACGAGTGACATATCGCTTCTGGCAGACTGGCCGCAGTAAGAAAAAGTGGCAGACTGGGTGAGCAATTGGGACGAGTAACTATGACTCTCTTAAGGTAGCCAATGCCTCGTTACTTGCGGTTTGGATTAAGAAATCTCGAATAACCCCTAGGAGGAGAAACGATGACTCTTTTATTATACACAACTAGTGAATTATAGTTTCTGGCAGACATAAAATACACAAAAAGCAGTAAACTGTGTGAGCAACTCGGAGGAAGAGGTATTGCACTATTAAGATAGCCACTTTTTCGTCAAGAGAGGTATTGACTCAGAGGATACCAGTAACCTATGGAAGGAGTAACGATGAATCTCTTAAGATACACAACGAGTGACATATCGCTTCTGGCAGACTGGCCGCAGTAAGAAAAAGTGGCAGACTGGGTGAGCAATTGGGACGAGTAACTATGACTCTCTTAAGGTAGCCAATGCCTCGTTACTTGCGGTTTGGATTAAGAAATCTCGAATAACCCCTAGGAGGAGAAACGATGACTCTTTTATTATACACAACTAGTGAATTATAGTTTCTGGCAGACATAAAATACACAAAAAGCAGTAAACTGTGTGAGCAACTCGGAGGAAGAGGTATTGCACTATTAAGATAGCCACTTTTTCGTCAAGAGAGGTATTGACTCAGAGGATACCAGTAACCTATGGAATAAGTAACGATGAATCTCTTAAGATACACAACGAGTGACATATCGCTTCTGGCAGACTGGCCGCAGTAAGAAAAAGTGGCAGACTGGGTGAGCAATGGGGACGAGTAACTATGACTCTCTTAAGGTAGCCAATGCCTCGTTACTTGCGGTTTGGGTTAAGAAACCTCGAGTAACCCCTAGGAGGAGAAACGATGACTCTTTTATGATACACAACTAGTGACATATCGCTTCTGGCAGACTGGCAAGTACACAAAAAGTAGTAAACTGTGTGAGCAACTCGGAGGAAGAAGTATTGCACTATTAAGATAGCCACTTTTTCGTCAAGAGAGGTATTGACTTGGAGAATACCAGTAACCTATGGAAGGAGTAACGATGAATCTCTTAAGATACACAACGAGTGACATATCGCTTCTGGCAGACTGGCCGCAGTAAGAAAAAGTGGCAGACTGGGTGAGCAATTGGGACGAGTAACTATGACGCTCTTAAGGTAGCCAATGCCTCGTTACTTGCGGTTTCGATTAAGAAATCTCGAAAACCCCTAGGAGGAGAAACGATGACTCTTTTATGATACACAACTAGTGAATTATAGTTTCTGGCAGACAAAAACTACACAAACAGCAGTAAACTGTGTGAGCAACTGGGAGGAAGAAGTATTGCACTATTAAGATAGCCACATTTTCGTCAAGAGAGGTATTGACTCAGAGAATACCAGTAACCTATGGAAGGAGTAACGATGAATCTCTTAAGATACACAACAAGTGACATATCGCTTCTGGCAGACTGGCCGCAGTAAGAAAAAGTGGCAGACTGGGTGAGCAATTGGGACGAGTAACTATGACTCTCTTAAGGTAGCCAATGCCTCGTTACTTGCGGTTTGGATTAAGAAATCTCGAATAACCCCTAGGAGGAGAAACGATGACTCTTTTATTATACACAACTAGTGAATTATAGTTTCTGGCAGACATAAAATACACAAAAAGCAGTAAACTGTGTGAGCAACTCGGAGGAAGAGGTATTGCACTATTAAGATAGCCACTTTTTCGTCAAGAGAGGTATTGACTCAGAGGATACCAGTAACCTATGAAATAAGTAACGATGAATCTCTTAAGATACACAACGAGTGACATATCGCTTCTGGCAGACTGGCCGCAGTAAGAAAAAGTGGCAGACTGGGTGAGCAATGGGGACGAGTAACTATGACTCTCTTAAGGTAGCCAATGCCTCGTTACTTGCGGTTTCGATTAAGAAATCTCGAATAATCCCTACTAGGTGAAACGATAACTCTTTTATGTTACACAACTAGTGACATATCGCTTCTGGCAGACTGGCAAGTACACATAAAGTAGTAAACTGTGTGAGCAACTGACAGGAAGAAGTATGGCACTATTAAGAAAGCCAATGATTCGTCACGAGTAGTATTGAATCAGAGAATACGAGTAACCTATGGAAGGAGTAACGATGAATCTCTTAAGATACACAACGAGTGACATATCGCTTCTGGCAGACTGGCCACAGTTAGAAAAAGTGGCAGACTGGGTGAGCAATGGGGACGAGTAACTATGACTCTCTTAAGGTAGCCAATGCCTCGTTACTTGCGGTTTGGGTTAAGAAACCTCGAGTAACCCCTAGGAGGAGAAACGATGACTCTTTTATGATACACAACTAGTGACATATCGCTTCTGGCAGACTGGCAAGTACACAAAAAGTAGTAAACTGTGTGAGCAACTCGGAGGAAGAAGTATTGCACTATTAAGATAGCCACTTTTTCGTCAAGAGAGGTATTGACTCGGAGAATACCAGTAACCTATGGAAGGAGTAACGATGAATCTCTTAAGATACACAACGAGTGACATATCGCTTCTGGCAGACTGGCCGCAGTAAGAAAAAGTGGCAGACTGGGTGAGCAATTGGGACGAGTAACTATGACGCTCTTAAGGTAGCCAATGCCTCGTTACTTGCGGTTACGATTAAGAAATCTCGAAAACCCCTAGGAGGAGAAACGATGACTCTTTTATGATACACAACTAGTAAATTATAGTTTCTGGCAGACAAAAACTACACAAACAGCAGTAAACTGTGTGAGCAACTGGGAGGAAGAAGTATTGCACTATTAAGATAGCCACATTTTCGTCAAGAGAGGTATTGACTCAGAGAGTACCAGTAACCTATGGAAGGAGTAACGATGAATCTCTTAAGATACACAACAAGTGACATATCGCTTCTGGCAGACTGGCCGCAGTAAGAAAAAGTGGCAGACTGGGTGAGCAAATGGGACGAGTAACTATGACTCTCTTAAGGTAGCCAATGCCTCGTTACTTGCGGTTTGGATTAAGAAATCTCGAAAACAACTAGGAGGATTAACGATGACCCTTTTATGATACACAACTAGTGAATTATAGTTTCTGGCAGACAAAAACTACACAAAAAGTAGTAAACTGTGTGAGCAACTCGGAGGATGAAGTATTGCACTTTTAAGATAGATACTTTTTCGTCACGAGAGGTGTTGACTCAGAGAATACCAGTAACCTATGGAAGGAGTAACGACGAATCTCTTAAGATACACAACGAGTGACATATCGCTTCTGGCAGACTGGCCACAGTAAGAAAAAGTGGCAGACTGGGTGAGCAATGGGGACGAGTAACTATGACTCTCTTAAAATAGCCAATGCCTCGTTACTTGCGGTTTGGGTTAAGAAATCTCGAATAACCCCTAGGAGGAGAAACGATGACTCTTTTATGATACACAACTAGTGACATATCGCTTCTGGCAGACTGGCAAGTACAAAAAAAGTAGTAAACTGTGTGGCCAACTCGGAGGAAGATGTATTGCACTATTAAGATAGCCACTTTTTCGTCAAGAGAGGTATTGACTCGGAGAATACCAGTAACCTATGGAAGGAGTAACGATGAATCTCTTAAGATACACAACGAGTGACATATCGCTTCTGGCAGACTGGCCGCAGTAAGAAAAAGTGGCAGACTGGGTGAGCAATTGGGACGAGTAACTATGGCTCTCTTAAGGTAGCCAATGCCTCGTTACTTGCGGGTTGGATTAAGAAATCTCGAAAACCCCTAGGAGGAGAAACGATGTCTCTTTTATGATACACAACTAGTGAATTATAGTTTCTGGCAGACAAAAACTACACAAAAAGTAGTAAACTGTGTGAGCAACTCGGAGGATGAAGTATTGCACTATTAAGATAGATACTTTTTCGTCACGAGAGGTATTGACTCAGAGAATACCAGTAACCTATGGAAGGAGAAGCGATGAATCTCTTAAGATACACAACGAGTGACATATCGCTTCTGGCAGACTGGCCACAGTAAGAAAAAGTGGCAGACTGGGTGAGCAATGGGGACGAGTAACTATGACTCTCTTAAGGTAGCCAATGCCTCGTTACTTGCGGTTTCGATTAAGAAATCTCGAATAATCCCTATTAGGTGAAACGATAACTCTTTTATGTTACACAACTAGTGACATATCGCTTCTGGCAGACTGGCAAGTACACAAAGAGTAGTAAACTGTGTGAGCAACTGGGAGGAAGAAGTATGGCACTATTAAGAAAGCCAATGATTCGTCACGAGTAGTATTGAATCAGAGAATACCAGTAACCTATGGAAGGAGTAACGATGAATCTCTTAAGATACACAACGAGTGACATATCGCTTCTGGCAGACTGGCCACAGTAAGAAAATGTGGCAGACTGGGTGAGCAATGGGGACGAGTAACTATGACTCTCTTAAGGTAGCCAATGCCTCGTTACTTGCGGTTTGGGTTAAGAAATCTCGAATAACCCATAGGAGGAGAAACGATGACTCTTTTATGATACACAACTAGTGACATATCGCTTCTGGCTGACTGGCAAGTACACAAAAAGTAGTAAACTGTGTGAGCAACTCGGAGGAAGAAGTATTGCACTATTAAGATAGCCACTTTTTCGTCAAGAGAGGTATTGACTCGGAGAATACCAGTAACCTATGGAAGGAGTAACGATGAATCTCTTAAGATACACAACGAGTGACATATCGCTTCTGGCAGACTGGCCGCAGTAAGAAAAAGTGGCAGACTGGGTGAGCAATTGGGACGAGTAACTATGACTCTCTTAAGGTAGCCAATGCCTCGTTACTTGCGATTTCGATTAAGAAATCTCGAAAACCCCTAGGAGGAGAAACGATGACTCTTTTATGATACACAACTAGTGAATTATAGTTTCTGGCAGACAAAAACTACACAAACAGCAGTAAACTGTGTGAGCAACTGGGAGGAAGAAGTATTGCACTATTAAGATAGCCACATTTTCGTCAAGAGAGGTATTGACTCGGAGAATACCAGTAACCTATGGAAGGAGTAACGATGAAACTCTTAAGATACACAACGAGTGACATATCGCTTCTGGCAGACTGGCCGCAGTAAGGAAAAGTGGCAGACTGGGAGAGCAATTGGGACGAGTAACTATGACTCTCTTAAGGTAGTCAATGCCTCGTTACTTGTGGTTTGGATGAAGAAATCTCGAATAACCCCTAGGAGGAGAAACGATGACTCTTTTATGATACACAACTAGTGAATTATAGTTTCTGGCAGACAAAAACTACACAAAAAGCAGTAAACTGTGTGAGCACCTCGGAGGAAGAAGTATTGCACTATTAAGATAGCCACTTTTTCGTCAAGAGAGGTATTGACTCAGAGAATACCAGTAACCTATGGAAGGAGTAACTATGAATCTCTTAAGATACACAACGAGTGACATATCGCTTCTGGCAGACTGGCCGCAGTAAGAAAAAGTGGCAGACTGGGTGAGCAATTGGGACGAGTAACTATGACTCTCTTAAGGTAGCCAATGCCTCGTTACTTGCGGTTTGGATTAAGAAATCTCGAATAACCCCTAGGAGGAAAAACGATGACTCTTTTATTATACACAACTAGTGAATTATAGTTTCTGGCAGACATAAAATACACAAAAAGCAGTAAACTGTGTGAGCAACTCGGAGGAAGAGGTATTGCACTATTAAGATAGCCACTTTTTCGTCAAGAGAGGTATTGACTCGGAGAATACCAGTAACCTATGGAAGGAGTAACGATGAATCTCTTAAGATACACAACGAGTGACATATCGCTTCTGGCAGACTGGCCGCAGTAAGGAAAAGTGGCAGACTGGGAGAGCAATTGGGACGAGTAACTATGACTCTCTTAAGGTAGTCAATGCCTCGTTACTTGTGGTTTGGATGAAGAAATCTCGAATAACCCCTAGGAGGAGAAACGATGACCCTTTTATGATACACAACTAGTGAATTATAGTTTCTGGCAGACAAAAACTACACAAAAAGCAGTAAACTGTGTGAGCAACTCGGAGGAAGAAGTATTGCACTATTAAGATAGCCACTTTTTCGTCAAGAGAGGTATTGACTCAGAGAATACCAGTAACCTATGGAAGGAGTAACGATGAATCTCTTAAGATACACAACGAGTGACATATCGCTTCTGGCAGACTGGCCGCAGTAAGAAAAAGTGGCAGACTGGGTGAGCAATTGGGACGAGTAACTATGACTCTCTTAAGGTAGCCAATGCCTCGTTACTTGCGGTTTGGATTAAGAAATCTCGAATAACCCCTAGGAGGAGAAACGATGACTCTTTTATTATACACAACTAGTGAATTATAGTTTCTGGCAGACATAAAATACACAAAAAGCAGTAAACTGTGTGAGCAACTCGGAGGAAGAGGTATTGCACTATTAAGATAGCCACTTTTTCGTCAAGAGAGGTATTGACTCAGAGGATACCAGTAAACTATGGAATAAGTAACGATGAATCTCTTAAGATACACAACGAGTGACATATCGCTTCTGGCAGACTGGCCGCAGTAAGAAAAAGTGGCAGACTGGGTGAGCAATGGGGACGAGTAACTATGACTCTCTTAAGGTAGCCAATGCCTCGTTACTTGCGGTTTCGATTAAGAAATCTCGAATAATCCCTACTAGGTGAAACGATAACTCTTTTATGTTACACAACTAGTGACATATCGCTTCTGGCAGACTGGCAAGTACACATAAAGTAGTAAACTGTGTGAGCAACTGACAGGAAGAAGTATGGCACTATTAAGAAAGCCAATGATTCGTCACGAGTAGTATTGAATCAGAGAAGACGAGTAACCTATGGAAGGAGTAACGATGAATCTCTTAAGATACACAACGAGTGACATATCGCTTCTGGCAGACTGGCCACAGTTAGGAAAAGTGGCAGACTGGGTGAGCAATGGGGACGAGTAACTATGACTCTCTTAAGGTAGCCAATGCCTCGTTACTTGCGGTTTGGGTTAAGAAACCTCGAGTAACCCCTAGGAGGAGAAACGATGACTCTTTTATGATACACAACTAGTGACATATCGATCTGGCAGACTGGCAAGTACACAAAAAGTAGTAAACTGTGTGAGCAACTCGGAGGAAGAAGTATTGCACTATTAAGATAGCCACTTTTTCGTCAAGAGAGGTATTGACTTGGAGAATACCAGTAACCTATGGAAGGAGTAACGATGAATCTCTTAAGATACACAACGAGTGACATATCGCTTCTGGCAGACTGGCCGCAGTAAGAAAAAGTGGCAGACTGGGTGAGCAATTGGGACGAGTAACTATGACGCTCTTAAGGTAGCCAATGCCTCGTTACTTGCGGTTTCGATTAAGAAATCTCGAAAACCCCTAGGAGGAGAAACGATGACTCTTTTATGATACACAACTAGTGAATTATAGTTTCTGGCAGACAAAAACTACAGAAACAGCAGTAAACTGTGTGAGCAACTGGGAGGAAGAAGTATTGCACTATTAAGATAGCCACATTTTCGTCAAGAGAGGTATTGACTCAGAGAATACCAGTAACCTATGGAAGGAGTAACGATGAATCTCTTAAGATACACAACAAGTGACATATCGCTTCTGGCAGACTGGCCGCAGTAAGAAAAAGTGGCAGACTGGGTGAGCAATTGGGACGAGTAACTATGACTCTCTTAAGGTAGCCAATGCCTCGTTACTTGCGGTTTGGATTAAGAAATCTCGAATAACCCCTAGGAGGAGAAACGATGACTCTTTTATTATACACAACTAGTGAATTATAGTTTCTGGCAGACATAAAATACACAAAAAGCAGTAAACTGTGTGAGCAACTCGGAGGAAGAGGTATTGCACTATTAAGATAGCCACTTTTTCGTCAAGAGAGGTATTGACTCAGAGGATACCAGTAACCTATGGAATAAGTAACGATGAATCTCTTAAGATACACAACGAGTGACATATCGCTTCTGGCAGACTGGCCACAGTTAGGAAAAGTGGCAGACTGGGTGAGCAATGGGGACGAGTAACTATGACTCTCTTAAGGTAGCCAATGCCTCGTTACTTGCGGTTTGGGTTAAGAAACCTCGAGTAACCCCTAGGAGGAGAAACGATGACTCTTTTATGATACACAACTAGTGACATATCGATCTGGCAGACTGGCAAGTACACAAAAAGTAGTAAACTGTGTGAGCAACTCGGAGGAAGAAGTATTGCACTATTAAGATAGCCACTTTTTCGTCAAGAGAGGTATTGACTTGGAGAATACCAGTAACCTATGGAAGGAGTAACGATGAATCTCTTAAGATACACAACGAGTGACATATCGCTTGGGGCAGACTGGCCGCAGTAAGAAAAAGTGGCAGACTGGGTGAGCAATTGGGACGAGTAACTATGACGCTCTTAAGGTAGCCAATGCCTCGTTACTTGCGGTTTCGATTAAGAAATCTCGAAAACCCCTAGGAGGAGAAACGATGACTCTTTTATGATACACAACTAGTGAATTATAGTTTCTGGCAGACAAAAACTACAGAAACAGCAGTAAACTGTGTGAGCAACTGGGAGGAAGAAGTATTGCACTATTAAGATAGCCACATTTTCGTCAAGAGAGGTATTGACTCAGAGAATACCAGTAACCTATGGAAGGAGTAACGATGAATCTCTTAAGATACACAACAAGTGACATATCGCTTCTGGCAGACTGGCCGCAGTAAGAAAAAGTGGCAGACTGGGTGAGCAATTGGGACGAGTAACTATGACTCTCTTAAGGTAGCCAATGCCTCGTTACTTGCGGTTTGGATTAAGAAATCTCGAATAACCCCTAGGAGGAGAAACGATGACTCTTTTATTATACACAACTAGTGAATTATAGTTTCTGGCAGACATAAAATACACAAAAAGCAGTAAACTGTGTGAGCAACTCGGAGGAAGAGGTATTGCACTATTAAGATAGCCACTTTTTCGTCAAGAGAGGTATTGACTCAGAGGATACCAGTAACCTATGGAATAAGTAACGATGAATCTCTTAAGATACACAACGAGTGACATATCGCTTCTGGCAGACTGGCTGCAGTAAGAAAAAGTGGCAGACTGGGTGAGCAATGGGGACGAGTAACTATGACTCTCTTAAGGTAGCCAATGCCTCGTTACTTGCGGTTTCGATTAAGAAATCTCGAATAATCCCTACTAGGTGAAACGATAACTCTTTTATGTTACACAACTAGTGACATATCGCTTCTGGCAGACTGGCAAGTACACATAAAGTAGTAAACTGTGTGAGCAACTGACAGGAAGAAGTATGGCACTATTAAGAAAGCCAATGATTCGTCACGAGTAGTATTGAATCAGAGAATACGAGTAACCTATGGAAGGAGTAACGATGAATCTCTTAAGATACACAACGAGTGACATATCGCTTCTGGCAGACTGGCCACAGTTAGAAAAAGTGGCAGACTGGGTGAGCAATGGGGACGAGTAACTATGACTCTCTTAAGGTAGCCAATGCCTCGTTACTTGCGGTTTGGGTTAAGAAACATCGAGTAACCCCTAGGAGGAGAAACGATGACTCTTTTATGATACACAACTAGTGACATATCGCTTCTGGCAGACTGGCAAGTACACAAAAAGTAGTAAACTGTGTGAGCAACTCGGAGGAAGAAGTATTGCACTATTAAGATAGCCACTTTTTCGTCAAGAGAGGTATTGACTCGGAGAATACCAGTAACCTATGGAAGGAGTAACGATGAATCTCTTAAGATACACAACGAGTGACATATCGCTTCTGGCAGACTGGCCGCAGTAAGAAAAAGTGGCAGACTAGGTGAGCAATTGGGACGAGTAACTATGACGGTCTTAAGGTAGCCAATGCCTCGTTACTTGCGGTTTCGATTAAGAAATCTCGAAAACCCCTAGGAGGAGAAACGATGACTCTTTTATGATACACAACTAGTGAATTATAGTTTCTGGCAGACAAAAACTACACAAACAGCAGTAAACTGTGTGAGCAACTGGGAGGAAGAAGTATTGCACTATTAAGATAGCCACATTTTCGTCAAGAGAGGTATTGACTCAGAGAATACCAGTAACCTATGGAAGGAGTAACGATGAATCTCTTAAGATACACAACAAGTGACATATCGCTTCTGGCAGACTGGCCGCAGTAAGAAAAAGTGGCAGACTGGGTGAGCAAATGGGACGAGTAACTATGACTCTCTTAAGGTAGCCAATGCCTCGTTACTTGCGGGATGGATTAAGAAATCTCGAAAACCCCTAGGAGGATTAACGATGACCCTTTTATGATACACAACTAGTGAATTATAGTTTCTGGCAGACAAAAACTACACAAAAAGTAGTAAACTGTGTGAGCAACTCGGAGGATGAAGTATTGCACTTTTAAGATAGATACTTTTTCGTCACGAGAGGTGTTGACTCAGAGAATACCAGTAACCTATGGAAGGAGTAACGACGAATCTCTTAAGATACACAACGAGTGACATATCGCTTCTGGCAGACTGGCCGCAGTAAGAAAAAGTGGCAGACTGGGTGAGCAATTGGGACGAGTAACTATGACTCTCTTAAGGTAGCCAATGCCTCGTTACTTGCGGTTTCGATTAAGAAATCTCGAATAATCCCTAGGAGGTGAAACGATAACTATTTTATGTTACACAACTAGTGACATATCGCTTCTGGCAGACTGGCAAGTACACAAAAAGTAGTAAACTGTGTGAGCAACTGGGAGGAAGAAGTATGGCACTATTAAGAAAGCCAATGATTCGTCACGAGTAGTATTGAATCAGAGAATACGAGTAACCTATGGTAGGAGTAACGATGAATCTCTTAAGATACACAACGAGTGACATATCGCTTCTGGCAGACTGGCCACAGTTAGGAAAAGTGGCAGACTGGGTGAGCAATGGGGACGAGTAACTATGACTCTCTTAAGGTAGCCAATGCCTCGTTACTTGCGGTTTGGGTTAAGAAACCTCGAGTAACCCCTAGGAGGAGAAACGATGACTCTTTTATGATACACAACTAGTGACATATCGATCTGGCAGACTGGCAAGTACACAAAAAGTAGTAAACTGTGTGAGCAACTCGGAGGAACAAGTATTGCACTATTAAGATAGCCACTTTTTCGTCAAGAGAGGTATTGACTTGGAGAATACCAGTAACCTATGGAAGGAGTAACGATGAATCTCTTAAGATACACAACGAGTGACATATCGCTTCTGGCAGACTGGCCGCAGTAAGAAAAAGTGGCAGACTGGGTGAGCAATTGGGACGAGTAACTATGACGCTCTTAAGGTAGCCAATGCCTCGTTACTTGCGGTTTCGATTAAGAAATCTCGAAAACCCCTAGGAGGAGAAACGATGACTATTTTATGATACACAACTACTGAATTATAGTTTCTGGCAGACAAAAACTACAGAAACAGCAGTAAACTGTGTGAGCAACTGGGAGGAAGAAGTATTGCACTATTAAGATAGCCACATTTTCGTCAAGAGAGGTATTGACTCAGAGAATACCAGTAACCTATGGAAGGAGTAACGATGAATCTCTTAAGATACACAACGAGTGACATATCGCTTCTGGCAGACTGGCCACAGTTAGAAAAAGTGGCAGACTGGGTGAGCAATTGGGACGAGTAACTATGACTCTCTTAAGGTAGCCAATGCCTCGTTACTTGCGGTTTGGGTTAAGAAACATCGAGTAACCCCTAGGAGGAGAAACGATGACTCTTTTATGATACACAACTAGTGACATATCGCTTCTGGCAGACTGGCAAGTACACAAAAAGTAGTAAACTGTGTGAGCAACTCGGAGGAAGAAGTATTGCACTATTAAGATAGCCACTTTTTCGTCAAGAGAGGTATTGACTCGGAGAATACCAGTAACCTATGGAAGGAGTAACGATGAATCTCTTAAGATACACAACGAGTGACATATCGCTTCTGGCAGACTGGCCGCAGTAAGAAAAAGTGGCAGACTAGGTGAGCAATTGGGACGAGTAACTATGACGGTCTTAAGGTAGCCAATGCCTCGTTACTTGCGGTTTCGATTAAGAAATCTCGAAAACCCCTAGGCGGAGAAACGATGACTCTTTTATGATACACAACTAGTGAATTATAGTTTCTGGCAGACAAAAACTACACAAACAGCAGTAAAGTGTGTGAGCAACTGGGAGGAAGAAGTATTGCACTATTAAGATAGCCACATTTTCGTCAAGAGAGGTATTGACTCAGAGAATACCAGTAACCTATGGAAGGAGTAACGATGAATCTCTTAAGATACACAACAAGTGACATATCGCTTCTGGCAGACTGGCCGCAGTAAGAAAAAGTGGCAGACTGGGTGAGCAAATGGGACGAGTAACTATGACTCTCTTAAGGTAGCCAATGCCTCGTTACTTGCGGGATGGATTAAGAAATCTCGAAAACCCCTAGGAGGATTAACGATGACCCTTTTATGATACACAACTAGTGAATTATAGTTTCTGGCAGACAAAAACTACACAAAAAGTAGTAAACTGTGTGAGCAACTCGGAGGATGAAGTATTGCACTTTTAAGATAGATACTTTTTCGTCACGAGAGGTGTTGACTCAGAGAATACCAGTAACCTATGGAAGGAGTAACGACGAATCTCTTAAGATACACAACGAGTGACATATCGCTTCTGGCAGACTGGCCGCAGTAAGAAAAAGTGGCAGACTGGGTGAGCAATTGGGACGAGTAACTATGACTCTCTTAAGGTAGCCAATGCCTCGTTACTTGCGGTTTCGATTAAGAAATCTCGAATAATCCCTAGGAGGTGAAACGATAACTATTTTATGTTACACAACTAGTGACATATCGCTTCTGGCAGACTGGCAAGTACACAAAAAGTAGTAAACTGTGTGAGCAACTGGGAGGAAGAAGTATGGCACTATTAAGAAAGCCAATGATTCGTCACGAGTAGTATTGAATCAGAGAATACCAGTAACCTATGGAAGGAGTAACGATGAATCTCTTAAGATACACAACAAGTGACATATCGCTTCTGGCAGACTGGCCGCAGTAAGAAAAAGTGGCAGACAGGGTGAGCAAATGGGACGAGTAACTATGACTCTCTTAAGGTAGCCAATGCCTCGTTACTTGCGGGATGGATTAAGAAATCTCGAAAACCCCTAGGAGGATTAACGATGACCCTTTTATGATACACAACTAGTGAATTATAGTTTCTGGCAGACAAAAACTACACAAAAAGTAGTAAACTGTGTGAGCAACTCGGAGGATGAAGTATTGCACTTTTAAGATAGATACTTTTTCGTCACGAGAGGTGTTGACTCAGAGAATACCAGTAACCTATGGAAGGAGTAACGACGAATCTCTTAAGATACACAACGAGTGACATATCGCTTCTGGCAGACTGGCCGCAGTAAGAAAAAGTGGCAGACTGGGTGAGCAATTGGGACGAGTAACTATGACTCTCTTAAGGTAGCCAATGCCTCGTTACTTGCGGTTTCGATTAAGAAATCTCGAATAATCCCTAGGAGGTGAAACGATAACTATTTTATGTTACACAACTAGTGACATATCGCTTCTGGCAGACTGGCAAGTACACAAAAAGTAGTAAACTGTGTGAGCAACTGGGAGGAAGAAGTATGGCACTATTAAGAAAGCCAATGATTCGTCACGAGTAGTATTGAATCAGAGAATACCAGTAACCTATGGAAGGAGTAACGATGAATCTCTTAAGATACACAACGAGTGACATATCGCCTCTGGCAGACTGGCCGCAGTAAGAAAAAGTGGCAGACTGGGTGAGCAATTGGGACGAGTAACTATGGCTCTCTTAAGGTAGCCAATGCCTCGTTACTTGCGGGTTGGATTAAGAAATCTCGAAAACCCCTAGGAGGAGAAACGATGACTCTTTTATGATACACAACTAGTGAATTATAGTTTCTGGCAGACAAAAACTACACAAAAAGTAGTAAACTGTGTGAGCAACTCGGAGGATGAAGTATTGCACTATTAAGATAGATACTTTTTCGTCACGAGAGGTATTGACTCAGAGAATACCAGTAACCTATGGAAGGAGAAGCGATGAATCTCTTAAGATACACAACGAGTGACATATCGCTTCTGGCAGACTGGCCGCAGTAAGAAAAAGTGGCAGACTGGGTGAGCAATTGGGACGAGTAACTATGACTCTCTTAAGGTAGCCAATGCCTCGTTACTTGCGGTTTGGATTAAGAAATCTCGAATAACCCCTAGGAGGAGAAACGATGACTCTTTTATTATACACAACTAGTGAATTATAGTTTCTGGCAGACATAAAATACACAAAAAGCAGTAAACTGTGTGAGCAACTCGGAGGAAGAGGTATTGCACTATTAAGATAGCCACTTTTTCGTCAAGAGAGGTATTGACTCGGAGAATACCAGTAACCTATGGAAGGAGTAACGATGAATCTCTTAAGATACACAACGAGTGACATATCGCTTCTGGCAGACTGGCCGCAGTAAGGAAAAGTGGCAGACTGGGAGAGCAATGGGGACGAGTAACTATGACTCTCTTAAGGTAGCCAATGCCTCGTTACTTGCGGTTTGGGTTAAGAAATCTCGAATAACCCATAGGAGGAGAAACGATGACTCTTTTATGATACACAACTAGTGACATATCGCTTCTGGCAGACTGGCAAGTACACAAAAAGTAGTAAACTGTGTGAGCAACTCGGAGGAAGAAGTATTGCACTATTAAGATAGCCACTTTTTCGTCAAGAGAGGTATTGACTCGGAGAATACCAGTAACCTATGGAAGGAGTAACGATGAATCTCTTAAGATACATAACGAGTGACATATCGCTTCTGGCAGACTGTCCGCAGTAAGAAAAAGTGGCAGACTGGGTGAGCAATTGGGACGAGTAACTATGACTCTCTTAAGGTAGCCAATGCCTCGTTACTTGCGATTTCGATTAAGAAATCTCGAAAACCCCTAGGAGGAGAAACGATGACTCTTTTATGATACACAACTAGTGAATTATAGTTTCTGGCAGACAAAAACTACACAAACATCAGTAAACTGTGTGAGCAACTGGGAGGAAGAAGTATTGCACTATTAAGATAGCCACATTTTCGTCAAGAGAGGTATTGACTCGGAGAATACCAGTAACCTATGGAAGGAGTAACGATGAAATTCTTAAGATACACAACGAGTGACATATCGCTTCTGGCAGACTGGCCGCAGTAAGGAAAAGTGGCAGACTGGGAGAGCAATTGGGACGAGTAACTATGACTCTCTTAAGGTAGTCAATGCCTCGTTACTTGTGGTTTGGATGAAGAAATCTCGAATAACCCCTAGGAGGAGAAACGATGACTCTTTTATGATACACAACTAGTGAATTATAGTTTCTGGCAGACAAAAACTACACAAAAAGCAGTAAACTGTGTGAGCACCTCGGAGGAAGAAGTATTGCACTATTAAGATAGCCACTTTTTCGTCAAGAGAGGTATTGACTCAGAGAATACCAGTAACCTATGGAAGGAGTAACTATGAATCTCTTAAGATACACAACGAGTGACATATCGCTTCTGGCAGACTGGCCGCAGTAAGAAAAAGTGGCAGACTGGGTGAGCAATTGGGACGAGTAACTATGACTCTCTTAAGGTAGCCAATGCCTCGTTACTTGCGGTTTGGATTAAGAAATCTCGAATAACCCCTAGGAGGAGAAACGATGACTCTTTTATTATACACAACTAGTGAATTATAGTTTCTGGCAGACATAAAATACACAAAAAGCAGTAAACTGTGTGAGCAACTCGGAGGAAGAGGTATTGCACTATTAAGATAGCCACTTTTTCGTCAAGAGAGGTATTGACTCGGAGAATACCAGTAACCTATGGAAGGAGTAACGATGAATCTCTTAAGATACACAACGAGTGACATATCGCTTCTGGCAGACTGGCCGCAGTAAGGAAAAGTGGCAGACTGGGAGAGCAATTGGGACGAGTAACTATGACTCTCTTAAGGTAGTCAATGCCTCGTTACTTGTGGTTTGGATGAAGAAATCTCGAATAACCCCTAGGAGGAGAAACGATGACTCTTTTATGATACACAACTAGTGAATTATAGTTTCTGGCAGACAAAAACTACACAAAAAGCAGTAAACTGTGTGAGCAACTCGGAGGAAGAAGTATTGCACTATTAAGATAGCCACTTTTTCGTCAAGAGAGGTATTGACTCAGAGAATACCAGTAACCTATGGAAGGAGTAACGATGAATCTCTTAAGATACACAACGAGTGACATATCGCTTCTGGCAGACTGGCCACAGTAAGAAAAAAGTGGCAGACTGGGAGAGCAATGGGGACGAGTAACTATGACTCTCTTAAGGTAGCCAATGCCTCGTTACTTGCGGTTTGGGTTAAGATATCTCGAATAACCCATAGGAGGAGAAACGATGACTCTTTTATGATACACAACTAGTGACATATCGCTTCTGGCAGACTGGCAAGTACACAAAAAGTAGTAAACTGTGTGAGCAACTCGGAGGAAGAAGTATTGCACTATTAAGATAGCCACTTTTTCGTCAAGAGAGGTATTGACTCGGAGAATACCAGTAACCTATGGAAGGAGTAACGATGAATCTCTTAAGATACACAACGAGTGACATATCGCTTCTGGCAGACTGTCCGCAGTAAGAAAAAGTGGCAGACTGGGTGAGCAATTGGGACGAGTAACTATGACTCTCTTAAGGTAGCCAATGCCTCGTTACTTGCGATTTCGATTAAGAAATCTCGAAAACCCCTAGGAGGAGAAACGATGACTCTTTTATGATACACAACTAGTGAATTATAGTTTCTGGCAGACAAAAACTACACAAACATCAGTAAACTGTGTGAGCAACTGGGAGGAAGAAGTATTGCACTATTAAGATAGCCACATTTTCGTCAAGAGAGGTATTGACTCGGAGAATACCAGTAACCTATGGAAGGAGTAACGATGAATCTCTTAAGATACACAACGAGTGACATATCGCTTCTGGCAGACTGGCCGCAGTAAGGAAAAGTGGCAGACTGGGAGAGCAATGGGGACGAGTAACTATGACTCTCTTAAGGTAGCCAATGCCTCGTTACTTGCGGTTTGGGTTAAGAAATCTCGAATAACCCATAGGAGGAGAAACGATGACTCTTTTATGATACACAACTAGTGACATATCGCTTCTGGCAGACTGGCAAGTACACAAAAAGTAGTAAACTGTGTGAGCAACTCGGAGGAAGAAGTATTGCACTATTAAGATAGCCACTTTTTCGTCAAGAGAGGTATTGACTCGGAGAATACCAGTAACCTATGGAAGGAGTAACGATGAATCTCTTAAGATACACAACGAGTGACATATCGCTTCTGGCAGACTGTCCGCAGTAAGAAAAAGTGGCAGACTGGGTGAGCAATTGGGACGAGTAACTATGACTCTCTTAAGGTAGCCAATGCCTCGTTACTTGCGATTTCGATTAAGAAATCTCGAAAACCCCTAGGAGGAGAAACGATGACTCTTTTATGATACACAACTAGTGAATTATAGTTTCTGGCAGACAAAAACTACACAAACATCAGTAAACTGTGTGAGCAACTGGGAGGAAGAAGTATTGCACTATTAAGATAGCCACATTTTCGTCAAGAGAGGTATTGACTCGGAGAATACCAGTAACCTATGGAAGGAGTAACGATGAAACTCTTAAGATACACAACGAGTGACATATCGCTTCTGGCAGACTGGCCGCAGTAAGGAAAAGTGGCAGACTGGGAGAGCAATTGGGACGAGTAACTATGACTCTCTTAAGGTAGTCAATGCCTCGTTACTTGTGGTTTGGATGAAGAAATCTCGAATAACCCCTAGGAGGAGAAACGATGACTCTTTTATGATACACAACTAGTGAATTATAGTTTCTGGCAGACAAAAACTACACAAAAAGCAGTAAACTGTGTGAGCACCTCGGAGGAAGAAGTATTGCACTATTAAGATAGCCACTTTTTCGTCAAGAGAGGTATTGACTCAGAGAATACCAGTAACCTATGGAAAGAGTAACTATGAATCTCTTAAGATACACAACGAGTGACATATCGCTTCTGGCAGACTGGCCGCAGTAAGAAAAAGTGGCAGACTGGGTGAGCAATTGGGACGAGTAACTATGACTCTCTTAAGGTAGCCAATGCCTCGTTACTTGCGGTTTGGATTAAGAAATCTCGAATAACCCCTAGGAGGAGAAACGATGACTCTTTTATTATACACAACTAGTGAATTATAGTTTCTGGCAGACATAAAATACACAAAAAGCAGTAAACTGTGTGAGCAACTCGGAGGAAGAGGTATTGCACTATTAAGATAGCCACTTTTTCGTCAAGAGAGGTATTGACTCGGAGAATACCAGTAACCTATGGAAGGAGTAACGATGAATCTCTTAAGATACACAACGAGTGACATATCGCTTCTGGCAGACTGGCCGCAGTAAGGAAAAGTGGCAGACTGGGAGAGCAATTGGGACGAGTAACTATGACTCTCTTAAGGTAGTCAATGCCTCGTTACTTGTGGTTTGGATGAAGAAATCTCGAATAACCCCTAGGAGGAGAAACGATGACTCTTTTATGATACACAACTAGTGAATTATAGTTTCTGGCAGACAAAAACTACACAAAAAGCAGTAAACTGTGTGAGCAACTCGGAGGAAGAAGTATTGCACTATTAAGATAGCCACTTTTTCGTCAAGAGAGGTATTGACTCAGAGAATACCAGTAACCTATGGAAGGAGTAACGATGAATCTCTTAAGATACACAACGAGTGACATATCGCTTCTGGCAGACTGGCCGCAGTAAGAAAAAGTGGCAGACTGGGTGAGCAATTGGGACGAGTAACTATGACTCTCTTAAGGTAGCCAATGCCTCGTTACTTGCGGTTTGGATTAAGAAATCTCGAATAACCCCTAGGAGGAGAAACGATGACTCTTTTATTATACACAACTAGTGAATTATAGTTTCTGGCAGACATAAAATACACAAAAAGCAGTAAACTGTGTGAGCAACTCGGAGGAAGAGGTATTGCACTATTAAGATAGCCACTTTTTCGTCAAGAGAGGTATTGACTCAGAGGATACCAGTAAACTATGGAATAAGTAACGACGAATCTCTTAAGATACACAACGAGTGACATATCGCTTCTGGCAGACTGGCCGCAGTAAGAAAAAGTGGCAGACTGGGTGAGCAATGGGGACGAGTAACTATGACTCTCTTAAGGTAGCCAATGCCTCGTTACTTGCGGTTTCGATTAAGAAATCTCGAATAATCCCTACTAGGTGAAACGATAACTCCTTTATGTTACACAACTAGTGACATATCGCTTCTGGCAGACTGGCAAGTACACATAAAGTAGTAAACTGTGTGAGCAACTGACAGGAAGAAGTATGGCACTATTAAGAAAGCCAATGATTCGTCACGAGTAGTATTGAATCAGAGAATACGAGTAACCTATGGAAGGAGTAACGATGAATCTCTTAAGATACACAACGAGTGACATATCGCTTCTGGCAGACTGGCCACAGTTAGGAAAAGTGGCAGACTGGGTGAGCAATGGGGACGAGTAACTATGACTCTCTTAAGGTAGCCAATGCCTCGTTACTTGCGGTTTGGGTTAAGAAACCTCGAGTAACCCCTAGGAGGAGAAACGATGACTCTTTTATGATACACAACTAGTGACATATCGATCTGGCAGACTGGCAAGTACACAAAAAGTAGTAAACTGTGTGAGCAACTCGGAGGAAGAAGTATTGCACTATTAAGATAGCCACTTTTTCGTCAAGAGAGGTATTGACTTGGAGAATACCAGTAACCTATGGAAGGAGTAACGATGAATCTCTTAAGATACACAACGAGTGACATATCGCTTCTGGCAGACTGGCCGCAGTAAGAAAAAGTGGCAGACTGGGTGAGCAATTGGGACGAGTAACTATGACGCTCTTAAGGTAGCCAATGCCTCGTTACTTGCGGTTTCGATTAAGAAATCTCGAAAACCCCTAGGAGGAGAAACGATGACTCTTTTATGATACACAACTAGTGAATTATAGTTTCTGGCAGACAAAAACTACACAAACAGCAGTAAACTGTGTGAGCAACTGGGAGGAAGAAGTATTGCACTATTAAGATAGCCACATTTTCGTCAAGAGAGGTATTGACTCAGAGAATACCAGTAACCTATGGAAGGAGTAACGATGAATCTCTTAAGATACACAACAAGTGACATATCGCTTCTGGCAGACTGGCCGCAGTAAGAAAAAGTGGCAGACTGGGTGAGCAATTGGGACGAGTAACTATGACTCTCTTAAGGTAGCCAATGCATCGTTACTTGCGGTTTGGATTAAGAAATCTCGAATAACCCCTAGGAGGAGAAACGATGACTCTTTTATTATACACAACTAGTGAATTATAGTTTCTGGCAGACATAAAATACACAAAAAGCAGTAAACTGTGTGAGCAACTCGGAGGAAGAGGTATTGCACTATTAAGATAGCCACTTTTTCGTCAAGAGAGGTATTGACTCAGAGGATACCAGTAACCTATGGAATAAGTAACGATGAATCTCTTAAGATACACAACGAGTGACATATCGCTTCTGGCAGACTGGCTGCAGTAAGAAAAAGTGGCAGACTGGGTGAGCAATGGGGACGAGTAACTATGACTCTCTTAAGGTAGCCAATGCCTCGTTACTTGCGGTTTCGATTAAGAAATCTCGAATAATCCCTACTAGGTGAAACGATAACTCTTTTATGTTACACAACTAGTGACATATCGCTTCTGGCAGACTGGCAAGTACACATAAAGTAGTAAACTGTGTGAGCAACTGACAGGAAGAAGTATGGCACTATTAAGAAAGCCAATGATTCGTCACGAGTAGTATTGAATCAGAGAATACGAGTAACCTATGGAAGGAGTAACGATGAATCTCTTAAGATACACAACGAGTGACATATCGCTTCTGGCAGACTGGCCACAGTTAGAAAAAGTGGCAGACTGGGTGAGCAATGGGGACGAGTAACTATGACTCTCTTAAGGTAGCCAATGCCTCGTTACTTGCGGTTTGGGTTAAGAAACCTCGAGTAACCCCTAGGAGGAGAAACGATGACTCTTTTATGATACACAACTAGTGACATATCGCTTCTGGCAGACTGGCAAGTACACAAAAAGTAGTAAACTGTGTGAGCAACTCGGAGGAAGAAGTATTGCACTATTAAGATAGCCACTTTTTCGTCAAGAGAGGTATTGACTCGGAGAATACCAGTAACCTATGGAAGGAGTAACGATGAATCTCTTAAGATACACAACGAGTGACATATCGCTTCTGGCAGACTGGCCGCAGTAAGAAAAAGTGGCAGACTGGGTGAGCAATTGGGACGAGTAACTATGACGGTCTTAAGGTAGCCAATGCCTCGTTACTTGCGGTTTCGATTAAGAAATCTCGAAAACCCCTAGGAGGAGAAACGATGACTCTTTTATGATACACAACTAGTGAATTATAGTTTCTGGCAGACAAAAACTACACAAACAGCAGTAAACTGTGTGAGCAACTGGGAGGAAGAAGTATTGCACTATTAAGATAGCCACATTTTCGTCAAGAGAGGTATTGACTCAGAGAATACCAGTAACCTATGGAAGGAGTAACGATGAATCTCTTAAGATACACAACAAGTGACATATCGCTTCTGGCAGACTGGCCGCAGTAAGAAAAAGTGGCAGACTGGGTGAGCAAATGGGACGAGTAACTATGACTCTCTTAAGGTAGCCAATGCCTCGTTACTTGCGGTTTGGATTAAGAAATCTCGAAAACCCCTAGGAGGATTAACGATGACCCTTTTATGATACACAACTAGTGAATTATAGTTTCTGGCAGACAAAAACTACACAAAAAGTAGTAAACTTTGTGAGCAACTCGGAGGATGAAGTATTGCACTTTTAAGATAGATACTTTTTCGTCACGAGAGGTGTTGACTCAGAGAATACCAGTAACCTATGGAAGGAGTAACGACGAATCTCTTAAGATACACAACGAGTGACATATCGCTTCTGGCAGACTGGCCACAGTAAGAAAAAGTGGCAGACTGGGTGAGCAATGGGGACGAGTAACTATGACTCTCTTAAAATAGCCAATGCCTCGTTACTTGCGGTTTGGGTTAAGAAATCTCGAATAACCCCTAGGAGGAGAAACGATGACTCTTTTATGATACACAACTAGTGACATATCGCTTCTGGCAGACTGGCAAGTACACAAAAAGTAGTAAACTGTGTGGGCAACTCGGAGGAAGATGTATTGCACTTTTAAGATAGATACTTTTTCGTCACGAGAGGTGTTGACTCAGAGAATACCAGTAACCTATGGAAGGAGTAACTATGAATCTCTTAAGATACACAACGAGTGACATATCGCTTCTGGCAGACTGGCCGCAGTAAGAAAAAGTAGCAGACTGGGTGAGCAATTGGGACGAGTAACTATGACTCTCTTAAGGTAGCCAATGCCTCGTTACTTGCGGTTTGGATTAAGAAATCTCGAATAACCCCTAGGAGGAGAAACGATGACTCTTTTATTATACACAACTAGTGAATTATAGTTTCTGGCAGACATAAAATACACAAAAAGCAGTAAACTGTGTGAGCAACTCGGAGGAAGAGGTATTGCACTATTAAGATAGCCACTTTTTCGTCAAGAGAGGTATTGACTCGGAGAATACCAGTAACCTATGGAAGGAGTAACGATGAATCTCTTAAGATACACAACGAGTGACATATCGCTTCTGGCAGACTGGCCGCAGTAAGGAAAAGTGGCAGACTGGGAGAGCAATGGGGACGAGTAACTATGACTCTCTTAAGGTAGCCAATGCCTCGTTACTTGCGGTTTGGGTTAAGAAATCTCGAATAACCCATAGGAGGAGAAACGATGACTCTTTTATGATACACAACTAGTGACATATCGCTTCTGGCAGACTGGCAAGTACACAAAAAGTAGTAAACTGTGTGAGCAACTCGGAGGAAGAAGTATTGCACTATTAAGATAGCCACTTTTTCGTCAAGAGAGGTATTGACTCGGAGAATACCAGTAACCTATGGAAGGAGTAACGATGAATCTCTTAAGATACACAACGAGTGACATATCGCTTCTGGCAGACTGTCCGCAGTAAGAAAAAGTGGCAGACTGGGTGAGCAATTGGGACGAGTAACTATGACTCTCTTAAGGTAGCCAATGCCTCGTTACTTGCGATTTCGATTAAGAAATCTCGAAAACCCCTAGGAGGAGAAACGATGACTCTTTTATGATACACAACTAGTGAATTATAGTTTCTGGCAGACAAAAACTACACAAACATCAGTAAACTGTGTGAGCAACTGGGAGGAAGAAGTATTGCACTATTAAGATAGCCACATTTTCGTCAAGAGAGGTATTGACTCGGAGAATACCAGTAACCTATGGAAGGAGTAACGATGAAACTCTTAAGATACACAACGAGTGACATATCGCTTCTGGCAGACTGGCCGCAGTAAGGAAAAGTGGCAGACTGGGAGAGCAATTGGGACGAGTAACTATGACTCTCTTAAGGTAGTCAATGCCTCGTTACTTGTGGTTTGGATGAAGAAATCTCGAATAACCCCTAGGAGGAGAAACGATGACTCTTTTATGATACACAACTAGTGAATTATAGTTTCTGGCAGACAAAAACTACACAAAAAGCAGTAAACTGTGTGAGCACCTCGGAGGAAGAAGTATTGCACTATTAAGATAGCCACTTTTTCGTCAAGAGAGGTATTGACTCAGAGAATACCAGTAACCTATGGAAGGAGTAACTATGAATCTCTTAAGATACACAACGAGTGACATATCGCTTCTGGCAGACTGGCCGCAGTAAGAAAAAGTGGCAGACTGGGTGAGCAATTGGGACGAGTAACTATGACTCTCTTAAGGTAGCCAATGCCTCGTTACTTGCGGTTTGGATTAAGAAATCTCGAATAACCATTAGGAGGAGAAACGATGACTCTTTTATTATACACAACTAGTGAATTATAGTTTCTGGCAGACATAAAATACACAAAAAGCAGTAAACTGTGTGAGCAACTCGGAGGAAGAGGTATTGCACTATTAAGATAGCCACTTTTTCGTCAAGAGAGGTATTGACTCGGAGAATACCAGTAACCTATGGAAGGAGTAACGATGAATCTCTTAAGATACACAACGAGTGACATATCGCTTCTGGCAGACTGGCCGCAGTAAGGAAAAGTGGCAGACTGGGAGAGCAATTGGGACGAGTAACTATGACTCTCTTAAGGTAGTCAATGCCCCGTTACTTGTGGTTTGGATGAAGAAATCTCGAATAACCCCTAGGAGGAGAAACGATGACTCTTTTATGATACACAACTAGTGAATTATAGTTTCTGGCAGACAAAAACTACACAAAAAGCAGTAAACTGTGTGAGCAACTCGGAGGAAGAAGTATTGCACTATTAAGATAGCCACTTTTTCGTCAAGAGAGGTATTGACTCAGAGAATACCAGTAACCTATGGAAGGAGTAACGATGAATCTCTTAAGATACACAACGAGTGACATATCGCTTCTGGCAGACTGGCCGCAGTAAGAAAAAGTGGCAGACTGGGTGAGCAATTGGGACGAGTAACTATGACTCTCTTAAGGTAGCCAATGCCTCGTTACTTGCGGTTTGGATTAAGAAATCTCGAATAACCCCTAGGAGGAGAAACGATGACTCTTTTATTATACACAACTAGTGAATTATAGTTTCTGGCAGACATAAAATACACAAAAAGCAGTAAACTGTGTGAGCAACTCGGAGGAAGAGGTATTGCACTATTAAGATAGCCACTTTTTCGTCAAGAGAGGTATTGACTCAGAGGATACCAGTAAACTATGGAATAAGTAACGATGAATCTCTTAAGATACACAACGAGTGACATATCGCTTCTGGCAGACTGGCCGCAGTAAGAAAAAGTGGCAGACTGGGTGAGCAATGGGGACGAGTAACTATGACTCTCTTAAGGTAGCCAATGCCTCGTTACTTGCGGTTTCGATTAAGAAATCTCGAATAATCCCTACTAGGTGAAACGATAACTCCTTTATGTTACACAACTAGTGACATATCGCTTCTGGCAGACTGGCAAGTACACAAAAAGTAGTAAACTGTGTGAGCAACTCGGAGGAAGAAGTATTGCACTATTAAGATAGCCACTTTTTCGTCAAGAGAGGTATTGACTCGGAGAATACCAGTAACCTATGGAAGGAGTAACGATGAATCTCTTAAGATACACAACGAGTGACATATCGCTTCTGGCAGACTGTCCGCAGTAAGAAAAAGTGGCAGACTGGGTGAGCAATTGGGACGAGTAACTATGACTCTCTTAAGGTAGCCAATGCCTCGTTACTTGCGATTTCGATTAAGAAATCTCGAAAACCCCTAGGAGGAGAAACGATGACTCTTTTATGATACACAACTAGTGAATTATAGTTTCTGGCAGACAAAAACTACACAAACATCAGTAAACTGTGTGAGCAACTGGGAGGAAGAAGTATTGCACTATTAAGATAGCCACATTTTCGTCAAGAGAGGTATTGACTCGGAGAATACCAGTAACCTATGGAAGGAGTAACGATGAAACTCTTAAGATACACAACGAGTGACATATCGCTTCTGGCAGACTGGCCGCAGTAAGGAAAAGTGGCAGACTGGGAGAGCAATTGGGACGAGTAACTATGACTCTCTTAAGGTAGTCAATGCCTCGTTACTTGTGGTTTGGATGAAGAAATCTCGAATAACCCCTAGGAGGAGAAACGATGACTCTTTTATGATACACAACTAGTGAATTATAGTTTCTGGCAGACAAAAACTACACAAAAAGCAGTAAACTGTGTGAGCACCTCGGAGGAAGAAGTATTGCACTATTAAGATAGCCACTTTTTCGTCGAGAGAGGTATTGACTCAGAGAATACCAGTAACCTATGGAAGGAGTAACTATGAATCTCTTAAGATACACAACGAGTGACATATCGCTTCTGGCAGACTGGCCGCAGTAAGAAAAAGTGGCAGACTGGGTGAGCAATTGGGACGAGTAACTATGACTCTCTTAAGGTAGCCAATGCCTCGTTACTTGCGGTTTGGATTAAGAAATCTCGAATAACCATTAGGAGGAGAAACGATGACTCTTTTATTATACACAACTAGTGAATTATAGTTTCTGGCAGACATAAAATACACAAAAAGCAGTAAACTGTGTGAGCAACTCGGAGGAAGAGGTATTGCACTATTAAGATAGCCACTTTTTCGTCAAGAGAGGTATTGACTCGGAGAATACCAGTAACCTATGGAAGGAGTAACGATGAATCTCTTAAGATACACAACGAGTGACATATCGCTTCTGGCAGACTGGCCGCAGTAAGGAAAAGTGGCAGACTGGGAGAGCAATTGGGACGAGTAACTATGACTCTCTTAAGGTAGTCAATGCCCCGTTACTTGTGGTTTGGATGAAGAAATCTCGAATAACCCCTAGGAGGAGAAACGATGACTCTTTTATGATACACAACTAGTGAATTATAGTTTCTGGCAGACAAAAACTACACAAAAAGCAGTAAACTGTGTGAGCAACTCGGAGGAAGAAGTATTGCACTATTAAGATAGCCACTTTTTCGTCAAGAGAGGTATTGACTCAGAGAATACCAGTAACCTATGGAAGGAGTAACGATGAATCTCTTAAGATACACAACGAGTGACATATCGCTTCTGGCAGACTGGCCGCAGTAAGAAAAAGTGGCAGACTGGGTGAGCAATTGGGACGAGTAACTATGACTCTCTTAAGGTAGCCAATGCCTCGTTACTTGCGGTTTGGATTAAGAAATCTCGAATAACCCCTAGGAGGAGAAACGATGACTCTTTTATTATACACAACTAGTGAATTATAGTTTCTGGCAGACATAAAATACACAAAAAGCAGTAAACTGTGTGAGCAACTCGGAGGAAGAGGTATTGCACTATTAAGATAGCCACTTTTTCGTCAAGAGAGGTATTGACTCAGAGGATACCAGTAAACTATGGAATAAGTAACGATGAATCTCTTAAGATACACAACGAGTGACATATCGCTTCTGGCAGACTGGCCGCAGTAAGAAAAAGTGGCAGACTGGGTGAGCAATGGGGACGAGTAACTATGACTCTCTTAAGGTAGCCAATGCCTCGTTACTTGCGGTTTCGATTAAGAAATCTCGAATAATCCCTACTAGGTGAAACGATAACTCCTTTATGTTACACAACTAGTGACATATCGCTTCTGGCAGACTGGCAAGTACACAAAAAGTAGTAAACTGTGTGAGCAACTCGGAGGAAGAAGTATTGCACTATTAAGATAGCCACTTTTTCGTCAAGAGAGGTATTGACTCGGAGAATACCAGTAACCTATGGAAGGAGTAACGATGAATCTCTTAAGATACACAACGAGTGACATATCGCTTCTGGCAGACTGTCCGCAGTAAGAAAAAGTGGCAGACTGGGTGAGCAATTGGGACGAGTAACTATGACTCTCTTAAGGTAGCCAATGCCTCGTTACTTGCGATTTCGATTAAGAAATCTCGAAAACCCCTAGGAGGAGAAACGATGACTCTTTTATGATACACAACTAGTGAATTATAGTTTCTGGCAGACAAAAACTACACAAACATCAGTAAACTGTGTGAGCAACTGGGAGGAAGAAGTATTGCACTATTAAGATAGCCACATTTTCGTCAAGAGAGGTATTGACTCGGAGAATACCAGTAACCTATGGAAGGAGTAACGATGAAACTCTTAAGATACACAACGAGTGACATATCGCTTCTGGCAGACTGGCCGCAGTAAGGAAAAGTGGCAGACTGGGAGAGCAATTGGGACGAGTAACTATGACTCTCTTAAGGTAGTCAATGCCTCGTTACTTGTGGTTTGGATGAAGAAATCTCGAATAACCCCTAGGAGGAGAAACGATGACTCTTTTATGATACACAACTAGTGAATTATAGTTTCTGGCAGACAAAAACTACACAAAAAGCAGTAAACTGTGTGAGCACCTCGGAGGAAGAAGTATTGCACTATTAAGATAGCCACTTTTTCGTCAAGAGAGGTATTGACTCAGAGAATACCAGTAACTTATGGAAGGAGTAACGATGAATCTCTTAAGATACACAACGAGTGACATATCGCTTCTGGCAGACTGGCCGCAGTAAGAAAAAGTGGCAGACTGGGTGAGCAATTGGGACGAGTAACTATGACTCTCTTAAGGTAGCCAATGCCTCGTTACTTGCGGTTTGGATTAAGAAATCTCGAATAACCCCTAGGAGGAGAAACGATGACTCTTTTATTATACACAACTAGTGAATTATAGTTTCTGGCAGACATAAAATACACAAAAAGCAGTAAACTGTGTGAGCAACTCGGAGGAAGAGGTATTGCACTATTAAGATAGCCACTTTTTCGTCAAGAGAGGTATTGACTCAGAGGATACCAGTAAACTATGGAATAAGTAACGATGAATCTCTTAAGATACACAACGAGTGACATATCGCTTCTGGCAGACTGGCCGCAGTAAGAAAAAGTGGCAGACTGGGTGAGCAATGGGGACGAGTAACTATGACTCTCTTAAGGTAGCTAATGCCTCGTTACTTGCGGTTTCGATTAAGAAATCTCGAATAATCCCTACTAGGTGAAACGATAACTCCTTTATGTTACACAACTAGTGACATATCGCTTCTGGCAGACTGGCAAGTACACAAAAAGTAGTAAACTGTGTGAGCAACTCGGAGGAAGAAGTATTGCACTATTAAGATAGCCACTTTTTCGTCAAGAGAGGTATTGACTCGGAGAATACCAGTAACCTATGGAAGGAGTAACGATGAATCTCTTAAGATACACAACGAGTGACATATCGCTTCTGGCAGACTGTCCGCAGTAAGAAAAAGTGGCAGACTGGGTGAGCAATTGGGACGAGTAACTATGACTCTCTTAAGGTAGCCAATGCCTCGTTACTTGCGATTTCGATTAAGAAATCTCGAAAACCCCTAGGAGGAGAAACGATGACTCTTTTATGATACACAACTAGTGAATTATAGTTTCTGGCAGACAAAAACTACACAAACATCAGTAAACTGTGTGAGCAACTGGGAGGAAGAAGTATTGCACTATTAAGATAGCCACATTTTCGTCAAGAGAGGTATTGACTCGGAGAATACCAGTAACCTATGGAAGGAGTAACGATGAAACTCTTAAGATACACAACGAGTGACATATCGCTTCTGGCAGACTGGCCGCAGTAAGGAAAAGTGGCAGACTGGGAGAGCAATTGGGACGAGTAACTATGACTCTCTTAAGGTAGTCAATGCCTCGTTACTTGTGGTTTGGATGAAGAAATCTCGAATAACCCCTAGGAGGAGAAACGATGACTCTTTTATGATACACAACTAGTGAATTATAGTTTCTGGCAGACAAAAACTACACAAAAAGCAGTAAACTGTGTGAGCACCTCGGAGGAAGAAGTATTGCACTATTAAGATAGCCACTTTTTCGTCAAGAGAGGTATTGACTCAGAGAATACCAGTAACCTATGGAAGGAGTAACTATGAATCTCTTAAGATACACAACGAGTGACATATCGCTTCTGGCAGACTGGCCGCAGTAAGAAAAAGTGGCAGACTGGGTGAGCAATTGGGACGAGTAACTATGACTCTCTTAAGGTAGCCAATGCCTCGTTACTTGCGGTTTGGATTAAGAAATCTCGAATAACCATTAGGAGGAGAAACGATGACTCTTTTATTATACACAACTAGTGAATTATAGTTTCTGGCAGACATAAAATACACAAAAAGCAGTAAACTGTGTGAGCAACTCGGAGGAAGAGGTATTGCACTATTAAGATAGCCACTTTTTCGTCAAGAGAGGTATTGACTCGGAGAATACCAGTAACCTATGGAAGGAGTAACGATGAATCTCTTAAGATACACAACGAGTGACATATCGCTTCTGGCAGACTGGCCGCAGTAAGGAAAAGTGGCAGACTGGGAGAGCAATTGGGACGAGTAACTATGACTCTCTTAAGGTAGTCAATGCCCCGTTACTTGTGGTTTGGATGAAGAAATCTCGAATAACCCCTAGGAGGAGAAACGATGACTCTTTTATGATACACAACTAGTGAATTATAGTTTCTGGCAGACAAAAACTACACAAAAAGCAGTAAACTGTGTGAGCAACTCGGAGGAAGAAGTATTGCACTATTAAGATAGCCACTTTTTCGTCAAGAGAGGTATTGACTCAGAGGATACCAGTAAACTATGGAATAAGTAACGATGAATCTCTTAAGATACACAACGAGTGACATATCGCTTCTGGCAGACTGGCCGCAGTAAGAAAAAGTGGCAGACTGGGTGAGCAATGGGGACGAGTAACTATGACTCTCTTAAGGTAGCCAATGCCTCGTTACTTGCGGTTTCGATTAAGAAATCTCGAATAATCCCTACTAGGTGAAACGATAACTCCTTTATGTTACACAACTAGTGACATATCGCTTCTGGCAGACTGGCAAGTACACATAAAGTAGTAAACTGTGTGAGCAACTGACAGGAAGAAGTATGGCACTATTAAGAAAGCCAATGATTCGTCACGAGTAATATTGAATCAGAGAATACGAGTAACCTATGGAAGGAGTAACGATGAATCTCTTAAGATACACAACGAGTGACATATCGCTTCTGGCAGACTGGCCACAGTTAGGAAAAGTGGCAGACTGGGTGAGCAATGGGGACGAGTAACTATGACTCTCTTAAGGTAGCCAATGCCTCGTTACTTGCGGTTTGGGTTAAGAAACCTCGAGTAACCCCTAGGAGGAGAAACGATGACTCTTTTATGATACACAACTAGTGACATATCGATCTGGCAGACTGGCAAGTACACAAAAAGTAGTAAACTGTGTGAGCAACTCGGAGGAAGAAGTATTGCACTATTAAGATAGCCACTTTTTCGTCAAGAGAAGTATTGACTTGGAGAATACCAGTAACCTATGGAAGGAGTAACGATGAATCTCTTAAGATACACAACGAGTGACATATCGCTTCTGGCAGACTGGCCGCAGTAAGAAAAAGTGGCAGACTGGGTGAGCAATTGGGACGAGTAACTATGACTCTTTTAAGGTAGCCAATGCATCGTTACTTGCGGTTTGGATTAAGAAATCTCGAATAACCCCTAGGAGGAGAAACGATGACTCTTTTATTATACACAACTAGTGAATTATAGTTTCTGGCAGACATAAAATACACAAAAAGCAGTAAACTGTGTGAGCAACTCGGAGGAAGAGGTATTGCACTATTAAGATAGCCACTTTTTCGGCAAGAGAGGTATTGACTCAGAGGATACCAGTAACCTATGGAATAAGTAACGATGAATCTCTTAAGATACACAACGAGTGACATATCGCTTCTGGCAGACTGGCTGCAGTAAGAAAAAGTGGCAGACTGGGTGAGCAATGGGGACGAGTAACTATGACTCTCTTAAGGTAGCCAATGCCTCGTTACTTGCGGTTTCGATTAAGAAATCTCGAATAATCCCTACTAGGTGAAACGATAACTCTTTTATGTTACACAACTAGTGACATATCGCTTCTGGCAGACTGGCAAGTACACATAAAGTAGTAAACTGTGTGAGCAACTGACAGGAAGAAGTATGGCACTATTAAGAAAGCCAATGATTCGTCACGAGTAGTATTGAATCAGAGAGTACGAGTAACCTATGGAAGGAGTAACGATGAATCTCTTAAGATACACAACGAGTGACATATCGCTTCTGGCAGACTGGCCACAGTTAGAAAAAGTGGCAGACTGGGTGAGCAATGGGGACGAGTAACTATGACTCTCTTAAGGTAGCCAATGCCTCGTTACTTGCGGTTTGGGTTAAGAAACCTCGAGTAACCCCTAGGAGGAGAAACGATGACTCTTTTATGATACACAACTAGTGACATATCGCTTCTGGCAGACTGGCAAGTACACAAAAAGTAGTAAACTGTGTGAGCAACTCGGAGGAAGAAGTATTGCACTATTAAGATAGCCACTTTTTCGTCAAGAGAGGTATTGACTCGGAGAATACCAGTAACCTATGGAAGGAGTAACGATGAATCTCTTAAGATACACAACGAGTGACATATCGCTTCTGGCAGACTGGCCGCAGTAAGAAAAAGTGGCAGACTGGGTGAGCAATTGGGACGAGTAACTATGACGGTCTTAAGGTAGCCAATGCCTCGTTACTTGCGGTTTCGATTAAGAAATCTCGAAAACCCCTAGGAGGAGAAACGATGACTCTTTTATGATACACAACTAGTGAATTATAGTTTCTGGCAGACAAAAACTACACAAACAGCAGTAAACTGTGTGAGCAACTGGGAGGAAGAAGTATTGCACTATTAAGATAGCCACATTTTCGTCAAGAGAGGTATTGACTCAGAGAATACCAGTAACCTATGGAAGGAGTAACGATGAATCTCTTAAGATACACAACAAGTGACATATCGCTTCTGGCAGACTGGCCGCAGTAAGAAAAAGTGGCAGACTGGGTGAGCAAATGGGACGAGTAACTATGACTCTCTTAAGGTAGCCAATGCCTCGTTACTTGCGGTTTGGATTAAGAAATCTCGAAAACCCCTAGGAGGATTAACGATGACCCTTTTATGATACACAACTAGTGAATTATAGTTTCTGGCAGACAAAAACTACACAAAAAGTAGTAAACTGTGTGAGCAACTCGGAGGATGAAGTATTGCACTTTTAAGATAGATACTTTTTCGTCACGAGAGGTGTTGACTCAGAGAATACCAGTAACCTATGGAAGGAGTAACGACGAATCTCTTAAGATACACAACGAGTGACATATCGCTTCTGGCAGACTGGCCACAGTAAGAAAAAGTGGCAGACTGGGTGAGCAATGGGGACGAGTAACTATGACTCTTTTAAAATAGCCAATGCCTCGTTACTTGCGGTTTGGGTTAAGAAATCTCGAATAACCCCTAGGAGGAGAAACGATGACTCTTTTATGATACACAACTAGTGACATATCGCTTCTGGCAGACTGGCAAGTACACAAAAAGTAGTAAACTGTGTGGGCAACTCGGAGGAAGATGTATTGCACTATTAAGATAGCCACTTTTTCGTCAAGAGAGGTATTGACTCGGAGAATACCAGTAACCTATGGAAGGAGTAACGATGAATCTCTTAAGATACACAACGAGTGACATATCGCTTCTGGCAGACTGGCCGCAGTAAGAAAAAGTGGCAGACTGGGTGAGCAATTGGGACGAGTAACTATGACTCTCTTAAGGTAGCCAATGCCTCGTTACTTGCGGTTTCGATTAAGAAATCTCGAATAATCCCTAGGAGGTGAAACGATAACTATTTTATGTTACACAACTAGTGACATATCGCTTCTGGCAGACTGGCAAGTACACAAAAAGTAGTAAACTGTGTGAGCAACTGGGAGGAAGAAGTATGGCACTATTAAGAAAGCCAATGATTCGTCACGAGTAGTATTGAATCAGAGAATACCAGTAACCTATGGAAGGAGTAACGATGAATCTCTTAAGATACACAACGAGTGACATATCGCCTCTGGCAGACTGGCCGCAGTAAGAAAAAGTGGCAGACTGGGTGAGCAATTGGGACGAGTAACTATGACTCTCTTAAGGTAGCCAATGCCTCGTTACTTGCGGTTTGGATTAAGAAATCTCGAATAACCCCTAGGAGGAGAAACGATGACTCTTTTATTATACACAACTAGTGAATTATAGTTTCTGGCAGACATAAAATACACAAAAAGCAGTAAACTGTGTGAGCAACTCGGAGGAAGAGGTATTGCACTATTAAGATAGCCACTTTTTCGTCAAGAGAGGTATTGACTCAGAGGATACCAGTAAACTATGGAATAAATAACGATGAATCTCTTAAGATACACAACGAGTGACATATCGCTTCTGGCAGACTGGCCGCAGTAAGAAAAAGTGGCAGACTGGGTGAGCAATGGGGACGAGTAACTATGACTCTCTTAAGGTAGCCAATGCCTCGTTACTTGCGGTTTCGATTAAGAAATCTCGAATAATCCCTACTAGGTGAAACGATAACTCCTTTATGTTACACAACTAGTGACATATCGCTTCTGGCAGACTGGCAAGTACACATAAAGTAGTAAACTGTGTGAGCAACTGACAGGAAGAAGTATGGCACTATTAAGAAAGCCAATGATTCGTCACGAGTAGTATTGAATCAGAGAATACGAGTAACCTATGGAAGGAGTAACGATGAATCTCTTAAGATACACAACGAGTGACATATCGCTTCTGGCAGACTGGCCACAGTTAGGAAAAGTGGCAGACTGGGTGAGCAATGGGGACGAGTAACTATGACTCTCTTAAGGTAGCCAATGCCTCGTTACTTGCGGTTTGGGTTAAGAAATCTCGAATAACCCCTAGGAGGAGAAACGATGACTCTTTTATGATACACAACTAGTGACATATCGCTTCTGGCAAACTGGCCACAGTTAGGAAAAGTGGCAGACTGGGTGAGCAATGGGGACGAGTAACTATGACTCTCTTAAGGTAGCCAATGCCTCGTTACTTGCGGTTTGGGTTAAGAAACCTCGAGTAACCCCTAGGAGGAGAAACGATGACTCTTTTATGATACACAACTAGTGACATATCGATCTGGCAGACTGGCAAGTACACAAAAAGTAGTAAACTGTGTGAGCAACTCGGAGGAAGAAGTATTGCACTATTAAGATAGCCACTTTTTCGTCAAGAGAGGTATTGACTTGGAGAATACCAGTAACCTATGGAAGGAGTAACGATGAATCTCTTAAGATACACAACGAGTGACATATCGCTTCTGGCAGACTGGCCGCAGTAAGAAAAAGTGGCAGACTGTGTGAGCAATTGGGACGAGTAACTATGACGCTCTTAAGGTAGCCAATGCCTCGTTACTTGCGGTTTCGATTAAGAAATCTCGAAAACCCCTAGGACGAGAAACGATGACTCTTTTATGATACACAACTAGTGAATTATAGTTTCTGGCAGACAAAAACTACACAAACAGCAGTAAACTGTGTGAGCAACTGGGAGGAAGAAGTATTGCACTATTAAGATAGCCACATTTTCGTCAAGAGAGGTATTGACTCAGAGAATACCAGTAACCTATGGAAGGAGTAACGATGAATCTCTTAAGATACACAACAAGTGACATATCGCTTCTGGCAGACTGGCCGCAGTAAGAAAATGTGGCAGACTGGGTGAGCAATTGGGACGAGTAACTATGACTCTCTTAAGGTAGCCAATGCCTCGTTACTTGCGGTTTGGATTAAGAAATCTCGAATAACCCCTAGGAGGAGAAACGATGACTCTTTTATTATACACAACTAGTGAATTATAGTTTCTGGCAGACATAAAATACACAAAAAGCAGTAAACTGTGTGAGCAACTCGGAGGAAGAGGTATTGCACTATTAAGATAGCCACTTTTTCGTCAAGAGAGGTATTGACTCAGAGGATACCAGTAACCTATGGAATAAGTAACGATGAATCTCTTAAGATACACAACGAGTGACATATCGCTTCTGGCAGACTGGCTGCAGTAAGAAAAAGTGGCAGACTGGGTGAGCAATGGGGACGAGTAACTATGACTCTCTTAAGGTAGCCAATGCCTCGTTACTTGCGGTTTCGATTAAGAAATCTCGAATAATCCCTACTAGGTGAAACGATAACTCTTTTATGTTACACAACTAGTGACATATCGCTTCTGGCAGACTGGCAAGTACACATAAAGTAGTAAACTGTGTGAGCAACTGACAGGAAGAAGTATGGCACTATTAAGAAAGCCAATGATTCGTCACGAGTAGTATTGAATCAGAGAATACGAGTAACCTATGGAAGGAGTAACGATGAATCTCTTAAGATACACAACGAGTGACATATCGCTTCTGGCAGACTGGCCACAGTTAGAAAAAGTGGCAGACTGGGTGAGCAATGGGGACGAGTAACTATGACTCTCTTAAGGTAGCCAATGCCTCGTTACTTGCGGTTTGGGTTAAGAAACCTCGAGTAACCCCTAGGAGGAGAAACGATGACTCTTTTATGATACACAACTAGTGACATATCGATCTGGCAGACTGGCAAGTACACAAAAAGTAGTAAATTGTGTGAGCAACTCGGAGGAAGAAGTATTGCACTATTAAGATAGCCACTTTTTCGTCAAGAGAGGTATTGACTCGGAGAATACCAGTAACCTATGGAAGGAGTAACGATGAATCTCTTAAGATACACAACGAGTGACATATCGCTTCTGGCAGACTGGCCGCAGTAAGAAAAAGTGGCAGACTGGGTGAGCAATTGGGACGAGTAACTATGACGGTCTTAAGGTAGCCAATGCCTCGTTACTTGCGGTTTCGATTAAGAAATCTCGAAAACCCCTAGGAGGAGAAACGATGACTCTTTTATGATACACAACTAGTGAATTATAGTTTCTGGCAGACAAAAACTACACAAACAGCAGTAAACTGTGTGAGCAACTGGGAGGAAGAAGTATTGCACTATTAAGATAGCCACATTTTCGTCAAGAGAGGTATTGACTCAGAGAATACCAGTAACCTATGGAAGGAGTAACGATGAATCTCTTAAGATACACAACAAGTGACATATCGCTTCTGGCAGACTGGCCGCAGTAAGAAAAAGTGGCAGACTGGGTGAGCAAATGGGACGAGTAACTATGACTCTCTTAAGGTAGCCAATGCCTCGTTACTTGCGGTTTGGATTAAGAAATCTCGAAAACCCCTAGGAGGATTAACGATGACCCTTTTATGATACACAACTAGTGAATTATAGTTTCTGGCAGACAAAAACTACACAAAAAGTAGTAAACTGTGTGAGCAACTCGGAGGATGAAGTATTGCACTTTTAAGATAGATACTTTTTCGTCACGAGAGGTGTTGACTCAGAGAATACCAGTAACCTATGGAAGGAGTAACGACGAATCTCTTAAGATACACAACGAGTGACATATCGCTTCTGGCAGACTGGCCACAGTAAGAAAAAGTGGCAGACTGGGTGAGCAATGGGGACGAGTAACTATGACTCTCTTAAAATAGCCAATGCCTCGTTACTTGCGGTTTGGGTTAAGAAATCTCGAATAACCCCTAGGAGGAGAAACGATGACTCTTTTATGATACACAACTAGTGACATATCGCTTCTGGCAGACTGGCAAGTACACAAAAAGTAGTAAACTGTGTGGGCAACTCGGAGGAAGATGTATTGCACTATTAAGATAGCCACTTTTTCGTCAAGAGAGGTATTGACTCGGAGAATACCAGTAACCTATGGAAGGAGTAACGATGAATCTCTTAAGATACACAACGAGTGACATATCGCTTCTGGCAGACTGGCCGCAGTAAGAAAAAGTGGCAGACTGGGTGAGCAATTGGGACGAGTAACTATGACTCTCTTAAGGTAGCCAATGCCTCGTTACTTGCGGTTTCGATTAAGAAATCTCGAATAATCCCTAGGAGGTGAAACGATAACTATTTTATGTTACACAACTAGTGACATATCGCTTCTGGCAGACTGGCAAGTACACAAAAAGTAGTAAACTGTGTGAGCAACTGGGAGGAAGAAGTATGGCACTATTAAGAAAGCCAATGATTCGTCACGAGTAGTATTGAATCAGAGAATACCAGTAACCTATGGAAGGAGTAACGATGAATCTCTTAAGATACACAACGAGTGACATATCGCCTCTGGCAGACTGGCCGCAGTAAGAAAAAGTGGGAGACTGGGTGAGCAATTGGGACGAGTAACTATGACTCTCTTAAGGTAGCCAATGCCTCGTTACTTGCGGGTTGGATTAAGAAATCTCGAAAACCCCTAGGAGGAGAAACGATGACTCTTTTATGATACACAACTAGTGAATTATAGTTTCTGGCAGACAAAAACTACACAAAAAGTAGTAAACCGTGTGAGCAACTCGGAGGATGAAGTATTGCACTATTAAGATAGATACTTTTTCGTCACGAGGGGTATTGACTCAGAGAATACCAGTAACCTATGGAAGGAGAAGCGATGAATCTCTTAAGATACACAACGAGTGACATATCGCTTCTGGCAGACTGGCCACAGTAAGAAAAAGTGGCAGACTGGGTGAGCAATGGGGACGAGTAACTATGACTCTCTTAAGGTAGCCAATGCCTCGTTACTTGCGGTTTCGATTAAGAAATCTCGAATAATCCCTACTAGGTGAAACGATAACTCTTTTATGTTACACAACTAGTGACATATCGCTTCTGGCAGACTGGCAAGTACACATAAAGTAGTAAACTGTGTGAGCAACTGACAGGAAGAAGTATGGCACTATTAAGAAAGCCAATGATTCGTCACGAGTAGTATTGAATCAGAGAATACGAGTAACCTATGGAAGGAGTAACGATGAATCTCTTAAGATACACAACGAGTGACATATCGCTTCTGGCAGACTGGCCACAGTTAGAAAAAGTGGCAGACTGGGTGAGCAATGGGGACGAGTAACTATGACTCTCTTAAGGTAGCCAATGCCTCGTTACTTGCGGTTTGGGTTAAGAAACCTCGAGTAACCCCTAGGAGGAGAAACGATGACTCTTTTATGATACACAACTAGTGACATATCGCTTCTGGCAGACTGGCAAGTACACAAAAAGTAGTAAACTGTGTGAGCAACTCGGAGGAAGAAGTATTGCACTATTAAGATAGCCACTTTTTCGTCAAGAGAGGTATTGACTCGGAGAATACCAGTAACCTATGGAAGGAGTAACGATGAATCTCTTAAGATACACAACGAGTGACATATCGCTTCTGGCAGACTGGCCGCAGTAAGAAAAAGTGGCAGACTGGGTGAGCAATTGGGACGAGTAACTATGACGGTCTTAAGGTAGCCAATGCCTCGTTACTTGCGGTTTCGATTAAGAAATCTCGAAAACCCCTAGGAGGAGAAACGATGACTCTTTTATGATACACAACTAGTGAATTATAGTTTCTGGCAGACAAAAACTACACAAACAGCAGTAAACTGTGTGAGCAACTGGGAGGAAGAAGTATTGCACTATTAAGATAGCCACATTTTCGTCAAGAGAGGTATTGACTCAGAGAATACCAGTAACCTATGGAAGGAGTAACGATGAATCTCTTAAGATACACAACAAGTGACATATCGCTTCTGGCAGACTGGCCGCAGTAAGAAAAAGTGGCAGACTGGGTGAGCAAATGGGACGAGTAACTATGACTCTCTTAAGGTAGCCAATGCCTCGTTACTTGCGGTTTGGATTAAGAAATCTCGAAAACCCCTAGGAGGATTAACGATGACCCTTTTATGATACACAACTAGTGAATTATAGTTTCTGGCAGACAAAAACTACACAAAAAGTAGTAAACTGTGTGAGCAACTCGGAGGATGAAGTATTGCACTTTTAAGATAGATACTTTTTCGTCACGAGAGGTGTTGACTCAGAGAATACCAGTAACCTATGGAAGGAGTAACGACGAATCTCTTAAGATACACAACGAGTGACATATCGCTTCTGGCAGACTGGCCACAGTAAGAAAAAGTGGCAGACTGGGTGAGCAATGGGGACGAGTAACTATGACTCTCTTAAAATAGCCAATGCCTCGTTACTTGCGGTTTGGGTTAAGAAATCTCGAATAACCCCTAGGAGGAGAAACGATGACTCTTTTATGATACACAACTAGTGACATATCGCTTCTGGCAGACTGGCAAGTACACAAAAAGTAGTAAACTGTGTGGGCAACTCGGAGGAAGATGTATTGCACTATTAAGATAGCCACTTTTTCGTCAAGAGAGGTATTGACTCGGAGAATACCAGTAACCTATGGAAGGAGTAACGATGAATCTCTTAAGATACACAACGAGTGACATATCGCTTCTGGCAGACTGGCCGCAGTAAGAAAAAGTGGCAGACTGGGTGAGCAATTGGGACGAGTAACTATGACTCTCTTAAGGTAGCCAATGCCTCGTTACTTGCGGTTTCGATTAAGAAATCTCGAATAATCCCTAGGAGGTGAAACGATAACTATTTTATGTTACACAACTAGTGACATATCGCTTCTGGCAGACTGGCAAGTACACAAAAAGTAGTAAACTGTGTGAGCAACTGGGAGGAAGAAGTATGGCACTATTAAGAAAGCCAATGATTCGTCACGAGTAGTATTGAATCAGAGAATACCAGTAACCTATGGAAGGAGTAACGATGAATCTCTTAAGATACACAACGAGTGACATATCGCCTCTGGCAGACTGGCCGCAGTAAGAAAAAGTGGCAGACTGGGTGAGCAATTGGGACGAGTAACTATGACTCTCTTAAGGTAGCCAATGCCTCGTTACTTGCGGGTTGGATTAAGAAACCTCGAAAACCCCTAGGAGGAGAAACGATGACTCTTTTATGATACACAACTAGTGAATTATAGTTTCTGGCAGACAAAAACTACACAAAAAGTAGTAAACCGTGTGAGCAACTCGGAGGATGAAGTATTGCACTATTAAGATAGATACTTTTTCGTCACGAGAGGTATTGACTCAGAGAATACCAGTAACCTATGGAAGGAGAAGCGATGAATCTCTTAAGATACACAACGAGTGACATATCGCTTCTGGCAGACTGGCCACAGTAAGAAAAAGTGGCAGACTGGGTGAGCAATGGGGACGAGTAACTATGACTCTCTTAAGGTAGCCAATGCCTCGTTACTTGCGGTTTGGGTTAAGAAATCTCGAATAACCCCTAGGAGGAGAAACGATGACTCTTTTATGATACACAACTAGTGAATTATAGTTTCTGGCAGACAAAAACTACACAAAAAGCAGTAAACTGTGTGAGCAACTCGGAGGAAGAGGTATTGCAGTATTAAGATAGCCACTTTTTCGTCAAGAGAGGTATTGACTCAGAGAATACTAGTAACCTATGGAAGGAGTAACGATGAATCTCTTAAGATACACAACGAGTGACATATCGCTTCTGGCAGACTGGCCGCAGTAAGAAAAAGTGGCAGACTGGGTGAGCAATGGGGACGAGTAACTATGACTCTCTTAAGGTAGCCAATGCCTCGTTACTTGCGGTTTCGATTAAGAAATCTCGAATAATCCCTATTAGGTGAAACGATAACTCTTTTATGTTACACAACTAGTGACATATCGCTTCTGGCAGACTGGCAAGTACACAAAAAGTAGTAAACTGTGTGAGCAACTGGGAGGAAGAAGTATGGCACTATTAAGAAAGCCAATGATTCGTCACGAGTAGTATTGAATCAGAGAATACCAGTAACCTATGGAAGGAGTAACGATGAATCTCTTAAGATACACAACGAGTGACATATCGCTTCTGGCAGACTGGCCACAGTTAGGAAAAGTGGCAGACTGGGTGAGCAATGGGGACGAGTAACTATGACTCTCTTAAGGTAGCCAATGCCTCGTTACTTGCGGTTTGGGTTAAGAAACCTCGAGTAACCCCTAGGAGGAGAAACGATGACTCTTTTATGATACACAACTAGTGACATATCGATCTGGCAGACTGGCAAGTACACAAAAAGTAGTAAACTGTGTGAGCAACTCGGAGGAAGAAGTATTGCACTATTAAGATAGCCACTTTTTCGTCAAGAGAAGTATTGACTTGGAGAATACCAGTAACCTATGGAAGGAGTAACGATGAATCTCTTAAGATACACAACGAGTGACATATCGCTTCTGGCAGACTGGCCGCAGTAAGAAAAAGTGGCAGACTGGGTGAGCAATTGGGACGAGTAACTATGACGCTCTTAAGGTAGCCAATGCCTCGTTACTTGCGGTTTCGATTAAGAAATCTCGAAAACCCCTAGGAGGAGAAACGATGACTCTTTTATGATACACAACTAGTGAATTATAGTTTCTGGCAGACAAAAACTACACAAACAGCAGTAAACTGTGTGAGCAACTGGGAGGAAGAAGTATTGCACTATTAAGATAGCCACATTTTCGTCAAGAGAGGTATTGACTCAGAGAATACCAGTAACCTATGGAAGGAGTAACGATGAATCTCTTAAGATACACAACAAGTGACATATCGCTTCTGGCAGACTGGCCGCAGTAAGAAAAAGTGGCAGACTGGGTGAGCAATTGGGACGAGTAACTATGACTCTTTTAAGGTAGCCAATGCATCGTTACTTGCGGTTTGGATTAAGAAATCTCGAATAACCCCTAGGAGGAGAAACGATGACTCTTTTATTATACACAACTAGTGAATTATAGTTTCTGGCAGACATAAAATACACAAAAAGCAGTAAACTGTGTGAGCAACTCGGAGGAAGAGGTATTGCACTATTAAGATAGCCACTTTTTCGTCAAGAGAGGTATTGACTCAGAGGATACCAGTAACCTATGGAATAAGTAACGATGAATCTCTTAAGATACACAACGAGTGACATATCGCTTCTGGCAGACTGGCTGCAGTAAGAAAAAGTGGCAGACTGGGTGAGCAATGGGGACGAGTAACTATGACTCTCTTAAGGTAGCCAATGCCTCGTTACTTGCGGTTTCGATTAAGAAATCTCGAATAATCCCTACTAGGTGAAACGATAACTCTTTTATGTTACACAACTAGTGACATATCGCTTCTGGCAGACTGGCAAGTACACATAAAGTAGTAAACTGTGTGAGCAACTGACAGGAAGAAGTATGGCACTATTAAGAAAGCCAATGATTCGTCACGAGTAGTATTGAATCAGAGAGTACGAGTAACCTATGGAAGGAGTAACGATGAATCTCTTAAGATACACAACGAGTGACATATCGCTTCTGGCAGACTGGCCACAGTTAGAAAAAGTGGCAGACTGGGTGAGCAATGGGGACGAGTAACTATGACTCTCTTAAGGTAGCCAATGCCTCGTTACTTGCGGTTTGGGTTAAGAAACCTCGAGTAACCCCTAGGAGGAGAAACGATGACTCTTTTATGATACACAACTAGTGACATATCGCTTCTGGCAGACTGGCAAGTACACAAAAAGTAGTAAACTGTGTGAGCAACTCGGAGGAAGAAGTATTGCACTATTAAGATAGCCACTTTTTCGTCAAGAGAGGTATTGACTCGGAGAATACCAGTAACCTATGGAAGGAGTAACGATGAATCTCTTAAGATACACAACGAGTGACATATCGCTTCTGGCAGACTGGCCGCAGTAAGAAAAAGTGGCAGACTGGGTGAGCAATTGGGACGAGTAACTATGACGGTCTTAAGGTAGCCAATGCCTCGTTACTTGCGGTTTCGATTAAGAAATCTCGAAAACCCCTAGGAGGAGAAACGATGACTCTTTTATGATACACAACTAGTGAATTATAGTTTCTGGCAGACAAAAACTACACAAACAGCAGTAAACTGTGTGAGCAACTGGGAGGAAGAAGTATTGCACTATTAAGATAGCCACATTTTCGTCAAGAGAGGTATTGACTCAGAGAATACCAGTAACCTATGGAAGGAGTAACGATGAATCTCTTAAGATACACAACAAGTGACATATCGCTTCTGGCAGACTGGCCGCAGTAAGAAAAAGTGGCAGACTGGGTGAGCAAATGGGACGAGTAACTATGACTCTCTTAAGGTAGCCAATGCCTCGTTACTTGCGGTTTGGATTAAGAAATCTCGAAAACCCCTAGGAGGATTAACGATGACCCTTTTATGATACACAACTAGTGAATTATAGTTTCTGGCAGACAAAAACTACACAAAAAGTAGTAAACTGTGTGAGCAACTCGGAGGATGAAGTATTGCACTTTTAAGATAGATACTTTTTCGTCACGAGAGGTGTTGACTCAGAGAATACCAGTAACCTATGGAAGGAGTAACGACGAATCTCTTAAGATACACAACGAGTGACATATCGCTTCTGGCAGACTGGCCACAGTAAGAAAAAGTGGCAGACTGGGTGAGCAATGGGGACGAGTAACTATGACTCTCTTAAAATAGCCAATGCCTCGTTACTTGCGGTTTGGGTTAAGAAATCTCGAATAACCCCTAGGAGGAGAAACGATGACTCTTTTATGATACACAACTAGTGACATATCGCTTCTGGCAGACTGGCAAGTACACAAAAAGTAGTAAACTGTGTGGGCAACTCGGAGGAAGATGTATTGCACTATTAAGATAGCCACTTTTTCGTCAAGAGAGGTATTGACTCGGAGAATACCAGTAACCTATGGAAGGAGTAACGATGAATCTCTTAAGATACACAACGAGTGACATATCGCTTCTGGCAGACTGGCCGCAGTAAGAAAAAGTGGCAGACTGGGTGAGCAATTGGGACGAGTAACTATGACTCTCTTAAGGTAGCCAATGCCTCGTTACTTGCGGTTTCGATTAAGAAATCTCGAATAATCCCTAGGAGGTGAAACGATAACTATTTTATGTTACACAACTAGTGACATATCGCTTCTGGCAGACTGGCAAGTACACAAAAAGTAGTAAACTGTGTGAGCAACTGGGAGGAAGAAGTATGGCACTATTAAGAAAGCCAATGATTCGTCACGAGTAGTATTGAATCAGAGAATACCAGTAACCTATGGAAGGAGTAACGATGAATCTCTTAAGATACACAACGAGTGACATATCGCCTCTGGCAGACTGGCCGCAGTAAGAAAAAGTGGCAGACTGGGTGAGCAATTGGGACGAGTAACTATGACTCTCTTAAGGTAGCCAATGCCTCGTTACTTGCGGTTTGGATTAAGAAATCTCGAATAACCCCTAGGAGGAGAAACGATGACTCTTTTATTATACACAACTAGTGAATTATAGTTTCTGGCAGACATAAAATACACAAAAAGCAGTAAACTGTGTGAGCAACTCGGAGGAAGAGGTATTGCACTATTAAGATAGCCACTTTTTCGTCAAGAGAGGTATTGACTCAGAGGATACCAGTAAACTATGGAATAAATAACGATGAATCTCTTAAGATACACAACGAGTGACATATCGCTTCTGGCAGACTGGCCGCAGTAAGAAAAAGTGGCAGACTGGGTGAGCAATGGGGACGAGTAACTATGACTCTCTTAAGGTAGCCAATGCCTCGTTACTTGCGGTTTCGATTAAGAAATCTCGAATAATCCCTACTAGGTGAAACGATAACTCCTTTATGTTACACAACTAGTGACATATCGCTTCTGGCAGACTGGCAAGTACACATAAAGTAGTAAACTGTGTGAGCAACTGACAGGAAGAAGTATGGCACTATTAAGAAAGCCAATGATTCGTCACGAGTAGTATTGAATCAGAGAATACGAGTAACCTATGGAAGGAGTAACGATGAATCTCTTAAGATACACAACGAGTGACATATCGCTTCTGGCAGACTGGCCACAGTTAGGAAAAGTGGCAGACTGGGTGAGCAATGGGGACGAGTAACTATGACTCTCTTAAGGTAGCCAATGCCTCGTTACTTGCGGTTTGGGTTAAGAAATCTCGAATAACCCCTAGGAGGAGAAACGATGACTCTTTTATGATACACAACTAGTGACATATCGCTTCTGGCAAACTGGCCACAGTTAGGAAAAGTGGCAGACTGGGTGAGCAATGGGGACGAGTAACTATGACTCTCTTAAGGTAGCCAATGCCTCGTTACTTGCGGTTTGGGTTAAGAAACCTCGAGTAACCCCTAGGAGGAGAAACGATGACTCTTTTATGATACACAACTAGTGACATATCGATCTGGCAGACTGGCAAGTACACAAAAAGTAGTAAACTGTGTGAGCAACTCGGAGGAAGAAGTATTGCACTATTAAGATAGCCACTTTTTCGTCAAGAGAGGTATTGACTTGGAGAATACCAGTAACCTATGGAAGGAGTAACGATGAATCTCTTAAGATACACAACGAGTGACATATCGCTTCTGGCAGACTGGCCGCAGTAAGAAAAAGTGGCAGACTGTGTGAGCAATTGGGACGAGTAACTATGACGCTCTTAAGGTAGCCAATGCCTCGTTACTTGCGGTTTCGATTAAGAAATCTCGAAAACCCCTAGGACGAGAAACGATGACTCTTTTATGATACACAACTAGTGAATTATAGTTTCTGGCAGACAAAAACTACACAAACAGCAGTAAACTGTGTGAGCAACTGGGAGGAAGAAGTATTGCACTATTAAGATAGCCACATTTTCGTCAAGAGAGGTATTGACTCAGAGAATACCAGTAACCTATGGAAGGAGTAACGATGAATCTCTTAAGATACACAACAAGTGACATATCGCTTCTGGCAGACTGGCCGCAGTAAGAAAATGTGGCAGACTGGGTGAGCAATTGGGACGAGTAACTATGACTCTCTTAAGGTAGCCAATGCCTCGTTACTTGCGGTTTGGATTAAGAAATCTCGAATAACCCCTAGGAGGAGAAACGATGACTCTTTTATTATACACAACTAGTGAATTATAGTTTCTGGCAGACATAAAATACACAAAAAGCAGTAAACTGTGTGAGCAACTCGGAGGAAGAGGTATTGCACTATTAAGATAGCCACTTTTTCGTCAAGAGAGGTATTGACTCAGAGGATACCAGTAACCTATGGAATAAGTAACGATGAATCTCTTAAGATACACAACGAGTGACATATCGCTTCTGGCAGACTGGCTGCAGTAAGAAAAAGTGGCAGACTGGGTGAGCAATGGGGACGAGTAACTATGACTCTCTTAAGGTAGCCAATGCCTCGTTACTTGCGGTTTCGATTAAGAAATCTCGAATAATCCCTACTAGGTGAAACGATAACTCTTTTATGTTACACAACTAGTGACATATCGCTTCTGGCAGACTGGCAAGTACACATAAAGTAGTAAACTGTGTGAGCAACTGACAGGAAGAAGTATGGCACTATTAAGAAAGCCAATGATTCGTCACGAGTAGTATTGAATCAGAGAATACGAGTAACCTATGGAAGGAGTAACGATGAATCTCTTAAGATACACAACGAGTGACATATCGCTTCTGGCAGACTGGCCACAGTTAGAAAAAGTGGCAGACTGGGTGAGCAATGGGGACGAGTAACTATGACTCTCTTAAGGTAGCCAATGCCTCGTTCCTTGCGGTTTGGGTTAAGAAACCTCGAGTAACCCCTAGGAGGAGAAACGATGACTCTTTTATGATACACAACTAGTGACATATCGATCTGGCAGACTGGCAAGTACACAAAAAGTAGTAAATTGTGTGAGCAACTCGGAGGAAGAAGTATTGCACTATTAAGATAGCCACTTTTTCGTCAAGAGAGGTATTGACTCGGAGAATACCAGTAACCTATGGAAGGAGTAACGATGAATCTCTTAAGATACACAACGAGTGACATATCGCTTCTGGCAGACTGGCCGCAGTAAGAAAAAGTGGCAGACTGGGTGAGCAATTGGGACGAGTAACTATGACGGTCTTAAGGTAGCCAATGCCTCGTTACTTGCGGTTTCGATTAAGAAATCTCGAAAACCCCTAGGAGGAGAAACGATGACTCTTTTATGATACACAACTAGTGAATTATAGTTTCTGGCAGACAAAAACTACACAAACAGCAGTAAACTGTGTGAGCAACTGGGAGGAAGAAGTATTGCACTATTAAGATAGCCACATTTTCGTCAAGAGAGGTATTGACTCAGAGAATACCAGTAACCTATGGAAGGAGTAACGATGAATCTCTTAAGATACACAACAAGTGACATATCGCTTCTGGCAGACTGGCCGCAGTAAGAAAAAGTGGCAGACTGGGTGAGCAAATGGGACGAGTAACTATGACTCTCTTAAGGTAGCCAATGCCTCGTTACTTGCGGTTTGGATTAAGAAATCTCGAAAACCCCTAGGAGGATTAACGATGACCCTTTTATGATACACAACTAGTGAATTATAGTTTCTGGCAGACAAAAACTACACAAAAAGTAGTAAACTGTGTGAGCAACTCGGAGGATGAAGTATTGCACTTTTAAGATAGATACTTTTTCGTCACGAGAGGTGTTGACTCAGAGAATACCAGTAACCTATGGAAGGAGTAACGACGAATCTCTTAAGATACACAACGAGTGACATATCGCTTCTGGCAGACTGGCCACAGTAAGAAAAAGTGGCAGACTGGGTGAGCAATGGGGACGAGTAACTATGACTCTCTTAAAATAGCCAATGCCTCGTTACTTGCGGTTTGGGTTAAGAAATCTCGAATAACCCCTAGGAGGAGAAACGATGACTCTTTTATGATACACAACTAGTGACATATCGCTTCTGGCAGACTGGCAAGTACACAAAAAGTAGTAAACTGTGTGGGCAACTCGGAGGAAGATGTATTGCACTATTAAGATAGCCACTTTTTCGTCAAGAGAGGTATTGACTCGGAGAATACCAGTAACCTATGGAAGGAGTAACGATGAATCTCTTAAGATACACAACGAGTGACATATCGCTTCTGGCAGACTGGCCGCAGTAAGAAAAAGTGGCAGACTGGGTGAGCAATTGGGACGAGTAACTATGACTCTCTTAAGGTAGCCAATGCCTCGTTACTTGCGGTTTCGATTAAGAAATCTCGAATAATCCCTAGGAGGTGAAACGATAACTATTTTATGTTACACAACTAGTGACATATCGCTTCTGGCAGACTGGCAAGTACACAAAAAGTAGTAAACTGTGTGAGCAACTGGGAGGAAGAAGTATGGCACTATTAAGAAAGCCAATGATTCGTCACGAGTAGTATTGAATCAGAGAATACCAGTAACCTATGGAAGGAGTAACGATGAATCTCTTAAGATACACAACGAGTGACATATCGCCTCTGGCAGACTGGCCGCAGTAAGAAAAAGTGGGAGACTGGGTGAGCAATTGGGACGAGTAACTATGACTCTCTTAAGGTAGCCAATGCCTCGTTACTTGCGGGTTGGATTAAGAAATCTCGAAAACCCCTAGGAGGAGAAACGATGACTCTTTTATGATACACAACTAGTGAATTATAGTTTCTGGCAGACAAAAACTACACAAAAAGTAGTAAACCGTGTGAGCAACTCGGAGGATGAAGTATTGCACTATTAAGATAGATACTTTTTCGTCACGAGGGGTATTGACTCAGAGAATACCAGTAACCTATGGAAGGAGAAGCGATGAATCTCTTAAGATACACAACGAGTGACATATCGCTTCTGGCAGACTGGCCACAGTAAGAAAAAGTGGCAGACTGGGTGAGCAATGGGGACGAGTAACTATGACTCTCTTAAGGTAGCCAATGCCTCGTTACTTGCGGTTTCGATTAAGAAATCTCGAATAATCCCTACTAGGTGAAACGATAACTCTTTTATGTTACACAACTAGTGACATATCGCTTCTGGCAGACTGGCAAGTACACATAAAGTAGTAAACTGTGTGAGCAACTGACAGGAAGAAGTATGGCACTATTAAGAAAGCCAATGATTCGTCACGAGTAGTATTGAATCAGAGAATACGAGTAACCTATGGAAGGAGTAACGATGAATCTCTTAAGATACACAACGAGTGACATATCGCTTCTGGCAGACTGGCCACAGTTAGAAAAAGTGGCAGACTGGGTGAGCAATGGGGACGAGTAACTATGACTCTCTTAAGGTAGCCAATGCCTCGTTACTTGCGGTTTGGGTTAAGAAACCTCGAGTAACCCCTAGGAGGAGAAACGATGACTCTTTTATGATACACAACTAGTGACATATCGCTTCTGGCAGACTGGCAAGTACACAAAAAGTAGTAAACTGTGTGAGCAACTCGGAGGAAGAAGTATTGCACTATTAAGATAGCCACTTTTTCGTCAAGAGAGGTATTGACTCGGAGAATACCAGTAACCTATGGAAGGAGTAACGATGAATCTCTTAAGATACACAACGAGTGACATATCGCTTCTGGCAGACTGGCCGCAGTAAGAAAAAGTGGCAGACTGGGTGAGCAATTGGGACGAGTAACTATGACGGTCTTAAGGTAGCCAATGCCTCGTTACTTGCGGTTTCGATTAAGAAATCTCGAAAACCCCTAGGAGGAGAAACGATGACTCTTTTATGATACACAACTAGTGAATTATAGTTTCTGGCAGACAAAAACTACACAAACAGCAGTAAACTGTGTGAGCAACTGGGAGGAAGAAGTATTGCACTATTAAGATAGCCACATTTTCGTCAAGAGAGGTATTGACTCAGAGAATACCAGTAACCTATGGAAGGAGTAACGATGAATCTCTTAAGATACACAACAAGTGACATATCGCTTCTGGCAGACTGGCCGCAGTAAGAAAAAGTGGCAGACTGGGTGAGCAAATGGGACGAGTAACTATGACTCTCTTAAGGTAGCCAATGCCTCGTTACTTGCGGTTTGGATTAAGAAATCTCGAAAACCCCTAGGAGGATTAACGATGACCCTTTTATGATACACAACTAGTGAATTATAGTTTCTGGCAGACAAAAACTACACAAAAAGTAGTAAACTGTGTGAGCAACTCGGAGGATGAAGTATTGCACTTTTAAGATAGATACTTTTTCGTCACGAGAGGTGTTGACTCAGAGAATACCAGTAACCTATGGAAGGAGTAACGACGAATCTCTTAAGATACACAACGAGTGACATATCGCTTCTGGCAGACTGGCCACAGTAAGAAAAAGTGGCAGACTGGGTGAGCAATGGGGACGAGTAACTATGACTCTCTTAAAATAGCCAATGCCTCGTTACTTGCGGTTTGGGTTAAGAAATCTCGAATAACCCCTAGGAGGAGAAACGATGACTCTTTTATGATACACAACTAGTGACATATCGCTTCTGGCAGACTGGCAAGTACACAAAAAGTAGAAAACTGTGTGGGCAACTCGGAGGAAGATGTATTGCACTATTAAGATAGCCACTTTTTCGTCAAGAGAGGTATTGACTCGGAGAATACCAGTAACCTATGGAAGGAGTAACGATGAATCTCTTAAGATACACAACGAGTGACATATCGCTTCTGGCAGACTGGCCGCAGTAAGAAAAAGTGGCAGACTGGGTGAGCAATTGGGACGAGTAACTATGACTCTCTTAAGGTAGCCAATGCCTCGTTACTTGCGGTTTCGATTAAGAAATCTCGAATAATCCCTAGGAGGTGAAACGATAACTATTTTATGTTACACAACTAGTGACATATCGCTTCTGGCAGACTGGCAAGTACACAAAAAGTAGTAAACTGTGTGAGCAACTGGGAGGAAGAAGTATGGCACTATTAAGAAAGCCAATGATTCGTCACGAGTAGTATTGAATCAGAGAATACCAGTAACCTATGGAAGGAGTAACGATGAATCTCTTAAGATACACAACGAGTGACATATCGCCTCTGGCAGACTGGCCGCAGTAAGAAAAAGTGGCAGACTGGGTGAGCAATTGGGACGAGTAACTATGACTCTCTTAAGGTAGCCAATGCCTCGTTACTTGCGGGTTGGATTAAGAAACCTCGAAAACCCCTAGGAGGAGAAACGATGACTCTTTTATGATACACAACTAGTGAATTATAGTTTCTGGCAGACAAAAACTACACAAAAAGTAGTAAACCGTGTGAGCAACTCGGAGGATGAAGTATTGCACTATTAAGATAGATACTTTTTCGTCACGAGAGGTATTGACTCAGAGAATACCAGTAACCTATGGAAGGAGAAGCGATGAATCTCTTAAGATACACAACGAGTGACATATCGCTTCTGGCAGACTGGCCACAGTAAGAAAAAGTGGCAGACTGGGTGAGCAATGGGGACGAGTAACTATGACTCTCTTAAGGTAGCCAATGCCTCGTTACTTGCGGTTTGGGTTAAGAAATCTCGAATAACCCCTAGGAGGAGAAACGATGACTCTTTTATGATACACAACTAGTGAATTATAGTTTCTGGCAGACAAAAACTACACAAAAAGCAGTAAACTGTGTGAGCAACTCGGAGGAAGAGGTATTGCAGTATTAAGATAGCCACTTTTTCGTCAAGAGAGGTATTGACTCAGAGAATACTAGTAACCTATGGAAGGAGTAACGATGAATCTCTTAAGATACACAACGAGTGACATATCGCTTCTGGCAGACTGGCCGCAGTAAGAAAAAGTGGCAGACTGGGTGAGCAATGGGGACGAGTAACTATGACTCTCTTAAGGTAGCCAATGCCTCGTTACTTGCGGTTTCGATTAAGAAATCTCGAATAATCCCTATTAGGTGAAACGATAACTCTTTTATGTTACACAACTAGTGACATATCGCTTCTGGCAGACTGGCAAGTACACAAAAAGTAGTAAACTGTGTGAGCAACTGGGAGGAAGAAGTATGGCACTATTAAGAAAGCCAATGATTCGTCACGAGTAGTATTGAATCAGAGAATACCAGTAACCTATGGAAGGAGTAACGATGAATCTCTTAAGATACACAACGAGTGACATATCGCTTCTGGCAGACTGGCCACAGTAAGAAAATGTGGCAGACTGGGTGAGCAATGGGGACGAGTAACTATGACTCTCTTAAGGTAGCCAATGCCTCGTTACTTGCGGTTTGGGTTAAGAAATCTCGAATAACCCATAGGAGGAGAAACGATGACTCTTTTATGATACACAACTAGTGACATATCGCTTCTGGCAGACTGGCAAGTACACAAAAAGTAGTAAACTGTGTGAGCAACTCGGAGGAAGAAGTATTGCACTATTAAGATAGCCACTTTTTCGTCAAGAGAGGTATTGACTCGGAGAATACCAGTAACCTATGGAAGGAGTAACGATGAATCTCTTAAGATACACAACGAGTGACATATCGCTTCTGGCAGACTGGCCGCAGTAAGAAAAAGTGGCAGACTGGGTGAGCAATTGGGACGAGTAACTATGACTCTCTTAAGGTAGCCAATGCCTCGTTACTTGCGATTTCGATTAAGAAATCTCGAAAACCCCTAGGAGGAGAAACGATGACTCTTTTATGATACACAACTAGTGAATTATAGTTTCTGGCAGACAAAAACTACACAAACAGCAGTAAACTGTGTGAGCAACTGGGAGAAAGAAGTATTGCACTATTAAGATAGCCACATTTTCGTCAAGAGAGGTATTGACTCAGAGAATACCAGTAACCTATGGAAGGAGTAACGATGAATCTCTTAAGATACACAACGAGTGACATATCGCTTCTGGCAGACTGGCCGCAGTAAGAAAAAGTGGCAGACTGGGTGAGCAATTGGGACGAGTAACCATGACTCTCTTAAGGTAGCCAATGCCTCGTTACTAGCGGTTTGGATTAAGAAATCTCGAAAACCCCTAGGAGGATTAACGATGACTCTTTTATGATACGCAACTAGTGAGATATAGTTGCTGGCAGACAAAAACTACACAAAAAGTAGTAAACTGTGTGAGCAACTCGGAGGATGAAGTATTGCCCTATTAAGATAGATACTTTTTCGTCACGAGAGGTGTCGACTCAGAGAATACCAGTAACCTATGGAAGGAGTAACGATGAATCTCTTAAGATACACAACGAGTGACATATCGCTTCTGGCAGACTGGCCACAGTAAGAAAAAGTGGCAGACTGGGTGAGCAATGGGGACGAGTAACTATGACTCTCTTAAGGTAGCCAATGCCTCGTTACTTGCGGTTTCGATTAAGAAATCTCGAATAATCCCTAGGAGGTGAAACGATAACTCTTTTATGTTACACAACTAGTGACATATCGCTTCTGGCAGACTGGCAAGTACACAAAAAGTAGTAAACTGTTTGAGCAACTGGGAGGAAGAAGTATGGCACTATTAAGAAAGCCAATGATTCGTCACGAGTAGTATTGAATCAGAGAATACCAGTAACCTATGGAAGGAGTAACGATGAATCTCTTAAGATACACAACGAGTGACATATCGCCTCTGGCAGACTGGCCGCAGTAAGAAAAAGTGGCAGACTGGGTGAGCAATTGGGACGAGTAACTATGACTCTCTTAAGGTAGCCAATGCCTCGTTACTTGCGGGTTGGATAAAGAAAACTCGAAAACCCCTAGGAGGAGAAACGATGATTCTTTTATGATACACAACTAGTGAATTATAGTTTCTGGCAGACAAAAACTACACAAAAAGTAGTAAACTGTGTGAGCAACTCGGAGGATGAAGTATTGCACTATTAAGATAGATACTTTTTCGTCACGAGAGGTATTGACTCAGAGAATACCAGTAACCTATGGAAGGAGTAGCGATGAATCTCTTAAGATACACAACGAGTGACATATCGCTTCTGGCAGACTGGCCACAGTAAGAAAAAGTGGCAGACTGGGTGAGCAATGGGGACGAGTAACTATGACTCTCTTAAGGTAGCCAATGCCTCGTTACTTGCGGTTTGGGTTAATAAATCTCGAATAACCCCTAGGAGGAGAAACGATGACTCTTTTATGATACACAACTAGTGAATTATAGTTTCTGGCAGACAAAAACTACACAAAAAGCAGTAAACTGTGTGAGCAACTCGGAGGAAGAGGTATTGCACTATTAAGATAGCCACTTTTTCGTCAAGAGAGGTATTGACTCAGAGAATACTAGTAACCTATGGAAGGAGTAACGATGAATCTCTTAAGATACACAACGAGTGACATATCGCTTCTGGCAGACTGGCCGCAGTAAGAAAAAGTGGCAGACTGGGTGAGCAATGGGGACGAGTAACTATGACTCTCTTAAGGTAGCCAATGCCTCGTTACTTGCGGTTTCGATTAAGAAATCTCGAATAATCCATATTAGGTGAAACGATAACTCTTTTATGTTACACAACTAGTGACATATCGCTTCTGGCAGACTGGCAAGTACACAAAAAGTAGTAAACTGTGTGAGCAACTGGGAGGAAGAAGTATGGCACTATTAAGAAAGCCAATGATTCGTCACGAGTAGTATTGAATCAGAGAATACCAGTAACCTATGGAAGGAGTAACGATGAATCTCTTAAGATACACAACGAGTGACATATCGCTTCTGGCAGACTGGCCGCAGTAAGAAAAAGTGGCAGACTGGGTGAGCAATTGGGACGAGTAACTATGACTCTCTTAAGGTAGCCAATGCCTCGTTACTTGTGGGTTGGATTAAGAAATCTCGAAAACCCCTAGGAGGAGAAACGATGACTCTTTTATGATACACAACTAGTGAATTATAGTTTCTGGCAGACTGGCAAGTACACAAAAAGTAGTAAACTGTGTGAGCAACTCGGAGGATGAAGTATTGCACTATTAAGATAGATACTTTTTCGTCACGAGAGGTATTGACTCAGAGAATACCAGCAACCTATGGAAGGAGTAACGATGAATCTCTTAAGATACACAACGAAAGACATATCGCTTCTGGCAGACTGGCCGCAGTAAGGAAAAGTGGCAGACTGGGAGAGCAATTGGGACGAGTAACTATGACTCTCTTAAGGTAGTCAATGCCTCGTTACTTGCGGTTTGGATGAAGAAATCTCGAATAAACCCTAGGAGGAGAAACGATGACTCTTTTATGATACACAACTAGTGAATTATAGTTTCTGGCAGACAAAATACACAAAAAGCAGTAAACTGTGTGAGCAACTCGGAGGAAGAAGTATTGCACTATTGAGATAGCCACTTTTTCGTCAAGAGAGGTATTGACTCAGAGAATACCAGTAACCTATGGAAGGAGTAACGATGAATCTCTTAAGATACACAACGAGTGACATATCGCTTCTGGCAGACTGGCCGCAGTAAGAAAAAGTGGCAGACTGGGTGAGCAATTGGGACGAGTAACTATGACTCTCTTAAGGTAGCCAATGCCTCGTTACTTGCGGTTTGGATGAAGAAATCTCGAATAACCCCTAGGAGGAGAAACGATGACTCTTTTATGATACACAACTATTGAATTATAGTTTCTGGCAGACAAAAACTACACAAAAAGCAGTAAACTGTGTGAGCAACTCGGAGGAAGAAGTATTGCACTATTAAGATAGCCACTTTTTCGTCAAGAGAGGTATTGACTCAGAGAATACCAGTAACCTATGGAAGGAGTAACGATGAATCTCTTAAGATACACAACGAGTGACATATCGCTTCTGGCAGACTGGCCGTAGTAAGAAAAAGTGGCAGACTGGGTGAGCAATTGGGACGAGTAACCATGACTCTCTTAAGGTAGCCAATGCCTCGTTACTTGCGGTTTGGGTAAGAAATCTCGAATAACCCCTAGGAGGAGAAACGATGACTCTTTTATGATACACAACAAGTGAATTATAGTTTCTGGCAGACAAAAACTACACAAAAAGCAGTAAACTGTGTGAGCAACTCGGAGGAAGAGGTATTGCACTATTAAGATAGCCACTTTTTCGTCAAGAGAGGTATTGACTAGGAGAATACCAGTGACCTATGGAAGGAGTAACGATGAATCTCTTAAGATACACAACGAGTGACATATCGCTTCTGGCAGACTGGCCGCAGTAAGAAAAAGTGGCAGACTGGGTGAGCAATGGGGACGAGTAACTATGACTCTCTTAAGGTAGCCAATGCCTCGTTACTTGCGGTTTCGATTAAGAAATCTCGAATAATCCCTACTAGGTGAAACGATAACTCTTTTATGTTACACAACTAGTGACATATCGCTTCTGGCAGACTGGCAAGTACACAAAAAGTAGTAAACTGTGTGAGCAACTCGGAGGAAGAAGTATGGCACTATTAAGAAAGCCAATGATTCGTCACGAGTAGTATTGAATCAGAGAATACCAGTAACCTATGGAAGGAGTAACGATGAATCTCTTAAGATACACAACGAGTGACATATCGCTTCTGGCAGACTGTCCGCAGTAAGAAAAAGTGGCAGACTGGGTGAGCAATTGGGACGAGTAACTATGACTCTCTTAAGGTAGCCAATGCCTCGTTACTTGTGGGTTGGATTAAGAAATCTCGAAAACCCCTAGGAGGAGAAACGATGACTCTTTTATGATACACAACTAGTGAATTATAGTTTCTGGCAGACAAAAACTACACAAAAAGTAGTAAACTGTGTGAGCAACTCGGAGGATGAAGTATTGCACTATTAAGACAGATACTTTTTCGTCACGAGAGGTATTGACTCAGAGAATACCAGTAACCTATGGAAGGAGTAACGATGAATCTCTTAAGATACACAACGAGTGACATATCGCTTCTGGCAGACTGGCCGCAGTAAGGAAAAGTGGCAGACTGGGAGAGCAATTGGGACGAGTAACTATGACTCTCTTAAGGTAGTCAATGCCTCGTTACTTGCGGTTTGGATGAAGAAATCTCGAATAAACCCTAGGAGGAGAAACGATGACTCTTTTATGATACACAACTAGTGGATTATAGTTTCTGGCAGACAAAAACTACACAAAAAGCAGTAAACTGTGTGAGCAACTCGGAGGAAGAAGTATTGCACTATTAAGATAGCCACTTTTTCGTCAAGAGAGGTATTGACTCAGAGAATACCAGTAACCTATGGAAGGAGTAACGATGAATCTCTTAAGATACACAACGAGTGACATATCGCTTCTGGCAGACTGGCCACAGTAAGAAAAAGTGGCAGACTGGGTGAGCAATGGGGACGAGTAACTATGACTCTCTTAAGGTAGCCAATGCCTCGTTACTTGCGGTTTGGATTAAGAAATCTCGAATAACCCCTAGGAGGAGAAACGATGACTCTTTTATGATACACAACTAGTGACATATCGCTTCTGGCAGACTGGCAAGTACACAAAAAGTAGTAAACTGTGTGAGCAACTCGGAGGAAGAAGTATTGCACTATTAAGATAGCCACTTTTTCGTCAAGAGAGGTATTGACTCGGAGAATACCAGTAACCTATGGAAGGAGTAACGATGAATCTCTTAAGATACACAACGAGTGACATATCGCTTCTGGCAGACTGGCCGCAGTAAGAAAAAGTGGCAGACTGGGTGAGCAATTGGGACGAGTAACTATGACTCTCTTAAGGTAGCCAATGCCTCGTTACTTGCGGTTTGGATTAACAAATCTCGAAAACCCCTAGGAGGATTAACGATGACTCTTTTATGATACACAACTAGTGAATTATAGTTTCTGGCAGACAAAAACTACACAAAAAGCAGTAAACTGTGTGAGCAACTCGGAGGAAGAAGTATTGCACTATTAAGATAGCCACTTTTTCGTCAAGAGAGGTATTGACTCAGAGAATACCAGTAACCTATGGAAGGAGTAACGATGAATCTCTTAAGATACACAACGAGTGACATATCGCTTCTGGCAGACTGGCCGTAGTAAGAAAAAGTGGCAGACTGGGTGAGCAATTGGGACGAGTAACCATGACTCTCTTAAGGTAGCCAATGCCTCGTTACTTGCGGTTTGGGTAAGAAATCTCGAATAACCCCTAGGAGGAGAAACGATGACTCTTTTATGATACACAACAAGTGAATTATAGTTTCTGGCAGACAAAAACTACACAAAAAGCAGTAAACTGTGTGAGCAACTCGGAGGAAGAGGTATTGCACTATTAAGATAGACACTTTTTCGTCAAGAGAGGTATTGACTCAGAGAATACCAGTGACCTATGGAAGGAGTAACGATGAATCTCTTAAGATACACAACGAGTGACATATCGCTTCTGGCAGACTGGCCGCAGTAAGAAAAAGTGGCAGACTGGGTGAGCAATGGGGACGAGTAACTATGACTCTCTTAAGGTAGCCAATGCCTCGTTACTTGCGGTTTCGATTAAGAAATCTCGAATAATCCCTACTAGGTGAAACGATAACTCTTTTATGTTACACAACTAGTGACATATCGCTTCTGGCAGACTGGCAAGTACACAAAAAGTAGTAAACTGTGTGAGCAACTCGGAGGAAGAAGTATGGCACTATTAAGAAAGCCAATGATTCGTCACGAGTAGTATTGAATCAGAGAATACCAGTAACCTATGGAAGGAGTAACGATGAATCTCTTAAGATACACAACGAGTGACATATCGCTTCTGGCAGACTGGCCGCAGTAAGAAAAAGTGGCAGACTGGGTGAGCAATTGGGACGAGTAACTATGACTCTCTTAAGGTAGCCAATGCCTCGTTACTTGTGGGTTGGATTAAGAAATCTCGAAAACCCCTAGGAGGAGAAACGATGACCCTTTATGATACACAACTAGTGAATTATAGTTTCTGGCAGACAAAAACTACACAAAAAGTAGTAAACTGTGTGAGCAACTCGGAGGATGAAGTATTGCACTATTAAGACAGATACTTTTTCGTCACGAGAGGTATTGACTCAGAGAATACCAGTAACCTATGGAAGGAGTAACGATGAATCTCTTAAGATACACAACGAGTGACATATCGCTTCTGGCAGACTGGCCGCAGTAAGGAAAAGTGGCAGACTGGGAGAGCAATTGGGACGAGTAACTATGACTCTCTTAAGGTAGTCAATGCCTCGTTACTTGCGGTTTGGATGAAGAAATCTCGAATAAACCCTAGGAGGAGAAACGATGACTCTTTTATGATACACAACTAGTGAATTATAGTTTCTGGCACACAAAAACTACACAAAAAGCAGTAAACTGTGTGAGCAACTCGGAGGAAGAAGTATTGCACTATTAAGATAGCCACTTTTTCGTCAAGAGAGGTATTGACTCAGAGAATACCAGTAACCTATGGAAGGAGTAACGATGAATCTCTTAAGATACACAACGAGTGACATATCGCTTCTGGCAGACTGGCCGCAGTAAGAAAAAGTGGCAGATTGGGTGAGCAATTGGGACGAGTAACCATGTCTCTCTTAAGGTAGCCAATGCCTCGTTACTTGCTGTTTGTATTAAGAAATCTCGAATAACCCCTAGGAGGAGAAACGATGACTCTTTTATGATACACAACTAGTGAATTATAGTTTCTGGCAGACAAAAACTACACAAAAAGCAGTAAACTGTGTGAGCAACTCGGAGGAAGAGGTATTGCACTATTAAGATAGCCACTTTTTCGTCAAGAGAGGTATTGACTCAGAGAATACCAGTAACCTATGGAAGGAGTAACGATGAATCTCTCAAGATACACAACGAGTGACATATCGCTTCTGGCAGACTGGCCGCAGTAAGAAAAAGTGGCAGACTGGGTGAGCAATGGGGACGAGTAACTATGACTCTCTTAAGGTATCCAATGCCTCGTTACTTGCGGTTTCGATTAAGAAATCTCGAATAATCCCTACTAGGTGAAACGATAACTCTTTTATGTTACACAACTAGTGACATATCGCTTCTGGCAGACTGGCAAGTACACAAAAAGTAGTAAACTGTGTGAGCAACTGGGAGGAAGAAGTATGGCACTATTAAGAAAGCCAATGATTCGTCACGAGTAGTATTGAATCAGAGAATACCAGTAACCTATGGAAGGAGTAACGATGAATCTCTTAAGATACACAACGAGTGACATATCGCTTCTGGCAGACTGGCCACAGTAAGAAAAAGTGGCAGACTGGGTGAGCAATGGGGACGAGTAACTATGACTCTCTTAAGGTAGCCAATGCCTCGTTACTTGCGGTTTGGATTAAGAAATCTCGAATAGCCCCTAGGAGGAGAAACGATGACTCTTTTATGATACACAACTAGTGACATATCGCTTCTGGCAGACTGGCAAGTACACAAAAAGTAGTAAACTGTGTGAGCAACTCGGAGGAAGAAGTATTGCACTATTAAGATAGCCACTTTTTCGTCAAGAGAGGTATTGACTCGGAGAATACCAGTAACCTATGGAAGGAGTAACGATGAATCTCTTAAGATACACAACGAGTGACATATCGCTTCTGGCAGACTGGCCGCAGTAAGAAAAAGTGGCAGACTGGGTGAGCAATTGGGACGAGTAACTATGACTCTCTTAAGGTAGCCAATGCCTCGTTACTTGCGGTTTCGATTAAGAAATCTCGAAAACCCCTAGGAGGAGAAACGATGACTCTTTTATGATACACAACTAGTGAAGTATAGTTTCTGGCAGACAAAAACTACACAAACAGCAGTAAACTGTGTGAGCAACTGGGAGGAAGAAGTATTGCACTATTAAGATAGCCACAATTTCGTCAAGAGAGGTATTGACTCAGAGAATACCAGTAACCTATGGAAGGAGTAACGATGAATCTCTTAAGATACACAACGAGTGACATATCGCTTCTGGCAGACTGGCCGCAGTAAGAAAAAGTGGCAGACTGGGTGAGCAATTGGGACGAGTAACTATGACTCTCTTAAGGTAGCGAATGCCTCGTTACTTGCGGTTTGGATTAACAAATCTCGAAAACCCCTAGGAGGATTAACGATGACTCTTTTATGATACACAACTAGTGAATTATAGTTTCTGGCAGACAAAAACTACACAAAACGCTCTAAACTGTGTGAGCAACTCGGAGGAAGAGGTATTGCACTATTAAGATAGCCACTTTTTCGTCAAGAGGGGTATTGACTTAGAGAATACCAGTAACCTATGGAAGGAGTAACGATGAATCTCTTAAGATACACAACGAGTGACATATCGCTTCTGGCAGACTGGCCGCAGTAAGAAAAAGTGGCAGACTGGGTGAGCAATGGGGACGTGTTACTATGACTCTCTTAAGGTAGCCAATGCCTCGTTACTTGCGGTTTCGATTAAGAAATCTCGAATAATCCCTACTAGGTGAAACGATAACTCTTTTATGTTACACAACTAGTGACATATCGCTTCTGGCAGACTGGCAAGTACACAAAAAGTAGTAAACTGTGTGAGCAACTTTGAGGAAGAAGTATGGCACTATTAAGAAAGCCAATGATTCGTCACGAGTAGTATTGAATCAGAGAATACCAGTAACCTATGGAAGGAGTAACGATGAATATCTTAAGATACACAACGAGTGACATATCGCTTCTGGCAGTCTGGCCACAGTAAGAAGAAGTGGCAGACTGGGTGAGCAATGGGGACGAGTAACTATGACTCTCTTAAGATGGCCAATGCCTCGTTACTTGCGGTTTGGGTTAAGAAATCTCGAATAACCCCTAGGAGGAGAAACGATGACTCTTTTATGATACACAACTAGTGACATATCGCTTCTGGCAGACTGGCAAGTACACAAAAAGTAGTAAACTGTGTGAGCAACTCGGAGGAAGAAGTATTGCACTATTAAGATAGCCACTTTTCCGTCAAGAGAGGTATTGACTCGGAGAATACCAGTAACCTATGGAAGGAGTAACGATGAATCTCTTAAGATACACAACGAGTGACATATCGCTTCTGGCTGACTGGCCACAGTAAGAAAAAGTGGCAGACTGGGTGAGCAATTGGGACGAGTAACTATGACTCTCTTAAGGTAGCCAATGCCTCGTTACTTGCGGTTTGGATTAAGAAATCTCGAATAACCCCTAGGAGGAGAAACGATGACTCTTTTATGATACACAACTAGTGAATTATAGTTTCTGGCAGACAAAAACTACACAAAACGCTCTAAACTGTGTGAGCAACTCGGAGGAAGAGGTATTGCACTATTAAGATAGCCACTTTTTCGTCAAGAGGGGTATTGACTTAGAGAATACCAGTAACCTATGGAAGGAGTAACGATGAATCTCTTAAGATACACAACGAGTGACATATCGCTTCTGGCAGACTGGCCGCAGTAAGAAAAAGTGGCAGACTGGGTGAGCAATGGGGACGTGTTACTATGACTCTCTTAAGGTAGCCAATGCCTCGTTACTTGCGGTTTCGATTAAGAAATCTCGAATAATCCCTACTAGGTGAAACGATAACTCTTTTATGTTACACAACTAGTGACATATCGCTTCTGGCAGACTGGCAAGTACACAAAAAGTAGTAAACTGTGTGAGCAACTTTGAGGAAGAAGTATGGCACTATTAAGAAAGCCAATGATTCGTCACGAGTAGTATTGAATCAGAGAATACCAGTAACCTATGGAAGGAGTTACGATGAATATCTTAAGATACACAACGAGTGACATATCGCTTCTGGCAGTCTGGCCACAGTAAGAAGAAGTGGAATACTGGGTGAGCAATGGGGACGAGTAACTATGACTCTCTTAAGAAGGCCAATGCCTCGTTACTTGCGGTTTGGGTTAAGAAATCTCGAATAACCCCTAGTAGGAGAAACGATGACTCTTTTATGATACACAACTAGTGAATTATAGTTTCTGGCAGACAAAAACTACACAAAAAGCAGTAAACTGTGTGAGCAACTCGGAGGAAGAAGTATTGCACTATTAAGATAGCCACTTTTTCGTCAAGAGAGGTATTGACTCAGAGAATACCAGTAACCTATGGAAGGAGTAACGATGAATTTCTTAAGATACACAACGAGTGACATATCGCTTCTGGCAGACTGGCCGCAGTAAAAAAAAGTGGCAGACTGGGTGAGCAATTGGGACGAGTAACCATGACTCTCTTAAGGTAGCCAATGCCTCGTTACTTGCGGTTTGGATTAAGAAATCTCGAATAACCCCTAGGAGGAGAAACGATGACTCTTTTATGATACACAACTAGTGAATTATAGTTTCTGGCAGACAAAAACTACACAAAAAGCAGTAAACTGTGTGAGCAAATCGGAGGAAGAGGTATTGCACTATTAAGATAGCCACTTTTTCGTCAAGAGAGGTATTGACTCAGAGAATACCAGTAACCTATGGAAGGAGTAACGATGAATCTCTTAAGATACACAACGAGTGACATATCGCTTCTGGCAGACTGGACGCAGTAAGAAAAAGTGGCAGACTGGGTGAGCAATGGGGACGAGTAACTATGACTCTCTTAAGGTAGCCAATGCCTCGTTACTTGCGGTTTCGATTAAGAAATCTCGAATAATCCCTACTAGGTGAAACGATAACTCTTTTATGTTACACAACTAGTGACATATCGCTTCTGGCAGACTGGCAAGTACACAAAAAGTAGTAAACTGTGTGAGCAACTGGGAGGAAGAAGTATGGCACTATTAAGAAAGCCAATGATTCGTCACGAGTAGTATTGAATCAGAGAATACCAGTAACCTATGGAAGGAGTAACGATGAATCTCTTAAGATACACAACGAGTGACATATCGCTTCTGGCAGACTGGCCGCAGTAAGAAAAAGTGGCAGACTGGGTGAGCAATTGGGACGAGTAACTATGACTCTCTTAAGGTAGCCAATGCCTCGTTACTTGTGGGTTGGATTAAGAAATCTCGAAAACCCCTAGGAGGAGAAACGATGACTCTTTTATGATACACAACTAGTGAATTATAGTTTCTGGCAGACAAAAACTACACAAAAAGTAGTAAACTGTGTGAGCAACTCGGAGGATGAAGTATTGCACTATTAAGATAGATACTTTTTCGTCACGAGAGGTATTGACTCAGAGAATACCAGTAACCTATGGAAGGAGTAACGATGAATCTCTTAAGATACACAACGAGTGACATATCGCTTCTGGCAGACTGGCCGCAGTAAGGAAAAGTGGCAGACTGGGAGAGCAATTGGGACGAGTAACTATGACTCTCTTAAGGTAGTCAATGCCTCGTTACTTGCGGTTTGGATGAAGAAATCTCGAATAAACCCTAGGAGGAGAAACGATGACTCTTTTATGATACACAACTAGTGAATTATAGTTTCTGGCAGACAAAAACTACACAAAAAGCAGTAAACTGTGTGAGCAACTCGGAGGAAGAGGTATTGCACTATTAAGATAGCCACTTTTTCGTCAAGAGAGGTATTGACTCAGAGCATACCAGTAACCTATGGAAGGAGTAACGATGAATCTCTTAAGATACACAACGAGTGACATATCGCTTCTGGCAGACTGGCCGCAGTAAGAAAAAGTGGCAGACTGGGTGAGCAATGGGGACTAGTAACTATGACTCTCTTAAGGTAGCCAATGCCTCGTTACTTGCGGTTTCGATTAAGAAATCTCGAATAATCCCTACTAGGTGAAACGATAACTCTTTTATGTTACACAACTAGTGACATATCGCTTCTGGCAGACTGGCAAGTACACAAAAAGTAGTAAACTGTGTGAGCAACTGGGAGGAAGAAGTATGGCACTATTAAGAAAGCCAATGATTCGTCACGAGTAGTATTGAATCAGAGAATACCAGTAACCTATGGAAGGAGTAACGATGAATCTCTTAAGATACACAACGAGTGACATATCGCTTCTGGCAGACTGGCCACAGTAAGAAAAAGTGGCAGACTGGGTGAGCAATGGGGACGAGTAACTATGACTCTCTTAAGGTACCCAATGCCTCGTTACTTGCAGTTTGGGTTAAGAAATCTCGAATAACCCCTAGGAGGAGAAACGATGACTCTTTTATGATACACAACTAGTGACATATCGCTTCTGGCAGACTGGCAAGTACACAAAAAGTAGTAAACTGTGTGAGCAACTCGGAGGAAGAAGTATTGCACTATTAAGATAGCCACTTTTTCGTCAAGAGAGGTATTGACTCGGAGAATACCAGTAACCTATGGAAGGAGTAACGATGAATCTCTTAAGATACACAACGAGTGACATATCGCTTCTGGCAGACTGGCCGCAGTAAGTAAAAGTGGCAGACTGGGTGAGCAATTGGGACGAGTAACTATGACTCTCTTAAGGTAGCCAATGCCTCGTTACTTGCGGTTTCGATTAAGAAATCTCGAAAACCCCTAGGAGGAGAAACGATGACTCTTTTATGATACACAACTAGTGAATTATAGTTTCTGGCAGACAAAAACTACACAAACAGCAGTAAACTCTGTGAGCAACTGGGAGGAAGAAGTATTGCACTATTAAGATAGCCACATTTTCGTCACAAGAGGCATTGAATCAGAGAATACCAGTAACCTATGGAAGGAGTAACGATGAATCTCTTAAGATACACAACGAGTGACATATCGCTTCTGGCAGACTGGCCGCAGTAAGAAAAAGTGGCAGACTGGGTGAGCAATTGGGACGAGTAACTATGACTCTCTTAAGGTAGCCAATGCCTCGTTACTTGCGGTTTGGATTAACATATCTCGAAAACCCCTAGGAGGATTAACGATGACTCTTTTATGATACACAACTAGTGAATTATAGTTTCTGGCAGACAAAAACTACACAAAAAGTAGTAAACTGTGTGAGCAACTCGGAGGAAGAAGTATTGCACTATTAAGATAGCCACTTTTTCGTCAAGAGAGGTATTGACTCGGAGAATACCAGTAACCTATGGAAGGAGTAACGATGAAACACTTAAGATACACAACGAGTGACATATCGCTTCTGGCAGACTGGCCGCAGTAAGGAAAAGTGGCAGACTGGGAGAGCAATTGGGACGAGTAACTATGACTCTCTTAAGGTAGCCAATGCCTCGTTACTTTCGGTTTGGATGAAGAAATCTCGAATAACCCCTAGGAGGAGAAACGATGACTCTTTTATGATACACAACTAGTGAATTATAGTTTCTGGCAGACAAAAACTACACAAAAAGCAGTAAACTGTGTAAGCAACTCGGAGGAAGAAGTATTGCACTATTAAGATAGCCACTTTTTCGTCAAGAGAGGTATTGACTCAGAGAATACCAGTAACCTATGGAAGGAGTAACGATGAATCTCTTAAGATACACAACGAGTGACATATCGCTTCTGGCAGACTGGCCGCAGTAAGAAAAGTGGCAGACTGGGTGAGCAATTGGGACGAGTAACTATGACTCTCTTAAGGTAGCCAATGCCTCGTTACTTGCGGTTTGGATTAAGAAATCTCGAATAACCCCTAGGAGGAGAAACGATGACTCTTTTATGATACACAACTAGTGAATTATAGTTTCTGGCAGACAAAAACTACACAAAACGCTCTAAACTGTGTGAGCAACTCGGAGAAAGAGGTATTGCACTATTAAGATAGCCACTTTTTCGTCAAGAGAGGTATTGACTTAGAGAATACCAGTAACCTATGGAAGGAGTAACGATGAATCTCTTAAGATACACAACGAGTGACATATCGCTTCTGGCAGACTGGCCGCAGTAAGAAAAAGTGGCAGACTGGGTGAGCAATGGGGACGAGTTACTATGACTCTCTTAAGGTAGCCAATGCCTCGTTACTTGCGGTTTCGATTAAGAAATCTCGAATAACCCCTACTAGGTGAAACGATAACTCTTTTATGTTGCACAACTAGTGACATATCGCTTCAGGCAGACTGGCAAGTACACAAAAAGTAGTAAACTGTGTGAGCAACTGGGAGGAAGAAGTATGGCACTATTAAGAAAGCCAATGATTCGTCACGAGTAGTATTGAATCAGAGAATACCAGTAACCTATGGAAGGAGTAACGATGAATATCTTAAGATACACAACGAGTGACATATCACTTCTGGCAGACTGGCCACAGTAAGAAGAAGTGGGTGAGCAATGGGGACGAGTAACTATGACTCTCTTAAGGTAGCCAATGCCTCGTTACTTGCGGTTTGGGTTAAGAAATCTCGAATAACCCCTAGGAGGAGAAACGATGACTCTTTTATGATACACAACTAGTGACATATCGCTTCTGGCAGACTGGCAAGTACACAAAAAGTAGTAAACTGTGTGAGCAACTCGGAGGAAGAAGTATTGCACTATTAAGATAGCCACTTTTCCGTCAAGAGAGGTATTGACTCGGAGAATACCAGTAACCTATGGAAGGAGTAACGATGAATCCCTTAAGATACACAACGAGTGACATATCGCTTCTGGCTGACTGGCCACAGTAAGAAAAAGTGGCAGACGGGGTGAGCAATTGGGACGAGTAACTATGACTCTCTTAAGGTAGCCAATGCCTCGTTACTTGCGGTTTCGATTAAGAAATCTCGAAAACCCCTAGGAGGAGAAACGATGACTCTTTTATGATACACAACTAGTGAATTATAGTTTCTGGCAGACAAAAACTACACAAACAGCAGTAAACTGTGTGAGCAACTGGGAGGAAGAAGTATTGCACTATTAAGATAGCCACATTTTCGTCAAGAGAGGTATTGACTCAGAGAATACCAGTAACCTATGGAAGGAGTAACGATGAATCTCTTAAGATACACAACGAGTGACATATCGCTTCTGGCAGACTGGCCGCAGTAAGAAAAAGTGGCAGACTGGGTGAGCAATTGGGACGAGTAACTATGACTCTCTTAAGGTAGCCAATGCCTCGTTACTTGCGGTTTGGATTAAGAAATCTCGAAAACCCCTAGGAGGATTAACGATGACTCTTTTATGATACTCAACTAGTGAATTATAGTTTCTGGCAGACAAAAACTACACAAAACGCTCTAAACTGTGTGAGCAACTCGGAGAAAGAGGTATTGCACTATTAAGATAGCCACTTTTTCGTCAAGAGAGGTATTGACTTAGAGAATACCAGTAACCTATGGAAGGAGTAACGATGAATCTCTTAAGATACACAACGAGTGACATATCGCTTCTGGCAGACTGGCCGCAGTAAGAAAAAGTGGCAGACTGGGTGAGCAATGGGGACGAGTTACTATGACTCTCTTAAGGTAGCCAATGCCTCGTTACTTGCGGTTTCGATTAAGAAATCTCGAATAACCCCTACTAGGTGAAACGATAACTCTTTTATGTTGCACAACTAGTGACATATCGCTTCAGGCAGACTGGCAAGTACACAAAAAGTAGTAAACTGTGTGAGCAACTGGGAGGAAGAAGTATGGCACTATTAAGAAAGCCAATGATTCGTCACGAGTAGTATTGAATCAGAGAATACCAGTAACCTATGGAAGGAGTAACGATGAATATCTTAAGATACACAACGAGTGACATATCACTTCTGGCAGACTGGCCACAGTAAGAAGAAGTGGCAGACTGGGTGAGCAATGGGGACGAGTAACTATGACTCTCTTAAGGTAGCCAATGCCTCGTTACTTGCGGTTTGGGTTAAGAAATCTCGAATAACCCCTAGGAGGAGAAACGATGACTCTTTTATGATACACAACTAGTGACATATCGCTTCTGGCAGACTGGCAAGTACACAAAAAGTAGTAAACTGTGTGAGCAACTCGGAGGAAGAAGTATTGCACTATTAAGATAGCCACTTTTCCGTCAAGAGAGGTATTGACTCGGAGAATACCAGTAACCTATGGAAGGAGTAACGATGAATCCCTTAAGATACACAACGAGTGACATATCGCTTCTGGCTGACTGGCCACAGTAAGAAAAAGTGGCAGACGGGGTGAGCAATTGGGACGAGTAACTATGACTCTCTTAAGGTAGCCAATGCCTCGTTACTTGCGGTTTCGATTAAGAAATCTCGAAAACCCCTAGGAGGAGAAACGATGACTCTTTTATGATACACAACTAGTGAATTATAGTTTCTGGCAGACAAAAACTACACAAACAGCAGTAAACTGTGTGAGCAACTGGGAGGAAGAAGTGTTGCACTATTAAGATAGCCACATTTTCGTCAAGAGAGGTATTGACTCAGAGAATACCAGTAACCTATGGAAGGAGTAACGATGAATCTCTTAAGATACACAACGAGTGACATATCGCTTCTGGCAGACTGGCCGCAGTAAGAAAAAGTGGCAGACTGGGTGAGCAATTGGGACGAGTAACTATGACTCTCTTAAGGTAGCCAATGCCTCGTTACTTGCGGTTTGGATTAAGAAATCTCGAAAACCCCTAGGAGGATTAACGATGACTCTTTTATGATACACAACTAGTGAATTATAGTTTCTGGCAGACAAAAACTACACAAAAAGTAGTAAACTGTGTGAGCAACTCGGAGGATGAAGTATTGCACTATTAAGATAGATACTTTTTCGTCACGAGAGGTGTTGACTCAGAGAATACCAGTAACCTATGGAAGGAGTAACGATGAATCTCTTAAGATACACAACGAGTGACATATCGCTTCTGGCAGACTGGCCACAGAAAGAAAAAGTGACAGACTGGGTGAGCAATGGGGACGAGTAACTATGACTCTCTTAAGGTAGCCAATGCCTCGTTACTTGCGGTTTGGGTTAAGAAATCTTGAATAACCCCTAGGAGGAGAAACGATGACTCTTTTATGATACACAACTAGTGACATATCGCTTCTGGCAGACTGGCAAGTACACAAAAAGTAGTAAACTGTGTGAGCAACTGGGAGGAAGAAGTATGGCACTATTAAGAAAGCCAATGATTCGTCACGAGTAGTATTGAATCAGAGAATACCAGTAACCTATGGAAGGAGTAACGATGAATCTCTTAAGATACACAACGAGTGACATATCGCTTCTGGCAGACTGGCCGCAGTAAGAAAAAGTGGCAGACTGGGTGAGCAATTGGGACGAGTAACTATGACTCTCTTAAGGTAGCCAATGCCTCGTTACTTGTGGGTTGGATTAAGAAATCTCGAAAACCCCTAGGAGGAGAAACGATGACTCTTTTATGATACACAACTAGTGAATTATAGTTTCTGGCAGACAAAAACTACACAAAAAGTAGTAAACTGTGTGAGCAACTCGGAGGATGAAGTATTGCACTATTAAGATAGATACTTTTTCGTCACGAGAGGTATTGACTCAGAGAATACCAGTAACCTATGGAAGGAGTAACGATGAATCTCTTAAGATACACAACGAGTGACATATCGCTTCTGGCAGACTGGCCGCAGTAAGGAAAAGTGGCAGACTGGGAGAGCAATTGGGACGAGTAACTATGACTCTCTTAAGGTAGTCAATGCCTCGTTACTTGCGGTTTGGATGAAGAAATCTCGAATAAACCCTAGGAGGAGAAACGATGACTCTTTTATGATACACAACTAGTGAATTATAGTTTCTGGCAGACAAAAACTACACAAAAAGCAGTAAACTGTGTGAGCAACTCGGAGGAAGAAGTATAGCACTATTAAGATAGCCACTTTTTCGTCAAGAGGGGTATTGACTCAGAGAATACCAGTAACCTATGGAAGGAGTAACGATGAATCTCTTAAGATACACAACGAGTGACATATCGCTTCTGGCAGACTGGCCGCAGTAAGAAAAAGTGGCAGACTGGGTGAGCAATTGGGACGAGTAACCATGACTCTCTTAAGGTAGCCAATGCCTCGTTACTTGCGGTTTGGATTAAGAAATCTCGAATAACCCCTAGGAGGAGAAACGATGACTCTTTTATGATACACAACTAGTGAATTATAGTTTCTGGCAGACAAAAACTACACAAAAAGCAGTAAACTGTGTGAGCAACTCGGAGGAAGAGGTATTGCACTATTAAGATAGCCACTTTTTCGTCAAGAGAGGTATTGACTCAGAGTATACCAGTAACCTATGGAAGGAGTAACGATGAATCTCTTAAGATACACAACGAGTGACATATCGCTTCTGGCAGACTGGCCGCAGTAAGAAAAAGTGGCAGACTGGGTGAGCAATGGGGACTAGTAACTATGACTCTCTTAAGGTAGCCAATGCCTCGTTACTTGCGGTTTCGATTAAGAAATCTCGAATAATCCCTACTAGGTGAAACGATAACTCTTTTATGTTACACAACTAGTGACATATCGCTTCTGGCAGACTGGCAAGTACACAAAAAGTAGTAAACTGTGTGAGCAACTGGGAGGAAGAAGTATGGCACTATTAAGAAAGCCAATGATTCGTCACGAGTAGTATTGAATCAGAGAATACCAGTAACCTATGGAAGGAGTAACGATGAATCTCTTAAGATACACAACGAGTGACATATCGCTTCTGGCAGACTGACCACAGTAAGAAAAAGTGGCAGGCTGGGTGAGCAATGGGGACGAGTAACTATGACTCTCTTAAGGTAGCCAATGCCTCGTTACTTGCGGTTTGGGTTAAGAAATCTCGAATAACCCCTAGGAGGAGAAACGATGACTCTTTTATGATACACAACTAGTGACATATCGCTTCTGGCAGACTGGCAAGTACACAAAAAGTAGTAAACTGTGTGAGCAACTCGGAGGAAGAAGTATTGCACTATTAAGATAGCCACTTTTTCGTCAAGAGAGGTATTGACTCGGAGAATACCAGTAACCTATGGAAAGAGTAACGATGAATCTCTTATGATACACAACGAGTGACATATCGCTTCTGGCAGACTGGCCGCAGTAAGTAAAAGTGGCAGACTGGGTGAGCAATTGGGACGAGTAACTATGACTCTCTTAAGGTAGCCAATGCCTCGTTACTTGCGGTTTCGATTAAGAAATCTCGAAAACCCCTAGGAGGAGAAACGATGACTCTTTTATGATACACAACTAGTGAATTATAGTTTCTGGCAGACAAAAACTACACAAACAGCAGTAAACTGTGTGAGCAACTGGGAGGAAGAAGTATTGCACTATTAAGATAGCCACATTTTCGTCAAGAGAGGTATTGACTCAGAGAATACCAGTAACCTATGGAAGGAGTAACGATGAATCTCTTAAGATACACAACGAGTGACATATCGCTTCTGGCAGACTGGCCGCAGTAAGAAAAAGTGGCAGACTGGGTGAGCAATTGGGACGAGTAACTATGACTCTCTTAAGGTAGCCAATGCCTCGTTACTTGCGGTTTGGATTAACATATCTCGAAAACCCCTAGGAGGATTAACGATGACTCTTTTATGATACACAACTAGTGAATTATAGTTTCTGGCAGACAAAAACTACACAAAAAGTAGTAAACTGTGTGAGCAACTCGGAGGAAGAAGTATTGCACTATTAAGATAGCCACTTTTTCGTCAAGAGAGGTATTGACTCGGAGAATACCAGTAACCTATGGAAGGAGTAACGATGAAACACTTAAGACACACAACGAGTGACATATCGCTTCTGGCAGACTGGCCGCAGTAAGGAAAAGTGGCAGACTGGGAGAGCAATTGGGACGAGTAACTATGACTCTCTTAAGGTAGCCAATGCCTCGTTACTTTCGGTTTGGATGAAGAAATCTCGAATAACCCCTAGGAGGAGAAACGATGACTCTTTTATGATACACAACTAGTGAATTATAGTTTCTGGCAGACAAAAACTACACAAAAAGCAGTAAACTGTGTGAGCAACTCGGAGGAAGAAGTATTGCACTATTAAGATAGCCACTTTTTCGTCAAGAGAGGTATTGACTCAGAGAATACCAGTAACCTATGGAAGGAGTAACGATGAATCTCTTAAGATACACAACGAGTGACATATCGCTTCTGGCAGACTGGCCGCAGTAAGAAAAGTGGCAGACTGGGTGAGCAATTGGGACGAGTAACTATGACTCTCTTAAGGTAGCCAATGCCTCGTTACTTGCGGTTTGGATTAAGAAATCTCGAATAACCCCTAGGAGGAGAAACGATGACTCTTTTATGATACACAACTAGTGAATTATAGTTTCTGGCAGACAAAAACTACACAAAACGCTCTAAACTGTGTGAGCAACTCGGAGAAAGAGGTATTGCACTATTAAGATAGCCACTTTTTCGTCAAGAGAGGTATTGACTTAGAGAATACCAGTAACCTATGGAAGGAGTAACGATGAATCTCTTAAGATACACAACGAGTGACATATCGCTTCTGGCAGACTGGCCGCAGTAAGAAAAAGTGGCAGACTGGGTGAGCAATGGGGACGAGTTACTATGACTCTCTTAAGGTAGCCAATGCCTCGTTACTTGCGGTTTCGATTAAGAAATCTCGAATAACCCCTACTAGGTGAAACGATAACTCTTTTATGTTGCACAACTAGTGACATATCGCTTCAGGCAGACTGGCAAGTACACAAAAAGTAGTAAACTGTGTGAGCAACTGGGAGGAAGAAGTATGGCACTATTAAGAAAGCCAATGATTCGTCACGAGTAGTATTGAATCAGAGAATACCAGTAACCTATGGAAGGAGTAACGATGAATATCTTAAGATACACAACGAGTGACATATCACTTCTGGCAGACTGGCCACAGTAAGAAGAAGTGGCAGACTGGGTGAGCAATGGGGACGAGTAACTATGACTCTCTTAAGGTAGCCAATGCCTCGTTACTTGCGGTTTGGGTTAAGAAATCTCGAATAACCCCTAGGAGGAGAAACGATGACTCTTTTATGATACACAACTAGTGACATATCGCTTCTGGCAGACTGGCAAGTACACAAAAAGTAGTAAACTGTGTGAGCAACTCGGAGGAAGAAGTATTGCACTATTAAGATAGCCACTTTTCCGTCAAGAGAGGTATTGACTCGGAGAATACCAGTAACCTATGGAAGGAGTAACGATGTATCCCTTAAGATACACAACGAGTGACATATCGCTTCTGGCTGACTGGCCACAGTAAGAAAAAGTGGCAGACGGGGTGAGCAATTGGGACGAGTAACTATGACTCTCTTAAGGTAGCCAATGCCTCGTTACTTGCGGTTTCGATTAAGAAATCTCGAAAACCCCTAGGAGGAGAAACGATGACTCTTTTATGATACACAACTAGTGAATTATAGTTTCTGGCAGACAAAAACTACACAAACAGCAGTAAACTGTGTGAGCAACTGGGAGGAAGAAGTATTGCACTATTAAGATAGCCACATTTTCGTCAAGAGAGGTATTGACTCAGAGAATACCAGTAACCTATGGAAGGAGTAACGATGAATCTCTTAAGATACACAACGAGTGACATATCGCTTCTGGCAGACTGGCCGCAGTAAGAAAAAGTGGCAGACTGGGTGAGCAATTGGGACGAGTATCTATGACTCTCTTAAGGTAGCCAATGCCTCGTTACTTGCGGTTTGGATTAAGAAATCTCGAAAACCCCTAGGAGGATTAACGATGACTCTTTTATGATACACAACTAGTGAATTATAGTTTCTGGCAGACAAAAACTACACAAAAAGTAGTAAACTGTGTGAGCAACTCGGAGGATGAAGTATTGCACTATTAAGATAGATACTTTTTCGTCACGAGAGGTGTTGACTCAGAGAATACCAGTAACCTATGGAAGGAGTAACGATGAATCTCTTAAGATACACAACGAGTGACATATCGCTTCTGGCAGACTGGCCACAGAAAGAAAAAGTGACAGACTGGGTGAGCAATGGGGACGAGTAACTATGACTCTCTTAAGGTAGCCAATGCCTCGTTACTTGCGGTTTGGGTTAAGAAATCTTGAATAACCCCTAGGAGGAGAAACGATGACTCTTTTATGATACACAACTAGTGACATATCGCTTCTGGCAGACTGGCAAGTACACAAAAAGTAGTAAACTGTGTGAGCAACTCGGAGGAAGAAGTATTGCACTATTAAGATAGCCACTTTTTCGTCAAGAGAGGTATTGACTCAGAGAATACCAGTAACCCATGGAAGGAGTAACGATGAATCTCTTAAGATACACAACGAGTGACATATCGCTTCTGGCAGACTGGCCGCAGTAAGAAAAAGTGGCAGACTGGGTGAGCAATTGGGACGAGTAACTATGACTCTCTTAAGGTAGCCAATGCCTCGTTACTTGCGTTTTGGATTAAGAAATCTCGAATAACCCCTAGGAGGAGAAACGATGACTCTTTTATGATACACAACTAGTGAATTATAGTTTCTGGCAGACAAAAACTACACAAAAAGCAGTAAACTGTATGAGCAACTCGGAGGAAGAGGTATTGCTCTATTAAGATAGCCACTTTTTCGTCAAGAGAGGTATTGACTCAGAGAATACCAGTAACCTATGGAAGGAGTAACGATGAATCTCTTAAGATACACAACGAGTGACATATCGCTTCTGGCAGACTGGCCGCAGTAAGAAAAAGTGGCAGACTGGGTGAGCAATGGGGACGAGTAACTATGACTCTCTTAAGGTAGCCAATGCCTCGTTACTTGCGGTTTCGATTAAGAAATCTCGAATAATCCCTACTAGGTGAAACGATAACTCTTTTATGTTACACAACTAGTGACATATCGCTTCTGGCAGACTGGCAAGTACACAAAAAGTAGTAAACTGTGTGAGCAACTCGGAGGATGAAGTATTGCACTTTAAGATAGCCACTTTTTCGTCAAGCGAGGTATTGACTAGGAGAATACCAGTAACCTATGGATGGAGTAACGTTGAAACTCTTAAGATACACAACGAGTGACATATCGCTTCTGGCAGACTGGCCGCAGTAAGGAAAAGTGGCAGACTGGGAGAGCAATTGGGACGAGTAACTATGACTCTCTTAAGGTAGTCAATGCCTCGTTACTTGCGGTTTGGATGAAGAAATCTCGAATAAACCCTAGGAGGAGAAACGATGACTCTTTTATGATACACAACTAGTGAATTATAGTTTCTGGCAGACAAAAACTACACAAAAAGCAGTAAACTGTGTGAGCAACTCGGAGGAAGAAGTATTGCACTATTAAGATAGCCACTTTTTCGTCAAGAGAGGTATTGACTCAGAGAATACCAGTAACCTATGGAAGGAGTAACGATGAATCTCTTAAGATACACAACGAGTGACATATCGCTTCTGGCAGACTGGCCGCAGTAAGAAAAAGTGGCAGACTGGGTGAGCAATGGGGACGAGTAACTATGACTCTCTTAAGGTAGCCAATGCCTCGTTACTTGCGGTTTGGGTTAAGAAATCTCGAATAACCCCTAGGAGGAGAAACGATGACTCTTTTATGATACACAACTAGTGACATATCGCTTCTGGCAGACTGGCAAGTACACAAAAAGTAGTAAACTGTGTGAGCAACTCGGAGGAAGAAGTATTGCACTATTAAGATAGCCACTTTTCCGTCAAGAGAGGTATTGACTCGGAGAATACCAGTAACCTATGGAAGGAGTAACGATGAATCTCTTAAGATACACAACGAGTGACATATCGCTTCTGGCAGACTGGCCGCAGTAAGAAAAAGTGGCAGACTGGGTGAGCAATTGGGACGAGTAACTATGACTCTCTTAAGGTAGCCAATGCCTCGTTACTTGCGGTTTGAGTTAAGAAATCTCGAATAACCCCTAGGAGGAGAAACGATGACTCTTTTATGATACACAACTAGTGACATATCGCTTCTGGCAGACTGGCAAGTACACAAAAAGTAGTAAACTGTGTGAGCAACTCGGAGGAAGAAGTATTGCACTATTAAGATAGCCACTTTTTCGTCAAGAGAGGTATTGACTCGGAGAATACCAGTAACCTATGGAAGGAGTAACGATGAAACTCTTAAGATACACAACGAGTGACATATCGCTTCTGGCAGACTGGCCGCAGTAAGGAAAAGTGGCAGACTGGGAGAGCAATTGGGACGAGTAACTATGACTCTCTTAAGGTAGTCAATGCCTCGTTACTTGCGGTTTGGATGAAGAAATCTCGAATAACCCCTAGGAGGAGAAACGATGACTCTTTTATGATACACAACTAGTGAATTATAGTTTCTGGCAGACAAAAACTACACAAAAAGCAGTAAACTGTGTGAGCAACTCGGAGGAAGAGGTATTGCACTATTAAGATAGCCACTTTTTCGTCAAGAGAGGTATTGACTCAGAGAATACCAGTAACCTATGGAAGGAGTAACGATGAATCTCTTAAGATACACAACGAGTGACATATCGCTTCTGGCAGACTGGCCGCAGTAAGAAAAGTGGCAGACTGGGTGAGCAATTGGGACGAGTAACTATGACTCTCTTAAGGTAGCCAATGCCTCGTTACTTGCGGTTTGGATTAAGAAATCTCGAATAACCCCTAGGAGGAGAAACGATGACTCTTTTATGATACACAACTAGTGAATTATAGTTTCTGGCAGACAAAAACTACACAAAACGCTCTAAACTGTGTGAGCAACTCGGAGAAAGAGGTATTGCACTATTAAGATAGCCACTTTTTCGTCAAGAGAGGTATTGACTTAGAGAATACCAGTAACCTATGGAAGGAGTAACGATGAATCTCTTAAGATACACAACGAGTGACATATCGCTTCTGGCAGACTGGCCGCAGTAAGAAAAAGTGGCAGACTGGGTGAGCAATGGGGACGAGTTACTATGACTCTCTTAAGGTAGCCAATGCCTCGTTACTTGCGGTTTCGATTAAGAAATCTCGAATAACCCCTACTAGGTGAAACGATAACTCTTTTATGTTGCACAACTAGTGACATATCGCTTCAGGCAGACTGGCAAGTACACAAAAAGTAGTAAACTGTGTGAGCAACTGGGAGGAAGAAGTATGGCACTATTAAGAAAGCCAATGATTCGTCACGAGTAGTATTGAATCAGAGAATACCAGTAACCTATGGAAGGAGTAACGATGAATATCTTAAGATACACAACGAGTGACATATCACTTCTGGCAGACTGGCCACAGTAAGAAGAAGTGGCAGACTGGGTGAGCAATGGGGACGAGTAACTATGACTCTCTTAAGGTAGCCAATGCCTCGTTACTTGCGGTTTGGGTTAAGAAATCTCGAATAACCCCTAGGAGGAGAAACGATGACTCTTTTATGATACACAACTAGTGACATATCGCTTCTGGCAGACTGGCAAGTACACAAAAAGTAGTAAACTGTGTGAGCAACTCGGAGGAAGAAGTATTGCACTATTAAGATAGCCACTTTTCCGTCAAGAGAGGTATTGACTCGGAGAATACCAGTAACTTATGGAAGGAGTAACGATGAATCCCTTAAGATACACAACGAGTGACATATCGCTTCTGGCTGACTGGCCACAGTAAGAAAAAGTGGCAGACGGGGTGAGCAATTGGGACGAGTAACTATGACTCTCTTAAGGTAGCCAATGCCTCGTTACTTGCGGTTTCGATTAAGAAATCTCGAAAACCCCTAGGAGGAGAAACGATGACTCTTTTATGATACACAACTAGTGAATTATAGTTTCTGGCAGACAAAAACTACACAAACAGCAGTAAACTGTGTGAGCAACTGGGAGGAAGAAGTATTGCACTATTAAGATAGCCACATTTTCGTCAAGAGAGGTATTGACTCAGAGAATACCAGTAACCTATGGAAGGAGTAACGATGAATCTCTTAAGATACACAACGAGTGACATATCGCTTCTGGCAGACTGGCCGCAGTAAGAAAAAGTGGCAGACTGGGTGAGCAATTGGGACGAGTAACTATGACTCTCTTAAGGTAGCCAATGCCTCGTTACTTGCAGTTTGGATTAAGAAATCTCGAAAACCCCTAGGAGGATTAACGATGACTCTTTTATGATACACAACTAGTGAATTATAGTTTCTGGCAGACAAAAACTACACAAAAAGTAGTAAACTGTGTGAGCAACTCGGAGGATGAAGTATTGCACTATTAAGATAGATACTTTTTCGTCACGAGAGGTGTTGACTCAGAGAATACCAGTAACCTATGGAAGGAGTAACGATGAATCTCTTAAGATACACAACGAGTGACATATCGCTTCTGGCAGACTGGCCACAGAAAGAAAAAGTGACAGACTGGGTGAGCAATGGGGACGAGTAACTATGACTCTCTTAAGGTAGCCAATGCCTCGTTACTTGCGGTTTGGGTTAAGAAATCTTGAATAACCCCTAGGAGGAGAAACGATGACTCTTTTATGATACACAACTAGTGACATATCGCTTCTGGCAGACTGGCAAGTACACAAAAAGTAGTAAACTGTGTGAGCAACTCGGAGGAAGAAGTATTGCACTATTAAGATAGCCACTTTTTCGTCAAGAGAGGTATTGACTCAGAGAATACCAGTAACCCATGGAAGGAGTAACGATGAATCTCTTAAGATACACAACGAGTGACATATCGCTTCTGGCAGACTGGCCGCAGTAAGAAAAAGTGGCAGACTGGGTGAGCAATTGGGACGAGTAACTATGACTCTCTTAAGGTAGCCAATGCCTCGTTACTTGCGTTTTGGATTAAGAAATCTCGAATAACCCCTAGGAGGAGTAACGATGACTCTTTTATGATACACAACTAGTGAATTATAGTTTCTGGCAGACAAAAACTACACAAAAAGCAGTAAACTGTATGAGCAACTCGGAGGAAGAGGTATTGCACTATTAAGATAGCCACTTTTTCGTCAAGAGAGGTATTGACTCAGAGAATACAAGTAACCTATGGAAGGAGTAACGATGAATCTCTTAAGATACACAACGAGTGACATATCGCTTCTGGCAGACTGGCCGCAGTAAGAAAAAGTGGCAGACTGGGTGAGCAATGGGGACGAGTAACTATGACTCTCTTAAGGTAGCCAATGCCTCGTTACTTGCGGTTTCGATTAAGAAATCTCGAATAATCCCTACTAGGTGAAACGATAACTCTTTTATGTTACACAACTAGTGACATATCGCTTCTGGCAGACTGGCAAGTACACAAAAAGTAGTAAACTGTGTGAGCAACTCGGAGGATGAAGTATTGCACTTTAAGATAGCCACTTTTTCGTCAAGAGAGGTATTGACTCGGAGAATACCAGTAACCTATGGATGGAGTAACGTTGAAACTCTTAAGATACACAACGAGTGACATATCGCTTCTGGCAGACTGGCCGCAGTAAGGAAAAGTGGCAGACTGGGAGAGCAATTGGGACGAGTAACTATGACTCTCTTAAGGTAGTCAATGCCTCGTTACTTGCGGTTTGGATGAAGAAATCTCGAATAAACCCTAGGAGGAGAAACGATGACTCTTTTATGATACACAACTAGTGAATTATAGTTTCTGGCAGACAAAAACTACACAAAAAGCAGTAAACTGTGTGAGCAACTCGGAGGAAGAAGTATTGCACTATTAAGATAGCCACTTTTTCGTCAAGAGAGGTATTGACTCAGAGAATACCAGTAACCTATGGAAGGAGTAACGATGAATCTCTTAAGATACACAACGAGTGACATATCGCTTCTGGCAGACTGGCCGCAGTAAGAAAAAGTGGCAGACTGGGTGAGCAATGGGGACGAGTAACTATGACTCTCTTAAGGTAGCCAATGCCTCGTTACTTGCGGTTTGGGTTAAGAAATCTCGAATAACCCCTAGGAGGAGAAACGATGACTCTTTTATGATACACAACTAGTGACATATCGCTTCTGGCAGACTGGCAAGTACACAAAAAGTAGTAAACTGTGTGAGCAACTCGGAGGAAGAAGTATTGCACTATTAAGATAGCCACTTTTCCGTCAAGAGAGGTATTGACTCGGAGAATACCAGTAACCTATGGAAGGAGTAACGATGAATCTCTTAAGATACACAACGAGTGACATATCGCTTCTGGCAGACTGGCCGCAGTAAGAAAAAGTGGCAGACTGGGTGAGCAATTGGGACGAGTAACTATGACTCTCTTAAGGTAGCCAATGCCTCGTTACTTGCGGTTTGAGTTAAGAAATCTCGAATAACCCCTAGGAGGAGAAACGATGACTCTTTTATGATACACAACTAGTGACATATCGCTTCTGGCAGACTGGCAAGTACACAAAAAGTAGTAAACTGTGTGAGCAACTCGGAGGAAGAAGTATTGCACTATTAAGATAGCCACTTTTTCGTCAAGAGAGGTATTGACTCGGAGAATACCAGTAACCTATGGAAGGAGTAACGATGAAACTCTTAAGATACACAACGAGTGACATATCGCTTCTGGCAGACTGGCCGCAGTAAGGAAAAGTGGCAGACTGGGAGAGCAATTGGGACGAGTAACTATGACTCTCTTAAGGTAGTCAATGCCTCGTTACTTGCGGTTTGGATGAAGAAATCTCGAATAACCCCTAGGAGGAGAAACGATGACTCTTTTATGATACACAACTAGTGAATTATAGTTTCTGGCAGACAAAAACTACACAAAAAGCAGTAAACTGTGTGAGCAACTCGGAGGAAGAGGTATTGCACTATTAAGATAGCCACTTTTTCGTCAAGAGAGGTATTGACTCAGAGAATACCAGTAACCTATGGAAGGAGTAACGATGAATCTCTTAAGATACACAACGAGTGACATATCGCTTCTGGCAGACTGGCCGCAGTAAGAAAAGTGGCAGACTGGGTGAGCAATTGGGACGAGTAACTATTACTCTCTTAAGGTAGCCAATGCCCCGTTACTTGCGGTTTCGATTAAGAAATCTCGAATAATCCCTACTAGGTGAAACGATAACTCTTTTATGTTACACAACTAGTGACATATCGCTTCTGGCAGGCTGGCAAGTACACAAAAAGTAGTAAACTGTGTGAGCAACTGGGAGGAAGAAGTATGGCACTATTAAGAAAGCCAATGATTCGTCACGAGTAGTATTGAATCAGAGAATACGAGTAACCTATGGAAGGAGTAACGATGAATCTCTTAAGATACACAACGAGTGACATATCGCTTCTGGCAGACTGGCCACAGTAAGAAAAAGTGGCAGACTGGGTGAGCAATGGGGACGAGTAACTATGACTCTCTTAAGGTAGCCAATGCCTCGTTACTTGCGGTTTGGGTTAAGAAATCTCGAATAACCCCTAGGAGGAGAAACGATGACTCTTTTATGATACACAACTAGTGACATATCGCTTCTGGCAGACTGGCAAGTACACAAAAAGTAGTAAACTGTGTGAGCAACTCGGAGGAAGAAGTATTGCACTATTAAGATAGCCACTTTTTCGTCAAGAGAGGTATTGACTCGGAGAATACCAGTAACCTATGGAAGGAGTAACGATGAATCTCTTAAGATACACAACGAGTGACATATCGCTTCTGGCAGACTGGCCGCAGTAAGGAAAAGTGGCAGACTGGGAGAGCAATTGGGACGAGTAACTATGACTCTCTTAAGGTAGTCAATGCCTCGTTACTTGCGGTTTGGATGAAGAAATCTCGAATAAACCCTAGGAGGAGAAACGATGACTCTTTTATGATACACAACTAGTGAATTATAGTTTCTGGCAGACAAAAACTACACAAAAAGCAGTAAACTGTGTGAGCAACTCGGAGGAAGAAGTATTGCACTATTAAGATAGCCACTTTTTCGTCAAGAGAGGTATTGACTCAGAGAATACCAGTAACCTATGGAAGGAGTAACGATGAATCTCTTAAGATACACAACGAGTGACATATCGCTTCTGGCAGACTGGCCGCAGTAAGAAAAAGTGGCAGACTGGGTGAGCAATGGGGACGAGTAACTATGACTCTCTTAAGGTAGCCAATGCCTCGTTACTTGCGGTTTGGGTTAAGAAATCTCGAATAACCCCTAGGAGGAGAAACGATGACTCTTTTATGATACACAACTAGTGACATATCGCTTCTGGCAGACTGGCAAGTACACAAAAAGTAGTAAACTGTGTGAGCAACTCGGAGGAAGAAGTATTGCACTATTAAGATAGCCACTTTTCCGTCAAGAGAGGTATTGACTCGGAGAATACCAGTAACCTATGGAAGGAGTAACGATGAATCTCTTAAGATACACAACGAGTGACATATCGCTTCTGGCAGACTGGCCGCAGTAAGAAAAAGTGGCAGACTGGGTGAGCAATTGGGACGAGTAACTATGACTCTCTTAAGGTAGCCAATGCCTCGTTACTTGCGGTTTGAGTTAAGAAATCTCGAATAACCCCTAGGAGGAGAAACGATGACTCTTTTATGATACACAACTAGTGACATATCGCTTCTGGCAGACTGGCAAGTACACAAAAAGTAGTAAACTGTGTGAGCAACTCGGAGGAAGAAGTATTGCACTATTAAGATAGCCACTTTTTCGTCAAGAGAGGTATTGACTCGGAGAATACCAGTAACCTATGGAAGGAGTAACGATGAAACTCTTAAGATACACAACGAGTGACATATCGCTTCTGGCAGACTGGCCGCAGTAAGGAAAAGTGGCAGACTGGGAGAGCAATTGGGACGAGTAACTATGACTCTCTTAAGGTAGTCAATGCCTCGTTACTTGCGGTTTGGATGAAGAAATCTCGAATAACCCCTAGGAGGAGAAACGATGACTCTTTTATGATACACAACTAGTGAATTATAGTTTCTGGCAGACAAAAACTACACAAAAAGCAGTAAACTGTGTGAGCAACTCGGAGGAAGAGGTATTGCACTATTAAGATAGCCACTTTTTCGTCAAGAGAGGTATTGACTCAGAGAATACCAGTAACCTATGGAAGGAGTAACGATGAATCTCTTAAGATACACAACGAGTGACATATCGCTTCTGGCAGACTGGCCGCAGTAAGAAAAGTGGCAGACTGGGTGAGCAATTGGGACGAGTAACTATTACTCTCTTAAGGTAGCCAATGCCCCGTTACTTGCGGTTTCGATTAAGAAATCTCGAATAATCCCTACTAGGTGAAACGATAACTCTTTTATGTTACACAACTAGTGACATATCGCTTCTGGCAGGCTGGCAAGTACACAAAAAGTAGTAAACTGTGTGAGCAACTGGGAGGAAGAAGTATGGCACTATTAAGAAAGCCAATGATTCGTCACGAGTAGTATTGAATCAGAGAATACGAGTAACCTATGGAAGGAGTAACGATGAATCTCTTAAGATACACAACGAGTGACATATCGCTTCTGGCAGACTGGCCACAGTAAGAAAAAGTGGCAGACTGGGTGAGCAATGGGGACGAGTAACTATGACTCTCTTAAGGTAGCCAATGCCTCGTTACTTGCGGTTTGGGTTAAGAAATCTCGAATAACCCCTAGGAGGAGAAACGATGACTCTTTTATGATACACAACTAGTGACATATCGCTTCTGGCAGACTGGCAAGTACACAAAAAGTAGTAAACTGTGTGAGCAACTCGGAGGAAGAAGTATTGCACTATTAAGATAGCCACTTTTTCGTCAAGAGAGGTATTGACTCGGAGAATACCAGTAACCTATGGAAGGAGTAACGATGAATCTCTTAAGATACACAACGAGTGACATATCGCTTCTGGCAGACTGGCCGCAGTAAGAAAAAGTGGCAGACTGGGTGAGCAATTGGGACGAGTAACTATGACTCTCTTAAGGTAGCCAATGCCTCGTTACTTGCGGTTTCGATTAAGAAATCTCGAAAACCCCTAGGAGGAGAAACGATGACTCTTTTATGATACACAACTAGTGAATTATAGTTTCTGGCAGACAAAAACTACACAAACAGCAGTAAACTGTGTGAGCAACTGGGAGGAAGAAGTATTGCACTATTAAGATAGCCACATTTTCGTCAAGAGAGATATTGACTCAGAGAATACCAGTAACCTATGGAAGGAGTAACGATGAAACTCTTAAGATACACAACGAGTGACATATCGCTTCTGGCAGACTGGCCGCAGTAAGGAAAAGTGGCAGACTGGGAGAGCAATTGGGACGAGTAACTATGACTCTCTTAAGGTAGTCAATGCCTCGTTACTTGCGGTTTGGATGAAGAAATCTCGAATAACCCCTAGGAGGAGAAACGATGACTCTTTTATGATACACAACTAGTGAATTATAGTTTCTGGCAGACAAAAACTACACAAAAAGCAGTAAACTGTGTGAGCAACTCGGAGGAAGAGGTATTGCACTATTAAGATAGCCACTTTTTCGTCAAGAGAGGTATTGACTCAGAGAATACCAGTAACCTATGGAAGGAGTAACGATGAATCTCTTAAGATACACAACGAGTGACATATCGCTTCTGGCAGACTGGCCGCAGTAAGAAAAGTGGCAGACTGGGTGAGCAATTGGGACGAGTAACTATGACTCTCTTAAGGTAGCCAATGCCTCGTTACTTGCGGTTTGGATTAAGAAATCTCGAATAACCCCTAGGAGGAGAAACGATGACTCTTTTATGATACACAACTAGTGAATTATAGTTTCTGGCAGACAAAAACTACACAAAACGCTCTAAACTGTGTGAGCAACTCGGAGAAAGAGGTATTGCACTATTAAGATAGCCACTTTTTCGTCAAGAGAGGTATTGACTTAGAGAATACCAGTAACCTATGGAAGGAGTAACGATGAATCTCTTAAGATACACAACGAGTGACATATCGCTTCTGGCAGACTGGCCGCAGTAAGAAAAAGTGGCAGACTGGGTGAGCAATGGGGACGAGTTACTATGACTCTCTTAAGGTAGCCAATGCCTCGTTACTTGCGGTTTCGATTAAGAAATCTCGAATAACCCCTACTAGGTGAAACGATAACTCTTTTATGTTGCACAACTAGTGACATATCGCTTCAGGCAGACTGGCAAGTACACAAAAAGTAGTAAACTGTGTGAGCAACTGGGAGGAAGAAGTATGGCACTATTAAGAAAGCCAATGATTCGTCACGAGTAGTATTGAATCAGAGAATACCAGTAACCTATGGAAGGAGTAACGATGAATATCTTAAGATACACAACGAGTGACATATCACTTCTGGCAGACTGGCCACAGTAAGAAGAAGTGGCAGACTGGGTGAGCAATGGGGACGAGTAACTATGACTCTCTTAAGGTAGCCAATGCCTCGTTACTTGCGGTTTGGGTTAAGAAATCTCGAATAACCCCTAGGAGGAGAAACGATGACTCTTTTATGATACACAACTAGTGACATATCGCTTCTGGCAGACTGGCAAGTACACAAAAAGTAGTAAACTGTGTGAGCAACTCGGAGGAAGAAGTATTGCACTATTAAGATAGCCACTTTTCCGTCAAGAGAGGTATTGACTCGGAGAATACCAGTAACCTATGGAAGGAGTAACGATGAATCCCTTAAGATACACAACGAGTGACATATCGCTTCTGGCTGACTGGCCACAGTAAGAAAAAGTGGCAGACGGGGTGAGCAATTGGGACGAGTAACTATGACTCTCTTAAGGTAGCCAATGCCTCGTTACTTGCGGTTTCGATTAAGAAATCTCGAAAACCCCTAGGAGGAGAAACGATGACTCTTTTATGATACACAACTAGTGAATTATAGTTTCTGGCAGACAAAAACTACACAAACAGCAGTAAACTGTGTGAGCAACTGGGAGGAAGAAGTATTGCACTATTAAGATAGCCACATTTTCGTCAAGAGAGGTATTGACTCAGAGAATACCAGTAACCTATGGAAGGAGTAACGATGAATCTCTTAAGATACACAACGAGTGACATATCGCTTCTGGCAGACTGGCCGCAGTAAGAAAAAGTGGCAGACTGGGTGAGCAATTGGGACGAGTAACTATGACTCTCTTAAGGTAGCCAATGCCTCGTTACTTGCGGTTTGGATTAAGAAATCTCGAAAACCCCTAGGAGGATTAACGATGACTCTTTTATGATACACAACTAGTGAATTATAGTTTCTGGCAGACAAAAACTACACAAAAAGTAGTAAACTGTGTGAGCAACTCGGAGGATGAAGTATTGCACTATTAAGATAGATACTTTTTCGTCACGAGAGGTGTTGACTCAGAGAATACCAGTAACCTATGGAAGGAGTAACGATGAATCTCTTAAGATACACAACGAGTGACATATCGCTTCTGGCAGACTGGCCACAGAAAGAAAAAGTGACAGACTGGGTGAGCAATGGGGACGAGTAACTATGACTCTCTTAAGGTAGCCAATGCCTCGTTACTTGCGGTTTGGGTTAAGAAATCTTGAATAACCCCTAGGAGGAGAAACGATGACTCTTTTATGATACACAACTAGTGACATATCGCTTCTGGCAGACTGGCAAGTACACAAAAAGTAGTAAACTGTGTGAGCAACTCGGAGGAAGAAGTATTGCACTATTAAGATAGCCACTTTTTCGTCAAGAGAGGTATTGACTCAGAGAATACCAGTAACCCATGGAAGGAGTAACGATGAATCTCTTAAGATACACAACGAGTGACATATCGCTTCTGGCAGACTGGCCGCAGTAAGAAAAAGTGGCAGACTGGGTGAGCAATTGGGACGAGTAACTATGACTCTCTTAAGGTAGCCAATGCCTCGTTACTTGCGTTTTGGATTAAGAAATCTCGAATAACCCCTAGGAGGAGAAACGATGACTCTTTTATGATACACAACTAGTGAATTATAGTTTCTGGCAGACAAAAACTACACAAAAAGCAGTAAACTGTATGAGCAACTCGGAGGAAGAGGTATTGCACTATTAAGATAGCCACTTTTTCGTCAAGAGAGGTATTGACTCAGAGAATACAAGTAACCTATGGAAGGAGTAACGATGAATCTCTTAAGATACACAACGAGTGACATATCGCTTCTGGCAGACTGGCCGCAGTAAGAAAAAGTGGCAGACTGGGTGAGCAATGGGGACGAGTAACTATGACTCTCTTAAGGTAGCCAATGCCTCGTTACTTGCGGTTTCGATTAAGAAATCTCGAATAATCCCTACTAGGTGAAACGATAACTCTTTTATGTTACACAACTAGTGACATATCGCTTCTGGCAGACTGGCAAGTACACAAAAAGTAGTAAACTGTGTGAGCAACTCGGAGGATGAAGTATTGCACTTTAAGATAGCCACTTTTTCGTCAAGAGAGGTATTGACTCGGAGAATACCAGTAACCTATGGATGGAGTAACGTTGAAACTCTTAAGATACACAACGAGTGACATATCGCTTCTGGCAGACTGGCCGCAGTAAGGAAAAGTGGCAGACTGGGAGAGCAATTGGGACGAGTAACTATGACTCTCTTAAGGTAGTCAATGCCTCGTTACTTGCGGTTTGGATGAAGAAATCTCGAATAAACCCTAGGAGGAGAAACGATGACTCTTTTATGATACACAACTAGTGAATTATAGTTTCTGGCAGACAAAAACTACACAAAAAGCAGTAAACTGTGTGAGCAACTCGGAGGAAGAAGTATTGCACTATTAAGATAGCCACTTTTTCGTCAAGAGAGGTATTGACTCAGAGAATACCAGTAACCTATGGAAGGAGTAACGATGAATCTCTTAAGATACACAACGAGTGACATATCGCTTCTGGCAGACTGGCCGCAGTAAGAAAAAGTGGCAGACTGGGTGAGCAATGGGGACGAGTAACTATGACTCCCTTAAGGTAGCCAATGCCTCGTTACTTGCGGTTTGGGTTAAGAAATCTCGAATAACCCCTAGGAGGAGAAACGATGACTCTTTTATGATACACAACTAGTGACATATCGCTTCTGGCAGACTGGCAAGTACACAAAAAGTAGTAAACTGTGTGAGCAACTCGGAGGAAGAAGTATTGCACTATTAAGATAGCCACTTTTCCGTCAAGAGAGGTATTGACTCGGAGAATACCAGTAACCTATGGAAGGAGTAACGATGAATCTCTTAAGATACACAACGAGTGACATATCGCTTCTGGCAGACTGGCCGCAGTAAGAAAAAGTGGCAGACTGGGTGAGCAATTGGGACGAGTACCTATGACTCTCTTAAGGTAGCCAATGCCTCGTTACTTGCGGTTTGAGTTAAGAAATCTCGAATAACCCCTAGGAGGAGAAACGATGACTCTTTTATGATACACAACTAGTGACATATCGCTTCTGGCAGACTGGCAAGTACACAAAAAGTAGTAAACTGTGTGAGCAACTCGGAGGAAGAAGTATTGCACTATTAAGATAGCCACTTTTCCGTCAAGAGAGGTATTGACTCGGAGAATACCAGTAACCTATGGAAGGAGTAACGATGAAACTCTTAAGATACACAACGAGTGACATATCGCTTCTGGCAGACTGGCCGCAGTAAGGAAAAGTGGCAGACTGGGAGAGCAATTGGGACGAGTAACTATGACTCTCTTAAGGTAGTCAATGCCTCGTTACTTGCGGTTTGGATGAAGAAATCTCGAATAACCCCTAGGAGGAGAAACGATGACTCTTTTATGATACACAACTAGTGAATTATAGTTTCTGGCAGACAAAAACTACACAAAAAGCAGTAAACTGTGTGAGCAACTCGGAGGAAGAGGTATTGCACTATTAAGATAGCCACTTTTTCGTCAAGAGAGGTATTGACTCAGAGAATACCAGTAACCTATGGAAGGAGTAACGATGAATCTCTTAAGATACACAACGAGTGACATATCGCTTCTGGCAGACTGGCCGCAGTAAGAAAAGTGGCAGACTGGGTGAGCAATTGGGACGAGTAACTATTACTCTCTTAAGGTAGCCAATGCCCCGTTACTTGCGGTTTCGATTAAGAAATCTCGAATAATCCCTACTAGGTGAAACGATAACTCTTTTATGTTACACAACTAGTGACATATCGCTTCTGGCAGGCTGGCAAGTACACAAAAAGTAGTAAACTGTGTGAGCAACTGGGAGGAAGAAGTATGGCACTATTAAGAAAGCCAATGATTCGTCACGAGTAGTATTGAATCAGAGAATACGAGTAACCTATGGGAGGAGTAACGATGAATCTCTTAAGATACACAACGAGTGACATATCGCTTCTGGCAGACTGGCCACAGTAAGAAAAAGTGGCAGACTGGGTGAGCAATGGGGACGAGTAACTATGACTCTCTTAAGGTAGCCAATGCCTCGTTACTTGCGGTTTGGGTTAAGAAATCTCGAATAACCCCTAGGAGGAGAAACGATGACTCTTTTATGATACACAACTAGTGACATATCGCTTCTGGCAGACTGGCAAGTACACAAAAAGTAGTAAACTGTGTGAGCAACTCGGAGGAAGAAGTATTGCACTATTAAGATAGCCACTTTTTCGTCAAGAGAGGTATTGACTCGGAGAATACCAGTAACCTATGGAAGGAGTAACGATGAATCTCTTAAGATACACAACGAGTGACATATCGCTTCTGGCAGACTGGCCGCAGTAAGAAAAAGTGGCAGACTGGGTGAGCAATTGGGACGAGTAACTATGACTCTCTTAAGGTAGCCAATGCCTCGTTACTTGCGGTTTCGATTAAGAAATCTCGAAAACCCCTAGGAGGAGAAACGATGACTCTTTTATGATACACAACTAGTGAATTATAGTTTCTGGCAGACAAAAACTACACAAACAGCAGTAAACTGTGTGAGCAACTGGGAGGAAGAAGTATTGCACTATTAAGATAGCCACATTTTCGTCAAGAGAGATATTGACTCAGAGAATACCAGTAACCTATGGAAGGAGTAACGATGAAACTCTTAAGATACACAACGAGTGACATATCGCTTCTGGCAGACTGGCCGCAGTAAGGAAAAGTGGCAGACTGGGAGAGCAATTGGGACGAGTAACTATGACTCTCTTAAGGTAGTCAATGCCTCGTTACTTGCGGTTTGGATGAAGAAATCTCGAATAACCCCTAGGAGGAGAAACGATGACTCTTTTATGATACACAACTAGTGAATTATAGTTTCTGGCAGACAAAAACTACACAAAAAGCAGTAAACTGTGTGAGCAACTCGGAGGAAGAGGTATTGCACTATTAAGATAGCCACTTTTTCGTCAAGAGAGGTATTGACTTAGAGAATACCAGTAACCTATGGAAGGAGTAACGATGAATCTCTTAAGATACACAACGAGTGACATATCGCTTCTGGCAGACTGGCCGCAGTAAGAAAAAGTGGCAGACTGGGTGAGCAATTGGGACGAGTAACTATGACTCTCTTAAGGTAGCCAATGCCTCGTTACTTGCGGTTTGAGTTAAGAAATCTCGAATAACCCCTAGGAGGAGAAACGATGACTCTTTTATGATACACAACTAGTGACATATCGCTTCTGGCAGACTGGCAAGTACACAAAAAGTAGTAAACTGTGTGAGCAACTCGGAGGAAGAAGTATTGCACTATTAAGATAGCCACTTTTTCGTCAAGAGAGGTATTGACTCGGAGAATACCAGTAACCTATGGAAGGAGTAACGATGAAACTCTTAAGATACACAACGAGTGACATATCGCTTCTGGCAGACTGGCCGCAGTAAGGAAAAGTGGCAGACTGGGAGAGCAATTGGGACGAGTAACTATGACTCTCTTAAGGTAGTCAATGCCTCGTTACTTGCGGTTTGGATGAAGAAATCTCGAATAACCCCTAGGAGGAGAAACGATGACTCTTTTATGATACACAACTAGTGAATTATAGTTTCTGGCAGACAAAAACTACACAAAAAGCAGTAAACTGTGTGAGCAACTCGGAGGAAGAGGTATTGCACTATTAAGATAGCCACTTTTTCGTCAAGAGAGGTATTGACTCAGAGAATACCAGTAACCTATGGAAGGAGTAACGATGAATCTCTTAAGATACACAACGAGTGACATATCGCTTCTGGCAGACTGGCCGCAGTAAGAAAAGTGGCAGACTGGGTGAGCAATTGGGACGAGTAACTATTACTCTCTTAAGGTAGCCAATGCCCCGTTACTTGCGGTTTCGATTAAGAAATCTCGAATAATCCCTACTAGGTGAAACGATAACTCTTTTATGTTACACAACTAGTGACATATCGCTTCTGGCAGGCTGGCAAGTACACAAAAAGTAGTAAACTATGTGAGCAACTGGGAGGAAGAAGTATGGCACTATTAAGAAAGCCAATGATTCGTCACGAGTAGTATTGAATCAGAGAATACGAGTAACCTATGGAAGGAGTAACGATGAATCTCTTAAGATACACAACGAGTGACATATCGCTTCTGGCAGACTGGCCACAGTAAGAAAAAGTGGCAGACTGGGTGAGCAATGGGGACGAGTAACTATGACTCTCTTAAGGTAGCCAATGCCTCGTTACTTGCGGTTTGGGTTAAGAAATCTCGAATAACCCCTAGGAGGAGAAACGATGACTCTTTTATGATACACAACTAGTGACATATCGCTTCTGGCAGACTGGCAAGTACACAAAAAGTAGTAAACTGTGTGAGCAACTCGGAGGAAGAAGTATTGCACTATTAAGATAGCCACTTTTTCGTCAAGAGAGGTATTGACTCGGAGAATACCAGTAACCTATGGAAGGAGTAACGATGAATCTCTTAAGATACACAACGAGTGACATATCGCTTCTGGCAGACTGGCCGCAGTAAGAAAAAGTGGCAGACTGGGTGAGCAATTGGGACGAGTAACTATGACTCTCTTAAGGTAGCCAATGCCTCGTTACTTGCGGTTTCGATTAAGAAATCTCGAAAACCCCTAGGAGGAGAAACGATGACTCTTTTATGATATACAACTAGTGAATTATAGTTTCTGGCAGACAAAAACTACACAAACAGCAGTAAACTGTGTGAGCAACTGGGAGGAAGAAGTATTGCACTATTAAGATAGCCACATTTTCGTCAAGAGAGATATTGACTCAGAGAATACCAGTAACCTATGGAAGGAGTAACGATGAATCTCTTAAGATACACAACGAGTGACATATCGCTTCTGGCAGACTGGCCGCAGTAAGAAAAAGTGGCAGACTGGGTGAGCAATTGGGACGAGTAACTATGACTCTCTTAAGGTAGCCAATGCCTCGTTACTTGCGGTTTGGATTAAGAAATCTCGAAAACCCCTAGGAGGATTAACGATGACTCTTTTATGATACACAACTAGTGAATTATAGTTTCTGGCAGACAAAAACTACACAAAAAGTAGTAAACTGTGTGAGAAACTCGGAGGATGAAGTATTGCACTATTAAGATAGATACTTTTTCGTCACGAGAGGTGTTGACTCAGAGAATACCAGTAACCTATGGAAGGAGTAACGATGAATCTCTTAAGATACACAACGAGTGACATATCGCTTCTGGCAGACTGGCCACAGTAAGAAAAAGTGGCAGACTGGGTGAGCAATGGGGACGAGTAACTATGACTCTCTTAAGGTAGCCAATGCCTCGTTACTTGCGGTTTGGGTTAAGAAATCTCGAATAACCCCTAGGAGGAGAAACGATGACTCTTTTATGATACACAACTAGTGACATATCGCTTCTGGCAGACTGGCAAGTACACAAAAAGTAGTAAACTGTGTGAGCAACTCGGAGGAAGAAGTATTGCACTATTAAGATAGCCACTTTTTCGTCAAGAGAGGTATTGACTCTGAGAATACCAGTAACCTATGGAAGGAGTAACGATGAAACTCTTAAGATACACAACGAGTGACATATCGCTTCTGGCAGACTGGCCGCAGTAAGGAAAAGTGGCAGACTGGGAGAGCAATTGGGACGAGTAACTATGACTCTCTTAAGGTAGTCAATGCCTCGTTACTTGTGGTTTGGATGAAGAAATCTCGAATAACCCCTAGGAGGAGAAACGATGACTCTTTTATGATACACAACTAGTGAATTATAGTTTCTGGCAGACAAAAACTACACAAAAAGCAGTAAACTGTGTGAGCAACTCGGAGGAAGAAGTATTGCACTATTAAGATAGCCACTTTTTCGTCACGAGAGGTGTTGACTCAGAGAATACCAGTAACCTTTGGAAGGAGTAACGATGAATCTCTTAAGATACACAACGAGTGACATATCGCTTCTGGCAGACTGGCCACAGTAAGAAAAAGTGGCAGACTGGGTGAGCAATGGGGACGAGTAACTATGACTCTCTTAAGGTAGCCAATGCCTCGTTACTTGCGGTTTCGATTAAGAAATCTCGAATAATCCCTACTAGGTGAAACGATAACTCTTTTATGTTACACAACTAGTGACATATCGCTTCTGGCAGACTGGCAAGTACACATAAAGTAGTAAACTGTGTGAGCAACTGACAGGAAGAAGTATGGCACTATTAAGAAAGCCAATGATTCGTCACGAGTAGTATTGAATCAGAGAATACGAGTAACCTATGGAAGGAGTAACGATGAATCTCTTAAGATACACAACGAGTGACATATCGCTTCTGGCAGACTGGCCACAGTTAGAAAAAGTGGCAGACTGGGTGAGCAATGGGGACGAGTAACTATGACTCTCTTAAGGTAGCCAATGCCTCGTTACTTGCGGTTTGGGTTAAGAAACCTCGAGTAACCCCTAGGAGGAGAAACGATGACTCTTTTATGATACACAACTAGTGACATATCGCTTCTGGCAGACTGGCAAGTACACAAAAAGTAGTAAACTGTGTGAGCAACTCGGAGGAAGAAGTATTGCACTATTAAGATAGCCACTTTTTCGTCAAGAGAGGTATTGACTCGGAGAATACCAGTAACCTATGGAAGGAGTAACGATGAATCTCTTAAGATACACAACGAGTGACATATCGCTTCTGGCAGACTGGCCGCAGTAAGAAAAAGTGGCAGACTGGGTGAGCAATTGGGACGAGTAACTATGACGCTCTTAAGGTATCCAATGCCTCGTTACTTGCGGTTTCGATTAAGAAATCTCGAAAACCCCTAGGAGGAGAAACGATGACTCTTTTATGATACACAACTAGTGAATTATAGTTTCTGGCAGACAAAAACTACACAAACAGCAGTAAACTGTGTGAGCAACTCGGAGGATGAAGTATTGCACTATTAAGATAGATACTTTTTCGTCACGAGAGGTATTGACTCAGAGAATACCAGTAACCTATGGAAGGAGTAGCGATGAATCTCTTAAGATACACAACGAGTGACATATCGCTTCTGGCAGACTGGCCACAGTAAGAAAAAGTGGCAGACTGGGTGAGCAATGGGGACGAGTAACTATGACTCTCTTAAGGTAGCCAATGCCTCGTTACTTGCGGTTTGGGTTAAGAAATCTCGAATAACCCCTAGGAGGAGAAACGATGACTCTTTTATGATACACAACTAGTGACATATCGCTTCTGGCAGACTGGCAAGTACACAAAAAGTAGTAAACTGTGTGAGCAACTGGGAGGAAGAAGTATGGCACTATTAAGAAAGCCAATGATTCGTCACGAGTAGTATTGAATCAGAGAATACCAGTAACCTATGGAAGGAGTAACGATGAATCTCTTAAGATACACAACGAGTGACATATCGCTTCTGGCAGACTGGCCACAGTAAGAAAATGTGGCAGACTGGGTGAGCAATGGGGACGAGTAACTATGACTCTCTTAAGGTAGCCAATGCCTCGTTACTTGCGGTTTGGGTTAAGAGATCTCGAATAACCCATAGGAGGAGAAACGATGACTCTTTTATGATACACAACTAGTGACATATCGTTTCTGGCAGACTGGCAAGTACACAAAAAGTAGTAAACTGTGTGAGCAACTCGGAGGAAGAAGTATTGCACTATTAAGATAGCCACTTTTTCGTCAAGAGAGGTATTGACTCGGAGAATACCAGTAACCTATGGAAGGAGTAACGATGAATCTCTTAAGATACACAACGAGTGACATATCGCTTCTGGCAGACTGGCCGCAGTAAGAAAAAGTGGCAGACTGGGTGAGCAATTGGGACGAGTAACTATGACTCTCTTAAGGTAGCCAATTCCTCGTTACTTGCGATTTCGATTAAGAAATCTCGAAAACCCCTAGGAGGAGAAACGATGACTCTTTTATGATACACAACTAGTGAATTATAGTTTCTGGCAGACAAAAACTACACAAACAGCATGAACTGTGTGAGCAACTGGGAGGAAGAAGTATTGCACTATTAAGATAGCCACATTTTCGTCAAGAGAGGTATTGACTCAGAGAATACCAGTAACCTATGGAAGGAGTAACGATGAATCTCTTAAGATACACAACGAGTGACATATCGCTTCTGGCAGACTGGCCGCAATAAGAAAAAGTGGCAGACTGGGTGAGCAATTGGGACGAGTAACTATGACTCTCTTAAGGTAGCCAATGCCTCGTTACTTGCGGTTTGGATTAAGAAATCTCGAAAACCCCTAGGAGGAGAAACGATGACCCTTTTATGATACACAACTAGTGAATTATAGTTTCTGGCAGACAAAAACTACACAAATGTAGTAAACTGTGTGAGCAACTCGGAGGATGAAGTATTGCACTATTAAGATAGATACTTTTTCGTCACGAGAGGTATTGACTCAGAGAATACCAGTAACCTATGGAAGGAGTAACGATGAATCTCTTAAGATACACAACGAGTGACATATCGCTTCTGGCAGACTGGCCACAGTAAGAAAAAGTGGCAGACTGGGTGAGCAATGGGGACGAGTAACTATTACTCTCTTAAGGTAGCCAATGCCTCGTTACTTGCGGTTTGGGTTAAGAAATCTCGAAAACCCCTAGGAGGAGAAACGATGACTCTTTTATGATACACAACTAGTGAATTATAGTTTCTGGCAGACAAAAACTACACAAACAGCATGAACTGTGTGAGCAACTGGGAGGAAGAAGTATTGCACTATTAAGATAGCCACATTTTCGTCAAGAGAGGTATTGACTCAGAGAATACCAGTAACCTATGGAAGGAGTAACGATGAATCTCTTAAGATACACAACGAGTGACATATCGCTTCTGGCAGACTGGCCACAGTAAGAAAAAGTGGCAGACTGGGTGAGCAATGGGGACCAGTAACTATGACTCTCTTAAGGTAGCCAATGCCTCGTTACTTGCGGTTTCGATTAAGAAATCTCGAAAACCCCTAGGAGGAGAAACGATGACTCTTTTATGATACACAACTAGTGAATTATAGTTTCTGGCAGACAAAAACTACACAAACAGCATGAACTGTGTGAGCAACTGGGAGGAAGAAGTATTGCACTATTAAGATAGCCACATTTTCGTCAAGAGAGGTATTGACTCAGAGAATACCAGTAACCTATGGAAGGAGTAACGATGAATCTCTTAAGATACACAACGAGTGACATATCGCTTCTGGCAGACTGGCCGCAATAAGAAAAAGTGGCAGACTGGGTGAGCAATTGGGACGAGTAACTATGACTCTCTTAAGGTAGCCAATGCCTCGTTACTTGCGGCTTGGATTAAGAAATCTCGAAAACCCCTAGGAGGAGAAACGATGACCCTTTTATGATACACAACTAGTGAATTATAGTTTCTGGCAGACAAAAACTACACAAATGTAGTAAACTGTGTGAGCAACTCGGAGGATGAAGTATTGCACTATTAAGATAGATACTTTTTCGTCACGAGAGGTATTGACTCAGAGAATACCAGTAACCTATGGAAGGAGTAACGATGAATCTCTTAAGATACACAACGAGTGACATATCGCTTCTGGCAGACTGGCCACAGTAAGAAAAAGTGGCAGACTGGGTGAGCAATGGGGACGAGTAACTATTACTCTCTTAAGGTAGCCAATGCCTCGTTACTTGCGGTTTGGGTTAAGAAATCTCGAAAACCCCTAGGAGGAGAAACGATGACTCTTTTATGATACACAACTAGTGAATTATAGTTTCTGGCAGACAAAAACTACACAAACAGCATGAACTGTGTGAGCAACTGGGAGGAAGAAGTATTGCACTATTAAGATAGCCACATTTTCGTCAAGAGAGGTATTGACTCAGAGAATACCAGTAACCTATGGAAGGAGTAACGATGAATCTCTTAAGATACACAACGAGTGACATATCGCTTCTGGCAGACTGGCCACAGTAAGAAAAAGTGGCAGACTGGGTGAGCAATGGGGACCAGTAACTATGACTCTCTTAAGGTAGCCAATGCCTCGTTACTTGCGGTTTCGATTAAGAAATCTCGAAAACCCCTAGGAGGAGAAACGATGACTCTTTTATGATACACAACTAGTGACATATCGCTTCTGGCAGACTGGCAAGTACACAAAAAGTAGTAAACTGTGTGAGCAACTCGGAGGAAGAAGTATTGCACTATTAAGATAGCCACTTTTTCGTCAAGAGAGGTATTGACTCAGAGAATACCAGTAACCTATGGAAGGAGTAACGATGAATCTCTTAAGATACACAACGAGTGACATATCGCTTCTGGCAGACTGGCCACAGTAAGAAAAAGTGGCAGACTGGGTGAGCAATGGGGACGAGTAACTATGACTCTCTTAAGGTAGCCAATGCCTCGTTACTTGCGGTTTGGATTAAGAAATCTCGAATAACCCCTAGGAGGAGAAACGAAGACTCATTTATGATACACAACTAGTGAATTATAGTTTCTGGCAGACAAAAACTACACAAAAAGTAGTAAACTTTGTGAGCAACTGGGAGGAAGAAGTATTGCACTATTAAGATAGCCACTTTTTCGTCAAGAGAGGTATTTACTCAGAGAATACCAGTAATCTTTGGAAGGAGTAACGATGAATCTCTTAAGATACACAACGAGTGACATATCGCTTCTGGCAGACTGGCCGCAGTAAGAAAAAGTGGCAGACTGGGTGAGCAATTGGGACGAGTAACTATGACTCTCTTAAGGTAGCCAATGCCTCGTTACTTGCGGTTTGGATTAAGAAATCTCGAATAACCCCTAGGAGGAGAAACGATGACTCTTTTATGATACACAACTAGTGAATTATAGTTTCTGGCAGACAAAAACTACACAAAAAGTAGTAAACTGTGTGAGCAACTCGGAGGAAGAAGTATTGCACTATTAAGATAGCCACTTTTTCATCACGAGAGGTATTGACTCAGAGAATACCAGTAACCTATGGAAGGAGTAACGATGAATCTCTTAAGATGCACAACGAGTGACATATCGCTTCTGGCAGACTGGCCGCAGTAAGGAAAAGTGGCAGACTGGGAGAGCAATTGGGACGAGTAACTATGACTCACTTAAGGTAGCCAATGCCTCGTTACTTGCGGTTTGGATGAAGAAATCTCGAATAACCCCTAGGAGGAGAAACGATGACTCTTTTATGATATACAACTAGTGAATTATAGTTTCTGGCAGACAAAAACTACACAAAAAGCAGTAAACTGTGTGAGCAACTCAGGGGAAGAAGTATTGCACTATTAAGATAGACACTTTTTCGTCAAGAGAGGTATTGACTCAGAGAATACCAGTAACCTATGGAAGGAGTAACGATGAATCTCTTAAGATACACAACGAGTGACATATCGCTTCTGGCAGACTGGCCGCAGTAAGAAAAAGTGGCAGACTGGGTGAGCAATTGGGACGAGTAACTATGACTCTCTTAAGGTAGCCAATGCCTCGTTGCTTGCGGTTTCGATTAAGAAATCTCGAATAATCACTAGGAGGTGAAACGATAACTCTTTTATGTTACACAACTAGTGACATATCGCTTCTGGCAGACTGGCAAGTACACAAAAAGTAGTAAACTGTGTGAGCAACTGGGAGGAAGAAGTATGGCACTATTAAGAAAGCCAATGATTCGTCACGAGTAGTATTGAATCAGAGAATACCAGTAACCTATGGAAGGAGTAACGATGAATCTCTTAAGATACACAACGAGTGACATATCGCCTCCGGCAGTCTGGCCGCAGTAAGAAAAAGTGGCAGACTGGGTGAGCAATTGGGACGAGTAACTATGACTCTCTTAAGGTAGCCAATGCCTCGTTACTTGCGGTTTGGATTAAGAAATCTCGAAAACCCCTAGGAGGAGAAACGATGACCCTTTTATGATACACAACTAGTGAATTATAGTTTCTGGCAGACAAAAACTACACAAATGTAGTAAACTGTGTGAGCAACTCGGAGGATGAAGTATTGCACTATTAAGATAGATACTTTTTCGTCACGAGAGGTATTGACTCAGAGAATACCAGTAACCTATGGAAGGAGTAACGATGAATCTCTTAAGATACACAACGAGTGACATATCGCTTCTGGCAGACTGGCCACAGTAAGAAAAAGTGGCAGACTGGGTGAGCAATGGGGACGAGTAACTATTACTCTCTTAAGGTAGCCAATGCCTCGTTACTTGCGGTTTGGGTTAAGAAATTTCGAAAACCCCTAGGAGGAGAAACGATGACTCTTTTATGATACACAACTAGTGAATTATAGTTTCTGGCAGACAAAAACTACACAAACAGCATGAACTGTGTGAGCAACTGGGAGGAAGATGTATTGCACTATTAAGATAGCCACTTTTTCGTCAAGAGAGGTATTGACTCAGAGAATACCAGTAACCTATGGAAGGAGTAACGATGAATCTCTTAAGATACACAACGAGTGACATATCGCTTCTGGCAGACTGGCCACAGTAAGAAAAAGCGGCAGACTGGGTGAGCAATGGGGACGAGTAACTATGACTCTCTTAAGGTAGCCAATGCCTCATTACTTGCGGTTTGGATTAAGAAATCTCGAATAACCCCTAGGAGGAGAAACGAAGAGTCATTTATGATACACAACTAGTGAATTATAGTTTCTGGCAGACAAAAACTACACAAAAAGTAGTAAACTTTGTGAGCAACTGGGAGGAAGAAGTATTGCACTATTAAGATAGCCACTTTTTCGTCAAGAGAGGTATTGACTCAGAGAATACCAGTAATCTATGGAAGGAATAACGATGAATCTCTTAAGATACACAACGAGTGACATATCGCTTCTGGCAGACTGGCCGCAGTAAGAAAAAGTGGCAGACTGGGTGAGCAATTGGGACGAGTAACTATGACTCTCTTAAGGTAGCCAATGCCTCGTTACTTGCGGTTTGGATTAAGAAATCTCGAATAACCCCTAGGAGGAGAAACGATGACTCTTTTATGATACACAACTAGTGAATTATAGTTTCTGGCAGACAAAAACTACACAAAAAGTAGTAAACTGTGTGAGCAACTCGGAGGAAGAAGTATTGCACTATTAAGATAGCCACTTTTTCATCACGAGAGGTATTGACTCAGAGAATACCAGTAACCTATGGAAGGAGTAACGATGAATCTCTTAAGATGCACAACGAGTGACATATCGCTTCTGGCAGACTGGCCGCAGTAAGGAAAAGTGGCAGACTGGGAGAGCAATTGGGACGAGTAACTATGACTCACTTAAGGTAGCCAATGCCTCGTTACTTGCGGTTTGGATGAAGAAATCTCGAATAACCCCTAGGAGGAGAAACGATGACTCTTTTATGATATACAACTAGTGAATTATAGTTTCTGGCAGACAAAAACTACACAAAAAGCAGTAAACTGTGTGAGCAACTCGGAGGAAGAAGTATTGCGCTATTAAGATAGACACTTTTTCATCACGAGAGGTATTGACTCAGAGAATACCAGTAACCTATGGAAGGAGTAACGATGAATCTCTTAAGATGCACAACGAGTGACATATCGCTTCTGGCAGACTGGCCGCAGTAAGGAAAAGTGGCAGACTGGGAGAGCAATTGGGACGAGTAACTATGACTCACTTAAGGTAGCCAATGCCTCGTTACTTGCGGTTTGGATGAAGAAATCTCGAATAACCCCTAGGAGGAGAAACGATGACTCTTTTATGATATACAACTAGTGAATTATAGTTTCTGGCAGACAAAAACTACACAAAAAGCAGTAAACTGTGTGAGCAACTCGGAGGAAGAAGTATTGCGCTATTAAGATAGACACTTTTTCGTCAAGAGAGGTATTGACTCAGAGAATACCAGTAACCTATGGAAAGAGTAACGATGAATCTCTTCAGATACACAACGAGTGACATATCGCTTCTGGCAGACTGGCCGCATTAAAGAACAGTGGCAGACTGGGTGAGCAATTGGGACGAGTAACTATGACTCTCTTAAGGTAGCCAATGCCTCGTTACTTGCCGTTTGCATTAAGGGGTCTCGAATAACCCCTAGGAGGAGAAACGATGACTCTTTTATGATACAAAACTAGTGAATTATAGTTTCTGGCAGACAAAAACTACACAAAAAAGTAGTAAACTGTGTGAGCAACTGGGAGTAACAAGTATTGCACTATTAAGATAGCCACTTTTTCGTCACGAGAGGCATTGAATCAGAGAATACCAGTAACCTATGGAAAGAGTAACGATGAATATCTTAAGATACACAACGAGTGACATATCGCTTCTGGCAGACTGGCCACAGTAAGAAAAAGTGGCAGACTGGGTGAGCAATGGGGACGAGTAACTATGACTCTCTTAAGGTAGCCAATGCCTCGTTACTTGCGGTTTGGATTAAGAAATCTCGAAAACCGCTAGGAGGAGAAACGATGACTCTTTTATGATACACAACTAGTGAATTATAGTTTCTGGCAGACAAAAACTACACAAAAAGCAGTAAACTGTGTGAGCAACTCGGAGGAAGAAGTATTGCACTATTAAGATAGCCACTTTTTCGTCAAGAGAGGTATTGACTCAGAGAATACCAGTAACCTAAGGAAGGAGTAACGATGAATCTCTTAAGATACACAACGAGTGACATATCGCTTCTGGCAGACTGGCTACAGTAAGAAAAAGTGGCAGACTGGGTGAGCAATGGGGACGAGTAACTATGACTCTCTTAAGGTAGCCAATGCCTCGTTACTTGCGGTTTGGATTAAGAAATCTCGAAAACCGCTAGGAGGAGAAACGATGACTCTTTTATGATACACAACTAGTGAATTATAGTTTCTGGCAGACAAAAACTACACAAAAAGCAGTAAACTGTGTGAGCAACTCGGAGGAAGAAGTATTGCACTATTAAGATAGCCACTTTTTCGTCAAGAGAGGTATTGACTCAGAGAATACCAGTAACCTAAGGAAGGAGTAACGATGAATCTCTTTAGATACACAACGAGTGACATATCGCTTCTGGCAGACTGGCCACAGTAAGAAAAAGTGGCAGACTGGGTGAGCAATGGGGACGAGTAACTATGACTCTCTTAAGGTAGCCAATGCCTCGTTACTTGCGGTTTGGATTAAGAAATCTCGAAAACCGCTAGGAGGAGAAACGATGACTCTTTTATGATACACAACTAGTGAATTATAGTTTCTGGCAGACAAAAACTACACAAAAAGTAGTAAACTGTGTGAGCAACTCGGAGGAAGATGTATTGCACTATTAAGATAGCCACTTTTTCGTCACGAGAGGTATTGACTCAGAGAATACCAGTAACCTATGGAAGGAGTAACGATGAATCTCTTAAGATACACAACGAGTGACATATCGCTTCTGGCAGACTGGCCGCAGTAAGGAAAAGTGGCAGACTGGGTGAGCAATTGGGACGAGTAACTATGACTCTCTTAAGGTAGCCAATGCCTCGTTACTTGCGGTTTGCATTAAGAGGTCTCGAATAACCCCTAGGAGGAGAAACGATGACTCTTTTATGATACAAAACTAGTGAATTATAGTTTCTGGCAGACAAAAACTACACAAAAAAGTAGTAAACTGTGTGAGCAACTGGGAGGAAGAAGTATTGCACTATTAAGATAGCCACTTTTTCGTCACGAGAGGCATTGAATCAGAGAATACCAGTAACCTATGGAAAGAGTAACGATAAATCTCTTAAGATACACAACGAGTGACATATCGCTTCTGGCAGACTGGCCGCAGTAAGGAAAAGTGGCAGACTGGGTGAGCAATTGGGACGAGTAACTATGACTCTCTTAAGGTAGCCAATGCCTCGTTACTTGCGGTTTGCATTAAGAGGTCTCGAATAACCCCTAGGAGGAGAAACGATGACTCTTTTATGATACAAAACTAGTGAATTATAGTTTCTGGCAGACAAAAACTACACAAAAAAGTAGTAAACTGTGTGAGCAACTGGGAGGAAGAAGTATTGCACTATTAAGATAGCCACTTTTTCGTCACGAGAGGCATTGAATCAGAGAATTTCAGTAACCTATGGAAAGAGTAACGATGAATCTCTTAAGATACACAACGAGTGACATATCGCTTCTGGCAGACTGGCCACAGTAAGAAAAAGTGGCAGACTGGGTGAGCAATGGGGACGAGTAACTATGACTCTCTTAAGGTAGCCAATGCCTCGTTACTTGCGGTTCGGATTAAGAAATCTCGAAAACCGCTAGGAGGAGAAACGATGACTCTTTTATGATACACAACTAGTGAATTATAGTTTCTGGCAGACAAAAACTACACAAAAAGTAGTAAACAGTGTGAGCAACTCGGAGGAAGAAGTATTGCACTATTAAGATAGCCACTTTTTCGTCACGAGAGGCATTGAATCAGAGAATACCAGTAACCTATGGAAAGAGCAACGATGAATCTCTTAAGATACACAACGAGTGACATATCGCTTCTGGCAGACTGGCCACAGTAAGAAAAAGTGGCAGACTGGGTGAGCAATGGGGAGGAGTAACTATGACTCTCTTAAGGTAGCCAATGCCTCGTTACTTGCGGTTTGGATTAAGAAATCTCGAAAACCGCTAGGAGGAGAAACGATGACTCTTTTATGATACACAACTAGTGAATTATAGTTTCTGGCAGACAAAAACTACACAAAAAGTAGTAAACTGTGTGAGCAACTCGGAGGAAGAAGTATTGCACTATTCAGATAGCCACTTTTTCGTCACGAGAGGTATTGACTCAGAGAATACCAGTAACCTATGGAAGGAGTAACGATGAATCTCTTAAGATACACAACGAGTGACATATCGCTTCTGGCAGACTGGCCGCAGTAAGGAAAAGTGGCAGACTGGGTGAGCAATTGGGACGAGTAACTATGACTCTCTTAAGGTAGCCAATGCCTCGTTACTTGCGGTTTGCATTAAGAGGTCTCGAATAACCCCTAGGAGGAGAAACGATGACTCTTTTATGATACAAAACTAGTGAATTATAGTTTCTGGCAGACAAAAACTACACAAAAAAGTAGTAAACTGTGTGAGCAACTGGGAGGTAGAAGTATTGCACTATTAAGATAGCCACTTTTTCGTCACGAGAGGCATTGAATCAGAGAATACCAGTAACCTATGGAAAGAGTAACGACGAATCTCTTAAGATACACAACGAGTGACATATCGCTTCTGGCAGACTGGCCACAGTAAGAAAAAGTGGCAGACTGGGTGAGCAATGGGGACGAGTAACTATGACTCTCTTAAGGTAGCCAATGCCTCGTTACTTGCGGTTTGGATTAAGATATCTCGAATAACCCCTAGGAGGAGAAACGGTGACTCTTTTATGATACACAACTAGTGAATTATAGTTTCTGGCAGACAAAAACTACACAAAAAGCAGTAAACTGTGTGAGCAACTCGGAGGAAGAAGTATTGCACTATTAAGATAGCCACTTTTTCGTCAAGAGAGGTATTGACTCAGAGAATACCAGTAACCTATGGAAGGAGTAACGATGAATCTCTTAAGATACAAAACGAGTGACATATCGCTTCTGGCAGACTGGAAACTGTAAGAAAAAGTGGCAGACTGGGTGAGCAATGGAGACGAGTAACTATGACTCTCTTAAGGTAGCCAATGCCTCGTTACTTGCGGATTGGATTAAGAAATCTCGAAAACCGCTAGGAGGAGAAACGATGACTCTTTTATGATACAAAACTAGTGAATTATAGTTTCTGGCAGACAAAAACTACACAAAAAAGTAGTAAACTGTGTGAGCAACTGGGAGGAAGAAGTATTGCACTATTAAGATAGCCACTTTTTCGTCACGAGAGGCATTGAATCAGAGAATACCAGTAACCTATGGAAAGAGTAACGATAAATCTCTTAAGATACACAACGAGTGACATATCGCTTCTGGCAGACTGGCCGCAGTAAGGAAAAGTGGCAGACTGGGTGAGCAATTGGGACGAGTAACTATGACTCTCTTAAGGTAGCCAATGCCTCGTTACTTGCGGTTTGCATTAAGAGGTCTCGAATAACCCCTAGGAGGAGAAACGATGACTCTTTTATGATACAAAACTAGTGAATTATAGTTTCTGGCAGACAAAAACTACACAAAAAAGTAGTAAACTGTGTGAGCAACTGGGAGGAAGAAGTATTGCACTATTAAGATAGCCACTTTTTCGTCACGAGAGGCATTGAATCAGAGAATACCAGTAACCTATGGAAAGAGCAACGATGAATCTCTTAAGATACACAACGAGTGACATATCGCTTCTGGCAGACTGGCCACAGTAAGAAAAAGTGGCAGACTGGGTGAGCAATGGGGACGAGTAACTATGACTCTCTTAAGGTAGCCAATGCCTCGTTACTTGCGGTTCGGATTAAGAAATCTCGAAAACCGCTAGGAGGAGAAACGATGACTCTTTTATGATACACAACTAGTGAATTATAGTTTCTGGCAGACAAAAACTACACAAAAAGTAGTAAACAGTGTGAGCAACTCGGAGGAAGAAGTATTGCACTATTAAGATAGCCACTTTTTCGTCACGAGAGGCATTGAATCAGAGAATACCAGTAACCTATGGAAAGAGCAACGATGAATCTCTTAAGATACACAACGAGTGACATATCGCTTCTGGCAGACTGGCCACAGTAAGAAAAAGTGGCAGACTGGGTGAGCAATGGGGAGGAGTAACTATGACTCTCTTAAGGTAGCCAATGCCTCGTTACTTGCGGTTTGGATTAAGAAATCTCGAAAACCGCTAGGAGGAGAAACGATGACTCTTTTATGATACACAACTAGTGAATTATAGTTTCTGGCAGACAAAAACTACACAAAAAGTAGTAAACTGTGTGAGCAACTCGGAGGAAGAAGTATTGCACTATTCAGATAGCCACTTTTTCGTCACGAGAGGTATTGACTCAGAGAATACCAGTAACCTATGGAAGGAGTAACGATGAATCTCTTAAGATACACAACGAGTGACATATCGCTTCTGGCAGACTGGCCGCAGTAAGGAAAAGTGGCAGACTGGGTGAGCAATTGGGACGAGTAACTATGACTCTCTTAAGGTAGCCAATGCCTCGTTACTTGCGGTTTGCATTAAGAGGTCTCGAATAACCCCTAGGAGGAGAAACGATGACTCTTTTATGATACAAAACTAGTGAATTATAGTTTCTGGCAGACAAAAACTACACAAAAAAGTAGTAAACTGTGTGAGCAACTGGGAGGTAGAAGTATTGCACTATTAAGATAGCCACTTTTTCGTCACGAGAGGCATTGAATCAGAGAATACCAGTAACCTATGGAAAGAGTAACGACGAATCTCTTAAGATACACAACGAGTGACATATCGCTTCTGGCAGACTGGCCACAGTAAGAAAAAGTGGCAGACTGGGTGAGCAATGGGGACGAGTAACTATGACTCTCTTAAGGTAGCCAATGCCTCGTTACTTGCGGTTTGGATTAAGATATCTCGAATAACCCCTAGGAGGAGAAACGGTGACTCTTTTATGATACACAACTAGTGAATTATAGTTTCTGGCAGACAAAAACTACACAAAAAGCAGTAAACTGTGTGAGCAACTCGGAGGAAGAAGTATTGCACTATTAAGATAGCCACTTTTTCGTCAAGAGAGGTATTGACTCAGAGAATACCAGTAACCTATGGAAGGAGTAACGATGAATCTCTTAAGATACAAAACGAGTGACATATCGCTTCTGGCAGACTGGAAACTGTAAGAAAAAGTGGCAGACTGGGTGAGCAATGGAGACGAGTAACTATGACTCTCTTAAGGTAGCCAATGCCTCGTTACTTGCGGATTGGATTAAGAAATCTCGAAAACCGCTAGGAGGAGAAACGATGACTCTTTTATGATACAAAACTAGTGAATTATAGTTTCTGGCAGACAAGAACTACACAAAAAAGTAGTGAACTGTGTGAGCAACTGGGAGGAAGAAGTATTGCACTATTAAGATAGCCACTTTTTCGTCACGAGAGGCATTGAATCAGAGAATACCAGTAACCTATGGAAAGAGTAACGATGAATCTCTTAAGATACACAACGGGTGACATATCGCTTCTGGCAGACTGGCCGCAGTAAGGAAAAGTGGCATACTGGGTGAGCAATTGGGACGAGTAACTATGACTCTCTTAAGGTAGCCAATGCCTCGTTCCTTGCGGTTTGGATTAAGAAATCTCGAATAACCCCTAGGAGGAGAAACGATGACTCTTTTATGATACACAACTAGTGAATTATAGTTTCTGGCAGACAAAAACTACACAAAAAGTAGTAAACTGTGTGAGCAACTCGGAGGAAGAAGTATTGCACTATTAAGATAGCCACTTTTTCATCACGAGAGGTATTGACTCAGAGAATACCAGTAACCTATGGAAGGAGTAACGATGAATCTCTTAAGATGCACAACGAGTGACATATCGCTTCTGGCAGACTGGCCGCAGTAAGGAAAAGTGGCAGACTGGGAGAGCAATTGGGACGAGTAACTATGACTCACTTAAGGTAGCCAATGCCTCGTTACTTGCGGTTTGGATGAAGAAATCTCGAATAACCCCTAGGAGGAGAAACGATGACTCTTTTATGATATACAACTAGTGAATTATAGTTTCTGGCAGACAAAAACTACACAAAAAGCAGTAAACTGTGTGAGCAACTCGGAGGAAGAAGTATTGCGCTATTAAGATAGACACTTTTTCGTCAAGAGAGGTATTGACTCAGAGAATACCAGTAACCTATGGAAAGAGTAACGATGAATCTCTTCAGATACACAACGAGTGACATATCGCTTCTGGCAGACTGGCCGCATTAAAGAACAGTGGCAGACTGGGTGAGCAATTGGGACGAGTAACTATGACTCTCTTAAGGTAGCCAATGCCTCGTTACTTGCCGTTTGCATTAAGGGGTCTCGAATAACCCCTAGGAGGAGAAACGATGACTCTTTTATGATACAAAACTAGTGAATTATAGTTTCTGGCAGACAAAAACTACACAAAAAAGTAGTAAACTGTGTGAGCAACTGGGAGGAACAAGTATTGCACTATTAAGATAGCCACTTTTTCGTCACGAGAGGCATTGAATCAGAGAATACCAGTAACCTATGGAAAGAGTAACGATGAATATGTTAAGATACACAACGAGTGACATATCGCTTCTGGCAGACTGGCCACAGTAAGAAAAAGTGGCAGACTGGGTGAGCAATGGGGACGAGTAACTATGACTCTCTTAAGGTAGCCAATGCCTCGTTACTTGCGGTTTGGATTAAGAAATCTCGAAAACCGCTAGGAGGAGAAACGATGACTCTTTTATGATACACAACTAGTGAATTATAGTTTCTGGCAGACAAAAACTACACAAAAAGCAGTAAACTGTGTGAGCAACTCGGAGGAAGAAGTATTGCACTATTAAGATAGCCACTTTTTCGTCAAGAGAGGTATTGACTCAGAGAATACCAGTAACCTAAGGAAGGAGTAACGATGAATCTCTTAAGATACACAACGAGTGACATATCGCTTCTGGCAGACTGGCTACAGTAAGAAAAAGTGGCAGACTGGGTGAGCAATGGGGACGAGTAACTATGACTCTCTTAAGGTAGCCAATGCCTCGTTACTTGCGGTTTGGATTAAGAAATCTCGAAAACCGCTAGGAGGAGAAACGATGACTCTTTTATGATACACAACTAGTGAATTATAGTTTCTGGCAGACAAAAACTACACAAAAAGCAGTAAACTGTGTGAGCAACTCGGAGGAAGAAGTATTGCACTATTAAGATAGCCACTTTTTCGTCACGAGAGGTATTGACTCAGAGAATACCAGTAACCTAAGGAAGGAGTAACGATGAATCTCTTAAGATACACAACGAGTGACATATCGCTTCTGGCAGACTGGCCGCAGTAAGGAAAAGTGGCAGACTGGGTGAGCAATTGGGACGAGTAACTATGACTCTCTTAAGGTAGCCAATGCCTCGTTACTTGCGGTTTGCATTAAGAGGTCTCGAATAACCCCTAGGAGGAGAAACGATGACTCTTTTATGATACAAAACTAGTGAATTATAGTTTCTGGCAGACAAAAACTACACAAAAAAGTAGTAAACTGTGTGAGCAACTGGGAGGAAGAAGTATTGCACTATTAAGATAGCCACTTTTTCGTCACGAGAGGCATTGAATCAGAGAATACCAGTAACCTATGGAAAGAGTAACGATAAATCTCTTAAGATACACAACGAGTGACATATCGCTTCTGGCAGACTGGCCGCAGTAAGGAAAAGTGGCAGACTGGGTGAGCAATTGGGACGAGTAACTATGACTCTCTTAAGGTAGCCAATGCCTCGTTACTTGCGGTTTGCATTAAGAGGTCTCGAATAACCCCTAGGAGGAGAAACGATGACTCTTTTATGATACAAAACTAGTGAATTATAGTTTCTGGCAGACAAAAACTACACAAAAAAGTAGTAAACTGTGTGAGCAACTGGGAGGAAGAAGTATTGCACTATTAAGATAGCCACTTTTTCGTCACGAGAGGCATTGAATCAGAGAATTTCAGTAACCTATGGAAAGAGTAACGATGAATCTCTTAAGATACACAACGAGTGACATATCGCTTCTGGCAGACTGGCCACAGTAAGAAAAAGTGGCAGACTGGGTGAGCAATGGGGACGAGTAACTATGACTCTCTTAAGGTAGCCAATGCCTCGTTACTTGCGGTTCGGATTAAGAAATCTCGAAAACCGCTAGGAGGAGAAACGATGACTCTTTTATGATACACAACTAGTGAATTATAGTTTCTGGCAGACAAAAACTACACAAAAAGTAGTAAACAGTGTGAGCAACTCGGAGGAAGAAGTATTGCACTATTAAGATAGCCACTTTTTCGTCACGAGAGGCATTGAATCAGAGAATACCAGTAACCTATGGAAAGAGCAACGATGAATCTCTTAAGATACACAACGAGTGACATATCGCTTCTGGCAGACTGGCCACAGTAAGAAAAAGTGGCAGACTGGGTGAGCAATGGGGAGGAGTAACTATGACTCTCTTAAGGTAGCCAATGCCTCGTTACTTGCGGTTTGGATTAAGAAATCTCGAAAACCGCTAGGAGGAGAAACGATGACTCTTTTATGATACACAACTAGTGAATTATAGTTTCTGGCAGACAAAAACTACACAAAAAGTAGTAAACTGTGTGAGCAACTCGGAGGAAGAAGTATTGCACTATTCAGATAGCCACTTTTTCGTCACGAGAGGTATTGACTCAGAGAATACCAGTAACCTATGGAAGGAGTAACGATGAATCTCTTAAGATACACAACGAGTGACATATCGCTTCTGGCAGACTGGCCGCAGTAAGGAAAAGTGGCAGACTGGGTGAGCAATTGGGACGAGTAACTATGACTCTCTTAAGGTAGCCAATGCCTCGTTACTTGCGGTTTGCATTAAGAGGTCTCGAATAACCCCTAGGAGGAGAAACGATGACTCTTTTATGATACAAAACTAGTGAATTATAGTTTCTGGCAGACAAAAACTACACAAAAAAGTAGTAAACTGTGTGAGCAACTGGGAGGTAGAAGTATTGCACTATTAAGATAGCCACTTTTTCGTCACGAGAGGCATTGAATCAGAGAATACCAGTAACCTATGGAAAGAGTAACGACGAATCTCTTAAGATACACAACGAGTGACATATCGCTTCTGGCAGACTGGCCACAGTAAGAAAAAGTGGCAGACTGGGTGAGCAATGGGGACGAGTAACTATGACTCTCTTAAGGTAGCCAATGCCTCGTTACTTGCGGTTTGGATTAAGATATCTCGAATAACCCCTAGGAGGAGAAACGGTGACTCTTTTATGATACACAACTAGTGAATTATAGTTTCTGGCAGACAAAAACTACACAAAAAGCAGTAAACTGTGTGAGCAACTCGGAGGAAGAAGTATTGCACTATTAAGATAGCCACTTTTTCGTCAAGAGAGGTATTGACTCAGAGAATACCAGTAACCTATGGAAGGAGTAACGATGAATCTCTTAAGATACAAAACGAGTGACATATCGCTTCTGGCAGACTGGAAACTGTAAGAAAAAGTGGCAGACTGGGTGAGCAATGGAGACGAGTAACTATGACTCTCTTAAGGTAGCCAATGCCTCGTTACTTGCGGATTGGATTAAGAAATCTCGAAAACCGCTAGGAGGAGAAACGATGACTCTTTTATGATACAAAACTAGTGAATTATAGTTTCTGGCAGACAAAAACTACACAAAAAAGTAGTAAACTGTGTGAGCAACTGGGAGGAAGAAGTATTGCACTATTAAGATAGCCACTTTTTCGTCACGAGAGGCATTGAATCAGAGAATACCAGTAACCTATGGAAAGAGTAACGATAAATCTCTTAAGATACACAACGAGTGACATATCGCTTCTGGCAGACTGGCCGCAGTAAGGAAAAGTGGCAGACTGGGTGAGCAATTGGGACGAGTAACTATGACTCTCTTAAGGTAGCCAATGCCTCGTTACTTGCGGTTTGCATTAAGAGGTCTCGAATAACCCCTAGGAGGAGAAACGATGACTCTTTTATGATACAAAACTAGTGAATTATAGTTTCTGGCAGACAAAAACTACACAAAAAAGTAGTAAACTGTGTGAGCAACTGGGAGGAAGAAGTATTGCACTATTAAGATAGCCACTTTTTCGTCACGAGAGGCATTGAATCAGAGAATACCAGTAACCTATGGAAAGAGCAACGATGAATCTCTTAAGATACACAACGAGTGACATATCGCTTCTGGCAGACTGGCCACAGTAAGAAAAAGTGGCAGACTGGGTGAGCAATGGGGACGAGTAACTATGACTCTCTTAAGGTAGCCAATGCCTCGTTACTTGCGGTTCGGATTAAGAAATCTCGAAAACCGCTAGGAGGAGAAACGATGACTCTTTTATGATACACAACTAGTGAATTATAGTTTCTGGCAGACAAAAACTACACAAAAAGTAGTAAACAGTGTGAGCAACTCGGAGGAAGAAGTATTGCACTATTAAGATAGCCACTTTTTCGTCACGAGAGGCATTGAATCAGAGAATACCAGTAACCTATGGAAAGAGCAACGATGAATCTCTTAAGATACACAACGAGTGACATATCGCTTCTGGCAGACTGGCCACAGTAAGAAAAAGTGGCAGACTGGGTGAGCAATGGGGAGGAGTAACTATGACTCTCTTAAGGTAGCCAATGCCTCGTTACTTGCGGTTTGGATTAAGAAATCTCGAAAACCGCTAGGAGGAGAAACGATGACTCTTTTATGATACACAACTAGTGAATTATAGTTTCTGGCAGACAAAAACTACACAAAAAGTAGTAAACTGTGTGAGCAACTCGGAGGAAGAAGTATTGCACTATTCAGATAGCCACTTTTTCGTCACGAGAGGTATTGACTCAGAGAATACCAGTAACCTATGGAAGGAGTAACGATGAATCTCTTAAGATACACAACGAGTGACATATCGCTTCTGGCAGACTGGCCGCAGTAAGGAAAAGTGGCAGACTGGGTGAGCAATTGGGACGAGTAACTATGACTCTCTTAAGGTAGCCAATGCCTCGTTACTTGCGGTTTGCATTAAGAGGTCTCGAATAACCCCTAGGAGGAGAAACGATGACTCTTTTATGATACAAAACTAGTGAATTATAGTTTCTGGCAGACAAAAACTACACAAAAAAGTAGTAAACTGTGTGAGCAACTGGGAGGTAGAAGTATTGCACTATTAAGATAGCCACTTTTTCGTCACGAGAGGCATTGAATCAGAGAATACCAGTAACCTATGGAAAGAGTAACGACGAATCTCTTAAGATACACAACGAGTGACATATCGCTTCTGGCAGACTGGCCACAGTAAGAAAAAGTGGCAGACTGGGTGAGCAATGGGGACGAGTAACTATGACTCTCTTAAGGTAGCCAATGCCTCGTTACTTGCGGTTGGGATTAAGATATCTCGAATAACCCCTAGGAGGAGAAACGGTGACTCTTTTATGATACACAACTAGTGAATTATAGTTTCTGGCAGACAAAAACTACACAAAAAGCAGTAAACTGTGTGAGCAACTCGGAGGAAGAAGTATTGCACTATTAAGATAGCCACTTTTTCGTCAAGAGAGGTATTGACTCAGAGAATACCAGTAACCTATGGAAGGAGTAACGATGAATCTCTTAAGATACAAAACGAGTGACATATCGCTTCTGGCAGACTGGAAACTGTAAGAAAAAGTGGCAGACTGGGTGAGCAATGGAGACGAGTAACTATGACTCTCTTAAGGTAGCCAATGCCTCGTTACTTGCGGATTGGATTAAGAAATCTCGAAAACCGCTAGGAGGAGAAACGATGACTCTTTTATGATACAAAACTAGTGAATTATAGTTTCTGGCAGACAAGAACTACACAAAAAAGTAGTGAACTGTGTGAGCAACTGGGAGGAAGAAGTATTGCACTATTAAGATAGCCACTTTTTCGTCACGAGAGGCATTGAATCAGAGAATACCAGTAACCTATGGAAAGAGTAACGATGAATCTCTTAAGATACACAACGGGTGACATATCGCTTCTGGCAGACTGGCCGCAGTAAGGAAAAGTGGCATACTGGGTGAGCAATTGGGACGAGTAACTATGACTCTCTTAAGGTAGCCAATGCCTCGTTCCTTGCGGTTTGGATTAAGAAATCTCGAATAACCCCTAGGAGGAGTAACGATGACTCTTTTATGATACACAACTAGTGACATATCGCTTCTGGCAGACTGGCAAGTACACAAAAAGTAGTAAACTGTGTGAACAACTCGGAGGAAGAAGTATTGCACTATTAAGATAGCCACTTTTTCGTCAAGAGAGGTATTGACTCAGAGAATACCAGTAACCTATGGAAGGAGTAACGATGAATCTCCTAAGATACACAACGAGTGACATATCGCTTCTGGCAGACTGGCCACAGTAAGAAAAAGTGGCAGACTGGGTGAGCAATGGGGACGAGTAACTATGACTCTCTTAAGGTAGCCAATGCCTCGTTACTTGCGGTTTGGATTAAGAAATCTCGAAAACCCCTAGGAGGAGAAACGATGACGCTTTTATGATACACAGCTAGTGAATTATAGTTTCTGGCAGACAAAAACTACACAAAAAAGTAGTAAACTGTGTGAGCAACTCGGAGGAAGAAGTATTGCACTATTAAGATAGCCACTTTTTCGTCACGAGAGGTATTGACTCAGAGAATACCAGTAACCTATGGAAGGAGTAACGATGAATCTTTTAAGATACACAACGAGTGACATATCGCTTCTGGCAGACTGGCCGCAGTAAGAAAAAGTGGCAGACTGGGTGAGCAATTGGGACGGGAACTATGACTCTCTTAAGGTAGCCAATGCCTTGTTACTTGCGGTTTGGATTAAGATATCTCGAATAACCCCTAGGAGGAGAAACGATGACTCTTTTATGATACAAAACTAGTGAATTATAGTTTCTGGCAGACAAGAACTACACAAAATGTAGTAAACTGTGTGAGCAACTGGGAGGAAGAAGTATTGCACTATTAAGATAGCCACTTTTTCGTTACGAGAGGCATTGAATCAGAGAATACCAGTAACCTATGGAAAGAGTAACGATGAATCTCTTAAGATACACAACGGGTGACATATCGCTTCTGGCAGACTGGCCGCAGTAAGGAAAAGTGGCATACTGGGTGAGCAATGGAGACGAGTAACTATGACTCTCTTAAGGTAGCCAATGCCTCGTTACTTGCGGATTGGATTAAGAAATCTCGAAAACCGCTAGGAGGAGAAACGATGACTCTTTTATGATACACAACTAGTGAATTATAGTTTCTGGCAGACAAAAACTACACAAAAAGTAGTAAACTGTGTGAGCAACTCGGAGGAAGAAGTATTGCACTATTAAGATAGCCACTTTTTCGTCACGAGAGGTATTGACTCAGAGAATACCAGTAACCTATGGAAGGAGTAATGATGAATCTCTTAAGATACACAACGAGTGACATATCGCTTCTGGCAGACTGGCCGCAGTAAGGAAAAGTGGCAGACTGGGTGAGCAATTGGGACGAGTAACTATGACTCTCTTAAGGTAGCCAATGCCTCGTTACTTGCGGTTTGGATTAAGAGGTCTCGAATAACCCCTAGGAGGAGAAACGATGACTCTTTTATGATACAAAACTAGTGAATTATAGTTTCTGGCAGACAAAAACTACACAAAAAAGTAGTAAACTGTGTGAGCAACTGGGAGGAAGAAGTATTGCACTATTAAGATAGCCACTTTTTCGTCAAGAGAGGTATTGACTCAGAGAATACCAGTAACCTATGGAAGGAGTAACGATGAATCTCTTAAGATACAAAACGAGTGACATATCGCTTCTGGCAGACTGGAAACTGTAAGAAAAAGTGGCAGACTGGGTGAGCAATGGAGACGAGTAACTATGACTCTCTTAAGGTAGCCAATGCCTCGTTACTTGCGGATTGGATTAAGAAATCTCGAAAACCGCTAGGAGGAGAAACGATGACTCTTTTATGATACAAAACTAGTGAATTATAGTTTCTGGCAGACAAGAACTACACAAAAAAGTAGTGAACTGTGTGAGCAACTGGGAGGAAGAAGTATTGCACTATTAAGATAGCCACTTTTTCGTCACGAGAGGCATTGAATCAGAGAATACCAGTAACCTATGGAAAGAGTAACGATGAATCTCTTAAGATACACAACGGGTGACATATCGCTTCTGGCAGACTGGCCGCAGTAAGGAAAAGTGGCATACTGGGTGAGCAATTGGGACGAGTAACTATGACTCTCTTAAGGTAGCCAATGCCTCGTTCCTTGCGGTTTGGATTAAGAAATCTCGAATAACCCCTAGGAGGAGAAACGATGACTCTTTTATGATACACAACTAGTGACATATCGCTTCTGGCAGACTGGCAAGTACACAAAAAGTAGTAAACTGTGTGAACAACTCGGAGGAAGAAGTATTGCACTATTAAGATAGCCACTTTTTCGTCAAGAGAGGTATTGACTCAGAGAATACCAGTAACCTATGGAAGGAGTAACGATGAATCTCCTAAGATACACAACGAGTGACATATCGCTTCTGGCAGACTGGCCACAGTAAGAAAAAGTGGCAGACTGGGTGAGCAATGGGGACGAGTAACTATGACTCTCTTAAGGTAGCCAATGCCTCGTTACTTGCGGTTTGGATTAAGAAATCTCGAAAACCCCTAGGAGGAGAAACGATGACGCTTTTATGATACACAGCTAGTGAATTATAGTTTCTGGCAGACAAAAACTACACAAAAAAGTAGTAAACTGTGTGAGCAACTCGGAGGAAGAAGTATTGCACTATTAAGATAGCCACTTTTTCGTCACGAGAGGTATTGACTCAGAGAATACCAGTAACCTATGGAAGGAGTAACGATGAATCTTTTAAGATACACAACGAGTGACATATCGCTTCTGGCAGACTGGCCGCAGTAAGAAAAAGTGGCAGACTGGGTGAGCAATTGGGACGGGAACTATGACTCTCTTAAGGTAGCCAATGCCTTGTTACTTGCGGTTTGGATTAAGATATCTCGAATAACCCCTAGGAGGAGAAACGATGACTCTTTTATGATACAAAACTAGTGAATTATAGTTTCTGGCAGACAAGAACTACACAAAATGTAGTAAACTGTGTGAGCAACTGGGAGGAAGAAGTATTGCACTATTAAGATAGCCACTTTTTCGTTACGAGAGGCATTGAATCAGAGAATACCAGTAACCTATGGAAAGAGTAACGATGAATCTCTTAAGATACACAACGGGTGACATATCGCTTCTGGCAGACTGGCCGCAGTAAGGAAAAGTGGCATACTGGGTGAGCAATGGAGACGAGTAACTATGACTCTCTTAAGGTAGCCAATGCCTCGTTACTTGCGGATTGGATTAAGAAATCTCGAAAACCGCTAGGAGGAGAAACGATGACTCTTTTATGATACACAACTAGTGAATTATAGTTTCTGGCAGACAAAAACTACACAAAAAGTAGTAAACTGTGTGAGCAACTCGGAGGAAGAAGTATTGCACTATTAAGATAGCCACTTTTTCGTCACGAGAGGTATTGACTCAGAGAATACCAGTAACCTATGGAAGGAGTAATGATGAATCTCTTAAGATACACAACGAGTGACATATCGCTTCTGGCAGACTGGCCGCAGTAAGGAAAAGTGGCAGACTGGGTGAGCAATTGGGACGAGTAACTATGACTCTCTTAAGGTAGCCAATGCCTCGTTACTTGCGGTTTGGATTAAGAGGTCTCGAATAACCCCTAGGAGGAGAAACGATGACTCTTTTATGATACAAAACTAGTGAATTATAGTTTCTGGCAGACAAAAACTACACAAAAAAGTAGTAAACTGTGTGAGCAACTGGGAGGAAGAAGTATTGCACTATTAAGATAGCCACTTTTTCGTCACGAGAGGCATTGAATCAGAGAATACCAGTAACCTATGAAAAGAGTAACGATGAATCTCTTAAGATACACAACGGGTGACATATCGCTTCTGGCAGACTGGCCGCAGTAAGGAAAAGTGGCATACTGGGTGAGCAATTGGGACGAGTAACTATGACTCTCTTAAGGTAGCCAATGCCTCGTTACTTGCGGTTTGGATTAAAAAATGTCGAATAACCCCTAGGAGGAGAAACGATGACTCTTTTATGATACACAACTAGTGACATATCGCTTCTGGCAGACTGGCAAGTACACAAAAAGTAGTAAACTGTGTGAACAACTCGGAGGAAGAAGTATTGCACTATTAAGATAGCGACTTTTTCGTCAAGAGAGGTATTGACTCAGAGAATACCAGTAACCTATGGAAGGAGTAACGATGAATCTCTTAAGATACACAACGAGTGACATATCGCTTCTGGCAGACTGGCCACAGTAAGAGAAAGTGGCAGACTGGGTGAGCAATGGGGACGAGTAACTATGACTCTCTTAAGGTAGCCAATGCCTCGTTACTTGCGGTTTGGATTAAGAAATCTCGAAAACCCCTAGGAGGAGAAACGATGACGCTTTTATGATACACAGCTAGTGAATTATAGTTTCTGGCAGACAAAAACTACACAAAAAAGTAGTAAACTGTGTGAGCAACTCGGAGGAAGAAGTATTGCACTATTAAGATAGCCACTTTTTCGTCACGAGAGGTATTGACTCAGAGAATACCAGTAACCTATGGAAGGAGTAACGATGAATCTTTTAAGATACACAACGAGTGACATATCGCTTCTGGCAGACTGGCCGCAGTAAGAAAAAGTGGCAGACTGGGTGAGCAATTGGGACGGGAACTATGACTCTCTTAAGGTAGCCAATGCCTTGTTACTTGCGGTTTGGATTAAGATATCTCGAATAACCCCTAGGAGGAGAAACGATGACTCTTTTATGATACAAAACTAGTGAATTATAGTTTCTGGCAGACAAGAACTACACAAAATGTAGTAAACTGTGTGAGCAACTGGGAGGAAGAAGTATTGCACTATTAAGATAGCCACTTTTTCGTTACGAGAGGCATTGAATCAGAGAATACCAGTAACCTATGGAAAGAGTAACGATGAATCTCTTAAGATACACAACGGGTGACATATCGCTTCTGGCAGACTGGCCGCAGTAAGGAAAAGTGGCATACTGGGTGAGCAATGGAGACGAGTAACTATGACTCTCTTAAGGTAGCCAATGCCTCGTTACTTGCGGATTGGATTAAGAAATCTCGAAAACCGCTAGGAGGAGAAACGATGACTCTTTTATGATACACAACTAGTGAATTATAGTTTCTGGCAGACAAAAACTACACAAAAAGTAGTAAACTGTGTGAGCAACTCGGAGGAAGAAGTATTGCACTATTAAGATAGCCACTTTTTCGTCACGAGAGGTATTGACTCAGAGAATACCAGTAACCTATGGAAGGAGTAATGATGAATCTCTTAAGATACACAACGAGTGACATATCGCTTCTGGCAGACTGGACGCAGTAAGAAAAAGTGGCAGACTGGGTGAGCAATTGGGACGAGTAACTATGACTCTCTTAAGGTAGCCAATGCCTCGTTACTTGCGGTTTGGATTAAGAGGTCTCGAATAACCCCTAGGAGGAGAAACGATGACTCTTTTATGATACAAAACTAGTGAATTATAGTTTCTGGCAGACAAAAACTACACAAAAAAGTAGTAAACTGTGTGAGCAACTGGGAGGAAGAAGTATTGCACTATTAAGATAGCCACTTTTTCGTCACGAGAGGCATTGAATCAGAGAATACCAGTAACCTATGGAAAGAGTAACGATGAATCTCTTAAGATACACAACGGGTGACATATCGCTTCTGGCAGACTGGCCGCAGTAAGGAAAAGTGGCATACTGGGTGAGCAATTGGGACGAGTAACTATGACTCTCTTAAGGTAGCCAATGCCTCGTTACTTGCGGTTTGGATTAAAAAATCTCGAATAACCCCTAGGAGGAGAAACGATGACTCTTTTATGATACACAACTAGTGACATATCGCTTCTGGCAGACTGGCAAGTACACAAAAAGTAGTAAACTGTGTGAACAACTCGGAGGAAGAAGTATTGCACTATTAAGATAGCCACTTTTTCGTCAAGAGAGGTATTGACTCAGAGAATACCAGTAACCTATGGAAGGAGTAACGATGAATCTCTTAAGATACACAACGAGTGACATATCGCTTCTGGCAGACTGGCCACAGTAAGAGAAAGTGGCAGACTGGGTGAGCAATGGGGACGAGTAACTATGACTCTCTTAAGGTAGCCAATGCCTCGTTACTTGCGGTTTGGATTAAGAAATCTCGAAAACCCCTAGGAGGAGAAACGATGACGCTTTTATGATACACAGCTAGTGAATTATAGTTTCTGGCAGACAAAAACTACACAAAAAAGTAGTAAACTGTGTGAGCAACTCGGAGGAAGAAGTATTGCACTATTAAGATAGCCACTTTTTCGTCACGAGAGGTATTGACTCAGAGAATACCAGTAACCTATGGAAGGAGTAACGATGAATCTTTTAAGATACACAACGAGTGACATATCGCTTCTGGCAGACTGGCCGCAGTAAGAAAAAGTGGCAGACTGGGTGAGCAATTGGGACGGGAACTATGACTCTCTTAAGGTAGCCAATGCCTTGTTACTTGCGGTTTGGATTAAGATATCTCGAATAACCCCTAGGAGGAGAAACGATGACTCTTTTATGATACAAAACTAGTGAATTATAGTTTCTGGCAGACAAGAACTACACAAAATGTAGTAAACTGTGTGAGCAACTGGGAGGAAGAAGTATTGCACTATTAAGATAGCCACTTTTTCGTTACGAGAGGCATTGAATCAGAGAATACCAGTAACCTATGGAAAGAGTAACGATGAATCTCTTAAGATACACAACGGGTGACATATCGCTTCTGGCAGACTGGCCGCAGTAAGGAAAAGTGGCATACTGGGTGAGCAATGGAGACGAGTAACTATGACTCTCTTAAGGTAGCCAATGCCTCGTTACTTGCGGATTGGATTAAGAAATCTCGAAAACCGCTAGGAGGAGAAACGATGACTCTTTTATGATACACAACTAGTGAATTATAGTTTCTGGCAGACAAAAACTACACAAAAAGTAGTAAACTGTGTGAGCAACTCGGAGGAAGAAGTATTGCACTATTAAGATAGCCACTTTTTCGTCACGAGAGGTATTGACTCAGAGAATACCAGTAACCTATGGAAGGAGTAATGATGAATCTCTTAAGATACACAACGAGTGACATATCGCTTCTGGCAGACTGGACGCAGTAAGAAAAAGTGGCAGACTGGGTGAGCAATTGGGACGAGTAACTATGACTCTCTTAAGGTAGCCAATGCCTCGTTACTTGCGGTTTGGATTAAGAGGTCTCGAATAACCCCTAGGAGGAGAAACGATGACTCTTTTATGATACAAAACTAGTGAATTATAGTTTCTGGCAGACAAAAACTACACAAAAAAGTAGTAAACTGTGTGAGCAACTGGGAGGAAGAAGTATTGCACTATTAAGATAGCCACTTTTTCGTCACGAGAGGCATTGAATCAGAGAATACCAGTAACCTATGGAAAGAGTAACGATGAATCTCTTAAGATACACAACGGGTGACATATCGCTTCTGGCAGACTGGCCGCAGTAAGGAAAAGTGGCATACTGGGTGAGCAATTGGGACGAGTAACTATGACTCTCTTAAGGTAGCCAATGCCTCGTTACTTGCGGTTTGGATTAAAAAATCTCGAATAACCCCTAGGAGGAGAAACGATGACTCTTTTATGATACACAACTAGTGACATATCGCTTCTGGCAGACTGGCAAGTACACAAAAAGTAGTAAACTGTGTGAACAACTCGGAGGAAGAAGTATTGCACTATTAAGATAGCCACTTTTTCGTCAAGAGAGGTATTGACTCAGAGAATACCAGTAACCTATGGAAGGAGTAACGATGAATCTCTTAAGATACACAACGAGTGACATATCGCTTCTGGCAGACTGGCCACAGTAAGAAAAAGTGGCAGACTGGGTGAGCAATGGGGACGAGTAACTATGACTCTCTTAAGGTAGCCAATGCCTCGTTACTTGCGGTTTGGATTAAGAAATCTCGAAAACCCCTAGGAGGAGAAACGATGACGCTTTTATGATACACAGCTAGTGAATTATAGTTTCTGGCAGACAAAAACTACACAAAAAAGTAGTAAACTGTGTGAGCAACTCGGAGGAAGAAGTATTATACTATTAAGATAGCCACTTTTTCGTCACGAGAGGTATTGACTCAGAGAATACCAGTAACCTATGGAAGGAGTAACGATGAATCTTTTAAGATACACAACGAGTGACATATCGCTTCTGGCAGACTGGCCGCAGTAAGAAAAAGTGGCAGACTGGGTGAGCAATTGGGACGGGAACTATGACTCTCTTAAGGTAGCCAATGCCTTGTTACTTGCGGTTTGGATTAAGATATCTCGAATAACCCCTAGAAGGAGAAACGATGACTGTTTTATGATACACAACTAGTTAATTATAGTTTCTGGCAGACAAAAACTACACAAAAAGCAGTAAACTGTGTGAGCAACTCGGAGGAAGAAGTATTGCACTATTAAGATAGCCACTTTTTCGTCAAGAGAGGTATTGACTCAGAGAATACCAGTAACCAATGGAAGGAGTAACGATGAATCTCTTAAGATACACAACGAGTGACATATCGCTTCTGGCAGACTGGCCACAGTAAGAAAAAGTGGCAGACTGGGTGAGCAATGGAGACGAGTAACTATGACTCTCTTAAGGTAGCCAATGCCTCGTTACTTGTGGATTGGATTAAGAAATCTCGAAAACCGCTAGGAGGAGAAACGATGACTCTTTTATGATACACAACTAGTGAATTATAGTTTCTGGCAGACAAAAACTACACAAAAAGTAGTAAACTGTGTGAGCAACTCGGAGGAAGAAGTATTGCACCATTAAGATAGCCACTTTTTCGTCACGAGAGGCATTGAATCAGAGAATACCAGTAACCTATGGAAAGAGTAACGATGAATCTCTTAAGATACACAACGGGTGACATATCGCTTCTGGCAGACTGGCCGCAGTAAGGAAAAGTGGCATACTGGGTGAGCAATTGGGACGAGTAACTATGACTCTCTTAAGGTAGCCAATGCCTCGTTACTTGCGGTTTGGATTAAGAAATCTCGAATAACCCCTAGGAGGAGAAACGATGACTCTTTTATGATACACAACTAGTGACATATCGCTTCTGGCAGACTGGCAAGTACACAAAAAGTAGTAAACTGTGTGAGCAACTCGGAGGAAGAAGTATTGCACTATTAAGATAGCCACTTTTTCGTCACGAGAGGCATTGACTCAGAGAATACCAGTAACCTATGGAAGGAGTAACGATGAATCTCTTAAGATACACAACGAGTGACATATCGCTTCTGGCAGACTGGCCACAGTAAGAAAAAGTGGCAGACTGGGTGAGCAATGGGGACGAGTAACTATGACTCTCTTAAGGTAGCCAATGCCTCGTTACTTGCGGTTTGGATTAAGAAATCTCGAAAACCCCAAGGAGGAGAAACGATGACGCTTTTATGATACACAGCTAGTGAATTATAGTTTCTGGCAGACAAAAACTACACAAAAAAGTAGTAAACTGTGTGAACAACTCGGAGGAAGAAGTATTGCACTATTAAGATAGCCACTTTTTCGTCACGAGAGGTATTGACTCAGAGAATACCAGTAACCTATGGAAGGAGTAACGATGAATCTTTTAAGATACACAACGACTGACATATCGCTTCTGGCAGACTGGCCGCAGTAAGAAAAAGTGGCAGACTAGGTGAGCAATTGGGACGGGAACTATGACTCTCTTAAGGTAGCCAATGCCTTGTTACTTGCGGTTTGGATTAAGATATCTCGAATAACCCCTAGGAGGAGAAACGATGACTCTTTTATGATACAAAACTAGTGAATTATAGTTTCTGGCAGACAAGAACTACACAAAATGTAGTAAACTGTGTGAGCAACTGGGAGGAAGAAGTATTGCACTATTAAGATAGCCACTTTTTCGTTACGAGAGGCATTGAATCAGAGAATACCAGTAACCTATGGAAAGAGTAACGATGAATCTCTTAAGATACACAACGGGTGACATATCGCTTCTGGCAGACTGGCCGCAGTAAGGAAAAGTGGCATACTGGGTGAGCAATGGAGACGAGTAACTATGACTCTCTTAAGGTAGCCAATGCCTCGTTACTTGCGGATTGGATTAAGAAATCTCGAAAACCGCTAGGAGGAGAAACGATGACTCTTTTATGATACACAACTAGTGAATTATAGTTTCTGGCAGACAAAAACTACACAAAAAGTAGTAAACTGTGTGAGCAACTCGGAGGAAGAAGTATTGCACTATTAAGATAGCCACTTTTTCGTCACGAGAGGTATTGACTCAGAGAATACCAGTAACCTATGGAAGGAGTAATGATGAATCTCTTAAGATACACAACGAGTGACATATCGCTTCTGGCAGACTGGCCGCAGTAAGGAAAAGTGGCAGACTGGGTGAGCAATTGGGACGAGTAACTATGACTCTCTTAAGGTAGCCAATGCCTCGTTACTTGCGGTTTGGATTAAGAGGTCTCGAATAACCCCTAGGAGGAGAAACGATGACTCTTTTATGATACAAAACTAGTGAATTATAGTTTCTGGCAGACAAATCTACACAAAAAAGTAGTAAACTGTGTGAGCAACTGGGAGGAAGAAGTATTGCACTATTAAGATAGCCACTTTTTCGTCACGAGAGGCATTGAATCAGAGAATACCAGTAACCTATGGAAAGAGTAACGATGAATCTCTTAAGATACACAACGGGTGACATATCGCTTCTGGCAGACTGGCCGCAGTAAGGAAAAGTGGCATACTGGGTGAGCAATTGGGACGAGTAACTATGACTCTCTTAAGGTAGCCAATGCCTCGTTACTTGCGGTTTGGATTAAAAAATCTCGAATAACCCCTAGGAGGAGAAACGATGACTCTTTTATGATACACAACTAGTGACATATCGCTTCTGGCAGACTGGCAAGTACACAAAAAGTAGTAAACTGTGTGAACAACTCGGAGGAAGAAGTATTGCACTATTAAGATAGCCACTTTTTCGTCAAGAGAGGTATTGACTCAGAGAATACCAGTAACCTATGGAAGGAGTAACGATGAATCTCTTAAGATACACAACGAGTGACATATCGCTTCTGGCAGACTGGCCACAGTAAGAAAAAGTGGCAGACTGGGTGAGCAATGGGGACGAGTAACTATGACTCTCTTAAGGTAGCCAATGCCTCGTTACTTGCGGTTTGGATTAAGAAATCTCGAAAACCCCTAGGAGGAGAAACGATGACGCTTTTATGATACACAGCTAGTGAATTATAGTTTCTGGCAGACAAAAACTACACAAAAAAGTAGTAAACTGTGTGAGCAACTCGGAGGAAGAAGTATTGCACTATTAAGATAGCCACTTTTTCGTCACGAGAGGTATTGACTCAGAGAATACCAGTAACCTATGGAAGGAGTAACGATGAATCTTTTAAGATACACAACGAGTGACATATCGCTTCTGGCAGACTGGCCGCAGTAAGAAAAAGTGGCAGACTGGGTGAGCAATTGGGACGAGTAACTATGACTCTCTTAAGGTAGCCAATGCCTCGTTACTTGCGGTTTGGATTAAGAGGTCTCGAATAACCCCTAGGCGGAGAAACGATGACTCTTTTATGATACAAAACTAGTGAATTATAGTTTCTGGCAGACAAAAACTACACAAAAAAGTAGTAAACTGTGTGAGCAACTGGGAGGAAGAAGTATTGCACTATTAAGATAGCCACTTTTTCGTCACAAGAGGCATTGAATCAGAGAATACCAGTAACCTATGGAAAGAGTAACGATGAATCTCTTAAGATACACAACGAGTGACATATCGCTTCTGGCAGACTGGCCACAGTAAGAAAAAGTGGCAGACTGGGTGAGCAATGGGGACGAGTAACTATGACTCTCTTAAGGTATCCAATGCCTCGTTACTTGCGGTTTGGATTAAGAAATCTCGAAAACCGCTAGGAGGAGAAACGATGACTCTTTTATGATACACAACTAGTGAATTATAGTTTCTGGCAGACAAAAACTACACAAAAAGTAGTAAACTGTGTGAGCAACTCGGAGGAAGAAGTATTGCACTATTAAGATAGCCACTTTTTCGTCACGAGAGGTATTGACTCAGAGAATACCAGTAACCTATGGAAGGAGTAACGATGAATCTCTTAAGATACACAACGAGTGACATATCGCTTCTGGCAGACTGGCCGCAGTAAGGAAAAGTGGCAGACTGGGTGAGCAATTGGGACGAGTAACTATGACTCTCTTAAGGTAGCCAATGCCTCGTTACTTGCGGTTTGGATTAAGAGGTCTCGAATAACCCCTAGGAGGAGAAACGATGACTCTTTTATGATACAAAACTAGTAAATTATAGTTTCTGGCAGACAAAAACTACACAAAAAAGTAGTAAACTGTGTGAGCAACTGGGAGGAAGAAGTATTGCACTATTAAGATAGCCACTTTTTCGTCACGAGAGGCATTGAATCAGAGAATACCAGTAACCTATGGAAAGAGTAACGATGAAACTCTTAAGATACACAACGAGTGACATATCGCTTCTGCCAGACTGGCCGCAGTAAGGAAAAGTGGCATACTGGGTGAGCAATTGGGACGAGTAACTATGACTCTCTTAAGGTAGCCAATGCCTCGTTACTTGCGGTTTGGATTAAGAAATCTCGAATAACCCCTAGGAGGAGAAACGATGACTCTTTTATGATACACAACTAGTGACATATCGCTTCTGGCAGACTGGCAAGTACACAAAAAGTAGTAAACTGTGTGAGCAACTCGGAGGAAGAAGTATTGCACTATTAAGATAGCCACTTTTTCGTCACGAGAGGCATTGACTCAGAGAATACCAGTAACCTATGGAAGGAGTAACGATGAATCTCTTAAGATACACAACGAGTGACATATCGCTTCTGGCAGACTGGCCACAGTAAGAAAAAGTGGCAGACTGGGTGAGCAATGGGGACGAGTAACTATGACTCTCTTAAGGTAGCCAATGCCTCGTTACTTGCGGTTTGGATTAAGAAATCTCGAAAACCCCAAGGAGGAGAAACGATGACGCTTTTATGATACACAGCTAGTGAATTATAGTTTCTGGCAGACAAAAACTACACAAAAAAGTAGTAAACTGTGTGAACAACTCGGAGGAAGAAGTATTGCACTATTAAGATAGCCACTTTTTCGTCACGAGAGGTATTGACTCAGAGAATACCAGTAACCTATGGAAGGAGTAACGATGAATCTTTTAAGATACACAACGACTGACATATCGCTTCTGGCAGACTGGCCGCAGTAAGAAAAAGTGGCAGACTGGGTGAGCAATTGGGACGGGAACTATGACTCTCTTAAGGTAGCCAATGCCTTGTTACTTGCGGTTTGGATTAAGATATCTCGAATAACCCCTAGGAGGAGAAACGATGACTCTTTTATGATACAAAACTAGTGAATTATAGTTTCTGGCAGACAAGAACTACACAAAATGTAGTAAACTGTGTGAGCAACTGGGAGGAAGAAGTATTGCACTATTAAGATAGCCACTTTTTCGTTACGAGAGGCATTGAATCAGAGAATACCAGTAACCTATGGAAAGAGTAACGATGAATCTCTTAAGATACACAACGGGTGACATATCGCTTCTGGCAGACTGGCCGCAGTAAGGAAAAGTGGCATACTGGGTGAGCAATGGAGACGAGTAACTATGACTCTCTTAAGGTAGCCAATGCCTCGTTACTTGCGGATTGGATTAAGAAATCTCGAAAACCGCTAGGAGGAGAAACGATGACTCTTTTATGATACACAACTAGTGAATTATAGTTTCTGGCAGACAAAAACTACACAAAAAGTAGTAAACTGTGTGAGCAACTCGGAGGAAGAAGTATTGCACTATTAAGATAGCCACTTTTTCGTCACGAGAGGTATTGACTCAGAGAATACCAGTAACCTATGGAAGGAGTAATGATGAATCTCTTAAGATACACAACGAGTGACATATCGCTTCTGGCAGACTGGCCGCAGTAAGGAAAAGTGGCAGACTGGGTGAGCAATTGGGACGAGTAACTATGACTCTCTTAAGGTAGCCAATGCCTCGTTACTTGCGGTTTGGATTAAGAGGTCTCGAATAACCCCTAGGAGGAGAAACGATGACTCTTTTATGATACAAAACTAGTGAATTATAGTTTCTGGCAGACAAATCTACACAAAAAAGTAGTAAACTGTGTGAGCAACTGGGAGGAAGAAGTATTGCACTATTAAGATAGCCACTTTTTCGTCACGAGAGGCATTGAATCAGAGAATACCAGTAACCTATGGAAAGAGTAACGATGAATCTCTTAAGATACACAACGGGTGACATATCGCTTCTGGCAGACTGGCCGCAGTAAGGAAAAGTGGCATACTGGGTGAGCAATTGGGACGAGTAACTATGACTCTCTTAAGGTAGCCAATGCCTCGTTACTTGCGGTTTGGATTAAAAAATCTCGAATAACCCCTAGGAGGAGAAACGATGACTCTTTTATGATACACAACTAGTGACATATCGCTTCTGGCAGACTGGCAAGTACACAAAAAGTAGTAAACTGTGTGAACAACTCGGAGGAAGAAGTATTGCACTATTAAGATAGCCACTTTTTCGTCAAGAGAGGTATTGACTCAGAGAATACCAGTAACCTATGGAAGGAGTAACGATGAATCTCTTAAGATACACAACGAGTGACATATCGCTTCTGGCAGACTGGCCACAGTAAGAAAAAGTGGCAGACTGGGTGAGCAATGGGGACGAGTAACTATGACTCTCTTAAGGTAGCCAATGCCTCGTTACTTGCGGTTTGGATTAAGAAATCTCGAAAACCCCTAGGAGGAGAAACGATGACGCTTTTATGATACACAGCTAGTGAATTATAGTTTCTGGCAGACAAAAACTACACAAAAAAGTAGTAAACTGTGTGAGCAACTCGGAGGAAGAAGTATTGCACTATTAAGATAGCCACTTTTTCGTCACGAGAGGTATTGACTCAGAGAATACCAGTAACCTATGGAAGGAGTAACGATGAATCTTTTAAGATACACAACGAGTGACATATCGCTTCTGGCAGACTGGCCGCAGTAAGAAAAAGTGGCAGACTGGGTGAGCAATTGGGACGAGTAACTATGACTCTCTTAAGGTAGCCAATGCCTCGTTACTTGCGGTTTGGATTAAGAGGTCTCGAATAACCCCTAGGCGGAGAAACGATGACTCTTTTATGATACAAAACTAGTGAATTATAGTTTCTGGCAGACAAAAACTACACAAAAAAGTAGTAAACTGTGTGAGCAACTGGGAGGAAGAAGTATTGCACTATTAAGATAGCCACTTTTTCGTCACAAGAGGCATTGAATCAGAGAATACCAGTAACCTATGGAAAGAGTAACGATGAATCTCTTAAGATACACAACGAGTGACATATCGCTTCTGGCAGACTGGCCACAGTAAGAAAAAGTGGCAGACTGGGTGAGCAATGGGGACGAGTAACTATGACTCTCTTAAGGTATCCAATGCCTCGTTACTTGCGGTTTGGATTAAGAAATCTCGAAAACCGCTAGGAGGAGAAACGATGACTCTTTTATGATACACAACTAGTGAATTATAGTTTCTGGCAGACAAAAACTACACAAAAAGTAGTAAACTGTGTGAGCAACTCGGAGGAAGAAGTATTGCACTATTAAGATAGCCACTTTTTCGTCACGAGAGGTATTGACTCAGAGAATACCAGTAACCTATGGAAGGAGTAACGATGAATCTCTTAAGATACACAACGAGTGACATATCGCTTCTGGCAGACTGGCCGCAGTAAGGAAAAGTGGCAGACTGGGTGAGCAATTGGGACGAGTAACTATGACTCTCTTAAGGTAGCCAATGCCTCGTTACTTGCGGTTTGGATTAAGAGGTCTCGAATAACCCCTAGGAGGAGAAACGATGACTCTTTTATGATACAAAACTAGTAAATTATAGTTTCTGGCAGACAAAAACTACACAAAAAAGTAGTAAACTGTGTGAGCAACTGGGAGGAAGAAGTATTGCACTATTAAGATAGCCACTTTTTCGTCACGAGAGGCATTGAATCAGAGAATACCAGTAACCTATGGAAAGAGTAACGATGAAACTCTTAAGATACACAACGAGTGACATATCGCTTCTGCCAGACTGGCCGCAGTAAGGAAAAGTGGCAGACTGGGTGAGCAATTGGACGAGTAACTATGACTCTCTTAAGGTAGCCAATGCCTCGTTACTTGCGGTTTGGATTAAGTAATCTCGAATAACCCCTACAAGGAGAAACGATGACTCTTTTATGATACACAACTAGTGACATATCGCTTCTGGCAGACTGGCAAGTACACAAAAAGTAGTAAACTGTGTGAGCAACTCGGAGGAAGAAGTATTGCACTATAAAGATAGCCACTTTTTCGTCAAGAGAGGTATTGACTCAGAGAATACCAGTAACCTATGGAAGGAGTAACGATGAATCTCTTAAGATACACAACGAGTGACATATCGCTTCTGGCAGACTGGCCACAGTAAGAAAAAGTGGCAGACTGGGTGAGCAATGGGGACGAGTAACTATGACTCTCTTAAGGTAGCCAATGCCTCGTTACTTGCGGTTTGGATTAAGAAATCTCGAAAACCCCTAGGAGGAGAAACGATTACTCTTTTATGATACACAGCTAGTGAATTATAGTTTCTGGCAGACAAAAACTACACAAAAAGTAGTAAACTGTGTGAGCAACTCGGAGGAAGAAGTATTGCACTATTAAGATAGCCACTTTTTCGTCACGAGAGGTATTGACTCAGAGAATACCAGTAACCTATGGAAGGAGTGACGATGAATCTCTTAAGATACACAACGAGTGACATATCGCTTCTGGCAGACTGGCCACAGTAAGAAAAAGTGGCAGACTGGGTGAGCAATGGGGACGAGTAACTATGACTCTCTTAAGGTAGCCAATGCCTCGTTACTTGCGGTTTGGATTAAGAGGTCTCGAATAACCCCTAGGAGGAGAAACGATGACTCTTTTATGATACAAAACTAGTAAATTATAGTTTCTGGCAGACAAAAACTACACAAAAAAGTAGTAAACTGTGTGAGCAACTGGGAGGAAGAAGTATTGCACTATTAAGATAGCCACTTTTTCGTCACGAGAGGCATTGAATCAGAGAATACCAGTAACCTATGGAAAGAGTAACGATGAAACTCTTAAGATACACAACGAGTGACATATCGCTTCTGCCAGACTGGCCGCAGTAAGGAAAAGTGGCAGACTGGGTGAGCAATGGGGACGAGTAACTATGACTCTCTTAAGGTAGCCAATGCCTCGTTACTTGCGGTTTGGATTAAGAAATCTCGAAAACCCCTAGGAGGAGAAACGATGACTCTTTTATGATACACAGCTAGTGAATTATAGTTTCTGGCAGACAAAAACTACACAAAAAGTAGTAAACTGTGTGAGCAACTCGGAGGAAGAAGTATTGCACTATTAAGATAGCCACTTTTTCGTCACGAGAGGTATTGACTCAGAGAATACCAGTAACCTATGGAAGGAGTGACGATGAATCTCTTAAGATACACAACGAGTGACATATCGCTTCTGGCAGACTGGCCGCAGTAAGAAAAAGTGGCAGACTGGGTGAGCAATTGGGACGAGTAACTATGACTCTCTTAAGGTAGCCAATGCCTCGTTACTTGCGGTTTGGATTAAGAGGTCTCGAATAACCCCTAGGCGGAGAAACGATGACTCTTTTATGATACAAAACTAGTGAATTATAGTTTCTGGCAGACAAAAACTACACAAAAAAGTAGTAAACTGTGTGAGCAACTGGGAGGAAGAAGTATTGCACTATTAAGATAGCCACTTTTTCGTCACGAGAGGCATTGAATCAGAGAATACCAGTAACCTATGGAAAGAGTAACGATGAATCTCTTAAGATACACAACGAATGACATATCGCTTCTGGCAGACTGGCCGCAGTAAGGAAAAGTGGCAGACTGGGTGAGCAATTGGGACGAGTAACTATGACTCTCTTAAGGTAGCCAATGCCTCGTTACTTGCGGTTTGGATTAAGAGGTCTCGAATAACCCCTAGGAGGAGAAACGATGACTCTTTTATGATACAAAACTAGTGAATTATAGTTTCTGGCAGACAAGAACTACACAAAATGTAGTAAACTGTGTGAGCAACTGGGAGGAAGAAGTATTGCACTATTAAGATAGCCACTTTTTCGTTACGAGAGGCATTGAATCAGAGAATACCAGTAACCTATGGAAAGAGTAACGATGAATCTCTTAAGATACACAACGGGTGACATATCGCTTCTGGCAGACTGGCCGCAGTAAGGAAAAGTGGCATACTGGGTGAGCAATGGAGACGAGTAACTATGACTCTCTTAAGGTAGCCAATGCCTCGTTACTTGCGGATTGGATTAAGAAATCTCGAAAACCGCTAGGAGGAGAAACGATGACTCTTTTATGATACACAACTAGTGAATTATAGTTTCTGGCAGACAAAAACTACACAAAAAGTAGTAAACTGTGTGAGCAACTCGGAGGAAGAAGTATTGCACTATTAAGATAGCCACTTTTTCGTCACGAGAGGTATTGACTCAGAGAATACCAGTAACCTATGGAAGGAGTAATGATGAATCTCTTAAGATACACAACGAGTGACATATCGCTTCTGGCAGACTGGCCGCAGTAAGGAAAAGTGGCAGACTGGGTGAGCAATTGGGACGAGTAACTATGACTCTCTTAAGGTAGCCAATGCCTCGTTACTTGCGGTTTGGATTAAGAGGTCTCGAATAACCCCTAGGAGGAGAAACGATGACTCTTTTATGATACAAAACTAGTGAATTATAGTTTCTGGCAGACAAAAACTACACAAAAAAGTAGTAAACTGTGTGAGCAACTGGGAGGAAGAAGTATTGCACTATTAAGATAGCCACGTTTCCGTCACGAGAGGCATTGAATCAGAGAATACCAGTAACCTATGGAAAGAGTAACGATGAATCTCTTAAGATACACAACGGGTGACATATCGCTTCTGGCAGACTGGCCGCAGTAAGGCAAAGTGGCATACTGGGTGAGCAATTGGGACGAGTAACTATGACTCTCTTAAGGTAGCCAATGCCTCGTTACTTGCGGTTTGGATTAAAAAATCTCGAATAACCCCTAGGAGGAGAAACGATGACTCTTTTATGATACACAACTAGTGACATATCGCTTCTGGCAGACTGGCAAGTACACAAAAAGTAGTAAACTGTGTGAACAACTCGGAGGAAGAAGTATTGCACTATTAAGATAGCCACTTTTTCGTCAAGAGAGGTATTGACTCAGAGAATACCAGTAACCTATGGAAGGAGTAACGATGAATCTCTTAAGATACACAACGAGTGACATATCGCTTCTGGCAGACTGGCCACAGTAAGAAAAAGTGGCAGACTGGGTGAGCAATGGGGACGAGTAACTATGACTCTCTTAAGGTAGCCAATGCCTCGTTACTTGCGGTTTGGATTAAGAAATCTCAAAAACCCCTAGGAGGAGAAACGATGACGCTTTTATGATACACAGCTAGTGAATTATAGTTTCTGGCAGACAAAAACTACACAAAAAAGTAGTAAACTGTGTGAGCAACTCGGAGGAAGAAGTATTGCACTATTAAGATAGCCACTTTTTCGTCACGAGAGGTATTGACTCAGAGAATACCAGTAACCTATGGAAGGAGTAACGATGAATCTTTTAAGATACACAACGAGTGACATATCGCTTCTGGCAGACTGGCCGCAGTAAGAAAAAGTGGCAGACTGGGTGAGCAATTGGGACGGGAACTATGACTCTCTTAAGGTAGCCAATGCCTTGTTACTTGCGGTTTGGATTAAGATATCTCGAATAACCCCTAGGAGGAGAAACGATGACTGTTTTATGATACACAACTAGTTAATTATAGTTTCTGGCAGACAAAAACTACACAAAAAGCAGTAAACTGTGTGAGCAACTCGGAGGAAGAAGTATGGCACTATTAAGATTGCCACTTTTTCGTCAAGAGAGGTATTGACTCAGAGAATACCAATAACCAATGGAAGGAGTAACGATGAATCTCTTAAGATACACAACGAGTGACATATCGCTTCTGGCAGACTGGCCACAGTAAGAAAAAGTGGCAGACTGGGTGAGCAATGGAGACGAGTAACTATGACTCTCTTAAGGTAGCCAATGCCTCGTTACTTGCGGATTGGATTAAGAAATCTCGAAAACCGCTAGGAGGAGAAACGATGACTCTTTTATGATACACAACTAGCGAATTATAGTTTCTGGCAGACAAAAACTACACAAAAAGTAGTAAACTGTGTGAGCAACTCGGAGGAAGAAGTATTGCACTATTAAGATAGCCACTTTTTCGTCACGAGAGGCATTGAATCAGAGAATACCAGTAACCTATGGAAAGAGTAACGATGAATCTCTTAAGATACACAACGGGTGACATATCGCTTCTGGCAGACTGGCCGCAGTAAGGAAAAGTGGCATACTGGGTGAGCAATTGGGACGAGTAACTATGACTCTCTTAAGGTAGCCAATGCCTCGTTACTTGCGGTTTGGATTAAGAAATCTCGAATAACCCCTAGGAGGAGAAACGATGACTCTTTTATGATACACAACTAGTGACATATCGCTTCTGGCAGACTGGCAAGTACACAAAAAGTAGTAAACTGTGTGAGCAACTCGGAGGAAGAAGTATTGCACTATTAAGATAGCCACTTTTTCGTCAAGAGAGGTATTGACTCAGAGAATACCAGTAACCTATGGAAGGAGTAACGATGAATCTTTTAAGATACACAACGAGTGACATATCGCTTCTGGCAGACTGGCCGCAGTAAGAAAAAGTGGCAGACTGGGTGAGCAATGGGGACGAGTAACTATGACTCTCTTAAGGTATCCAATGCCTCGTTACTTGCGGTTTGGATTAAGAAATCTCGAAAACCGCTAGGAGGAGAAACGATGACTCTTTTATGATACACAACTAGTGAATTATAGTTTCTGGCAGACAAAAACTACACAAAAAGTAGTAAACTGTGTGAGCAACTCGGAGGAAGAAGTATTGCACTATTAAGATAGCCACTTTTTCGTCACGAGAGGTATTGACTCAGAGAATACCAGTAACCTATGGAAGGGGTAACGATGAATCTCTTAAGATACACAACGAGTGACATATCGCTTCTGGCAGACTGGCCGCAGTAAGGAAAAGTGGCAGACTGGGTGAGCAATTGGGACGAGTAACTATGACTCTCTTAAGGTAGCCAATGCCTCGTTACTTGCGGTTTGGATTAAGAGGTCTCGAATAACCCCTAGGAGGAGAAACGATGACTCTTTTATGATACAAAACTAGTGAATTATAGTTTCTGGCAGACAAAAACTACACAAAAAAGTAGTAAACTGTGTGAGCAACTGGGAGGAAGAAGTATTGCACTATTAAGATAGCCACTTTTTCGTCACGAGAGGTATTGAATCAGAGAATACCAGTAACCTATGGAAAGAGTAACGATGAAACTCTTAAGATACACAACGAGTGACATATCGCTTCTGCCAGACTGGCCGCAGTAAGGAAAAGTGGCAGACTGGGTGAGCAATTGGACGAGTAACTATGACTCTCTTAAGGTAGCCAATGCCTCGTTACTTGCGGTTTGGATTAAGTAATCTCGAATAACCCCTACAAGGAGAAACGATGACTCTTTTATGATACACAACTAGTGACATATCGCTTCTGGCAGACTGGCAAGTACACAAAAAGTAGTAAACTGTGTGAGCAACTCGGAGGAAGAAGTATTGCACTATAAAGATAGCCACTTTTTCGTCAAGAGAGGTATTGACTCAGAGAATACCAGTAACCTATGGAAGGAGTAACGATGAATCTCTTAAGATACACAACGAGTGACATATCGCTTCTGGCAGACTGGCCACAGTAAGAAAAAGTGGCAGACTGGGTGAGCAATGGGGACGAGTAACTATGACTCTCTTAAGGTAGCCAATGCCTCGTTACTTGCGGTTTGGATTAAGAAATCTCGAAAACCCCTAGGAGGAGAAACGATGACTCTTTTATGATACACAGCTAGTGAATTATAGTTTCTGGCAGACAAAAACTACACAAAAAGTAGTAAACTGTGTGAGCAACTCGGAGGAAGAAGTATTGCACTATTAAGATAGCCACTTTTTCGTCACGAGAGGTATTGACTCAGAGAATACCAGTAACCTATGGAAGGAGTGACGATGAATCTCTTAAGATACACAACGAGTGAGATATCGCTTCTGGCAGACTGGCCGCAGTAAGAAAAGTGGCAGACTGGGTGAGCAATTGGGACGAGTAACTATGACTCTCTTAAGGTAGCCAATGCCTCGTTACTTGCGGTTTGGATTAAGAGGTCTCGAATAACCCCTAGGCGGAGAAACGATGACTCTTTTATGATACAAAACTAGTGAATTATAGTTTCTGGCAGACAAAAACTACACAAAAAAGTAGTAAACTGTGTGAGCAACTGGGAGGAAGAAGTATTGCACTATTAAGATAGCCACTTTTTCGTCACGAGAGGCATTGAATCAGAGAATACCAGTAACCTATGGAAAGAGTAACGATGAAACTCTTAAGATACACAACGAGTGACATATCGCTTCTGCCAGACTGGCCGCAGTAAGGAAAAGTGGCAGACTGGGTGAACAATTGGACGAGTAACTATGACTCTCTTAAGGTAGCCAATGCCTCGTTACTTGCGGTTTGGATTAAGTAATCTCGAATAACCCCTACAAGGAGAAACGATGACTCTTTTATGATACACAACTAGTGACATATCGCTTCTGGCAGACTGGCAAGTACACAAAAAGTAGTAAACTGTGTGAGCAACTCGGAGGAAGAAGTATTGCACTATAAAGATAGCCACTTTTTCGTCAAGAGAGGTATTGACTCAGAGAATACCAGTAACCTATGGAAGGAGTAACGATGAATCTCTTAAGATACACAACGAGTGACATATCGCTTCTGGCAGACTGGCCACAGTAAGAAAAAGTGGCAGACTGGGTGAGCAATGGGGACGAGTAACTATGACTCTCTTAAGGTAGCCAATGCCTCGTTACTTGCGGTTTGGATTAAGAAATCTCGAAAACCCCTAGGAGGAGAAACGATGACTCTTTTATGATACACAGCTAGTGAATTATAGTTTCTGGCAGACAAAAACTACACAAAAAGTAGTAAACTGTGTGAGCAACTCGGAGGAAGAAGTATTGCACTATTAAGATAGCCACTTTTTCGTCACGAGAGGTATTGACTCAGAGAATACCAGTAACCTATGGAAGGAGTGACGATGAATCTCTTAAGATACACAACGAGTGACATATCGCTTCTGGCAGACTGGCCGCAGTAAGAAAAAGTGGCAGACTGGGTGAGCAATTGGGACGAGTAACTATGACTCTCTTAAGGTAGCCAATGCCTCGTTACTTGCGGTTTGGATTAAGAGGTCTCGAATAACCCCTAGGCGGAGAAACGATGACTCTTTTATGATACAAAACTAGTGAATTATAGTTTCTGGCAGACAAAAACTACACAAAAAAGTAGTAAACTGTGTGAGCAACTGGGAGGAAGAAGTATTGCACTATTAAGATAGCCACTTTTTCGTCACGAGAGGCATTGAATCAGAGAATACCAGTAACCTATGGAAAGAGTAACGATGAATCTCTTAAGATACACAACGAGTGACATATCGCTTCTGGCAGACTGGCCGCAGTAAGGAAAAGTGGCAGACTGGGTGAGCAATTGGACGAGTAACTATGACTCTCTTAAGGTAGCCAATGCCTCGTTACTTGCGGTTTGGATTAAGTAATCTCGAATAACCCCTACAAGGAGAAACGATGACTCTTTTATGATACACAACTAGTGACATATCGCTTCTGGCAGACTGGCAAGTACACAAAAAGTAGTAAACTGTGTGAGCAACTCGGAGGAAGAAGTATTGCACTATAAAGATAGCCACTTTTTCGTCAAGAGAGGTATTGACTCAGAGAATACCAGTAACCTATGGAAGGAGTAACGATGAATCTCTTAAGATACACAACGAGTGACATATCGCTTCTGGCAGACTGGCCACAGTAAGAAAAAGTGGCAGACTGGGTGAGCAATGGGGACGAGTAACTATGACTCTCTTAAGGTAGCCAATGCCTCGTTACTTGCGGTTTGGATTAAGAAATCTCGAAAACCCCTAGGAGGAGAAACGATGACTCTTTTATGATACACAGCTAGTGAATTATAGTTTCTGGCAGACAAAAACTACACAAAAAGTAGTAAACTGTGTGAGCAACTCGGAGGAAGAAGTATTGCACTATTAAGATAGCCACTTTTTCGTCACGAGAGGTATTGACTCAGAGAATACCAGTAACCTATGGAAGGAGTGACGATGAATCTCTTAAGATACACAACGAGTGACATATCGCTTCTGGCAGACTGGCCGCAGTAAGAAAAAGTGGCAGACTGGGTGAGCAATTGGGACGAGTAACTATGACTCTCTTAAGGTAGCCAATGCCTCGTTACTTGCGGTTTGGATTAAGAGGTCTCGAATAACCCCTAGGCGGAGAAACGATGACTCTTTTATGATACAAAACTAGTGAATTATAGTTTCTGGCAGACAAAAACTACACAAAAAAGTAGTAAACTGTGTGAGCAACTGGGAGGAAGAAGTATTGCACTATTAAGATAGCCACTTTTTCGTCACGAGAGGCATTGAATCAGAGAATACCAGTAACCTATGGAAAGAGTAACGATGAATCTCTTAAGATACACAACGAGTGACATATCGCTTCTGGCAGACTGGCCGCAGTAAGGAAAAGTGGCAGACTGGGTGAGCAATTGGGACGAGTAACTATGACTCTCTTAAGGTAGCCAATGCCTCGTTACTTGCGGTTTGGATTAAGATATCTCGAATAACCCCTAGGAGGAGAAACGATGACTCTTTTATGATACACGACTTGTGAATTATAGTTACTGGCAGACAAAAACTACACAAAAAGCAGTAAACTGTGTGAGCAACTGGGAGGAAGAAGTATTGCACTATTAAGATAGCCACTTTTTCGTCAAGAGAGGTATTGACTCAGAGAATACCAGTAACCTATGGAAGGAGTAACGATGAATCTCTTAAGATACACAACGAGTGACATATCGCTTCTGGCAGACTGGCCACAGTAAGAAAAAGTGGCAGACTGGGTGAGCAATGGGGACGAGTAACTATGACTCTCTTAAGGTAGCCAATGCCTCGTTACTTGCGGTTTGGATTAAGAAATCTCGAAAACCCCTAGGAGGAGAAACGATGACTCTTTTATGATACACAGCTAGTGAATTATAGTTTCTGGCAGACAAAAACTACACAAAAAGTAGTAAACTGTGTGAGCAACTCGGAGGAAGAAGTATTGCACTATTAAGATAGCCACTTTTTCGTCACGAGAGGTATTGACTCAGAGAATACCAGTAACCTATGGAAGGAGTGACGATGAATCTCTTAAGATACACAACGAGTGACATATCGCTTCTGGCAGACTGGCCGCAGTAAGAAAAAGTGGCAGACTGGGTGAGCAATTGGGACGAGTAACTATGACTCTCTTAAGGTAGCCAATGCCTCGTTACTTGCGGTTTGGATTAAGAGGTCTCGAATAACCCCTAGGCGGAGAAACGATGACTCTTTTATGATACAAAACTAGTGAATTATAGTTTCTGGCAGACAAAAACTACACAAAAAAGTAGTAAACTGTGTGAGCAACTGGGAGGAAGAAGTATTGCACTATTAAGATAGCCACTTTTTCGTCACGAGAGGCATTGAATCAGAGAATACCAGTAACCTATGGAAAGAGTAACGATGAATCTCTTAAGATACACAACGAGTGACATATCGCTTCTGGCAGACTGGCCGCAGTAAGGAAAAGTGGCAGACTGGGTGAGCAATTGGGACGAGTAACTATGACTCTCTTAAGGTAGCCAATGCCTCGTTACTTGCGGTTTGGATTAAGATATCTCGAATAACCCCTAGGAGGAGAAACGATGACTCTTTTATGATACACAACTTGTGAATTATAGTTACTGGCAGACAAAAACTACACAAAAAGCAGTAAACTGTGTGAGCAACTGGGAGGAAGAAGTATTGCACTATTAAGATAGCCACTTTTTCGTCAAGAGAGGTATTGACTCAGAGAATACCAGTAACCTATGGAAGGAGTAACGATGAATCTCTTAAGATACACAACGAGTGACATATCGCTTCTGGCAGACTGGCCACAGTAAGAAAAAGTGGCAGACTGGGTGAGCAATGGGGACGAGTAACTATGACTCTCTTAAGGTAGCCAATGCCTCGTTACTTGCGGTTTGGATTAAGAAATCTCGAAAACCCCTAGGAGGAGAAACGATGACTCTTTTATGACACACAACTAGTGAATTATAGTTTCTGGCAGACAAAAACTACACAAAAAGTAGTAAACTGTGTGAGCAACTCGGAGGAAGGATTATTGCACTATTAAGATAACCACTTTTTCGTCACGAGAGGTATTGACTCACAGAATACCAGTAACCTATGGAAGGAGTAACGATGAATCTCTTAAGATACACAACGAGTGACATATCGCTTCTGGCAGACTGGCCACAGTAAGAAAAAGTGGCAGACTGGGTGAGCAATGGGGACGAGTAACTATGACTCTCTTAAGGTAGCCAATGCCTCGTTACTTGCGGTTTGGATTAAGAAATCTCGAAAACCGCTAGGAGGAGAAACGATGACTCTTTTATGATACACAACTAGTGAATTATAGTTTCTGGCAGACAAAAACTACACAAAAAAGTAGTAAACTGTGTGAGCAACTGGGAGGAAGAAGTATTGCACTATTAAGATAGCCACTTTTTCGTCACGAGAGGCATTGAATCAGAGAATACCAGTAACCTATGGAAAGAGTAACGATGAATCTCTTAAGATACACAACGAGTGACATATCGCTTCTGGCAGACTGGCCGCAGTAAGGAAAAGTGGCAGACTGGGTGAGCAATTGGGACGAGTAACTATGACTCTCTTAAGGTAGCCAATGCCTCGTTACTTGCGGTTTGCATTAAGAGGTCTCGAATAACCCCTAGGAGGAGAAACGATGACTCTTTTATGATACAAAACTAGTGAATTATAGTTTCTGGCGGACAAAAACTACACAAAAAAGTAGTAAACTGTGTGAGCAACTGGGAGGAAGAAGTATTGCACTATTAAGATAGCCACTTTTTCGTCACGAGAGGCATTGAATCAGAGAATACCAGTAACCTATGGAAAGAGTAACGATGAATCTCTTAAGATACACAACGAGTGACATATCGCTTCTGGCAGACTGGCCGCTGTAAGGAAAAGTGGCAGACTGGGTGAGCAATTGGGACGAGTAACTATGACTCTCTTAAGGTAGCCAATGCCTCGTTACTTGCGGTTTGGATTAAGAGGTCTCGAATAACCCCTAGGAGGAGAAACGATGACTCTTTTATGATACAAAACTAGTGAATTATAGTTTCTGGCAGACAAAAACTACACAAAAAGTAGTAAACTGTGTGAGCAACTCGGAGGAAGAAGTATTGCACTATTAAGATAGCCACTTTTTCGTCACGAGAGGTATTGACTCAGAGAATACCAGTAACCTATGGAAGGAGTAACGATGAATCTCTTAAGATACACAACGAGTGACATATCGCTTCTGGCAGACTGGCCGCAGTAAGAAAAAGTGGCAGACTGGGTGAGCAATTGGGACGAGTAACTATGACTCTCTTAAGGTAGCCAATGCCTCGTTACTTGCGGTTTGGATTAAGAGGTCTCGAATAACCCCTAGGAGGAGAAACGACGACTCTTTTATGATACAAAACTAGTGAATTATAGTTTCTGGCAGACAAAAACTACACAAAAAAGTAGTAAACTGTGTGAGCAACTGGGGGGAAGAAGTATTGCACTATTAAGATAGCCACTTTTTCGTCACGAGAGGCATTGAATCAGAGAATACCAGTAACCTATGGAAAGAGTAACGATGAATCTCTTAAGATACACAATGAGTGACATATCGCTTCTGGCAGACTGGCCGCAGTAAGGAAAAGTGGCAGACTGGGTGAGCAATTGGGACGAGTAACTATGACTCTCTTAAGGTAGCCAATGCCTCGTTACTTGCGGTTTGGATTAAGATATCTCGAATAACCCCTAGGAGGAGAAACGATGACTCTTTTATGATACACAACTAGTGAATTATAGTTTCTGGCAGACAAAAACTACACAAAAAGCAGTAAACTGTGTGAGCAACTCGGATGAAGAAGTATTGCACTATTAAGATAGCCACTTTTTTGTCAAGAGAGGTATTGACTCAGAGAATAATAGTAACCTATGGAAGGAGTAACGATGAATCTCTTAAGATACACAACGAGTGACATATCGCTTCTGGCAGACTGGCCGCAGTAAGGAAAAGTGGCAGACTGGGTGAGCAATTGGGACGAGTAACTATGACTCTCTTAAGGTAGCCAATGCCTCGTTACTTGCGGTTTGGATTAAGATATCTCGAATAACCCCTAGGAGGAGAAACGATGACTCTTTTATGATACACAACTTGTGAATTATAGTTACTGGCAGACAAAAACTACACAAAAAGCAGTAAACTGTGTGAGCAACTGGGAGGAAGAAGTATTGCACTATTAAGATAGCCACTTTTTCGTCAAGAGAGGTATTGACTCAGAGAATACCAGTAACCTATGGAAGGAGTAACGATGAATCTCTTAAGATACACAACGAGTGACATATCGCTTCTGGCAGACTGGCCACAGTAAGAAAAAGTGGCAGACTGGGTGAGCAATGGGGACGAGTAACTATGACTCTCTTAAGGTAGCCAATGCCTCGTTACTTGCGGTTTGGATTAAGAAATCTCGAAAACCCCTAGGAGGAGAAACGATGACTCTTTTATGATACACAACTAGTGAATTATAGTTTCTGGCAGACAAAAACTACACAAAAAGTAGTAAACTGTGTGAGCAACTCGGAGGAAGAATTATTGCACTATTAAGATAACCACTTTTTCGTCACGAGAGGTATTGACTCACAGAATACCAGTAACCTATGGAAGGAGTAACGATGAATCTCTTAAGATACACAACGAGTGACATATCGCTTCTGGCAGACTGGCCACAGTAAGAAAAAGTGGCAGACTGGGTGAGCAATGGGGACGAGTAACTATGACTCTCTTAAGGTAGCCAATGCCTCGTTACTTGCGGTTTGGATTAAGAAATCTCGAAAACCGCTAGGAGGAGAAACGATGACTCTTTTATGATACACAACTAGTGAATTATAGTTTCTGGCAGACAAAAACTACACAAAAAGCAGTAAACTGTGTGAGCAACTCGGATGAAGAAGTATTGCACTATTAAGATAGCCACTTTTTTGTCAAGAGAGGTATTGACTCAGAGAATAATAGTAACCTATGGAAGGAGTAACGATGAATCTCTTAAGATACACAACGAGTGACATATCGCTTCTGGCAGACTGGCCACAGTTGAAAAAGTGGCAGACTGGGTGAGCAATGGGGACGAGTAACTATGACTCTCTTAAGGTAGCCAATGCCTCGTTACTTGCGGTTTGGATTAAGAAATCTCGAAAACCCCTAGGAGGAGAAACGATGACTCTTTTATGATACACAACTAGTGAATTATAGTTTCTGGCAGACAAAAACTACACAAAAAATAGTAAACTGTGTGAGCAACTCGGAGGAAGAATTATTGCACTATTAAGATAGCCACTTTTTCGTCACGAGAGGTATTGACTCAGAGAATACCAGTAACCTATGGAAGGAGTAACGATGAATCTCTTAAGATACACAACGAGTGACATATCGCTTCTGGTAGACTGGCCGCAGTAAGAAAAAGTGGCAGACTGGGTGAGCAATTGGGACGAGTAACTATGACTCTCTTAAGGTAGCCAATGCCTCGTTACTTGCGGTTTGGATTAAGAGGTCTCGGATAACCCCTAGGAGGAGAAACGATGACTCTTTTATGATACAAAACTAGTGAATTATAGTTTCTGGCAGACAAAAACTACACAAAAAAGTAGTAAACTGTGTGAGCAACTGGGAGGAAGAAGTATTGCACTATTAAGATAGCCACTTTTTCGTCACGAGAGGCATTGAATCAGAGAATACCAGTAACCTATGGAAAGAGTAACGATGAATCTCTTAAGATACACAACGAGTGACATATCGCTTCTGGCAGACTGGCCGCAGTAAGGAAAAGTGGCAGACTGGGTGAGCAATTGGGGCGAGTAACTATGACTCTCTTACGGTAGCCAATGCCTCGTTACTTGCGGTTTGGATTAAGATATCTCGAATAACCCCTAGGAGGAGAAACGATGACTCTTTTATGATACACAACTATTGAATTATAGTTTCTGGCAGACAAAAACTACACAAAAAGCAGTAAACTGTGTGAGCAACTCGGAGGAAGAAGTATTGCACTATTAAGATAGCCACTTTTTCGTCACGAGAGGCATTGAATCAGAGAATACCAGTAACCTATGGAAAGAGTAACGATGAAACTCTTAAGATACACAACGAGTGACATATCGCTTCTGGCAGACTGGCCGCAGTAAGGAAAAGTGGCAGACTGGGTGAGCAATTGGACGAGTAACTATGACTCTCTTAAGGTAGCCAATGCCTCGTTACTTGCGGTTTGGATTAAGTAATCTCGAATAACCTCTAGGAGGAGAAACGATGACTCTTTTATGTTACACAACTAGTGAATTATAGTTTCTGGCGGACAAAAACTACACAAAAAAGTAGTAAACTGTGTGAGCAACTCGGAGGAAGAAGTATTGCACTATTAAGATAGCCACTTTTTCGTCACGAGAGGCATTGAATCAGAGAATACCAGTAACCTATGGAAAGAGTAACGATGAAACTCTTAAGATACACAACGAGTGACATATCGCTTCTGGCAGACTGGCCGCAGTAAGGAAAAGTGGCAGACTGGGTGAGCAATTGGGACGAGTAACTATGACTCTCTTAAGGTAGCCAATGCCTCGTTACTTGCGGTTTGGATTAAGATATCTCGAATAACCCCTAGGAGGAGAAACGATGACTCTTTTATGATACACAACTAGTGAATTATAGTTTCTGGCAGACAAAAACTACACAAAAAGTAGTAAACTGTGTGAGCAACTCGGAGGAAGAAGTATTGCACTATTAAGATAGCCACTTTTTCGTCACGAGAGGTATTGACTCAGAGAATACCAGTAACCTATGGAAGGAGTAACGATGAATCTCTTAAGATACACAACGAGTGACATATCGCTTCTGGCAGAGTGGCCGCAGTAAGGAAAAGTGGCAGACTGGGTGAGCAATTGGGACGAGTAACTATGACTCTCTTAAGGTAGCCAATGCCTCGTTACCTGCGGTTTGGTTTAAGAGGTCTCGAATAACCCCTAGGAGGAGAAACGATGACTCTTTTATGATACAAAACTAGTGAATTATAGTTTCTGGCAGACAAAAACTACACAAAAAAGTAGTAAACTGTGTGAGCAACTGGGAGGAAGAAGTATTGCACTATTAAGATAGCCACTTTTTCGTCACGAGAGGCATTGAATCAGAGAATACCAGTAACCTATGGAAAGAGTAACGATGAAACTCTTAAGATACACAACGAGTGACATATCGCTTCTGCCAGACTGGCCGCAGTAAGGAAAAGTGGCAGACTGGGTGAGCAATTGGACGAGTAACTATGACTCTCTTAAGGTAGCCAATGCCTCGTTACTTGCGGTTTGGATTAAGTAATCTCGAATAACCCCTAGGAGGAGAAACGATGACTCTTTTATGATACACAACTAGTGACATATCGCTTCTGGCAGACTGGCAAGTACACAAAAAGTAGTAAACTGTGTGAGCAACTCGGAGGAAGAAGTATTGCACTATAAAGATAGCCACTTTTTCGTCAAGAGAGGTATTGACTCAGAGAATACCAGTAACCTATGGAAGGAGTAACGATGAATCTCTTAAGATACACAACGAGTGACATATCGCTTCTGGCAGACTGGCCACAGTAAGAAAAAGTGGCAGACTGGGTGAGCAATTGGGACGAGTAACTATGACTCTCTTAAGGTAGCCAATGCCTCGCTACTTGCGGTTTGGATTAAGAAATCTCGAAAACCCCTAGGAGGAGAAACGATGACTCTTTTATGATACAAAACTAGTGAATTATAGTTTCTGGCAGACAAAAACTACACAAAAAAGTAGTAAACTGTGTGAGCAACTGGGGGGAAGAAGTATTGCACTATTAAGATAGCCACTTTTTCGTCACGAGAGGCATTGAATCAGAGAATACCAGTAACCTATGGAAGGAGTGACGATGAATCTCTTAAGATACACAACGAGTGACATATCGCTTCTGGCAGACTGGCCGCAGTAAGAAAAAGTGGCAGACTGGGTGAGCAATTGGGACGAGTAACTATGACTCTCTTAAGGTAGCCAATGCCTCGTTACTTGCGGTTTGGATTAAGAGGTCTCGAATAACCCCTAGGCGGAGAAACGATGACTCTTTTATGATACAAAACTAGTGAATTATAGTTTCTGGCAGACAAAAACTACACAAAAAAGTAGTAAACTGAGTGAGCAACTGGGAGGAAGAAGTATTGCACTATTAAGATAGCCACTTTTTCGTCACGAGAGGCATTGAATCAGAGAATACCAGTAACCTATGGAAAGAGTAACGATGAAACTCTTAAGATACACAACGAGTGACATATCGCTTCTGGCAGACTGGCCGCAGTAAGGAAAAGTGGCAGACTGGGTGAGCAATTGGGACGAGTAACTATGACTCTCTTAAGGTAGCCAATGCCTCGTTACTTGCGGTTTGGATTAAGATATCTCGAATAACCCCTAGGAGGAGAAACGATGACTCTTTTATGATACACAACTAGTGAATTATAGTTTCTGGCAGACAAAAACTACACAAAAAGTAGTAAACTGTGTGAGCAACTCGGAGGAAGAAGTATTGCACTATTAAGATAGCCACTTTTTCGTCACGAGAGGTATTGACTCAGAGAATACCAGTAACCTATGGAAGGAGTAACGATGAATCTCTTAAGATACACAACGAGTGACATATCGCTTCTGGCAGAGTGGCCGCAGTAAGGAAAAGTGGCAGACTGGGTGAGCAATTGGGACGAGTAACTATGACTCTCTTAAGGTAGCCAATGCCTCGTTACCTGCGGTTTGGTTTAAGAGGTCTCGAATAACCCCTAGGAGGAGAAACGATGACTCTTTTATGATACAAAACTAGTGAATTATAGTTTCTGGCAGACAAAAACTACACAAAAAAGTAGTAAACTGTGTGAGCAACTGGGAGGAAGAAGTATTGCACTATTAAGATAGCCACTTTTTTGTCAAGAGAGGTATTGACTCAGAGAATAATAGTAACCTATGGAAGGAGTAACGATGAATCTCTTAAGATACACAACGAGTGACATATCGCTTCTGGCAGACTGGCCGCAGTAAGGAAAAGTGGCAGACTGGGTGAGCAATTGGGACGAGTAACTATGACTCTCTTAAGGTAGCCAATGCCTCGTTACTTGCGGTTTGGATTAAGATATCTCGAATAACCCCTAGGAGGAGAAACGATGACTCTTTTATGATACACAACTTGTGAATTATAGTTACTGGCAGACAAAAACTACACAAAAAGCAGTAAACTGTGTGAGCAACTGGGAGGAAGAAGTATTGCACTATTAAGATAGCCACTTTTTCGTCAAGAGAGGTATTGACTCAGAGAATACCAGTAACCTATGGAAGGAGTAACGATGAATCTCTTAAGATACACAACGAGTGACATATCGCTTCTGGCAGACTGGCCACAGTAAGAAAAAGTGGCAGACTGGGTGAGCAATGGGGACGAGTAACTATGACTCTCTTAAGGTAGCCAATGCCTCGTTACTTGCGGTTTGGATTAAGAAATCTCGAAAACCCCTAGGAGGAGAAACGATGACTCTTTTATGATACACAACTAGTGAATTATAGTTTCTGGCAGACAAAAACTACACAAAAAGTAGTAAACTGTGTGAGCAACTCGGAGGAAGAATTATTGCACTATTAAGATAACCACTTTTTCGTCACGAGAGGTATTGACTCACAGAATACCAGTAACCTATGGAAGGAGTAACGATGAATCTCTTAAGATACACAACGAGTGACATATCGCTTCTGGCAGACTGGCCACAGTAAGAAAAAGTGGCAGACTGGGTGAGCAATGGGGACGAGTAACTATGACTCTCTTAAGGTAGCCAATGCCTCGTTACTTGCGGTTTGGATTAAGAAATCTCGAAAACCGCTAGGAGGAGAAACGATGACTCTTTTATGATACACAACTAGTGAATTATAGTTTCTGGCAGACAAAAACTACACAAAAAGCAGTAAACTGTGTGAGCAACTCGGATGAAGAAGTATTGCACTATTAAGATAGCCACTTTTTTGTCAAGAGAGGTATTGACTCAGAGAATAATAGTAACCTATGGAAGGAGTAACGATGAATCTCTTAAGATACACAACGAGTGACATATCGCTTCTGGCAGACTGGCCACAGTAAGAAAAAGTGGCAGACTGGGTGAGCAATGGGGACGAGTAACTATGACTCTCTTAAGGTAGCCAATGCCTCGTTACTTGCGGTTTGGATTAAGAAATCTCGAAAACCCCTAGGAGGAGAAACGATGACTCTTTTATGATACACAACTAGTGAATTATAGTTTCTGGCAGACAAAAACTACACAAAAAATAGTAAACTGTGTGAGCAACTCGGAGGAAGAATTATTGCACTATTAAGATAGCCACTTTTTCGTCACGAGAGGTATTGACTCAGAGAATACCAGTAACCTATGGAAGGAGTAACGATGAATCTCTTAAGATACACAACGAGTGACATATCGCTTCTGGTAGACTGGCCGCAGTAAGAAAAAGTGGCAGACTGGGTGAGCAATTGGGACGAGTAACTATGACTCTCTTAAGGTAGCCAATGCCTCGTTACTTGCGGTTTGGATTAAGAGGTCTCGGATAACCCCTAGGAGGAGAAACGATGACTCTTTTATGATACAAAACTAGTGAATTATAGTTTCTGGCAGACAAAAACTACACAAAAAAGTAGTAAACTGTGTGAGCAACTGGGAGGAAGAAGTATTGCACTATTAAGATAGCCACTTTTTCGTCACGAGAGGCATTGAATCAGAGAATACCAGTAACCTATGGAAAGAGTAACGATGAATCTCTTAAGATACACAACGAGTGACATATCGCTTCTGGCAGACTGGCCGCAGTAAGGAAAAGTGGCAGACTGGGTGAGCAATTGGGGCGAGTAACTATGACTCTCTTACGGTAGCCAATGCCTCGTTACTTGCGGTTTGGATTAAGATATCTCGAATAACCCCTAGGAGGAGAAACGATGACTCTTTTATGATACACAACTATTGAATTATAGTTTCTGGCAGACAAAAACTACACAAAAAGCAGTAAACTGTGTGAGCAACTCGGAGGAAGAAGTATTGCACTATTAAGATAGCCACTTTTTCGTCACGAGAGGCATTGAATCAGAGAATACCAGTAACCTATGGAAAGAGTAACGATGAAACTCTTAAGATACACAACGAGTGACATATCGCTTCTGGCAGACTGGCCGCAGTAAGGAAAAGTGGCAGACTGGGTGAGCAATTGGACGAGTAACTATGACTCTCTTAAGGTAGCCAATGCCTCGTTACTTGCGGTTTGGATTAAGTAATCTCGAATAACCTCTAGGAGGAGAAACGATGACTCTTTTATGTTACACAACTAGTGAATTATAGTTTCTGGCGGACAAAAACTACACAAAAAAGTAGTAAACTGTGTGAGCAACTCGGAGGAAGAAGTATTGCACTATTAAGATAGCCACTTTTTCGTCACGAGAGGCATTGAATCAGAGAATACCAGTAACCTATGGAAAGAGTAACGATGAAACTCTTAAGATACACAACGAGTGACATATCGCTTCTGGCAGACTGGCCGCAGTAAGGAAAAGTGGCAGACTGGGTGAGCAATTGGGACGAGTAACTATGACTCTCTTAAGGTAGCCAATGCCTCGTTACTTGCGGTTTGGATTAAGATATCTCGAATAACCCCTAGGAGGAGAAACGATGACTCTTTTATGATACACAACTAGTGAATTATAGTTTCTGGCAGACAAAAACTACACAAAAAGTAGTAAACTGTGTGAGCAACTCGGAGGAAGAAGTATTGCACTATTAAGATAGCCACTTTTTCGTCACGAGAGGTATTGACTCAGAGAATACCAGTAACCTATGGAAGGAGTAACGATGAATCTCTTAAGATACACAACGAGTGACATATCGCTTCTGGCAGAGTGGCCGCAGTAAGGAAAAGTGGCAGACTGGGTGAGCAATTGGGACGAGTAACTATGACTCTCTTAAGGTAGCCAATGCCTCGTTACCTGCGGTTTGGTTTAAGAGGTCTCGAATAACCCCTAGGAGGAGAAACGATGACTCTTTTATGATACAAAACTAGTGAATTATAGTTTCTGGCAGACAAAAACTACACAAAAAAGTAGTAAACTGTGTGAGCAACTGGGAGGAAGAAGTATTGCACTATTAAGATAGCCACTTTTTCGTCACGAGAGGCATTGAATCAGAGAATACCAGTAACCTATGGAAAGAGTAACGATGAAACTCTTAAGATACACAACGAGTGACATATCGCTTCTGCCAGACTGGCCGCAGTAAGGAAAAGTGGCAGACTGGGTGAGCAATTGGACGAGTAACTATGACTCTCTTAAGGTAGCCAATGCCTCGTTACTTGCGGTTTGGATTAAGTAATCTCGAATAACCCCTAGGAGGAGAAACGATGACTCTTTTATGATACACAACTAGTGACATATCGCTTCTGGCAGACTGGCAAGTACACAAAAAGTAGTAAACTGTGTGAGCAACTCGGAGGAAGAAGTATTGCACTATAAAGATAGCCACTTTTTCGTCAAGAGAGGTATTGACTCAGAGAATACCAGTAACCTATGGAAGGAGTAACGATGAATCTCTTAAGATACACAACGAGTGACATATCGCTTCTGGCAGACTGGCCACAGTAAGAAAAAGTGGCAGACTGGGTGAGCAATGGGGACGAGTAACTATGACTCTCTTAAGGTAGCCAATGCCTCGCTACTTGCGGTTTGGATTAAGAAATCTCGAAAACCCCTAGGAGGAGAAACGATGACTCTTTTATGATACAAAACTAGTGAATTATAGTTTCTGGCAGACAAAAACTACACAAAAAAGTAGTAAACTGTGTGAGCAACTGGGGGGAAGAAGTATTGCACTATTAAGATAGCCACTTTTTCGTCACGAGAGGCATTGAATCAGAGAATACCAGTAACCTATGGAAGGAGTGACGATGAATCTCTTAAGATACACAACGAGTGACATATCGCTTCTGGCAGACTGGCCGCAGTAAGAAAAAGTGGCAGACTGGGTGAGCAATTGGGACGAGTAACTATGACTCTCTTAAGGTAGCCAATGCCTCGTTACTTGCGGTTTGGATTAAGAGGTCTCGAATAACCCCTAGGCGGAGAAACGATGACTCTTTTATGATACAAAACTAGTGAATTATAGTTTCTGGCAGACAAAAACTACACAAAAAAGTAGTAAACTGAGTGAGCAACTGGGAGGAAGAAGTATTGCACTATTAAGATAGCCACTTTTTCGTCACGAGAGGCATTGAATCAGAGAATACCAGTAACCTATGGAAAGAGTAACGATGAAACTCTTAAGATACACAACGAGTGACATATCGCTTCTGGCAGACTGGCCGCAGTAAGGAAAAGTGGCAGACTGGGTGAGCAATTGGGACGAGTAACTATGACTCTCTTAAGGTAGCCAATGCCTCGTTACTTGCGGTTTGGATTAAGATATCTCGAATAACCCCTAGGAGGAGAAACGATGACTCTTTTATGATACACAACTAGTGAATTATAGTTTCTGGCAGACAAAAACTACACAAAAAGTAGTAAACTGTGTGAGCAACTCGGAGGAAGAAGTATTGCACTATTAAGATAGCCACTTTTTCGTCACGAGAGGTATTGACTCAGAGAATACCAGTAACCTATGGAAGGAGTAACGATGAATCTCTTAAGATACACAACGAGTGACATATCGCTTCTGGCAGAGTGGCCGCAGTAAGGAAAAGTGGCAGACTGGGTGAGCAATTGGGACGAGTAACTATGACTCTCTTAAGGTAGCCAATGCCTCGTTACCTGCGGTTTGGTTTAAGAGGTCTCGAATAACCCCTAGGAGGAGAAACGATGACTCTTTTATGATACAAAACTAGTGAATTATAGTTTCTGGCAGACAAAAACTACACAAAAAAGTAGTAAACTGTGTGAGCAACTGGGAGGAAGAAGTATTGCACTATTAAGATAGCCACTTTTTCGTCACGAGAGGCATTGAATCAGAGAATACCAGTAACCTATGGAAAGAGTAACGATGAAACTCTTAAGATACACAACGAGTGACATATCGCTTCTGCCAGACTGGCCGCAGTAAGGAAAAGTGGCAGACTGGGTGAGCAATTGGACGAGTAACTATGACTCTCTTAAGGTAGCCAATGCCTCGTTACTTGCGGTTTGGATTAAGTAATCTCGAATAACCCCTAGGAGGAGAAACGATGACTCTTTTATGATACACAACTAGTGACATATCGCTTCTGGCAGACTGGCAAGTACACAAAAAGTAGTAAACTGTGTGAGCAACTCGGAGGAAGAAGTATTGCACTATAAAGATAGCCACTTTTTCGTCAAGAGAGGTATTGACTCAGAGAATACCAGTAACCTATGGAAGGAGTAACGATGAATCTCTTAAGATACACAACGAGTGACATATCGCTTCTGGCAGACTGGCCACAGTAAGAAAAAGTGGCAGACTGGGTGAGCAATGGGGACGAGTAACTATGACTCTCTTAAGGTAGCCAATGCCTCGCTACTTGCGGTTTGGATTAAGAAATCTCGAAAACCCCTAGGAGGAGAAACGATGACTCTTTTATGATACAAAACTAGTGAATTATAGTTTCTGGCAGACAAAAACTACACAAAAAAGTAGTAAACTGTGTGAGCAACTGGGGGGAAGAAGTATTGCACTATTAAGATAGCCACTTTTTCGTCACGAGAGGCATTGAATCAGAGAATACCAGTAACCTATGGAAGGAGTGACGATGAATCTCTTAAGATACACAACGAGTGACATATCGCTTCTGGCAGACTGGCCGCAGTAAGAAAAAGTGGCAGACTGGGTGAGCAATTGGGACGAGTAACTATGACTCTCTTAAGGTAGCCAATGCCTCGTTACTTGCGGTTTGGATTAAGAGGTCTCGAATAACCCCTAGGCGGAGAAACGATGACTCTTTTATGATACAAAACTAGTGAATTATAGTTTCTGGCAGACAAAAACTACACAAAAAAGTAGTAAACTGTGTGAGCAACTGGGAGGAAGAAGTATTGCACTATTAAGATAGCCACTTTTTCGTCACGAGAGGCATTGAATCAGAGAATACCAGTAACCTATGGAAAGAGTAACGATGAATCTCTTAAGATACACAACGAGTGACATATCGCTTCTGGCAGACTGGCCGCAGTAAGGAAAAGTGGCAGACTGGGTGAGCAATTGGGACGAGTAACTATGACTCTCTTAAGGTAGCCAATGCCTCGTTACTTGCGGTTTGGATTAAGATATCTCGAATAACCCCTAGGAGGAGAAACGATGACTCTTTTATGATACACAACTTGTGAATTATAGTTTCTGGCAGACAAAAACTACACAAAAAGCAGCAAACTGTGTGAGCAACTGGGAGGAAGAAGTATTGCACTATTAAGATAGCCACTTTTTCGTCAAGAGAGGTATTGACTCAGAGAATACCAGTAACCTATGGAAGGAGTAACGATGAATCTCTTAAGATACACAACGAGTGACATATCGCTTCTGGCAGACTGGCCACAGTAAGAAAAAGTGGCAGACTGGGTGAGCAATGGGGACGAGTAACTATGACTCTCTTAAGGTAGCCAATGCCTCGTTACTTGCGGTTTGGATTAAGAAACCTCGAAAACCCCTAGGAGGAGAAACGAAGACTCTTTTATGATACACAACTAGTGAATTATAGTTTCTGGCAGACAAAAACTACACAAAAAGTAGTAAACTGTGTGAGCAACTCGGAGGAAGAATTATTGCACTATTAAGATAACCACTTTTTCGTCACGAGAGGTATTGACTCACAGAATACCAGTAACCTATGGAAGGAGTAACGATGAATCTCTTAAGATACACAACCAGTGACATATCGCTTCTGGCAGACTGGCCACAGTAAGAAAAAGTGGCAGACTGGGTGAGCAATGGGGACGAGTAACTATGACTCTCTTAAGGTAGCCAATGCCTCGTTACTTGCGGTTTGGATTAAGAAATCTCGAAAACCGCTAGGAGGAGAAACGATGACTCTTTTATGATACACAACTAGTGAATTATAGTTTCTGGCAGACAAAAACTACACAAAAAGTAGTAAACTGTGTGAGCAACTCGGAGGAAGAAGTATCGCACTATTCAGATAGCCACTTTTTCGTCACGAGAGGTATTGGCTCAGAGAATACCAGTAACCTATGGAAGGAGTAACGATGAATCTCTTAAGATACACAACGAGTGACATATCGCTTCTGGCAGACTGGCCGCAGTAAGGAAAAGTGGCAGACTGGGAGAGCAATTGGGACGAGTAACTATGACTCTCTTAAGGTAGCCAATGTCTCGTTACTTGCGGTTTGCATTAAGAGGTCTCGAATAACCCCTAGGAGGAGAAACGATGACACTTTTATGATACAAAACTAGTGAATTATAGTTTCTGGCAGACAAAAACTACACAAAAAAGTAGTAAAGTGTGTGAGCAACTGGGAGGAAGAAGTATTGCACTATTAAGATAGCCACTTTTTCGTCACGACAGGCATTGAATCAGAGAATACCAGTAACCTATGGAAAGAGTAACGATGAATCTCTTAAGATACACAACGAGTGACATATCGCTTCTGGCAGACTGGCCGCAGTAAGGAAAAGTGGCAGACTGGGTGAGCAATTGGGACGAGTAACTATGACTCTCTTAAGGTAGCCAATGCCTCGTTACTTGCGGTTTGCATTAAGAGGTCTCGAATAACCCCTAGGAGGAGAAACGATGACTCTTTTATGATACAAAACTAGTGAATTATAGTTTCTGGCGGACAAAAACTACACAAAAAAGTAGTAAACTGTGTGAGCAACTGGGAGGAAGAAGTATTGCACTATTAAGATAGCCACTTTTTCGTCACGAGAGGCATTGAATCAGAGAATACCAGTAACCTATGGAAAGAGTAACGATGAATCTCTTAAGATACACAACGAGTGACATATCGCTTCTGGCAGACTGGCCGCTGTAAGGAAAAGTGGCAGACTGGGTGAGCAATTGGGACGAGTAACTATGACTCTCTTAAGGTAGCCAATGCCTCGTTACTTGCGGTTTGGATTAAGAGGTCTCGAATAACCCCTAGGAGGAGAAACGATGACTCTTTTATGATACAAAACTAGTGAATTATAGTTTCTGGCAGACAAAAACTACACAAAAAGTAGTAAACTGTGTGAGCAACTCGGAGGAAGAAGTATTGCACTATTAAGATAGCCACTTTTTCGTCACGAGAGGTATTGACTCAGAGAATACCAGTAACCTATGGAAGGAGTAACGATGAATCTCTTAAGATACACAACGAGTGACATATCGCTTCTGGCAGACTGGCCGCAGTAAGAAAAAGTGGCAGACTGGGTGAGCAATTGGGACGAGTAACTATGACTCTCTTAAGGTAGCCAATGCCTCGTTACTTGCGGTTTGGATTAAGAGGTCTCGAATAACCCCTAGGAGGAGAAACGACGACTCTTTTATGATACAAAACTAGTGAATTATAGTTTCTGGCAGACAAAAACTACACAAAAAAGTAGTAAAGTGTGTGAGCAACTGGGAGGAAGAAGTATTGCACTATTAAGATAGCCACTTTTTCGTCACGACAGGCATTGAATCAGAGAATACCAGTAACCTATGGAAAGAGTAACGATGAATCTCTTAAGATACACAACGAGTGACATATCGCTTCTGGCAGACTGGCCGCAGTAAGGAAAAGTGGCAGACTGGGTGAGCAATTGGGACGAGTAACTATGACTCTCTTAAGGTAGCCAATGCCTCGTTACTTGCGGTTTGCATTAAGAGGTCTCGAATAACCCCTAGGAGGAGAAACGATGACTCTTTTATGATACAAAACTAGTGAATTATAGTTTCTGGCGGACAAAAACTACACAAAAAAGTAGTAAACTGTGTGAGCAACTGGGAGGAAGAAGTATTGCACTATTAAGATAGCCACTTTTTCGTCACGAGAGGCATTGAATCAGAGAATACCAGTAACCTATGGAAAGAGTAACGATGAATCTCTTAAGATACACAACGAGTGACATATCGCTTCTGGCAGACTGGCCGCTGTAAGGAAAAGTGGCAGACTGGGTGAGCAATTGGGACGAGTAACTATGACTCTCTTAAGGTAGCCAATGCCTCGTTACTTGCGGTTTGGATTAAGAGGTCTCGAATAACCCCTAGGAGGAGAAACGATGACTCTTTTATGATACAAAACTAGTGAATTATAGTTTCTGGCAGACAAAAACTACACAAAAAGTAGTAAACTGTGTGAGCAACTCGGAGGAAGAAGTATTGCACTATTAAGATAGCCACTTTTTCGTCACGAGAGGTATTGACTCAGAGAATACCAGTAACCTATGGAAGGAGTAACGATGAATCTCTTAAGATACACAACGAGTGACATATCGCTTCTGGCAGACTGGCCGCAGTAAGAAAAAGTGGCAGACTGGGTGAGCAATTGGGACGAGTAACTATGACTCTCTTAAGGTAGCCAATGCCTCGTTACTTGCGGTTTGGATTAAGAGGTCTCGAATAACCCCTAGGAGGAGAAACGACGACTCTTTTATGATACAAAACTAGTGAATTATAGTTTCTGGCAGACAAAAACTACACAAAAAAGTAGTAAACTGTGTGAGCAACTTCGGGGGAAGAAGTATTGCACCATTAAGATAGCCACTTTTTCGTCACGAGAGGCATTGAATCAGAGAATACCAGTAACCTATGGAAAGAGTAACGATGAATCTCTTAAGATACACAACGAGTGACATATCGCTTCTGGCAGACTGGCCACAGTAAGAAAAAGTGGCAGACTGGGTGAGCAATGGGGACGAGTAACTATGACTCTCTTAAGGTATCCAATGCCTCGTTACTTGCGGTTTGGATTAAGAAATCTCGAAAACCCCTAGGAGGAGAAACGATGACTCTTTTATGATACACAACTAGTGAATTATAGTTTCTGGCAGACAAAAACTACACAAAAAATAGTAAACTGTGTGAGCAACTCGGAGGAAGAATTATTGCACTATTAAGATAGCCACTTTTTCGTCACGAGAGGTATTGACTCAGAGAATACCAGTAACCTATGGAAGGAGTAACGATGAATCTCTTAAGATACACAACGAGTGACATATCGCTTCTGGTAGACTGGCCGCAGTAAGAAAAAGTGGCAGACTGGGTGAGCAATTGGGACGAGTAACTATGACTCTCTTAAGGTAGCCAATGCCTCGTTACTTGCGGTTTGGATTAAGAGGTCTCGGATAACCCCTAGGAGGAGAAACGATGACTCTTTTATGATACAAAACTAGTGAATTATAGTTTCTGGCAGACAAAAACTACACAAAAAAGTAGTAAACTGTGTGAGCAACTGGGAGGAAGAAGTATTGCACTATTAAGATAGCCACTTTTTCGTCACGAGAGGCATTGAATCAGAGAATACCAGTAACCTATGGAAAGAGTAACGATGAATCTCTTAAGATACACAACGAGTGACATATCGCTTCTGGCAGACTGGCCGCAGTAAGGAAAAGTGGCAGACTGGGTGAGCAATTGGGGCGAGTAACTATGACTCTCTTACGGTAGCCAATGCCTCGTTACTTGCGGTTTGGATTAAGATATCTCGAATAACCCCTAGGAGGAGAAACGATGACTCTTTTATGATACACAACTAGTGAATTATAGTTTCTGGCAGACAAAAACTACACAAAAATAGTAAACTGTGTGAGCAACTCGGAGGAAGAAGTATTGCACTATTAAGATAGCCACTTTTTCGTCACGAGAGGCATTGAATCAGAGAATACCAGTAACCTATGGAAAGAGTAACGATGAATCTCTTAAGATACACAACGAGTGACATATCGCTTCTGGCAGACTGGCCGCTGTAAGGAAAAGTGGCAGACTGGGTGAGCAATTGGGACGAGTAACTATGACTCTCTTAAGGTAGCCAATGCCTCGTTACTTGCGGTTTGGATTAAGATATCTCGAATAACCCCTAGGAGGAGAAACGATGACTCTTTTATGATACACAACTAGTGAATTATAGTTTCTGGCAGACAAAAACAACACAAAAAGTAGTAAACTGTGTGAGCAACTGGGAGGAAGAAGTATTGCACTATTAAGATAGCCACTTTTTCGTCACGAGAGGTATTGACTCAGAGAATACCAGTAACCTATGGAAGGAGTAACGATGAATCTCTTAAGATACACAACGAGTGACATATCGCTTCTGGCAGACTGGCCGCAGTAAGGAAAAGTGGCAGACTGGGTGAGCAATTGGGACGAGTAACTATGGCTCTCTTAAGGTAGCCAATGCCTCGTTACTTGCGGTTTGGTTTAAGAGGTCTCGAATAACCCCTAGGAGGAGAAACGATGACTCTTTTATGATACAAAACTAGTGAATTATAGTTTCTGGCAGACAAAAACTACACAAAAAAGTAGTAAACTGTGTGAGCAACTGGGAGGAAGAAGTATTGCACTATTAAGATAGCCACTTTTTCGTCACGAGAGGCATTGAATCAGAGAATACCAGTAACCTATGGAAAGAGTAACGATGAAACTCTTAAGATACACAACGAGTGACATATCGCTTCTGGCAGACTGGCCGCAGTAAGGAAAAGTGGCAGACTGGGTGAGCAATTGGGACGAGTAACTATGACTCTCTTAAGGTAGCCAATGCCTCGTTACTTGCGGTTTGGATTAAGATATTTCGAATAACCCCTAGGAGGAGAAACGATGACTCTTTTATGATACACAACTAGTGAATTATAGTTTCTGGCAGACAAAAACTACACAAAAAGTAGTAAACTGTGTGAGCAACTCGGAGGAAGAAGTATTGCACTATTAAGATAGCCACTTTTTCGTCACGAGAGGCATTGAATCAGAGAATACCAGTAACCTATGGAAAGAGTAACGATGAATCTCTTAAGATACACAACGAGTGACATATCGCTTCTGGCAGACTGGCCGCAGTAAGGAAAAGTGGCAGACTGGGTGAGCAATTGGGACGAGTAACTATGACTCTCTTAAGGTAGCCAATGCCTCGTTACTTGCGGTTTGCATTAAGAGGTCTCGAATAACCCCTAGGAGGAGAAACGATGACTCTTTTATGATACAAAACTAGTGAATTATAGTTTCTGGCGGACAAAAACTACACAAAAAAGTAGTAAACTGTGTGAGCAACTGGGAGGAAGAAGTATTGCACTATTAAGATAGCCACTTTTTCGTCACGAGAGGCATTGAATCAGAGAATACCAGTAACCTATGGAAAGAGTAACGATGAATCTCTTAAGATACACAACGAGTGACATATCGCTTCTGGCAGACTGGCCGCTGTAAGGAAAAGTGGCAGACTGGGTGAGCAATTGGGACGAGTAACTATGACTCTCTTAAGGTAGCCAATGCCTCGTTACTTGCGGTTTGGATTAAGAGGTCTCGAATAACCCCTAGGAGGAGAAACGATGACTCTTTTATGATACAAAACTAGTGAATTATAGTTTCTGGCAGACAAAAACTACACAAAAAGTAGTAAACTGTGTGAGCAACTCGGAGGAAGAAGTATTGCACTATTAAGATAGCCACTTTTTCGTCACGAGAGGTATTGACTCAGAGAATACCAGTAACCTATGGAAGGAGTAACGATGAATCTCTTAAGATACACAACGAGTGACATATCGCTTCTGGCAGACTGGCCGCAGTAAGGAAAAGTGGCAGACTGGGTGAGCAATTGGGACGAGTAACTATGACTCTCTTAAGGTAGCCAATGCCTCGTTACTTGCGGTTTGGATTAAGAGGTCTCGAATAACCCCTAGGAGGAGAAACGACGACTCTTTTATGATACAAAACTAGTGAATTATAGTTTCTGGCAGACAAAAACTACACAAAAAAGTAGTAAACTGTGTGAGCAACTCGGAGGAAGAAGTATCGCACTATTCAGATAGCCACTTTTTCGTCACGAGAGGTATTGGCTCAGAGAATACCAGTAACCTATGGAAGGAGTAACGATGAATCTCTTAAGATACACAACGAGTGACATATCGCTTCTGGCAGACTGGCCGCAGTAAGGAAAAGTGGCAGACTGGGTGAGCAATTGGGACGAGTAACTATGACTCTCTTAAGGTAGCCAATGTCTCGTTACTTGCGGTTTGCATTAAGAGGTCTCGAATAACCCCTAGGAGGAGAAACGATGACACTTTTATGATACAAAACTAGTGAATTATAGTTTCTGGCAGACAAAAACTACACAAAAAAGTAGTAAAGTGTGTGAGCAACTGGGAGGAAGAAGTATTGCACTATTAAGATAGCCACTTTTTCGTCACGACAGGCATTGAATCAGAGAATACCAGTAACCTATGGAAAGAGTAACGATGAATCTCTTAAGATACACAACGAGTGACATATCGCTTCTGGCAGACTGGCCGCAGTAAGGAAAAGTGGCAGACTGGGTGAGCAATTGGGACGAGTAACTATGACTCTCTTAAGGTAGCCAATGCCTCGTTACTTGCGGTTTGCATTAAGAGGTCTCGAATAACCCCTAGGAGGAGAAACGATGACTCTTTTATGATACAAAACTAGTGAATTATAGTTTCTGGCGGACAAAAACTACACAAAAAAGTAGTAAACTGTGTGAGCAACTGGGAGGAAGAAGTATTGCACTATTAAGATAGCCACTTTTTCGTCACGAGAGGCATTGAATCAGAGAATACCAGTAACCTATGGAAAGAGTAACGATGAATCTCTTAACATACACAACGAGTGACATATCGCTTCTGGCAGACTGGCCGCTGTAAGGAAAAGTGGCAGACTGGGTGAGCAATTGGGACGAGTAACTATGACTCTCTTAAGGTAGCCAATGCCTCGTTACTTGCGGTTTGGATTAAGAGGTCTCGAATAACCCCTAGGAGGAGAAACGATGACTCTTTTATGATACAAAACTAGTGAATTATAGTTTCTGGCAGACAAAAACTACACAAAAAGTAGTAAACTGTGTGAGCAACTCGGAGGAAGAAGTATTGCACTATTAAGATAGCCACTTTTTCGTCACGAGAGGTATTGACTCAGAGAATACCAGTAACCTATGGAAGGAGTAACGATGAATCTCTTAAGATACACAACGAGTGACATATCGCTTCTGGCAGACTGGCCGCAGTAAGAAAAAGTGGCAGACTGGGTGAGCAATTGGGACGAGTAACTATGACTCTCTTAAGGTAGCCAATGCCTCGTTACTTGCGGTTTGGATTAAGAGGTCTCGAATAACCCCTAGGAGGAGAAACGACGACTCTTTTATGATACAAAACTAGTGAATTATAGTTTCTGGCAGACAAAAACTACACAAAAAAGTAGTAAACTGTGTGAGCAACTTCGGGGGAAGAAGTATTGCACCATTAAGATAGCCACTTTTTCGTCACGAGAGGCATTGAATCAGAGAATACCAGTAACCTATGGAAAGAGTAACGATGAATCTCTTAAGATACACAACGAGTGACATATCGCTTCTGGCAGACTGGCCACAGTAAGAAAAAGTGGCAGACTGGGTGAGCAATGGGGACGAGTAACTATGACTCTCTTAAGGTATCCAATGCCTCGTTACTTGCGGTTTGGATTAAGAAATCTCGAAAACCCCTAGGAGGAGAAACGATGACTCTTTTATGATACACAACTAGTGAATTATAGTTTCTGGCAGACAAAAACTACACAAAAAATAGTAAACTGTGTGAGCAACTCGGAGGAAGAATTATTGCACTATTAAGATAGCCACTTTTTCGTCACGAGAGGTATTGACTCAGAGAATACCAGTAACCTATGGAAGGAGTAACGATGAATCTCTTAAGATACACAACGAGTGACATATCGCTTCTGGTAGACTGGCCGCAGTAAGAAAAAGTGGCAGACTGGGTGAGCAATTGGGACGAGTAACTATGACTCTCTTAAGGTAGCCAATGCCTCGTTACTTGCGGTTTGGATTAAGAGGTCTCGGATAACCCCTAGGAGGAGAAACGATGACTCTTTTATGATACAAAACTAGTGAATTATAGTTTCTGGCAGACAAAAACTACACAAAAAAGTAGTAAACTGTGTGAGCAACTGGGAGGAAGAAGTATTGCACTATTAAGATAGCCACTTTTTCGTCACGAGAGGCATTGAATCAGAGAATACCAGTAACCTATGGAAAGAGTAACGATGAATCTCTTAAGATACACAACGAGTGACATATCGCTTCTGGCAGACTGGCCGCAGTAAGGAAAAGTGGCAGACTGGGTGAGCAATTGGGGCGAGTAACTATGACTCTCTTACGGTAGCCAATGCCTCGTTACTTGCGGTTTGGATTAAGATATCTCGAATAACCCCTAGCAGGAGAAACGATGACTCTTTTATGATACACAACTAGTGAATTATAGTTTCTGGCAGACAAAAACTACACAAAAATAGTAAACTGTGTGAGCAACTCGGAGGAAGAAGTATTGCACTATTAAGATAGCCACTTTTTCGTCACGAGAGGCATTGAATCAGAGAATACCAGTAACCTATGGAAAGAGTAACGATGAATCTCTTAAGATACACAACGAGTGACATATCGCTTCTGGCAGACTGGCCGTTGTAAGGAAAAGTGGCAGACTGGGTGAGCAATTGGGACGAGTAACTATGACTCTCTTAAGGTAGCCAATGCCTCGTTACTTGCGGTTTGGATTAAGATATCTCGAATAACCCCTAGGAGGAGAAACGATGACTCTTTTATGATACACAACTAGTGAATTATAGTTTCTGGCAGACAAAAACAACACAAAAAGTAGTAAACTGTGTGAGCAACTCGGAGGAAGAAGTATTGCACTATTAAGATAGCCACTTTTTCGTCACGAGAGGTATTGACTCAGAGAATACCAGTAACCTATGGAAGGAGTAACGATGAATCTCTTAAGATACACAACGAGTGACATATCGCTTCTGGCAGACTGGCCGCAGTAAGGAAAAGTGGCAGACTGGGTGAGCAATTGGGACGAGTAACTATGGCTCTCTTAAGGTAGCCAATGCCTCGTTACTTGCGGTTTGGTTTAAGAGGTCTCGAATAACCCCTAGGAGGAGAAACGATGACTCTTTTATGATACAAAACTAGTGAATTATAGTTTCTGGCAGACAAAAACTACACAAAAAAGTAGTAAACTGTGTGAGCAACTGGGAGGAAGAAGTATTGCACTATTAAGATAGCCACTTTTTCGTCACGAGAGGCATTGAATCAGAGAATACCAGTAACCTATGGAAAGAGTAACGATGAAACTCTTAAGATACACAACGAGTGACATATCGCTTCTGGCAGACTGGCCGCAGTAAGGAAAAGTGGCAGACTGGGTGAGCAATTGGGACGAGTAACTATGACTCTCTTAAGGTAGCCAATGCCTCGTTACTTGCGGTTTGGATTAAGATATTTCGAATAACCCCTAGGAGGAGAAACGATGACTCTTATATGATACACAACTAGTGAATTATAGTTTCTGGCAGACAAAAACTACACAAAAAGTAGTAAACTGTGTGAGCAACTCGGAGGAAGAAGTATTGCACTATTAAGATAGCCACTTTTTCGTCACGAGAGGTATTGACTCAGAGAATACCAGTAACCTATGGAAGGAGTAACGATGAATCTCTTAAGATACACAACGAGTGACATATCGCTTCTGGCAGAGTGGCCGCAGTAAGGAAAAGTGGCAGACTGGGTGAGCAATTGGGACGAGTAACTATGACTCTCTTAAGGTAGCCAATGCCTCGTTACTTGCGGTTTGGTTTAAGAGGTCTCGAATAACCCCTAGGAGGAGAAACGATGACTCTTTTATGATACAAAACTAGTGAATTATAGTTTCTGGCAGACAAAAACTACACAAAAAAGTAGTAAACTGTGTGAGCAACTGGGAGGAAGAAGTATTGCACTATTAAGATAGCCACTTTTTCGTCACGAGAGGCATTGAATCAGAGAATACCAGTAACCTATGGAAAGAGTAACGATGAAACTCTTAAGATACACAACGAGTGACATATCGCTTCTGCCAGACTGGCCGCAGTAAGGAAAAGTGGCAGACTGGGTGAGCAATTGGACGAGTAACTATGACTCTCTTAAGGTAGCCAATGCCTCGTTACTTGCGGTTTGGATTAAGTAATCTCGAATAACCCCTAGGAGGAGAAACGATGACTCTTTTATGATACACAACTAGTGACATATCGCTTCTGGCAGACTGGCAAGTACACAAAAAGTAGTAAACTGTGTGAGCAACTCGGAGGAAGAAGTATTGCACTATAAAGATAGCCACTTTTTCGTCAAGAGAGGTATTGACTCAGAGAATACCAGTAACCTATGGAAGGAGTAACGATGAATCTCTTAAGATACACAACGAGTGACATATCGCTTCTGGCAGACTGGCCACAGTAAGAAAAAGTGGCAGACTGGGTGAGCAATGGGGACGAGTAACTATGACTCTCTTAAGGTAGCCAATGCCTCGCTACTTGCGGTTTGGATTAAGAAATCTCGAAAACCCCTAGGAGGAGAAACGATGACTCTTTTATGATACAAAACTAGTTAATTATAGTTTCTGGCAGACAAAAACTACACAAAAAAGTAGTAAACTGTGTGAGCAACTGGGGGGAAGAAGTATTGCACTATTAAGATAGCCACTTTTTCGTCACGAGAGGCATTGAATCAGAGAATACCAGTAACCTATGGAAAGAGTAACGATGAATCTCTTAAGATACACAACGAGTGACATATCGCTTCTGCCAGACTGGCCGCAGTAAGGAAAAGTGGCAGACTGGGTGAGCAATTGGGACGAGTAACTATGACTCTCTTAAGGTAGCCAATGCCTCGTTACTTGCGGTTTGGATTAAGATATCTCTAATAACCCCTAGGGTGAGAAACGATGACTCTTTTATGATACACAACTAGTGAATTATAGTTTCTGGCAGACAAAAACTACACAAAAAGCAGTAAACTGTGTGAGCAACTCGGAGGAAGAAGTATTGCACTATTAAGATAGCCACTTTTTTGTCAAGAGAGGAATTGACTCAGAGAATAATAGTAACCTATGGAAGGAGTAACGATGAATCTCTTAAGATACACAACGAGTGACATATCGCTTCTGGCAGACTGGCCACAGTAAGAAAAAGTGGCAGACTGGGTGAGCAATGGGGACGAGTAACTATGAGTCTCTTAAGGTAGCCAATGCCTCGTTACTTGCGGTTTGGATTAAGAAATCTCGAAAACCCCTAGGAGGAGAAACGATGACTCTTTTATGATACACAACTAGTGAATTATAGTTTCTGGCAGACAAAAACTACACAAAAGTAGTAAACTGTGTGAGCAACTCGGAGGAAGAATTATAGCACTATTAAGATAGCCACTTTTTCGTCACGAGAGGTATTGACTCAGAGAATACCAGTAACCTATGGAAAGAGTAACGATGAATCTCTTAAGATACACAACGAGTGACATATCGCTTCTGGTAGACTGGCCGCAGTAAGAGAAAGTGGCAGACTGGGTGAGCAATTGGGACGAGTAACTATGACTCTCTTAAGGTAGCCAATGCCTTGTTACTTGCGGTTTGGATTAAGAGGTCTCGAATAACCCCTAGGAGGAGAAACGATGACTCTTTTATGATACAAAACTAGTGAATTATAGTTTCTGGCAGACAAAAACTACACAAAAAAGTAGTAAACTGTGTGAGCAACTGGGAGGAAGAAGTATTGCACTATTAAGATAGCCACTTTTTCGTCACGAGAGGCATTGAATCAGAGAATACCAGTAACCTATGGAAAGAGTAACGATGAATCTCTTAAGATACACAACGAGTGACATATCGCTTCTGGCAGACTGGCCGCAGTAAGGAAAAGTGGCAGACTGGGTGAGCAATTGGGGCGAGTAACTATGACTCTCTTACGGTAGCCAATGCCTCGTTACTTGCGGTTTGGATTAAGATATCTCGAATAACCCCTAGGAGGAGAAACGATGACTCTTTTATGATACACAACTAGTGAATTATAGTTTCTGGCAGACAAAAACTACACAAAAAGCAGTAAACTGTGTGAGCAACTCGGAGGAAGAAGTATTGCACTATTAAGATAGCCACTTTTTCGTCAAGAGAGGTATTGACTCAGAGAATACCAGTAACCTATGGAAGGAGTAACGATGAATCTCTTAAGATACACAACGAGTGACATATCGCTTCTGGCAGACTGGCCGCAGTAAGAAAAAGTGGCAGACTGGGTGAGCAATTGGGACGAGTAACTATGACTCTCTTAAAGTAGCCAATGCCTCGTTACTTGCGGTTTGGATTAAGAGGTCTCGAATAACCCCTAGGAGGAGAAACGATGACTCTTTTATGATACAAAACTAGTGAATTATAGTTTCTGGCAGACAAAAACTACACAAAAAAGTAGTAAACTGTGTGAGCAACTGGGAGGAAGAAGTATTGCACTATTAAGATAGCCACTTTTTCGTCACGAGAGGCATTGAATCAGAGAATACCAGTAACCTATGGAAAGAGTAACGATGAATCTCTTAAGATACACAACGAGTGACATATCGCTTCTGGCAGACTGGCCGCAGTAAGGCAAAGTGGCAGACTGGGTGAGCAATTGGGGCGAGTAACTATGACTCTCTTACGGTAGCCAATGCCTCGTTACTTGCGGTTTGGATTAAGATATCTCGAATAACCCCTAGGAGGAGAAACGATGACTCTTTTATGATACACAACTAGTGAATTATAGTTTCTGGCAGACAAAAACTACACAAAAAGCAGTAAACTGTGTGAGCAACTCGGAGGAAGAAGTATTGCACTATTAAGATAGCCACTTTTTCGTCAAGAGAGGTATTGACTCAGAGAATACCAGTAACCTATGGAAGGAGTAACGATGAATCTCTTAAGATACACAACGAGTGACATATCGCTTCTGGCAGACTGGCCGCAGTAAGAAAAAGTGGCAGACTGGGTGAGCAATTGGGACGAGTAACTATGACTCTCTTAAGGTAGCCAATGCCTCGTTACTTGCGGTTTGGATTAAGAGGTCTCGAATAACCCCTAGGAGGAGAAACGATGACTCTTTTATGATACAAAACTAGTGAATTATAGTTTCTGGCAGACAAAAACTACACAAAAAAGTAGTAAACTGTGTGAGCAACTGGGAGGAAGAAGTATTGCACTATTAAGATAGCCACTTTTTCGTCACGAGAGGCATTGAATCAGAGAATACCAGTAACCTATGGAAAGAGTAACGATGAATCTCTTAAGATACACAACGAGTGACATATCGCTTCTGGCAGACTGGCCGCAGTAAGAAAAGTGGCAGACTGGGTGAGCAATTGGGACGAGTAACTATGACTCTCTTACGGTAGCAAATGCCTCGTTACTTGCGGTTTGGATTAAGATATCTCGAATAACCCCTAGGAGGAGAAACGATGACTCTTTTATGATACACAACTAGTGAATTATAGTTTCTGGCAGACAAAAACTACACAAAAAGCAGTAAACTGTGTGAGCAACTCGGAGGAAGAAGTATTGCACTATTAAGATAGCCACTTTTTCGTCAAGAGAGGTATTGACTCAGAGAATACCAGTAACCTATGGAAGGAGTAACGATGAATCTCTTAAGATACACAACGAGTGACATATCGCTTCTGGCAGACTGGCCACAGTAAGAAAAAGTGGCAGACTGGGTGAGCAATGGGGACGAGTAACTATGACTCTCTTAAGGTAGTCAATGCCTCGTTACTTGCGGTTTGGATTAAGAAATCTCGAAAACCCCTAGGAGGAGAAACGATGACTCTTTTATGATACACAACTAGTGAATTATAGTTTCTGGCAGACAAAAACTACACAAAAAGTAGTAAACTGTGTGGGCAACTCGGAGGAAGAAGTATTGCACTATTAAGATAGCCACTTTTTCGTCACGAGAGGTATTGACTCAGAGAATACCAGTAACCTATGGAAGGAGTAACGATGAATCTCTTAAGATACACAACGAGTGACATATCGCTTCTGGCAGACTGGCCGCAGTAAGAAAAAGTGGCAGACTGGGTGAGCATTTGGGACGAGTAACTATGACTCTCTTAAGGTAGCCAATGCCTCGTTACTTGCGGTTTGGATTAAGAGGTCTCGAATAACCCCTAGGAGGAGAAACGATGACTCTTTTATGATACAAAACTAGTGAATTATAGTTTCTGGCAGACAAAAACTACACAAAAAAGTAGTAAACTGTCTGAGCAACTGGGAGGAAGATGTATTGCACTATTAAGATAGCCACTTTTTCGTCACGAGAGGCATTGAATCAGAGAATACCAGTAACCTATGGAAAGAGTAACGATGAATCTCTTAAGATACACAACGAGTGACATATCGCTTCTGGCAGACTGGCCGCAGTAAGGAAAAGTGGCAGACTGGGTGAGCAATTGGGACGAGTAACTATGACTCTCTTACGGTAGTAAATGCCTCGTTACTTGCGGTTTGGGTTAAGATATCTCGAATAACCCCTAGGAGGAGAAGCGATGACTCTTTTATGATACACAACTAGTGAATTATAGTTTCTGGCAGACAAAAACTACACAAAATGCAGTAAACTGTGTGAGCAACTCGGAGGAAGAAGTATTGCACTATTAAGATAGCCACTTTTTCGTCAAGAGAGGTATTGACTCAGAGAATACCAGTAACCTATGGAAGGAGTAACGATGAATCTCTTAAGATACACAACGAGTGACATATCGCTTCTGGCAGACTGGCCGCAGTAAGAAAAAGTGGCAGACTGGGTGAGCAATTGGGACGAGTAACTATGACTCTCTTAAGGTAGCCAATGCCTCGTTACTTGCGGTTTGGATTAAGAGGTCTCGAATAACCCCTAGGAGGAGAAACGATGACTCTTTTATGATACAAAACTAGTGAATTATAGTTTCTGGCAGACAAAAACTACACAAAAAAGTAGTAAACTGTGTGAGCAACTGGGAGGAAGAAGTATTGCACTATTAAGATAGCCACTTTTTCGTCACGAGAGGCATTGAATCAGAGAATACCAGTAACCTATGGAAAGAGTAACGATGAATCTCTTAAGATACACAACGAGTGACATATCGCTTCTGGCAGACTGGCCGCAGTAAGGAAAAGTGGCAGACTGGGTGAGCAATTGGGACGAGTAACTATGACTCTCTTACGGTAGCAAATGCCTCGTTACTTGCGGTTTGGATTAAGATATCTCGAATAACCCCTAGGAGGAGAAACGATGACTCTTTTATGATACACAACTAGTGAATTATAGTTTCTGGCAGACAAAAACTACACAAAAAGCAGTAAACTGTGTGAGCAACTCGGAGGAAGAAGTATTGCACTATTAAGATAGCCACTTTTTCGTCAAGAGAGGTATTGACTCAGAGAATACCAGTAACCTATGGAAGGAGTAACGATGAATCTCTTAAGATACACAACGAGTGACATATCGCTTCTGGCAGACTGGCCACAGTAAGAAAAAGTGGCAGACTGGGTGAGCAATGGGGACGAGTAACTATGACTCTCTTAAGGTAGTCAATGCCTCGTTACTTGCGGTTTGGATTAAGAAATCTCGAAAACCCCTAGGAGGAGAAACGATGACTCTTTTATGATACACAACTAGTGAATTATAGTTTCTGGCAGACAAAAACTACACAAAAAGTAGTAAACTGTGTGAGCAACTCGGAGGAAGAAGTATTGCACTATTAAGATAGCCACTTTTTCGTCACGAGAGGTATTGACTCAGAGAATACCAGTAACCTATGGAAGGAGTAACGATGAATCTCTTAAGATACACAACGAGTGACATATCGCTTCTGGCAGACTGGCCGCAGTAAGAAAAAGTGGCAGACTGGGTGAGCAATTGGGACGAGTAACTATGACTCTCTTAAGGTAGCCAATGCCTCGTTACTTGCGGTTTGGATTAAGAGGTCTCGAATAACCCCTAGGAGGAGAAACGATGACTCTTTTATGATACAAAACTAGTGAATTATAGTTTCTGGCAGACAAAAACTACACAAAAAAGTAGTAAACTGTCTGAGCAACTGGGAGGAAGATGTATTGCACTATTAAGATAGCCACTTTTTCGTCACGAGAGGCATTGAATCAGAGAATACCAGTAACCTATGGAAAGAGTAACGATGAATCTCTTAAGATACACAACGAGTGACATATCGCTTCTGGCAGACTGGCCGCAGTAAGGAAAAGTGGCAGACTGGGTGAGCAATTGGGACGAGTAACTATGACTCTCTTACGGTAGTAAATGCCTCGTTACTTGCGGTTTGGATTAAGAGGTCTCGAATAACCCCTAGGAGGAGAAACGATGACTCTTTTATGATACAAAACTAGTGAATTATAGTTTCTGGCAGACAAAAACTACACAAAAAAGTAGTAAACTGTGTGAGCAACTGGGAGGAAGAAGTATTGCACTATTAAGATAGCCACTTTTTCGTCACGAGAGGCATTGAATCAGAGAATACCAGTAACCTATGGAAAGAGTAACGATGAATCTCTTAAGATACACAACGAGTGACATATCGCTTCTGGCAGACTGGCCGCAGTAAGGAAAAGTGGCAGACTGGGTGAGCAATTGGGACGAGTAACTATGACTCTCTTACGGTAGCAAATGCCTCGTTACTTGCGGTTTGGATTAAGATATCTCGAATAACCCCTAGGAGGAGAAACGATGACTCTTTTATGATACACAACTAGTGAATTATAGTTTCTGGCAGACAAAAACTACACAAAAAGCAGTAAACTGTGTGAGCAACTCGGAGGAAGAAGTATTGCACTATTAAGATAGCCACTTTTTCGTCAAGAGAGGTATTGACTCAGAGAATACCAGTAACCTATGGAAGGAGTAACGATGAATCTCTTAAGATACACAACGAGTGACATATCGCTTCTGGCAGACTGGCCACAGTAAGAAAAAGTGGCAGACTGGGTGAGCAATGGGGACGAGTAACTATGACTCTCTTAAGGTAGTCAATGCCTCGTTACTTGCGGTTTGGATTAAGAAATCTCGAAAACCCCTAGGAGGAGAAACGATGACTCTTTTATGATACACAACTAGTGAATTATAGTTTCTGGCAGACAAAAACTACACAAAAAGTAGTAAATTGTGTGAGCAACTCGGAGGAAGAAGTATTGCACTATTAAGATAGCCACTTTTTCGTCACGAGAGGTATTGACTCAGAGAATACCAGTAACCTATGGAAGGAGTAACGATGAATCTCTTAAGATACACAACGAGTGACATATCGCTTCTGGCAGACTGGCCGCAGTAAGAAAAAGTGGCAGACTGGGTGAGCAATTGGGACGAGTAACTATGACTCTCTTAAGGTAGCCAATGCCTCGTTACTTGCGGTTTGGATTAAGAGGTCTCGAATAACCCCTAGGAGGAGAAACGATGACTCTTTTATGATACAAAACTAGTGAATTATAGTTTCTGGCAGACAAAAACTACACAAAAAAGTAGTAAACTGTGTGAGCAACTGGGAGGAAGAAGTATTGCACTATTAAGATAGCCACTTTTTCGTCACGAGAGGCATTGAATCAGAGAATACCAGTAACCTATGGAAAGAGTAACGATGAATCTCTTAAGATACACAACGAGTGACATATCGCGTCTGGCAGACTGGCCGCAGTAAGGAAAAGTGGCAGACTGGGTGAGCAATTGGGGCGAGTAACTATGACTCTCTTACGGTAGCCAATGCCTCGTTACTTGCGGTTTGGATTAAGATATCTCGAATAACCCCTAGGAGGAGAAACGATGACTCTTTTATGATACACAACTAGTGAATTATAGTTTCTGGCAGACAAAAACTACACAAAAAGCAGTAAACTGTGTGAGCAACTCGGAGGAAGAAGTATTGCACTATTAAGATAGCCACTTTTTCGTCAAGAGAGGTATTGACTCAGAGAATACCAGTAACCTATGGAAGGAGTAACGATGAATCTCTTAAGATACACAACGAGTGACATATCGCTTCTGGCAGACTGGCCGCAGTAAGAAAAAGTGGCAGACTGGGTGAGCAATTGGGACGAGTAACTATGACTCTCTTAAGGTAGCCAATGCCTCGTTACTTGCGGTTTGGATTAAGAGGTCTCGAATAACCCCTAGGAGGAGAAACGATGACTCTTTTATGATACAAAACTAGTGAATTATAGTTTCTGGCAGACAAAAACTACACAAAAAAGTAGTAAACTGTGTGAGCAACTGGGAGGAAGAAGTATTGCACTATTAAGATAGCCACTTTTTCGTCACGAGAGGCATTGAATCAGAGAATACCAGTAACCTATGGAAAGAGTAACGATGAATCTCTTAAGATACACAACGAGTGACATATCGCTTCTGGCAGACTGGCCGCAGTAAGAAAAGTGGCAGACTGGGTGAGCAATTGGGACGAGTAACTATGACTCTCTTACGGTAGCAAATGCCTCGTTACTTGCGGTTTGGATTAAGATATCTCGAATAACCCCTAGGAGGAGAAACGATGACTCTTTTATGATACACAACTAGTGAATTATAGTTTCTGCCAGACAAAAACTACACAAAAAGCAGTAAACTGTGTGAGCAACTCGGAGGAAGAAGTATTGCACTATTAAGATAGCCACTTTTTCGTCAAGAGAGGTATTGACTCAGAGAATACCAGTAACCTATGGAAGGAGTAACGATGAATCTCTTAAGATACACAACGAGTGACATATCGCTTCTGGCAGACTGGCCACAGTAAGAAAAAGTGGCAGACTGGGTGAGCAATGGGGACGAGTAACTATGACTCTCTTAAGGTAGTCAATGCCTCGTTACTTGCGGTTTGGATTAAGAAATCTCGAAAACCCCTAGGAGGAGAAACGATGACTCTTTTATGATACACAACTAGTGAATTATAGTTTCTGGCAGACAAAAACTACACAAAAAGTAGTAAACTGTGTGGGCAACTCGGAGGAAGAAGTATTGCACTATTAAGATAGCCACTTTTTCGTCACGAGAGGTATTGACTCAGAGAATACCAGTAACCTATGGAAGGAGTAAGGATGAATCTCTTAAGATACACAACGAGTGACATATCGCTTCTGGCAGACTGGCCGCAGTAAGAAAAAGTGGCAGACTGGGTGAGCATTTGGGACGAGTAACTATGACTCTCTTAAGGTAGCCAATGCCTCGTTACTTGCGGTTTGGATTAAGAGGTCTCGAATAACCCCTAGGAGGAGAAACGATGACTCTTTTATGATACAAAACTAGTGAATTATAGTTTCTGGCAGACAAAAACTACACAAAAAAGTAGTAAACTGTCTGAGCAACTGGGAGGAAGATGTATTGCACTATTAAGATAGCCACTTTTTCGTCACGAGAGGCATTGAATCAGAGAATACCAGTAACCTATGGAAAGAGTAACGATGAATCTCTTAAGATACACAACGAGTGACATATCGCTTCTGGCAGACTGGCCGCAGTAAGGAAAAGTGGCAGACTGGGTGAGCAATTGGGACGAGTAACTATGACTCTCTTACGGTAGTAAATGCCTCGTTACTTGCGGTTTGGATTAAGATATCTCGAATAACCCCTAGGAGGAGAAGCGATGACTCTTTTATGATACACAACTAGTGAATTATAGTTTCTGGCAGACAAAAACTACACAAAATGCAGTAAACTGTGTGAGCAACTCGGAGGAAGAAGTATTGCACTATTAAGATAGCCACTTTTTCGTCAAGAGAGGTATTGACTCAGAGAATACCAGTAACCTATGGAAGGAGTAACGATGAATCTCTTAAGATACACAACGAGTGACATATCGCTTCTGGCAGACTGGCCGCAGTAAGAAAAAGTGGCAGACTGGGTGAGCAATTGGGACGAGTAACTATGACTCTCTTAAGGTAGCCAATGCCTCGTTACTTGCGGTTTGGATTAAGAGGTCTCGAATAACCCCTAGGAGGAGAAACGATGACTCTTTTATGATACAAAACTAGTGAATTATAGTTTCTGGCAGACAAAAACTACACAAAAAAGTAGTAAACTGTGTGAGCAACTGGGAGGAAGAAGTATTGCACTATTAAGATAGCCACTTTTTCGTCACGAGAGGCATTGAATCAGAGAATACCAGTAACCTATGGAAAGAGTAACGATGAATCTCTTAAGATACACAACGAGTGACATATCGCTTCTGGCAGACTGGCCGCAGTAAGGAAAAGTGGCAGACTGGGTGAGCAATTGGGACGAGTAACTATGACTCTCTTACGGTAGCAAATGCCTCGTTACTTGCGGTTTGGATTAAGATATCTCGAATAACCCCTAGGAGGAGAAACGATGACTCTTTTATGATACACAACTAGTGAATTATAGTTTCTGGCAGACAAAAACTACACAAAAAGCAGTAAACTGTGTGAGCAACTCGGAGGAAGAAGTATTGCACTATTAAGATAGCCACTTTTTCGTCAAGAGAGGTATTGACTCAGAGAATACCAGTAACCTATGGAAGGAGTAACGATGAATCTCTTAAGATACACAACGAGTGACATATCGCTTCTGGCAGACTGGCCACAGTAAGAAAAAGTGGCAGACTGGGTGAGCAATGGGGACGAGTAACTATGACTCTCTTAAGGTAGTCAATGCCTCGTTACTTGCGGTTTGGATTAAGAAATCTCGAAAACCCCTAGGAGGAGAAACGATGACTCTTTTATGATACACAACTAGTGAATTATAGTTTCTGGCAGACAAAAACTACACAAAAAGTAGTAAACTGTGTGAGCAACTCGGAGGAAGAAGTATTGCACTATTAAGATAGCCACTTTTTCGTCACGAGAGGTATTGACTCAGAGAATACCAGTAACCTATGGAAGGAGTAACGATGAATCTCTTAAGATACACAACGAGTGACATATCGCTTCTGGCAGACTGGCCGCAGTAAGAAAAAGTGGCAGACTGGGTGAGCAATTGGGACGAGTAACTATGACTCTCTTAAGGTAGCCAATGCCTCGTTACTTGCGGTTTGGATTAAGAGGTCTCGAATAACCCCTAGGAGGAGAAACGATGACTCTTTTATGATACAAAACTAGTGAATTATAGTTTCTGGCAGACAAAAACTACACAAAAAAGTAGTAAACTGTCTGAGCAACTGGGAGGAAGATGTATTGCACTATTAAGATAGCCACTTTTTCGTCACGAGAGGCATTGAATCAGAGAATACCAGTAACCTATGGAAAGAGTAACGATGAATCTCTTAAGATACACAACGAGTGACATATCGCTTCTGGCAGACTGGCCGCAGTAAGGAAAAGTGGCAGACTGGGTGAGCAATTGGGACGAGTAACTATGACTCTCTTACGGTAGTAAATGCCTCGTTACTTGCGGTTTGGATTAAGAGGTCTCGAATAACCCCTAGGAGGAGAAACGATGACTCTTTTATGATACAAAACTAGTGAATTATAGTTTCTGGCAGACAAAAACTACACAAAAAAGTAGTAAACTGTGTGAGCAACTGGGAGGAAGAAGTATTGCACTATTAAGATAGCCACTTTTTCGTCACGAGAGGCATTGAATCAGAGAATACCAGTAACCTATGGAAAGAGTAACGATGAATCTCTTAAGATACACAACGAGTGACATATCGCTTCTGGCAGACTGGCCGCAGTAAGGAAAAGTGGCAGACTGGGTGAGCAATTGGGACGAGTAACTATGACTCTCTTACGGTAGCAAATGCCTCGTTACTTGCGGTTTGGATTAAGATATCTCGAATAACCCCTAGGAGGAGAAACGATGACTCTTTTATGATACACAACTAGTGAATTATAGTTTCTGGCAGACAAAAACTACACAAAAAGCAGTAAACTGTGTGAGCAACTCGGAGGAAGAAGTATTGCACTATTAAGATAGCCACTTTTTCGTCAAGAGAGGTATTGACTCAGAGAATACCAGTAACCTATGGAAGGAGTAACGATGAATCTCTTAAGATACACAACGAGTGACATATCGCTTCTGGCAGACTGGCCACAGTAAGAAAAAGTGGCAGACTGGGTGAGCAATGGGGACGAGTAACTATGACTCTCTTAAGGTAGTCAATGCCTCGTTACTTGCGGTTTGGATTAAGAAATCTCGAAAACCCCTAGGAGGAGAAACGATGACTCTTTTATGATACACAACTAGTGAATTATAGTTTCTGGCAGACAAAAACTACACAAAAAGTAGTAAACTGTGTGAGCAACTCGGAGGAAGAAGTATTGCACTATTAAGATAGCCACTTTTTCGTCACGAGAGGTATTGACTCAGAGAATACCAGTAACCTATGGAAGGAGTAACGATGAATCTCTTAAGATACACAACGAGTGACATATCGCTTCTGGCAGACTGGCCGCAGTAAGAAAAAGTGGCAGACTGGGTGAGCAATTGGGACGAGTAACTATGACTCTCTTAAGGTAGCCAATGCCTCGTTACTTGCGGTTTGGATTAAGAGGTCTCGAATAACCCCTAGGAGGAGAAACGATGACTCTTTTATGATACAAAACTAGTGAATTATAGTTTCTGGCAGACAAAAACTACACAAAAAAGTAGTAAACTGTCTGAGCAACTGGGAGGAAGATGTATTGCACTATTAAGATAGCCACTTTTTCGTCACGAGAGGCATTGAATCAGAGAATACCAGTAACCTATGGAAAGAGTAACGATGAATCTCTTAAGATACACAACGAGTGACATACCGCTTCTGGCAGACTGGCCGCAGTAAGGAAAAGTGGCAGACTGGGTGAGCAATTGGGACGAGTAACTATGACTCTCTTACGGTAGTAAATGCCTCGTTACTTGCGGTTTGGATTAAGATATCTCGAATAACCCCTAGGAGGAGAAACGATGACTCTTTTATGATACACAACTAGTGAATTATAGTTTCTGGCAGACAAAAACTACACAAAAAGCAGTAAACTGTGTGAGCAACTCGGAGGAAGAAGTATTGCACTATTAAGATAGCCACTTTTTCGTCAAGAGAGGTATTGACTCAGAGAATACCAGTAACCTATGGAAGGAGTAACGATGAATCTCTTAAGATACACAACGAGTGACATAGCGCTTCTGGCAGACTGGCCACAGTAAGAAAAAGTGGCAGACTGGGTGAGCAATGGGGACGAGTAACTATGACTCTCTTAAGGTAGCCAATGCCTCGTTACTTGCGGTTTGGATTAAGAGGTCTCGAATAACCCCTAGGAGGAGAAACGATGACTCTTTTATGATACAAAACTAGTGAATTATAGTTTCTGGCAGACAAAAACTACACAAAAAAGTAGTAAACTGTGTGAGCAACTGGGAGGAAGAAGTATTGCACTATTAAGATAGCCACTTTTTCGTCACGAGAGGCATTGAATCAGAGAATACCAGTAACCTATGGAAAGAGTAACGATGAATCTCTTAAGATACACAACGAGTGACATATCGCTTCTGGCAAACTGGCCGCAGTAAGGAAAAGTGGCAGACTGGGTGAGCAATTGGGACGAGTAACTATGACTCTCTTACGGTAGCAAATGCCTCGTTACTTGCGGTTTGGATTAAGATATCTCGAATAACCCCTAGGAGGAGAAACGATGACTCTTTTATGATACACAACTAGTGAATTATAGTTTCTGGCAGACAAAAACTACACAAAAAGCAGTAAACTGTGTGAGCAACTCGGAGGAAGAAGTATTGCACTATTAAGATAGCCACTTTTTCGTCAAGAGAGGTATTGACTCAGAGAATACCAGTAACCTATGGAAGGAGTAACGATGAATCTCTTAAGATACACAACGAGTGACATATCGCTTCTGGCAGACTGGCCACAGTAAGAAAAAGTGGCAGACTGGGTGAGCAATTGGGACGAGTAACTATGACTCTCTTAAGGTAGTCAATGCCTCGTTACTTGCGGTTTGGATTAAGAAATCTCGAAAACCCCTAGGAGGAGAAACGATGACTCTTTTATGATACACAACTAGTGAATTATAGTTTCTGGCAGACAAAAACTACACAAAAAGTAGTAAACTGTGTGAGCAACTCGGAGGAAGAAGTATTGCACTATTAAGATAGCCACTTTTTCGTCACGAGAGGTATTGACTCAGAGAATACCAGTAACCTATGGAAGGAGTAACGATGAATCCCTTAAGATACACAACGAGTGACATATCGCTTCTGGCAGACTGGCCACAGTAAGAAAAAGTGGCAGACTGGGTGAGCAATGGGGACGAGTAACTATGACTCTCTTAAGGTAGTCAATGCCTCGTTACTTGCGGTTTGGATTAAGAAATCTCGAAAACCCCTAGGAGGAGAAACGATGACTCTTTTATGATACACAACTAGTGAATTATAGTTTCTGGCAGACAAAAACTACACAAAAAGTAGTAAACTGTGTGAGCAACTCGGAGGAAGAAGTATTGCACTATTAAGATAGCCACTTTTTCGTCACGAGAGGTATTGACTCAGAGAATACCAGTAACCTATGGAAGGAGTAACGATGAATCTCTTAAGATACACAACGAGTGACATATCGCTTCTGGCAGACTGGCCGCAGTAAGAAAAAGTGGCAGACTGGGTGAGCAATTGGGACGAGTAACTATGACTCTCTTAAGGTAGCCAATGCCTCGTTACTTGCGGTTTGGATTAAGAGGTCTCGAATAACCCCTAGGAGGAGAAACGATGACTCTTTTATGATACAAAACTAGTGAATTATAGTTTCTGGCAGACAAAAACTACACAAAAAAGTAGTAAACTGTCTGAGCAACTGGGAGGAAGATGTATTGCACTATTAAGATAGCCACTTTTTCGTCACGAGAGGCATTGAATCAGAGAATACCAGTAACCTATGGAAAGAGTAACGATGAATCTCTTAAGATACACAACGAGTGACATATCGCTTCTGGCAGACTGGCCGCAGTAAGGAAAAGTGGCAGACTGGGTGAGCAATTGGGACGAGTAACTATGACTCTCTTACGGTAGTAAATGCCTCGTTACTTGCGGTTTGGATTAAGAGGTCTCGAATAACCCCTAGGAGGAGAAACGATGACTCTTTTATGATACAAAACTAGTGAATTATAGTTTCTGGCAGACAAAAACTACACAAAAAAGTAGTAAACTGTGTGAGCAACTGGGAGGAAGAAGTATTGCACTATTAAGATAGCCACTTTTTCGTCACGAGAGGCATTGAATCAGAGAATACCAGTAACCTATGGAAAGAGTAACGATGAATCTCTTAAGATACACAACGAGTGACATATCGCTTCTGGCAGACTGGCCGCAGTAAGGAAAAGTGGCAGACTGGGTGAGCAATTGGGACGAGTAACTATGACTCTCTTACGGTAGCAAATGCCTCGTTACTTGCGGTTTGGATTAAGATATCTCGAATAACCCCTAGGAGGAGAAACGATGACTCTTTTATGATACACAACTAGTGAATTATAGTTTCTGGCAGACAAAAACTACACAAAAAGCAGTAAACTGTGTGAGCAACTCGGAGGAAGAAGTATTGCACTATTAAGATAGCCACTTTTTCGTCAAGAGAGGTATTGACTCAGAGAATACCAGTAACCTATGGAAGGAGTAACGATGAATCTCTTAAGATACACAACGAGTGACATATCGCTTCTGGCAGACTGGCCACAGTAAGAAAAAGTGGCAGACTGGGTGAGCAATGGGGACGAGTAACTATGACTCTCTTAAGGTAGTCAATGCCTCGTTACTTGCGGTTTGGATTAAGAAATCTCGAAAACCCCTAGGAGGAGAAACGATGACTCTTTTATGATACACAACTAGTGAATTATAGTTTCTGGCAGACAAAAACTACACAAAAAGTAGTAAACTGTGTGAGCAACTCGGAGGAAGAAGTATTGCACTATTAAGATAGCCACTTTTTCGTCACGAGAGGTATTGACTCAGAGAATACCAGTAACCTATGGAAGGAGTAACGATGAATCTCTTAAGATACACAACGAGTGACATATCGCTTCTGGCAGACTGGCCGCAGTAAGAAAAAGTGGCAGACTGGGTGAGCAATTGGGACGAGTAACTATGACTCTCTTAAGGTAGCCAATGCCTCGTTACTTGCGGTTTGGATTAAGAGGTCTCGAATAACCCCTAGGAGGAGAAACGATGACTCTTTTATGATACAAAACTAGTGAATTATAGTTTCTGGCAGACAAAAACTACACAAAAAAGTAGTAAACTGTCTGAGCAACTGGGAGGAAGATGTATTGCACTATTAAGATAGCCACTTTTTCGTCACGAGAGGCATTGAATCAGAGAATACCAGTAACCTATGGAAAGAGTAACGATGAATCTCTTAAGATACACAACGAGTGACATACCGCTTCTGGCAGACTGGCCGCAGTAAGGAAAAGTGGCAGACTGGGTGAGCAATTGGGACGAGTAACTATGACTCTCTTACGGTAGTAAATGCCTCGTTACTTGCGGTTTGGATTGAGATATCTCGAATAACCCCTAGGAGGAGAAACGATGACTCTTTTATGATACACAACTAGTGAATTATAGTTTCTGGCAGACAAAAACTACACAAAATGCAGTAAACTGTGTGAGCAACTCGGAGGAAGAAGTATTGCACTATTAAGATAGCCACTTTTTCGTCAAGAGAGGTATTGACTCAGAGAATACCAGTAACCTATGGAAGGAGTAACGATGAATCTCTTAAGATACACAACGAGTGACATAGCGCTTCTGGCAGACTGGCCACAGTAAGAAAAAGTGGCAGACTGGGTGAGCAATGGGGACGAGTAACTATGACTCTCTTAAGGTAGCCAATGCCTCGTTACTTGCGGTTTGGATTAAGAGGTCTCGAATAACCCCTAGGAGGAGAAACGATGACTCTTTTATGATACAAAACTAGTGAATTATAGTTTCTGGCAGACAAAAACTACACAAAAAAGTAGTAAACTGTGTGAGCAACTGGGAGGAAGAAGTATTGCACTATTAAGATAGCCACTTTTTCGTCACGAGAGGCATTGAATCAGAGAATACCAGTAACCTATGGAAAGAGTAACGATGAATCTCTTAAGATACACAACGAGTGACATATCGCTTCTGGCAAACTGGCCGCAGTAAGGAAAAGTGGCAGACTGGGTGAGCAATTGGGACGAGTAACTATGACTCTCTTACGGTAGCAAATGCCTCGTTACTTGCGGTTTGGATTAAGATATCTCGAATAACCCCTAGGAGGAGAAACGATGACTCTTTTATGATACACAACTAGTGAATTATAGTTTCTGGCAGACAAAAACTACACAAAAAGCAGTAAACTGTGTGAGCAACTCGGAGGAAGAAGTATTGCACTATTAAGATAGCCACTTTTTCGTCAAGAGAGGTATTGACTCAGAGAATACCAGTAACCTATGGAAGGAGTAACGATGAATCTCTTAAGATACACAACGAGTGACATATCGCTTCTGGCAGACTGGCCACAGTAAGAAAAAGTGGCAGACTGGGTGAGCAATTGGGACGAGTAACTATGACTCTCTTAAGGTAGTCAATGCCTCGTTACTTGCGGTTTGGATTAAGAAATCTCGAAAACCCCTAGGAGGAGAAACGATGACTCTTTTATGATACACAACTAGTGAATTATAGTTTCTGGCAGACAAAAACTACACAAAAAGTAGTAAACTGTGTGAGCAACTCGGAGGAAGAAGTATTGCACTATTAAGATAGCCACTTTTTCGTCACGAGAGGTATTGACTCAGAGAATACCAGTAACCTATGGAAGGAGTAACGATGAATCTCTTAAGATACACAACGAGTGACATATCGCTTCTGGCAGACTGGCCGCAGTAAGAAAAAGTGGCAGACTGGGTGAGCAATTGGGACGAGTAACTATGACTCTCTTAAGGTAGCCAATGCCTCGTTACTTGCGGTTTGGATTAAGAGGTCTCGAATAACCCCTAGGAGGAGAAACGATGACTCTTTTATGATACAAAACTAGTGAATTATAGTTTCTGGCAGACAAAAACTACACAAAAAAGTAGTAAACTGTCTGAGCAACTGGGAGGAAGATGTATTGCACTATTAAGATAGCCACTTTTTCGTCACGAGAGGCATTGAATCAGAGAATACCAGTAACCTATGGAAAGAGTAACGATGAATCTCTTAAGATACACAACGAGTGACATATCGCTTCTGGCAGACTGGCCGCAGTAAGGAAAAGTGGCAGACTGGGTGAGCAATTGGGACGAGTAACTATGACTCTCTTACGGTAGTAAATGCCTCGTTACTTGCGGTTTGGATTAAGATATCTCGAATAACCCCTAGGAGGAGAAACGATGACTCTTTTATGATACACAACTAGTGAATTATAGTTTCTGGCAGACAAAAACTACACAAAATGCAGTAAACTGTGTGAGCAACACGGAGGAAGAAGTATTGCACTATTAAGATAGCCACTTTTTCGTCAAGAGAGGTATTGACTCAGAGAATACCAGTAACCTATGGAAGGAGTAACGATGAATCTCTTAAGATACACAACGAGTGACATAGCGCTTCTGGCAGACTGGCCACAGTAAGAAAAAGTGGCAGACTGGGTGAGCAATGGGGACGAGTAACTATGACTCTCTTAAGGTAGCCAATGCCTCGTTACTTGCGGTTTGGATTAAGAAATCTCGAAAACCGCTAGGAGGAGAAACGATGACTCTTTTATGATACACAACTAGTGAATTATAGTTTCTGGCAGACAAAAACTACACAAAAAGTAGTAAACTGTGTGAGCAACTCGGAGGAAGAAGTATTGCACTATTAAGATAGCCACTTTTTCGTCACGAGTGGTATTGTCTCAGAGAATACCAGTAACCTATGGAAGGAGTAACGATGAATCTCTTAAGATACACAACGAGTGACATATCGCTTCTGGCAGACTGGCCGCAGTAAGGAAAAGTGGCAGACTGGGTGAGCAATTGGGACGAGTAACTATGACTGTCTTAAGGTAGCCAATGCCTCGTTACTTGAGGTTTGCATTAAGAGGTCTCGAATAACCCCTAGGAGGAGAAACGATGACTGTTTTATGATACAAAACTAGGGAATTATAGATTCTGGCAGACAAAAACTGCACAAAAAAGTTGTAAACTGTGTGAGCAACTGGGAGGAAGAAGTATTGCACTATTAAGATAGCCACTTTTTCGTCAAGAGAGGTATTGACTCAGAGAATACCAGTAACCTATGGAAGGAGTAAAGATGAATCTCTTAAGATACACAACGAGTGACATATCGCTTCTGGCAGACTGGCCGCAGTAAGGAAAAGTGGCAGACTGGGTGAGCAATTGGGACGAGTAACTATGACTCTCTTACGGTAGTAAATGCCTCGTTACTTGCGGTTTGGATTAAGATATCTCGAATAACCCCTAGGAGGAGAAACGATGACTCTTTTATGATACACAACTAGTTAATTATAGTTTCTGGCAGACAAAAACTACACAAAATGCAGTAAACTGTGTGAGCAACTCGGAGGAAGAAGTATTGCACTATTAAAATAGCCACTTTTTCGTCAAGAGAGGTATTGACTCAGAGAATACCAGTAACCTATGGAAGGAGTAACGATGAATCTCTTAAGATACACAACGAGTGACATATCGCTTCTGGCAGACTGGCCACAGTAAGAAAAAGTGGCAGACTGGGTGAGCAATGGGGACGAGTAACTATGACTCTCTTAAGGTAGCCAATGCCTCGTTACTTGCGGTTTGGATTAAGAAATCTCGAAAACCGCCAGGAGGAGAAACGATGACTCTTTTATGATACACAACTAGTGAATTATAGTTTCTGGCAGACAAAAACTACACAAAAAGTAGTAAACTGTGTGAGCAACTCGGAGGAAGAAGTATTGCACTATTAAGATAGCCACTTTTTGGTCACGAGAGGTATTGACTCAGAGAATACCAGTAACCTATGGAAGGAGTAACGATGAATCTCTTAAGATACACAACGTGTGACATATCGCTTCTGGCAGACTGGCCGCAGTAAGGAAAAGTGGCAGACTGGGTGAGCAATTGGGACGAGTAACTATGACTCTCTTAAGGTAGCCAATGCCTCGTTACTTGAGGTTTGCATTAAGAGGTCTCGAATAACCCCTAGGAGGAGAAACGATGACTCTTTTATGATACACAACTAGTGAATTATAGTTTCTGGCAGACAAAAACTACACAAAAAGCAGTAAACTGTGTGAGCAACTCGGAGGAAGAAGTATTGCACTATTAAGATAGCCACTTTTTCGTCAAGAGAGGTATTGACTCAGAGAATACCAGTAACCTAAGGAAGGAGTAACGATGAATCTCTTAAGATACACAACGAGTGACATATCGCTTCTGGCAGACTGGCCACAGTAAGAAAAAGTGGCAGACTGGGTGAGCAATGGGGACGAGTAACTATGACTCTCTAAAGGTAGCCAATGCCTCGTTACTTGCGGTTTGGATTAAGAAATCTCGAAAACCCCTAGGAGGAGAAACGATGACTCTTTTATGATACACAAAATGTGAATTATAGTTTCTGGCAGACAAAAACAACACAAAAAGCAGTAAACTGTGTGAGCAACTCGGAGGAAGAAGTATTGCACTATTAAGATAGCCACTTTTTCGTCAAGAGAGGTATTGACTCAGAGAATACCAGTAACCTATGGAAGGAGTAACGATGAATCTCTTAAGATACACAACGAGTGACATATCGCTTCTGGCAGACTGGCCGCAGTAAGGAAAAGTGTCAGACTGGGTGAGCAATTGGGACGAGTAACTATGACTCTCTTAAGGTAGCCAATGCCTCGTTACTTGCGGTTTGGATTAAGAGGTCTCGAATAACCCCTAGGAGGAGAAATGATGACTCTTTTATGATACAAAACTAGTGAATTATAGTTTCTGGCAGACAAAAACTACACAAAAAAGTAGTAAACTGTGTGAGCAACTGGGAGGAAGAAGTATTGCACTATTAAGATAGCCACTTTTTCGTCACGAGAGGCATTGAATCAGAGAATACCAGTAACCTATGGAAAGAGTAACGATGAATCTCTTAAGATACACAACGAGTGACATATCGCTTCTGGCAGACTGGCCACAGTAAGAAAAAGTGGCAGACTGGGTGAGCAATGGGGACGAGTAACTACGACTCTCTTAAGGTAGCCAATGCCTCGTTACTTGCGGTTTGGATTAAGAAATCTCGAAAATCCCTAGGAGGAGAAACGATGACTCTTTTATGATACACAACTTGTCAATTATAGTTTCTGGCAGACAAAAACTACACAAAAAGTAGTAAACTGTGTGAGCAACTCGGAGGAAGAAGTATTGCACTATTAAGATAGCCACTTTTTCGTCACGAGAGGTATTGACTCAGAGAATACCAGTAACCTATGGAAGGAGTAACGATGAATCTCTTAAGATACACAACGAGTGACATATCGCTTCTGGCAGGCTGGCCGCAGTAAGGAAAAGTGGCAGACTGGGTGAGCAATTGGGACGAGTAACTATGACTCTCTTACGGTAGCCAATGCCGCGTTACTTGCGGTTTGGATTAAGATATCTCGAATAACCCCTAGGAGGAGAAACGATGACTCTTTTATGATACACAACTTGTGAATTATAGTTTCTGGCAGACAAAAACTACACAAAAAGCAGTAAACTGTGTGAGCAACTCGGAGGAAGAAGTATTGCACTATTAAGATAGCCACTTTTTCGTCAAGAGAGATATTGACTCAGAGAATACCAGTAACCTATGGAAGGAGTAACGATGAATCTCTTAAGATACACAACGAGTGACATATCGCTTCTGGCAGACTGGCCACAGTAAGGAAAAGTGGCAGACTGGGTGAGCAATGGGGACGAGTAACTATGACTCTCTTAAGGTAGCCAATGCCTCGTTACTTGCGGTTTGGATTAAGAAATCTCGAAAACCGCTAGGAGGAGAAACGATGACTCTTTTATGATACACAACTAGTGAATTATAGTTTCTGGCAGACAAAAACTACACAAAAAGTAGTAAACTGTGTGAGCAACTCGGAGGAAGAAGTATTGCACTATTAAGATAGCCACTTTTTCGTCACGAGAGGTATTGACTCAGAGAATACCAGTAACCTATGGAAGGAGTAACGATGAATCTCTTAAGATACACAACGAGTGACATATCGCTTCTGGCAGACTGGCCGCAGTAAGGAAAAGTGTCAGACTGGGTGAGCAATTGGGACGAGTAACTATGACTCTCTTAAGGTAGCCAATGCCTCGTTACTTGCGGTTTGGATTAAGAGGTCTCGAATAACCCCTAGGAGGAGAAATGATGACTCTTTTATGATACAAAACTAGTGAATTATAGTTTCTGGCAGACAAAAACTACACAAAAAAGTAGTAAACTGTGTGAGCAACTGGGAGGAAGAAGTATTGCACTATTAAGGTAGCCACTTTTTCGTCACGAGAGGCATTGAATCAGAGAATACCAGTAACCTATGGAAAGAGTAACGATGAATCTCTTAAGATACACAACGAGTGACATATCGCTTCTGGCAGACTGGCCACAGTAAGAAAAAGTGGCAGACTGGGTGAGCAATGGGGACGAGTAACTATGACTCTCTTAAGGTAGCCAATGCCTCGTTACTTGCGGTTTGGATTAAGAAATCTCGAAAATCCCTAGGAGGAGAAACGATGACTCTTTTATGATACACAACTTGTCAATTATAGTTTCTGGCAGACAAAAACTACACAAAAAGTAGTAAACTGTGTGCGCAACTCGGAGGAAGAAGTATTGCACTATTAAGATAGCCACTTTTTCGTCACGAGAGGTATTGACTCAGAGAATACCAGTAACCTATGGAAGGAGTAACGATGAATCTCTTAAGATACACAACGAGTGACATATCGCTTCTGGCAGGCTGGCCGCAGTAAGGAAAAGTGGCAGACTGGGTGAGCAATTGGGACGAGTAACTATGACTCTCGTAAGGTAGCCAATGCCTCGTTACATGCGGTTTGGATTAAGAGGTCTCGAATAACCCCTAGGAGGAGAAATGATGACTCTTTTATGATACAAAACTAGTGAATTATAGTTTCTGGCAGACAATAACTACACAAAAAAGTAGTAAACTGTGTGAGCAACTGGGAGGAAGAAGTATTGCACTATTAAGATAGCCACTTTTTCGTCACGAGAGGCATTGAATCAGAGAATACCAGTAACCTATGGAAAGAGTAACGATGAATCTCTTAAGATACACAACGAGTGACATATCGCTTCTGGCAGACTGGCCACAGTAAGAAAAAGTGGCAGACTGGGTGAGCAATTGGACGAGTAACTATGACTCTCTTAAGGTAGCCAATGCCTCGTTACTTGCAGTTTGGATTAAGAAATCTCGAAAACCCCTAGGAGGAGAAACGATGACTCTTTTATGATACACAACTTGTCAATTATAGTTTCTGGCAGACAAAAACTACACAAAAAGTAGTAAACTGTGTGAGCAACTCGGAGGAAGAAGTATTGCACTATTAAGATAGCCACTTTTTCGTCACGAGAGGTATTGACTCAGAGAATACCAGTAACCTATGGAAGGAGTAACGATGAATCTCTTAAGATACACAACGAGTGACATATCGCTTCTGGCAGGCTGGCCGCACTAAGGAAAAGTGGCAGGCTGGGTGAGCAATTGGGACGAGTAACTATGACTCTCTTAAGGTAGCCAATGCCTCGTTACTTGCGGTTTGGATTAAGAGGTCTCGAATAACCCCTAGGAGGAGAAATGATGACTCTTTTATGATACAAAACTAGTGAATTATAGTTTCTGGCAGACAAAAACTACACAAAAAAGTAGTAAACTGTGTGAGCAACTGGGAGGAAGAAGTATTGCACTATTAAGATAGCCACTTTTTCGTCACGAGAGGCATTGAATCAGAGAATACCAGTAACCTATGGAAAGAGTAAAGATGAATCTCTTAAGATACACAACGAGTGACATATCGCTTCTGGCAGGCTGGCCGCACTAAGGAAAAGTGGCAGACTGGGTGAGCAATTGGGACGAGTAACTATGACTCTCTTAAGGTAGCCAATGCCTCGTTACTTGCGGTTTGGATTAAGAGGTCTCGAATAACCCCTAGGAGGAGAAATGATGACTCTTTTATGATACAAAACTAGTGAATTATAGTTTCTGGCAGACAAAAACTACACAAAAAAGTAGTAAACTGTGTGAGCAACTGGGAGGAAGAAGTATTGCACTATTAAGATAGCCACTTTTTCGTCACGAGAGGCATTGAATCAGAGAATACCAGTAACCTATGGAAGGAGTAACGATGAATCTCTTAAGATACACAACGAGTGACATATCGCTTCTGGCAGACTGGCCCAGTAAGGAAAAGTGGCAGACTGGGTGAGAAATTGGGACGAGTAACTATGACTCTCTTAAGGTAGCCAATGCCTCGTTACTTGCGGTTTGCATTAAGAAATCTCGAAAACCCCTAGGAGGAGAAACGATGACTGTTTTATGATACACAACTAGTGAATTATAGTTTCTGGCAGACAAAAACTACACAAAAAGTAGTAAACTGTGTGAGCAACTCGGAGGAAGAAGTATTGCACTATTAAGATAGCCACTTTTTCGTCACGAGAGGTATTGACTCAGAGAATACCAGTAACCTATGGAAGGAGTAACGATGAATCTCTTAAGATACACAACGAGTGACATATCGCTTCTGGCAGACTGGCCGCAGTAAGGAAAAGTGGCAGACTGGGTGAGCAATTGGGACGAGTAACTATGACTCTCTTAAGGTAGCCAATGCCTCGTTACTTGCGGTTTGCATTAAGAGGTCTGGAATAACCCCTAGGAGGAGAAACGATGACTCTTTTATGATACAAAACTAGTGAATTATAGTTTCTGGCAGACAAAAACTACACAAAAAAGTAGTAAACTGTGTGAGCAACTGGGAGGAAGAAGTATTGCACTATTAAGATAGCCACTTTTTCGTCACGAGAGGCATTGAATCAGAGAATACCAGTAACCTATGGAAAGAGTAACGATGAATCTCTTAAGATACACAACGAGTGACATATCGCTTCTGGCCGACTGGCCGCAGTAAGGAAAAGTGGCAGACAGGGTGAGCAATTGGGACGAGTAACTATGACTCTCTTACGGTAGCCAATGCCGCGTTACTTGCGGTTTGGATTAAGATATCTCGAATAACCCCTAGGAGGAGAAACGATGACACTTTTATGATACACAACTAGTGAATTATAGTTTCTGGCAGACAAAAACTACACAAAAAGCAGTAAACTGTGTGAGCAACTCGGAGGAAGAAGTATTGCACTATTAAGATAGCCACTTTTTCGTCAAGAGAGGTATTGACTCAGAGAATACCAGTAACCTATGGAAGGAGTAACGATGAATTTCTTAAGATACACAACGAGTGACATATCGCTTCTGGCAGACTGGCCACAGTAAGAAAAAGTGGCAGACTGGGTGAGCAATGGGGACGAGTAACTATGACTCTCTTAAGGTAGCCAATGCCTCGTTACTTGCGGTTTGGATTAAGAAATCTCGAAAACCGCTAGGAGGAGAAACGATGACTCTTTTATGATACACAACTAGTGAATTATAGTTTCTGGCAGACAAAAACTACACAAAAAGTAGTAAACTGTGTGAGCAACTCGGAGGAAGAAGTATTGCACTATTAAGATAGCCACTTTTTCGTCACGTGAGGCATTGAATCAGAGAATACCAGTAACCTATGGAAAGAGTAACGATGAATCTCTTAAGATACACAACGAGTGACATATCGCTTCTGGCAGACTGGCCACAGTAAGAAAAAGTGGCAGACTGGGTGAGCAATGGGGACGAGTAACTATGACTCTCTTAAGGTAGCCAATGCCTCGTTACTTGCGGTTTGGATTAAGAAATCTCGAAAATCCCTAGGAGGAGAAACGATGACTCTTTTATGATACACAACTTGTCAATTATAGTTTCTGGCAGACAAAAACTACACAAAAAGTAGTAAACTGTGTGAGCAACTCGGAGGAAGAAGTATTGCACTATTAAGATAGCCACTTTTTCGTCACGAGAGGTATTGACTCAGAGAATACCAGTAACCTATGGAAGGAGTAACGATGAATCTCTTAAGATACACAACGAGTGACATATCGCTTCTGGCAGGCTGGCCGCAGTAAGGAAAAGTGGCAGACTGGGTGAGCAATTGGGACGAGTAACTATGACTCTCTTAAGGTAGCCAATGCCTCGTTACTTGCGGTTTGGATTAAGAGGTCTCGAATAACCCCTAGGAGGAGAAATGATGACTCTTTTATGATACAAAACTAGTGAATTATAGTTTCTGGCAGACAATAACTACACAAAAAAGTAGTAAACTGTGTGAGCAACTGGGAGGAAGAAGTATTGCACTATTAAGATAGCCACTTTTTCGTCACGAGAGGCATTGAATCAGAGAATACCAGTAACCTATGGAAAGAGTAACGATGAATCTCTTAAGATACACAACGAGTGACATATCGCTTCTGGCAAACTGGCCACAGTAAGAAAAAGTGGCAGACTGGGTGAGCAATTGGACGAGTAACTACGACTCTCTTAAGGTAGCCAATGCCTCGTTACTTGCAGTTTGGATTAAGAAATCTCGAAAACCCCTAGGAGGAGAAACGATGACTCTTTTATGATACACAACTTGTCAATTATAGTTTCTGGCAGACAAAAACTACACAAAAAGTAGTAAACTGTGTGAGCAACTCGGAGGAAGAAGTATTGCACTATTAAGATAGCCACTTTTTCGTCACGTGAGGCATTGAATCAGAGAATACCAGTAACCTATGGAAAGAGTAACGATGAATCTCTTAAGATACACAACGAGTGACATATCGCTTCTGGCAGACTGGCCACAGTAAGAAAAAGTGGCAGACTGGGTGAGCAATGGGGACGAGTAACTATGACTCTCTTAAGGTAGCCAATGCCTCGTTACTTGCGGTTTGGATTAAGAAATCTCGAAAATCCCTAGGAGGAGAAACGATGACTCTTTTATGATACACAACTTGTCAATTATAGTTTCTGGCAGACAAAAACTACACAAAAAGTAGTAAACTGTGTGAGCAACTCGGAGGAAGAAGTATTGCACTATTAAGATAGCCACTTTTTCGTCACGAGAGGTATTGACTCAGAGAATACCAGTAACCTATGGAAGGAGTAACGATGAATCTCTTAAGATACACAACGAGTGACATATCGCTTCTGGCAGGCTGGCCGCAGTAAGGAAAAGTGGCAGACTGGGTGAGCAATTGGGACGAGTAACTATGACTCTCTTAAGGTAGCCAATGCCTCGTTACTTGCGGTTTGGATTAAGAGGTCTCGAATAACCCCTAGGAGGAGAAATGATGACTCTTTTATGATACAAAACTAGTGAATTATAGTTTCTGGCAGACAATAACTACACAAAAAAGTAGTAAACTGTGTGAGCAACTGGGAGGAAGAAGTATTGCACTATTAAGATAGCCACTTTTTCGTCACGAGAGGCATTGAATCAGAGAATACCAGTAACCTATGGAAGGAGTAACGATGAATCTCTTAAGATACACAACGAGTGACATATCGCTTCTGGCAGACTGGCCACAGTAAGAAAAAGTGGCAGACTGGGTGAGCAATTGGACGAGTAACTACGACTCTCTTAAGGTAGCCAATGCCTCGTTACTTGCAGTTTGGATTAAGAAATCTCGAAAACCCCTAGGAGGAGAAACGATGACCCTTTTATGATACACAACTTGTCAATTATAGTTTCTGGCAGACAAAAACTACACAAAAAGTAGTAAACTGTGTGAGCAACTCGGAGGAAGAAGTATTGCACTATTAAGATAGCCACTTTTTCGTCACGAGAGGTATTGACTCAGAGAATACCAGTAACCTATGGAAGGAGTAACGATGAATCTCTTAAGATACACAACGAGTGACATATCGCTTCTGGCAAACTGGCCACAGTAAGAAAAAGTGGCAGACTGGGTGAGCAATTGGACGAGTAACTACGACTCTCTTAAGGTAGCCAATGCCTCGTTACTTGCAGTTTGGATTAAGAAATCTCGAAAACCCCTAGGAGGAGAAACGATGACTCTTTTATGATACACAACTTGTCAATTATAGTTTCTGGCAGACAAAAACTACACAAAAAGTAGTAAACTGTGTGAGCAACTCGGAGGAAGAAGTATTGCACTATTAAGATAGCCACTTTTTCGTCACGTGAGGCATTGAATCAGAGAATACCAGTAACCTATGGAAAGAGTAACGATGAATCTCTTAAGATACACAACGAGTGACATATCGCTTCTGGCAGACTGGCCACAGTAAGAAAAAGTGGCAGACTGGGTGAGCAATGGGGACGAGTAACTATGACTCTCTTAAGGTAGCCAATGCCTCGTTACTTGCGGTTTGGATTAAGAAATCTCGAAAATCCCTAGGAGGAGAAACGATGACTCTTTTATGATACACAACTTGTCAATTATAGTTTCTGGCAGACAAAAACTACACAAAAAGTAGTAAACTGTGTGAGCAACTCGGAGGAAGAAGTATTGCACTATTAAGATAGCCACTTTTTCGTCACGAGAGGTATTGACTCAGAGAATACCAGTAACCTATGGAAGGAGTAACGATGAATCTCTTAAGATACACAACGAGTGACATATCGCTTCTGGCAGGCTGGCCGCAGTAAGGAAAAGTGGCAGACTGGGTGAGCAATTGGGACGAGTAACTATGACTCTCTTAAGGTAGCCAATGCCTCGTTACTTGCGGTTTGGATTAAGAGGTCTCGAATAACCCCTAGGAGGAGAAATGATGACTCTTTTATGATACAAAACTAGTGAATTATAGTTTCTGGCAGACAATAACTACACAAAAAAGTAGTAAACTGTGTGAGCAACTGGGAGGAAGAAGTATTGCACTATTAAGATAGCCACTTTTTCGTCACGAGAGGCATTGAATCAGAGAATACCAGTAACCTATGGAAGGAGTAACGATGAATCTCTTAAGATACACAACGAGTGACATATCGCTTCTGGCAGACTGGCCACAGTAAGAAAAAGTGGCAGACTGGGTGAGCAATTGGACGAGTAACTACGACTCTCTTAAGGTAGCCAATGCCTCGTTACTTGCAGTTTGGATTAAGAAATCTCGAAAACCCCTAGGAGGAGAAACGATGACCCTTTTATGATACACAACTTGTCAATTATAGTTTCTGGCAGACAAAAACTACACAAAAAGTAGTAAACTGTGTGAGCAACTCGGAGGAAGAAGTATTGCACTATTAAGATAGCCACTTTTTCGTCACGAGAGGTATTGACTCAGAGAATACCAGTAACCTATGGAAGGAGTAACGATGAATCTCTTAAGATACACAACGAGTGACATATCGCTTCTGGCAGGCTGGCCGCACTAAGGAAAAGTGGCAGACTGGGTGAGCAATTGGGACGAGTAACTATGACTCTCTTAAGGTAGCCAATGCCTCGTTACTTGCGGTTTGGATTAAGAGGTCTCGAATAACCCCTAGGAGGAGAAATGATGACTCTTTTATGATACAAAACTAGTGAATTATAGTTTCTGGCAGACAAAAACTACACAAAAATGTAGTAAACTGTGTGAGCAACTGGGAGGAAGAAGTATTGCACTATTAAGATAGCCACATTTTCGTCACGAGAGGCATTGAATCAGAGAATACCAGTAACCTATGGAAAGTGTAAAGATGAATCTCTTAAGATACACAACGAGTGACATATCGCTTCTGGCAGACTGGCCACAGTAAGAAAAAGTGGCAGACTGGGTGAGCAATGGGGACGAGTAACTATGACTCTCTTAAGGTAGCCAATGCCTCGTTACTTGCGGTTTGGATTAAGAAATCTCGAAAACCCCTAGGAGGAGAAACGATGACTCTTTTATGATACACAACTAGTCAATTACAGTTTCTGGCAGACAAAAACTACACAAAAAGTAGTAAACTGTGTGAGCAACTCGGAGGAAGAAGTATTGCACTATTAAGATAGCCACTTTTTCGTCACGAGAGGTATTGACTCAGAGAATACCAGTAACCTATGGAAGGAGTAACGATGAATCTCTTAAGATACACAACGAGTGACATATCGCTTCTGGCAGACTGGCCGCAGTAAGCAAAAGTGGCAGACTGGGTGAGCAATTGGGACGAGTAACTATGACTCTCTTAAGGTAGCCAATGCCTCGTTACTTGCGGTTTGGATTAAGATATCTCGAATAACCCCTAGGAGGAGAAATGATGACTCTTTTATGATACAAAACTAGTGAATTATAGTTTCTGGCATGCAAAAACTACACAAAAAAGTAGTAAACTGTGTGAGCAACTGGGAGGAAGAAGTATTGCACTATTAAGATAGCCACTTTTTCGTCACGAGAGGCATTGAATCAGACAATACCAGTAACCTATGGAAAGAGTAACGATGAATCTCTTAAGATACACAACGAGTGACATATCGCTTCTGGCAGACTGGCCACAGTAAGAAAAAGTGGCAGACTGGGTGAGCAATGGGGACGTGTAACTATGACTCTCTTAAGGTAGCCAATGCCTCGTTACTTGCGGTTAGGATTAAGAAATCTCGAAAACCCCTAGGAGGAGAAACGATGACTCTTTTATGATACACAACTAGTCAATTATAGTTTCTGGCAGACAAAAACTACACAAAAAGTAGTAAACTGTGTGAGCAACTCGGAGGAAGAAGTATTGCACTATTAAGATAGCCACTTTTTCGTCACGAGAGTTATTGACTCAGAGAATACCAGTAACCTATGGAAGGAGTAACGATGAATCTCTTAAGATACACAACGAGTGACATATCGCTACTGGCAGACTGGCCGCAGTAAGAAAAAGTGGCAGACTGGGTGAGCAATTGGGACGAGTAACTATGACTCTCTTAAGGTAGCCAATGCCTCGTTACTTGCGGTTTGGATTAAGATATCTCGAATAACCCCTAGGAGGAGAAACGATGACTCTTTTATGATACACAACTAGTGAATTATAGTTTCTGGCAGACAAAAACTACACAAAAAGCAGTAATCTGTGTGAGCAATTCGGAGGAAGAAATATTGCACTATTAAGATAGCCACTTTTTCGTCAAGAGATGTATTGACTCAGAGAATACCAGTAACCTAAGGAAGGAGTAACGATGAATCTCTTAAGATACACAACGAGTGACATATCGCTTCTGGCAGACTGGCCACAGTAAGAAAAAGTGGCAGACTGGGTGAGCAATGGGGACGAGTAACTATGACTCTCTTAAGGTAGCCAATGCCTCGTTACTTGCGGTTTGGATTAAGAAATCTCGAAAACCACTAGGAGGAGAAACGATGACGCTTTTATGATACACAACTAGTGAATTATAGTTTCTGGCAGACAAAAACTACACAAAAAGTAGTAAACTGTGTGAGCAACTCGGAGGAAGAAGTATTGCACTATTAAGATAGCCACTTTTTCGTCACGAGAGGTATTGACTCAGAGAATACCAGTAACCTATGGAAGGAGTAACGATGAATCTCTTAAGATACACAACGAGTGACATATCGCTTCTGGCAGACTGGCCGCAGTAAGGAAAAGTGGCAGACTGGGTGAGCAATTGGGACGAGTAACTATGACTCTCTTAAGGTAGCCAATGCCTCGTTACTTGCGGTTTGCATTAAGAGGTCTCGAATAACCCCTAGGAGGAGAAACGATGACTCTTTTATGATACAAAACTAGTGAATTATAGTTTCTGGCAGACAAAAACTACACAAAAAAGTAGTAAACTGTGTGAGCAACTGGGAGGAAGAAGTATTGCACTATTAAGATAACCACTTTTTCGTCACGAGAGGCATTGAATCAGAGAATACCAGTAACCTATGGAAAGAGTAGCGATGAATCTCTTAAGATACACAACGAGTGACATATCGCTTCTGGCAGACTGGCCGCAGTAAGGAAAAGTGGCAGACTGGGTGAGCAATTGGATCGAGTAACTATGACTCTCTTAAGGTAGCCAATGCCTCGTTACTTGCGGTTTGGATTAAGAAATCTCGAAAACCCCTAGGAGGAGAAACGATGACTCTTTTATGATACACAACTAGTCAATTACAGTTTCTGGCAGACAAAAACTACACAAAAAGTAGTAAACTGTGTGAGCAACTCGGAGGAAGAAGTATTGCACTATTAAGATAGCCACTTTTTCGTCACGAGAGGTATTGACTCAGAGAATACCAGTAACCTATGGAAGGAGTAACGATGAATCTCTTAAGATACACAACGAGTGACATATCGCTTCTGGCAGACTGGCCGCAGTAAGCAAAAGTGGCAGACTGGGTGAGCAATTGGGACGAGTAACTATGACTCTCTTAAGGTAGCCAATGCCTCGTTACTTGCGGTTTGGATTAAGATATCTCGAATAACCCCTAGGAGGAGAAATGATGACTCTTTTATGATACAAAACTAGTGAATTATAGTTTCTGGCATACAAAAACTACACAAAAAAGTAGTAAACTGTGTGAGCAACTGGGAGGAAGAAGTATTGCACTATTAAGATAGCCACTTTTTCGTCACGAGAGGCATTGAATCAGACAATACCAGTAACCTATGGAAAGAGTAACGATGAATCTCTTAAGATACACAACGAGTGACATATCGCTTCTGGCAGACTGGCCACAGTAAGAAAAAGTGGCAGACTGGGTGAGCAATGGGGACGAGTAACTATGACTCTCTTAAGGTAGCCAATGCCTCGTTACTTGCGGTTAGGATTAAGAAATCTCGAAAACCCCTAGGAGGAGAAACGATGACTCTTTTATGATACACAACTAGTCAATTATAGTTTCTGGCAGACAAAAACTACACAAAAAGTAGTAAACTGTGTGAGCAACTGGGAGGAAGAAGTATTGCACTATTAAGATAGCCACTTTTTCGTCACGAGAGGTATTGACTCAGAGAATACCAGTAACCTATGGAAGGAGTAACGATGAATCTCTTAAGATACACAACGAGTGACATATCGCTTCTGGCAGACTGGCCGCAGTAAGAAAAAGTGGCAGACTGGGTGAGCAATTGGGACGAGTAACTATGACTCTCTTAAGGTAGCCAATGCCTCGTTACTTGCGGTTTGGATTAAGATATCTCGAATAACCCCTAGGAGGAGAAACGATGACTCTTTTATGATACACAACTAGTGAATTATAGTTTCTGGCAGACAAAAACTACACAAAAAGCAGTAATCTGTGTGAGCAACTCGGAGGAAGAAATATTGCACTATTAAGATAGCCACTTTTTCGTCAAGAGATGTATTGACTCAGAGAATACCAGTAACCTAAGGAAGGAGTAACGATGAATCTCTTAAGATACACAACGAGTGACATATCGCTTCTGGCAGACTGGCCACAGTAAGAAAAAGTGGCAGACTGGGTGAGCAATGGGGACGAGTAACTATGACTCTCTTAAGGTAGCCAATGCCTCGTTACTTGCGGTTTGGATTAAGAAATCTCGAAAACCACTAGGAGGAGAAACGATGACGCTTTTATGATACACAACTAGTGAATTATAGTTTCTGGCAGACAAAAACTACACAAAAAGTAGTAAACTGTGTGAGCAACTCGGAGGAAGAAGTATTGCACTATTAAGATAGCCACTTTTTCGTCACGAGAGGTATTGACTCAGAGAATACCAGTAACCTATGGAAGGAGTAACGATGAATCTCTTAAGATACACAACGAGTGACATATCGCTTCTGGCAGACTGGCCGCAGTAAGGAAAAGTGGCAGACTGGGTGAGCAATTGGGACGAGTAACTATGACTCTCTTAAGGTAGCCAATGCCTCGTTACTTGCGGTTTGCATTAAGAGGTCTCGAATAACCCTAGGAGGAGAAACGATGACTCTTTTATGTTACAAAACTAGTGTATTATAGTTTCTGGCAGACAAAAACTACACAAACAAGTAGTAAACTGTGTGAGCAACTGGGAGGAAGAAGTATTGCACTATTAAGATAACCACTTTTTCGTCACGAGAGGCATTGAATCAGAGAATACCAGTAACCTATGGAAAGAGTAGCGATGAATCTCTTAAGATACACAACGAGTGACATATCGCTTCTGGCAGACTGGCCGCAGTAAGGAAATGTGGCAGACTGGGTGAGCAATTGGATCGAGTAACTATGACTCTCTTAAGGTAGCCAATGCCTCGTTACTTGCGGTTTGCATTAAGAGGTCTCGAATAACCCCTAGGAGGAGAAACGATGACTCTTTTATGATACAAAACTAGTGAATTATAGTTTCTGGCAGACAAAAACTACACAAAAAAGTAGTAAACTGTGTGAGCAACTGGGAGGAAGAAGTATTGCACTATTAAGATAGCCACTTTTTCGTCACGAGAGGCATTGAATCAGAGAATACCAGTAACCTATGGAAAGAGTAACGATGAATCTCTTAAGATACACAACGAGTGACATATCGCTTCTGGCAGACTGGCCGCAGTAAGGAAAAGTGGCAGACTGGGTGAGCAATTGGGACGAGTAACTATGACTCTCTTACGGTAGCCAATGCCTCGTTACTTGCGGTTTGGATTAAGATATCTCGAATAACCCCTAGGAGGAGGAACGATGACTCTTTTATGATACACAACTAGTGAATTATAGTTTCTGGCAGACAAAAACAACACAAAAAGCAGTAAACTGTGTGAGCAACTCGGAGGAAGAAGTATTGCACTATTAAGATAGGCACTTTTTCGTCAAGAGAAGTATTGACTCAGAGAATACCAGTAACCTAAGGAAGGAGTAACGATGAATCTCTTAAGATACACAACGAGTGACATATCGCTTCTGGCAGACTGGCCACAGTAAGAAAAAAGTGGCAGACTGGGTGAGCAATGGGGACGAGTAACTATGACTCTCTTAAGGTAGCCAATGCCTCGTTACTTGCGGTTTGGATTAAGAAATCTCGAAAACCCCTGGGAGGAGAAACGATGACTCTTTTATGATACACAACTAGTGAATTATAGTTTCTGGCAGACAAAAACTACACAAAAAGTAGTAAACTGTGTGAGCAACTCGGAGGAAGAAGTATTGCACTATTAAGATAGCCACTTTTTCGTCACGAGAGGTATTGACTCAGAGAATACCAGTAACCTATGGAAGGAGTAACGATGAATCTCTTAAGATACACAACGAGTGACATATCGCTTCTGGCAGACTGGCCGCAGTAAGGAAAAGTGGCAGACTGGGTGAGCAATTGGGACGAGTAACTATGACTCTCTTAAGGTAGCCAATGCCTCGTTACTTGCGGTTTGCATTAAGAGGTCTCGAATAACCCCTAGGAGGAGAAACGATGACTCTTTTATGATACAAAACTAGTGAATTATAGTTTCTGGCAGACAAAAACTACACAAAAAAGTAGTAAACTGTGTGAGCAACTGGGAGGAAGAAGTATTGCACTATTAAGATAGCCACTTTTTCGTCACGAGAGGCATTGAATCAGAGAATACCAGTAACCTATGGAAAGAGTAACGATGAATCTCTTAAGATACACAACGAGTGACATATCGCTTCTGGCAGACTGGCCGCAGTAAGGAAAAGTGGCAGACTGGGTGAGCAATTGGGACGAGTAACTATGACTCTCTTACGGTAGCCAATGCCTCGTTACTTGCGGTTTGGATTAAGATATCTCGAATAACCCCTAGGAGGAGGAACGATGACTCTTTTATGATACACAACTAGTGAATTATAGTTTCTGGCAGACAAAAACAACACAAAAAGCAGTAAACTGTGTGAGCAACTCGGAGGAAGAAGTATTGCACTATTAAGATAGGCACTTTTTCGTCAAGAGAAGTATTGACTCAGAGAATACCAGTAACCTAAGGAAGGAGTAACGATGAATCTCTTAAGATACACAACGAGTGACATATCGCTTCTGGCAGACTGGCCACAGTAAGAAAAAGTGGCAGACTGGGTGAGCAATGGGGACGAGTAACTATGACTCTCTTAAGGTAGCCAATGCCTCGTTACTTGCGGTTTGGATTAAGAAATCTCGAAAACCCCTGGGAGGAGAAACGATGACACTTTTATGATACACAACTAGTGAATTATAGTTTCTGGCAGACAAAAACTACACAAAAAGTAGTAAACTGTGTGAGCAACTCGGAGGAAGAAGTATTGCACTATTAAGATAGCCACTTTTTCGTCACGAGAGGTATTGACTCAGAGAATACCAGTAACCTATGGAAGGAGTAACGATGAATCTCTTAAGATACACAACGAGTGACATATCGCTTCTGGCAGACTGGCCGCAGTAAGGAAAAGTGGCAGACTGGGTGAGCAATTGGGACGAGTAACTATGACTCTCTTAAGGTAGCCAATGCCTCGTTACTTGCGGTTTGCATTAAGAGGTCTCGAATAACCCCTAGGAGGAGAAACGATGACTCTTTTATGATACAAAACTAGTGAATTATAGTTTCTGGCAGACAAAAACTACACAAAAAAGTAGTAAACTGTGTGAGCAACTGGGAGGAAGAAGTATTGCACTATTAAGATAGCCACTTTTTCGTCACGAGAGGCATTGAATCAGAGAATACCAGTAACCTATGGAAGGAGTAACGATGAATCTCTTAAGATACACAACGAGTGACATATCGCTTCTGGCAGACTGGCCGCAGTAAGGAAAAGTGGCAGACTGGGTGAGCAATTGGGACGAGTAACTATGACTCTCTTAAGGTAGCCAATGCCTCGTTACTTGCGGTTTGCATTAAGAGGTCTCGAATAACCCCTAGGAGGAGAAACGATGACTCTTTTATGATACAAAACTCGTGAATTATAGTTTCTGGCAGACAAAAACTACACAAAAAAGTAGTAAACTGTGTGAGCAACTGGGCGGAAGAAGTATTGCACTATTAAGATAGCCACTTTTTCGTCACGAGAGGCATTGAATCAGAGAATACCAGTAACCTATGGAAAGAGTAACGATGAATCTCTTAAGATACACAACGAGTGACATATCGCTTCTGGCAGACTGGCCGCAGTAAGGAAAAGTGGCAGACTACGTGGGCAATTGGGACGAGTAACTATGACTCTCTTACGGTAGCCAATGCCTCGTTACTTGCGGTTTGGATTAAGATATCTCGAATAACCCCTAGGAGGAGAAACGATGACTCTTTTATGATACACAACTAGTGAATTATAGTTTCTGGCAGACAAAAAGTACACAAAAATGCAGTAAACTGTGTGAGCAACTCGGAGGAAGATGTATTGCACTATTAAGATAGCCACTTTTTCGTCAAGAGAGGTATTGACTCAGAGAATACCAGTAACCTATGGAAGGAGTAACGATGAATCTCTTAAGATACACAACGAGTGACATATCGATTCTGGCAGACTGGCCACAGTAAGAAAAAGTGGCAGACTGGGTGAGCAATGGGGACGAGTAACTATGACTCTCTTAAGGTAGCCAATGCCTCGTTACTTGCGGTTTGGATTAAGAAATCTCGAAAACCGCTAGGAGGAGTAACGATGACTCTTTTATGATACACAACTAGTGAATTATAGTTTCTGGCAGACAAAAACTACACAAAAAGTAGTAAACTGTGTGAGCAACTCGGAGGAAGAAGTATTGCACTATTAAGATAGCCACTTTTTCGTCACGAGTGGTATTGACTCAGAGAATACCAGTAACCTATGGAAGGAGTAACGATGAATTTCTTAAGATACACAACGAGTGACATATCGCTTCTGGCAGACTGGCCACAGTAAGGAAAAGTGGCAGACTGGGTGAGCAATTGGGACGAGTAACTATGACTCTCTTAAGGTAGCCAATGCCTCGTTACTTGCGGTTTGGATTAAGAGGTCTCGAATAACCCCTAGGAGGAGAAATGATGACTCATTTATGATACAAAACTAGTGAATTATAGTTTCTGGCAGACAAAAACTTCACAAAAAGCAGTAAACTGTGTGAGCAACTCGGAGGAAGAAGTATTGCACTATTAAGATAGCCACTTTTTCGTCACGAGAGGCATTGAATCAGAGAATACCAGTAACCTATGGAAAGAGTAACGATGAATCTCTTAAGATACACAACGAGTGACATATCGCTTCTGGCAGACTGGCCGCAGTAAGGAAAAGTGGCAGACTGGGTGAGCAATTGGGACGAGTAACTATGACTCTCTTAAGGTAGCCAATGCCTCGTTACTTGCGGTTTGGATTAAGAAATCTCGAATAACCCCTAGGAGGAGAAACGATGACTCTTTTATGATACACAAGTAGTGACATATCGCTTCTGGCAGACTGGCAAGTACACAAAAAGTAGTAAACTGTGTGAGCAACTCGGAGGAAGAAGTATTGCACTATTAAGATAGCCACTTTTTCGTCAAGAGAGGTATTGACTCAGAGAATACCAGTAACCTATGGAAGGAGTAACGATGAATCTCTTAAGATACACACCGAGTGACATATCGCTTCTGGCAGACTGGCCACAGTAAGAAAAAGTGGCAGACTGGGTGAGCAATGGGGACGAGTAACTATGACTCTCTTAAGGTAGCCAATGCCTCGTTACTTGCGGTTTGGATTAAGAAATCTCGAAAACCCCTAGGAGGAGAAACGATGACTCTTTTATGATACACAGCTAGTGAATTATAGTTTCTGGCAGACAAAAACTACACAAAAAGTAGTAAACTGTGTGAGCAACTCGGAGGAAGAAGTATTGCACTATTAAGATAGCCACTTTTTCGTCACGAGAGGTATTGACTCAGAGAATACCAGTAACCTATGGAAGGAGTAACGATGAATCTTTTAAGATACACAACGAGTGACATATCGCTTCTGGCAGACTGGCCGCAGTAAGAAAAAGTGGCAGACTGGGTGAGCAATTGGGACGAGTAACTATGACTCTCTTAAGGTAGCCAATGCCTCGTTACTTGCGGTTTGGATTAAGAGGTCTCGAATAACCCCTAGGAGGAGAAACGATGACTCTTTTATGATACAAAACTAGTGAATTATAGTTTCTGGCAGACAAAAACTACACAAAAAAGTAGTAAACTGTGTGAGCAACTGGGAGGAAGAAGTATTGCACTATTAAGATAGCCACTTTTTCGTCACGAGAGGCATTGAATCAGAGAATACCAGTAACCTATGGAAAGAGTAACGATGAATCTCTTAAGATACACAACGAGTGACATATCGCTTCTGGCAGACTGGCCGCAGTAAGGAAAAGTGGCAGACTGGGTGAGCAATTGGGACGAGTAACTATGACTCTCTTAAGGTAGCCAATGCCTCGTTACTTGACGTTTCCATTAAGAGGTCTCGAATAACCCCTAGGAGGAGAAACGATGACTCTTTTATGATACAAAACTAGTGAATTATAGTTTCTGGCAGACAAAAACTACACAAAAAAGTAGTAAACTGTGTGAGCAACTGGGAGGAAGAAGTATTGCACTATTAAGATAGCCACTTTTTCGTCAAGAGAGGTATTGGCTCAGAGAATACCAGTAACCTATGGAAGGAGTAACGATGAATCTCTTAAGATACACAACTAGTGACATATCGCTTCTGGCAGACTGGCCACAGTAAGAAAAAGTGGCAGACTGGGTGAGCAATGGGGACGAGTAACTATGACTCTCTTAAGGTAGCCAATGCCTCGTTACTTGCGGTTTGGATTAAGAAATCTCGAAAACCCCTAGGAGGAGAAACGATGACTCTTTTATGATACACAGCTAGTGAATTATAGTTTCTGGCAGACAAAAACTACACAAAAAGTAGTAAACTGTGTGAGCAACTCGGAGGAAGAAGTATTGCACTATTAAGATAGCCACTTTTTCGTCACGAGAGGTATTGACTCAGAGAATACCAGTAACCTATGGAAGGAGTAACGATGAATCTCTTAAGATACACAACGAGTGACATATCGCTCCTGGCAGACTGGCCGCAGTAAGAAAAAGTGGCAGACTGGGTGAGCAATTGGGACGAGTAACAATGACTCTCTTAAGGTAGCCAATGCCTCGTTACTTGCGGTTTGGATTAAGATATCTCGAATAACCCCTAGGAGGAGAAACGATGACTCTTTTATGATACACAACTAGTGAATTATAGTTTCTGGCAGACAAAAACTACACAAAAAGCAGTAAACTGTGTGAGCAACTCGGAGGAAGAAGTATTGCACTATTAAGATAGCCACTTTTTCGTCAAGAGAGGTATTGACTCAGAGAATACCAGTAACCTAAGGAAGGAGTAACGATGAATCTCTTAAGATACACAACGAGTGACATATCGCTTCTGGCAGACTGGCCACAGTAAGAAAAAGTGGCAGACTGGGTTAGCAATGGGGACCAGTAACTATGACTCTCTAAAGGTAGATAATGCCTCGTTACTTGCGGTTTGGATTAAGAAATCTCGAAAACCCCTAGGAGGAGAAACGATGATTCTTTTATGATACACAACTAGTGAATTATAGTTTCTGGCAGACAAAAACTACACAAAAAGTAGTAAACGGTGTGAGCAACTCGGAGGAAGAAGTATTGCACTATTAAGATAGCCACTTTTTCGTCACGAGAGGTATTGACTCAGAGAATACCAGTAACCTATGGAAGGAGTAACGATGAATCTCTTAAGATACACAACGAGTGACATATCGCTTCTGGCAGACTGGCCGCAGTAAGGAAAAGTGGCAGACTGGGTGAGCAATTGGGACGAGTAACTATGACTCTCTTAAGGTAGCCAATGCCTCGTTACTTGCGGTTTGCATTAAGAGGTCTCGAATAACCCCTAGGAGGAGAAACGATGACTCTTTTATGATACAAAACTAGTGAATTATAGTTTCTGGCAGACAAAAACTACACAAAAAAGTAGTAAACTGTGTGAGCAACTGGGAGGAAGAAGTATTGCACTATTAAGATAGCCACTTTTTCGTCACGAGAGGCATTGAATCAGAGAATACCAGTAACCTATGGAAAGAGTAACGATGAATCTCTTAAGATACACAACGAGTGACATATCGCTTCTGGCAGACTGGCCGCAGTAAGGAAAAGTGGCAGACTGGGTGAGCAATTGGGACGAGTAACTATGACTCTCTTAAGGTAGCCAATGCCTCGTTACTTGCGGTTTGCATTAAGAGGTCTCGAATAACCCCTAGGAGGAGAAACGATGACTCTTTTATGATACAAAACTAGTGAATTATAGTTTCTGGCAGACAAAAACTACACAAAAAAGTAGTAAACTGTGTGAGCAACTGGGAGGAAGAAGTATTGCACTATTAAGATAGCCACTTTTTCGTCACGAGAGGCATTGAATCAGAGAATACCAGTAACCTATGGAAAGAGTAACGATGAATCTCTTAAGATACACAACGAGTGACATATCGCTTCTGGCAGACTGGCCGCAGTAAGGAAAAGTGGCAGACTGGGTGAGCAATTGGGACGAGTAACTATGACTCTCTTAAGGTAGCCAATGCCTCGTTACTTGACGTTTGCATTAAGAGGTCTCGAATAACCCCTAGGAGGAGAAACGATGACTCTTTTATGATATAAAACTAGTGAATTATAGTTTCTGGCAGACAAAAACTACACAATAAAGTAGTAAACTGTGTGAGCAACTGGGAGGAAGAAGTATTGCACTATGAAGATAGCCACTTTTTCGTCAAGAGAGGTATTGACTCAGAGAATACCAGTAACCTATGGAAGGAGTAAAGATGAATCTCTTAAGATACACAACGAGTGACATATCGCTTCTGGCAGACTGGCCACAGTAAGAAAAAGTGGTAGACTGGGTGAGCAATGGGGACGAGTAACTATGACTCTCTTAAGGTAGCCAATGCCTCGTTACTTGCGGTTTGGATTAAGATATCTCGAATAACCCCTAGGAGGAGAAACGATGACTCTTTTATGATACACAACTAGGAATTATAGTTTCTGGCAGACAAAAACTACACAAAAAGTAGTAAACTGTGTGAGCAACTCGGAGGAAGAAGTATTGCACTATTAAGATAGCCACTTTTTCGTCACGAGAGGCATTGAATCAGAGAATACCAGTAACCTATGGAAAGAGTAACGATGAATCTCTTAAGATACACAACGAGTGACATATCGCTTCTCACAGACTGGCCGCAGTAAGGAAAAGTGGCAGACTGGGTGAGCAATTGGGACGAGTAACTATGACTCTCTTAAGGTAGTTAATGCCTCGTTACTTGCGGTTTGGATTAAGAAATCTCGAAAACCACTAGGAGGAAAACGATGACTCTTTTATGATACACAACTAGGAATTATAGTTTCTGGCAGACAAAAACTACACAAAAAGTAGTAAACTTTGTGAGCAACTCGGAGGAAGAAGTATTGCACTATTAAGATAGCCACTTTTTCGTCACGAGAGGCATTGAATCAGAGAATACCAGTAACCTATGGAAAGAGTAACGATGAATCTCTTAAGATACACAACGAGTGACATATCGCTTCTCACAGACTGGCCGCAGTAAGGAAAAGTGGCAGACTGGGTGAGCAATTGGGACGAGTAACTATGACTCTCTTAAGGTAGCCAATGACTCGTTACTTGCGGTTTGGATTAAGAAATCTCGAATAACCCCTAGGAGGAGAAACGATGACTCTTTTATGATACACAACTAGTGACATATCGCTTCTGGCAGACTGGCAAGTACACAAAAAGTAGTAAACTGTGTGAGCAACTCGGAGGAAGAAGTATTGCACTATTAAGATAGCCACTTTTTCGTCAAGAGAGGTATTGACTCAGAGAATACCAGTAACCTATGGAAGGAGTAACGATGAATCTCTTAAGATACACAACGAGTGACATATCGCTTCTGGCAGACTGGCCGCAGTAAGAAAAAGTGGCAGACTGGGTGAGCAATTGGGACGAGTAACTATGACTCTCTTAAGGTAGCCAATGCCTCGTTACTTGCGGTTTGGATTAAGAAATCTCGAATAACCCCTAGGAGGAGAAACGATGACTCTTTTATGATACACAACTTGTGAATTATAGTTTCTGGCAGACAAAAACTACACAAAAAGCATTAAACTGTGTGAGCAACTGGGAGGAAGAAGTATTGCACTATTAAGATAGCCACTTTTTCGTCACGAGAGGCATTGAATCAGAGAATACCAGTAACCTATGGAAAGAGTAACGATGAATCTCTTAAGATACACAACGAGTGACATATCGCTTCTGGCAGACTGGCCGCAGTAAGGAAAAGTGGCAGACTGGGTGAGCAATTGGGACGAGTAACTATGACTCTCTTAAGGTAGCCAATGCCTCGTTACTTGCGGTTTGGATTAAGAAATCTCGAATAACCCCTAGGAGGAGAAACGATGACTCTTTTATGATACACAACTAGTGACATATCGCTTCTGGCAGACTGGCAAGTACACAAAAAGAGAGTAAACTGTGTGAGCAACTCGGAGGAAGAAGTATTGCACTATTAAGATAGCCACTTTTTCGTCAAGAGAGGTATTGACTCAGAGAATACCAGTAACCTATGGAAGGAGTAACGATGAATCTCTTAAGATACACAACGAGTGACATATTGCTTCTGGCAGACTGGCCACCGTAAGAAAAAGTGGCAGACTGGGTGAGCAATGGGGACGAGTAACTATGACTCTCTTAAGGTAGCCAATGCCTCGTTACTTGCGGTTTGGATTAAGAAATCTCGAAAACCCCTAGGAGGAGAAACGATGACTCTTTTATGATACACAACTAGTGAATTATAGTTTCTGGCAGACAAAAACTACACAAAAAGTAGTAAACTGTGTGAGCAACTCGGAGGAAGAAGTATTGCACTATTAAGATAGCCACGTATTCGTCACGAGAGGCATTGAATCAGAGAATACCAGTAACCTATGGAAAGAGTAACGATGAATCTCTTAAGATACACAACGAGTGACATATCGCTTCTCACAGACTGGCCGCAGTAAGGAAAAGTGGCAGACTGGGTGAGCAATTGGGACGAGTAACTATGACTCTCTTAAGGTAGCCAATGCCTCGTTACTTGCGGTTTGGATTAAGATATCTCGAATAACTCCTAGGAGGAGAAACGATGACTCTTTTATGATACACAACTAGTGACATATCGCTTCTGGCAGACAAAAACTACACAAAAAGCAGTAAACTGTGTAAGCAACTCGGAGGAAGAAGTATTGCACTATTAAGATAGCCACTTTTTCGTCAAGAGAGGTATTGACTCAGAGAATACCAGTAACCTATGGAAGGAGTAACGATGAATCTCTTAAGATACACAACGAGTGAAATATCGCTTCTGGCAGACTGGCCACAGTAAGAAAAAGTGGCAGACTGGGTGAGCAATGGGGACGAGTAACTATGACTCTCTTAAGGTAGCCAATGCCTCGTTACTTGCGGTTTGGATTAAGAAATCTCGAAAACCCCTAGGAGGAGAAACGATGACTCTTTTATGATACACAACTAGTGAATTATAGTTTCTGGCAGACAAAAACTACACAAAAAGTAGTAAACTGTGCGAGCAACTTCGAGGAAGAAGTATTGCACTATTAAGATAGCCACTTTTTCGTCAAGAGAGGTATTGACTCAGAGAATACCAGTAACCTATGGAAGGAGTAACGATGAATCTCTTAAGATACACAACGAGTGACATATCGCTTCTGGCAGACTGGCCGCAGTAAGAAAAAGTGGCAGACTGGGTGAGCAATTGGGACGAGTAACTATGACTCTCTGAAGGTAGCCAATGCCTCGTTACTTGCGGTTTGGATTAAGAAATCTCGAATAACCCCTAGGAGGAGAAACGATGACTCTTTTATGATACACAACTAGTGACATATCGCTTCTGGCAGACTGGCAAGTACACAAAAAGAGAGTAAACTGTGTGAGCAACTCGGAGGAAGAAGTATTGCACTATTAAGATAGCCACTTTTTCGTCAAGAGAGGTATTGACTCAGAGAATACCAGTAACCTATGGAAGGAGTAACGATGAATCTCTTAAGATACACAACGAGTGACATATCGCTTCTCACAGACTGGCCGCAGTAAGGAAAAGTGGCAGACTGGGTGAGCAATTGGGACGAGTAACTATGACTCTCTTAAGGTAGCCAATGCCTCGTTACTTGCGGTTTGGATTAAGAAATCTCGAACAACCCCTAGGAGGAGAAACGATGACTCTTTTATGATACACAACTAGTGACATATCGCTTCTGGCAGACTGGCAAGTACACAAAAAGTAGTAAACTGTGTGAGCATCTCGGAGGAAGAAGTATTGCACTATTAAGATAGCCACTTTTTCGTCAAGAGAGGTATTGACTCAGAGAATACCAGTAACCTATGGAAGGAGTAACGATGAATCTCTTAAGATACACAACGAGTGACATATCGCTTCTGGCAGACTGGCCGCAGTAAGGAAAAGTGGCAGACTTGGTGAGCAATTGGGACGAATAACTATGACTGTCTTAAGGTAGCCAATGCCTCGTTACTTGCGGTTTGGATTAAGAGGTCTCGAATAACCCCTAGGAGGAGAAACGATGACTCTTTTATGATACACAACTAGTGACATATCGCTTCTGGCAGACTGGCAAGTACACAAAAAGAGAGTAAACTGTGTGAGCAACTCGGAGGAAGAAGTATTGCACTATTAAGATAGCCACTTTTTCGTCAAGAGAGGTATTGACTCAGAGAATACCAGTAACCTATGGAAAGAGTAACGATGAATCTCTTAAGATACACAACGAGTGACATATCGCTTCTGGCAGACTGGCCGCAGTAAGGAAAAGTGGCAGACTGGGTGAGCAATTGGGACGAATAACTATGACTGTCTTAAGGTAGCCATTGCCTCGTTACTTGCGGTTTGGATTAAGAAATCTCGAAAACCACTAGGAGGAGAAACGATGACTCTTTTATGATACACAACTAGGAATTATAGTTTCTGGCAGACAAAAACTACACAAAAAGTAGTAAACTGTGTGAGCAAATCGGAGGAAGAAGTATTGCACTATTAAGATAGCCACTTTTTCGTCACGAGAGGCATTGAATCAGAGAATACCAGTAACCTATGGAAAGAGTAACGATGAATCTCTTAAGATACACAACGAGTGACATATCGCTTCTCACAGACTGGCCGCAGTAAGGAAAAGTGGCAGACTGGGTGAGCAATTGGGACGAGTAACTATGACTCTCTTAAGGTAGTTAATGCCTCGTTACTTGCGGTTTGGATTAAGAAATCTCTAATAACCCCTAGGAGGAGAAACGATGACTCTTTTATGATACACAACTAGTGACATATCGCTACTGGCAGACTGGCAAGTACACAAAAAGTAGTAAACTCTGTGAGCAACTCGGAGGAAGAAGTATTGCACTATTAAGATAGCCACTTTTTCGTCACGAGAGGCATTGAATCAGAGAATACCAGTAACCTATGGAAAGAGTAACGATGAATCTCTTAAGATACACAACGAGTGACATATCGCTTCTGGCAGACTGGCCGCAGTAAGAAAAAGTGGCAGACTGGGTGAGCAATTGGGACGAGTAACTATGACTCTCTTAAGGTAGCCAATGCCTCGTTACTTGCGGTTTGGATTAAGATATCTCGAATAACCCCTAGGAGGAGAAACGATGACTCTTTTATGATACACAACTAGTGAATTATAGTTTCTGGCAGACAAAAACTACACAAAAAGCAGTAAACTGTGTGAGCAACTGGGAGGAAGAAGTATTGCACTATTAAGATAGCCACTTTTTCGTCACGAGAGGCATTGAATCAGAGAATACCAGTAACCTATGGAAAGAGTAACGATGAATCTCTTAAGATACACAACGAGTGACATATCGCTTCTGGCAGACTGGCCGCAGTAAGGAAAAGTGGCAGACTGGGTGAGCAATTGGGACGAGTAACTATGACTCTCTTAAGGTAGCCAATGCCTCGTTACTTGTGGTTTGGATTAAGAAATCTCGAATAACCCCTAGGAGGAGAAACGATGACTCTTTTATGATACACAACTAGTGACATATCGCTTCTGGCAGACAAAAACTACACAAAAAGCAGTAAACTGTGTGAGCAACTCGGAGGAAGAAGTATTGCACTATTAAAATAGCCACTTTTTCGTCAAGAGAGGTATTGACTCAGAGAATACCAGTAACCTATGGAAGGAGTAACGATGAATCTCTTAAGATACACAACGAGTGACATATCGCTTCTGGCAGACTGGCCACAGTAAGAAAAAGTGGCAGACTGGGTGAGCAATGGGGACGAGTAACTATGACTCTCTTAAGGTAGCCAATGCCTCGTTACTTGCGGTTTGGATTAAGAAATCTCGAAAACCCCTAGGAGGAGAAACGATGACTCTTTTATGATACACAACTAGTGAATTATAGTTTCTGGCAGACAAAAACTACACAAAAAGTAGTAAACTGTGTGAGCAACTTCGAGGAAGAAGTATTGCACTATTAAGATAGCCACTTTTTCGTCACGAGAGGTATTGACTCAGAGAATACCAGTAACCTATGGAAGGAGTAACGATGAATCTCTTAAGATACACAACGAGTGACATATCGCTTCTGGCGGACTGGCCACCGTAAGAAAAAGTGGCAGACTGGGTGAGCAATGGGGACGAGTAACTATGACTCTCTTAAGGTAGCCAATGCCTCGTTACTTGCGGTTTGGATTAAGAAATCTCGAAAACCCCTAGGAGGAGAAACGATGACTCTTTTATGATACACAACTAGTGAATTATAGTTTCTGGCAGACAAAAACTACACAAAAAGTAGTAAACTGCGTGAGCAACTCGGAGGAAGAAGTATTGCACTATTAAGATAGCCACTTTTTCGTCACGAGAGGCATTGAATCAGAGAATACCAGTAACCTATGGAAAGAGTAACGATGAATCTCTTAGGATACACAACGAGTGACATATCGCTTCTCACAGACTGGCCGCAGTAAGGAAAAGTGGCAGACTGGGTGAGCAATTGGGACGAGTAACTATGACTCTCTTAAGGTAGCCAATGCCTCGTTACTTGCGGTTTGGATTAAGAAATCTCGAATAACCCCTAGGAGGAGAAACGATGACTCTTTTATGATACACAACTAGTGACATATCGCTTCTGGCAGACTGGCAAGTACACAAAAAGTAGAAAACTGTGTGAGCAACTCGGAGGAATAAGTATTGCACTATTAAGATAGCCACTTTTTCGTCAAGAGAGGTATTGACTCAGAGAATACCAGTAACCTATGGAAGGAGTAACGATGAATCTCTTAAGATACACAACGAGTGACATATCGCTTCTGGCAGACTGGCCGCAGTAAGAAAAAGTGGCAGACTGGGTGAGCAATTGGGACGAGTAACTATGACTCTCTTAAGGTAGCCAATGCCTCGTTACTTGCGGTTTGGATTAAGATATCTCGAATAACCCCTAGGAGGAGAAACGATGACTCTTTTATGATACACAACTAGTGAATTATAGATTCTGGCAGACAAAAACTACACAAAAAGCAGTAAACTGTGTGAGCAACTGGGAGGAAGAAGTATTGCACTATTAAGATAGCCACTTTTTCGTCACGAGAGGCATTGAATCAGAGAATACCAGTAACCTATGGAAAGAGTAACGATGAATCTCTTAAGATACACAACGAGTGACATATCGCTTCTGGCAGACTGGCCGCAGTAAGGAAAAGTGGCAGACTGGGTGAGCAATTGGACGAGTAACTATGACTCTCTTAAGGTAGCCAATGCCTCGTTACTTGCGGTTTGGATTAAGAGGTCTCGAATAACCCCTAGGAGGAGAAACGATGACTCTTTTATGATACAAAGCTAGTGACATATCGCTTCTGGCAGACTGGCAAGTACACAAAAAGAGTAAACTGTGTGAGCAACTCGGAGGAAGAAGTATTTCACTATTAAGATAGCCACTTTTTCGTCAAGAGAGGTATTGACTCAGAGAATACCAGTAACCTATGGAAGGAGTAACGATGAATCTCTTAAGATACACAACGAGTGACATATCGCTTCTGGCAGACTGGCCGCAGTAAGGAAAAGTGGCAGACTGGGTGAGCAATTGGGACGAATAACTATGACTGTCTTAAGGTAGCCAATGCCTCGTTACTTGCGGTTTGGATTAAGAGGTCTCGAATAACCCCTAGGAGGAGAAACGATGACTCTTTTATGATACACAACTAGTGACATATCGCTTCTGGCAGACTGGCAAGTACACAAAAAGAGAGTAAACTGTGTGAGCAACTCGGAGGAAGAAGTATTGCACTATTAAGATAGCCACTTTTTCGTCAAGAGAGGTATTGACTCAGAGAATACCAGTAACCTATGGAAAGAGTAACGATGAATCTCTTAAGATACACAACGAGTGACATATCGCTTCTGGCAGACTGGCCGCAGTAAGGAAAAGTGGCAGACTGGGTGAGCAATTGGGACGAATAACTATGACTGTCTTAAGGTAGCCAATGCCTCGTTACTTGCGGTTTGGATTAAGAAATCTCGAAAACCACTAGGAGGAGAAACGATGACTCTTTTATGATACACAACTAGGAATTATAGTTTCTGGCAGACAAAAACTACACAAAAAGTAGTAAACTGTGTGAGCAAATCGGAGGAAGAAGTATTGCACTATTAAGATAGCCACTTTTTCGTCACGAGAGGCATTGAATCAGAGAATACCAGTAACCTATGGAAAGAGTAACGATGAATCTCTTAAGATACACAACGAGTGACATATCGCTTCTCACAGACTGGCCGCAGTAAGGAAAAGTGGCAGACTGGGTGAGCAATTGGGACGAGTAACTATGACTCTCTTAAGGTAGTTAATGCCTCGTTACTTGCGGTTTGGATTAAGAAATCTCTAATAACCCCTAGGAGGAGAAACGATGACTCTTTTATGATACACAACTAGTGACATATCGCTACTGGCAGACTGGCAAGTACACAAAAAGTAGTAAACTCTGTGAGCAACTCGGAGGAAGAAGTATTGCACTATTAAGATAGCCACTTTTTCGTCACGAGAGGCATTGAATCAGAGAATACCAGTAACCTATGGAAAGAGTAACGATGAATCTCTTAAGATACACAACGAGTGACATATCGCTTCTGGCAGACTGGCCGCAGTAAGAAAAAGTGGCAGACTGGGTGAGCAATTGGGACGAGTAACTATGACTCTCTTAAGGTAGCCAATGCCTCGTTACTTGCGGTTTGGATTAAGATATCTCGAATAACCCCTAGGAGGAGAAACGATGACTCTTTTATGATACACAACTAGTGAATTATAGTTTCTGGCAGACAAAAACTACACAAAAAGTAGTAAACTGTGTGAGCAACTTCGAGGAAGAAGTATTGCACTATTAAGATAGCCACTTTTTCGTCACGAGAGGTATTGACTCAGAGAATACCAGTAACCTATGGAAGGAGTAACGATGAATCTCTTAAGATACACAACGAGTGACATATCGCTTCTGGCAGACTGGCCGCAGTAAGAAAAAGTGGCAGACTGGGTGAGCAATTGGGACGAGTAACTATGACTCTCTTAAGGTAGCCAATGCCTCGTTACTTGCGGTTTGGATTAAGAAATCTCGAATAACCCCTAGGAGGAGAAACGATGACTCTTTTATGATACACAACTAGTGACATATCGCTTCTGGCAGACTGGCAAGTACACAAAAAGAGAGTAAACTGTGTGAGCAACTCGGAGGAAGAAGTATTGCACTATTAAGATAGCCACTTTTTCGTCAAGAGAGGTATTGAATCAGAGAATACCAGTAACCTATGGAAGGAGTAACGATGAATCTCTTAAGATACACAACGAGTGACATATCGCTTCTGGCAGACTGGCCACCGTAAGAAAAAGTGGCAGACTGGGTGAGCAATGGGGACGAGTAACTATGACTCTCTTAAGGTAGCCAATGCCTCGTTACTTGCGGTTTGGATTAAGAAATCTCGAAAACCCCTAGGAGGAGAAACGATGACTCTTTTATGATACACAACTAGTGAATTATAGTTTCTGGCAGACAAAAACTACACAAAAAGTAGTAAACTGTGTGAGCAACTCGGAGGAAGAAGTATTGCACTATTAAGATAGCCACTTTTTCGTCACGAGAGGCATTGAATCAGAGAATACCAGTAACCTATGGAAAGAGTAACGATGAATCTCTTAGGATACACAACGAGTGACATATCGCTTCTCACAGACTGGCCGCAGTAAGGAAAAGTGGCAGACTGGGTGAGCAATTGGGACGAGTAACTATGACTCTCTTAAGGTAGCCAATGCCTCGTTACTTGCGGTTTGGATTAAGAAATCTCGAATAACCCCTAGGAGGAGAAACGATGACTCTTTTATGATACACAACTAGTGACATATCGCTTCTGGCAGACTGGCAAGTACACAAAAAGTAGAAAACTGTGTGAGCAACTCGGAGGAATAAGTATTGCACTATTAAGATAGCCACTTTTTCGTCAAGAGAGGTATTGACTCAGAGAATACCAGTAACCTATGGAAGGAGTAACGATGAATCTCTTAAGTTACACAACGAGTGACATATCGCTTCTGGCAGACTGGCCGCAGTAAGAAAAAGTGGCAGACTGGGTGAGCAATTGGGACGAGTAACTATGACTCTCTTAAGGTAGCCAATGCCTCGTTACTTGCGGTTTGGATTAAGATATCTCGAATAACCCCTAGGAGGAGAAACGATGACTCTTTTATGATACACAACTAGTGAATTATAGATTCTGGCAGACAAAAACTACACAAAAAGCAGTAAACTGTGTGAGCAACTGGGAGGAAGAAGTATTGCACTATTAAGATAGCCACTTTTTCGTCACGAGAGGCATTGAATCAGAGAATACCAGTAACCTATGGAAAGAGTAACGATGAATCTCTTAAGATACACAACGAGTGACATATCGCTTCTGGCAGACTGGCCGCAGTAAGGAAAAGTGGCAGACTGGGTGAGCAATTGGGACGAGTAACTATGACTGTCTTAAGGTAGCCAATTCCTCGTTACTTGCGGTTTGGATTAAGAGGTCTCGAATAACCCCTAGGAGGAGAAACGATGACTCTTTTATGATACAAAGCTAGTGACATATCGCTTCTGGCAGACTGGCAAGTACACAAAAAGAGTAAACTGTGTGAGCAACTCGGAGGAAGAAGTATTGCACTATTAAGATAGCCACTTTTTCGTCAAGAGAGGTATTGACTCTGAGAATACCAGTAACCTATGGAAGGAGTAACGATGAATCTCTTAAGATACACAACGAGTGACATATCGCTTCTGGCAGACTGGCCGCAGTAAGGAAAAGTGGCAGACTGGGTGAGCAATTGGGACGAATAACAATGACTGTCTTAAGGTAGCCAATGCCTCGTTACTTGCGGTTTGGATTAAGAGGTCTCGAATAACCCCTAGGAGGAGAAACGATGACTCTTTTATGATACACAACTAGTGACATATCGCTTCTGGCAGACTAGCAAGTACACAAAAAGAGAGTAAACTGTGTGAGCAACTCGGAGGAAGAAGTATTGCACTATTAAGATAGCCACTTTTTCGTCAAGAGAGGTATTGACTCAGAGAATACCAGTAACCTATGGAAGGAGTAACGATGAATCTCTTAAGATACACAACGAGTGACATATCGCTTCTGGCAGACTGGCCGCAGTAAGGAAAAGTGGCAGACTGGGTGAGCAATTGGGATGAATAACTATGACTCTCTTAAGGTAGCCAATGCCTCGTTACTTGCGGTTTGGATTAAGAAATCTCGAAAACCACTAGGAGGAGAAACGATGACTCTTTTATGATACACAACTAGGAAATATAGTTTCTGGCAGACAAAAACTACACAAAAAGTAGTAAACTGTGTGAGCAAATCGGAGGAAGAAGTATTGCACTATTAAGATAGCCACTTTTTCGTCACGAGAGGAATTGAATCAGAGAATACCAGTAACCTATGGAAAGAGTAACGATGAATCTCTTAAGATACACAACGAGTGACATATCGCTTCTCACAGACTGGCCGCAGTAAGGAAAAGTGGCAGACTGGGTGAGCAATTGGGACGAGTAACTATGACTCTCTTAAGGTAGTTAATGCCTCGTTACTTGCGGTTTGGATTAAGAAATCTCTAATAACCCCTAGGAGGAGAAACGATGACTCTTTTATGATACACAACTAGTGACATATCGCTACTGGCAGACTGGCAAGTACACAAAAAGTAGTAAACTCTGTGAGCAACTCGGAGGAAGAAGTATTGCACTATTAAGATAGCCACTTTTTCGTCAAGAGAGGTATTGACTCAGAGAATACCAGTAACCTATGGAAGGAGTAACGATGAATCTCTGAAGATACACAACGAGTGACATATCGCTTCTTGCAGACTGGCCGCAGTAAGAAAAAGTGGCAGACTGGGTGAGCAATTGGGACGAGTAACTATGACTCTCTTAAGGTAGCCAATGCCTCGTTACTTGCGGTTTGGATTAAGATATCTCGAATAACCCCTAGGAGGAGAAACGATGACTCTTTTATGATACACAACTAGTGAATTATAGTTTCTGGCAGACAAAAACTACACAAAAAGCAGTAAACTGTGTGAGCAACTGGGAGGAAGAAGTATTGCACTATTAAGATAGCCACTTTTTCGTCATGAGAGGCATTGAATCAGAGAATACCAGTAACCTATGGAAAGAGTAACGATGAATCTCTTAAGATACACAACGAGTGACATATCGCTTCTGGCAGACTGGCCGCAGTAAGGAAAAGTGGCAGACTGGGTGAGCAATTGGGACGAGTAACTATGACTCTCTTAAGGTAGCCAATGCCTCGTTACTTGTGGTTTGGATTAAGAAATCTCGAATAACCCCTAGGAGGAGAAACGATGACTCTTTTATGATACACAACTAGTGACATATCGCTTCTGGCAGACAAAAACTACACAAAAAGCAGTAAACTGTGTGAGCAACTCGGAGGAAGAAGTATTGCACTATTAAGATAGCCACTTTTTCGTCAAGAGAGGTATTGACTCAGAGAATACCAGTAACCTATGGAAGGAGTAACGATGAATCTCTTAAGATACACAACGAGTGACATATCGCTTCTGGCAGACTGGCCACAGTAAGAAAAAGTGGCAGACTGGGTGAGCAATGGGGACGAGTAACTATGACTCTCTTAAGGTAGCCAATGCCTCGTTACTTGCGGTTTGGATTAAGAAATCTCGAAAACCCCTAGGAGGAGAAACGATGACTCTTTTATGATACACAACTAGTGAATTATAGTTTCTGGCAGACAAAAACTACACAAAAAGTAGTAAACTGTGTGAGCAACTTCGAGGAAGAAGTATTGCACTATTAAGATAGCCACTTTTTCGTCACGAGAGGTATTGACTCAGAGAATACCAGTAACCTATGGAAGGAGTAACGATGAATCTCTTAAGATACACAACGAGTGACATATCGCTTCTGGCAGACTGGCCGCAGTAAGAAAAAGTGGCAGACTGGGTGAGCAATTGGGACGAGTAACTATGACTCTCTTAAGGTAGCCAATGCCTCGTTACTTGCGGTTTGGATTAAGAAATCTCGAATAATCCCTAGGAGGAGAAACGATGACTCTTTTATGATACACAACTAGTGACATATCGCTTCTGGCAGACTGGCAAGTACACAAAAAGAGAGTAAACTGTGTGAGCAACTGGGAGGAAGAAGTATTGCACTATTAAGATAGCCACTTTTTCGTCAAGAGAGGTATTGACTCAGAGAATACCAGTAACCTATGGAAGGAGTAACGATGAATCTCTTAAGATACACAACGAGTGACATATCGCTTCTGGCAGACTGGCCACCGTAAGAAAAAGTGGCAGACTGGGTGAGCAATGGGGACGAGTAACTATGACTCTCTTAAGGTAGCCAATGCCTCGTTACTTGCAGTTTGGATTAAGAAATCTCGAAAACCCCTAGGAGGAGAAACGATGACTCTTTTATGATACACAACTAGTGAATTATAGTTTCTGGCAGACAAAAACTACACAAAAAGTAGTAAACTGTGTGAGCAACTCGGAGGAAGAAGTATTGCACTATTAAGATAGCCACTTTTTCGTCACGAGAGGCATTGAATCAGAGAATACCAGTAACCTATGGAAAGAGTAACGATGAATCTCTTAAGATACACAACGAGTGACATATCGCTTCTCACAGACTGGCCGCAGTAAGGAAAAGTGGCAGACTGGGTGAGCTATTGGGACGAGTAACTATGACTCTCTTAAGGTAGCCAATGCCTCGTTACTTGCGGTTTGGATTAAGAAATCTCGAATAACCCCTAGGAGGAGAAACGATGACTCTTTTATGATACACAACTAGTGACATATCGCTTCTGGCAAACTGGCAAGTACACAAAAAGTAGTAAACTGTGTGAGCAACTCGGAGGAAGAAGTATTGCACTATTAAGATAGCCACTTTTTCGTCAAGAGAGGTATTGACTCAGAGAATACCAGTAACCTATGGAAGGAGTAACGATGAATCTCTTAAGATACACAACGAGTGACATATCGCTTCTGGCAGACTGGCCGCAGTAAGAAAAAGTAGCAGACTGGGTGAGCAATTGGGACGAGTAACTATGACTCTCTTAAGGTAGCCAATGCCACGTTACTTGCGGTTTGGATTAAGATATCTCGAATAACCCCTAGGAGGAGAAACGATGAACCCCTAGGAGGAGAAACGATGACTCTTTTATGATACACAACTAGTGAATTATAGTTTCTGGCAGACAAAAACTACACAAAAAGCAGTAAACTGTGTGAGCAACTCGGAGGAAGAAGTATTGCACTATTAAGTTAGCCACTTTTTCGTCACGAGAGGTATTGACTCAGAGAATACCAGTAACCTATGGAAGGAGTAACGATGAATCTCTTAAGATACACAACGAGTGACATATCGCTTCTGGCAGACTGGCCGCAGTAAGGAAAAGTGGCAGACTGGGTGAGCAATTGGGACGAATAACTATGACTCTCTTAAGGTAGCCAATGCCTTGTTACTTGCGGTTTGGATTAAGAGGTCTCGAATAACCCCTAGGAGGAGAAACGATGACTCTTTTATGATACAAAACTAGTGAATTATAGCTTCTGGCAGACAAAAACTACACAAAAAAGTAGTAAACTGTGTGAGCAACTGGGAGGAAGAAGTATTGCACTATTAAGATAGCCACCTTTTTCGTCACGAGAGGCATTGAATCAGAGAATACCAGTAACCTATGGAAAGAGTAACGATGAATCTCTTAAGATACACAACGAGTGACATATCGCTTCTGGCAGACTGGCCGCAGTAAGTGGCAGACTGGGTGAGCAATTGGGACGAGTAACTATGACTCTCTTAAGGTAGCCAATGCCTCGTTACTTGCGGTTTGGATTAAGAAATCTCGAATAAAACCTAGGAGGAGAAACGATGACTCTTTTATGATACACAACTAGTGAATTATAGTTTATGGCAGACAAAAATTCACAAAAGTAGTAAACTGTGTGAGCAACTCGGAGGAAGAAGTATTGCACTATTAAGATAGCCACTTTTTCGTCACGAGAGGTATTGACTCAGAGAATACCAGTAACCAATGGAAGGAGTAACGATGAATCTCTTAAAATACACAACGAGTGACATATCGCTTCTGGCAGACTGGCCGCAGTAAGAAAATGTGGCAGACTGGGTGAGCAATTGGGACGAGTAACTATGACTCTCTTAAGGTAGCCAATGCCTCGTTACTTGCGGTTTGGATTAAGAGGTCTCGAATAAACCCTAGGAGGAGAAACGATGACTCTTTTATGATGCAAAACTAGTGAATTATAGTTTCTGGCAGACAAAAACTACACAAAAAGCAGTAAACTGTGTGAGCAACTCGGAGGAAGAAGTATTGCACTATTAAGATTGCCACTTTTTCGTCAAGAGAGGTATTGACTCAGAGAATACCAGTAACCTATGGAAGGAGTAACGATGAATCTCTTAAGATACACAACAGGTGACATATCGCTTCTGGCAGACTGGCCACAGTAAGAAAAAGTGGGCGACTGGGTGAGCAATGGGGACGAGTAACTATGACTCTCTTAAGGTAGCCAATGCCTCGTTACTTGCGGTTTGGATTAAGAAATCTCGAAAACCGCTAGGAGGAGAAACGATGACTCTTTTATGATACACAACTAGTGAATTATAGTTTCTGGCAGACAAAAACTACACAAAAAGTAGTAAACTGTGTGAGCAACTCGGAGGAAGAAGTATTGCACTATTAAGTTAGCCACTTTTTCGTCACGAGAGGTATTGACTCAGAGAATACCAGTAACCTATGGAAGGAGTAACGATGAATCTCTTAAGATACACAACGAGTGACATATCGCTTCTGGCAGACTGGCCGCAGTAAGAAAAAGTGGCAGACTGGGTGAGCAATTGGGACGAATAACTATGACTCTCTTAAGGTAGCCAATGCCTCGTTACTTGCGGTATGGATTAAGAGGTCTCGAATAACCCCTAGGAGGAGAAACGATGACTCTTTTATGATACAAAACTAGTGAATTATAGCTTCTGGCAGACAAAAACTACACAAAAAAGTAGTAAACTGTGTGAGCAACTGGGAGGAAGAAGTATTGCACTATTAAGATAGCCACCTTTTTCGTCACGAGAGGCATTGAATCAGAGAATACCAGTAACCTATGGAAAGAGTAACGATGAATCTCTTAAGATACACAACGAGTGACATATCGCTTCTGGCAGACTGGCCGCAGTAAGGAAAAGTGGCAGACTGGGTGAGCAATTGGGACGAGTAACTATGACTGTCTTAAGGTAGCCAATGCCTCGTTACTTGCGGTTTGGATTAAGAGGTCTCGAATAACCCCTAGGAGGAGAAACGATGACTCTTTTATGATACAAAGCTAGTGACATATCGCTTCTGGCAGACTGGCAAGTACACAAAAAGAGTAAACTGTGTGAGCAACTCGGAGGAAGAAGTATTGCACTATTAAGACAGCCACTTTTTTGTCACGAGAGGCATTGAATCAGAGAATACCAGTAACCTATGGAAAGAGTAACGATGAATCTCTTAAGATACACAACGAGTGACATATCGCTTCTGGCAGACTGGCCACAGTAAGAAAAAGTGGCAGACTGGGTGAGCAATGGGGACGAGTAACTATGACTGTCTTAAGGTAGCCAATGCCTCGTTACTTGCGGTTTGGATTAAGAAATCTCGAAAACCCCTAGGAGGAGAAACGATGACTCTTTTATGAAACACAACTAGTGAATTACAGTTTCTGGCAGACAAAAATTCACAAAAGTAGTAATCTGTGTGAGCAACTCGGAGGAAGAAGTATTGCACTATTAAGATAGCCACTTTTTCGTTACGAGAGGCATTGAATAAAAGAATACCAGTAACCTATGGAAAGAGTAACGATGAATCTCTTAAGATACACAACGAGTGACATATCGCTTCTGGCAGACTGGCCGCAGTACGGAAAAGTGGCAGACTGGGTGAGCAATTGGGACGAGTAACTATGACTCTCTTAAGGTAGCCAATGCCTCGTTACTTGCGGTTTGGATTAAGATATCTCGAATAACCCCTAGGAGGAGAAACGATGACTCTTTTATGATACACAACTAGTGAATTATAGTTTCTGGCAGACAAAAACTACACAAAAAGCAGTAAACTGTGTGAGCAACTCGGAGGAAGAAGTATTGCACTATTAAGTTAGCCACTTTTTCGTCACGAGTGGTATTGACTCAGAGAATACCAGTAACCTATGGAAGGAGTAACGATGAATCTCTTAAGATACACAACGAGTGACATATCACTTCTGGCAGACTGGCCGCAGTAAGAAAAAGTGGCAGACTGGGTGAGCAATTGGGACGAATAACTATGACTCTCTTAAGGTAGCCAATGCCTCGTTACTTGCGGTTTGGATTAAGAGGTCTCGAATAACCCCTAGGAGGAGAAACGATGACTCTTTTATGATACAAAACTAGTGAATTATAGCTTCTGGCAGACAAAAACTACACAAAAAAGTAGTAAACTGTGTGAGCAACTGGGAGGAAGAAGTATTGCACTATTAAGATAGCCACCTTTTTCGTCACGAGAGGCATTGAATCAGAGAATACCAGTAACCTATGGAAAGAGTAACGATGAATCTCTTAAGATACACGAGTGACATATCGCTTCTGGCAGACTGGCCGCAGTAAGTGGCAGACTGGGTGAGCAATTGGGACGAGTAACTATGACTCTCTTAAGGTAGCCAATGCCTCGTTACTTGCGGTTTGGATTAAGAAATCTCGAATAAAACCTAGGAGGAGAAACGATGATTTTTTTATGATACACAACTAGTGACATATCGCTTCTGGCAGACTGGCAAGTACACAAAAAGTAGTAAACTGTGTGAGCAACTCGGAGGAAGAAGTATTGCACTATTAAGATAGCCACTTTTTCGTCAAGAGAGGTATTGACTCAGAGAATACCAGTAACCTATGGAAGGAGTAACGATGAATCTCTTAAGATACACAACGAGTGACATATCGCTTCTGGCAGACTGGCCACAGTAAGAAAAAGTGGCAGACTGGGTGAGCAATGGGGACGAGTAACTATGACTCTCTTAAGGTAGCCAATGCCTCGTTACTTGCGGTTTGGATTAAGAGGTCTCGAATAACCCCTAGGAGGAGAAACGATGACTCTTTTATGATGCAAAACTAGTGAATTATAGTTTCTGGCAGACAAAAACTACACAAAAAGCAGTAAACTGTGTGAGCAACTCGGAGGAAGAAGTATTGCACTATTAAGATTGCCACTTTTTCGTCAAGAGAGGTATTGACTCAGAGAATACCAGTAACCTATGGAAGGAGTAACGATGAATCTCTTAAGATACACAACGAGTGACATATCGCTTCTGGCAGACTGGCCACAGTAAGAAAAAGTGGGCGACTGGGTGAGCAATGGGGACGAGTAACTATGACTCTCTTAAGGTAGCCAATGCCTCGTTACTTGCGGTTTGGATTAAGAAATCTCGAAAACCGCTAGGAGGAGAAACGATGACTCTTTTATGATACACAACTAGTGAATTATAGTTTCTGGCAGACAAAAACTACACAAAAAGTAGTAAACTGTGTGAGCAACTCGGAGGAAGAAGAATTGCACTATTAAGTTAGCCACTTTTTCGTCACGAGAGGTATTGACTCAGAGAATACCAGTAACCTATGGAAGGAGTAACGATGAATCTCTTAAGATACACAACGAGTGACATATCGCTTCTGGCAGACTGGCCGCAGTAAGAAAAAGTGGCAGACTGGGTGAGCAATTGGGACGAATAACTATGACTCTCTTAAGGTAGCCAATGCCTCGTTACTTGCGGTATGGATTAAGAGGTCTCGAATAACCCCTAGGAGGAGAAACGATGACTCTTTTCTGATTCAAAACTAGTGAATTATAGCTTCTGGCAGACAAAAACTACACAAAAAAGTAGTAAACTGTGTGAGCAACTGGGAGGAAGAAGTATTGCACTATTAAGATAGCCACCTTTTTCGTCACGTGAGGCATTGAATCAGAGAATACCAGTAACCTATGGAAAGAGTAACGATGAATCTCTTAAGATACACAACGAGTGACATATCGCTTCTGGCAGACTGGCCGCAGTAAGGAAAAGTGGCAGACTGGGTGAGCAATTGGGACGAGTAACTATGACTCTCTTAAGGTAGCCAATGCCTCGTTACTTGCGGTTTGGATTAAGAAATCTCGAATAAAACCTAGGAGGAGAAACGATGACTCTTTTATGATACACAACTAGTGACATATCGCTTCTGGCAGACTGGCAAGTACACAAAAAGTAGTAAACTGTGTGAGCAACTCGGAGGAAGAAGTATTGCACTATTAAGATAGCCACTTTTTCGTCAAGAGAGGTATTGACTCAGAGAATACCAGTAACCTATGGAAGGAGTAACGATGAATCTCTTAAGATACACAACGAGTGACATATCGCTTCTGGCAGACTGGCCACAGTAAGAAAAAGTGGGCGACTGGGTGAGCAATGGGGACGAGTAACTATGACTCTCTTAAGGTAGCCAATGCCTCGTTACTTGCGGTTTGGATTAAGATATCTGGAATAACCCCTAGGAGGAGAAACGATGACTCTTTTATGATACACAACTAGTGAATTATAGTTTCTGGCAGACAAAAACTACACAAAAAGCAGTAAACTCTGTGAGCAACTCGGAGGAAGAAGTATTGCACTATTAAGATAGCCACTTTTTCGTCACGAGAGGTATTGACTCAGAGAATACCAGTAACCTATGGAAGGAGTAACGATGAATCTCTTAAGATACACAACGAGTGACATATCGCTTCTGGCAGACTGGCCACAGTAAGAAAAAGTGGCAGACTGGGTGAGCAATGGGGACGAGTAACTATGACTCTCTTAAGGTAGCCAATGCCTTGTTACTTGCGGTTTGGATTAAGAAATCTCGAAAACCCCTAGGACGAGAAACGATGACTCTTTTATAATACACAACTAGTGAATTATAGTTTCTGGCAGACAAAAACTACACAAAAAGTAGTAAACTGTGTGAGCAACTCGGAGGAAGAAGTATTGCACTATTAAGATAGCCACTTTTTCGTCACGAGAGGTATTGACTCAGAGAATACCAGTAACGTATGGAAGGAGTAACGATGAATCTCTTACAATACACAACGAGTGACATATCGCTTCTGGCAGACTGGCCGCAGTAAGAAAAAGTGTCACACTGGGTGAGCAATTGGGACGAGTAACTATGACTCTCTTAAGGTAGCCAATGCCTCGTTACTTGCGGTTTGGATTAAGAGGTCTCGAATAACCCCTAGGAGGAGAAACGATGACTCTTTTATGATACAAAACTAGTGAATTATAGTTTCTGGCAGACAAAAACTACACAAAAAAGTAGTAAACTGTGTGAGCAACTGAGAGGAAGAAGTATTGCACTATTAAGATAGCCACTTTTTCGTTACGAGAGGCATTGAATCAGAGTATAACAGTAACCTATGGAAGGGGTAACGATGAATCTCTTAAGATACACAACGAGTGACATATTGCTTCTGGCAGACTGGCCGCAGTAAGAAAAAGTGGCAGACTGGGTGAGCAATTGGGACGAATAACTATGACTCTCTTAAGGTAGCCAATACCTCGTTACTTGCGGTTTGGATTAAGAGGTCTCGAATAACCCCTAGGAGGAGAAACGATGACTCTTTTATGATACAAAACTAGTGAATTATAGTTTCTGGCAGACAAAAACTTCACAAAAAAGTAGTAAACTGTGTGAGCAACTGGGAGGAAGAAGTATTGCACTATTAAGATAGCCACTTTTTCGTTACGAGAGGCATTGAATCAGAGAATACCAGTAACCTATGGAAAGAGTAACGATGAATCTCTTAAGATACACAACGAGTGACATATCGCTTCTGGCAGACTGGCCACAGTATGAAAAAGTGGGCGACTGGGTGAGCAATGGGGACGAGTAACTATGACTCTCTTAAGGTAGCCAATGCCTCGTTACTTGCGGTTTGGGTTAAGAAATCTCGAAAACCGCTAGGAGGAGAAACGATGACTCTTTTATGATACACAACTAGTGAATTATAGTTTCTGGCAGACAAAAACTACACAAAAAGTAGTAAACTGTGTGAGCAACTCGGAGGAAGAAGTATTGCACTATTAAGTTAGCCACTTTTTCGTCACGAGAGGTATTGACTCAGAGAATACCAGTAACCTATGGAAGGAGTAACGATGAATCTCTTAAGATACACAACGAGTGACATATCGCTTCTGGCAGACTGGCCGCAGTAAGAAAAAGTGGCAGACTGGGTGAGCAATTGGGACGAATAACTATGACTCTCTTAAGGTAGCCAATGCCTCGTTACTTGCGGTTTGGATTAAGAGGTCTCGAATAACCCCTAGGAGGAGAAACGATGACTCTTTTATGATACAAAACTAGTGAATTATAGCTTCTGGCAGACAAAAACTACACAAAAAAGTAGTAAACTGTGTGAGCAACTGGGAGGAAGAAGTATTGCACTATTAAGATAGCCACCTTTTTCGTCACGAGAGGCATTGAATCAGAGAATACCAGTAACCTATGGAAAGAGTAACGATGAATCTCTTAAGATACACAACGAGTGACATATCGCTTCTGGCAGACTGGCCGCAGTAAGGAAAAGTGGCAGACTGGGTGAGCAATTGGGACGAGTACCTATGACTCTCTTAAGGTAGCCAATGCCTCGTTACTTGCGGTTTGGATTAAGATATCTGGAATAACCCCTAGGAGGAGAAACGATGACTCTTTTATGATACACAACTAGTGAATTATAGTTTCTGGCAGACAAAAACTACACAAAAAGCAGTAAACTCTGTGAGCAACTCAGAGGAAGAAGAATTGCACTATTAAGTTAGCCACTTTTTCGTCACGAGAGGTATTGACTCAGAGAATACCAGTAACCTATGGAAGGAGTAACGATGAATCTCTTAAGATACACAACGAGTGACATATCGCTTCTGGCAGACTGGCCGCAGTAAGAAAAAGTGGCAGACTGGGTGAGCAATTGGGACGAATAACTATGACTCTCTTAAGGTAGCCAATGCCTCGTTACTTGCGGTATGGATTAAGAGGTCTCGAATAACCCCTAGGAGGAGAAACGATGACTCTTTTATGATACAAAACTAGTGAATTATAGCTTCTGGCAGACAAAAACTACACAAAAAAGTAGTAAACTGTGTGAGCAACTGGGAGGAAGAAGTATTGCACTATTAAGATAGCCACCTTTTTCGTCACGAGAGGCATTGAATCAGAGAATACCAGTAACCTATGGAAAGAGTAACGATGAATCTCTTAAGATACACAACGAGTGACATATCGCTTCTGGCAGACTGGCCGCAGTAAGGAAAAGTGGCAGACTGGGTGAGCAATTGGGACGAGTAACTATGACTCTCTTAAGGTAGCCAATGCCTCGTTACTTGCGGTTTGGATTAAGAAATCTCGAATAAAACCTAGGAGGAGAAACGATGACTCTTTTATGATACACAACTAGTGACATATCGCTTCTGGCAGACTGGCAAGTACACAAAAAGTAGTAAACTGTGTGAGCAACTCGGAGGAAGAAGTATTGCACTATTAAGATAGCCACTTTTTCGTCAAGAGAGGTATTGACTCAGAGAATACCAGTAACCTATGGAAGGAGTAACGATGAATCTCTTAAGATACACAACGAGTGACATATCGCTTCTGGCAGACTGGCCGCAGTAAGGAAAAGTGGCAGACTGGGTGAGCAATTGGGACGAGTACCTATGACTCTCTTAAGGTAGCCAATGCCTCGTTACTTGCGGTTTGGATTAAGATATCTGGAATAACCCCTAGGAGGAGAAACGATTACTCTTTTATGATACACAACTAGTGAATTATAGTTTCTGGCAGACAAAAACTACACAAAAAGCAGTAAACTCTGTGAGCAACTCAGAGGAAGAAGTATTGCACTATTAAGATAGCCACTTTTTCGTCACGAGAGGTATTGACTCAGAGAATACCAGTAACCTATGGAAGGAGTAACGATGAATCTCTTAAGATACACAACGAGTGACATATCGCTTCTGGCAGACTGGCCACAGTAAGAAAAAGTGGCAGACTGGGTGAGCAATGGGGACGAGTAACTATGACTCTCTTAAGGTAGCCAATGCCTTGTTACTTGCGGTTTGGATTAAGAAATCTCGAAAACCCCTAGGACGAGAAAGGATGACTCTTTTATAATACACAACTAGTGAATTATAGTTTCTGGCAGACAAAAACTACACAAAAAGTAGTAAACTGTGTGAGCAACTCGGAGGAAGAAGTATTGCACTATTAAGATAGCCACTTTTTCGTCACGAGAGGTATTGACTCAGAGAATACCAGTAACGTATGGAAGGAGTAACGATGAATCTCTTACAATACACAACGAGTGACATATCGCTTCTGGCAGACTGGCCGCAGTAAGAAAAAGTGTCACACTGGGTGAGCAATTGGGACGAGTAACTATGACTCTCTTAAGGTAGCCAATGCCTCGTTACTTGCGGTTTGGATTAAGAGGTCTCGAATAACCCCTAGGAGGAGAAACGATGACTCTTTTATGATACAAAACTAGTGAATTATAGTTTCTGGCAGACAAAAACTACACAAAAAAGTAGTAAATTGTGTGAGCAACTGAGAGGAAGAAGTATTGCACAATTAAGAAAGCCACTTTTTCGTTACGAGAGGCATTGAATCAGAGTATAACAGTAACCTATGGAAGGGGTAACGATGAATCTCTTAAGATACACAACGAGTGACATATTGCTTCTGGCAGACTGGCCGCAGTAAGAAAAAGTGGCAGACTGGGTGAGCAATTGGGACGAATAACTATGACTCTCTTAAGGTAGCCAATACCTCGTTACTTGCGGTTTGGATTAAGAGGTCTCGAATAACCCCTAGGAGGAGAAACGATGACTCTTTTATGATACAAAACTAGTGAATTATAGTTTCTGGCAGACAAAAACTTCACAAAAAAGTAGTAAACTGTGTGAGCAACTGGGAGGAAGAAGTATTGCACTATTAAGATAGCCACTTTTTCGTTACGAGAGGCATTGAATCAGAGAATACCAGTAACCTATGGAAAGAGTAACGATGAATCTCTTAAGATACACAACGAGTGACATATCGCTTCTGGCAGACTGGCCGCAGTAAGGAAAAGTGGCAGACTGGGTGAGCAATTGGGACGAGTAACTATGACTCTCTTAAGGTAGCCAATGCCTCGTTACTTGCGGTTTGGATTAAGATATCTCGAATAACCCCTAGGAGGAGAAACGATGACTCTTTTATGATACACAGCTAGTGAATTATAGTTTCTGGCAGACAAAAACTACACAAAAAGCAGTAAACTGTGTGAGCAACTGGGAGGAAGAAGTATTGCACTATTAAGATAGCCACTTTTTCGTCACGAGAGGCATTGAATCAGAGAATACCAGTAACCTATGGAAAGAGTAACGATGAATCTCTTAAGATACACAACGAGTGACATATCGCTTCTGGCAGACTGGCCGCAGTAAGGAAAAGTGGCAGACTGGGTGAGCAATTGGGACGAGTAACTATGACTCTCTTAAGGTAGCCAATGCCTCGTTACTTGCGGTTTGGATTAAGATATCTCGAATAACCCCTAGGAGGAGAAACGAAGACACTTTTATGATACACAGCTAGTGAATTATAGTTTCTGGCAGACAAAAACTACACAAAAAGCAGTAAACTGTGTGAGCAACTCGGAGGAAGAAGTATTGCACTATTAAGATAGCCACTTTTTCGTCAAGAGAGGTATTGACTCAGAGAATACATGTAACCTATGGAAGGAGTAACGATGAATCTCTTAAGATACACAACGAGTGACATATCGCTTCTGGCAGACTGGCCGCAGTAAGAAAAAGTGGCAGACTGGGTGAGCAATTGGGACGAATAACTATGACTCTCTTAAGGTAGCCAATGCCTCGTTACTTGCGGTTTGGATTAAGAGGTCTCGAATAACCCCTAGGAGGAGAAACGATGACTCTTTTATGATACAAAACTAGTGAATTATAGCTTCTGGCAGACAAAAACTACACAAAAAAGTAGTAAACTGTGTGAGCAACTCGGAGGAAGAAGTACTGCACTATTAAGATAGCCACCTTTTTCGTCACGAGGGGCATTGAATCAGAGAATACCAGTAACCTATGGAAAGAGTAACGATGAATCTCTTAAGATACACAACGAGTGACATATCGCTTCTGGCAGACTGGCCGCAGTAAGAAAAAGTGGCAGACTGGGTGAGCAATTGGGACGAATAACTATGACTCTCTTAAGGTAGCCAATACCTCGTTACTTGCGGTTTGGATTAAGAGGTCTCGAATAACCCCTAGGAGGAGAAACGATGACTCTTTTATGATACAAAACTAGTGAATTATAGTTTCTGGCAGACAAAAACTTCACAAAAAAGTAGTAAACTGTGTGAGCAACTGGGAGGAAGAAGTATTGCACTATTAAGATAGCCACTTTTTCGTTACGAGAGGCATTGAATCAGAGAATACCAGTAACCTATGGAAAGAGTAACGATGAATCTCTTAAGATACACAACGAGTGACATATCGCTTCTGGCAGACTGGCCGCAGTAAGGAAAAGTGGCAGACTGGGTGAGCAATTGGGACGAGTAACTATGACTCTCTTAAGGTAGCCAATGCCTCGTTACTTGCGGTTTGGATTAAGATATCTCGAATAACCCCTAGGAGGAGAAACGATGATTCTTTTATGATACACAGCTAGTGAATTATAGTTTCTGGCAGACAAAAACTACACAAAAAGCAGTAAACTGTGTGAGCAACTCGGAGGAAGAAGTATTGCACTATTAAGATAGCCACCTTTTTCGTCACGAGAGGCATTGAATCAGAGAATACCAGTAACCTATGGAAGGAGTAACGATGAATCTCTTAAGATACACAACGAGTGACATATCGCTTCTGGCAGACTGGCCGCAGTAAGAAAAAGTGGCAGACTGGGTGAGCAATTGGGACGAATAACTATGACTCTCTTAAGGTAGCCAATGCCTCGTTACTTGCGGTTTGGATTAAGAGGTCTCGAATAACCCCTAGGAGGAGAAACGATGACTCTTTTATGATACAAAACTAGTGAATTATAGCTTCTGGCAGACAAAAACTACACAAAAAAGTAGTAAACTGTGTGAGCAACTGGGAGGAAGAAGTATTGCACTATTAAGATAGCCACCTTTTTCGTCACGAGAGGCATTGAATCAGAGAATACCAGTAACCTATGGAAAGTGTAACGATGAATCTCTTAAGATACACAACGAGTGACATATCGCTTCTGGCAGACTGGCCGCAGTAAGGAAAAGTGGCAGACTGGGTGAGCAATTGGGACGAGTAACTATGACTCTCTTAAGGTAGCCAATGCCTCGTTACTTGCGGTTTGGATTAAGAAATCTCGAATAAAACCTAGGAGGAGAAACGATGACTCTTTTATGATACACAACTAGTGACATATCGCTTCTGGCAGACTGGCAAGTACACAAAAAGTAGTAAACTGTGTGAGCAACTCGGAGGAAGAAGTATTGCACTATTAAGATAGCCACTTTTTCGTCAAGAGAGGTATTGACTCAGAGAATACCAGTAACCTATGGAAGGAGTAACGATGAATCTCTTAAGATACACAACGAGTGACATATCGCTTCTGGCAGACTGGCCGCAGTAAGAAAAAGTGGCAGACTGGGTGAGCAATTGGGACGAGTAACTATGACTCTCTTAAGGTAGCCAATGCCTCGTTACTTGCGGTTTGGATTAAGATATCTCGAATAAACCCTAGGAGGAGAAACGATGACTCTTTTATGATACACAACTAGTGAATTATAGTTTCTGGCAGACAAAAACCACACAAAAAGCAGTAAACTGTGTGAGCAACTGGGAGGAAGAAGTATTGCACTATTAAGATAGCCACTTTTTCGTCACGAGAGGTATTGACTCAGAGAATACCAGTAACCAATGGAAGGAGTAACGATGAATCTCTTAAAATACACAACGAGTGACATATCGCTTCTGGCAGACTGGCCGCAGTAAGAAAATGTGGCAGACTGGGTGAGCAATTGGGACGAGTAACTATGACTCTCTTAAGGTAGCCAATGCCTCGTTACTTGCGGTTTGGATTAAGAGGTCTCGAATAACCCCTAGGAGGAGAAACGATGACTCTTTTATGATACACAACTAGTGAATTATAGTTTCTGGCAGACAAAAACTACACAAAAAGCAGTAAACTGTGTGAGCAACTCGGAGGAAGAAGTATTGCACTATTAAGATAGCCACTTTTTCGTCAAGAGAGGTATTGACTCAGAGAATACCAGTAACCTATGGAAGGAGTAACGATGAATCTCTTAAGATACACAACGAGTGACATATCGCTTCTGGCAGACTGGCCACAGTAAGAAAAAGTGGGCGACTGGGTGAGCAATGGGGACGAGTAACTATGACTCTCTTAAGGTAGCCAATGCCTCGTTACTTGCGGTTTGGATTAAGAAATCTCGAAAACCGCTAGGAGGAGAAACGATGACTCTTTTATGATACACAACTAGTGAATTATAGTTTCTGGCAGACAAAAACTACACAAAAAGTAGTAAACTGTGTGAGCAACTCGGAGGAAGAAGTATTGCACTATTAAGTTAGCCACTTTTTCGTCACGAGAGGTATTGACTCAGAGAATACCAGTAACCTATGGAAGGAGTAACGATGAATCTCTTAAGATACACAACGAGTGACATATCGCTTCTGGCAGACTGGCCGCAGTAAGAAAAAGTGGCAGACTGGGTGAGCAATTGGGACGAATAACTATGACTCTCTTAAGGTAGCCAATGCCTCGTTACTTGCGGTTTGGATTAAGAGGTCTCGAATAACCCCTAGGAGGAGAAACGATGACTCTTTTATGATACAAAACTAGTGAATTATAGCTTCTGGCAGACAAAAACTACACAAAAAAGTAGTAAACTGTGTGAGCAACTGGGAGGAAGAAGTATTGCACTATTAAGATAGCCACCTTTTTCGTCACGAGAGGCATTGAATCAGAGAATACCAGTAACCTATGGAAAGAGTAACGATGAATCTCTTAAGATACACAACGAGTGACATATCGCTTCTGGCAGACTGGCCGCAGTAAGGAAAAGTGGCAGACTGGGTGAGCAATTGGGACGAGTACCTATGACTCTCTTAAGGTAGCCAATGCCTCGTTACTTGCGGTTTGGATTAAGATATCTGGAATAACCCCTAGGAGGAGAAACGATGACCCTTTTATGATACACAACTAGTGAATTATAGTTTCTGGCAGACAAAAACTACACAAAAAGCAGTAAACTCTGTGAGCAACTCGGAGGAAGAAGTATTGCACTATTAAGATAGCCACTTTTTCGTCACGAGAGGTATTGACTCAGAGAATACCAGTAACCTATGGAAGGAGTAACGATGAATCTCTTAAGATACACAACGAGTGACATATCGCTTCTGGCAGACTGGCCACAGTAAGAAAAAGTGGCAGACTGGGTGAGCAATGGGGACGAGTAACTATGACTCTCTTAAGGTAGCCAATGCCTTGTTACTTGCGGTTTGGATTAAGAAATCTCGAAAACCCCTAGGACGAGAAACGATGACTCTTTTATAATACACAACTAGTGAATTATAGTTTCTGGCAGACAAAAACTACACAAAAAGTAGTAAACTGTGTGAGCAACTCAGAGGAAGAAGTATTGCACTATTAAGATAGCCACTTTTTCGTCACGAGAGGTATTGACTCAGAGAATACCAGTAACGTATGGAAGAAGTAACGATGAATCTCTTACAATACACAACGAGTGACATATCGCTTCTGGCAGACTGGCCGCAGTAAGAAAAAGTGTCACACTGGGTGAGCAATTGGGACGAGTAACTATGACTCTCTTAAGGTAGCCAATGCCTCGTTACTTGCGGTTTGGATTAAGAGGTCTCGAATAACCCCTAGGAGGAGAAACGATGACTCTTTTATGATACAAAACTAGTGAATTATAGTTTCTGGCAGACAAAAACTACACAAAAAAGTAGTAAACTGTGTGAGCAACTGAGAGGAAGAAGTATTGCACTATTAAGATAGCCACTTCTTCGTTACGAGAGGCATTGAATCAGAGAATAACAGTAACCTATGGAAGGGGTAACGATGAATCTCTTAAGATACACAACGAGTGACATATCGCTTCTGGCAGACTGGCCGCAGTAAGAAAAAGTGGCAGACTGGGTGAGCAATTGGGACGAATAACTATGACTCTCTTAAGGTAGCCAATACCTCGTTACTTGCGGTTTGGATTAAGAGGTCTCGAATAACCCCTAGGAGGAGAAACGATGACTCTTTTATGATACAAAACTAGTGAATTATAGTTTCTGGCAGACAAAAACTTCACAAAAAAGTAGTAAACTGTGTGAGCAACTGGGAGGAAGAAGTATTGCACTATTAAGATAGCCACTTTTTCGTTACGAGAGGCATTGAATCAGAGAATACCAGTAACCTATGGAAAGAGTAACGATGAATCTCTTAAGATACACAACGAGTGACATATCGCTTCTGGCAGACTGGCCGCAGTAAGGAAAAGTGGCAGACTGGGTGAGCAATTGGGACGAGTAACTATGACTCTCTTAAGGTAGCCAATGCCTCGTTACTTGCGGTTTGGATTAAGATATCTGGAATAACCCCTAGGAGGAGAAACGATGACCCTTTTATGATACACAACTAGTGAATTATAGTTTCTGGCAGACAAAAACTACACAAAAAGCAGTAAACTCTGTGAGCAACTCGGAGGAAGAAGTATTGCACTATTAAGATAGCCACTTTTTCGTCACGAGAGGTATTGACTCAGAGAATACCAGTAACCTATGGAAGGAGTAACGATGAATCTCTTAAGATACACAACGAGTGACATATCGCTTCTGGCAGACTGGCCACAGTAAGAAAAAGTGGCAGACTGGGTGAGCAATGGGGACGAGTAACTATGACTCTCTTAAGGTAGCCAATGCCTTGTTACTTGCGGTTTGGATTAAGAAATCTCGAAAACCCCTAGGACGAGAAACGATGACTCTTTTATAATACACAACTAGTGAATTATAGTTTCTGGCAGACAAAAACTACACAAAAAGTAGTAAACTGTGTGAGCAACTCGGAGGAAGAAGTATTGCACTATTAAGATAGCCACTTTTTCGTCACGAGAGGTATTGACTCAGAGAATACCAGTAACGTATGGAAGAAGTAACGATGAATCTCTTACAATACACAACGAGTGACATATCGCTTCTGGCAGACTGGCCGCAGTAAGAAAAAGTGTCACACTGGGTGAGCAATTGGGACGAGTAACTATGACTCTCTTAAGGTAGCCAATGCCTCGTTACTTGCGGTTTGGATTAAGAGGTCTCGAATAACCCCTAGGAGGAGAAACGATGACTCTTTTATGATACAAAACTAGTGAATTATAGTTTCTGGCAGACAAAAACTACACAAAAAAGTAGTAAACTGTGTGAGCAACTGAGAGGAAGAAGTATTGCACTATTAAGATAGCCACTTCTTCGTTACGAGAGGCATTGAATCAGAGAATAACAGTAACCTATGGAAGGGGTAACGATGAATCTCTTAAGATACACAACGAGTGACATATCGCTTCTGGCAGACTGGCCGCAGTAAGAAAAAGTGGCAGACTGGGTGAGCAATTGGGACGAATAACTATGACTCTCTTAAGGTAGCCAATACCTCGTTACTTGCGGTTTGGATTAAGAGGTCTCGAATAACCCCTAGGAGGAGAAACGATGACTCTTTTATGATACAAAACTAGTGAATTATAGTTTCTGGCAGACAAAAACTTCACAAAAAAGTAGTAAACTGTGTGAGCAACTGGGAGGAAGAAGTATTGCACTATTAAGATAGCCACTTTTTCGTTACGAGAGGCATTGAATCAGAGAATACCAGTAACCTATGGAAAGAGTAACGATGAATCTCTTAAGATACACAACGAGTGACATATCGCTTCTGGCAGACTGGCCGCAGTAAGGAAAAGTGGCAGACTGGGTGAGCAATTGGGACGAGTAACTATGACTCTCTTAAGGTAGCCAATGCCTCGTTACTTGCGGTTTGGATTAAGATATCTCGAATAACCCCTAGGAGGAGAAACGATGACTCTTTTATGATACACAGCTAGTGAATTATAGTTTCTGGCAGACAAAAACTACACAAAAAGCAGTAAACTGTGTGAGCAACTCGGAGGAAGAAGTATTGCACTATTAAGATAGCCACTTTTTCGTCAAGAGAGGTATTGACTCAGAGAATACATGTAACCTATGGAAGGAGTAACGATGAATCTCTTAAGATACACAACGAGTGACATATCGCTTCTGGCAGACTGGCCGCAGTAAGGAAAAGTGGCAGACTGGGTGAGCAATTGGGACGAGTAACTATGACTCTCTTAAGGTAGCCAATGCCTCGTTACTTGCGGTTTGGATTAAGATATCTGGAATAATCCCTAGGAGGAGAAACGATGACTCTTTTATGATACACAACTAGTGAATTATAGTTTCTGGCAGACAAAAACTACACAAAAAGCAGTAAACTCTGTGAGCAACTCGGAGGAAGAAGTATTGCACTATTAAGATAGCCACTTTTTCGTCACGAGACGTATTGACTCAGAGAATACCAGTAACCTATGGAAGGAGTAACGATGAATCTCTTAAGATACACAACGAGTGACATATCGCTTCTGGCAGACTGGCCACAGTAAGAAAAAGCGGCAGACTGGGTGATCAATGGGGACGAGTAACTATGACACTCTTAAGGTAGCCAATGCCTCGTTACTTGCGGTTTGGATTAAGAAATCTCGAAAACCCCTAGGAGGAGAAACGATGACTCTTTTATGATACACAACTAGTGAATTATAGTTTCTGGCAGACAAAAACTACACAAAAAGTAGTAAACTGTGTGAGCAACTCGGAGGAAGAAGTATTGCACTATTAAGATAGCCACTTTTTCGTCACGAGAGGTATTGACTCAGAGAATACCAGTAACCTATGGAAGGAGTAACGATGAATCTCTTAAAATACACAACGAGTGACATATCGCTTCTGGCAGACTGGCCGCAGTAAGAAAAAGTGTCACACTGGGTGAGCAATTGGGACGAGTAACTATGACTCTCTTAAGGTAGCCAATGCCTCGTTACTTGCGGTTTGGATTAAGAGGTCTCGAATAACCCCTAGGAGGAGAAACGATGACTCTTTTATGATACACAGCTAGTGAATTATAGTTTCTGGCAGACAAAAACTACACAAAAAGCAGTAAACTGTGTGAGCAACTCGGAGGAAGAAGTATTGCACTATTAAGATAGCCACTTTTTCGTCAAGAGAGGTATTGACTCAGAGAATACCAGTAACCTATGGAAGGAGTAACGATGAATCTCTTAAGATACACAACGAGTGACACATCGCTTCTGGCAGACTGGCCACAGTAAGAAAAAGTGGCAGACTGGGTGAGCAATGGGGACGAGTAACTATGACTCTCTTAAGGTAGCCAATGCCTCGTTACTTGCGGTTTGGATTAAGAAATCTCGAAAACCCCTAGGAGGAGAAACGATGACTCTTTTATGATACACAACTAGTGACATATCGCTTCTGGCAGACTGGCAAGTACACAAAAAGTAGTAAACTGTGTGAGCAACTCGGAGGAAGAAGTATTGCACTATTAAGATAGATACTTTTTCGTCAATAGAGGTATTGACTCAGAGAATACCAGTAACCTATGGAAGGAATAACGATGAATCTCTTAAGATACACAACGAGTGACATATCGCTTCTGGCAGACTGGCCGCAGTAAGGAAAAGTGGCAGACTGGGTGAGCAATTGGGACGAGTAACTATGACTCTCTTAAGGTAGCCAATGCCTCGTTACTTGCGGTTTGGATTAAGATACCTGGAATAATCCCTAGGAGGAGAAACGATGACTCTTTTATGATACACAACTAGTGAATTATAGTTTCTGGCAGACAAAAACTACACAAAAAGCAGTAAACTCTGTGAGCAACTCGGAGGAAGAAGTATTGCACTATTAAGATAGCCACTTTTTCGTCACGAGACGTATTGACTCAGAGAATACCAGTAACCTATGGAAGGAGTAACGATGAATCTCTTAAGATACACAACGAGTGACATATCGCTTCTGGCAGACTGGCCACAGTAAGAAAAAGCGGCAGACTGGGTGAGCAATGGGGACGAGTAACTATGACTCTCTTAAGGTAGCCAATGCCTCGTTACTTGCGGTTTGGATTAAGAAATCTCGAAAACCCCTAGGAGGAGAAACGATGACTCTTTTATGATACACAACTAGTGAATTATAGTTTCTGGCAGACAAAAACTACACAAAAAGTAGTAAACTGTGTGAGCAACTCGGAGGAAGAAGTATTGCACTATTAAGGTAGCCACTTTTTCGTCACGAGAGGTATTGACTCAGAGAATACCAGTAACCTATGGAAGGAGTAACGATGAATCTCTTAAAATACACAACGAGTGACATATCGCTTCTGGCAGACTGGCCGCAGTAAGAAAAAGTGTCACACTGGGTGAGCAATTGGGACGAGTAACTATGACTCTCTTAAGGTAGCCAATGCCTCGTTACTTGCGGTTTGGATTAAGAGGTCTCGAATAACCCCTAGGAGGAGAAACGATGACTCTTTTATGATACACAACTAGTGAATTATAGTTTCTGGCAGACAAAAACTACACAAAAAGTAGTAAACTGTGTGAGCAACTCGGAGGAAGAAGTATTGCACTATTAAGATAGCCACTTTTTCGTCACGAGAGGTATTGACTCAGAGAATACCAGTAACCTATGGAAGGAGTAACGATGAATCTCTTAAAATACACAACGAGTGACATATCGCTTCTGGCAGACTGGCCGCAATAAGAAAAAGTGTCACACTGGGTGAGCAATTGGGACGAGTAACTATGACTCTCTTAAGGTAGCCAATGCCTCGTTACTTGCGGTTTGGATTAAGAGGTCTCGAATAACCCCTAGGAAAAGAAACGATGACTCTTTTATGATACACAGCTAGTGAATTATAGTTTCTGGCAGACAAAAACTACACAAAAAGCAGTAAACTGTGTGAGCAACTCGGAGGAAGAAGTATTGCACTATTAAGATAGCCACTTTTTCGTCAAGAGAGGTATTGACTCAGAGAATACCAGTAACCTATGGAAGGAGTAACGATGAATCTCTTAAGATACACAACGAGTGACATATCGCTTCTGGCAGACTGGCCGCAGTAAGGAAAAGTGGCAGACTGGGTGAGCAATTGGGACGAGTAACTATGACTCTCTTAAGGTAGCCAATGCCTCGTTACTTGCGGTTTGGATTAAGATATCTCGAATAACCCCTAGGAGGAGAAACGATGACTCTTTTATGATACACAACTAGTGAATTATAGTTTCTGGCAGACAAAAACTACACAAAAAGCAGTAAACTGTGTGAGCAACTCTGAGGAAGAAGTATTGCTCTATTAAGATAGCCACTTTTTCGTCACGAGAGGTATTGACTCAGAGAATACCAGTAACCTATGGAAGGAGTAACGATGAATCTCTTAAAATACACAACGAGTGACATATCGCTTCTGGCAGACTGGCCGCAGTAAGAAAAAGTGTCACACTGGGTGAGCAATTGGGACGAGTAACTATGACTCTCTTAAGGTAGCCAATGCCTCGTTACTTGCGGTTTAGATTAAGAGGTCTCGAATAACCCCTAGGAGGAGAAACGATGACTCTTTTATGATACACAACTAGTGAATTATAGTTTCTGGCAGACAAAAACTACACAAAAAGTAGTAAACTGTGTGAGCAACTCGGAGGAAGAAGTATTGCACTATTAAGATAGCCACTTTTTCGTCACGAGAGGTATTGACTCAGAGAATACCAGTAACCTATGGAAGGAGTAACGATGAATCTCTTAAAATACACAACGAGTGACATATCGCTTCTGGCAGACTGGCCGCAGTAAGAAAAAGTGTCACACTGGGTGAGCAATTGGGACGAGTAACTATGACTCTCTTAAGGTAGCCAATGCCTCGTTACTTGCGGTTTGGATTAAGAGGTCTCGAATAACCCCTAGGAGGAGAAACGATGACTCTTTTATGATACACAGCTAGTGAATTATAGTTTCTGGCAGACAAAAACTACACAAAAAGCAGTAAACTGTGTGAGCAACTCGGAGGAAGAAGTATTGCACTATTAAGATAGCCACTTTTTCGTCAAGAGAGGTATTGACTCAGAGAATACCAGTAACCTATGGAAGGAGTAACGATGAATCTCTTAAGATACACAACGAGTGACACATCGCTTCTGGCAGACTGGCCACAGTAAGAAAAAGTGGCAGACTGGGTGAGCAATGGGGACGAGTAACTATGACTCTCTTAAGGTAGCCAATGCCTCGTTACTTGCGGTTTGGATTAAGAAATCTCGAAAACCCCTAGGAGGAGAAACGATGACTCTTTTATGATACACAACTAGTGACATATCGCTTCTGGCAGACTGGCAAGTACACAAAAAGTAGTAAACTGTGTGAGCAACTCGGAGGAAGAAGTATTGCACTATTAAGATAGCCACTTTTTCGTCAATAGAGGTATTGACTCAGAGAATACCAGTAACCTATGGAAGGAATAACGATGAATCTCTTAAGATACACAACGAGTGACATATCGCTTCTGGCAGACTGGCCGCAGTAAGGAAAAGTGGCAGACTGGGTGAGCAATTGGGACGAGTAACTATGACTCTCTTAAGGTAGCCAATGCCTCGTTACTTGCGGTTTGGATTAAGATATCTCGAATAACCCCTAGGAGGAGAAACGATGACTCTTTTATGATACACAACTAGTGAATTATAGTTTCTGGCAGACAAAAACTACACAAAAAGCAGTAAACTGTGTGAGCAACTCTGAGGAAAAAGTATTGCTCTATTAAGATAGCCACTTTTTCGTCACGAGAGGTATTGACTCAGAGAATACCAGTAACCTATGGAAGGAGTAACGATGAATCTCTTAAGATACACAACGAGTGACATATCGCTTCTGGCAGACTGGCCACAGTAAGAAAAAGTGGCAGACTGGGTGAGCAATGGGGACGAGTAACTATGACTCTCTTAAGGTAGCCAATGCCTCGTTACTTGCGGTTTGGATTAAGAAATCTCGAAAACCCCTAGGAGGAGAAACGATGACTCTTTTATGATACACAACTAGTGAATTATAGTTTCTGGCAGACAAAAACTACACAAAAAGTAGTAAACTGTGTGAGCAACTCGGAGGAAGAAGTATTGCACTATTAAGATAGCCACTTTTTCGTCACGAGAGGTATTGACTCAGAGAATACCAGTAACCTATGGAAGGAGTAACGATGAATCTCTTAAAATACACAACGAGTGACATATCGCTTCTGGCAAACTGGCCGAAGTAAGAAAAAGTGGCAGACTGGGTGAGCAATTGGGGCGAGTAACTATGACTCTCTTAAGGTAGCCAATGCCTCGTTACTTGCGGTTTGGATTAAGTGGTCTCGAATAACCCCTAGGAGGAGAAACGATGACTCGTTTATGATACAAAACTAGTGAATTATAGTTTCTGGCAGACAAAAACTACACAAAAAAGTAGCAAACTGTGTGAGCAAATTAGAGGAAGAAGTATTGCACTATTAAGATAGCCACTTTTTCGTTATGAGAGGCATTGAATCAGAGAATACCAGTAACCTATGGAAAGAGTAACGATGAATCTCTTAAGATACACAACGAGTGACATATCGCTTCTGGCAGACTGGCCACAGTAAGAGAAAGTGGCAGACTCAGTGAGCAATGGGGACGAGTAACTATGACTCTCTTAAGGTAGCCAATGCCTCGTTACTTGCGGTTTGCATTAAGATATCTCGAATAACCCCTAGGAGGAGAAACGATGACTCTTTTATGATACACAACTAGTGACATATCGCTTCTGGCAGACTGGCAAGTACACAAAAAGTAGTAAACTGTGTGAGCAACTCGGAGGAAGAAGTATTGCACTATTAAGATAGCCACTTTTTCGTCAATAGAGGTATTGACTCAGAGAATACCAGTAACCTATGGAAGGAGTAACGATGAATCTCTTAAAATACACAACGAGTGACATATCGCTTCTGGCAGACTGGCCGAAGTAAGAAAAAGTGGCAGACTGGGTGAGCAATTGGGGCGAGTAACTATGACTCTCTTAAGGTAGCCAATGCCTCGTTGCTTGCGGTTTGGATTAAGAGGTCTCGAATAACCCCTAGGAGGAGAAACGATGACTCTTTTATGATACACAGCTAGTGAATTATAGTTTCTGGCAGACAAAAACTACACAAAAAAGTAGTAAACTGTGTGAGCAACTGGGAGGAAGAAGTATTGCACTATTAAGATAGCCACTTTTTCGTTACGAGAGGCATTGAATCAGAGAATACCAGTAACCTATGGAAAGAGTAACGATGAATCTCTTGAGATACACAACGAGTGACATATCGCTTCTGGCAGACTGGCCGCAGTAAGGAAAAGTGGCAGACTGGGTGAGCAATTGGGACGAGTAACTATGACTCTCTTAAGGTAGCCAATGCCTCGTTACTTGCGGTTTGGATTATGAGGTCTCGAATAACCCCTAGGAGGAGAAACGATGACTCTTTTATGATACAAAACTAGTTAATTATAGTTTCTGGCAGACAAAAACTACACAAAAAAGTAGTAAACTGTGTGAGCAACTGGGAGGAAGAAGTATTGCACTATTAAGATAGCCACTTTTTCGTTACGAGAGGCATTGAATCAGAGAATACCAGTAACCTATGGAAAGAGTAACGATGAATCTCTTAAGATACACAACGAGTGACATATCGCTTCTGGCAGACTGGCCGCAGTAAGGAAAAGTGGCAGACTGGGTGAGCAATTGGGACGAGTAACTATGACTCTCTTAAGGTAGCCAATGCCTCGTTACTTGCGGTTTGGATTAAGATACCTCGAATAACCCCTAGGAGGAGAAACGATGACTCTTTTATGATACACAGCTAGTGAATTATAGTTTCTGGCAGACAAAAACTACACAAAAAGCAGTAAACTGTGTGAGCAACTCGGAGGAAGAAGTATTGCACTATTAAGATAGCCACTTTTTCGTCAATAGAGGTATTGACTCAGAGAATACCAGTAACCTATGGAAGGAGTAACGATGAATCTCTTAAGATACACAACGAGTGACACATCGCTTCTGGCAGACTGGCCACAGTAAGAAAAAGTGGCAGACTGGGTGAGCAATGGGGACGAGTAACTATGACTCTCTTAAGGTAGCCAATGCCTCGTTACTTGCGGTTTGGATTAAGAAATCTCGAAAACCCCTAGGAGGAGAAACGATGACTCTTTTATGATACACAACTAGTGACATATCGCTTCTGGCAGACTGGCAAGTACACAAAAAGTAGTAAACTGTGTGAGCAACTCGGAGGAAGAAGTATTGCACTATTAAGATAGCCACTTTTTCGTCAATAGAGGTATTGACTCTGAGAATACCAGTAACCTATGGAAGGAGTAACGATGAATCTCTTAAGATACACAACGAGTGACATATCGCTTCTGGCAGACTGGCCGCAGTAAGGAAAAGTGGCAGACTGGGTGAGCAATTGGGACGAGTAACTATGACTCTCTTAAGGTAGCCAATGCCTCGTTACTTGCGGTTTGGATTAAGATATCTCGAATAACCCCTAGGAGGAGAAACGATGACTCTTTTATGATACACAACTAGTGAATTATAGTTTCTGGCAGACAAAAACTACACAAAAAGCAGTAAACTGTGTGAGCAACTCTGAGGAAGAAGTATTGCTCTATTAAGATAGCCACTTTTTCGTCACGAGAGGTATTGACTCAGAGAATACCAGTAACCTATGGAAGGAGTAACGATGAATCTCTTAAGATACACAACGAGTAACATATCGCTTCTGGCAGACTGGCCACAGTAAGAAAAAGTGGCAGACTGGGTGAGCAATGGGGACGAGTAACTATGACTCTCTTAAGGTAGCCAATGCCTCGTTACTTGCGGTTTGGATTAAGAAATCTCGAAAACCCCTAGGAGGAGAAACGATGACTTTTTTATGATACACAACTAGTGAATTATAGTTTCTGGCAGACAAAAACTACACAAAAAGTAGTAAACTGTGTGAGCAACTCGGAGGAAGAAGTATTGCACTATTAAGATAGCCACTTTTTCGTCACGAGAGGTATTGACTCAGAGAATACCAGTAACCTATGGAAGGAGTAACGATGAATCTCTTAAAATACACAACGAGTGACATATCGCTTCTGGCAGACTGGCCGAAGTAAGAAAAAGTGGCAGACTGGGTGAGCAATTGGGGCGAGTAACTATGACTCTCTTAAGGTAGCCAATGCCTCGTTACTTGCGGTTTGGATTAAGAGGTCTCGAATAACCCCTAGGAGGAGAAACGATGACTCTTTTATGATACAAAACTAGTGAATTATAGTTTCTGGCAGACAAAAACTACACAAAAAAGTAGTAAACTGTGTGAGCAAATGAGAGGAAGAAGTATTGCACTATTAAGATAGCCACTTTTTCGTTACGAGAGGCATTGAATCAGAGAATACCAGTAACCTATGGAAAGAGTAACGATGAATCTCTTAAGATACACAACGAGTGACATATCGCTTCTGGCAGACTGGCCACAGTAAGAAAAAGTGGCAGACTCGGTGAGCAATGGGGACGAGTAACTATGACTCTCTTAAGGTAGCCAATGCCTCGTTACTTGCGGTTTGCATTAAGATATCTCGAATAACCCCTAGGAGGAGAAACGATGACTCTTTTATGATACACAACTAGTGACATATCGCTTCTGGCAGACTGGCAAGTACACAAAAAGTAGTAAACTGTGTGAGCAACTCGGAGGAAGAAGTATTGCACTATTAAGATAGCCACTTTTTCGTCAATAGAGGTATTGACTCAGAGAATACCAGTAACCTATGGAAGGAGTAACGATGAATCTCTTAAAATACACAACTAGTGACATATCGCTTCTGGCAGACTGGCCGAAGTAAGAAAAAGTGGCAGACTGGGTGAGCAATTGGGGCGAGTAACTATGACTCTCTTAAGGTAGCCAATGCCTCGTTACTTGCGGTTTGGATTAAGAGGTCTCGAATAACCCCTAGGAGGAGAAACGATGACTCTTTTATGATACACAGCTAGTGAATTATAGTTTCTGGCAGACAAAAACTACACAAAAAAGTAGTAAACTGTGTGAGCAACTGGGAGGAAGAAGTATTGCACTATTAAGATAGCCACTTTTTCGTTACGAGAGGCATTGAATCAGAGAATACCACTAACCTATGGAAAGAGTAACGATGAATCTCTTGAGATACACAACGAGTGACATATCGCTTCTGGCAGACTGGCCGCAGTAAGGAAAAGTGGCAGACTGGGTGAGCAATTGGGACGGGTAACTATGACTCTCTTAAGGTAGCCAATGCCTCGTTACTTGCGGTTTGGATTAAGAAATCTCGAAAACCCCTAGGAGGAGAAACGATGACTCTTTTATGATACACAACTAGTGAATTATAATTTCTGGCAGACAAAAACTACACAAAAAGTAGTAAACTGTGTGAGCAACTCGGAGGAAGAAGTATTGCACTATTAAGATAGCCACTTTTTCGTCACGAGAGGTATTGACTCAGAGAATTCCAGTAACCTATGGAAGGAGTAACGATGAATCTCTTAAAATACACAACGAGTGACATATCGCTTCTGGCAGACTGGCCGAAGTAAGAAAAAGTGGCAGACTGGGTGAGCAATTGGGGCGAGTAACTATGACTCTCTTAAGGTAGCCAATGCCTCGTTACTTGCGGTTTGGATTAAGAGGTCTCGAATAACCCCTAGGAGGAGAAACGATGACTCTTTTATGATACAAAACTAGTGAATTATAGTTTCTGGCAGACAAAAACTACACAAAAAAGTAGTAAACTGTGTGAGCAAATGAGAGGAAGAAGTATTGCACTATTAAGATAGCCACTTTTTCGTTACGAGTGGCATTGAATCAGAGAATACCAGTAACCTATGGAAAGAGTAACGATGAATCTCTTAAGATACACAACGAGTGACATATCGCTTCTGGCAGACTGGCCACAGTAAGAAAAAGTGGCAGACTCGGTGAGCAATGGGGACGAGTAACTATGACTCTCTTAAGGTAGCCAATGCCTCGTTACTTGCGGTTTGCATTAAGATATCTCGAATAACCCCTAGGAGGAGAAACGATGACTCTTTTATGATACACAACTAGTGACATATCGCTTCTGGCAGACTGGCAAGTATACAAAAAGTAGTAAACTGTGTGAGCAACTCGGAGGAAGAAGTATTGCACTGTTAAGATAGCCACTTTTTCGTCAAGAGAGGTATTGACTCAGAGAATACCAGTAACCTATGGAAGGAGTAACGATGAATCTCTTAAAATACACAACGAGTGACATATCACTTCTGGCAGACTGGCCGAAGTAAGAAAAAGTGGCAGACTGGGTGAGCAATTGGGGCGAGTAACTATGACTCTCTTAAGGTAGCCAATGCCTCGTTGCTTGCGGTTTGGATTAAGAGGTCTCGAATAACCCCTAGGAGGAGAAACGATGACTCTTTTATGATACACAGCTAGTGAATTATAGTTTCTGGCAGACAAAAACTACACAAAAAAGTAGTAAACTGTGTGAGCAACTGGGAGGAAGAAGTATTGCACTATTAAGATAGCCACTTTTTCGTTACGAGAGGCATTGAATCAGAGAATACCAGTAACCTATGGAAAGAGTAACGATGAATCTCTTGAGATACACAACGAGTGACATATCGCTTCTGGCAGACTGGCCGCAGTAAGGAAAAGTGGCAGACTGGGTGAGCAATTGGGACGAGTAACTATGACTCTCTTAAGGTAGCCAATGCCTCGTTACTTGCGGTTTGGATTAAGAGGTCTCGAATAACCCCTAGGAGGAGAAACGATGACTCTTTTATGATACAAAACTAGTGAATTATAGTTTCTGGCAGACAAAAACTATACAAAAAAGTAGTAAACTGTGTGAGCAACTGGGAGGAAGAAGTATTGCACTATTAAGATAGCCACTTTTTCGTCACGAGAGGCATTGAATCAGAGAATACCAGTAACCTATGGAAAGAGTAACGATGAATCTCTTAAGATACACAACGAGTGACATATCGCTTCTGGCAGACTGGCCGCAGTAAGGAAAAGTGGCAGACTGGGTGAGCAATTGGGACGAGTAACTATGACTCTCTTAAGGTAGCCAATGCCTCGTTACTTGCGGTTTGGATTAAGAGGTCTCGAATAACCCCTAGGAGGAGAAACGATGACTCTTTTATGATACAAAACTAGTGAATTATAGTTTCTGGCAGACAAAAACTACACAAAAAAGTAGTAAACTGTGTGAGCAACTGGGAGGAAGAAGTATTGCACTATTAAGATAGCCACTTTTTCGTTACGAGAGGCATTGAATCAGAGAATACCAGTAACCTATGGAAAGAGTAACGATGAATCTCTTAAGATACACAACGAGTGACATATCGCTTCTGGCAGACTGGCCGCAGTAAGGAAAAGTGGCAGACTGGGTGAGCAATTGGGACGAGTAACTATGACTCTCTTAAGGTAGCCAATGCCTCGTTACTTGCGGTTTGGATTAAGATATCTCGAATAACCCCTAGGAGGAGAAACGATGACTCTTTTATGATACACAGCTAGTGAATTATAGTTTCTGGCAGACAAAAACTACACAAAAAGCAGTAAACTGTGTGAGCAACTCGGAGGAAGAAGTATTGCACTATTAAGATAGCCACTTTTTCGTCAATAGAGGTATTGACTCAGAGAATACCAGTAACCTATGGAAGGAGTAACGATGAATCTCTTAAGATACACAACGAGTGACACATCGCTTCTGGCAGACTGGCCACAGTAAGAAAAAGTGGCAGACTGGGTGAGCAATGGGGACGAGTAACTATGACTCTCTTAAGGTAGCCAATGCCCCGTTACTTGCGGTTTGGATTAAGAAATCTCGAAAACCCCTAGGAGGAGAAACGATGACTCTTTTATGATACACAACTAGTGACATATCGCTTCTGGCAGACTGGCAAGTACACAAAAAGTAGTAAACTGTGTGAGCAACTTGGAGGAAGAAGTATTGCACTATTAAGATAGCCACTTTTTCGTCAATAGAGGTATTGACTCAGAGAATACCAGTAACCTATGGAAGGAGTAACGATGAATCTCTTAAGATACACAACGGGCGACATATCGCTTCTGGCAGACTGGCCGCAGTAAGGAAAAGTGGCAGACTGGGTGAGCAATTGGGACGAGTAACTATGACTCTCTTAAGGTAGCCAATGCCTCGTTACTTGCGGTTTGGATTAAGATATCTCGAATAACCCCTAGGAGGAGAAACGATGACTCTTTTATGATACACAACTAGTGAATTATAGTTTCTGGCAGACAAAAACTACACAAAAAGCAGTAAACTGTGTGAGCAACTCTGAGGAAGAAGTATTGCTCTATTAAGATAGCCACTTTTTCGTCACGAGAGGTATTGACTCAGAGAATACCAGTAACCTATGGAAGGAGTAACGATGAATCTCTTAAGATACACAACGAGTGACATATCGCTTCTGGCAGACTGGCCACAGTAAGAAAAAGTGGCAGACTGGGTGAGCAATGGGGACGAGTAACTATGACTCTCTTAAGGTAGCCAATGCCTCGTTACTTGCGGTTTGGATTAAGAAATCTCGAAAACCCCTAGGAGGAGAAACGATGACTTTTTTATGATACACAACTAGTGAATTATAGTTTCTGGCAGACAAAAACTACACAAAAAGTAGTAAACTGTGTGAGCAACTCGGAGGAAGAAGTATTGCACTATTAAGATAGCCACTTTTTCGTCACGAGAGGTATTGACTCACAGAATACCAGTAACCTATGGAAGGAGTAACGATGAATCTCTTAAAATACACAACGAGTGACATATCGCTTCTGGCAGACTGGCCGAAGTAAGAAAAAGTGGCAGACTGGGTGAGCAATTGGGGCGAGTAACTATGACTCTCTTAAGGTAGCCAATGCCTCGTTACTTGCGGTTTGGATTAAGAGGTCTCGAATAACCCCTAGGAGGAGAAACGATGACTCTTTTATGATACAAAACTAGTGAATTATAGTTTCTGGCAGACAAAAACTACACAAAAAAGTAGTAAACTGTGTGAGCAAATGAGAGGAAGAAGTATTGCACTATTAAGATAGCCACTTTTTCGTTACGAGAGGCATTGAATCAGAGAATACCAGTAACCTATGGAAAGAGTAACGATGAATCTCTTAAGATACACAACGAGTGACATATCGCTTCTGGCAGACTGGCCACAGTAAGAAAAAGTGGCAGACTCGGTGAGCAATGGGGACGAGTAACTATGACTCTCTTAAGGTAGCCAATGCCTCGTTACTTGCGGTTTGCATTAAGATATCTCGAATAACCCCTAGGAGGAGAAACGATGACTCTTTTATGATACACAACTAGTGACATATCGCTTCTGGCAGACTGGCAAGTACACAAAAAGTAGTAAACTGTGTGAGCAACTCGGAGGAAGAAGTATTGCACTATTAAGATAGCCACTTTTTCGTCAATAGAGGTATTGACTCAGAGAATACCAGTAACCTATGGAAGGAGTAACGATGAATCTCTTAAAATACACAACTAGTGACATATCGCTTCTGGCAGACTGGCCGAAGTAAGAAAAAGTGGCAGACTGGGTGAGCAATTGGGGCGAGTAACTATGACTCTCTTAAGGTAGCCAATGCCTCGTTACTTGCGGTTTGGATTAAGAGGTCTCGAATAACCCCTAGGAGGAGAAACGATGACTCTTTTATGATACACAGCTAGTGAATTATAGTTTCTGGCAGACAAAAACTACACAAAAAAGTAGTAAACTGTGTGAGCAACTGGGAGGAAGAAGTATTGCACTATTAAGATAGCCACTTTTTCGTTACGAGAGGCATTGAATCAGAGAATACCAGTAACCTATGGAAAGAGTAACGATGAATCTCTTGAGATACACAACGAGTGACATATCGCTTCTGGCAGACTGGCCGCAGTAAGGAAAAGTGGCAGACTGGGTGAGCAATTGGGTCGGGTAACTATGACTCTCTTAAAGTAGCCAATGCCTCGTTACTTGCGGTTTGGATTAAGAAATCTCGAAAACCCCTAGGAGGAGAAACGATGACTCTTTTATGATACACAACTAGTGAATTATAGTTTCTGGCAGACAAAAACTACACAAAAAGTAGTAAACTGTGTGAGCAACTCGGAGGAAGAAGTATTGCACTATTAAGATAGCCACTTTTTCGTCACGAGAGGTATTGACTCAGAGAATTCCAGTAACCTATGGAAGGAGTAACGATGAATCTCTTAAAATACACAACGAGTGACATATCGCTTCTGGCAGACTGGCCGAAGTAAGAAAAAGTGGCAGACTGGGTGAGCAATTGGGGCGAGTAACTATGACTCTCTTAAGGTAGCCAATGCCTCGTTACTTGCGGTTTGGATTAAGAGGTCTCGAATAACCCCTAGGAGGAGAAACGATGACTCTTTTATGATACAAAACTAGTGAATTTTAGTTTCTGGCAGACAAAAACTACACAAAAAAGTAGTAAACTGTGTGAGCAAATGAGAGGAAGAAGTATTGCAGTATTAAGATAGCCACTTTTTCGTTACGAGAGGCATTGAATCAGAGAATACCAGTAACCTATGGAAAGAGTAACGATGAATCTCTTAAGATACACAACGAGTGACATATCGCTTCTGGCAGACTGGCCACAGTAAGAAAAAGTGGCAGACTCGGTGAGCAATGGGGACGAGTAACTATGACTCTCTTAAGGTAGCCAATGCCTCGTTACTTGCGGTTTGCATTAAGATATCTCGAATAACCCCTAGGAGGAGAAACGATGACTCTTTTATGATACACAACTAGTGACATATCGCTTCTGGCAGACTGGCAAGTATACAAAAAGTAGTAAACTGTGTGAGCAACTCGGAGGAAGAAGTATTGCACTATTAAGATAGCCACTTTTTCGTCAAGAGAGGTATTGACTCAGAGAATACCAGTAACCTATGGAAGGAGTAACGATGAATCTCTTAAAATACACAACGAGTGACATATCGCTTCTGGCAGACTGGCCGAAGTAAGAAAAAGTGGCAGACTGGGTGAGGAATTGGGGCGAGTAACTATGACTCTCTTAAGGTAGCCAATGCCTCGTTGCTTGCGGTTTGGATTAAGAGGTCTCGAATAACCCCTAGGAGGAGAAACGATGACTCTTTTATGATACACAGCTAGTGAATTATAGTTTCTGGCAGACAAAAACTACACAAAAAAGTAGTAAACTGTGTGAGCAACTGGGAGGAAGAAGTATTGCACTATTAAGATAGCCACTTTTTCGTTACGAGAGGCATTGAATCAGAGAATACCAGTAACCTATGGAAAGAGTAACGATGAATCTCTTGAGATACACAACGAGTGACATATCGCTTCTGGCAGACTGGCCGCAGTAAGGAAAAGTGGCAGACTGGGTGAGCAATTGGGACGAGTAACTATGACTCTCTTAAGGTAGCCAATGCCTCGTTACTTGCGGTTTGGATTAAGAGGTCTCGAATAACCCCTAGGAGGAGAAACGATGACTCTTTTATGATACAAAACTAGTGAATTATAGTTTCTGGCAGACAAAAACTACACAAAAAAGTAGTAAACTGTGTGAGCAACTGGGAGGAAGAAGTATTGCACTATTAAGATAGCCACTTTTTCGTCACGAGAGGCATTGAATCAGAGAATACCAGTAACCTATGGAAAGAGTAACGATGAATCTCTTAAGATACACAACGAGTGACATATCGCTTCTGGCAGACTGGCCGCAGTAAGGAAAAGTGGCAGACTGGGTGAGCAATTGGGACGAGTAACTATGACTCTCTTAAGGTAGCCAATGCCTCGTTACTTGCGGTTTGGATTAAGATATCTCGAATAACCCCTAGGAGGAGAAACGATGACTCTTTTATGATACACAGCTAGTGAATTATAGTTTCTGGCAGACAAAAACTACACAAAAAGCAGTAAACTGTGTGAGCAACTCGGAGGAAGAAGTATTGCACTATTAAGATAGCCACTTTTTCGTCAAGAGAGGTATTGACTCAGAGAATACCAGTAACCTATGGAAGGAGTAACGATGAATCTCTTAAGATACACAACGAGTGACACATCGCTTCTGGCAGACTGGCCACAGTAAGAAAAAGTGGCAGACTGGGTGAGCAATGGGGACGAGTAACTATGACTCTCTTAAGGTAGCCAATGCCTCGTTACTTGCGGTTTGGATTAAGATATCTCGAATAACCCCTAGGAGGAGAAACGATGACTCTTTTATGATACACAACTAGTGAATTATAGTTTCTGGCAGACAAAAACTACACAAAAAGCAGTAAACTGTGTGAGCAACTCGGAGGAAGAAGTATTGCACTATTAAGATAGCCACTTTTTCGTCACGAGAGGTATTGACTCAGAGAATACCAGTAACCTATGGAAGGAGTAACGATGAATCTCTTAAGATACACAACGAGTGACATATCGCTTCTGGCAGCCTGGCCACAGTAAGAAAAAGTGGCAGACTCGGTGAGCAATGGGGACGAGTAACTATGACTCTCTTAAGGTAGCCAATGCCTCGTTACTTGCGGTTTGGATTAAGATATCTCGAAAACCCCTAGGAGGAGAAACGATGACTCTTTTATGATACACAACTAGTGAATTATAGTTTCTGGCAGACAAAAACTACACAAAAAGCAGTAAACTGTGTGAGCAACTCTGAGGAAGAAGTATTGCTCTATTAAGATAGCCACTTTTTCGTCACGAGTGGTATTGACTCAGAGAATACCAGTAACCTATGGAAGGAGTAACGATGAATCTCTTAAAATACACAACGAGTGACATATCGCTTCTGGCAGACTGGCCGAAGTAAGAAAAAGTGGCAGACTGGGTGAGCAATTGGGGCGAGTAACTATGACTCTCTTAAGGTAGCCAATGCCTCGTTACTTGCGGTTTGGATTAAGAGGTCTCGAATAACCCCTAGGAGGAGAAACGATGACTCTTTTATGATACACAGCTAGTGAATTATAGTTTCTGGCAGACAAAAACTACACAAAAAAGTAGTAAACTGTGTGAGCAACTGGGAGGAAGAAGTATTGCACTATTAAGATAGCCACTTTTTCGTTACGAGAGGCATTGAATCAGAGAATACCAGTAACCTATGGAAAGAGTAACGATGAATCTCTTGAGATACACAACGAGTGACATATCGCTTCTGGCAGACTGGCCGCAGTAAGGAAAAGTGGCAGACTGGGTGAGCAATTGGGACGGGTAACTATGACTCTCTTAAGGTAGCCAATGCCTCGTTACTTGCGGTTTGGATTAAGAAAACTCGAAAATCCCCTAGGAGGAGAAACGATGACTCTTTTATGATACACAACTAGTGAATTATAGTTTCTGGCAGACAAAAACTACACAAAAAGTAGTAAACTGTGTGAGCAACTCGGAGGAAGAAGTATTGCACTATTAAGATAGCCACTTTTTCGTCACGAGAGGTATTGACTCAGAGAATACCAGTAACCTATGGAAGGAGTAACGATGAATCTCTTAAAATACACAACGAGTGACATATCGCTTCTGGCAGACTGGCCGAAGTAAGAAAAAGTGGCAGACTGGGTGAGCAATTGGGGCGAGTAACTATGACTCTCTTAAGGTAGCCAATGCCTCGTTACTTGCGGTTTGGATTAAGAGGTCTCGAATAACCCCTAGGAGGAGAAACGATGACTCTTTTATGATACAAAACTAGTGAATTATAGTTTCTGGCAGACAAAAACTACACAAAAAAGTAGTAAACTGTGTGAGCAAATGAGAGGAAGAAGTATTGCACTATTAAGATAGCCACTTTTTCGTTACGAGAGGCATTGAATCAGAGAATACCAGTAACCTATGGAAAGAGTAACGATGAATCTCTTAAGATACACAACGAGTGACATATCGCTTCTGGCAGACTGGCCACAGTAAGAAAAAATGGCAGACTCGGTGAGCAATGGGGACGAGTAACTATGACTCTCTTAAGGTAGCCAATGCCTCGTTACTTGCGGTTTGCATTAAGATATCTCGAATAACCCCTAGGCGGAGAAACGATGACTCTTTTATGATACACAACTAGTGACATATCGCTTCTGGCAGACTGGCAAGTACACAAAAAGTAGTAAACTGTGTGAGCAACTCGGAGGAAGAAGTATTGCACTATTAAGATAGCCACTTTTTCGTCAATAGAGGTATTGACTCAGAGAATACCAGTAACCTATGGAAGGAGTAACGATGAATCTCTTAAAATACACAACGAGTGACATATCGCTTCTGGCAGACTGGCCGAAGTAAGAAAAAGTGGCAGACTGGGTGAGCAATTGGGGCGAGTAACTATGACTCTCTTAAGGTAGCCAATGCCTCGTTGCTTGCGGTTTGGATTAAGAGGTCTCGAATAACCCCTAGGAGGAGAAACGATGACTCTTTTATGATACACAGCTAGTGAATTATAGTTTCTGGCAGACAAAAACTACACAAAAAAGTAGTAAACTGTGTGAGCAACTGGGAGGAAGAAGTATTGCACTATTAAGATAGCCACTTTTTCGTTACGAGAGGCATTGAATCAGAGAATACCAGTAACCTATGGAAAGAGTAACGATGAATCTCTTGAGATACACAACGAGTGACATATCGCTTCTGGCAGACTGGCCGAAGTAAGAAAAAGTGGCAGACTGGGTGAGCAATTGGGGCGAGTAACTATGACTCTCTTAAGGTAGCCAATGCCTCGTTACTTGCGGTTTGGATTAAGAGGTCTCGAATAACCCCTAGGAGGAGAAACGATGACTCTTTTATGATACAAAACTAGTGAATTATAGTTTCTGGCAGACAAAAACTACACAAAAAAGTAGTAAACTGTGTGAGCAAATGAGAGGAAGAAGTATTGCACTATTAAGATAGCCACTTTTTCGTTACGAGAGGCATTGAATCAGAGAATACCAGTAACCTATGGAAAGAGTAACGATGAATCTCTTAAGATACACAACGAGTGACATATCGCTTCTGGCAGACTGGCCACAGTAAGAAAAAGTGGCAGACTCGGTGAGCAATGGGGACGAGTAACTATGACTCTCTTAAGGTAGTCAATGCCTCGTTACTTGCGGTTTGCATTAAGATATCTCGAATAACCCCTAGGAGGAGAAACGATGACTCTTTTATGATACACAACTAGTGACATATCGCTTCTGGCAGACTGGCAAGTACACAAAAAGTAGTAAACTGTGTGAGCAACTCGGAGGAAGAAGTATTGCACTATTAAGATGGCCACTTTTTCGTCAATAGAGGTATTGACTCAGAGAATACCAGTAACCTATGGAAGGAGTAACGATGAATCTCTTAAAATACACAACTAGTGACATATCGCTTCTGGCAGACTGGCCGAAGTAAGAAAAAGTGGCAGACTGGGTGAGCAATTGGGGCGAGTAACTATGACTCTCTTAAGGTAGCCAATGCCTCGTTACTTGCGGTTTGGATTAAGAGGTCTCGAATAACCCCTAGGAGGAGAAACGATGACTCTTTTATGATACACAGCTAGTGAATTATAGTTTCTGGCAGACAAAAACTACACAAAAAAGTAGTAAACTGTGTGAGCAACTGGGAGGAAGAAGTATTGCACTATTAAGATAGCCACTTTTTCGTTACGAGAGGCATTGAATCAGAGAATACCAGTAACCTATGGAAAGAGTAACGATGAATCTCTTGAGATACACAACGAGTGACATATCGCTTCTGGCAGACTGGCCGCAGTAAGGAAAAGTGGCAGACTGGGTGAGCAATTGGGACGGGTAACTATGACTCTCTTAAGGTAGCCAATGCCTCGTTACTTGCGGTTTGGATTAAGAAATCTCGAAAACCCCTAGGAGGAGAAACGATGACTCTTTTATGATACACAACTAGTGAATTATAGTTTCTGGCAGACAAAAACTACACAAAAAGTAGTAAACTGTGTGAGCAACTCGGAGGAAGAAGTATTGCACTATTAAGATAGCCACTTTTTCGTCACGAGAGGTATTGACTCAGAGAATTCCAGTAACCTATGGAAGGAGTAACGATGAATCTCTTAAAATACACAACGAGTGACATATCGCTTCTGGCAGACTGGCCGAAGTAAGAAAAAGTGGCAGACTGGGTGAGCAATTGGGGCGAGTAACTATGACTCTCTTAAGGTAGCCAATGCCTCGTTACTTGCGGTTTGGATTAAGAGGTCTCGAATAACCCCTAGGAGGAGAAACGATGACTCTTTTATGATACAAAACTAGTGAATTTTAGTTTCTGGCAGACAAAAACTACACAAAAAAGTAGTAAACTGTGTGAGCAAATGAGAGGAAGAAGTATTGCAGTATTAAGATAGCCACTTTTTCGTTACGAGAGGCATTGAATCAGAGAATACCAGTAACCTATGGAAAGAGTAACGATGAATCTCTTAAGATACACAACGAGTGACATATCGCTTCTGGCAGACTGGCCACAGTAAGAAAAAGTGGCAGACTCGGTGAGCAATGGGGACGAGTAACTATGACTCTCTTAAGGTAGCCAATGCCTCGTTACTTGCGGTTTGCATTAAGATATCTCGAATAACCCCTAGGAGGAGAAACGATGACTCTTTTATGATACACAACTAGTGACATATCGCTTCTGGCAGACTGGCAAGTATACAAAAAGTAGTAAACTGTGTGAGCAACTCGGAGGAAGAAGTATTGCACTATTAAGATAGCCACTTTTTCGTCAAGAGAGGTATTGACTCAGAGAATACCAGTAACCTATGGAAGGAGTAACGATGAATCTCTTAAAATACACAACGAGTGACATATCGCTTCTGGCAGACTGGCCGAAGTAAGAAAAAGTGGCAGACTGGGTGAGGAATTGGGGCGAGTAACTATGACTCTCTTAAGGTAGCCAATGCCTCGTTGCTTGCGGTTTGGATTAAGAGGTCTCGAATAACCCGTAGGAGGAGAAACGATGACTCTTTTATGATACACAGCTAGTGAATTATAGTTTCTGGCAGACAAAAACTACACAAAAAAGTAGTAAACTGTGTGAGCAACTGGGAGGAAGAAGTATTGCACTATTAAGATAGCCACTTTTTCGTTACGAGAGGCATTGAATCAGAGAATACCAGTAACCTATGGAAAGAGTAACGATGAATCTCTTGAGATACACAACGAGTGACATATCGCTTCTGGCAGACTGGCCGCAGTAAGGAAAAGTGGCAGACTGGGTGAGCAATTGGGACGAGTAACTATGACTCTCTTAAGGTAGCCAATGCCTCGTTACTTGCGGTTTGGATTAAGAGGTCTCGAATAACCCCTAGGAGGAGAAACGATGACTCTTTTATGATACAAAACTAGTGAATTATAGTTTCTGGCAGACAAAAACTACACAAAAAAGTAGTAAACTGTGTGAGCAACTGGGAGGAAGAAGTATTGCACTATTAAGATAGCCACTTTTTCGTCACGAGAGGCATTGAATCAGAGAATACCAGTAACCTATGGAAAGAGTAACGATGAATCTCTTAAGATACACAACGAGTGACATATCGCTTCTGGCAGACTGGCCGCAGTAAGGAAAAGTGGCAGACTGGGTGAGCAATTGGGACGAGTAACTATGACTCTCTTAAGGTAGCCAATGCCTCGTTACTTGCGGTTTGGATTAAGATATCTCGAATAACCCCTAGGAGGAGAAACGATGACTCTTTTATGATACACAGCTAGTGAATTATAGTTTCTGGCAGACAAAAACTACACAAAAAGCAGTAAACTGTGTGAGCAACTCGGAGGAAGAAGTATTGCACTATTAAGATAGCCACTTTTTCGTCAAGAGAGGTATTGACTCAGAGAATACCAGTAACCTATGGAAGGAGTAACGATGAATCTCTTAAGATACACAACGAGTGACACATCGCTTCTGGCAGACTGGCCACAGTAAGAAAAAGTGGCAGACTGGGTGAGCAATGGGGACGAGTAACTATGACTCTCTTAAGGTAGCCAATGCCTCGTTACTTGCGGTTTGGATTAAGATATCTCGAATAACCCCTAGGAGGAGAAACGATGACTCTTTTATGATACACAACTAGTGAATTATAGTTTCTGGCAGACAAAAACTACACAAAAAGCAGTAAACTGTGTGAGCAACTCGGAGGAAGAAGTATTGCACTATTAAGATAGCCACTTTTTCGTCACGAGAGGTATTGACTCAGAGAATACCAGTAACCTATGGAAGGAGTAACGATGAATCTCTTAAGATACACAACGAGTGACATATCGCTTCTGGCAGCCTGGCCACAGTAAGAAAAAGTGGCAGACTCGGTGAGCAATGGGGACGAGTAACTATGACTCTCTTAAGGTAGCCAATGCCTCGTTACTTGCGGTTTGGATTAAGATATCTCGAAAACCCCTAGGAGGAGAAACGATGACTCTTTTATGATACACAACTAGTGAATTATAGTTTCTGGCAGACAAAAACTACACAAAAAGCAGTAAACTGTGTGAGCAACTCTGAGGAAGAAGTATTGCTCTATTAAGATAGCCACTTTTTCGTCACGAGTGGTATTGACTCAGAGAATACCAGTAACCTATGGAAGGAGTAACGATGAATCTCTTAAAATACACAACGAGTGACATATCGCTTCTGGCAGACTGGCCGAAGTAAGAAAAAGTGGCAGACTGGGTGAGCAATTGGGGCGAGTAACTATGACTCTCTTAAGGTAGCCAATGCCTCGTTACTTGCGGTTTGGATTAAGAGGTCTCGAATAACCCCTAGGAGGAGAAACGATGACTCTTTTATGATACACAGCTAGTGAATTATAGTTTCTGGCAGACAAAAACTACACAAAAAAGTAGTAAACTGTGTGAGCAACTGGGAGGAAGAAGTATTGCACTATTAAGATAGCCACTTTTTCGTTACGAGAGGCATTGAATCAGAGAATACCAGTAACCTATGGAAAGAGTAACGATGAATCTCTTGAGATACACAACGAGTGACATATCGCTTCTGGCAGACTGGCCGCAGTAAGGAAAAGTGGCAGACTGGGTGAGCAATTGGGACGGGTAACTATGACTCTCTTAAGGTAGCCAATGCCTCGTTACTTGCGGTTTGGATTAAGAAAACTCGAAAATCCCCTAGGAGGAGAAACGATGACTCTTTTATGATACACAACTAGTGAATTATAGTTTCTGGCAGACAAAAACTACACAAAAAGTAGTAAACTGTGTGAGCAACTCGGAGGAAGAAGTATTGCACTATTAAGATAGCCACTTTTTCGTCACGAGAGGTATTGACTCAGAGAATACCAGTAACCTATGGAAGGAGTAACGATGAATCTCTTAAAATACACAACGAGTGACATATCGCTTCTGGCAGACTGGCCGAAGTAAGAAAAAGTGGCAGACTGGGTGAGCAATTGGGGCGAGTAACTATGACTCTCTTAAGGTAGCCAATGCCTCGTTACTTGCGGTTTGGATTAAGAGGTCTCGAATAACCCCTAGGAGGAGAAACGATGACTCTTTTATGATACAAAACTAGTGAATTATAGTTTCTGGCAGACAAAAACTACACAAAAAAGTAGTAAACTGTGTGAGCACATGAGAGGAAGAAGTATTGCACTATTAAGATAGCCACTTTTTCGTTACGAGAGGCATTGAATCAGAGAATACCAGTAACCTATGGAAAGAGTAACGATGAATCTCTTAAGATACACAACGAGTGACATATCGCTTCTGGCAGACTGGCCACAGTAAGAAAAAGTGGCAGACTCGGTGAGCAATGGGGACGAGTAACTATGACTCTCTTAAGGTAGCCAATGCCTCGTTACTTGCGGTTTGCATTAAGATATCTCGAATAACCCCTAGGCGGAGAAACGATGACTCTTTTATGATACACAACTAGTGACATATCGCTTCTGGCAGACTGGCAAGTACACAAAAAGTAGTAAACTGTGTGAGCAACTCGGAGGAAGAAGTATTGCACTATTAAGATAGCCACTTTTTCGTCAATAGAGGTATTGACTCAGAGAATACCAGTAACCTATGGAAGGAGTAACGATGAATCTCTTAAAATACACAACGAGTGACATATCGCTTCTGGCAGACTGGCCGAAGTAAGAAAAAGTGGCAGACTGGGTGAGCAATTGGGGCGAGTAACTATGACTCTCTTAAGGTAGCCAATGCCTCGTTGCTTGCGGTTTGGATTAAGAGGTCTCGAATAACCCCTAGGAGGAGAAACGATGACTCTTTTATGATACACAGCTAGTGAATTATAGTTTCTGGCAGACAAAAACTACACAAAAAAGTAGTAAACTGTGTGAGCAACTGGGAGGAAGAAGTATTGCACTATTAAGATAGCCACTTTTTCGTTACGAGAGGCATTGAATCAGAGAATACCAGTAACCTATGGAAAGAGTAACGATGAATCTCTTGAGATACACAACGAGTGACATATCGCTTCTGGCAGACTGGCCGCAGTAAGGAAAAGTGGCAGACTGGGTGAGCAATTGGGACGAGTAACTATGACTCTCTTAAGGTAGCCAATGCCTCGTTACTTGCGGTTTGGATTAAGAGGTCTCGAATAACCCCTAGGAGGAGAAACGATGACTCTTTTATGATACAAAACTAGTGAATTATAGTTTCTGGCAGACAAAAACTACACAAAAAAGTAGTAAACTGTGTGAGCAACTGGGAGGAAGAAGTATTGCACTATTAAGATAGCCACTTTTTCGTCACGAGAGGCATTGAATCAGAGAATACCAGTAACCTATGGAAAGAGTAACGATGAATCTCTTAAGATACACAACGAGTGACATATCGCTTCTGGCAGACTGGCCGCAGTAAGGAAAAGTGGCAGACTGGGTGAGCAATTGGGACGAGTAACTATGACTCTCTTAAGGTAGCCAATGCCTCGTTACTTGCGGTTTGGATTAAGATATCTCGAATAACCCCTAGGAGGAGAAACGATGACTCTTTTATGATACACAGCTAGTGAATTATAGTTTCTGGCAGACAAAAACTACACAAAAAGCAGTAAACTGTGTGAGCAACTCGGAGGAAGAAGTATTGCACTATTAAGATAGCCACTTTTTAGTCAAGAGAAGTATTGACTCAGAGAATACCAGTAACCTATGGAAGGAGTAACGATGAATCTCTTAAGATACACAACGAGTGACACATCGCTTCTGGCAGACTGGCCACAGTAAGAAAAAGTGGCAGACTGGGTGAGCAATGGGGACGAGTAACTATGACTCTCTTAAGGTAGCCAATGCCTCGTTACTTGCGGTTTGGATTAAGATATCTCGAAAACCCCTAGGAGGAGAAACGATGACTCTTTTATGATACACAACTAGTGAATTATAGTTTCTGGCAGACAAAAACTACACAAAAAGCAGTAAACTGTGTGAGCAACTCTGAGGAAGAAGTATTGCTCTATTAAGATAGCCACTTTTTCGTCACGAGAGGTATTGACTCAGAGAATACCAGTAACCTATGGAAGGAGTAACGATGAATCTCTTGAGATACACAACGAGTGACATATCGCTTCTGGCAGACTGGCCGCAGTAAGGAAAAGTGGCAGACTGGGTGAGCAATTGGGACGGGTAACTATGACTCTCTTAAGGTAGCCAATGCCTCGTTACTTGCGGTTTGGATTAAGAAATCTCGAAAATCCCCTAGGAGGAGAAACGATGACTCTTTTATGGTACACAACTAGTGAATTATAGTTTCTGGCAGACAAAAACTACACAAAAAGTAGTAAACTGTGTGAGCAACTCGGAGGAAGAAGTATTGCACTATTAAGATAGCCACTTTTTCGTCACGAGAGGTATTGACTCAGAGAATACCAGTAACCTATGGAAGGAGTAACGATGAATCTCTTAAAATACACAACGAGTGACATATCGCTTCTGGCAGACTGGCCGAAGTAAGAAAAAGTGGCAGACTGGGTGAGCAATTGGGGCGAGTAACTATGACTCTCTTAAGGTAGCCAATGCCTCGTTACTTGCGGTTTGGATTAAGAGGTCTCGAATAACCCCTAGGAGGAGAAACGATGACTCTTTTATGATACAAAACTAGTGAATTATAGTTTCTGGCAGACAAAAACTACACAAAAAAGTAGTAAACTGTGTGAGCAAATGAGAGGAAGAAGTATTGCACTATTAAGATAGCCACTTTTTCGTTACGAGAGGCATTGAATCAGAGAATACCAGTAACCTATGGAAAGAGTAACGATGAATCTCTTAAGATACACAACGAGTGACATATCGCTTCTGGCAGACTGGCCACAGTAAGAAAAAGTGGCAGACTCGGTGAGCAATGGGGACGAGTAACTATGACTCTCTTAAGGTAGCCAATGCCTCGTTACTTGCGGTTTGGATTAAGATATCTCGAATAACCCCTAGGAGGAGAAACGATGACTCTTTTATGATACACAACAAGTGAATTATAGTTTCTGGCAGACAAAAACTACACAAAAAGCAGTAAACTGTGTGAGCAACTCGGAGGAAGAAGTATTGCACTATTAAGATAGCCACTTTTTCGTCACGAGAGGTATTGACTCAGAGAATACCAGTAACCTATGGAAGGAGTAACGATGAATCTCTTAAGATACACAACGAGTGTCATATCGCTTCTGGCAGACTGGCCACAGTAAGAAAAAGTGGCAGACTGGGTGAGCAATGGGGACGAGTAACTATGACTCTCTTAAGGTAGCCAATGCCTCGTTACTTGCGGTTTGGATTAAGATATCTCGAAAACCCCTAGGAGGACAAACGATGACTCTTTTATGATACACAACTAGTGAATTATAGTTTCTGGCAGACAAAAACTACACAAAAAGCAGTAAACTGTGTGAGCAACTCTGAGGAAGAAGTATTGCTCTATTAAGATAGCCACTTTTTCGTCACGAGTGGTATTGACTCAGAGAATACCAGTAACCTATGGAAGGAGTAACGATGAATCTCTTAAAATACACAACGAGTGACATATCGCTTCTGGCAGACTGGCCGAAGTAAGAAAAAGTGGCAGACTGGGTGAGCAATTGGGGCGAGTAACTATGACTCTCTTAAGGTAGCCAATGCCTCGTTACTTGCGGTTTGGATTAAGAGGTCTCGAATAACCCCTAGGAGGAGAAACGATGACTCTTTTATGATACACAGCTAGTGAATTATAGTTTCTGGCAGACAAAAACTACACAAAAAAGTAGTAAACTGTGTGAGCAACTGGGAGGAAGAAGTATTGCACTATTAAGATAGCCACTTTTTCGTTACGAGAGGCATTGAATCAGAGAATACCAGTAACCTATGGAAAGAGTAACGATGAATCTCTTGAGATACACAACGAGTGACATATCGCTTCTGGCAGACTGGCCGCAGTAAGGAAAAGTGGCAGACTGGGTGAGCAATTGGGACGGGTAACTATGACTCTCTTAAGGTAGCCAATGCCTCGTTACTTGCGGTTTGGATTAAGAAAACTCGAAAATCCCCTAGGAGGAGAAACGATGACTCTTTTATGATACACAACTAGTGAATTATAGTTTCTGGCAGACAAAAACTACACAAAAAGTAGTAAACTGTGTGAGCAACTCGGAGGAAGAAGTATTGCACTATTAAGATAGCCACTTTTTCGTCACGAGAGGTATTGACTCAGAGAATACCAGTAACCTATGGAAGGAGTAACGATGAATCTCTTAAAATACACAACGAGTGACATATCGCTTCTGGCAGACTGGCCGAAGTAAGAAAAAGTGGCAGACTGGGTGAGCAATTGGGGCGAGTAACTATGACTCTCTTAAGGTAGCCAATGCCTCGTTACTTGCGGTTTGGATTAAGAGGTCTCGAATAACCCCTAGGAGGAGAAACGATGACTCTTTTATGATACAAAACTAGTGAATTATAGTTTCTGGCAGACAAAAACTACACAAAAAAGTAGTAAACTGTGTGAGCAAATGAGAGGAAGAAGTATTGCACTATTAAGATAGCCACTTTTTCGTTACGAGAGGCATTGAATCAGAGAATACCAGTAACCTATGGAAAGAGTAACGATGAATCTCTTAAGATACACAACGAGTGACATATCGCTTCTGGCAGACTGGCCACAGTAAGAAAAAGTGGCAGACTCGGTGAGCAATGGGGACGAGTAACTATGACTCTCTTAAGGTAGCCAATGCCTCGTTACTTGCGGTTTGCATTAAGATATCTCGAATAACCCCTAGGAGGAGAAACGATGACTCTTTTATGATACACAACTAGTGACATATCGCTTCTGGCAGACTGGCAAGTACACAAAAAGTAGTAAACTGTGTGAGCAACTCGGAGGAAGAAGTATTGCACTATTAAGATAGCCACTTTTTCGTCAATAGAGGTATTGACTCAGAGAATACCAGTAACCTATGGAAGGAGTAACGATGAATCTCTTAAAATACACAACGAGTGACATATCGCTTCTGGCAGACTGGCCGAAGTAAGAAAAAGTGGCAGACTGGGTGAGCAATTGGGGCGAGTAACTATGACTCTCTTAAGGTAGCCAATGCCTCGTTGCTTGCGGTTTGGATTAAGAGGTCTCGAATAACCCCTAGGAGGAGAAACGATGACTCTTTTATGATACACAGCTAGTGAATTATAGTTTCTGGCAGACAAAAACTACACAAAAAAGTAGTAAACTGTGTGAGCAACTGGGAGGAAGAAGTATTGCACTATTAAGATAGCCACTTTTTCGTTACGAGAGGCATTGAATCAGAGAATACCAGTAACCTATGGAAAGAGTAACGATGAATCTCTTGAGATACACAACGAGTGACATATCGCTTCTGGCAGACTGGCCGCAGTAAGGAAAAGTGGCAGACTGGGTGAGCAATTGGGACGAGTAACTATGACTCTCTTAAGGTAGCCAATGCCTCGTTGCTTGCGGTTTGGATTAAGAGGTCTCGAATAACCCCTAGGAGGAGAAACGATGACTCTTTTATGATACAAAACTAGTGAATTATAGTTTCTGGCAGACAAAAACTACACAAAAAAGTAGTAAACTGTGTGAGCAACTGGGAGGAAGAAGTATTGCACTATTAAGATAGCCACTTTTTCGTCACGAGAGGCATTGAATCAGAGAATACCAGTAACCTATGGAAAGAGTAACGATGAATCTCTTAAGATACACAACGAGTGACATATCGCTTCTGGCAGACTGGCCGCAGTAAGGAAAAGTGGCAGACTGGGTGAGCAATTGGGACGAGTAACTATGACTCTCTTAAGGTAGCCAATGCCTCGTTACTTGCGGTTTGGATTAAGATATCTCGAATAACCCCTAGGAGGAGAAACGATGACTCTTTTATGATACACAGCTAGTGAATTATAGTTTCTGGCAGACAAAAACTACACAAAAAGCAGTAAACTGTGTGAGCAACTCGGAGGAAGAAGTATTGCACTATTAAGATAGCCACTTTTTAGTCAAGAGAAGTATTGACTCAGAGAATACCAGTAACCTATGGAAGGAGTAACGATGAATCTCTTAAGATACACAACGAGTGACACATCGCTTCTGGCAGACTGGCCACAGTAAGAAAAAGTGGCAGACTGGGTGAGCAATGGGGACGAGTAACTATGACTCTCTTAAGGTAGCCAATGCCTCGTTACTTGCGGTTTGGATTAAGATATCTCGAAAACCCCTAGGAGGAGAAACGATGACTCTTTTATGATACACAACTAGTGAATTATAGTTTCTGGCAGACAAAAACTACACAAAAAGCAGTAAACTGTGTGAGCAACTCTGAGGAAGAAGTATTGCTCTATTAAGATAGCCACTTTTTCGTCACGAGAGGTATTGACTCAGAGAATACCAGTAACCTATGGAAGGAGTAACGATGAATCTCTTAAAATACACAACGAGTGACATATCGCTTCTGGCAGACTGGCCGAAGTAAGAAAAAGTGGCAGACTGGGTGAGCAATTGGGGCGAGTAACTATGACTCTCTTAAGGTAGCCAATGCCTCGTTACTTGCGGTTTGGATTAAGAGGTCTCGAATAACCCCTAGGAGGAGAAACGATGACTCTTTTATGATACACAGCTAGTGAATTATAGTTTCTGGCAGACAAAAACTACACAAAAAAGGTAGTAAACTGTGTGAGCAACTGGGAGGAAGAAGTATTGCACTATTAAGATAGCCACTTTTTCGTTACGAGAGGCATTGAATCAGAGAATACCAGTAACCTATGGAAAGAGTAACGATGAATCTCTTGAGATACACAACGAGTGACATATCGCTTCTGGCAGACTGGCCGCAGTAAGGAAAAGTGGCAGACTGGGTGAGCAATTGGGACGGGTAACTATGACTCTCTTAAGGTAGCCAATGCCTCGTTACTTGCGGTTTGGATTAAGAAAACTCGAAAATCCCCTAGGAGGAGAAACGATGACTCTTTTATGATACACAACTAGTGAATTATAGTTTCTGGCAGACAAAAACTACACAAAAAGTAGTAAACTGTGTGAGCAACTCGGAGGAAGAAGTATTGCACTATTAAGATAGCCACTTTTTCGTCACGAGAGGTATTGACTCAGAGAATACCAGTAACCTATGGAAGGAGTAACGATGAATCTCTTAAAATACACAACGAGTGACATATCGCTTCTGGCAGACTGGCCGAAGTAAGAAAAAGTGGCAGACTGGGTGAGCAATTGGGGCGAGTAACTATGACTCTCTTAAGGTAGCCAATGCCTCGTTACTTGCGGTTTGGATTAAGAGGTCTCGAATAACCCCTAGGAGGAGAAACGATGACTCTTTTATGATACAAAACTAGTGAATTATAGTTTCTGGCAGACAAAAACTACACAAAAAAGTAGTAAACTGTGTGAGCAAATGAGAGGAAGAAGTATTGCACTATTAAGATAGCCACTTTTTCGTTACGAGAGGCATTGAATCAGAGAATACCAGTAACCTATGGAAAGAGTAACGATGAATCTCTTAAGATACACAACGAGTGACATATCGCTTCTGGCAGACTGGCCACAGTAAGAAAAAGTGGCAGACTCGGTGAGCAATGGGGACGAGTAACTATGACTCTCTTAAGGTAGCCAATGCCTCGTTACTTGCGGTTTGCATTAAGATATCTCGAATAACCCCTAGGAGGAGAAACGATGACTCTTTTATGATACACAACTAGTGACATATCGCTTCTGGCAGACTGGCAAGTACACAAAAAGTAGTAAACTGTGTGAGCAACTCGGAGGAAGAAGTATTGCACTATTAAGATAGCCACTTTTTCGTCAATAGAGGTATTGACTCAGAGAATACCAGTAACCTATGGAAGGAGTAACGATGAATCTCTTAAAATACACAACGAGTGACATATCGCTTCTGGCAGACTGGCCGAAGTAAGAAAAAGTGGCAGACTGGGTGAGCAATTGGGGCGAGTAACTATGACTCTCTTAAGGTAGCCAATGCCTCGTTGCTTGCGGTTTGGATTAAGAGGTCTCGAATAACCCCTAGGAGGAGAAACGATGACTCTTTTATGATACACAGCTAGTGAATTATAGTTTCTGGCAGACAAAAACTACACAAAAAAGTAGTAAACTGTGTGAGCAACTGGGAGGAAGAAGTATTGCACTATTAAGATAGCCACTTTTTCGTTACGAGAGGCATTGAATCAGAGAATACCAGTAACCTATGGAAAGAGTAACGATGAATCTCTTGAGATACACAACGAGTGACATATCGCTTCTGGCAGACTGGCCGCAGTAAGGAAAAGTGGCAGACTGGGTGAGCAATTGGGACGAGTAACTATGACTCTCTTAAGGTAGCCAATGCCTCGTTGCTTGCGGTTTGGATTAAGAGGTCTCGAATAACCCCTAGGAGGAGAAACGATGACTCTTTTATGATACAAAACTAGTGAATTATAGTTTCTGGCAGACAAAAACTACACAAAAAAGTAGTAAACTGTGTGAGCAACTGGGAGGAAGAAGTATTGCACTATTAAGATAGCCACTTTTTCGTCACGAGAGGCATTGAATCAGAGAATACCAGTAACCTATGGAAAGAGTAACGATGAATCTCTTAAGATACACAACGAGTGACATATCGCTTCTGGCAGACTGGCCGCAGTAAGGAAAAGTGGCAGACTGGGTGAGCAATTGGGACGAGTAACTTTGACTCTCTTAAGGTAGCCAATGCCTCGTTACTTGCGGTTTGGATTAAGATATCTCGAATAACCCCTAGGAGGAGAAACGATGACTCTTTTATGATACACAGCTAGTGAATTATAGTTTCTGGCAGACAAAAACTACACAAAAAGCAGTAAACTGTGTGAGCAACTCGGAGGAAGAAGTATTGCACTATTAAGATAGCCACTTTTTAGTCAAGAGAAGTATTGACTCAGAGAATACCAGTAACCTATGGAAGGAGTAACGATGAATCTCTTAAGATACACAACGAGTGACACATCGCTTCTGGCAGACTGGCCACAGTAAGAAAAAGTGGCAGACTGGGTGAGCAATGGGGACGAGTAACTATGACTCTCTTAAGGTAGCCAATGCCTCGTTACTTGCGGTTTGGATTAAGATATCTCGAAAACCCCTAGGAGGAGAAACGATGACTCTTTTATGATACACAACTAGTGAATTATAGTTTCTGGCAGACAAAAACTACACAAAAAGCAGTAAACTGTGTGAGCAACTCTGAGGAAGAAGTATTGCTCTATTAAGATAGCCACTTTTTCGTCACGAGAGGTATTGACTCAGAGAATACCAGTAACCTATGGAAGGAGTAACGATGAATCTCTTAAAATACACAACGAGTGACATATCGCTTCTGGCAGACTGGCCGAAGTAAGAAAAAGTGGCAGACTGGGTGAGCAATTGGGGCGAGTAACTATGACTCTCTTAAGGTAGCCAATGCCTCGTTACTTGCGGTTTGGATTAAGAGGTCTCGAATAACCCCTAGGAGGAGAAACGATGACTCTTTTATGATACACAGCTAGTGAATTATAGTTTCTGGCAGACAAAAACTACACAAAAAAGTAGTAAACTGTGTGAGCAACTGGGAGGAAGAAGTATTGCACTATTAAGATAGCCACTTTTTCGTTACGAGAGGCATTGAATCAGAGAATACCAGTAACCTATGGAAAGAGTAACGATGAATCTCTTCAGATACACAACGAGTGACATATCGCTTCTGGCAGACTGGCCGCAGTAAGGAAAAGTGGCAGACTGGGTGAGCAATTGGGACGGGTAACTATGACTCTCTTAAGGTAGCCAATGCCTCGTTACTTGCGGTTTGGATTAAGAAATCTCGAAAATCCCCTAGGAGGAGAAACGATGACTCTTTTATGATACACAACTAGTGAATTATAGTTTCTGGCAGACAAAAACTACACAAAAAGTAGTAAACTGTGTGAGCAACTCGGAGGAAGAAGTATTGCACTATTAAGATAGCCACTTTTTCGTCACGAGAGGTATTGACTCAGAGAATACCAGTAACCTATGGAAGGAGTAACGATGAATCTCTTAAAATACACAACGAGTGACATATCGCTTCTGGCAGACTTGCCGAAGTAAGAAAAAGTACCAGACTGGGTGAGCAATTGGGGCGAGTAACTATGACTCTCTTAAGGTAGCCAATGCCTCGTTACTTGCGGTTTGGATTAAGAGGTCTCGAATAACCCCTAGGAGGAGAAACGATGACTCTTTTATGATACAAAACTAGTGAATTATAGTTTCTGGCAGACAAAAACTACACAAAAAAGTAGTAAACTGTGTGAGCAAATGAGAGGAAGAAGTATTGCACTATTAAGATAGCCACTTTTTCGTTACGAGAGGCATTGAATCAGAGAATACCAGTAACCTATGGAAAGAGTAACGATGAATCTCTTAAGATACACAACGAGTGACATATCGCTTCTGGCAGACTGGCCACAGTAAGAAAAAGTGGCAGACTCGGTGAGCAATGGGGACGAGTAACTATGACTCTCTTAAGGTAGCCAATGCCTCGTTACTTGCGGTTTGCATTAAGATATCTCGAATAACCCCTAGGAGGAGAAACGATGACTCTTTTATGATACACAACTAGTGACATATCGCTTCTGGCAGACTGGCAAGTACACAAAAAGTAGTAAACTGTATGAGCAACTCGGAGGAAGAAGTATTGCACTATTAAGATAGCCACTTTTTCGTCAATAGAGGTATTGACTCAGAGAATACCAGTAACCTATGGAAGGAGTAACGATGAATCTCTTAAAATACACAACGAGTGACATATCGCTTCTGGCAGACTGGCCGAAGTAAGAAAAAGTGGCAGACTGGGTGAGCAATTGGGGCGAGTAACTATGACTCTCTTAAGGTAGCCAATGCCTCGTTGCTTGCGGTTTGGATTAAGAGGTCTCGAATAACCCCTAGGAGGAGAAACGATGACTCTTTTATGATACACAGCTAGTGAATTATAGTTTCTGGCAGACAAAAACTACACAAAAAAGTAGTAAACTGTGTGAGCAACTGGGAGGAAGAAGTATTGCACTATTAAGATAGCCACTTTTTCGTTACGAGATGCATTGAATCAGAGAATACCAGTAACCTATGGAAAGAGTAACGATGAATCTCTTAAGATACACAACGAGTGACATATCGCTTCTGGCAGACTGGCCGCAGTAAGGAAAAGTGGCAGACTGGGTGAGCAATTGGGACGAGTAACTATGACTCTCTTAAGGTAGCCAATGCCTCGTTACTTGCGGTTTGGATTAAGAGGTCTCGAATAACCCCTAGGAGGAGAAACGATGACTCTTTTATGATACACAACTAGTGACATATCGCTTCTGGCAGACTGGCAAGTACACAAAAAGTAGTAAACTGTGTGACCAACTCGGAGGAAGAAGTATTGCACTATTAAGATAGCCACTTTTTCGTCAATAGAGGTATTGACTCAGAGAATACCAGTAACCTATGGAAGGAGTAACGATGAATCTCTTAAGATGCACAACGAGTGACATATCGCTTCTGGCAGACTGGCCGCAGTAAGGAAAAGTGGCAGACTGGGTGAGCAATTGGGACGAGTAACTATGACTCTCTTAAGGTAGCCAATGCCTCGTTACTTGCGGTTTGGATTAAGAAATCTCGAAAATCCCTAGGAGGAGAAACGATGACTCTTTTATGATACACAACTAGTGAATTATAGTTTCTGGCAGACAAAAACTACACAAAAAGCAGTAAACTGTGTGAGCAACTCTGAGGAAGAAGTATTGCACTATTAAGATAGCCACTTTTTCGTCACGAGAGGTATTGACTCAGAGAATACCAGTAACCTATGGAAGGAGTAACGATGAATCTCTTAAGATACACAACGAGTGACACATCGCTTCTGGCAGACTGGCCACAGTAAGAAAAAGTGGCAGACTGGGTGAGCAATGGGGACGAGTAACTATGACTCTCTTAAGGTAGCCAATGCCTCGTTACTTGCGGTTTGGATTAAGATATCTCGAATAACCCCTAGGAGGAGAAACGATGACTCTTTTATGATACACAACTAGTGACATATCGCTTCTGGCAGACTGGCAAGTACACAAAAAGTAGTAAACTGTGTGAGCAACTCGGAGGAAGAAGTATTGCACTATTAAGATAGCCACTTTTTCGTCACGAGAGGTATTGACTCAGAGAATACCAGTAACCTATGGAAGGAGTAACGATGAATCTCTTAAGATACACAACGAGTGACATATCGCTTCTGGCAGACTGGCCACAGTAAGAAAAAGTGGCAGACTGGGTGAGCAATGGGGACGAGTAACTATGACTCTCTTAAGGTAGCCAATGCCTCGTTACTTGCGGTTTGGATTAAGATATCTCGAAAACCCCTAGGAGGAGAAACGATGACTCTTTTATGATACACAACTAGTGAATTATAGTTTCTGGCAGACAAAAAATACACAAAAAGCAGTAAACTGTGTGAGCAACTCTGAGGAAGAAGTATTGCTCTATTAAGATAGCCACTTTTTCGTCACGAGAGGTATTGACTCAGAGAATACCAGTAACCTATGGAAGAAGTAACGATGAATCTCTTAAGATACACAACGAGTGACATATCGCTTCTGGCAGACTGGCCACAGTAAGAAAAAGTGGCAGACTGGGTGAGCAATGGGGACGAGTAACTATGACTCTCTTAAGGTAGCCAATGCCTCGTTACTTGCGGTTTGGATTAAGAAATCTCGAAAACCCCTAGGAGGAGAAACGATGACTCTTTTATGATACACAACTAGTGAATTATAGTTTCTGGCAGACAAAAACTACACAAAAAGTAGTAAACTGTGTGAGCAACTCGGAGGAAGAAGTATTGCACTATTAAGATAGCCACTTTTTCGTCACGAGAAGTATTGACTCAGAGAATACCAGTAACCTATGGAAGGAGTAACGATGAATCTCTTAAAATACACAACGAGTGACATATCGCTTCTGGCAGACTGGCCGAAGTAAGAAAAAGTGGCAGACTGGGTGAGCAATTGGGGCGAGTAACTATGACTCTCTTAAGGTAGCCAATGCCTCGTTACTTGCGGTTTGGATTAAGAGGTCTCGAATAACCCCTAGGAGGAGAAACGATGACTCTTTTATGATACAAAACTAGTGAATTATAGTTTGTGGCAGACAAAAACTACACAAAAAAGTAGTAAACTGTGTGAGCAAATGAGAGGTAGAAGTATTGCACTATTAAGATAGCCACTTTTTCGTTACGAGAGGCATTGAATCAGAGAATACCAGTAACCTATGGAAAGAGTAACGATGAATCTCTTAAGATACACAACGAGTGACATATCGCTTCTGGCAGACTGGCCACAGTAAGAAAAAGTGGCAGACTCGGTGAGCAATGGGGACGAGTAACTATGACTCTCTTAAGGTAGCCAATGCCTCGTTACTTGCGGTTTGCATTAAGATATCTCGAATAACCCCTAGGAGGAGAAACGATGACTCTCTTATGATACACAACTAGTGACATATCGCTTCTGGCAGACTGGCAAGTACACAAAAAGTAGTAAACTGTGTGAGCAACTTGGAGGAAGAAGTATTGCACTATTAAGATAGCCACTTTTTCGTCAATAGAGGTATTGACTCAGAGAATACCAGTAACCTATGGAAGGAGTAACGATGAATCTCTTAAAATACACAACGAGTGACATATCGCTTCTGGCAGACTGGCCGAAGTAAGAAAAAGTGGCAGACTGGGTGAGCAATTGGGGCGAGTAACTATGACTCTCTTAAGGTAGCCAATGCCTCGTTACTTGCGGTTTGGATTAAGAGGTCTCGAATAACCCCTAGGAGGAGAAACGATGACTCTTTTATGATACACAGCTAGTGAATTATAGTTTCTGGCAGACAAAAACTACACAAAAAAGTAGTAAACTGTGTGAGCAACTGGGAGGAAGAAGTATTGCACTATTAAGATAGCCACTTTTTCGTTACGAGAGGCATTGAATCAGAGAATACCAGTAACCTATGGAAAGAGTAACGATGAATCTCTTGAGATACACAACGAGTGACATATCGCTTCTGGCAGATTGGCCGCAGTAAGGAAAAGTGGCAGACTGGGTGAGCAATTGGGACGAGTAACTATGACTCTCTTAAGGTAGCCAATGCCTCGTTACTTGCGGTTTGGATTAAGAGGTCTCGAATAACCCCTAGGAGGAGAAACGATGACTCTTTTATGATACAAAACTAGTGAATTATAGTTTCTGGCAGACAAAAACTACACAAAAAAGTAGTAAACTGTGTGAGCAACTGGGAGGAAGAAGTATTGCACTATTAAGATAGCCACTTTTTCGTCACGAGAGGTATTGACTCAGAGAATACCAGTAACCTATGGAAGGAGTAACGATGATTCTCTTAAAATACACAACGAGTGACATATCGCTTCTGGCAGACTGGCCACAGTAAGAAAAAGTGGCAGACTGGGTGAGCAATGGGGACGATTAACTATGACTCTCTTAAGGTAGCCAATGCCTCGTTACTTGCGGTTTGGATTAAGATATCTCGAATAACCCCTAGGAGGAGAAACGATGACTCTTTTATGATACACAGCTAGTGAATTATAGTTTCTGGCAGACAAAAACTACACAAAAAAGTAGTAAACTGTGTAAGCAACTGGGAGGAAGAAGTATTGCACTATTAAGATAGCCACTTTTTCGTTACGAGAGGCATTGAATCAGAGAATACCAGTAACCTATGGAAAGAGTAACGATGAATCTCTTGAGATACACAACGAGTGACATATCGCTTCTGGCAGACTGGCCGCAGTAAGAAAAAGTGGCAGACTGGGTGAGCAATTGGGACGAGTAACTATGACTCTCTTAAGGTAGCCAATGCCTCGTTACTTGCGGTTTGGATTAAGATATCTCGAATAACCCCTAGGAGGAGAAACGATGACTCTTTTATGATACAAAACTAATGAATTATAGTTTCTGGCAGACAAAAAGTACACAAAAAAGTAGTAAACTGTGTGAGCAACTGGGAGGAAGAAGTATTGCACTATTAAGATAGCCACTTTTTCGTGACGAGAGGTATTGACTCAGAGAATACCAGTAACCTATGGAAGGAGTAACGATGAATCTCTTAAAATACACAACGAGTGACATATCGCTTCTGGCAGACTGGCCGCAGTAAGAAAAAGTGGCAGACTGGGTGAGCAATTGGGACGAGTAACTATGACTCTCTTAAGGTAGCCAATGCCTCGTTACTTGCGGTTTGGATTAAGAGGTCTCGAATAACCCCTAGGAGGAGAAACGATGACTCTTTTATGATACAAAACTAGTGAATTATAGTTTCTGGCAGACAAAAACTACACAAAAAAGTAGTAAACTGTGTGAGCAACTGGGAGGAAGAAGTATTGCACTATTAAGATAGCCACTTTTTCGTCAATACAGGTATTGACTCAGAGAATACCAGTAACCTATGGAAGGAGTAACGATGAATCTCTTAAAATACACAACGAGTGACATATCGCTTCTGGCAGACTGGCCGAAGTAAGAAAAAGTGGCAGACTGGGTGAGCAATTGGGGCGAGTAACTATGACTCTCTTAAGGTAGCCAATGCCTCGTTACTTGCGGTTTTTATTAAGATATCTCGAAAACCCCTAGGAGGAGAAACGATGACTCTTTTATGATACACAGCTAGTGAATTATAGTTTCTGGCACACAAAAACTACACAAAAAGCAGTAAACTGTGTGAGCAACTCTGAGGAAGAAGTATTGCTCTATTAAGATAGCCACTTTTTCGTCACGAGAGGTATTGACTCAGAGAATACCAGTAACCTATGGAAGGAGTAACGATGAATCTCTTAAAATACACAACGAGTGACATATCGCTTCTGGCAGACTGGCCACAGTAAGAAAAAGTGGCAGACTGGGTGAGCAATGGGGACGAGTAACTATGACTCTCTTAAGGTAGCCAATGCCTCGTTACTTGCGGTTTGGATTAAGAAATCTCGAAAACCCCTAGGAGGAGAAACGATGACTCTTTTATGATACACAACTAGTGAATTATAGTTTCTGGCAGACAAAAACTACACAAAAAGTAGTAAACTGTGTGAGCAACTCGGAGGAAGAAGTATTGCACTATTAAGATAGCCACTTTTTCGTCACGAGAGGTATTGACTCAGAGAATACCAGTAACCTATGGAAGGAGTAACGATGAATCTCTTAAAATACACAACGAGTGACATATCGCTTCTGGCAGACTGGCCGAAGTAAGAAAAAGTGGCAGACTGGGTGAGCAATTGGGGCGAGTAACTATGACTCTCTTAAGGTAGCCAATGCCTCGTTACTTGCGGTTTGGATTAAGAGGTCTCGAATAACCCCTAGGAGGAGAAACGATGACTCTTTTATGATACAAAACTAGTGAATTATAGTTTCTGGCAGACAAAAACTACACAAAAAGCAGTAAACTGTGTGAGCAACTCGGAGGAAGAAGTATTGCACTATTAAGATAGCCACTTTTTAGTCAAGAGAGGTATTGACTCAGAGAATACCAGTAACCTATGGAAGGAGTAACGATGAATCTCTTAAGATACACAACGAGTGACACATCGCTTCTGGCAGACTGGCCACAGTAAGAAAAAGTGGCAGACTGGGTGAGCAATGGGGACGAGTAACTATGACTCTCTTAAGGTAGCCAATGCCTCGTTACTTGCGGTTTGGATTAAGATATCTCGAATAACCCCTAGGAGGAGAAACGATGACTCTTTTATGATACACAACTAGTGACATATCGCTTCTGGCAGACTGGCAAGTACACAAAAAGTAGTAAACTGTGTGAGCAACTCGGAGGAAGAAGTATTGCACTATTAAGATAGCCACTTTTTCGTCACGAGAGGTTTTGACTCAGAGAATACCAGTAACCTATGGAAGGAGTAACGATGAATCTCTTAAGATACACAACGAGTGACATATCGCTTCTGGCAGACTGGCCACAGTAAGAAAAAGTGGCAGACTGGGTGAGCAATGGGGACGAGTAACTATGACTCTCTTAAGGTAGCCAATGCCTCGTTACTTGCGGTTTGGATTAAGATATCTCGAAAACCCCTAGGAGGAGAAACGATGACTCTTTTATGATACACAACTAGTGAATTATAGTTTCTGGCAGACAAAAACTACACAAAAAGCAGTAAACTGTGTGAGCAACTCTGAGGAAGAAGTATTGCTCTATTAAGATAGCCACTTTTTCGTCACGAGAGGTATTGACTCAGAGAATACCAGTAACCTATGGAAGAAGTAACGATGAATCTCTTAAGATACACAACGAGTGACATATCGCTTCTGGCAGACTGGCCACAGTAAGAAAAAGTGGCAGACTGGGTGAGCAATGGGGACGAGTAACTATGACTCTCTTAAGGTAGCCAATGCCTCGTTACTTGCGGTTTGGATTAAGAAATCTCGAAAACCCCTAGGAGGAGAAACGATGACTCTTTTATGATACACAACTAGTGAATTATAGTTTCTGGCAGACAAAAACTACACAAAAAGTAGTAAACTGTGTGAGCAACTCGGAGGAAGAAGTATTGCACTATTAAGATAGCCACTTTTTCGTCACGAGAGGTATTGACTCAGAGAATACCAGTAACCTATGGAAGGAGTAACGATGAATCTCTTAAAATACACAACGAGTGACATATCGCTTCTGGCAGACTGGCCGAAGTAAGAAAAAGTGGCAGACTGGGTGAGCAATTGGGGCGAGTAACTATGACTCTCTTAAGGTAGCCAATGCCTCGTTACTTGCGGTTTGGATTAAGAGGTCTCGAATAACCCCTAGGAGGAGAAACGATGACTCTTTTATGATACAAAACTAGTGAATTATAGTTTGTGGCAGACAAAAACTACACAAAAAAGTAGTAAACTGTGTGAGCAAATGAGAGGTAGAAGTATTGCACTATTAAGATAGCCACTTTTTCGTTACGAGAGGCATTGAATCAGAGAATACCAGTAACCTATGGAAAGAGTAACGATGAATCTCTTAAGATACACAACGAGTGACATATCGCTTCTGGCAGACTGGCCACAGTAAGAAAAAGTGGCAGACTCGGTGAGCAATGGGGACGAGTAACTATGACTCTCTTAAGGTAGCCAATGCCTCGTTACTTGCGGTTTGCATTAAGATATCTCGAATAACCCCTAGGAGGAGAAACGATGACTCTCTTATGATACACAACTAGTGACATATCGCTTCTGGCAGACTGGCAAGTACACAAAAAGTAGTAAACTGTGTGAGCAACTCGGAGGAAGAAGTATTGCACTATTAAGATAGCCACTTTTTCGTCAATAGAGGTATTGACTCAGAGAATACCAGTAACCTATGGAAGGAGTAACGATGAATCTCTTAAAATACACAACGAGTGACATATCGCTTCTGGCAGACTGGCCGAAGTAAGAAAAAGTGGCAGACTGGGTGAGCAATTGGGGCGAGTAACTATGACTCTCTTAAGGTAGCCAATGCCTCGTTACTTGCGGTTTGGATTAAGAGGTCTCGAATAACCCCTAGGAGGAGAAACGATGACTCTTTTATGATACACAGCTAGTGAATTATAGTTTCTGGCAGACAAAAACTACACAAAAAAGTAGTAAACTGTGTGAGCAACTGGGAGGAAGAAGTATTGCACTATTAAGATAGCCACTTTTTCGTTACGAGAGGCATTGAATCAGAGAATACCAGTAACCTATGGAAAGAGTAACGATGAATCTCTTGAGATACACAACGAGTGACATATCGCTTCTGGCAGATTGGCCGCAGTAAGGAAAAGTGGCAGACTGGGTGAGCAATTGGGACGAGTAACTATGACTCTCTTAAGGTAGCCAATGCCTCGTTACTTGCGGTTTGGATTAAGAGGTCTCGAATAACCCCTAGGAGGAGAAACGATGACTCTTTTATGATACAAAACTAGTGAATTATAGTTTCTGGCAGACAAAAACTACACAAAAAAGTAGTAAACTGTGTGAGCAACTGGGAGGAAGAAGTATTGCACTATTAAGATAGCCACTTTTTCGTCACGAGAAGTATTGACTCAGAGAATACCAGTAACCTATGGAAGGAGTAACGATGATTCTCTTAAAATACACAACGAGTGACATATCGCTTCTGGCAGACTGGCCGAAGTAAGAAAAAGTGGCAGACTGGGTGAGCAATTGGGGCGAGGAAATATGACTCTCTTAAGGTAGCCAATGCCTCGTTACTTGCGGTTTGGATTAAGAGGTCTCGAATAACCCCTAGGAGGATAAACGATGACTCTTTTATGATACAAAACTAGTGAATTATAGTTTCTGGCAGACAAAAACTACACAAAAAAGTAGTAAACTGTGTGAGCAACTGAGAGGAAGAAGTATTGCACTATTAAGATAGCCACTTTTTCGTTACGAAAGGCATTGAATCAGAGAATACCAGTAACCTATGGAAAGAGTAACGATGAATCTCTTAAGATACACAACGAGTGACATATCGCTTCTGGCAGACTGGCCACAGTAAGAAAAAGTGGCAGACTGGGTGAGCAATGGGGACGATTAACTATGACTCTCTTAAGGTAGCCAATGCCTCGTTACTTGCGGTTTGGATTAAGATATCTCGAATAACCCCTAGGAGGAGAAACGATGACTCTTTTATGATACAAAACTAATGAATTATAGTTTCTGGCAGACAAAAAGTACACAAAAAAGTAGTAAACTGTGTGAGCAACTGGGAGGAAGAAGTATTGCACTATTAAGATAGCCACTTTTTCGTGACGAGAGGTATTGACTCAGAGAATACCAGTAACCTATGGAAGGAGTAACGATGAATCTCTTAAAATACACAACGAGTGACATATCGCTTCTGGCAGACTGGCCGCAGTAAGAAAAAGTGGCAGACTGGGTGAGCAATGGGGACGAGTAACTATGACTCTCTTAAGGTAGCCAATGCCTCGTTACTTGCGGTTTGGATTAAGAGGTCTCGAATAACCCCTAGGAGGAGAAACGATGACTCTTTTATGATACAAAACTAGTGAATTATAGTTTCTGGCAGACAAAAACTACACAAAAAAGTAGTAAACTGTGTGAGCAACTCGGAGGAAGAAGTATTGCACTATTAAGATAGCCACTTTTTCGTCAATAGAGGTATTGACTCAGAGAATACCAGTAACCTATGGAAGGTGTAACGATGAATCTCTTAAAATACACAACGAGTGACATATCGCTTCTGGCAGACTGGCCGAAGTAAGAAAAAGTGGCAGACTGGGTGAGCAATTGGGGCGAGTAACTATGACTCTCTTAAGGTAGCCAATGCCTCGTTACTTGCGGTTTTTATTAAGATATCTCGAAAACCCCTAGGAGGAGAAACGATGACTCTTTTATGATACACAGCTAGTGAATTATAGTTTCTGGCACACAAAAACTACACAAAAAGTAGTAAACTGTGTGAGCAACTCGGAGGAAGAAGTATTGCACTATTAAGATAGCCACTTTTTCGTCACGAGAGGTATTGACTCAGAGAATACCAGTAACCTATGGAAGGAGTAACGATGAATCTCTTAAAATACACAACGAGTGACATATCGCTTCTGGCAGACTGGCCGAAGTAAGAAAAAGTGGCAGACTGGGTGAGCAATTGGGGCGAGTAACTATGACTCTCTTAAGGTAGCCAATGCCTCGTTACTTGCGGTTTGGATTAAGAGGTCTCGAATAACCCCTAGGAGGAGAAACGATGACTCTTTTATGATACACAGCTAGTGAATTATAGTTTCTGGCAGACAAAAACTACACAAAAAAGTAGTAAACTGTGTGAGCAACTGGGAGGAAGAAGTATTGCACTATTAAGATAGCCACTTTTTCGTTACGAGAGGCATTGAATCAGAGAATACCAGTAACCTATGGAAAGAGTAACGATGAATCTCTTGAGATACACAACGAGTGACATATCGCTTCTGGCAGACTGGCCGCAGTAAGGAAAAGTGGCAGACTGGGTGAGCAATTGGGACGAGTAACTATGACTCTCTTAAGGTAGCCAATGCCTCGTTACTTGCGGTTTGGATTAAGAGGTCTCGAATAACCCCTAGGAGGAGAAACGATGACTCTTTTATGATACAAAACTAGTGAATTATAGTTTCTGGCAGACAAAAACTACACAAAAAAGTAGTAAACTGTGTGAGCAACTGGGAGGAAGAATTATTGCACTATTAAGATAGCCACTTTTTCGTCACGAGAGGTATTGACTCAGAGAATACCAGTAACCTATGGAAGGAGTAACGATGATTCTCTTAAAATACACAACGAGTGACATATCGCTTCTGGCAGACTGGCCGAAGTAAGAAAAAGTGGCAGACTGGGTGAGCAATTGGGGCGAGGAAATATGACTCTCTTAAGGTAGCCAATGCCTCGTTACTTGCGGTTTGGATTACGAGGTCTCGAATAACCCCTAGGAGGAGAAACGATGACTCTTTTATGATACAAAACTAGTGAATTATAGTTTCTGGCAGACAAAAACTACACAAAAAAGTAGTAAACTGTGTGAGCAACTGAGAGGAAGAAGTATTGCACTATTAAGATAGCCACTTTTTCGTTACGAAAGGCATTGAATCAGAGAATACCAGTAACCTATGGAAAGAGTAACGATGAATCTCTTAAGATACACAACGAGTGACATATCGCTTCTGGCAGACTGGCCACAGTAAGAAAAAGTGGCAGACTGGGTGAGCAATGGGGACGATTAACTATGACTCTCTTAAGGTAGCCAATGCCTCGTTACTTGCGGTTTGGATTAAGATATCTCGAATAACCCCTAGGAGGAGAAACGATGACTCTTTTATGATACACAGCTAGTGAATTATAGTTTCTGGCAGACAAAAACTACACAAAAAAGTAGTAAACTGTGTGAGCAACTGGGAGGAAGAAGTATTGCACTATTAAGATAGCCACTTTTTCGTTACGAGAGGCATTGAATCAGAGAATACCAGTAACCTATGGAAAGAGTAACGATGAATCTCTTGAGATACACAACGAGTGACATATCGCTTCTGGCAGACTGGCCGCAGTAAGGAAAAGTGGCAGACTGGGTGAGCAATCGGGACGAGTAACTATGACTCTCTTAAGGTAGCCAATGCCTCGTTACTTGCGGTTTGGATTAAGAGGTCTCGAATAACCCCTAGGAGGAGAAACGATGACTCTTTTATGATACAAAACTAGTGAATTATAGTTTCTGGCAGACAAAAACTACACAAAAAAGTAGTAAACTGTGTGAGCAACTGGGAGGAAGAATTATTGCACTATTAAGATAGCCACTTTTTCGTCACGAGAGGTATTGACTCAGAGAATACCAGTAACCTATGGAAGGAGTAACGATGATTCTCTTAAAATACACAACGAGTGACATATCGCTTCTGGCAGACTGGCCGAAGTAAGAAAAAGTGGCAGACTGGGTGAGCAATTGGGGCGAGGAAATATGACTCTCTTAAGGTAGCCAATGCCTCGTTACTTGCGGTTTGGATTACGAGGTCTCGAATAACCCCTAGGAGGAGAAACGATGACTCTTTTATGATACAAAACTAGTGAATTATAGTTTCTGGCAGACAAAAACTACACAAAAAAGTAGTAAACTGTGTGAGCAACTGAGAGGAAGAAGTATTGCACTATTAAGATAGCCACTTTTTCGTTACGAAAGGCATTGAATCAGAGAATACCAGTAACCTATGGAAAGAGTAACGATGAATCTCTTAAGATACACAACGAGTGACATATCGCTTCTGGCAGACTGGCCACAGTAAGAAAAAGTGGCAGACTGGGTGAGCAATGGGGACGATTAACTATGACTCTCTTAAGGTAGCCAATGCCTCGTTACTTGCGGTTAGGATTAAGATATCTCGAATAACCCCTAGGAGGAGAAACGATAACTCTTTTATGATACACAGCTAGTGAATTATAGTTTCTGGCAGACAAAAACTACACAAAAAAGTAGTAAACTGTGTGAGCAACTGGGAGGAAGAAGTATTGCACTATTAAGATAGCCACTTTTTCGTGACGAGAGGTATTGACTCAGAGAATACCAGTAACCTATGGAAGGAGTAACGATGAATCTCTTAAAATACACAACGAGTGACATATCGCTTCTGGCAGACTGGCCGCAGTAAGAAAAAGTGGCAGACTGGGTGAGCAATTGGGACGAGTAACTATGACTCTCTTAAGGTAGCCAATGCCTCGTTACTTGCGGTTTGGATTAAGAGGTCTCGAATAACCCCTAGGAGGAGAAACGATGACTCTTTTATGATACAAAACTAGTGAATTATAGTTTCTGGCAGACAAAAACTACACAAAAAAGTAGTAAACTGTGTGAGCAACTGGGAGGAAGAAGTATTGCACTATTAAGATAGCCACTTTTTCGTTACGAGAGGCATTGAATCAGAGAATACCAGTAACCTATGGAAAGAGTAACGATGAATCTCTTAAGATACACAACGAGTGACATATCGCTTCTGGCAGACTGGCCACAGTAAGAAAAAGTGGCAGACTGGGTGAGCAATTGGGACGAGTAACTATGACTCTCTTAAGGTAGCCAATGCCTCGTTACTTGCGGTTTGGATTAAGATATCTCGAATAACCCCTAGGAGGAGAAACGATGACTCTTTTATGATACACAGCTAGTGAATTATAGTTTCTGGCAGACAAAAACTACACAAAAAGCAGTAAACTGTGTGAGCAACTCGGAGGAAGAAGTATTGCACTATTAAGATAGCCACTTTTTCGTCAAGAGAGGTATTGACTCAGAGAATACCAGTAACCTATGGAAGGAGTAACGATGAATCTCTTAGGATACACAACGAGTGACACATCGCTTCTGGCAGACTGGCCACAGTAAGAAAAAGTGGCAGACTGGGTGAGCAATGGGGACGAGTAACTATGACTCTCTTAAGGAAGCCAATGCCTCGTTACTTGCGGTTTGGATTAAGAAATCTCGGAAACCCCTAGGAGGAGAAACGATGACTCTTTTATGATACACAACTAGTGACATATCGCTTCTGGCAGACTGGCAAGTACACAAAAAGTAGTAAACTGTGTGACCAACTCGGAGGAAGAAGTATTGCACTATTAAGATAGCCACTTTTTCGTCAATAGAGGTATTGACTCAGAGAATACCAGTAACCTATGGAAGGAGTAACGATGAATCTCTTAAGATGCACAACGAGTGACATATCGCTTCTGGCAGACTGGCCGCAGTAAGGAAAAGTGGCAGACTGGGTGAGCAATTGGGACGAGTAACTATGACTCTCTTAAGGTAGCCAATGCCTCGTTACTTGCGGTTTGGATTAAGAAATCTCGAAAATCCCTAGGAGGAGAAACGATGACTCTTTTATGATACACAACTAGTGAATTATAGTTTCTGGCAGACAAAAACTACACAAAAAGCAGTAAACTGTGTGAGCAACTCTGAGGAAGAAGTATTGCACTATTAAGATAGCCACTTTTTCGTCACGAGAGGTATTGACTCAGAGAATAGCAGTAACCTATGGAAGGAGTAACGATGAATCTCTTAAGATACACAACGAGTGACATATCGCTTCTGGCAGACTGGCCACAGTAAGAAAAAGTGGCAGACTGGGTGAGCAATGGGGACGAGTAACTATGACTCTCTTAAGGTAGCCAATGCCTCGTTACTTGCGGTTTGGATTAAGAAATCTCGAAAACCCCTAGGAGGAGAAACGATGACTCTTTTATGATACACAACAAGTGGATTATAGTTTCTGTCAGACAAAAACTACACAAAAAGTAGTAAACTGTGTGAGCAACTCGGAGGAAGAAGTATTGCACTATTAAGATAGCCACTTTTTCGTCACGAGAGGTATTGACTCAGAGAATACCAGTAACCTATGGAAGGAGTAACGATGAATCTCTTAAAATACACAACGAGTGACATATCGCTTCTGGCAGACTGGCCGAAGTAAGAAAAAGTGGCAGACTGGGTGAGCAATTGGGGCGAGTAACTATGACTCTCTTAAGGTAGCCAATGCCTCGTTGCTTGCGGTTTGGATTAAGAGGTCTCGAATAACCCCTAGGAGGAGAAACGATGACTCTTTTATGATACAAAACTAGTGAATTATAGTTTCTGGCAGACAAAAACTACACAAAAAAGTAGTATACTTTGTGAGCAAATGAGAGGAAGAGGTATTCCACTATTAAGATAGCCACTTTTTCGTTACGAGAGGCATTGAATCAGAGAATACCAGTAACCTATGGAAAGAGTAACGATGAATCTCTTAAGATACACAACGAGTGACATATCGCTTCTGGCAGACTGGCCACAGTAAGAAAAAGTGGCAGACTCGGTGAGCAATGGGGACGAGTAACTATGACTCTCTTAAGGTAGCCAATGCCTCGTTACTTGCGGTTTGGATTAAGAAATCTCGAAAACCCCTAGGAGGAGAAACGATGACTCTTTTATGATACACAACTAGTGACATATCGCTTCTGGCAGACTGGCAAGTACACAAAAAGTAGTAAACTGTGTGACCAACTCGGAGGAAGAAGTATTGCACTATTAAGATAGCCACTTTTTCGTCAATAGAGGTATTGACTCAGAGAATACCAGTAACCTATGGAAGGAGTAACGATGAATCTCTTAAGATACACAACGAGTGACATATCGCTTCTGGCAGACTGGCCGCAGTAAGGAAAAGTGGCAGACTGGGTGAGCAATTGGGACGAGTAACTATGACTCTCTTAAGGTAGCCAATGCCTCGCTACTTGCGGTTTGGATTAAGATATCTCGAATAACCCCTAGGAGGAGAAACGATGACTCTTTTATGATACACAACTAGTGAATTATAGTTTCTGGCAGACAAAAACTACACAAAAAGCAGTAAACTGTGTGAGCAACTCGGAGGAAGAAGTATTGCACTATTAAGATAGCCACTTTTTCGTCACGAGAGGTATTGACTCAGAGAATACCAGTAACCTATGGAAGGAGTAACGATGAATCTCTTAAGATACACAACGAGTGACATATCGCTTCTGGCAGACTGGCCACAGTAAGAAAAAGTGGCAGACTGGGTGAGCAATGGGGACGAGTAACTATGAATCTCTTAAGGTAGCCAATGCCTCGTTACTTGCGGTTTGGATTAAGATATCTCGAAAACCCCTAGGAGGAGAAACGATGACTCTTTTATGATACACAACTAGTGAATTATAGTTTCTGGCAGACAAAAACCACACAAAAAGTAGTAAACTGTGTGAGCAACTCGGAGGAAGAAGTATTGCACTATTAAGATAGCCACTTTTTCGTCACGAGAGGTATTGACTCAGAGAATACCAGTAACCTATGGAAGGAGTAACGATGATTCTCTTAAAATACACAACGAGTGACATATCGCTTCTGGCAGACTGGCCGAATTAAGAAAAAGTGGCAGACTGGGTGAGCAATTGGGGCGAGGAAATATGACTCTCTTAAGGTAGCCAATGCCTCGTTACTTGCGGTTTGGATTAAGAGGTCTCGAATAACCCCTAGGAGGAGAAACGATGACTCTTTTATGATACAAAACTAGTGAATTACAGTTTCTGGCAGACAAAAACTACACAAAAAAGTAGTAAACTGTGTGAGCAACTGAGAGGAAGAAGTATTGCACTATTAAGATAGGCACTTTTTCGTTACGAGAGGCATTGAATCAGAGAATACCAGTAACCTATGGAAAGAGTAACGATGAATCTCTTAAGATACACAACGAGTGACATATCGCTTCTGGCAGACTGGCCACAGTAAGAAAAAGTGGCAGACTGGGTGAGCAATGGGGACGAGTAACTATGACTCTCTTAAGGTAGCCAATGCCTCGTTACTTGCGGTTTGGATTAAGATATCTCGAATAACCCCTAGGAGGAGAAACGATGACTCTTTTATGATACACAGCTAGTGAATTATAGTTTCTGGCAGACAAAAACTACACAAAAAAGTAGTAAACTGTGTGAGCAACTGGGAGGAAGAAGTATTGCACTATTAAGATAGCCACTTTTTCGTTACGAGAGGCATTGAATCAGAGAATACCAGTAACCTATGGAAAGAGTAACGATGAATCTCTTGAGATACACAACGAGTGACATATCGCTTCTGGCAGACTGGCCGCAGTAAGAAAAAGTGGCAGACTGGGTGAGCAATTGGGACGAGTAACTATGACTCTCTTAAGGTAGCCAATGCCTCGTTACTTGCGGTTTGGATTAAGAGGTCTCGAATAACCCCTAGGAGGAGAAACGATGACTCTTTTATGATACAAAACTAGTGAATTATAGTTTCTGGCAGACAAAAACTACACAAAAAAGTAGTAAACTGTGTGAGCAACTGAGAGGAAGAAGTATTGCACTATTAAGATAGCCACTTTTTCGTTACGAGAGGCATTGAATCAGAGAATACCAGTAACCTATGGAAAGAGTAACGATGAATCTCTTAAGATACACAACGAGTGACATATCGCTTCTGGCAGACTGGCCACAGTAAGAAAAAGTGGCAGACTGGGTGAGCAATGGGGACGAGTAACTATGACTCTCTTAAGGTAGCCAATGCCTCGTTACTTGCGGTTTGGATTAAGAAATCTCGAAAACCCCTAGGAGGAGAAACGATGACTCTTTTGTGATACACAACTAGTGAATTATAGTTTGTGGCAGACAAAAACTACACAAAAAGTTGTAAACTGTGTGAGCAACTCGGAGGAAGAAGTATTGCACTATTAAGATAGCCACTTTTTCGTCACGAGAGGTATTGACTCAGAGAATAGCAGTAACCTATGGAAGGAGTAACGATGAATCTCTTAAGATACACAACGAGTGACATATCGCTTCTGGCAGACTGGCCGCAGTAAGAAAAAGTGGCAGACTGGGTGAGCAATTGGGACGAATAACTATGACTCTCTTAAGGTAGCAAATGCCTCGTTACTTGCGGTTTGGATTAAGAGGTCTCGAATAACCCCTAGGAGGAGAAACGATGACTCTTTTATGATACAAAACTAGTGAATTATAGTTTCTGGCAGACAAAAACTACACAAAAAAGTAGTAAACTGAGTGAGCAACTGGGAGGAAGAAGTATTGCACTATTAAGATAGCCACTTTTTCGTTACGAGAGGCATTGAATCAGGGAATACCAGTAACCTATGGAAAGAGTAACGATGAATCTCTTAAGATACACAACGAGTGACATATCGCTTCTGGCAGACTGGCCGCAGTAAGGAAAAGTGGCAGACTGGGTGAGCAATTGGGACGAGTAACTATGACTCTCTTAAGGTAGCCAATGCCTCGTTACTTGCGGTTTGGATTAAGATATCTCGAATAACCCCTAGGAGGAGAAACGATGACTCTTTTATGATACACAGCTAGTGAATTATAGTTTCTGGCAGACAAAAACTACACAAAAAAGTAGTAAACTGTGTGAGCAACTGGGAGGAAGAAGTATTGCACTATTAAGATAGCCACTTTTTCGTTACGAGAGGCATTGAATCAGAGAATACCCGTAACCTATGGAAGGAGTAACGATGAATCTCTTGAGATACACAACGAGTGACATATCGCTTCTGGCAGACTGGCCGCAGTAAGGAAAAGTGGCAGACTGGGTGAGCAATGGGGACGAGTAACTATGACTCTCTTAAGGTAGCCAATGCCTCGTTACTTGCGGTTTGGATTAAGATATCTCGAATAACCCCTAGGAGGAGAAACGATGACTCTTTTATGATACACAACTAGTGAATTATAGTTTCTGGCAGACAAAAACTACACAAAAAGCAGTAAACTGTGTGAGCAACTCGGAGGAAGAAGTATTGCACTATTAAGATAGCCACTTTTTCGTCAAGAGAGGTATTGACTCAGAGAATACCAGTAAACTATGGAAGGAGTAACGATGAATCTCTTAAGATACACAACGAGTGACATATCGCTTCTGGCAGACTGGCCGCAGTAAGGAAAAGTGGCAGACTGGGTGAGCAATTGGGGCGAGTAACTATGACTCTCTTAAGGTAGCCAATGCCTCGTTACTTGCGGTTTGGATTAAGATATCTCGAATAACCCCTAGGAGGAGAAACGATGACTCTTTTATGATACACAACTAGTGAATTATAGTTTCTGGCAGACAAAAACTACACAAAAGCAGTAAACTGTGTGAGCAACTCGGAGGAAGAAGTATTGCACTATTAAGATAGCCACTTTTTCGTCACGAGAGGTATTGACTCAGAAAATACCAGTAACCTATGGAAGGAGTAACGATGAATCTCTTAAAATACACAACGAGTGACATATCGCTTCTGGCAGACTGGCCGCAGTAAGAAAAAGTGGCAGACTGGGTGAGCAATTGGGACGAGTAACTATGACTCTCTTAAGGTAGCCAATGCCTCGTTACTTGCGGTTTGGATTAAGAGGTCTCGAATAACCCCTAGGAGGAGAAACGATGACTCTTTTATGATACAAAACTAGTGAATTATAGTTTCTGGCAGACAAAAACTACACAAAAAAGTAGTAAACTGTGTGAGCAACTGAGAGGAAGAAGTATTGCACTATTAAGATAGCCACTTTTTCGTTACGAGAGGCATTGAATCAGAGAATACCAGTAACCTATGGAAAGAGTAACGATGAATCTCTTAAGATACACAACGAGTGACATATCGCTTCTGGCAGACTGGCCACAGTAAGAAAAAGTGGCAGACTGGGTGAGCAATGGGGACGAGTACCTATGACTCTCTTAAGGTAGCCAATGCCTCGTTACTTGCGGTTTGGGTTAAGAAATCTCGAAAACCCCTAGGAGGAGAAACGATGACTCTTTTATGATACACAACTAGTGAATTATAGTTTCTGGCAGACAAAAACTACACAAAAAGTAGTAAACTGTGTGAGCAACTCGGAGGAAGAAGTATTGCACTATTAAGATAGCCACTTTTTCGTCACGAGAGGTATTGACTCAGAGAATACCAGTAACCTATGGAAGGAGTAACGATGAATCTCTTAAGATACACAACGAGTGACATATCACTTCTGGCAGACTGGCCGCAGTAAGAAAAAGTGGCAGACTGGGTGAGCAATTGGGACGAATAACTATGACTCTCTTAAGGTAGCCAATGCCTCGTTACTTGCGGTTTGGATTAAGAGGTCTCGAATAACCCCTAGGAGGAGAAACGATGACTCTTTTATGATACAAAACTAGTGAATTATAGTTTCTGGCAGACAAAAACTACACAAAAAAGTAGTAAACTGTGTGAGCAACTGGGAGGAAGAAGTATTGCACTATTAAGATAGCCACTTTTTCGTTACGAGAGGCATTGAATCAGGGAATACCAGTAACCTATGGAAAGAGTAACGATGAATCTCTTAAGATACACAACGAGTGACATATCGCTTCTGGCAGACTGGCCGCAGTAAGGAAAAGTGGCAGACTGGGTGAGCAATTGGGACGAGTAACTATGACTCTCTTAAGGTAGCCAATGCCTCGTTACTTGCGGTTTGGATTAAGAAATCTCGAAAACCCCTAGGAGGAGAAACGATGACTCTTTTGTGATACACAACTAGTGAATTATAGTTTGTGGCAGACAAAAACTACACAAAAAGTTGTAAACTGTGTGAGCAACTCGGAGGAAGAAGTATTGCACTATTAAGATAGCCACTTTTTCGTCACGAGAGGTATTGACTCAGAGAATAGCAGTAACCTATGGAAGGAGTAACGATGAATCTCTTAAGATACACAACGAGTGACATATCGCTTCTGGCAGACTGGCCGCAGTAAGAAAAAGTGGCAGACTGGGTGAGCAATTGGGACGAATAACTATGACTCTCTTAAGGTAGCAAATGCCTCGTTACTTGCGGTTTGGATTAAGAGGTCTCGAATAACCCCTAGGAGGAGAAACGATGACTCTTTTATGATACAAAACTAGTGAATTATAGTTTCTGGCAGACAAAAACTACACAAAAAAGTAGTAAACTGTGTGAGCAACTGGGAGGAAGAAGTATTGCACTATTAAGATAGCCACTTTTTCGTTACGAGAGGCATTGAATCAGGGAATACCAGTAACCTATGGAAAGAGTAACGATGAATCTCTTAAGATACACAACGAGTGACATATCGCTTCTGGCAGACTGGCCGCAGTAAGGAAAAGTGGCAGACTGGGTGAGCAATTGGGACGAGTAACTATGACTCTCTTAAGGTAGCCAATGCCTCGTTACTTGCGGTTTGGATTAAGATATCTCGAATAACCCCTAGGAGGAGAAACGATGACTCTTTTATGATACACAGCTAGTGAATTATAGTTTCTGGCAGACAAAAACTACACAAAAAAGTAGTAAACTGTGTGAGCAACTGGGAGGAAGAAGTATTGCACTATTAAGATAGCCACTTTTTCGTTACGAGAGGCATTGAATCAGAGAATACCCGTAACCTATGGAAGGAGTAACGATGAATCTCTTGAGATACACAACGAGTGACATATCGCTTCTGGCAGACTGGCCGCAGTAAGGAAAAGTGGCAGACTGGGTGAGCAATGGGGACGAGTAACTATGACTCTCTTAAGGTAGCCAATTCCTCGTTACTTGCGGTTTGGATTAAGATATCTCGAATAACCCCTAGGAGGAGAAACGATGACTCTTTTATGATACACAACTAGTGAATTATAGTTTCTGGCAGACAAAAACTACACAAAAAGCAGTAAACTGTGTGAGCAACTCGGAGGAAGAAGTATTGCACTATTAAGATAGCCACTTTTTCGTCAAGAGAGGTATTGACTCAGAGAATACCAGTAAACTATGGAAGGAGTAACGATGAATCTCTTAAGATACACAACGAGTGACATATCGCTTCTGGCAGACTGGCCACAGTAAGAAAAAGTGGCAGACTGGGTGAGCAATGGGGACGAGTAACTATGACTCTCTTAAGGTAGCCAATGCCTCGTTACTTGCGGTTTGGATTAAGAAATCTCGAAAACCCCTAGGAGGAGAAACGATGACTCTTTTGTGATACACAACTAGTGAATTATAGTTTGAGGCAGACAAAAACTACACAAAAAGTTGTAAACTGTGTGAGCAACTCGGAGGAAGAAGTATTGCACTATTAAGATAGCCACTTTTTCGTCACGAGAGGTATTGTCTCAGAGAATAGCAGTAACCTATGGAAGGAGTGACGATGAATCTCTTAAGATACACAACGAGTGACATATCGCTTCTGGCAGACTGGCCGCAGTAAGAAAAAGTGGCAGACTGGGTGAGCAATTGGGACGAATAACTATGACTCTCTTAAGGTAGCAAATGCCTCGTTACTTGCGGTTTGGATTAAGAGGTCTCGAATAACCCCTAGGAGGAGAAACGATGACTCTTTTATGATACAAAACTAGTGAATTATAGATTCTGGCAGACAAAAACTACACAAAAAAGTAGTAAACTGTGTGAGCAACTGGGAGGAAGAAGTATTGCACTATTAAGATAGCCACTTTTTCGTTACGAGAGGCATTGAATCAGGGAATACCAGTAACCTATGGAAAGAGTAACGATGAATCTCTTAAGATACACAACGAGTGACATATCGCTTCTGGCAGACTGGCCGCAGTAAGGAAAAGTGGCAGACTGGGTGAGCAATTGGGACGAGTAACTATGACTCTCTTAAGGTAGCCAATGCCTCGTTACTTGCGGTTTGGATTAAGATATCTCGAATAACCCCTAGGAGGAGAAACGATGACTCTTTTATGATACACAGCTAGTGAATTATAGTTTCTGGCAGACAAAAACTACACAAAAAAGTAGTAAACTGTGTGAGCAACTGGGAGGAAGAAGTATTGCACTATTAAGATAGCCACTTTTTCGTTACGAGAGGCATTGAATCAGAGAATACCCGTAACCTATGGAAGGAGTAACGATGAATCTCTTGAGATACACAACGAGTGACATATCGCTTCTGGCAGACTGGCCGCAGTAAGGAAAAGTGGCAGACTGGGTGAGCAATGGGGACGAGTAACTATGACTCTCTTAAGGTAGCCAATGCCTCGTTACTTGCGGTTTGGATTAAGATATCTCGAATAACCCCTAGGAGGAGAAACGATGACTCTTTTATGATACACAACTAGTGAATTATAGTTTCTGGCAGACAAAAACTACACAAAAAGCAGTAAACTGTGTGAGCAACTCGGAGGAAGAAGTATTGCACTATTAAGATAGCCACTTTTTCGTCAAGAGAGGTATTGACTCAGAGAATACCAGTAAACTATGGAAGGAGTAACGATGAATCTCTTAAGATACACAACGAGTGACATATCGCTTCTGGCAGACTGGCCGCAGTAAGGAAAAGTGGCAGACTGGGTGAGCAATTGGGGCGAGTAACTATGACTCTCTTAAGGTAGCCAATGCCTCGTTACTTGCGGTTTGGATTAAGATATCTCGAATAACCCCTAGGAGGAGAAACGATGACTCTTTTATGATACACAACTAGTGAATTATAGTTTCTGGCAGACAAAAACTACACAAAAGCAGTAAACTGTGTGAGCAACTCGGAGGAAGAAGTATTGCACTATTAAGATAGCCACTTTTTCGTCACGAGAGGTATTGACTCAGAAAATACCAGTAACCTATGGAAGGAGTAACGATGAATCTCTTAAAATACACAACGAGTGACATATCGCTTCTGGCAGACTGGCCGCAGTAAGAAAAAGTGGCAGACTGGGTGAGCAATTGGGACGAGTAACTATGACTCTCTTAAGGTAGCCAATGCCTCGTTACTTGCGGTTTGGATTAAGAGGTCTCGAATAACCCCTAGGAGGAGAAACGATGACTCTTTTATGATACAAAACTAGTGAATTATAGTTTCTGGCAGACAAAAACTACACAAAAAAGTAGTAAACTGTGTGAGCAACTGAGAGGAAGAAGTATTGCACTATTAAGATAGCCACTTTTTCGTTACGAGAGGCATTGAATCAGAGAATACCAGTAACCTATGGAAAGAGTAACGATGAATCTCTTAAGATACACAACGAGTGACATATCGCTTCTGGCAGACTGGCCACAGTAAGAAAAAGTGGCAGACTGGGTGAGCAATGGGGACGAGTACCTATGACTCTCTTAAGGTAGCCAATGCCTCGTTACTTGCGGTTTGGGTTAAGAAATCTCGAAAACCCCTAGGAGGAGAAACGATGACTCTTTTATGATACACAACTAGTGAATTATAGTTTCTGACAGACAAAAACTACACAAAAAGTAGTAAACTGTGTGAGCAACTCGGAGGAAGAAGTATTGCACTATTAAGATAGCCACTTTTTCGTCACGAGAGGTATTGACTCAGAGAATACCAGTAACCTATGGAAGGAGTAACGATGAATCTCTTAAGATACACAACGAGTGACATATCACTTCTGGCAGACTGGCCGCAGTAAGAAAAAGTGGCAGACTGGGTGAGCAATTGGGACGAATAACTATGACTCTCTTAAGGTAGCCAATGCCTCGTTACTTGCGGTTTGGATTAAGAGGTCTCGAATAACCCCTAGGAGGAGAAACGATGACTCTTTTATGATACAAAACTAGTGAATTATAGTTTCTGGCAGACAAAAACTACACAAAAAAGTAGTAAACTGTGTGAGCAACTGGGAGGAAGAAGTATTGCACTATTAAGATAGCCACTTTTTCGTTACGAGAGGCATTGAATCAGGGAATACCAGTAACCTATGGAAAGAGTAACGATGAATCTCTTAAGATACACAACGAGTGACATATCGCTTCTGGCAGACTGGCCGCAGTAAGGAAAAGTGGCAGACTGGGTGAGCAATTGGGACGAGTAACTATGACTCTCTTAAGGTAGCCAATGCCTCGTTACTTGCGGTTTGGATTAAGATATCTCGAATAACCCCTAGGAGGAGAAACGATGACTCTTTTATGATACACAGCTAGTGAATTATAGTTTCTGGCAGACAAAAACTACACAAAAAAGTAGTAAACTGTGTGAGCAACTGAGAGGAAGAAGTATTGCACTATTAAGATAGCCACTTTTTCGTTACGAGAGGCATTGAATCAGAGAATACCAGTAACCTATGGAAGGAGTAACGATGAATCTCTTAAGATACACAACGAGTTACATATCGCTTCTGGCAGACTGGCCGCAGTAAGGAAAAGTGGCAGACTGGGTGAGCAATTGGGACGAGTAACTATGACTCTCTTAAGGTAGCCAATGCCTCGTTACTTGCGGTTTGGATTAAGATATCTCGAATAACCCCTAGGAGGAGAAACGATGACTCTTTTATGATACACAACTAGTGAATTATAGTTTCTGGCAGACAAAAACTACACAAAAGCAGTAAACTGTGTGAGCAACTCGGAGGAAGAAGTATTGCACTATTAAGATAGCCACTTTTTCGTCACGAGAGGTATTGACTCAGAGAATACCAGTAACCTATGGAAGGAGTAACGATGAATCTCTTAAAATACACAACGAGTGACATATCGCTTCTGGCAGACTGGCCGCAGTAAGAAAAAGTGGCAGACTGGGTGAGCAATTGGGACGAGTAACTATGACTCTCTTAAGGTAGCCAATGCCTCGTTACTTGCGGTTTGGATTAAGAGGTCTCGAATAACCCCTAGGAGGAGAAACGATGACTCTTTTATGATACAAAACTAGTGAATTATAGTTTCTGGCAGACAAAAACTACACAAAAAAGTAGTAAACTGTGTGAGCAACTGAGAGGAAGAAGTATTGCACTATTAAGATAGCCACTTTTTCGTTACGAGAGGCATTGAATCAGAGAATACCAGTAACCTATGGAAAGAGTAACGATGAATCTCTTAAGATACACAACGAGTGACATATCGCTTCTGGCAGACTGGCCACAGTAAGAAAAAGTGGCAGACTGGGTGAGCAATGGGGACGAGTACCTATGACTCTCTTAAGGTAGCCAATGCCTCGTTACTTGCGGTTTGGGTTAAGAAATCTCGAAAACCCCTAGGAGGAGAAACGATGACTCTTTTATGATACACAACTAGTGAATTATAGTTTCTGGCAGACAAAAACTACACAAAAAGTAGTAAACTGTGTGAGCAACTCGGAGGAAGAAGTATTGCACTATTAAGATAGCCACTTTTTCGTCACGAGAGGTATTGACTCAGAGAATACCAGTAACCTATGGAAGGAGTAACGATGAATCTCTTAAGATACACAACGAGTGACATATCGCTTCTGGCAGACTGGCCGCAGTAAGAAAAAGTGGCAGACTGGGTGAGCAATTGGGACGAATAACTATGACTCTCTTAAGGTAGCCAATGCCTCGTTACTTGCGGTTTGGATTAAGAGGTCTCGAATAACCCCTAGGAGGAGAAACGATGACTCTTTTATGATACAAAACTAGTGAATTATAGTTTCTGGCAGACAAAAACTACACAAAAAAGTAGTAAACTGTGTGAGCAACTGGGAGGAAGAAGTATTGCACTATTAAGATAGCCACTTTTTCGTTACGAGAGGCATTGAATCAGGGAATACCAGTAACCTATGGAAAGAGTAACGATGAATCTCTTAAGATACACAACGAGTGACATATCGCTTCTGGCAGACTGGCCGCAGTAAGGAAAAGTGGCAGACTGGGTGAGCAATTGGGACGAGTAACTATGACTCTCTTAAGGTAGCCAATGCCTCGTTACTTGCGGTTTGGATTAAGAAATCTCGAATAACCCCTAGGAGGAGAAACGATGACTCTTTTATGATACACAACTAGTGACATATCGCTTCTGACAGACTGGCAAGTACACAAAAAGAGAGTAAACTGTGTGAGCAACTCAGAGGAAGAAGTATTGCACTATTAAGATAGCCACTTTTTCGTCAAGAGAGGTATTGACTCAGAGAATACCAGTAACCTATGGAAAAAGTAACGATGAATCTCTTAAGATACACAACGAGTGACATATCGCTTCTGGCAGACTGGCCGCAGTAAGGAAAAGTGGCAGACTGGGTGAGCAATTGGGACGAGTAACTATGACTCTCGTAAGGTAGCCAATGCCTCGTTACTTGCGGTTTGGATTAAGATATCTCGAATAACCCATAGGAGGAGAAACGATGACTCTTTTATGATACACAGCTAGTGAATTATAGTTTCTGGCAGACAAAAACTACACAAAAAGCAGTAAACTGTGTGAGCAACTCGGAGGAAGAAGTATTGCACTATTAAGATAGCCACTTTTTCGTCAAGAGAGGTATAGACTCAGAGAATACCAGTAACCTATGGAAGGAGTAACGATGAATCTCTTAAGATACACAACGAGTGACATATCGCTTCTGGCAGACTGGCCACAGTAAGAAAAAGTGGCAGATAGGTGAGCAATGGGGACGAGTAACTATGACTCTCTTAAGGTAGCCAATGCCTTGTTACTTGCGGTTTGGATTAAGAAATCTCGAAAACTCCTAGGAGGAGAAACGATGACTCTTTTATGATACACAACTAGTGACATATCGCTTCTGGCAGACTGGCAAGTACACAAAAAGTAGTAAACTGTGTGAGCAACTCGGAGGAAGAAGTATTGCACTATTAAGATAGCCACTTTTTCGTCAAGAGCGGTATTGACTCAGAGAATACCAGTAACCTATGGAAGGAGTAACGTTGAATCTCTTAAAATACACAACGAGTGACATATCGCTTCTGGCAGACTGGCCGCAGTAAGAAAAAGTGGCAGACTGGGTGAGCAATTGGGACGAGTAACTATGACTCTCTTAAGGTAGCCAATGCCTCGTTACTTGCGGTTTGGATTAAGATATCTCGAATAACCCCTAGGAGGAGAAACGATGACTCTTTTATGATACACAACTAGTGACATATCGCTTCTGGCAGACTGGCAAGTACACAAAAAGTAGTAAACTGTGTGAGCAACTCGGAGGAAGAAGTATTGCACTATTAAGATAGCCACTTTTTCGTCAAGAGAGGTATTGACTCAGAGAATACCAGTAACCTATGGAAGGAGTAACGATGAATCTCTTAAGATACACAACGAGTGACATATCGCTTCTGGCAGACTGGCCGCAGTAAGAAAAAGTGGCAGACTGGGTGAGCAATTGGGACGAGTAACTATGACTCTCTTAAGGTAGCCAATGCCTCGTTACTTGCGGTTTGGATTAAGATATCTCGAATAACCCTAGGAGGAGAAACGATGACTCTTTTATGATACACATCTAGTGAATTATAGTTTCTGGCAGACAAAAACTACACAAAAAGCATTAAACTGTGTGAGCAACTGGGAGGAAGAAGTATTGCACTATTAAGATAGCCACTTTTTCGTCACGAGAGGCATTGAATCAGAGAATACCAGTAACCTATGGAAAGAGTAACGATGAATCTCTTAAGATACACAACGAGTGACATATCGCTTCTGGCAGACTGGCCGCAGTAAGGAAAAGTGGCAGACTGGGTGAGCAATTGGGACGAGTAACTATGACTCTCTTAAGGTAGCCAATGCCTCGTTACTTGCGGTTTGGATTAAGAAATCTCGAATAACCCCTAGGAGGAGAAACGATGACTCTTTTATGATACACAACTAGTGACATATCGCTTCTGGCAGACTGGCAAGTACACAAAAAGAGAGTAAACTGTGTGAGCAACTCGGAGGAAGAAGTATTGCACTATTAAGATAGCCACTTTTTCGTCAAGAGAGGTATTGACTCAGAGAATACCAGTAACCTATGGAAGGAGTAACGATGAATCTCTTAAGATACACAACGAGTGACATATCGCTTCTGGCAGACTGGCCGCAGTAAGAAAAAGTGGCAGACTGGGTGAGCAATTGGGACGAGTAACTATGACCCTCTTAAGGTAGCCAATGCCTCGTTACTTGCGGTTTGGATTAAGATATCTCGAATAACCCCTAGGAGGAGAAACGATGACTCTTTTATGATACACAACTAGTGAATTATAGTTTCTGGCAGTCAAAAACTACACAAAAAGCAGTAAACTGTGTGAGCAACTGGGAGGAAGAAGTATTGCACTATTAAGATAGCCACTTTTTCGTCACGAGAGGCATTGAATCAGAGAATACCAGTAACCTATGGAAAGAGTAACGATGAATCTCTTAAGATACACAACGAGTGACATATCGCTTCTGGCAGACTGGCCGCAGTAAGGAAAAGTGGCAGACTGGGTGAGCAATTGGGACTAGTAACTATGACTCTCTTAAGGTAGCCAATGCCTCGTTACTTGTGGTTTGGATTAAGAAATCTCGAATAACCCCTAGGAGGAGAAACGATGACTCTTTTATGATACACAACTAGTGACATATCGCTTCTGGCAGACAAAAACTACACAAAAAGCAGTAAACTGTGTGAGCAACTCGGAGGAAGAAGTATTGCACTATTAAGATAGCCACTTTTTCGTCAAGAGAGGTATTGACTCAGAGAATACCAGTAACCTATGGAAGGAGTAACGATGAATCTCTTAAGATACACAACGAGTGACATATCGCTTCTGGCAGACTGGCCACAGTAAGAAAAAGTGGCAGACTGGGTGAGCAATGGGGACGAGTAACTATGACTCTCTTAAGGTAGCCAATGCCTCGTTACTTGCGGTTTGGATTAAGAAATCTCGAAAACCCCTAGGAGGAGAAACGATGACTCTTTTATGATACACAACTAGTGAATTATAGTTTCTGGCAGACAAAAACTACACAAAAAGTAGTAAACTGTGTGAGCAACTTCGAGGAAGAAGTATTGCACTATTAAGATAGCCACTTATTCGTCACGAGAGGTATTGACTCAGAGAATACCAGTAACCTATGGAAGGAGTAACGATAAATCTCTTAAGATACACAACGAGTGACATATCGCTTCTGGCAGACTGGCCGCAGTAAGAAAAAGTGGCAGACTGGGTGAGCAATTGGGACGAGTAACTATGACTCTCTTAAGGTAGCCAATGCCTCGTTACTTGCGGTTTGGATTAAGAAATCTCGAATAACCCCTAGGAGGAGAAACGATGACTCTTTTATGATACACAACTAGTGACATATCGCTTCTGGCAGACTGGCAAGTACACAAAAAGAGAGTAAACTGTGTGAGCAACTCGGAGGAAGAAGTATTGCACTATTAAGATAGCCACTTTTTCGTCACGAGAGGCATTGAATCAGAGAATACCAGTAACCTATGGAAAGAGTAACGATGAATCTCTTAAGATACACAACGAGTGACATATCGCTTCTGGCAGACTGGCCGCAGTAAGGAAAAGTGGCAGACTGGGTGAGCAATTGGGACGAGTAACTATGACTCTCTTAAGGTAGCCAATGCCTCGTTACTTGCGGTTTGGATTAAGAAATCTCGAATAACCCCTAGGAGGAGAAACGATGACTCTTTTATGATACACAACTAGTGACATATCGCTTCTGGCAGACTGGCAAGTACACAAAAAGAGAGTAAACTGTGTGAGCAACTCGGAGGAAGAAGTATTGCACTATTAAGATAGCCACTTTTTCGTCAAGAGAGGTATTGACTCAGAGAATACCAGTAACCTATGGAAGGAGTAACGATGAATCTCTTAAGATACACAACGAGTGACATATCGCTTCTGGCAGACTGGCCGCAGTAAGAAAAAGTGGCAGACTGGGTGAGCAATTGGGACGAGTAACTATGACCCTCTTAAGGTAGCCAATGCCTCGTTACTTGCGGTTTGGATTAAGATATCTCGAATAACCCCTAGGAGGAGAAACGATGACTCTTTTATGATACACAACTAGTGAATTATAGTTTCTGGCAGTCAAAAACTACACAAAAAGCAGTAAACTGTGTGAGCAACTGGGAGGAAGAAGTATTGCACTATTAAGATAGCCACTTTTTCGTCACGAGAGGCATTGAATCAGAGAATACCAGTAACCTATGGAAAGAGTAACGATGAATCTCTTAAGATACACAACGAGTGACATATCGCTTCTGGCAGACTGGCCGCAGTAAGGAAAAGTGGCAGACTGGGTGAGCAATTGGGACTAGTAACTATGACTCTCTTAAGGTAGCCAATGCCTCGTTACTTGTGGTTTGGATTAAGAAATCTCGAATAACCCCTAGGAGGAGAAACGATGACTCTTTTATGATACACAACTAGTGACATATCGCTTCTGGCAGACAAAAACTACACAAAAAGCAGTAAACTGTGTGAGCAACTCGGAGGAAGAAGTATTGCACTATTAAGATAGCCACTTTTTCGTCAAGAGAGGTATTGACTCAGAGAATACCAGTAACCTATGGAAGGAGTAACGATGAATCTCTTAAGATACACAACGAGTGACATATCGCTTCTGGCAGACTGGCCACAGTAAGAAAAAGTGGCAGACTGGGTGAGCAATGGGGACGAGTAACTATGACTCTCTTAAGGTAGCCAATGCCTCGTTACTTGCGGTTTGGATTAAGAAATCTCGAAAACCCCTAGGAGGAGAAACGATGACTCTTTTATGATACACAACTAGTGAATTATAGTTTCTGGCAGACAAAAACCACACAAAAAGTAGTAAACTGTGTGAGCAACTTCGAGGAAGAAGTATTGCACTATTAAGATAGCCACTTATTCGTCACGAGAGGTATTGACTCAGAGAATACCAGTAACCTATGGAAGGAGTAACGATAAATCTCTTAAGATACACAACGAGTGACATATCGCTTCTGGCAGACTGGCCGCAGTAAGAAAAAGTGGCAGACTGGGTGAGCAATTGGGACGAGTAACTATGACTCTCTTAAGGTAGCCAATGCCTCGTTACTTGCGGTTTGGATTAAGAAATCTCGAATAACCCCTAGGAGGAGAAACGATGACTCTTTTATGATACACAACTAGTGACATATCGCTTCTGGCAGACTGGCAAGTACACAAAAAGAGAGTAAACTGTGTGAGCAACTCGGAGGAAGAAGTATTGCACTATTAAGATAGCCACTTTTTCGTCACGAGAGGCATTGAATCAGAGAATACCAGTAACCTATGGAAAGAGTAACGATGAATCTCTTAAGATACACAACGAGTGACATATCGCTTCTCACAGACTGGCCGCAGTAAGGAAAAGTGGCAGACTGGGTGAGCAATTGGGACGAGTAACTATGACTCTCTTAAGGTAGTTAATGCCTCGTTACTTGCGGTTTGGATTAAGAAATCTCTAATAACCCCTAGGAGGAGAAACGATGACTCTTTTATGATACACAACTAGTGACATATCGCTTCTGGCAGACTGGCCGCAGTAAGAAAAAGTGGCAGACTGGGTGAGCAATTGGGACGAGTAACTATGACTCTCTTAAGGTAGCCAATGCCTCGTTACTTGCGGTTTGGATTAAGAAATCTCGAAAACTCCTAGGAGGAGAAACGATGACTCTTTTATGATACACAACTAGTGACATATCGCTTCTGGCAGACTGGCAAGTACACAAAAAGTAGTAAACTGTGTGAGCAACTCGGAGGAAGAAGTATTGCACTATTAAGATAGCCACTTTTTCGTCAAGAGCGGTATTGACTCAGAGAATACCAGTAACCTATGGAAGGAGTAACGTTGAATCTCTTAAAATACACAACGAGTGACATATCGCTTCTGGCAGACTGGCCGCAGTAAGAAAAAGTGGCAGACTGGGTGAGCAATTAGGACGAGTAACTATGACTCTCTTAAGGTAGCCAATGCCTCGTTACTTGCGGTTTGGATTAAGATATCTCGAATAACCCCTAGGAGGAGAAACGATGACTCTTTTATGATACACAACTAGTGACATATCGCTTCTGGCAGACAAAAACTACACAAAAAGCAGTAAACTGTGTGAGCAACTCGGAGGAAGAAGTATTGCACTATTAAGATAGCCACTTTTTCGTCAAGAGAGGTATAGACTCAGAGAATACCAGTAACCTATGGAAGGAGTAACGATGAATCTCTTAAGATACACAACGAGTGACATATCGCTTCTGGCAGACTGGCCACAGTAAGAAAAAGTGGCAGATGGGTGAGCAATGGGGACGAGTAACTATGACTCTCTTAAGGTAGCCAATGCCTCGTTACTTGCGGTTTGGATTAAGAAATCTCGAAAACTCCTAGGAGGAGAAACGATGACTCTTTTATGATACACAACTAGTGACATATCGCTTCTGGCAGACTGGCAAGTACACAAAAAGTAGTAAACTGTGTGAGCAACTCGGAGGAAGAAGTATTGCACTATTAAGATAGCCACTTTTTCGTCAAGAGCGGTATTGACTCAGAGAATACCAGTAACCTATGGAAGGAGTAACGTTGAATCTCTTAAAATACACAACGAGTGACATATCGCTTCTGGCAGACTGGCCGCAGTAAGAAAAAGTGGCAGACTGTGTGAGCAATTGGGACGAGTAACTATGACTCTCTTAAGGTAGCCAATGCCTCGTTACTTGCGGTTTGGATTAAGATATATCGAATAACCCCTAGGAGGAGAAACGATGACTCTTTTATGATACACAACTAGTGACATATCGCTTCTGGCAGACTGGCAAGTACACAAAAAGTAGTAAACTGTGTGAGCAACTCGGAGGAAGAAGTATTGCACTATTAAGATAGCCACTTTTTCGTCAAGAGAGGTATTGACTCAGAGAATACCAGTAACCTATGGAAGGAGTAACGATGAATCTCTTAAGATACACAACGAGTGACATATCGCTTCTGGCAGACTGGCCGCAGTAAGAAAAAGTGGCAGACTGGGTGAGCAATTGGGACGAGTAACTATGACTCTCTTAAGGTAGCCAATGCCTCGTTACTTGCGGTTTGGATTAAGATATCTCGAATAACCCTAGGAGGAGAAACGATGACTCTTTTATGATACACATCTAGTGAATTATAGTTTCTGGCAGACAAAAACTACACAAAAAGCATTAAACTGTGTGAGCAACTGGGAGGAAGAAGTATTGCACTATTAAGATAGCCACTTTTTCGTCACGAGAGGCATTGAATCAGAGAATACCAGTAACCTATGGAAAGAGTAACGATGAATCTCTTAAGATACACAACGAGTGACATATCGCTTCTGGCAGACTGGCCGCAGTAAGGAAAAGTGGCAGACTGGGTGAGCAATTGGGACGAGTAACTATGACTCTCTTAAGGTAGCCAATGCCTCGTTACTTGCGATTTGGATTAAGAAATCTCGAATAACCCCTAGGAGGAGAAACGATGACTCTTTTATGATACACAACTAGTGACATATCGCTTCTGGCAGACTGGCAAGTACACAAAAAGAGAGTAAACTGTGTGAGCAACTCGGAGGAAGAAGTATTGCACTATTAAGATAGCCACTTTTTCGTCAAGAGAGGTATTGACTCAGAGAATACCAGTAACCTATGGAAGGAGTAACGATGAATCTCTTAAGATACACAACGAGTGACATATCGCTTCTCACAGACTGGCCGCAGTAAGGAAAAGTGGCAGACTGGGTGAGCAATTGGGACGAGTAACTATGTCTCTCTTAAGGTAGCCAATGCCTCGTTACTTGCGGTTTGGATTAAGAAATCTCTAATAACCCCTAGGAGGAGAAACGATGACTCTTTTATGATACACAACTAGTGACATATCGCTTCTGGCAGACTGGCAAGTACACAAAAAGTAGTAAACTGTGTGAGGAACTCGGAGGAAGAAGTATTGCACTATTAAGATAGCCACTTTTTCGTCAAGAGAGGTATTGACTCAGAGAATACCAGTAACCTATGGAAGGAGTAACGATGAATCTCTTAAGATACACAACGAGTGACATATCGCTTCTGGCAGACTGGCCGCAGTAAGAAAAAGTGGCAGACTGGGTGAGCAATTGGGACGAGTAACTATGACTCTCTTAAGGTAGCCAATGCCTCGTTACTTGCGGTTTGGATTAAGATATCTCGAATAACCCCTAGGAGGAGAAACGATGACTCTTTTATGATACACAACTAGTGAATTATAGTTTCTGGCAGTCAAAAACTACACAAAAAGCAGTAAACTGTGTGAGCAACTGGGAGGAAGAAGTATTGCACTATTAAGATAGCCACTTTTTCGTCACGAGAGGCATTGAATCAGAGAATACCAGTAACCTATGGAAAGAGTAACGATGAATCTCTTAAGATACACAACGAGTGACATATCGCTTCTGGCAGACTGGCCGCAGTAAGGAAAAGTGGCAGACTGGGTGAGCAATTGGGACTAGTAACTATGACTCTCTTAAGGTAGCCAATGCCTCGTTACTTGTGGTTTGGATTAAGAAATCTCGAATAACCCCTAGGAGGAGAAACGATGACTCTTTTATGATACACAACTAGTGACATATCGCTTCTGGCAGACAAAAACTACACAAAAAGCAGTAAACTGTGTGAGCAACTCGGAGGAAGAAGTATTGCACTATTAAGATAGCCACTTTTTCGTCAAGAGAGGTATTGACTCAGAGAATACCAGTAACCTATGGAAGGAGTAACGATGAATCTCTTAAGATACACAACGAGTGACATATCGCTTCTGGCAGACTGGCCACAGTAAGAAAAAGTGGCAGACTGGGTGAGCAATGGGGACGAGTAACTATGACTCTCTTAAGGTAGCCAATGCCTCGTTACTTGCGGTTTGGATTAAGAAATCTCGAAAACCCCTAGGAGGAGAAACGATGACTCTTTTATGATACACAACTAGTGAATTATAGTTTCTGGCAGACAAAAACTACACAAAAAGTAGTAAACTGTGTGAGCAACTTCGAGGAAGAAGTATTGCACTATTAAGATAGCCACTTTTTCGTCACGAGAGGTATTGACTCAGAGAATACCAGTAACCTATGGAAGGAGTAACGATAAATCTCTTAAGATACACAACGAGTGACATATCGCTTCTGGCAGACTGGCCGCAGTAAGAAAAAGTGGCAGACTGGGTGAGCAATTGGGACGAGTAACTATGACTCTCTTAAGGTAGCCAATGCCTCGTTACTTGCGGTTTGGATTAAGAAATCTCGAATAACCCCTAGGAGGAGAAACGATGACTCTTTTATGATACACAACTAGTGACATATCGCTTCTGGCAGACTGGCAAGTACACAAAAAGTAGTAAACTCTGTGAGCAACTCGGAGGAAGAAGTATTGCACTATTAAGATAGCCACTTTTTCGTCAAGAGAGGTATTGACTCAGAGAATACCAGTAACCTATGGAAGGAGTAACGATGAATCTCTTAAGATACACAACGAGTGACATATCGCTTCTGGCAGACTGGCCACCGTAAGAAAAAGTGGCAGACTGGGTGAGCAATGGGGACGAGTAACTATGACTCTCTTAAGGTAGCCAATGCCTCGTTACTTGCGGTTTGGATTAAGAAATCTCGAAAACCCCTAGGAGGAGAAACGATGACTCTTTTATGATACACAACTAGTGAATTATAGTTTCTGGCAGACAAAAACTACACAAAAAGTAGTAAACTGTGAGAGCAACTCGGAGGAAGAAGTATTGCACTATTAAGATAGCCACTTTTTCGTCACGAGAGGCATTGAATCAGAGAATACCAGTAACCTATGGAAAGAGTAACGATGAATCTCTTAAGATACACAACGAGTGACATATCGCTTCTCACAGACTGGCCGCAGTAAGGAAAAGTGGCAGACTGGGTGAGCAATTGGGACGAGTAACTATGACCCTCTTAAGGTAGCCAATGCCTCGTTACTTGCGGTTTGGATTAAGAAATCCCGAATAACCCCTAGGAGGAGAAACGATGACTCTTTTATGATACACAACTAGTGACATATCGCTTCTGGCAGCCTGGCAAGTACACAAAAAGTAGTAAACTGTGTGAGCAACTCGGAGGAAGAAGTATTGCACTATTAAGATAGCCACTTTTTCGTCAAGAGAGGTATTGACTCAGAGAATACCAGTAACCTATGGAAGGAGTAACGATGAATCTCTTAAGATACACAACGAGTGACATATCGCTTCTGGCAGACTGGCCGCAGTAAGAAAAAGTGGCAGACTGGGTGAGCAATTGGGACGAGTAACTATGACTCTCTTAAGGTAGCCAATGCCTCGTTACTTGCGGTTTGGATTAAGATATCTCGAATAACCCCTAGGAGGAGAAACGATGACTCTTTTATGATACACAACTAGTGAATTATAGATTCTGGCAGACAAAAACTACACAAAAAGCAGTAAACTGTGTGAGCAACTGGGAGGAAGAAGTATTGCACTATTAAGATAGCCACTTTTTCGTCACGAGAGGCATTGAATCAGAGAATACCAGTAACCTATGGAAAGAGTAACGATGAATCTCTTAAGATACACAACGAGTGACATATCGCTTCTGGCAGACTGGCCGCAGTAAGAAAAAGTGGCAGACTGGGTGAGCAATTGGGACGAGTAACTATGACTCTCTTAAGGTAGCCAATGCCTCGTTACTTGCGGTTTGGATTAAGAGGTCTCGAATAACCCCTAGGAGGAGAAACGATGACACTTTTATGATACACAGCTAGTGAATTATAGTTTCTGGCAGTCAAAAACTACACAAAAAGCAGTAAACTGTGTGAGCAACTCGGAGGAAGAAGTATTGCACTATTAAGATAGCCACTTTTTCGTCAAGAGAGGTATAGACTCAGAGAATACCAGTAACCTATGGAAGGAGTAACGATGAATCTCTTAAGATACACAACGAGTGACATATCGCTTCTGGCAGACTGGCCACAGTAAGAAAAAGTGGCAGATGGGTGAGCAATGGGGACGAGTAACTATGACTCTCTTAAGGTAGCCAATGCCTCGTTACTTGCGGTTTGGATTAAGAAATCTCGAACACTCCTAGGAGGAGAAACGATGACTCTTTTATGATACACAACTAGTGACATATCGCTTCTGGCAGACTGGCAAGTACACAAAAAGTAGTAAACTGTGTGAGCAACTCGGAGGAAGAAGTATTGCACTATTAAGATAGCCACTTTTTCGTCAAGAGCGGTATTGACTCAGAGAATACCAGTAACCTATGGAAGGAGTAACGTTGAATCTCTTAAAATACACAACGAGTGACATATCGCTTCTGGCAGACTGGCTGCAGTAAGAAAAAGTGGCAGACTGGGTGAGCAATTGGGACGAGTAACTATGACTCTCTTAAGGTAGCCAATGCCTCGTTACTTGCGGTTTGGATTAAGATATCTCGAATAACCCCTAGGAGGAGAAACGATGACTGTTTTATGATACACAACTAGTGACATATCGCTTCTGGCAGACTGGCAAGTACACAAAAAGTAGTAAACTGTGTGAGCAACTCGGAGGAAGAAGTATTGCACTATTAAGATAGCCACTTTTTCGTCAAGAGAGGTATTGACTCAGAGAATACCAGTAACCTATGGAAGGAGTAACGATGAATCTCTTAAGATACACAACGAGTGACATATCGCTTCTGGCAGACTGGCCGCAGTAAGAAAAAGTGGCAGACTGGGTGAGCAATTGGGACGAGTAACTATGACTCTCTTAAGGTAGCCAATGCCTCGTTACTTGCGGTTTGGATTAAGATATCTCGAATAACCCCTAGGAGGAGAAACGATGACTCTTTTATGATACACAACTAGTGAATTATAGTTTCTGGCAGACAAAAACTACACAAAAAGCAGTAAACTGTGTGAGCAACTGGGAGGAAGAAGTATTGCACTATTAAGATAGCCACTTTTTCGTCACGAGAGGCATTGAATCAGAGAATACCAGTAACCTATGGAAGGAGTAACGATGAATCTCTTAAGATACACAACGAGTGACATATCGCTTCTGGCAGACTGGCCGCAGTAAGGAAAAGTGGCAGACTGGGTGAGCAATTGGGACGAGTAACTATGACTCTCTTAAGGTAGCCAATGCCTCGTTACTTGTGGTTTGGATTAAGAAATCTCGAATAACCCCTAGGAGGAGAAACGATGACTCTTTTATGATACACAACTAGTGACATATCGCTTCTGGCAGACAAAAACTACACAAAAAGCAGTAAACTGTGTGAGCAACTCGGAGGAAGAAGTATTGCACTATTAAGATAGCCACTTTTTCGTCAAGAGAGGTATTGACTCAGAGAATACCAGTAACCTATGGAAGGAGTAACGATGAATCTCTTAAGATACACAACGAGTGACATATCGCTTCTGGCAGACTGGCCACAGTAAGAAAAAGTGGCAGACTGGGTGAGCAATGGGGACGAGTAACTATGACTCTCTTAAGGTAGCCAATGCCTCGTTACTTGCGGTTTGGATTAAGAAATCTCGAAAACCCCTAGGAGGAGAAACGATGACTCTTTTATGATACACAACTAGTGAATTATAGTTTCTGGCAGACAAAAACTACACAAAAAGTAGTAAACTGTGTGAGCAACTTCGAGGAAGAAGTATTGCACTATTAAGATAGCCACTTTTTCGTCACGAGAGGTATTGACTCAGAGAATACCAGTAACCTATGGAAGGAGTAACGATAAATCTCTTAAGATACACAACGAGTGACATATCGCTTCTGGCAGACTGGCCGCAGTAAGAAAAAGTGGCAGACTGGGTGAGCAATTGGGACGAGTAACTATGACTCTCTTAAGGTAGCCAATGCCTCGTTACTTGCGGTTTGGATTAAGAAATCTCGAATAACCCCTAGGAGGAGAAACGATGACTCTTTTATGATACACAACTAGTGACATATCGCTTCTGGCAGACTGGCAAGTACACAAAAAGAGAGTAAACTGTGAGCAACTCGGAGGAAGAAGTATTGCACTATTAAGATAGCCACTTTTTCGTCACGAGAGGCATTGAATCAGAGAATACCAGTAACCTATGGAAAGAGTAACGATGAATCTCTTAAGATACACAACGAGTGACATATCGCTTCTCACAGACTGGCCGCAGTAAGGAAAAGTGGCAGACTGGGTGAGCAATTGGGACGAGTAACTATGACTCTCTTAAGGTAGTTAATGCCTCGTTACTTGCGGTTTGGATTAAGAAATCTCTAATAACCCCTAGGAGGAGAAACGATGACTCTTTTATGATACACAACTAGTGACATATCGCTTCTGGCAGACTGGCAAGTACACAAAAAGTAGTAAACTCTGTGAGCAACTCGGAGGAAGAAGTATTGCACTATTAAGATAGCCACTTTTTCGTCAAGAGAGGTATTGACTCAGAGAATACCAGTAACCTATGGAAGGAGTAACGATGAATCTCTTAAGATACACAACGAGTGACATATCGCTTCTGGCAGACTGGCCGCAGTAAGAAAAAGTGGCAGACTGGGTGAGCAATTGGGACGAGTAACTATGACTCTCTTAAGGTAGCCAATGCCTCGTTACTTGCGGTTTGGATTAAGATATCTCGAATAACCCCTAGGAGGAGAAACGATGACTCTTTTATGATACACAACTAGTGAATTATAGTTTCTGGCAGACAAAAACTACACAAAAAGCAGTAAACTGTGTGAGCAACTGGGAGGAAGAAGTATTGCACTATTAAGATAGCCACTTTTTCGTCACGAGAGGCATTGAATCAGAGAATACCAGTAACCTATGGAAAGAGTAACGATGAATCTCTTAAGATACACAACGAGTGACATATCGCTTCTGGCAGACTGGCCGCAGTAAGGAAAAGTGGCAGACTGGGTGAGCAATTGGGACTAGTAACTATGACTCTCTTAAGGTAGCCAATGCCTCGTTACTTGTGGTTTGGATTAAGAAATCTCGAATAACCCCTAGGAGGAGAAACGATGACTCTTTTATGATACACAACTAGTGACATATCGCTTCTGGCAGACAAAAACTACACAAAAAGCAGTAAACTGTGTGAGCAACTCGGAGGAAGAAGTATTGCACTATTAAGATAGCCACTTTTTCGTCAAGAGAGGTATTGACTCAGAGAATACCAGTAACCTATGGAAGGAGTAACGATGAATCTCTTAAGATACACAACGAGTGACATATCGCTTCTGGCAGACTGGCCACAGTAAGAAAAAGTGGCAGACTGGGTGAGCAATGGGGACGAGTAACTATGACTCTCTTAAGGTAGCCAATGCCTCGTTACTTGCGGTTTGGATTAAGAAATCTCGAAAACCCCTAGGAGGAGAAACGATGACTCTTTTATGATACACAACTAGTGAATTATAGTTTCTGGCAGACAAAAACTACACAAAAAGTAGTAAACTGTGTGAGCAACTTCGAGGAAGAAGTATTGCACTATTAAGATAGCCACTTTTTCGTCACGAGAGGTATTGACTCAGAGAATACCAGTAACCTATGGAAGGAGTAACGATGAATCTCTTAAGATACACAACGAGTGACATATCGCTTCTGGCAGACTGGCCGCAGTAAGAAAAAGTGGCAGACTGGGTGAGCAATTGGGACGAGTAACTATGACTCTCTTAAGGTAGCCAATGCCTCGTTACTTGCGGTTTGGATTAAGAAATCTCGAATAACCCCTAGGAGCAGAAACGATGACTCTTTTATGATACACAACTAGTGACATATCGCTTCTGGCAGACTGGCAAGTACACAAAAAGAGAGTAAACTGTGTGAGCAACTCGGAGGAAGAAGTATTGCACTATTAAGATAGCCACTTTTTCGTCAAGAGAGGTATTGACTCAGAGAATACCAGTAACCTATGGAAGGAGTAACGATGAATCTCTTAAGATACACAACGAGTGACATATCGCTTCTGGCAGACTGGCCACCGTAAGAAAAAGTGGCAGACTGGGTGAGCAATGGGGACGAGTAACTATGACTCTCTTAAGGTAGCCAATGCCTCGTTACTTGCGGTTTGGATTAAGAAATCTCGAAAACCCCTAGGAGGAGAAACGATGACTCTTTTATGATACACAACTAGTGAATTATAGTTTCTGGCAGACAAAAACTACACAAAAAGTAGTAAACTGTGAGAGCAACTCGGAGGAAGAAGTATTGCACTATTAAGATAGCCACTTTTTCGTCACGAGAGGCATTGAATCAGAGAATACCAGTAACCTATGGAAAGAGTAACGATGAATCTCTTAAGATACACAACGAGTGACATATCGCTTCTCACAGACTGGCCGCAGTAAGGAAAAGTGGCAGACTGGGTGAGCAATTGGGACGAGTAACTATGACTCTCTTAAGGTAGCCAATGCCTCGTTACTTGCGGTTTGGATTAAGAAATCTCGAATAACCCCTAGGAGGAGAAACGATGACTCTTTTATGATACACAACTAGTGACATATCGCTTCTGGCAGACTGGCAAGTACACAAAAAGTAGTAAACTGTGTGAGCAACTCGGAGGAAGAAATATTGCACTATTAAGATAGCCACTTTTTCGTCAAGAGAGGTATTGACTCAGAGAATACCAGTTACCTGTGGAAGGAGTAACGATGAATCTCTTAAGATACACAACGAGTGACATATCGCTTCTGGCAGACTGGCCGCAGTAAGAAAAAGTGGCAGACTGGGTGAGCAATTGGGACGAGTAACTATGACTCTCTTAAGGTAGCCAATGCCTCGTTACTTGCGGTTTGGATTAAGATATCTCGAATAACCCCTAGGAGGAGAAACGATGACTCTTTTATGATACACAACTAGTGAATTATAGATTCTGGCAGACAAAAACTACACAAAAAGCAGTAAACTGTGTGAGCAACTGGGAGGAAGAAGTATTGCACTATTAAGATAGCCACTTTTTCGTCACGAGAGGCATTGAATCAGAGAATACCAGTAACCTATGGAAAGAGTAACGATGAATCTCTTAAGATACACAACGAGTGACATATCGCTTCTGGCAGACTGGCCGCAGTAAGGAAAAGTGGCAGACTGGGTGAGCAATTGGGACGAATAACTATGACTGTCTTAAGGTAGCCAATGCCTCGTTACTTGCGGTTTGGATTAAGAAATCTCGAAAACCACTAGGAGGAGAAACGATGACTCTTTTATGATACACAACTAGGAATTATAGTTTCTGGCAGACAAAAACTACACAAAAAGTAGTAAACTGTGTGAGCAACTCGGAGGAAGAAGTATTGCACTATTAAGATAGCCACTTTTTCGTCACGAGAGGCATTGAATCAGAGAATACCAGTAACCTATGGAAAGAGTAACGATGAATCTCTTAAGATACACAACGAGTGACATATCGCTTCTCACAGACTGGCCGCAGTAAGGAAAAGTGGCAGACTGGGTGAGCAATTGGGACGAGTAACTATGACTCTCTTAAGGTAGTTAATGCCTCGTTACTTGCGGTTTGGATTAAGAAATCTCTAATAACCCCTAGGAGGAGAAACGATGACTCTTTTATGATACACAACTAGTGACATATCGCTTCTGGCAGACTGGCAAGTACACAAAAAGTAGTAAACTCTGTGAGCAACTCGGAGGAAGAAGTATTGCACTATTAAGATAGTCACTTTTTCGTCAAGAGAGGTATTGACTCAGAGAATACCAGTAACCTATGGAAGGAGTAACGATGAATCTCTTAAGATACACAACGAGTGACATATCGCTTCTGGCAGACTGGCCACAGTAAGAAAAAGTGGCAGACTGGGTGAGCAATGGGGACGAGTAACTATGACTCTCTTAAGGTAGCCAATGCCTCGTTACTTGCGGTTTGGATTAAGAAATCTCGAAAACCCCTAGGAGGAGAAACGATGACTCTTTTATGATACACAACTAGTGAATTATAGTTTCTGGCAGACAAAAACTACACAAAAAGTAGTAAACTGTGTGAGCAACTTCGAGGAAGAAGTATTGCACTATTAAGATAGCCACTTTTTCGTCACGAGAGGTATTGACTCAGAGAATACCAGTAACCTATGGAAGGAGTAACGATGAATCTCTTAAGATACACAACGAGTGACATATCGCTTCTGGCAGACTGGCCGCAGTAAGAAAAAGTGGCAGACTGGGTGAGCAATTGGGACGAGTAACTATGACTCTCTTAAGGTAGCCAATGCCTCGTTACTTGCGGTTTGGATTAAGAAATCTCGAATAACCCCTAGGAGGAGAAACGATGACTCTTTTATGATACACAACTAGTGACATATCGCTTCTGGCAGACTGGCAAGTACACAAAAAGAGAGTAAACTGTGTGAGCAACTCGGAGGAAGAAGTATTGTACTATTAAGATAGCCACTTTTTCGTCAAGAGAGGTATTGACTCAGAGAATACCAGTAACCTATGGAAGGAGTAACGATGAATCTCTTAAGATACACAACGAGTGACATATCGCTTCTGGCAGACTGGCCACCGTAAGAAAAAGTGGCAGACTGGGTGAGCAATGGGGACGAGTAACTATGACTCTCTTAAGGTAGCCAATGCCTCGTTACTTGCGGTTTGGATTAAGAAATCTCGAAAACCCCTAGGAGGAGAAACGATGACTCTTTTATGATACACAACTAGTGAATTATAGTTTCTGGCAGACAAAAACTACACAAAAAGTAGTAAACTGAGTGAGCAACTCGGAGGAAGAAGTATTGCACTATTAAGATAGCCACTTTTTCGTCACGAGAGGCATTGAATCAGAGAATACCAGTAACCTATGGAAAGAGTAACGATGAATCTCTTAAGATACACAACGAGTGACATATCGCTTCTCACAGACTGGCCGCAGTAAGGAAAAGTGGCAGACTGGGTGAGCTATTGGGACGAGTAACTATGACTCTCTTAAGGTAGCCAATGCCTCGTTACTTGCGGTTTGGATTAAGAAATCTCGAATAACCCCTAGGAGGAGAAACGATGACTCTTTTATGATACACAACTAGTGACATATCGCTTCTGGCAGACTGGCAAGTACACAAAAAGTAGTAAACTGTGTGAGCAACTCGGAGGAAGAAGTATTGCACTATTAAGATAGCCACTTTTTCGTCAAGAGAGGTATTGACTCAGAGAATACCAGTAACCTATGGAAGGAGTAACGATGAATCTCTTAAGATACACAACGAGTGACATATCGCTTCTGGCAGACTGGCCGCAGTAAGAAAAAGTGGCAGACTGGGTGAGCAATTGGGACGAGTAACTATGACTCTCTTAAGGTAGCCAATGCCTCGTTACTTGCGGTTTGGATTAAGATATCTCGAATAACCCCTAGGAGGAGAAACGATGACTCTTTTATGATACACAACTAGTGAATTATAGATTCTGGCAGACAAAAACTACACAAAAAGCAGTAAACTGTGTGAGCAACTGGGAGGAAGAAGTATTGCACTATTAAGATAGCCACTTTTTCGTCACGAGAGGCATTGAATCAGAGAATACCAGTAACCTATGGAAAGAGTAACGATGAATCTCTTAAGATACACAACGAGTGACATATCGCTTCTGGCAGACTGGCCGCAGTAAGGAAAAGTGGCAGACTGGGTGAGCAATTGGGACGAGTAACTATGACTGTCTTAAGGTAGCCAATGCCTCGTTACTTGCGGTTTGGATTAAGAGGTCTCGAATAACCCCTAGGAGGAGAAACGATGACTCTTTTATGATACAAAGCTAGTGACATATCGCTTCTGGGAGACTGGCAAGTACACAAAAAGAGTAAACTGTGTGAGCAACTCGGAGGAAGAAGTATTGCACTATTAAGATAGCCACTTTTTCGTCAAGAGAGGTATTGACTCAGAGAATACCAGTAACCTATGGAAGGAGTAACGATGAATCTCTTAAGATACACAACGAGTGACATATCGCTTCTGGCAGACTGGCCGCAATAAGGAAAAGTGGCAGACTGGGTGAGCAATTGGGACGAATAACTATGACTGTCTTAAGGTAGCCAATGCCTCGTTACTTGCGGTTTGGATTATGAGGTCTCGAATAACCCCTATGAGGAGAAACGATGACTCTTTTATGATACAAAACTAGTGAATTATAGTTTCTGGCAGACAAAAACTACACAAAAAGCAGTAAACTGTGTGAGCAACTGGGAGGAAGAAGTATTGCACTATTAAGACAGCCACTTTTTCGTCACGAGAGGCATTGAATCAGAGAATACCAGTAACCTATGGAAAGAGTAACGATGAATCTCTTAAGATACACAACGAGTGACATATCGCTTCTGGCAGACTGGCCACAGTAAGAAAAAGTGGCAGACTGGATGAGCAATGGGGACGAGTAACTATGACTGTCTTAAGGTAGCCAATGCCTCGTTACTTGCGGTTTGGATTAAGAAATCTCGAAAACCCCTGGGAGGAGAAACGATGACTCTTTTATGAAACACAACTAGTGAATTATAGTTTCTGGCAGACAAAAATTCACAAAAGTAGTAAACTGTGTGAGCAACTCGGAGGAAGAAGTATTGCACTATTAAGATAGCCACTTTTTCGTTACGAGAGGCATTGAATCAAAGAATACCAGTAACCTATGGAAAGAGTAACGATGAATCTCTTAAGATACACAACGAGTGACATATCGCTTCTGGCAGACTGGCCGCAGTAAGGAAAAGTGGCAGACTGGGTGAGCAATTGGGACGAGTAACTATGACTCTCTTAAGGTAGCCAATGCCTCGTTACTTGCGGTTTGGATTAAGATATCTCGAATAACCCCTAGGAGGAGAAACGATGACTCTTTTATGATACACAACTAGTGAATTATAGTTTCTGGCAGACAAAAACTACACAAAAAGCAGTAAACTGTGTGAGCAACTCGGAGGAAGAAGTATTGCACTATTAAGATTGCCACTTTTTCGTCAAGAGAGGTATTGACTCAGAGAATACAATGAACCTATGGAAGGAGTAACGATGAATCTCTTAAGATACACAACGAGTGACATATCGCTTCCGGCAGACTGGCCACAGTAAGAAAAAGTGGGCGACTGGGTGAGCAATGGGGACGAGTAACTTTGACTCTCTTAAGGTAGCCAATGCCTCGTTACTTGCGGTTTGGATTAAGAAATCTCGAAAACCGCTAGGAGGAGAAACGATGACTCTTTTATGATACACAACTAGTGAATTATAGTTTCTGGCAGACAAAAACTACACAAAAAGTAGTAAACTGTGTGAGCAACTCGGAGGAAGAAGTATTGCACTATTAAGTTAGCCACTTTTTCGTCACGAGAGGTATTGACTCAGAGAATACCAGTAACCTATGGAAGGAGTAACGATGAATCTCTTAAGATACACAACGAGTGACATATCGCTTCTGGCAGACTGGCCGCAGTAAGAAAAAGTGGCAGACTGGGTGAGCAATTGGGACGAATAACTATGACTCTCTTAAGGTAGCCAATGCCTCGTTACTTGCGGTTTGGATTAAGAGGTCTCGAATAACCCCTAGGAGGAGAAACGATGACTCTTTTATGATACAAAACTAGTGAATTATAGCTTCTGGCAGACAAAAACTACACAAAAAAGTAGTAAACTGTGTGAGCAACTGGGAGGAAGAAGTATTGCACTATTAAGATAGCCACCTTTTTCGTCACGAGAGGCATTGAATCAGAGAATACCAGTAACCTATGGAAAGAGTAACGATGAATCTCTTAAGATACACAACGAGTGACATATCGCTTCTGGCAGACTGGCCGCAGTAAGGAAAAGTGGCAGACTGGGTGAGCAATTGGGACGAGTAACTATGACTCTCTTAAGGTAGCCAATGCCTCGTTACTTGCGGTTTGGATTAAGAAATCTCGAATAAAACCTAGGAGGAGAAACGATGACTCTTTTATGATACACAACTAGTGACATATCGCTTCTGGCAGACTGGCAAGTACACAAAAAGTAGTAAACTGTGTGAGCAACTCGGAGGAAGAAGTATTGCACTATTAAGATAGCCACTTTTTCGTCAAGAGAGGTATTGACTCAGAGAATACCAGTAACCTATGGAAGGAGTAACGATGAATCTCTTAAGATACACAACGAGTGACATATCGCTTCTGGCAGACTGGCCGCAGTAAGAAAAAGTGGCAGACTGGGTGAGCAATTGGGACGAGTAACTATGACTCTTTTAAGGTAGCCAATGCCTCGTTACTTGCGGTTTGGATTAAGAGGTCTCGAATAACCCCTAGGAGGAGAAACGATGACTCTTTTATGATACAAAACTAGTGAATTATAGTTTCTGGCAGACAAAAACTACACAAAAAGCAGTAAACTGTGTGAGCAACTGGGAGGAAGAAGTATTGCACTATTAAGACAGCCACTTTTTCGTCACGAGAGGCATTGAATCAGAGAATACCAGTAACCTATGGAAAGAGTAACGATGAATCTCTTAAGATACACAACGAGTGACATATCGCTTCTGGCAGACTGGCCACAGTAAGAAAAAGTGGCAGACTGGATGAGCAATGGGGACGAGTAACTATGACTGTCTTAAGGTAGCCAATGCCTCGTTACTTGCGGTTTGGATTAAGAAATCTCGAAAACCCCTGGGAGGAGAAACGATGACTCTTTTATGAAACACAACTAGTGAATTATAGTTTCTGGCAGACAAAAATTCACAAAAGTAGTAAACTGTGTGAGCAACTCGGAGGAAGAAGTATTGCACTATTAAGATAGCCACTTTTTCGTTACGAGAGGCATTGAATCAAAGAATACCAGTAACCTATGGAAAGAGTAACGATGAATCTCTTAAGATACACAACGAGTGACATATCGCTTCTGGCAGATTGGCCGCAGTAAGGAAAAGTGGCAGACTGGGTGAGCAATTGGGACGAGTAACTATGACTCTCTTAAGGTAGCCAATGCCTCGTTACTTGCGGTTTGGATTATGAGGTCTCGAATAACCCCTATGAGGAGAAACGATGACTCTTTTATGATACAAAACTAGTGAATTATAGTTTCTGGCAGACAAAAACTACACAAAAAGCAGTAAACTGTGTGAGCAACTGGGAGGAAGAAGTATTGCACTATTAAGACAGCCACTTTTTCGTCACGAGAGGCATTGAATCAGAGAATACCAGTAACCTATGGAAAGAGTAACGATGAATCTCTTAAGATACACAACGAGTGACATATCGCTTCTGGCAGACTGGCCACAGTAAGAAAAAGTGGCAGACTGGATGAGCAATGGGGACGAGTAACTATGACTGTCTTAAGGTAGCCAATGCCTCGTTACTTGCGGTTTGGATTAAGAAATCTCGAAAACCCCTGGGAGGAGAAACGATGACTCTTTTATGAAACACAACTAGTGAATTATAGTTTCTGGCAGACAAAAATTCACAAAAGTAGTAAACTGTGTGAGCAACTCGGAGGAAGAAGTATTGCACTATTAAGATAGCCACTTTTTCGTTACGAGAGGCATTGAATCAAAGAATACCAGTAACCTATGGAAAGAGTAACGATGAATCTCTTAAGATACACAACGAGTGACATATCGCTTCTGGCAGACTGGCCGCAGTAAGGAAAAGTGGCAGACTGGGTGAGCAATTGGGACGAGTAACTATGACTCTCTTAAGGTAGCCAATGCCTCGTTACTTGCGGTTTGGATTAAGATATCTCGAATAACCCCTAGGAGGAGAAACGATGACTCTTTTATGATACACAACTAGTGAATTATAGTTTCTGGCAGACAAAAACTACACAAAAAGCAGTAAACTGTGTGAGCAACTCGGAGGAAGAAGTATTGCACTATTAAGATTGCCACTTTTTCGTCAAGAGAGGTATTGACTCAGAGAATACAATGAACCTATGGAAGGAGTAACGATGAATCTCTTAAGATACACAACGAGTGACATATCGCTTCCGGCAGACTGGCCACAGTAAGAAAAAGTGGGCGACTGGGTGAGCAATGGGGACGAGTAACTTTGACTCTCTTAAGGTAGCCAATGCCTCGTTACTTGCGGTTTGGATTAAGAAATCTCGAAAACCGCTAGGAGGAGAAACGATGACTCTTTTATGATACACAACTAGTGAATTATAGTTTCTGGCAGACAAAAACTACACAAAAAGTAGTAAACTGTGTGAGCAACTCGGAGGAAGAAGTATTGCACTATTAAGTTAGCCACTTTTTCGTCACGAGAGGTATTGACTCAGAGAATACCAGTAACCTATGGAAGGAGTAACGATGAATCTCTTAAGATACACAACGAGTGACATATCGCTTCTGGCAGACTGGCCGCAGTAAGAAAAAGTGGCAGACTGGGTGAGCAATTGGGACGAATAACTATGACTCTCTTAAGGTAGCCAATGCCTCGTTACTTGCGGTTTGGATTAAGAGGTCTCGAATAACCCCTAGGAGGAGAAACGATGACTCTTTTATGATACAAAACTAGTGAATTATAGCTTCTGGCAGACAAAAACTACACAAAAAAGTAGTAAACTGTGTGAGCAACTGGGAGGAAGAAGTATTGCACTATTAAGATAGCCACCTTTTTCGTCACGAGAGGCATTGAATCAGAGAATACCAGTAACCTATGGAAAGAGTAACGATGAATCTCTTAAGATACACAACGAGTGACATATCGCTTCTGGCAGACTGGCCGCAGTAAGGAAAAGTGGCAGACTGGGTGAGCAATTGGGACGAGTAACTATGACTCTCTTAAGGTAGCCAATGCCTCGTTACTTGCGGTTTGGATTAAGAAATCTCGAATAAAACCTAGGAGGAGAAACGATGACTCTTTTATGATACACAACTAGTGACATATCGCTTCTGGCAGACTGGCAAGTACACAAAAAGTAGTAAACTGTGTGAGCAACTCGGAGGAAGAAGTATTGCACTATTAAGATAGCCACTTTTTCGTCAAGAGAGGTATTGACTCAGAGAATACCAGTAACCTATGGAAGGAGTAACGATGAATCTCTTAAGATACACAACGAGTGACATATCGCTTCTGGCAGACTGGCCGCAGTAAGAAAAAGTGGCAGACTGGGTGAGCAATTGGGACGAGTAACTATGACTCTTTTAAGGTAGCCAATGCCTCGTTACTTGCGGTTTGGATTAAGAGGTCTCGAATAACCCCTAGGAGGAGAAACGATGACTCTTTTATGATACAAAACTAGTGAATTATAGTTTCTGGCAGACAAAAACTACACAAAAAGCAGTAAACTGTGTGAGCAACTGGGAGGAAGAAGTATTGCACTATTAAGACAGCCACTTTTTCGTCACGAGAGGCATTGAATCAGAGAATACCAGTAACCTATGGAAAGAGTAACGATGAATCTCTTAAGATACACAACGAGTGACATATCGCTTCTGGCAGACTGGCCACAGTAAGAAAAAGTGGCAGACTGGATGAGCAATGGGGACGAGTAACTATGACTGTCTTAAGGTAGCCAATGCCTCGTTACTTGCGGTTTGGATTAAGAAATCTCGAAAACCCCTGGGAGGAGAAACGATGACTCTTTTATGAAACACAACTAGTGAATTATAGTTTCTGGCAGACAAAAATTCACAAAAGTAGTAAACTGTGTGAGCAACTCGGAGGAAGAAGTATTGCACTATTAAGATAGCCACTTTTTCGTTACGAGAGGCATTGAATCAAAGAATACCAGTAACCTATGGAAAGAGTAACGATGAATCTCTTAAGATACACAACGAGTGACATATCGCTTCTGGCAGACTGGCCGCAGTAAGGAAAAGTGGCAGACTGGGTGAGCAATTGGGACGAGTAACTATGACTGTCTTAAGGTAGCCAATGCCTCGTTACTTGCGGTTTGGATTAAGAGGTCTCGAATAACCCCTAGGAGGAGAAACGATGACTCTTTTATGATACAAAGCTAGTGACATATCGCTTCTGGGAGACTGGCAAGTACACAAAAAGAGTAAACTGTGTGAGCAACTCGGAGGAAGAAGTATTGCACTATTAAGATAGCCACTTTTTCGTCAAGAGAGGTATTGACTCAGAGAATACCAGTAACCTATGGAAGGAGTAACGATGAATCTCTTAAGATACACAACGAGTGACATATCGCTTCTGGCAGACTGGCCGCAATAAGGAAAAGTGGCAGACTGGGTGAGCAATTGGGACGAATAACTATGACTGTCTTAAGGTAGCCAATGCCTCGTTACTTGCGGTTTGGATTAAGAGGTCTCGAATAACCCCTATGAGGAGAAACGATGACTCTTTTATGATACAAAACTAGTGAATTATAGTTTCTGGCAGACAAAAACTACACAAAAAGCAGTAAACTGTGTGAGCAACTGGGAGGAAGAAGTATTGCACTATTAAGACAGCCACTTTTTCGTCACGAGAGGCATTGAATCAGAGAATACCAGTAACCTATGGAAAGAGTAACGATGAATCTCTTAAGATACACAACGAGTGACATATCGCTTCTGGCAGACTGGCCACAGTAAGAAAAAGTGGCAGACTGGATGAGCAATGGGGACGAGTAACTATGACTGTCTTAAGGTAGCCAATGCCTCGTTACTTGCGGTTTGGATTAAGAAATCTCGAAAACCCCTGGGAGGAGAAACGATGACTCTTTTATGAAACACAACTAGTGAATTATAGTTTCTGGCAGACAAAAATTCACAAAAGTAGTAAACTGTGTGAGCAACTCGGAGGAAGAAGTATTGCACTATTAAGATAGCCACTTTTTCGTTACGAGAGGCATTGAATCAAAGAATACCAGTAACCTATGGAAAGAGTAACGATGAATCTCTTAAGATACACAACGAGTGACATATCGCTTCCGGCAGACTGGCCACAGTAAGAAAAAGTGGGCGACTGGGTGAGCAATGGGGACGAGTAACTTTGACTCTCTTAAGGTAGCCAATGCCTCGTTACTTGCGGTTTGGATTAAGAAATCTCGAAAACCGCTAGGAGGAGAAACGATGACTCTTTTATGATACACAACTAGTGAATTATAGTTTCTGGCAGACAAAAACTACACAAAAAGTAGTAAACTGTGTGAGCAACTCGGAGGAAGAAGTATTGCACTATTAAGTTAGCCACTTTTTCGTCACGAGAGGTATTGACTCAGAGAATACCAGTAACCTATGGAAGGAGTAACGATGAATCTCTTAAGATACACAACGAGTGACATATCGCTTCTGGCAGACTGGCCGCAGTAAGAAAAAGTGGCAGACTGGGTGAGCAATTGGGACGAATAACTATGACTCTCTTAAGGTAGCCAATGCCTCGTTACTTGCGGTTTGGATTAAGAGGTCTCGAATAACCCCTAGGAGGAGAAACGATGACTCTTTTATGATACAAAACTAGTGAATTATAGTTTCTGGCAGACAAAAACTACACAAAAAGTAGTAAACTGTGTGAGCAACTGGGAGGAAGAAGTATTGCACTATTAAGATAGCCACCTTTTTCGTCACGAGAGGCATTGAATCAGAGAATACCAGTAACCTATGGAAAGAGTAACGATGAATCTCTTAAGATACACAACGAGTGACATATCGCTTCTGGCAGACTGGCCGCAGTAAGGAAAAGTGGCAGACTGGGTGAGCAATTGGGACGAGTAACTATGACTCTCTTAAGGTAGCCAATGCCTCGTTACTTGCGGTTTGGATTAAGAAATCTCGAATAAAACCTAGGAGGAGAAACGATGACTCTTTTATGATACACAACTAGTGACATATCGCTTCTGGCAGACTGGCAAGTACACAAAAAGTAGTAAACTGTGTGAGCAACTCGGAGGAAGAAGTATTGCACTATTAAGATAGCCACTTTTTCGTCAAGAGAGGTATTGACTCAGAGAATACCAGTAACCTATGGAAGGAGTAACGATGAATCTCTTAAGATACACAACGAGTGACATATCGCTTCTGGCAGACTGGCCGCAGTAAGAAAAAGTGGCAGACTGGGTGAGCAATTGGGACGAGTAACTATGACTCTTTTAAGGTAGCCAATGCCTCGTTACTTGCGGTTTGGATTAAGAGGTCTCGAATAACCCCTAGGAGGAGAAACGATGACTCTTTTATGATACAAAACTAGTGAATTATAGTTTCTGGCAGACAAAAACTACACAAAAAGCAGTAAACTGTGTGAGCAACTGGGAGGAAGAAGTATTGCACTATTAAGACAGCCACTTTTTCGTCACGAGAGGCATTGAATCAGAGAATACCAGTAACCTATGGAAAGAGTAACGATGAATCTCTTAAGATACACAACGAGTGACATATCGCTTCTGGCAGACTGGCCACAGTAAGAAAAAGTGGCAGACTGGATGAGCAATGGGGACGAGTAACTATGACTGTCTTAAGGTAGCCAATGCCTCGTTACTTGCGGTTTGGATTAAGAAATCTCGAAAACCCCTGGGAGGAGAAACGATGACTCTTTTATGAAACACAACTAGTGAATTATAGTTTCTGGCAGACAAAAATTCACAAAAGTAGTAAACTGTGTGAGCAACTCGGAGGAAGAAGTATTGCACTATTAAGATAGCCACTTTTTCGTTACGAGAGGCATTGAATCAAAGAATACCAGTAACCTATGGAAAGAGTAACGATGAATCTCTTAAGATACACAACGAGTGACATATCGCTTCTGGCAGACTGGCCGCAGTAAGGAAAAGTGGCAGACTGGGTGAGCAATTGGGACGAGTAACTATGACTCTCTTAAGGTAGCCAATGCCTCGTTACTTGCGGTTTGGATTAAGATATCTCGAATAACCCCTAGGAGGAGAAACGATGACTCTTTTATGATACACAACTAGTGAATTATAGTTTCTGGCAGACAAAAACTACACAAAAAGCAGTAAACTGTGTGAGCAACTCGGAGGAAGAAGTATTGCACTATTAAGATTGCCACTTTTTCGTCAAGAGAGGTATTGACTCAGAGAATACAATGAACCTATGGAAGGAGTAACGATGAATCTCTTAAGATACACAACGAGTGACATATCGCTTCCGGCAGACTGGCCACAGTAAGAAAAAGTGGGCGACTGGGTGAGCAATGGGGACGAGTAACTTTGACTCTCTTAAGGTAGCCAATGCCTCGTTACTTGCGGTTTGGATTAAGAAATCTCGAAAACCGCTAGGAGGAGAAACGATGACTCTTTTATGATACACAACTAGTGAATTATAGTTTCTGGCAGACAAAAACTACACAAAAAGTAGTAAACTGTGTGAGCAACTCGGAGGAAGAAGTATTGCACTATTAAGTTAGCCACTTTTTCGTCACGAGAGGTATTGACTCAGAGAATACCAGTAACCTATGGAAGGAGTAACGATGAATCTCTTAAGATACACAACGAGTGACATATCGCTTCTGGCAGACTGGCCGCAGTAAGAAAAAGTGGCAGACTGGGTGAGCAATTGGGACGAATAACTATGACTCTCTTAAGGTAGCCAATGCCTCGTTACTTGCGGTTTGGATTAAGAGGTCTCGAATAACCCCTAGGAGGAGAAACGATGACTCTTTTATGATACAAAACTAGTGAATTATAGCTTCTGGCAGACAAAAACTACACAAAAAAGTAGTAAACTGTGTGAGCAACTGGGAGGAAGAAGTATTGCACTATTAAGATAGCCACCTTTTTCGTCACGAGAGGCATTGAATCAGAGAATACCAGTAACCTATGGAAAGAGTAACGATGAATCTCTTAAGATACACAACGAGTGACATATCGCTTCTGGCAGACTGGCCGCAGTAAGGAAAAGTGGCAGACTGGGTGAGCAATTGGGACGAGTAACTATGACTCTCTTAAGGTAGCCAATGCCTCGTTACTTGCGGTTTGGATTAAGAAATCTCGAATAAAACCTAGGAGGAGAAACGATGACTCTTTTATGATACACAACTAGTGACATATCGCTTCTGGCAGACTGGCAAGTACACAAAAAGTAGTAAACTGTGTGAGCAACTCGGAGGAAGAAGTATTGCACTATTAAGATAGCCACTTTTTCGTCAAGAGAGGTATTGACTCAGAGAATACCAGTAACCTATGGAAGGAGTAACGATGAATCTCTTAAGATACACAACGAGTGACATATCGCTTCTGGCAGACTGGCCGCAGTAAGAAAAAGTGGCAGACTGGGTGAGCAATTGGGACGAGTAACTATGACTCTTTTAAGGTAGCCAATGCCTCGTTACTTGCGGTTTGGATTAAGATATCTCGAATAACCCCTAGGAGGAGAAACGATGACTCTTTTATGATACACAACTAGTGAATTATAGTTTCTGGCAGACAAAAACCCCACAAAAAGCAGTAAACTGTGTGAGCAACTGGGAGGAAGAAGTATTGCACTATTAAGATAGCCACTTTTTCGTCAAGAGAGGTATTGACTCAGAGAATACAAGTAACCTATGGAAGGAGTAACGATGAATCTCTTAAGATACACAACGAGTGACATATCGCTTCTGGCAGACTGGCCACAGTAAGAAAAAGTGGCAGACTGGGTGAGCAATGGGGACGAGTAACTATGACTCTCTTAAGGTAGCCAATGCCTCGTTACTTGCGGTTTGGATTAAGAAATCTCGAAAACCCCTAGGAGGAGAAACGATGACTCTTTTATGATACACAACTAGTGAATTATAGTTTCTGGCAGACAAAAATTCACAAAAGTAGTAAACTGTGTGAGCAACTCGGAGGAAGAAGTATTGCACTATTAAGATAGCCACTTTTTCGTCACGAGAGGTATTGACTCAGAGAATACCAGTAACCAATGGAAGGAGTAACGATGAATCTCTTAAAATACACAACGAGTGACATATCGCTTGTGGCAGACTGGCCGCAGTAAGAAAATGTGGCAGACTGGGTGAGCAATTGGGACGAGTAACTATGACTCTCTTAAGGTAGCCAATGCCTCGTTACTTGCGGTTTGGATTAAGAGGTCTCGAATAACCCCTAGGAGGAGAAACGATGACTCTTTTATGATACAAAACTAGTGAATTATAGTTTCTGGCAGACAAAAACTACACAAAAAGCAGTAAACTGTGTGAGCAACTGGGAGGAAGAAGTATTGCACTATTAAGACAGCCACTTTTTCGTCACGAGAGGCATTGAATCAGAGAATACCAGTAATTTATGGAAAGAGTAACGATGAATCTCTTAAGATACACAACGAGTGACATATCGCTTCTGGCAGACTGGCCACAGTAAGAAAAAGTGGCAGACTGGATGAGCAATGGGGACGAGTAACTGTGACTGTTTTAAGGTAGCCAATGCCTCGTTACTTGCGGTTTGGATTAAGAAATCTCGAAAACCCCTGGGAGGAGAAACGATGACTCTTTTATGAAACACAACTAGTGAATTATAGTTTCTGGCAGACAAAAATTCACAAAAGTAGTAAACTGTGTGAGCAACTCGGAGGAAGAAGTATTGCACTATTAAGATAGCCACTTTTTCGTTACGAGAGGCATTGAATCAAAGAATACCAGTAACCTATGGAAAGAGTAACGATGAATCTCTTAAGATACACAACGAGTGACATATCGCTTCTGGCAGACTGGCCGCAGTAAGGAAAAGTGGCAGACTGGGTGAGCAATTGGGACGAGTAACTATGACTCTCTTAAGGTAGCCAATGCCTCGTTACTTGCGGTTTGGATTAAGATATCTCGAATAACCCCTAGGAGGAGAAACGATGACTCTTTTATGATACACAACTAGTGAATTATAGTTTCTGGCAGACAAAAACTACACAAAAAGTAGTAAACTGTGTGAGCAACTCGGAGGAAGAAGTATTGCACTATTAAGTTAGCCACTTTTTCGTCACGAGAGGTATTGACTCAGAGAATACCAGTAACCTATGGAAGGAGTAACGATGAATCTCTTAAGATACACAACGAGTGACATATCGCTTCTGGCAGACTGGCCGCAGTAAGAAAAAGTGGCAGACTGGGTGAGCAATTGGGACGAATAACTATGACTCTCTTAAGGTAGCCAATGCCTCGTTACTTGCGGTTTGGATTAAGAAATCTCGAAAACCGCTAGGAGGAGAAACGATGACTCTTTTATGATACACAACTAGTGAATTATAGTTTCTGGCAGACAAAAACTACACAAAAAGTAGTAAACTGTGTGAGCAACTCGGAGGAAGAAGTATTGCACTATTAAGATAGCCACCTTTTTCGTCACGAGAGGCATTGAATCAGAGAATACCAGTAACCTATGGAAAGAGTAACGATGAATCTCTTAAGATACACAACGAGTGACATATCGCTTCTGGCAGACTGGCCGCAGTAAGGAAAAGTGGCAGACTGGGTGAGCAATTGGGACGAGTAACTATGACTCTCTTAAGGTAGCCAATGCCTCGTTACTTGCGGTTTGGATTAAGAAATCTCGAATAAAACCTAGGAGGAGAAACGATGACTCTTTTATGATACACAACTAGTGACATATCGCTTCTGGCAGACTGGCAAGTACACAAAAAGTAGTAAACTGTGTGAGCAACTCGGAGGAAGAAGTATTGCACTATTAAGATAGCCACTTTTTCGTCAAGAGAGGTATTGACTCAGAGAATACCAGTAACCTATGGAAGGAGTAACGATGAATCTCTTAAGATACACAACGAGTGACATATCGCTTCTGGCAGACTGGCCGCAGTAAGAAAAAGTGGCAGACTGGGTGAGCAATTGGGACGAGTAACTATGACTCTCTTAAGGTAGCCAATGCCTCGTTACTTGCGGTTTGGATTAAGATATCTCGAATAACCCCTAGGAGGAGAAACGATGACTCTTTTATGATACACAACTAGTGAATTATAGTTTCTGGCAGACAAAAACCCCACAAAAAGCAGTAAACTGTGTGAGCAACTGGGAGGAAGAAGTATTGCACTATTAAGATAGCCACTTTTTCGTCAAGAGAGGTATTGACTCAGAGAATACCAGTAACCTATGGAAGGAGTAACGATGAATCTCTTAAGATACACAACGAGTGACATATCGCTTCTGGCAGACTGGCCACAGTAAGAAAAAGTGGCAGACTGGGTGAGCAATGGGGACGAGTAACTATGACTCTCTTAAGGTAGCCAATGCCTCGTTACTTGCGGTTTGGATTAAGAAATCTCGAAAACCCCTAGGAGGAGAAACGATGACTCTTTTATGATACACAACTAGTGAATTATAGTTTCTGGCAGACAAAAATTCACAAAAGTAGTAAACTGTGTGAGCAACTCGGAGGAAGAAGTATTGCACTATTAAGATAGCCACTTTTTCGTCACGAGAGGTATTGACTCAGAGAATACCAGTAACCAATGGAAGGAGTAACGATGAATCTCTTAAAATACACAACGAGTGACATATCGCTTCTGGCAGACTGGCCGCAGTAAGAAAATGTGGCAGACTGGGTGAGCAATTGGGACGAGTAACTATGACTCTCTTAAGGTAGCCAATGCCTCGTTACTTGCGGTTTGGATTAAGAGGTCTCGAATAACCCCTAGGAGGAGAAACGATGACTCTTTTATGATGCAAAACTAGTGAATTATAGTTTCTGGCAGACAAAAACTACACAAAAAGTAGTAAACTGTGTGAGCAACTGAGAGGAAGAAGTATTGCACTATTAAGATAGCCACTTTTTCGTTACGAGAGGCATTGAATCAAAGAATACCAGTAACCTATGGAAAGAGTAACGATGAATCTCTTAAGATACACAACGAGTGACATATCGCTTCTGGCAGACTGGCCGCAGTAAGGAAAAGTGGCAGACTGGGTGAGCAATTGGGACGAGTAACTATGACTCTCTTAAGGTAGCCAATGCCTCGTTACTTGCGGTTTGGATTAAGATATCTCGAATAACCCCTAGGAGGAGAAACGATGACTCTTTTATGATACACAACTAGTGAATTATAGTTTCTGGCAGACAAAAACTACACAAAAAGCAATAAACTGTGTGAGCAACTCGGAGGAAGAAGTATTGCACTATTAAGATTGCCACTTTTTCGTCAAGAGAGGTATTGACTCAGAGAATACCAGTAACCTATGGAAGGAGTAACGATGAATCTCTTAAGATACACAACGAGTGACATATCGCTTCTGGCAGACTGGCCACAGTAAGGAAAAGTGGGCGACTGGGTGAGCAATGGGGACGAGTAACTATGACTCTCTTAAGGTAGCCAATGCCTCGTTACTTGCGGTTTGGATTAAGAAATCTCGAAAACCGCTAGGAGGAGAAACGATGACTCTTTTATGATACACAACTAGTGAATTATAGTTTCTGGCAGACAAAAACTACACAAAAAGTAGTAAACTGTGTGAGCAACTCGGAGGAAGAAGTATTGCACTATTAAGTTAGCCACTTTTTCGTCACGAGAGGTATTGACTCAGAGAATACCAGTAACCTATGGAAGGAGTAACGATGAATCTCTTAAGATACACAACGAGTGACATATCCCTTCTGGCAGACTGGCCGCAGTAAGAAAAAGTGGCAGACTGGGTGAGCAATTGGGACGAATAACTATGACTCTCTTAAGGTAGCCAATGCCTCGTTACTTGCGGTTTGGATTAAGAGGTCTCGAATAACCCCTAGGAGGAGAAACGATGACTCTTTTATGATACAAAACTAGTGAATTATAGCTTCTGGCAGACAAAAACTACACAAAAAAGTAGTAAACTGTGTGAGCAACTGGGAGGAAGAAGTATTGCACTATTAAGATAGCCACCTTTTTCGTCACGAGAGGCATTGAATCAGAGAATACCAGTAACCTATGGAAAGAGTAACGATGAATCTCTTAAGATACACAACGAGTGACATATCGCTTCTGGCAGACTGGCCGCAGTAAGGAAAAGTGGCAGACTGGGTGAGCAATTGGGACGAGTAACTATGACTCTCTTAAGGTAGCCAATGCCTCGTTACTTGCGGTTTGGATTAAGAAATCTCGAATAAAACCTAGGAGGAGAAACGATGACTCTTTTATGATACACAACTAGTGACATATCGCTTCTGGCAGACTGGCAAGTACACAAAAAGTAGTAAACTGTGTGAGCAACTCGGAGGAAGAAGTATTGCACTATTAAGATAGCCACTTTTTCGTCAAGAGAGGTATTGACTCAGAGAATACCAGTAACCTATGGAAGGAGTAACGATGAATCTCTTAAGATACACAACGAGTGACATATCGCTTCTGGCAGACTGGCCGCAGTAAGAAAAAGTGGCAGACTGGGTGAGCAATTGGGACGAGTAACTATGACTCTCTTAAGGTAGCCAATGCCTCGTTACTTGCGGTTTGGATTATGATATTTCGAATAACCCCTAGGAGGAGAAACGATGACTCTTTTATGATACACAACTAGTGAATTATAGTTTCTGGCAGACAAAAACCACACAAAAAGCAGTAAACTGTGTGAGCAACTGGGAGGAAGAAGTATTGCACTATTAAGATAGCCACTTTTTCGTCACGAGAGGTATTGACTCAGAGAATACCAGTAACCAATGGAAGGAGTAACGATGAATCTCTTAAAATACACAACGAGTGACATATCGCTTCTGGCAGACTGGCCGCAGTAAGAAAATGTGGCAGACTGGGTGAGCAATTGGGACGAGTAACTATGACTCTCTTAAGGTAGCCAATGCCTCGTTACTTGCGGTTTGGATTAAGAGGTCTCGAATAACCCCTAGGAGGAGAAACGATGACTCTTTTATGATACACAACTAGTGAATTATAGTTTCTGGCAGACAAAAACTACACAAAAAGCAGTAAACTGTGTGAGCAACTCGGAGGAAGAAGTATTGCACTATTAAGATAGCCACTTTTTCGTCAAGAGAGGTATTGACTCAGAGAATACCAGTAACCTATGGAAGGAGTAACGATGAATCTCTTAAGATACACAACGAGTGACATATCGCTTCTGGCAGACTGGCCACAGTAAGAAAAAGTGGGCGACTGGGTGAGCAATGGGGACGAGTAACTATGACTCTCTTAAGGTAGCCAATGCCTCGTTACTTGCGGTTTGGATTAAGAAATCTCGAGAACCGCTAGGAGGAGAAACGATGACTCTTTTATGATACACAACTAGTGAATTATAGTTTCTGGCAGACAAAAACTACACAAAAAGTAGTAAACTGTGTGAGCAACTCGGAGGAAGAAGTATTGCACTATTAAGTTAGCCACTTTTTCGTCACGAGAGGTATTGACTCAGAGAATACCAGTAACCTATGGAAGGAGTAACGATGAATCTCTTAAGATACACAACGAGTGACATATCGCTTCTGGCACACTGGCCGCAGTAAGAAAAAGTGGCAGACTGGGTGAGCAATTGGGACGAATAACTATGACTCTCTTAAGGTAGCCAATGCCTCGTTACTTGCGGTTTGGATTAAGAGGTCTCGAATAACCCCTAGGAGGAGAAACGATGACTCTTTTATGATACAAAACTAGTGAATTATAGCTTCTGGCAGACAAAAACTACACAAAAAAGTAGTAAACTGTGTGAGCAACTGGGAGGAAGAAGTATTGCACTATTAAGATAGCCACCTTTTTCGTCACGAGAGGCATTGAATCAGAGAATACCAGTAACCTATGGAAAGAGTAACGATGAATCTCTTAAGATACACAACGAGTGACATATCGCTTCTGGCAGACTGGCCGCAGTAAGGAAAAGTGGCAGACTGGGTGAGCAATTGGGACGAGTACCTATGACTCTCTTAAGGTAGCCAATGCCTCGTTACTTGCGGTTTGGATTAAGATATCTGGAATAACCCCTAGGAGGAGGAACGATGACTCTTTTATGATACACAACTAGTGAATTATAGTTTCTGGCAGACAAAAACTACACAAAAAGCAGTAAACTCTGTGAGCAACTCGGAGGAAGAAGTATTGCACTATTAAGATAGCCACTTTTTCGTCACGAGAGGTATTGACTCAGAGAATACCAGTAACCTATGGAAGGAGTAACGATGAATCTCTTAAGATACACAACGAGTGACATATCGCTTCTGGCAGACTGGCCGCAGTAAGAAAAAGTGTCACACTGGGTGAGCAATTGGGACGAGTAACTATGACTCTCTTAAGGTAGCCAATGCCTCGTTACTTGCGGTTTGGATTAAGAGGTCTCTAATAACCCCTAGGAGGAGAAACGATGACTCTTTTATGATACAAAACTAGTGAATTATAGTTTCTGGCAGACAAAAACTACACAAAAAAGTAGTAAACTGTGTGAGCAACTGAGAGGAAGAAGTATTGCACTATTAAGATAGCCACTTTTTCGTTACGAGAGGCATTGAATCAGAGAATAACAGTAACCTATGGAAGGGGTAACGATGAATCTCTTAAGATACACAACGAGTGACATATCGCTTCTGGCAGACTGGCCTCAGTAAGAAAAAGTGGCAGACTGGGTGAGCAATTGGGACGAATAACTATGACTCTCTTAAGGTAGCCAATACCTCGTTACTTGCGGTTTGGATTAAGAGGTCTCGAATAACCCCTAGGAGGAGAAACGATGACTCTTTTATGATACAAAACTAGTGAATTATAGTTTCTGGCAGACAAAAACTTCACAAAAAAGTAGTAAACTGTGTGAGCAACTCGGAGGAAGAAGTATTGCACTATTAAGATAGCCACTTTTTCGTCAAGAGAGGTATTGACTCAGAGAATACATGTAACCTATGGAAGGAGTAACGATGAATCTCTTAAGATACACAACGAGTGACATATCGCTTCTGGCAGACTGGCCGCAGTAAGGAAAAGTGGCAGACTGGGTGAGCAATTGGGACGAGTAACTATGACTCTCTTAAGGTAGCCAATGCCTCGTTACTTGCGGTTTGGATTAAGATATCTGGAATAATCCCTAGGAGGAGAAACGATGACTCTTTTATGATACACAACTAGTGAATTATAGTTTCCGGCAGACAAAAACTACACAAAAAGCAGTAAACTCTGTGAGCAACTCGGAGGAAGAAGTATTGCACTATTAAGATAGCCACTTTTTCGTCACGAGACGTATTGACTCAGAGAATACCAGTAACCTATGGAAGGAGTAACGATGAATCTCTTAAGATACACAACGAGTGACATATCGCTTCTGGCAGACTGGCCACAGTAAGAAAAAGTGGCAGACTGGGTGAGCAATGGGGACGAGTAACTATGACTCTCTTAAGGTAGCCAATGCCTCGTTACTTGCGGTTTGGATTAAGAAATCTCGAAAACCCCTAGGAGGAGAAACGATGACTCTTTTATGATACACAACTAGTGAATTATAGTTTCTGGCAGACAAAAACTACACAAAAAGTAGTAAACTGTGTGAGCAACTCGGAGGAAGAAGTATTGCACTATTAAGATAGCCACTTTTTCGTCACGAGAGGTATTGACTCAGAGAATACCAGTAACCTATGGAAGGAGTAACGATGAATCTCTTAAAATACACAACGAGTGACATATCGCTTCTGGCAGACTGGCCGCAGTAAGAAAAAGTGTCACACTGGGTGAGCAATTGGGACGAGTAACTATGACTCTCTTAAGGTAGCCAATGCCTCGTTACTTGCGGTTTGGATTAAGAGGTCTCGAATAACCCCTAGGAGGAGAAACGATGACTCTTTTATGATACAAAACTAGTGAATTATAGTTTCTGGCAGACAAAAACTACACAAAAAAGTAGTAAACTGTGTGAGCAACTGAGAGGAAGAAGTATTGCACTATTAAGATAGCCACTTTTTCGTTACGAGAGGCATTGAATCAGAGAATAAAAGTAACCTATGGAAGGAGTAACGATGAATCTCTTAAGATACACAACGAGTGACATATCGCTTCTGGCAGACTGGCCGCAGTAAGAAAAAGTGGCAGACTGGGTGAGCAATTGGGACGAATAACTATGACTCTCTTAAGGTAGCCAATGCCTCGTTACTTGCGGTTTGGATTAAGAGGTCTCGAATAACCCCTAGGAGGAGAAACGATGACTCTTTTATGATACAAAACTAGTGAATTATAGTATCTGGCAGACAAAAACTACACAAAAAAGTAGTAAACTGTGTGAGCAACTGGGAGGAAGAAGTATTGCACTATTAAGATAGCCACTTTTTCGTTACGAGAGGCATTGAATCAGAGAATACCAGTAACCTATGGAAAGAGTAACGATGAATCTCTTAAGATACACAACGAGTGACATATCGCTTCTGGCAGACTGGCCGCAGTAAGGAAAAGTGGCAGACTGGGTGAGCAATTGGGACGAGTAACTATGACTCTCTTAAGGTAGCCAATGCCTCGTTACTTGCGGTTTGGATTAAGATATCTGGAATAACCCCTAGGAGGAGAAACGATGACTCTTTTATGATACACAACTAGTGAATTATAGTTTCTGGCAGACAAAAACTACACAAAAAGCAGTAAACTGTGTGAGCAACTGGGAGGAAGAAGTATTGCACTATTAAGATAGCCACTTTTTCGTCACGAGAGGTATTGACTCAGAGAATACCAGTAACCTATGGAAGGAGTAACGATGAATCTCTTAAGATACACAACGAGTGACATATCGCTTCTGGCAGACTGGCCACAGTAAGAAAAAGTGGCAGACTGGGTGAGCAATGGGGACGAGTAACTATGACTCTCTTAAGGTAGCCAATGCCTTGTTACTTGCGGTTTGGATTAAGAGGTCTCGAATAACCCCTAGGAGGAGAAACGATGACTCTTTTATGATACAAAACTAGTGAATTATAGTATCTGGCAGACAAAAACTACACAAAAAAGTAGTAAACTGTGTGAGCAACTGGGAGGAAGAAGTATTGCACTATTAAGATAGCCACTTTTTCGTTACGAGAGGCATTGAATCAGAGAATACCAGTAACCTATGGAAAGAGTAACGATGAATCTCTTAAGATACACAACGAGTGACATATCGCTTCTGGCAGACTGGCCGCAGTAAGGAAAAGTGGCAGACTGGGTGAGCAATTGGGACGAGTAACTATGACTCTCTTAAGGTAGCCAATGCCTCGTTACTTGCGGTTTGGATTAAGATATCTGGAATAACCCCTAGGAGGAGAAACGATGACTCTTTTATGATACAGAACTAGTGAATTATAGTTTCTGGCAGACAAAAACTACACAAAAAGCAGTAAACTGTGTGAGCAACTGGGAGGAAGAAGTATTGCACTATTAAGATAGCCACTTTTTCGTCACGAGAGGTATTGACTCAGAGAATACCAGTAACGTATGGAAGGAGTAACGATGAATCTCTTACAATACACAACGAGTGACATATCGCTTCTGGCAGACTGGCCGCAGTAAGAAAAAGTGTCACACTGGGTGAGCAATTGGGACGAGTAACTATGACTCTCTTAAGGTAGCCAATGCCTCGTTACTTGCGGTTTGGATTAAGAGGTCTCGAATAACCCCTAGGAGGAGAAACGATGACTCTTTTATGATACACAACTAGTGAATTATAGTTTCTGGCAGACAAAAACTACACAAAAAGCAGTAAACTCAGTGAGCAACTCGGAGGAAGAAGTATTGCACTATTAAGATAGACACTTTTTCGTCACGAGACGTATTGACTCAGAGAATACCAGTAACGTATGGAAGGAGTAACGATGAATCTCTTACAATACACAACGAGTGACATATCGCTTCTGGCAGACTGGCCGCAGTAAGAAAAAGTGTCACACTGGGTGAGCAATTGGGACGAGTAACTATGACTCTCTTAAGGTAGCCAATGCCTCGTTACTTGCGGTTTGGATTAAGATATCTGGAATAACCCCTAGGAGGAGGAACGATGACTCTTTTATGATACACAACTAGTGAATTATAGTTTCTGGCAGACAAAAACTACACAAAAAGCAGTAAACTCAGTGAGCAACTCGGAGGAAGAAGTATTGCACTATTAAGATAGACACTTTTTCGTCACGAGACGTATTGACTCAGAGAATACCAGTAACCTATGGAAGGAGTAACGATGAATCTCTTAAGATACACAACGAGTGACATATCGCTTCTGGCAGACTGGCCACAGTAAGAAAAAGTGGCAGACTGGGTGAGCAATGGGGACGAGTAACTATGACTCTCTTAAGGTAGCCAATGCCTCGTTACTTGCGGTTTGGATTAAGAAATCTCGAAAACCCCTAGGAGGAGAAACGATGACTCTTTTATGATACACAACTAGTGAATTATAGTTTCTGGCAGACAAAAACTACACAAAAAGTAGTAAACTGTGTGAGCAACTCGGAGGAAGAAGTATTGCACTATTAAGATAGCCACTTTTTCGTCACGAGAGGTATTGACTCAGAGAATACCAGTAACCTATGGAAGGAGTAACGATGAATCTCTTAAGATACACAACGAGTGACATATCGCTTCTGGCAGACTGGCCGCAGTAAGAAAAAGTGTCACACTGGGTGAGCAATTGGGACGAGTAACTATGACTCTCTTAAGGTAGCCAATGCCTCGTTACTTGCGGTTTGGATTAAGAGGTCTCGAATAACCCCTAGGAGGAGAAACGATGACTCTTTTATGATACAAAACTAGTGAATTATAGTTTCTGGCAGACAAAAACTACACAAAAAAGTAGTAAACTGTGTGAGCAACTGAGAGGAAGAAGTATTGCACTATTAAGATAGCCACTTTTTCGTTACGAGAGGCATTGAATCAGAGAATAAAAGTAACCTATGGAAGGAGAAACGATGAATCTCTTAAGATACACAACGAGTGACATATCGCTTCTGGCAGACTGGCCGCAGTAAGAAAAAGTGTCACACTGGGTGAGCAATTGGGACGAGTAACTATGACTCTCTTAAGGTAGCCAATGCCTCGTTACTTGCGGTTTGGATTAAGAGGTCTCGAATAACTCCTAGGAGGAGAAACGATGACTCTTTTATGATACAAAACTAGTGAATTATAGTTTCTGGCAGACAAAAACTACACAAAAAAGTAGTAAACTGTGTGAGCAACTGAGAGGAAGAAGTATTGCACTATTAAGATAGCCACTTTTTCGTTACGAGAGGCATTGAATCAGAGAATAAAAGTAACCTATGGAAGGAGTAACGATGAATCTCTTAAGATACACAACGAGTGACATATCGCTTCTGGCAGACTGGCCGCAGTAAGAAAAAGTGGCAGACTGGGTGAGCAATTGGGACGAATAACTATGACTCTCTTAAGGTAGCCAATGCCTCGTTACTTGCGGTTTGGATTAAGAGGTCTCGAATAACCCCTAGGAGGAGAAACGATGACTCTTTTATGATACAAAACTAGTGAATTATAGTATCTGGCAGACAAAAACTACACAAAAAAGTAGTAAACTGTGTGAGCAACTGGGAGGAAGAAGTATTGCACTATTAAGATAGCCACTTTTTCGTTACGAGAGGTATTGACTCAGAGAATACCAGTAACCTATGGAAGGAGTAACGATGAATCTCTTAAAATACACAACGAGTGACATATCGCTTCTGGCAGACTGGCCGCAGTAAGAAAAAGTGTCACACTGGGTGAGCAATTGGGACGAGTAACTATGACTCTCTTAAGGTAGCCAATGCCTCGTTACTTGCGGTTTGGATTAAGAGGTCTCGAATAACCCCTAGGAGGAGAAACGATGACTCTTTTATGATACAAAACTAGTGAATTATAGTTTCTGGCAGACAAAAACTACACAAAAAAGTAGTAAACTGTGTGAGCAACTGAGAGGAAGAAGTATTGCACTATTAAGATAGCCACTTTTTCGTTACGAGAGGCATTGAATCAGAGAATAAAAGTAACCTATGGAAGGAGAAACGATGAATCTCTTAAGATACACAACGAGTGACATATCGCTTCTGGCAGACTGGCCGCAGTAAGAAAAAGTGTCACACTGGGTGAGCAATTGGGACGAGTAACTATGACTCTCTTAAGGTAGCCAATGCCTCGTTACTTGCGGTTTGGATTAAGAGGTCTCGAATAACCCCTAGGAGGAGAAACGATGACTCTTTTATGATACAAAACTAGTGAATTATAGTTTCTGGCAGACAAAAACTACACAAAAAAGTAGTAAACTGTGTGAGCAACTGAGAGGAAGAAGTATTGCACTATTAAGATAGCCACTTTTTCGTTACGAGAGGCATTGAATCAGAGAATAAAAGTAACCTATGGAAGGAGTAACGATGAATCTCTTAAGATACACAACGAGTGACATATCGCTTCTGGCAGACTGGCCGCAGTAAGAAAAAGTGGCAGACTGGGTGAGCAATTGGGACGAATAACTATGATTCTCTTAAGGTAGCCAATGCCTCGTTACTTGCGGTTTGGATTAAGAGGTCTCGAATAACCCCTAGGAGGAGAAACGATGACTCTTTTATGATACAAAACTAGTGAATTATAGTATCTGGCAGACAAAAACTACACAAAAAAGTAGTAAACTGTGTGAGCAACTGGGAGGAAGAAGTATTGCACTATTAAGATAGCCACTTTTTCGTTACGAGAGGCATTGAATCAGAGAATACCAGTAACCTATGGAAAGAGTAACGATGAATCTCTTAAGATACACAACGAGTGACATATCGCTTCTGGCAGACTGGCCGCAGTAAGGAAAAGTGGCAGACTGGGTGAGCAATTGGGACGAGTAACTATGACTCTCTTAAGGTAGCCAATGCCTCGTTACTTGCGGTTTGGATTAAGATATCTGGAATAACCCCTAGGAGGAGAAACGATGACTCTTTTATGATACACAACTAGTGAATTATAGTTTCTGGCAGACAAAAACTACACAAAAAGCAGTAAACTGTGTAAGCAACTGGGAGGAAGAAGTATTGCACTATTAAGATAGCCACTTTTTCGTCACGAGAGGTATTGACTCAGAGAATACCAGTAACCTATGGAAGGAGTAACGATGAATCTCTTAAGATACACAACGAGTGACATATCGCTTCTGGCAGACTGGCCACAGTAAGAAAAAGTGGCAGACTGGGTGAGCAATGGGGACGAGTAACTATGACTCTCTTAAGGTAGCCAATGCCTTGTTACTTGCGGTTTGGATTAAGAGGTCTCGAATAACCCCTAGGAGGAGAAACGATGACTCTTTTATGATACAAAACTAGTGAATTATAGTATCTGGCAGACAAAAACTACACAAAAAAGTAGTAAACTGTGTGAGCAACTGGGAGGAAGAAGTATTGCACTATTAAGATAGCCACTTTTTCGTTACGAGAGGCATTGAATCAGAGAATACCAGTAACCTATGGAAAGAGTAACGATGAATCTCTTAAGATACACAACGAGTGACATATCGCTTCTGGCAGACTGGCCGCAGTAAGGAAAAGTGGCAGACTGGGTGAGCAATTGGGACGAGTAACTATGACTCTCTTAAGGTAGCCAATGCCTCGTTACTTGCGGTTTGGATTAAGATATCTGGAATAACCCCTAGGAGGAGAAACGATGACTCTTTTATGATACAGAACTAGTGAATTATAGTTTCTGGCAGACAAAAACTACACAAAAAGCAGTAAACTGTGTGAGCAACTGGGAGGAAGAAGTATTGCACTATTAAGATAGCCACTTTTTCGTCACGAGAGGTATTGACTCAGAGAATACCAGTAACGTATGGAAGGAGTAACGATGAATCTCTTACAATACACAACGAGTGACATATCGCTTCTGGCAGACTGGCCGCAGTAAGAAAAAGTGTCACACTGGGTGAGCAATTGGGACGAGTAACTATGACTCTCTTAAGGTAGCCAATGCCTCGTTACTTGCGGTTTGGATTAAGAGGTCTCGAATAACCCCTAGGAGGAGAAACGATGACTTTTTTATGATACAAAACTAGTGAATTATAGTTTCTGGTAGACAAAAACTTCACAAAAAAGTAGTAAACTGTGTGAGCAACTGGGAGGAAGAAGTATTGCACTATTAAGATAGCCACTTTTTCGTTACGTGAGGCATTGAATCAGAGAATACCAGTAACCTATGGAAAGAGTAACGATGAATCTCTTAAGATACACAACGAGTGACATATCGCTTCTGGCAGACTGGCCGCCGTAAGGAAAAGTGGCAGACTGGGTGAGCAATTGGGACGAGTAACTATGACTCTCTTAAGGTAGCCAATGCCTCGTTACTTGCGGTTTGGATTAAGATATCTCGAATAACCCCTAGGAGGAGAAACGATGACTCTTTTATGATACACAGCTAGTGAATTATAGTTTCTGGCAGACAAAAACTACACAAAAAGCAGTAAACTGTGTGAGCAAATCGGAGGAAGAAGTATTGCACTATTAAGATAGCCACTTTTTCGTCAAGAGAGGTATTGACTCAGAGAATACATGTAACCTATGGAAGGAGTAACGATGAATCTCTTAAGATACACAACGAGTGACATATCGCTTCTGGCAGACTGGCCGCAGTAAGGAAAAGTGGCAGACTGGGTGAGCAATTGGGACGAGTAACTATGACTCTCTTAAGGTAGCCAATGCCTCGTTACTTGCGGTTTGGATTAAGATATCTGGAATAATCCCTAGGAGGAGAAACGATGACTCTTTTATGATACACAACTAGTGAATTATAGTTTCTGGCAGACAAAAACTACACAAAAAGCAGTAAACTCAGTGAGCAACTCGGAGGAAGAAGTATTGCACTATTAAGATAGACACTTTTTCGTCACGAGACGTATTGACTCAGAGAATACCAGTAACCTATGGAAGGAGTAACGATGAATCTCTTAAGATACACAACGAGTGACATATCGCTTCTGGCAGACTGGCCACAGTAAGAAAAAGTGGCAGACTGGGTGAGCAATGGGGACGAGTAACTATGACTCTCTTAAGGTAGCCAATGCCTCGTTACTTGCGGTTTGGATTAAGAAATCTCGAAAACCCCTAGGAGGAGAAACGATGACTCTTTTATGATACACAACTAGTGAATTATAGTTTCTGGCAGACAAAAACTACACAAAAAGTAGTAAACTGTGTGAGCAACTCGGAGGAAGAAGTATTGCACTATTAAGATAGCCACTTTTTCGTCACGAGAGGTATTGACTCAGAGAATACCAGTAACCTATGGAAGGAGTAACGATGAATCTCTTAAAATACACAACGAGTGACATATCGCTTCTGGCAGACTGGCCGCAGTAAGAAAAAGTGTCACACTGGGTGAGCAATTGGGACGAGTAACTATGACTCTCTTAAGGTAGCCAATGCCTCGTTACTTGCGGTTTGGATTAAGAGGTCTCGAATAACCCCTAGGAGGAGAAACGATGACTCTTTTATGATACAAAACTAGTGAATTATAGTTTCTGGCAGACAAAAACTACACAAAAAAGTAGTAAACTGTGTGAGCAACTGAGAGGAAGAAGTATTGCACTATTAAGATAGCCACTTTTTCGTTACGAGAGGCATTGAATCAGAGAATAAAAGTAACCTATGGAAGGAGAAACGATGAATCTCTTAAGATACACAACGAGTGACATATCGCTTCTGGCAGACTGGCCGCAGTAAGAAAAAGTGGCAGACTGGGTGAGCAATTGGGACGAATAACTATGACTCTCTTAAGGTAGCCAATGCCTCGTTACTTGCGGTTTGGATTAAGAGGTCTCGAATAACCCCTAGGAGGAGAAACGATGACTCTTTTATGATACAAAACTAGTGAATTATAGTATCTGGCAGACAAAAACTACACAAAAAAGTAGTAAACTGTGTGAGCAACTGGGAGGAAGAAGTATTGCACTATTAAGATAGCCACTTTTTCGTTACGAGAGGCATTGAATCAGAGAATACCAGTAACCTATGGAAAGAGTAACGATGAATCTCTTAAGATACACAACGAGTGACATATCGCTTCTGGCAGACTGGCCGCAGTAAGGAAAAGTGGCAGACTGGGTGAGCAATTGGGACGAGTAACTATGACTCTCTTAAGGTAGCCAATGCCTCGTTACTTGCGGTTTGGATTAAGATATCTCGAATAACCCCTAGGAGGAGAAACGATGACTCTTTTATGATACACAGCTAGTGAATTATAGTTTCTGGCAGACAAAAACTACACAAAAAGCAGTAAACTGTGTGAGCAACTCGGAGGAAGAAGTATTGCACTATTAAGATAGCCACTTTTTCGTCAAGAGAGGTATTGACTCAGAGAATACCTGTAACCTATGGAAGGAGTAACGATGAATCTCTTAAGATACACAACGAGTGACACATCGCTTCTGGCAGACTGGCCACAGTAAGAAAAAGTGGCAGACTGGGTGAGCAATGGGGACGAGTAACTATGACTCTCTTAAGGTAGCCAATGCCTCGTTACTTGCGGTTTGGATTAAGAAATCTCGAAAACCCCTAGGAGGAGAAACGATGACTCTTTTATGAATCACAACTAGTGACATATCGCTTCTGGCAGACTGGCAAGTACACAAAAAGTAGTAAACTGTGTGAGCAACTCGGAGGAAGAAGTATTGCACTATTAAGATAGCCACTTTTTCGTCAATAGAGGTATTGACTCAGAGAATACCAGTAACCTATGGAAGGAGTAACGATGAATCTCTTAAGATACACAACGAGTGACATATCGCTTCTGGCAGACTGGCCGCAGTAAGGAAAAGTGGCAGACTGGGTGAGCAATTGGGACGAGTAACTATGACTCTCTTAAGGTAGCCAATGCCTCGTTACTTGCGGTTTGGATTAAGATATCTCGAATAACCCCTAGGAGGAGAAACGATGACTCTTTTATGATACACAACTAGTGAATTATAGTTTCTGGCAGACAAAAACTACACAAAAAGCAGTAAACTGTGTGAGCAACTCTGAGGAAGAAGTATTGCTCTATTAAGATAGCCACTTTTTCGTCACGAGAGGTATTGACTCAGAGAATACCTGTAACCTATGGAAGGAGTAACGATGAATCTCTTAAGATACACAACGAGTGACATATCGCTTCTGGCAGACTGGCCACAGTAAGAAAAAGTGGCAGACTGGGTGAGCAATGGGGACGAGTAACTATGACTCTCTTAAGGTAGCCAATGCCTCGTTACTTGCGGTTTGGATTAAGAAATCTCGAAAACCCCTAGGAGGAGAAACGATGACTCTTTTATGATACACAACTAGTGAATTATAGTTTCTGGCAGACAAAAACTACACAAAAAGTAGTAAACTGTGTGAGCAACTCGGAGGAAGAAGTATTGCACTATTAAGATAGCCACTTTTTCGTCACGAGAGGTATTGACTCAGAGAATACCAGTAACCTATAAAAGGAGTAACGATGAATCTCTTAAAATACACAACGAGTGACATATCGCTTCTGGCAGACTGGCCGAAGTAAGAAAAGTGGCAGACTGGGTGAGCAATTGGGGCGAGTAACTATGACTCTCTTAAGGTAGCCAATGCCTCGTTACTTGCGGTTTGGATTAAGAGGTCTCGAATAACCCCTAGGAGGAGAAACGATGACTCTTTTATGATACAAAACTAGTGAATTATAGTTTCTGGCAGACAAAAACTACACAAAAAAGTAGTAAACTGTGTGAGCAAATGAGAGGAAGAAGTATTGCACTATTAAGATAGCCACTTTTTCGTTACGAGAGGCATTGAATCAGGGAATACCAGTAACCTATGGAAAGAGTAACGATGAATCTCTTAAGATACACAACGAGTGACATATCGCTTCTGGCAGACTGACCACAGTAAGAAAAAGTGGCAGACTCGGTGAGCAATGGGGACGAGTAACTATGACTCTCTTAAGGTAGCCAATGCCTCGTTACTTGCGGTTTGCATTAAGATATCTCGAATAACCCCTAGGAGGAGAAACGATGACTCTTTTATGATACACAGCTAGTGAATTATAGTTTCTGGCAGACAAAAACTACACAAAAAGCAGTAAACTGTGTGAGCAACTCGGAGGAAGAAGTATTGCACTATTAAGATAGCCACTTTTTCGTCACGAGAGGCATTGAATCAGAGAATACCAGTAACCTATGGAAAGAGTAACGATGAATCTCTTAAGATACACAACGAGTGACATATCGCTTCTGGCAGACTGGCCGCAGTAAGGAAAAGTGGCAGACTGGGTGAGCAACTGGGACGAGTAACTATGACTGTCTTAAGGTAGCCAATGCCTCGTTACTTGCGGTTTGGATTAAGATATCTCGAATAACCCCTAGGAGGAGAAACGAAGACACTTTTATGATACACAGCTAGTGAATTATAGTTTCTGGCAGACAAAAACTACACAAAAAGCAGTAAACTGTGTGAGCAAATCGGAGGAAGAAGTATTGCACTATTAAGATAGCCACTTTTTCGTCAAGAGAGGTATTGACTCAGAGAATACATGTAACCTATGGAAGGAGTAACGATGAATCTCTTAAGATACACAACGAGTGACATATCGCTTCTGGCAGACTGGCCGCAGTAAGGAAAAGTGGCAGACTGGGTGAGCAATTGGGACGAGTAACTATGACTCTCTTAAGGTAGCCAATGCCTCGTTACTTGCGGTTTGGATTAAGATATCTGGAATAATCCCTAGGAGGAGAAACGATGACTCTTTTATGATACACAACTAGTGAATTATAGTTTCTGGCAGACAAAAACTACACAAAAAGCAGTAAACTCAGTGAGCAACTCGGAGGAAGAAGTATTGCACTATTAAGATAGCCACTTTTTCGTCACGAGACGTATTGACTCAGAGAATACCAGTAACCTATGGAAGGAGTAACGATGAATCTCTTAAGATACACAACGAGTGACATATCGCTTCTGGCAGACTGGCCACAGTAAGAAAAAGTGGCAGACTGGGTGAGCAATGGGGACGAGTAACTATGACTCTCTTAAGGTAGCCAATGCCTCGTTACTTGCGGTTTGGATTAAGAAATCTCGAAAACCCCTAGGAGGAGAAACGATGACTCTTTTATGATACACAACTAGTGAATTATAGTTTCTGGCAGACAAAAACTACACAAAAAGTAGTAAACTGTGTGAGCAACTCGGAGGAAGAAGTATTGCACTATTAAGATAGCCACTTTTTCGTCACGAGAGGTATTGACTCAGAGAATACCAGTAACCTATGGAAGGAGTAACGATGAATCTCTTAAAATACACAACGAGTGACATATCGCTTCTGGCAGACTGGCCGCAGTAAGAAAAAGTGTCACACTGGGTGAGCAATTGGGACGAGTAAGTATGACTCTCTTAAGGTAGCCAATGCCTCGTTACTTGCGGTTTGGATTAAGAGGTCTCGAATAACCCCTAGGAGGAGAAACGATGACTCTTTTATGATACAAAACTAGTGAATTATAGTTTCTGGCAGACAAAAACTACACAAAAAAGTAGTAAACTGTGTGAGCAACTGAGAGGAAGAAGTATTGCACTATTAAGATAGCCACTTTTTCGTTACGAGAGGCATTGAATCAGAGAATAAAAGTAACCTATGGAAGGAGAAACGATGAATCTCTTAAGATACACAACGAGTGACATATCGCTTCTGGCAGACTGGCCGCAGTAAGAAAAAGTGGCAGACTGGGTGAGCAATTGGGACGAATAACTATGACTCTCTTAAGGTAGCCAATGCCTCGTTACTTGCGGTTTGGATTAAGAGGTCTCGAATAACCCCTAGGAGGAGAAACATTGACTCTTTTATGATACAAAACTAGTGAATTATAGTATCTGGCAGACAAAAACTACACAAAAAAGTAGTAAACTGTGTGAGCAACTGGGAGGAAGAAGTATTGCACTATTAAGATAGCCACTTTTTCGTTACGAGAGGCATTGAATCAGAGAATACCAGTAACCTATGGAAAGAGTAACGATGAATCTCTTAAGATACACAACGAGTGACATATCGCTTCTGGCAGACTGGCCGCAGTAAGGAAAAGTGGCAGACTGGGTGAGCAATTGGGACGAGTAACTATGACTCTCTTAAGGTAGCCAATGCCTCGTTACTTGCGGTTTGGATTAAGATATCTCGAATAACCCCTAGGAGGAGAAACGATGACTCTTTTATGATACACAGCTAGTGAATTATAGTTTCTGGCAGACAAAAACTACACAAAAAGCAGTAAACTGTGTGAGCAACTCGGAGGAAGAAGTATTGCACTATTAAGATAGCCACTTTTTCGTCAAGAGAGGTATTGACTCAGAGAATACCTGTAACCTATGGAAGGAGTAACGATGAATCTCTTAAGATACACAACGAGTGACACATCGCTTCTGGCAGACTGGCCACAGTAAGAAAAAGTGGCAGACTGGGTGAGCAATGGGGACGAGTAACTATGACTCTCTTAAGGTAGCCAATGCCTCGTTACTTGCGGTTTGGATTAAGAAATCTCGAAAACCCCTAGGAGGAGAAACGATGACTCTTTTATGATACACAACTAGTGACATATCGCTTCTGGCAGACTGGCAAGTACACAAAAAGTAGTAAACTGTGTGAGCAACTCGGAGGAAGAAGTATTGCACTATTAAGATAGCCACTTTTTCGTCAATAGAGGTATTGACTCAGAGAATACCAGTAACCTATGGAAGGAGTAACGATGAATCTCTTAAGATACACAACGAGTGACATATCGCTTCTGGCAGACTGGCCGCAGTAAGGAAAAGTGGCAGACTGGGTGAGCAATTGGGACGAGTAACTATGACTCTCTTAAGGTAGCCAATGCCTCGTTACTTGCGGTTTGGATTAAGATATCTCGAATAACCCCTAGGAGGAGAAACGATGACTCTTTTATGATACACAACTAGTGAATTATAGTTTCTGGCAGACAAAAACTACACAAAAAGCAGTAAACTGTGTGAGCAACTCTGAGGAAGAAGTATTGCTCTATTAAGATAGCCACTTTTTCGTCACGAGAGGTATTGACTCAGAGAATACCTGTAACCTATGGAAGGAGTAACGATGAATCTCTTAAGATACACAACGAGTGACATATCGCTTCTGGCAGACTGGCCACAGTAAGAAAAAGTGGCAGACTGGGTGAGCAATGGGGACGAGTAACTATGACTCTCTTAAGGTAGCCAATGCCTCGTTACTTGCGGTTTGGATTAAGAAATCTCGAAAACCCCTAGGAGGAGAAACGATGACTCTTTTATGATACACAACTAGTGAATTATAGTTTCTGGCAGACAAAAACTACACAAGAAGTAGTAAACTGTGTGAGCAACTCGGAGGAAGAAGTATTGCACTATTAAGATAGCCACTTTTTCGTTACGAGAGGCATTGAATCAGAGAATACCAGTAACCTATGGAAAGAGTAACGATGAATCTCTTAAAATACACAACGAGTGACATATCGCTTCTGGCAGACTGGCCGAAGTAAGAAAAAGTGGCAGACTGGGTGAGCAATTGGGGCGAGTAACTATGACTCTCTTAAGGTAGCCAATGCCTCGTTACTTGCGGTTTGGATTAAGAGGTCTCGAATAACCCCTAGGAGGAGAAACGATGACTCTTTTATGATACAAAACTAGTGAATTATAGTTTCTGGCAGACAAAAACTACACAAAAAAGTAGTAAACTGTGTGAGCAAATGAGAGGAAGAAGTATTGCACTATTAAGATAGCCACTTTTTCGTTACGAGAGGCATTGAATCAGAGAATACCAGTAACCTATGGAAAGAGTAACGATGAATCTCTTAAGATACACAACGAGTGACATATCGCTTCTGGCAGACTGACCACAGTAAGAAAAAGTGGCAGACTTGGTGAGCAATGGGGACGAGTAACTATGACTCTCTTAAGGTAGCCAATGCCTCGTTACTTGCGGTTTGCATTAAGATATCTCGAATAACCCCTAGGAGGAGAAACGATGACTCTTTTATGATACACAACTAGTGACATATCGCTTCTGGCAGACTGGCAAGTACACAAAAAGTTGTAAACTGTGTGAGCAACTCGGAGGAAGAAGTATTGCACTATTAAGATAGCCACTTTTTCGTCAATAGAGGTATTGACTCAGAGAATACCAGTAACCTATGGAAGGAGTAACGATGAATCTCTTAAAATACACAACGAGCGACATATCGCTTCTGGCAGACTGGCCGAAGGAAGAAAAAGTGGCAGACTGGGTGAGCAATTGGGGCGAGTAACTATGACTCTCTTAAGGTAGCCAATGCCTCGTTGCTTGCGGTTTGGATTAAGAGGTCTCGAATAACCCCTAGGAGGAGAAACGATGACTCTTTTATGATACACAGCTAGTGAATTATAGTTTCTGGCAGACAAAAACTACACAAAAAGTAGTAAACAGTGTGAACAACTGGGAGGAAGTAGTATTGCACTATTAAGATAGCCACTTTTTCGTTACGAGAGGCATTGAATCAGAGAATACCAGTAACCTATGGAAAGAGTAACGATGAATCTCTTGAGATACACAACGAGTGACATATCGCTTCTGGCAGACTGGCCGCAGTAAGGAAAAGTGGCAGACTGGGTGAGCAATTGGGACGAGTAACTATGACTCTCTTAAGGTAGCCAATGCCTCGTTACTTGCGGTTTGGATTAAGATATCTCGAATAACCCCTAGGAGGAGAAACGATGACTCTTTTATGATACACAGCTAGTGAATTATAGTTTCTGGCAGACAAAAACTACACAAAAAGCAGTAAACTGTGTGAGCAACTCGGAGGAAGAAGTATTGCACTATTAAGATAGCCACTTTTTCGTCAAGAGAGGTATTGACTCAGAGAATACCTGTAACCTATGGAAGGAGTAACGATGAATCTCTTAAGATACACAACGAGTGACACATCGCTTCTGGCAGACTGGCCACAGTAAGAAAAAGTGGCAGACTGGGTGAGCAATGGGGACGAGTAACTATGACTCTCTTAAGGTAGCCAATGCCTCGTTACTTGCGGTTTGGATTAAGAAATCTCGAAAACCCCTAGGAGGAGAAACGATGACTCTTTTATGATACACAACTAGTGACATATCGCTTCTGGCAGACTGGCAAGTACACAAAAAGTAGTAAACTGTGTGAGCAACTCGGAGGAAGAAGTATTGCACTATTAAGATAGCCACTTTTTCGTCAATAGAGGTATTGACTCAGAGAATACCAGTAACCTATGGAAGGAGTAACGATGAATCTCTTAAGATACACAACGAGTGACATATCGCTTCTGGCAGACTGGCCGCAGTAAGGAAAAGTGGCAGACTGGGTGAGCAATTGGGACGAGTAACTATGACTCTCTTAAGGTAGCCAATGCCTCGTTACTTGCGGTTTGGATTAAGATATCTCGAATAACCCCTAGGAGGAGAAACGATGACTCTTTTATGATATACAACTAGTGAATTATAGTTTCTGGCAGACAAAAACTACACAAAAAGTAGTAAACTGTGTGAGCAACTCGGAGGAAGAAGTATTGCACTATTAAGATAGCCACTTTTTCGTCACGAGAGGTATTGACTCAGAGAATACCAGTAACCTATAAAAGGAGTAACGATGAATCTCTTAAAATACACAACGAGTGACATATCGCTTCTGGCAGACTGGCCGAAGTAAGAAAAAGTGGCAGACTGGGTGAGCAATTGGGGCGAGTAACTATGACTCTCTTAAGGTAGCCAATGCCTCGTTACTTGCGGTTTGGATTAAGAGGTCTCGAATAACCCCTAGGAGGAGAAACGATGACTCTTTTATGATACAAAACTAGTGAATTATAGTTTCTGGCAGACAAAAACTACACAAAAAAGTAGTAAACTGTGTGAGCAAATGAGAGGAAGAAGTATTGCACTATTAAGATAGCCACTTTTTCGTTACGAGAGGCATTGAATCAGAGAATACCAGTAACCTATGGAAAGAGTAACGATGAATCTCTTAAGATACACAACGAGTGACATATCGCTTCTGGCAGACTGACCACAGTAAGAAAAAGTGGCAGACTCGGTGAGCAATGGGGACGAGTAACTATGACTCTCTTAAGGTAGCCAATGCCTCGTTACTTGCGGTTTGCATTAAGATATCTCGAATAACCCCTAGGAGGAGAAACGATGACTCTTTTATGATACACAACTAGTGACATATCGCTTCTGGCAGACTGGCAAGTACACAAAAAGTAGTAAACTGTGTGAGCAACTCGGAGGAAGAAGTATTGCACTATTAAGATAGCCACTTTTTCGTCAATAGAGGTATTGACTCAGAGAATACCAGTAACCTATGGAAGGAGTAACGATGAATCTCTTAAAATACACAACGAGTGACATATCGCTTCTGGCAGACTGGCCGAAGGAAGAAAAAGTGGCAGACTGGGTGAGCAATTGGGGCGAGTAACTATGACTCTCTTAAGGTAGCCAATGCCTCGTTGCTTGCGGTTTGGATTAAGAGGTCTCGAATAACCCCTAGGAGGAGAAACGATGACTCTTTTATGATACACAGCTAGTGAATTATAGTTTCTGGCAGACAAAAACTACACAAAAAGTAGTAAACAGTGTGAACAACTGGGAGGAAGTAGTATTGCACTATTAAGGTAGCCACTTTTTCGTTACGAGAGGCATTGAATCAGAGAATACCAGTAACCTATGGAAAGAGTAACGATGAATCTCTTAAGATACACAACGAGTGACATATCGCTTCTGGCAGACTGGCCGCAGTAAGGAAAAGTGGCAGACTGGGTGAGCAATTGGGACGAGTAACTATGACTCTCTTAAGGTAGCCAATGCCTCGTTACTTGCGGTTTGGATTAAGATATCTCGAATAACCCCTAGGAGGAGAAACGATGACTCTTTTATGATACACAGCTAGTGAATTATAGTTTCTGGCAGACAAAAACTACACAAAAAGCAGTAAACTGTGTGAGCAACTCGGAGGAAGAAGTATTGCACTATTAAGATAGCCACTTTTTCGTCAAGAGAGGTATTGACTCAGAGAATACCTGTAACCTATGGAAGGAGTAACGATGAATCTCTTAAGATACACAACGAGTGACACATCGCTTCTGGCAGACTGGCCACAGTAAGAAAAAGTGGCAGACTGGGTGAGCAATGGGGACGAGTAACTATGACTCTCTTAAGGTAGCCAATGCCTCGTTACTTGCGGTTTGGATTAAGAAATCTCGAAAACCCCTAGGAGGAGAAACGATGACTCTTTTATGATACACAACTAGTGACATATCGCTTCTGGCAGACTGGCAAGTACACAAAAAGTAGTAAACTGTGTGAGCAACTCGGAGGAAGAAGTATTGCACTATTAAGATAGCCACTTTTTCGTCAATAGAGGTATTGACTCAGAGAATACCAGTAACCTATGGAAGGAGTAACGATGAATCTCTTAAGATACACAACGAGTGACATATCGCTTCTGGCAGACTGGCCGCAGTAAGGAAAAGTGGCAGACTGGGTGAGCAATTGGGACGAGTAACTATGACTCTCTTAAGGTAGCCAATGCCTCGTTACTTGCGGTTTGGATTAAGATATCTCGAATAACCCCTAGGAGGAGAAACGATGACTCTTTTATGATACACAACTAGTGAATTATAGTTTCTGGCAGACAAAAACTACACAAAAAGCAGTAAACTGTGTGAGCAACTCTGAGGAAGAAGTATTGCTCTATTAAGATAGCCACTTTTTCGTCACGAGAGGTATTGACTCAGAGAATACCTGTAACCTATGGAAGGAGTAACGATGAATCTCTTAAGATACACAACGAGTGACATATCGCTTCTGGCAGACTGGCCACAGTAAGAAAAAGTGGCAGACTGGGTGAGCAATGGGGACGAGTAACTATGACTCTCTTAAGGTAGCCAATGCCTCGTTACTTGCGGTTTGGATTAAGAAATCTCGAAAACCCCTAGGAGGAGAAACGATGACTCTTTTATGATACACAACTAGTGAATTATAGTTTCTGGCAGACAAAAACTACACAAAAAGTAGTAAACTGTGTGAGCAACTCGGAGGAAGAAGTATTGCACTATTAAGATAGCCACTTTTTCGTTACGAGAGGCATTGAATCAGAGAATACCAGTAACCTATGGAAAGAGTAACGATGAATCTCTTAAAATACACAACGAGTGACATATCGCTTCTGGCAGACTGGCCGAAGTAAGAAAAAGTGGCAGACTGGGTGAGCAATTGGGGCGAGTAACTATGACTCTCTTAAGGTAGCCAATGCCTCGTTACTTGCGGTTTGGATTAAGAGGTCTCGAATAACCCCTAGGAGGAGAAACGATGACTCTTTTATGATACAAAACTAGTGAATTATAGTTTCTGGCAGACAAAAACTACACAAAAAAGTAGTAAACTGTGTGAGCAAATGAGAGGAAGAAGTATTGCACTATTAAGATAGCCACTTTTTCGTTACGAGAGGCATTGAATCAGAGAATACCAGTAACCTATGGAAAGAGTAACGATGAATCTCTTAAGATACACAACGAGTGACATATCGCTTCTGGCAGACTGACCACAGTAAGAAAAAGTGGCAGACTCGGTGAGCAATGGGGACGAGTAACTATGACTCTCTTAAGGTAGCCAATGCCTCGTTACTTGCGGTTTGCATTAAGATATCTCGAATAACCCCTAGGAGGAGAAACGATGACTCTTTTATGATACACAACTAGTGACATATCGCTTCTGGCAGACTGGCAAGTACACAAAAAGTTGTAAACTGTGTGAGCAACTCGGAGGAAGAAGTATTGCACTATTAAGATAGCCACTTTTTCGTCAATAGAGGTATTGACTCAGAGAATACCAGTAACCTATGGAAGGAGTAACGATGAATCTCTTAAAATACACAACGAGCGACATATCGCTTCTGGCAGACTGGCCGAAGGAAGAAAAAGTGGCAGACTGGGTGAGCAATTGGGGCGAGTAACTATGACTCTCTTAAGGTAGCCAATGCCTCGTTGCTTGCGGTTTGGATTAAGAGGTCTCGAATAACCCCTAGGAGGAGAAACGATGACTCTTTTATGATACACAGCTAGTGAATTATAGTTTCTGGCAGACAAAAACTACACAAAAAGTAGTAAACAGTGTGAACAACTGGGAGGAAGTAGTATTGCACTATTAAGATAGCCACTTTTTCGTTACGAGAGGCATTGAATCAGAGAATACCAGTAACCTATGGAAAGAGTAACGATGAATCTCTTGAGATACACAACGAGTGACATATCGCTTCTGGCAGACTGGCCGCAGTAAGGAAAAGTGGCAGACTGGGTGAGCAATTGGGACGAGTAACTATGACTCTCTTAAGGTAGCCAATGCCTCGTTACTTGCGGTTTGGATTAAGATATCTCGAATAACCCCTAGGAGGAGAAACGATGACTCTTTTATGATACACAGCTAGTGAATTATAGTTTCTGGCAGACAAAAACTACACAAAAAGCAGTAAACTGTGTGAGCAACTCGGAGGAAGAAGTATTGCACTATTAAGATAGCCACTTTTTCGTCAAGAGAGGTATTGACTCAGAGAATACCTGTAACCTATGGAAGGAGTAACGATGAATCTCTTAAGATACACAACGAGTGACACATCGCTTCTGGCAGACTGGCCACAGTAAGAAAAAGTGGCAGACTGGGTGAGCAATGGGGACGAGTAACTATGACTCTCTTAAGGTAGCCAATGCCTCGTTACTTGCGGTTTGGATTAAGAAATCTCGAAAACCCCTAGGAGGAGAAACGATGACTCTTTTATGATACACAACTAGTGACATATCGCTTCTGGCAGACTGGCAAGTACACAAAAAGTAGTAAACTGTGTGAGCAACTCGGAGGAAGAAGTATTGCACTATTAAGATAGCCACTTTTTCGTCAATAGAGGTATTGACTCAGAGAATACCAGTAACCTATGGAAGGAGTAACGATGAATCTCTTAAGATACACAACGAGTGACATATCGCTTCTGGCAGACTGGCCGCAGTAAGGAAAAGTGGCAGACTGGGTGAGCAATTGGGACGAGTAACTATGACTCTCTTAAGGTAGCCAATGCCTCGTTACTTGCGGTTTGGATTAAGATATCTCGAATAACCCCTAGGAGGAGAAACGATGACTCTTTTATGATATACAACTAGTGAATTATAGTTTCTGGCAGACAAAAACTACACAAAAAGTAGTAAACTGTGTGAGCAACTCGGAGGAAGAAGTATTGCACTATTAAGATAGCCACTTTTTCGTCACGAGAGGTATTGACTCAGAGAATACCAGTAACCTATAAAAGGAGTAACGATGAATCTCTTAAAATACACAACGAGTGACATATCGCTTCTGGCAGACTGGCCGAAGTAAGAAAAAGTGGCAGACTGGGTGAGCAATTGGGGCGAGTAACTATGACTCTCTTAAGGTAGCCAATGCCTCGTTACTTGCGGTTTGGATTAAGAGGTCTCGAATAACCCCTAGGAGGAGAAACGATGACTCTTTTATGATACAAAACTAGTGAATTATAGTTTCTGGCAGACAAAAACTACACAAAAAAGTAGTAAACTGTGTGAGCAAATGAGAGGAAGAAGTATTGCACTATTAAGATAGCCACTTTTTCGTTACGAGAGGCATTGAATCAGAGAATACCAGTAACCTATGGAAAGAGTAACGATGAATCTCTTAAGATACACAACGAGTGACATATCGCTTCTGGCAGACTGACCACAGTAAGAAAAAGTGGCAGACTCGGTGAGCAATGGGGACGAGTAACTATGACTCTCTTAAGGTAGCCAATGCCTCGTTACTTGCGGTTTGCATTAAGATATCTCGAATAACCCCTAGGAGGAGAAACGATGACTCTTTTATGATACACAACTAGTGACATATCGCTTCTGGCAGACTGGCAAGTACACAAAAAGTAGTAAACTGTGTGAGCAACTCGGAGGAAGAAGTATTGCACTATTAAGATAGCCACTTTTTCGTCAATAGAGGTATTGACTCAGAGAATACCAGTAACCTATGGAAGGAGTAACGATGAATCTCTTAAAATACACAACGAGTGACATATCGCTTCTGGCAGACTGGCCGAAGGAAGAAAAAGTGGCAGACTGGGTGAGCAATTGGGGCGAGTAACTATGACTCTCTTAAGGTAGCCAATGCCTCGTTGCTTGCGGTTTGGATTAAGAGGTCTCGAATAACCCCTAGGAGGAGAAACGATGACTCTTTTATGATACACAGCTAGTGAATTATAGTTTCTGGCAGACAAAAACTACACAAAAAGTAGTAAACAGTGTGAACAACTGGGAGGAAGTAGTATTGCACTATTAAGGTAGCCACTTTTTCGTTACGAGAGGCATTGAATCAGAGAATACCAGTAACCTATGGAAAGAGTAACGATGAATCTCTTGAGATACACAACGAGTGACATATCGCTTCTGGCAGACTGGCCGCAGTAAGGAAAAGTGGCAGACTGGGTGAGCAATTGGGACGAGTAACTATGACTCTCTTAAGGTAGCCAATGCCTCGTTACTTGCGGTTTGGATTAAGAGGTCTCGAATAACCCCTAGGAGGAGAAACGATGACTCTTTTATGATACAAAACTAGTGAATTATAGTTTCTGGCAGACAAAAACTACACAAAAAAGTAGTAAACTGTGTGAGCAACTGGGAGGAAGAAGTATTGCACTATTAAGATAGCCACTTTTTCGTTACGAGAGGCATTGAATCAGAGAATACCAGTAACCTATGGAAAGAGTAACGATGAATCTCTTAAGATACACAACGAGTGACATATCGCTTCTGGCAGACTGGCCGCAGTAAGGAAAAGTGGCAGACTGGGTGAGCAATTAGGACGAGTAACTATGACTCTCTTAAGGTAGCCAATGCCTCGTTACTTGCGGTTTGGATTAAGATATCTGGAATAACCCCTAGGAGGAGAAACGATGACTCTTTTATGATACACAGCTAGTGAATTATAGTTTCTGTCAGACAAAAACTACACAAAAAGCAGTAAACTGTGTGAGCAACTCGGAGGAAGAAGTATTGCACTATTAAGATAGCCACTTTTTCGTCAAGAGAGGTATTGACTCAGAGAATACCAGTAACCTATGGAAGGAGTAACGATGAATCTCTTAAGATACACAACGAGTGACACATCGCTTCTGGCAGACTGGCCACAGTAAGAAAAAGTGGCAGACTGGGTGAGCAATGGGGACGAGTAACTATGACTCTCTTAAGGTAGCCAATGCCTCGTTACTTGCGGTTTGGATTAAGAGGTCTCGAATAACCCCTAGGCGGAGAAACGATGACTCTTTTATGATACAAAACTAGTGAATTATAGTTTCTGGCAGACAAAAACTACACAAAAAAGTAGTAAACTGTGTGAGCAAATGAGAGGAAGAAGTATTGCACTATTAAGATAGCCACTTTTTCGTTACGAGAGGCATTGAATCAGAGAATACCAGTAACCTATGGAAAGAGTAACGATGAATCTCTTAAGATACACAACGAGTGACATATCGCTTCTGGCAGACTGGCCACCGTAAGAAAAAGTGGCAGACTCGGTGAGCAATGGGGACGAGTAACTATGACTCTCTTAAGGTAGCCAATGCCTCGTTACTTGCGGTTTGCATTAAGATATCTTGAATAACCCCTAGGAGGAGAAACGATGACTCTTTTATGATACACAACTAGTGACATATCGCTTCTGGCAGACTGGCAAGTACACAAAAAGTAGTAAACTGTGTGAGGAACTCGGAGGAAGAAGTTTTGCACTATTAAGATAGCCACTTTTTCGTCAAGAGAGGTATTGACTCAGAGAATACCAGTAACCTATGGAAGGAGTAACGATGAATCTCTTAAGATACACAACGAGTGACATATCGCTTCTGGCAGACTGGCCACAGTAAGAAAAAGTGGCAGACTGGGTGAGCAATGGGGACGAGTAACTATGACTCACTTAAGGTAGCCAATGCCTTGTTACTTGCGGTTTGGATTAAGAAATCTCGAAAACCCCTAGGACGAGAAACGATGACTCTTTTATAATACACAACTAGTGATTTATAGTTTCCGGCAGACAAAAACTACACAAAAAGTAGTAAACTGTGTGAGCAACTCGGAGGAAGAAGTATTGCACTATTAAGATAGCCACTTTTTCATCACGAGACGTATTGACTCAGAGAATACCAGTAACGTATGGAAGGAGTAAAGATGAATCTCTTACAATACACAACGAGTGACATATCGCTTCTGGCAGACTGGCCGCAGTAAGAAAAAGTGTCACACTCGGTGAGCAATTGGGACGAGTAACTATGACTCTCTTAAGGTAGCCAATGCCTCGTTACTTGCGGTTTGGATTAAGAGGTCTCGAATAACCCCTAGGAGGAGAAACGATGACTCTTTTATGATACAAAACTAGTGAATTATAGTTTCTGGCAGACAAAAACTACACAAAAAAGTAGTAAACTGTGTGAGCAACTGAGAGGAAGAAGTATTGCACTATTAAGATAGCCACTTTTTCGTTACGAGAGGCATTGAATCAGAGAATAACAGTAACCTATGGAAGGGGTAACGATGAATCTCTTAAGATACACAACGAGTGACATATCGCTTCTGGCAGACTGGCCGCAGTAAGAAAAAGTGGCAGACTGGGTGAGCAATTGGGACGAATAACTATGACTCTCTTAAGGTAGCCAATACCTCGTTACTTGCGGTTTGGATTAAGAGGTCTCGAATAACCCCTAGGAGGAGAAACGATGACTCTTTTATGATACAAAACTAGTGAATTATAGTTTCTGGCAGACAAAAACTTCACAAAAAAGTAGTAAACTGTGTGAGCAACTGGGAGGAAGAAGTATTGCACTATTAAGATAGCCACTTTTTCGTTACGTGAGGCATTGAATCAGAGAATACCAGTAACCTATGGAAAGAGTAACGATGAATCTCTTAAGATACACAACGAGTGACATATCGCTTCTGGCAGACTGGCCGCAGTAAGGAAAAGTGGCAGACTGGGTGAGCAATTGGGACGAGTAACTATGACTCTCTTAAGGTAGCCAATGCCTCGTTACTTGCGGTTTGGATTAAGATATCTCGAATAACCCCTAGGAGGAGAAACGATGACTCTTTTATGATACACAGCTAGTGAATTATAGTTTCTGGCAGACAAAAACTACACAAAAAGCAGTAAACTGTGTGAGCAACTCGGAGGAAGAAGTATTGCACTATTAAGATAGCCACTTTTTCGTCACGAGAGGCATTGAATCAGAGAATACCAGTAACCTATGGAAAGAGTAACGATGAATCTCTTAAGATACACAACGAGTGACATATCGCTTCTGGCAGACTGGCCGCAGTAAGGAAAAGTGGCAGACTGGGTGAGCAATTGGGACGAGTAACTATGACTCTCTTAAGGTAGCCAATGCCTCGTTACTTGCGGTTTGGATTAAGATATCTCGAATAACCCCTAGGAGGAGAAACGAAGACACTTTTATGATACACAGCTAGTGAACTATAGTTTCTGGCAGACAAAAACTACACAAAAAGCAGTAAACTGTGTGAGCAACTCGGAGGAAGAAGTATTGCACTATTAAGATAGCCACTTTTTCGTCAAGAGAGGTATTGACTCAGAGAATACCTGTAACCTATGGAAGGAGTAACGATGAATCTCTTAAGATACACAACGAGTGACACATCGCTTCTGGCAGACTGGCCACAGTAAGAAAAAGTGGCAGACTGGGTGAGCAATGGGGACGAGTAACTATGACTCTCTTAAGGTAGCCAATGCCTTGTTACTTGCGGTTTGGATTAAGAAATCTCGAAAACCCCTAGGAGGAGAAACGATGACTCTTTTATGATACACAACTAGTGACATATCGCTTCTGGCAGACTGGCAAGTACACAAAAAGTAGTAAACTGTGTGAGCAACTCGGAGGAAGAAGTATTGCACTATTAAGATAGCCACTTTTTCGTCAATAGAGGTATTGACTCAGAGAATACCAGTAACCTATGGAAGGAGTAACGATGAATCTCTTAAGATACACAACGAGTGACATATCGCTTCTGGCAGACTGGCCGCAGTAAGGAAAAGTGGCAGACTGGGTGAGCAATTGGGACGAGTAACTATGACACTCTTAAGGTAGCCAATGCCTCGTTACTTGCGGTTTGGATTAAGATATCTCGAATAACCCCTAGGAGGAGAAACGATGACTCTTTTATGATACACAACTAGTGAATTATAGTTTCTGGCAGACAAAAACTACACAAAAAGCAGTAAACTGTGTGAGCAACTCTGAGGAAGAAGTATTGCTCTATTAAGATAGCCACTTTTTCGTCACGAGAGGTATTGACTCAGAGAATACCAGTAACCTATGGAAGGAGTAACGATGAATCTCTTAAGATACACAACGAGTGACATATCGCTTCTGGCAGACTGGCCACAGTAAGAAAAAGTGGCAGACTGGGTGAGCAATGGGGACGAGTAACTATGACTCTCTTAAGGTAGCCAATGCCTCGTTACTTGCGGTTTGGATTAAGAAATCTCGAAAACCCCTAGGAGGAGAAACGATGACTCTTTTATGATACACAACTAGTGAATTATAGTTTCTGGCAGACAAAAACTACACAAAAAGTAGGAAACTGTGTGAGCAACTCGGAGGAAGAAGTATTGCACTATTAAGATAGCCACTTTTTCGTCACGAGAGGTATTGACTCAGAGAATACCAGTAACCTATGGAAGGAGTAACGATGAATCTCTTAAGATACACAACGAGTGACATATCGCTTCTGGCAGACTGGCCACAGTAAGAAAAAGTGGCAGACTGGGTGAGCAATGGGGACGAGTAACTATGACTCTCTTAAGGTAGCCAATGCCTTGTTACTTGCGGTTTGGATTAAGAAATCTCGAAAACCCCTAGGACGAGAAACGATGACTCTTTTATGATACAAAACTAGTGAATTATAGTTTCTGGCAGACAAAAACTACACAAAAAAGTAGTAAACTGTGTGAGCAACTGAGAGGAAGAAGTATTGCACTATTAAGATAGCCACTTTTTCGTTACGAGAGGCATTGAATCAGAGAATAACAGTAACCTATGGAAGGGGTAACGATGAATCTCTTAAGATACACAACGAGTGACATATCGCTTCTGGCAGACTGGCCGCAGTAAGAAAAAGTGGCAGACTGGGTGAGCAATTGGGACGAATAACTATGACTCTCTTAAGGTAGCCAATACCTCGTTACTTGCGGTTTGGATTAAGAGGTCTCGAATAACCCCTAGGAGGAGAAACGATGACTCTTTTATGATACAAAACTAGTGAATTATAGTTTCTGGCAGACAAAAACTTCACAAAAAAGTAGTAAACTGTGTGAGCAACTGGGAGGAAGAAGTATTGCACTATTAAGATAGCCACTTTTTCGTTACGTGAGGCATTGAATCAGAGAATACCAGTAACCTATGGAAAGAGTAACGATGAATCTCTTAAGATACACAACGAGTGACATATCGCTTCTGGCAGACTGGCCGCAGTAAGGAAAAGTGGCAGACTGGGTGAGCAATTGGGACGAGTAACTATGACACTCTTAAGGTAGCCAATGCCTCGTTACTTGCGGTTTGGATTAAGATATCTCGAATAACCCCTAGGAGGAGAAACGATGACTCTTTTATGATACACAGCTAGTGAATTATAGTTTCTGGCAGACAAAAACTACACAAAAAGCAGTAAACTGTGTGAGCAACTCGGAGGAAGAAGTATTGCACTATTAAGATAGCCACTTTTTCGTCAAGAGAGGTATTGACTCAGAGAATACCTGTAACCTATGGAAGGAGTAACGATGAATCTCTTAAGATACACAACGAGTGACACATCGCTTCTGGCAGACTGGCCACAGTAAGAAAAAGTGGCAGACTGGGTGAGCAATGGGGACGAGTAACTATGACTCTCTTAAGGTAGCCAATGCCTCGTTACTTGCGGTTTGGATTAAGAAATCTCGAAAACCCCTAGGAGGAGAAACGATGACTCTTTTATGATACACAACTAGTGACATATCGCTTCTGGCAGACTGGCAAGTACACAAAAAGTAGTAAACTGTGTGAGCAACTCGGAGGAAGAAGTATTGCACTATTAAGATAGCCACTTTTTCGTCAATAGAGGTATTGACTCAGAGAATACCAGTAACCTATGGAAGGAGTAACGATGAATCTCTTAAGATACACAACGAGTGACATATCGCTTCTGGCAGACTGGCCGCAGTAAGGAAAAGTGGCAGACTGGGTGAGCAATTGGGACGAGTAACTATGACTCTCTTAAGGTAGCCAATGCCTCGTTACTTGCGGTTTGGATTAAGATATCTCGAATAACCCCTAGGAGGAGAAACGATGACTCTTTTATGATACACAACTAGTGAATTATAGTTTCTGGCAGACAAAAACTACACAAAAAGCAGTAAACTGTGTGAGCAACTCTGAGGAAGAAGTATTGCTCTATTAAGATAGCCACTTTTTCGTCACGAGAGGTATTGACTCAGAGAATACCAGTAACCTATGGAAGGAGTAACGATGAATCTCTTAAGATACACAACGAGTGACATATCGCTTCTGGCAGACTGGCCACAGTAAGAAAAAGTGGCAGACTGGGTGAGCAATGGGGACGAGTAACTATGACTCTCTTAAGGTAGCCAATGCCTCGTTACTTGCGGTTTGGATTAAGAAATCTCGAAAACCCCTAGGAGGAGAAACGATGACTCTTTTATGATACACAACTAGTGAATTATAGTTTCTGGCAGACAAAAACTACACAAAAAGTAGTAAACTGTGTGAGCAACTCGGAGGAAGAAGTATTGCACTATTAAGATAGCCACTTTTTCGTTACGAGAGGCATTGAATCAGAGAATACCAGTAACCTATGGAAAGAGTAACGATGAATCTCTTAAGATACACAACGAGTGACATATCGCTTCTGGCAGACTGGCCGCAGTAAGGAAAAGTGGCAGACTGGGTGAGCAATTGGGACGAGTAACTATGACTCTCTTAAGGTAGCCAATGCCTCGTTACTTGCGGTTTGGATTAAGATATCTCGAATAACCCCTAGGAGGAGAAACGATGACTCTTTTATGATACACAGCTAGTGAATTATAGTTTCTGGCAGACAAAAACTACACAAAAAGCAGTAAACTGTGTGAGCAACTCGGAGGAAGAAGTACTGCACTATTAAGATAGCCACTTTTTCGTCAAGAGAGGTATTGACTCAGAGAATACCAGTAACCTATGAAAGGAGTAACGATGAATCTCTTAAGATACACAACGAGTGACACATCGCTTCTGGCAGACTGGCCACAGTAAGAAAAAGTGGCAGACTGGGTGAGCAATGGGGACGAGTAACTATGACTCTCTTAAGGTAGCCAATGCCTCGTTACTTGCGGTTTGGATTAAGAAATCTCGAAAACCCCTAGGAGGAGAAACGATGACTCTTTTATGATACACAACTAGTGATATATCGCTTCTGGCAGACTGGCAAGTACACAAAAAGTAGTAAACTGTGTGAGCAACTCGGAGGAAGAAGTATTGCACTATTAAGATAGCCACTTTTTCGTCAATAGAGGTATTGACTCAGAGAATACCAGTAACCTATGGAAGGAGTAACGATGAATCTCTTAAGATACACAACGAGTGACATGTCGCTTCTGGCAGACTGGCCGCAGTAAGGAAAAGTGGCAGACTGGGTGAGCAATTGGGACGAGTAACTATGACTCTCTTAAGGTAGCCAATGCCTCGTTACTTGCGGTTTGGATTAAGATATCTCGAATAACCCCTAGGAGGAGAAACGATGACTCTTTTATGATACACAACTAGTGAATTATAGTTTCTGGCAGACAAAAACTACACAAAAAGCAGTAAACTGTGTGAGCAACTCTGAGGAAGAAGTATTGCTCTATTAAGATAGCCACTTTTTCGTCACGAGAGGTATTGACTCAGAGAATACCAGTAACCTATGGAAGGAGTAACGATGAATCTCTTAAGATACACAACGAGTGACATATCGCTTCTGGCAGACTGGCCACAGTAAGAAAAAGTGGCAGACTGGGTGAGCAATGGGGACGAGTAACTATGACTCTCTTAAGGTAGCCAATGCCTCGTTACTTGCGGTTTGGATTAAGAAATCTCGAAAACCCCTAGGAGGAGAAACGATGACTCTTTTATGATACACAACTAGTGAATTATAGTTTCTGGCAGACAAAAACTACACAAAAAGTAGTAAACTGTGTGAGCAACTCGGAGGAAGAAGTATTGCACTATTAAGATAGCCACTTTTTCGTCACGAGAGGTATTGACTCAGAGAATACCAGTAACCTATGGAAGGAGTAACGATGAATCTCTTAAAATACACAACGAGTGACATATCGCTTCTGGCAGACTGGCCGAAGTAAGAAAAAGTGGCAGACTGGGTGAGCAATTGGGGCGAGTAACTATGACTCTCTTAAGGTAGCCAATGCCTCGTTACTTGCGGTTTGGATTAAGAGGTCTCGAATAACCCCTAGGAGGAGAAACGATGACTCTTTTATGATACAAAACTAGTGAATTATAGTTTCTGGCAGACAAAAACTACACAAAAAAGTAGTAAACTGTGTGAGCAAATGAGAGGAAGAAGTATTGCACTATTAAGATAGCCACTTTTTCGTTACGAGAGGCATTGAATCAGAGAATACCAGTAACCTATGGAAAGAGTAACGATGAATCTCTTAAGATACACAACGAGTGACATATCGCTTCTGGCAGACTGGCCACAGTAAGAAAAAGTGGCAGACTCGGTGAGCAATGGGGACGAGTAACTATGACTCTCTTAAGGTAGCCAATGCCTCGTTACTTGCGGTTTGCATTAAGATATCTCGAATAACCCCTAGGAGGAGAAACGATGACTCTTTTATGATACACAACTAGTGACATATCGCTTCTGGCAGACTGGCAAGTACACAAAAAGTAGTAAACTGTGTGAGCAACTCGGAGGAAGAAGTATTGCACTATTAAGATAGCCACTTTTTCGTCAATAGAGGTATTGACTCAGAGAATACCAGTAACCTATGGAAGGAGTAACGATGAATCTCTTAAAATACACAACGAGTGACATATCGCTTCTGGCAGACTGGCCGAAGTAAGAAAAAGTGGCAGACTGGGTGAGCAATTGGGGCGAGTAACTATGACTCTCTTAAGGTAGCCAATGCCTCGTTGCTTGCGGTTTGGATTAAGAGGTCTCGAATAACCCCTAGGAGGAGAAACGATGACTCTTTTATGATACACAGCTAGTCAATTATAGTTTCTGGCAGACAAAAACTACACAAAAAAGTAGTAAACTGTGTGAGGAACTGGGAGGAAGAAGTATTGCACTATTAAGATAGCCACTTTTTCGTTACGAGAGGCATTGAATCAGAGAATACCAGTAACCTATGGAAAGAGTAACGATGAATCTCTTGAGATACACAACGAGTGACATATCGCTTCTGGCAGACTGGCCGCAGTAAGGAAAAGTGGCAGACTGGGTGAGCAATTGGGACGAGTAACTATGACTCTCTTAAGGTAGCCAATGCCTCGTTACTTGCGGTTTGGATTAAGAGGTCTCGAATAACCCCTAGGAGGAGAAACGATGACTCTTTTATGATACAAAACTAGTGAATTATAGTTTCTGGCAGACAAAAACTACACAAAAAAGTAGTAAACTGTGTGAGCAACTGGGAGGAAGAAGTATTGCACTATTAAGATAGCCACTTTTTCGTCACGAGAGGCATTGAATCAGAGAATACCAGTAACCTATGGAAAGAGTAACGATGAATCTCTTAAGATACACAACGAGTGACATATCGCTTCTGGCAGACTGGCCGCAGTAAGGAAAAGTGGCAGACTGGGTGAGCAATTGGGACGAGTAACTATGACTCTCTTAAGGTAGCCAATGCCTCGTTACTTGCGGTTTGGATTAAGATTTCTCGAATAACCCCTAGGAGGAGAAACGATGACTCTTTTATGATACACAGCTAGTGAATTATAGTTTCTGGCAGACAAAAACTACACAAAAAGCAGTAAACTGTGTGAGCAACTCGGAGGAAGAAGTATTGCACTATTAAGATAGCCACTTTTTCGTCAAGAGAGGTATTGACTCAGAGAATACCAGTAACCTATGGAAGGAGTAACGATGAATCTCTTAAGATACACAACGAGTGACACATCGCTTCTGGCAGACTGGCCACAGTAAGAAAAAGTGGCAGACTGGGTGAGCAATGGGGACGAGTAACTATGACTCTCTTAAGGTAGCCAATGCCTCGTTACTTGCGGTTTCGATTAAGATATCTCGAATAACCCCTAGGAGGAGAAACGATGACTCTTTTATGATACACAACTAGTGAATTATAGTTTCTGGCAGACAAAAACTACACAAAAAGCAGTAAACTGTGTGAGCAACTCGGAGGAAGAAGTATTGCACTATTAAGATAGCCACTTTTTCGTCACGAGAGGTATTGACTCAGAGAATACCAGTAACCTATGGAAGGAGTAACGATGAATCTCTTAAGATACACAACGAGTGACATATCGCTTCTGGCAGACTGGCCACCGTAAGAAAAAGTGGCAGACTCGGTGAGCAATGGGGACGAGTAACTATGACTCTCTTAAGGTAGCCAATGCCTCGTTACTTGCGGTTTGCATTAAGATATCTCGAATAACCCCTAGGAGGAGAAACGATGACTCTTTTATGATACACAACTAGTGACATATCGCTTCTGGCAGACTGGCAAGTACACAAAAAGTAGTAAACTGTGTGAGCAACTCGGAGGAAGAAGTATTGCACTATTAAGATAGCCACTTTTTCGTCAATAGAGGTATTGACTCAGAGAATACCAGTAATCTATGGAAGGAGTAACGATGAATCTCTTAAAATACACAACGAGTGACATATCGCTTCTGGCAGACTGGCCGAAGTAAGAAAAAGTGGCAGACTGGGTGAGCAATTGGGGCGAGTAACTATGACTCTCTTAAGGTAGCCAATGCCTCGTTACTTGCGGTTTGGATTAAGAGGTCTCGAATAACCCCTAGGAGGAGAAACGATGACTCTTTTATGATACACAGCTAGTGAATTATAGTTTCTGGCAGACAAAAACTACACAAAAAAGTAGTAAACTGTGTGAGCAACTGGGAGGAAGAAGTATTGCACTATTAAGATAGCCACTTTTTCGTTACGAGAGGCATTGAATCAGAGAATACCAGTAACCTATGGAAAGAGTAACGATGAATCTCTTGAGATACACAACGAGTGACATATCGCTTCTGGCAGACTGGCCGCAGTAAGGAAAAGTGGCAGACTGGGTGAGCAATTGGGACGAATAACTATGACTCTCTTAAGGTAGCCAATGCCTCGTTACTTGCGGTTTGGATTAAGAGGTCTCGAATAACCCCTAGGAGGAGAAACGATGACTCTTTTATGATACAAAACTAGTGAATTATAGTTTCTGGCAGACAAAAACTACACAAAAAAGTAGTAAACTGTGTGAGCAACTCGGAGGAAGAAGTATTGCACTATTAAGATAGCCACTTTTTCGTTACGAGAGGCATTGAATCAGAGAATACCAGTAACCTATGGAAAGAGTAACGATGAATCTCTTAAGATACACAACGAGTGACATATCGCTTCTGGCAGACTGGCCGCAGTAAGGAAAAGTGGCAGACTGGGTGAGCAATGGGGACGAGTAACAATGACTCTCTTAAGGTAGCCAATGCCTCGTTACTTGCGGTTTGGATTAAGATATCTCGAAAACCCCTAGAAGGAGAAACGATGACTCTTTTATGATACACAACTAGTGAATTATAGTTTCCGGCAGACAAAAACTACACAAAAAGTAGTAAACTGTGTGAGCAACTCTGAGGAAGAAGTATTGCACTATTATGATAGCCACTTTTTCGTCACGAGGGGTATTGACTCAGAGAATACCAGTAACCTATGGAAGGAGTAACGATGATTCTCTTAAAATACACAACGAGTGACATATCGCTTCTGGCAGACTGGCCGAAGTAAGAAAAAGTGGCAGACTGGGTGAGCAATTGGGGCGAGGAAATATGACTCTCTTAAGGTAGCCAATGCCTCGTTACTTGCGGTTTGGATTAAGAGGTCTCGAATAACCCCTAGGAGGAGAAACGATGACCCTTTTATGATACAAAACTAGTGAATTATAGTTTCTGGCAGACAAAAACTACACAAAAAAGTAGTAAACTGTGTGAGCAACTGAGAGGAAGAAGTATTGCACTATTAAGATAGCCACTTTTTCGTTACGAAAGGCATTGAATCAGAGAATACCAGTAACCTATGGAAAGAGTAACGATGAATCTCTTAAGATACACAACGAGTGACATATCGCTTCTGGCAGACTGGCCACAGTAAGAAAAAGTGGCAGACTGGGTGAGCAATGGGGACGAGTAACTATGACTCTCTTAAGGTAGCCAATGCCTCGTTACTTGCGGTTTGGATTAAGATATCTCGAATAACCCCTAGGAGGAGAAACGATGACCCTTTTATGATACACAGCTAGTGAATTATAGTTTCTGGCAGACAAAAACTACACAAAAAAATAGTAAACTGTGTGAGCAACTGGGAGGAAGAAGTATTGCACTATTAAGATAGCCACTTTTTCGTTACGAGAGGCATTGAATCAGAGAATACCAGTAACCTATGGAAAGAGTAACGATGAATCTCTTGAGATACACAACGAGTGACATATCGCTTCTGGCAGACTGGCCGCAGTAAGAAAAAGTGGCAGACTGGGTGAGCAATTGGGACGAGTAACTATGACTCTCTTAAGGTAGCCAATGCCTCGTTACTTGCGGTTTGGATTAAGATATCTCGAATAACCCCTAGGAGGAGAAACGATGACTCTTTTATGATACAAAACTAGTGAATTATAGTTTCTGGCAGACAAAAACTACACAAAAAAGTAGTAAACTGTGTGAGCAACTGGGAGGAAGAAGTATTGCACTATTAAGATAGCCACTTTTTCGTGACGAGAGGTATTGACTCAGAGAATACCAGTAACCTATGGAAGGAGTAACGATGAATCTCTTAAAATACACAACGAGTGACATATCGCTTCTGGCAGACTGGCCGCAGTAAGAAAAAGTGGCAGACTGGGTGAGCAATTGGGACGAGTAACTATGACTCTCTTAAGGTAGCCAATGCCTCGTTACTTGCGGTTTGGATTAAGAGGTCTCGAATAACCCCTAGGGGGAGAAACGATGACTCTTTTATGATACAAAACTAGTGAATTATAGTTTCTGGCAGACAAAAACTACACAAAAAAGTACTAAACTTTGTGAGCAACTGAGAGGAAGAAGTATTGCACTATTAAGATAGCCACTTTTTCGTTACGAGAAGCATTGAATCAGAGAATACCAGTAACCTATGGAAAGAGTAACGATGAATCTCTTAAGATACACAACGAGTGACATATCGCTTCTGGCAGACTGGCCACAGTAAGAAAAAGTGGCAGACTGGGTGAGCAATTGGGACGAGTAACTATGACTCTCTTAAGGTAGCCAATGCCTCGTTACTTGCGGTTTGGATTAAGATATCTCGAATAACCCCTAGGAGGAGAAACGATGACTCTTTTATGATACACAGCTAGTGAATTATAGTTTCTGGCAAACAAAAACTACACAAAAAGCAGTAAACTGTGTGAGCAACTCGGAGGAAGAAGTATTGCACTATTAAGATAGCCACTTTTTCGTCAAGAGAGGTATTGACTCAGAGAATACCAGTAACCTATGGAAGGAGTAACGATGAATCTCTTAAGATACACAACGAGTGACACATCGCTTCTGGCAGACTGGCCACAGTAAGAAAAAGTGGCAGACTGGGTGAGCAATGGGGACGAGTAACTATGACTCTCTTAAGGTAGCCAATGCCTCGTTACTTGCGGTTTGGATTAAGAAATCTCGAAAACCCCTAGGAGGAGAAACGATGACTCTTTTATGATACACAACTAGTGACATATCGCTTCTGGCAGACTGGCAAGTACACAAAAAGTTGTAAACTGTGTGAGCAACTCGGAGGAAGAAGTATTGCACTATTAAGATAGCCACTTTTTCGTCACGAGAGGTATTGACTCAGAGAATAGCAGTAACCTATGGAAGGAGTAACGATGAATCTCTTAAAATACACAACGAGTGACATATCGCTTCTGGCAGACTGGCCGAAGTAAGAAAAAGTGGCAGACTGGGTGAGCAATTGGGGCGAGTAACTATGACTCTCTTAAGGTAGCCAATGCCTCGTTACTTGCGGTTTGGATTAAGAGGTCTCGAATAACCCCTAGGAGGAGAAACGATGACTCTTTTATGATACAAAACTAGTGAATTATAGTTTCTGGCAGACAAAAACTACACAAAAAAGTAGTAAACTGTGTGAGCAAATGAGAGGAAGAAGTATTGCACTATTAAGATAGCCACTTTTTCGTTACGAGAGGCATTGAATCAGAGAATACCAGTAACCATGGAAAGAGTAACGATGAATATCTTAAGATACACAACGAGTGACATATCGCTTCTGGCAGACTGGCCACAGTAAGAAAAAGTGGCAGACTCGGTGAGCAATGGGGACGAGTAACTATGACTCTCTTAACGTAGCCAATGCCTCGTTACTTGCGGTTTGCATTAAGATATCTCGAATAACCCCTAGCAGGAGAAACGATGACTCTTTTATGATACACAACTAGTGACATATTGCTTCTGGCAGACTGGCAAGTACACAAAAAGTAGTAAACTGTGTGAGCAACTCGGAGGAAGAAGTATTGCACTATTAAGATAGCCACTTTTTCGTCAATAGAGGTATTGACTCAGAGAATACCAGTAACCTATGGAAGGAGTAACGATGAATCTCTTAAAATACACAACGAGTGACATATCGCTTCTGGCAGACTGGCCGAAGTAAGAAAAAGTGGCAGACTGGGTGAGCAATTGGGGCGAGTAACTATGACTCTCTTAAGGTAGCCAATGCCTCGTTGCTTGCGGTTTGGATTAAGAGGTCTCGAATAACCCCTAGGAGGAGAAACGAAGACTCTTTTATGATACACAGCTAGTGAATTATAGTTTCTGGCAGACAAAAACTACACAAAAAAGTAGTAAACTGTGTGAGCAACTGGGAGGAAGAAGTATTGCACTATTAAGATAGCCACTTTTTCGTTACGAGAGGCATTGAATCAGAGAATACCAGTAACCTATGGAAAGAGTAACGATGAATCTCTTGAGATACACAACGAGTGACATATCGCTTCTGGCAGACTGGCCGCAGTAAGGAAAAGTGGCAGACTGGGTGAGCAATTGGGACGAGTATCTATGACTCTCTTAAGGTAGCCAACGCATCGTTACTTGCGGTTTGGATTAAGAGGTCTCGAATAACCCCTAGGAGGAGAAACGATGACTCTTTTATGATACAAAACTAGTGAATTATAGTTTCTGGCAGACAAAAACTACACAAAAAAGTAGTAAACTGTGTGAGCAACTGGGAGGAAGAAGTATTGCACTATTAAGATAGCCACTTTTTCGTTACGAGAGGCATTGAATCAGAGAATACCAGTAACCTATGGAAAGAGTAACGATGAATCTCTTAAGATACACAACGAGTGACATATCGCTTCTGGCAGACTGGCCGCAGTAAGGAAAAGTGGCAGACTGGGTGAGCAATTGGGACGAGTAACTATGACTCTCTTAAGGTAGCCAATGCCTCGTTACTTGCGGTTTGGATTAAGATATCTCGAATAACCCCTAGGAGGAGAAACGATGACTCTTTTATGATACACAGCTAGTGAATTATAGTTTCTGGCAGACAAAAACTACACAAAAAGCAGTAAACTATGTGAGCAACTCGTAGGAAGAAGTATTGCACTATTAAGATAGCCACTTTTTCGTCAATAGAGGTATTGACTCAGAGAATACCAGTAACCTATGGAAGGAGTAACGATGAATCTCTTAAGATACACAACGAGTGACATATCGCTTCTGGCAGACTGGCCGCAGTAAGGAAAAGTGGCAGACTGGGTGAGCAATTGGGACGAGTAACTATGACTCTCTTAAGGTAGCCAATGCCTCGTTACTTGCGGTTTGGATTAAGATATCTCGAATAACCCCTAGGAGGAGAAACGATGACTCTTTTATGATACACAACTAGTGAATTATAGTTTCTGGCAGACAAAAACTACACAAAAAGCAGTAAACTGTGTGAGCAACTCGGAGGAAGAAGTATTGCACTATTAAGATAGCCACTTTTTCGTCACGAGAGGTATTGACTCAGAGAATACCAGTAACCTATGGAAGGAGTAACGATGAATCTCTTAAGATACACAACGAGTGACATATCGCTTCTGGCAGACTGGCCACAGTAAGAAAAAGTGGCAGACTGGGTGAGCAATGGGGACGAGTAACTATGAATCTCTTAAGGTAGCCAATGCCTCGTTACTTGCGGTTTGGATTAAGATATCTCGAAAACCCCTAGGAGGAGAAACGATGACTCTTTTATGACACACAACTAGTGAATTATAGTTTCTGGCAGACAAAAACTACACAAAAAGTTGTAAACTGTGTGAGCAACTCGGAGGAAGAAGTATTGCACTATTATGATAGCCACTTTTTCGTCACGAGAGGTATTGACTCAGAGAATAGCAGTAACCTATGGAAGGAGTAACGATGAATCTCTTAAGATACACAACGAGTGACATATCGCTTCTGGCAGACTGGCCGCAGTAAGAAAAAGTGGCAGACTGGGTGAGCAATTGGGACGAATAACTATGACTCTCTTAAGGTAGCCAATGCCTCGTTACTTGCGGTTTGGATTAAGATATCTCGAATAACCCCTAGGAGGAGAAACGATGACTCTTTTATGATACACAGCTAGTGAATTATAGTTTCTGGCAGACAAAAACTACACAAAAAAGTAGTAAACTGTGTGAGCAACTCGGAGGAAGAAGTATTGCACTATTAAGATAGCCACTTTTTCGTTACGAGAGGCATTGAATCAGAGAATACCCGTAACCTATGGAAAGAGTAACGATGAATCTCTTGAGATACACAACGAGTGACATATCGCTTCTGGCAGACTGGCCGCAGTAAGGAAAAGTGGCAGACTGGGTGAGCAATGGGGACGAGTAACTATGACTCTCTTAAGGTAGCCAATGCCTCGTTACTTGCGGTTTGGATTAAGATATCTCGAATAACCCCTAGGAGGAGAAACGATGACTCTTTTATGATACACAACTAGTGAATTATAGTTTCTGGCAGACAAAAACTACACAAAAAGCAGTAAACTGTGTGAGCAACTCGGAGGAAGAAGTATTGCACTATTAAGATAGCCACTTTTTCGTGACGAGAGGTATTGACTCAGAGAATACCAGTAACCTATGGAAGGAGTAACGATGAATCTCTTAAAATACACAACGAGTGACATATCGCTTCTGGCAGACTGGCCGCAGTAAGAAAAAGTGGCAGACTGGGTGAGCAATTGGGACGAGTAACTATGACTCTCTTAAGGTAGCCAATGCCTCGTTACTTGCGGTTTGGATTAAGAGGTCTCGAATAACCCCTAGGGGGAGAAACGATGACTCTTTTATGATACAAAACTAGTGAATTATAGTTTCTGGCAGACAAAAACTACACAAAAAAGTACTAAACTGTGTGAGCAACTGAGAGGAAGAAGTATTGCACTATTAAGATAGCCACATTTTCGTTACGAGAAGCATTGAATCAGAGAATACCAGTAACCTATGGAAAGAGTAACGATGAATCTCTTAAGATACACAACGAGTGACATATCGCTTCTGGCAGACTGGCCGCAGTAAGGAAAAGTGGCAGACTGGGTGAGCAATGGGGACGAGTAACTATGACTCTCTTAAGGTAGCCAATGCCTCGTTACTTGCGGTTTGGATTAAGATATCTCGAATAACCCCTAGGAGGAGAAACGATGACTCTTTTATGATACACAACTAGTGAATTATAGTTTCTGGCAGACAAAAACTACACAAAAAGCAGTAAACTGTGTGAGCAACTCGGAGGAAGAAGTATTGCACTATTAAGGTAGCCACTTTTTCGTCAAGAGAGGTATTGACTCAGAGAATACCAGTAACCTATGGAAGGAGTAACGATGAATCTCTTAAAATACACAACGAGTGACATATCGCTTCTGGCAGACTGGCCGCAGTAAGAAAAAGTGGCAGACTGGGTGAGCAATTGGGACGAGTAACTATGACTCTCTTAAGGTAGCCAATGCCTCGTTACTTGCGGTTTGGATTAAGAGGTCTCGAATAACCCCTAGGGGGAGAAACGATGACTCTTTTATGATACAAATCTAGTGAATTATAGTTTCTGGCAGACAAAAACTACACAAAAAAGTACTAAACTGTGTGAGCAACTGAGAGGAAGAAGTATTGCACTATTAAGATAGCCACTTTTTCGTTACGAGAAGCATTGAATCAGAGAATACCAGTAACCTATGGAAAGAGTAACGATGAATCTCTTAAGATACACAACGAGTGACTTATCGCTTCTGGCAGACTGGCCACAGTAAGAAAAAGTGGCAGACTGGGTGAGCAATTGGGACGAGTAACTATGACTCTCTTAAGGTAGCCAATGCCTCGTTACTTGCGGTTTGGATTAAGATATCTCGAATAACCCCTAGGAGGAGAAACGATGACTCTTTTATGATACACAGCTAGTGAATTATAGTTTCTGGCAAACAAAAACTACACAAAAAGCAGTAAACTGTGTGAGCAACTCGGAGGAAGAAGTATTGCACTATTAAGATAGCCACTTTTTCGTCAAGAGAGGTATTGACTCAGAGAATACCAGTAACCTATGGAAGGAGTAACGATGAATCTCTTAAGATACACAACGAGTGACACATCGCTTCTGGCAGACTGGCCACAGTAAGAAAAAGTGGCAGACTGGGTGAGCAATGGGGACGAGTAACTATGACTCTCTTAAGGTAGCCAATGCCTCGTTACTTGCGGTTTGGATTAAGAAATCTCGAAAACCCCTAGGAGGAGAAACGATGACTCTTTTATGATACACAACTAGTGACATATCGCTTCTGGCAGACTGGCAAGTACACAAAAAGTAGTAAACTGTGTGAGCAACTCGGAGGAAGAAGTATTGCACTATTAAGATAGCCACTTTTTAGTCACGAGAGGTATTGACTCAGAGAATAGCAGTAACCTATGGAAGGAGTAACGATGAATCTCTTAAAATACACAACGAGTGACATATCGCTTCTGGCAGACTGGCCGAAGTAAGAAAAAGTGGCAGACTGGGTGAGCAATTGGGGCGAGTAACTATGACTCTCTTAAGGTAGCCAATGCCTCGTTACTTGCGGTTTGGATTAAGAGGTCTCGAATAACCCCTAGGAGGAGAAACGATGACTCTTTTATGATACAAAACTAGTGAATTATAGTTTCTGGCAGACAAAAACTACACAAAAAAGTAGTAAACTGTGTGAGCAAATGAGAGGAAGAAGTATTGCACTATTAAGATAGCCACTTTTTCGTTACGAGAGGCATTGAATCAGAGAATACCAGTAACCTATGGAAAGAGTAACGATGAATATCTTAAGATACACAACGAGTGACATATCGCTTCTGGCAGACTGGCCACAGTAAGAAAAAGTGGCAGACTCGGTGAGCAATGGGGACGAGTAACTATGACTCTCTTAACGTAGCCAATGCCTCGTTACTTGCGGTTTGCATTAAGATATCTCGAATAACCCCTAGCAGGAGAAACGATGACTCTTTTATGATACACAACTAGTGACATATTGCTTCTGGCAGACTGGCAAGTACACAAAAAGTAGTAAACTGTGTGAGCAACTCGGAGGAAGAAGTATTGCACTATTAAGATAGCCACTTTTTCGTCAATAGAGGTATTGACTCAGAGAATACCAGTAACCTATGGAAGGAGTAACGATGAATCTCTTAAAATACACAACGAGTGACATATCGCTTCTGGCAGACTGGCCGAAGTAAGAAAAAGTGGCAGACTGGGTGAGCAATTGGGGCGAGTAACTATGACTCTCTTAAGGTAGCCAATGCCTCGTTGCTTGCGGTTTGGATTAAGAGGTCTCGAATAACCCCTAGGAGGAGAAACGAAGACTCTTTTATGATACACAGCTAGTGAATTATAGTTTCTGGCAGACAAAAACTACACAAAAAAGTAGTAAACTGTGTGAGCAACTGGGAGGAAGAAGTATTGCACTATTAAGATAGCCACTTTTTCGTTACGAGAGGCATTGAATCAGAGAATACCAGTAACCTATGGAAAGAGTAACGATGAATCTCTTGAGATACACAACGAGTGACATATCGCTTCTGGCAGACTGGCCGCAGTAAGGAAAAGTGGCAGACTTTGTGAGCAATTGGGACGAGTATCTATGACTCTCTTAAGGTAGCCAATGCATCGTTACTTGCGGTTTGGATTAAGAGGTCTCGAATAACCCCTAGGAGGAGAAACGATGACTCTTTTATGATACAAAACTAGTGAATTATAGTTTCTGGCAGACAAAAACTACACAAAAAAGTAGTAAACTGTGTGAGCAACTGGGAGGAAGAAGTATTGCACTATTAAGATAGCCACTTTTTCGTTACGAGAGGCATTGAATCAGAGAATACCAGTAACCTATGGAAAGAGTAACGATGAATCTCTTAAGATACACAACGAGTGACATATCGCTTCTGGCAGACTGGCCGCAGTAAGGAAAAGTGGCAGACTGGGTGAGCAATTGGGACGAGTAACTATGACTCTCTTAAGGTAGCCAATGCCTCGTTACTTGCGGTTTGGATTAAGATATCTCGAATAACCCCTAGGAGGAGAAACGATGACTCTTTTATGATACACAGCTAGTGAATTATAGTTTCTGGCAGACAAAAACTACACAAAAAGCAGTAAACTATGTGAGCAACTCGTAGGAAGAAGTATTGCACTATTAAGATAGCCACTTTTTCGTCAATAGAGGTATTGACTCAGAGAATACCAGTAACCTATGGAAGGAGTAACGATGAATCTCTTAAGATACACAACGAGTGACATATCGCTTCTGGCAGACTGGCCGCAGTAAGGAAAAGTGGCAGACTGGGTGAGCAATTGGGACGAGTAACTATGACTCTCTTAAGGTAGCCAATGCCTCGTTACTTGCGGTTTGGATTAAGATATCTCGAATAACCCCTAGGAGGAGAAACGATGACTCTTTTATGATACACAACTAGTGAATTATAGTTTCTGGCAGACAAAAACTACACAAAAAGCAGTAAACTGTGTGAGCAACTCGGAGGAAGAAGTATTGCACTATTAAGATAGCCACTTTTTCGTCACGAGAGGTATTGACTCAGAGAATACCAGTAACCTATGGAAGGAGTAACGATGAATCTCTTAAGATACACAACGAGTGACATATCGCTTCTGGCAGACTGGCCACAGTAAGAAAAAGTGGCAGACTGGGTGAGCAATGGGGACGAGTAACTATGAATCTCTTAAGGTAGCCAATGCCTCGTTACTTGCGGTTTGGATTAAGATATCTCGAAAACCCCTAGGAGGAGAAACGATGACTCTTTTATGACACACAACTAGTGAATTATAGTTTCTGGCAGACAAAAACTACACAAAAAGTTGTAAACTGTTTGAGCAACTCGGAGGAAGAAGTATTGCACTATTAAGATAGCCACTTTTTCGTCACGAGAGGTATTGACTCAGAGAATAGCAGTAACCTATGGAAGGAGTAACGATGAATCTCTTAAGATACACAACGAGTGACATATCGCTTCTGGCAGACTGGCCGCAGTAAGAAAAAGTGGCAGACTGGGTGAGCAATTGGGACGAATAACTATGACTCTCTTAAGGTAGCCAATGCCTCGTTACTTGCGGTTTGGATTAAGATATCTCGAATAACCCCTAGGAGGAGAAACGATGACTCTTTTATGATACACAGCTAGTGAATTATAGTTTCTGGCAGACAAAAACTACACAAAAAAGTAGTAAACTGTGTGAGCAACTCGGAGGAAGAAGTATTGCACTATTAAGATAGCCACTTTTTCGTTACGAGAGGCATTGAATCAGAGAATACCCGTAACCTATGGAAAGAGTAACGATGAATCTCTTGAGATACACAACGAGTGACATATCGCTTCTGGCAGACTGGCCGCAGTAAGGAAAAGTGGCAGACTGGGTGAGCAATTGGGACGAGTAACTATGACTCTCTTAAGGTAGCCAATGCCTCGTTACTTGCGGTTTGGATTAAGATATCTCGAATAACCCCTAGGAGGAGAAACGATGACTCTTTTATGATACACAACTAGTGAATTATAGTTTCTGGCAGACAAAAACTACACAAAAAGCAGTAAACTGTGTGAGCAACTCGGAGGAAGAAGTATTGCACTATTAAGATAGCCACTTTTTCGTCAAGAGAGGTATTGACTCAGAGAATACCAGTAACCTATGGAAGGAGTAACGATGAATCTCTTAAGATACACAACGAGTGACATATCGCTTCTGGCAGACTGGCCGCAGTACGGAAAAGTGGCAGACTGGGTGAGCAATTGGGACGAGTAACTATGACTCTCTTAAGGTAGCCAATGCCTCGTTACTTGCGGTTTGGATTAAGATATCTCGAATAACCCCTAGGAGGAGAAACGATGACTCTTTTATGATACACAACTATTGAATTATAGTTTCTGGCAGACAAAAACTACACAAAAGCAGTAAACTGTGTGAGCAACTCGGAGGAAGAAGTATTGCACTATTAAGATAGCCACTTTTTCGTCACGAGAGGTATTGACTCAGAGAATACCAGTAACCTATGGAAGGAGTAACGATGAATCTCTTAAGATACACAACGAGTGACATATCGCTTCTGGCAGACTGGCCACAGTAAGAAAAAGTGGCAGACTGGGTGAGCAATGGGGACGAGTAACTATGAATCTCTTAAGGTAGCCAATGCCTCGTTACTTGCGGTTTGGATTAAGATATCTCGAAAACCCCTAGGAGGAGAAACGATGACTCTTTTATGACACACAACTAGTGAATTATAGTTTCTGGCAGACAAAAACTACACAAAAAGTTGTAAACTGTGTGAGCAACTCGGAGGAAGAAGTATTGCACTATTAAGATAGCCACTTTTTCGTCACGAGAGGTATTGACTCAGAGAATACCAGTAACCTATGGAAGGAGTAACGATGAATCTCTTAAGATACACAACGAGTGACATATCGCTTCTGGCAGACTGGCCGCAGTAAGAAAAAGTGGCAGACTGGGTGAGCAATTGGGACGAATAACTATGACTCTCTTAAGGTAGCCAATGCCTCGTTACTTGCGGTTTGGATTAAGATATCTCGAATAACCCCTAGGAGGAGAAACGATGACTCTTTTATGATACACAGCTAGTGAATTATAGTTTCTGGCAGACAAAAACTACACAAAAAAGTAGTAAACTGTGTGAGCAACTCGGAGGAAGAAGTATTGCACTATTAAGATAGCCACTTTTTCGTTACGAGAGGCATTGAATCAGAGAATACCCGTAACCTATGGAAAGAGTAACGATGAATCTCTTGAGATACACAACGAGTGACATATCGCTTCTGGCAGACTGGCCGCAGTAAGGAAAAGTGGCAGACTGGGTGAGCAATTGGGACGAGTAACTATGACTCTCTTAAGGTAGCCAATGCCTCGTTACTTGCGGTTTGGATTAAGATATCTCGAATAACCCCTAGGAGGAGAAACGATGACTCTTTTATGATACACAACTATTGAATTATAGTTTCTGGCAGACAAAAACTACACAAAAGCAGTAAACTGTGTGAGCAACTCGGAGGAAGAAGTATTGCACTATTAAGATAGCCACTTTTTCGTCACGAGAGGTATTGACTCAGAGAATACCAGTAACCTATGGAAGGAGTAACGATGAATCTCTTAAAATACAGAACGAGTGACATATCGCTTCTGGCAGACTGGCCGCAGTAAGAAAAAGTGGCAGACTGGGTGAGCAATTGGGACGAGTAACTATGACTCTCTTAAGGTAGCCAATGCCTCGTTACTTGCGGTTTGGATTAAGAGGTCTCGAATAACCCCTAGGAGGAGAAACGATGACTCTTTTATGATACAAAACTAGTGAATTATAGTTTCTGGCAGACAAAAACTACACAAGAAAGTAGTAAACTGTGTGAGCAACTGAGAGGAAGAAGTATTGCACTATTAAGATAGCCACTTTTTCGTTACGAGAGGCATTGAATCAGAGAATACCAGTAACCTATGGAAAGAGTAACGATGAATCTCTTAAAATACACAACGAGTGACATATCGCTTCTGGCAGACTGGCCACAGTAAGAAAAAGTGGCAGACTGGGTGAGCAATGGGGACGAGTAACTATGACTCTCTTAAGGTAGCCAATGCCTCGTTACTTGCGGTTTGGATTAAGAAATCTCGAAAACCCCTAGGAGGAGAAACGATGACTCTTTTATGATACACAACTAGTGACATATCGCTTCTGGCAGACTGGCAAGTACACAAAAAGTAGTAAACTGTGTGAGCAACTCGGAGGAAGAAGTATTGCACTATTAAGATAGCCACTTTTTCGTCAAGAGAGGTATTGACTCAGAGAATACCAGTAACCTATGGAAGGAGTAACGATGAATCTCTTAAAATACACAACGAGTGACATATCGCTTCTGGCAGACTGGCCGCAGTAAGAAAAAGTGGCAGACTGGGTGAGCAATTGGGACGAGTAACTATGACTCTCTTAAGGTAGCCAATGCCTCGTTACTTGCGGTTTGGATTAAGAGGTCTCGAATAACCCCTAGGAGGAGAAACGATGACTCTTTTATGATACAAAACTAGTGAATTATAGTTTCTGGCAGACAAAAACTACACAAAAAAGTAGTAAACTGTGTGAGCAACTGAGAGGAAGAAGTATTGCACTATTAAGATAGCCACTTTTTCGTTACGAGAGGCATTGAATCAGAGAATACCAGTAACCTATGGAAAGAGTAACGATGAATCTCTTAAGATACACAACGAGTGACATATCGCTTCTGGCAGACTGGCCACAGTAAGAAAAAGTGGCAGACTGGGTGAGCAATGGGGACGAGTAACTATGACTCTCTTAAGGTAGCCAATGCCTCGTTACTTGCGGTTTGGATTAAGAAATCTCGAAAACCCCTAGGAGGAGAAACGATGACTCTTTTGTGATACACAACTAGTGAATTATAGTTTCTGGCAGACAAAAACTACACAAAAAGTTGTAAACTGTGTGAGCAACTCGGAGGAAGAAGTATTGCACTATTAAGATAGCCACTTTTTCGTCACGAGAGGTATTGACTCAGAGAATAGCAGTAACCTATGGAAGGAGTAACGATGAATCTCTTAAAATACAGAACGAGTGACATATCGCTTCTGGCAGACTGGCCGCAGTAAGAAAAAGTGGCAGACTGGGTGAGCAATTGGGACGAGTAACTATGACTCTCTTAAGGTAGCCAATGCCTCGTTACTTGCGGTTTGGATTAAGAGGTCTCGAATAACCCCTAGGAGGAGAAACGATGACTCTTTTATGATACAAAACTAGTGAATTATAGTTTCTGGCAGACAAAAACTACACAAGAAAGTAGTAAACTGTGTGAGCAACTGAGAGGAAGAAGTATTGCACTATTAAGATAGCCACTTTTTCGTTACGAGAGGCATTGAATCAGAGAATACCAGTAACCTATGGAAAGAGTAACGATGAATCTCTTAAAATACACAACGAGTGACATATCGCTTCTGGCAGACTGGCCACAGTAAGAAAAAGTGGCAGACTGGGTGAGCAATGGGGACGAGTAACTATGACTCTCTTAAGGTAGCCAATGCCTCGTTACTTGCGGTTTGGATTAAGAAATCTCGAAAACCCCTAGGAGGAGAAACGATGACTCTTTTATGATACACAACTAGTGACATATCGCTTCTGGCAGACTGGCAAGTACACAAAAAGTAGTAAACTGTGTGAGCAACTCGGAGGAAGAAGTATTGCACTATTAAGATAGCCACTTTTTCGTCAAGAGAGGTATTGACTCAGAGAATACCAGTAACCTATGGAAGGAGTAACGATGAATCTCTTAAGATACACAACGAGTGACATATCGCTTCTGGCAGACTGGCCGCAGTAAGGAAAAGTGGCAGACTGGGTGAGCAATTGGGACGAGTAACTATGACTCTCTTAAGGTAGCCAATGCCTCGTTACTTGCGGTTTGGATTAAGATATCTCGAATAACCCCTAGGAGGAGAAACGATGACTCTTTTATGATACACAACTAGTGAATTATAGTTTCTGGCAGACAAAAACTACACAAAAAGCAGTAAACTGTGTGAGCAACTCGGAGGAAGAAGTATTGCACTATTAAGATAGCCACTTTTTCGTCACGAGAGGTATTGACTCAGAGAATACCAGTAACCTATGGAAGGAGTAACGATGAATCTCTTAAGATACACAACGAGTGACATATCGCTTCTGGCAGACTGGCCACAGTAAGAAAAAGTGGCAGACTGGGTGAGCAATGGGGACGAGTAACTATGAATCTCTTAAGGTAGCCAATGCCTCGTTACTTGCGGTTTGGATTAAGATATCTCGAAAACCCCTAGGAGGAGAAACGATGACTCTTTTATGACACACAACTAGTGAATTATAGTTTCTGGCAGACAAAAACTACACAAAAAGTTGTAAACTGTGTGAGCAACTCGGAGGAAGAAGTATTGCACTATTAAGATAGCCACTTTTTCGTCACGAGAGGTATTGACTCAGAGAATAGCAGTAACCTATGGAAGGAGTAACGATGAATCTCTTAAGATACACAACGAGTGACATATCGCTTCTGGCAGACTGGCCGCAGTAAGAAAAAGTGGCAGACTGGGTGAGCAATTGGGACGAATAACTATGACTCTCTTAAGGTAGCCAATGCCTCGTTACTTGCGGTTTGGATTAAGATATCTCGAATAACCCCTAGGAGGAGAAACGATGACTCTTTTATGATACACAGCTAGTGAATTATAGTTTCTGGCAGACAAAAACTACACAAAAAGCAGGAAACTATGTGAGCAACTCGTAGGAAGAAGTATTGCACTATTAAGATAGCCACTTTTTCGTCAATAGAGGTATTGACTCAGAGAATACCAGTAACCTATGGAAGGAGTAACGATGAATCTCTTAAGATACACAACGAGTGACATATCGCTTCTGGCAGACTGGCCGCAGTAAGGAAAAGTGGCAGACTGGGTGAGCAATGGGGACGAGTAACTATGACTCTCTTAAGGTAGCCAATGCCTCGTTACTTGCGGTTTGGATTAAGATATCTCGAATAACCCCTAGGAGGAGAAACGATGACTCTTTTATGATACACAACTAGTGAATTATAGTTTCTGGCAGACAAAAACTACCCAAAAAGCAGTAAACTGTGTGAGCAACTCGGAGGAAGAAGTATTGCACTATTAAGATAGCCACTTTTTCGTCACGAGAGGTATTGACTCAGAGAATACCAGTAACCTATGGAAGGAGTAACGATGAATCTCTTAAGATACACAACGAGTGACATATCGCTTCTGGCAGACTGGCCACAGTAAGAAAAAGTGGCAGACTGGGTGAGCAATGGGGACGAGTAACTATGAATCTCTTAAGGTAGCCAATGCCTCGTTACTTGCGGTTTGGATTAAGATATCTCGAAAACCCCTAGGAGGAGAAACGATGACTCTTTTATGACACACAACTAGTGAATTATAGTTTCTGGCAGACAAAAACTACACAAAAAGTTGTAAACTGTGTGAGCAACTCGGAGGAAGAAGTATTGCACTATTAAGATAGCCACTTTTTCGTCACGAGAGGTATTGACTCAGAGAATAGCAGTAACCTATGGAAGGAGTAACGATGAATCTCTTAAGATACACAACGAGTGACATATCGCTTCTGGCAGACTGGCCGCAGTAAGAAAAAGTGGCAGACTGGGTGAGCAATTGGGACGAATAACTATGACTCTCTTAAGGTAGCCAATGCCTCGTTACTTGCGGTTTGGATTAAGATATCTCGAATAACCCCTAGGAGGAGAAACGATGACTCTTTTATGATACACAGCTAGTGAATTATAGTTTCTGGCAGACAAAAACTACACAAAAAAGTAGTAAACTGTGTGAGCAACTCGGAGGAAGAAGTATTGCACTATTAAGATAGCCACTTTTTCGTTACGAGAGGCATTGAATCAGAGAATACCCGTAACCTATGGAAAGAGTAACGATGAATCTCTTGAGATACACAACGAGTGACATATCGCTTCTGGCAGACTGGCCGCAGTAAGGAAAAGTGGCAGACTGGGTGAGCAATGGGGACGAGTAACTATGACTCTCTTAAGGTAGCCAATGCCTCGTTACTTGCGGTTTGGATTAAGATATCTCGAATAACCCCTAGGAGGAGAAACGATGACTCTTTTATGATACACAACTAGTGAATTATAGTTTCTGGCAGACAAAAACTACACAAAAAGCAGTAAACTGTGTGAGCAACTCGGAGGAAGAAGTATTGCACTATTAAGATAGCCACTTTTTCGTCAAGAGAGGTATTGACTCAGAGAATACCAGTAACCTATGGAAGGAGTAACGATGAATCTCTTAAGATACACAACGAGTGACATATCGCTTCTGGCAGACTGGCCGCAGTAAGGAAAAGTGGCAGACTGGGTGAGCAATTGGGACGAGTAACTATGACTCTCTTAAGGTAGCCAATGCCTCGTTACTTGCGGTTTGGATTAAGATATCTCGAATAACCCCTAGGAGGAGAAACGATGACTCTTTTATGATACACAACTATTGAATTATAGTTTCTGGCAGACAAAAACTACACAAAAGCAGTAAACTGTGTGAGCAACTCGGAGGAAGAAGTATTGCACTATTAAGATAGCCACTTTTTCGTCACGAGAGGTATTGACTCAGAGAATACCAGTAACCTATGGAAGGAGTAACGATGAATCTCTTAAAATACAGAACGAGTGACATATCGCTTCTGGCAGACAGGCCGCAGTAAGAAAAAGTGGCAGACTGGGTGAGCAATTGGGACGAGTAACTATGACTCTCTTAAGGTAGCCAATGCCTCGTTACTTGCGGTTTGGATTAAGAGGTCTCGAATAACCCCTAGGAGGAGAAACGATGACTCTTTTATGATACAAAACTAGTGAATTATAGTTTCTGGCAGACAAAAACTACACAAAAAAGTAGTAAACTGTGTGAGCAACTGAGAGGAAGAAGTATTGCACTATTAAGATAGCCACTTTTTCGTTACGAGAGGCATTGAATCAGAGAATACCAGTAACCTATGGAAAGAGTAACGATGAATCTCTTAAAATACACAACGAGTGACATATCGCTTCTGGCAGACTGGCCACAGTAAGAAAAAGTGGCAGACTGGGTGAGCAATGGGGACGAGTAACTATGACTCTCTTAAGGTAGCCAATGCCTCGTTACTTGCGGTTTGGATTAAGAAATCTCGAAAACCCCTAGGAGGAGAAACGATGACTCTTTTATGATACACAACTAGTGACATATCGCTTCTGGCAGACTGGCAAGTACACAAAAAGTAGTAAACTGTGTGAGCAACTCGGAGGAAGAAGTATTGCACTATTAAGATAGCCACTTTTTCGTCAAGAGAGGTATTGACTCAGAGAATACCAGTAACCTATGGAAGGAGTAACGATGAATCTCTTAAAATACACAACGAGTGACATATCGCTTCTGGCAGACTGGCCACAGTAAGAAAAAGTGGCAGACTGGGTGAGCAATGGGGACGAGTAACTATGACTCTCTTAAGGTAGCCAATGCCTCGTTACTTGCGGTTTGGATTAAGAAATCTCGAAAACCCCTAGGAGGAGAAACGATGACTCTTTTGTGATACACAACTAGTGAATTATAGTTTCTGGCAGACAAAAACTACACAAAAAGTTGTAAACTGTGTGAGCAACTCGGAGGAAGAAGTATTGCACTATTAAGATAGCCACTTTTTCGTCACGAGAGGTATTGACTCAGAGAATAGCAGTAACCTATGGAAGGAGTAACGATGAATCTCTTAAAATACAGAACGAGTGACATATCGCTTCTGGCAGACTGGCCGCAGTAAGAAAAAGTGGCAGACTGGGTGAGCAATTGGGACGAGTAACTATGACTCTCTTAAGGTAGCCAATGCCTCGTTACTTGCGGTTTGGATTAAGAGGTCTCGAATAACCCCTAGGAGGAGAAACGATGACTCTTTTATGATACAAAACTAGTGAATTATAGTTTCTGGCAGACAAAAACTACACAAAAAAGTAGTAAACTGTGTGAGCAACTGAGAGGAAGAAGTATTGCACTATTAAGATAGCCACTTTTTCGTTACGAGAGGCATTGAATCAGAGAATACCAGTAACCTATGGAAAGAGTAACGATGAATCTCTTAAGATACACAACGAGTGACATATCGCTTCTGGCAGACTGGCCACAGTAAGAAAAAGTGGCAGACTGGGTGAGCAATGGGGACGAGTAACTATGACTCTCTTAAGGTAGCCAATGCCTCGTTACTTGCGGTTTGGATTAAGAAATCTCGAAAACCCCTAGGAGGAGAAACGATGACTCTTTTATGATACACAACTAGTGACATATCGCTTCTGGCAGACTGGCAAGTACACAAAAAGTAGTAAACTGTGTGAGCAACTCGGAGGAAGAAGTATTGCACTATTAAGATAGCCACTTTTTCGTCAAGAGAGGTATTGACTCAGAGAATACCAGTAACCTATGGAAGGAGTAACGATGAATCTCTTAAAATACACAACGAGTGACATATCGCTTCTGGCAGACTGGCCGCAGTAAGAAAAAGTGGCAGACTGGGTGAGCAATTGGGACGAGTAACTATGACTCTCTTAAGGTAGCCAATGCCTCGTTACTTGCGGTTTGGATTAAGAGGTCTCGAATAACCCCTAGGAGGAGAAACGATGACTCTTTTATGATACAAAACTAGTGAATTATAGTTTCTGGCAGACAAAAACTACACAAAAAAGTAGTAAACTGTGTGAGCAACTGAGAGGAAGAAGTATTGCACTATTAGGATAGCCACTTTTTCGTTACGAGAGGCATTGAATCAGAGAATACCAGTAACCTATGGAAAGAGTAACGATGAATCTCTTAAGATACACAACGAGTGACATATCGCTTCTCGCAGACTGGCCACAGTAAGAAAAAGTGGCAGACTGGGTGAGCAATGGGGACGAGTAACTATGACTCTCTTAAGGTAGCCAATGCCTCGTTACTTGCGGTTTGGATTAAGAAATCTCGAAAACCCCTAGGAGGAGAAACGATGACTCTTTTGTGATACACAACTAGTGAATTATAGTTTCTGGCAGACAAAAACTACACAAAAAGTTGTAAACTGTGTGAGCAACTGAGAGGAAGAAGTATTGCACTATTAAGATAGCCACTTTTTCGTTACGAGAGGCATTGAATCAGAGAATACCAGTAACCTATGGAAAGAGTAACGATGAATCTCTTAAAATACACAACGAGTGACATATCGCTTCTGGCAGACTGGCCACAGTAAGAAAAAGTGGCAGACTGGGTGAGCAATGGGGACGAGTAACTATGACTCTCTTAAGGTAGCCAATGCCTCGTTACTTGCGGTTTGGATTAAGAAATCTCGAAAACCCCTAGGAGGAGAAACGATGACTCTTTTATGATACACAACTAGTGACATATCGCTTCTGGCAGACTGGCAAGTACACAAAAAGTAGTAAACTGTGTGAGCAACTCGGAGGAAGAAGTATTGCACTATTAAGATAGCCACTTTTTCGTCAAGAGAGGTATTGACTCAGAGAATACCAGTAACCTATGGAAGGAGTAACGATGAATCTCTTAAAATACACAACGAGTGACATATCGCTTCTGGCAGACTGGCCGCAGTAAGAAAAAGTGGCAGACTGGGTGAGCAATTGGGACGAGTAACTATGACTCTCTTAAGGTAGCCAATGCCTCGTTACTTGCGGTTTGGATTAAGAGGTCTCGAATAACCCCTAGGAGGAGAAACGATGACTCTTTTATGATACAAAACTAGTGAATTATAGTTTCTGGCAGACAAAAACTACACAAAAAAGTAGTAAACTGTGTGAGCAACTGAGAGGAAGAAGTATTGCACTATTAAGATAGCCACTTTTTCGTTACGAGAGGCATTGAATCAGAGAATACCAGTAACCTATGGAAAGAGTAACGATGAATCTCTTAAGATACACAACGAGTGACATATCGCTTCTGGCAGACTGGCCACAGTAAGAAAAAGTGGCAGACTGGGTGAGCAATGGGGACGAGTAACTATGACTCTCTTAAGGTAGCCAATGCCTCGTTACTTGCGGTTTGGATTAAGAAATCTCGAAAACCCCTAGGAGGAGAAACGATGACTCTTTTGTGATACACAACTAGTGAATTATAGTTTCTGGCAGACAAAAACTACACAAAAAGTTGTAAACTGTGTGAGCAACTCGGAGGAAGAAGTATTGCACTATTAAGATAGCCACTTTTTCGTCACGAGAGGTATTGACTCAGAGAATAGCAGTAACCTATGGAAGGAGTAACGATGAATCTCTTAAAATACAGAACGAGTGACATATCGCTTCTGGCAGACTGGCCGCAGTAAGAAAAAGTGGCAGACTGGGTGAGCAATTGGGACGAGTAACTATGACTCTCTTAAGGTAGCCAATGCCTCGTTACTTGCGGTTTGGATTAAGAGGTCTCGAATAACCCCTAGGAGGAGAAACGATGACTCTTTTATGATACAAAACTAGTGAATTATAGTTTCTGGCAGACAAAAACTACACAAGAAAGTAGTAAACTGTGTGAGCAACTGAGAGGAAGAAGTATTGCACTATTAAGATAGCCACTTTTTCGTTACGAGAGGCATTGAATCAGAGAATACCAGTAACCTATGGAAAGAGTAACGATGAATCTCTTAAAATACACAACGAGTGACATATCGCTTCTGGCAGACTGGCCACAGTAAGAAAAAGTGGCAGACTGGGTGAGCAATGGGGACGAGTAACTATGACTCTCTTAAGGTAGCCAATGCCTCGTTACTTGCGGTTTGGATTAAGAAATCTCGAAAACCCCTAGGAGGAGAAACGATGACTCTTTTGTGATACACAACTAGTGAATTATAGTTTCTGGCAGACAAAAACTACACAAAAAGTTGTAAACTGTGTGAGCAACTGAGAGGAAGAAGTATTGCACTATTAAGATAGCCACTTTTTCGTTACGAGAGACATTGAATCAGAGAATACCAGTAACCTATGGAAAGAGTAACGATGAATCTCTTAAAATACACAACGAGTGACATATCGCTTCTGGCAGACTGGCCACAGTAAGAAAAAGTGGCAGACTGGGTGAGCAATGGGGACGAGTAACTATGACTCTCTTAAGGTAGCCAATGCCTCGTTACTTGCGGTTTGGATTAAGAAATCTCGAAAACCCCTAGGAGGAGAAACGATGACTCTTTTATGATACACAACTAGTGACATATCGCTTCTGGCAGACTGGCAAGTACACAAAAAGTAGTAAACTGTGTGAGCAACTCGGAGGAAGAAGTATTGCACTATTAAGATAGCCACTTTTTCGTCAAGAGAGGTATTGACTCAGAGAATACCAGTAACCTATGGAAGGAGTAACGATGAATCTCTTAAAATACACAACGAGTGACATATCGCTTCTGGCAGACTGGCCGCAGTAAGAAAAAGTGGCAGACTGGGTGAGCAATTGGGACGAGTAACTATGACTCTCTTAAGGTAGCCAATGCGTCGTTACTTGCGGTTTGGATTAAGAGGTCTCGAATAACCCCTAGGAGGAGAAACGATGACTCTTTTATGATACAAAACTAGTGAATTATAGTTTCTGGCAGACAAAAACTACACAAAAAAGTAGTAAACTGTGTGAGCAACTGAGAGGAAGAAGTATTGCCCTATTAAGATAGCCACTTTTTCGTTACGAGAGGCATTGAATCAGAGAATACCAGTAACCTATGGAAAGAGTAACGATGAATCTCTTAAGATACACAACGAGTGACATATCGCTTCTGGCAGACTGGCCACAGTAAGAAAAAGTGGCAGACTGGGTGAGCAATGGGGACGAGTAACTATGACTCTCTTAAGGTAGCCAATGCCTCGTTACTTGTGGTTTGGATTAAGAAATCTCGAAAACCCCTAGGAGGAGAAACGATGACTCTTTTGTGATACACAACTAGTGAATTATAGTTTCTGGCAGACAAAAACTACACAAAAAGTTGTAAACTGTGTGAGCAACTCGGAGGAAGAAGTATTGCACTATTAAGATAGCCACTTTTTCGTCACGAGAGGTATTGACTCAGAGAATAGCAGTAACCTATGGAAGGAGTAATGATGAATCTCTTAAAATACAGAACGAGTGACATATCGCTTCTGGCAGACTGGCCGCAGTAAGAAAAAGTGGCAGACTGTGTGAGCAATTGGGACGAGTAACTATGACTCTCTTAAGGTAGCCAATGCCTCGTTACTTGCGGTTTGGATTAAGAGGTCTCGAATAACCCCTAGGAGGAGAAACGATGACTCTTTTATGATACAAAACTAGTGAATTATAGTTTCTGGCAGACAAAAACTACACAAGAAAGTAGTAAACTGTGTGAGCAACTGAGAGGAAGAAGTATTGCACTATTAAGATAGCCACTTTTTCGTTACGAGAGGCATTGAATCAGAGAATACCAGTAACCTATGGAAAGAGTAACGATGAATCTCTTAAAATACACAACGAGTGACATATCGCTTCTGGCAGACTGGCCACAGTAAGAAAAAGTGGCAGACTGGGTGAGCAATGGGGACGAGTAACTATGACTCTCTTAAGGTAGCCAATGCCTCGTTACTTGCGGTTTGGATTAAGAAATCTCGAAAACCCCTAGGAGGAGAAACGATGACTCTTTTATGATACACAACTAGTGACATATCGCTTCTGGCAGACTGGCAAGTACATAAAAAGTAGTAAACTGTGTGAGCAACTCGGAGGAAGAAGTATTGCACTATTAAGATAGCCACTTTTTCGTCAAGAGAGGTATTGACTCAGAGAATACCAGTAACCTATGGAAGGAGTAACGATGAATCTCTTAAAATACACAACGAGTGACATATCGCTTCTGGCAGACTGGCCGCAGTAAGAAAAAGTGGCAGACTGGGTGAGCAATTGGGACGAGTAACTATGACTCTCTTAAGGTAGCCAATGCCTCGTTACTTGCGGTTTGGATTAAGAGGTCTCGAATAACCCCTAGGAGGAGAAACGATGACTCTTTTATGATACAAAACTAGTGAATTATAGTTTCTGGCAGACAAAAACTACACAAAAAAGTAGTAAACTGTGTGAGCAACTGAGAGGAAGAAGTATTGCACTATTAAGATAGCCACTTTTTCGTTACGAGAGGCATTGAATCAGAGAATACCAGTAACCTATGGAAAGAGTAACGATGAATCTCTTAAGATACACAACGAGTGACATATCGCTTCTGGCAGACTGGCCACAGTAAGAAAAAGTGGCAGACTGGGTGAGCAATGGGGACGAGTAACTATGACTCTCTTAAGGTAGCCAATGCCTCGTTACTTGCGGTTTGGATTAAGAAATCTCGAAAACCCCTAGGAGGAGAAACGATGACTCTTTTGTGATACACAACTAGTGAATTATAGTTTCTGGCAGACAAAAACTACACAAAAAGTTGTAAACTGTGTGAGCAACTCGGAGGAAGAAGTATTGCACTATTAAGATAGCCACTTTTTCGTCACGAGAGGTATTGACTCAGAGAATAGCAGTAACCTATGGAAGGAGTAACGATGAATCTCTTAAGATACACAACGAGTGACATATCGCTTCTGGAAGACTGGCCGCAGTAAGAAGAAGTGGCAGACTGGGTGAGCAATTGGGACGAATAACTATGACTCTCTTAAGGTAGCCAATGCCTCGTTACTTGCGGTTTGGATTAAGAGGTCTCGAATAACCCCTAGGAGGAGAAACGATGACTCTTTTATGATACAAAACTAGTGAATTATAGTTTCTGGCAGACAAAAACTACACAAAAAAGTAGTAAACTGTGTGAGCAACTGAGAGGAAGAAGTATTGCACTATTAAGATAGCCACTTTTTCGTTACGAGAGGCATTGAATCAGAGAATACCAGTAACCTATGGAAAGAGTAACGATGAATCTCTTAAGATACACAACGAGTGACATATCGCTTCTGGCAGACTGGCCACAGTAAGAAAAAGTGGCAGACTGGGTGAGCAATGGGGACGAGTAACTATGACTCTCTTAAGGTAGCCAATGCCTCGTTACTTGCGGTTTGGATTAAGAAATCTCGAAAACCCCTAGGAGGAGAAACGATGACTCTTTTGTGATACACAACTAGTGAATTATAGTTTCTGGCAGACAAAAACTACACAAAAAGTTGTAAAATGTGTGAGCAACTCGGAGGAAGAAGTATTGCACTATTAAGATAGCCACTTTTTCGTCACGAGAGGTATTGACTCAGAGAATAGCAGTAACCTATGGAAGGAGTAACGATGAATCTCTTAAAATACAGAACGAGTGACATATCGCTTCTGGCAGACTGGCCGCAGTAAGAAAAAGTGGCAGACTGGGTGAGCAATTGGGACGAGTAACTATGACTCTCTTAAGGTAGCCAATGCCTCGTTACTTGCGGTTTGGATTAAGAGGTCTCGAATAACCCCTAGGAGGAGAAACGATGACTCTTTTATGATACAAAACTAGTGAATTATAGTTTCTGGCAGACAAAAACTACACAAGAAAGTAGTAAACTGTGTGAGCAACTGAGAGGAAGAAGTATTGCACTATTAAGATAGCCACTTTTTCGTTACGAGAGGCATTGAATCAGAGAATACCAGTAACCTATGGAAAGAGTAACGATGAATCTCTTAAAATACACAACGAGTGACATATCGCTTCTGGCAGACTGGCCACAGTAAGAAAAAGTGGCAGACTGGGTGAGCAATGGTGACGAGTAACTATGACTCTCTTAAGGTAGCCAATGCCTCGTTACTTGCGGTTTGGATTAAGAAATCTCGAAAACCCCTAGGAGGAGAAACGATGACTCTTTTGTGATACACAACTAGTGAATTATAGTTTCTGGCAGACAAAAACTACACAAAAAGTTGTAAACTGTGTGAGCAACTGAGAGGAAGAAGTATTGCACTATTAAGATAGCCACTTTTTCGTTACGAGAGACATTGAATCAGAGAATACCAGTAACCTATGGAAAGAGTAACGATGAATCTCTTAAAATACACAACGAGTGACATATCGCTTCTGGCAGACTGGCCGCAGTAAGAAGAAGTGGCAGACTGGGTGAGCAATTGGGACGAATAACTATGACTCTCTTAAGGTAGCCAATGCCTCGTTACTTGCGGTTTGGATTAAGAGGTCTCGAATAACCCCTAGGAGGAGAAACGATGACTCTTTTATGATACAAAACTAGTGAATTATAGTTTCTGGCAGACAAAAACTACACAAAAAAGTAGTAAACTGTGTGAGCAACTGAGAGGAAGAAGTATTGCACTATTAAGATAGCCACTTTTTCGTTACGAGAAGCATTGAATCAGAGAATACCAGTAACCTATGGAAAGAGTAACGATGAATCTCTTAAGATACACAACGAGTGACATATCGCTTCTGGCAGACTGGCCACAGTAAGAAAAAGTGGCAGACTGGGTGAGCAATGGGGACGAGTAACTATGACTCTCTTAAGGTAGCCAATGCTTCGTTACTTGCGGTTTGGATTAAGAGGTCTCGAATAACCCCTAGGAGGAGAAACGATGACTCTTTTATGATACAAAACTAGTGAATTATAGTTTCTGGCAGACAAAAACTACACAAAAAAGTAGTAAACTGTGTGAGCAACTGAGAGGAAGAAGTATTGCACTATTAAGATAGCCACTTTTTCGTTACGAGAGGCATTGAATCAGAGAATACCAGTAACCTATGGAAAGAGTAACGATGAATCTCTTAAGATACACAACGAGTGACATATCGCTTCTGGCAGACTGGCCACAGTAAGAAAAAGTGGCAGACTGGGTGAGCAATGGGGACGAGTAACTATGACTCTCTTAAGGTAGCCAATGCCTCGTTACTTGCGGTTTGGATTAAGAAATCTCGAAAACCCCTAGGAGGAGAAACGATGACTCTTTTGTGATACACAACTAGTGAATTATAGTTTCTGGCAGACAAAAACTACACAAAAAGTTGTAAACTGTGTGAGCAACTCGGAGGAAGAAGTATTGCACTATTAAGATAGCCACTTTTTCGTCACGAGAGGTATTGACTCAGAGAATAGCAGTAACCTATGGAAGGAGTAACGATGAATCTCTTAAAATACAGAACGAGTGACATATCGCTTCTGGCAGACTGGCCGCAGTAAGAAAAAGTGGCAGACTGGGTGAGCAATTGGGACGAGTAACTATGACTCTCTTAAGGTAGCCAATGCCTCGTTACTTGCGGTTTGGATTAAGAGGTCTCGAATAACCCCTAGGAGGAGAAACGATGACTCTTTTATGATACAAAACTAGTGAATTATAGTTTCTGGCAGACAAAAACTACACAAGAAAGTAGTAAACTGTGTGAGCAACTGAGAGGAAGAAGTATTGCACTATTAAGATAGCCACTTTTTCGTTACGAGAGGCATTGAATCAGAGAATACCAGTAACCTATGGAAAGAGTAACGATGAATCTCTTAAAATACACAACGAGTGACATATCGCTTCTGGCAGACTGGCCACAGTAAGAAAAAGTGGCAGACTGGGTGAGCAATGGGGACGAGTAACTATGACTCTCTTAAGGTAGCCAATGCCTCGTTACTTGCGGTTTGGATTAAGAAATCTCGAAAACCCCTAGGAGGAGAAACGATGACTCTTTTGTGATACACAACTAGTGAATTATAGTTTCTGGCAGACAAAAACTACACAAAAAGTTGTAAACTGTGTGAGCAACTGAGAGGAAGAAGTATTGCACTATTAAGATAGCCACTTTTTCGTTACGAGAGACATTGAATCAGAGAATACCAGTAACCTATGGAAAGAGTAACGATGAATCTCTTAAAATACACAACGAGTGACATATCGCTTCTGGCAGACTGGCCACAGTAAGAAAAAGTGGCAGACTGGGTGAGCAATGGGGACGAGTAACTATGACTCTCTTAAGGTAGCCAATGCCTCGTTACTTGCGGTTTGGATTAAGAAATCTCGAAAACCCCTAGGAGGAGAAACGATGACTCTTTTATGATACACAACTAGTGACATATCGCTTCTGGCAGACTGGCAAGTACACAAAAAGTAGTAAACTGTGTGAGCAACTCGGAGGAAGAAGTATTGCACTATTAAGATAGCCACTTTTTCGTCAAGAGAGGTATTGACTCAGAGAATACCAGTAACCTATGGAAGGAGTAACGATGAATCTCTTAAAATACACAACGAGTGACATATCGCTTCTGGCAGACTGGCCGCAGTAAGAAAAAGTGGCAGACTGGGTGAGCAATTGGGACGAGTAACTATGACTCTCTTAAGGTAGCCAATGCCTCGTTACTTGCGGTTTGGATTAAGAGGTCTCGAATAACCCCTAGGAGGAGAAACGATGACTCTTTTATGATACAAAACTAGTGAATTATAGTTTCTGGCAGACAAAAACTACACAAAAAAGTAGTAAACTGTGTGAGCAACTGAGAGGAAGAAGTATTGCACTATTAAGATAGCCACTTTTTCGTTACGAGAGGCATTGAATCAGAGAATACCAGTAACCTATGGAAAGAGTAACGATGAATCTCTTAAGATACACAACGAGTGACATATCGCTTCTGGCAGACTGGCCACAGTAAGAAAAAGTGGCAGACTGGGTGAGCAATGGGGACGAGTAACTATGACTCTCTTAAGGTAGCCAATGCCTCGTTACTTGCGGTTTGGATTAAGAAATCTCGAAAACCCCTAGGAGGAGAAACGATGACTCTTTTGTGATACACAACTAGTGAATTATAGTTTCTGGCAGACAAAAACTACACAAAAAGTTGTAAACTGTGTGAGCAACTCGGAGGAAGAAGTATTGCACTCTTAAGATAGCCACTTTTTCGTCACGAGAGGTATTGACTCAGAGAATAGCAGTAACCTATGGAAGGAGTAATGATGAATCTCTTAAAATACAGAACGAGTGACATATCGCTTCTGGCAGACTGGCCGCAGTAAGAAAAAGTGGCAGACTGGGTGAGCAATTGGGACGAGTAACTATGACTCTCTTAAGGTAGCCAATGCCTCGTTACTTGCGGTTTGGATTAAGAGGTCTCGAATAACCCCTAGGAGGAGAAACGATGACCCTTTTATGATACAAAACTAGTGAATTATAGTTTCTGGCAGACAAAAACTACACAAGAAAGTAGTAAACTGTGTGAGCAACTGAGAGGAAGAAGTATTGCACTATTAAGATAGCCACTTTTTCGTTACGAGAGGCATTGAATCAGAGAATACCAGTAACCTATGGAAAGAGTAACGATGAATCTCTTAAAATACACAACGAGTGACATATCGCTTCTGGCAGACTGGCCACAGTAAGAAAAAGTGGCAGACTGGGTGAGCAATGGGGACGAGTAACTATGACTCTCTTAAGGTAGCCAATGCCTCGTTACTTGCGGTTTGGATTAAGAAATCTCGAAAACCCCTAGGAGGAGAAACGATGACTCTTTTATGATACACAACTAGTGACATATCGCTTCTGGCAGACTGGCAAGTACATAAAAAGTAGTAAACTGTGTGAGCAACTCGGAGGAAGAAGTATTGCACTATTAAGATAGCCACTTTTTCGTCAAGAGAGGTATTGACTCAGAGAATACCAGTAACCTATGGAAGGAGTAACGATGAATCTCTTAAAATACACAACGAGTGACATATCGCTTCTGGCAGACTGGCCGCAGTAAGAAAAAGTGGCAGACTGGGTGAGCAATTGGGACGAGTAACTATGACTCTCTTAAGGTAGCCAATGCCTCGTTACTTGCGGTTTGGATTAAGAGGTCTCGAATAACCCCTAGGAGGAGAAACGATGACTCTTTTATGATACAAAACTAGTGAATTATAGTTTCTGGCAGACAAAAACTACACAAAAAAGTAGTAAACTGTGTGAGCAACTGAGAGGAAGAAGTATTGCACTATTAAGATAGCCACTTTTTCGTTACGAGAGGCATTGAATCAGAGAATACCAGTAACCTATGGAAAGAGTAACGATGAATCTCTTAAGATACACAACGAGTGACATATCGCTTCTGGCAGACTGGCCACAGTAAGAAAAAGTGGCAGACTGGGTGAGCAATGGGGACGAGTAACTATGACTCTCTTAAGGTAGCCAATGCCTCGTTACTTGCGGTTTGGATTAAGAAATCTCGAAAACCCCTAGGAGGAGAAACGATGACTCTTTTGTGATACACAACTAGTGAATTATAGTTTCTGGCAGACAAAAACTACACAAAAAGTTGTAAACTGTGTGAGCAACTCGGAGGAAGAAGTATTGCACTATTAAGATAGCCACTTTTTCGTCACGAGAGGTATTGACTCAGAGAATAGCAGTAACCTATGGAAGGAGTAACGATGAATCTCTTAAGATACACAACGAGTGACATATCGCTTCTGGAAGACTGGCCGCAGTAAGAAGAAGTGGCAGACTGGGTGAGCAATTGGGACGAATAACTATGACTCTCTTAAGGTAGCCAATGCCTCGTTACTTGCGGTTTGGATTAAGAGGTCTCGAATAACCCCTAGGAGGAGAAACGATGACTCTTTTATGATACAAAACTAGTGAATTATAGTTTCTGGCAGACAAAAACTACACAAAAAAGTAGTAAACTGTGTGAGCAACTGAGAGGAAGAAGTATTGCACTATTAAGATAGCCACTTTTTCGTTACGAGAGGCATTGAATCAGAGAATACCAGTAACCTATGGAAAGAGTAACGATGAATCTCTTAAGATACACAACGAGTGACATATCGCTTCTGGCAGACTGGCCACAGTAAGAAAAAGTGGCAGACTGGGTGAGCAATGGGGACGAGTAACTATGACTCTCTTAAGGTAGCCAATGCCTCGTTACTTGCGGTTTGGATTAAGAAATCTCGAAAACCCCTAGGAGGAGAAACGATGACTCTTTTGTGATACACAACTAGTGAATTATAGTTTCTGGCAGACAAAAACTACACAAAAAGTTGTAAACTGTGTGAGCAACTCGGAGGAAGAAGTATTGCACTATTAAGATAGCCACTTTTTCGTCAATAGAGGTATTGACTCAGAGAATAGCAGTAACCTATGGAAGGAGTAACGATGAATCTCTTAAAATACAGAACGAGTGACATATCGCTTCTGGCAGACTGGCCGCAGTAAGAAAAAGTGGCAGACTGGGTGAGCAATTGGGACGAGTAACTATGACTCTCTTAAGGTAGCCAATGCCTCGTTACTTGCGGTTTGGATTAAGAGGTCTCGAATAACCCCTAGGAGGAGAAACGATGACTCTTTTATGATACAAAACTAGTGAATTATAGTTTCTGGCAGACAAAAACTACACAAGAAAGTAGTAAACTGTGTGAGCAACTGAGAGGAAGAAGTATTGCACTATTAAGATAGCCACTTTTTCGTTACGAGAGGCATTGAATCAGAGAATACCAGTAACCTATGGAAAGAGTAACGATGAATCTCTTAAAATACACAACGAGTGACATATCGCTTCTGGCAGACTGGCCACAGTAAGAAAAAGTGGCAGACTGGGTGAGCAATGGGGACGAGTAACTATGACTCTCTTAAGGTAGCCAATGCCTCGTTACTTGCGGTTTGGATTAAGAAATCTCGAAAACCCCTAGGAGGAGAAACGATGACTCTTTTGTGATACACAACTAGTGAATTATAGTTTCTGGCAGACAAAAACTACACAAAAAGTTGTAAACTGTGTGAGCAACTGAGAGGAAGAAGTATTGCACTATTAAGATAGCCACTTTTTCGTTACGAGAGGCATTGAATCAGAGAATACCAGTAACCTATGGAAAGAGTAACGATGAATCTCTTAAAATACACAACGAGTGACATATCGCTTCTGGCAGACTGGCCACAGTAAGAAAAAGTGGCAGACTGGGTGAGCAATGGGGACGAGTAACTATGACTCTCTTAAGGTAGCCAATGCCTCGTTACTTGCGGTTTGGATTAAGAAATCTCGAAAACCCCTAGGAGGAGAAACGATGACTCTTTTATGATACACAACTAGTGACATATCGCTTCTGGCAGACTGGCAAGTACACAAAAAGTAGTAAACTGTGTGAGCAACTCGGAGGAAGAAGTATTGCACTATTAAGATAGCCACTTTTTCGTCAAGAGAGGTATTGACTCAGAGAATACCAGTAACCTATGGAAGGAGTAACGATGAATCTCTTAAAATACACAACGAGTGACATATCGCTTCTGGCAGACTGGCGGCAGTAAGAAAAAGTGGCAGACTGGGTGAGCAATTGGGACGAGTAACTATGACTCTCTTAAGGTAGCCAATGCCTCGTTACTTGCGGTTTGGATTAAGAGGTCTCGAATAACCCCTAGGAGGAGAAACGATGACTCTTTTATGATACAAAACTAGTGAATTATAGTTTCTGGCAGACAAAAACTACACAAAAAAGTAGTAAACTGTGTGAGCAACTGAGAGGAAGAAGTATTGCACTATTAAGATAGCCACTTTTTCGTTACGAGAGGCATTGAATCAGAGAATACCAGTAACCTATGGAAAGAGTAACGATGAATCTCTTAAGATACACAACGAGTGACATATCGCTTCTGGCAGACTGGCCACAGTAAGAAAAAGTGGCAGACTGGGTGAGCAATGGGGACGAGTAACTATGACTCTCTTAAGGTAGCCAATGCCTCGTTACTTGCGGTTTGGATTAAGAAATCTCGAAAACCCCTAGGAGGAGAAACGATGACTCTTTTGTGATACACAACTAGTGAATTATAGTTTCTGGCAGACAAAAACTACACAAAAAGTTGTAAACTGTGTGAGCAACTCGGAGGAAGAAGTATTGCACTATTAAGATAGCCACTTTTTCGTCACGAGAGGTATTGACTCAGAGAATAGCAGTAACCTATGGAAGGAGTAACGATGAATCTCTTAAAATACAGAACGAGTGACATATCGCTTCTGGCAGACTGGCCGCAGTAAGAAAAAGTGGCAGACTGGGTGAGCAATTGGGACGAGTAACTATGACTCTCTTAAGGTAGCCAATGCCTCGTTACTTGCGGTTTGGATTAAGAGGTCTCGAATAACCCCTAGGAGGAGAAACGATGACTCTTTTATGATACAAAACTAGTGAATTATAGTTTCTGGCAGACAAAAACTACACAAGAAAGTAGTAAACTGTGTGAGCAACTGAGAGGAAGAAGTATTGCACTATTAAGATAGCCACTTTTTCGTTACGAGAGGCATTGAATCAGAGAATACCAGTAACCTATGGAAAGAGTAACGATGAATCTCTTAAAATACACAACGAGTGACATATCGCTTCTGGCAGACTGGCCACAGTAAGAAAAAGTGGCAGACTGGGTGAGCAATGGGGACGAGTAACTATGACTCTCTTAAGGTAGCCAATGCCTCGTTACTTGCGGTTTGGATTAAGAAATCTCGAAAACCCCTAGGAGGAGAAACGATGACTCTTTTGTGATACACAACTAGTGAATTATAGTTTCTGGCAGACAAAAACTACACAAAAAGTTGTAAACTGTGTGAGCAACTGAGAGGAAGAAGTATTGCACTATTAAGATAGCCACTTTTTCGTTACGAGAGGCATTGAATCAGAGAATACCAGTAACCTATGGAAAGAGTAACGATGAATCTCTTAAAATACACAACGAGTGACATATCGCTTCTGGCAGACTGGCCACAGTAAGAAAAAGTGGCAGACTGGGTGAGCAATGGGGACGAGTAACTATGACTCTCTTAAGGTAGCCAATGCCTCGTTACTTGCGGTTTGGATTAAGAAATCTCGAAAACCCCTAGGAGGAGAAACGATGACTCTTTTATGATACACAACTAGTGACATATCGCTTCTGGCAGACTGGCAAGTACACAAAAAGTAGTAAACTGTGTGAGCAACTCGGAGGAAGAAGTATTGCACTATTAAGATAGCCACTTTTTCGACAAGAGAGGTATTGACTCAGAGAATACCAGTAACCTATGGAAGGAGTAACGATGAATCTCTTAAAATACACAACGAGTGACATATCGCTTCTGGCAGACTGGCCGCAGTAAGAAAAAGTGGCAGACTGGGTGAGCAATTGGGACGAGTAACTATGACTCTCTTAAGGTAGCCAATGCCTCGTTACTTGCGGTTTGGATTAAGAGGTCTCGAATAACCCCTAGGAGGAGAAACGATGACTCTTTTATGATACAAAACTAGTGAATTATAGTTTCTGGCAGACAAAAACTACACAAAAAAGTAGTAAACTGTGTGAGGAACTGAGAGGAAGAAGTATTGCACTATTAAGATAGCCACTTTTTCGTTACGAGAGGCATTGAATCAGAGAATACCAGTAACCTATGGAAAGAGTAACGATGAATCTCTTAAGATACACAACGAGTGACATATCGCTTCTGGCAGACTGGCCACAGTAAGAAAAAGTGGCAGACTGGGTGAGCAATGGGGACGAGTAACTATGACTCTCTTAAGGTAGCCAATGCCTCGTTACTTGCGGTTTGGATTAAGAAATCTCGAAAACCCCTAGGAGGAGAAACGATGACTCTTTTGTGATACACAACTAGTGAATTATAGTTTCTGGCAGACAAAAACTACACAAAAAGTTGTAAACTGTGTGAGCAACTCGGAGGAAGAAGTATTGCACTATTAAGATAGCCACTTTTTCGTCACGAGAGGTATTGACTCAGAGAATAGCAGTAACCTATGGAAGGAGTAACGATGAATCTCTTAAAATACAGAACGAGTGACATATCGCTTCTGGCAGACTGGCCGCAGTAAGAAAAAGTGGCAGACTGGGTGAGCAATTGGGACGAGTAACTATGACTCTCTTAAGGTAGCCAATGCCTCGTTACTTGCGGTTTGGATTAAGAGGTCTCGAATAACCCCTAGGAGGAGAAACGATGACTCTTTTATGATACAAAACTAGTGAATTATAGTTTCTGGCAGACAAAAACTACACAAGAAAGTAGTAAACTGTGTGAGCAACTGAGAGGAAGAAGTATTGCACTATTAAGATAGCCACTTTTTCGTTACGAGAGGCATTGAATCAGAGAATACCAGTAACCTATGGAAAGAGTAACGATGAATCTCTTAAAATACACAACGAGTGACATATCGCTTCTGGCAGACTGGCCACAGTAAGAAAAAGTGGCAGACTGGGTGAGCAATGGGGACGAGTAACTATGACTCTCTTAAGGTAGCCAATGCCTCGTTACTTGCGGTTTGGATTAAGAAATCTCGAAAACCCCTAGGAGGAGAAACGATGACTCTTTTATGATACACAACTAGTGACATATCGCTTCTGGCAGACTGGCAAGTACATAAAAAGTAGTAAACTGTGTGAGCAACTCGGAGGAAGAAGTATTGCACTATTAAGATAGCCACTTTTTCGTCACGAGAGGTATTGACTCAGAGAATAGCAGTAACCTATGGAAGGAGTAACGATGAATCTCTTAAGATACACAACGAGTGACATATCGCTTCTGGAAGACTGGCCGCAGTAAGAAGAAGTGGCAGACTGGGTGAGCAATTGGGACGAATAACTATGACTCTCTTAAGGTAGCCAATGCCTCGTTACTTGCGGTTTGGATTAAGAGGTCTCGAATAACCCCTAGGAGGAGAAACGATGACTCTTTTATGATACAAAACTAGTGAATTATAGTTTCTGGCAGACAAAAACTACACAAAAAAGTAGTAAACTGTGTGAGCAACTGGGAGGAAGAAGTATTGCACTATTAAGATAGCCACTTTTTCGTTACGAGAGGCATTGAATCAGGGAATACCAGTAACCTATGGAAAGAGTAACGATGAATCTCTTAAGATACACAACGAGTGACATATCGCTTCTGGCAGACTGGCCGCAGTAAGGAAAAGTGGCAGACTGGGTGAGCAATTGGGACGAGTAACTATGACTCTCTTAAGGTAGCCAATGCCTCGTTACTTGCGGTTTGGATTAAGATATCTCGAATAACCCCTAGGAGGAGAAACGATGACTCTTTTATGATACACAGCTAGTGAATTATAGTTTCTGGCAGACAAAAACTACACAAAAAAGTAGTAAACTGTGTGAGCAACTCGGAGGAAGAAGTATTGCACTATTAAGATAGCCACTTTTTCGTTACGAGAGGCATTGAATCAGAGAATACCCGTAACCTATGGAAAGAGTAACGATGAATCTCTTGAGATACACAATGAGTGACATATCGCTTCTGGCAGACTGGCCGCAGTAAGGAAAAGTGGCAGACTGGGTGAGCAATGGGGACGAGTAACTATGACTCTCTTAAGGTAGCCAATGCCTCGTTACTTGCGGTTTGGATTAAGATATCTCGAATAACCCCTAGGAGGAGAAACGATGACTCTTTTATGATACACAACTAGTGAATTATAGTTTCTGGCAGACAAAAACTACACAAAAAGCAGTAAACTGTGTGAGCAACTCGGAGGAAGAAGTATTGCACTATTAAGATAGCCACTTTTTCGTCAAGAGAGGTATTGACTCAGAGAATACCAGTAACCTATGGAAGGAGTAACGATGAATCTCTTAAAATACACAACGAGTGACATATCGCTTCTGGCAGACTGGCCGCAGTAAGAAAAAGTGGCAGACTGGGTGAGCAATTGGGACGAGTAACTATGACTCTCTTAAGGTAGCCAATGCCTCGTTACTTGCGGTTTGGATTAAGAGGTCTCGAATAACCCCTAGGAGGAGAAACGATGACTCTTTTATGATACAAAACTAGTGAATTATAGTTTCTGGCAGACAAAAACTACACAAAAAAGTAGTAAACTGTGTGAGCAACTGAGAGGAAGAAGTATTGCACTATTAAGATAGCCACTTTTTCGTTACGAGAGGCATTGAATCAGAGAATACCAGTAACCTATGGAAAGAGTAACGATGAATCTCTTAAGATACACAACGAGTGACATATCGCTTCTGGCAGAATGGCCACAGTAAGAAAAAGTGGCAGACTGGGTGAGCAATGGGGACGAGTACCTATGACTCTCTTAAGGTAGCCAATGCCTCGTTACTTGCGGTTTGGGTTAAGAAATCTCGAAAACCCCTAGGAGGAGAAACGATGACTCTTTTATGATACACAACTAGTGAATTATAGTTTCTGGCAGACAAAAACTACACAAAAAGTAGTAAACTGTGTGAGCAACTCGGAGGAAGAAGTATTGCACTATTAAGATAGCCACTTTTTCGTCACGAGAGGTATTGACTCAGAGAATACCAGTAACCTATGGAAGGAGTAACGATGAATCTCTTAAGATACACAACGAGTGACATATCGCTTCTGGCAGACTGGCCGCAGTAAGAAAAAGTGGCAGACTGGGTGAGCAATTGGGACGAATAACTATGACTCTCTTAAGGTAGCCAATGCCTCGTTACTTGCGGTTTGGATTAAGAGGTCTCGAATAACCCCTAGGAGGAGAAACGATGACTCTTTTATGATACAAAACTAGTGAATTATAGTTTCTGGCAGACAAAAACTACACAAAAAAGTAGTAAACTGTGTGAGCAACTGGGAGGAAGAAGTATTGCACTATTAAGATAGCCACTTTTTCGTTACGAGAGGCATTGAATCAGGGAATACCAGTAACCTATGGAAAGAGTAACGATGAATCTCTTAAGATACACAACGAGTGACATATCGCTTCTGGCAGACTGGCCGCAGTAAGGAAAAGTGGCAGACTGGGTGAGCAATTGGGACGAGTAACTATGACTCTCTTAAGGTAGCCAATGCCTCGTTACTTGCGGTTTGGATTAAGATATCTCGAATAACCCCTAGGAGGAGAAACGATGACTCTTTTATGATACACAGCTAGTGAATTATAGTTTCTGGCAGACAAAAACTACACAAAAAAGTAGTAAACTGTGTGAGCAACTGAGAGGAAGAAGTATTGCACTATTAAGATAGCCACTTTTTCGTTACGAGAGGCATTGAATCAGAGAATACCAGTAACCTATGGAAGGAGTAACGATGAATCTCTTAAGATACACAACGAGTGACATATCGCTTCTGGCAGACTGGCCGCAGTAAGGAAAACTGGCAGACTGGGTGAGCAATTGGGACGAGTAACTATGACTCTCTTAAGGTAGCCGATGCCTCGTTACTTGCGGTTTGGATTAAGAAATCTCGAAAACCCCTAGGAGGAGAAACGATGACTCTTTTATGATACACAACTAGTGAATTATAGTTTCTGGCAGACAAAAACTACACAAAAAGTAGTAAACTGTGTGAGCAACTCGGAGGAAGAAGTATTGCACTATTAAGATAGCCACTTTTTCGTCACGTGATGTATTGACTCAGAGAATACCAGTAACCTATGGAAGGAGTAACGATGAATCTCTTAAGATACACAACGAGTGACATATCGCTTCTGGCAGACTGGCCGCAGTAAGAAAAAGTGGCAGACTGGGTGAGCAATTGGGACTAATAACTATGACTCTCTTAAGGTAGCCAATGCCTCGTTACTTGCGGTTTGGATTAAGAAGTCTCGAATAACCCCTAGGAGGAGAAACGATGACTCTTTTATGATACAAAACTAGTGAATTATAGTTTCTGGCAGACAAAAACTACACAAAAAAGTAGTAAACTGTGTGAGCAACTGGGAGGAAGAAGTATTGCACTATTAAGATAGCCACTTTTTCGTTACGAGAGGCATTGAATCAGGGAATACCAGTAACCTATGGAAAGAGTAACGATGAATCTCTTAAGATACACAACGAGTGACATATCGCTTCTGGCAGACTGGCCGCAGTAAGGAAAAGTGGCAGACTGGGTGAGCAATTGGGACGAGTAACTATGACTCTCTTAAGGTAGCCAATGCCTCGTTACTTGCGGTTTGGATTAAGATATCTCGAATAACCCCTAGGAGGAGAAACGATGACTCTTTTATGATACACAGCTAGTGAATTATAGTTTCTGGCAGACAAAAACTACACAAAAAAGTAGTAAACTGTGTGAGCAACTGAGAGGAAGAAGTATTGCACTATTAAGATAGCCACTTTTTCGTTACGAGAGGCATTGAATCAGAGAATACCAGTAACCTATGGAAGGAGTAACGATGAAACTCTTAAGATACACAACGAGTGACATATCGCTTCTGGCAGACTGGCCGCAGTAAGGAAAAGTGGCAGACTGGGTGAGCAATTGGGACGAGTAACTATGACTCTCTTAAGGTAGCCGATGCCTCGTTACTTGCGGTTTGGATTAAGAAATCTCGAAAACCCCTAGGAGGAGAAACGATGACTCTTTTATGATACACAACTAGTGAATTATAGTTTCTGGCAGACAAAAACTACACAAAAAGTAGTAAACTGTGTGAGCAACTCGGAGGAAGAAGTATTGCACTATTAAGATAGCCACTTTTTCGTCATGTGATGTATTGACTCAGAGAATACCAGTAACCTATGGAAGGAGTAACGATGAATCTCTTAAGATACACAACGAGTGACATATCGCTTCTGGCAGACTGGCCACAGTAAGAAAAAGTGGCAGACTGGGTGAGCAATGGGGACGAGTACCTATGACTCTCTTAAGGTAGCCAATGCCTCGTTACTTGCGGTTTGGGTTAAGAAATCTCGAAAACCCCTAGGAGGAGAAACGATGACTCTTTTATGATACACAACTAGTGACATATCGCTTCTGGCAGACTGGCAAGTACACAAAAAGTAGTAAACTGTGTGAGCAACTCGGAGGAAGAAGTATTGCACTATTAAGATAGCCACTTTTTCGTCAAGAGAGGTATTGACTCAGAGAATACCAGTAACCTATGGAAGGAGTAACGATGAATCTCTTAAAATACACAACGAGTGACATATCGCTTCTGGCAGACTGGCCGCAGTAAGAAAAAGTGGCAGACTGGGTGAGCAATTGGGACGAGTAACTATGACTCTCTTAAGGTAGCCAATGCCTCGTTACTTGCGGTTTGGATTAAGAGGTCTCGAATAACCCCTAGGAGGAGAAACGATGACTCTTTTATGATACAAAACTAGTGAATTATAGTTTCTAGCAGACAAAAACTACACAAAAAAGTAGTAAACTGTGTGAGCAACTGAGAGGAAGAAGTATTGCACTATTAAGATAGCCACTTTTTCGTTACGAGAGGCATTGAATCAGAGAATACCAGTAACCTATGGAAAGAGTAACGATGAATCTCTTAAGATACACAACGAGTGACATATCGCTTCTGGCAGACTGGCCACAGTAAGAAAAAGTGGCAGACTGGGTGAGCAATGGGGACGAGTACCTATGACTCTCTTAAGGTAGCCAATGACTCGTTACTTGCGGTTTGGGTTAAGAAATCTCGAAAACCCCTAGGAGGAGAAACGATGACTCTTTTATGATACACAACTAGTGAATTATAGTTTCTGGCAGACAAAAACTACACAAAAAGTAGTAAACTGTGTGAGCAACTCGGAGGAAGAAGTATTGCACTATTAAGATAGCCACTTTTTCGTCACGAGAGGTATTGACTCAGAGAATACCAGTAACCTATGGAAGGAGTAACGATGAATCTCTTAAGATACACAACGAGTGACATATCGCTTCTGGCAGACTGGCCGCAGTAAGAAAAAGTGGCAGACTGGGTAAGCAATTGGGACGAATAACTATGACTCTCTTAAGGTAGCCAATGCCTCGTTACTTGCGGTTTGGATTAAGAGGTCTCGAATAACCCCTAGGAGGAGAAACGATGACTCTTTTATGATACAAAACTAGTGAATTATAGTTTCTGGCAGACAAAAACTACACAAAAAAGTAGTAAACTGTGTGAGCAACTGGGAGGAAGAAGTATTGCACTATTAAGATAGCCACTTTTTCGTTACGAGAGGCATTGAATCAGGGAATACCAGTAACCTATGGAAAGAGTAACGATGAATCTCTTAAGATACACAACGAGTGACATATCGCTTCTGGCAGACTGGCCGCAGTAAGGAAAAGTGGCAGACTGGGTGAGCAATTGGGACGAGTAACTATGACTCTCTTAAGGTAGCCAATGCCTCGTTACTTGCGGTTTGGATTAAGATATCTCGAATAACCCCTAGGAGGAGAAACGATGACTCTTTTATGATACACAGCTAGTGAATTATAGTTTCTGGCAGACAAAAACTACACAAAAAAGTAGTAAACTGTGTGAGCAACTGAGAGGAAGAAGTATTGCACTATTAAGATAGCCACTTTTTCGTTACGAGAGGCATTGAATCAGAGAATACCAGTAACCTATGGAAGGAGTAACGATGAATCTCTTAAGATACACAACGAGTGACATATCGCTTCTGGCAGACTGGCCGCAGTAAGGAAAAGTGGCAGACTGGGTGAGCAATTGGGACGAGTAACTATGACTCTCTTAAGGTAGCCGATGCCTCGTTACTTGCGGTTTGGATTAAGAAATCTCGAAAACCCCTAGGAGGAGAAACGATGACTCTTTTATGATACACAACTAGTGAATTATAGTTTCTGGCAGACAAAAACTACACAAAAAGTAGTAAACTGTGTGAGCAACTCGGAGGAAGAAGTATTGCACTATTAAGATAGCCACTTTTACGTCACGTGATGTATTGACTCAGAGAATACCAGTAACCTATGGAAGAAGTAACGATGAATCTCTTAAGATACACAACGAGTGACATATCGCTTCTGGCAGACTGGCCGCAGTAAGAAAAAGTGGCAGACTGGGTGAGCAATTGGGACGAATAACTATGACTCTCTTAAGGTAGCCAATGCCTCGTTACTTGCGGTTTGGTTTAAGAAATCTCGAATAACCCCTAGGAGGAGAAACGATGACTCTTTTATGATACAAAACTAGTGAATTATAGTTTCTGGCAGACAAAAACTACACAAAAAAGTAGTAAACTGTGTGAGCAACTGGGAGGAAGAAGTATTGCACTATTAAGATAGCCACTTTTTCGTTACGAGAGGCATTGAATCAGGGAATACCAGTAACCTATGGAAAGAGTAACGATGAATCTCTTAAGATACACAACGAGTGACATATCGCTTCTGGCAGACTGGCCGCAGTAAGGAAAAGTGGCAGACTGGGTGAGCAATTGGGACGAGTAACTATGACTCTCTTAAGGTAGCCAATGCCTCGTTACTTGCGGTTTGGATTAAGATATCTCGAATAACCCCTAGGAGGAGAAACGATGACTCTTTTATGATACACAGCTAGTGAATTATAGTTTCTGGCAGACAAAAACTACACAAAAAAGTAGTAAACTGTGTGAGCAACTGAGAGGAAGAAGTATTGCACTATTAAGATAGCCACTTTTTCGTTACGAGAGGCATTGAATCAGAGAATACCAGTAACCTATGGAAGGAGTAACGATGAATCTCTTAAGATACACAACGAGTGACATATCGCTTCTGGCAGACTGGCCGCAGTAAGGAAAAGTGGCAGACTGGGTGAGCAATTGGGACGAGTAACTATGACTCTCTTAAGGTAGCCGATGCCTCGTTACTTGCGGTTTGGATTAAGAAATCTCGAAAACCCCTAGGAGGAGAAACGATGACTCTTTTATGATACACAACTAGTGAATTATAGTTTCTGGCAGACAAAAACTACACAAAAAGTAGTAAACTGTGTGAGCAACTCGGAGGAAGAAGTATTGCACTATTAAGATAGCCACTTTTTCGTCACGTGATGTATTGACTCAGAGAATACCAGTAACCTATGGAAGGAGTAACGATGAATCTCTTAAGATACACAACGAGTGACATATCGCTTCTGGCAGACTGGCCGCAGTAAGAAAAAGTGGCAGACTGGGTGAGCAATTGGGACGAATAACTATGACTCTCTTAAGGTAGCCAATGCCTCGTTACTTGCGGTTTGGATTAAGAAATCTCGAATAACCCCTAGGAGGAGAAACGATGACTCTTTTATGATACACAACTAGTGACATATCGCTTCTGACAGACTGGCAAGTACACAAAAAGAGAGTAAACTGTGTGAGCAACTCAGAGGAAGAAGTATTGCACTATTAAGATAGCCACTTTTTCGTCAAGAGAGGTATTGACTCAGAGAATACCAGTAACCTATGGAAGGAGTAACGATGAATCTCTTAAGATACACAACGAGTGACATATCGCTTCTGGCAGACTGGCCACAGTAAGAAAAAGTGGCAGACTGGGTGAGCAATGGGGACGAGTAACTATGACTCTCTTAAGGTAGCCAATGCCTCGTTACTTGCGGTTTGGGTTAAGAAATCTCGAAAACCCCTAGGAGGAGAAACGATGACTCTTTTATGATACACAACTAGTGAACTATCGCTTCTGGCAGACTGGCAAGTACACAAAAAGTAGTAAACTGTGTGAGCAACTCGGTGGAAGAAGTATTGCACTATTAAGATAGCCACTTTTTCGTCAAGAGAGGTATTGACTCAGAGAATACCAGTAACCTATGGAAGGAGTAACGATGAATCTCTTAAGATACACAACGAGTGACATATCGCTTCTGGCAGACTGGCCGCAGTAAGGAAAAGTGGCAGACTGGGTGAGCAATTGGGACGAGTAACTATGACTCTCTTAAGGTAGCCAATGCCTCGTTACTTGCGGTTTGGATTAAGATATCTCGAATAACCCCTAGGAGGAGAAACGATGACTCTTTTATGATACACAACTAGTGAATTATAGCTTCTGGCAGAAAAAAACTACACAAAAAAGTAGTAAACTGTGTGAGCAATTGAGAGGAAGAAGTATTGCACTATTAAGATAGCCACTTTTTCGTTACGAGAGGCATTGAATCAGAGAATACCAGTAACCTATGGAAAGAGTAACGATGAATCTCTTAAGATACACAACGAGTGACATATCGCTTCTGGCAGACTGGCCGCAGTAAGGAAAAGTGGCAGACTGGGTGAGCAATTGGGACGAGTAACTATGACTCTCTTAAGGTAGCCAATGCCTCGTTACTTGCAGTTTGGATTAAGATATCTCGAATAACCCCTAGGAGGAGAAACGATGACTCTTTTATGATACACAGCTAGTGAATTATAGTTTCTGGAAGACAGAAACTACACAAAAAGCAGTAAACTGTGTGAGCTACTCGGAGGAAGAAGTATAGCACTATTAAGATAGCCACTTTTTCGTCAAGATAGGTATAGACTCAGAGAATACCAGTAACCTATGGAAGGAGTAACGATGAATCTCTTAAGATACACAACGAGTGACATATCGCTTCTGGCAGACTGGCCACAGTAAGAAAAAGTGGCAGATGGGTGAGCAATTGGGACGAGTAACTATGACTCTCTTAAGGTAGCCAATGCCTCGTTACTTGCGGTTTGGATTAAGAAATCTCGAAAACCCCTAGGAGGAGAAACGATGACTCTTTTATGATACACAACTAGTGACATATCGCTTCTGGCAGACTGGCAAGTACACAAAAAGTAGTAAACTGTGTGAGCAACTCGGAGGAAGAAGTATTGCACTATTAAGATAGCCACTTTTTCGTCAAGAGCGGTATTGACTCAGAGAATACCAGTAACCTATGGAAGGAGTAACGTTGAATCTCTTAAAATACACAACGAGTGACATATCGCTTCTGGCAGACTGGCCGCAGTAAGAAAAAGTGGCAGACTGGGTGAGCAATTGGGACGAGTAACTATGACTCTCTTAAGGTAGCCAATGCCTCGTTACTTGCGGTTTGGATTAAGATATCTCGAATAACCCCTAGGAGGAGAAACGATGACTCTTTTATGATACACAACTAGTGAATTATAGTTTCTGGCAGACAAAAACTACACAAAAAGCAGTAAACTCTGTGAGCAACTCGGAGGAAGAAGTATTGCACTATTAAGATAGCCACTTTTTCGTCACGAGAGGTATTGACTCAGAGAATGCCAGTAACCTATGGAAGGAGTAACGATGAATCTCTTAAGATACACAACGAGTGACATATCGCTTCTGGCAGACTGGCCACAGTAAGAAGAAGTGGCAGACTGGGTGAGCAATGGGGACGAGTAACTATGACTCTCTTAAGGTAGCCAATGCCTCGTTACTTGCGGTATGGATTAAGAAATCTCGAAAACCCCTAGGAGGAGAAGCGATGACTCTTTTATGATACACAACTAGTGAATTATAGCTTCTGGCAGACAAAAACTACACAAAAAGTAGTAAACTGTGTGAGCAACTCGGAGGAAGAAGTATTGCACTATTAAGATAGCCACTTTTTCGTCACGAGAGGTATTGACTCAGAGAATACCAGTAACCTATGGAAGGAGTAACGATGAATCTCTTAAGATACACAACGAGTGACATATCGCTTCTGGCAGACTGGCCGCAGTAAGGAAAAGGGGCAGACTGGGTGAGCAATTGGGACGAGTAACTATGACTCTCTTAAGGTAGCCAATGCCTCGTTACTTGCGGTTTGGATTAAGATATCTCGAATAACCCCTAGGAGGAGAAACGATGACTCTTTTATGATACACAACTAGTGAATTATAGTTTCTGGCAGACAAAAACTACACAAAAAGCAGTAAAATGTGTGAGCAACTCGGAGGAAGAAGTATTGCACTATTAAGATAGACACTTTTTCGTCACGAGAGGTATTGACTCAGAGAATACCAGTAACCTATGGAAGGAGTAACGATGAATCTCTTAAGATACACAACGAGTGACATATCGCTTCTGGCAGACTGGCCGCAGTAAGAAAAAGTGGCAGACTGGGTGAGCAATTGGGACGAGTAACTATGACTCTCTTAAGGTAGCCAATGCCTCGTTACTTGCGGTTTGGATTAAGATATCTCGAATAACCCCTAGGAGGAGAAACGATGACTCTTTTATGATACACAACTAGTGAATTATAGTTTCTGGCAGACAAAAACTACACAAAAAGCAGTAAACTCTGTGAGCAACTCGGAGGAAGAAGTATTGCACTATTAAGATAGCCACTTTTTCGTCACGAGAGGTATTGACTCAGAGAATACCAGTAACCTATGGAAGGAGTAACGATGAATCTCTTAAGATACACAACGAGTGACATATCGCTTCTGGCAGACTGGCCACAGTAAGAAAAAGTGGCAGACTGGGTGAGCAATGGGGACGAGTAACTATGACTCTCTTAAGGTAGCCAATGCCTCGTTACTTGCGGTTTGGATTAAGAAATCTCGAAAACCCCTAGGAGGAGAAGCGATGACTCTTTTATGATACACAACTAGTGAATTATAGCTTCTGGCAGACAAAAACTACACAAAAAGTAGTAAACTGTGTGAGCAACTCGGAGGAAGAAGTATTGCACTATTAAGATAGCCACTTTTTCGTCACGAGAGGTATTGACTCAGAGAATACCAGTAACCTATGGAAGGAGTAACGATGAATCTCTTAAGATACACAACGAGTGACATATCGCTTCTGGCAGACTGGCCGCAGTAAGAAAAAGTGGCAGACTGGGTGAGCAATTGGGACGAATAACTATGACTCTCTTAAGGTAGCCAATGCCTCGTTACTTGCGGTTTGGATTAAGAGGTCTCGAATAACCCCTAGGAGGAGAAACGATGACTCTTTTATGATACAAAACTAGTGAATTATAGTTTCTGGCAGACAAAAACTACACAAAATGTAGTAAACTGTGTGAGCAACTGGGAGGAAGAAGTATTGCACTATTAAGATAGCCACTTTTTCGTTACGAGAGGCATTGAATCAGGGAATACCAGTAACCTATGGAAAGAGTAACGATGAATCTCTTAAGATACACAACGAGTGACATATCGCTTCTGGCAGACTGGCCGCAGTAAGGAAAAGTGGCAGACTGGGTGAGCAATTGGGACGAGTAACTATGACTCTCTTAAGGTAGCCAATGCCTCGTTACTTGCGGTTTGGATTAAGATATCTCGAATAACCCCTAGGAGGAGAAACGATGACTCTTTTATGATACACAGCTAGTGAATTATAGTTTCTGGCAGACAAAAACTACACAAAAAAGTAGTAAACTGTGTGAGCAACTGAGAGGAAGAAGTATTGCACTATTAAGATAGCCACTTTTTCGTTACGAGAGGCATTGAATCAGAGAATACCAGTAACCTATGGAAGGAGTAACGATGAATCTCTTAAGATACACAACGAGTGACATATCGCTTCTGGCAGACTGGCCGCAGTAAGGAAAAGTGGCAGACTGGGTGAGCAATTGGGACGAGTAACTATGACTCTCTTAAGGTAGCCGATGCCTCGTTACTTGCGGTTTGGATTAAGAAATCTCGAAAACCCCTAGGAGGAGAAACGATGACTCTTTTATGATACACAACTAGTGAATTATAGTTTCTGGCAGACAAAAACTACACAAAAAGTAGTAAACTGTGTGAGCAACTCGGAGGAAGAAGTATTGCACTATTAAGATAGCCACTTTTTCGTCACGTGATGTATTGACTCAGAGAATACCAGTAACCTATGGAAGGAGTAACGATGAATCTCTTAAGATACACAACGAGTGACATATCGCTTCTGGCAGACTGGCCGCAGTAAGAAAAAGTGGCAGACTGGGTGAGCAATTGGGACGAATAACTATGACTCTCTTAAGGTAGCCAATGCCTCGTTACTTGCGGTTTGGATTAAGAAATCTCGAATAACCCCTAGGAGGAGAAACGATGACTCTTTTATGATACACAACTAGTGACATATCGCTTCTGACAGACTGGCAAGTACACAAAAAGAGAGTAAACTGTGTGAGCAACTCAGAGGAAGAAGTATTGCACTATTAAGATAGCCACTTTTTCGTCAAGAGAGGTATTGACTCAGAGAATACCAGTAACCTATGGAAGGAGTAACGATGAATCTCTTAAGATACACAACGAGTGACATATCGCTTCTGGCAGACTGGCCACAGTAAGAAAAAGTGGCAGACTGGGTGAGCAATGGGGACGAGTAACTATGACTCTCTTAAGGTAGCCAATGCCTCGTTACTTGCGGTTTGGGTTAAGAAATCTCGAAAACCCCTAGGAGGAGAAACGATGACTCTTTTATGATACACAACTAGTGAACTATCGCTTCTGGCAGACTGGCAAGTACACAAAAAGTAGTAAACTGTGTGAGCAACTCGGTGGAAGAAGTATTGCACTATTAAGATAGCCACTTTTTCGTCAAGAGAGGTATTGACTCAGAGAATACCAGTAACCTATGGAAGGAGTAACGATGAATCTCTTAAGATACACAACGAGTGACATATCGCTTCTGGCAGACTGGCCGCAGTAAGGAAAGTGGCAGACTGGGTGAGCAATTGGGACGAGTAACTATGACTCTCTTAAGGTAGCCAATGCCTCGTTACTTGCGGTTTGGATTAAGATATCTCGAATAACCCCTAGGAGGAGAAACGATGACTCTTTTATGATACACAACTAGTGAATTATAGCTTCTGGCAGAAAAAAACTACACAAAAAAGTAGTAAACTTTGTGAGCAATTGAGAGGAAGAAGTATTGCACTATTAAGATAGCCACTTTTTCGTTACGAGAGGCATTGAATCAGAGAATACCAGTAACCTATGGAAAGAGTAACGATGAATCTCTTAAGATACACAACGAGTGACATATCGCTTCTGGCAGACTGGCCGCAGTAAGGAAAAGTGGCAGACTGGGTGAGCAATTGGGACGAGTAACTATGACTCTCTTAAGGTAGCCAATGCCTCGTTACTTGCAGTTTGGATTAAGATATCTCGAATAACCCCTAGGAGGAGAAACGATGACTCTTTTATGATACACAGCTAGTGAATTATAGTTTCTGGAAGACAGAAACTACACAAAAAGCAGTAAACTGTGTGAGCTACTCGGAGGAAGAAGTATAGCACTATTAAGATAGCCACTTTTTCGTCAAGATAGGTATAGACTCAGAGAATACCAGTAACCTATGGAAGGAGTAACGATGAATCTCTTAAGATACACAACTAGTGACATATCGCTTCTGGCAGACTGGCCACAGTAAGAAAAAGTGGCAGATGGGTGAGCAATTGGGACGAGTAACTATGACTCTCTTAAGGTAGCCAATGCCTCGTTACTTGCGGTTTGGATTAAGAAATCTCGAAAACCCCTAGGAGGAGAAACGATGACTCTTTTATGATACACAACTAGTGACATATCGCTTCTGGCAGACTGGCAAGTACACAAAAAGTAGTAAACTGTGTGAGCAACTCGGAGGAAGAAGTATTGCACTATTAAGATAGCCACTTTTTCGTCAAGAGCGGTATTGACTCAGAGAATACCAGTAACCTATGGAAGGAGTAACGTTGAATCTCTTAAAATACACAACGAGTGACATATCGCTTCTGGCAGACTGGCCGCAGTAAGAAAAAGTGGCAGACTGGGTGAGCAATTGGGACGAGTAACTATGACTCTCTTAAGGTAGCCAATGCCTCGTTACTTGCGGTTTGGATTAAGATATCTCGAATAACCCCTAGGAGGAGAAACGATGACTCTTTTATGATACACAACTAGTGAATTATAGTTTCTGGCAGACAAAAACTACACAAAAAGCAGTAAACTCTGTGAGCAACTCGGAGGAAGAAGTATTGCACTATTAAGATAGCCACTTTTTCGTCACGAGAGGTATTGACTCAGAGAATGCCAGTAACCTATGGAAGGAGTAACGATGAATCTCTTAAGATACACAACGAGTGACATATCGCTTCTGGCAGACTGGCCACAGTAAGAAGAAGTGGCAGACTGGGTGAGCAATGGGGACGAGTAACTATGACTCTCTTAAGGTAGCCAATGCCTCGTTACTTGCGGTATGGATTAAGAAATCTCGAAAACCCCTAGGAGGAGAAGCGATGACTCTTTTATGATACACAACTAGTGAATTATAGCTTCTGGCAGACAAAAACTACACAAAAAGTAGTAAACTGTGTGAGCAACTCGGAGGAAGAAGTATTGCACTATTAAGATAGCCACTTTTTCGTCACGAGAGGTATTGACTCAGAGAATACCAGTAACCTATGGAAGGAGTAACGATGAATCTCTTAAGATACACAACGAGTGACATATCGCTTCTGGCAGACTGGCCGCAGTAAGGAAAAGGGGCAGACTGGGTGAGCAATTGGGACGAGTAACTATGACTCTCTTAAGGTAGCCAATGCCTCGTTACTTGCGGTTTGGATTAAGATATCTCGAATAACCCCTAGGAGGAGAAACGATGACTCTTTTATGATACACAACTAGTGAATTATAGTTTCTGGCAGACAAAAACTACACAAAAAGCAGTAAAATGTGTGAGCAACTCGGAGGAAGAAGTATTGCACTATTAAGATAGACACTTTTTCGTCACGAGAGGTATTGACTCAGAGAATACCAGTAACCTATGGAAGGAGTAACGATGAATCTCTTAAGATACACAACGGGTGACATATCGCTTCTGGCAGACTGGCCGCAGTAAGAAAAAGTGGCAGACTGGGTGAGCAATTGGGACGAGTAACTATGACTCTCTTAAGGTAGCCAATGCCTCGTTACTTGCGGTTTGGATTAAGATATCTCGAATAACCCCTAGGAGGAGAAACGATGACTCTTTTATGATACACAACTAGTGAATTATAGTTTCTGGCAGACAAAAACTACACAAAAAGCAGTAAACTCTGTGAGCAACTCGGAGGAAGAAGTATTGCACTATTAAGATAGCCACTTTTTCGTCACGAGAGGTATTGACTCAGAGAATACCAGTAACCTATGGAAGGAGTAACGATGAATCTCTTAAGATACACAACGAGTGACATATCGCTTCTGGCAGACTGGCCACAGTAAGAAAAAGTGGCAGACTGGGTGAGCAATGGGGACGAGTAACTATGACTCTCTTAAGGTAGCCAATGCCTCGTTACTTGCGGTTTGGATTAAGAAATCTCGAAAACCCCTAGGAGGAGAAGCGATGACTCTTTTATGATACACAACTAGTGAATTATAGCTTCTGGCAGACAAAAACTACACAAAAAGTAGTAAACTGTGTGAGCAACTCGGAGGAAGAAGTATTGCACTATTAAGATAGCCACTTTTTCGTCACGAGAGGTATTGACTCAGAGAATACCAGTAACCTATGGAAGGAGTAACGATGAATCTCTTAAGATACACAACGAGTGACATATCGCTTCTGGCAGACTGGCCGCAGTAAGAAAAAGTGGCAGACTGGGTGAGCAATTGGGACGAATAACTATGACTCTCTTAAGGTAGCCAATGCCTCGTTACTTGCGGTTTGGATTAAGAGGTCTCGAATAACCCCTAGGAGGAGAAACGATGACTCTTTTATGATACAAAACTAGTGAATTATAGTTTCTGGCAGACAAAAACTACACAAAATGTAGTAAACTGTGTGAGCAACTGGGAGGAAGAAGTATTGCACTATTAAGATAGCCACTTTTTCGTCAAGAGAGGTATTGACTCAGAGAATACCAGTAACCTATGGAAGGAGTAACGATGAATCTCTTAAGATACACAACGAGTGACATATCGCTTCTGGCAGACTGGCCGCAGTAAGGAAAAGTGGCAGACTGGGTGAGCAATTGGGACGAGTAACTATGACTCTCTTAAGGTAGCCAATGCCTCGTTACTTGCGGTTTGGATTAAGATATCTCGAATAACCCCTAGGAGGAGAAACGATGACTCTTTTATGATACACAACTAGTGAATTATAGTTTCTGGCAGACAAAAACTACACAAAAAGCAGTAAAATGTGTGAGCAACTCGGAGGAAGAAGTATTGCACTATTAAGTTAGACACTTTTTCGTCACGAGAGGTATTGACTCAGAGAATACCAGTAACCTATGGAAGGAGTAACGATGAATCTCTTAAGATACACAACGAGTGACATATCGCTTCTGGCAGACTGGCCACAGTAAGAAAAAGTGGCAGACTGGGTGAGCAATTGGGACGAATAACTATGACTCTCTTAAGGTACCCAATGCCTCGTTACTTGCGGTTTGGATTAAGAAATCTCGAATAACCCCTAGGAGGAGAAACGATGACTCTTTTATGATACACAACTAGTGACATATCGCTTCTGACAGACTGGCAAGTACACAAAAAGAGAGTAAACTGTGTGAGCAACTCAGAGGAAGAAGTATTGCACTATTAAGATAGCCACTTTTTCGTCAAGAGAGGTATTGACTCAGAGAATACCAGTAACCTATGGAAGGAGTAACGATGAATCTCTTAAGATACACAACGAGTGACATATCGCTTCTGGCAGACTGGCCACAGTAAGAAAAAGTGGCAGACTGGGTGAGCAATGGGGACGAGTAACTATGACTCTCTTAAGGTAGCAAATGCCTCGTTACTTGCGGTTTGGGTTAAGAAATCTCGAAAACCCCTAGGAGGAGAAACGATGACTCTTTTATGATACACAACTAGTGAACTATCGCTTCTGGCAGACTGGCAAGTACACAAAAAGTAGTAAACTGTGTGAGCAACTCGGAGGAAGAAGTATTGCACTATTAAGATAGCCACTTTTTCGTCAAGAGAGGTATTGACTCAGAGAATACCAGTAACCTATGGAAGGAGTAACGATGAATCTCTTAAGATACACAACGAGTGACATATCGCTTCTGGCAGACTGGCCGCAGTAAGGAAAAGTGGCAGACTGGGTGAGCAATTGGGACGAGTAACTATGACTCTCTTAAGGTAGCCAATGCCTCGTTACTTGCGGTTTGGATTAAGATATCTCGAATAACCCCTAGGAGGAGAAACGATGACTCTTTTATGATACACAACTAGTGAATTATAGCTTCTGGCAGAAAAAAACTACACAAAAAAGTAGTAAACTGTGTGAGCAATTGAGAGGAAGAAGTATTGCACTATTAAGATAGCCACTTTTTCGTTACGAGAGGCATTGAATCAGAGAATACCAGTAACCTATGGAAAGAGTAACGATGAATCTCTTAAGATACACAACGAGTGACATATCGCTTCTGGCAGACTGGTCGCAGTAAGGAAAAGTGGCAGACTGGGTGAGCAATTGGGACGAGTAACTATGACTCTCTTAAGGTAGCCAATGCCTCGTTACTTGCGGTTTGGATTAAGATATCTCGAATAACCCCTAGGAGGAGAAACGATGACTCTTTTATGATACACAGCTAGTGAATTATAGTTTCTGGAAGACAGAAACTACACAAAAAGCAGTAAACTGTGTGAGCAACTCGGAGGAAGAAGTATTGCACTATTAAGATAGCCACTTTTTCGTCAAGATAGGTATAGACTCAGAGAATACCAGTAACCTATGGAAGGAGTAACGATGAATCTCTTAAGATACACAACGAGTGACATATCGCTTCTGGCAGACTGGCCACAGTAAGAAAAAGTGGCAGATGGGTGAGCAATGGGGACGAGTAACTATGACTCTCTTAAGGTAGCCAATGCCTCGTTACTTGCGGTTTGGATTAAGAAATCTCGAAAACCCCTAGGAGGAGAAACGATGACTCTTTTATGATACACAACTAGTGACATATCGCTTCTGGCAGACTGGCAAGTACACAAAAAGTAGTAAACTGTGTGAGCAACTCGGAGGAAGAAGTATTGCACTATTAAGATAGCCACTTTTTCGTCAAGAGCGGTATTGACTCAGAGAATACCAGTAACCTATGGAAGGAGTAACGTTGAATCTCTTAAAATACACAACGAGTGACATATCGCTTCTGGCAGACTGGCCGCAGTAAGAAAAAGTGGCAGACTGGGTGAGCAATTGGGACGAGTAACTATGACTCTCTTAAGGTAGCCAATGCCTCGTTACTTGCGGTTTGGATTAAGATATCTCGAATAACCCCTAGGAGGAGAAACGATGACTCTTTTATGATACACAACTAGTGAATTATAGTTTCTGGCAGACAAAAACTACACAAAAAGCAGTAAACTCTGTGAGCAACTCGGAGGAAGAAGTATTGCACTATTAAGATAGCCACTTTTTCGTCACGAGAGGTATTGACTCAGAGAATACCAGTAACCTATGGAAGGAGTAACGATGAATCTCTTAAGATACACAACGAGTGACATATCGCTTCTGGCAGACTGGCCACAGTAAGAAAAAGTGGCAGACTGGGTGAGCAATGGGGACGAGTAACTATGACTCTCTTAAGGTAGCCAATGCCTCGTTACTTGCGGTTTGGATTAAGAAATCTCGAAAACCCCTAGGAGGAGAAGCGATGACTCTTTTATGATACACAACTAGTGAATTATAGCTTCTGGCAGACAAAAACTACACAAAAAGTAGTAAACTGTGTGAGCAACTCGGAGGAAGAAGTATTGCACTATTAAGATAGCCACTTTTTCGTCACGAGAGGTATTGACTCAGAGAATACCAGTAACCTATGGAAGGAGTAACGATGAATCTCTTAAGATACACAACGAGTGACATATCGCTTCTGGCAGACTGGCCGCAGTAAGAAAAAGTGGCAGACTGGGTGAGCAATTGGGACGAATAACTATGACTCTCTTAAGGTAGCCAATGCCTCGTTACTTGCGGTTTGGATTAAGAGGTCTCGAATAACCCCTAGGAGGAGAAACGATGACTCTTTTATGATACACAACTAGTGAATTATAGTTTCTGGCAGACAAAAACTACACAAAATGTAGTAAAATGTGTGAGCAACTGGGAGGAAGAAGTATTGCACTATTAAGATAGCCACTTTTTCGTCAAGAGAGGTATTGACTCAGAGAATACCAGTAACCTATGGAAGGAGTAACGATGAATCTCTTAAGATACACAACGAGTGACTTATCGCTTCTGGCAGACTGGCCGCAGTAAGGAAAAGTGGCAGACTGGGTGAGCAATTGGGACGAGTAACTATGACTCTCTTAAGGTAGCCAATGCCTCGTTACTTGCGGTTTGGATTAAGATATCTCGAATAACCCCTAGGAGGAGAAACGATGACTCTTTTATGATACACAACTAGTGAATTATAGTTTCTGGCAGACAAAAACTACACAAAAAGCAGTAAAATGTGTGAGCAACTCGGAGGAAGAAGTATTGCACTATTAAGATAGACACTTTTTCGTCACGAGAGGTATTGACTCAGAGAATACCAGTAACCTATGGAAGGAGTAACGATGAATCTCTTAAGATACACAACGAGTGACATATCGCTTCTGGCAGACTGGCCACAGTAAGAAAAAGTGGCAGACTGGGTGAGCAATGGGGACGAGTAACTATGACTCTCTTAAGGTAGCCAATGCCTCGTTACTTGCGGTTTGGATTAAGAAATCTCGAAAACCCCTAGGAGGAGAAACGGTGACTCTTTTATGATACACAACTAGTGAATCATAGTTTCTGGCAGACAAAAACTACACAAAAAGTAGTAAACTGTGTGAGCAACTCGGAGGAAGAAGTATTGCACTATTAAGATAGCCACTTTTTCGTCACGAGAGGTATTGACTCAGAGAATACCAGTAACCTATGGAAGGAGTAACGATGAATCTCTTAAAATACACAACGAGTGACATATCGCTTCTGGCAGACTGGCCGCAGTAAGAAAAAGTGGCAGACTGGGTGAGCAATTGGGACGAGTAACTATGACGCTCTTAAGGTAGCCAATGCCTCGTTACTTGCGGTTTGGATTAAGAGGTCTCGAATAACCCCTAGGAGGAGAAACGATGACTCTTTTATGATACAAAACTAGTGAATTATAGTTTCTGGCAGACAAAAACTACACAAAAACGTAGTAAACTGTGTGAGCAACTGAGAGGAAGAAGTATTGCACTACTAAGATAGCCACTTTTTCGTTACGAGAGGCATTGAATCAGAGAATACCAGTAACCTATGGAAAGAGTAACGATGAATCTCTTAAAATACACAACGAGTGACATATCGCTTCTGGCAGATAGGCCACAGTATGAAAAAGTGGCAGACTGGGTGAGCAATGGGGACGAGTAACTATGACTCTCTTAAGGTAGCCGATGCCTCGTTACTTGCGGTTTGGATTAAGAAATCTCGAAAACCCCTAGGAGGAGAAACGATGACTCTTTTATGATACACAACTAGTGAATTATAGTTTCTGGCAGACAAAAACTACACAAAAAGTAGTAAACTGTGTGAGCAACTCGGAGGAAGAAGTATTGCACTATTAAGATAGCCACTTTTTCGTCACGTGATGTATTGACTCAGAGAATACCAGTAACCTATGGAAGGAGTAACTATGAATCTCTTAAGATACACAACGAGTGACATATCGCTTCTGGCAGACTGGCCGCAGTAAGAAAATGTGGCAGACTGGGTGAGCAATTGGGACGAATAACTATGACTCTCTTAAGGTAGCCAATACCTCGTTACTTGCGGTTTGGATTAAGAAATCTCGAATAACCCCTAGGAGGAGAAACGATGACTCTTTTATGATACACAACTAGTGACATATTGCTTCTGACAGACTGGCAAGTACACAAAAGGAGAGTAAACTGTGTGAGCAACTCAGAGGAAGAAGTATTGCACTATTAAGATAGCCACTTTTTCGTCAAGAGAGGTATTGACTCAGAGAATACCAGTAACCTATGGAAGGAGTAACGATGAATCTCTTAAGATACACAACGAGTGACATATCGCTTCTGGCAGACTGGCCACAGTAAGAAAAAGTGGCAGACTGGGTGAGCAATGGGGACGAGTAACTATGACTCTCTTAAGGTAGCCAATGCCTCGTTACTTGCGGTTTGGGTTAAGAAATCTCGAAAACCCCTAGGAGGAGAAACGATGACTCTTTTATGATACACAACTAGTGAACTATCGCTTCTGGCAGACTGGCAAGTACACAAAAAGTAGTAAACTGTGTGAGCAACTCGGAGGAAGAAGTATTGCACTATTAAGATAGCCACTTTTTCGTCAAGAGAGGTATTGACTCAGAGAATACCAGTAACCTATGGAAGGAGTAACGATGAATCTCTTAAGATACACAACGAGTGACATATCGCTTCTGGCAGACTGGCCGCAGTAAGGAAAAGTGGCAGACTGGGTGAGCAATTGGGACGAGTAACTATGACTCTCTTAAGGTAGCCAATGCCTCGTTACTTGCGGTTTGGATTAAGATATCTCGAATAACCCCTAGGAGGAGAAACGATGACTCTTTTATGATACACAGCTAGTGAATTATAGTTTCTGGCAGACAAAAACTACACAAAAAGCAGTAAACTGTGTGAGCAACTCGGAGGAAGAAGTATTGCACTATTAAGATAGCCACTTTTTCGTCAAGAGAGGTATAGACTCAGAGAATACCAGTAACCTATGGAAGGAGTAACGATGAATCTCTTAAGATACACAACGAGTGACATATCGCTTCTGGCAGACTGGCCACAGTAAGTAAAAGTGGCAGATGGGTGAGCAATGGGGACGGGTAACTATGACTCTCTTAAGGTAGCCAATGCCTCGTTACTTGCGGTTTGGATTAAGAAATCTCGAAAACCCCTAGGAGGAGAAGCGATGACTCTTTTATGATACACAACTAGTGAATTATAGCTTCTGGCAGACAAAAACTACACAAAAAGTAGTAAACTGTGTGAGCAACTCGGAGGAAGAAGTATTGCACTATTAAGATAGCCACTTTTTCGTCACGAGAGGTATTGACTCAGAGAATACCAGAAACCTATGGAAGGAGTAACGATGAATCTCTTAAGATACACAACGAGTGACATATCGCTTCTGGCAGACTGGCCGCAGTAAGAAAAAGTGGCAGACTGGGTGAGCAATTGGGACGAATAACTATGACTCTCTTAAGGTAGCCAATGCCTCGTTACTTGCGGTTTGGATTAAGAGGTCTCGAATAACCCCTAGGAGGAGAAACAATGACTCTTTTATGATACAAAACTAGTGAATTATAGTTTCTGGCAGACAAAAACTACACAAAATGTAGTAAACTGTGTGAGCAACTGGGAGGAAGAAGTATTGCACTATTAAGATAGCCACTTTTTCGTCACGAGAGGTATTGACTCAGAGAATACCAGTAACCTATGGAAGGAGTAACGATGAATCTCTTAAGATACACAACGAGTGACATATCGCTTCTGGCAGACTGGCCACAGTAAGAAAAAGTGGCAGACTGGGTGAGCAATGGGGACGAGTAACTATGACTCTCTTAAGGTAGCCAATGCCTCGTTACTTGCGGTTTGGATTAAGAAATCTCGAAAACCCCTAGGAGGAGAAACGATGACTCTTTTATGATACACAACTAGTGAATTATAGTTTCTGGCAGACAAAAACTACACAAAAAGTAGTAAACTGTGTGAGCAACTCGGAGGAAGAAGTATTGCACTATTAAGATAGCCACTTTTTCGTCACGAGAGGTATTGACTCAGAGAATACCGGTAACCTATGGAAGGAGTAACGATGAATCTCTTAAAATACACAACGAGTGACATATCGCTTCTGGCAGACTGGCCGCAGTAAGAAAAAGTGGCAGACTGGGTGAGCAATTGGGACGAGTAACTATCACTCTAACTATGACTCTCTTAAGGTAGCCAATGCCTCGTTACTTGCGGTTTGGATTAAGAGGTCTCGAATAACCCCTAGGAGGAGAAACGATGACTCTTTTATGATACAAAACTAGTGAATTATAGTTTCTGGCAGACAAAAACTACACAAAAAAGTAGTAAACTGTGTGAGCAACTGAGAGGAAGAAGTATTGCACTATTAAGATAGCCACTTTTTCGTTATGAGAGGCATTGAATCAGAGAATACCAGTAACCTATGGAAAGAGTAACGATGAATCTCTTAAGATACACAACGAGTGACATATCGCTTCTGGCAGACTGGCCACAGTAAGAAAAAGTGGCAGACTGTGTGAGCAATGGGGACGAGTAACTATGACTCTCTTAAGGTAGCCAATGCCTCGTTACTTGCGGTTTGGATTAAGAAATCTCGAAAACCCCTAGGAGGAGAAACGATGACTCTTTTATGATACACAACTAGTGAATTATAGTTTCTGGCAGACAAAAACTACACAAAAAGTAGCAAACTGTGTGAGCAACTCGGAGGAAGAAGTATTGCACAATTAAGATAGCCACTTTTTCGTCACGAGAGGTATTGACTCAGAGAATACCAGTAACCTATGGAAGGAGTAACGATGAATCTCTTAAGATACACAACGTGTGACATATCGCTTCTGGCAGACTGGCCGCAGTAAGAAAAAGTGGCAGACTGGGTGAGCAATTGGGACGAATAACTATGACTCTCTTAAGGTAGCCAATGCCTCGTTACTTGCGGTTTGGATTAAGAGGTCTCGAATAACCCCTAGGAGGAGAAACGATGACTCTTTTATGATACAAAACTAGTGAATTATAGTTTCTGGCAGACAAAAACTACACAAAAAAGTAGTAAACTGTGTGAGCAACTGGGAGGAAGAAGTATTGCACTATTAAGATAGCCACTTTTTCGTCAAGAGAGGTATTGACTCAGAGAATACCAGTAACCTATGGAAGGAGTAACGATGAATCTCTTAAGATACACAACGAGTGACATATCGCTTCTGGCAGACTGGCCGCAGTAAGGAAAAGTGGCAGACTGGGTGAGCAATTGGGACGAGTAACTATGACTCTCTTAAGGTAGCCAATGCCTCGTTACTTGCGGTTTGGATTAAGATATCTCGAATAACCCCTAGGAGGAGAAACGATGACTCTTTTATGATACACAGCTAGTGAATTATAGTTTCTGGCAGACAAAAACTACACAAAAAAGTAGTAAACTGTGTGAGCAACTGGGAGGAAGAAGTATTGCACTATTAAGATAGCCACTTTTTCGTCAAGAGAGGTATTGACTCAGAGAATACCAGTAACCTATGGAAGGAGTAACGATGAATCTCTTAAGATACACAACGAGTGACATATCGCTTCTGGCAGACTGGCCGCAGTAAGGAAAAGTGGCAGACTGGGTGAGCAATTGGGACGAGTAACTATGACTCTCTTAAGGTAGCCAATGCCTCGTTACTTGCGGTTTGGATTAAGATATCTCGAATAACCCCTAGGAGGAGAAACGATGACTCTTTTATGATACACAGCTAGTGAATTATAGTTTCTGGCAGACAAAAACTACACAAAAAGCAGTAAACTGTGTGAGCAACTCGGAGGAAGAAGTATTGCACTATTAAGATAGCCACTTTTTCGTCACGAGAGGTATTGACTCAGAGAATACCAGTAACCTATGGAAGGAGTAACGATGAATCTCTTAAGATACACAACGAGTGACATATCGCTTCTGGCAGACTGGCCGCAGTAAGGAAATGTGGCAGACTGGGTGAGCAATTGGGACGAGTAACTATGACTCTCTTAAGGTAGCCAATGCCTCGTTACTTGCGGTTTGGATTAAGAAATCTCGAAAACCCCTAGGAGGAGAAACGATGACTCTTTTATGATACACAACTAGTGTATTATAGTTTCTGGCAGACAAAAACTACACAAAAAGCAGTAAACTCTGTGAGCAACTCGGAGGAAGAAGTATTGCACTATTAAGATAGACACTTTTTCGTCACGAGAGGTATTGACTCAGAGAATACCAGTAACCTATGGAAGGAGTAACGATGAATCTCTTAAGATACACAACGAGTGACATATCGCTTCTGGCAGACTGGCCACAGTAAGAAAAAGTGGCAGACTGGGTGAGCAATGGGGACGAGTAACTATGACTCTCTTAAGGTAGCCAATGCCTCGTTACTTGCGGTTTGGATTAAGAAATCTCGAAAACCCCTAGGAGGAGAAACGATGACTCTTTTATGATACACAACTAGTGAATTATAGTTTCTGGCAGACAAAAACTACACAAAAAGTAGTAAACTGTGTGAGCAACTCGGAGGAAGAAGTATTGCACTATTAAGATAGCCACTTTTTCGTCACGAGAGGTATTGACTCAGAGAATACCGGTAACCTATGGAAGGAGTAACGATGAATCTCTTAAAATACACAACGAGTGACATATCGCTTCTGGCAGACTGGCCGCAGTAAGAAAAAGTGGCAGACTGGGTGAGCAATTGGGACGAGTAACTATCACTCTAACTATGACTCTCTTAAGGTATCCAATGCCTCGTTACTTGCGGTTTGGATTAAGAGGTCTCGAATAACCCCTAGGAGGAGAAACGATGACTCTTTTATGATACAAAACTAGTGAATTATAGTTTCTGGCAGACAAAAACTACACAAAAAAGTAGTAAACTGTGTGAGCAACTGAGAGGAAGAAGTATTGCACTATTAAGATAGCCACTTTTTCGTTACGAGAGGCATTGAATCAGAGAATACAAGTAACCTATGGAAAGAGTAACGTTGAATCTCTTAAGATACACAACGAGTGACATATCGCTTCTGGCAGACTGGCCACAGTAAGAAAAAGTGGCAGACTGGGTGAGCAATTGGGACGAGTAACTATGACTCTCTTAAGGTAGCCAATGCCTCGTTACTTGCGGTTTGGATTAAGAAATCTCGAAAACCCCTAGGAGGAGAAACGATGACACTTTTATGATGCACAACTAGTGAATTATAGTTTCTGGCAGACAAAAACTACACAAAAAGTAGCAAACTGTGTGAGCAACTCGGAGGAAGAAGTATTGCACTATTAAGATAGCCACTATTTCGTCACGAGAGGTATTGAATCAGAGAATACCAGTAACCTATGGAAGGAGTAACGATGAATCTCTTAAGATACACAACGAGTGACATATCGCTTCTGGCAGACTGGCCGCAGTAAGAAAAAGTGGCAGACTGGGCGAGCAATTGGGACGAATAACTATGACTCTCTTAAGGTAGCCAATGCCTCGTTACTTGCGGTTTGGATTAAGAGGTCTCGAATAACCCCTAGGAGGAGAAACGATGACTCTTTTATGATACAAAACTAGTGAATTATAGCTTCTGGCAGACAAAAACTACACAAAAAGCAGTAAACTGTGTGAGCAACTCGGAGGAAGAAGTATTGCACTATTAAGATAGCCACTTTTTCGTCAAGAGAGGTATTGACTCAGAGAATACCAGTAACCTATGGAAGGAGTAACGATGAATCTCTTAAGATACACTACGAGTGACATATCGCTTCTGGCAGACTGGCCGCAGTAAGGAAAAGTGGCAGACTGGGTGAGCAATTGGGACGAGTAACTATGACTCTCTTAAGGTAGCCAATGCCTCGTTACTTGCGGTTTGGATTAAGATATCTCGAATAACCCCTAGGAGGAGAAACGATGACTCTTTTATGATACACAGCTAGTGAATTATAGTTTCTGGCAGACAAAAACTACACAAAAAGCAGTAAACTGTGTGAGCAACTCGGAGGAAGAAGTATTGCACTATTAAGATAGCCACTTTTTCGTCACGAGAGGTATTGACTCAGAGAATACCAGTAACCTATGGAAGGAGTAACGATGAATCTCTTAAGATACACAACGAGTGACATATCGCTTCTGGCAGACTGGCCGCAGTAAGGAAAAGTGGCAGACTGGGTGAGCAATTGGGACGAGTAACTATGACTCTCTTAAGGTAGCCAATGCCTCGTTACTTGCGGTTTGGATTAAGAAATCTCGAAAACCCCTAGGAGGAGAAACGATGACTCTTTTATGATACACAACTAGTGTATTATAGTTTCTGGCAGACAAAAACTACACAAAAAGCAGTAAACTCTGTGAGCAACTCGGAGGAAGAAGTATTGCACTATTAAGATAGACACTTTTTCGTCACGAGAGGTATTGACTCAGAGAATACCAGTAACCTATGGAAGGAGTAACGATGAATCTCTTAAGATACACAACGAGTGACATATCGCTTCTGGCAGACTGGCCACAGTAAGAAAAAGTGGCAGACTGGGTGAGCAATGGGGACGAGTAACTATGACTCTCTTAAGGTAGCCAATGCCTCGTTACTTGCGGTTTGGATTAAGAAATCTCGAAAACCCCTAGGAGGAGAAACGATGACTCTTTTATGATACACAACTAGTGAATTATAGTTTCTGGCAGACAAAAACTACACAAAAAGTAGTAAACTGTGTGAGCAACTCGGAGGAAGAAGTATTGCACTATTAAGATAGCCACTTTTTCGTCACGAGAGGTATTGACTCAGAGAATACCGGTAACCTATGGAAGGAGTAACGATGAATCTCTTAAAATACACAACGAGTGACATATCGCTTCTGGCAGACTGGCCGCAGTAAGAAAAAGTGGCAGACTGGGTGAGCAATTGGGACGAGTAACTATCACTCTAACTATGACTCTCTTAAGGTATCCAATGCCTCGTTACTTGCGGTTTGGATTAAGAGGTCTCGAATAACCCCTAGGAGGAGAAACGATGACTCTTTTATGATACAAAACTAGTGAATTATAGTTTCTGGCAGACAAAAACTACACAAAAAAGTAGTAAACTGTGTGAGCAACTGAGAGGAAGAAGTATTGCACTATTAAGATAGCCACTTTTTCGTTACGAGAGGCATTGAATCAGAGAATACAAGTAACCTATGGAAAGAGTAACGATGAATCTCTTAAGATACACAACGAGTGACATATCGCTTCTGGCAGACTGGCCACAGTAAGAAAAAGTGGCAGACTGGGTGAGCAATGGGGACGAGTAACTATGACTCTCTTAAGGTAGCCAATGCCTCGTTACTTGCGGTTTGGATTAAGAAATCTCGAAAACCCCTAGGAGGAGAAACGATGACACTTTTATGATGCACAACTAGTGAATTATAGTTTCTGGCAGACAAAAACTACACAAAAAGTAGCAAACTGTGTGAGCAACTCGGAGGAAGAAGTATTGCACTATTAAGATAGCCACTTTTTCGTCACGAGAGGTATTGAATCAGAGAATACCAGTAACCTATGGAAGGAGTAACGATGAATCTCTTAAGATACACAACGAGTGACATATCGCTTCTGGCAGACTGGCCGCAGTAAGAAAAAGTGGCAGACTGGGCGAGCAATTGGGACGAATAACTATGACTCTCTTAAGGTAGCCAATGCCTCGTTACTTGCGGTTTGGATTAAGAGGTCTCGAATAACCCCTAGGAGGAGAAACGATGACTCTTTTATGATACAAAACTAGTGAATTATAGTTTCTGGCAGACAAAAACTACACAAAAAGCAGTAAACTGTGTGAGCAACTCGGAGGAAGAAGTATTGCACTATTAAGATAGCCACTTTTTCGTCAAGAGAGGTATTGACTCAGAGAATACCAGTAACCTATGGAAGGAGTAACGATGAATCTCTTAAGATACACTACGAGTGACATATCGCTTCTGGCAGACTGGCCGCAGTAAGAAAAAGTGGCAGACTCGGTGAGCAATTGGGACGAGTAACTATGACTCTCTTAAGGTAGCCAATGCCTCGTTACTTGCGGTTTGGATTAAGAGGTCTCGAATAACCCCTAGGAGGAGAAACGATGACTCTTTTATGATACAAAACTAGTGAATTATAGTTTCTGGCAGACAAAAACTACACAGAATGTAGTAAACTGTGTGAGCAACTCGGAGGAAGAAGTATTGCACTATTAAGATAGCCACTTTTTCGTCAAGAGAGGTATTGACTCAGAGAATACCAGTAACCTATGGAAGGAGTAACGATGAATCTCTTAAGATACACAACGAGTGACATATCGCTTCTGGCAGACTGGCCACAGTAAGGAAAAGTGGCAGACTGGGTGAGCAATTGGGACGAGTAACTATGACTCTCTTAAGGTAGCCAATGCCTCGTTACTTGCGGTTTGGATTAAGAAATCTCGAATAACCCCTAGGAGGAGAAACGATGACTCTTTTATGATACACAACTAGTGACATATCGCTTCTGGCAGACTGGCAAGTACACAAAAAGTAGCAAACTGTGTGAGCAACTCGGAGGAAGAAGTATTGCACTATTAAGATAGCCACTTTTTCGTCAAGAGAGGTATTGACTCAGAGAATACCAGTAACCTATGGAAGGAGTAACGATGAATCTCTTAAGATACACAACGAGTGACATATCGCTTCTGGCAGACTGGCCACAGTAAGAAAAAGTGGCAGACTGGGTGAGCAATGGGGCCGAATAACTATGACTCTCTTAAGGTAGCCAATGCCTCGTTACTTGCGGTTTGGATTAAGAAATCTCGAAAACCCCTAGGAGGAGAAACGATGACTCTTTAATGATACACAACTAGTGAATTATAGTTTCTGGCAGACGAAAACTACACAAAAAGTAGTAAACTGTGTGAGCAACTCGGAGGAAGAAGTATTGCACTATTAAGATAGCCACTTTTTCGTCACGAGAGGTATTGACTCAGAGAATACCAGTAACCTATGGAAGGAGTAACGATGAATCTCTTAAGATACACAACGAGTGACATATCGCTTCTGGCAGACTCGTCGCAGTAAGAAAAAGTGGCAGACTGGGTGAGCAATTGGGACGAGTAACTATGACTCTCTTAAGGTAGCCAATGCCTCGTTACTTGCGGTTTGGATTAAGAGGTCTCGAATAACCCCTAGGAGGAGAAACGATGACTCTTTTATGATACAAAACTAGTGAATTATAGTTTCTGGCAGACAAAAACTACACAAAAAAGTAGTAAACTGTGTGAGCAACTGGGAGGAAGAAGTATTGCACTATTAAGATAGCCACTTTTTCGTTACGAGAGGCATTGAATCAGAGAATACCAGTAACCTATGGAAAGAGTAACGATGAATCTCTTAAGATACACAACGAGTGACATATCGCTTCTGGCAGACTGGCCGCAGTAAGGAAAAGTGGCAGACTGGGTGAGCAATTGGGACGAGTAACTATGACGCTCTTAAGGTAGCCAATGCCTCGTTACTTGCGGTTTGGATTAAGATATCTCGAATAACCCCTAGGAGGAGAAACGATGACTCTTTTATGATACACAACTAGTGAATTATAGTTTCTGGCAGACAAAAACTACACAAAAAGCAGTAAACTGTGTGAGCAACTCGGAGGAAGACTTATTGCGCTATTAAGATAGCAACTTTTTCGTCAAGAGAGGTATTGACTCAGAGAATACCAGTAACCTATGGAAGGAGTAACGATGAATCTCTTAAGATACACAACGAGTGACATATCGCTTCTGGCAGACTGGCCACAGTAAGAAAAAGTGGAAGACTGGGTGAGCAATGGGGACGAGTAACTATGACTCTCTTAAGGTAGCCAATGCCTCGTTACTTGCGGTTTGGATTAAGAAATCTCGAAAACCCCTAGGAGGAGAAACGATGACTCTTTTATGATACACAACTAGTGAGTTATAGTTTCTGGCAGACAAAAACTACACAAAAAGTAGTAAACTGTGTGAGCAACTCGGAGGAAGAAGTATTGCACTATTAAGATAGCCACTTTTTCGTTACAAGAGGCATTGAATCAGAGAATACCAGTAACCTATGGAAAGAGTAACGATGAATCTCTTAAGATACACAACGAGTGACATATCGCTTCTGGCAGACTGGCCGCAGTAAGGAAAAGTGGCAGACTGGGTGAGCAACTGGGACGAGTAACTATTACTCTCTTAAGGTTGCCAATGCCTCGTTACTTGCGGTGTGGATTAAGATATCTCGAATAACCCCTAGGAGGAGAAACGATGACTCTTTTATGATACACAACTAGTGAATTATAGTTTCTGGCAGACAAAAACTACACAAAAAGCAGTAAACTGTGTGAGCAACTCGGAGGAAGAAGTATTCCACTAATTAAGATAGCCACTTTTTCGTCAAGAGAGGTATTGACTCAGAGACTACCAGTAACCTATGGAAGGAGTAACGATGAATCTGTTAAGATACACAACGAGTGACATTTCGCTTCTGGCAGACTGGCCGCAGTAAGGAAAAGTGTCAGACTGGGTGAGCAATTGGGACGAGTAACTATGACTCTCTTAAGGTTGCCAATGCCTCGTTACTTGCGGTTTGGATTAAGAGGTCTCGAATAACCCCTAGGAGGAGAAACGATGACTCTTTTATGATACACAACTAGTGAATTATAGTTTCTGGCAGACAAAAACTACACAAAAAGAGTAGTAAACTGTGTGAGCAACTGGGAGGAAGAAGTGTTGCAGTATTAAGATAGCCACTTTTTCGTCAAGAGAGGTATTGACTCAGAGAATACCAGTAACCTATGGAAGGAGTAACGATGAATTTCTTAAGATACACAACGAGTGACATATCGCTTCTGGCAGACTGGCCACAGTAAGAAAAAGTGGCAGACTGGGTGAGCAATTGGGACGAATAACTATGACTCTCTTAAGGTAGCCAATGCCTCGTTACTTGCGGTTTGGATTAAGAGGTCTCGAATAACCCCTAGGAGGAGAAACGATGACTCTTTTATGATACAAAACTAGTGAATTATAGTTTCTGGCAGACAAAAACTACACAAAATGTAGTAAACTGTGTGAGCAACTCGGAGGAAGAAGTATTGCACTATTAAGATAGCCACTTTTTCGTCAAGAGAGGTATTGACTCAGAGAATACCAGTAACCTATGGAAGGAGTAACGATGAATCTCTTAAGATACACAACGAGTGACATATCGCTTCTGGCAGACTGGCCACAGTAAGGAAAAGTGGCAGACTGGGTGAGCATTTGGGACGAGTAACTATGACTCTCTTAAGGTAGCCAATGCCTCGTTACTTGCGGTTTGGATTAAGAAATCTCGAATAACCCCTAGGAGGAGAAACGATGACTCTTTTATGATACACAACTAGTGGCATATCGCTTCTGGCAGACTGGCAAGTACACAAAAAGTAGTAAACTGTGTGAGCAACTAGGAGGAAGAAGTATTGCACTATTAAGATAGCCACTTTTTCGTCAAGAGAGGTATTGACTCAGAGAATACCAGTAACCTATGGAAGGAGTAACGATGAATCTCTTAAGATACACAACGAGTGACATATCGCTTCTGGCAGACTGGCCGCAGTAAGAAAAAGTGGCAGACTGGGTGAGCAATTGGGACGAGTAACTATGACTCTCTTAAGGTAGCCAATGCCTCGTTACTTGCGGTTTGGATTAAGAGGTCTCGAATAACCCCTAGGAGGAGAAACGATGACTCTTTTATGATACAAAACTAGTGAATTATAGTTTCTGGCAGACAAAAACTACACAGAATGTAGTAAACTGTGTGAGCAACTCGGAGGAAGAAGTATTGCACTATTAAGATAGCCACTTTTTCGTCAAGAGAGGTATTGACTCAGAGAATACCAGTAACCTATGGAAGGAGTAACGATGAATCTCTTAAGATACACAACGAGTGACATATCGCTTCTGGCAGACTGGCCACAGTAAGGAAAAGTGGCAGACTGGGTGAGCAATTGGGACGAGTAACTATGACTCTCTTAAGGTAGCCAATGCCTCGTTACTTGCGGTTTGGATTAAGAAATCTCGAAAACCCCTAGGAGGAGAAACGATGACTCTTTTATGATACACAACTAGTGACATATCGCTTCTGGCAGACTGGCAAGTACACAAAAAGTAGCAAACTGTGTGAGCAACTCGGAGGAAGAAGTATTGCACTATTAAGATAGCCACTTTTTCGTCAAGAGAGGTATTGACTCAGAGAATACCAGTAACCTATGGAAGGAGTAACGATGAATCTCTTAAGATACACAACGAGTGACATATCGCTTCTGGCAGACTGGCCGCAGTAAGAAAAAGTGGCAGACTGGGTGAGCAATTGGGACGAGTAACTATGACTCTCTTAAGGTAGCCAATGCCTCGTTACTTGCGGTTTGGATTAAGAGGTCTCGAATAACCCCTAGGAGGAGAAACGATGACTCTTTTATGATACAAAACTAGTGAATTATAGTTTCTGGCAGACAAAAACTACACAAAAAAGTAGTAAACTGTGTGAGCAACTGGGAGGAAGAAGTATTGCACTATTAAGATAGCCACTTTTTCGTCACGAGAGGCATTGAATCAGAGAATACCAGTAACCTATGGAAAGAGTAACGATGAATCTCTTAAGATAGACAACGAGTGACATATCGCTTCTGGCAGACTGGCCGCAGTAAGGAAAAGTGGCAGACTGGGTGAGCAATTGGGACGAGTAACTATGACTCTCTTAAGGTAGCCAATGCCTCGTAACTTGCGGTTTGGATTAAGATATCTCGAATAACCCCTAGGAGGAGAAACGATGACTCTTTTACGATACACAACTAGTGAATTATAGTTTCTGGCAGACAAAAACTACACAAAAAGCAGTAAACTGTGTGAGCAACTCGGAGGAAGAAGTATTGCACTATTAAGATAGCCACTTTTTCGTCAAGAGAGGTATTGACTCAGAGAATACCAGTAACCTATGGAAGGAGTAACGATGAATCTCTTAAGATACACAACGAGTGACATATCGCTTCTGGCAGACTGGCCGCAGTAAGGAAAAGTGGCAGACTGGGTGAGCAGTTGGGACGAGTAACTATGACTCTCTTAAGGTAGCCAATGCCTCGTTACTTGCGGTTTGGATTAAATTATCTCGAATAACCCCTAGGAGGAGAAACGATGACTCTTTTATGATACACAACTAGTGAATTATAGTTTCTGGCAGACGAAAACTACACAAAAAGTAGTAAACTGTGTGAGCAACTCGGAGGAAGAAGTATTGCACTATTAAGATAGCCACTTTTTCGTCACGAGAGGTATTGACTCAGAGAATACCAGTAACCTATGGAAGGAGTAACGATGAATCTCTTAAGATACACAACGAGTGACATATCGCTTCTGGCAGACTGGCCGCAGTAAGAAAAAGTGGCAGACTGGGTGAGCAATGGGGACGAGTAACTATGACTCTCTTAAGGTAGCCAATGCCTCGTTACTTGCGGTTTGGATTAAGAGGTCTCGAATAACCCCTAGGAGGAGAAACGATGACTCTTTTATGATACAAAACTAGTGAATTATAGTTTCTGGCAGACAAAAACTACACAAAAAAGTAGTAAACTGTGTGAGCAACTCGGAGGAAGAAGTATTGCACTATTAAGATAGCCACTTTTTCGTCAAGAGAGGTATTGACTCAGAGAATACCAGTAACCTATGGAAGGAGTAACGATGAATCTCTTAAGATACACAACGAGTGACATATCGCTTCTGGCAGACTGGCCACAGTAAGGAAAAGTGGCAGACTGGGTGAGCATTTGGGACGAGTAACTATGACTCTCTTAAGGTAGCCAATGCCTCGTAACTTGCGGTTTGGATTAAGAAATCTCGAATAACCCCTAGGAGGAGAATCGATGACTCTTTTATGATACACAACTAGTGGCATATCGCTTCTGGCAGACTGGCAAGTACACAAAAAGTAGTAAACTGTGTGAGCAACTAGGAGGAAGAAGTATTGCACTATTAAGATAGCCACTTTTTCGTCAAGAGAGGTATTGACTCAGAGAATACCAGTAACCTATGGAAGGAGTAACGATGAATCTCTTAAGATACACAACGAGTGACATATCGCTTCTGGCAGACTGGCCGCAGTAAGAAAAAGTGGCAGACTGGGTGAGCAATTGGGACGAGTAACTATGACTCTCTTAAGGTAGCCAATGCCTCGTTACTTGCGGTTTGGATTAAGAGGTCTCGAATAACCCCTAGGAGGAGAAACGATGACTCTTTTATGATACAAAACTAGTGAATTATAGTTTCTGGCAGACAAAAACTACACAGAATGTAGTAAACTGTGTGAGCAACTCGGAGGAAGAAGTATTGCACTATTAAGATAGCCACTTTTTCGTCAAGAGAGGTATTGACTCAGAGAATACCAGTAACCTATGGAAGGAGTAACGATGAATCTCTTAAGATACACAACGAGTGACATATCGCTTCTGGCAGACTGGCCACAGTAAGGAAAAGTGGCAGACTGGGTGAGCAATTGGGACGAGTAACTATGACTCTCTTAAGGTAGCCAATGCCTCGTTACTTGCGGTTTGGATTAAGAAATCTCGAAAACCCCTAGGAGGAGAAACGATGACTCTTTTATGATACACAACTAGTGACATATCGCTTCTGGCAGACTGGCAAGTACACAAAAAGTAGCAAACTGTGTGAGCAACTCGGAGGAAGAAGTATTGCACTATTAAGATAGCCACTTTTTCGTCAAGAGAGGTATTGACTCAGAGAATACCAGTAACCTATGGAAGGAGTAACGATGAATCTCTTAAGATACACAACGAGTGACATATCGCTTCTGGCAGACTGGCCGCAGTAAGAAAAAGTGGCAGACTGGGTGAGCAATTGGGACGAGTAACTATGACTCTCTTAAGGTAGCCAATGCCTCGTTACTTGCGGTTTGGATTAAGAGGTCTCGAATAACCCCTAGGAGGAGAAACGATGACTCTTTTATGATACAAAACTAGTGAATTATAGTTTCTGGCAGACAAAAACTACACAAAAAAGTAGTAAACTGTGTGAGCAACTGGGAGGAAGAAGTATTGCACTATTAAGATAGCCACTTTTTCGTCACGAGAGGCATTGAATCAGAGAATACCAGTAACCTATGGAAAGAGTAACGATGAATCTCTTAAGATAGACAACGAGTGACATATCGCTTCTGGCAGACTGGCCGCAGTAAGGAAAAGTGGCAGACTGGGTGAGCAATTGGGACGAGTAACTATGACTCTCTTAAGGTAGCCAATGCCTCGTAACTTGCGGTTTGGATTAAGATATCTCGAATAACCCCTAGGAGGAGAAACGATGACTCTTTTACGATACACAACTAGTGAATTATAGTTTCTGGCAGACAAAAACTACACAAAAAGCAGTAAACTGTGTGAGCAACTCGGAGGAAGAAGTATTGCACTATTAAGATAGCCACTTTTTCGTCAAGAGAGGTATTGACTCAGAGAATACCAGTAACCTATGGAAGGAGTAACGATGAATCTCTTAAGATACACAACGAGTGACATATCGCTTCTGGCAGACTGGCCGCAGTAAGGAAAAGTGGCAGACTGGGTGAGCAATTGGGACGAGTATCTATGACTCTCTTAAGGTAGCCAATGCCTCGTTACTTGCGGTTTGGATTAAATTATCTCGAATAACCCCTAGGAGGAGAAACGATGACTCTTTTATGATACACAACTAGTGAATTATAGTTTCTGGCAGACGAAAACTACACAAAAAGTAGTAAACTGTGTGAGCAACTCGGAGGAAGAAGTATTGCACTATTAAGATAGCCACTTTTTCGTCACGAGAGGTATTGACTCAGAGAATACCAGTAACCTATGGAAGGAGTAACGATGAATCTCTTAAGATACACAACGAGTGACATATCGCTTCTGGCAGACTGGCCGCAGTAAGAAAAAGTGGCAGACTGGGTGAGCAATGGGGACGAGTAACTATGACTCTCTTAAGGTAGCCAATGCCTCGTTACTTGCGGTTTGGATTAAGAGGTCTCGAATAACCCCTAGGAGGAGAAACGATGACTCTTTTATGATACAAAACTAGTGAATTATAGTTTCTGGCAGACAAAAACTACACAAAAAAGTAGTAAACTGTGTGAGCAACTGGGAGGAAGAAGTATTGCAGTATTAAGATAGCCACTTTTTCGTTACGAGAGGCATTGAATCAGAGAATACCAGTAACCTATGGAAAGAGTAACGATGAATCTCTTAAGATACACAACGAGTGACATATCGCTTCTGGCAGACTGGCCGCAGTAAGGAAAAGTGGCAGACTGGGTGAGCAATTGGGACGAGTAACTATGACGCTCTTAAGGTAGCCAATGCCTCGTTACTTGCGGTTTGGATTAAGATATCTCGAATAACCCCTAGGAGGAGAAACGATGACTCTTTTATGATACACAACTAGTGAATTATAGTTTCTGGCAGACAAAAACTACACAAAAAGCAGTAAACTGTGTGAGCAACTCGGAGGAAGACTTATTGCGCTATTAAGATAGCAACTTTTTCGTCAAGAGAGGTATTGACTCAGAGAATACATGTAACCTATGGAAGGAGTAACGATGAATCTCTTAAGATACACAACGAGTGACATATCGCTTCTGGCAGACTGGCCACAGTAAGAAAAAGTGGAAGACTGGGTGAGCAATGGGGACGAGTAACTATGACTCTCTTAAGGTAGCCAATGCCTCGTTACTTGCGGTTTGGATTAAGAAATCTCGAAAACCCCTAGGAGGAGAAACGATGACTCTTTTATGATACACAACTAGTGAATTATAGTTTCTGGCAGACAAAAACTACACAAAAAGTAGTAAACTGTGTGAGCAACTCGGAGGAAGAAGTATTGCACTATTAAGATAGCCACTTTTTCGTTACGAGAGGCATTGAATCAGAGAATACCAGTAACCTATGGAAAGAGTAACGATGAATCTCTTAAGATACACAACGAGTGACATATCGCTTCTGGCAGACTGGCCGCAGTAAGGAAAAGTGGCAGACTGGGTGAGCAACTGGGACGAGTAACTATTACTCTCTTAAGGTTGCCAATGCCTCGTTACTTGCGGTGTGGATTAAGATATCTCGAATAACCCCTAGGAGGAGAAACGATGACTCTTTTATGATACACAACTAGTGAATTATAGTTTCTGGCAGACAAAAACTACACAAAAAGCAGTAAACTGTGTGAGCAACTCGGAGGAAGAAGTATTGCACTAATTAAGATAGCCACTTTTGCGTCAAGAGAGGTATTGACTCAGAGACTACCAGTAACCTATGGAAGGAGTAACGATGAATCTGTTAAGATACACAACGAGTGACATTTCGCTTCTGGCAGACTGGCCGCAGTAAGGAAAAGTGTCAGACTGGGTGAGCAATTGGGACGAGTAACTATGAGTCTCTTAAGGTTGCCAATGCCTCGTTACTTGCGGTTTGGATTAAGAGGTCTCGAATAACCCCTAGGAGGAGAAACGATGACTCTTTTATGATACACAACTAGTGAATTATAGTTTCTGGCAGACAAAAACTACACAAAAAGAGTAGTAAACTGTGTGAGCAACTGGGAGGAAGAAGTGTTGCAGTATTAAGATAGCCACTTTTTCGTCACGAGAGGCATTGAATCAGAGAATACCAGTAACCTATGGAAAGAGTAACGATGAATCTCTTAAGATACACAACGAGTGACATATCGCTTCTGGCAGACTGGCCGCAGTAAGGAAAAGTGGCAGACTGGGTGAGCAATTGGGACGAGTAACTATGACTCTCTTAAGGTAGCCAATGCCTCGTTACTTGCGGTTTGGATTAAATTATCTCGAATAACCCCTAGGAGGAGAAACGATGACTCTTTTATGATACACAACTAGTGAATTATAGTTTCTGGCAGACGAAAACTACACAAAAAGTAGTAAACTGTGTGAGCAACTCGGAGGAAGAAGTATTGCACTATTAAGATAGCCACTTTTTCGTCACGAGAGGTATTGACTCAGAGAATACCAGTAACCTATGGAAGGAGTAACGATGAATCTCTTAAGATACACAACGAGTGACATATCGCTTCTGGCAGACTGGCCGCAGTAAGAAAAAGTGGCAGACTGGGTGAGCAATGGGGACGAGTAACTATGACTCTCTTAAGGTAGCCAATGCCTCGTTACTTGCGGTTTGGATTAAGAGGTCTCGAATAACCCCTAGGAGGAGAAACGATGACTCTTTTATGATACAAAACTAGTGAATTATAGTTTCTGGCAGACAAAAACTACACAAAAAAGTAGTAAACTGTGTGAGCAACTGGGAGGAAGAAGTATTGCAGTATTAAGATAGCCACTTTTTCGTTACGAGAGGCATTGAATCAGAGAATACCAGTAACCTATGGAAAGAGTAACGATGAATCTCTTAAGATACACAACGAGTGACATATCGCTTCTGGCAGACTGGCCGCAGTAAGGAAAAGTGGCAGACTGGGTGAGCAATTGGGACGAGTAACTATGACGCTCTTAAGGTAGCCAATGCCTCGTTACTTGCGGTTTGGATTAAGATATCTCGAATAACCCCTAGGAGGAGAAACGATGACTCTTTTATGATACACAACTAGTGAATTATAGTTTCTGGCAGACAAAAACTACACAAAAAGCAGTAAACTGTGTGAGCAACTCGGAGGAAGACTTATTGCGCTATTAAGATAGCAACTTTTTCGTCAAGAGAGGTATTGACTCAGAGAATACATGTAACCTATGGAAGGAGTAACGATGAATCTCTTAAGATACACAACGAGTGACATATCGCTTCTGGCAGACTGGCCACAGTAAGAAAAAGTGGAAGACTGGGTGAGCAATGGGGACGAGTAACTATGACTCTCTTAAGGTAGCCAATGCCTCGTTACTTGCGGTTTGGATTAAGAAATCTCGAAAACCCCTAGGAGGAGAAACGATGACTCTTTTATGATACACAACTAGTGAATTATAGTTTCTGGCAGACAAAAACTACACAAAAAGTAGTAAACTGTGTGAGCAACTCGGAGGAAGAAGTATTGCACTATTAAGATTGCCACTTTTTCGTTACGAGAGGCATTGAATCAGAGAATACCAGTAACCTATGGAAAGAGTAACGATGAATCTCTTAAGATACACAACGAGTGACATATCGCTTCTGGCAGACTGGCCGCAGTAAGGAAAAGTGGCAGACTGGGTGAGCAACTGGGACGAGTAACTATTACTCTCTTAAGGTTGCCAATGCCTCGTTACTTGCGGTGTGGATTAAGATATCTCGAATAACCCCTAGGAGGAGAAACGATGACTCTTTTATGATACACAACTAGTGAATTATAGTTTCTGGCAGACAAAAACTACACAAAAAGCAGTAAACTGTGTGAGCAACTCGGAGGAAGAAGTATTGCACTAATTAAGATAGCCACTTTTTCGTCAAGAGAGGTATTGACTCAGAGACTACCAGTAACCTATGGAAGGAGTAACGATGAATCTGTTAAGATACACAACGAGTGACATTTCGCTTCTGGCAGACTGGCCGCAGTAAGGAAAAGTGTCAGACTGGGTGAGCAATTGGGACGAGTAACTATGAGTCTCTTAAGGTTGCCAATGCCTCGTTACTTGCGGTTTGGATTAAGAGGTCTCGAATAACCCCTAGGAGGAGAAACGATGACTCTTTTATGATACACAACTAGTGAATTATAGTTTCTGGCAGACAAAAACTACACAAAAAGAGTAGTAAACTGTGTGAGCAACTGGGAGGAAGAAGTGTTGCAGTATTAAGATAGCCACTTTTTCGTCACGAGAGGCATTGAATCAGAGAATACCAGTAACCTATGGAAAGAGTAACGATGAATCTCTTAAGATACACAACGAGTGACATATCGCTTCTGGCAGACTGGCCGCAGTAAGGAAAAGTGGCAGACTGGGTGAGCAATTGGGACGAGTAACTATGACGCTCTTACGGTAGCCAATGCCTCGTTACTTGCGGTTTGGATTAAGATATCTCGAATAACCCCTAGGAGGAGAAACGATGACTCTTTTATGATACACAACTAGTGAATTATAGTTTCTGGCAGACAAAAACTACACAAAAAGCAGTAAACTGTGTGAGCAACTCGGAGGAAGACTTATTGCGCTATTAAGATAGCAACTTTTTCGTCAAGAGAGGTATTGACTCAGAGAATACATGTAACCTATGGAAGGAGTAACGATGAATCTCTTAAGATACACAACGAGTGACATATCGCTTCTGGCAGACTGGCCACAGTAAGAAAAAGTGGAAGACTGGGTGAGCAATGGGGACGAGTAACTATGACTCTCTTAAGGTAGCCAATGCCTCGTTACTTGCGGTTTGGATTAAGAAATCTCGAAAACCCCTAGGAGGAGAAACGATGACTCTTTTATGATACACAACTAGTGAATTATAGTTTCTGGCAGACAAAAACTACACAAAAAGTAGTAAACTGTGTGAGCAACTCGGAGGAAGAAGTATTGCACTATTAAGATAGCCACTTTTTCGTTACGAGAGGCATTGAATCAGAGAATACCAGTAACCTATGGAAAGAGTAACGATGAATCTCTTAAGATACACAACGAGTGACATATCGCTTCTGGCAGACTGGCCGCAGTAAGGAAAAGTGGCAGACTGGGTGAGCAACTGGGACGAGTAACTATTACTCTCTTAAGGTTGCCAATGCCTCGTTACTTGCGGTGTGGATTAAGATATCTCGAATAACCCCTAGGAGGAGAAACGATGACTCTTTTATGATACACAACTAGTGAATTATAGTTTCTGGCAGACAAAAACTACACAAAAAGCAGTAAACTGTGTGAGCAACTCGGAGGAAGAAGTATTGCACTAATTAAGATAGCCACTTTTTCGTCAAGAGAGGTATTGACTCAGAGACTACCAGTAACCTATGGAAGGAGTAACGATGAATCTGTTAAGATACACAACGAGTGACATTTCGCTTCTGGCAGACTGGCCGCAGTAAGGAAAAGTGTCAGACTGGGTGAGCAATTGGGACGAGTAACTATGAGTCTCTTAAGGTTGCCAATGCCTCGTTACTTGCGGTTTGGATTAAGAGGTCTCGAATAACCCCTAGGAGGAGAAACGATGACTCTTTTATGATACACAACTAGTGAATTATAGTTTCTGGCAGACAAAAACTACACAAAAAGAGTAGTAAACTGTGTGAGCAACTGGGAGGAAGAAGTGTTGCAGTATTAAGATAGCCACTTTTTCGTCACGAGAGGCATTGAATCAGAGAATACCAGTAACCTATGGAAAGAGTAACGATGAATCTCTTAAGATACACAACGAGTGACATATCGCTTCTGGCAGACTGGCCGCAGTAAGGAAAAGTGGCAGACTGGGTGAGCAATTGGGACGAGTAACTATGACTCTCTTAAGGTAGCCAATGCCTCGTAACTTGCGGTTTGGATTAAGATATCTCGAAAACCCCTAGGAGGAGAAACGATGACTCTTTTATGATACACAACTAGTGAATTATAGTTTCTGGCAGACAAAAACTACACAAAAAGCAGTAAACTGTGTGAGCAACTCGGAGGAAGAAGTATTGCACTATTAAGATAGCCACTTTTTCGTCAAGAGAGGTATTGACTCAGAGAATACCAGTAACCTATGGAAGGAGTAACGATGAATCTCTTAAGATACACAACGAGTGACATATCGCTTCTGGCAGACTGGCCACAGTAAGAATAAGTGGCAGACTGGGTGAGCAATGGGGACGAGTAACTATGACTCTCTTAAGGTAGCCAAAGCCTCGTTACTTGCGGTTTAGATTAAGAAATCTCGAAAACCCCTAGGAGGAGAAACGATGACTCTTTTATGATACACAACTAGTGAATTATAGTTTCTGGCAGACAAAAACTACACAAAAAGTAGTATACTGTGTGAGCAACTCGGAGGAAGAAGTATTGCACTATTAAGATAGCCACTTTTTCGTCACGAGAGGTATTGACTCAGAGAATACCAGTAACCTATGGAAGGAGTAACGATGAATCTCTTAAGATACACAACGAGTGACATATCGCTTCTGGCAGACTAGGCGCAGTAAGAAAAAGTGGCAGACTGGGTGAGCAATTGGGACGAGTAACTATGACTCTCTTAAGGTAGCCAATGCCTCGTTACTTGCGGTTTGGATTAAGAGGTCTCGAATAACCCCTAGGAGGAGAAACGATGACTCTTTTATGATACAAAACTAGTGAATTATAGTTTCTGGCAGACAAAAACTACACAAAAAAGTAGTAAACTGTGTGAGCAACTGGGAGGAAGAAGTATTGCACTATTAAGATAGCCACTTTTTCGACACGAGAGGCATTGAATCAGAGAATACCAGTAACCTATGGAAAGAGTAACGATGAATCTCTTAAGATACACAACGAGTGACATATCGCTTCTGGCAGACTGGCCGCAGTAAGGAAAAGTGGCAGACTGGGTGAGCAATTGGGACGAGTAACTATGGACCGAGCGAGGTGGCCCAGTTGTTAGCACACTGGACTCGCATTCGGGAGGACGACGGTTCAATCCCGTCTCCAGCCATCCTGATTTAGGTTTTCCGTGATTTCCCTAAATCGTTTCAGGCAAATGCCGGGATGGTTCCTTTGAAAGGGCACAGCTGATATCTTTCCCACTCCTTCCCTAACCCGAGCTTGCGCTCCGTCTCTGATGACCTCGTTGTCGACGGGACGTTAAACACTAACCACCACCACCACAACCACCACGAGTAACTATGACTCTCTTAAGGTAGCCAATGCCTCGTTACTTGCGGTTTGGATTAAGAGGTCTCGAATAACCCCTAGGAGGAGAAACGATGACTCTTTTATGATACAAAACTAGTGAATTATAGTTTCTGGCAGACAAAAACTACACAAAAAAGTAGTAAACTGTGTGAGCAACTGGGAGGAAAAAGTATTGCACTATTAAGATAGCCACTTTTTCGTCACGAGAGGCACTGAATCAGAGAATACCAGTAACCTATGGAAAGAGTAACGATGAATCTCTTAAGATACACAACGAGTGACATATCGCTTCTGGCAGACTGGCCACAGTAAGAATAAGTGGCAGACTGGGTGAGCAATGGGGACGAGTAACTATGACTCTCTTAAGGTAGCCAAAGCCTCGTTACTTGCGGTTTAGATTAAGAAATCTCGAAAACCCCTAGGAGGAGAAACGATGACTCTTTTATGATACACAACTAGTGAATTATAGTTTCTGGCAGACAAAAACTACACAAAAAGTAGTATACTGTGTAAACAACTCGGAGGAAGAAGTATTGCACTATTAAGATAGCCACTTTTTCGTCACGAGAGGTATTGACTCAGAGAATACCAGTAACCTATGGAAGGAGTAACGATGAATCTCTTAAGATACACAACGAGTGACATATCGCTTCTGGCAGACTAGCCGCAGTAAGAAAAAGTGGCAGACTGGGTGAGCAATTGGGACGAGTAACTATGACTCTCTTAAGGTAGCCAATGCCTCGTTACTTGCGGTTTGGATTAAGAGGTCTCTAATAACCCCTAGGAGGAGAAACGATGACTCTTTTATGGTACAAAACTAGTGAATTATAGTTTCTGGCAGACAAAAACTACACAAAAAAGTAGTAAACTCTGTGAGCAACTGGGAGGAAGAAGTATTGCACTATTAAGATAGCCAGTTTTTCGTTACGAGAGGCATTGAATCAGAGAATACCAGTAACCTATGGAAAGAGTAACGATGAATCTCTTAAGATACACAACGAGTGACATATCGCTTCTGGCAGACTGGCCGCAGTAAGGAAAAGTGGCAGACTGGGTGAGCAATTGGGACGAGTAACTATGACGCTCTTAAGGTAGCCAATGCCTCGTTACTTGCGGTTTGGATTAAGATATCTCGAATAACCCCTAGGAGGAGAAACGATGACTCTTTTATGATACACAACTAGTGAATTATAGTTTCTGGCAGACAAAAACTACACAAAAAGCAGTAAACTGTGTGAGCAACTCGGAGGAAGAAGTATTGCACTATTAAGATAGCCACTTTTTCGTCACGAGAGGTATTGACTCAGAGAATACCAGTAACCTATGGAAGGAGTAACGATGAATCTCTTAAGATACACAACGAGTGACATATCGCTTCTGGCAGACTGGCCACAGTAAGAAAAAGTGGCAGACTGGGTGAGCAATGGGGACGAGTAACTATGACTCTCTTAAGGTAGCAAATGCCTCGTTACTTGAGGTTTGGATTAAGAAATCTCGAAAACCCCTAGGAGGAGAAACGATGACTCTTTTATGATACACAACTAGTGAATTATAGTTTCTGGCAGACAAAAACTACACAAAAAGTAGTAAACTGTGTGAGCAACTCGGAGGAAGAAGTATTGCACTACTAAGATAGCCACTTTTTCGTCAAGAGAGGTATTGACTCAGAGAATACCAGTAACCTATGGAAGGAGTAACGATGAATCTCTTAAGATACACAACGAGTGACATATCGCTTCTGGCAGGCTGGCCGCAGTAAGGAAAAGTGGCCGACAGGGTGAGCAATTGGGACGAGTAACTATTACTCTCTTAAGGTAGCCAATGCCTCGTTACTTGCGGTTTGGATTAAGAGGTCTCTAATAACCCCTAGGAGGAGAAACGATGACTCTTTTATGATACAAAACTAGTGAATTATAGTTTCTGGCAGACAAAAACTACACAAAAAAGTAGTAGACTCTGTGAGCAACTGGGAGGAAGAAGTATTGCACTATTAAGATAGCCACTTTTTCGTTACGAGAGGCATTGAATCAGAGAATACCAGTAACCTATGGAAAGAGTAACGATGAATCTCTTAAGATACACAACGAGTGACATATCGCTTCTGGCAGACTGGCCGCAGTAAGGAAAAGTGGCAGACTGGGTGAGCAATTGGGACGAGTAACTATGACGCTCTTAAGGTAGCCAATGCCTCGTTACTTGCGGTTTGGACTAAGATATCTCGAATAACCCCTAGGAGGAGAAACGATGATTCTTTTATGATACACAACTAGTGAATTATAGTTTCTGGCAGACAAAAACTACACAAAAAGCAGTAAACTGTGTGAGCAACTCGGAGGAAGAAGTATTGCACTATTAAGATAGCCACTTTTTCGTCACGAGAGGTATTGACTCAGAGAATACCAGTAACCTATGGAAGGAGTAACGATGAATCTCTTAAGATACACAACGAGTGACATATCGCTTCTGGCAGACTGGCCACAGTAAGAAAAAGTCCCAGACTGGGTGAGCAATGGGGACGAGTAACTATGACTCTCTTAAGGTAGCCAATGCCTCGTTACTTGAGGTTTGGATTAAGAAATCTCGAAAACCCCTAGGAGGAGAAACGATGACTCTTTTATGATACACAACTAGTGAATTATAGTTTCTGGCAGACAAAAACTACACAAAAAGTAGTAAACTGTGTGAGCAACTCGGAGGAAGAAGTATTGCACTACTAAGATAGCCACTTTTTCGTCAAGAGAGGTATTGACTCAGAGAATACCAGTAACCTATGGAAGGAGTAACGATGAATCTCTTAAGATACACAACGAGTGACATATCGCTTCTGGCAGACTGGCCGCAGTAAGGAAAAGTGGCAGACAGGGTGAGCAATTGGGACGAGTAACTATTACTCTCTTAAGGTAGCCAATGCCTCGTTACTTGCGGTTTGGATTAAGATATCTCGAATAACACCTAGGAGGAGAAACGATGACTCTTTTATGATACAAATCTAGTGAATTATAGTTTCTGGCAGACAAAAACTACACAAAAAAGTAGTAAACTGTGTGAGCAACTGGGAGGAAGAAGTATTGCACTATTAAGATAGCCACTTTTTCGTCACGAGAGGCATTGAATCAGAGAATACCAGTAACCTATGGAAAGAGTAACGATGAATCTCTTAAGATACACAACGAGTGACATATCGCTTCTGGCAGACTGGCCACAGTAAGAAAAAGTGGCAGACTGGGTGAGCAATGGGGACGAGTAACTATGACTCTCTTAAGGTAGCCAATGCCTCGTTACTTGCGGTTTGGATTAAGAGGTCTCGAATAACCCCTAGGAGGAGAAACGATGACTCTTTTATTATACAAAACTAGTGAATTATAGTTTCTGGCAGACAAAAACTACACAAAAAGCAGTAAACTGTGTGAGCAACTCGGAGGAAGAAGTATTGCACTATTAAGATAGCCACTTTTTCGTCACGAGAGGTATTGACTCAGAGAACACCAGTAACCTATGGAAGGAGTAACGATGAATCTCTTAAGATACACAACGAGTGACATATCGCTTCTGGCAGACTGGCCGCAGTAAGAAAAAGTGGCAGACTGGGTGAGCAATTGGGACGAGTAACTATGACTCTCTTAAGGTAGCCAATGCCTCGTTACTTGCGGTTTGGATTAAGAGGTCTCGAATAACCCCTAGGAGGAGAAACGATGACTCTTTTATGATACACAACTAGTGAACTATAGTTTCTTGCAGACAAATACTACACAAAAAGCAGTAAACTGTGTGAGCAACTCGGAGGAAGAAGTATTGCACTATTAAGATAGCCACTTTTTCGTCAAGAGAAGTATTGACTCAGAGAATACCAGTAACCTATGGAAGGAGTAACGATGAATCTCTTAAGATACACAACGAGTGACATATCGCTTCTGGCAGACTGGCCGCAGTAAGGAAAAGTGGCAGACTGGGTGAGCAATTGGGACGAGTAACTATGACTCTCTTAAGGTAGCCAATGCCTCGTTACTTGCGGTTTGGATTAAGATATCTCGAATAACCCCTAGGAGGAGAAACGATGACTCTTTTATGATACACAACTAGTGAATTATAGTTTCTGGCAGACAAAAACTACACAAAAAGCAGTAAACTGTGTGAGCAACTCGGAGGAAGAAGTATTGCACTATTAAGATAGCCACTTTTTCGTCAAGAGAGGTATTTACTCAGAGAATACCACTAACCTGTGGAAGGAGTAACGATGAATCTCTTAAGATACACAACGAGTGACATATCGCTTCTGACAGACTGGCCACAGTAAGAAAAAGTAACAGACTGGGTGAGCAATGGGGACGAGTAACTATGACTCTCTTAAGGTAGCCAATGCCTCGTTACTTGCGGTTTGGATTAAGAAATCTCGAAAACACCTAGGAGGAGAAACGATGACTCTTTTATGATACACAACTAGTGAATTATAGTTTCTGGCAGACAAAAACTACACAAAAAGTAGTAAACTGTGTGAGCAACTCGGAGGAAGAAGTATTGCACTATTAAGATAGCCACTTTTTCGTCAAGAGAGGTATTGACTCAGAGAATACCAGTAACCTATGGAAGGAGTAACGATGAATCTCTTAAGATACACAACGAGTGACATATCGCTTCTGGCAGACTGGCCGCAGTAAGAAAAAGTGGCAGACTGGGTGAGCAATTGGGACGAGTAACTATGACTCTCTTAAGGTAGCCAATGCCTCGTTACTTGTGGTTTGGATTAAGAGGTCTCGAATAACCCCTAGGAGGAGAAACGATGACTCTTTTATGATACACAACTAGTGAATTATAGTTTCTTGCAGACAAATACTACACAAAAAGCAGTAAACTGTGTGAGCAACTCGGAGGAAGAAGTATTGCACTATTAAGATAGCCACTTTTTCGTCAAGAGAAGTATTGACTCAGAGAATACCAGTAACCTATGGAAGGAGTAACGATGAATCTCTTAAGATACACAACGAGTGACATATCGCTTCTGGCAGACTGGCCGCAGTAAGGAAAAGTGGCAGACTGGGTGAGCAATTGGGACGAGTAACTATGACTCTCTTAAGGTAGCCAATGCCTCGTTACTTGCGGTTTGGATTAAGATATCTCGAATAACCCCTAGGAGGAGAAACGATGACTCTTTTATGATACACAACTAGTGAATTATAGTTTCTGGCAGACAAAAACTACACAAAAAGCAGTAAACTGTGTGAGCAACTCGGAGGAAGAAGTATTGCACTATTAAGATAGCCACTTTTTCGTCAAGAGAGGTATTTACTCAGAGAATACCAGTAACCTGTGGAAGGAGTAACGATGAATCTCTTAAGATACACAACGAGTGACATATCGCTTCTGACAGACTGGCCACAGTAAGAAAAAGTAACAGACTGGGTGAGCAATGGGGACGAGTAACTATGACTCTCTTAAGGTAGCCAATGCCTCGTTACTTGCGGTTTGGATTAAGATATCTCGAATAACCCCTAGGAGGAGAAACGATGACTCTTTTATGATACACAACTAGTGAATTATAGTTTCTGGCAGACAAAAACTACACAAAAAGCAGTAAACTGTGTGAGCAACTCGGAGGAAGAAGTATTGCACTATTAAGATAGCCACTTTTTCGTCAAGAGAGGTATTGACTCAGAGAATACCAGTAACCTATGGAAGGAGTAACGATGAATCTCTTAAGATACACAACGAGTGACATATCGCTTCTGGCAGACTGGCCGCAGTAAGAAAAAGTGGCAGACTGGGTGAGCAATTGGGACGAGTAACTATGACTCTCTTAAGGTAGCCAATGCCTCGTTACTTGCGGTTTGGATTAAGAGGTCTCTAATAACCCCTAGGAGGAGAAACGATGACTCTTTTATGATACAAAACTAGTGAATTATAGTTTCTGGCAGACAAAAACTACACAAAAAAGTAGTAGACTCTGTGAGCAACTGGGAGGAAGAAGTATTGCACTATTAAGATAGCCACTTTTTCGTTACGAGAGGCATTGAATCAGAGAATACCAGTAACCTATGGAAAGAGTAACGATGAATCTCTTAAGATACACAACGAGTGACATATCGCTTCTGGCAGACTGGCCGCAGTAAGGAAAAGTGGCAGACTGGGTGAGCAATTGGGACGAGTAACTATGACGCTCTTAAGGTAGCCAATGCCTCGTTACTTGCGGTTTGGATTAAGATATCTCGAATAACCCCTAGGAGGAGAAACGATGATTCTTTTATGATACACAACTAGTGAATTATAGTTTCTGGCAGACAAAAACTACACAAAAAGCAGTAAACTGTGTGAGCAACTCGGAGGAAGAAGTATTGCACTATTAAGATAGCCACTTTTTCGTCACGAGAGGTATTGACTCAGAGAACACCAGTAACCTATGGAAGGAGTAACGATGAATCTCTTAAGATACACAACGAGTGACATATCGCTTCTGGCAGACTGGCCGCAGTAAGAAAAAGTGGCAGACTGGGTGAGCAATTGGGACGAGTAACTATGACTCTCTTAAGGTAGCCAATGCCTCGTTACTTGCGGTTTGGATTAAGAGGTCTCGAATAACCCCTAGGAGGAGAAACGATGACTCTTTTATGATACACAACTAGTGAATTATAGTTTCTTGCAGACAAATACTACACAAAAAGCAGTAAACTGTGTGAGCAACTCGGAGGAAGAAGTATTGCACTATTAAGATAGCCACTTTTTCGTCAAGAGAAGTATTGACTCAGAGAATACCAGTAACCTATGGAAGGAGTAACGATGAATCTCTTAAGATACACAACGAGTGACATATCGCTTCTGGCAGACTGGCCGCAGTAAGGAAAAGTGGCAGACTGGGTGAGCAATTGGGACGAGTAACTATGACTCTCTTAAGGTAGCCAATGCCTCGTTACTTGCGGTTTGGATTAAGATATCTCGTATAACCCCTAGGAGGAGAAACGATGACTCTTTTATGATACACAACTAGTGAATTATAGTTTCTGGCAGACAAAAACTACACAAAAAGCAGTAAACTGTGTGAGCAACTCGGAGGAAGAAGTATTGCACTATTAAGATAGCCACTTTTTCGTCAAGAGAGGTATTTACTCAGAGAATACCAGTAACCTGTGGAAGGAGTAACGATGAATCTCTTAAGATACACAACGAGTGACATATCGCTTCTGACAAACTGGCCACAGTAAGAAAAAGTAACAGACTGGGTGAGCAATGGGGACGAGTAACTATGACTCTCTTAAGGTAGCCAATGCCTCGTTACTTGCGGTTTGGATTAAGAAATCTCGAAAACACCTAGGAGGAGAAACGATGACTCTTTTATGATACACAACTAGTGAATTATAGTTTCTGGCAGACAAAAACTACACAAAAAGTAGTAAACTGTGTGAGCAACTCGGAGGAAGAAGTATTGCACTATTAAGATAGCCACTTTTTCGTCAAGAGAGGTATTGACTCAGAGAATACCAGTAACCTATGGAAGGAGTAACGATGAATCTCTTAAGATACACAACGAGTGACATATCGCTTCTGGCAGACTGGCCGCAGTAAGAAAAAGTGGCAGACTGGGTGAGCAATTGGGACGAGTAACTATGACTCTCTTAAGGTAGCCAATGCCTCGTTACTTGTGGTTTGGATTAAGAGGTCTCGAATAACCCCTAGGAGGAGAAACGATGACTCTTTTATGATACAAAACTAGTGAATTATAGTTTCTGGCAGACAAAAACTACACAAAAAAGTAGTAAACTCTGTGAGCAACTGGGAGGAAGAAGTATTGCACTATTAAGATAGCCACTTTTTCGTTACGATTGGCATTGAATCAGAGAATACCAGTAACCTATGGAAAGAGTAACGATGAATCTCTTAAGATACACAACGAGTGACATATCGCTTCTGGCAGACGCCACAGTAAGAAAAAGTGGCAGACTGGGTGAGCAATGGGGACGAGTAACTATGACTCTCTTAAGGTAGCCAATGCCTCGTTACTTGCGGTTTGGATTAAGAGGTCTCGAATAACCCCTAGGAGGAGAAACGATGACTCTTTTATTATACAAAACTAGTGAATTATAGTTTCTGGCAGACAAAAACTACACAAAAAGCAGTAAACTGTGTGAGCAACTCGGAGGAAGAAGTATTGCACTATTAAGATAGCCACTTTTTCGTCACGAGAGGTATTGACTCAGAGAACACCAGTAACCTATGGAAGGAGTAACGATGAATCTCTTAAGATACACAACGAGTGACATATCGCTTCTGGCAGACTGGCCGCAGTAAGAAAAAGTGGCAGACTGGGTGAGCAATTGGGACGAGTAACTATGACTCTCTTAAGGTAGCCAATGCCTCGTTACTTGCGGTTTGGATTAAGAGGTCTCGAATAACCCCTAGGAGGAGAAACGATGACTCTTTTATGATACACAACTAGTGAATTATAGTTTCTTGCAGACAAATACTACACAAAAAGCAGTAAACTGTGTGAGCAACTCGGAGGAAGAAGTATTGCACTATTAAGATAGCCACTTTTTCGTCAAGAGAAGTATTGACTCAGAGAATACCAGTAACCTATGGAAGGAGTAACGATGAATCTCTTAAGATACACAACGAGTGACATATCGCTTCTGGCAGACTGGCCGCAGTAAGGAAAAGTGGCAGACTGGGTGAGCAATTGGGACGAGTAACTATGACTCTCTTAAGGTAGCCAATGCCTCGTTACTTGCGGTTTGGATTAAGATATCTCGTATAACCCCTAGGAGGAGAAACGATGACTCTTTTATGATACACAACTAGTGAATTATAGTTTCTGGCAGACAAAAACTACACAAAAAGCAGTAAACTGTGTGAGCAACTCGGAGGAAGAAGTATTGCACTATTAAGATAGCCACTTTTTCGTCAAGAGAGGTATTTACTCAGAGAATACCAGTAACCTGTGGAAGGAGTAACGATGAATCTCTTAAGATACACAACGAGTGACATATCGCTTCTGACAAACTGGCCACAGTAAGAAAAAGTAACAGACTGGGTGAGCAATGGGGACGAGTAACTATGACTCTCTTAAGGTAGCCAATGCCTCGTTACTTGCGGTTTGGATTAAGAAATCTCGAAAACACCTAGGAGGAGAAACGATGACTCTTTTATGATACACAACTAGTGAATTATAGTTTCTGGCAGACAAAAACTACACAAAAAGTAGTAAACTGTGTGAGCAACTCGGAGGAAGAAGTATTGCACTATTAAGATAGCCACTTTTTCGTCAAGAGAGGTATTGACTCAGAGAATACCAGTAACCTATGGAAGGAGTAACGATGAATCTCTTAAGATACACAACGAGTGACATATCGCTTCTGGCAGACTGGCCGCAGTAAGAAAAAGTGGCAGACTGGGTGAGCAATTGGGACGAGTAACTATGACTCTCTTAAGGTAGCCAATGCCTCGTTACTTGTGGTTTGGATTAAGAGGTCTCGAATAACCCCTAGGAGGAGAAACGATGACTCTTTTATGATACAAAACTAGTGAATTATAGTTTCTGGCAGACAAAAACTACACAAAAAAGTAGTAAACTCTGTGAGCAACTGGGAGGAAGAAGTATTGCACTATTAAGATAGCCACTTTTTCGTTACGATTGGCATTGAATCAGAGAATACCAGTAACCTATGGAAAGAGTAACGATGAATCTCTTAAGATACACAACGAGTGACATATCGCTTCTGGCAGACGCCGCAGTAAGGAAAAGTGGCAGACTGGGTGAGCAATTGGGACGAGTAACTATGACTCTCTTAAGGTAGCCAATGGCTCGTTACTTGCGGTTTGGATTAAGATATCTCGAATAACCCCTAGGAGGAGAAACGATGACTCTTTTATGATACACAACTAGTGAATTATAGTTTCTGGCAGACAAAAACTACACAAAAAGCAGTAAACTGTGTGAGCAACTCGGAGGAAGAAGTATTGCACTATTAAGATAGCCACTTTTTCGTCAAGAGAGGTATTGACTCAGAGAATATCAGTAACCTATGGAAGGAGTAACGATGAATCTCTTAAGATACACAACGAGTGACATATCGCTTCTGGCAGACTGGCCGCAGTAAGAAAAAGTGGCAGACTGGGTGAGCAATTGGGACGAGTAACTATGACTCTCTTAAGGTAGCCAATGCCTCGTTACTTGCGGTTTGGATTAAGAGGTCTCTAATAACCCCTAGGAGGAGAAACGATGACTCTTTTATGATACAAAACTAGTGAATTATAGTTTCTGGCAGACAAAAACTACACAAAAAAGTAGTAGACTCTGTGAGCAACTGGGAGGAAGAAGTATTGCACTATTAAGATAGCCACTTTTTCGTTACGAGAGGCATTGAATCAGAGAATACCAGTAACCTATGGAAAGAGTAACGATGAATCTCTTAAGATACACAACGAGTGACATATCGCTTCTGGCAGACTGGCCGCAGTAAGGAAAAGTGGCAGACTGGGTGAGCAATTGGGACGAGTAACTATGACGCTCTTAAGGTAGCCAATGCCTCGTTACTTGCGGTTTGGATTAAGATATCTCGAATAACCCCTAGGAGGAGAAACGATGATTCTTTTATGATACACAACTAGTGACTTATAGTTTCTGGCAGACAAAAACTACACAAAAAGCAGTAAACTGTGTGAGCAACTCGGAGGAAGAAGTATTGCACTATTAAGATAGCCACTTTTTCGTCACGAGAGGTATTGACTCAGAGAATACCAGTAACCTATGGAAGGAGTAACGATGAATCTCTTAAGATACACAACGAGTGACATATCGCTTCTGGCAGACTGGCCACAGTAAGAAAAAGTGGCAGACTGGGTGAGCAATGGGGACGAGTAACTATGACTCTCTTAAGGTAGCCAATGCCTCGTTACTTGCGGTTTGGATTAAGAAATCTCGAAAACCCCTAGGAGGAGAAACGATGACTCTTTTATGATACACAACTAGTGAATTATAGTTTCTGGCAGACAAAAACTACACAAAAAGTAGTAAACTGTGTGAGCAACTCGGAGGAAGAAGTATTGCACTATTAAGATAGCCACTTTTTCGTCAAGAGAGGTATTGACTCAGAGAATACCAGTAACCTATGGAAGGAGTAACGATGAATCTCTTAAGATACACAACGAGTGACATATCGCTTCTGGCAGACTGGCCGCAGTAAGGAAAAGTGGCAGACAGGGTGAGCAATTGGGACGAGTAACTATTACTCTCTTAAGGTAGCCAATGCCTCGTTACTTGCGGTTTGGATTAAGATATCTCGAATAACACCTAGGAGGAGAAACGATGACTCTTTTATGATACAAATCTAGTGAATTATAGTTTCTGGCAGACAAAAACTTCACAAAAAAGTAGTCAACTGTGTGAGCAACTGGGAGGAAGAAGTATTGCACTATTAAGATAGCCACTTTTTCGTCACGAGAGGTATTGACTCAGAGAATACCAGTAACCTATGGAAGGAGTAACGATGAATCTCTTAAGATACACAACGAGTGACATATCGCTTCTGGCAGACTGGCCGCAGTAAGGAAAAGTGGCAGACAGGGTGAGCAATTGGGACGAGTAACTATTACTCTCTTAAGGTAGCCAATGCCTCGTTACTTGCGGTTTGGATTAAGATATCTCGAATAACACCTAGGAGGAGAAACGATGACTCTTTTATGATACAAATCTAGTGAATTATAGTTTCTGGCAGACAAAAACTACACAAAAAAGTAGTAAACTGTGTGAGCAACTGGGAGGAAGAAGTATTGCACTATTAAGATAGCCACTTTTTCGTCACGAGAGGCATTGAATCAGAGAATACCAGTAACCTATGGAAAGAGTAACGATGAATCTCTTAAGATACACAACGAGTGACATATCGCTTCTGGCAGACTGGCCACAGTAAGAAAAAGTGGCAGACTGGGTGAGCAATGGGGACGAGTAACTATGACTCTCTTAAGGTAGCCAATGCCTCGTTACTTGCGGTTTGGATTAAGAGGTCTCGAATAACCCCTAGGAGGAGAAACGATGACTCTTTTATTATACAAAACTAGTGAATTATAGTTTCTGGCAGACAAAAACTACACAAAAAGCAGTAAACTGTGTGAGCAACTCGGAGGAAGAAGTATTGCACTATTAAGATAGCCACTTTTTCGTCACGAGAGGTATTGACTCAGAGAACACCAGTAACCTATGGAAGGAGTAACGATGAATCTCTTAAGATACACAACGAGTGACATATCGCTTCTGGCAGACTGGCCGCAGTAAGAAAAAGTGGCAGACTGGGTGAGCAATTGGGACGAGTAACTATGACTCTCTTAAGGTAGCCAATGCCTCGTTACTTGCGGTTTGGATTAAGAGGTCTCGAATAACCCCTAGGAGGAGAAACGATGACTCTTTTATGATACACAACTAGTGAATTATAGTTTCTTGCAGACAAATACTACACAAAAAGCAGTAAACTGTGTGAGCAACTCGGAGGAAGAAGTATTGCACTATTAAGATAGCCACTTTTTCGTCAAGAGAGGTATTGACTCAGAGAATACCAGTAACCTATGGAAGGAGTAACGATGAATCTCTTAAGATACACAACGAGTGACATATCGCTTCTGGCAGACTGGCCGCAGTAAGAAAAAGTGGCAGACTGGGTGAGCAATTGGGACGAGTAACTATGACTCTCTTAAGGTAGCCAATGCCTCGTTACTTGTGGTTTGGATTAAGAGGTCTCGAATAACCCCTAGGAGGAGAAACGATGACTCTTTTATGATACACAACTAGTGAATTATAGTTTCTGGCAGACAAAAACTACACAAAAAGCAGTAAACTGTGTGAGCAACTCGGAGGAAGAAGTATTGCACTATTAAGATAGCCACTTTTTCGTCAAGAGAGGTATTTACTCAGAGAATACCAGTAACCTGTGGAAGGAGTAACGATGAATCTCTTAAGATACACAACGAGTGACATATCGCTTCTGACAGACTGGCCACAGTAAGAAAAAGTAACAGACTGGGTGAGCAATGGGGACGAGTAACTATGACTCTCTTAAGGTAGCCAATGCCTCGTTACTTGCGGTTTGGATTAAGATATCTCGAATAACCCCTAGGAGGAGAAACGATGACTCTTTTATGATACACAACTAGTGAATTATAGTTTCTGGCAGACAAAAACTACACAAAAAGCAGTAAACTGTGTGAGCAACTCGGAGGAAGAAGTATTGCACTATTAAGATAGCCACTTTTTCGTCAAGAGAGGTATTGACTCAGAGAATACCAGTAACCTATGGAAGGAGTAACGATGAATCTCTTAAGATACACAACGAGTGACATATCGCTTCTGGCAGACTGGCCGCAGTAAGAAAAAGTGGCAGACTGGGTGAGCAATTGGGACGAGTAACTATGACTCTCTTAAGGTAGCCAATGCCTCGTTACTTGCGGTTTGGATTAAGAGGTCTCTAATAACCCCTAGGAGGAGAAACGATGACTCTTTTATGATACAAAACTAGTGAATTATAGTTTCTGGCAGACAAAAACTACACAAAAAAGTAGTAGACTCTGTGAGCAACTGGGAGGAAGAAGTATTGCACTATTAAGATAGCCACTTTTTCGTTACGAGAGGCATTGAATCAGAGAATACCAGTAACCTATGGAAAGAGTAACGATGAATCTCTTAAGATACACAACGAGTGACATATCGCTTCTGGCAGACTGGCCGCAGTAAGGAAAAGTGGCAGACTGGGTGAGCAATTGGGACGAGTAACTATGACGCTCTTAAGGTAGCCAATGCCTCGTTACTTGCGGTTTGGATTAAGATATCTCGAATAACCACTAGGAGGAGAAACGATGATTCTTTTATGATACACAACTAGTGAATTATAGTTTCTGGCAGACAAAAACTACACAAAAAGCAGTAAACTGTGTGAGCAACTCGGAGGAAGAAGTATTGCACTATTAAGATAGCCACTTTTTCGTCACGAGAGGTATTGACTCAGAGAATACCAGTAACCTATGGAAGGAGTAACGATGAATCTCTTAAGATACACAACGAGTGACATATCGCTTCTGGCAGACTGGCCACAGTAAGAAAAAGTGGCAGACTGGGTGAGCAATGGGGACGAGTAACTATGACTCTCTTAAGGTAGCCAATGCCTCGTTACTTGCGGTTTGGATTAAGAAATCTCGAAAACCCCTAGGAGGAGAAACGATGACTCTTTTATGATACACAACTAGTGAATTATAGTTTCTGGCAGACAAAAACTACACAAAAAGTAGTAAACTGTGTGAGCAACTCGGAGGAAGAAGTATTGCACTATTAAGATAGCCACTTTTTCGTCAAGAGAGGTATTGACTCAGAGAATACCAGTAACCTATGGAAGGAGTAACGATGAATCTCTTAAGATACACAACGAGTGACATATCGCTTCTGGCAGACTGGCCGCAGTAAGGAAAAGTGGCAGACAGGGTGAGCAATTGGGACGAGTAACTATTACTCTCTTAAGGTAGCCAATGCCTCGTTACTTGCGGTTTGGATTAAGATATCTCGAATAACACCTAGGAGGAGAAACGATGACTCTTTTATGATACAAATCTAGTGAATTATAGTTTCTGGCAGACAAAAACTTCACAAAAAAGTAGTCAACTGTGTGAGCAACTGGGAGGAAGAAGTATTGCACTATTAAGATAGCCACTTTTTCGTCACGAGAGGTATTGACTCAGAGAATACCAGTAACCTATGGAAGGAGTAACGATGAATCTCTTAAGATACACAACGAGTGACATATCGCTTCTGGCAGACTGGCCGCAGTAAGGAAAAGTGGCAGACAGGGTGAGCAATTGGGACGAGTAACTATTACTCTCTTAAGGTAGCCAATGCCTCGTTACTTGCGGTTTGGATTAAGATATCTCGAATAACACCTAGGAGGAGAAACGATGACTCTTTTATGATACAAATCTAGTGAATTATAGTTTCTGGCAGACAAAAACTACACAAAAAAGTAGTAAACTGTGTGAGCAACTGGGAGGAAGAAGTATTGCACTATTAAGATAGCCACTTTTTCGTCACGAGAGGCATTGAATCAGAGAATACCAGTAACCTATGGAAAGAGTAACGATGAATCTCTTAAGATACACAACGAGTGACATATCGCTTCTGGCAGACTGGCCACAGTAAGAAAAAGTGGCAGACTGGGTGAGCAATGGGGACGAGTAACTATGACTCTCTTAAGGTAGCCAATGCCTCGTTACTTGCGGTTTGGATTAAGAGGTCTCGAATAACCCCTAGGAGGAGAAACGATGACTCTTTTATTATACAAAACTAGTGAATTATAGTTTCTGGCAGACAAAAACTACACAAAAAGCAGTAAACTGTGTGAGCAACTCGGAGGAAGAAGTATTGCACTATTAAGATAGCCACTTTTTCGTCACGAGAGGTATTGACTCAGAGAACACCAGTAACCTATGGAAGGAGTAACGATGAATCTCTTAAGATACACAACGAGTGACATATCGCTTCTGGCAGACTGGCCGCAGTAAGAAAAAGTGGCAGACTGGGTGAGCAATTGGGACGAGTAACTATGACTCTCTTAAGGTAGCCAATGCCTCGTTACTTGCGGTTTGGATTAAGAGGTCTCGAATAACCCCTAGGAGGAGAAACGATGACTCTTTTATGATACACAACTAGTGAATTATAGTTTCTTGCAGACAAATACTACACAAAAAGCAGTAAACTGTGTGAGCAACTCGGAGGAAGAAGTATTGCACTATTAAGATAGCCACTTTTTCGTCAAGAGAGGTATTGACTCAGAGAATACCAGTAACCTATGGAAGGAGTAACGATGAATCTCTTAAGATACACAACGAGTGACATATCGCTTCTGGCAGACTGGCCGCAGTAAGAAAAAGTGGCAGACTGGGTGAGCAATTGGGACGAGTAACTATGACTCTCTTAAGGTAGCCAATGCCTCGTTACTTGTGGTTTGGATTAAGAGGTCTCGAATAACCCCTAGGAGGAGAAACGATGACTCTTTTATGATACACAACTAGTGAATTATAGTTTCTTGCAGACAAATACTACACAAAAAGCAGTAAACTGTGTGAGCAACTCGGAGGAAGAAGTATTGCACTATTAAGATAGCCACTTTTTCGTCAAGAGAAGTATTGACTCAGAGAATACCAGTAACCTATGGAAGGAGTAACGATGAATCTCTTAAGATACACAACGAGTGACATATCGCTTCTGGCAGACTGGCCGCAGTAAGGAAAAGTGGCAGACTGGGTGAGCAATTGGGACGAGTAACTATGACTCTCTTAAGGTAGCCAATGCCTCGTTACTTGCGGTTTGGATTAAGATATCTCGAATAACCCCTAGGAGGAGAAACGATGACTCTTTTATGATACACAACTAGTGAATTATAGTTTCTGGCAGACAAAAACTACACAAAAAGCAGTAAACTGTGTGAGCAACTCGGAGGAAGAAGTATTGCACTATTAAGATAGCCACTTTTTCGTCAAGAGAGGTATTTACTCAGAGAATACCAGTAACCTGTGGAAGGAGTAACGATGAATCTCTTAAGATACACAACGAGTGACATATCGCTTCTGACAGACTGGCCACAGTAAGAAAAAGTAACAGACTGGGTGAGCAATGGGGACGAGTAACTATGACTCTCTTAAGGTAGCCAATGCCTCGTTACTTGCGGTTTGGATTAAGATATCTCGAATAACCCCTAGGAGGAGAAACGATGACTCTTTTATGATACACAACTAGTGAATTATAGTTTCTGGCAGACAAAAACTACACAAAAAGCAGTAAACTGTGTGAGCAACTCGGAGGAAGAAGTATTGCACTATTAAGATAGCCACTTTTTCGTCAAGAGAGGTATTGACTCAGAGAATACCAGTAACCTATGGAAGGAGTAACGATGAATCTCTTAAGATACACAACGAGTGACATATCGCTTCTGGCAGACTGGCCGCAGTAAGAAAAAGTGGCAGACTGGGTGAGCAATTGGGACGAGTAACTATGACTCTCTTAAGGTAGCCAATGCCTCGTTACTTGCGGTTTGGATTAAGAGGTCTCTAATAACCCCTAGGAGGAGAAACGATGACTCTTTTATGATACAAAACTAGTGAATTATAGTTTCTGGCAGACAAAAACTACACAAAAAAGTAGTAGACTCTGTGAGCAACTGGGAGGAAGAAGTATTGCACTATTAAGATAGCCACTTTTTCGTTACGAGAGGCATTGAATCAGAGAATACCAGTAACCTATGGAAAGAGTAACGATGAATCTCTTAAGATACACAACGAGTGACATATCGCTTCTGGCAGACTGGCCGCAGTAAGGAAAAGTGGCAGACTGGGTGAGCAATTGGGACGAGTAACTATGACGCTCTTAAGGTAGCCAATGCCTCGTTACTTGCGGTTTGGATTAAGATATCTCGAATAACCCCTAGGAGGAGAAACGATGATTCTTTTATGATACACAACTAGTGAATTATAGTTTCTGGCAGACAAAAACTACACAAAAAGCAGTAAACTGTGTGAGCAACTCGGAGGAAGAAGTATTGCACTATTAAGATAGCCACTTTTTCGTCACGAGAGGTATTGACTCAGAGAATACCAGTAACCTATGGAAGGAGTAACGATGAATCTCTTAAGATACACAACGAGTGACATATCGCTTCTGGCAGACTGGCCACAGTAAGAAAAAGTCCCAGACTGGGTGAGCAATGGGGACGAGTAACTATGACTCTCTTAAGGTAGCCAATGCCTCGTTACTTGCGGTTTGGATTAAGAAATCTCGAAAACCCCTAGGAGGAGAAACGATGACTCTTTTATGATACACAACTAGTGAATTATAGTTTCTGGCAGACAAAAACTACACAAAAAGTAGTAAACTGTGTGAGCAACTCGGAGGAAGAAGTATTGCACTACTAAGATAGCCACTTTTTCGTCAAGAGAGGTATTGACTCAGAGAATACCAGTAACCTATGGAAGGAGTAACGATGAATCTCTTAAGATACACAACGAGTGACATATCGCTTCTGGCAGACTGGCCGCAGTAAGGAAAAGTGGCAGACAGGGTGAGCAATTGGGACGAGTAACTATTACTCTCTTAAGGTAGCCAATGCCTCGTTACTTGCGGTTTGGATTAAGATATCTCGAATAACACCTAGGAGGAGAAACGATGACTCTTTTATGATACAAATCTAGTGAATTATAGTTTCTGGCAGACAAAAACTACACAAAAAAGTAGTAAACTGTGTGAGCAACTGGGAGGAAGAAGTATTGCACTATTAAGATAGCCACTTTTTCGTCACGAGAGGCATTGAATCAGAGAATACCAGTAACCTATGGAAAGAGTAACGATGAATCTCTTAAGATACACAACGAGTGACATATCGCTTCTGGCAGACTGGCCACAGTAAGAAAAGTGGCAGACTGGGTGAGCAATGGGGACGAGTAACTATGACTCTCTTAAGGTAGCCAATGCCTCGTTACTTGCGGTTTGGATTAAGAGGTCTCGAATAACCCCTAGGAGGAGAAACGATGACTCTTTTATTATACAAAACTAGTGAATTATAGTTTCTGGCAGACAAAAACTACACAAAAAGCAGTAAACTGTGTGAGCAACTCGGAGGAAGAAGTATTGCACTATTAAGATAGCCACTTTTTCGTCACGAGAGGTATTGACTCAGAGAACACCAGTAACCTATGGAAGGAGTAACGATGAATCTCTTAAGATACACAACGAGTGACATATCGCTTCTGGCAGACTGGCCGCAGTAAGAAAAAGTGGCAGACTGGGTGAGCAATTGGGACGAGTAACTATGACTCTCTTAAGGTAGCCAATGCCTCGTTACTTGCGGTTTGGATTAAGAGGTCTCGAATAACCCCTAGGAGGAGAAACGATGACTCTTTTATGATACACAACTAGTGAATTATAGTTTCTTGCAGACAAATACTACACAAAAAGCAGTAAACTGTGTGAGCAACTCGGAGGAAGAAGTATTGCACTATTAAGGTAGCCACTTTTTCGTCAAGAGAAGTATTGACTCAGAGAATACCAGTAACCTATGGAAGGAGTAACGATGAATCTCTTAAGATACACAACGAGTGACATATCGCTTCTGGCAGACTGGCCGCAGTAAGGAAAAGTGGCAGACTGGGTGAGCAATTGGGACGAGTAACTATGACTCTCTTAAGGTAGCCAATGCCTCGTTACTTGCGGTTTGGATTAAGATATCTCGAATAACCCCTAGGAGGAGAAACGATGACTCTTTTATGATACACAACTAGTGAATTATAGTTTCTGGCAGACAAAAACTACACAAAAAGCAGTAAACTGTGTGAGCAACTCGGAGGAAGAAGTATTGCACTATTAAGATAGCCACTTTTTCGTCAAGAGAGGTATTTACTCAGAGAATACCAGTAACCTGTGGAAGGAGTAACGATGAATCTCTTAAGATACACAACGAGTGACATATCGCTTCTGACAGACTGGCCACAGTAAGAAAAAGTAACAGACTGGGTGAGCAATGGGGACGAGTAACTATGACTCTCTTAAGGTAGCCAATGCCTCGTTACTTGCGGTTTGGATTAAGAAATCTCGAAAACACCTAGGAGGAGAAACGATGACTCTTTTATGATACACAACTAGTGAATTATAATTTCTGGCAGACAAAAACTACACAAAAAGTAGTAAACTGTGTGAGCAACTCGGAGGAAGAAGTATTGCACTATTAAGATAGCCACTTTTTCGTCAAGAGAGGTATTGACTCAGAGAATACCAGTAACCTATGGATGGAGTAACGATGAATCTCTTAAGATACACAACGAGTGACATATCGCTTCTGGCAGACTGGCCGCAGTAAGAAAAAGTGGCAGACTGGGTGAGCAATTGGGACGAGTAACTATGACTCTCTTAAGGTAGCCAATGCCTCGTTACTTGTGGTTTGGATTAAGAGGTCTCGAACAACCCCTAGGAGGAGAAACGATGACTCTTTTATGATACAAAACTAGTGAATTATAGTTTCTGGCAGACAAAAACTACACAAAAAAGTAGTAAACTCTGTGAGCAACTGGGAGGAAGAAGTATTGCACTATTAAGATAGCCACTTTTTCGTTACGATTGGCATTGAATCAGAGAATACCAGTAACCTATGGAAAGAGTAACGATGAATCTCTTAAGATACACAACGAGTGACATATCGCTTCTGGCAGACGCCGCAGTAAGGAAAAGTGGCAGACTGGGTGAGCAATTGGGACGAGTAACTATGACTCTCTTAAGGTAGCCAATGGCTCGTTACTTGCGGTTTGGATTAAGATATCTCGAATAACCCCTAGGAGGAGAAACGATGACTCTTTTATGATACACAACTAGTGAATTATAGTTTCTGGCAGACAAAAACTACACAAAAAGCAGTAAACTGTGTGAGCAACTCGGAGGAAGAAGTATTGCACTATTAAGATAGCCACTTTTTCGTCAAGAGAGGTATTGACTCAGAGAATATCAGTAACCTATGGAAGGAGTAACGATGAATCTCTTAAGATACACAATGAGTGACATATCGCTTCTGGCAGACTGGCCGCAGTAAGAAAAAGTGGCAGACTGGGTGAGCAATTGGGACGAGTAACTATGACTCTCTTAAGGTAGCCAATGCCTCGTTACTTGCGGTTTGGATTAAGAGGTCTCTAATAACCCCTAGGAGGAGAAACGATGACTCTTTTATGATACAAAACTAGTGAATTATAGTTTCTGGCAGACAAAAACTACACAAAAAAGTAGTAGACTCTGTGAGCAACTGGGAGGAAGAAGTATTGCACTATTAAGATAGCCACTTTTTCGTTACGAGAGGCATTGAATCAGAGAATACCAGTAACCTATGGAAAGAGTAACGATGAATCTCTTAAGATACACAACGAGTGACATATCGCTTCTGGCAGACTGGCCGCAGTAAGGAAAAGTGGCAGACTGGGTGAGCAATTGGGACGAGTAACTATGACGCTCTTAAGGTAGCCAATGCCTCGTTACTTGCGGTTTGGATTAAGATATCTCGAATAACCCCTAGGAGGAGAAACGATGATTCTTTTATGATACACAACTAGTGAATTATAGTTTCTGGCAGACAAAAACTACACAAAAAGCAGTAAACTGTGTGAGCAACTCGGAGGAAGAAGTATTGCACTATTAAGATAGCCACTTTTTCGTCACGAGAGGTATTGACTCAGAGAATACCAGTAACCTATGGAAGGAGTAACGATGAATCTCTTAAGATACACAACGAGTGACATATCGCTTCTGGCAGACTGGCCACAGTAAGAAAAAGTGGCAGACTGGGTGAGCAATGGGGACGAGTAACTATGACTCTCTTAAGGTAGCCAATGCCTCGTTACTTGCGGTTTGGATTAAGAAATCTCGAAAACCCCTAGGAGGAGAAACGATGACTCTTTTATGATACACAAGTAGTGAATTATAGTTTCTGGCAGACAAAAACTACACAAAAAGTAGTAAACTGTGTGAGCAACTCGGAGGAAGAAGTATAGAACTACTAAGATAGCCACTTTTTCGTCACGAGAGGTATTGACTCAGAGAATACCAGTAACCTATGGAAGGAGTAACGATGAATCTCTTAAGATACACAACGAGTGACATATCGCTTCTGGCAGACTGGCCGCAGTAAGGAAAAGTGGCAGACAGGGTGAGCAATTGGGACGAGTAACTATTACTCTCTTAAGGTAGCCAATGCCTCGTTACTTGCGGTTTGGATTAAGATATCTCGAATAACCCCTAGGAGGAGAAACGATGACTCTTTTATGATACAAATCTAGTGAATTATAGTTTCTGGCAGACAAAAACTACACAAAAAAGTAGTAAACTGTGTGAGCAACTGGGAGGAAGAAGTATTGCACTATTAAGATAGCAACTTTTTCGTCACGAGAGGCATTGAATCAGAGAATACCAGTAACCTATGGAAAGAGTAACGATGAATCTCTTAAGATACACAACGAGTGACATATCGCTTCTGGCAGACTGGCCACAGTAAGAAAAAGTGGCAGACTGGGTGAGCAATGGGGACGAGTAACTATGACTCTCTTAAGGTAGCCAATGCCTCGTTACTTGCGGTTTGGATCAAGAGGTCTCGAATAACCCCTAGGAGGAGAAACGATGACTCTTTTATTATACAAAACTAGTGAATTATAGTTTCTGGCAGACAAAAACTACACAAAAAGCAGTAAACTGTGTGAGCAACTCGGAGGAAGAAGTATTGCACTATTAAGATAGCCACTTTTTCGTCACGAGAGGTATTGACTCAGAGAACACCAGTAACCTATGGAAGGAGTAACGATGAATCTCTTAAGATACACAACGAGTGACATATCGCTTCTGGCTGACTGGCCGCAGTAAGAAAAAGTGGCAGACTGGGTGAGCAATTGGGACGAGTAACTAAGACTCTCTTAAGGTAGCAAATGCCTCGTTACTTGCGGTTTGGATTAAGAGGTCTCGAATAACCCCTAGGAGGAGAAACGATGACTCTTTTATGATACACAACTAGTGAATTATAGTTTCTGGCAGACAAATACTACACAAAAAGCAGTAAACTGTGTGAGCAACTCGGAGGAAGAAGTATTGCACTATTAAGATAGCCACTTTTTCGTCAAGAGAGGTATTGACTCAGAGAATACCAGTAACCTATGGAAGGAGTAACGATGAATCTCTTAAGATACACAACGAGTGACATATCGCTTCTGGCAGACTGGCCGCAGTAAGGAAAAGTGGCAGACTGGGTGAGCAATTGGGACGAGTAACTATGACTCTCTTAAGGTAGCCAATGCCTCGTTACTTGAGGTTTGGATTAAGATATCTCGAGTAACCCCTAGGAGGAGAAACGATGACTCTTTTATGATACAAAACTAGTGAATTATAGTTTCTGGCAGACAAAAACTACACAAAAAAGTAGTAAACTCTGTGAGCAACTGGGAGGAAGAAGTATTTCACTATTAAGATAGCCACTTTTTCGTTACGAGAGGCATTGAATCAGAGAATACCAGTAACCTATGGAAAGAGTAACGATGAATCTCTTAAGATACACAACGAGTGACATATCGCTTCTGGCAGACTGGCCGCAGTAAGAAAAAGTGGCAGACTGGGTGAGCAATTGGGACGAGTAACTATGACTCTCTTAAGGTAGCCAATGCCTTGTTACTTGCGGTTTGGATTAAGAGGTCTCGAATAACCCCTAGGAGGAGAAACGATGACTCTTTTATGATACACAGCTAGTGAATTATAGTTTCTGGCAGACAAATACTACACAAAAAGCAGTAAACTGTGTGAGCAACTCGGAGGAAGAAGTATTGCACTATTAAGATAGCCACTTTTTCGTCACGAGAGGTATTGACTCAGAGAACACCAGTAACCTATGGAAGGAGTAACGATGAATCTCTTAAGATACACAACGAGTGACATATCGCTTCTGGCTGACTGGCCGCAGTAAGAAAAAGTGGCAGACTGGGTGAGCAATTGGGACGAGTAACTAAGACTCTCTTAAGGTAGCAAATGCCTCGTTACTTGCGGTTTGGATTAAGAGGTCTCGAATAACCCCTAGGAGGAGAAACGATGACTCTTTTATGATACACAACTAGTGAATTATAGTTTCTGGCAGACAAATACTACACAAAAAGCAGTAAACTGTGTGAGCAACTCGGAGGAAGAAGTATTGCACTATTAAGATAGCCACTTTTTCGTCAAGAGAGGTATTGACTCAGAGAATACCAGTAACCTATGGAAGGAGTAACGATGAATCTCTTAAGATACACAACGAGTGACATATCGCTTCTGGCAGACTGGCCGCAGTAAGGAAAAGTGGCAGACTGGGTGAGCAATTGGGACGAGTAACTATGACTCTCTTAAGGTAGCCAATGCCTCGTTACTTGAGGTTTGGATTAAGATATCTCGAGTAACCCCTAGGAGGAGAAACGATGACTCTTTTATGATACAAAACTAGTGAATTATAGTTTCTGGCAGACAAAAACTACACAAAAAAGTAGTAAACTCTGTGAGCAACTGGGAGGAAGAAGTATTTCACTATTAAGATAGCCACTTTTTCGTTACGAGAGGCATTGAATCAGAGAATACCAGTAACCTATGGAAAGAGTAACGATGAATCTCTTAAGATACACAACGAGTGACATATCGCTTCTGGCAGACTGGCCGCAGTAAGAAAAAGTGGCAGACTGGGTGAGCAATTGGGACGAGTAACTATGACTCTCTTAAGGTAGCCAATGCCTTGTTACTTGCGGTTTGGATTAAGAGGTCTCGAATAACCCCTAGGAGGAGAAACGATGACTCTTTTATGATACACAGCTAGTGAATTATAGTTTCTGGCAGACAAATACTACACAAAAAGCAGTAAACTGTGTGAGCAACTCGGAGGAAGAAGTATTGCACTACTAAGATAGCCACTTTTTCGTCAAGAGAGGTATTGACTCAGAGAATACCAGTAACCTATGGAAGGAGTAACGATGAATCTCTTAAGATACACAACGAGTGACATATCGCTTCTGGCAGACTGGCCGCAGTAAGGAAAAGTGGCAGACTGGGTGAGCAATTGGGACGAGTAACTATGACTCTCTTAAGGTAGCCAATGCCTCGTTACTTGCGGTTTGGATTTAGATATCTCGAATAACCCCTAGGAGGAGAAACGATGACTCTTTTATGATACACAACTAGTGAATTATAGTTTCTGGCAGACAAAAACTACACAAAAAGCAGTAAACTCTGTGAGCAACTCGGAGGAAGAAGTATTGCACTATTAAGATAGCCACTTTTTCGTCAAGAGAGGTATTGACTCAGAGAATACCAGTAACCTATGGAAGGAGTAACGATGAATCTCTTAAGATACACAACGAGTGACATATCGCTTCTGACAGACTGGCCACAGTAAGAAAAAGTAACAGACTGGGTGAGCAATATGGACGAGTAACTATGACTCTCTTAAGGTAGCCAATGCCTCGTTACTTGCGGTTGGGATTAAGAAATCTGGAAAACCCCTAGGAGGAGAAACGATGACTCTTTTATGATACACAACTAGTGAATTATAGTTTCTGGCAGACAAAAACTACACAAAAAGTAGTAAACTGTGTGAGCAACTCGGAGGAAGAAGTATTGCACTATTAAGATAGACACTTTTTCGTCACGAGAGGTATTGACTCAGAGAATACCAGTAACCTATGGAAGGAGTAACGATGAATCTCTTAAGATACACAACGAGTGACATATCGCTTCTGGCAGACTGGCCGCAGTAAGTAAAAGTGGCAGACTGGGTGAGCAATTGGGACGAGTAACTATGACCCTCTTAAGGTAGCCAATGCCTCGTTACTTGTGGTTTGGATTAAGAGGTCTCGAATAACCCCTAGGAGGAGAAACGATGACTCTTTTATGATACAAAACTAGTGAATTATAGTTTCTGGCAGACAAAAACTACACAAAAAAGTAGTAAACTCTGTGAGCAACTGGGAGGAAGAAGTATTTCACTATTAAGATAGCCACTTTTTCGTTACGAGAGGCATTGAATCAGAGAATACCAGTAACCTATGGAAAGAGTAACGATGAATCTCTTAAGATACACAACGAGTGACATATCGCTTCTGGCAGACTGGCCGCAGTAAGAAAAAGTGGCAGACTGGGTGAGCAATTGGGACGAGTAACTATGACTCTCTTAAGGTAGCCAATGCCTCGTTACTTGTGGTTTGGATTAAGAGGTCTCGAATAACCCCTAGGAGGAGAAACGGTGACTCTTTTATGATACAAAACTAGTGAATTATAGTTTCTGGCAGACAAAAACTACAAAAAAAGTAGTAAACTCTGTGAGCAACTGGGAGGAAGAAGTATTTCACTATTAAGATAGCCACTTTTTCGTTACGAGAGGCATTGAATCAGAGAATACCAGTAACCTATGGAAAGAGTAACGATGACTCTCTTAAGATACACAACGAGTGACATATCGCTTCTGGCAGACTGGCCGCAGTAAGAAAAAGTGGCAGACTGGGTGAGCAATTGGGACGAGTAACTATGACTCTCTTAAGGTAGCCAATGCCTCGTTACTTGCGGTTTGGATTAAGAGGTCTCGAATAACCCCTAGGAGGAGAAACGATGACTCTTTTAAGATACACAACTAGTGAATTATAGTTTCTGGCAGACAAATACTACACAAAAAGCAGTAAACTGTGTGAGCAACTGGGAGGAAGAAGTATTGCACTATTAAGATAGCCACTTTTTCGTCAAGAGAGGTATTGACTCAGAGAATACCAGTAACCTATGGAAGGAGTAACGATGAATCTCTTAAGATACACAACGAGTGACATATCGCTTCTGGCAGACTGGCCGCAGTAAGGAAAAGTGGCAGACTGGGTGAGCAATTGGGATGAGTAACTATGACTCTTTTAAGGTAGCCAATGCCTCGTTACTTGCGGTTTGGATTTAGATATCTCGAATAACCCCTAGGAGGAGAAACGATGACTCTTTTATGATACACAACTAGTGAATTATAGTTTCTGGCAGACAAAAACTACACAAAAAGCAGTAAACTGTGTGAGCAACTCGGAGGAAGAAGTATTGCACTATTAAGATAGCCACTTTTTCGTCAAGAGAGGTATTGACTCAGAGAATACCAGTAACCTATGGAAGGAGTAACGATGAATCTCTTAAGATACACAACGAGTGACATATCGCATCTGACAGACTGGCCACAGTAAGAAAAAGTAACAGACTGGGTGAGCAATGGGGACGAGTAACTATGACTCTCTTAAGGTAGCCAATGCCTCGTTACTTGCGGTTGGGATTAAGAAATCTCGAAAACCCCTAGGAGGAGAAACGATGACTCTTTTATGATACACAACTAGTGAATTATAGTTTCTGGCAGACAAAAACTACACAAAAAGTAGTAAACTGTGTGAGCAACTCGGAGGAAGAAGTATTGCACTATTAAGATAGCCACTTTTTCGTCACGAGAGGTATTGACTCAGAGAATACCAGTAACCTATGGAAGGAGTAACGATGAATCTCTTAAGATACACAACGAGTGACATATCGCTTCTGGCAGACTGGCCGCAGTAAGAAAAAGTGGCAGACTGGGTGAGCAATTGGGACGAGTAACTATGACTCTCTTAAGGTAGCCAATGCCTCGTTACTTGCGGTTTGGATTAAGAGGTCTCGAATAACCCCTAGGAGGAGAAACGATGACTCTTTTATGATACACAACTAGTGAATTATAGTTTCTGGCAGACAAATACTACACAAAAAGCAGTAAACTGTGTGAGCAACTCGGAGGAAGAAGTATTGCACTATTAAGATAGCCACTTTTTCGTCAAGAGAGGTATTGACTCAGAGAATACCAGTAACCTATGGAAGGAGTAACGATGAATCTCTTAAGATACACAACGAGTGACATATCGCTTCTGGCAGACTGGCCGCAGTAAGGAAAAGTGGCAGACTGGGTGAGCAATTGGGACGAGTAACTATGACTCTCTTAAGGTAGCCAATGCCTCGTTACTTGAGGTTTGGATTAAGATATCTCGAGTAACCCCTAGGAGGAGAAACGATGACTCTTTTATGATACAAAACTAGTGAATTATAGTTTCTGGCAGACAAAAACTACACAAAAAAGTAGTAAACTCTGTGAGCAACTGGGAGGAAGAAGTATTTCACTATTAAGATAGCCACTTTTTCGTTACGAGAGGCATTGAATCAGAGAATACCAGTAACCTATGGAAAGAGTAACGATGAATCTCTTAAGATACACAACGAGTGACATATCGCTTCTGGCAGACTGGCCGCAGTAAGGAAAAGTGGCAGACTGGGTGAGCAATTGGGACGAGTAACTATGACTCTCTTAAGGTAGCCAATGCCTCGTTACTTGCGGTTTGGATTTAGATATCTCGAATAACCCCTAGGAGGAGAAACGATGACTCTTTTATGATACACAACTAGTGAATTATAGTTTCTGGCAGACAAAAACTACACAAAAAGCAGTAAACTCTGTGAGCAACTCGGAGGAAGAAGTATTGCACTATTAAGATAGCCACTTTTTCGTCAAGAGAGGTATTGACTCAGAGAATACCAGTAACCTATGGAAGGAGTAACGATGAATCTCTTAAGATACACAACGAGTGACATATCGCTTCTGGCAGACTGGCCACAGTAAGAAAAAGTAACAGACTGGGTGAGCAATATGGACGAGTAACTATGACTCTCTTAAGGTAGCCAATGCCTCGTTACTTGCGGTTGGGATTAAGAAATCTCGAAAACCCCTAGGAGGAGAAACGATGACTCTTTTATGATACACAACTAGTGAATTATAGTTTCTGGCAGACAAAAACTACACAAAAAGTAGTAAACTGTGTGAGCAACTCGGAGGAAGAAGTATTGCACTATTAAGATAGACACTTTTTCGTCACGAGAGGTATTGACTCAGAGAATACCAGTAACCTATGGAAGGAGTAACGATGAATCTCTTAAGATACACAACGAGTGACATATCGCTTCTGGCAGACTGGCCGCAGTAAGTAAAAGTGGCAGACTGGGTGAGCAATTGGGACGAGTAACTATGACCCTCTTAAGGTAGCCAATGCCTCGTTACTTGTGGTTTGGATTAAGAGGTCTCGAATAACCCCTAGGAGGAGAAACGATGACTCTTTTATGATACAAAACTAGTGAATTATAGTTTCTGGCAGACAAAAACTACACAAAAAAGTAGTAAACTCTGTGAGCAACTGGGAGGAAGAAGTATTTCACTATTAAGATAGCCACTTTTTCGTTACGAGAGGCATTGAATCAGAGAATACCAGTAACCTATGGAAAGAGTAACGATGAATCTCTTAAGATACACAACGAGTGACATATCGCTTCTGGCAGACTGGCCGCAGTAAGAAAAAGTGGCAGACTGGGTGAGCAATTGGGACGAGTAACTATGACTCTCTTAAGGTAGCCAATGCCTCGTTACTTGTGGTTTGGATTAAGAGGTCTCGAATAACCCCTAGGAGGAGAAACGGTGACTCTTTTATGATACAAAACTAGTGAATTATAGTTTCTGGCAGACAAAAACTACAAAAAAAGTAGTAAACTCTGTGAGCAACTGGGAGGAAGAAGTATTTCACTATAAAGATAGCCACTTTTTCGTTACGAGAGGCATTGAATCAGAGAATACCAGTAACCTATGGAAAGAGTAACGATGACTCTCTTAAGATACACAACGAGTGACATATCGCTTCTGGCAGACTGGCCGCAGTAAGAAAAAGTGGCAGACTGGGTGAGCAATTGGGACGAGTAACTATGACTCTCTTAAGGTAGCCAATGCCTCGTTACTTGCGGTTTGGATTAAGAGGTCTCGAATAACCCCTAGGAGGAGAAACGATGACTCTTTTATGATACACAACTAGTGAATTATAGTTTCTGGCAGACAAATACTACACAAAAAGCAGTAAACTGTGTGAGCAACTGGGAGGAAGAAGTATTGCACTATTAAGATAGCCACTTTTTCGTCAAGAGAGGTATTGACTCAGAGAATACCAGTAACCTATGGAAGGAGTAACGATGAATCTCTTAAGATACACAACGAGTGACATATCGCTTCTGGCAGACTGGCCGCAGTAAGGAAAAGTGGCAGACTGGGTGAGCAATTGGGACGAGTAACTATGACTCTTTTAAGGTAGCCAATGCCTCGTTACTTGCGGTTTGGATTTAGATATCTCGAATAACCCCTAGGAGGAGAAACGATGACTCTTTTATGATACACAACTAGTGAATTATAGTTTCTGGCAGACAAAAACTACACAAAAAGCAGTAAACTGTGTGAGCAACTCGGAGGAAGAAGTATTGCACTATTAAGATAGCCACTTTTTCGTCAAGAGAGGTATTGACTCAGAGAATACCAGTAACCTATGGAAGGAGTAACGATGAATCTCTTAAGATACACAACGAGTGACATATCGCTTCTGACAGACTGGCCACAGTAAGAAAAAGTAACAGACTGGGTGAGCAATGGGGACGAGTAACTATGACTCTCTTAAGGTAGCCAATGCCTCGTTACTTGCGGTTGGGATTAAGAAATCTCGAAAACCCCTAGGAGGAGAAACGATGACTCTTTTATGATACACAACTAGTGAATTATAGTTTCTGGCAGACAAAAACTACACAAAAAGTAGTAAACTGTGTGAGCAACTCGGAGGAAGAAGTATTGCACTATTAAGATAGCCACTTTTTCGTCACGAGAGGTATTGACTCAGAGAATACCAGTAACCTATGGAAGGAGTAACGATGAATCTCTTAAGATACACAACGAGTGACATATCGCTTCTGGCAGACTGGCCGCAGTAAGAAAAAGTGGCAGACTGGGTGAGCAATTGGGACGAGTAACTATGACTCTCTTAAGGTAGCCAATGCCTCGTTACTTGCGGTTTGGATTAAGAGGTCTCGAATAACCCCTAGGAGGAGAAACGATGACTCTTTTATGATACACAACTAGTGAATTATAGTTTCTGGCAGACAAATACTACACAAAAAGCAGTAAACTGTGTGAGCAACTCGGAGGAAGAAGTATTGCACTATTAAGATAGCCACTTTTTCGTCAAGAGAGGTATTGACTCAGAGAATACCAGTAACCTATGGAAGGAGTAACGATGAATCTCTTAAGATACACAACGAGTGACATATCGCTTCTGGCAGACTGGCCGCAGTAAGGAAAAGTGGCAGACTGGGTGAGCAATGGGGACGAGTAACTATGACTCTTTTAAGGTAGCCAATGCCTCGTTACTTGCGGTTTGGATTTAGATATCTCGAATAACCCCTAGGAGGAGAAACGATGACTCTTTTATGATACACAACTAGTGAATTATAGTTTCTGGCAGACAAATACTACACAAAAAGCAGTAAACTGTGTGAGCAACTCGGAGGAAGAAGTATTGCACTATTAAGATAGCCACTTTTTCGTCAAGAGAGGTATTGACTCAGAGAATACCAGTAACCTATGGAAGGAGTAACGATGAATCTCTTAAGATACACAACGAGTGACATATCGCTTCTGACAGACTGGCCACAGTAAGAAAAAGTAACAGACTGGGTGAGCAATGGGGACGAGTAACTATGACTCTCTTAAGGTAGCCAATGCCTCGTTACTTGCGGTTGGGATTAAGAAATCTCGAAAACCCCTAGGAGGAGAAACGATGACTCTTTTATGATACACAACTAGTGAATTATAGTTTCTGGCAGACAAAAACTACACAAAAAGTAGTAAACTGTGTGAGCAACTCGGAGGAAGAAGTATTGCACTATTAAGATAGCCACTTTTTCGTCACGAGAGGTATTGACTCAGAGAATACCAGTAACCTATGGAAGGAGTAACGATGAATCTCTTAAGATACACAACGAGTGACATATCGCTTCTGGCAGACTGGCCGCAGTAAGAAAAAGTGGCAGACTGGGTGAGCAATTGGGACGAGTAACTATGACTCTCTTAAGGTAGCCAATGCCTCGTTACTTGTGGTTTGGATTAAGAGGTTTCGAATAACCCCTAGGAGGAGAAACGATGACTCTTTTATGATACAAAACTAGTGAATTATAGTTTCTGGCAGACAAAAACTACACAAAAAAGTAGTAAACTCTGTGAGCAACTGGGAGGAAGAAGTATTGCACTATTAAGATAGCCACTTTTTCGTTACGAGAGGCATTGAATCAGAGAATACCAGTAACCTATGGAAAGAGTAACGATGAATCTCTTAAGATACACAACGAGTGACATATCGCTTCTGGCAGACTGGCCGCAGTAAGGAAAAGTGGCAGACTGGGTGAGCAATTGGGACGAGTAACTATGACGCTCTTAAGGTAGCCAATGCCTCGTTACTTGCGGTTTGGATTAAGAGGTCTCGAATAACCCCTAGGAGGAGAAACAATGACTCTTTTATGATACACAACTAGTGAATTATAGTTTCTGGCAGACAAATACTACACAAAAAGCAGTAAACTGTGTCAGCAACTCGGAGGAAGAAGTATTGCACTATTAAGAAAGCCACTTTTTCGTCAAGAGAGGTATTGACTCAGAGAATACCAGTAACCTATGGAAGGAGTAACGATGAATCTCTTAAGATACACAACGAGTGACATATCGCTTCTGGCAGACTGGCCGCAGTAAGGAAAAGTGGCAGACTGGGTGAGCAATTGGGACGAGTAACTATGACTCTCTTAAGGTAGCCAATGCCTCGTTACTTGCGGTTTGGATTAAGATATCTCGAATAACCCCTAGGAGGAGAAACGATGACTCTTTTATGATACACAAGTAGTAAATTATAGTTTCTGGCAGACAAAAACTACACAAAAAGCAGTAAACTGTGTGAGCAACTCGGAGGAAGAAGTATTGCACTATTAAGATAGCCACTTTTTCGTCAAGAGAGGTATTGTCTCAGAGAATACCAGTAACCTATGGAAGGAGTAACGATGAATCTCTTAAGATACACAACGAGTGACATATCGCTTCTGACAGACTGGCCACAGTAAGAAAAAGTAACAGACTGGGTGAGCAATGGGGACGAGTAACTATGACTCTCTTAAGGTAGCCAATGCCTCGTTACTTGCGGTTTGGATTAAGAAATCTCGAAAACCCCTAGGAGGAGAAACGATGACTCTTTTATGATACACAACTAGTGAATTATAGTTTCTGGCAGACAAAAACTACACAAAAAGTAGTAAACTGTGTGAGCAACTCGGAGGAAGATGTATTGCACTATTAAGATAGCCACTTTTTCGTCACGAGAGGTATTGACTCAGAGAATACCAGTAACCTATGGAAGGAGTAACGATGAATCTCTTAAGATACACAACGAGTGACATATCGCTTCTGGCAGACTGGCCGCAGTAAGAAAAGGTGGCAGACTGGGTGAGCAATTGGGACGAGTAACTATGACTCTCTTAAGGTAGCCAATGCCTCGTTACTTGTGGTTTGGATTAAGAGGTCTCGAATAACCCCTAGGAGGAGAAACGATGACTCTTTTATGATAAAAAACTAGTGAATTATAGTTTCTGGCAGACAAAAACTACACAAAAAAGTAGTAAACTCTGTGAGCAACTGGGAGGAAGAAGTATTGCACTATTAAGATAGCCACTTTTTCGTTACGAGAGGCATTGAATCAGAGAATACCAGTAACCTATGGAAAGAGTAACGATGAATCTCTTAAGATACACAACGAGTGACATATCGCTTCTGGCAGACTGGCCGCAGTAAGAAAAAGTGGCAGACTGGGTGAGCAATTGGGACGAGTAACTATGACGCTCTTAAGGTAGCCAATGCCTCGTTACTTGCGGTTTGGATTAAGAGGTCTCGAATAACCCCTAGGAGGAGAAACAATGACTCTTTTATGATACACAACTAGTGAATTGTAGTTTCTGGCAGACAAATACTACACAAAAAGCAGTAAACTGTGTCAGCAACTCGGAGGAATAAGTATTGCACTATGAAGAAAGCCACTTTTTCGTCAAGAGAGGTATTGACTCAGAGAATACCAGTAACCTATGGAAGGAGTAACGATGAATCTCTTAAGATACACAACGAGTGACATATCGCTTCTGGCAGACTGGCCGCAGTAAGGAAAAGTGGCAGACTGGGTGAGCAATTGGGACGAGTAACTATAACTCTCTTAAGGTAGCCAATGCCTCGTTACTTGCGGTTTGGATTAAGATATCTCGAATAACCCCTAGGAGGAGAAACGATGACTCTTTTATGATACACAAGTAGTGAATTATAGTTTCTGGCAGACAAAAACTACACAAAAAGCAGTAAACTGTGTGAGCAACTCGGAGGAAGAAGTATTGCACTATTAAGATAGCCACTTTTTCGTCAAGAGAGGTATTGTCTCAGAGAATACCAGTAACCTATGGAAGGAGTAACGATGAATCTCTTAAGATACACAACGAGTGACATATCGCTTCTGACAGACTGGCCACAGTAAGAAAAAGTAACAGACTGGGTGAGCAATGGGGACGAGTAACTATGACTCTCTTAAGGTAGCCAATGCCTCGTTACTTGCGGTTTGGATTAAGAAATCTCGAAAACCCCTAGGAGGAGAAACGATGACTCTTTTATGATACAAAACTAGTGAATTATAGTTTCTGGCAGACAAAAACTACACAAAAAGTAGTAAACTGTGTGAGCAACTCGGAGGAAGTTGTATTGCACTATTAAGATAGCCACTTTTTCGTCACGAGAGGTATTGACTCAGAGAATACCAGTAACCTATGGAAGGAGTAACGATGAATCTCTTAAGATACACAACGAGTGACATATCGCTTCTGGCAGACTGGCCACAGTAAGAAAAAGTAACAGACTGGGTGAGCAATGGGGACGAGTAACTATGACTCTCTTAAGGTAGCCAATGCCTCGTTACTTGAGTTTTGGATTAAGAAATCTCGAAAACCCCTAGGAGGAGAAACGATGACTCTTTTATGATACACAACTAGTGAATTATAGTTTCTGGCAGACAAAAACTACACAAAAAGTAGTAAACTGTGTGAGCAACTCGGAGGAAGAAGTATTGCACTATTAAGATAGCCACTTTTTCGTCACGAGAGGTATTGACTCAGAGAATACCAGTAACCTATGGAAGGAGTAACGATGAATCTCTTAAGATACACAACGAGTGACATATCGCTTCTGGCAGACTGACCGCAGTAAGAAAAAGTGGCAGACTGGGTGAGCAATTGGGACGAGTAACTATGACTCTCTTAAGGTAGCCAATGCCTCGTTACTTGCGGTTTGGATTAGGAGGTCTCGAATAACCACTAGGAGGAGAAACGATGACTCTTTTATGATACAAAACTAGTGAATTATAGTTTATGGCAGACAAAAACTACACATAAAAGTAGTAAACTCTGTGAGCAACTGGGAGGAAGAAGTATTGCACTATTAAGATAGCCACTTTTTCGTTACGAGAGGCATTTAATCAGAGAATACCAGTAACCTATGGAAAGAGTAACGATGAATCTCTTAAGATACACAACGAGTGACATATCGCTTCTGGCAGACTGGCCGCAGTAAGGAAAAGTGGCAGACTGGGTGAGCAATTGGGACGAGTAACTATTACTCTCTTAAGGTAGCCAATGCCTCGTTACTTGCGGTTTGGATTAAGATATCTCGAATAACCCCTAGGAGGAGAAACGATGACTCTTTTATGATACAAAACTAGTGAATCATATTTTCTGGCCGACAAAAACTACACAAAAAAGTAGTAAACTGTGTGAGCAACTGGGAGGAAGAAGTATTGCACTATTAAGATAGCCACTTTTTCGTCACGAGAGGCATTGAATCAGAGAATACCAGTAACCTATGGAAAGAGTAACGATGAATCTCTTAAGATACACAACGAGTCACATATCGCTTCTGGCAGACTGGCCACAGTAAGAAAAAGTGGCAGACTGGGTGAGCAATGGGGACGAGTAACTATGACTCTCTTAAGGTAGCCAATGCCTCGTTACTTGCGGTTTGGATTAAGAGGTCTCGAATAACCCCTAGGAGGAGAAACGATGACTCTTTTATTATACACAACTAGTGAATTATAGTTTCTTGCAGACAAATACTACACAAAAAGCAGTAAACTGTGTGAGCAACTCGGAGGAAGAAGTATTGCACTATTAAGAAAGCCACTTTTTCGTCAAGAGAGGTATTGACTCAGAGAATACCAGTAACCTATGGAAGGAGTAACGATGAATCTCTTAAGATACACAACGAGTGACATATCGCTTCTGGCAGACTGGCCGCAGTAAGGAAAAGTGGCAGACTGGGTGAGCAATTGGGACGAGTAACTATGACTCTCTTAAGGTAGCCAATGCCTCGTTACTTGCGGTTTGGATTAAGAGGTCTCGAATAACCCCTAGGAGGAGAAACGATGACTCTTTTATGATACAAAACTAGTGAATTATAGTTTCTGGCAGACAAAAACTACACAAAAAAGTAGTAAACTCTGTGAGCAACTGGGAGGAAGAAGTATTGCACTATTAAGATAGCCACTTTTTCGTCACGAGAGGTATTGACTCAGAGAATACCAGTAACCTATGGAAGGAGTAACGATGAATCTCTTAAGATACACAACGAGTGACATATCGCTTCTGGCAGACTTGCCGCAGTAAGAAAAAGTGGCAGACTGGGTGAGCAATTGGGACGAGTAACTATGACTCTCTTAAGGTAGCCAATGCCTCGTTACTTGCGGTTTGGATTAAGAGGTCTCGAATAACCCCTAGGAGGAGAAACGATGACTCTTTTATGATACACAACTAGTGAATTATAGTTTCTGGCAGACAAATACTACACAAAAAGCAGTAAACTGTGTGAGCAACTCGGTGGAAGAAGTATTGCACTATTAAGATAGCCACTTTTTCGTCAAGAGAGGTATTGACTCAGAGAATACATGTAACCTATGGAAGGAGTAACGATGAATCTCTTAAGATACACAACGAGTGACATATCGCTTCTGGCAGACTGGCCACAGTAAGAAAAAGTGGCAGACTGGGTGAGCAATGGGGACGAGTAACTATGACTCTCTTAAGGTAGCCAATGCCTCGTTACTTGCGGTTTGGATTAAGAGGTCTCGAATAACCACTAGGAGGAGAAACGATGACTCTTTTATGATACAAAACTAGTGAATTATAGATTCTGGCAGACAAAAACTACACAAAAAAGTAGTAAACTCTGTCAGCAACTGGGAGGAAGAAGTATTGCACTACTAAGATAGCCACTTTTTCGTTACGAGAGGCATTTAATCAGAGAGTACCAGTAACCTATGGAAAGAGTAACGATGAATCTCTTAAGGTACACAACGAGTGACATATCGCTTCTGGCAGACTGGCCGCAGTAAGGAAAAGTGGCAGACTGGGTGAGCAATTGGGACGAGTAACTATTACTCTCTTAAGGTAGCCAATGCCTCGTTACTTGCGGTTTGGATTAAGAGGTCTCGAATAACCCCTAGGAGGAGAAACGATGACTCTTTTATGATACACAACTAGTGAATTATAGTTTCTGGCAGACAAATACTACACAAAAAGCAGTAAACTGTGTGAGCAACTCGGAGGAAAAAGTATTGCACTATTAAGAAAGCCACTTTTTCGTCAAGAGAGGTATTGACTCAGAGAATACCAGTAACCTATGGAAGGAGTAACGATGAATCTCTTAAGATACACAACGAGTGACATATCGCTTCTGGCAGACTGGCCGCAGTAAGGAAAAGTGGCAGACTGGGTGAGCAATTGGGACGAGTAACTATGACTCTCTTAAGGTAGTCAATGCCTCGTTACTTGCGGTTTGGATTAAGAAATCTCGAAAACCCCTAGGAGGAGAAACGATGACTCTTTTATGATACACAACTAGTGAATTATAGTTTCTGGCAGACAAAAACTACACAAAAAGTAGTAAACTGTGTGAGCAACTCGGAGGAAGATGTATTGCACTATTAAGATAGCCACTTTTTCGTCACGAGAGGTATTGACTCAGAGAATACCAGTAACCTATGGAAGGAGTAACGATGAATCTCTTAAGATACACAACGAGTGACATATCGCTTCTGGCAGACTGGCCGCAGTAAGAAAAAGTGGCAGACTGGGTGAGCAATTGGGACGAGTAACTATGACTCTCTTAAGGTAGCCAATGCCTCGCTACTTGTGGTTTGGATTAAGAGGTCTCGAATAACCCCTAGGAGGAGAAACGATGACTCTTTTATGATACAAAACTAGTGAATTATAGTTTCTGGCAGACAAAAACTACACAAAAAAGTAGTAAACTCTGTGAGCAACTGGGAGGAAGAAGTATTGCACTATTAAGATAGCCACTTTTTCGTTACGAGAGGCATTTAATCAGAGAATACCAGTAACCTATGGAAAGAGTAACGATGAATCTCTTAAGATACACAACGAGTGACATATCGCTTCTGGCAGACTGGCCGCAGTAAGGAAAAGTGGCAGACTGGGTGAGCAATTGGGACGAGTAACTATGACGCTCTTAAGGTAGCCAATGCCTCGTTACTTGCGGTTTGGATTAAGATATCTCGAATAACCCCTAGGAGGAGAAACGATGACTCTTTTATGATACACAACTAGTGAATTATAGTTTCTGGCAGACAAAAACTACACAAAAAGCAGTAAACTGTGTGAGCAACTCGGAGGAAGAAGTATTGCACTATTAAGATAGCCACTTTTACGTCAAGAGGGGTATTGACTCAGAGAATACTTGTAACCTATGGAAGGAGTAACGATGAATCTCTTAAGATACACAACGAGTGACATATCGCTTCTGGCAGACTGGCCACAGTAAGAAAAAGTGGCAGACTGGGTGAGCAATGGGGACGAGTAACTATGACTCTCTTAAGGTAGCCAATGCCTCGTTACTTGAGGTTTGGATTAAGAAATCTCGAAAACCCCTAGGAGGAGAAACGATGACTCTTTTATGATACACAACTAGTGAATTATAGTTTCTGGCAGACAAAAACTACACAAAAAGTAGTAAATTGTGTGAGCAACTCGGAGGAAGAAGTATTGCACTATTAAGATAGCCACTTTTTCGTCACGAGAAGTATTGACTCAGAGAATACCAGTAACCTATGGAAGGAGTAACGATGAATCTCTTAAGATACACAACGAGTGACATATCGCTTCTGGCAGACTGACCGCAGTAAGAAAAAGTGGCAGACTGGGTGAGCAATTGGGACGAGTAACTATGACTCTCTTAAGGTAGCCAATGCCTCGTTACTTGCGGTTTGGATTAAGAGGTCTCGAATAACCACTAGGAGGAGAAACGATGACTCTTTTATGATACAAAACTAGTGAATTATAGTTTCTGGCAGACAAAAACTACACAAAAAAGTAGTAAACTGTGTGAGCAACTGAGAGGAAGAAGTATTGCACTATGAAGATAGCCACTTTTTCGTTACGAGAGGCATTGAATCAGAGAATACCAGTAACCTATGGAAAGAGTAACGATGAATCTCTTAAGATACACAACGAGTGACATATCGCTTCTGGCAGACTGGCCGCAGTAAGGAAAAGTGGCAGACTGGGTGAGCAATTGGGACGAGTAACTATTACTCTCTTAAGGTAGACAATGCCTCGTTACTTGCGGTTTGGATTAAGATATCTCGAATAACCCCTAGGAGGAGAAACGATGACTCTTTTATGATACACAACTAGTGAATTATAGTTTCTGGCAGACAAAAACTACACAAAAAGCAGTAAACTGTGTGAGCAACTCGGAGGAAGAAGTATTGCACTATTAAGATAGCCACTTTTTCGTCACGAGAAGTATTGACTCAGAGAATACCAGTAACCTATGGAAGGAGTAACGATGAATCTCTTAAGATACACAACGAGTGACATATCGCTTCTGGCAGACTGGCCACAGTAAGAAAAAGTGGCAGACTGGGTGAGCAATGGGGACGAGTAACTATGACTCTCTTAAGGTAGCCAATGCCTCGTTACTTGAGGTTTGGATTAAGAAATCTCGAAAAACCCTAGGAGGAGAAACGATGACTCTTTTATGATACACAACTAGTGAATTATAGTTTCTGGCAGACAAAAACTACACAAAAAGTAGTAAACTGTGTGAGCAACTCGGAGGAAGAAGTATTGCACTATTAAGAAAGCCACTTTTTCGTCAAGAGAGGTATTGACTCAGAGAATACCAGTAACCTATGGAAGGAGTAACGATGAATCTCTTAAGATACACAACGAGTGACATATCGCTTCTGGCAGACTGGCCGCAGTAAGGAAAAGTGGCAGACTGGGTGAGCAATTGGGACGAGTAACTATGACTCTCTTAAGGTAGCCAATGCCTCGTTACTTGCGGTTTGGATTAAGAAATCTCGAAAACCCCTAGGAGGAGAAACGATGACTCTTTTATGATACACAACTAGTGAATTATAGTTTCTGGCAGACAAAAACTACACAAAAAGTAGTAAACTGTGTGAGCAACTCGGAGGAAGATGTATTGCACTATTAAGATAGCCACTTTTTCGTCACGAGAGGTATTGACTCAGAGAATACCAGTAACCTATGGAAGGAGTAACGATGAATCTCTTAAGATACACAACGAGTGACATATCGCTTCTGGCAGACTGGCCGCAGTAAGAAAAAGTGGCAGACTGGGTGAGCAATTGGGACGAGTAACTATGACTCTCTTAAGGTAGCCAATGCCTCGCTACTTGTGGTTTGGATTAAGAGGTCTCGAATAACCCCTAGGAGGAGAAACGATGACTCTTTTATGATACAAAACTAGTGAATTATAGTTTCTGGCAGACAAAAACTACACAAAAAAGTAGTAAACTCTGTGAGCAACTGGGAGGAAGAAGTATTGCACTATTAAGATATCCACTTTTTCGTTACGAGAGGCATTTAATCAGAGAATACCAGTAACCTATGGAAAGAGTAACGATGAATCTCTTAAGATACACAACGAGTGACATATCGCTTCTGGCAGACTGGCCGCAGTAAGGAAAAGTGGCAGACTGGGTGAGCAATTGGGACGAGTAACTATGACGCTCTTAAGGTAGCCAATGCCTCGTTACTTGCGGTTTGGATTAAGATATCTCGAATAACCCCTAGGAGGAGAAACGATGACTCTTTTATGATACACAACTAGTGAATTATAGTTTCTGGCAGACAAAAACTACACAAAAAGCAGTAAACTGTGTGAGCAACTCGGAGGAAGAAGTATTGCACTATTAAGATAGCCACTTTTTCGTCACGAGAAGTATTGACTCAGAGAATACCAGTAACCTATGGAAGGAGTAACGATGAATCTCTTAAGATACACAACGAGTGACATATCGCTTCTGGCAGACTGACCGCAGTAAGAAAAAGTTGCAGACTGGGTGAGCAATTGGGACGAGTAACTATGACTCTCTTAAGGTAGCCAATGCCTCGTTACTTGCGGTTTGGATTAAGAGGTCTCGAATAACCACTAGGAGGAGAAACGATGACTCTTTTATGATACAAAACTAGTGAATTATAGTTTCTGGCAGACAAAAACTACACAAAAAAGTAGTAAACTGTGTGAGCAACTGAGAGGAAGAAGTATTGCACTATTAAGATAGCCACTTTTTCGTTACGAGAGGCATTGAATCAGAGAATACCAGTAACCTATGGAAAGAGTAACGATGAATCTCTTAAGATACACAACGAGTGACATATCGCTTCTGGCAGACTGGCCGCAGTAAGGAAAAGTGGCAGACTGGGTGAGCAATTGGGACGAGTAACTATTACTCTCTTAAGGTAGACAATGCCTCGTTACTTGCGGTTTGGATTAAGATATCTCGAATAACCCCTAGGAGGAGAAACGATGACTCTTTTATGATACACAACTAGTGAATTATAGTTTCTGGCAGACAAAAACTACACAAAAAGCAGTAAACTGTGTGAGCAACTCGGAGGAAGAAGTATTGCACTATTAAGATAGCCACTTTTTCGTCACGAGAAGTATTGACTCAGAGAATACCAGTAACCTATGGAAGGAGTAACGATGATTCTCTTAAGATACACAACGAGTGACATATCGCTTCTGGCAGACTGGCCACAGTAAGAAAAAGTGGCAGACTGGGTGAGCAATGGGGACGAGTAACTATGACTCTCTTAAGGTAGCCAATGCCTCGTTACTTGAGGTTTGGATTAAGAAATCTCGAAAAACCCTAGGAGGAGAAACGATGACTCTTTTATGATACACAACTAGTGAATTATAGTTTCTGGCAGACAAAAACTACACAAAAAGTAGTAAATTGTGTGAGCAACTCGGAGGAAGAAGTATTGCACTATTAAGATAGCCACTTTTTCGTCACGAGAAGTATTGACTCAGAGAATACCAGTAACCTATGGAAGGAGTAACGATGAATCTCTTAAGATACACAACGAGTGACATATCGCTTCTGACAGACTGACCGCAGTAAGAAAAAGTGGCAGACTGGGTGAGCAATTGGGACGAGTAACTATGACTCTCTTAAGGTAGCCAATGCCTCGTTACTTGCGGTTTGGATTAAGAGGTCTCGAATAACCACTAGGAGGAGAAACGATGACTCTTTTATGATACAAAACTAGTGAATTATAGTTTCTGGCAGACAAAAACTACACAAAAAAGTAGTAAACTGTGTGAGCAACTGAGAGGAAGAAGTATTGCACTATTAAGATAGCCACTTTTTCGTTACGAGAGGCATTGAATCAGAGAATACCAGTAACCTATGGAAAGAGTAACGATGAATCTCTTAAGATACACAACGAGTGACATATCGCTTCTGGCAGACTGGCCGCAGTAAGGAAAAGTGGCAGACTGGGTGAGCAATTGGGACGAGTAACTATTACTCTCTTAAGGTAGACAATGCCTCGTTACTTGCGGTGTGGATAAAGATATCTCGAATAACCCCTAGGAGGAGAAACGATGACTCTTTTATGATACACAACTAGTGAATTATAGTTTCTGGCAGACAAAAACTACACAAAAAGCAGTAAACTGTGTGAGCAACTCGGAGGAAGAAGTATTGCACTATTAAGATAGCCACTTTTTCGTCACGAGAAGTATTGACTCAGAGAATACCAGTAACCTATGGAAGGAGTAACGATGAATCTCTTAAGATACACAACGAGTGACATATCGCTTCTGGCAGACTGGCCACAGTAAGAAAAAGTGGCAGACTGGGTGAGCAATGGGGACGAGTAACTATGACTCTCTTAAGGTAGCCAATGCCTCGTTACTTGAGGTTTGGATTAAGAGGTCTCGAATAACCACTAGGAGGAGAAACGATGACTCTTTTATGATACAAAACTAGTGAATTATAGTTTCTGGCAGACAAAAACTACACAAAAAAGTAGTAAACTGTGTGAGCAACTGAGAGGAAGAAGTATTGCACTATTAAGATAGCCACTTTTTCGTTACGAGAGGCATTGAATCAGAGAATACCAGTAACCTATGGAAAGAGTAACGATGAATCTCTTAAGATACACAACGAGTGACATATCGCTTCTGGCAGACTGGCCGCGGTAAGGAAAAGTGGCAGACTGGGTGAGCAATTGGGACGAGTAACTATTACTCTCTTAAGGTAGACAATGCCTCGTTACTTGCGGTTTGGATTAAGATATCTCGAATAACCCCTAGGAGGAGAAACGATGACTCTTTTATGATACACAACTAGTGAATTATAGTTTCTGGCAGACAAAAACTACACAAAAAGCAGTAAACTGTGTGAGCAACTCGGAGGAAGAAGTATTGCACTATTAAGATAGCCACTTTTTCGTCACGAGAAGTATTGACTCAGAGAATACCAGTAACCTATGGAAGGAGTAACGATGAATCTCTTAAGATACACAACGAGTGACATATCGCTTCTGGCAGACTGGCCACAGTAAGAAAAAGTGGCAGACTGGGTGAGCAATGGGGACGAGTAACTATGACTCTCTTAAGGTAGCCAATGCCTCGTTACTTGAGGTTTGGATTAAGAAATCTCGAAAAACCCTAGGAGGAGAAACGATGACTCTTTTATGATACACAACTAGTGAATTATAGTTTCTGGCAGACAAAAACTACACAAAAAGTAGTAAATTGTGTGAGCAACTCGGAGGAAGAAGTATTGCACTATTAAGATAGCCACTTTTTCGTCACGAGAAGTATTGACTCAGAGAATACCAGTAACCTATGGAAGGAGTAACGATGAATCTCTTAAGATACACAACGAGTGACATATCGCTTCTGGCAGACTGACCGCAGTAAGAAAAAGTGGCAGACTGGGTGAGCAATTGGGACGAGTAACTATGACTCTCTTAAGGTAGCCAATGCCTCGTTACTTGCGGTTTGGATTAAGAGGTCTCGAATAACCACTAGGAGGAGAAACGATGACTCTTTTATGATACAAAACTAGTGAATTATAGTTTCTGGCAGACAAAAACTACACAAAAAAGTAGTAAACTGTGTGAGCAACTGAGAGGAAGAAGTATTGCACTATTAAGATAGCCACTTTTTCGTTACGAGAGGCATTGAATCAGAGAATACCAGTAACCTATGGAAAGAGTAACGATGAATCTCTTAAGATACACAACGAGTGACATATCGCTTCTGGCAGACTGGCCGCAGTAAGGAAAAGTGGCAGACTGGGTGAGCAATTGGGACGAGTAACTATTACTCTCTTAAGGTAGACAATGCCTCGTTACTTGCGGTTTGGATTAAGATATCTCGAATAACCCCTAGGAGGAGAAACGATGACTCTTTTATGATACACAACTAGTGAATTATAGTTTCTGGCAGACAAAAACTACACAAAAAGCAGTAAACTGTGTGAGCAACTCGGAGGAAGAAGTATTGCACTATTAAGATAGCCACTTTTTCGTCACGAGAAGTATTGACTCAGAGAATACCAGTAACCTATGGAAGGAGTAACGATGAATCTCTTAAGATACACAACGAGTGACATATCGCTTCTGGCAGACTGGCCACAGTAAGAAAAAGTGGCAGACTGGGTGAGCAATGGGGACGAGTAACTATGACTCTCTTAAGGTAGCCAATGCCTCGTTACTTGAGGTTTGGATTAAGAAATCTCGAAAAACCCTAGGAGGAGAAACGATGACTCTTTTATGATACACAACTAGTGAATTATAGTTTCTGGCAGACAAAAACTACACAAAAAGTAGTAAATTGTGTGAGCAACTCGGAGGAAGAAGTATTGCACTATTAAGATAGCCACTTTTTCGTCACGAGAAGTATTGACTCAGAGAATACCAGTAACCTATGGAAGGAGTAACGATGAATCTCTTAAGATACACAACGAGTGACATATCGCTTCTGGCAGACTGACCGCAGTAAGAAAAAGTGGCAGACAGGGTGAGCAATTGGGACGAGTAACTATGACTCTCTTAAGGTAGCCAATGCCTCGTTACTTGTGGTTTGGATTAAGAGGTCTCGAATAACTCCTAGGAGGAGAAACGATGACTCTTTTATGATACAAAACTAGTGAATTATAGTTTCTGGCAGACAAAAACTACACAAAAAAGTAGTAAACTGTGTGAGCAACTGGGAGGAAGAAGTATTGCACTATTAAGATAGCCACTTTTTCGTTACGAGAGGCATTGAATCAGAGAATACCAGTAACCTATGGAAAGAGTAACGATGAATCTCTTAAGATACACAACGAGTGACATATCGCTTCTGGCAGACTGGCCGCAGTAAGAAAAAGTGGCAGACTGGGTGAGCAATGGGGACGAGTAACTATGACTCTCTTAAGGTAGCCAATGCCTCGTTACTTGAGGTTTGGATTAAGAAATCTCGAAAACCCCTAGGAGGAGAAACGATGACTCTTTTATGATACACAACTAGTGAATTATAGTTTCTGGCAGACAAAAACTACACAAAAAGTAGTAAATTGTGTGAGCAACTCGGAGGAAGAAGTATTGCACTATTAAGATAGCCACTTTTTCGTCACGAGAAGTATTGACTCAGAGAATACCAGTAACCTATGGAAGGAGTAACGATGAATCTCTTAAGATACACAACGAGTGACATATCGCTTCTGGCAGACTGACCGCAGTAAGAAAAAGTGGCAGACTGGGTGAGCAATTGGGACGAGTAACTATGACTCTCTTAAGGTAGCCAATGCCTCGTTACTTGCGGTTTGGATTAAGAGGTCTCGAATAACCACTAGGAGGAGAAACGATGACTCTTTTATGATACAAAACTAGTGAATTATAGTTTCTGGCAGACAAAAACTACACAAAAAAGTAGTAAACTGTGTGAGCAACTGAGAGGAAGAAGTATTGCACTATTAAGATAGCCACTTTTTCGTCAAGAGAGGTATTGACTCAGAGAATACATGTAACCTATGGAAGGAGTAACGATGAATCTCTTAAGATACACAACGAGTGACATATCGCTTCTGGCAGACTGGCCGCAGTAAGAAAAAGTGGCAGACTGGGTGAGCAATTGGGACGAGTAACTATGACTCTCTTATGGTAGCCAATGCCTCGTTACTTGCGGTTTGGATTAAGAGGTCTCGAATAACCACTAGGAGGAGAAACGATGACTCTTTTATGATACAAAACTAGTGAATTATAGTTTATGGCAGACAAAAACTACACAAAAATGTAGTAATCTCTGTGAGCAACTGGGAGGAAGAAGTATTGCACTATTAAGATAGCCACTTTTTCGTCACGAGAGGCATTGAATCAGAGAATACCAGTAACCTATGGAAAGAGTAACGATGAATCTCTTAAGATACACAACGAGTGACATATCGCTTCTGGCAGACTGGCCGCAGTAAGGAAAAGTGGCAGACTGGGTGAGCAATTGGGACGAGTAACTATTACTCTCTTAAGGTAGCCAATGCCTCGTTACTTGCGGTTTGGATTAAGATATCTCGAATAACCCCTAGGAGGAGAAACGATGACTCTTTTATGATACAAAACTAGTGAATTATAGTTTCTGGCAGACAAAAACTACACAAAAAAAGTAGTAAACTGTGTGAGCAACTGGGAGGAAGAAGTATTGCACTATTAAGATAGCCACTTTTTCGTCACGAGAGGCATTGAATCAGAGAATACCAGTAACCTATGGAAAGAGTAACGATGAATCTCTTAAGATACACAACGAGTGACATATCGCTTCTGGCAGACTGGCCACAGTACGAAAAAGTGGCAGACTGGGTGAGCAATGGGGACGAGTAACTATGACTCTCTTAAGGTAGCCAATGCCTCGTTACTTGCGGTTTGGATTAAGAGGTCTCGAATAACCCCTAGGAGGAGAAACGATGACTCTTTTATTATACAAAACTAGTGAATTATAGTTTCTGGCAGACAAAAACTACACAAAAAGCAGTAAACTGTGTGAGCAACTCGGAGGAAGAAGTATTGCACTATTAAGATAGCCACTTTTTCGTCACGAGAGGTATTGACTCAGAGAATACCAGTAACCTATGGAAGGAGTAACGATGAATCTCTTAAGATACACAACGAGTGATATATCGCTTCTGGCAGACTGGCCGCAGTAAGAAAAAGTGGCAGACTGGGTGAGCAATTGGGACGAGTAACTATGACTCTCTTAAGGTAGCCAATGCCTCGTTACTTGCGGTTTGGATTAAGAGGTCTCGAATAACCCCTAGGAGGAGAAACGATGACTCTTTTATGATACACAACTAGTGAATTATAGTTTCTGGCAGACAAATACTACACAAAAAGCAGTAAACTGTGTGAGCAACTCGGAGGAAGAAGTATTGCACTATTAAGATAGCCACTTTTTCGTCAAGAGAGGTATTGACTCAGAGTATGCATGTAACCTATGGAAGGAGTAACGATGAATCTCTTAAGATACACAACGAGTGACATATCGCTTCTGGCAGACTGGCCACAGTAAGAAAAAGTGGCAGACTGGGTGAGCAATGGGGACGAGTAACTATGCCCCTCTTAAGGTAGCCAATGCCTCGTTACTTGCGGTTTGGATTAAGAGGTCTCGAATAACCACTAGGAGGAGAAACGATGACTCTTTTATGATACACAACTAGTGACATATCGCTTCTGGCAGACAAAAACTACACAAAAAAGTAGTAAATTCTGTGAGCAACTGGGAGGAAGAAGTATTGCACTACTAAGATAGCCACTTTTTCGTTACGAGAGGCATTTAATCAGAGAATACCAGTAACCTATGGAAAGAGTAACGATGAATCTCTTAAGGTACACAACGAGTGACATATCGCTTCTGGCAGACTGGCCGCAGTAAGGAAAAGTGGCAGACTGGGTGAGCAATTGGGACGAGTAACTATTACTCTCTTAAGGTAGCCAATGCCTCGTTACTTGCGGTTTGGATTAAGATATCTCGAATAACCCCTAGGAGGAGAAACGATGACTCTTTTATGATACAAAACTAGTGAATTATAGTTTCTGGCACACAAAAACTACACAAAAAAGTAGTAAACTGTGTGAGCAACTCGGAGGAAGAAGTATTGCACTATTAAGATAGCCACTTTTTCGTCACGAGAGGCATTGAATCAGAGAATACCAGTAACCTATGGAAAGAGTAACGATGAATCTCTTAAGATACACAACGAGTGACATATCGCTTCTGGCAGACTGGCCACAGTAAGAAAAAGTGGCAGACTGGGTGAGCAATGGGGACGAGTAACTATGACTCTCTTAAGGTAGCCAATGCCTCGTTACTTGCGGTTTGGATTAAGAGGTCTCGAATAACCCCTAGGAGGAGAAACGATGACTCTTTTATTATACAAAACTAGTGAATTATAGTTTCTGGCAGACAAAAACTACACAAAAAGCAGTAAACTGTGTGAGCAACTCGGAGGAAGAAGTATTGCACTATTAAGATAGCCACTTTTTCGTCAAGAGAGGTATTGACTCAGAGAATACCACTAACCTATGGAAGGAGTAACGATGAATCTCTTAAGATACACAACGAGTGACATATCGCTTCTGGCAGACTGGCCGCAGTAAGGAAAAGTGGCAGACTGGGTGAGCAATTGGGACGAGTAACTATGACTCTCTTAAGGTAGCCAATGCCTCGTTACTTGCGGTTTGGATTAAGAGGTCTCGAATAACCCTTAGGAGGAGGAACTATGACTCTTTTATGATACACAACTAGTGAATTATAGTTTCTGGCAGACAAATACTACACAAAAAGCAGTAAACTGTGTGAGCAACTCGGAGGAAGAAGTATTGCACTATTAAGATAGCCACGTTTTCGTCAAGAGAGGTATTGACTCAGAGAATACCAGTAACCTATGGAAGGAGTAACGATGAATCTCATAAGATACACAACGAGTGACATATCGCTTCTGGCAGACTGGCCGCAGTAAGGAAAAGTGGCAGACTGGGTGAGCAATTGGGACGAGTAACTATGACTCTCTTAAAGTAGCTAATGCCTCGTTACTTGCGGTTTGGATTAAGATATCTCGAATAACCCCTAGGAGGAGAAACGATGACTCTTTTATGATACACAACTAGTGAATTATAGTTTCTGGCAGACAAAAACTACACAAAAAGCAGTAAACTGTGTGAGCAACTCGGAGGAAGAAGTATTGCACTATTAAATTAGCCACTTTTTCGTCAAGAGAGGTATTGACTCAGAGAATACCAGTAACCTATGGAAAGAGTAACGATGAATCTCTTAAGATACACAATGAGTGACATATCGCTTCTGGCAGACTGGCCGCAGTAAGGAAAAGTGGCAGACTGGGTGAGCAATTGGGACGAGTAACTATTACTCTCTTAAGGTAGACAATGCCTCGTTACTTGCGGTTTGGATTAAGATATCTCGAATAACCCCTAGGAGGAGAAACGATGACTCTTTTATGATACACAACTAGTGAATTATAGTTTCTGGCAGACAAAAACTACACAAAAAGCAGTAAACTGTGTGAGCAACTCGGAGGAAGAAGTATTGCACTATTAAGATAGCCACTTTTTCGTCAAGAGAGGTATTGACTCAGAGAATACATGTAACCTATGGAAGGAGTAACGATGAATCTCTTAAGATACACAACGAGTGACATATCGCTTCTGGCAGACTGGCCGCAGTAAGAAAAAGTGGCAGACTGGGTGAGCAATTGGGACGAGTAACTATGACTCTCTTAAGGTAGCCAATGCCTCGTTACTTGTGGTTTGGATTAAGAGGTCTCGAATAACCCCTAGGAGGAGAAACGATGACTCTTTTATGATACAAAACTAGTGAATTATAGTTTCTGGCAGACAAAAACTACACAAAAAAGTAGTAAACTGTGTGAGCAACTGGGAGGAAGAAGTATTGCACTATTAAGATAGCCACTTTTTCGTTACGAGAGGCATTGAATCAGAGAATACCAGTAACCTATGGAAAGAGTAACGATGAATCTCTTAAGATACACAACGAGTGACATATCGCTTCTGGCAGACTGGCCGCAGTAAGAAAAAGTGGCAGACTGGGTGAGCAATGGGGACGAGTAACTATGACTCTCTTAAGGTAGCCAATGCCTCGTTACTTGAGGTTTGGATTAAGAAATCTCGAAAACCCCTAGGAGGAGAAACGATGACTCTTTTATGATACACAACTAGTGAATTATAGTTTCTGGCAGACAAAAACTACACAAAAAGTAGTAAATTGTGTGAGCAACTCGGAGGAAGAAGTATTGCACTATTAAGATAGCCACTTTTTCGTCACGAGAAGTATTGACTCAGAGAATACCAGTAACCTATGGAAGGAGTAACGATGAATCTCTTAAGATACACAACGAGTGACATATCGCTTCTGGCAGACTGACCGCAGTAAGAAAAAGTGGCAGACTGGGTGAGCAATTGGGACGAGTAACTATGACTCTCTTAAGGTAGCCAATGCCTCGTTACTTGCGGTTTGGATTAAGAGGTCTCGAATAACCACTAGGAGGAGAAACGATGACTCTTTTATGATACAAAACTAGTGAATTATAGTTTCTGGCAGACAAAAACTACACAAAAAAGTAGTAAACTGTGTGAGCAACTGAGAGGAAGAAGTATTGCACTATTAAGATAGCCACTTTTTCGTCAAGAGAGGTATTGACTCAGAGAATACATGTAACCTATGGAAGGAGTAACGATGAATCTCTTAAGATACACAACGAGTGACATATCGCTTCTGGCAGACTGGCCGCAGTAAGAAAAAGTGGCAGACTGGGTGAGCAATTGGGACGAGTAACTATGACTCTCTTATGGTAGCCAATGCCTCGTTACTTGCGGTTTGGATTAAGAGGTCTCGAATAACCACTAGGAGGAGAAACGATGACTCTTTTATGATACAAAACTAGTGAATTATAGTTTATGGCAGACAAAAACTACACAAAAATGTAGTAATCTCTGTGAGCAACTGGGAGGAAGAAGTATTGCACTATTAAGATAGCCACTTTTTCGTCACGAGAGGCATTGAATCAGAGAATACCAGTAACCTATGGAAAGAGTAACGATGAATCTCTTAAGATACACAACGAGTGACATATCGCTTCTGGCAGACTGGCCGCAGTAAGGAAAAGTGGCAGACTGGGTGAGCAATTGGGACGAGTAACTATTACTCTCTTAAGGTAGCCAATGCCTCGTTACTTGCGGTTTGGATTAAGATATCTCGAATAACCCCTAGGAGGAGAAACGATGACTCTTTTATGATACAAAACTAGTGAATTATAGTTTCTGGCAGACAAAAACTACACAAAAAAAGTAGTAAACTGTGTGAGCAACTGGGAGGAAGAAGTATTGCACTATTAAGATAGCCACTTTTTCGTCACGAGAGGCATTGAATCAGAGAATACCAGTAACCTATGGAAAGAGTAACGATGAATCTCTTAAGATACACAACGAGTGACATATCGCTTCTGGCAGACTGGCCACAGTAAGAAAAAGTGGCAGACTGGGTGAGCAATGGGGACGAGTAACTATGACTCTCTTAAGGTAGCCAATGCCTCGTTACTTGCGGTTTGGATTAAGAGGTCTCGAATAACCCCTAGGAGGAGAAACGATGACTCTTTTATTATACAAAACTAGTGAATTATAGTTTCTGGCAGACAAAAACTACACAAAAAGCAGTAAACTGTGTGAGCAACTCGGAGGAAGAAGTATTGCACTATTAAGATAGCCACTTTTTCGTCACGAGAGGTATTGACTCAGAGAATACCAGTAACCTATGGAAGGAGTAACGATGAATCTCTTAAGATACACAACGAGTGATATATCGCTTCTGGCAGACTGGCCGCAGTAAGAAAAAGTGGCAGACTGGGTGAGCAATTGGGACGAGTAACTATGACTCTCTTAAGGTAGCCAATGCCTCGTTACTTGCGGTTTGGATTAAGAGGTCTCGAATAACCCCTAGGAGGAGAAACGATGACTCTTTTATGATACACAACTAGTGAATTATAGTTTCTGGCAGACAAATACTACACAAAAAGCAGTAAACTGTGTGAGCAACTCGGAGGAAGAAGTATTGCACTATTAAGATAGCCACTTTTTCGTCAAGAGAGGTATTGACTCAGAGTATGCATGTAACCTATGGAAGGAGTAACGATGAATCTCTTAAGATACACAACGAGTGACATATCGCTTCTGGCAGACTGGCCACAGTAAGAAAAAGTGGCAGACTGGGTGAGCAATGGGGACGAGTAACTATGCCCCTCTTAAGGTAGTCAATGCCTCGTTACTTGCGGTTTGGATTAAGAGGTCTCGAATAACCACTAGGAGGAGAAACGATGACTCTTTTATGATACACAACTAGTGACATATCGCTTCTGGCAGACAAAAACTACACAAAAAAGTAGTAAATTCTGTGAGCAACTGGGAGGAAGAAGTATTGCACTACTAAGATAGCCACTTTTTCGTTACGAGAGGCATTTAATCAGAGAATACCAGTAACCTATGGAAAGAGTAACGATGAATCTCTTAAGGTACACAACGAGTGACATATCGCTTCTGGCAGACTGGCCGCAGTAAGGAAAAGTGGCAGACTGGGTGAGCAATTGGGACGAGTAACTATTACTCTCTTAAGGTAGCCAATGCCTCGTTACTTGCGGTTTGGATTAAGATATCTCGAATAACCCCTAGGAGGAGAAACGATGACTCTTTTATGATACAAAACTAGTGAATTATAGTTTCTGGCACACAAAAACTACACAAAAAAGTAGTAAACTGTGTGAGCAACTCGGAGGAAGAAGTATTGCACTATTAAGATAGCCACTTTTTCGTCACGAGAGGCATTGAATCAGAGAATACCAGTAACCTATGGAAAGAGTAACGATGAATCTCTTAAGATACACAAAGAGTGACATATCGCTTCTTGCAGACTGGCCACAGTAAGAAAAAGTGGCAGACTGGGTGAGCAATGGGGACGAGTAACTATGACTCTCTTAAGGTAGCCAATGCCTCGTTACTTGCGGTTTGGATTAAGAGGTCTCGAATAACCCCTAGGAGGAGAAACGATGACTCTTTTATTATACAAAACTAGTGAATTATAGTTTCTGGCAGACAAAAACTACACAAAAAGCAGTAAACTGTGTGAGCAACTCGGAGGAAGAAGTATTGCACTATTAAGATAGCCACTTTTTCGTCAAGAGAGGTATTGACTCAGAGAATACCACTAACCTATGGAAGGAGTAACGATGAATCTCTTAAGATACACAACGAGTGACATATCGCTTCTGGCAGACTGGCCGCAGTAAGGAAAAGTGGCAGACTGGGTGAGCAATTGGGACGAGTAACTATGACTCTCTTAAGGTAGCCAATGCCTCGTTACTTGCGGTTTGGATTAAGAGGTCTCGAATAACCCTTAGGAGGAGGAACGATGACTCTTTTATGATACACAACTAGTGAATTATAGTTTCTGGCAGACAAATACTACACAAAAAGCAGTAAACTGTGTGAGCAACTCGGAGGAAGAAGTATTGCACTATTAAGATAGCCACGTTTTCGTCAAGAGAGGTATTGACTCAGAGAATACCAGTAACCTATGGAAGGAGTAACGATGAATCTCATAAGATACACAACGAGTGACATATCGCTTCTGGCAGACTGGCCGCAGTAAGGAAAAGTGGCAGACTGGGTGAGCAATTGGGACGAGTAACTATGACTCTCTTAAAGTAGCTAATGCCTCGTTACTTGCGGTTTGGATTAAGATATCTCGAATAACCCCTAGGAGGAGAAACGATGACTCTTTTATGATACACAACTAGTGAATTATAGTTTCTGGCAGACAAAAACTACACAAAAAGCAGTAAACTGTGTGAGCAACTCGGAGGAAGAAGTATTGCACTATTAAATTAGCCACTTTTTCGTCAAGAGAGGTATTGACTCAGAGAATACCAGTAACCTATGGAAGGAGTAACGATGAATCTCTTAAGATACACAACGAGTGACATATCGCTTCTGACAGACTGGCCACAGTAAGAAAAAGTAACAGACTGGGTGAGCAATTGGGACGAGTAACTATGACTCTCTTAAGGTAGCCAATGCCTCGTTACTTGCGGTTTGGATTAAGATATCTCGAATAACCCCTAGGAGGAGAAACGATGACTCTTTTATGATACAAAACTAGTGAATTATAGTTTCTGGCAGACAAAATCTACACAAAAAAGTAGTAAACTCTGTGAGCAACTGGGAGGAAGAAGTATTGCACTATTAAGATAGCCACTTTTTCGTTACGAGAGGCATTGAATCAGAGAATACCAGTAACCTATGGAAAGAGTAACGATGAATCTCTTAAGATACACAACGAGTGACATATCGCTTCTGGCAGACTGGCCGCAGTAAGGAAAAGTGGCAGACTGGGTGAGCAATTGGGACGAGTAACTATGACGCTCTTAAGGTAGCCAATGCCTCGTTACTTGCGGTTTGGATTAAGATATCTCGAATAACCCCTAGGAGGAGAAACGATGACTCTTTTATGATACACAACTAGTGAATTATAGTGTCTGGCAGACAAAAACTACACAAAAAGCAGTAAACTGTGTGAGCAACTCGGAGGAAGAAGTATTGCACTATTAAGATAGCCACTTTTTCGTCAAGAGAGGTATTGACTCAGAGAATACATGTAACCTATGGAAGAAGTAACTATGTATCTCTTAAGATACACAACGAGTGACATATCGCTTCTGGCAGACTGGCCACAGTAAGAAAAAGTGGCAGACTGGGTGAGCAATGGGGACGAGTAACTATGACTCTCTTAAGGTAGCCAATGCCTCGTTACTTGCGGTTTGGATTAAGAGGTCTCGAATAACCCCTAGGAGGAGAAACGATGACTCTTTTATGATACACAACTAGTGAATTATAGTTTCTGGCAGACAAAAACTACACAAAAAAGTAGTAAACTGTGTGAGCAACTGGGAGGAAGAAGTATTGCACTATTAAGATAGCCACTTTTTCGTTACGAGAGGCATTGAATCAGAGAATACCAGTAACCTATGGAAAGAGTAACGATGAATCTCTTAAGATACACAACGAGTGACATATCGCTTCTGGCAGACTGGCCGCAGTAAGGAAAAGTGGCAGACTGGGTGAGCAATTGGGACGAGTAACTATTACTCTCTTAAGGTAGACAATGCCTCGTTACTTGCGGTTTGGATTAAGATATCTCGAATAACCCCTAGGAGGAGAAACGATGACTCTTTTATGATACACAACTAGTGAATTATAGTTTCTGGCAGACAAAAACTACACAAAAAGCAGTAAACTGTGTGAGCAACTCGGAGGAAGAAGTATTGCACTATTAAGATAGCCACTTTTTCGTCACGAGAAGTATTGACTCAGAGAATACCAGTAACCTATGGAAGGAGTAACGATGAATCTCTTAAGATACACAACGAGTGACATATCGCTTCTGGCAGACTGGCCACAGTAAGAAAAAGTGGCAGACTGGGTGAGCAATGGGGACGAGTAACTATGACTCTCTTAAGGTAGCCAATGCCTCGTTACTTGAGGTTTGGATTAAGAAATCTCGAAAAACCCTAGGAGGAGAAACGATGACTCTTTTATGATACACAACTAGTGAATTATAGTTTCTGGCAGACAAAAACTACACAAAAAGTAGTAAATTGTGTGAGCAACTCGGAGGAAGAAGTATTGCACTATTAAGATAGCCACTTTTTCGTCACGAGAAGTATTGACTCAGAGAATACCAGTAACCTATGGAAGGAGTAACGATGAATCTCTTAAGATACACAACGAGTGACATATCGCTTCTGGCAGACTGACCGCAGTAAGAAAAAGTGGCAGACAGGGTGAGCAATTGGGACGAGTAACTATGACTCTCTTAAGGTAGCCAATGCCTCGTTACTTGCGGTTTGGATTAAGAGGTCTCGAATAACCACTAGGAGGAGAAACGATGACTCTTTTATGATACAAAACTAGTGAATTATAGTTTCTGGCAGACAAAAACTACACAAAAAAGTAGTAAACTGTGTGAGCAACTGAGAGGAAGAAGTATTGCACTATTAAGATAGCCACTTTTTCGTTACGAGAGGCATTGAATCAGAGAATACCAGTAACCTATGGAAAGAGTAACGATGAATCTCTTAAGATACACAATGAGTGACATATCGCTTCTGGCAGACTGGCCGCAGTAAGGAAAAGTGGCAGACTGGGTGAGCAATTGGGACGAGTAACTATTACTCTCTTAAGGTAGACAATGCCTCGTTACTTGCGGTTTGGATTAAGATATCTCGAATAACCCCTAGGAGGAGAAACGATGACTCTTTTATGATACACAACTAGTGAATTATAGTTTCTGGCAGACAAAAACTACACAAAAAGCAGTAAACTGTGTGAGCAACTCGGAGGAAGAAGTATTGCACTATTAAGATAGCCACTTTTTCGTCAAGAGAGGTATTGACTCAGAGAATACATGTAACCTATGGAAGGAGTAACGATGAATCTCTTAAGATACACAACGAGTGACATATCGCTTCTGGCAGACTGGCCGCAGTAAGAAAAAGTGGCAGACTGGGTGAGCAATTGGGACGAGTAACTATGACTCTCTTAAGGTAGCCAATGCCTCGTTACTTGTGGTTTGGATTAAGAGGTCTCGAATAACCCCTAGGAGGAGAAACGATGACTCTTTTATGATACAAAACTAGTGAATTATAGTTTCTGGCAGACAAAAACTACACAAAAAAGTAGTAAACTGTGTGAGCAACTGGGAGGAAGAAGTATTGCACTATTAAGATAGCCACTTTTTCGTTACGAGAGGCATTGAATCAGAGAATACCAGTAACCTATGGAAAGAGTAACGATGAATCTCTTAAGATACACAACGAGTGACATATCGCTTCTGGCAGACTGGCCGCAGTAAGAAAAAGTGGCAGACTGGGTGAGCAATGGGGACGAGTAACTATGACTCTCTTAAGGTAGCCAATGCCTCGTTACTTGAGGTTTGGATTAAGAAATCTCGAAAACCCCTAGGAGGAGAAACGATGACTCTTTTATGATACACAACTAGTGAATTATAGTTTCTGGCAGACAAAAACTACACAAAAAGTAGTAAATTGTGTGAGCAACTCGGAGGAAGAAGTATTGCACTATTAAGATAGCCACTTTTTCGTCACGAGAAGTATTGACTCAGAGAATACCAGTAACCTATGGAAGGAGTAACGATGAATCTCTTAAGATACACAACGAGTGACATATCGCTTCTGGCAGACTGACCGCAGTAAGAAAAAGTGGCAGACTGGGTGAGCAATTGGGACGAGTAACTATGACTCTCTTAAGGTAGCCAATGCCTCGTTACTTGCGGTTTGGATTAAGAGGTCTCGAATAACCACTAGGAGGAGAAACGATGACTCTTTTATGATACAAAACTAGTGAATTATAGTTTCTGGCAGACAAAAACTACACAAAAAAGTAGTAAACTGTGTGAGCAACTGAGAGGAAGAAGTATTGCACTATTAAGATAGCCACTTTTTCGTCAAGAGAGGTATTGACTCAGAGAATACATGTAACCTATGGAAGGAGTAACGATGAATCTCTTAAGATACACAACGAGTGACATATCGCTTCTGGCAGACTGGCCGCAGTAAGAAAAAGTGGCAGACTGGGTGAGCAATTGGGACGAGTAACTATGACTCTCTTATGGTAGCCAATGCCTCGTTACTTGCGGTTTGGATTAAGAGGTCTCGAATAACCACTAGGAGGAGAAACGATGACTCTTTTATGATACAAAACTAGTGAATTATAGTTTATGGCAGACAAAAACTACACAAAAATGTAGTAATCTCTGTGAGCAACTGGGAGGAAGAAGTATTGCACTATTAAGATAGCCACTTTTTCGTCACGAGAGGCATTGAATCAGAGAATACCAGTAACCTATGGAAAGAGTAACGATGAATCTCTTAAGATACACAACGAGTGACATATCGCTTCTGGCAGACTGGCCACAGTAAGAAAAAGTGGCAGACTGGGTGAGCAATGGGGACGAGTAACTATGACTCTCTTAAGGTAGCCAATGCCTCGTTACTTGCGGTTTGGATTAAGAGGTCTCGAATAACCCCTAGGAGGAGAAACGATGACTCTTTTATTATACAAAACTAGTGAATTATAGTTTCTGGCAGACAAAAACTACACAAAAAGCAGTAAACTGTGTGAGCAACTCGGAGGAAGAAGTATTGCACTATTAAGATAGCCACTTTTTCGTCACGAGAGGTATTGACTCAGAGAATACCAGTAACCTATGGAAGGAGTAACGATGAATCTCTTAAGATACACAACGAGTGATATATCGCTTCTGGCAGACTGGCCGCAGTAAGAAAAAGTGGCAGACTGGGTGAGCAATTGGGACGAGTAACTATGACTCTCTTAAGGTAGCCAATGCCTCGTTACTTGCGGTTTGGATTAAGAGGTCTCGAATAACCCCTAGGAGGAGAAACGATGACTCTTTTATGATACACAACTAGTGAATTATAGTTTCTGGCAGACAAATACTACACAAAAAGCAGTAAACTGTGTGAGCAACTCGGAGGAAGAAGTATTGCACTATTAAGATAGCCACTTTTTCGTCAAGAGAGGTATTGACTCAGAGTATGCATGTAACCTATGGAAGGAGTAACGATGAATCTCTTAAGATACACAACGAGTGACATATCGCTTCTGGCAGACTGGCCACAGTAAGAAAAAGTGGCAGACTGGGTGAGCAATGGGGACGAGTAACTATGCCCCTCTTAAGGTAGCCAATGCCTCGTTACTTGCGGTTTGGATTAAGAGGTCTCGAATAACCACTAGGAGGAGAAACGATGACTCTTTTATGATACACAACTAGTGACATATCGCTTCTGGCAGACAAAAACTACACAAAAAGTAGTAAATTCTGTGAGCAACTGGGAGGAAGAAGTATTGCACTACTAAGATAGCCACTTTTTCGTTACGAGAGGCATTTAATCAGAGAATACCAGTAACCTATGGAAAGAGTAACGATGAATCTCTTAAGGTACACAACGAGTGACATATCGCTTCTGGCAGACTGGCCGCAGTAAGGAAAAGTGGCAGACTGGGTGAGCAATTGGGACGAGTAACTATTACTCTCTTAAGGTAGCCAATGCCTCGTTACTTGCGGTTTGGATTAAGATATCTCGAATAACCCCTAGGAGGAGAAACGATGACTCTTTTATGATACAAAACTAGTGAATTATAGTTTCTGGCACACAAAAACTACACAAAAAAGTAGTAAACTGTGTGAGCAACTCGGAGGAAGAAGTATTGCACTATTAAGATAGCCACTTTTTCGTCACGAGAGGCATTGAATCAGAGAATACCAGTAACCTATGGAAAGAGTAACGATGAATCTCTTAAGATACACAACGAGTGACATATCGCTTCTGGCAGACTGGCCACAGTAAGAAAAAGTGGCAGACTGGGTGAGCAATGGGGACGAGTAACTATGACTCTCTTAAGGTAGCCAATGCCTCGTTACTTGCGGTTTGGATTAAGAGGTCTCGAATAACCCCTAGGAGGAGAAACGATGACTCTTTTATTATACAAAACTAGTGAATTATAGTTTCTGGCAGACAAAAACTACACAAAAAGCAGTAAACTGTGTGAGCAACTCGGAGGAAGAAGTATTGCACTATTAAGATAGCCACTTTTTCGTCAAGAGAGGTATTGACTCAGAGAATACCACTAACCTATGGAAGGAGTAACGATGAATCTCTTAAGATACACAACGAGTGACATATCGCTTCTGGCAGACTGGCCGCAGTAAGGAAAAGTGGCAGACTGGGTGAGCAATTGGGACGAGTAACTATGACTCTCTTAAGGTAGCCAATGCCTCGTTACTTGCGGTTTGGATTAAGAGGTCTCGAATAACCCTTAGGAGGAGAAACGATGACTCTTTTATGATACACAACTAGTGAATTATAGTTTCTGGCAGACAAATACTACACAAAAAGCAGTAAACTGTGTGAGCAACTCGGAGGAAGAAGTATTGCACTATTAAGATAGCCACTTTTTCGTCAAGAGAGGTATTGACTCAGAGAATACCAGTAACCTATGGAAGGAGTAACGATGAATCTCATAAGATACACAACGAGTGACATATCGCTTCTGGCAGACTGGCCGCAGTAAGGAAAAGTGGCAGACTGGGTGAGCAATTGGGACGAGTAACTATGACTCTCTTAAAGTAGCTAATGCCTCGTTACTTGCGGTTTGGATTAAGATATCTCGAATAACCCCTAGGAGGAGAAACGATGACTCTTTTATGATACACAACTAGTGAATTATAGTTTCTGGCAGACAAAAACTACACAAAAAGCAGTAAACTGTGTGAGCAACTCGGAGGAAGAAGTATTGCACTATTAAATTAGCCACTTTTTCGTCAAGAGAGGTATTGACTCAGAGAATACCAGTAACCTATGGAAGGAGTAACGATGAATCTCTTAAGATACACAACGAGTGACATATCGCTTCTGACAGACTGGCCACAGTAAGAAAAAGTAACAGACTGGGTGAGCAATTGGGACGAGTAACTATGACTCTCTTAAGGTAGCCAATGCCTCGTTACTTGCGGTTTGGATTAAGATATCTCGAATAACCCCTAGGAGGAGAAACGATGACTCTTTTATGATACAAAACTAGTGAATTATAGTTTCTGGCAGACAAAATCTACACAAAAAAGTAGTAAACTCTGTGAGCAACTGGGAGGAAGAAGTATTGCACTATTAAGATAGCCACTTTTTCGTTACGAGAGGCATTGAATCAGAGAATACCAGTAACCTATGGAAAGAGTAACGATGAATCTCTTAAGATACACAACGAGTGACATATCGCTTCTGGCAGACTGGCCGCAGTAAGGAAAAGTGGCAGACTGGGTGAGCAATTGGGACGAGTAACTATGACGCTCTTAAGGTAGCCAATGCCTCGTTACTTGCGGTTTGGATTAAGATATCTCGAATAACCCCTAGGAGGAGAAACGATGACTCTTTTATGATACACAACTAGTGAATTATAGTGTCTGTCAGACAAAAACTACACAAAAAGCAGTAAACTGTGTGAGCAACTCGGAGGAAGAAGTATTGCACTATTAAGATAGCCACTTTTTCGTCAAGAGAGGTATTGACTCAGAGAATACATGTAACCTATGGAAGGAGTAACGATGAATCTCTTAAGATACACAACGAGTGACATATCGCTTCTGGCAGACTGGCCGCAGTAAGAAAAAGTGGCAGACTGGGTGAGCAATTGGGACGAGTAACTATGACTCTCTTATGGTAGCCAATGCCTCGTTACTTGCGGTTTGGATTAAGAGGTCTCGAATAACCACTAGGAGGAGAAACGATGACTCTTTTATGATACAAAACTAGTGAATTATAGTTTATGGCAGACAAAAACTACACAAAAATGTAGTAATCTCTGTGAGCAACTGGGAGGAAGAAGTATTGCACTATTAAGATAGCCACTTTTTCGTCACGAGAGGCATTGAATCAGAGAATACCAGTAACCTATGGAAAGAGTAACGATGAATCTCTTAAGATACACAACGAGTGACATATCGCTTCTGGCAGACTGGCCACAGTAAGAAAAAGTGGCAGACTGGGTGAGCAATGGGGACGAGTAACTATGACTCTCTTAAGGTAGCCAATGCCTCGTTACTTGCGGTTTGGATTAAGAGGTCTCGAATAACCCCTAGGAGGAGAAACGATGACTCTTTTATTATACAAAACTAGTGAATTATAGTTTCTGGCAGACAAAAACTACACAAAAAGCAGTAAACTGTGTGAGCAACTCGGAGGAAGAAGTATTGCACTATTAAGATAGCCACTTTTTCGTCACGAGAGGTATTGACTCAGAGAATACCAGTAACCTATGGAAGGAGTAACGATGAATCTCTTAAGATACACAACGAGTGATATATCGCTTCTGGCAGACTGGCCGCAGTAAGAAAAAGTGGCAGACTGGGTGAGCAATTGGGACGAGTAACTATGACTCTCTTAAGGTAGCCAATGCCTCGTTACTTGCGGTTTGGATTAAGAGGTCTCGAATAACCCCTAGGAGGAGAAACGATGACTCTTTTATGATACACAACTAGTGAATTATAGTTTCTGGCAGACAAATACTACACAAAAAGCAGTAAACTGTGTGAGCAACTCGGAGGAAGAAGTATTGCACTATTAAGATAGCCACTTTTTCGTCAAGAGAGGTATTGACTCAGAGTATGCATGTAACCTATGGAAGGAGTAACGATGAATCTCTTAAGATACACAACGAGTGACATATCGCTTCTGGCAGACTGGCCACAGTAAGAAAAAGTGGCAGACTGGGTGAGCAATGGGGACGAGTAACTATGCCCCTCTTAAGGTAGCCAATGCCTCGTTACTTGCGGTTTGGATTAAGAGGTCTCGAATAACCACTAGGAGGAGAAACGATGACTCTTTTATGATACACAACTAGTGACATATCGCTTCTGGCAGACAAAAACTACACAAAAAGTAGTAAATTCTGTGAGCAACTGGGAGGAAGAAGTATTGCACTACTAAGATAGCCACTTTTTCGTTACGAGAGGCATTTAATCAGAGAATACCAGTAACCTATGGAAAGAGTAACGATGAATCTCTTAAGGTACACAACGAGTGACATATCGCTTCTGGCAGACTGGCCGCAGTAAGGAAAAGTGGCAGACTGGGTGAGCAATTGGGACGAGTAACTATTACTCTCTTAAGGTAGCCAATGCCTCGTTACTTGCGGTTTGGATTAAGATATCTCGAATAACCCCTAGGAGGAGAAACGATGACTCTTTTATGATACAAAACTAGTGAATTATAGTTTCTGGCACACAAAAACTACACAAAAAAGTAGTAAACTGTGTGAGCAACTCGGAGGAAGAAGTATTGCACTATTAAGATAGCCACTTTTTCGTCACGAGAGGCATTGAATCAGAGAATACCAGTAACCTATGGAAAGAGTAACGATGAATCTCTTAAGATACACAACGAGTGACATATCGCTTCTGGCAGACTGGCCACAGTAAGAAAAAGTGGCAGACTGGGTGAGCAATGGGGACGAGTAACTATGACTCTCTTAAGGTAGCCAATGCCTCGTTACTTGCGGTTTGGATTAAGAGGTCTCGAATAACCCCTAGGAGGAGAAACGATGACTCTTTTATTATACAAAACTAGTGAATTATAGTTTCTGGCAGACAAAAACTACACAAAAAGCAGTAAACTGTGTGAGCAACTCGGAGGAAGAAGTATTGCACTATTAAGATAGCCACTTTTTCGTCAAGAGAGGTATTGACTCAGAGAATACCACTAACCTATGGAAGGAGTAACGATGAATCTCTTAAGATACACAACGAGTGACATATCGCTTCTGGCAGACTGGCCGCAGTAAGGAAAAGTGGCAGACTGGGTGAGCAATTGGGACGAGTAACTATGACTCTCTTAAGGTAGCCAATGCCTCGTTACTTGCGGTTTGGATTAAGAGGTCTCGAATAACCCTTAGGAGGAGAAACGATGACTCTTTTATGATACACAACTAGTGAATTATAGTTTCTGGCAGACAAATACTACACAAAAAGCAGTAAACTGTGTGAGCAACTCGGAGGAAGAAGTATTGCACTATTAAGATAGCCACTTTTTCGTCAAGAGAGGTATTGACTCAGAGAATACCAGTAACCTATGGAAGGAGTAACGATGAATCTCATAAGATACACAACGAGTGACATATCGCTTCTGGCAGACTGGCCGCAGTAAGGAAAAGTGGCAGACTGGGTGAGCAATTGGGACGAGTAACTATGACTCTCTTAAAGTAGCTAATGCCTCGTTACTTGCGGTTTGGATTAAGATATCTCGAATAACCCCTAGGAGGAGAAACGATGACTCTTTTATGATACACAACTAGTGAATTATAGTTTCTGGCAGACAAAAACTACACAAAAAGCAGTAAACTGTGTGAGCAACTCGGAGGAAGAAGTATTGCACTATTAAATTAGCCACTTTTTCGTCAAGAGAGGTATTGACTCAGAGAATACCAGTAACCTATGGAAGGAGTAACGATGAATCTCTTAAGATACACAACGAGTGACATATCGCTTCTGACAGACTGGCCACAGTAAGAAAAAGTAACAGACTGGGTGAGCAATTGGGACGAGTAACTATGACTCTCTTAAGGTAGCCAATGCCTCGTTACTTGCGGTTTGGATTAAGATATCTCGAATAACCCCTAGGAGGAGAAACGATGACTCTTTTATGATACAAAACTAGTGAATTATAGTTTCTGGCAGACAAAATCTACACAAAAAAGTAGTAAACTCTGTGAGCAACTGGGAGGAAGAAGTATTGCACTATTAAGATAGCCACTTTTTCGTTACGAGAGGCATTGAATCAGAGAATACCAGTAACCTATGGAAAGAGTAACGATGAATCTCTTAAGATACACAACGAGTGACATATCGCTTCTGGCAGACTGGCCGCAGTAAGGAAAAGTGGCAGACTGGGTGAGCAATTGGGACGAGTAACTATGACGCTCTTAAGGTAGCCAATGCCTCGTTACTTGCGGTTTGGATTAAGATATCTCGAATAACCCCTAGGAGGAGAAACGATGACTCTTTTATGATACACAACTAGTGAATTATAGTGTCTGTCAGACAAAAACTACACAAAAAGCAGTAAACTGTGTGAGCAACTCGGAGGAAGAAGTATTGCACTATTAAGATAGCCACTTTTTCGTCAAGAGAGGTATTGACTCAGAGAATACATGTAACCTATGGAAGAAGTAACTATGTATCTCTTAAGATACACAACGAGTGACATATCGCTTCTGGCAGACTGGCCACAGTAAGAAAAAGTGGCAGACTGGGTGAGCAATGGGGACGAGTAACTATGACTCTCTTAAGGTAGCCAATGCCTCGTTACTTGCGGTTTGGATTAAGAAATCTCGAAAACCCCTAGGAGGAGAAACGATGACTCTTTTATGATACACAACAAGTGAATTATAGTTTCTGGCAGACAAAAACTACACAAAAAGTAGTAAACTGTGTGAGCAACTCGGAGGAAGAAGTATTGCACTATTAAGATAGCCACTTTTTCGTCACGAGAGGTATTGACTCAGAGAATACCAGTAACCTATGGAAGGAGTAACGATGAATCTCTTAAGATACACAACGAGTGACATATCGCTTCTGGCAGACTGGCCGCAGTAAGAAAAAGTGGCAGACTGGGTGAGCAATTGGGACGAGTAACTATGACTCTCTTAAGGTAGCCAATGCCTCGTTACTTGCGGTTTGGATTAAGAGGTCTCGAATAACCACTAGGAGGAGAAACGATGACTCTTTTATGATACACAACTAGTGAATTATAGTTTCTGGCAGACAAAAACTACACAAAAAGCAGTAAACTGTGTGAGCAACTCGGAGGAAGAAGTATTGCACTATTAAGATAGCCACTTTTTCGTCAAGAGAGGTATCGACTCAGAGAATACATGTAACCTATGGAAGAAGTAACTATGTATCTCTTAAGATACACAACGAGTGACATATCGCTTCTGGCAGACTGGCCACAGTAAGAAAAAGTGGCAGACTGGGTGAGCAATGGGGACGAGTAACTATGACTCTCTTAAGGTAGCCAATGCCTCGTTACTTGCGGTTTGGATTAAGAAATCTCGAAAACCCCTAGGAGGAGAAACGATGACCCTTTTATGATACACATCAAGTGAATTATAGTTTCTGGCAGACAAAAACTACACAAAAAGTAGTAAACTGTGTGAGCAACTCGGAGGAAGAAGTATTGCACTATTAAGATAGCCACTTTTTCGTCACGAGAGGTATTGACTCAGAGAATACCAGTAACCTATGGAAGGAGTAACGATGAATCTCTTAAGATACACAACGAGTCACATATCGCTTCTGGCAGACTGGCCGCAGTAAGAAAAAGTGGCAGACTGGGTGAGCAATTGGGACGAGTAACTATGACTCTCTTAAGGTAGCCAATGCCTCGTTACTTGCGGTTTGGATTAAGAGGTCTCGAATAACCACTAGGAGGAGAAACGATGACTCTTTTATGATACAAAACTAGTGAATTATAGTTTCTGGCAGACAAAAACTACACAAAATGTAGTAAACTGTGTGAGCAACTGGGAGGAAGAAGTATTGCACTATTAAGATAGCCACTTTTTCGTCAAGAGAGGTATTGACTCATAGAATACCAGTAACCTATGGAAGGAGTAACGATGAATCTCTTAAGATACGCAACGAGTGACATATCGCTTCTGGCAGACTGGCCGCAGTAAGAAAAAGTGGCAGACTGGGTGAGAAATTGGGAATCTCTTAAGGTAGCCAATGCCTCGTTACTTGCGGTTTGGATTAAGTTATCTCGAATAACCCCTAGGAGGAGAAACGATGACTCTTTTATGATACACAACTAGTGAATTATAGTTTCTGGCAGACAAAAACTACACAAAAAGTAGTAAACTGTGTGAGCAACTCGGAGGAAGAAGTATTGCACTATTAAGATAGCCACTTTTTCGTCAAGGGAGGTATTGACTCAGAGAATACCAGTAACCTATGGAAGGAGTAACGATGAATCTCTTAAGATACACAACGAGTGACATATCGCTTCTGGCAGACTGGCCGCAGTAAGAACATGTGGCAGACTGGGTGAGCAATTGGGACGAGTAACTATGACTCTCTTAAGTTAGCCAATGCCTCGTTACTTGCGGTTTGGATTAAGAGGTCTCGAATAACCCCTAGGAGGAGAAACGATGACTCTTTTATGATACAAAACTAGTGAATTATAGTTTCTGGCAGACAAAAACTACACAAAAAAGTAGTAAACTGTGTGAGCAACTGGGAGGAAGAAGTATTGCACTATTAAGATAGCCACTTTTTCGTCACGAGAGGCATTTAATCAGAGAATACCAGTAACCTATGGAAAGAGTAACGATGAATCTCTTAAGATACACAACGAGTGACATATCGCTTCTGGCAGACTGGCCGCAGTAAGGAAAAGTGGCAGACTGGGTGAGCAATTGGGACGAGTAACTATTACTCTCTTAAGGTAGCCAATGCCTCGTTACTTGCGGTTTGGATTAAGATATCTCGAATAACCCCTAGGAGGAGAAACGATGACTCTTTTATGATACACAACCAGTGAATTATAGTTTCTGGCAGACAAAAACTACACAAAAAAGTAGTAAACTGTGTTAGCAACTGGGAGGAAGAAGTATTGCACTATTAAGATAGCCACTTTTTCGTCTCGAGAGGCATTGAATCAGAGAATACCAGTAACCTATGGAAAGAGTAACGATGAATCTCTTAAGATACACAACGAGTGACATATCGCTTCTGGCAGACTGGCCACAGTAAGAAAAAGTGGCAGACTGGGTGAGCAATGGGGACGAGTAACTATGACTCTCTTAAGGTAGCCAATGCCTCGTTACTTGCGTTTTGGATTAAGAGGTCTCGAATAACCCCTAGGAGGAGAAACGATGACTCTTTTATGATACACAACTAGTGAATTATAGTTTCTGGCAGACAAAAACTACACAAAAAGTAGTAAACTGTGTGAGCAACTCGGAGGAAGAAGTATTGCACTATTAAGATAGCCACTTTTTCGTCACGAGAAGTATTGACTCAGAGAATACCAGTAACCTATGGAAGGAGTAACGATGAATCTCTTAAGATACACAACGAGTGACATATCGCTTCTGGCAGACTGGCCGCAGTAAGAAAAAGTGGCAGACTGGGTGAGCAATTGGGACGAGTAACTATGACTCTCTTAAGATAGCCAATGCCTCGTTACTTGCGGTTTGGATTAAGAGGTCCCGAATAACCACTAGGACGAGAAACGATGACTCTTTTATGATACAAAACTAGTGAATTATAGTTTCTGGCAGACAAAAACTACACAAAAAAGTAGTAAACTGTGTGAGCAACTGAGAGGAAGAAGTATTGCACTATTAAGATAGCCACTTTTTCGTTACGAGAGGCATTGAATCAGAGAATACCAGTAACCTATGGAAAGAGTAACGATGAATCTCTTAAGATACACAACGAGTGACATATCGCTTCTGGCAGACTGGCCGCAGTAAGAAAAAGTGGCAGACTGGGTGAGCAATTGGGACGAGTAACTATGACTCTCTTAAGGTAGCCAATGCCTCGTTACTTGCGGTTTGGATTAAGAGGTCTCGAATAACCACTAGGAGGAGAAACGATGACTCTTTTATGATACACAACTAGTGAATTATAGTTTCTGGCAGACAAAAACTACACAAAAAGCAGTAAACTGTGTGAGCAACTCGGAGGAAGAAGTATTGCACTATTAAGATAGCCACTTTTTCGTCAAGAGAGGTATCGACTCAGAGAATACATGTAACCTATGGAAGAAGTAACTATGTATCTCTTAAGATACACAACGAGTGACATATCGCTTCTGGCAGACTGGCCACAGTAAGAAAAAGTGGCAGACTGGGTGAGCAATGGGGACGAGTAACTATGACTCTCTTAAGGTAGCCAATGCCTCGTTACTTGCGGTTTGGATTAAGAAATCTCGAAAACCCCTAGGAGGAGAAACGATGACCCTTTTATGATACACATCAAGTGAATTATAGTTTCTGGCAGACAAAAACTACACAAAAAGTAGTAAACTGTGTGAGCAACTCGGAGGAAGAAGTATTGCACTATTAAGATAGCCACTTTTTCGTCACGAGAGGTATTGACTCAGAGAATACCAGTAACCTATGGAAGGAGTAACGATGAATCTCTTAAGATACACAACGAGTGACATATCGCTTCTGGCAGACTGGCCGCAGTAAGAAAAAGTGGCAGACTGGGTGAGCAATTGGGACGAGTAACTATGACTCTCTTAAGGTAGCCAATGCCTCGTTACTTGCGGTTTGGATTAAGAGGTCTCGAATAACCACTAGGAGGAGAAACGATGACTCTTTTATGATACAAAACTAGTGAATTATAGTTTCTGGCAGACAAAAACTACACAAAATGTAGTAAACTGTGTGAGCAACTGGGAGGAAGAAGTATTGCACTATTAAGATAGCCACTTTTTCGTCAAGAGAGGTATTGACTCAGAGAATACCAGTAACCTATGGAAGGAGTAACGATGAATCTCTTAAGATACACAACGAGTGACATATCGCTTCTGGCAGACTGGCCGCAGTAAGAAAAAGTGGCAGACTGGGTGAGAAATTGGGACTCTCTTAAGGTAGCCAATGCCTCGTTACTTGCGGTTTGGATTAAGTTATCTCGAATAACCCCTAGGAGGAGAAACGATGACTCTTTTATGATACACAACTAGTGAATTATAGTTTCTGGCAGACAAAAACTACACAAAAAGTAGTAAACTGTGTGAGCAACTCGGAGGAAGAAGTATTGCACTATTAAGATAGCCACTTTTTCGTCAAGAGAGGTATTGACTCAGAGAATACCAGTAACCTATGGAAGGAGTAACGATGAATCTCTTAAGATACACAACGAGTGACATATCGCTTCTGGCAGACTGGCCGCAGTAAGAAAATGTGGCAGACTGGGTGAGTAATTGGGACGAGTAACTATGACTCTCTTAAGTTAGCCAATGCCTCGTTACTTGCGGTTTGGATTAAGAGGTCTCGAATAACCCCTAGGAGGAGAAACGATGACTCTTTTATGATACAAAACTAGTGAATTATAGTTTCTGGCAGACAAAAACTACACAAAAAAGTAGTAAACTGTGTGAGCAACTGGGAGGAAGAAGTATTGCACTATTAAGATAGCCACTTTTTCGTCACGAGAGGCATTTAATCAGAGGATACCAGTAACCTATGGAAAGAGTAACGATGAATCTCTTAAGATACACAACGAGTGACATATCGCTTCTGGCAGACTGGCCGCAGTAAGGAAAAGTGGCAGACTGGGTGAGCAATTGGGACGAGTAACTATTACTCTCTTAAGGTAGCCAATGCCTCGTTACTTGCGGTTTGGATTAAGATATCTCGAATAACCCCTAGGAGGAGAAACGATGACTCTTTTATGATACACAACCAGTGAATTATAGTTTCTGGCAGACAAAAACTACACAAAAAAGTAGTAAACTGTGTTAGCAACTGGGAGGAAGAAGTATTGCACTATTAAGATAGCCACTTTTTCGTCTCGAGAGGCATTGAATCAGAGAATACCAGTAACCTATGGAAAGAGTAACGATGAATCTCTTAAGATACACAACGAGTGACATATCGCTTCTGGCAGACTGGCCACAGTAAGAAAAAGTGGCAGACTGGGTGAGCAATGGGGACGAGTAACTATGACTCTCTTAAGGTAGCCAATGCCTCGTTACTTGCGGTTTGGATTAAGAGGTCTCGAATAACCCCTAGGAGGAGAAACGATGACTCTTTTATGATACACAACTAGTGAATTATAGTTTCTGGCAGACAAAAACTACACAAAAAGTAGTAAACTGTGTGAGCAACTCGGAGGAAGAAGTATTGCACTATTAAGATAGCCACTTTTTCGTCACGAGAAGTATTGACTCAGAGAATACCAGTAACCTATGGAAGGAGTAACGATGAATCTCTTAAGATACACAACGAGTGACATATCGCTTCTGGCAGACTGGCCGCAGTAAGAAAAAGTGGCAGACTGGGTGAGCAATTGGGACGAGTAACTATGACTCTCTTAAGATAGCCAATGCCTCGTTACTTGCGGTTTGGATTAAGAGGTCTCGAATAACCACTAGGACGAGAAACGATGACTCTTTTATGATACAAAACTAGTGAATTATAGTTTCTGGCAGACAAAAACTACACAAAAAAGTAGTAAACTGTGTGAGCAACTGAGAGGAAGAAGTATTGCACTATTAAGATAGCCACTTTTTCGTTACGAGAGGCATTGAATCAGAGAATACCAGTAACCTATGGAAAGAGTAACGATGAATCTCTTAAGATACACAACGAGTGACATATCGCTTCTGGCAGACTGGCCGCAGTAAGGAAAAGTGGCAGACTGGGTGAGCAATTGGGACGAGTAACTATTACTCTCTTAAGGTAGCCAATGCCTCGTTACTTGCGGTTTGGATTAAGATATCTCGAATAACCCCTAGGAGGAGAAACGATGACCCTTTTATGATACACAACTAGTGAATTATAGTTTCTGGCAGACAAAAACTACACAAAAAGCAGTAAACTGTGTGAGCAACTCGGAGGAAGAAGTATTGCACAATTAAGATAGCCACTTTTTCGTCAAGAGAGGTATTGACTCAGAGAATACCAGTAACCTATGGAAGGAGTAACGATGAATCTCTTAAGATACACGACGAGTGACATATCGCTTCTGGCAGACTGGCCGCAGTAAGAAAAAGTGGCAGACTGGGTGAGCAATGGGGACGAGTAACTATGACTCTCTTAAGGTAGCCAATGCCTCGTTACTTGCGGTTTGGATTAAGAGGTCTCGAATAACCACTAGGAGGAGAAACGATGACTCTTTTATGATACAAAACAAGCGAATTATAGTTTCTGGCAGACAAAAAATACACAAAAAAGTAGTAAACTCTGTGAGCAACTGGGAGGAAGAAGTATTGCACTATTAAGATAGCCACTTTTTCGTTACGAGAGGCATTTAATCAGAGAATACCAGTAACCTATGGAAAGAGTAACGATGAATCTCTTAAGATACAAAACGAGTGACATATCGCTTCTGGCAGACTGGCCGCAGTAAGGAAAAGTGGCAGACTGGGTGAGCAATTGGGACGAGTAACTATTACTCTCTTAAGGTAGCCAATGCCTCGTTACTTGCGGTTTGGATTAAGATATCTCGAATAACCCCTAGGAGGAGAAACGATGACTCTTTTATGATACAAAACTAGTGAATTATAGTTTCTGGCAGACAAAAACTACACAAAAAAGTAGTAAACTGTGTGAGCAACTGGGAGGAAGAGGTATTGCACTATTAAGATAGCCACTTTTTCGTCACGAGAGGCATTGAATCAGAGAATACCAGTAACCTATGGAAAGAGTAACGATGAATCTCTTAAGATACACAACGAGTGACATATCGCTTCTGGCAGACTGGCCGCAGTAAGGAAAAGTGGCAGACTGGGTGAGCAATTGGGACGAGTAACTATGACGCTCTTAAGGTAGCCAATGCCTCGTTACTTGCGGTTTGGATTAAAATATCTCGAATAACCCCTAGGAGGAGAAACGATGACCCTTTTATGATACACAACTAGTGAATTATAGTTTCTGGCAGACAAAAACTACACAAAAAGCAGTAAACTGTGTGAGCAACTCGGAGGAAGAAGTATTGCACTATTAAGATAGCCACTTTTTCGTCAAGAGAGGTATTGACTCAGAGAATACATGTAACCTATGGAAGAAGTAACTATGTATCTCTTAAGATACACAACGAGTGACATATCGCTTCTGGCAGACTGGCCACAGTAAGAAAAAGTGGCAGACTGGGTGAGCAATGGGGACGAGTAACTATGACTCTCTTAAGGTAGCCAATGCCTCGTTACTTGCGGTTTGGATTAAGAAATCTCGAAAACCCCTAGGAGGAGAAACGATGACTCTTTTATGATACACAACAAGTGAATTATAGTTTCTGGCAGACAAAAACTACACAAAAAGTAGTAAACTGTGTGAGCAACTCGGAGGAAGAAGTATTGCACTATTAAGATAGCCACTTTTTCGTCACGAGAGGTATTGACTCAGAGAATACCAGTAACCTATGGAAGGAGTAACGATGAATCTCTTAAGATACACAACGAGTGACATATCGCTTCTGGCAGACTGGCCGCAGTAAGAAAAAGTGGCAGACTGGGTGAGCAATTGGGACGAGTAACTATGACTCTCTTAAGGTAGCCAATGCCTCGTTACTTGCGGTTTGGATTAAGAGGTCTCGAATAACCACTAGGAGGAGAAACGATGACTCTTTTATGATACACAACTAGTGAATTATAGTTTCTGGCAGACAAAAACTACACAAAAAGCAGTAAACTATGTGAGCAACTCGGAGGAAGAAGTATTGCACTATTAAGATAGCCACTTTTTCGTCAAGAGAGGTATCGACTCAGAGAATACATGTAACCTATGGAAGAAGTAACTATGTATCTCTTAAGATACACAACGAGTGACATATCGCTTCTGGCAGACTGGCCACAGTAAGAAAAAGTGGCAGACTGGGTGAGCAATGGGGACGAGTAACTATGACTCTCTTAAGGTAGCCAATGCCTCGTTACTTGCGGTTTGGATTAAGAAATCTCGAAAACCCCTAGGAGGAGAAACGATGACCCTTTTATGATACACAACAAGTGAATTATAGTTTCTGGCAGACAAAAACTACACAAAAAGTAGTAAACTGTGTGAGCAACTCGGAGGAAGAAGTATTGCACTATTAAGATAGCCACTTTTTCGTCACGAGAGGTATTGACTCAGAGAATACCAGTAACCTATGGAAGGAGTAACGATGAATCTCTTAAGATACACAACGAGTGACATATCGCTTCTGGCAGACTGGCCGCAGTAAGAAAAAGTGGCAGACTGGGTGAGCAATTGGGACGAGTAACTATGACTCTCTTAAGGTAGCCAATGCCTCGTTACTTGCGGTTTGGATTAAGAGGTCTCGAATAACCACTAGGAGGAGAAACGATGACTCTTTTATGATACAAAACTAGTGAATTATAGTTTCTGGCAGACAAAAACTACACAAAATGTAGTAAACTGTGTGAGCAACTGGGAGGAAGAAGTATTGCACTATTAAGATAGCCACTTTTTCGTCAAGAGTGGTATTGACTCAGAAAATACCAGTAACCTATGGAAGGAGTAACGATGAATCTCTTAAGATACACAACGAGTGACATATCGCTTCTGGCAGACTGGCCGCAGTAAGAAAAAGTGGCAGACTGGGTGAGAAATTGGGACTCTCTTAAGGTAGCCAATGCCTCGTTACTTGCGGTTTGGATTAAGTTATCTCGAATAACCCCTAGGAGGAGAAACGATGACTCTTTTATGATACACAACTAGTGAATTATAGTTTCTGGCAGACAAAAACTACACAAAAAGTAGTAAACTGTGTGAGCAACTCGGAGGAAGAAGTATTGCACTATTAAGATAGCCACTTTTTCGTCAAGAGAGGTATTGACTCAGAGAATACCAGTAACCTATGGAAGGAGTAACGATGAATCTCTTAAGATACACAACGAGTGACATATCGCTTCTGGCAGACTGGCCGCAGTAAGAAAATGTGGCAGACTGGGTGAGCAATTGGGACGAGTAACTATGACTCTCTTAAGTTAGCCAATGCCTCGTTACTTGCGGTTTGGATTAAGAGGTCTCGAATAACCCCTAGGAGGAGAAACGATGACTCTTTTATGATACAAAACTAGTGAATTATAGTTTCTGGCAGACAAAAACTACACAAAAAAGTAGTAAACTGTGTGAGCAACTGTGAGGAAGAAGTATTGCACTATTAAGATAGCCACTTTTTCGTCACGAGAGGCATTTAATCAGAGAATACCAGTAACCTATGGAAAGAGTAACGATGAATCTCTTAAGATACACAACGAGTGACATATCGCTTCTGGCAGACTGGCCGCAGTAAGGAAAAGTGGCAGACTGGGTGAGCAATTGGGACGAGTAACTATTACTCTCTTAAGGTAGCCAATGCCTCGTTACTTGCGGTTTGGATTAAGATATCTCGAATAACCCCTAGGAGGAGAAACGATGACTCTTTTATGATACACAACTAGTGAATTATAGTTTCTGGCAGACAAAAACTACACAAAAAAGTAGTAAACTGTGTTAGCAACTGGGAGGAAGAAGTATTGCACTATTAAGATAGCCACTTTTTCGTCTCGAGAGGCATTGAATCAGAGAATACCAGTAACCTATGGAAAGAGTAACGATGAATCTCTTAAGATACACACCGAGTGACATATCGCTTCTGGCAGACTGGCCACAGTAAGAAAAAGTGGCAGACTGGGTGAGCAATGGGGACGAGTAACTATGACTCTCTTAAGGTAGCCAATGCCTCGTTACTTGCGGTTTGGATTAAGAGGTCTCGAATAACCCCTAGGAGGAGAAACGATGACTCTTTTATGATACACAACTAGTGAATTATAGTTTCTGGCAGACAAAAACTACACAAAAAGTAGTAAACTGTGTGAGCAACTCGGAGGAAGAAGTATTGCACTATTAAGATAGCCACTTTTTCGTCACGAGAAGTATTGACTCAGAGAATACCAGTAACCTATGGAAGGAGTAACGATGAATCTCTTAAGATACACAACGAGTGACATATCGCTTCTGGCAGACTGGCCGCAGTAAGAAAACGTGGCAGACTGGGTGAGCAATTGGGACGAGTAACTATGACTCTCTTAAGATAGCCAATGCCTCGTTACTTGCGGTTTGGATTAAGAGGTCTCGAATAACCACTAGGACGAGAAACGATGACTCTTTTATGATACAAAACTAGTGAATTATAGTTTCTGGCAGACAAAAACTACACAAAAAAGTAGTAAACTGTGTGAGCAACTGAGAGGAAGAAGTATTGCACTATTAAGATAGCCACTTTTTCGTTACGAGAGGCATTGAATCAGAGAATACCAGTAACCTATGGAAAGAGTAACGATGAATCTCTTAAGATACACAACGAGTGACATATCGCTTCTGGCAGACTGGCCGCAGTAAGGAAAAGTGGCAGACTGGGTGAGCAATTGGGACGAGTAACTATTACTCTCTTAAGGTAGCCAATGCCTCGTTACTTGCGGTTTGGATTAAGATATCTCGAATAACCCCTAGGAGGAGAAACGATGACCCTTTTATGATACACAACTAGTGAATTATAGTTTCTGGCAGACAAAAACTACACAAAAAGCAGTAAACTGTGTGAGCAACTCGGAGGAAGAAGTATTGCACTATTAAGATAGCCACTTTTTCGTCAAGAGAGGTATTGACTCAGAGAATACCAGTAACCTATGGAAGGAGTAACGATGAATCTCTTAAGATACACGACGAGTGACATATCGCTTCTGGCAGACTGGCCGCAGTAAGAAAAAGTGGCAGACTGGGTGAGCAATGGGGACGAGTAACTATGACTTTCTTAAGGTAGCCAATGCCTCGTTACTTGCGGTTTGGATTAAGAGGTCTCGAATAACCACTAGGAGGAGAAACGATGACTCTTTTATGATACAAAACAAGCGAATTATAGTTTCTGGCAGACAAAAAATACACAAAAAAGTAGTAAACTCTGTGAGCAACTGGGAGGAAGAAGTATTGCACTATTAAGATAGCCACTTTTTCGTTACGAGAGGCATTTAATCAGAGAATACCAGTAACCTATGGAAAGAGTAACGATGAATCTCTTAAGATACAAAACGAGTGACATATCGCTTCTGGCAGACTGGCCGCAGTAAGGAAAAGTGGCAGACTGGGTGAGCAATTGGGACGAGTAACTATTACTCTCTTAAGGTAGCCAATGCCTCGTTACTTGCGGTTTGGATTAAGATATCTCGAATAACCCCTAGGAGGAGAAACGATGACTCTTTTATGATACAAAACTAGTGAATTATAGTTTCTGGCAGACAAAAACTACACAAAAAAGTAGTAAACTGTGTGAGCAACTGGGAGGAAGAAGTATTGCACTATTAAGATAGCCACTTTTTCGTCACGAGAGGCATTGAATCAGAGAATACCAGTAACCTATGGAAAGAGTAACGATGAATCTCTTAAGATACACAACGAGTGACATATCGCTTCTGGCAGACTGGCCGCAGTAAGGAAAAGTGGCAGACTGGGTGAGCAATTGGGACGAGTAACTATGACGCTCTTAAGGTAGCCAATGCCTCGTTACTTGCGGTTTGGATTAAAATATCTCGAATAACCCCTAGGAGGAGAAACGATGACCCTTTTATGATACACAACTAGTGAATTATAGTTTCTGGCAGACAAAAACTACACAAAAAGCAGTAAACTGTGTGAGCAACTCGGAGGAAGAAGTATTGCACTATTAAGATAGCCACTTTTTCGTCAAGAGAGGTATTGACTCAGAGAATACATGTAACCTATGGAAGGAGTAACGATGAATTTCTTAAGATACACAACGAGTGACATATCGCTTCTGGCAGACTGGCCACAGTAAGAAAAAGTGGCAGACTGGGTGAGCAATGGGGACGAGTAACTATGACTCTCTTAAGGTAGCCAATGCCTCGTTACTTGCGGTTTGGATTAAGAAATCTCGAAAACCCCTAGGAGGAAAACGATGACTCTTTTATGATACACAACTAGTGAATTATAGTTTCTGGCAGACAAAAACTACACAAAAAGTAGTAAACTGTGTGAGCAACTCGGAGGAAGAAGTATTGCACTATTAAGAAAGCCACTCTTTCGTCACGAGAGGTATTGACTCAGAGAATACCAGTAACCTATGGAAGGAGTAACGATGAATCTCTTAAGATACACAACAGGTGACATATCGCTTCTGGCAGACTGGCCGCAGTAAGAAAAAGTGGCAGACTGGGTGAGCAATTGGGACGAGTAACTATGACTCTCTTAAGGTAGCCAATGCCTCGTTACTTGCGGTTTGGATTAAGAGGTCTCGAATAACCACTAGGAGGAGAAACGATGACTCTTTTATGATACAAAACTAGTGAATTATAGTTTCTGGCAGACAAAAACTACACAAAAAAGTAGTAAACTGTGTGAGCAACTGGGAGGAAGAAGTATTGCACTATTAAGATAGCCACTTTTTCGTTACGAGAGGCATTGAATCAGAGAATACCAGTAACCTATGGAAAGAGTAACGATGAATCTCTTAAGATACACAACGAGTGACATGTCGCTTCTGGCAGACTGGCCGCAGTAAGGAAAAGTGGCAGACTGGGTGAGCAACTGGGACGAGTAACTATTACTCTCTTAAGGTAGCCAATGCCTCGTTACTTGAGGTTTGGATTAAGATATCTCGAATAACCCCTAGGAGGAGAAACGATGACTCTTTTATGATACACAACTAGTGAATTATAGTTTCTGGCAGACAAAAACTACACAAAAAGCAGTAAACTGTGTGAGCAACTCGGAGGAAGAAGTATTGCACTATTAAGATAGCCACTTTTTCGTCAAGAGAGGTATTGACTCAGAGAATACATGTAACCTATGGAAGGAGTAACGATGAATCTCTTAAGATACACAACGAGTGACATATCGCTTCTGGCAGACTGGCCACAGTAAGAAAAAGTGGCAGACTGGGTGAGCAATGGGGACGAGTAACTATGACTCTCTTAAGGTAGCCAACGCTTCGTTACTTGCGGTTTGGATTAAGAAATCTCGAATAACCCCTAGGAGGAGAAACGATGACTCTTTTATGATACACAACTAGTGACATATCGCTTCTGGCAGACTGGCAAGTACACAAAAAGTAGTAAACAGTGTGAGCAACTCGGAGGAAGAAGTATTGCACTATTAAGATAGCCACTTTTTCGTCAAGAGAGGTATTGACTCAGAGAATACCAGTAACCTATGGAAGGAGTAACGATGAATCTCTTAAGATACACAACGAGTGACATATCGCTTCTGGCAGACTGGCCGCAGTAAGAAAAAGTGGCAGACTGGGTGAGCAATTGGGACGAGTAACTATGACTCTCTTAAGGTAGCCAATGCCTCGTTATTTGCGGTTTGGATTAAGAGGTCTCGAATAACCACTAGGAGGAGAAACGATGACTCTTTTATGATACAAAACTAGTGAATTATAGTTTCTGGCAGACAAAAACTACACAAAAAAGTAGTAAACTCTGTGAGCAACTGGGAGGAAGAAGTATTGCACTATTAAGATAGCCACTTTTTCGTTACGAGAGGCATTTAATCAGAGAATACCAGTAACCTATGGAAAGAGTAACGATGAATCTCTTAAGATACACAACGAGTGACATATCGCTTCTGGCAGACTGGCCGCAGTAAGGAAAAGTGGCAGACTGGGTGAGCAATTGGGACGAGTAACTATTACTCTCTTAAGGTAGCCAATGCCTCGTTACTTGCGGTTTGGATTAAGATATCTCGAATAACCCCTAGGAGGAGAAACGATGACTCTTTTATGATACAAAACTAGTGAATTATAGTTTCTGGCAGACAAAAACTACACAAAAAAGTAGTAAACTGTGTGAGCAACTGGGAGGAAGAATTATTGCACTATTAAGATAGCCACTTTTTCGTCACGAGAGGCATTGAATCAGAGAATACCAGTAACCTATGGAAGGAGTAACGATGAATCTCTTAAGATACACAACGAGTGACATATCGCTTCTGGCAGACTGGCCACTGTAAGAAAAAGTGGCAGACTGGGTGAGCAATGGGGACGAGTAACTATGACTCTCTTAAGGTAGCCAATGCCTCGTTACTTGCGGTTTGGATTAAGAGGTCTCGAATAACCCCTAGGAGGAGAAACGATGACTCTTTTATCATACAAAACTAGTGAATTATAGTTTCTGGCAGACAAATACTACACAAACAGCAGTAAACTGTGTGAGCAACTCGGAGGAAGAAGTATTGCACTATTAAGATAGCCACTTTTTCGTCAAGAGAGGTATTGACTCAGAGAATACCAGTAACCTATGGAAGGAGTAACGATGAATCTCTTAAGATACACAACGAGTGACATATCGCTTCTGGCAGACTGGCCGCAGTAAGGAAAAGTGGCAGACTGGGTGAGCAATTGGGACGAGTAACTATGACTCTCTTAAGGTAGCCAATGCCTCGTTACTTGCGGTTTGGATTAAGATATCTCGAATAACCCCTAGGAGGAGAAACGATGAGTCTTTTATGATACACAACTAGTGAATTATAGTTTCTGGCAGACAAAAACTACACAAAAAGCAGTAAACTGTGTGAGCAACTCGGAGGAAGAAGTATTGCACTATTAAGATAGCCACTTTTTCGTCAAGAGAGGTATTGACTCAGAGAATACATGTAACCTATGGAAGGAGTAACGATGAATCTCTTAAGATACACAACGAGTGACATATCGCTTCTGACAGACTGGCCGCAGTAAGAAAAAGTGGCAGACTGGGTGAGCAATTGGGACGAGTAACTATGACTCTCTTAAGGTAGCCAATGCCTCGTTATTTGCGGTTTGGATTAAGAGGTCTCGAATAACCACTAGGAGGAGAAACGATGACTCTTTTATGATACAAAACTAGTGAATTATAGTTTCTGGCAGACAAAAACTACACAAAAAAGTAGTAAACTCTGTGAGCAACTGGGAGGAAGAAGTATTGCACTATTAAGATAGCCACTTTTTCGTTACGAGAGGCATTTAATCAGAGAATACCAGTAACCTATGGAAAGAGTAACGATGACTCTCTTAAGATACACAACAAGTGACATATCGCTTCTGGCAGACTGGCCGCAGTAAGGAAAAGTGGCAGACTGGGTGAGCAATTGGGACGAGTAACTATTACTCTCTTAAGGTAGCCAATGCCTCGTTACTTGCGGTTTGGATTAAGATATCTCGAATAACCCCTAGGAGGAGAAACGATGACTCTTTTATGATACAAAACTAGTGAATTATAGTTTCTGGCAGACAAAAACTACACAAAAAAGTAGTAAACTGTGTTAGCAACTGGGAGGAAGAAGTATTGCACTATTAAGATAGCCACTTTTTCGTCACGAGAGGCATTGAATCAGAGAATACCAGTAACGTATGGAAAGAGTAACGATGAATCTCCTAAGATACACAACGAGTGACATATCGCTTCTGGCAGACTGGCCACAGTAAGAAAAAGTGGCAGACTGGGTGAGCAATGGGGACGAGTAACTATGACTCTCTTAAGGTAGCCAATGCCTCGTTACTTGCGGTTTGGATTAAGAGGTCTCGAATAACCCCTAGGAGGAGAAACGATGACTCTTTTATGATACACAACTAGTGTATTATAGTTTCTGGCAGACAAAAACTACACAAAAAGTAGTAAACTGTGTGAGCAACTCGGAGGAAGAAGTATTGCACTATTAAGATAGCCACTTTTTCGTCACGAGAGGTATTGACTCAGAGAATACCAGTAACCTATGGAAGGAGTAACGATGAATCTCTTAAGATACACAACGAGTGACATATCGCTTCTAGCAGACTGGCCGCAGTAAGAAAAAGTGGCAGACTGGGTGAGCAATTGGGACGAGTAACTATGACGCTCTTAAGGTAGCCAATGCCTCGTTACTTGCGGTTTGGATTAAGAAATCTCGAATAACCCCTAGGAGGAGAAACGATGACTCTTTTATGATACACAACTAGTGAATTATAGTTTCTGGCAGACAAAAACTACACAAAAAGTAGTAAACTGTGTGAGCAACTCGGAGGAAGAAGTATTGCACTATTAAGATAGCCACTTTTTCGTCACGAGAAGTATTGACTCAGAGAATACCAGTAACCTATGGAAGGAGTAACGATGAATCTCTTAAGATACACAACGAGTGACATATCGCTTCTGGCAGACTGGCCGCAGTAAGAAAAAGTGGCAGACTGGGTGAGCAATTGGGACGAGTAACTATGACTCTCTTAAGATAGCCAATGCCTCGTTACTTGCGGTTTGGATTAAGAGGTCTCGAATAACCACTAGGACGAGAAACGATGACTCTTTTATGATACAAAACTAGTGAATTATAGTTTCTGGCAGACAAAAACTACACAAAAAAGTAGTAAACTGTGTGAGCAACTGAGAGGAAGAAGTATTGCACTATTAAGATAGCCACTTTTTCGTTACGAGAGGCATTGAATCAGAGAATACCAGTAACCTATGGAAAGAGTAACGATGAATCTCTTAAGATACACAACGAGTGACATATCGCTTCTGGCAGACTGGCCGCAGTAAGGAAAAGTGGCAGACTGGGTGAGCAATTGGGACGAGAAACTATTACTCTCTTAAGGTAGCCAATGCCTCGTTACTTGCGGTTTGGATTAAGATATCTCGAATAACCCCTAGGAGGAGAAACGATGACTCTTTTATGATACACAACTAGTGAATTATAGTTTCTGGCAGACAAAAACTACACAAAAAGCAGTAAACTGTGTGAGCAACTCGGAGGAAGAAGTATTGCACTATTAAGATAGCCACTTTTTCGTCAAGAGAGGTATTGACTCAGAGAATACCAGTAACCTATGGAAGGAGTAACGATGAATCTCTTAAGATACACAACGAGTGACATATCGCTTCTGGCAGACTGGCCGCAGTAAGAAAAAGTGGCAGACTGGGTGAGCAATTGGGACGAGTAACTATGACTCTCTTAAGGTAGCCAATGCCTCGTTATTTGCGGTTTGGATTAAGAGGTCTCGAATAACCACTAGGAGGAGAAACGATGACTCTTTTATGATACAAAACTAGTGAATTATAGTTTCTGGCAGACAAAAACTACACAAAAAAGTAGTAAACTCTGTGAGCAACTGGGAGGAAGAAGTATTGTACTATTAAGATAGCCACTTTTTCGTTACGAGAGGCATTTAATCAGAGAATACCAGTAACCTATGGAAAGAGTAACGATGAATCTCTTAAGATACACAACGAGTGACATATCGCTTCTGGCAGACTGGCCGCAGTAAGGAAAAGTGGCAGACTGGGTGAGCAATTGGGACGAGTAACTATTACTCTCTTAAGGTAGCCAATGCCTCGTTACTTGCGGTTTGGATTAAGATATCTCGAATAACCCCTAGGAGGAGAAACGATGACTCTTTTATGATACAAAACTAGTGAATTATAGTTTCTGGCAGACAAAAACTACACAAAAAAGTAGTAAACTGTGTGAGCAACTGGGAGGAAGAAGTATTGCACTATTAAGATAGCCACTTTTTCGTCACGAGAGGCATTGAATCAGAGAATACCAGTAACCTATGGAAAGAGTAACGATGAATCTCTTAAGATACACAACGAGTGACATATCGCTTCTGGCAGACTGGCCGCAGTAAGGAAAAGTGGCAGACTGGGTGAGCAATTGGGACGAGTAACTATGACGCTCTTAAGGTAGCCAATGCCTCGTTACTTGCGGTTTGGATTAAAATATCTCGAATAACCCCTAGGAGGAGAAACGATGACCCTTTTATGATACACAACTAGTGAATTATAGTTTCTGGCAGACAAAAACTACACAAAAAGCAGTAAACTGTGTGAGCAACTCGGAGGAAGAAGTATTGCACTATTAAGATAGCCACTTTTTCGTCAAGAGAGGTATTGACTCAGAGAATACATGTAACCTATGGAAGGAGTAACGATGAATTTCTTAAGATACACAACGAGTGACATATCGCTTCTGGCAGACTGGCCACAGTAAGAAAAAGTGGCAGACTGGGTGAGCAATGGGGACGAGTAACTATGACTCTCTTAAGGTAGCCAATGCCTCGTTACTTGCGGTTTGGATTAAGAAATCTCGAAAACCCCTAGGAGGAAAACGATGACTCTTTTATGATACACAACTAGTGAATTATAGTTTCTGGCAGACAAAAACTACACAAAAAGTAGTAAACTGTGTGAGCAACTCGGAGGAAGAAGTATTGCACTATTAAGAAAGCCACTCTTTCGTCACGAGAGGTATTGACTCAGAGAATACCAGTAACCTATGGAAGGAGTAACGATGAATCTCTTAAGATACACAACAGGTGACATATCGCTTCTGGCAGACTGGCCGCAGTAAGAAAAAGTGGCAGACTGGGTGAGCAATTGGGACGAGTAACTATGACTCTCTTAAGGTAGCCAATGCCTCGTTACTTGCGGTTTGGATTAAGAGGTCTCGAATAACCACTAGGAGGAGAAACGATGACTCTTTTATGATACAAAACTAGTGAATTATAGTTTCTGGCAGACAAAAACTACACAAAAAAGTAGTAAACTGTGTGAGCAACTGGGAGGAAGAAGTATTGCACTATTAAGATAGCCACTTTTTCGTTACGAGAGGCATTGAATCAGAGAATACCAGTAACCTATGGAAAGAGTAACGATGAATCTCTTAAGATACACAACGAGTGACATGTCGCTTCTGGCAGACTGGCCGCAGTAAGGAAAAGTGGCAGACTGGGTGAGCAATTGGGACGATTAACTATTACTCTCTTAAGGTAGCCAATGCCTCGTTACTTGAGGTTTGGATTAAGATATCTCGAATAACCCCTAGGAGGAGAAACGATGACTCTTTTATGATACACAACTAGTGAATTATAGTTTCTGGCAGACAAAAACTACACAAAAAGCAGTAAACTGTGTGAGCAACTCGGAGGAAGAAGTATTGCACTATTAAGATAGCCACTTTTTCGTCAAGAGAGGTATTGACTCAGAGAATACATGTAACCTATGGAAGGAGTAACGATGAATCTCTTAAGATACACAACGAGTGACATATCGCTTCTGGCAGACGCCACAGTAAGAAAAAGTGGCAGACTGGGTGAGCAATGGGGACGAGTAACTATGACTCTCTTAAGGTAGCCAACGCTTCGTTACTTGCGGTTTGGATTAAGAAATCTCGAATAACCCCTAGGAGGAGAAACGATGACTCTTTTATGATACACAACTAGTGACATATCGCTTCTGGCAGACTGGCAAGTACACAAAAAGTAGTAAACTGTGTGAGCAACTCGGAGGAAGAAGTATTGCACTATTAAGATAGCCACTTTTTCGTCAAGAGAGGTATTGACTCAGAGAATACCAGTAACCTATGGAAGGAGTAACGATGAATCTCTTAAGATACACAACGAGTGACATATCGCTTCTGGCAGACTGGCCGCAGTAAGAAAAAGTGGCAGACTGGGTGAGCAATTTGGACGAGTAACTATGACTCTCTTAAGGTAGCCAATGCCTCGTTATTTGCGGTTTGGATTAAGAGGTCTCGAATAACCACTAGGAGGAGAAACGATGACTCTTTTATGATACAAAACTAGTGAATTATAGTTTCTGGCAGACAAAAACTACACAAAAAAGTAGTAAACTCTGTGAGCAACTGGGAGGAAGAAGTATTGCACTATTAAGATAGCCACTTTTTCGTTACGAGAGGCATTTAATCAGAGAATACCAGTAACCTATGGAAAGAGTAACGATGAATCTCTTAAGATACACAACGAGTGACATATCGCTTCTGGCAGACTGGCCGCAGTAAGGAAAAGTGGCAGACTGGGTGAGCAATTGGGACGAGTAACTATTACTCTCTTAAGGTAGCCAATGCCTCGTTACTTGCGGTTTGGATTAAGATATCTCGAATAACCCCTAGGAGGAGAAACGATGACTCTTTTATGATACAAAACTAGTGAATTATAGTTTCTGGCAGACAAAAACTACACAAAAAAGTAGTAAACTGTGTGAGCAACTGGGAGGAAGAATTATTGCACTATTAAGATAGCCACTTTTTCGTCACGAGAGGCATTGAATCAGAGAATACCAGTAACCTATGGAAGGAGTAACGATGAATCTCTTAAGATACACAACGAGTGACATATCGCTTCTGGCAGACTGGCCACTGTAAGAAAAAGTGGCAGACTGGGTGAGCAATGGGGACGAGTAACTATGACTCTCTTAAGGTAGCCAATGCCTCGTTACTTGCGGTTTGGATTAAGAGGTCTCGAATAACCCCTAGGAGGAGAAACGATGACTCTTTTATTATACAAAACTAGTGAATTATAGTTTCTGGCAGACAAATACTACACAAACAGCAGTAAACTGTGTGAGCAACTCGGAGGAAGAAGTATTGCACTATTAAGATAGCCACTTTTTCGTCAAGAGAGGTATTGACTCAGAGAATACCAGTAACCTATGGAAGGAGTAACGATGAATCTCTTAAGATACACAACGAGTGACATATCGCTTCTGGCAGACTGGCCGCAGTAAGGAAAAGTGGCAGACTGGGTGAGCAATTGGGACGAGTAACTATGACTCTCTTAAGGTAGCCAATGCCTCGTTACTTGCGGTTTGGATTAAGATATCTCGAATAACCCCTAGGAGGAGAAACGATGAGTCTTTTATGATACACAACTAGTGAATTATAGTTTCTGGCAGACAAAAACTACACAAAAAGCAGTAAACTGTGTGAGCAACTCGGAGGAAGAAGTATTGCACTATTAAGATAGCCACTTTTTCGTCAAGAGAGGTATTGACTCAGAGAATACATGTAACCTATGGAAGGAGTAACGATGAATCTCTTAAGATACACAACGAGTGACATATCGCTTCTGACAGACTGGCCGCAGTAAGAAAAAGTGGCAGACTGGGTGAGCAATTGGGACGAGTAACTATGACTCTCTTAAGGTAGCCAATGCCTCGTTATTTGCGGTTTGGATTAAGAGGTCTCGAATAACCACTAGGAGGAGAAACGATGACTCTTTTATGATACAAAACTAGTGAATTATAGTTTCTGGCAGACAAAAACTACACAAAAAAGTAGTAAACTCTGTGAGCAACTGGGAGGAAGAAGTATTGCACTATTAAGATAGCCACTTTTTCGTTACGAGAGGCATTTAATCAGAGAATACCAGTAACCTATGGAAAGAGTAACGATGACTCTCTTAAGATACACAACGAGTGACATATCGCTTCTGGCAGACTGGCCGCAGTAAGGAAAAGTGGCAGACTGGGTGAGCAATTGGGACGAGTAACTATTACTCTCTTAAGGTAGCCAATGCCTCGTTACTTGCGGTTTGGATTAAGATATCTCGAATAACCCCTAGGAGGAGAAACGATGACTCTTTTATGATACAAAACTAGTGAATTATAGTTTCTGGCAGACAAAAACTACACAAAAAAGTAGTAAACTGTGTTAGCAACTGGGAGGAAGAAGTATTGCACTATTAAGATAGCCACTTTTTCGTCACGAGAGGCATTGAATCAGAGAATACCAGTAACCTATGGAAAGAGTAACGATGAATCTCTTAAGATACACAACGAGTGACATATCGCTTCTGGCAGACTGGCCACAGTAAGAAAAAGTGGCAGACTGGGTGAGCAATGGGGACGAGTAACTATGACTCTCTTAAGGTAGCCAATGCCTCGTTACTTGCGGTTTGGATTAAGAGGTCTCGAATAACCCCTAGGAGGAGAAACGATGACTCTTTTATGATACACAACTAGTGAGTTATAGTTTCTGGCAGACAAAAACTACACAAAAAGTAGTAAACTGTGTGAGCAACTCGGAGGAAGAAGTATTGCACTATTAAGATAGCCACTTTTTCGTCACGAGAGGTATTGACTCAGAGAATACCAGTAACCTATGGAAGGAGTAACGATGAATCTCTTAAGATACACAACGAGTGACATATCGCTTCTAGCAGACTGGCCGCAGTAAGAAAAAGTGGCAGACTGGGTGAGGATTGGGACGAGTAACTATGACGCTCTTAAGGTAGCCAATGCCTCGTTACTTGCGGTTTGGATTAAGAAATCTCGAATAACCCCTAGGAGGAGAAACGATGACTCTTTTATGATACACAACTAGTGAATTATAGTTTCTGGCAGACAAAAACTACACAAAAAGTAGTAAACTGTGTGAGCAACTCGGAGGAAGAAGTATTGCACTATTAAGATAGCCACTTTTTCGTCACGAGAAGTATTGACTCAGAGAATACCAGTAACCTATGGAAGGAGTAACGATGAATCTCTTAAGATACACAACGAGTGACATATCGCTTCTGGCAGACTGGCCGCAGTAAGAAAAAGTGGCAGACTGGGTGAGCAATTGGGACGAGTAACTATGACTCTCTTAAGATAGCCAATGCCTCGTTACTTGCGGTTTGGATTAAGAGGTCTCGAATAACCACTAGGACGAGAAACGATGACTCTTTTATGATACAAAACTAGTGAATTATAGTTTCTGGCAGACAAAAACTACACAAAAAAGTAGTAAACTGTGTGAGCAACTGAGAGGAAGAAGTATTGCACTATTAAGATAGCCACTTTTTCGTTACGAGAGGCATTGAATCAGAGAATACCAGTAACCTATGGAAAGAGTAACGATGAATCTCTTAAGATACACAACGAGTGACATATCGCTTCTGGCAGACTGGCCGCAGTAAGGAAAAGTGGCAGACTGGGTGAGCAATTGGGACGAGTAACTATTACTCTCTTAAGGTAGCCAATGCCTCGTTACTTGCGGTTTGGATTAAGATATCTCGAATAACCCCTAGGAGGAGAAACGATGACTCTTTTATGATACACAACTAGTGAATTATAGTTTCTGGCAGACAAAAACTACACAAAAAGCAGTAAACTGTGTGAGCAACTCGGAGGAAGAAGTATTGCACTATTAAGATAGCCACTTTTTCGTCAAGAGAGGTATTGACTCAGAGAATACCAGTAACCTATGGAAGGAGTAACGATGAATCTCTTAAGATACACAACGAGTGACATATCGCTTCTGGCAGACTGGCCGCAGTAAGAAAAAGTGGCAGACTGGGTGAGCAATTGGGACGAGTAACTATGACTCTCTTAAGGTAGCCAATGCCTCGTTATTTGCGGTTTGGATTAAGAGGTCTCGAATAACCACTAGGAGGAGAAACGATGACTCTTTTATGATACAAAACTAGTGAATTATAGTTTCTGGCAGACAAAAACTACACAAAAAAGTAGTAAACTCTGTGAGCAACTGGGAGGAAGAAGTATTGTACTATTAAGATAGCCACTTTTTCGTTACGAGAGGCATTTAATCAGAGAATACCAGTAACCTATGGAAAGAGTAACGATGAATCTCTTAAGATACACAACGAGTGACATATCGCTTCTGGCAGACTGGCCGCAGTAAGGAAAAGTGGCAGACTGGGTGAGCAATTGGGACGAGTAACTATTACTCTCTTAAGGTAGCCAATGCCTCGTTACTTGCGGTTTGGATTAAGATATCTCGAATAACCCCCAGGAGGAGAAACGATGACTCTTTTATGATACAAAACTAGTGAATTATAGTTTCTGGCAGACAAAAACTACACAAAAAAGTAGTAAACTGTGTGAGCAACTGGGAGGAAGAATTATTGCACTATTAAGATAGCCACTTTTTCGTCACGAGAGGCATTGAATCAGAGAATACCAGTAACCTATGTAAAGAGTAACGATGAATCTCTTAAGATACACAACGAGTGACATATCGCTTCTGGCGGACTGGCCACTGTAAGAAAAAGTGGCAGACTGGGTGAGCAATGGGGACGAGTAACTATGACTCTCTTAAGGTAGCCAATGCCTCGTTACTTGCGGTTTTGATTAAGAGGTCTCGAATAACCCCTAGGAGGAGAAACGATGACTCTTTTATTATACAAAACTAGTGAATTATAGTTTCTGGCAGACAAATACTACACAAACAGCAGTAAACTGTGTGAGCAACTCGGAGGAAGAAGTATTGCACTATTAAGATAGCCACTTTTTCGTCAAGAGAGGTATTGACTCAGAGAATACCAGTAACCTATGGAAGGAGTAACGATGAATCTCTTAAGATACACAACGAGTGACATATCGCTTCTGGCAGACTGGCCGCAGTAAGGAAAAGTGGCAGACTGGGTGAGCAATTGGGACGAGTAACTATGACTCTCTTAAGGTAGCCAATGCCTCGTTACTTGCGGTTTGGATTAAGATATCTCGAATAACCCCTAGGAGGAGAAACGATGACTCTTTTATGATACACAACTAGTGAATTATAGTTTCTGGCAGACAAAAACTACACAAAAAGCAGTAAACTGTGTGAGCAACTCGGAGGAAGAAGTATTGCACTATTAAGATAGCCACTTTTTCGTCAAGAGAGGTATTGACTCAGAAAATACATGTAACCTATGGAAGGAGTAACGATGAATCTCTTAAGATACACAACGAGTGACATATCGCTTCTGACAGACTATCCACAGTAAGAAAAAGTAACAGACTGGGTGAGCAATGGGGACGAGTAACTATGACTCTCTTAAGGTAGCCAATGCCTCGTTACTTGCGGTTTGGATTAAGAAATCTCGAAAACCCCTAGGAGGAGAAACGATGACTCTTTTATGATACACAACTAGTGAATTATAGTTTCTGGCAGACAAAAACTACACAAAAAGTAGTAAACTGTGTGTGCAACTCGGAGGAAGAAGTATTGCACTATTAAGATAGCCACTTTTTCGTCACGAGAGGTATTGACTCAGAGAATACCAGTAACCTATGGAAGGAGTAACGATGAATCTCTTAAGATACACAACGAGTGACATATCGCTTCTGGCAGACTGGCCGCAGTAAGAAAAAGTGGCAGACTGGGTGAGCAATTGGGACGAGTAACTATGACTCTCTTAAGGTAGCCAATGCCTCGTTATTTGCGGTTTGGATTAAGAGGTCTCGAATAACCACTAGGAGGAGAAACGATGACTCTTTTATGATACAAAACTAGTGAATTATAGTTTCTGGCAGACAAAAACTACACAAAAAAGTAGTAAACTCTGTGAGCAACTGGGAGGAAGAAGTATTGCACTATTAAGATAGCCACTTTTTCGTTACGAGAGGCATTTAATCAGAGAATACCAGTAACCTATGGAAAGAGTAACGATGAATCTCTTAAGATACACAACGAGTGACATATCGCTTCTGGCAGACTGGCCGCAGTAAGGAAAAGTGGCAGACTGGGTGAGCAATTGGGACGAGTAACTATTACTCTCTTAAGGTAGCCAATGCCTCGTTACTTGCGGTTTGGATTAAGATATCTCGAATAACCCCTAGGAGGAGAAACGATGACTCTTTTATGATACAAAACTAGTGAATTATAGTTTCTGGCAGACAAAAACTACACAAAAAAGTAGTAAACTGTGTGAGCAACTGGGAGGAAGAATTATTGCACTATTAAGATAGCCACTTTTTCGTCACGAGAGGCATTGAATCAGAGAATACCAGTAACCTATGTAAAGAGTAACGATGAATCTCTTAAGATACACAACGAGTGACATATCGCTTCTGGCGGACTGGCCACTGTAAGAAAAAGTGGCAGACTGGGTGAGCAATGGGGACGAGTAACTATGACTCTCTTAAGGTACCCAATGCCTCGTTACTTGCGGTTTTGATTAAGAGGTCTCGAATAACCCCTAGGAGGAGAAACGATGACTCTTTTATTATACAAAACTAGTGAATTATAGTTTCTGGCAGACAAATACTACACAAACAGCAGTAAACTGTGTGAGCAACTCGGAGGAAGAAGTATTGCACTATTAAGATAGCCACTTTTTCGTCAAGAGAGGTATTGACTCAGAGAATACCAGTAACCTATGGAAGGAGTAACGATGAATCTCTTAAGATACACAACGAGTGACATATCGCTTCTGGCAGACTGGCCGCAGTAAGGAAAAGTGGCAGACTGGGTGAGCAATTGGGACGAGTAACTATGACTCTCTTAAGGTAGCCAATGCCTCGTTACTTGCGGTTTGGATTAAGATATCTCGAATAACCCCTAGGAGGAGAAACGATGACTCTTTTATGATACACAACTAGTGAATTATAGTTTCTGGCAGACAAAAACTACACAAAAAGCAGTAAACTGTGTGAGCAACTCGGAGGAAGAAGTATTGCACTATTAAGATAGCCACTTTTTCGTCAAGAGAGGTATTGACTCAGAGAATACATGTAACCTATGGAAGGAGTAACGATGAATCTCTTAAGATACACAACGAGTGACATATCGCTTCTGACAGACTATCCACAGTAAGAAAAAGTAACAGACTGGGTGAGCAATGGGGACGAGTAACTATGACTCTCTTAAGGTAGCCAATGCCTCGTTACTTGCGGTTTGGATTAAGAAATCTCGAAAACCCCTAGGAGGAGAAACGATGACTCTTTTATGATACACAACTAGTGAATTATAGTTTCTGGCAGACAAAAACTACACAAAAAGTAGTAAACTGTGTGTGCAACTCGGAGGAAGAAGTATTGCACTATTAAGATAGCCACTTTTTCGTCACGAGAGGTATTGACTCAGAGAATACCAGTAACCTATGGAAGGAGTAACGATGAATCTCTTAAGATACACAACGAGTGACATATCGCTTCTGGCAGACTGGCCGCAGTAAGAAAAAGTGGCAGACTGGGTGAGCAATTGGGACGAGTAACTATGACTCTCTTAAGGTAGCCAATGCCTCGTTATTTGCGGTTTGGATTAAGAGGTCTCGAATAACCACTAGGAGGAGAAACGATGACTCTTTTATGATACAAAACTAGTGAATTATAGTTTCTGGCAGACAAAAACTACACAAAAAAGTAGTAAACTCTGTGAGCAACTGGGAGGAAGAAGTATTGCACTATTAAGATAGCCACTTTTTCGTTACGAGAGGCATTTAATCAGAGAATACCAGTAACCTATGGAAAGAGTAACGATGAATCTCTTAAGATACACAACGAGTGACATATCGCTTCTGGCAGACTGGCCGCAGTAAGGAAAAGTGGCAGACTGGGTGAGCAATTGGGACGAGTAACTATTACTCTCTTAAGGTAGCCAATGCCTCGTTACTTGCGGTTTGGATTAAGATATCTCGAATAACCCCTAGGAGGAGAAACGATGACTCTTTTATGATACAAAACTAGTGAATTATAGTTTCTGGCAGACAAAAACTACACAAAAAAGTAGTAAACTGTGTTAGCAACTGGGAGGAAGAAGTATTTCACTATTAAGATAGCCACTTTTTCGTCACGAGAGGCATTGAATCAGAGAATACCAGTAACCTATGGAAAGAGTAACGATGAATCTCTTAAGATACACAACGAGTGACATATCGCTTCTGGCAGACTGGCCACAGTAAGAAAAAGTGGCAGACTGGGTGAGCAATGGGGACGAGTAACTATGACTCTCTTAAGGTAGCCAATGCCTCGTTACTTGCGGTTTGGATTAAGAGGTCTCGAATAACCCCTAGGAGGAGAAACGATGACTCTTTTATGATACACAACTAGTGAATTATAGTTTCTGGCAGACAAAAACTACACAAAAAGTAGTAAACTGTGTGAGCAACTCGGAGGAAGAAGTATTGCACTATTAAGATAGCCACTTTTTCGTCACGAGAGGTATTGACTCAGAGAATACCAGTAACCTATGGAAGGAGTAACGATGAATCTCTTAAGATACACAACGAGTGACATATCGCTTCTGGCAGACTGGCCGCAGTAAGAAAAAGTGGCAGACTGGGTGAGCAATTGGGACGAGTAACTATGACGCTCTTAAGGTAGCCAATGCCTCGTTACTTGCGGTTTGGATTAAGAAATCTCGAATAACCCCTAGGAGGAGAAACGATGACTCTTTTATGATACACAACTAGTGAATTATAGTTTCTGGCAGACAAAAACTACACAAAAAGCAGTAAACTGTGTGAGCAACTCGGAGGAAGAAGTATTGCACTATTAAGATAGCCACTTTTTCGTCAAGAGAGGTATTGACTCAGAGAATACCAGTAACCTATGGAAGGAGTAGCGATGAATCTCTTAAGATACACAACGAGTGACATATCGCTTCTGGCAGACTGGCCGCAGTAAGAAAAAGTGGCAGACTGGGTGAGCAATTGGGACGAGTAACTATGACTCTCTTAAGGTAGCCAATGCCTCGTTATTTGCGGTTTGGATTAAGAGGTCTCGAATAACCACTAGGAGGAGAAACGATGACTCTTTTATGATACAAAACTAGTGAATTATAGTTTCTGGCAGACAAAAACTACACAAAAAAGTAGTAAACTCTGTGAGCAACTGGGAGGAAGAAGTATTGCACTATTAAGATAGCCACTTTTTCGTTACGAGAGGCATTTAATCAGATAATACCAGTAACCTATGGAAAGAGTAACGATGAATCTCTTAAGATACACAACGAGTGACATATCGCTTCTGGCAGACTGGCCGCAGTAAGGAAAAGTGGCAGACTGGGTGAGCAATTGGGACGAGTAACTATTCCTCTCTTAAGGTAGCCAATGCCTCGTTACTTGCGGTTTGGATTAAGATATCTCGAATAACCCCTAGGAGGAGAAACGATGACTCTTTTATGATACAAAACGAGTGAATTATAGTTTCTGGCAGACAAAAACTACACAAAAAAGTAGTAAACTGTGTGAGCAACTGGGAGGAAGAATTATTGCACTATTAAGATAGCCAGTTTTTCGTCACGAGAGGCATTGAATCAGAGAATACCAGTAACCTATGTAAAGAGTAACGATGAATCTCTTAAGATACACAACGAGTGACATATCGCTTCTGGCGGACTGGCCACTGTAAGAAAAAGTGGCAGACTGGGTGAGCAATGGGGACGAGTAACTATGACTCTCTTAAGGTAGCCAATGCCTCGTTACTTGCGGTTTGGATTAAGATATCTCGAATAACCCCTAGGAGGAGAAACGATGACTCTTTTATGATACACAACTAGTGAATTATAGTTTCTGGCAGACAAAAACTACACAAAAAGCAGTAAACTGTGTGAGCAACTCGGAGGAAGAAGTATTGCACTATTAAGATAGCCACTTTTTCGTCAAGAGAGGTATTGACTCAGAGAATACATGTAACCTATGGAAGGAGTAACGATGAATCTCTTAAGATACACAACGAGTGACATATCGCTTCTGACAGACTGGCCACAGTAAGAAAAAGTAACAGACTGGGTGAGCAATGGGGACGAGTAACTATGACTCTCTTAAGGTAGCCAATGCCTCGTTACTTGCGGTTTGGATTAAGAAATCTCGAAAACCACTAGGAGGAGAAACGATGACTCTTTTATGATACAAAACTAGTGAATTATAGTTTCTGGCAGACAAAAACTACACAAAAAGTAGTAAACTGTGTGTGCAACTCGGAGGAAGAAGTATTGCACTATTAAGATAGCCACTTTTTCGTCACGAGAGGTATTGACTCAGAGAATACCAGTAACCTATGGAAGGAGTAACGATGAATCTCTTAAGATACACAACGAGTGACATATCGCTTCTGGCAGACTGGCCGCAGTAAGAAAAAGTGGCAGACTGGGTGAGCAATTGGGACGAGTAACTATGACTCTCTTAAGGTAGCCAATGCCTCGTTATTTGCGGTTTGGATTAAGAGGTCTCGAATAACCACTAGGAGGAGAAACGATGACTCTTTTATGATACAAAACTAGTGAATTATAGTTTCTGGCAGACAAAAACTACACAAAAAAGTAGTAAACTCTGTGAGCAACTGGGAGGAAGAAGTATTGCACTATTAAGATAGCCACTTTTTCGTTACGAGAGGCATTTAATCAGAGAATACCAGTAACCTATGGAAAGAGTAACGATGAATCTCTTAAGATACACAACGAGTGACATATCGCTTCTGGCAGACTGGCCGCAGTAAGGAAAAGTGGCAGACTGGGTGAGCAATTGGGACGAGTAACTATTACTCTCTTAAGGTAGCCAATGCCTCGTTACTTGCGGTTTGGATTAAGATATCTCGAATAACCCCTAGGAGGAGAAACGATGACTCTTTTATGATACAAAACTAGTGAATTATAGTTTCTGGCAGACAAAAACTACACAAAAAAGTAGTAAACTGTGTGAGCAACTGGGAGGAAGAATTATTGCACTATTAAGATAGCCACTTTTTCGTCACGAGAGGCATTGAATCAGAGAATACCAGTAACCTATGTAAAGAGTAACGATGAATCTCTTAAGATACACAACGAGTGACATATCGCTTCTGGCGGACTGGCCACTGTAAGAAAAAGTGGCAGACTGGGTGAGCAATGGGGACGAGTAACTATGACTCTCTTAAGGTACCCAATGCCTCGTTACTTGCGGTTTTGATTAAGAGGTCTCGAATAACCCCTAGGAGGAGAAACGATGACTCTTTTATTATACAAAACTAGTGAATTATAGTTTCTGGCAGACAAATACTACACAAACAGCAGTAAACTGTGTGAGCAACTCGGAGGAAGAAGTATTGCACTATTAAGATAGCCACTTTTTCGTCAAGAGAGGTATTGACTCAGAGAATACCAGTAACCTATGGAAGGAGTAACGATGAATCTCTTAAGATACACAACGAGTGACATATCGCTTCTGGCAGACTGGCCGCAGTAAGGAAAAGTGGCAGACTGGGTGAGCAATTGGGACGAGTAACTATGACTCTCTTAAGGTAGCCAATGCCTCGTTACTTGCGGTTTGGATTAAGATATCTCGAATAACCCCTAGGAGGAGAAACGATGACTCTTTTATGATACACAACTAGTGAATTATAGTTTCTGGCAGACAAAAACTACACAAAAAGCAGTAAACTGTGTGAGCAACTCGGAGGAAGAAGTATTGCACTATTAAGATAGCCACTTTTTCGTCAAGAGAGGTATTGACTCAGAGAATACATGTAACCTATGGAAGGAGTAACGATGAATCTCTTAAGATACACAACGAGTGACATATCGCTTCTGACAGACTATCCACAGTAAGAAAAAGTAACAGACTGGGTGAGCAATGGGGACGAGTAACTATGACTCTCTTAAGGTAGCCAATGCCTCGTTACTTGCGGTTTGGATTAAGAAATCTCGAAAACCCCTAGGAGGAGAAACGATGACTCTTTTATGATACACAACTAGTGAATTATAGTTTCTGGCAGACAAAAACTACACAAAAAGTAGTAAACTGTGTGTGCAACTCGGAGGAAGAAGTATTGCACTATTAAGATAGCCACTTTTTCGTCACGAGAGGTATTGACTCAGAGAATACCAGTAACCTATGGAAGGAGTAACGATGAATCTCTTAAGATACACAACGAGTGACATATCGCTTCTGGCAGACTGGCCGCAGTAAGAAAAAGTGGCAGACTGGGTGAGCAATTGGGACGAGTAACTATGACTCTCTTAAGGTAGCCAATGCCTCGTTATTTGCGGTTTGGATTAAGAGGTCTCGAATAACCACTAGGAGGAGAAACGATGACTCTTTTATGATACAAAACTAGTGAATTATAGTTTCTGGCAGACAAAAACTACACAAAAAAGTAGTAAACTCTGTGAGCAACTGGGAGGAAGAAGTATTGCACTATTAAGATAGCCACTTTTTCGTTACGAGAGGCATTTAATCAGAGAATACCAGTAACCTATGGAAAGAGTAACGATGAATCTCTTAAGATACACAACGAGTGACATATCGCTTCTGGCAGACTGGCCGCAGTAAGGAAAAGTGGCAGACTGGGTGAGCAATTGGGACGAGTAACTATTACTCTCTTAAGGTAGCCAATGCCTCGTTACTTGCGGTTTGGATTAAGATATCTCGAATAACCCCTAGGAGGAGAAACGATGACTCTTTTATGATACAAAACTAGTGAATTATAGTTTCTGGCAGACAAAAACTACACAAAAAAGTAGTAAACTGTGTTAGCAACTGGGAGGAAGAAGTATTTCACTATTAAGATAGCCACTTTTTCGTCACGAGAGGCATTGAATCAGAGAATACCAGTAACCTATGGAAAGAGTAACGATGAATCTCTTAAGATACACAACGAGTGACATATCGCTTCTGGCAGACTGGCCACAGTAAGAAAAAGTGGCAGACTGGGTGAGCAATGGGGACGAGTAACTATGACTCTCTTAAGGTAGCCAATGCCTCGTTACTTGCGGTTTGGATTAAGAGGTCTCGAATAACCCCTAGGAGGAGAAACGATGACTCTTTTATGATACACAACTAGTGAATTATAGTTTCTGGCAGACAAAAACTACACAAAAAGTAGTAAACTGTGTGAGCAACTCGGAGGAAGAAGTATTGCACTATTAAGATAGCCACTTTTTCGTCACGAGAGGTATTGACTCAGAGAATACCAGTAACCTATGGAAGGAGTAACGATGAATCTCTTAAGATACACAACGAGTGACATATCGCTTCTGGCAGACTGGCCGCAGTAAGAAAAAGTGGCAGACTGGGTGAGCAATTGGGACGAGTAACTATGACGCTCTTAAGGTAGCCAATGCCTCGTTACTTGCGGTTTGGATTAAGAAATCTCGAATAACCCCTAGGAGGAGAAACGATGACTCTTTTATGATACACAACTAGTGAATTATAGTTTCTGGCAGACAAAAACTACACAAAAAGCAGTAAACTGTGTGAGCAACTCGGAGGAAGAAGTATTGCACTATTAAGATAGCCACTTTTTCGTCAAGAGAGGTATTGACTCAGAGAATACCAGTAACCTATGGAAGGAGTAGCGATGAATCTCTTAAGATACACAACGAGTGACATATCGCTTCTGGCAGACTGGCCGCAGTAAGAAAAAGTGGCAGACTGGGTGAGCAATTGGGACGAGTAACTATGACTCTCTTAAGGTAGCCAATGCCTCGTTATTTGCGGTTTGGATTAAGAGGTCTCGAATAACCACTAGGAGGAGAAACGATGACTCTTTTATGATACAAAACTAGTGAATTATAGTTTCTGGCAGACAAAAACTACACAAAAAAGTAGTAAACTCTGTGAGCAACTGGGAGGAAGAAGTATTGCACTATTAAGATAGCCACTTTTTCGTTACGAGAGGCATTTAATCAGATAATACCAGTAACCTATGGAAAGAGTAACGATGAATCTCTTAAGATACACAACGAGTGACATATCGCTTCTGGCAGACTGGCCGCAGTAAGGAAAAGTGGCAGACTGGGTGAGCAATTGGGACGAGTAACTATTCCTCTCTTAAGGTAGCCAATGCCTCGTTACTTGCGGTTTGGATTAAGATATCTCGAATAACCCCTAGGAGGAGAAACGATGACTCTTTTATGATACAAAACGAGTGAATTATAGTTTCTGGCAGACAAAAACTACACAAAAAAGTAGTAAACTGTGTGAGCAACTGGGAGGAAGAATTATTGCACTATTAAGATAGCCAGTTTTTCGTCACGAGAGGCATTGAATCAGAGAATACCAGTAACCTATGTAAAGAGTAACGATGAATCTCTTAAGATACACAACGAGTGACATATCGCTTCTGGCGGACTGGCCACTGTAAGAAAAAGTGGCAGACTGGGTGAGCAATGGGGACGAGTAACTATGACTCTCTTAAGGTAGCCAATGCCTCGTTACTTGCGGTTTGGATTAAGATATCTCGAATAACCCCTAGGAGGAGAAACGATGACTCTTTTATGATACACAACTAGTGAATTATAGTTTCTGGCAGACAAAAACTACACAAAAAGCAGTAAACTGTGTGAGCAACTCGGAGGAAGAAGTATTGCACTATTAAGATAGCCACTTTTTCGTCAAGAGAGGTATTGACTCAGAGAATACATGTAACCTATGGAAGGAGTAACGATGAATCTCTTAAGATACACAACGAGTGACATATCGCTTCTGACAGACTGGCCACAGTAAGAAAAAGTAACAGACTGGGTGAGCAATGGGGACGAGTAACTATGACTCTCTTAAGGTAGCCAATGCCTCGTTACTTGCGGTTTGGATTAAGAAATCTCGAAAACCCCTAGGAGGAGAAACGATGACTCTTTTATGATACACAACTAGTGAATTATAGTTTCTGGCAGACAAAAACTACACAAAAGTAGTAAACTGTGTGAGCAACTCGGAGGAAGAAGTATTGCACTATTAAGATAGCCACTTTTTCGTCACGAGAGGTATTGACTCAGAGAATACCAGTAACCTATGGAAGGAGTAACGATGAATCTCTTAAGATACACAACGAGTGACATATCGCTTCTGGCAGACTGGCCGCAGTAAGAAAAAGTGGCAGACTGGGTGAGCAATTGTGACGAGTAACTATGACTCTCTTAAGGTAGCCAATGCCTCGTTATTTGCGGTTTGGATTAAGAGGTCTCGAATAACCACTAGGAGGAGAAACGATGACTCTTTTATGATACAAAACTAGTGAATTATAGTTTCTGGCAGACAAAAACTACACAAAAAAGTAGTAAACTCTGTGAGCAACTGGGAGGAAGAAGTATTGCACTATTAAGATAGCCACTTTTTCGTCACGAGAGGCATTGAATCAGAGAATACCAGTAACCTATGGAAAGAGTAACGATGAATCTCTTAAGATACACAACGAGTGACATATCGCTTCTGGCAGACTGGCCGCAGTAAGGAAAAGTGGCAGACTGGGTGAGCAATTGGGACGAGTAACTATGACTCTCTTAAGGTAGCCAATGCCTCGTTACTTGCGGTTTGGATTAAGATATCTCGAATAACCCCTAGGAGGAGAAACGATGACTCTTTTATGATACAAAACTAGTGAATTATAGTTTCTGGCAGACAAAAACTACACAAAAAAGTAGTAAACTGTGTTAGCAACTGGGAGGAAGAAGTATTGCACTATTAAGATAGCCACTTTTTCGTCACGAGAGGCATTGAATCAGAGAATACCAGTAACCTATGGAAAGAGTAACGATGAATCTCTTAAGATACACAACGAGTGACATATCGCTTCTGGCAGACTGGCCACAGTAAAAAAAGTGGCAGACTGGGTGAGCAATGGGGACGAGTAACTATGACTCTCTTAAGGTAGCCAATGCCTCGTTACTTGCGGTTTGGATTAAGAGGTCTCGAATAACCCCTAGGAGGAGAAACGATGACTCTTTTATGATACACAACTAGTGAATTATAGTTTCTGGCAGACAAAAACTACACAAAAAGTAGTAAACTGTGTGAGCAACTCGGAGGAAGAAGTATTGCACTATTAAGATAGCCACTTTTTCGTCACGAGAGGTATTGACTCAGAGAATACCAGTAACCTATGGAAGGAGTAACGATGAATCTCTTAAGATACACAACGAGTGACATATCGCTTCTAGCAGACTGGCCGCAGTAAGAAAAAGTGGCAGACTGGGTGAGCAATTGCGACGAGTAACTATGACGCTCTTAAGGTAGCCAATGCCTCGTTACTTGCGGTTTGGATTAAGAAATCTCGAATAACCCCTAGGAGGAGAAACGATGACTCTTTTATGATACACATCTAGTGAATTATAGTTTCTGGCAGACAAAAACTACACAAAAAGTAGTAAACTGTGTGAGCAACTCGGAGGAAGAAGTATTGCACTATTAAGATAGCCACTTTTTCGTCACGAGAAGTATTGACTCAGAGAATACCAGTAACCTATGGAAGGAGTAACGATGAATCTCTTAAGATACACAACGAGTGACATATCGCTTCTGGCAGACTGGCCGCAGTAAGAAAAAGTGGCAGACTGGGTGAGCAATTGGGACGAGTAACTATGACTCTCTTAAGATAGCCAATGCCTCGTTACTTGCGGTTTGGATTAAGAGGTCTCGAATAACCACTAGGACGAGAAACGATGACTCTTTTATGATACAAAACTAGTGAATTATAGTTTCTGGCAGACAAAAACTACACAAAAAAGTAGTAACCTGTGTGAGCAACTGAGAGGAAGAAGTATTGCACTATTAAGATAGCCACTTTTTCGTTACGAGAGGCATTGAATCAGAGAATACCAGTAACCTATGGAAAGAGTAACGATGAATCTCTTAAGATACACAACGAGTGACATATCGCTTCTGGCAGACTGGCCGCAGTAAGGAAAAGTGGCAGACTGGGTGAGCAATTGGGACGAGTAACTATTACTCTCTTAAGGTAGCCAATGCCTCGTTACTTGCGGTTTGGATTAAGATATCTCGAATAACCCCTAGGAGGAGAAACGATGACTCTTTTATGATACACAACTAGTGAATTATAGTTTCTGGCAGACAAAAACTACACAAAAAGCAGTAAACTGTGTGAGCAACTCGGAGGAAGAAGTATTGCACTATTAAGATAGCCACTTTTTCGTCAAGAGAGGTATTGACTCAGAGAATACCAGTAACCTATGGAAGGAGTAACGATGAATCTCTTAAGATACACGACGAGTGACATATCGCTTCTGGCAGACTGGCCGCAGTAAGAAAAAGTGGCAGACTGGGTGAGCAATTGGGACGAGTAACTATGACTCTCTTAAGGTAGCCAATGCCTCGTTACTTGCGGTTTGGATTAAGAGGTCTCGAATAACCACTAGGAGGAGAAACGATGACTCTTTTATGATACAAAACAAGCTAATTATAGTTTCTGGCAGACAAAAAATACACAAAAAAGTAGTAAACTCTGTGAGCAACTGGGAGGAAGAAGTATTGCACTATTAAGATAGCCACTTTTTCGTTACGAGAGGCATTGAATTAGAGAATACCAGTAACCTATGGAAAGAGTAACGATGAATCTCTTAAGATACAAAACGAGTGACATATCGCTTCTGGCAGACTGGCCGCAGTAAGGAAAAGTGGCAGACTGGGTGAGCAATTGGGACGAGTAACTATTACTCTCTTAAGGTAGCCAATGCCTCGTTACTTGCGGTTTGGATTAAGATATCTCGAATAACTCCTAGGAGGAGAAACGATGACTCTTTTATGATACAAAACTAGTGAATTATAGTTTCTGGCAGACAAAAACTAGACAAAAAAGTAGTAAACTGTGTGAGCAACTGGGAGGAAGAAGTATTGCACTATTAAGATAGCCACTTTTTCGTCACGAGAGGCATTGAATCAGAGAATACCAGTAACCTATGGAAAGAGTAACGATGAATCTCTTAAGATACACAACGAGTGACATATCGCTTCTGGCAGACTGGCCGCAGTAAGGAAAAGTGGCAGACTGGGTGAGCAATTGGGACGAGTAACTATGACGCTCTTAAGGTAGCCAATGCCTCGTTACTTGCGGTTTGGATTAAGATATCTCGAATAACCCCTAGGAGGAGAAACGATGACTCTTTTATGATACACAACTAGTGAATTATAGTTTCTGGCAGACAAAAACTACACAAAAAGCAGTAAACTGTGTGAGCAACTCGGAGGAAGAAGTATTGCACTATTAAGATAGCCACTTTTTCGTCAAGAGAGGTATTGACTCAGAGAATACATGTAACCTATGGAAGGAGTAACGATGAATCTCTTAAGATACACAACGAGTGACATATCGCTTCTGGCAGACTGGCCACAGTAAGAAAATGTGGCAGACTGGGTGAGCAATGGGGACGAGTAACTATGACTCTCTTAAGGTAGCCAATGCCTCGTTACTTGCGGTTTGGATTAAGAAATCTCGAAAACCCCTAGGAGGAAAACGATGACTCTTTTATGATACACAACTAGTGAATTATAGTTTCTGGCAGACAAAAACTACACAAAAAGTAGTAAACTGTGTGAGCAACTCGGAGGAAGAAGTATTGCACTATTAAGAAAGCCACTCTTTCGTCACGAGAGGTATTGACGCAGAGAATACCAGTAACCTATGGAAGGAGTAACGATGAATCTCTTAAGATACACAACGAGTGACATATCGCTTCTGGCAGACTGGCCGCAGTAAGAAAAAGTGGCAGACTGGGTGAGCAATTGGGACGAGTAACTATGACTCTCTTAAGGTAGCCAATGCCTCGTTACTTGCGGTTTGGATTAAGAGGTCTCGAATAACCACTAGGAGGAGAAACGATGACTCTTTTATGATACAAAACTAGTGAATTATAGTTTCTGGCAGACAAATACTACACAAAAAAGTAGTAAACTGTGTGAGCAACTGGGAGGAAGAAGTATTGCACTATTAAGATAGCCACTCTTTCGTCACGAGAGGTATTGACGCAGAGAATACCAGTAACCTATGGAAAGAGTAACGATGAATCTCTTAAGATACACAACGAGTGACATATCGCTTCTGGCAGACTGGCCGCAGTAAGGAAAAGTGGCAGACTGGGTGAGCAATTGGGACGAGTAACTATTACTCTCTTAAGGTAGCCAATGCCTCGTTACTTGCGGTTTGGATTAAGATATCTCGAATAACCCCTAGGAGGAGAAACGATGACTCTTTTATGATACAAAACTAGTGAATTATAGTTTCTGGCAGACAAAAACTACACAAAAAAGTAGTAAACTGTGTGAGCAACTGGGGGAAGAAGTATTGCACTATTAAGATAGCCACTTTTTCGTCACGAGAGGCATTGAATCAGAGAATACCAGTAACCTATGTAAAGAGTAACGATGAATCTCTTAAGATACACAACGAGTGACATATCGCTTCTGGCAGACTGGCCACTGTAAGAAAAAGTGGCAGACTGGGTGAGCAATGGGGACGAGTAACTATGACTCTCTTAAGGTAGCCAATGCCTCGTAACTTGCGGTTTGGATTAAGATATCTCGAATAACCCCTAGGAGGAGAAACGATGACTCTTTTATGATACACAACTAGTGAATTATAGTTTCTGGCAGACAAAAACTACACAAAAAGCAGTAAACTGTGTGAGCAACTCGGAGGAAGAAGTATTGCACTATTAAGATAGCCACTTTTTCGTCAAGAGAGGTATTGACTCAGAGAATACCAGTAACCTATGGAAGGAGTAACGATGAATCTCTTAAGATACACAACGAGTGACATATCGCTTCTGGCAGACTGGCCGCAGTAAGGAAAAGTGGCAGACTGGGTGAGCAATTGGGACGAGTAACTATGACGCTCTTAAGGTAGCCAATGCCTCGTTACTTGCGGTTTGGATTAAGATATCTCGAATAACCCCTAGGAGGAGAAACGATGACTCTTTTATGATACACAACTAGTGAATTATAGTTTCTGGCAGACAAAAACTACACAAAAAGCAGTAAACTGTGTGAGCAACTCGGAGGAAGAAGTATTGCACTATTAAGATAGCCACTTTTTCGTCAAGAGAGGTATTGACTCAGAGAATACCAGTAACCTATGGAAGGAGTAACGATGAATCTCTTAAGATACACAACGAGTGACATATCGCTTCTGGCAGACTGGCCACAGTAAGAAAAAGTGGCAGACTGGGTGAGCAATGGGGACGAGTAACTATGACTCTCTTAAGGTAGCCAATGCCTCGTTACTTGCGGTTTGGATTAAGAAATCTCGAAAACCCCTAGGAGGAAAACGATGACTCTTTTATGATACACAACTAGTGAATTATAGTTTCTGGCAGACAAAAACTACACAAAAAGTAGTAAACTGTGTGAGCAACTCGGAGGAAGAAGTATTGCACTATTAAGAAAGCCACTCTTTCGTCACGAGAGGTATTGACGCAGAGAATACCAGTAACCTATGGAAGGAGTAACGATGAATCTCTTAAGATACACAACGAGTGACATATCGCTTCTGGCAGACTGGCCGCAGTAAGAAAAAGTGGCAGACTGGGTGAGCAATTGGGACGAGTAACTATGACTCTCTTAAGGTAGCCAATGCCTCGTTACTTGCGTTTGGATTAAGAGGTCTCGAATAACCACTAGGAGGAGAAACGATGACTCTTTTATGATACAAAACTAGTGAATTATAGTTTCTGGCAGACAAAAACTACACAAAAAAGTAGTAAACTGTGTGAGCAACTGGGAGGAAGAAGTATTGCACTATTAAGATAGCCACTTTTTCGTTACGAGAGGCATTGAATCAGAGAATACCAGTAACCTATGGAAAGAGTAACGATGAATCTCTTAAGATACACAACGAGTGACATGCCGCTTCTGGCAGACTGGCCGCAGTAAGGAAAAGTGGCAGACTGGGTGAGCAATTGGGACGAGTAACTATTACTCTCTTAAGGTAGCCAACGCTTCGTTACTTGCGGTTTGGATTAAGAAATCTCGAATAACCCCTAGGAGGAGAAACGATGACTCTTTTATGATACAAAACTAGTGAATTATAGTTTCTGGCAGACAAAAACTACACAAAAAAGTAGTAAACTGTGTGAGCAACTGGGAGGAAGAAGTATTGCACTATTAAGATAGCCACTTTTTCGTTACGAGAGGCATTTAATCAGAGAATACCAGTAACCTATGGAAAGAGTAACGATGAATCTCTTAAGATACACAACGAGTGACATATCGCTTCTGGCAGACTGGCCGCAGTAAGGAAAAGTGGCAGACTGGGTGAGCAATTGGGACGAGTAACTATTACTCTCTTAAGGTAGCCAATGCCTCGTTACTTGCGGTTTGGATTAAGATATCTCGAATAACCCCTAGGAGGAGAAACGATGACTCTTTTATGATACAAAACTAGTGAATTATAGTTTCTGGCAGACAAAAACTACACAAAAAAGTAGTAAACTGTGTGAGCAACTGGGGGAAGAAGTATTGCACTATTAAGATAGCCACTTTTTCGTCACGAGAGGCATTGAATCAGAGAATACCAGTAACCTATGTAAAGAGTAACGATGAATCTCTTAAGATACACAACGAGTGACATATCGCTTCTGGCAGACTGGCCACTGTAAGAAAAAGTGGCAGACTGGGTGAGCAATGGGGACGAGTAACTATGACTCTCTTAAGGTAGCCAATGCCTCGTTACTTGCGGTTTGGATTAAGATATCTCGAATAACCCCTAGGAGGAGAAACGATGACTCTTTTATGATACACAACTAGTGAATTATAGTTTCTGGCAGACAAAAACTACACAAAAAGCAGTAAACTGTGTGAGCAACTCGGAGGAAGAAGTATTGCACTATTAAGATAGCCACTTTTTCGTCAAGAGAGGTATTGACTCAGAGAATACCAGTAACCTATGGAAGGAGTAACGATGAATCTCTTAAGATACACAACGAGTGACATATCGCTTCTGGCAGACTGGCCACAGTAAGAAAAAGTGGCAGACTGGGTGAGCAATGGGGACGAGTAACTATGACTCTCTTAAGGTAGCCAATGCCTCGTTACTTGCGGTTTGGATTAAGAAATCTCGAAAACCCCTAGGAGGAAAACGATGACTCTTTTATGATACACAACTAGTGAATTATAGTTTCTGGCAGACAAAAACTACACAAAAAGTAGTAAACTGTGTGAGCAACTCGGAGGAAGAAGTATTGCACTATTAAGAAAGCCACTCTTTCGTCACGAGAGGTATTGACGCAGAGAATACCAGTAACCTATGGAAGGAGTAACGATGAATCTCTTAAGATACACAACGAGTGACATATCGCTTCTGGCAGACTGGCCGCAGTAAGAAAAAGTGGCAGACTGGGTGAGCAATTGGGACGAGTAACTATGACTCTCTTAAGGTAGCCAATGCCTCGTTACTTGCGTTTGGATTAAGAGGTCTCGAATAACCACTAGGAGGAGAAACGATGACTCTTTTATGATACAAAACTAGTGAATTATAGTTTCTGGCAGACAAAAACTACACAAAAAAGTAGTAAACTGTGTGAGCAACTGGGAGGAAGAAGTATTGCACTATTAAGATAGCCACTTTTTCGTTACGAGAGGCATTGAATCAGAGAATACCAGTAACCTATGGAAAGAGTAACGATGAATCTCTTAAGATACACAACGAGTGACATGCCGCTTCTGGCAGACTGGCCGCAGTAAGGAAAAGTGGCAGACTGGGTGAGCAATTGGGACGAGTAACTATTACTCTCTTAAGGTAGCCAACGCTTCGTTACTTGCGGTTTGGATTAAGAAATCTCGAATAACCCCTAGGAGGAGAAACGATGACTCTTTTATGATACAAAACTAGTGAATTATAGTTTCTGGCAGACAAAAACTACACAAAAAAGTAGTAAACTGTGTGAGCAACTGGGAGGAAGAAGTATTGCACTATTAAGATAGCCACTTTTTCGTTACGAGAGGCATTTAATCAGAGAATACCAGTAACCTATGGAAAGAGTAACGATGAATCTCTTAAGATACACAACGAGTGACATATCGCTTCTGGCAGACTGGCCGCAGTAAGGAAAAGTGGCAGACTGGGTGAGCAATTGGGACGAGTAACTATTACTCTCTTAAGGTAGCCAATGCCTCGTTACTTGCGGTTTGGATTAAGATATCTCGAATAACCCCTAGGAGGAGAAACGATGACTCTTTTATGATACAAAACTAGTGAATTATAGTTTCTGGCAGACAAAAACTACACAAAAAAGTAGTAAACTGTGTGAGCAACTGGGGGAAGAAGTATTGCACTATTAAGATAGCCACTTTTTCGTCACGAGAGGCATTGAATCAGAGAATACCAGTAACCTATGTAAAGAGTAACGATGAATCTCTTAAGATACACAACGAGTGACATATCGCTTCTGGCAGACTGGCCACTGTAAGAAAAAGTGGCAGACTGGGTGAGCAATGGGGACGAGTAACTATGACTCTCTTAAGGTAGCCAATGCCTCGTTACTTGCGGTTTGGATTAAGAGGTCTCGAATAACCCCTAGGAGGAGAAACGATGACTCTTTTATTATACAAAACTAGTGAATTATAGTTTCTGGCAGACAAATACTACACAAACAGCAGTAAACTGTGTGAGCAACTCGGAGGAAGAAGTATTGCACTATTAAGATAGCCACTTTTTCGTCAAGAGAGGTATTGACTCAGAGAATACCAGTAACCTATGGAAGGAGTAATGATGAATCTCTTAAGATACACAACGAGTGACATATCGCTTCTGGCAGACTGGCCGCAGTAAGGAAAAGTGGCAGACTGGGTGAGCAATTGGGACGAGTAACTATGACTCTCTTAAGGTAGCCAATGCCTCGTTACTTGCGGTTTGGATTAAGATATCTCGAATAACCACTAGGAGGAGAAACGATGACTCTTTTATGATACACAACTAGTGAATTATAGTTTCTGGCAGACAAAAACTACACAAAAAGCAGTAAACTGTGTGAGCAACTCGGAGGAAGAAGTATTGCACTATTAAGATAGCCACTTTTTCGTCAAGAGAGGTATTGACTCAGAGAATACCAGTAACCTATGGAAGGAGTAACGATGAATCTCTTAAGATACACAACGAGTGACATATCGCTTCTGGCAGACTGGCCGCAGTAAGAAAAAGTGGCAGACTGGGTGAGCAATTGGGACGAGTAACTATGACTCTCTTAAGGAAGCCAATGCCTCGTTATTTGCGGTTTGGATTAAGAGGTCTCGAATAACCACTAGGTGGAGAAACGATGACTCTTTTATGATACAAAACTAGTGAATTATAGTTTCTGGCAGACAAAAACTACACAAAAAAGTAGTAAACTCTGTGAGCAACTGGGAGGAAGAAGTATTGCACTATGAAGATAGCCACTTTTTCGTTACGAGAGGCATTTAATCAGAGAATACCAGTAACCTATGGAAAGAGTATCGATGAATCTCTTAAGATACACAACGAGTGACATATCGCTTCTGGCAGACTGGCCGCAGTAAGGAAAAGTGGCAGACTGGGTGAGCAATTGGGACGAGTAACTATTACTCTCTTAAGGTAGCCAATGCCTCGTTACTTGCGGTTTGGATTAAGATATCTCGAATAACCCCTAGGAGGAGAAACGATTACTCTTTTATGATACAAAACTAGTGAATTATAGTTTCTGGCAGACAAAAACTACACAAAAAAGTAGTAAACTGTGTGAGCAACTGGGAGGAAGAAGTATTGCACTATTAAGATAGCCACTTTTTCGTCACGAGAGGCATTGAATCAGAGAATACCAGTAACCTATGGAAAGAGTAACGATGAATCTCTTAAGATACACAACGAGTGACATATCGCTTCTGGAAGACTGGCCATTGTAAGAAAAAGTGGCAGACTGGGTGAGCAATGGGGACGAGTAACTATGACTCTCTTAAGGTAGCCAATGCCTCGTTACTTGCGGTTTGGATTAAGAGGTCTCGAATAACCCCTAGGAGGAGAAACGATGACTCTTTTATTATACAAAACTAGTGAATTATAGTTTCTGGCAGACAAATACTACACAAACAGCAGTAAACTGTGTGAGCAACTCGGAGGAAGAAGTATTGCACTATTAAGATAGCCACTTTTTCGTCAAGAGAGGTATTGACCCAGAGAATACCAGTAACCTATGGAAGGAGTAACGATGAATCTCTTAAGATACACAACGTGTGACATATCGCTTCTGGCAGACTGGCCGCAGTAAGGAAAAGTGGCAGACTGGGTGAGCAATTGGGACGAGTAACTATGACTCTCTTAAGGTAGCCAATGCCTCGTTACTTGCGGTTTGGATTAAGATATCTCGAATAACCCCTAGGAGGAGAAACGATGACTCTTTTATGACACACAACTAGTGAATTATAGTTTCTGGCAGACAAAAACTACACAAAAAGCAGTAAACTGTGTGAGCAACTCGGAGGAAGAAGTATTGCACTATTAAGATAGCCACTTTTTCGTCAAGAGAGTTATTGACTCAGAGAATACCAGTAACCTATGGAAGGAGTAACGATGAATCTCTTAAGATACACAACGAGTGACATATCGCTTCTGACAGACTGGCCACAGTAAGAAAAAGTAACAGACTGGGTGAGCAATGGGGACGAGTAACTATGACTCTCTTAAGGTAGCCAATGCCTCGTTACTTGCGGTTTGGATTAAGAAATCTCGAAAACCCCTAGGATGAGAAACGATGACTCTTTTATGATACACAACTAGTGAATTATAGTTTCTGGCAGACAAAAACTACACAAAAAGTAGTAAACTGTGTGAGCAACTCGGAGGAAGAAGTATTGCACTATTAAGATAGCCACTTTTTCGTCACGAGAGGTATTTACTCAGAGAATACCAGTAACCTATGGAAGGAGTAACGATGAATCTCTTAAGATACACAACGAGTGACATATCGCTTCTGGCAGACTGGCCGCAGTAAGAAAAAGGGGCAGACTGGTTGAGCAATGGGGACGAGTAACTATGACTCTCTTAAGGTAGCCAATGCCTCGTTACTTGCGGTTTGGATTAAGAGGTCTCGAATAACCACTAGGAGGAGAAACGATTACTCTTTTATGATACAAAACTAGTGAATTATAGTTTCTGGCAGACAAAAACTACACAAAAAAGTAGTAAACTCTGCGAGCAACTGGTTGGAAGAAGTATTGCACTATTAAGACAGCCACTTTTTCGTTACGAGAGGCATTGAATCAGAGAATACCAGTAACCTATGGATAGAGTAACGATGAATCTCTTAAGATACACAACGAGTGACATATCGCTTCTGGCAGACTGGCCGCAGTAAGGAAATGTGGCAGACTGGGTGAGCAATTGGGACGAGTAACTATTACTCTCTTAAGGTAGCCAATGCCTCGTTACTTGCGGTTTGGATTAAGATATCTCGAATAACCCCTAGGAGGAGAAACGATGAATCTTTTATGATACAAAACTAGTGAATTATAGTTTCTGGCAGACAAAACTACACAAAAAAGTAGTAAACTGTGTGAGCAACTGGGAGGAAGAAGTATTGCACTATTAAGATAGCCACTTTTTCGTCACGAGAGGCATTGAATCAGAGAATACCAGTAACCTATGGAAAGAGTAACGATGAATCTCTTAAGATACACAACGAGTGACATATCGCTTCTGGCAGACTGGCCACAGTAAGAAAAAGTGGCAGACTGGGTGAGCAATGGGTACGAGTAACTATGACTCTCTTAAGGTAGCCAATGCCTCGTTACTTGCGGTTTGGATTAAGAGGTCTCGAATAACCCCTAGGAGGGGAAACGATGACTCTTTTATGATACACAACTAGTGAATTATAGTTTCTGGCAGACAAATACTACACAAAAAGCAGTAAACTGTGTGAGCAACTCGGAGGAAGAAGTATTGCACTATTAAGATAGCCACTTTTTCGTCAAGAGAGGTATTGACTCAGAGAATAACAGTAACCTATGGAAGGAGTAACGATGAATCTCTTAAGATACACAACGAGTGACATATCGCTTCTGGCAGACTGGCCGCAGTAAGGAAAAGTGGCAGACTGGGTGAGCAATTGGGACGAGTAACTATGACTCTCTTAAGGTAGCCAATGCCTCGTTACTTGCGGTTTGGATTAAGAAATCTCGAAAACCCCTAGGATGAGAAACGATGACTCTTTTATGATACACAACTAGTGAATTATAGTTTCTGGCAGACAAAAACTACACAAAAAGTAGTAAACTGTGTGAGCAACTCGGAGGAAGAAGTATTGCACTATTAAGATAGCCACTTTTTCGTCACGAGAGGTATTTACTCAGAGAATACCAGTAACCTATGGAAGGAGTAACGATGAATCTCTTAAGATACACAACGAGTGACATATCGCTTCTGGCAGACTGGCCGCAGTAAGAAAAAGGGGCAGACTGGTTGAGCAATGGGGACGAGTAACTATGACTCTCTTAAGGTAGCCAATGCCTCGTTACTTGCGGTTTGGATTAAGAGGTCTCGAATAACCACTAGGAGGAGAAACGATTACTCTTTTATGATACAAAACTAGTGAATTATAGTTTCTGGCAGACAAAAACTACACAAAAAAGTAGTAAACTCTGCGAGCAACTGGTTGGAAGAAGTATTGCACTATTAAGATAGCCACTTTTTCGTTACGAGAGGCATTGAATCAGAGAATACCAGTAACCTATGGATAGAGTAACGATGAATCTCTTAAGATACACAACGAGTGACATATCGCTTCTGGCAGACTGGCCGCAGTAAGGAAATGTGGCAGACTGGGTGAGCAATTGGGACGAGTAACTATTACTCTCTTAAGGTAGCCAATGCCTCGTTACTTGCGGTTTGGATTAAGATATCTCGAATAACCCCTAGGAGGAGAAACGATGAATCTTTTATGATACAAAACTAGTGAATTATAGTTTCTGGCAGACAAAACTACACAAAAAAGTAGTAAACTGTGTGAGCAACTGGGAGGAAGAAGTATTGCACTATTAAGATAGCCACTTTTTCGTCACGAGAGGCATTGAATCAGAGAATACCAGTAACCTATGGAAAGAGTAACGATGAATCTCTTAAGATACACAACGAGTGACATATCGCTTCTGGCAGACTGGCCACAGTAAGAAAAAGTGGCAGACTGGGTGAGCAATGGGTACGAGTAACTATGACTCTCTTAAGGTAGCCAATGCCTCGTTACTTGCGGTTTGGATTAAGAGGTCTCGAATAACCCCTAGGAGGGGAAACGATGACTCTTTTATGATACACAACTAGTGAATTATAGTTTCTGGCAGACAAATACTACACAAAAAGCAGTAAACTGTGTGAGCAACTCGGAGGAAGAAGTATTGCACTATTAAGATAGCCACTTTTTCGTCAAGAGAGGTATTGACTCAGAGAATAACAGTAACCTATGGAAGGAGTAACGATGAATCTCTTAAGATACACAACGAGTGACATATCGCTTCTGGCAGACTGGCCGCAGTAAGGAAAAGTGGCAGACTGGGTGAGCAATTGGGACGAGTAACTATGACTCTCTTAAGGTAGCCAATGCCTCGTTACTTGCGGTTTGGATTCAGATATCTCGAATAACCCCTAGGAGGAGAAACGATGACTCTTTTATGATACACAACTAGTGAATTATAGTTTCTGGCAGACAAAAACTACACAAAAAGCAGTAAACTGTGTGAGCAACTCGGAGGAAGAAGTATTGCACTATTAAGATAGCCACTTTTTCGTCAAGAGAGGTATTGACTCAGAGAATACCAGTAACCTATGGAAGGAGTAACGATGAATCTCTTAAGATACACAACGAGTGACACATCGCTTCTGACAGACTGGCCACAGTAAGAAAAAGTAACAGACTGGGTGAGCAATGGGGACGAGTAACTATGACTCTCTTAAGGCAGCCAATGCCTCGTTACTTGCGGTTTGGATTAAGAAATCTCGAAAACCCCTAGGAGGAAAAACGATGACTCTTTTATGATACACAACTAGTGAATTATAGTTTCTGGCAGACAAAAACTACACAAAAAGTAGTAAACTGTGTGAGCAACTCGGAGGAAGAAGTATTGCACTATTAAGATAGCCACTTTTTCGTCACGAGAGGTATTGACTCAGAGAATACCAGTAACCTATGGAAGGAGTAACGATGAATCTCTTAAGATACACAACGAGTGACATATCGCTTCTGGCAGACTGGCCGCAGTAAGAAAAAGTGGCAGACTGGGTGAGCAATTGGGACGAGTAACTACGACTCTCTTAAGGTAGCCAATGCCTCGTTACTTGCGGTTTGGATTAAGAGGTCTCGAAAACCCCTAGGAGGAGGAACGATGACTCTTTTATGATACAAAACTAGTGAATTATAGTTTCTGGCAGACAAAAACTACACAAAAAAGTAGTAAACTCTGTGAGCAACTGGGAGGAAGAAGTATTGCACTATTAAGATAGCCACTTTTTCGTTACGAGAGGCATTGAATCAGAGAATACCAGTAACCTATGGAAAGAGTAACGATGAAATTCTTAAGATACACAACGAGTGACATATCGCTTCTGGCAGACTGGCCGCAGTAAGGAAAAGTGACAGACTGGGTGAGCAATTGGGACGAGTAACTATGACGCTCTTAAGGTAGCCAATGCCTCGTTACTTGCGGTTTGGATTAAGATATCTCGAATAACCCCTAGGAGGAGAAACGATGACTCTTTTATGATACACAACTAGTGAATTATAGTTTCTGGCAGACAAAAACTACACAAAAAGCAGTAAACTGTGTGAGCAACTGGGAGGAAGAAGTATTGCACTATTAAGATAGCCACTTTTTCGTCAAGAGAGGTATTGACTCAGAGAATACATGTAACCTATTGAAGGAGTAACGATGAATCTCTTAAGATACACAACGAGTGACATATCGCTTCTGGCAGACTGGCCGCAGTAAGGAAAAGTGGCAGACTGGGTGAGCAATTGGGACGAGTAACTATGACTCTCTTAAGGTAGCCAATGCCTCGTTACTTGCGGTTTGGATTAAGATATCTCGAATAACCCCTAGGAGGAGAAACGATGACTTTTTTATGACACACAACTAGTGAATTATAGTTTCTGGCAGACAAAAACTACACAAAAAGCAGTAAACTGTGTGAGCAACTCGGAGGAAGAAGTATTGCACTATTAAGATAGCCACTTTTTCGTCAAGAGAGTTATTGACTCAGAGAATACCAGTAACCTATGGAAGGAGTAACGATGAATCTCTTAAGATACACAACGAGTGACATATCGCTTCTGACAGACTGGCCACAGTAAGAAAAAGTAACAGACTGGGTGAGCAATGGGGACGAGTAACTATGACTCTCTTAAGGTAGCCAATGCCTCGTTACTTGCGGTTTGGATTAAGAAATCTCGAAAACCCCTAGGATGAGAAACGATGACTCTTTTATGATACACAACTAGTGAATTATAGTTTCTGGCAGACAAAAACTACACAAAAAGTAGTAAACTGTGTGAGCAACTCGGAGGAAGAAGTATTGCACTATTAAGATAGCCACTTTTTCGTCACGAGAGGTATTTACTCAGAGAATACCAGTAACCTATGGAAGGAGTAACGATGAATCTCTTAAGATACACAACGAGTGACATATCGCTTCTGGCAGACTGGCCGCAGTAAGAAAAAGGGGCAGACTTGTTGAGCAATGGGGACGAGTAACTATGACTCTCTTAAGGTAGCCAATGAATCGTTACTTGCGGTTTGGATTAAGAGGTCTCGAATAACCACTAGGAGGAGAAACGATTACTCTTTTATGATACAAAACTAGTGAATTATAGTTTCTGGCAGACAAAAACTACACAAAAAAGTAGTAAACTCTGTGAGCAACTGGTTGGAAGAAGTATTGCACTATTAAGATAGCCAATTTTTCGTTACGAGAGGCATTGAATCAGAGAATACCAGTAACCTATGGATAGAGTAACGATGAATCTCTTAAGATACACAACGAGTGACATATCGCTTCTGGCAGACTGGCCGCAGTAAGGAAATGTGGCAGATTGGGTGAGCAATTGGGACGAGTAACTATTACTCTCTTAAGGTAGCCAATGCCTCGTTACTTGCGGTTTGGATTAAGATATCTCGAATAACCCCTAGGAGGAGAAACGATGAATCTTTTATGATACAAAACTAGTGAATTATAGTTTCTGGCAGACAAAACTACACAAAAAAGTAGTAAACTGTGTGAGCAACTGGGAGGAAGAAGTATTGCACTATTAAGATAGCCACTTTTTCGTCACGAGAGGCATTGAATCAGAGAATACCAGTAACCTATGGAAAGAGTAACGATGAATCTCTTAAGATACACAACGAGTGACATATCGCTTCTGGCAGACTGGCCACAGTAAGAAAAAGTGGCAGACTGGGTGAGCAATGGGTACGAGTAACTATGACTCTCTTAAGGTAGCCAATGCCTCGTTACTTGCGGTTTGGATTAAGAGGTCTCGAATAACCCCTAGGAGGGGAAACGATGACTCTTTTATGATACACAACTAGTGAATTATAGTTTCTGGCAGACAAATACTACACAAAAAGCAGTAAACTGTGTGAGCAACTCGGAGGAAGAAGTATTGCACTATTAAGATAGCCACTTTTTCGTCAAGAGAGGTATTGACTCAGAGAATAACAGTAACCTATGGAAGGAGTAACGATGAATCTCTTAAGATACACAACGAGTGACACATCGCTTCTGACAGACTGGCCACAGTAAGAAAAAGTAACAGACTGGGTGAGCAATGGGGACGAGTAACTATGACTCTCTTAAGGTAGCCAATGCCTCGTTACTTGCGGTTTGGATTAAGAAATCTCGAAAACCCCTAGGAGGAAAAACGATGACTCTTTTATGATACACAACTAGTGAATTATAGTTTCTGGCAGACAAAAACTACACAAAAAGTAGTAAACTGGGTGAGCAACTCGGAGGAAGAAGTATTGCACTATTAAGATAGCCACTTTTTCGTCACGAGAGGTATTGACTCAGAGAATACCAGTAACCTATGGAAGGAGTAACGATGAATCTCTTAAGATACACAACGAGTGACATATCGCTTCTGGCAGACTGGCCGCAGTAAGAAAAAGTGGCAGACTGGGTGAGCAATTGGGACGAGTAACTATGACTCTCTTAAGGTAGCCAATGCCTCGTTACTTGCGGTTTGGATTAAGAGGTCTCGAAAACCCCTAGGAGGAGGAACGATGACTCTTTTATGATACAAAACTAGTGAATTATAGTTTCTGGCAGACAAAAACTACACAAAAAAGTAGTAAACTCTGTGAGCAACTGGGAGGAAGAAGTATTGCACTATTAAGATAGCCACTTTTTCGTTACGAGAGGCATTGAATCAGAGAATACCAGTAACCTATGGAAAGAGTAACGATGAAATTCTTAAGATACACAACGCGTGACATATCGCTTCTGGCAGACTGGCCGCAGTAAGGAAAAGTGACAGACTGGGTGAGCAATTGGGACGAGTAACTATGACGGTCTTAAGGTAGCCAATGCCTCGTTACTTGCGGTTTGGATTAAGATATCTCGAATAACCCCTAGGAGGAGAAACGATGACTCTTTTATGATACACAACTAGTGAATTATAGTTTCTGGCAGACAAAAACTACACAAAAAGCAGTAAACTGTGTGAGCAACTCGGAGGAAGAAGTATTGCACTATTAAGATAGCCACTTTTTCGTCAAGAGAGGTATTGACTCAGAGAATACATGTAACCTATTGAAGGAGTAACGATGAATCTCTTAAGATACACGAGTGACATATCGCTTCTGGCAGACTGGCCGCAGTAAGGAAAAGTGGCAGACTGGGTGAGCAATTGGGACGAGTAACTATGACTCTCTTAAGGTAGCCAATGCCTCGTTACTTGCGGTTTGGATTAAGATATCTCGAATAACCCCTAGGAGGAGAAACGATGACTCTTTTATGATACACAACTAGTGAATTATAGTTTCTGGCAGACAAAAACTACACAAAAAGCAGTAAACTGTGTGAGCAACTCGGAGGAAGAAGTATTGCACTATTAAGATAGCCACTTTTTCGTCAAGAGAGGTATTGACTCAGGGAATACATGTAACCTATGGAAGGAGTAACGATGAATCTCTTAAGATACACAACGAGTGACATATCGCTTCCGGCAGACTGGCCACAGTAAGAAAAAGTGGCAGACTGGGTGAGCAATGGGGACGAGTAACTATGACTCTCTTAAGGTAGCCAATGCCTCGTTACTTGCGGTTTGGATTAAGAAATCTCGAAAACCCCTAGGAGGAGGAACGATGACTCTTTTATGATACACAACTAGTGACATATCGCTTCTGGCACACTGGCAAGTACACAAAAAGTAGTAAACTGTGTGAGCAACTCGGAGGAAGAAGTATTGCACTATTAAGATAGCCACTTTTTCGTCAAGAGAGGTATTGACTCAGAGAATACCAGTAACCTATGGAAGGAGTAACGAAGAATCTCTTAAGATACACAACGAGTGACATATCGCTTCTGGCAGACTGGCCGAAGTAAGAAAAAGTGGCAGACTGGGTGAGCAATTGGGACGAGTAACTATGACTCTCTTAAGGTAGCCAATGCCTCATTACTTGCGGTTTGGATTAAGAGGTCTCGAGAACCCTTAGGAGGAGAAACGATGACTCTTTTATGATACACAACTAGTGAATTATAGTTTCTGGCAGACAAAAACTACACAAAAAAGTAGTAAACTGTGTGAGCAACTCGGAGGAAGAAGTATTGCACTATTAAGATAGCCACTTTTTCGTCACGAGAGGTATTGACTCAGAGAATACCAGTAACCTATGGAAGGAGTAACGATGAATCTCTTAAGATACACAACGAGTGACATATCGCTTCTGGCAGACTGGCCGCAGTAAGAAAAAGTGGCAGACTGGGTGAGCAATTGGGACGAGTAACTATGACTCTCTTAAGGTAGCCAATGCCTCGTTACTTGCGGTTTGGATTAAGAGGTCTCGAAAAACCACTAGGAGGAGAAACGATTACTCTTTTATGATACAAAACTAGTGAATTATAGTTTCTGGCAGACAAAAACTACACAAAAAAGTAGTAAACTCTGTGAGTAACTGGGAGGAAGAAGTATTGCACTATTAAGATAGCCACCTTTTTCGTTACGAGAAGCATTGAATCAGAGAATACCAGTAACCTATGGAAAGAGTAACGATGAACTTCTTAAGATACACAACGAGTGACATATCGCTTCTGGCAGACTGGCCGCAGTAAGGAAAAGTGACAGACTGGGTGAGCAATTGGGACGAGTAACTATGACGCTCTTAAGGTAGCCAATGCCTCGTTACTTGCGGTTTGGATTAAGATATCTCGAATAACCCCTAGGAGGAGAAACGATGACTCTTTTATGATACACAACTAGTGAATTATAGTTTCTGGCAGACAAAAACTACACAAAAAGCAGTAAACTGTGTGAGCAACTCGGAGGAAGAAGTATTGCACTATTAAGATAGCCACTTTTTCGTCAAGAGAGGTATTGACTCAGAGAATACATGTAACCTATTGAAGGAGTAACGATGAATCTCTTAAGATACACAACGAGTGACATATCGCTTCTGGCAGACTGGCCGCAGTAAGGAAAAGTGACAGACTGGGTGAGCAATTGGGACGAGTAACTATGACGCTCTTAAGGTAGCCAATGCCTCGTTACTTGCGGTTTGGATTAAGATATCTCGAATAACCCCTAGGAGGAGAAACGATGACTCTTTTATGATACACAACTAGTGAATTATAGTTTCTGGCAGACAAAAACTACACAAAAAGTAGTAAACTGTGTGAGCAACTCGGAGGAAGAAGTATTGCACTATTAAGATAGCCACTTTTTCGTCAAGAGAGGTATTGACTCAGAGAATACATGTAACCTATTGAAGGAGTAACGATGAATCTCTTAAGATACACAACGAGTGACATATCGCTTCTGGCAGACTGGCCACAGTAAGAAAAAGTGGCAGACTGGGTGAGCAATTGGGACGAGTAACTATGACTCTCTTAAGGTAGCCAATGCCTCATTACTTGCGGTTTGGATTAAGAGGTCTCGAGAACCCTTAGGAGGAGAAACGATGACTCTTTTATGATACACAACTAGTGAATTATAGTTTCTGGCAGACAAAAACTACACAAAAAAGTAGTAAACTGTGTGAGCAACTCGGAGGAAGAAGTATTGCACTATTAAGATAGCCACTTTTTCGTCACGAGAGGTATTGACTCAGAGAATACCAGTAACCTATGGAAGGAGTAATGATGAATCTCTTAAGATACACAACGAGTGACATATCGCTTCTGGCAGACTGGCCGCAGTAAGAAAAAGTGGCAGACTGGGTGAGCAATTGGGACGAGTAACTATGACTCTCTTAAGGTAGCCAATGCCTCGTTACTTGCGGTTTGGATTAAGAGGTCTCGAAAAACCACTAGGAGGAGAAACGATTACTCTTTTATGATACAAAACTAGTGAATTATAGTTTCTGGCAGACAAAAACTACACAAAAAAGTAGTAAACTCTGTGAGTAACTGGGAGGAAGAAGTAGTGCACTATTAAGATAGCCACCTTTTTCGTTACGAGAGGCATTGAATCAGAGAATACCAGTAACCTATGGAAAGAGTAACGATGAAATTCTTAAGATACACAACGAGTGACATATCGCTTCTGGCAGACTGGCCGCAGTAAGGAAAAGTGACAGACTGCGTGAGCAATTGGGACGAGTAACTATGACGCTCTTAAGGTAGCCAATGCCTCGTTACTTGCGGTTTGGATTAAGATATCTCGAATAACCCCTAGGAGGAGAAACGATGACTCTTTTATAATACACAACTAGTGAATTATAGTTTCTGGCAGACAAAAACTACACAAAAATCAGTAAACTGTGTGAGCAACTCGGAGGAAGAAGTATTGCACTATTAAGATAGCCACTTTTTCGTCAAGAGAGGTATTGACTCAGAGAATACATGTAACCTATTGAAGGAGTAACGATGAATCTCTTAAGATACACAACGAGTGACATATCGCTTCTGGCAGACTGGCCGCAGTAAGGAAAAGTGGCAGACTGGGTGAGCAATTGGGACGAGTAACTATGACTCTCTTAAGGTAGCCAATGCCTCGTTACTTGCGGCTTGGATTAAGAAATCTCGAAAACCCCTAGGAGGAGAAAAGATGACTCTTTTATGATACACAACTAGTGACATATCGCTTCTGGCACACTGGCAAGTACACAAAAAGTAGTAAACTGTGTGAGCAACTCGGAGGAAGAAGTATTGCACTATTAAGATAGCCACTTTTTCGTCAAGAGAGGTATTGACTCAGAGAATACCAGTAACCTATGGAAGGAGTAACGAAGAATCTCTTAAGATACACAACGAGTGACATATCGCTTCTGGCAGACTGGCCGCAGTAAGGAAAAGTGGCAGACTGGGTGAGCAATTGGGACGAGTAACTATGTCTCTCTTAAGGTAGCCAATGCCTCGTTACTTGCTGTTTGGATTAAGATATCTCGAATAACCCCTAGGAGGAGAAACGATGACTCTTTTATGATACACAACTAGTGAATTATAGTTTCTGGCAGACAAAAACTACACAAAAAGCAGTAAACTGTGTGAGCAACTCGGAGGAAGAAGTATTGCACTATTAAGATAGCCACTTTTTCGTCAAGAGAGGTATTGACTCAGAGAATACATGTAACCTATGGAAGGAGTAACGATGAATCTCTTAAGATACACAACGAGTGACATATCGCTTCTGGCAGACTGGCCACAGTAAGAAAAAGTGGCAGACTGGGTGAGCAATGGGGACGAGTAACTATGACTCTCTTAAGGTAGCCAATGCCTCGTTACTTGCGGTTTGGATTAAGAAATCTCGAAAACCCCTAGGAGGAGAAACGATGACTCTTTTATGATACACAACTAGTGACATATCGCTTCTGGCACACTGGCAAGTACACAAAAAGTAGTAAACTGTGTGAGCAACTCGGAGGAAGAAGTATTGCACTATTAAGATAGCCACTTTTTCGTCAAGAGAGGTATTGACTCAGAGAATACCAGTAACCTATGGAAGGAGTAACGAAGAATCTCTTAAGATACACAACGAGTGACATATCGCTTCTGGCAGACTGGCCGCAGTAAGAAAAAGTGGCAGACTGGGTGAGCAATTGGGACGAGTAACTATGACTCTCTTAAGGTAGCCAATGCCTCGTTACTTGCGGTTTGGATTAAGAGGTCTCGAAAACCCTTAGGAGGAGAAACGATGACTCTTTTATGATACACAACTAGTGAATTATAGTTTCTGGCAGACAAAAACTACACAAAAAAGTAGTAAACTGTGTGAGCAACTCGGAGGAAGAAGTATTGCACTATTAAGATAGCCACTTTTTCGTCACGAGAGGTATTGACTCAGAGAATACCAGTAACCTATGGAAGGAGTAACGATGAATCTCTTAAGATACACAACGAGTGACATATCGCTTCTGGCAGACTGGCCGCAGTAAGAAAAAGTGGCAGACTGGGTGAGCAATTGGGACGAGTAACTATGACTCTCTTAAGGTAGCCAATGCCTCGTTACTTGCGGTTTGTATTAAGAGGTCTCGAAAAACCACTAGGAGGAGAAACGATTACTCTTTTATGATACAAAACTAGTGAATTATAGTTTCTGGCAGACAAAAACTACACAAAAAAGTAGTAAACTCTGTGAGTAACTGGGAGGAAGAAGTATTGCACTATTAAGATAGCCACTTTTTCGTTACGAGAGGCATTGAATCAGAGAATACCAGTAACCTATGGATAGAGTAATGATGAATCTCTTAAGATACACAACGAGTGACATATCGCTTCTGGCAGACTGGCCGCAGTAAGGAAATGTGGCAGACTGGGTGAGCAATTGGGACGAGTAACTATTACTCTCTTAAGGTAGCCAATGCCTCGTTACTTGCGGTTTGGATTAAGATATCTCGAATAACCCCTAGGAGGAGAAACGATGAATCTTTTATGATACAAAACTAGTGATTTATAGTTTCTGGCAGACAAAAACTACACAAAAAAGTAGTAAACTGTGTGAGCAACTGGGAGGAAGAAGTATTGCACTATTAAGATAGCCACTTTTTCGTCACGAGAGGCATTGAATCAGAGAATACCAGTAACCTATGGAAAGAGTAACGATGAATCTCTTAAGATACACAACGAGTGACATATCGCTTCTGGCAGACTGGCCACAGTAAGAAAAAGTGGCAGACTGGGTGAGCAATGGGGACGAGTAACTATGACTCTGTTAAGGTAGCCAATGCCTCGTTACTTGCGGTTTGGATTAAGAGGTCTCGAATAACCCCTAGGAGGGGAAACGATGACTCTTTTATGATACACAACTAGTGAATTATAGTTTCTGGCAGACAAATACTACACAAAAGGCAGTAAACTGTGTGAGCAACTCGGAGGAAGAAGTATTGCACTATTAAGATAGCCACTTTTTCGTCAAGAGAGGTATTGACTCAGAGAATAACAGTAACCTATGGAAGGAGTAACGATGAATCTCTTAAGATACACAACGAGTGACATATCGCTTCTGGCAGACTGGCCGCAGTAAGGAAAAGTGGCAGACTGGGTGAGCAATTGGGACGAGTAACTATGACTCTCTTAAGGTAGCCAATGCCTCGTTACCTGCGGTTTGGATTAAGATATCTCGAATAACCCCTAGGAGGAGAAACGATGAATCTTTTATGATACACAACTAGTGAATTATAGTTTCTGGCTGACAAAAACTACACAAAAAGCAGTAAACTGTGTGAGCAACTCGGAGGAAGAAGTATTGCACTATTAAGATAGCCACTTTTTCGTCAAGAGAGGTATTGACTCAGAGAATACCAGTAACCTATGGAAGGAGTAACGATGAATCTCTTAAGATACACAACGAGTGACATATCGCTTCTGACAGACTGGCCACAGTAAGAAAAAGTAACAGACTGGGTGAGCAATGGGGACGAGTAACTATGACTCTCTTAAGGTAGCCAATGCCTCGTTACTTGCGGTTTGGATTAAGAAATCTCAAAAACCCCTAGGAGGAGAAACGATGACTCTTTTATGATACACAACTAGTGAATTATAGTTTCTGGCAGACAAAAACTACACAAAAAGTAGTAAACTGTGTGAGCAACTCGGAGGAAGAAGTATTGCACTATTAAGATAGCCACTTTTTCGTCACGAGAGGTATTGACTCAGAGAATACCAGTAACCTATGGAAGGAGTAACGATGAATCTCTTAAGATACACAACGAGTGACATATCGCTTCTGGCAGACTGGCCGCAGTAAGAAAAAGTGGCAGACTGGGTGAGCAATTGGGACGAGTAACTATGACTCTCTTAAGGTAGCCAATGCCTCGTTACTTGCGGTTTGGATTAAGAGGTCTCGAATAACCCCTAGGAGGAGAAACGATGACTCTTTTATGATACAAAACTAGTGAATTATAGTTTCTGGCAGACAAAAACTACACAAAAAAGTAGTAAACTCTGTGAGCAACTGGGAGGAAGAAGTATTGCACTATTAAGATAGCCACTTTTTCGTTACGAGAGGCATTGAATCAGAGAATACCAGTAACCTATGGAAAGAGTAACGATGAAATTCTTAAGATACACAACGAGTGACATATCGCTTCTGGCAGACTGGCCGCAGTAAGGAAAAGTGGCAGACTGGGTGAGCAATTGGGACGAGTAACTATGACGCTCTTAAGGTAGCCAATGCCTCGTTACTTGCGGTTTGGATTAAGATATCTCGAATAACCCCTAGGAGGAGAAACGATGACTCTTTTATGATACACAACTAGTGAATTATAGTTTCTGGCAGACAAAAACTACACAAAAAGCAGTAAACTGTGTGAGCAACTCGGAGGAAGAAGTATTGCACTATTAAGATAGCCACTTTTTCGTCAAGAGAGGTATTGACTCAGAGAATACATGTAACCTATTGAAGGAGTAACGATGAATCTCTTAAGATACACAACGAGTGACATATCGCTTCTGGCAGACTGGCCGCAGTAAGGAAAAGTGGCAGACTGGGTGAGCAATTGGGACGAGTAACTATGACTCTCTTAAGGTAGCCAATGCCTCGTTACTTGCGGTTTGGATTAAGATATCTCGAATAACCCCTAGGAGGAGAAACGATGACTCTTTTATGATACACAACTAGTGAATTATAGTTTCTGGCAGACAAAAACTACACAAAAAGCAGTAAACTGTGTGAGCAACTCGGAGGAAGAAGTATTGCACTATTAAGTTAGCCACTTTTTCGTCACGAGAGGTATTGACTCAGAGAATACCAGTAACCTATGGAAGGAGTAACGATGAATCTCTTAAGATACACAACGAGTGACATATCGCTTCTGGCAGACTGGCCGCAGTAAGAAAAAGTGGCAGACTGGGTGAGCAATTGGGACGAGTAGCTATGACTCTCTTAAGGTAGCCAATGTCTCGTTACTTGCGGTTTGGATTAAGAGGTCTCGAATAACCACTAGGAGGAGAAACGATGATTCTTTTATGATACAAAACTAGTGAATTATAGTTTCTGGCAGGCAAAAACTACACAAAAAAGTAGTAAACTGTGTGAGCAACTGAGAGGAAGAAGTATTGCACTATTAAGATAGCCACTTTTTCGTTACGAGAGGCATTGAATCAGAGAATACCAGTAACCTATGGAAAGAGTAACGATGAATCTCTTAAGATACACAACGAGTGACATATCGCTTCTGGCAGACTGGCCGCAGTAAGGAAAAGTGGCAGACTGGATGAGCAATTGGGACGAGTAACTATGACTCTCTTAAGGTAGCCAATGCCTCGTTACTTGCGGTTTGGATTAAGATATCTCGAATAACCCCTAGGAGGAGAAACGATGACTCTTTTATGATACACAACTAGTGAATTATAGTTTCTGGCAAACAAAAACTACACAAAAAGCAGTAAACTGTGTGAGCAACTCGGAGGAAGAAGTATTGCACTATTAAGATAGCCACTTTTTCGTCAAGAGAGGTATTGATTCAGAGAATACATGTAACCTATGGAAGGAGTAACGATGAATCTCTTAAGATACACAACGAGTGACATATCGCTTCTGGCAGACTGGCCACAGTAAGAAAAAGTGGCAGACTGGGTGAGCAATGGGGACGAGTAACTATGACTCTCTTAAGGTAGCCAACGCCTCGTTACTTGCGGTTTGGATTAAGAAATCTCGAATAACCCCTAGGAGGAGAAACGATGACTCTTTTATGATACACAACTAGTGACATATCGCTTCTGGCAGACAAAAACTACACAAAAAGTAGTAAACTGTGTGAGCAACTCGGAGGAAGAAGTATTGCACTATTAAGATAGCCACTTTTTCGTTACGAGAGGCATTGAATCAGAGAATACCAGTAACCTATGGAAAGAGTAACGATGAATCTCTTAAGATACACAACGAGTGACATATCGCTTCTGGCAGACTGGCCACAGTAAGAAAAAGTGGCAGACTGGGTGAGCAATGGGGACGAGTAACTATGACTCTCTTAAGGTAGCCAATGCCTCGTTACTTGCGGTTTGGATTAAGAAATCTCGAAAACCCCTAGGAGGAGAAACGATGACTCTTTTATGATACACAACTAGTGAATTATAGTTTCTGTCAGACAAAAACTACACAAAAAGTAGTAAACTGTGTGAGCAACTCGGAGGAAGAAGTATTGCACTATTAAGATAGCCACTTTTTCGTTACGAGAGGCATTGAATCAGAGAATACCAGTAACCTATGGAAAGAGTAACGATGAATCTCTTAAGATACACAACGAGTGACATATCGCTTCTGGCAGACTGGCCGCAGTAAGGAAAAGTGGCAGACTGGGTGAGCAATTGGGACGAGTAACTATGACTCTCTTAAGGTAGCCAATGCCTCGTTACTTGCGGTTTGGATTAAGATATTTCGAATAACCCCTAGGAGGAGAAACGATGACTCTTTTATGATACACAACTAGTGATTTATAGTTTCTGGCAGACAAAAACTACACAAAATGCAGTAAACTGTGTGAGCAACTCGGAGGAAGAAGTATTGCACTATTAAGATAGCCACTTTTTCGTCAAGAGAGGTATTGACTCAGAGAATACCAGTAACCTATGGAAGGAGTAACGATGAATCTCTTAAGATACACAACGAGTGACATATCGCTTCTGACAGACTGGCCACAGTAAGAAAAAGTAACAGACTGGGTGAGCAATGGGGACGAGTAACTATGACTCTCTTAAGGTAGCCAATGCCTCGTTACTTGCGGTTTGGATTAAGAAATCTCGAAAACCCCTAGGAGGAGAAACGATGACTCTTTTATGATACACAACTAGTGAATTATAGTTTCTGGCAGACAAAAACTACACAAAAAGTAGTAAACTGTGTGAGCAACTCGGAGGAAGAAGTATTGCACTATTAAGATAGCCACTTTTTCGTCACGAGAGGTATTGACTCAGAGAATACCAGTAACCTATGGAAGGAGTAACGATGAATCTCTTAAGATACACAACGAGTGACATATCGCTTCTGGCAGACTGGCCGCAGTAAGAAAAAGTGGCAGACTGGGTGAGCAATTGGGACGAGTAACTATGACACTCTTAAGGTAGCCAATGCCTCGTTACTTGCGGTTTGGATTAAGAAATCTCGAAAAACCCAAGGAGGAGAAACGATGACTCTTTTATGATACACAACTAGTGAATTATAGTTTCTGGCAGACAAAAACTACACAAAAAGTAGTAAACTGTGTGAGCAACTCGGAGGAAGAAGTATTGCACTATTAAGATAGCCACTTTTTCGTCACGAGAGGTATTGACTCAGAGAATACCAGTAACCTATGGAAGGAGTAACGATGAATCTCTTAAGATACACAACGAGTGACATATCGCTTCTGGCAGACTGGCCGCAGTAAGAAAAAGTGGCAGACTGGGTGAGCAATTGGGACGAGTAACTATGACTCTCTTAAGGTAGCCAATGCCTCGTTACTTGCGGTTTGGATTAAGAGGTCTCGAATAACCCCTAGGAGGAGAAACGATGACTCTTTTATGATACAAAACTAGTGAATTATAGTTTCTGGCAGACAAAAACTACACAAAAAAGTAGTAAACTCTGTGAGCAACTGGGAGGAAGAAGTATTGCACTATTAAGATAGCCACTTTTTCGTTACGAGAGGCATTGAATCAGAGAATACCAGTAACCTATGGAAAGAGTAACGATGAAATTCTTAAGATACACAACGAGTGACATATCGCTTCTGGCAGACTGGCCGCAGTAAGGAAAAGTGGCAGACTGGGTGAGCAATTGGGACGAGTAACTATGACGCTCTTAAGGTAGCCAATGCCTCGTTACTTGCGGTTTGGATTAAGATATCTCGAATAACCCCTAGGAGGAGAAACGATGACTCTTTTATGATACACAACTAGTGAATTATAGTTTCTGGCAGACAAAAACTACACAAAAAGCAGTAAACTGTGTGAGCAACTCGGAGGAAGAAGTATTGCACTATTAAGATAGCCACTTTTTCGTCAAGAGAGGTATTGACTCAGAGAATACATGTAACCTATTGAAGGAGTAACGATGAATCTCTTAAGATACACAACGAGTGACATATCGCTTCTGGCAGACTGGCCGCAGTAAGGAAAAGTGGCAGACTGGGTGAGCAATTGGGACGAGTAACTATGACTCTCTTAAGGTAGCCAATGCCTCGTTACTTGCGGTTTGGATTAAGATATCTCGAATAACCCCTAGGAGGAGAAACGATGACTCTTTTATGATACACAACTAGTGAATTATAGTTTCTGGCAGACAAAAACTACACAAAAAGCAGTAAACTGTGTGAGCAACTCGGAGGAAGAAGTATTGCACTATTAAGTTAGCCACTTTTTCGTCACGAGAGGTATTGACTCAGAGAATACCAGTAACCTATGGAAGGAGTAACGATGAATCTCTTAAGATACACAACGAGTGACATATCGCTTCTGGCAGACTGGCCGCAGTAAGAAAAAGTGGCAGACTGGGTGAGCAATTGGGACGAGTAGCTATGACTCTCTTAAGGTAGCCAATGTCTCGTTACTTGCGGTTTGGATTAAGAGGTCTCGAATAACCACTAGGAGGAGAAACGATGATTCTTTTATGATACAAAACTAGTGAATTATAGTTTCTGGCAGGCAAAAACTACACAAAAAAGTAGTAAACTGTGTGAGCAACTGAGAGGAAGAAGTATTGCACTATTAAGATAGCCACTTTTTCGTTACGAGAGGCATTGAATCAGAGAATACCAGTAACCTATGGAAAGAGTAACGATGAATCTCTTAAGATACACAACGAGTGACATATCGCTTCTGGCAGACTGGCCGCAGTAAGGAAAAGTGGCAGACTGGATGAGCAATTGGGACGAGTAACTATGACTCTCTTAAGGTAGCCAATGCCTCGTTACTTGCGGTTTGGATTAAGATATCTCGAATAACCCCTAGGAGGAGAAACGATGACTCTTTTATGATACACAACTAGTGAATTATAGTTTCTGGCAAACAAAAACTACACAAAAAGCAGTAAACTGTGTGAGCAACTCGGAGGAAGAAGTATTGCACTATTAAGATAGCCACTTTTTCGTCAAGAGAGGTATTGATTCAGAGAATACATGTAACCTATGGAAGGAGTAACGATGAATGTCTTAAGATACACAACGAGTGACATATCGCTTCTGGCAGACTGGCCACAGTAAGAAAAAGTGGCAGACTGGGTGAGCAATGGGGACGAGTAACTATGACTCTCTTAAGGTAGCCAACGCCTCGTTACTTGCGGTTTGGATTAAGAAATCTCGAATAACCCCTAGGAGGAGAAACGATGACTCTTTTATGATACACAACTAGTGACATATCGCTTCTGGCAGACAAAAACTACACAAAAAGTAGTAAACTGTGTGAGCAACTCGGAGGAAGAAGTATTGCACTATTAAGATAGCCACTTTTTCGTTACGAGAGGCATTGAATCAGAGAATACCAGTAACCTATGGAAAGAGTAACGATGAATCTCTTAAGATACACAACGAGTGACATATCGCTTCTGGCAGACTGGCCACAGTAAGAAAAAGTGGCAGACTGGGTGAGCAATGGGGACGAGTAACTATGACTCTCTTAAGGTAGCCAATGCCTCGTTACTTGCGGTTTGGATTAAGAAATCTCGAAAACCCCTAGGAGGAGAAACGATGACTCTTTTATGATACACAACTAGTGAATTATAGTTTCTGTCAGACAAAAACTACACAAAAAGTAGTAAACTGTGTGAGCAACTCGGAGGAAGAAGTATTGCACTATTAAGATAGCCACTTTTTCGTTACGAGAGGCATTGAATCAGAGAATACCAGTAACCTATGGAAAGAGTAACGATGAATCTCTTAAGATACACAACGAGTGACATATCGCTTCTGGCAGACTGGCCGCAGTAAGGAAAAGTGGCAGACTGGGTGAGCAATTGGGACGAGTAACTATGACTCTCTTAAGGTAGCCAATGCCTCGTTACTTGCGGTTTGGATTAAGATATTTCGAATAACCCCTAGGAGGAGAAACGATGACTCTTTTATGATACACAACTAGTGATTTATAGTTTCTGGCAGACAAAAACTACACAAAATGCAGTAAACTGTGTGAGCAACTCGGAGGAAGAAGTATTGCACTATTAAGATAGCCACTTTTTCGTCAAGAGAGGTATTGACTCAGAGAATACCAGTAACCTATGGAAGGAGTAACGATGAATCTCTTAAGATACACAACGAGTGACATATCGCTTCTGACAGACTGGCCACAGTAAGAAAAAGTAACAGACTGGGTGAGCAATGGGGACGAGTAACTATGACTCTCTTAAGGTAGCCAATGCCTCGTTACTTGCGGTTTGGATTAAGAAATCTCGAAAACCCCTAGGAGGAGAAACGATGACTCTTTTATGATACACAACTAGTGAATTATAGTTTCTGGCAGACAAAAACTACACAAAAAGTAGTAAACTGTGTGAGCAACTCGGAGGAAGAAGTATTGCACTATTAAGATAGCCACTTTTTCGTCACGAGAGGTATTGACTCAGAGAATACCAGTAACCTATGGAAGGAGTAACGATGAATCTCTTAAGATACACAACGAGTGACATATCGCTTCTGGCAGACTGGCCGCAGTAAGAAAAAGTGGCAGACTGGGTGAGCAATTGGGACGAGTAACTATGACACTCTTAAGGTAGCCAATGCCTCGTTACTTGCGGTTTGGATTAAGAAATCTCGAAAAACCCAAGGAGGAGAAACGATGACTCTTTTATGATACACAACTAGTGAATTATAGTTTCTGGCAGACAAAAACTACACAAAAAGTAGTAAACTGTGTGAGCAACTCGGAGGAAGAAGTATTGCACTATTAAGATAGCCACTTTTTCGTCACGAGAGGTATTGACTCAGAGAATACCAGTAACCTATGGAAGGAGTAACGATGAATCTCTTAAGATACACAACGAGTGACATATCGCTTCTGGCAGACTGGCCGCAGTAAGAAAAAGTGGCAGACTGGGTGAGCAATTGGGACGAGTAACTATGACTCTCTTAAGGTAGCCAATGCCTCGTTACTTGCGGTTTGGATTAAGAGGTCTCGAATAACCACTAGGAGGAGAAACGATGACTCTTTTATGATACACAACTAGTGAATTATAGTTTCTGGCAGACAAAAACTACACAAAAAGTAGTAAACTGTGTGAGCAACTCGGAGGAAGAAGTATTGCACTATTAAGATAGCCACTTTTTCGTCACGAGAGGTATTGACTCAGAGAATACCAGTAACCTATGGAAGGAGTAACGATGAATCTCTTAAGATACACAACGAGTGACATATCGCTTCTGGCAGACTGGCCGCAGTAAGGAAAAGTGGCAGACTGGGTGAGCAATTGGGACGAGTAACTATGACTCTCTTAAGGTAGCCAATGCCTCGTTACTTGCGGTTTGGATTAAGAGGTCTCGAATAACCACTAGGAGGAGAAACGATGATTCTTTTATGATACAAAACTAGTGAATTATAGTTTCTGGCAGGCAAAAACTACACAAAAAAGTAGTAAACTGTGTGAGCAACTGAGAGGAAGAAGTATTGCACTATTAAGATAGCCACTTTTTCGTTACGAGAGGCATTGAATCAGAGAATACCAGTAACCTATGGAAAGAGTAACGATGAATCTCTTAAGATACACAACGAGTGACATATCGCTTCTGGCAGACTGGCCGCAGTAAGGAAAAGTGGCAGACTGGGTGAGCAATTGGGACGAGTAACTATGACTCTCTTAAGGTAGCCAATGCCTCGTTACTTGCGGTTTGGATTAAGATATCTCGAATAACCCCTAGGAGGAGAAACGATGACTCTTTTATGATACACAACTAGTGAATTATAGTTTCTGGCAGACAAAAACTACACAAAAAGCAGTAAACTGTGTGAGCAACTCGGAGGAAGAAGTATTGCACTATTAAGATAGCCACTTTTTCGTCAAGAGAGGTATTGATTCAGAGAATACATGTAACCTATGGAAGGAGTAACGATGAATCTCTTAAGATACACAACGAGTGACATATCGCTTCTGGCAGACTGGCCACAGTAAGAAAAAGTGGCAGACTGGGTTAGCAATGGGGACGAGTAACTATGACTCTCTTAAGGTAGCCAACGCCTCGTTACTTGCGGTTTGGATTAAGAAATCTCGAATAACCCCTAGGAGGAGAAACGATGACTCTTTTACGATACGCAACTAGTGACATATCGCTTGTGCCAGACTGGCAAGTACACAAAAAGTAGTAAACTGTGTGAGCAACTCGGAGGAAGAAGTATTGCACTATTAAGATAGCCACTTTTTCGTCAAGAGAGGTATTGACTCAGAAAATACCAGTAACCTATGGAAGGAGTAACGATGAACCTCTTAAGATACACAACGAGTGACATATCGCTTCTGGCAGACTGGCCACAGTAAGAAAAAGTGGCAGACTGGGTGAGCAATGGGGACGAGTAACTATGACTCTCTTAAGGTAGCCAACGCCTCGTTACTTGCGGTTTGGATTAGGAAATCTCGAATAACCCCTAGGAGGAGAAACGATGACTCTTTTATGATACACAACTAGTGACATATCGCTTCTGGCAGACTGGCAAGTACACAAAAAGTAGTAAACTGTGTGAGCAACTCGGAGGAAGAAGTATTGCACTATTAAGATAGCAACTTTTTCGTCAAGAGAGGTATTGACTCAGAGAATACATGTAACCTATGGAAGGAGTAACGATGAATCTCTTAAGATACACAACGAGTGACATATCGCTTCTGGCAGACTGGCCACAGTAAGAAAAAGTGGCAGAATGGGTGAGCAATGGGGACGAGTAACTATGACTCTCTTAAGGTAGCCAATGCCTCGTTACTTGCGGTTTGGATTAAGAAATCTCGAAAACCCCTAGGAGGAGAAACGATGACTCTTTTATGATACACAACTAGTGAATTATAGTTTCTGTCAGACAAAAACTACACAAAAAGTAGTAAACTGTGTGAGCAACTCGGAGGAAGAAGTATTGCACTATTAAGATAGCCACTTTTTCGTTACGAGAGGCATTGAATCAGAGAATACCAGTAACCTATGGAAAGAGTAACGATGAATCTCTTAAGATACACAACGAGTGACATATCGCTTCTGGCAGACTGGCCGCAGTAAGGAAAAGTGGCAGACTGCGTGAGCAATTGGGACGAGTAACTATGACTCTCTTAAGGTAGCCAATGCCTCGTTACTTGCGGTTTGGATTAAGATATCTCGAATAACCCCTAGGAGGAGAAACGATGACTCTTTTATGATACACAACTAGTGATTTATAGTTTCTGGCAGACAAAAACTACACAAAAAGCAGTAAACTGTGTGAGCAACTCGGAGGAAGAAGTATTGCACTATTAAGATAGCCACTTTTTCGTCACGAGAGGTATTGACTCAGAGAATACCAGTAACCTATGGAAGGAGTAACGATGAATCTCTTAAGATACACAACGAGTGACATATCGCTTCTGGCAGACTGGCCGCAGTAAGAAAAAGTGGCAGACTGGGTGAGCAATTGGGACGAGTAACTATGACTCTCTTAAGGTAGCCAATGCCTCGTTACTTGCGGTTTGGATTAAGAGGTCTCGAATAACCACTAGGAGGAGAAACGATGATTCTTTTATGATACAAAACTAGTGAATTATAGTTTCTGGCAGGCAAAAACTACACAAAAAAGTAGTAAATTGTGTGAGCAACTGAGAGGAAGAAGTATTGCACTATTAAGATAGCCACTTTTTCGTTACGAGAGGCATTGAATCAGAGAATACCAGTAACCTATGGAAAGAGTAACGATGAATCTCTTAAGATACACAACGAGTGACATATCGCTTCTGGCAGACTGGCCGCAGTAAGGAAAAGTGGCAGACTGGGTGAGCAATTGGGACGAGTAACTATGACTCTCTTAAGGTAGCCAATGCCTCGTTACTTGCGGTTTGGATTAAGATATCTCGAATAACCCCTAGGAGGAGAAACGATGACTCTTTTATGATACACAACTAGTGAATTATAGTTTCTGGCAGACAAAAACTACACAAAAAGCAGTAAACTGTGTGAGCAACTCGGAGGAAGAAGTATTGCACTATTAAGATAGCCACTTTTTCGTCAAGAGAGGTATTGATTCAGAGAATACATGTAACCTATGGAAGGAGTAACGATGAATCTCTTAAGATACACAACGAGTGACATATCGCTTCTGGCAGACTGGCCACAGTAAGAAAAAGTGGCAGACTGGGTTAGCAATGGGGACGAGTAACTATGACTCTCTTAAGGTAGCCAACGCCTCGTTACTTGCGGTTTGGATTAAGAAATCTCGAATAACCCCTAGGAGGAGAAACGATGACTCTTTTACGATACGCAACTAGTGACATATCGCTTGTGCCAGACTGGCAAGTACACAAAAAGTAGTAAACTGTGTGAGCAACTCGGAGGAAGAAGTATTGCACTATTAAGATAGCCACTTTTTCGTCAAGAGAGGTATTGACTCAGAGAATACCAGTAACCTATGGAAGGAGTAACGATGAACCTCTTAAGATACACAACGAGTGACATATCGCTTCTGGCAGACTGGCCACAGTAAGAAAAAGTGGCAGACTGGGTGAGCAATGGGGACGAGTAACTATGACTCTCTTAAGGTAGCCAACGCCTCGTTACTTGCGGTTTGGATTAGGAAATCTCGAATAACCCCTAGGAGGAGAAACGATGACTCTTTTATGATACACAACTAGTGACATATCGCTTCTGGCAGACTGGCAAGTACACAAAAAGTAGTAAACTGTGTGAGCAACTCGGAGGAAGAAGTATTGCACTATTAAGATAGCAACTTTTTCGTCAAGAGAGGTATTGACTCAGAGAATACATGTAACCTATGGAAGGAGTAACGATGAATCTCTTAAGATACACAACGAGTGACATATCGCTTCTGGCAGACTGGCCGCAGTAAGGAAAAGTGGCAGACTGCGTGAGCAATTGGGACGAGTAACTATGACTCTCTTAAGGTAGCCAATGCCTCGTTACTTGCGGTTTGGATTAAGATATCTCGAATAACCCCTAGGAGGAGAAACGATGACTCTTTTATGATACACAACTAGTGATTTATAGTTTCTGGCAGACAAAAACTACACAAAAAGCAGTAAACTGTGTGAGCAACTCGGAGGAAGAAGTATTGCACTATTAAGATAGCCACTTTTTCGTCAAGAGAGGTATTGACTCAGAGAATACCAGTAACCTATGGAAGGAGTAACGATGAATCTCTTAAGATACACAACGGGTGACATATCGCTTCTGACAGACTGGCCACAGTAAGAAAAAGTAACAGACTGGGTGAGCAGTGGGAACGAGTAACTATGACTCTCTTAAGGTAGCCAATGCCTCGTTACTTGCGGTTTGGATTAAGAGGTCTCGAATAACCACTAGGAGGAGAAACGATGACTCTTTTATGATACACAACTAGTGAATTATAGTTTCTGTCAGACAAAAACTACACAAAAAGTAGTAAACTGTGTGAGCAACTCGGAGGAAGAAGTATTGCACTATTAAGATAGCCACTTTTTCGTTACGAGAGGCATTGAATCAGAGAATACCAGTAACCTATGGAAAGAGTAACGATGAATCTCTTAAGATACACAACGAGTGACATATCGCTTCTGGCAGACTGGCCGCAGTAAGGAAAAGTGGCAGACTGCGTGAGCAATTGGGACGAGTAACTATGACTCTCTTAAGGTAGCCAATGCCTCGTTACTTGCGGTTTGGATTAAGATATCTCGAATAACCCCTAGGAGGAGAAACGATGACTCTTTTATGATACACAACTAGTGATTTATAGTTTCTGGCAGACAAAAACTACACAAAAAGCAGTAAACTGTGTGAGCAACTCGGAGGAAGAAGTATTGCACTATTAAGATAGCCACTTTTTCGTCAAGAGAGGTATTGACTCAGAGAATACCAGTAACCTATGGAAGGAGTAACGATGAATCTCTTAAGATACACAACGGGTGACATATCGCTTCTGACAGACTGGCCACAGTAAGAAAAAGTAACAGACTGGGTGAGCAGTGGGAACGAGTAACTATGACTCTCTTAAGGTAGCCAATGCCTCGTTACTTGCGGTTTGGATTAAGAGGTCTCGAATAACCACTAGGAGGAGAAACGATGACTCTTTTATGATACACAACTAGTGAATTATAGTTTCTGGCAGACAAAAACTACACAAAAAGTAGTAAACTGTGTGAGCAACTCGGAGGAAGAAGTATTGCACTATTAAGATAGCCACTTTTTCGTCACGAGAGGTATTGACTCAGAGAATACCAGTAACCTATGGAAGGAGTAACGATGAATCTCTTAAGATACACAACGAGTGACATATCGCTTCTGGCAGACTGGCCGCAGTAAGAAAAAGTGGCAGACTGGGTGAGCAATTGGGACGAGTAACTATGACTCTCTTAAGGTAGCCAATGCCTCGTTACTTGCGGTTTGGATTAAGAGGTCTCGAATAACCACTAGGAGGAGAAACGATGATTCTTTTATGATACAAAACTAGTGAATTATAGTTTCTGGCAGGCAAAAACTACACAAAAAAGTAGTAAACTGTGTGAGCAACTGAGAGGAAGAAGTATTGCACTATTAAGATAGCCACTTTTTCGTTACGAGAGGCATTGAATCAGAGAATACCAGTAACCTATGGAAAGAGTAACGATGAATCTCTTAAGATACACAACGAGTGACATATCGCTTCTGGCAGACTGGCCGCAGTAAGGAAAAGTGGCAGACTGGGTGAGCAATTGGGACGAGTAACTATGACTCTCTTAAGGTAGCCAATGCCTCGTTACTTGCGGTTTGGATTAAGATATCTCGAATAACCCCTAGGAGGAGAAACGATGGCTCTTTTATGATACACAACTAGTGAATTATAGTTTCTGGCAGACAAAAACTACACAAAAAGCAGTAAACTGTGTGAGCAACTCGGAGGAAGAAGTATTGCACTATTAAGATAGCCACTTTTTCGTCAAGAGAGGTATTGATTCAGAGAATACATGTAACCTATGGAAGGAGTAACGATGAATCTCTTAAGATACACAACGAGTGACATATCGCTTCTGGCAGACTGGCCACAGTAAGAAAAAGTGGCAGACTGGGTTAGCAATGGGGACGAGTAACTATGACTCTCTTAAGGTAGCCAACGCCTCGTTACTTGCGGTTTGGATTAAGAAATCTCGAATAACCCCTAGGAGGAGAAACGATGACTCTTTTACGTTACGCAACTAGTGACATATCGCTTGTGCCAGACTGGCAAGTACACAAAAAGTAGTAAACTGTGTGAGCAACTCGGAGGAAGAAGTATTGCACTATTAAGATAGCCACTTTTTCGTCAAGAGAGGTATTGACTCAGAGAATACCAGTAACCTATGGAAGGAGTAACGATGAATCTCTTAAGATACACAACGAGTGACATATCGCTTCTGGCAGACTGGCCACAGTAAGAAAAAGTGGCAGACTGGGTGAGCAATGGGGACGAGTAACTATGACTCTCTTAAGGTAGCCAACGCCTCGTTACTTGCGGTTTGGATTAAGAAATCTCGAATAACCCCTAGGAGGAGAAACGATGACTCTTTTATGATACACAACTAGTGACATATCGCTTCTGGCAGACTGGCAAGTACACAAAAAGTAGTAAACTGTGTGAGCAACTCGGAGGAAGAAGTATTGCACTATTAAGATAGCAACTTTTTCGTCAAGAGAGGTATTGACTCAGAGAATACATGTAACCTATGGAAGGAGTAACGATGAATCTCTTAAGATACACAACGAGTGACATATCGCTTCTGGCAGACTGGCCACAGTAAGAAAAAGTGGCAGACTGGGTGAGCAATGGGGACGAGTAACTATGACTCTCTTAAGGTAGCCAATGCCTCGTTACTTGCGGTTTGGACTACGAAATCTCGAAAACCCCTAGGAGGAGAAACGATGACTCTTTTATGATACACAACTAGTGAATTATAGTTTCTGGCAGACAAAAACTACACAAAAAGTAGTAAACTGTGTGAGCAACTCGGAGGAAGAAGTATTGCACTATTAAGATAGCCACTTTTTCGTTACGAGAGGCATTGAATCAGAGAATACCAGTAACCTATGGAAAGAGTAACGATGAATCTCTTAAGATACACAACGAGTGACATATCGCTTCTGGCAGACTGGCCGCAGTAAGGAAAAGTGGCAGACTGGGTGAGCAATTGGGATGAGTAACTATGACTCTCTTAAGGTAGCCAATGCCTCGTTATTTGCGGTTTGGATTAAGATATCTCGAATAACCCCTAGGAGGAGAAACGATGACTCTTTTATGATACACAACTAGTGATTTATAGTTTCTGGCAGACAAAAACTACACAAAAAGCAGTAAACTGTGTGAGCAACTCGGAGGAAGAAGTATTGCACTATTAAGATAGCCACTTTTTCGTCACGAGAGGTATTGACTCAGAGAATACCAGTAACCTATGGAAGGAGTAACGATGAATCTCTTAAGATACACAACGAGTGACATATCGCTTCTGGCAGACTGGCCGCAGTAAGAAAAAGTGGCAGACTGGGTGAGCAATTGGGACGAGTAACTATGACTCTCTTAAGGTAGCCAACGCCTCGTTACTTGCGGTTTGGATTAAGAAATCTCGAATAACCCCTAGGAGGAGAAACGATGACTCTTTTATGATATTCAACTAGTGACATATCGCTTCTGGCAGACAAAAACTACACAAAAAGTAGTAAACTGTGTGAGCAACTCGGAGGAAGAAGTATTGCACTATTAAGATAGCCACTTTTTCGTTACGAGAGGCATTGAATCAGAGAATACCAGTAACCTATGGAAAGAGTAACGATGAATCTCTTAAGATACACAACGAGTGACATATCGCTTCTGGCAGACTGGCCGCAGTAAGGAAAAGTGGCAGACTGGGTGAGCAATTGGGACGAGTAACTATGACTCTCTTAAGGTAGCCAATGCCTCGTTACTTGCGGTTTGGATTAAGATATCTCGAATAACCCCTAGGAGGAGAAACGATGACTCTTTTATGATACACAACTAGTGATTTATAGTTTCTGGCAGCCAAAAACTACACAAAAAGCAGTAAACTGTGTGAGCAACTCGGAGGAAGAAGTATTGCACTATTAAGATAGCCACTTTTTCGTCAAGAGAGGTATTGACTCAGAGAATACCAGTAACCTATGGAAGGAGTAACGATGAATCTCTTAAGATACACAACGAGTGACATATCGCTTCTGACAGACTGGCCACAGTAAGAAAAAGTAACAGACTGGGTGAGCAATGGGGACGAGTAACTATGACTCTCTTAAGGTAGCCAATGCCTCGTTACTTGCGGTTTGGATTAAGAAATCTCGAAAACCCCTAGGAGGAGAAACGATGACTCTTTTATGATACACAACTAGTGAATTATAGTTTCTGGCAGACAAAAACTACACAAAAAGTAGTAAACTGTGTGAGCAACTCGGAGGAAGAAGTATTGCACTATTAAGATAGCCACTTTTTCGTCACGAGAGGTATTGACTCAGAGAATACCAGTAACCTATGGAAGGAGTAACGATGAATCTCTTAAGATACACAACGAGAGACATATCGCTTCTGGCAGACTGGCCACAGTAAGAAAAAGTGGCAGACTGGGTGAGCAATGGGGACGAGTAACTATGACTCTCTTAAGGTAGCCAACGCCTCGTTACTTGCGGTTTGGATTAAGAAATCTCGAATAACCCCTAGGAGGAGAAACGATGACTCTTTTATGATACACAACTAGTGACATATCGCTTCTGGCAGACAAAAACTACACAAAAAGTAGTAAACTGTGTGAGCAACTCGGAGGAAGAAGTATTGCACTATTAAGATAGCCACTTTTTCGTTACGAGAGGCATTGAATCAGAGAATACCAGTAACCTATGGAAAGAGTAACGATGAATCTCTTAAGATACACAACGAGTGACATATCGCTTCTGGCAGACTGGCCGCAGTAAGGAAAAGTGGCAGACTGGGTGAGCAATTGGGACGAGTAACTATGACTCTCTTAAGGTAGCCAATGCCTCGTTACTTGCGGTTTGGATTAAGAGGTCTCGAATAACCCCTAGGAGGAGAAACGATGACTCTTTTATGATACACAACTAGTGATTTATAGTTTCTGGCAGACAAAAACTACACAAAAAGCAGTAAACTGTGTGAGCAACTCGGAGGAAGAAGTATTGCACTATTAAGATAGCCACTTTTTCGTCAAGAGAGGTATTGACTCAGAGAATACCAGTAACCTATGGAAGGAGTAACGATGAATCTCTTAAGATACACAACGAGTGACATATCGCTTCTGACAGACTGGCCACAGTAAGAAAAAGTAACAGACTGGGTGAGCAATGGGGACGAGTAACTATGACTCTCTTAAGGTAGCCAATGCCTCGTTACTTGCGGTTTGGATTAAGAAATCTCGAAAACCCCTAGGAGGAGAAACGATGACTCTTTTATGATACACAACTAGTGAATTATAGTTTCTGGCAGACAAAAACTACACAAAAAGTAGTAAACTGTGTGAGCAACTCGGAGGAAGAAGTATTGCACTATTAAGATAGCCACTTTTTCGTCACGAGAGGTATAGACTCAGAGAATACCAGTAACCTATGGAAGGAGTAACGATGAATCTCTTAAGATACACAACGAGTGACATATCGCTTCTGGCAGACTGGCCGCAGTAAGAAAAAGTTGCAGACTGGGTGAGCAATTGGGACGAGTAAATATGACTCTCTTAAGGTAGCCAATGCCTCGTTACTTGCGGTTTGGATTAAGAGGTCTCGAATAACCACTAGGAGGAGAAACGATGACTCTTTTATGATACAAAACTAGTGAATTATAGTTTCTGGCAGACAAAAACTACACAAAAAGGTAGAAAACTGTGTGAGCAACTGAGAGGAAGGAGTATTGCACTATTAAGATAGCCACATTTTCGTTACGAGAGGCATTGAATCAGAGAATACCAGTAACCTATGGAAAGAGTAACGATGAATCTCTTAAGATACACAACGAGTGACATATCGCTTCTGGCAGACTGGCCGCAGTAAGGAAAAGTGGCAGACTGGGTGAGCAATTGGGACGAGTAACTATGACTCTCTTAAGGTAGCCAATGCCTCGTTACTTGCGGTTTGGATTAAGATATCTCGAATAACCCCTAGGAGGAGAAACGATGACTCTTTAATGATACACAACTAGTCAATTATAGTTTCTGGCAGACAAAAACTACACAAAAAGCAGTAAACTGTGTGAGCAACTCGGAGGAAGAAGTATTGCACTATTAAGACAGCCACTTTTTCGTCAAGAGAGGTATTGACTCAGAGAATACCAGTAACCTATGGAAGGAGTAACGATGAATCTCTTAAGATACACAACGAGTGACATATCGCTTCTGGCAGACTGGCCACAGTAAGAAAAAGTGGCAGACTGGGTGAGCAATGGGGACGAGTAACTATGACTCTCTTAAGGTAGCCAACGCCTCGTTACTTGCGGTTTGGATTAAGAAATCTCGAATAACCCCTAGGAGGAGAAACGATGACTCTTTTATGATACACAACTAGTGACATATCGCTTCTCACAGACTGGCCACAGTAAGAAAAGTTGCAGACTGGGTGAGCAATGGGGACGAGTAACTATGACTCTCTTAAGGTAGCCAATGCCTCGTTACTTGCGGTTTGGATTAAGATATCTCGAATAACCCCTAGGAGGAGAAACGATGACTCTTTTATGATACACAACTAGTGAATTATAGTTTCTGGCAGACAAAAACTACACAAAAAGCAGTAAACTGTGTGAGCAACTCGGAGGAAGAAGTATTGCACTATTAAGATAGCCACTTTTTCGTCAAGAGAGGTATTGACTCAGAGAATACATGTAACCTATGGAAGGAGTAACGATGAATCTCTTAAGATACACAACGAGTGACATATCGCTTCTCACAGACTGGCCACAGTAAGAAAAGTTGCAGACTGGGTGAGCAATGGGGACGAGTAACTATGACTCTCTTAAGGTAGCCAATGCCTCGTTACTTGCGGTTTGGATTAAGATATCTCGAATAACCCCTAGGAGGAGAAACGATGACTCTTTTATGATACACAACTAGTGAATTATAGTTTCTGGCAGACAAAAACTACACAAAAAGCAGTAAACTGTGTGAGCAACTCGGAGGAAGAAGTATTGCACTATTAAGATAGCCACTTTTTCGTCACGAGAGGTATTGACTCAGAGAATACCAGTAACCTATGGAAGGAGTAACGATGAATCTCTTAAGATACACAACGAGTGACATATCGCTTCTGGCAGACTGGCCGCAGTAAGAAAAAGTTGCAGACTGGGTGAGCAATTGGGACGAGTAACTATGACTCTCTTAAGGTAGCCAATGCCTCGTTACTTGCGGTTTGGATTAAGAGGTCTCGAATAACCACTAGGAGGAGAAACGATGACTCTTTTATGATACAAAACTAGTGAATTATAGTTTCTGGCAGACAAAAACTACACAAAAAGGTAGAAAACTGTGTGAGCAACTGAGAGGAAGAAGTATTGCACTATTAAGATAGCCACATTTTCGTTACGAGAGGCATTGAATCAGAGAATACCAGTAACCTATGGAAAGAGTAACGATGAATCTCTTAAGATACACAACGAGTGACATATCGCTTCTGGCAGACTGGCCGCAGTAAGGAAAAGTGGCAGACTGGGTGAGCAATTGGGACGAGTAACTATGACTCTCTTAAGGTAGCCAATGCCTCGTTACTTGCGGTTTGGATTAAGATATCTCGAATAACCCCTAGGAGGAGAAACGATGACTCTTTTATGATACACAACTAGTGAATTATAGTTTCTGGCAGACAAAAACTACACAAAAAGCAGTAAACTGTGTGAGCAACTCGGAGGAAGAAGTATTGCACTATTAAGACAGCCACTTTTTCGTCAAGAGAGGTATTGACTCAGAGAATACCAGTAACCTATGGAAGGAGTAACGATGAATCTCTTAAGATACACAACGAGTGACATATCGCTTCTGGCAGACTGGCCACAGTAAGAAAAAGTGGCAGACTGGGTGAGCAATGGGGACGAGTAACTATGACTCTCTTAAGGTAGCCAACGCCTCGTTACTTGCGGTTTGGATTAAGAAATCTCGAATAACCCCTAGGAGGAGAAACGATGACTCTTTTATGATACACAACTAGTGAATTATAGTTTCTGGCAGACAAAAACTACACAAAAAGCAGTAAACTGTGTGAGCAACTCGGAGGAAGAAGTATTGCACTATTAAGATAGCCACTTTTTCGTCAAGAGAGGTATTGACTCAGAGAATACCAGTAACCTATGGAAGGAGTAACGATGAATCTCTTAAGATACACAACGAGTGACATATCGCTTCTGGCAGACTGGCCGCAGTAAGAAAAAGTGGCAGACTGGGTGAGCAATTGGGACGAGTAACTATGACTCTCTTAAGGTAGCCAATGCCTCGTTACTTGCGGTTTGGATTAAGAGGTCTCGAATAACCACTAGGAGGAGAAACAATGACTCTTTTATGATACACAACTAGTGAATTATAGTTTCTGGCAGACAAAAACTACACAAAAAGTAGTAAACTGTGTGAGCAACTCGGAGGAAGAAGTATTGCACTATTAAGATAGCCACTTTTTCGTCACGAGAGGTATTGACTCAGAGAATACCAGTAACCTATGGAAGGAGTAACGATGAATCTCTTAAGATACACAACGAGTGACATATCGCTTCTGGCAGACTGGCCGCAGTAAGAAAAAGTGGCAGACTGGGTGAGCAATTGGGACGAGTAACTATGACTCTCTTAAGGTAGCCAATGCCTCGTTACTTGCGGTTTGGATTAAGAGGTCTCGAATAACCACTAGGAGGAGAAACGATGATTCCTTTATGATACAAAACTAGTGAATTATAGTTTCTGGCAGGCAAAAACTACACAAAAAAGTAGTAAACTGTGTGAGCAACTGAGAGGAAGAAGTATTGCACTATTAAGATAGCCACTTTTTCGTTACGAGAGGCATTGAATCAGAGAATACCAGTAACCTATGGAAAGAGTAACGATGAATATCTTAAGATACACAACGAGTGACATATCGCTTCTGGCAGACTGGCCGCAGTAAGGAAAAGTGGCAGACTGGGTGAGCAATTGGGACGAGTAACTATGACTCTCTTAAGGTAGCCAATGCCTCGTTACTTGCGGTTTGGATTAAGATATCTCGAATAACCCCTAGGAGGAGAAACGATGACTCTTTTATGATACACAACTAGTGAATTATAGTTTCTGGCAGACAAAAACTACACAAAAAGCAGTAAACTATGTGAGCAACTCGGAGGAAGAAGTATTGCACTATTAAGATAGCCACTTTTTCGTCAAGAGAGGTATTGATTCAGAGAATACATGTAACCTATGGAAGGAGTAACGATGAATCTCTTAAGATACACAACGAGTGACATATAGCTTCTGGCAGACTGGCCACAGTAAGAAAAAGTGGCAGACTGGGTGAGCAATGGGGACGAGTAACTATGACTCTCTTAAGGTAGCCAACGCCTCGTTACTTGCGGTTTGGATTAAGAAATCTCGAATAACCCCTAGGAGGAGAAACGATGACTCTTTTACGATACGCAACTAGTGACATATCGCTTGTGCCAGACTGGCAAGTACACAAAAAGTAGTAAACTGTGTGAGCAACTCGGAGGAAGAAGTATTGCACTATTAAGATAGCCACTTTTTCGTCAAGAGAGGTATTGACTCAGAGAATACCAGTAACCTATGGAAGGAGTAACGATGAATCTCTTAAGATACACAACGAGTGACATATCGCTTCTGGCAGACTGGCCACAGTAAGAAAAAGTGGCAGACTGGGTGAGCAATGGGGACGAGTAACTATGACTCTCTTAAGGTAGCCAACGCCTCGTTACTTGCGGTTTGGATTAAGAAATCTCGAATAACCCCTAGGAGGAGAAACGATGACTCTTTTATGATACACAACTAGTGACATATCGCTTCTGGCAGACTGGCAAGTACACAAAAAGTAGTAAACTGTGTGAGCAACTCGGAGGAAGAAGTATTGCACTATTAAGATAGCAACTTTTTCGTCAAGAGAGGTATTGACTCAGAGAATACATGTAACCCATGGAAGGAGTAACGATGAATCTCTTAAGATACACAACGAGTGACATATCGCTTCTGGCAGACTGGCCACAGTAAGAAAAAGTGGCAGACTGGGTGAGCAATGGGGACGAGTAACTATGACTCTCTTAAGGTAGCCAATGCCTCGTTACTTGCGGTTTGGATTAAGAAATATCGAAAACCCCTAGGAGGAGAAACGATGACTCTTTTATGATACACAACTAGTGAATTATAGTTTCTGTCAGACAAAAACTACACAAAAAGTAGTAAACTGTGTGAGCAACTCGGAGGAAGAAGTATTGCACTATTAAGATAGCCACTTTTTCGTTACGAGAGGCATTGAATCAGAGAATACCAGTAACCTATGGAAAGAGTAACGATGAATCTCTTAAGATACACAACGAGTGACATATCGCTTCTGGCAGACTGGCCGCAGTAAGGAAAAGTGGCAGACTGGGTGAGCAATTGGGACGAGTAACTATGACTCTCTTAAGGTAGCCAATGCCTCGTTACTTGCGGTTTGGATTAAGATATCTCGAATAACCCCTAGGAGGAGAAACGATGACTCTTTTATGATACACAACTAGTGAATTATAGTTTCTGGCAGACAAAAACTACACAAAAAGTAGTAAACTGTGTGAGCAACTCGGAGGAAGAAGTATTGCACTATTAAGATAGCCACATTTTCGTTACGAGAGGCATTGAATCAGAGAATACCAGTAACCTATGGAAAGAGTAACGATGAATCTCTTAAGATACACAACGAGTGACATATCGCTTCTGGCAGACTGGCCGCAGTAAGGAAAAGTGGCAGACTGGGTGAGCAATTGGGACGAGTAACTATGACTCTCTTAAGGTAGCCAATGCCTCGTTACTTGCGGTTTGGATTAAGATATCTCGAATAACCCCTAGGAGGAGAAACGATGACTCTTTTATGATACACAACTAGTGAATTATAGTTTCTGGCAGACAAAAACTACACAAAAAGCAGTAAACTGTGTGAGCAACTCGGAGGAAGAAGTATTGCACTATTAAGACAGCCACTTTTTCGTCAAGAGAGGTATTGACTCAGAGAATACCAGTAACCTATGGAAGGAGTAACGATGAATCTCTTAAGATACACAACGAGTGACATATCGCTTCTGGCAGACTGGCCACAGTAAGAAAAGTGGCAGACTGGGTGAGCAATGGGGACGAGTAACTATGACTCTCTTAAGGTAGCCAACGCCTCGTTACTTGCGGTTTGGATTAAGAAATCTCGAATAACCCCTAGGAGGAGAAACGATGACTCTTTTATGATACACAACTAGTGACATATCGCTTCTGGCAGACTGGCAAGTACACAAAAAGTAGTAAACTGTGTGAGCAACTCGGAGGAAGAAGTATTGCACTATTAAGATAGCAACTTTTTCGTCAAGAGAGGTATTGACTCAGAGAATACATGTAACCTATGGAAGGAGTAACGATGAATCTCTTAAGATACACAACGAGTGACATATCGCTTCTGGCAGACTGGCCGCAGTAAGAAAAAGTGGCAGACTGGGTGAGCAATGGGGACGAGTAACTATGACTCTCTTAAGGTAGCCAATGACTCGTTACTTGCGGTTTGGATTAAGATATCTCGAATAACCCCTAGGAGGAGAAACGATGACTCTTTTATGATACACAACTAGTGAATTATAGTTTCTGGCAGACAAAAACTACACAAAAAGCAGTAAACTGTGTGAGCAACTCGGAGGAAGAAGTATTGCACTATTAAGATAGCCACTTTTACGTCAAGAGAGGCATTGAATCAGAGAATACCACTAACCTATGGAAGGAGTAACGATGAATCTCTTAAGATACACAACGAGTGACATATCGCTTCTCACAGACTGGCCACAGTAAGAAAAGTTGCAGACTGGGTGAGCAATGGGGACGAGTAACTATGACTCTCTTAAGGTAGCCAATGCCTCGTTACTTGCGGTTTGGATTAAGAAATCTCGAAAACCCCTAGGAGGAGAAACGATGACTCTTTTATGATACAAAACTAGTGAATTATAGTTTCTGGCAGACAAAAACTACACAAAAAAGTAGTAAACTCTGTGAGCAACTGGGAGGAAGAAGTATTGCACTATTAAGATAGCCACTTTTTCGTTACGAGAGGCATTGAATCAGAGAATACCAGTAACCTATGGAAAGAGTAACGATGAATCTCTTAAGATACACAACGAGTGACATATCGCTTCTGGCAGACTGGCCGCAGTAAGGAAAAGTGGCAGACTGGGTGAGCAATGGGGACGAGTAACTATGACGCTCTTAAGGTAGCCAATGCCTCGTTACTTGCGGTTTGGATTAAGATATCTCGAATAAACCCTAGGAGGAGAAACGATGACTCTTTTATGATACACAACTAGTGAATTATAGTTTCTGGCCGACAAAAACTACACAAAAAGCAGTAAACTGTGTGAGCAACTCGGAGGAAGAAGTATTGCACTATTAAGATAGCCACTTTTTCGTCAAGAGAGGTATTGACTCAGAGAATACCAGTAACCTATGGAAGGAGTACCGATGAATCTCTTAAGATACACAACGAGTGACATTTCGCTTCTGGCAGACTCGCCGCAGTAAGAAAAAGTGGCAGACTGGGTGAGCAATGGGGACGAGTAACTATGACTCTCTTAAGGTAGCCAATGCCTCGTTACTTGCGGTTTGGATTAAGATATCTCGAATAACCCCTAGGAGGAGAAACGATGACTCTTTTATGATACACAACTAGTGAATTATAGTTTCTGGCAGACAAAAACTACACAAAAAGCAGTAAACTGTGTGAGCAACTCGGAGGAAGAAGTATTGCACTATTAAGATAGCCACTTTTTCGTCAAGAGAGGTATTGACTCAGAGAATACATGTAACCTATGGAAGGAGTAACGATGAATCTCTTAAGATACACAACGAGTGACATATCGCTTCTCACAGACTGGCCACAGTAAGAAAAGTTGCAGACTGGGTGAGCAATGGGGACGAGTAACTATGACTCTCTTAAGGTAGCCAATGCCTCGTTACTTGCGGTTTGGATTAAGATATCTCGAATAACCCCTAGGAGGAGAAACGATGACTCTTTTATGATACACAACTAGTGAATTATAGTTTCTGGCAGACAAAAACTACACAAAAAGCAGTAAACTGTGTGAGCAACTCGGAGGAAGAAGTATTGCACTATTAAGATAGCCACTTTTTCGTCAAGAGAGGTATTGACTCAGAGAATACCAGTAACCTATGGAAGGAGTAACGATGAATCTCTTAAGATACACAACGAGTGACATATCGCTTCTGGCAGACTGGCCGCAGTAAGGAAAAGTGGCAGACTGGGTGAGCAATTGGGACGAGTAACTATGACTCTCTTAAGGTAGCCAATGCCTCGTTACTTGCGGTTTGGATTAAGAGGTCTCGAATAACCACTAGGAGGAGAAACAATGACTCTTTTATGATACACAACTAGTGAATTATAGTTTCTGGCAGACAAAAACTACACAAAAAGTAGTAAACTGTGTGAGCAAGTCGGAGGAAGAAGTATTGCACTATTAAGATAGCCACTTTTTCGTCACGAGAGGTATTGACTCAGAGAATACCAGTAACCTATGGAAGGAGTAACGATGAATCTCTTAAGATACACAACGAGTGACATATCGCTTCTGGCAGACTGGCCGCAGTAAGAAAAAGTGGCAGACTGGTTGAGCAATTGGGACGAGTAACTATGACTCTCTTAAGGTAGCCAATGCCTCGTTACTTGCGGTTTGGATTAAGAGGTCTCGAATAACCACTAGGAGGAGAAACGATGATTCTTTTATGATACAAAACTAGTGAATTATAGTTTCTGGCAGGCAAAAACTACACAAAAAAGTAGTAAACTGTGTGAGCAACTGAGAGGAAGAAGTATTGCACTATTAAGATAGCCACTTTTTAGTTACGAGAGGCATTGAATCAGAGAATACCAGTAACCTATGGAAGGAGTAACGATGAATCTCTTAAGATACACAACGAGTGACATATCGCTTCTGGCAGACTGGCCACAGTAAGAAAAAGTGGCAGACTGGGTGAGCAATGGGGACGAGTAACTATGACTCTCTTAAGGTAGCCAACGCCTCGTTACTTGCGGTTTGGATTAAGAAATCTCGAATAACCCCTAGGAGGAGAAACGATGACTCTTTTATGATACACAACTAGTGACATATCGCTTCTGGCAGACTGGCAAGTACACAAAAAGTAGTAAACTGTGTGAGCAACTCGGAGGAAGAAGTATTGCACTATTAAGATAGCAACTTTTTCGTCAAGAGAGGTATTGACTCAGAGAATACATGTAACCCATGGAAGGAGTAACGATGAATCTCTTAAGATACACAACGAGTGACATATCGCTTCTGGCAGACTGGCCACAGTAAGAAAAAGTGGCAGACTGGGTGAGCAATGGGGACGAGTAACTATGACTCTCTTAAGGTAGCCAATGCCTCGTTACTTGCGGTTTGGATTAAGAAATCTCGAAAACCCCTAGGAGGAGAAACGATGACTCTTTTATGATACACAACTAGTGAATTATAGTTTCTGTAAGACAAAAACTACACAAAAAGTAGTAAACTGTGTGAGCAACTCGGAGGAAGAAGTATTGCACTATTAAGATAGCCACTTTTTCGTTACGAGAGGCATTGAATCAGAGAATACCAGTAACCTATGGAAAGAGTAACGATGAATCTCTTAAGATACACAACGAGTGACATATCGCTTCTGGCAGACTGGCCGCAGTAAGGAAAAGTGGCAGACTGGGTGAGCAATTGGGACGAGTAACTATGACTCTCTTAAGGTAGCCAATGCCTCGTTACTTGCGGTTTGGATTAAGATATCTCGAATAACCCCTAGGAGGAGAAACGATGACTCTTTTATGATACACAACTAGTGATTTATAGTTTGTGGCAGACAAAAACTACACAAAAAGCAGTAAACTGTGTGAGCAACTCGGAGGAAGAAGTATTGCACTATTAAGATAGCCACTTTTTCGTCAAGAGAGGTATTGACTCAGAGAATACCAGTAACCCATGGAAGGAGTAACGATGAATCTCTTAAGATACACAACGAGTGACATATCGCTTCTGACAGACTGGCCACAGTAAGAAAAAGTAACAGACTGGGTGAGCAATGGGGACGAGTAACTATGACTCTCTTAAGGTAGCCAATGCCTCGTTACTTGCGGTTTGGATTAAGAAATCTCGAAAACCCCTAGGAGGAGAAACGATGACTCTTTTATGATACACAACTAGTGAATTATAGTTTCTGGCAGACAAAACCTACACAAAAAGTAGTAAACTGTGTGAGCAACTCGGAGGAAGAAGTATTGCACTATTAAGATAGCCACATTTTCGTTACGAGAGGCATTGAATCAGACAATACCAGTAACCTATGGAAAGAGTAACGATGAATCTCTTAAGATACACAACGAGTGACATATCGCTTCTGGCAGACTGGCCGCAGTAAGGAAAAGTGGCAGACTGGGTGAGCAATTGGGACGAGTAACTATGACTCTCTTAAGGTAGCCAATGCCTCGTTACTTGCGGTTTGGATTAAGATATCTCGAATAACCCCTAGGAGGAGAAACGATGACTCTTTTATGATACACAACTAGTGAATTATAGTTTCTGGCAGACAAAAACTACACAAAAAGCAGTAAACTGTGTGAGCAACTCGGAGGAAGAAGTATTGCACTATTAAGACAGCCACTTTTTCGTCAAGAGAGGTATTGACTCAGAGAATACCAGTAACCTATGGAAGGAGTAACGATGAATCTCTTAAGATACACAACGAGTGACATATCGCTTCTGGCAGACTGGCCACAGTAAGAAAAGTGGCAGACTGGGTGAGCAATGGGGACGAGTAACTATGACTCTCTTAAGGTAGCCAACGCCTCGTTACTTGCGGTTTGGATTAAGAAATCTCGAATAACCCCTAGGAGGAGAAACGATGACTCTTTTATGATACACAACTAGTGACATATCGCTTCTGGCAGACTGGCAAGTACACAAAAAGTAGTAAACTGTGTGAGCAACTCGGAGGAAGAAGTATTGCACTATTAAGATAGCAACTTTTTCGTCAAGAGAGGTATTGACTCAGAGAATACATGTAACCTATGGAAGGAGTAACGATGAATCTCTTAAGATACACAACGAGTGACGTATCGCTTCTGGCAGACTGGCCGCAGTAAGAAAAAGTGGCAGACTGGGTGAGCAATGGGGACGAGTAACTATGACTCTCTTAAGGTAGCCAATGACTCGTTACTTGCGGTTTGGATTAAGATATCTCGAATAACCCCTAGGAGGAGAAACGATGACTCTTTTATGATACAAAACTAGTGAATTATAGTTTCTGGCAGACAAAAACTACACAAAAAAGTAGTAAACTCTGTGAGCAACTGGGAGGAAGAAGTATTGCACTATTAAGATAGCCACATTTTCGTTACGAGAGGCATTGAATCAGAGAATACCAGTAACCTATGGAAAGAGTAACGATGAATCTCTTAAGATACACAACGAGTGACATATCGCTTCTGGCAGACTGGCCGCAGTAAGGAAAAGTGGCAGACTGGGTGAGCAATTGGGACGAGTAACTATGACTCTCTTAAGGTAGCCAATGCCTCGTTACTTGCGGTTTGGATTAAGATATCTCGAATAACCCCTAGGAGGAGAAACGATGACACTTTTATGATACACAACTAGTGAATTATAGTTTCTGGCAGACAAAAACTACACAAAAAGCAGTAAACTGTGTGAGCAACTCGGAGGAAGAAGTATTGCACTATTAAGACAGCCACTTTTTCGTCAAGAGAGGTATTGACTCAGAGAATACCAGTAACCTATGGAAGGAGTAACGATGAATCTCTTAAGATACACAACGAGTGACATATCGCTTCTGGCAGACTGGCCACAGTAAGAAAAGTGGCAGACTGGGTGAGCAATGGGGACGAGTAACTATGACTCTCTTAAGGTAGCCAACGCCTCGTTACTTGCGGTTTGGATTAAGAAATCTCGAATAACCCCTAGGAGGAGAAACGATGACTCTTTTATGATACACAACTAGTGACATATCGCTTCTGGCAGACTGGCAAGTACACAAAAAGTAGTAAACTGTGTGAGCAACTCGGAGGAAGAAGTATTGCACTATTAAGATAGCAACTTTTTCGTCAAGAGAGGTATTGACTCAGAGAATACATGTAACCTATGGAAGGAGTAACGATGAATCTCTTAAGATACACAACGAGTGACGTATCGCTTCTGGCAGACTGGCCGCAGTAAGAAAAAGTGGCAGACTGGGTGAGCAATGGGGACGAGTAACTATGACTCTCTTAAGGTAGCCAATGACTCGTTACTTGCGGTTTGGATTAAGATATCTCGAATAACCCCTAGGAGGAGAAACGATGACTCTTTTATGATACACAACTAGTGAATTATAGTTTCTGGCAGACAAAAACTACACAAAAAGCAGTAAACTGTGTGAGCAACTCGGAGGAAGAAGTATTGCACTATTAAGATAGCCACTTTTTCGTCAAGAGAGGTATTGACTCAGAGAATACATGTAACCTATGGAAGGAGTAACGATGAATCTCTTAAGATACACAACGAGTGACATATCGCTTCTCACAGACTGGCCACAGTAAGAAAAGTTGCAGACTGGGTGAGCAATGGGGACGAGTAACTATGACTCTCTTAAGGTAGCCAATGCCTCGTTACTTGCGGTTTGGATTAAGAAATCTCGAAAACCCCTAGGAGGAGAAACGATGACTCTTTTATGATACAAAACTAGTGAATTATAGTTTCTGGCAGACAAAAACTACACAAAAAAGTAGTAAACTCTGTGAGCAACTGGGAGGAAGAAGTATTCCACTATTAAGATAGCCACTTTTTCGTTACGAGAGGCATTGAATCAGAGAATACCAGTAACCTATGGAAAGAGTAACGATGAATCTCTTAAGATACACAACGAGTGACATATCGCTTCTGGCAGACTGGCCGCAGTAAGGAAAAGTGGCAGACTGGGTGAGCAATGGGGACGAGTAACTATGACGCTCTTAAGGTAGCCAATGCCTCGTTACTTGCGGTTTGGATTAAGATATCTCGAATAAACCCTAGGAGGAGAAACGATGACTCTTTTATGATACACAACTAGTGAATTATAGTTTCTGGCAGACAAAAACTACACAAAAAGCAGTAAAATGTGTGAGCAACTCGGAGGAAGAAGTATTGCACTATTAAGATAGCCACTTTTTCGTCAAGAGAGGTATTGACTCAGAGAATACCAGTAACCTATGGAAGGAGTAACGATGAATCTCTTAAGATACACAACGAGTGACATTTCGCTTCTGGCAGACTCGCCGCAGTAAGAAAAAGTGGCAGACTGGGTGAGCAATGGGGACGAGTAACTATGACTCTCTTAAGGTAGCCAATGCCTCGTTACTTGCGGTTTGGATTAAGATATCTCGAATAACCCCTAGGAGGAGAAACGATGACTCTTTTATGATACACAACTAGTGAATTATAGTTTCTGGCAGACAAAAACTACACAAAAAGCAGTAAACTGTGTGAGCAACTCGGAGGAAGAAGTATTGCACTATTAAGATAGCCACTTTTTCGTCAAGAGAGGTATTGACTCAGAGAATACATGTAACCTATGGAAGGAGTAACGATGAATCTCTTAAGATACACAACGAGTGACATATCGCTTCTCACAGACTGGCCACAGTAAGAAAAGTTGCAGACTGGGTGAGCAATGGGGACGAGTAACTATGACTCTCTTAAGGTAGCCAATGCCTCGTTACTTGCGGTTTGGATTAAGATATCTCGAATAACCCCTAGGAGGAGAAACGATGACTCTTTTATGATACACAACTAGTGAATTATAGTTTCTGGCAGACAAAAACTACACAAAAAGCAGTAAACTGTGTGAGCAACTCGGAGGAAGAAGTATTGCACTATTAAGATAGCCACTTTTTCGTCAAGAGAGGTATTGACTCAGAGAATACCAGTAACCTATGGAAGGAGTAACGATGAATCTCTTAAGATACACAACGAGTGACATATCGCTTCTGGCAGACTGGCCGCAGTAAGGAAAAGTGGCAGACTGGGTGAGCAATTGGGACGAGTAACTATGACTCTCTTAAGGTAGCCAATGCCTCGTTACTTGCGGTTTGGATTAAGAGGTCTCGAATAACCACTAGGAGGAGAAACAATGACTCTTTTATGATACACAACTAGTGAATTATAGTTTCTGGCAGACAAAAACTACACAAAAAGTAGTAAACTGTGTGAGCAACTCGGAGGAAGAAGTATTGCACTATTAAGATAGCCACTTTTTCGTCACGAGAGGTATTGACTCAGAGAATACCAGTAACCTATGGAAGGAGTAACGATGAATCTCTTAAGATACACAACGAGTGACATATCGCTTCTGGCAGACTGGCCGCAGTAAGAAAAAGTGGCAGACTGGGTGAGCAATTGGGACGAGTAACTATGACTCTCTTAAGGTAGCCAATGCCTCGTTACTTGCGGTTTGGATTAAGAGGTCTCGAATAACCACTAGGAGGAGAAACGATGATTCTTTTATGATACAAAACTAGTGAATTATAGTTTCTGGCAGGCAAAAACTACACAAAAAAGTAGTAAACTGTGTGAGCAACTGAGAGGAAGAAGTATTGCACTATTAAGATAGCCACTTTTTCGTTACGAGAGGCATTGAATCAGAGAATACACGTAACCTATGGAAGGAGTAACGATGAATCTCTTAAGATACACAACGAGTGACATATCGCTTCTGGCAGACTGGCCACAGTAAGAAAAAGTGGCAGACTGGGTGAGCAATGGGGACGAGTAACTATGACTCTCTTAAGGTAGCCAACGCCTCGTTACTTGCGGTTTGGATTAAGAAATCTCGAATAACCCCTAGGAGGAGAAACGATGACTCTTTTATGATACACAACTAGTGACATATCGCTTCTGGCAGACTGGCAAGTACACAAAAAGTAGTAAACTGTGTGAGCAACTCGGAGGAAGAAGTATTGCACTATTAAGATAGCAACTTTTTCGTCAAGAGAGGTATTGACTCAGAGAATACATGTAACCCATGGAAGGAGTAACGATGAATCTCTTAAGATACACAACGAGTGACATATCGCTTCTGGCAGACTGGCCACAGTAAGAAAAAGTGGCAGACTGGGTGAGCAATGGGGACGAGTAACTATGACTCTCTTAAGGTAGCCAATGCCTCGTTACTTGCGGTTTGGATTAAGAAATCTCGAAAACCCCTAGGAGGAGAAACGATGACACTTTTATGATACACAACTAGTGAATTATAGTTTCTGTCAGACAAAAACTACACAAAAAGTAGTAAACTGTGTGAGCAACTCGGAGGAAGAAGTATTGCACTATTAAGATAGCCACTTTTTCGTTACGAGAGGCATTGAATCAGAGAATACCAGTAACCTATGGAAAGAGTAACGATGAATCTCTTAAGATACACAACGAGTGACATATCGCTTCTGGCAGACTGGCCGCAGTAAGGAAAAGTGGCAGACTGGGTGAGCAATTGGGACGAGTAACTATGACTCTCTTAAGGTAGCCAATGCCTCGTTACTTGCGGTTTGGATTAAGATATCTCGAATAACCCCTAGGAGGAGAAACGATGACTCTTTTATGATACACAACTAGTGATTTATAGTTTGTGGCAGACAAAAACTACACAAAAAGCAGTAAACTGTGTGAGCAACTCGGAGGAAGAAGTATTGCACTATTAAGATAGCCACTTTTTCGTCAAGAGAGGTATTGACTCAGAGAATACCAGTAACCCATGGAAGGAGTAACGATGAATCTCTTAAGATACACAACGAGTGACATATCGCTTCTGACAGACTGGCCACAGTAAGAAAAAGTAACAGACTGGGTGAGCAATGGGGACGAGTAACTATGACTCTCTTAAGGTAGCCAATGCCTCGTTACTTGCGGTTTGGATTAAGAAATCTCGAAAACCCCTAGGAGGAGAAACGATGACTCTTTTATGATACACAACTAGTGAATTATAGTTTCTGGCAGACTGGCAAGTACACAAAAAGTAGTAAACTGTGTGAGCAACTCGGAGGAAGAAGTATTGCACTATTAAGATAGCAACTTTTTCGTCAAGAGAGGTATTGACTCAGAGAATACATGTAACCTATGGAAGGAGTAACGATGAATCTCTTAAGATACACAACGAGTGACATATCGCTTCTGGCAGACTGGCCGCAGTAAGAAAAAGTGGCAGACTGGGTGAGCAATGGGGACGAGTAACTATGACTCTCTTAAGGTAGCCAATGACTCGTTACTTGCGGTTTGGATTAAGATATCTCGAATAACCCCTAGGAGGAGAAACGATGACTCTTTTATGATACACAACTAGTGAATTATAGTTTCTGGCAGACAAAAACTACACAAAAAGCAGTAAACTGTGTGAGCAACTCGGAGGAAGAAGTATTGCACTATTAAGATAGCCACTTTTTCGTCAAGAGAGGTATTGACTCAGAGAATACATGTAACCTATGGAAGGAGTAACGATGAATCTCTTAAGATACACAACGAGTGACATATCGCTTCTCACAGACTGGCCACAGTAAGAAAAGTTGCAGACTGGGTGAGCAATGGGGACGAGTAACTATGACTCTCTTAAGGTAGCCAATGCCTCGTTACTTGCGGTTTGGATTAAGAAATCTCGAAAACCCCTAGGAGGAGAAACGATGACTCTTTTATGATACAAAACTAGTGAATTATAGTTTCTGGCAGACAAAAACTACACAAAAAAGTAGTAAACTCTGTGAGCAACTGGGAGGAAGAAGTATTGCACTATTAAGATAGCCACTTTTTCGTTACGAGAGGCATTGAATCAGAGAATACCAGTAACCTATGGAAAGAGTAACGATGAATCTCTTAAGATACACAACGAGTGACATATCGCTTCTGGCAGACTGGCCGCAGTAAGGAAAAGTGGCAGACTGGGTGAGCAATGGGGACGAGTAACTATGACGCTCTTAAGGTAGCCAATGCCTCGTTACTTGCGGTTTGGATTAAGATATCTCGAATAACCCCTAGGAGGAGAAACGATGACTCTTTTATGATACACAACTAGTGAATTATAGTTTCTGGCAGACAAAAACTACACAAAAAGCAGTAAACTGTGTGAGCAACTCGGAGGAAGAAGTATTGCACTATTAAGATAGCCACTTTTTCGTCAAGAGAGGTATTGACTCAGAGAATACCAGTAACCTATGGAAGGAGTAACGATGAATCTCTTAAGATACACAACGAGTGACATTTAGCTTCTGGCAGACTCGCCGCAGTAAGAAAAAGTGGCAGACTGGGTGAGCAATGGGGACGAGTAACTATGACTCTCTTAAGGTAGCCAATGCCTCGTTACTTGCGGTTTGGATTAAGATATCTCGAATAACCCCTAGGAAGAGAAACGATGACTCTTTTATGATACACAACTAGTGAATTATAGTTTCTGGCAGACAAAAACTACACAAAAAGCAGTAAACTGTGTGAGCAACTCGGAGGAAGAAGTATTGCACTATTAAGATAGCCACTTTTTCGTCAAGAGAGGTATTGACTCAGGGAATACATGTAACCTATGGAAGGAGTAACGATGAATCTCTTAAGATACACAACGAGTGACATATCGCTTCTCACAGACTGGCCACAGTAAGAAAAGTTGCAGACTGGGTGAGCAATGGGGACGAGTAACTATGACTCTCTTAAGGTAGCCAATGCCTCGTTACTTGCGGTTTGGATTAAGATATCTCGAATAACCCCTAGGAGGAGAAACGATGACTCTTTTATGATACACAACTAGTGAATTATAGTTTCTGGCAGACAAAAACTACACAAAAAGCAGTAAACTGTGTGAGCAACTCGGAGGAAGAAGTATTGCACTATTAAGATAGCCACTTTTTCGTCAAGAGAGGTATTGACTCAGAGAATACCAGTAACCTATGGAAGGAGTAACGATGAATCTCTTAAGATACACAACGAGTGACATATCGCTTCTCACAGACTGGCCACAGTAAGAAAAGTTGCAGACTGGGTGAGCAATGGGGACGAGTAACTATGACTCTCTTAAGGTAGCCAATGCCTCGTTACTTGCGGTTTGGATTAAGAAATCTCGAAAACCCCTAGGAGGAGAAACGATGACTCTTTTATGATACAAAACTAGTGAATTATAGTTTCTGGCAGACAAAAACTACACAAAAAAGTAGTAAACTCTGTGAGCAACTGGGAGGAAGAAGTATTGCACTATTAAGATAGCCACTTTTTCGTTACGAGAGGCATTGAATCAGAGAATACCAGTAACCTATGGAAAGAGTAACGATGAATCTCTTAAGATACACAACGAGTGACATATCGCTTCTGGCAGACTGGCCGCAGTAAGGAAAAGTGGCAGACTGGGTGAGCAATGGGGACGAGTAACTATGACGCTCTTAAGGTAGCCAATGCCTCGTTACTTGCGGTTTGGATTAAGATATCTCGAATAACCCCTAGGAGGAGAAACGATGACTCTTTTATGATACACAACTAGTGAATTATAGTTTCTGGCAGACAAAAACTACACAAAAAGCAGTAAACTGTGTGAGCAACTCGGAGGAAGAAGTATTGCACTATTAAGATAGCCACTTTTTCGTCAAGAGAGGTATTGACTCAGAGAATACCAGTAACCTATGGAAGGAGTAACGATGAATCTCTTAAGATACACAACGAGTGACATTTCGCTTCTGGCAGACTCGCCGCAGTAAGAAAAAGTGGCAGACTGGGTGAGCAATGGGGACGAGTAACTATGACTCTCTTAAGGTAGCCAATGCCTCGTTACTTGCGGTTTGGATTAAGATATCTCGAATAACCCCTAGGAAGAGAAACGATGACTCTTTTATGATACACAACTAGTGAATTATAGTTTCTGGCAGACAAAAACTACACAAAAAGCAGTAAACTGTGTGAGCAACTCGGAGGAAGAAGTATTGCACTATTAAGATAGCCACTTTTTCGTCAAGAGAGGTATTGACTCAGAGAATACATGTAACCTATGGAAGGAGTAACGATGAATCTCTTAAGATACACAACGAGTGACATATCGCTTCTCACAGACTGGCCACAGTAAGAAAAGTTGCAGACTGGGTGAGCAATGGGGACGAGTAACTATGACTCTCTTAAGGTAGCCAATGCCTCGTTACTTGCGGTTTGGATTAAGATATCTCGAATAACCCCTAGGAGGAGAAACGATGACTCTTTTATGATACACAACTAGTGAATTATAGTTTCTGGCAGACAAAAACTACACAAAAAGCAGTAAACTGTGTGAGCAACTCGGAGGAAGAAGTATTGCACTATTAAGATAGCCACTTTTTCGTCAAGAGAGGTATTGACTCAGAGAATACCAGTAACCTATGGAAGGAGTAACGATGAATCTCTTAAGATACACAACGAGTGACATATCGCTTCTGGCAGACTGGCCGCAGTAAGGAAAAGTGGCAGACTGGGTGAGCAATTGGGACGAGTAACTATGACTCTCTTAAGGTAGCCAATGCCTCGTTACTTGCGGTTTGGATTAAGAGGTCTCGAATAACCACTAGGAGGAGAAACAATGACTCTTTTATGATACACAACTAGTGAATTATAGTTTCTGGCAGACAAAAACTACACAAAAAGTAGTAAACTGTGTGAGCAACTCGGAGGAAGAAGTATTGCACTATTAAGATAGCCACTTTTTCGTCACGAGAGGTATTGACTCAGAGAATACCAGTAACCTATGGAAGGAGTAACGATGAATCTCTTAAGATACACAACGAGTGACATATCGCTTCTGGCAGACTGGCCGCAGTAAGAAAAAGTGGCAGACTGGGTGAGCAATTAGGACGAGTAACTATGACTCTCTTAAGGTAGCCAATGCCTCGTTACTTGCGGTTTGGATTAAGAGGTCTCGAATAACCACTAGGAGGAGAAACGATGATTCTTTTATGATACAAAACTAGTGAATTATAGTTTCTGGCAGGCAAAAACTACACAAAAAAGTAGTAAACTGTGTGAGCAACTGAGAGGAAGAAGTATTGCACTATTAAGATAGCCACTTTTTCGTTACGAGAGGCATTGAATCAGAGAATACCAGTAACCTATGGAAAGAGTAACGATGAGTCTCTTAAGATACACAACGAGTGACATATCGCTTCTGGCAGACTGGCCGCAGTAAGGAAAAGTGGCAGACTGGGTGAGCAATTGGGACGAGTAACTATGACTCTCTTAAGGTAGCCAATGCCTCGTTACTTGCGGTTTGGATTAAGATATCTCGAATAACCCCTAGCAGGAGAAACGATGACTCTTTTATGATACACAACTAGTGATTTATAGTTTGTGGCAGACAAAAACTACACAAAAAGCAGTAAACTGTGTGAGCAACTCGGAGGAAGAAGTATTGCACTATTAAGATAGCCACTTTTTCGTCAAGAGAGGTATTGACTCAGAGAATACCAGTAACCCATGGAAGGAGTAACGATGAATCTCTTAAGATACACAACGAGTGACATATCGCTTCTGACAGACTGGCCACAGTAAGAAAAAGTAACAGACTGGGTGAGCAATGGGGACGAGTAACTATGACTCTCTTAAGGTAGCCAATGCCTCGTTACTTGCGGTTTGGATTAAGAAATCTCGAAAACCCCTAGGAGGAGAAACGATGACTCTTTTATGATACACAACTAGTGAATTATAGTTTCTGGCAGACAAAAACTACACAAAAAGTAGTAAACTGTGTGAGCAACTCGGAGGAAGAAGTATTGCACTATTAAGATAGCCACATTTTCGTTACGAGAGGCATTGAATCAGAGAATACCAGTAACCTATGGAAAGAGTAACGATGAATCTCTTAAGATACACAACGAGTGACATATCGCTTCTGGCAGACTGGCCGCAGTAAGGAAAAGTGGCAGACTGGGTGAGCAATTGGGACGAGTAACTATGACTCTCTTAAGGTAGCCAATGCCTCGTTACTTGCGGTTTGGATTAAGATATCTCGAATAACCCCTAGGAGGAGAAACGATGACTCTTTTATGATACACAACTAGTGAATTATAGTTTCTGGCAGACAAAAACTACACAAAAAGCAGTAAACTGTGTGAGCAACTCGGAGGAAGAAGTATTGCACTATTAAGACAGCCACTTTTTCGTCAAGAGAGGTATTGACTCAGAGAATACCAGTAACCTATGGAAGGAGTAACGATGAATCTCTTAAGATACACAACGAGTGACATATCGCTTCTGGCAGACTGGCCACAGTAAGAAAAGTGGCAGACTGGGTGAGCAATGGGGACGAGTAACTATGACTCTCTTAAGGTAGCCAACGCCTCGTTACTTGCGGTTTGGATTAAGAAATCTCGAATAACCCCTAGGAGGAGAAACGATGACTCTTTTATGATACACAACTAGTGACATATCGCTTCTGGCAGACTGGCAAGTACACAAAAAGTAGTAAACTGTGTGAGCAACTCGGAGGAAGAAGTATTGTACTATTAAGATAGCAACCTTTTCGTCAAGAGAGGTATTGACTCAGAGAATACATGTAACCTATGGAAGGAGTAACGATGAATCTCTTAAGATACACAACGAGTGACATATCGCTTCTGGCAGACTGGCCGCAGTAAGAAAAAGTGGCAGACTGGGTGAGCAATGGGGACGAGTAACTATGACTCTCTTAAGGTAGCCAATGCCTCGTTACTTGCGGTTTGGATTAAGAAATCTCGAAAACCCCTAGGAGGAGAAACGATGACTCTTTTATGATACAAAACTAGTGAATTATAGTTTCTGGCAGACAAAAACTACACAAAAAAGTAGTAAACTCTGTGAGCAACTGGGAGGAAGAAGTATTGCACTATTAAGATAGCCACTTTTTCGTTACGAGAGGCATTGAATCAGAGAATACCAGTAACCTATGGAAAGAGTAACGATGAATCTCTTAAGATACACAACGAGTGACATATCGTTTCTGGCAGACTGGCCGCAGTAAGGAAAAGTGGCAGACTGGGTGAGCAATGGGGACGAGTAACTATGACGCTCTTAAGGTAGCCAATGCCTCGTTACTTGCGGTTTGGATTAAGATATCTCGAATAACCCCTAGGAGGAGAAACGATGACTCTTTTATGATACACAACTAGTGAATTATAGTTTCTGGCAGACAAAAACTACACAAAAAGCAGTAAACTGTGTGAGCAACTCGGAGGAAGAAGTATTGCACTATTAAGATAGCCACTTTTTCGTCAAGAGAGGTATTGACTCAGAGAATACCAGTAACCTATGGAAGGAGTAACGATGAATCTCTTAAGATACACAACGAGTGACATTTCGCTTCTGGCAGACTCGCCGCAGTAAGAAAAAGTGGCAGACTGGGTGAGCAATGGGGACGAGTAACTATGACTCTCTTAAGGTAGCCAATGCCTCGTTACTTGCGGTTTGGATTAAGATATCTCGAATAACCCCTAGGAAGAGAAACGATGACTCTTTTATGATACACAACTAGTGAATTATAGTTTCTGGCAGACAAAAACTACACAAAAAGCAGTAAACTGTGTGAGCAACTCGGAGGAAGAAGTATTGCACTATTAAGATAGCCACTTTTTCGTCAAGAGAGGTATTGACTCAGAGAATACATGTAACCTATGGAAGGAGTAACGATGAATCTCTTAAGATACACAACGAGTGACATATCGCTTCTCACAGACTGGCCACAGTAAGGAAAAGTGGCAGACTGGGTGAGCAATTGGGACGAGTAACTATGACTCTCTTAAGGTAGCCAATGCCTCGTTACTTGCGGTTTGGATTAAGAGGTCTCGAATAACCACTAGGAGGAGAAACAATGACTCTTTTATGATACACAACTAGTGAATTATAGTTTCTGGCAGACAAAAACTACACAAAAAGTAGTAAACTGTGTGAGCAACTCGGAGGAAGAAGTATTGCACTATTAAGATAGCCACTTTTTCGTCACGAGAGGTATTGACTCAGAGAATACCAGTAACCTATGGAAGGAGTAACGATGAATCTCTTAAGATACACAACGAGTGACGTATCGCTTCTGGCAGACTGGCCGCAGTAAGAAAAAGTGGCAGACTGGGTGAGCAATTGGGACGAGTAACTATGACTCTCTTAAGGTAGCCAATGCCTCGTTACTTGCGGTTTGGATTAAGAGGTCTCGAATAACCACTAGGAGGAGTAACGATGATTCTTTTATGATACAAAACTAGTGAATTATAGTTTCTGGCAGGCAAAAACTACACAAAAAAGTAGTAAACTGTGTGAGCAACTGAGAGGAAGAAGTATTGCACTATTAAGATAGCCACTTTTTCGTTACGAGAGGCATTGAATCAGAGAATACCAGTAACCTATGGAAAGAGTAACGATGAATCTCTTAAGATACACAACGAGTGACATATCGCTTCTGGCAGACTGGCCGCAGTAAGGAAAAGTGGCAGACTGGGTGAGCAATTGGGACGAGTAACTATGACTCTCTTAAGGTAGCCAATGCCTCGTTACTTGCGGTTTGGATTAAGATATCTCGAATAACCCCTAGCAGGAGAAACGATGACTCTTTTATGATACACAACTAGTGATATATAGTTTGTGGCAGACAAAAACTACACAAAAAGCAGTAAACTGTGTGAGCAACTCGGAGGAAGAAGTATTGCACTATTAAGATAGCCACTTTTTCGTCAAGAGAGGTATTGACTCAGAGAATACCAGTAACCCATAGAAGGAGTAACGATGAATCTCTTAAGATACACAACGAGTGACATATCGCTTCTGACAGACTGGCCACAGTAAGAAAAAGTAACAGACTGGGTGAGCAATGGGGACGAGTAACTATGACTCTCTTAAGGTAGCCAATGCCTCGTTACTTGCGGTTTGGATTAAGAAATCTCGAAAACCCCTAGGAGGAGAAACGATGACTCTTTTATGATACACAACTAGTGAATTATAGTTTCTGGCAGACAAAAACTACACAAAAAGTAGTAAACTGTGTGAGCAACTCGGAGGAAGAAGTATTGCACTATTAAGATAGCCACATTTTCGTTACGAGAGGCATTGAATCAGAGAATACCAGTAACCTATGGAAAGAGTAACGATGAATCTCTTAAGATACACAACGAGTGACATATCGCTTCTGGCAGACTGGCCGCAGTAAGGAAAAGTGGCAGACTGGGTGAGCAATTGGGACGAGTAACTATGACTCTCTTAAGGTAGCCAATGCCTCGTTACTTGCGGTTTGGATTAAGATATCTCGAATAACCCCTAGGAGGAGAAACGATGACTCTTTTATGATACACAACTAGTGAATTATAGTTTCTGGCAGACAAAAACTACACAAAAAGCAGTAAACTGTGTGAGCAACTCGGAGGAAGAAGTATTGCACTATTAAGACAGCCACTTTTTCGTCAAGAGAGGTATTGACTCAGAGAATACCAGTAACCTATGGAAGGAGTAACGATGAATCTCTTAAGATACACAACGAGTGACATATCGCTTCTGGCAGACTGGCCACAGTAAGAAAAGTGGCAGACTGGGTGAGCAATGGGGACGAGTAACTATGACTCTCTTAAGGTAGCCAATGACTCGTTACTTGCGGTTTGGATTAAGAAATCTCGAATAACCCCTAGGAGGAGAAACGATGACTCTTTTATGATACACAACTAGTGAATTATAGTTTCTGGCAGACAAAAACTACACAAAAAGCAGTAAACTGTGTGAGCAACTCGGAGGAAGAAGTATTGCACTATTAAGATAGCCACTTTTTCGTCAAGAGAGGTATTGACTCAGAGAATACATGTAACCTATGGAAGGAGTAACGATGAATCTCTTAAGATACACAACGAGTGACATATCGCTTCTCACAGACTGGCCACAGTAAGAAAAGTTGCAGACTGGGTGAGCAATGGGGACGAGTAACTATGACTCTCTTAAGGTAGCCAATGCCTCGTTACTTGCGGTTTGGATTAAGAAATCTCGAAAACCCCTAGGAGGAGAAACGATGACACTTTTATGATACAAAACTAGTGAATTATAGTTTCTGGCAGACAAAAACTACACAAAAAAGTAGTAAACTCTGTGAGCAACTGGGAGGAAGAAGTATTGCACTATTAAGATAGCCACTTTTTCGTTACGAGAGGCATTGAATCAGAGAATACCAGTAACCTATGGAAAGAGTAACGATGAATCTCTTAAGATACACAACGAGTGACATATCGCTTCTGGCAGACTGGCCGCAGTAAGGAAAAGTGGCAGACTGGGTGAGCAATGGGGACGAGTAACTATGACGCTCTTAAGGTAGCCAATGCCTCGTTACTTGCGGTTTGGATTAAGATATCTCGAATAACCCCTAGGAGGAGAAACGATGACTCTTTTATGATACACAACTAGTGAATTATAGTTTCTGGCAGACAAAAACTACACAAAAAGCAGTAAACTGTGTGAGCAACTCTGAGGAAGAAGTATTGCACTATTAAGATAGCCACTTTTTCGTCAAGAGAGGTATTGACTCAGAGAATACATGTAACCTATGGAAGGAGTAACGATGAATCTCTTAAGATACACAACGAGTGACATATCGCTTCTGGCAGACTGGCCGCAGTAAGAAAAAGTGGCAGACTGGGTGAGCAATGGGGACGAGTAACTATGACTCTCTTAAGGTAGCCAATGCCTCGTTACTTGCGGTTTGGATTAAGAAATCTCGAAAACCCCTAGGAGGAGAAACGATGACTCTTTTATGATACACAACTAGTGAATTATAGTTTCTGGCAGACAAAAACTACACAAAAAGTAGTAAACTGTGTGAGCAACTCGGAGGAAGAAGTATTGCACTATTAAGATAGCCACTTTTTCGTTACGAGAGGCATTGAATCAGAGTATACCAGTAACCTATGGAAAGAGTAACGATGAATCTCTTAAGATACACAACGAGTGACATATCGCTTCTGGCAGACTGGCCGCAGTAAGGAAAAGTGGCAGACTGGGTGAGCAATTGGGACGAGTAACTATGACTCTCTTAAGGTAGCCAATGCCTCGTTACTTGCGGTTTGGGTTAAGATATCTCGAATAACCCCTAGGGTGAGAAACGATGACTCTTTTATGATACACAACTAGTGAATTATAGTTTCTGGCAGACAAAAACTACACAAAAAGCAGTAAACTGTGTTAGCAACTCGGAGGAAGAAGTATTGCACTATTAAGATAGCCACTTTTTCGTCAAGAGAGGTATTGACTCAGAGAATACATGTAACCTATGGAAGGAGTAACGATGAATCTCTTAAGATACACAACGAGTGACATTTCGCTTCTGGCAGACTCGCCGCAGTAAGGAAAAGTGGCAGACTGGGTGAGCAATGGGGACGAGTAACTATGACTCTCTTAAGGTAGCCAATGCCTCGTTACTTGCGGTTTGGATTAAGAGGTCTCGAATAAACCCTAGGAGGAGAAACGATGATTCTTTTATGATACAAAACTAGTGAATTATAGTTTCTGGCAGACAAAAACTACACAAAAAGCAGTAAACTGTGTGAGCAACTCGGAGGAAGAAGTATTGCACTATTAAGACAGCCACTTTTTCGTCAAGAGAGGTATTGACTCAGAGAATACCAGTAACCTATGGAAGGAGTAACGATGAATCTCTTAAGATACACAACGAGTGACATATCGCTTCTGGCAGACTGGCCACAGTAAGAAAAAGTGGCAGACTGGGTGAGCAATGGGGACGAGTAACTATGACTCTCTTAAGGTAGCCAACGCCTCGTTACTTGCGGTTTGGATTAAGATATCTCGAATAACCCCTAGGAGGAGAAACGATGACTCTTTTATGATACACAACTAGTGACATATCGCTTCTGGCAGACTGGCAAGTACACAAAAAGTAGTAAACTGTGTGAGCAACTCGGAGGAAGAAGTATTGCACTATTAAGATAGCCACTTTTTCGTCAAGAGAGGTATTGACTCAGAGAATACATGTAACCTATGGAAGGAGTAACGATGAATCTCTTAAGATACACAACGAGTGACATATCGCTTCTGACAGACTGGCCACAGTAAGAAAAAGTAACAGACTGGGTGAGCAATGGGGACGAGTAACTGTGACTCTCTTAAGGTAGCCAATGCCTCGTTACTTGCGGTTTGGATTAAGAAATCTCGAAAACCCCTAGGAGGAGAAACGATGACTCTTTTATGATACACAACTAGTGAATTATAGTTTCTGGCAGACAAAAACTACACAAAAAGTAGTAAACTGTGTGAGCAACTCGGAGGAAGAAGTATTGCACTATTAAGATAGCCACATTTTCGTTACGAGAGGCATTGAATCAGAGAATACCAGTAACCTATGGAAAGAGTAACGATGAATCTCTTAAGATACACAACGAGTGACATATCGCTTCTGGCAGACTGGCCGCAGTAAGGAAAAGTGGCAGACTGGGTGAGCAATTGGGACGAGTAACTATGACTCTCTTAAGGTAGCCAATGCCTCGTTACTTGCGGTTTGGATTAAGATATCTCGAATAACCCCTAGGAGGAGAAACGATGACTCTTTTATGATACACAACTAGTGAATTATAGTTTCTGGCAGACAAAAACTACACAAAAAGCAGTAAACTGTGTGAGCAACTCGGAGGAAGAAGTATTGCACTATTAAGACAGCCACTTTTTCGTCAAGAGAGGTATTGACTCAGAGAATACCAGTAACCTATGGAAGGAGTAACGATGAATCTCTTAAGATACACAACGAGTGACATATCGCTTCTGGCAGACTGGCCACAGTAAGAAAAGTGGCAGACTGGGTGAGCAATGGGGACGAGTAACTATGACTCTCTTAAGGTAGCCAACGCCTCGTTACTTGCGGTTTGGATTAAGAAATCTCGAATAACCCCTAGGAGGAGAAACGATGACTCTTTTATGATACACAACTAGTGACATATCGCTTCTGGCAGACTGGCAAGTACACAAAAAGTAGTAAACTGTGTGAGCAACTCGGAGGAAGAAGTATTGCACTATTAAGATAGCAACTTTTTCGTCAAGAGAGGTATTGACTCAGAGAATACATGTAACCTATGGAAGGAGTAACGATGAATCTCTTAAGATACACAACGAGTGACATATCGCTTCTGGCAGACTGGCCGCAGTAAGAAAAAGTGGCAGACTGGGTGATCAATGGGGACGAGTAACTATGACTCTCTTAAGGTAGCCAATGACTCGTTACTTGCGGTTTGGATTGAGATATCTCGAATAACCCCTAGGAGGAGAAACGATGACTCTTTTATGATACACAACTAGTGAATTATAGTTTCTGGCAGACAAAAACTACACAAAAAGCAGTAAACTGTGTGAGCAACTCGGAGGAAGAAGTATTGCACTATTAAGATAGCCACTTTTTCGTCAAGAGAGGTATTGACTCAGAGAATACATGTAACCTATGGAAGGAGTAACGATGAATCTCTTAAGATACACAACGAGTGACATATCGCTTCTCACAGACTGGCCACAGTAAGAAAAGTTGCAGACTGGGTGAGCAATGGGGACGAGTAACTATAACTCTCTTAAGGTAGCCAATGCCTCGTTACTTGCGGTTTGGATTAAGAAATCTCGAAAACCCCTAGGAGGAGAAACGATGACTCTTTTATGATACAAAACTAGTGAATTATAGTTTCTGGCAGACAAAAACTACACAAAAAAGTAGTAAACTCTGTGAGCAACTGGGAGGAAGAAGTATTGCACTATTAAGATAGCCACTTTTTCGTTACGAGAGGCATTGAATCAGAGAATACCAGTAACCTATGGAAAGAGTAACGATGAATCTCTTAAGATACACAACGAGTGACATATCGCTTCTGGCAGACTGGCCGCAGTAAGGAAAAGTGGCAGACTGGGTGAGCAATGGGGACGAGTAACTATGACGCTCTTAAGGTAGCCAATGCCTCGTTACTTGCGGTTTGGATTAAGATATCTCGAATAACCCCTAGGAGGAGAAACGATGACTCTTTTATGATACACAACTAGTGAATTATAGTTTCTGGCAGACAAAAACTACACAAAAAGCAGTAAACTGTGTGAGCAACTCGGAGGAAGAAGTATTGCACTATTAAGATAGCCACTTTTTCGTCAAGAGAGGTATTGACTCAGAGAATACATGTAACCTATGGAAGGAGTAACGATGAATCTCTTAAGATACACAACGAGTGACATATCGCTTCTGGCAGACTGGCCACAGTAAGAAAAAGTGGCAGACTGGGTGAGCAATGGGGACGAGTAACTATGACTCTCTTAAGGTAGCCAATGCCTCGTTACTTGCGGTTTGGATTAAGATATCTCGAATAACCCCTAGGAGGAGAAACGATGACTCTTTTATGATACACAACTAGTGAATTATAGTTTCTGGCAGACAAAAACTACACAAAAAGCAGTAAACTGTGTGAGCAACTCGGAGGAAGAAGTATTGCACTATTAAGATAGCCACTTTTTCGTCAAGAGTGGTATTGACTCAGAGAATACATGTAACCTATGGAAGGAGTAACGATGAATCTCTTAAGATACACAACGAGTGACATATCGCTTCTGGCAGACTGGCCACAGTAAGAAAAAGTGGCAGACTGGGTGAGCAATGGGGACGAGTAACTATGACTCTCTTAAGGTAGCCAACGCCTCGTTACTTGCGGTTTGGATTAAGAAATCTCGAATAACCCCTAGGAGGAGAAACGATGACTCTTTTATGATACACAACTAGTGACATATCGCTTCTGGCAGACTGGCAAGTACACAAAAAGTAGTAAACTGTGTGAGCAACTCGGAGGAAGAAGTATTGCACTATTAAGATAGCAACTTTTTCGTCAAGAGAGGTATTGACTCAGAGAATACATGTAACCCATGGAAGGAGTAACGATGAATCTCTTAAGATACACAACGAGTGACATATCGCTTCTGGCAGACTGGCCACAGTAAGAAAAAGTGGCAGACTGGGTGAGCAATGGGGACGAGTAACTATGACTCTCTTAAGGTAGCCAATGCCTCGTTACTTGCGGTTTGGATTAAGAAATCTCGAAAACCCCTAGGAGGAGAAACGATGACTCTTTTATGATACACAACTAGTGAATTATAGTTTCTGTCAGACAAAAACTACACAAAAAGTAGTAAACTGTGTGAGCAACTCGGAGGAAGAAGTATTGCACTATTAAGATAGCCACTTTTTCGTTACGAGAGGCATTGAATCAGAGAATACCAGTAACCTATGGAAAGAGTAACGATGAATCTCTTAAGATACACAACGAGTGACATATCGCTTCTGGCAGACTGGCCGCAGTAAGGAAAAGTGGCAGACTGGGTGAGCAATTGGGACGAGTAACTATGACTCTCTTAAGGTAGCCAATGCCTCGTTACTTGCGGTTTGGATTAAGATATCTCGAATAACCCCTAGGAGGAGAAACGATGACTCTTTTATGATACACAACTAGTGAATTATAGTTTCTGGCAGACAAAAACTACACAAAAAGCAGTAAACTGTGTGAGCAACTCGGAGGAAGAAGTATTGCACTATTAAGACAGCCACTTTTTCGTCAAGAGAGGTATTGACTCAGAGAATACCAGTAACCTATGGAAGGAGTAACGATGAATCTCTTAAGATACACAACGAGTGACATATCGCTTCTGGCAGACTGGCCACAGTAAGAAAAGTGGCAGACTGGGTGAGCAATGGGGACGAGTAACTATGACTCTCTTAAGGTAGCCAACGCCTCGTTACTTGCGGTTTGGATTAAGAAATCTCGAATAACCCCTAGGAGGAGAAACGATGACTCTTTTATGATACACAACTAGTGACATATCGCTTCTGGCAGACTGGCAAGTACACAAAAAGTAGTAAACTGTGTGAGCAACTCGGAGGAAGAAGTATTGCACTATTAAGATAGCAACTTTTTCGTCAAGAGAGGTATTGACTCAGAGAATACATGTAACCTATGGAAGGAGTAACGATGAATCTCTTAAGATACACAACGAGTGACATATCGCTTCTGGCAGACTGGCCGCAGTAAGAAAAAGTGGCAGACTGGGTGAGCAATGGGGACGAGTAACTATGACTCTCTTAAGGTAGCCAATGACTCGTTACTTGCGGTTTGGATTTAGATATCTCGAATAACCCCTAGGAGGAGAAACGATGACTCTTTTATGATACACAACTAGTGAATTATAGTTTCTGGCAGACAAAAACTACACAAAAAGCAGTAAACTGTGTGAGCAACTCGGAGGAAGAAGTATTGCACTATTAAGATAGCCACTTTTTCGTCAAGAGAGGTATTGACTCAGAGAATACATGTAACCTATGGAAGGAGTAACGATGAATCTCTTAAGATACACAACGAGTGACATATCGCTTCTCACAGACTGGCCACAGTAAGAAAAGTTGCAGACTGGGTGAGCAATGGGGACGAGTAACTATGACTCTCTTAAGGTAGCCAATGCCTCGTTACTTGCGGTTTGGATTAAGAAATCTCGAAAACCCCTAGGAGGAGAAACGATGACTCTTTTATGATACAAAACTAGTGAATTATAGTTTCTGGCAGACAAAAACTACACAAAAAAGTAGTAAACTCTGTGAGCAACTGGGAGGAAGAAGTATTGCACTATTAAGATAGCCACTTTTTCGTTACGAGAGGCATTGAATCAGAGAATACCAGTAACCTATGGAAAGAGTAACGATGAATCTCTTAAGATACACAACGAGTGACATATCGCTTCTGGCAGACTGGCCGCAGTAAGGAAAAGTGGCAGACAGGGTGAGCAATGGGGACGAGTAACTATGACGCTCTTAAGGTAGCCAATGCCTCGTTACTTGCGGTTTGGATTAAGATATCTCGAATAACCCCTAGGAGGAGAAACGATGACTCTTTT